>NC_136924.1:60045721-64845721 GCF_949752795.1 Hyperoodon ampullatus | reverse complement strand
CATAAAAATTATTAATATATTTTGAGGTTTTTGGTAGTAAGTCTTCAAAATTTGGTTGCAGTTTACAATTACAGCATATCCAGTTTTCATGGAAAATACTTAATCTGTATTTCAGTTTTATAAAATTACAGTTAAAAATAGATTCACGTACACGAGCTGTTCAAAACATACATAAATGTTTTTGAATAACTGAATCATATATGTTTTCAAACTAAAATTTAAGTTTATTACATTTAATTAAAATTTAAAATTTAGTTCTTAACTCACACGAGTCATATTTTAAGTATTCAGTAGTCATATATGGCTAGTGGCTCCTATCTGGAACAACCTGGCATTAAACTATATTCACCTTAAATAAATGAATACAGTTTCCCCTAATGTAGCTAAATGGTAAACTCACAACTATAGTATTCTAACAGCTTCATGAAGTAGTTTATAAATTTGACCTGTTTTTCTACTTTTCTTCTTCTGAAGTTTCCATCATAGCCACTATTTATTGAGGTGGATCAATTTGTCTATACTGAAGGATCAATTCTCAGTCCTCTTACTTGACCTCAGAGCAGTATGTGATGCAGTGATCTTCTCCTCCTGGACATATTTTCCTGGGACTCATGCCATCCCACCCTCCTAGTTTTGCTTTAACCTCACTGGCTGGTCCTTCTCAGTTTCCTTTGCTGCTTCCTCTTTATTTCACTCTAAAGGTTGAAGGGCTTTGAGTCTTAGTCTTGGACCTTTTTCATTATTATTCTTTGATGATCCTGTCCAATCTCATAACCTTAAATATCATCAACATATTGATGACTCCCAAATTTGAATCTTTAGCCCAGACTTTTCACTGAATTCCAAACCCATATATCTACTCTACTGCCTAGTTTGATGTCTAATACACATCTCCAATATACAGTTGACCATTGAACAACACAGGTGTGACCTGTACAGGTCCACTTATATGCAGATTTTTTTTCACTAAATACATACTACAGTAGTACACAATCTGAGATTGATTGAGTCCATAGATGTAGAACCATAGATATAGAAGACCTATTTTTTTGAGTGTGTGGAGGGTCAGCACCTCTAACCCCCATTGTTCAAGGGTCATGTGTAAGTTATCTAAAACTGATTCCTGATTTTCCACCAAACAAGTCCTGCCAGTCTTTCCCATCTTGGTTAATGGTAACTACCCTTCGAGTTCCTCTGAGCAAAACTCTTAGAGTCATCCTTGCCTCCTCTCTTTCTCTTACCTCCTCTAACAAACCCATCAGTAAGTCCTGTTGGCTTTACTTTCAAAAATACATCCAAAATCTAACCTCTTCCTCTTCTCATCACTTTTTTTCTGCTACTATCCTGGTCTAAGCCACCATCATTCTCATCTGGATAATCACAACAACCTCCTAACTGCACTCCCTATATTTCCACTCTTAACCAGTTCAGTCTATTCTCAGCCCAGAATCCATAACATGATACTTTGTGCAAAACATCAATGGCTTCTCATATCTGAATGAAAGCCAAAGTCCTGATGATGGCCTCACAGTGCCACTTGCCTCTCTGACCTGATCTCCTCCCCTGGCCCCAATTCTGGGCCTTTTGAACTCTGGGCTCGTGCAGGAATACGAGCCAGGCTCCTGTCTCAAGGAGTGTGCACTTACTGTTCTCTTGGCCTCGTTCCTGCTTCCTCCATTCTGTACAACTCATTTGCTCACCTCTTGGGACATTTACTCAAGTATCACCCTTTCAGGGAGGCCTTATCAGTAGGCCCATTGCTACCTTAATGTCCGTGACAATAGCAGTATAGTGCCCACCCTGGAGGTGTAGTTCTGTGGTTTACAGGGGGACAAGCAGATGGGCTGCTGGGCTACTGAATTGAAAGATACCTGTGGCATGTGGTAATCTCTGTGATTGTCCTCTCTGGTACAAGCTATCTAGAGAGCTGCATGGAGTCAGTTTTGTGCAAAGAAAAAAACCTTCTACCTCTAGGTGGTTTTCAGCTCCATTAGCCTTCTCAGCTGGGCACCCTTGTGTAGTGCTCAGAATGTACAGTCTCACATTGAGGCCCTGCTGACCGCCCCTCCTACCTCTCACCACGTGTCTCCCTATCCCCCACCACTTTACTTTTTCCATAGCATCTCCTGCCATTCAGGAAATGCGAATGCGAGGCCACTTGTTCAAAAGTACTAACAATTTCAAGGTGACACCAGCACAGCATTAGACCAAACACAGGTCCTTCTGATCTCAGGGCCTTGTGTATTTCCACAGATCATGTGCCCATGAAGTTGGCACTGCTGTCATCTGAGAGACTACATATTTCACTCATGTATTCAGTTTATTGTTTGTTCTTCTCATACTCAAATATAAACTCAACTGGGGCCTGGGATTTTTCTGTTCTGTTTCTCTGTTATATCTGCATCAGCTAGAAGAGATTCTTTGCTGAATAAACAGATATGCTAAGCATGAGGTATAGCCTTTAAATATATTGTCTCTAAAGCTAATTTTACAAATGAGAAAGCTGAGGAGGATTGAACACTGTTCAATGTATTGTCATATGTGTGTGAAGCTGGGGCTGGGAAGCTGTTCCTCTTAGAAAGGAAGAGATACTGAGGCTCAGTGAAATTTAGGAAATTCCCCAAGAGTGAACATTTCAGTGCCAGAGTATTGCTCTTTTTCTCTGGGTCCTCCTTCAGCAAATAACTTATTTTTGGCTCTTCTGCTATGAGTGGGTGAAGAGAACAGTCCCACCAGGAGAGGCAGCCAACTACTGTGTTTCACAGTTTCTCTCCTTTCACTTGAAAATGCCCTTGATAATAACATTACATACTTTTATGTAGCTCATAAATTATACCATTTGCTCCACAAAAAAGTCTCTGAAATAGACAGAAATTGCACTTTTCCCTACTTTATAAATGAAATTTGAAATCCAAGTTGGCTAAGATTATGCAACTTAGTGAGGAGTGGGGCTGCCTGACCCCAGGTTTTTTAAGTCTCAGTTTCTCTTTGGGTTTGTTCAAAAGTTGATCAATTCAAAAATGATTTTTTACATTTATTGCAGATTTCTTTGATAAATGTTTACAATTTTGCTATTTCTAGGTAATGAATATACTGAAGAATGTCATATTCTTTTTCTTAGAGCTGTGATGTTTGTGAAACCTGTGTAAATCCCATGATGAAACTATGAATATATCAAGAATTAGTTTCTGATATATTGCATGGAGTTTAAAATTGGTGTGGTGTAGCACAAGTACTTGATAAGGTGTTTATAAATTTATGAATAGCTAGATGAATTATTTCATTGAATCGGGTATTAAATGGCAATTCGGTCTGGTGGCTTTTGATGAATTAGAGCATGATGAAGTTTTCTGGAGGACTATGATATAGACAGTTGCTTATGATGAGTTTCTATCAAATGAGAAACAGATTGTATTTCTGGGAAAGGTAGCTTGAAATATTTCTTATCATTTTGGTACTTGGGTGTCTTGGCATTCATTAGTGAATAATTATTTCTGGATAATGTTGTCAAAACCCAGACATTGTAAAAATAAAACACACTCTCATAGAATTAACATTTTTTTCAGGGTAACGAATATTAGTAAAACTTAGCACTTTGCATATGGTGCTTTGCAGTTCTGTTTTTCATCCTGATTCAAGTGATGGTGTTATATAGTCAGTAATTAGTTATTTCATATATGTTTTCACAAAAGGCTTAGTTGATGTTTATGAATTCAGCCAAGTGGACTCATTTTTCATAAATCTTACCTGATGTGAGACAAATAAGTGTTCTTCATTTTATAAATATATTTCCCCACAAGTGGAAGTATGTAAACAGAGTCACATATTAAATGTGATAACAAAGTGGTTATTTAAATAAATCCTTTCAAGAAGTGGAGAATCTTTGCAAAATCAATATATTTTATTTATTTAGATTTTGGGCTTGGTCCTTCTTTCCCAAGTTAGCCATTGAATTCACTATGTGCTAAATGTTAGGAGTGACCATGTAGAAAGTTCTCTGCAGAGAAACTCTCACTCAACTCCAATATTTGAAACAGCTCCTGAGATACAGAGAAGTATCTCTGTCAAGTGTCACAAACAGAATGAAGAAATGTCTGGAGAAGTTGAGGACTATTTCTCTCTGCTTCGAGACAGGGTTTTCCCAAGCAAATGAGCATCTAGTTGGTATATATTTGATGGTCCCAGGAGTTATTGTATATCACATCTGAGTTCAGTTGAGCATGATAAAGAGGTACAGGAAAGGGCCTCATCATCACCATATAGTAATTTTGTTCCTTTCTGAGGTGCTAAATGTGATTTTAGTTGGTGTTTGGACTCAACATTAATTCCTAATGAGATAGTTGCTTTCCCCCTGTACTTTATGTTATCAGTGGTGGTGAGGTTTAGGCTTTATTCCTCAATTCTGAGTCTCTGAGCCCTTGTGAATGGGGGTTTTGTGATCTTGTGTCCCTCTCAGCCCACCTGTTGGGGACTTCGTTGTCAGACGGAGATTCTGGCCTTCTCTCTCTGATGGGTATAGTATTTATTACTTAATGGTATAATATTAATAGTATAGTATAATACTATTAGTATCATAGTATTACTCCATGGGTTTCTGATTTAAGGAGTTCTGGGGAACAGTATTTATCTGACTGTCTTGGCCTGTGCAGCAATGGGATTTATGGTAGTGAGTATGTATGGATTTACTTGGGCCCCAAGGATCTCTTTTACTTTTAGGTTTTGAGATATGTTGCATAAACTAGGAAAAACTATTGAATTTAGAATACATAAAGAAAATGAGGGGACTTCCCTGGTTGTCCAGTAAGACTCTGAGCTTCCACTGCAGGGGGTATGGGTTCCATCCCTGGTTGGGAAACTAAGATCCCGCATACCACATGGTGCAGCCAAAAACATAAAATGAAAAAGAAAAGAAAATGAAAATGAGCATTGGGAACTTTTCTTAGCTGCGTGACCTTGGAGAAGTTAGTTAATCTTCCTCAAGTCAAATTAGATGCCAATTTGTCTGGCAGAATCCTGACTCCAGTCAAGGGATGGAATCTTCTCTACCTGACCAGTTTTCTCCTTGCTGTTTGTACAAATCAACAGAGATAATTTTCTGTTAAATAATATCCATGTTGTAGGATTTTTATGAGATTTAGAAATACTCTGTGCATATGTTTAGCACAGTGCCTAGCCTATCAAGTGTTCAGTAAAAGGTCATTGTTATTACTATATCTGCTACTATTACAACAGCTGCTACTGTTAAATTATTTTGAACTGTTTTAGGCCAATAAATAGGTGACATATTTTTAAACTCCTGGGTTAAAGTTCTGCACCAGAAACTTTATATGTATTATTTTATTTAATCCTCATGACAAACTAATGAGGTAGTTATCACCTACCCGGTATGTAAATGTAGAAACTATAGCTCAGAGCTCTTAAGAGTATTTTTGTTAAAAATCTTAATGAGATTGAACTGGGATTTGAGCTCAGTCTGTTTGATCCCAAATTCTATGTTCCTTCCTTGATACCATGAAGCATCAGAGATAAATCCAGAAATGAAACAAATGTGGGTTAGCATACAAAGATTCCTTCCTGCATCAGTACAAGTACCTCCTTTACCTTGACCTCTACAGGTCTTTTCCACTATGTAGAAGTAGTTCGGGGAACTTGATTTTAAGCTCAGCTAGGCACACCTAATTTCTATCACTTCCATGGCTGCCTTGAAACCTGCTTAGCTTTCATAGTTCCTTAGACCCAGGAAACAGCAGCTTGTAGCCTAGGGAAACATACATCTAACATTTGACTTGATGGCTCTGTGATGCAGCAAAAAGTGTACCACACAGACTAATTTCCAATGGACTCTCATAAAATATTAAGGAATCAACTCTCTGCCAGGGAGAGGAAGGATATGGCAAGGCTAATGGAGTCACTTGGGTGCAGAAAATCTAGAATCTTATAGAAAAGAAGTGTTTGAGGGGCTATTCTGGGGCATTAAAAGACTGAGGGTGTGTGTGCTATCTTTCGTCTCCTTGCTGGACCATCATCTGATATTTTACTTTTCACCTCTCTAGCTACTTCATTTCCCAGCCTCGGAAAGCATTATTACCACCCTCACCCCCTACGGTTTCTTTTCAAAACTTGAACACAAGTAGAAAAGGAAATAATATTGCATCACGTATATCTCATCTCCTCGTCTTTTTCTGTAAAGGACCCCATCACTGATAGAATTGGTCATGTTGGCTGTGCCGCGCAGCTTGTGGGATCTGAGTTCCTGACCAGGGATTGCACCCAGGCCCATGGCAGTGAAACTGCTGTGTCCTAACCACTGGACCACCAGGGAATTTCTCCCAAATGTCTCATTGGCATGCAGATTACTTTGAGCTGAAAAAAAAATCAAGGCCCAAAAGACTCAGGAAGAAACTTCGACCTTCCCCCTAACTGCCTAAAAGAATTTAGATAGAGGGCTTGTTCCTGGAATAGAGCTGGCACCAGGGATATCTGCAAAGAGTAAGGGCTAGGCGTGTGTATGTGGGAGGGACTCTTAAGATCAGAGTCCACTCTGTGTCCCATTTTCTCTGCAAGGCCCAGCAAACGCGTTTAACAACACTTGTTTTTCCATCTCCATGTGAATTGCCTTCCTTCCCTTTGAAGTCCCAAACCACCAGCGCCAACATTCCCTTTTGTCTTTAGTTGAAGATGGTATTTAAGTTGAGGGTTTTGCCCGTTTTGTTGAGTTACTCAGTTTTCCTGGGTCTCTCCCATGTATACATATTATTTACCTTATGTTTTATTTTCTCCTGTTGATCTCTCATGTCAATTTACTTCTTAAAGCAGCCGGAAGAACCTAGAAGGTTAGAGGAAAATTCCTCCCTCCCTGGCAATGGGCTGCATTTTTAGTGGCCCTTCAGAGACCCTTTCCCAAAATAGGAAAAAGTCTACAAACTGTTTTTCTCCCTTAAAAATACCATATGGGTGCCTTTTGTTTATGTACATTAATAATATACATTCTTTTACTACTTTGGATAAGGAAATTAGTTTTCTGGTACAAAATTTAATTTGAAATGAGTCAGTGATTTATAATGTTATTTGAAGTAGCTGAGGTGAAAAAACTTATGAGGTGAAGCAGGAAATTTATGCTTTGGTATAATGTTTGCAAGGAATGAAAACATTGGTGAAGCAGAATTATCTTCAGATACATTTCTGTAGGCAAGCAGGAGCCCTATATACAGAATTTTGATTATCTATAGAAATTTCCTGGCACAAACCTGATACAAAAATTGATTTGCTTTATATTACTTTTTGTGCTCTAGAAAATTTCCCAAAGAAGGGAATTCCTCTGATAAAGTTGCTATATAAGCCCACTGTGCATTTTAAAAGGAAAGCCCTTGTAACATTACAAAATGACAGTGACCAACAGGGACACATGCAGCTAGAGTTAAACCGCACCTTCTATACTAGAGATTAAAATATATTTCTCTTTAGTTTTTGAAACTACTGGGAGAAGCAGAGAAGATCCAAGATTTTTATGTGTTGTGCAGAGTTTCACAAAAGACTACGGGTAAGCTGCAACAATAATTACATGGTAGGAATGTAGATTCCTCAGTCATGGCCTTCATATAATATGCTTATTACAGAAAGGCATTAAAAGGTATCCAATTTCATAGCAGCTGGACAGTGCTAAGTGCTTTCCAGCAGAAGATCAGGCATAGTGCCCTCCTTGTTACGTTGATTTGAATTGGAGTACTGTAATATTTGCATCTGAAATTAAAGTGTTTTTATGTATTAGATGAACCAAGGTATCTGATATTTTCAATCTAATATAGGTGTACAGCGTGAGGATTAATTTAGGTGTGCTCGTAGCAGGGATTAATTATGAGTGTTGAAGGGTAACACGTGGAATGGATCAGAGTTTCCAGTAATCCTAAAATTGAAAAAAAAATGATAATACACTTAATCAAAGAATGCCTTGTGAAAAACTATAGCTATTTGTGATCATGATTAAACTGATGGTGGCATGAGCAGCAAGAACATGTTGAACAGCCTAATTTCTTTAGCTATTTTGACATGTAGTACAAGGAAATATATGACCTCTCATCTGTCTAGTCACGTATTTTGTCAAACCAACTAACTATCACCAGGCTTAAGAAGAAGGCAGGTTTTCACTGTATTCATTAAGATGTTGGCACCAAATTGCTTCTGCTATGGAATCCTCTTAGGACTTACCATCAAGGCTATCAAAGGAAGTGCTGCTCCCAGGTGGACCATTGTGCCTCATGGCACCTGACAAATTGGATTACAGACATTGCTATTCAAGGGCATTAGTTACTCCCTACCTCATGCAGAGTGCTATAAGGGGAAACTGAAAATTCTGAAAATATGTTCCAAGGTCTTGAGAAACTTAACTCCAGTGGAGAAATGAGTCTTTTGGAGATATCCAATGCATGTAATGTCCTAAAGTAAAATAAAGTCCTAAAATAGTGAATATATAAATGGCTTGTTCTACTAGGTGTAAAACAGTATAGTATAGAGCATGATGGTTAGGATCAGGTGCTTTGTATCCAGCAGCTTGAATACTGGTTTTGCCCCTGAGTAGGTATGAGGTTTCAGTTTTCTTGTCTGCAAAATAGAGCAAATAATAGTGTTTACTCAGAGGGTTGCTGTGAAGAGGAATGTGATAATCCATGTAAACTGCTTAGCATGAAGTCTACCACATGCTAAGTGCTCAATGCATGTTTCCTACTTTTGTTGAAGCTGCTTCTTAGCATCCAGGGGTACAAAGGTGTAAGTTTCTGTGTGTTCCTTTATCTGAACTTAGTTTAGCTCTCAAGGCTTCATTTTGACTTGTCTATTTAAGTTTATACAGTCACTTCTGGTTTAAAACTTAAGTCTATTTTTGGTGAATAGTCAGATTCAATGTCCTGTTCTCCTTTTCTTCCCCTTCTTCCCGAGGCTGATCCTAAGGGGCTTTTGGATAGTTTGGGCACCAAGGATGTATCCATTGGTCTGTGTTGCCTTTCATTTGCCATCTGCTGCTGTTATGTTGATATGTCACTTGTTCTCTCTATGTGGAAATTGCATGGTGATGGATCTGGGGAGATCAGTGGACTTCCTGTGATGACTTGACCCCACCTTGGCTCTTGATACTGAATTGCTCATCCAGTTCTATTGGCCCCATAGCCTTTGCAAACTGTGCTTACTGAGATTATGTTTATCATTATGATTATTAGTGTTTCTAACTCTTTCAAGAGAGTATTCCAGAGATTAGGATAACACAAACTGAATACCTGTGCTAAGGGACAGCTTGTGTGACTGTAAATTTCTTTAGGGTCATGATGGCCAATAGGCAGCTGGTGATGAAATCTGTAAAAACAATTACAGTTGACCCTTGAATCACACAGGTTTGAATTGTGCAGGTCCATCCACTGGTACGTAGATTTTCTTCAGTAATAAATACTGCAGTACTGTACCATCTGATCTGTAGTTGGTTGAATCTGTGGACGTGGAACTGTAAACATGGAGGAACCATGTTTATGAAGTAACCATGTTTATGGAGGGCTGACTATACCTTATATGCAGAGTTTCAAATGAATGGAGGGTCATTGCCTAGAAGGTCAACTGTAGTTTGATTTACCAATTTCTGTAGCTGAAATTTAACCTCAAGTGTTCTGTTTCCAAATCTCATGTTCTTTTCACTGATGCTGTCACCACCTCAGTTTTTTTAAAAGGTCTATGTTTCTTATGAAATTTTACTTTATATTTTAAAGGGAGAGCCTACATTCCACCAACAGGAGGGCTAAGAATGCTTCGTTGCTCTGGACCTCCTTGATTCCACCTAAAAGATCAAGAGAGAACCTTAGATTTTTTTTCCATTTTTCCCAAACATTCTCAGCCTCACTAATACATTTTTGCCTTGAGCCTGTTAGGACTAGCTTCATATGCCCTTTATTCCTTTAAAGTTATTCCCCACAAGAAACTCCAGATTTCTCCCATATGCTAATTCCCATTAGGGTTGCTAATTCCCATTAAGGTTGCTAATTCCCATTAGGGTTGCCCATCTCCTCTTCTGTCTCCTCCTCTTACACTCCCCATCTTCCAATACTTTTCACATTGGGCCATCATAAACAGAACCTCCATATTCTCAATTTTCTCTGAACAGTTCCTTCACCTTCTTGTACTAATAATAACCTGGCTCTTCAGAGGATCTTGCTTCCCATGCAGGTTTCTCAAGTCGTTGATTTTTCCCTCCAGTAGCCCTCCTACTATTAAAGCTGGAAGTGGGGAAGTTTTCCTAGTTACTCCTTTGCTACTTTTAGCTCATTCCCCCTTTGTCCTCCCTCAAACACCCCAGTGTTGAAACTCATGTCAGCAGACTATATGATCTGCTACCTCTCAGTGTTCTTATCCACTGATTCTTGAATTATTCTTCTACATTTCTTGATGATTTTACCTTCTGCCACTGTTAGTTCATGGAAAGTTTAATATAAATGTGCATAATCCTTCCAACACCTTGGCAGCTCAGTTTCCTGAACTCCCTTTCTCTAATAGTCTTGTCTTGCTTCCTACTTCAGCCATTTAATCCCTGGTTATTCTCTGGCTTTGACACTACCAATAACTATAACCCACACATAATTTCAATTTCAGCTGTGCTGCTCTCTGACTACCATCTATGGCCTTTTCATTTAATTCCTTTTACTATCCTGACATCCTTCTAATATCCTCCATTAATCCTTCAACCTCTCCAGGATCTTCAATCCATTAATCCTACCATCTTTTTACTATCCTCCAGCCTCTTTATTCTCTCAACCTTCTATACCTAATTTTAATCCCATGGTCAGTCATTATACTCACTGACTTATGTATATTCTTTTTTTTTTTTTTTTTTTTTTTTTTGCGGTACGTCGGCCTCTCACTGTCGTGGCCTCTCCCGTTGCAGAGAACAGGCTCCAGACGCGCAGGCCCAGCGGTCATGGCTCACGGGCCCAGCCGCTCCACGGCATGTGGGATCTTCCCGAACCGGGGCACGAACCTGTGTCCCCTGCATCGGCAGGCGGACTCCCAACCACTGCGCCACCAGGGAAGCCCCCTTATGTATATTCTTAACTCACTTGCCCTTCTTTTGCTTCTTTATACTTCCTTGGAGAAGCACAACCTCCTTTAAATCTAACTTCTCTCTTTCTGTGCTTGTGCAGCTGATTGAGACTAGAGTAAAACAAGTTGCCTGGTATCTCTTTAAATCTGTAACCATATACCTAAAATGGGTCTTGAATGCTTCTTGGCATCATGCTGCCCTTCACTAGTTTCCTTACTCTTCCACTCTGCATGCCTATTTCACCATGTTTCCTCCCTCCTCAAAGCCCAGTACCCCTTCCTCATCCTCACTCTTCCCTGATGACCTTGCCTCCTGATTTATTGAGAAAACTGAAGGATCAGCAGAGAACTTCCACTAGCACATCTACCCACCCATCAGCATCTGCCTTTCTGCCTTCTACCATAGAACAGTGCTCTCAACCCTGTGGGCACACCAAAATCACCTGGGAATTTTATAAAACTACTGATGCCCCAGCTCCTGAACTAGACCAGTTAAATCAGAACCTGTTAGTTGGGGTCTGGGCATTGTAGTTTTAAAAGACTCCCCAGGGGATGTTTCTATGTTGCCAGCATTGCCGTAGATGATCTATCCCTGTTCCTACCTAAAGCCAATACCTCCACTTGTTCATTGGAACAATGAACCCCACCTCCCACCTCCCAAGGACATAACTACTGATTCTCCCATCTCTTACCATTGTCATTTATTCACCTCTTAAGTGGATCATTTTCACCAGCATACAAACATTCTGTTATTTCCCCAATATTTTATTTTATGTTACTTACTTACTTAATTAATTCATTTATTTATTTATTTATTTATTTTTGGCTGCGTTGGGTCTTTGTTGCTGCACACGGGCTTTCTCTAGTTGCGGCGAGCGGGGACTACTCTTTGTTTTGGTGTGCGGGCTTCTCATTGCGGTGGTTTCTCTTGTTGCAGAGCACAGGCTCTAGGCACATGGGCTTCAGTAGTTGTGGCTCACGGGCTCTAGAGTGCAGGCTCAGTAGTAGTGGCACACGGGATTCGTTGTTCCGCGGCATGTGGGATCTTCCCAGACCAGGGCTTGAAACCATGTCCCCTGCATTGGCAGGCTGATTCCAAACCACTGCGCCACCAGGGAAGTCCTCCCCAATATTTTTTTTTTTTTTTTTTTTTTTTTTTTTTTTTTTGTGGTATGCGGGCCTCTCACTGTTGTGGCCTCTCCCGTTGCGGAGCACAGGCTCCGGATGCGCAGGCTCAGCAGCCATGGCTCACGGGCCCAGCCGCTCCGCGGCATATGGGATCCTCCCAGACCGGGGCACGAACCCGTATCCCCTGCATCGGCAGGCGGACTCTCAACCACTGCGCCACCAGGGAGGCCCCTCCCCAATATTTTTAAAAAAGGTATTTTCATCGCACTTCTCCACCAGTTCTAGCATTTTACATCCCTTTGCAGAAATTTTGCTCTTCTTCCATTCTCTCTTATAACAAATCTAATCTGGTCTTTGTGTCACCTCTCCTCTAAATCTGCTCTAGTTATGATAACCAAAGACTTCCACATGGCTAAAGCCAATGTTCAGTTCTTAGTCTTCATCTTCCTTGATGGATTAACAGCATTTGACATAGCTGATCACACACTTCTCCTTGAGAAACTTTCTTTATTTCACTTACAGGATACCACACTCTTGATTTCTCTCCTACCTAATTTTCTCTCAGTCTCCTTTACTGGTTTCTTCTTTTTTCCCTGAGCTCTCAATGTTTGTGAGGCCTTGGGCTCAGTCTTTAATCCTCTTCTCTTCTGTATATACTCACCCATAGTCATACCATCCAATTCTGTCTTCAAATAACATTGCTATGCTAATGGCTCCCAAACTAGTTATAACCAGATCTTTATGCTTAACTCTTCACTTATATATCAAGTTGCTTAATCCAACAGTTCCACATGGAGAGCTGATAGACAGCTGATAGGCTTTTCCACCTGAAATAGCAGCAGTTCTGTTCTTCCATGCTAGACCCCAAAACCTTGGAGTCAACCTTGAGTCCTCTTTTTCTAATACTCACATTCAATCTAATGGTAAGACTTCATACTCTGCCTTCAATCACATTCAGTCTATCAGTAAGACTTCTAACTCTACCTTCAAATTATGTCCAGCATCTGGCCACTTCTCACCACCTCCACTGTTATCGCTCTGGCCTCAGTCATCATTGTTCTGACCTGGATTAGTATATAACCTCCTTGCTGGCTCCCTGCTCTCTTCCCTACTCCACAATATATCTCAATCAAGCAGCCAGAGTGATTAACACCTAAGTCAGATCTTTTCATTCCTCTGCTCAAACACTCCTGTAGTTCTCTTTGCCACTCAGAGTAAAAGCCAATTCCTCATAAAGGCCCATAAGTCCCATTATGACTTGGTCCACTGCTTTCTTTCACATGTTGGCTCCTACTACTTTCCCTTTTTTCCTGTTCTGCTCCAGCTGCACTGGCCTCTAAACCCACCAGTCACACTCCTGCCTCTTGACCTTTTCACTGGCATTTCCAGAGGGAATTTTTGCCCCAAATATTTGCTTGGCTACTCTATCATTTTCTTTAAGTCTCTATCTTCTCAGTGAAGCCTTCTCTGGCAACTTTCCACTTGTCCATTTTTTTTCATAGCATCTTAATATTGCTGTCTAATATTCTATATAGCTTATTTATTATACTATTAGAAAATTATACTATTCTATATAGTATACTTAATGATTTATTCAATTGTCACTGGAAAAAATGAATGTTATTTCACATTGTCTCATTTAGTGTCTAAATTAGTGCTGATTTGTTATATCAGTTATATATTATACCAACACTATAAATATTTTAACTTCAGTGCTTCATGGTGCTTCAAGTACTTCAAAAATCGCCTTCATGATTATTACTTTATTTTTAAATTTTGCATATGATAACTTCACATTGGTAATGAACTAATGAGACCAAGAAATCTTAGCATGAGTCAGCATCAAGAAAGCAAAGTGGAAAATTGAGGATATAATACTGATAAGCTAGGCCAAAAATGTATTTTCTTGAATTAAGCAATTTGAAAAGACTTTATTGTTTTGGGTTGAGCAATTAACTACCATCCATTGCCCCATTGCCCAACTTCCTACTCTTACTGCAGATTTAGACTCGATGATTACATGTACTAGATGAAGAAATTGACCATTATACAATTACAATTAGAAAACAAGATACAATGATCAGAAAGATTGCTTTGGGGAGGTGATGGTTGATCTGAGTGTTTCACAGATGGAAACTATTTATTCAGAAAGGCGGTTAGAAGAGCTTTCTAGGCAAAACGTGCAACATGCCAGAGGGCTTGTACAAGAGAAATGGCAGTAGAAATCAGAGGGTAGTGTCTGGGAGAGGAAAAGTTGAAAGAGGGAAAGGCTGGCTATGAAAGGTATAGTGAATATCAAAATAACAGGTTTTCTGGTTGATTCCTCTATGCCCTATTTCCAAAGAGACCTTCTGAATTTCACTTAGAGCATCAGAAAAAGGAAGCCAAAAGGGAAAGTAGTCTTGATAGTTTAAGTAATTCCTTGAGGGAAAATTGAAATCAATACATTGTAATAATGAAAAGTAAAAATAATAATGGCTACAAATTACTTAATGGGCTACTATATAGGCAGTGTGCTATATAATTTACATTTTCTTATTTAATACTTTTAATACCTCAAAGACATTAAAACTGTGATTATCATCTCCATTTTACTAAAGAAGGAATATGGTTGGTACTGGCAAACCCAGTTATTAACTCACATCTCTCTGACTCCAGAGCTGTTAACCATGGCACCAGTATTTCCCAAAGAGCCTGCCCTTGCTAAATATGAACTCTTCTGGGCCCTGCACTAGAGATACTGAATTAGAATCTCTAAGGATGGAACCCAACCGTCTGCATTTTAAACAAGCATGGTTTTTATACCTAGTATAATTGAGAACCCCTGAACTACCTAATACTGCCTCTCTAAAACTGCATTTATTCATAAATTTCAGGAAGCTTCTGAACATAGTGTTGTCCTTTTGTTTCCAAAACATAGTTACTGACTCTCTTTTGTGGAGCTAGGCTCTGCCTGCGGTTGGCCAAGGGTTTTTTTTTGTTTTACTTTTTTTGTTGTTTTTTTTTTTTTGCCGTATGCAGGCCTCTCACTGCTGTGGCCTCTCCGGTTGTGGAGCACAGGCTCTGGACGTGCAGGCTCAGCGGCCATGGGTCACGGGCCCAGCCGCTTCATGGCATGTGGGATCTTCCCGGACCGGGGCACGAACCCGTGTCCCCTGCATCGGCAGGTGGACTCTCAACCACTGCACCACCAGGGAAGCCCTTTTTTTTTTTTTTTAAACTACATGGCTTCTTGGGCCTTCAGGTCCATGCCTCATGTAGGAGTTGTGTGACTTTGATAGACATGTACCCAGTAACAGACAAACATTCTCATCCTATTTTTTTCAGGCCCCTAGTAGGGCTTGTCCCCTACTAGAAACAAGTGGGCTGGCCTACTTTAACAGGCAACAGAAAAAAATGCTGTGTGTCCAAATACCTACCAGCTCCTTCCCCTCAGTTTCCCATCTGTTGAGCTTCCTTATATGTTGCTCTAGAGAGCACAGGTTAATTATAAAGCGGAGCTAAGGAGGGCATAGAGTTTGATCTAATAAAAGGAAAAATGTCTAACCTACAGACAGCTCATCATTAGAATACTATGTTGTATGAGGTAGTGAGCCTCTCACCAGTGGACATAATGAAGCAGAGCCTGGATGCCTTATTGTCAGGAATGACATATGAAGAACTGGCTATAACTCTGACTTTATTATTAAAGAAAACTAAATGTTTAATTTATGACAGGTGAAAGTTATGAAAAAAATTGTGCATTTTTTTCAAAATGCTGTCTAGACTTGGATTCATAGGGGCAATTTCATGCTTTTTCTCACTATGTCATTATCTCATGAAAGATAAGAGAGAAGTTTCCTTGTCATGAGAAAGTTTCCAAGTCCAATGACTTCTGATCTAAGCCATTAACATAATCCTGCCAGGTTCTCCTGACAGTTCCCCCTGTTGATCTTGAACCCTCATCTTCATTTCCCTCTCCTATCTTTGTACATTCAAATGGCAGGACTGGGGGCTGGGAGATCCACATGACTCACTCTCCTTGCTGTGTGTAAGTTCTTACTACTCCCAGTTGGGCATTTAGGTTAATTAGACATGAATGACAATGATGTGAGTGAACTTATCATAGTTAATGTAGCTATTAAGAATACATTTCTAGGCAACATCTGTACATAATTTGGATAAGGAAGCATTAAACCTGAAGTATATCCTTTTAAAATTATTTTTCAAGCAAAAATGGAGAGCATCTTAGATTAATTTTGAATTTTCACTGTGATTCTATTAATTGGGAATAAGAGATCTTTTTGAACCCGTACTACAGATTCACTGTGACATGTGGCTCAGATGTTCCCACTCAGAAATTTCTTCTAAATAAAAGTGGGATGAAAGCAAAAGCCAGAGGTAGATGAGCTACCAAGCCAAGAAACCAGAGAATAAAAAAACAAAAGCATAGCATTGCAACCAAAGGTGAAAAATGGAAAGAGGCAATAGAGAGTCTTCAAGTAAATTTTAACATCTTCAAAGATGAATTAACAGTCATGCATTACTTTGGGCTAGTCAGATTACATCTGGAAAGTAAAAATAATAACACTGTAAAAACAACTACCATTAAATAAACCTTTGCTATTTGTCAGATACCATGCTGAGTATTATACAGACTACATCACATTCAATCCTTGCAATCAACCTTTGAGGAATATAATGAAACATTCTGATTGCTAGTACACAGAAGTTAACAAACAAACTCGGAGTTATAGCCACTATGGAGAACAGTATGGAGGTTCCTTAACAAACTAAAAATAGAATTACCATACGACCTAGCAATCCCACTACTGGGCATATACCCAGAAAAAAACATACTTCAAAAAGACACGTGCACCCCAATATTCATTACTGCACTATTTACAATAGCCAGGTCATGGAAGCAACCTAAATGATCATCGACAGATGAATGGATAATGAAAATGTGGTACATATATACAATGGAATATTACTCAGCCATAAAAAGGAATGAAATTGGGTCATTTGTAGAGACGTGGATGGATCTAAAGACTGTCATACAGAGTGAAGTAAGTCAGAAAGAGAAAAAAAATATCGTATATTAGTGCATATATGTGGAACCTAGAAAAGTGGTACAGATGAACCAGTTTGCAGGGCAGAAATAGAAACACAGATGTAGAGAACAAACATATGGACACCAAGGGGGGAAAGTGGCAGGGGGTTGGTAGTGTGATGAATTGGGAGATTGGGATTGACATATATACACTAATATATATGAAATGGATAACTAATAAGAACCTGCTGTATAAAAAAATAAATAAAATAAAATTCAAAAAAACCCCAACAAGAAACAGACTTAGGGAGGTTAATTAACTTGCTGAAGGTCAAACAGTTGGCAGTTTTTAGATCTGTTCTAACACAGATCTATCAGACCCCAAAGTGTCTTTTTAAAAATACTTTATTATATTTAGTTCTGGATCTCATCTTTCAATAGGGACATAGAACAACTGGAGCCTGTTCAGAAGAGAGTAACCTCAGTGACAAAGGCTTTCATGCTATTTCATGTGAGGAAGGGCTGAAGGCCCTGGGGATAACTTAGATCAGTCAGGGAAAAACTGAGAGCTGTCCTCAAATATTTAAAAATGGATGTATGGATGGGGGCTCTGACTTGATTTACATGGCTTAGGGCCAGGTTCTACTGGGAAAATGAATCTGTCCTAATTGGTGGGAGAGAGTTCCTTTACTTGGGGTGATTTCTAGAATATGTAGGATAGCCACTTGGTGGGGATCTTGCAGAGAGGATTGGGGGGGATGTTTGGACTACTTATGTTTGTGGTCCCTTTCAAGTCTTAAACTATATTAATCTGGGAAATAGAGTTGTAGGACAAGTTGCCAGTTAGGTCCAGGGTATGACACATCATTTTCTTATACTACATATATAAAATAACTTTTTTGTAGCCTGTCTTTCCACCTGGAAAACAGCTGTGGAGAGACTAACATTCTTGGATGTCTAATTCTTTGTCAATTCTAGGCCCCTTCCCTGGCACAATAGCACACACTGAAATGTATGTTGAATGATTCAATGAATGGTATATGATAATTTTAGAGTGCAATCTTGAGAACATAATTGCAGGTCCTACAGTCTAGCCATGAGAATAGTTTTTAGAAATCTCTTTTGAAGAAAAGTCTCCCATGTCTAATATTTTCTGTTAGGTAGTCTTTACTTATTGATGGACCAAGAGAGTCTTGAACTAGAATAGCACTAATCATTTTCATGGGGCTTAGAGTGACTCATAGTTTCAAATATCTAGACTTTCTAAATAATAGATTCCAAACTTATGGACACTCAAGGCAATTGCCCAAACTCCCGCACTTTTGGATGGCTGAGCACATTTTGGGGAGCACTGTGATGAACCTGATACTCATATTTTGGGTCTTCCTCTTCTCATGTGAGGCAAACTCTAGACCACTTACAGAAATTTAATACTAGATCCTAAGACATGCCATTTCCCATGGCAAAGTTAAGAAGTAAATGAAGTTTGATTTTAATGCCTTCCAGCTGAACATTTAACACTGTTATCCATTTATGCTGACTGAAATTCTACCCATGGGTCTTCATCCTTAAAATTAAGGTGTCAGGGACAAGTGTGGGGTGAGAGAGTGGTGATTAGGGTAGATTTCCTTGTGTCCCCAAATCTCATCACTCTTTTTACCTGTAGTAAATACTGGTCTCATTCCTACATGGCATTATTATAATCGTTTAGAATAGATGTAGGGAACAAACCTCTCCATAACAGAATCCTGGAATGTTGGAGGTGTTAGGGGATGGGGTGACTACCTAATCTAACTCCAGCAGGTTAAGGGTCTGGGTTTTTCTCTCTCAGTCCTGTGCTTGTAATTACTGTACCACACAGTCACTCCAAATGTTCTTATTTAAATAGATTTCTTTTTCTGTCACCTCTATTCTGAATACAAGGAAAACATAGCCCTCAGGACTCAGATGTTGGGCTGTGTTAAAGTGTTATGAAAATACGGCATCTAGCTTCTCCTGTCATCTGACTGTCCTGAAATCTTCTTTCAGGCTGGGCATAGTTACCTTTGAGGCATATGTTTTCTGACCAGATTGTAGCTTTCTTGAATGAAGGACTTCTGGTTTGTTATTGCTGACCCCATTCATTTGCTTAAGAATTAAATTACTGAGAAAGTGAAGTCACACAACAAATATTAATAAGGAATGTTACAGATACTTGGAAGTCGGGATCATAATCCCTCTCCACTTGCTCCCTGCGGTCCACATCCTCCTGACTTCTATCTTATAAAACAGAGAGGGATATGAACCACAGACTGAGGACAGAAAAGGAGCCAGGCTTTCAAAGTGTCAACAAAAACTATTGCATTAAAGTTATCTCCAGGGATTAGTGTGTATAATAATCAACACACAACACATATCCATAAAATCTTTTGAGAAATGTTAGAAGTTTTATATGATAAATGTCAATTGATGATGCTGATTTCTTGGGTTCTATAAGGATGAGCACTTTGTCTAGTAATCAGGACCATCTTAAGCTCAGTTTCCTTTTATAGCACCTTCTTTGCTCACCTAATTTCTTTCCTGGTATTTCTTTCTTAACTTGGTCTTCATTCTAGTGTACTAAAGCCTACATCCCCAAAACTGGGAGAGAAGATTGTTCATGGTTACCTCCATAGCAGTTATGGCAGAGTGTTTTTAAAAATTTGAAATTTGATGCTTTGAAGACAGACATCCATCACCTATTTACTAAACACACGACCACTCCTTATTGTACGTTGCCAGAACTTTTCCTCTCATCTGTATAACCAGTATAGAATTCTGTAAGTTTTTAAGTGTGTGAACCCAGGCCTACATGGCCGCTTCCTCACTGAGATAGGGTGAGGCTTCCAAGCTCTTATACAAGTTAACTAAGGTTAGAATTGAAACCTCTGATTTGTCATCCAGTCTAATTTACTGTTCCTTGAATCTTCTGTGATTCACTTCTGTTTCATTATGGTCATTCAAAATATCTTTTTAAAAAGGCAAAAATTTCTTAACTATACTAAGAGGAACTAAAAGAAAAGTTTGTGAAGAGGACCTACAAGATGGTGGAGGAGTAAGACATGGAAATCACCTTCCTCCCCACAAATACATCAAAAATACATCTACATGTGGAACAACTCCTACAGAACACCTGTTGAATGCTGGCAGAAGACCTCAGACTTCCCAAAAGGCAAGAAACTTCCCACGTACCTGGGTAGGGCAAAAGCAAAAACAGAGACAAAAGAATAGGGACAGGACCTGCCCCTCTGGGACGGAGCTGTGAAGGAGGAAAAGTTTCCACACACTAGGAAGCCCCCTTCACTGGTAGAGATGAGAGGTGGGCGGGGGGAAAGCTTCGGAGCCACAGAGCAGAGCGCAGCAACAGGGGTGCAGAGGGCAAAGCAGAGAGATTCCTGTACAGAGGATCAGTTCTGACCAGCACTCAGCAGTCTGAGAGGCTTGTCTGCTCACCTGCCAGGGCAGGTGGGGGCTGGGAGCTGAGGCTTGGGCTTTGGAGGTCAGAACCCAGAGAGAGGACTGGGGTTGGCTGTGTGAACACAGCCTGAAGGGGGCTAGTGCACCACAGCTAACCGGGAGGGAGTCCGGGAAAAAGTCTGCACCTGCCTAAGAGACAACAGACCATTGTTTTGGGGTGAGTGAGGAGAGGGGATGAAGAGCACCACCTAAATGAGCTCCAGAGATGGGCACGAGCCGCGGCTATCAGCACAGACACCAGAGACGGGCATGAGATGCCAAGGCTGCTGCTGCAGCTACCAAGAAGCCTGTGTGCAAGCACAGGTCACTATCCACACCTCCCCTCCCGGGAGCCTGTGCAGCCCGCCACTGCCAGGGTCCCGTGATCCAGGGACCGCTTCCCCGGGAGAACACAAGGCGTGCCTCAGGCTGGTGCAATGTTATGCTGGTCTCTGCTGCCACAGGCTCGCCCTGTATTCCATACCCTGCCCTTCCCCTGGCCTGAGTGAGCCAGAGCCCCCTAATAACTGCTCCTTTAACCCCCTCCTGTCTGGATGGGGAACAGATGCCCTCAGGAGAACTACATGCAGAGGTGGGGCCAAATCCAAAGCTGAACCCCAGGAGCTGTGCGAACACAGAAGAGAAAGGGAAATCTCTCCATGCAGCCTCAGGAGCGTCGGATTAAATCTCCACAAACAACTTGATGTACCCTGCAGCTGTGGAATATCATCCTAAAACTGAGGCGGTGGACTTTGGGAGCAACTGTAGACTTAGGGTTTGCTTTCTGCATCTAATTTGTTTCTAGTTTTATGTTTATCTTAATTTAGTATTTAGAGCTTATTATTATTGGTAATTGGTAGATTTGTTTATCTATTTGGTTGCTCTCTTCCTTTATATATATATATATATATATATATATATATATATATATATATATATATATATATATATATATATTTCTTTTCCTTTTTCCCTTTTTGTGAGTATGTATGTGTATGCTTCTTTGTGTGATTTTCTCTGTATAGGTTTGCTTTTACAATTTGACCTAGGGTACTCTCTGTCCGTTTTTCTTTTTAGCATAGTTTTTAGCACTTGATAATATTGGTGGATTTGTTTACTGGTTTGGTTGCTCTCTTCTTTTTTTTTAAAATTACTTTTTAACTTTAATAATATTTTTATTTTTTATGTTAATAACTTTATTTTATTTATTTATTTTTTTTCTTTCTTTCTTCCTTTTTCTTCTTTTCTCCCTTTTATTCTGGGCCATGTGGGTGAAACGGTCTTGGTGCTCCAGCCGGGTGTAAGGCCTGAACCCCAGAGGTGGGAGAGCCGAGTTCAGGACATTGGTCCACCAGAGACCTCCCAGACCCTCATAATATTAATCGGCAAGAGCTCTCACAGAGATCTCCATCTCAGTGCTAAGGTACAGCTCCACTCAATGAACAGCAAGCTCCAGTGCTGGACACCCCATGCCAAAAAACTAGCAAGACAGGAACACAACCCGACCCATTAGCAGAGAGGCTGCCTAAAATCATAAGTTCAGAAGCACCCCAAAACACACCACTGGACATGGTCCTGCACACCGGAAAGACAAGATCCAACCTTATCCACCAGAACACAGGCACCAGTCCCCTCCAGCAGGAAGCCTACACAACCCACTGAACCAACCTCAAACACTGGGGACAGACAACAACAAAAAAAAGGGAACTATGAACCTACAGCCTGTGAAAAGGAGACCCCAAACACAGTAAGTTAAGCAAAATGAGAAGACAGAGAAATACACAGCAGTTGAAGGAGCAAGGTAAAAACCCACCAGACCAAACAAATGAAGAGGAAATAGGCAGTCTACCTGAAAAAGAATTCAGAGTAATGACTGTAAACATGATCCAAAATCCTGGAAACACAATGGAGAAAGTACAAGAAACGTTTAACAAGGACCTAGAAGAACTAAAGAGCAAACAAACAATGATGAACGACACGATGAATGCAATATAAAATACTCTAGAAGGAATCAATAGCAGAATAACAGAGGCAGAAGAACGGATAAGTGACCTGGAAGAGAAAATAGTGGAAATAACTACCGCAAGGCAGAATAAACAACAAAGAATGAAAAGAATTGAGGATAGTATCAGAGACCTCTGGGACAACATTAAACACACCAACATTCGAATTTTAGGGCTGCCAGAAGAAGAAGAGAAAAAGCAAGGGACTGAGAAAATATTTGATGAGATTATAGTTGAAAACTTCCCCAATTTGGGAAAAAAAAAATAGTCAAACAAGTCCAGGAGCACAGAGAGTCCCATACAGGGTAAATCCAAGGAGAAACACACCAAGGCACATATTAATCAAACTATCAAAAATTAAATACAAAGAAAACATATGAAAAGCAGCAAGGGAAAAGCAACAAATAACATACAAGGGAATCCCCATAAGGGAATAAAGCTGATCTTTCAGCAGAAACTCTGCAAGCCAGAAGGGAGTGGCAGGACATATTTAAAGAGATGAAAGGGAAGAGGCTACAACGAACATTACTCTACCCAGCAAGGATCTCATTCACAGTTGATGGGGAAATTAAAAGCTTTACAGACAAGAAAAAGCTAAGATAATTCAGCACCACCAAACCAGCTTTACAACAAATGCTAAAGGAACTTCTCTAGGCAGAAAACACAAGAGAAGGAAAATACCTACAATAACAAACCCAAAACAATTAAGAAAATGGGAATAGGAACATACATATCGATAATTACCTTAAATGTAAATGGATTAAATGCTCCAACCAAAAGACATAGACTGGCTGGATGGACACAGAAACAAGACCCATATATATGCTGTCTACAGGAGACCCACTTCAGACCTAGGGACACATACAAACTGAAAGTGAGGGGATGGAAAAAGATATTCCATACAAATGGAAATCACAAGAAAGCTAGAGTAGCAATTCTCATATCAGACAAAATAGACTTTAAAGACTATTACAAGAGACAAAGGAGGACACTACATAATGATCAAGGGATCGATCCAAGAAGAAGATATAACACTTTTAAATATTTATGCACCCAACATAGGAGCACCTCAATACATAAGGCAAATGCTAACAGCCATAAAAGGGGAAATCAACAGTAACACAGTCATAGTAGGGGACTTTAACACCCTACTTTCACCAATGGACAGATCATCCAAAATGAAAATAAATAAGGAAACACAAGCTTTAAATGATACATTAAACAAGATGGACTTAATTGATATTTATAGGACATTCCATCCAAAAAAAACAGAACACACTTTCTTCTCAAGTGCTCATGGAACATTTTCCATGATGGATCATATCTTGGGTCACAAATCAAGCCTTGGTAAACTTAAGAAAATTGAAATCATATCAAGTAACTTTTCTGACCACAACGCTACGAGACTAGATATCAATTACAGGAAAAAATCTGAAAAAAAAATACAAAAACATGGAGGCTAAACAGTACACTACTTAATAACACTACACTACTTAATAATAAGATCACTTAAGAAATCAAAGAGGAAATAAAAAAATACCTAGAAACAAATGAAAATGAAAACACAACAACCCAAAACCTATGGGATGCAGCAAAAGCAGTTCTAAGAGGGAAGTTTAGAGCAATACAATCCTACTTCGAGAAACAAGAAAAATCTCAAACAACCTAACCTTACACCTAAAACAGTTAGAGAAAGAAGAACAAACAAACCCCAAAGTTAGCAGGATGAAAGAAATCATAAAGATCAGATCAGAAATAAATTAAATGCAACAAAAAGAATAAAATATCTAGGAATAAACCTACCTAAGGAGACAAAAGACCTGTATGCAGAAAATTATAAGACACTGATGAAAGAAATTAAAGATGATATAAATAGATGGAGAGATATACCATGCTCCTGGATTGGAAGAATCAATATTGTGAAAATGACTCTACTACCCAAAGCAATCTACAGATTCAATGCAATCCCTATCAAACTACCACTGGCATTTTTCACAGAAGTAGAACAAAAAATTTCAAAATTTGTTTGGAAAAACAAAAGACCCCGAATAGCCAAAGCAATCTTGAGAACGAAAAACGGAGCTGGAGGAATCAGGCTGCCTGACTTCAGACTATACTGCAAAGCTACAGTAATTAAGACAGTGTGGTACTGGCATAAAAACAGAAAGATAGATCAGTGGATCAGGATAGAAAGCCCAGAGATAAACCCACGCACATATGGCCAACTTATCTTTGATAAAGGAGGCAGGAATGTACAGTGGAGAAAGGACAGCCTCTTCAATAAGTGGTGCTGGGAAAACTGGACAGGGACATGTAAAAGTATGAGATTAGATCATTCCCTAACACCATACACAAAAATAAGCTCAAAATGGATTACAGACCTAAATGTAAGGCCAGAAACTATCAAACTCTTAGAGGAAAACATAGGTAGACCACTCTATGACATAAATCACAGCAAGATCCTTTTGGACCCACCTCCTAGAGAAATGGAACTAAAAACAAAGATAAACAAATGGGACCTAATGAAACTTCAAAGCTTTTGCACAGCAAAGGAAACCATAAACAAGACCAAAAGACAACCCTCAGAAGGGGAGAAAATATTTGCAAATGAAGCAACTGACAAAGGATTAATCTCCAAAATTTATAAACAGCTCATGCAGCTCAATAGCAAAAAAACAAACAACCCAATCCAAAAATGGGCAGAAGACTTAAATAGGCATATTTCCAAAGAAGATATACAGACTGCCAACAAACACATGAAAGAATGCTCAACATCATTAATCATTAGAGAAATGCAAATCAAAACTACAATGAGATATCATCTCACACCAGTCAGAATGGCCATCATCAAGAAATCTAGAAACAATAAATGCTGGAGAGGGTGTGGAGAAAAGGGAACACTCTTGCACTGCTGGTGGGAATGTGAATTGGTACAGCCACTATGGAGAACAGTATGGAGGTTCCTTAAAAAACTACAAATAGAACTACCATATGACCCAGCAATCCCACTACTAGGCATATACCCTGAGAAAACCATAATTCAAAAAGAGACATGTACCAAAATGTTCATTGCAGCTCTATTCACAATAGCCCGGAGCTGGAAACAACCTAAGTGTCCATCATCGGATGAATGGATAAAGAAGATGTGGCACATATATACAATGGAATATTACTCAGCCATAAAAAGAAACGCAACTGAGCTATTTGTAATGAGGTGGATAGACCTAGAGTCTGTCCTACAGAGTGAAGTAAGTCAGAAAGAGAAAGACAAATACCGTATGCTAACACATATATATGGAATTTAAAAAAAAAAAATGTCATGAAGAACCTAGGGGTAAAACGGGAATAAAGACACAGACCTACTTGAGAATGGACTTGAGGATATGGGGAAGGGGAAGGGTAAGCTGTGACAAAGGGAAAGAGAGGCATGGACATATATACACTACCAAACGTAAGGTAGATAGATAGTGGGAAGCAGCCGCAGAGCACAGGGAGATCAGCTCGGTGCTTTGTGACCGCCTGGAGGGGTGGGATGGGGAGGGTGGGAGGGAGGGAGATGCATGAGGGAGGGGATGTGGGAACAGATGTATATGTATGACTGATTCACTTTGTTATAAAGCAGAAACTAATAAAAAAAAAAAAAGAAATAAATTAAAAAGAAATGAAGGAAACAATAACAAAGATCAATAAAATTAAAAGCTGTTTCTTTGAGAAGGTAAACAAAATTGATAAACCATTAGCCAGACTCATCAAGAAAAAAAGGGAAAGGACTCAAATCAATAGAATTAGAAATGAAAAAGGAGAAGTAAAAACTGACACTGCAGAAATACAAAGGATCATGAGAGATTACTACAAGCAACTCAATACCAATAAAATGGGCAACCTGGAAGAAATGGACAAATTCTTAGAAAAGCACAACCTTCCAAGACTGAACCAGGAAGAAATAGAAAATAGAAACAGACTAATCGCAAGCACTGAAATGAAACTGTGATTAAAATTCTTCGAACAAAAAAAGCCCAGGACTAGATGGCTTCACAGGGCAAATTCTATCAAACATTTAGAGAAGAGCTAGACACTTATCCTTCTCAAACTCTTCCAAAATATAGCAGAGGGAGGAACACTCCCAAACTCATTTTACAATGCCACCATCACCCTGATACCAAAACCAGACAAAGATGTCACAAAGAATGAAAACTACAGGCCAATATCACTGATGAACATAGATGCAAAAATCCTCAACAAAATACCGGCAAACAGAATCCAACAGCACATTAAAAGGATCATACACAACGATCAAGTGGGGATCATCCCAGGAATGCAAGGACCCTTCAATATATGCAAATCAATCAATGTGATAAACCATATTAACAAACTGAAGGATTAAAACCATATGATATGATCATCTGAGTAGATGCAGAAAAAACTTTCTCCAAAATTCAACATCCAGTTATGATAAAAACCCTCCAGAAAGAAGGCATAGAGGGAACTTACCTCAATATAATAAAGGCCATAAATGACAAACCCACAGCCAACATTGTTCTCAATGGTGAAAAACTGAAACCATTTCCTCTAAGATCAGGAACAAGACAAGGTTGTCCACTCTCACCACTATTATTCAACATAGTTTTGGAAGTTTTAGCCACAGCCATCAGAGAAGAAAAAGAAATAAAAGGAATCCAAATCAGAAAAGAAGTAAAACTCTCACTGTTTGCAGATTACATGATAGTATACATAGAGAATCCTAAAGATGCTACCAGAAAACTGCTAGAGCTAATCAATGAATTAGGTAAAGTAGCAGGATACAAAGTTAATGTACAGAAATCTCTTGCACTCCTATACACTAATGATGAAAAATCTGAAACTGAAGTTAAGGAAACATTCCCATTTACCATTGCAACAAAAGAATAAAATACCTAGTAATAAACCTACCAAAGGAGACAAAATATCTGTATGAAGAAAACTATAAGACACTGATGAAAGAACTTAAAGATAAGATATACCATGTTGTTGGATTGGTAGAATCAACATTGTGAAACTGACTATACTACCTAAAGCAATCTACAGATTCAATGCAATCCCTATCAAATTACCAATGGCATTTTTCACAGAACTAGAACAAAAAATTTCACAATTTGTATGGAAACACAGAAGACCCCGAATAACTAAAGCAATCTTGAGAAAGAAAAACAGAGCTGGAGGAATCAGACTCCCAGACTTCACACTATACTACAAAGCTACAGTAATCAAGTAATCAAGACAATATGGTTCTGGCAGAAAAACAGAAAAAGATAGAAGAGGATAGAAAGCCCAGAGAGAAACCCACGCACGTATGGTCACCTTACTTTTGATAAAGGAGGCAAGAATGTAGAATGGTGAAAAGACAGCCTCTTCAATAAGTTGTGCTGGGAAAACTGGACAGCTACATGTAGAAGAATGAAATTAGAACACTTCCTAACACCATACACAAAAATAAACTCAAAATGGATTAAAGACCTAAATGTAAGGTGAGGCAGTATAAAACTCTTGGAGGAAAACAGGCAGAACACTGTATGACATAAATCACAGCCAGATCCTCTTTGACCCCCCTCCTAGAGAAATGGAAATAAAAACAAAAGTGAATAAATGTAACCTAATGAAACTTCAAAGCTTTTGCACAACAAAGGAAACCATAAACAAATGAAAAGACAACCCTCAGAATGGGAGAAAATATTTGCAAATGAAACAACTGACAAAGGAGTAATCTCCAAAATATGCAAGGAACACATGCAGCTCAAAATAAAAAATACAAACCACCCAATCCAAAAATGGGTGAAAGACCTAAATAGACATTTCTCCAAAGAAGGTATATAGATTGCCAACTAACACATGAAAGGATCCTCAGTATCACTAACCATTAGAGAAATGCAAATCAAAACTACAATGAGATATCACCTCACACATGGCTCAGAATGGCCATCATCAAAAATTCTACAAACAATAAATGCTGGAGAGGGTGTGGAGAAAAGGGAACCCTTTTACACTGTTGGTGGGAATGTAAATTGATACAGCCACTATATAGAACAGTATGGAGGTTCCCTAAGAAACTAAAAATAGAACTGCCATACGACCCAGCAATCCCACTAATGGGCTTATGCCCTGAGAAAACCATAATTCAAAAAGAGTCATGTACAACAATGTTCATTGCAGCATTATTTACAATAGCCAGGACATGGAAGCAACCTAAGTGTCCATTGACAGATGAATGGATAAAGAAGATGTGGCACATATATACAATGGAATATTACTCAGCCATAAAAAGAAAAGAAACTGAGTTATTTGTAGTGAGGTGGATGTATGTAGAATCTGTCATACAGAGTGAAGTAAGTCAGAAAGAGAAAAACAAATACCGTATGCTAACACATACATATGGAATCTAAAAGAAAAAAGTAAATGGTTCTGAAGAACCTAGGGGCAGGACAGGAATAAAGATGCAGACGTAGAGAATGGACTTGAGGACGTGGGGAGGGGGAAATGTAAGCTGGGATGAAGCAAGAGAGTGGCTTGGACATATATACAGTAAGAAATGTAAAATAGATAGCTAGTGGGAAGCAGCCACATAGCACAGGGAGATCAGCTGGGTGCTTTGTGACCACGTAGGGGATTGGGATAGGGAGGGTGGGAAGGAGATGCAAGAGGGAAGGGATATGGGTATGTATGTATATGTATGACTGATTCACTTTGTTATAGTGCAGAAACTAACACACCATTGTAAAGCAATTATACTCCAGTACAGACGTTTAAAAAAAAAAAAAGTTTCTTCTCACACTTAGATGCTGGTATGATGGTGGCAAAGTAAGCAGAGTGATTCCAGCAAGGAAGGTAAAATCAGGAGAAAAGTTAGGGCTCTTTTTTGGCTTTTTACCCTTCTGGATATTGTTTACAGCTAAAACTTTCAAGATTCTATGTTTTGTTTTATTTTTAATTTATTATTATTTTATTAGTTTATTTCTTTTTAAATATGGAAGTTTATAAATTTATTTTTATTTATTTATTTTTGGCTGCATTTGGTCTTTGCTGCTGTGCATGGGCTTTCTCTAGTTGCAGCGATTTGGGGCTACTCCTCGTTGTGGCGCTTGGGTTTCTCATTGGGGTGGCTTCTCTTATTGCGGAGCATGGGCTTTAGGCATGCAGGCTTCATTAGTTGTGGCACACGGGCTCAGTAGTTGTGGCTCGTGGGCTCTAGAGCGCAGGCTCAGTAGTTGTGGCTCATGGGCTTAGTTGCTCTGTGGCATGTGGGATCTTCTCGGACCAGGGCTCAAACCCATGTCCCCTGCATTGGCAGGCAGATTCTTAACCACTGTGCCACCAGGGAAGTCCCTATTTATTATTTTTTAAATTTATTTTATTTGTTTTTGGCTGCGTTGGGTTTTCATTGTTGCCCGCGTGCTTTCTCTAGTTGCGGTGAGTGGGGGCCACTGTTCGTTGTGGTGCGCAGGCTTCTCATTGCAGTGGCTTCTCTTGCTGTGGGGCATGGCCTCTAGGTACACGAGCTTCAGTAGTTGTGACACGTGGGCTCAATAGTTGTGGCTTGCTGGCTCTAGAGTGCAGGCTCAGTAATTGTGGCACACGGGCTTAGTTGTTCCACAGCATATGGGAACTTCCTGGACCAGGGATCGATCCCATGTCTCCTCCCTTTGCAGGCGGATTCTTAACCACTCTGCCACCAGAAAAGTCCCCTATGTTTTGTTTTAAAAAGGACTTGGGAAAGACTGAATTTTTACTCTAGGATAGTGCTGATCAATAGAAACATGAGATATAGATTACATACTATATATTAAATATTAAATATAGGGCTTCCCTGGTGGCGCAGTGGTTGAGAGTCCGCCTGCCAATGCAGGGGACACGGGTTCATGCCCCGGTCCGGGAAGATCCCACATGCCGCGGAGCGGCTGGGCCCGTGAGCCATGGCTGCTGAGCCTGTGCGTCTGGAGCCTGTGCTCCGCAATGGGAGAGGCCACAGCAGTGAGAGGCCCGCGTACCGCAAAAAAAAAAAAAAAAAATTAAATATATATTTTTTACTTTTGTAGTAGTCACATTAAAAAAATTAAAATGGTAAAATTAATTTTCACAGTGTATTTTCTTTAAATCAATATATCCCAAATATCATCATTTCAACATGTGACACTAGGCACAATTCAAGCGTTCTATAACCACATGTGGCTAATGGTGACTGTATCGGACAACACAGTTCTAGAATGAGAATTACATGCATTTTACTGGCACAAACTTCAGCTTAAATAGCATATTATAGGGATATGAGCATTTTGAATCCCAGCTCTGGCTCTTACTATTTGGATGACCCTATGAAGTTACCTAACCTTTTTGCATCTTAGATTTATCATGTGTAAAATGGAGAATTAATTAATGCCTAGAGAGTTGTTTTGAGACTTAAATGAGATAATGTACATAAGATGCTAGGCATACGGGCACTTGATAAGTCAGTAACTATCAGCATCATTAGGTTCCTCTAATGATAGTGTTTGGATAAAATTTTCAAGTTCTTCCTCAACAAGGGCTGGATGAGAATTATTAGTGAATGGGGATGAGGCATTACTTTCTGTTTGGCTTTGATTTGGTTCTTCTTCTTTGAGATTGCCTACTTCCTTTCTGGTGTCCTGTGTTGTTTGTATTTTGATTGCTTATTTTCCTCATCGGAGCCTTGCTTGTTGTTTCTTGGCTGCTGTTGTGATGTTTCACCTTCTCAAGTTCTTGACGTCTCTCATCCAGAACCCCTGTAATCAATCCTGTTTTTATGCCTAGTTCTATTTGTGACTCACTGTCTAGGCCTGATGCTTGCTTTCCACTTCCCTAGCACCAACTCTGATTTTGTTCTTCTCTCCATTTGCAGGCATCCAGAAAACAAACTAGGACAAATAATGCATGCTCACTGAATGCATGACAAGTGTGGGCTTTCTAAAGATTTGGTGTGATCTTCAGTACCTGTACCTAAGCCTGACAATGAATTCCTTATGGGATTTCATTTGGTACCCCAAGGGAAATTAATTTAAAGGGATGTGTGAGTGGAAAATATCACGATATAACTCAGACATGCAAAGAGTTAAACAGAACTTAGCTTGACTTGAAAATCATGAGAGTAAAAGAAATGGTAGGGTTGTTGATGGCTTAGGGGTTTTGGAAGATTGGGCCAATCTCAGTGCCTCTTTGCTTGAAATGTTGCCCAGGGTCTGGGTGAAGGTGGGAGTATAGAGTAGAGAATTGGGGTAAGGAACTTCCTGCTGCTGAATGATTCTAAGAGTACTAATTATGGTAAATTAGTATGGTTTTTTGGTTTGGTTTTTGCTTTCAAATGCAAAACTCTAAACTCAAAGAAGCTTTCCAATTCAATCTTAAATGAATGGCCCAGAAAATAAAACATAAAGTAAACATGGCTTTTTTCTTTTGAAAATTGTGAGGACAGAATATGATTCAATTCAACCTTTGTGAACATCTGTACGTGCTGTAACTCCTCAGCCATGCGGGGAACTTGTAGGCAAATTACTTGTCTTATTTCTTCAAGTCCTAAAGACAAAGCAACAATCAAGTATCTGATCTTTGAAAGAAATGCCTCCTAAAATAGAGTTGTTCAAATCATTGGTAGCTTAGGGCTGCTGGTTACCCGCATTGAAGAAACACAAATGGTTCAGATCTGCACAGGGAGAGTTTATCAGGAGTGACGGCATGGCAAAAGGGGCACTAATTATGATGGGACTGAATGTTTTTTGCTGTGCTGCATGGGGTCTTGACCTTTACCTAGTTTTAAGAGCCAGTCCAATTCCTGCCTCTTTCACAGCTTTCCCTTAAATGTTTTCTTTTTTCTTTAACTACATTTCAGTCTACAGCATGAATTTGGTAAGAATTCTGCTTAACCCTGGGCTAGCTCTGTAGTTGTCTTGACCAGCCTGCAAAATGTTAATGTTATTTAAGATTTCTCATGGGTATGTTTTATTTTCCAACTAAACTGGGAACTCCTTGAGGACAGGGGCTATTATTTATACCACTTTAACCCCCAGCCCTGCCCAGCGGGTGTTTGTTGATTATATTTATCTCAGAGTCAACCTCTGGGGAGAGTGTTGTCCACTGAGTTGAGAGACAGGCGGATAGTCACAGCCTTTCAGCCCCCTGCCCCCTGCATCTTCATTTGGTTGTCCTCAGCTCACTGTACTCTGTGGAAGTCAGGAGGGTGTGACATTTTCCAACCTTCTCTAGTTAGTCACAGGAGTTATGTTCCTAACACTCAAATTGTAATATCAATGAATAAAAATAGGAGAACATTTCTTTCCATGCTGTGGGTTGTACCCCTAAATTTCATGAATCATCTAATTAGTGCATGCCTTATGTCCTGAGGGACTGAAAGAGAAAAGAGTGTGGATGGATCCATTTAATCAGCAGCTCCAAAACACACACACACACACACACACACACACGGATGCTCGTGACTGTTTGGGGGGCTTGTTTTGCATTGTATTGGCAATTATTTTCATACTTGAATTTTTGACATCTGAGATTTTTCTTATGTATCCTTGTCTTTTTCCATAACCACTTTTAAGAATTATTTGTTGAATAAATGCACTAGCTTTACACATTTAAATGGCAATATGTATATCATCTGATCCTTTCAGTGGCCGAGAAAAGTTTTCCTTAAGTAGATTCCTCTCAGTGACTATTCCAAACTTTCACCACTGTCTTCAAGACCCTACTCAACTTTTCTACTTTGATTTTCCACAGTTTACTGTGCCTTTTCATTTATGGGAAACTAGAAGCCTTTAGATGTGACCACTCTCAATTCTTCCTTTCTCCCAGTGTATAAATATTTAGTGAGTGGTTTCCAATCTCTTTATTATTCTTTGCTGCATTTGCCACTGCTGTTTAATTCCTTCCCATGTGACTCTCTATTCCCCATTGGCTGCCTAAATCTTGCTCCCTCTTGGCACTTCTCACCGCCTCTGTGTCTTTGGTGTAGGCATCTTTTCCTTTGCTTCTCCTTAAATATTGTCAGTTTTCTAGGGATTGACCTTCTACAGCTCTGCTAATGCCAAATTCTTTGCTGTTTGATCATATCATGCCTCTCAGTCCTAACCTCCACCCCACACACATCCATATGCACTGACTCTCAAATGTGTATTTCTAATCTAGAAGCTCAAATTCTCATGAAAAATGTCCTGCTGCTCAGCTTTACCTGTACAGAGGGTGTGTGCCTTACTTACCCTTGCATCTCCAGGCACTATTAGGATGCTCTAAAATTGCATGATTTTTCTTATACTTTGGTAACTCACCTCCATTTTTACAGACAAGTAAATAGAACCTTGAAAATGTTGTGACTTCAAGGTCAAAATGCTTGGTACAGTTTACAGATTTGTGACTGACTTCTTGTCCTCTGTAGGGCCTTGGATGCCTTTCTCTCCAGATTTCCTGATATGTGAATATCCTTCATTGTGTCCATGGGATTACAAACTGTCATTCCTGGTAACTCTCCGACAGTGAAATGTAGGCTCCTTCACGCTTGCTGAAATTGCACTGTTGGATCACTCTAGGATTAAAAATTACACTTCAGGCCAGGGAATAAACTGACTTTGGGGGAAAGTTAGTATCAGTTTGACTTATATTTGTAAAGAATGCAACATTCTGATCATACAGTGAAATATAGTGATGGGAAAGACCATGAGATACCATCTAGTTCATTACTTCATTCTCAGATATAGGCAAAACTATGTCTGTGCTGCTCTGTAAAGAGATTTCCCCAAGTTTACATGAAATAAGTTCATGTTCTTTAATGATATTATATTCAGTGGATCATCTTTTGGTGTTTGATTTTGGGAGTGTGGGGTGATCGTTCTTGACAGACAAAGTTCTGGGATATTCTAGCAGCACATGTCACTGGGTTTGACCCTTTCAGAATTTATATTCTGCGTATTTTCCAGACCACCCCCCCCAGCCCCCGGAATCCATGTCCTTGTCGTAGGATTTGTGACCTATAACCTGCAGACGGTGATACTCTGCAGTGTGGTGGAATATAGGTGACTCTTCCATATTTCCAAGTTAGCATTTGATGTTTAGAATAGTTACACTTTTTCTCGACAACCCATCAAGGACCAAATTCGTGTCTCTGCAGTTACTCTGAATCAGGTAGTGTACTTTCTTTATTAAAAGGGAGATTAGGGCTTCCCTGGTGGAGCAGTGGTTGAGAGTCCGCCTGCCGATGCAGGGGACACGGGTTCGTGCCCCGGTCCTGGAGGATCCCATATGCTGTGGAGCGGCTGGGCCCATGAGCCATGGCCACTGGGCCTGCGCGTCCGGAGCCTGTGCTCCGCAACGGGAGAGGCCACAACAGTGAGAGGCCCGTGTACCGCAAAAAAAAAAAAAAAAAAAGGGAGATTAAAAGTAGTAAAGATGTATGTTAACAACATGATTACTGAACTTAGGCTTTTTCCATGTATACTCAAATGAATTGATAAAGCATTGAAAAAGAGCTTTGTGCCCTCTGTGTGAGAGTGTGTTTGTGTGCCTCGTAGCAATAGATAGATGTCAAAGACATTTCGTTCAGGGACTTAATAAAATAAGTGTTTGCCTTTTGGTAATTTTCGAAAAGCTATTATCCCCTGTGTCTGAGAAAAGAATTCTGCTTTATGCTTTGCTTTCATAACTGAGGAGGACAAGAGCCTTTTTTTCTAATTAAAATCTCATTTCATACCAATTTGATATGAGGAAATTTTTCTTGGACACTTCCACAGTCTTTAATATATGTAACAGTGATCTGTCTGCTGATACTGAGACTCTGGTGATACGAGTTCTGTGCATTTATTTAGCACTCTTCTAGTTTACATATTCATTTATGTACAGGAGCGAACTTGATCCTCAGTGTTAAGGAAATAATATCAAGACCGTCTTACCTTTTGGGAGGTTAAGCTAATGATTTATTTTCCTTAATTTGGATCATCATTATTCTAGCTATTTATAACTCAAAATTAGTATCTTGATGTTAAGGTAATAGTAACGTTGGGTTACTGAACTATAGTTTCAAAAGAACTGACAATTTATTGCTCTTTCATTCATGGTACTTCTTATGTCATTTCAAGTAATTAGCACACTTATTAAAAGGCCTGGTAATGGCTTAGGCTTTTGAACAATAATATAATCTCTTACTCTAGGAGAAGATAAGAGACTACATTTTTCAGACAGTCATAAAATAGTCCTCTTACACTGTGTAGGGCCTTGGATGTGAATCTCAGGTACTCTTACACTGTGTAGGACCTTGGATGTGAATCTCAGGAATCTCAAGTACTGCTAAATTAGGTACAGTAATTCTCTGTGAAACAGAATAATACTTGTTGGCTATATTCCTCAATTTAACCAATTAATTGTTTTGAAATGTAGAACCAGAAGATGAAACAAACAAAACTCTTAACTCTCCATTGGGTACTGAATGTACACTTTCTTCTGACTTCTTTTTAGCGTCTAATTTTTAATGGCAACCTGCTGAAGATATTACATTAAAAATATGTTGGTTAAATAAAATCAACATGGTAGAGTTTCATACATTTTCATTGGCTCAGAATTGAGGCCAATGAAACATTTATTTAATAAACCTTTCAGCATACGGAAATTTGGTAAGTACAACTGCTTTTTTAGTCTCATTCATTTTATGCTCAGGCCAATAGTTATAGTGTGCTTTTTGCCAATGGAACAGAAATCATTCCATGGTTACTGTAACCTGGTTGAAAATTGTAAAAATAAGAAGTTATTTACTGAAGTGTTTTCTTTTGTGCTATATATGTCGCCCACTTTATCTTGGTTGATCATCATGGGGTTAGTATTATTCCCATTTTATCTAGGAGAAAACTAAGGCTCTAAACTAAGTCCCTAAACTACTACAGGGCTTATTTTATAGCCCTAGCACCTAGTACAGCCTCTAGGACAGAATATTTGGTGAGGAAAGATATGTAAAATGCTCAAGTACAAACTAGTCAGAGGCAGAGCCAAATTTTAAACAAATATAAAAACTCTCTATACTCCACTTTTCTACTCTGCCTCTTAAATACCCAAGTTTCAGGGGGAGTTTGTCCCACCAGGAAAAAAAAATAAGGCATTTTTCATCCAAATGTCCAAATTTTTATATTGAAGATTGTTTACCTTCAACCTGATACTGTGACTGCAAAGCCAGGGGGGCCTTTGTGTGTATTATGTCTTTAGAACATCACCATTAATTGCCACAGTGTATCAATGCAGATCAAATTTGTATTTTTTTTCACCTTATTAGTAATGTAGTTGATATAGAAGGATGCTTTGAGGTTTCTACTTCTAACTTCTATGACATGTCAGTTTATTAGTGTCTCAAAAGCAGTTGCAGAAATCTTTAGTAATTTGTGGTGATGGATATTGAAAAGTACAGCAGGACTTCCCCAAAGTGAGGCATTTGGCTCAAATCACTTAGACTATTATTGTTCCATTGTCTGAAAGACAGGTAATTTAATGAGTGTAAATTACGACTGACTTTGTAAGGAAGAGCCTTAGCTCTTGAACTTCCTCAGAAGTAAAAATAAATGTGAAATTTTCAACTTCATGAGTGCAATTGCATTTTTGACTCATGTAATGGTTGATGTACAGAGAAACTATAGAGATTTAAAATCACTGCTTTTTATAATTAGAGAGCAGCCCACAAATCAAGCAATTTCTCCAAGACTGTTAAATTTGATGTTAAAATAAAAAAGAATTCAGGGCCTTTTTTGAGAATGGCTATCAGGTATCAGAAGGAGAGGCTTTATAAAATTTTTTTCTTTCATAAATATTTACTGAGTGCCTACTATGTGCCAGCCACTGTTCTTGACGCAGCATCATGGACCCCAGTGGTGAATAAGGCAGAAAAAGTTCTTCACGTGGAACTTAGATGCTGGTGGTAGGAATCAGAAAATATACAAACAAATGCACAAATACATTATTATTGATAGTGCTGTTCATTGGATGGAAATCAACTGGGTAGTAAGCTCTATATGATAGTCAGGAAACCCTCTAGGAAAAGATTAAATTTGAACAGAAAGCTGAAGAATGAGGGAATGAGGGGTACTTCCAGGTAGAGGAACAAGGCAGTGTAGACGACTTGAGGACTTGAGTTCGGCATTTTTAGAAAGGAGGTGAGTGGGTGGGAGAAGGATCAGTGATCAAATGGCAGAGGTAGAAGAGGCCAGATCACAAATAGCCTGTGAGGTCATGGTCAGGAATTGGGATTTTATTCTGAGTAATAACAGTACATTGGTAGTGCAATGGAAAATTTTAAGTGCTAACATTTTCATATAAAAAAGAAATGGTGGCTCTGTATGTTATTAGGAGAAAAAAATTCTATGGTGAAAGAGTGGAAGCAGAGAAGTCAGATACAACGCCATTGTAGTAGTGAAGGCCAGACTTGGACAAGAATGGAGGTGGAAAAAAGTGGGTGGATTTAATGTATATTTAAGATGTTGAGCATAGGATGTGCTGAAAGTTTGGAAATGGGAGAGAGAGAAAGGGAGGGATCACAAGTGACTTCTGGATTTTTCACTTGACCAGATGGTGGTACAATGAATGATAGGAGAGAAGTAGCGGGTGGGAGAGAAGGATGGAAATCCATAACTCCACTTTTTAGGTTTGAGATATCTATTAGCCATCTATTTGGAGATGCTGCATTTTCTTTTCTTCTCTTTTTTGGCTGTGGCGCACAGCTTACCGGATCTTAGTCCTCCCACCAGGGATTGAACCCGGGCCCTTGGCAGTGAAAGTGCTGCATCCTAACCACTGGACCGCCAGGGAATTCCCTACATTTTCAATTGAATATGAAAGTATAGCTCAGGTTAAGATGTCAGGGTTGGAGGAAAATTTTCTGAATGAACAGTGAGGAGATCATCTTAAAGTCATGGGACTGGATGAGGTCATTTGGGGATACCTTGCAGACAAAGAAGAAGGCTCCAACAGAGCCTTGAGGCAGTGTGATAACCATTCAGAGGTTAGCCAGAAGAGCAAATATCAGCCAAGCACCCTGAGAATGAGAGGCCAATAAGGTAGTAGGAGAACCAAGAGTGCAAGGGTGTTTGATGCCTCACTCCCAGAAGAGAGAAATGTGTTTCAAAATAAAGGGCTCAGTTGCGTTTATGCCACAGAGAGGCCAATGAGGACAACGAAGTTAACTCTAGCACAGGAAGTGGTTTCTGTGCTATTTTTTGAACTGAGCATTGAAAGTATGCCATCTCCAGCTTTGAGTAGGATGGACATATAGAAAGTAGTCATGGTATTGATATCTTACTTTAAAGGTAGTGACAGTTAGTCATTTTTTAAATGTAAAGCTGTTAACTGAGGTGATATATTTTTCCCTGATTCCTTAGTTTGGCTAGAATTCTTAAACCGTATTATTTTGTAGATAGCATGGATTTAATAGGTTACCAACAGGCTAGATTCCTATAGTACCACACCAGAAAAATATAGGATCTTTAATGTTAATGCCCATGGCTAAATCAGTAGATTGCAATGAAAGAGTTTAAGTGGCAGAGGTGTAGCTCTGGAAGCCATATCCATAGTGATAGGTGCTGTAAAAGTCATTAAAACTGTGTTTGCTAGAAGTTGTACTGCTTCCTTAGTTGTGTGCATTAAAGAGGTAAAATTTGATGCCTATGCATAAAAATATTCAAAGAAACAGACCCCATTCTCAGAAATGTATCATGGCAGATCTGTGGGAGGATGTGTAGCTGTGTAATTAACATCATTAACTGACATGGTTTAACAATCTAAAATTGTCTCTTGGTGCTGTGGGAGATATAATGTAACAAAGCTATATGAATCCAAAGTGTTTTGTTGGTATGGTACCTTTAATTCAACTTTAAATCCTGTTGTATTTCTTCTAATCTTATCTGAGAAAAATAATTTTTATAAGCCAAGTACATCTGCTTTCTTCAAATGAGCTCCTGAAAAATATCATGGCGTTTGCATAATACTTACATTGTTTATATGTCCTTTTCTGCTATACAAATACCACATATTTATTTTGCCACAGTTAGCAAGTGATAATAAAATTTAGAGAATGTTTTTCAACCAAAAAAGTGGAAAATAGAATTTTAAATTATTTTAGAAAGTGAAATTGAACAGTGGAAACTTAAAAAACAAATCAAGTTTGGCAACATTAGAATAAATCTACTTAGAAAATAGACAGAATGCTATTGGGAAAATATTCTCAGTCCAATGGACATATGTAGGAATATATTTTAGAAAGACCATGAAAAGTGACCAGTAGCTTTTTAAAAGAAAATCTAACATGCTTCTTATAAAGTAGATCAGAAACTGGTAATCACATCTACAACTTAAAATTCAATACTGGCTGGCTAACTTAATGAAAAAACTTGATGTGATCTTGGTGCCTCAGTGATGGAAACAAAGGAATAATCCTGAATGCTTACTTTAAAACCTATTACCTGTTCAGAAATTAATGAATATCAGTGAAAACCATGAAGTTAAAAAAAATAAGCATCCTATAAAAAGATATCAGCTGGGGGCTTCCCTGGTTGCGCAGTGGTTGGGAATCTGCCTGCCAGTGCAGGGGACACGGGTTTGAGCCCTGGTCCAGGAAAATCCCACATGCCGTGGAGCAGCTAAGCCTGTGCGCCATGACTACCGAACCTGTGCTACAGAGTCCGTGAGCCACATATACTGAGCCTGCATGCCGCAGCTACTGAAGTCTGCGTGCCTAGAGCCTATGCTCTGCAACAAGAGAAGCCACCGCAGTGAGAAGCCCGTACACAGCAATGAAGAGTAGCCCCCCGCTCACCGCAACTAGAGAAAGCCTGCATGCAGCAGCAAAGACCCAACACAGCCAAAAATAAATAAATTTATTAAAAAACAGATATCAGTGAGTGTAATGTTATATGCTAACTATATCTCAATAAAAAATAATTGATCTTAAGTAACAATCAGGGAAATGCAAATTAAGACCACAATGGGTACCATTTTATACCCACTAGAATGCAAAAAATTATAGAAGCTTTTCTATATCAAATGTTGGCAAGTGTGTGGAGTAATGGAAACTCAAACAGTGCTGCTAATGGGGATGTAAATTAGGATAGCTACTTTTGAAAACAATTTAGTGTCATCTTGTGAAGTAATCACATGCACTCCCTATGACCAACAATTCTTTTCTTATGTATAAATCCTAGAGAAACTTTTAACACATGTGAACCAGGAGACATGTATAAGAATATTTCTAGTTGTATTTATGGACAATGGCAAAAATACAACAACAGAAACCCCTAGGAACAACCTAAATTTCCATTGACAAGAAATGGATGAGTATATTTTGCTAAAATCACACAAGGGATTATTTAACTGTGAAAGTGAATGAATTACAGTTGGATGCAACAACATAAACACATCTTTGAAACATAATGCTGAGTGAAAAACAAGTTTCAGGAGATTACACACAGTATGATACCATATTTATAAAGCTCAAACCAAGCAAATTGAATTAACACATTGGTTAGGAATACATATATATCTGCTAAAGTTATTTTTTAGAAAGGAGGTTAGTGATTAGTTTTGGATGAAGAGAAGCAGGAGGGGAACTGGAAAAATAGATAGCTTTAAGAGCAGTGGTAATTTTTGTGTTCTTAAATTGATGATGGGTTTAGTAGGTGGTGGTTCATGTTTATTCTTCTTTCTGACTCTATGTACATTACCTGTTTTTCTATGTATCAAATAGTATAGAAAAGTAATATCTCATGAAATCAGGTATTATTGGAATCATCTTGACCAACCACAGAGATAAAGTACTACCTAGGGTACCATGTTCTCAGGTAACTATATCCTCCATTTACTGTTTATATCACAAATAACTTGATGGCAAGCAAAAGAAGAGAACATAGATAATACAGTTATATCTCCCTTTGAAAGCTTAGCTCAGGTACTGGTGTCTTTCAGAAATCAATGTATATATTTAGGATTTCCACTGACAATGAGACATGTTGTTCAAAGCCTGCTGAGCCCTCTCTCCTTCTTCCTTCATTCAATTTTCGAAGTACTGGCAAGATAAGAATAAAGAAAATCAAATAAATTATCTGCCAAAAGGCTCACCTGTAAGGTATAGGCAACTAGTGTAGGAGTACTGATTAGAACGAGCAGATTGCAATGCCTAAAACCGAAACCTCTCTAAGCACAGAGATTGGCAAAGCAAGAGATTCCAGTATTTGAAGTGGCCCCATAATATCAGGAACAATGATGTGAATGTGAATCCAAGCACTTGTTGAGTGCTGTGTATTTAACTGAAGAGATAATTGTATGCAAGTCTATGGAATCCCTGGGCAGATAAAAAACGTGGAGTTTGGTCAACTATTAAATATTTCATAATGTTTTTTACATTCAGGAGAGTATAATATAATTAGATCGTGGCTTAGTTTGTGCTTTTGATTGCCATTGTTAATTTTTTTCATTCCAGAATTTTATTAACTCATAACCCCAGAGTTATTACTTTCCTTTTGCATTTCATACTTAGCTTCAGCTAAGTTTAAGGCTGTAATTGCTAAAGAAAGAAATGAAAAAATAGAATAAAGAACTGGCTCCCTGTTGACTCATCTATGAGCATAGATTTTTAGGTACCATCCTCTTGATCCACCAACATTTAGTAGTTGTATTCCTTCCCTCCCTAACTTTTGTATCATCCCCTTCCTTCCTTTCTCCCTCCCTTCTTTCTCACACTCTCCTCTATCTTCTCTCCCTTCAGTTGCTGTTTGGATTTGTAGTCTTATGTCTTATGAAATCCTTATTCACAAGACAATACTTTTGGCAGGAAGGAGTAACTTCTCAATAAAATTAAACACTTGAGGAATTTGCATAATCTGTTCTCTAATACCTTAGATTAGAAATTAGATTACCGAATTGCCTAGTAATGCCTTCCTTCATTCTTTCATTCACTCATTCATCCAATAAACACATCTATTGAGTACCTAGTATGTGGCAGTGCTGTTGTGGACTTCTGGGATACAACTATGCAGAATAGCATAGGTCCAGCCTCTGAGAATTTCCTTTATGAAGAGTTTGCCCCTATTTATAATTTAGAGGGATAGGCTGTCAAATATCTGAACTGTCAATGTTATTTAAAATAAGCATGGGTGTTATTCTAGGGAATATTGACCTTTGTGAATCCCTCTCTGACTCTCTACTCCATTGTATTTGTGTTGACTTTGAAACCCTTGAGTAAATCCCAGGTATCAAGTCTTAAATTGATTGCAGCATTATTTACAGTGACCAAAACATAGAAACAATCTCAGTGTCTATCAATGGATGAACGGATAAAGAAAACATGGTATATACATAGCGCAGAATATTATTCAGCTGTAAAAAGAAGGAAATCCTGCTGTTTGTGACAACATGGATGAACCTTGATGGCATTATGGTAAATGAAATGTCAGACAAAGAAAAACAAATACTGTATGATTTCACTTATATGTGAAATCCAAAGAAGCTAAAATAATAGAAATTGAGAGTAGGTTGGTGGCTGTCAGGGGGTAGGGGGCGGGGGAAATGAGGAGATGTTAGTCAAATGGTACAGACTTCCAGTTACATGATATATAAGTTCTGTGTATCTAATGTACAGCATGGTGGCTGTAGTTAACAATACTGTATTATATATTTGAAAGTTTCTAGGAGAGTATATCTTAAATGTTCTCATCACACACACAAAACTGGTAATTATGTGAGAGGATGGAGGTGTTAACTAACCTTGTTGTGGTTAATTGTTTTTCAATATATACTTATATCAAATCATCATGTTGTATATTTTAACTGATATATAACGTTGTGTAAGTTTATATCTCAATAAAGCTGAGGAAAATCTAGCCGCAAGAGCCTGGAGTGTCATTGGGTTAATTTTTGACATCCATTTTGCTTTTTGAGTGTGTGAATGGGTAGATCGGGGAAGAATGAGTGTGTCCTTTGTGGAGGGTGGAAAGATGTAGGAGGACTGGATTTTTTAAATGGAATCAAAATATTTGTCATTAACCTGTGGCATTATGGATGGTGGCAAGTCATTGAGAATCTTTTATGTGCCTTATTTTTCTCATCTGATAAGAAAACTTATTTTTTTATTGAAGTGTAATTGACTTACAATTTTGTGTTAGGTGTGCAGCAAAGTGATTCAGTTATATATATGTATGTGTGTGTGTGTGTATATATATATATATATATATACACACACACACATACATATATGTGAGATTATTTTCCATTATAGATTATTGTAAAATATTGTATATAGTTCCCTCTGTTCTATAGTAAGTCCTTTTTGCTTGTCTATTTTATGTATTGTGGTTTGTATCTGTTAATCCCATACCCCTAATTTATCCCTTCTCCCCATCCCCCCAATTCCTCTTCTCTTTGGTAACCATAAGTTTGTTTTCTTTGTTTCTGAGTCTGTTTCTGGTTTGTATATAGATTCATTTGTATTATTTTTTAGATTCCACATATAAGTGATATCATATAATGTTTGTCTCTCTCTGTCTGATGTACTTCACTTAGTATGATATTCTGTAGGTCCATCCATGTTGCTGCAAATGACAATATTTCATTCTTTTCTGTGGCTGAGTAATACTGCATTATATGTATATACCATATCTTCTTAAGCCAGTTGTCTGTTGATGGGCACTTGAGTTGTTTCCAGGTCTTGGCTAACGTAAATAGTGCTGCTATGAACATTGGGGTGCATGTAGTTTTTTGAATTAGAATTTTTGTCTTTTCTGGATATATACCCAGAAGTAGGATAGCTGGACCAAACTAGCTCTAGTTTTAGTTTTTTTAAGGAACCTCCATAGTGTTTTCCATAGTGGTAGCACCAATTTACATTCCCACCAATGGTGTAGGAAGGTTCCCTTTTCTCCACACCCTCTCCAGCATTTATTGTTTGTAGACATTTTGATGATAGCCATTCTGAATGCTTTGAGGTGATATCTCATTGTGGTTTTGATTTGCATTTCTCTAATAATAAGCAATGTTGAGCATCTTTTCATGTGCCTGTTACCCACCTGTATGTTTTATTTCCAAAGAAAACATACTGTTTAGGTCTTCTGGCCATCTTTTGATTGGGTTGTTTGTTTTTTTGATATTGAGTTCTATGAGCTGTTTGTACATTTTGGATATTAACCCCTTGTCGGTCACATCATTTGCAAATATTTCCTTCCATCCTGTAGGTTGTCTTTTCGTTTTGTTGATAGTTTCCTTTGCTGTGAAAAAGCTTTTAAGTTTGATTAAGTCCCATTTGTTTATTTTTTGCTTTTTTTTCTTTTGCCTTGGGAGACTGATCTAAGAAAATATTGCTACTATTTATGTCCGAGAATCTTTTGCTTGTGTTCTCTTCTAGGAGGTTTATGGTGTCATGTTTTATATTTAGGTCTTTAAATCATTTTGAGTTTATTTTTTTATATGATTTGTGGGAGTGTTCCAATTCCATTGATTTACATGTAGATTTCCAGCTTTCTCAACACCACTTGCTGAAGAGACTGTTTTTTCTCCATTGTATATTCTTGCCTCCTTTGTTGTAGATTAATTGACTACGGTGTGTGGGTTTATTTTTGGGCTCTCTATCCTGTTCCTTTCATCTATTGTCTGTTTTTGTGCCAATACCATGCTGTTTTGATTACTGTAGCTTTGTAGTATTGTCTGAAGTCTGGGAGGGTTAGTCCTTGCTTTGTTCTTTTTCCTCAGGATTGCTTTGTTCTAGTTCTGTGAAAAATGTCATGGGTATTTTGATAGGGATCACATGAAATCTGTAGATTGCTTCAAGTAATATGGCCATTTTAACTATGAATTCTTCCAATCCAAAAGCATGGGATATCTTTCTATTTCTTTGAATGATCCTCAATTTCCTTTACCAGTGTTTTATAGTTTTCAGTGTATAGGTCTTTCACCTCCTTGGTTAAGTTTATTCCTAGGTATTTGGGTTTTTTTTGAAGTAAATTAAGATGGGATTGTTTTTTACTTTCTCTTTCTGATATTTCAATGATGGTGTAAAGAAATGCAACAGATTTTTATATGTTAATCATGTGTCCTGCTACCTGATGAATTCGTTTATTAGTTCTAATAGTTTTTGTTTGGAATCTTTAGGGTTCTCTATGTAGAGTATCTTGTCATCTGCAAATAGTGACAATTTAACCTCTTCCCTTCCAATTTGGATGCCTTTTATTTCTTTTTCTTGTCTGATTGCTGTGGCTAGGACTTCCCATACTATGTCTAATAGAAGTGGTAAGAGTGGAAGAAAGTATTCATGATCTCTTTTTACCATCTGACTAAATTTCATAGCATCCTCTCTACATAGTCCTTTTGGCCTGCCATCCATCCACCTGTCCATCATTTATTAACTGTCTGTTGGGTACCAGACACTCTACAAGGTATATAAGGCCTCTGCTTTTATGGAGCTTAGATTTTGTTCCATTTATGTTTCTTGTATTCATATAGAGAATCTAAGATAAATACTGTCGAAATACAGGGAAGGTGAAAATTTTAAATTGTAGCAATCATGATGAGAAAGAGCCCTGTTTAATCTGGATAGTGTTATCTGTAGATAACAACTTGTTAGTTGGTTTAATAATAAGACTTTTTTTCTGTACCCATATTTTATCAGTTCCAAAGGCAGTATCAGTTTTCCTTCAAATGCAGGATGGATAGGAGACACATTCCTTTAAATATTTGAAAGAATACAAGATTGTTTTAGCTGTGAGCTTTGTGCTAAAAATAACAGGAACCATGTAGACAATCCTTACTCTGCAACTTTAATAAACCAGGGAATTTTTGTTTGCCAGACTATCACTCTTTTGTTAATAAGAACATGATGTACCATGGGGCGAACGGTTGTGTTCATTTACAAATATTATCAGGACCTCAGGTAACTGACAAATGACTTCATGATACTTAGAGAAATGTTCTAAAGGTGTTATACTGTCTTTAAAATGTCTTTACTGTTTCTTTTTGTGTTCCCCAAATACAGCTCTGTCTTCTTTGCTGCTGAGCTGCTTTTATAATTGTATTAATGAATACCTTATTTTTATTTTGGAGTAGATCTAATGCAAATATCCATATTAAGCAACACACACAAAGGTCAGGAGGTCCAAAGCATGGTTCCCACAGCAACTGACCTTTGTTTCTCTTGAACTTGGCAGTATTTGCTTTCACTTTCTATTAGTAAAACTTATCTACTTAATGATGTATGGTATGGTGCAATTGTTATGGGAAATGTTATTTAAGAATATCTGATCTCCATTTAGAAAAACTTCAGTTTTGATGTTATAAAAGTTTAGAGGCTATTTTATAATTCCAGTATTCATGAAAAATAAAGGCAACCATGGGAAGGTAAAAGTGAACACTTTTTTCCCCCTTAAACTACTATCTAACTAATTCATTTTGTTATTAAAACATCTTGAAACAGGCAACTAATTTTGAATATATCTACATTTGTTTATATGAGTATATAATAGCTGAGTTATTTTGAACAAACTAAAATGTAGGAAAATATTCGATTATAAATGGACTGTTTTTGTGTACATATTTCTATGGGGTCATTTATAAAATTTGAAACCAGTGGAAACCATGCTCACATTCCCTATCTTCTTTCTTTCAAAATGGAAGAATTATTTCCACTACTGTAAGTCAACCCATCTGTCATGGTTTGGATCTCATTTACTCTCAAGGGCTTTGATCCTGCCATATTCCCCTCTCAGTCCTGAATTGTCCACTTTTCCTTCTCCACTGAATTGTTCCGATAAACATACACACATCCTCCTGTATTTCCTGACCCTATGTCTCTCCATGCTACTGCCCTGTTTCTATATTCACTGTCTCCACTTCTTCATCTCTTTATCCCACTCCAAAGGGTCTTCTGTTTCTTCCACTTCACTGTTGCTGCTGTTTTCAAGGTCACCAAGACTTGCTTCCATGATGTCCACTGTCATGGTTACTTGTAGAGCTCATTTTATTCAACCCCTAGGCAACAGTCAAATTTGGTCTCAGTTGAGTATCACTTTCTTTTTGGGATGCCTTTTTTCTTTTGGTGCCAGTGACAGTACACTCTCCTGACTGGCTCCTCCTTCTGAGGATCCTTATAAACATTTTATAAACTCTTCTTTCTCTGTTCCACTTCTAAAGTTTGGAGTGTACTAGGTCTTGGTATTTTCTATTTAAAATCTTACTTTGAGTTAGGGTTGCCAGATAAAGCAATTAAAAATACAGGATGCCCAGTTAAATTTGAATTTCATGCAACATTTTTTTAGTGTAAGTATGTCCCATGTAATGTAAACACACACATCTGTCTCTATCACATAAACTATGGGGACATACTTTTGTATAAGTATGTTTAATGCAATGTTTGGGACATACTTTTTTATTGAGGTATAATTGACATTTAATATTATATAAGTTTAAGGTATACAACATGTTGTTTTGATACATTTATATACTGCAGTATGATTGCCGTTGTAGCATTAGCTAACACCTCTATCACATCACATTATTACTATTTCTTTTTTGTGGTGGGAATAATTAAGATGTAGTCTCATAGCAAGTTTGATGTTTATAATACAGTGTTGTCTATAATCATTATACTGTGCATTAGAGCTCCAGGACTTTTTATCTATTGTATTGGCTATTTTATAATTCCCATACTCATGAAAAATAAAGACAACCGTGGGAAAGAAAAAGTGAAAACTTTTTCCTGCCTAAACAACTATCTTTGTAAGTTTGTACCTTTAAACAACATCTCCCTTATTTGGGGGCATACCCATACCAAAGATTATTCATTATATCTGAAATTCATATTTAGCTACTGTCCTGTTTTTCATCTGGCAACCCTACCCTGCGTGAGCTTATTTGGATACTTGATGCATCCTTTTGCCCCAGAATTTACCTCTCCCTAAGCTCCAGGTTTGTGTTCCCAAATTTCTAAGTAACATCTTGCACATCTGTCTTCTCAATATATTCAAAAGAAAATTATTCATTTCCACCTCCCCTCTTTCTTACTAATGACACCAATGTTTTCTTTATTATCCTCTCATCAAATCTTTGGACAAGTCCCGAGGTGTATATACCCAAAATGTATCACAAGCATGTGTACTTTTCTTTATTTCTGCTGATACCTTACTGAGTCAAGTCATCATCATAACTCACCTACGATGGCCCCAGCTCCCTCGCTGTTCCTTTGATTCTACTACATCTACCCCCTACAACTCTTTATCCATACAAAAACACTTTATAAAGTGACCTTTAAAAAATGTCAATGAGATCATGTCATTTGCCCTATTGTTTCAAAGCTCCCTCCACTTCTACTTTCCAATGGCTTTTCACTGCCCTTTGAATAATCCCAAATTCTTGATCATAGCCAACAAGGCCTCCATGATCTGACTTTTGCCAGTACCGCTTTTCTGACTCATATTTACCTACTCCAGACACACAGCCTTCTATTTCACTCTCTCTCTCTCTCTCCCGCCTTTTTTGTTTTTAATTTTTGCCCAGAATATGCTTTCCCCTCTTTTTTTCTCATGGCTAGTTCCTTTGTCTAATATCTTCCTTACCATCCCATCTAATGCTGCTTTGAAACCTCCACCCCTCTATCACTGTCTATCACATGGTTCTGTTTTATTTTTTTCACAGCCCTGATCAATACTTAAAATAGTCACTTCAGTTTATTTAGATATTCATTTACTTTCGCTCTCCTGGAACATAAATTCCATGAGGAGAAGGACATTGTTTCTTTTGTTAATTATTTTATCTACAGCTCACACAATAGAATATAGTAAGTATCTAATAAATATTTGTTGATATTTGAATTAGTGGTTTTCTAAAATACATTTGAGAAATACAATACACCATGAAAATTCCAGCATATTACCCTTCCTTGGATTTGAAGATAGGTATGGAATGAAAATATTTCTACTTCTTTTTCCCACTGGCCCTTGTGTTATGATGTTGAGTTGGACACGTTGATGAAAAATCGGCAATCAGTACCAATGAAAACACTGAGAATGATTTCATCTTCTGGTATGCGCTGGCTCTGTCCCTGGGGGGAAGCTTGACATATTGTAGCCAGTCAGGATCCTGCAATGGATTGTCTTTCAAAGTCAAATTTCAGCCTGTCAAGAGGTGGAGAAAATGATTTGGGACCTGAAGAGGTGGTAGATTAATATTTCTGAAGAATTGTTCACTAAACTTCCTGTAGCTACTTTGTTCCACTATTAAGACTTCCCTCCCTCTGGCATAGGAAATGCTTTGCACAAAACAACATCTTTGCTTTGTGTATAGACATTTCCCCTGCCCCAAGATGGGGTTTCCCAGTGAGGTATAACATTCATTAACCCCTCTGGATAATGCAGTTGCTGAAACAGACTTGTGTCTTATTCTCACAGCTTCATTTCAGAGTCAGAATGCACTTGGTGTCTGGGGCAGCTGTGATGTATAAAGCAGAAAGAAGATTGATTTTCCACAAGGTACCTTGTACCTGGAGTAATGAAAGTGGCAAATTACTTGCTCACTGAGCAAACATGACAGGAATGTCATAGAGCAGCGAATTTGTATTTATGCAAACACACTGTTGTCACACGGCAAAGAATTCCAGAAAGTGACCTTATCTCTCCCTCAAAATCACCACCTTGTTCTGGGAAGGCTATACTCAGAGAAAGCCATTAAAAAACAAATGCTTCTAATGAATAATGTAATGCTCATGGTACAGTAAGAAATAAGATAAATTATGGTGCCATTTTAAAATGAGAGTCTTCAACTCACAAGCTATTTCTGGTGTTCATCTTGGATTTTGTGGCAGCAGAACATAAAATATCTCCTTTAATAGAGTAAAGGAAATGGAGTGATTTATCCTAGTCACTGTGGACCTTTAGAACTCTCATTTGGTAATGGAAAAAAACATCAGTGGTTGATGGGGAAGCAGATAATTTTTCGATGTTTAGGCAGTCTAATGCATGGAGAACACACACGCTTTTCAGAACATCTGGGGCAGAAAAAAAAATTAAGTCTTTAAATGACAGAAGGAAATGGTGGTAATATTCCATTAAAATGTTTTAAGATCTCCAACATGACGGTTTACACAATTCACTTTAAAAAGCACTGCTAAAACTTTTAGCTGTAAACTCTAACATTAAAATGATAATTTCATTTTGTTAGTGAGTTTAAAAGTCTGCTGATTTTAGCAAGTAGTCCTGGATTTAAAATAATTATTCCTTGTTTGATATTCATTTGTTGATCCTTCACCATTTGTTTTTTTTGAAACCTTGGTTTGTTCCTGACATTATGTTAAATGTAAGATACACAGAGATCAAAGGAACCATCCAAGTCCTCGAGCAGCTCATTCCTAGTAACTCAGATTGTAATGTAAAATAAAGCTAGAGAAAATGAGCTTGTTAAGCCTAGTTGTGGGGACTGAGCCCTGAGGAGCGGGGCAGAATACACCATTCTAGGAGAGGTGTTATTTATCTGCTTTGGCCCCCTCTGATCCTCGGAACATTGATTAGAATACTCAGTGGGGTCCAGTTAGTCTAGATACTCATCAACGACAAATGTGATATCCTTTAACTTGGTACCCAATGGGATAAACAGAATATATATATATATATATATATATATATATATATATATATATTTTTATATGTGTCATGCGCCATCCTAAATGTTTCATTTGGGTCAGCTAATTTAATAAACACACTCCTCCTATTAGGTAGATTCCAACATTAACTCCACTTTGTAGACAAGGAGATGAATAGAGAGTGAGAGAAAATAACTTTCCCAAGGTCACGCAGGCAGTTGGCAGTCAAGGCTGATCTGCTGTAGACACCTCTACTGTACAGCCACTGTCAACTCCAGGGGAGTTTGACCTCTACTGGGCAGGGGGAGGATCAGAAGGGCTTTGTTTGAAAATAACTGAATATGCATTTTGGAATAAGAAATATACTCTAAAATTTACTTTGTGATTGACTAAGACATGTTTATGTACAACTACAAATGGTATAGAGTGAAACTCGTGTATTCATTTCTAGGACCCATTCACTAAGAATTTGGTAATACCCACACTGAAATTTTCTTCCTTTAGGTTCTTTTGATCCTGCTTGGTTTCCAGACTATTCTTGCCTTGTCCCAGTGTGTGTTGGATTACTGCATTCTTGCTTGGGGCCCCTCATTTTTATTCTAAGTCTTTTTATCCACTTGATCTTTTAAAGTGTAACTTCTCACTGAATTTCTAAGAAAGATTGCATACTTTAAAAGTTTTGCAGAATATGAGTTGTTACATGTACTTATAATGCTCACTTTGCCTGCTTCTCTGTTTGTAGGAGGATGTAGCTATGATTGCTTCCTTATGATCTGAATGGCTTTTCCATGTGGTGTGTTCTTTCGGCTACAATTAAGATTTGCATTTACTTTTGGTGGGAAGAGTTCTGATTGGGGCCAGAGTAATGATAAACTGCTTGTTTGTCAGGAACATGGATACCTCCTGGCTCTAACCACTTAGGGACATTCCGATTTCATCACTTCCTCTCCCTGATTATTTTGTGGGCTACACTAATAATAGAGGTTAGCTAACATGTAAGTGGTTTCTAAGTGCTTTATGTGTCTTAACTAATTTAATAATAAAGCTAATCCTATCAGGTAGGAAGCATTGTTTTCTACATTTAACAGAGAAAGGACTTTCACACAGGTAGTAAGCTGTCTAGGCAGACCTAGTGCTCCAAACCTCCCTGCTAAATAGTTACTGATACATTGGAGGCAAATATAGCTTGTCCTAGGGAGGGTCAGAGGGGTCTCCTTGGAAGAGTTAATAGCTGATTTCAGTATGGCACTTATTTTTCTATTTTATCTTCTTTGTGACTCTTCTAATTATTTGTAAGATATGGCAGCCCACCCAGATAATGCGTATCTACTTGTTGAGAGTTTATTATGTGTGACGCCTACCTTAAGCAGTGTAAATGTATTAATACACTTAATCTTCACAACTCTTTGAGAAAGGCATTATTTTCCCTATTTCATAGTTGAAGCAATTGAAGTACTTGTTAATTTTGTCCAATAGCCCAGAGTTGGTAAATATCAAAAATAGGGTTTGAATCCAGAAAGTCTGGTTCCTGCGTTATATACCCACTAGTCACCACTGCCATTACACTGTCAATGTCAGATTGAGTTGTCCTAATTATAGCTGAATAATGCCTAATAGCCTACCAATTCATGAACCACACTATTTATTCTTTGATATCTTAAATGTCTGTAAGAACTGACAACATAAAACAACAAAAACCAAGAACCAGTCTTTTTTTTTTTAATGTATATCTCTTTCAATTAGATTATAAGCCCCCAGAGATCAATACCAGCAAGTGGACACAGATGGGGATCATTTGGACTCAGAACTAGACCTTGTCACTGTCAGGGTCTGATGGTGGGATCAGGCTCATCTTGGGTCCTTCAGGGAAAGTCCATGCTGGTAGGTGAAGCATGGTACCTAGGCCATAAAGCAAAAGCATCATAGCCCAGCGAATTCTTGTGGAGAGCAGGAGAGGTATAAGCAGACGATCAATGTCAAGGAAGACTGTTGGGAGGTAGCAAAGATTAGGGCTGAGTTTCGGGACCAGAAAGAGCCCCAGGGAGATGGCAAGAGCAAAGAGAGATCCTTTATCGGTGCTGGAGAGAGAAGTCAAGCCTGGGAAAACAGTAGAAGTTCAATTTTCAGAACTGGGGCACCCTGCGAGAGCCAGACTGACAAATGTGAGATGAGTCCCATGGTTTTGGGCCAGATCTACTTAAATTTCTCATTCTAACTGCTAGAGCTGATCCTAAGTACTGGAGGGTGGTCTGAGTCTAAATGAGGGGAGAGATAGATTCCAGCTTTGGAAAAATGCTCTCTTCTTTATCAAAGGGAGGCCTTACCCATATCCTCTCTCAAGTAACAACCAATTATTTTTCATAACTATGGGAGTTATTTCTAGATTTAGGTGCATTCTATTGGTTGTACTTACTGTGTTCCTTTCTGATTGGTTCTTGAGATGGAGTGAAGACAGTATTCCTAGACAAGTTGTCTGCCTTACACAGAAACAAAAATTCTGAAAGGAGAGAAGAATAATTTATATCAATAGTGTTATCCTTTGTCAGTAGGTGGGAATTAAGCCTGCTTAGGCATGGCATAACATCAGTGGGCAAGTCACTAGAGTGGATGGAGAAGAGTGATACCTATAAGCCGAAATAGAAGAGAGTCCAAAATTATGGCTGTTTACCACTGGGGACCATTATGTCGCTCTCCAGCATACAATTACCTTCTTAAATACATTTTAATACAGTGGCCAGTTTTTTTTCTTTACACCTTAAGGTAGACAGAGTTAATCCAGAATCAGGTGAACAGCAAAGGTGAACTGAGGTGGAAATAAGCTCCTCAGATAATTCACAATTGGATTGTATTCCCAAGTAGACTAAAACTTAATTCTATTATCATCTAAGTTTGAAGTTTGTACAGTGTGGTGTCAGCAGATCGTGTGAGGGGTTCTGTGAACTTGATATTTTTATACAATTCTCAGAATGAGTTGAACACAGAAGAGGAATAAAAAAGGACCAAAGCTTCCCTGTACCCTGGCATTATGTCATCCTTCTCCCTTGGTGCAAAATGCCAACTAATATGAAAGCCAGAAACTCTTTCTCTACTCTTCATCTGGTGCATAATATGCACACTACTATTGCTGTAGAGTGATTTGATAGAAGGAACAAGGAATTTGTAATCAGAGGACCTGAATGTGGGTCCTAAAGCTGCCACTTATGGGGTGTATCCCTATAAGGAAAATCACTTCATTTCCCTGAGCCTGTTTCCTTATTTTTGAAATGCATTGTTCCAGACTTAACTCTTATTACTCCAGTCCATGGCCTCCAGGGTGAAGTCAAGTGAGACTGCTTGCCATCCCTAATCCTTTCATGTTCCCAGTTCCATGTCTCTCCCCAGATTGAGTTGGCTTTAGCATTTTCTCAATGCTTGTAGGTTTGGTGGTAGGACTTCTGAATCTTTGCTGTTTGCCTAAACTTGTCCAAACATACATAACCCAGAATGAAGACTTAAGTCATAATATTTCCATTTCTTTAATTAAGATGAAGTGACCATTTCTGGGAAGGTTGAAGTATGTGAAATTTTGTATTAAATTTAACTTTAAATATCAAAAAATGCCTTGATATGGCATGCTTTCTTAACATCTGTGCTTATTAAAATCTTACCTGTACTTTAAGGTTTAGTTCAGTTATTTCCTACTTCAGATACAGGTTTAACACTTATTGATGATGTTCTTAGTGTCAGAAGCAGTGAGGGTGCTTCCCATCTGTTACCTAATGCAACTACCAAAATTGTGGAGTAAATGATATTCATATATATCTGTTAATTCTATCCTGATTTTTTTAACATCTTTATTGGAGTATAATTGCTTTGCAATGGTGTGTTAGTTTCTGCTTTATAACAAAGTGAATCAGTTATACATATACATATGTTCCCATATCTGTCCCTCTTGCATCTCCCTCCCTCCCACCCTCCCTATCCCACCCCTCTAGGTGGTCACAAAGCACCGAGCTGATCTCCCTGTGCTATGCGGCTGCTTCCCACTAGCTATCTATTTTATGTTTTGTAGTGTATATATGTCCATGCCAATCTCTTACTTTGTCCCAGCTTACCCTTCCCCCTCCCCATATCCTCAAGTCCATTCTCTAGTCGGTCTGTGTCTTTATTCCCATCTTGCCCTAGTTTCTTCATGGACTTTTTTTTTTTTCTCCTTAGATTCCATATATATGGGTTACCATACGGCATTTGTTTTTCTTTTTCTGACTTACTTCACTCTGTAGGACAGACTCTAAGTCCATCCACCTCACTACAAATAACTCAATTTTGATTCTTTTTATGGCTGAGTAATATTCCATTGTATATATGTGCCACATCTTCTTTATCCATTCATCTGTTGATGGACACTTAGGTTGCTTCCATGTCCTGGCTATTGTAAATAGAGCTGCAGTGAACATTTTGGTACACGGCTCTTTTTGAATTATGGTTTTCTCAGGGTATATGCCCAGTAGTGGGATTGCTGGGTCATATGGTAGTTCTATTTGTAGTTTTTTAAGGAACCTCCATACTGTTCTCCATACTGGCTGTATCAATTTATATTCCCACCAAAAGTGCAAGAGGTTGCCCTTTTTTCCACACCCTATCCAGCATGTATTGTTTGTAGATTTTTTGATGATGACCATTCTGACCAGTGTGAGATAATATCTCATTGTAGTTTTGATTTGCATTTCTCTAATGATTAATGATGTTCAGCATTCTTTCAAGTGTTTATTGTGAATCTGTATACCTTCTTTGGAGAAATGTCTATTTAGGTCTTCTGACCATTTTTAGATTGCATTGTTTGTTTTTTTGATATTAAACTGGATGAGCTGCTTATAAATTTTGGAGGTTAATCCTTTGTCAGTTGCTTCATTTGCAAATATTTTCTCCCCTTCTGAGGGTTGTCTTTTCATCTTGTTTATGGTTTCCTTTTGCTGTGCAAAAGCTTTTAAGTTTCATTAGGTCCCATTTATTTATTTTTGTTTTTATTTCCATTTCTCTAGGAGGTGGGTCAAAAAGGATCTGGCTGTGATTTATGTCATAAACTGTTCTGCCTATGTTTTCCTCTAAGAGTTTGATAGATTCTGACCTTACATTTAGGTCTTTAATCCAATTTGAGTTTATTTTTGTGTATGGTGTTAGGGAGTGTTCTACTTTCATTCTTTTACATGTAGCTGTCCAGTTTTCCCAGCACCACTTATTGAAGAGGCTGTCTTTTCTCCACTGTATATTATTGCATCCCTTATCAAAGATATGGTGACCATATGCGTGTGGGTTTATCTCTGGGCTTTCTATCCTGTTCCATTGATCTATATTTCTGTTTTTGTGCTAGTACCATACTGTCTTGATTACTGTAGCTTTGTAGTATAGTCTGAAGTCAGGGACACTGATTCCTCCAGCTCCGTTTTTCTTTCTCAAGATTGCTTTGGCTATTTGGGGTCTTTTGTGTTTCCATACAAATTGTGAAATTTTTTGTTCTAGTTCTGTGAAAAATGCCATTGGTAGTTTGATAGGGATTGCATTGAATCAGTAGATTGCTTTGGGTAGTAGAGTCATTTTCACAATATTGATTCTTCCAGTCCAAGAACATGGTATATCTCTCCATCTATTTGTATTATCTTTAATTTCTTTCATCAGTGTCTTAAAATTTTCTGCATACAGGTCTTTTGTCTCTGTAGGTAGGTTTATTCCTAGATATTTTATTCTTTTTATTGCAATGGTAAATGGGAGTGCTTTATTAATTTCTCTTTCAGATTTTTCATCATTAGTGTATAGGAATGCTAGAGATTTCTGTGCATTAATTTTGTATCCTGCTACTTTCCCAAAGTCATTGATTAGCTCTAGTAGTTTTCTGGTAGCGTCTTTAGGAGTCTCTATGTATAGTATCATGTCATCTGCAAACAGTGACTACTTTACTTCTTCTTTTCCTATTTGGATTCCTTTTATTTATTTTTCTTCTCTGATAGCTGTGGCTAAAACTTCAAAAACTATGTTGAATAATAGTGGTGAGAGTGGGCAAACTTGTCTTGTTCCTGATCTTAGAGGAAATGGTTTCAGTTTTTCACCATTGAGGATGATGTTGGCTGTGGCTTTGTCATATATGGCCTTTATTAAGTTGAGGAAAGTTCCCTCTTTTCCTACTTTCTGAAGTGTTTTCATCATAAATGGGTGTTGAATTTTGTTGAAAGCTTTCTCTGCATCGATTGAGATGATCATATGGTTTTTCTCCTTCAATTTGTTAATATGATGTATCACATTGTTTGATTTGCTTATATTGAAGAATCCTTGCATTTCTGGGATAAACCCTACTTGATCATGGTGAATGATCCTTTTAATGTGCTGTTGGATTCTGTTTGCTAGTATTTTGTTGAGGATTTTTTCATCTATGTTCATCAGTGATATTGGCCTGTAGTTTTCTATCTTTGTTACATCTTTGTCTGGTTTTGGTATCAGGGTGATGGTGGTCTTGTAGAATGAGTTTGGGAGTGCTCCTCCCTCTGCTATATTTTGGAAGAGTTTCAGAACGTTAGGCATTATCTCTTCTCTAAATGTTTGATAGAATTCGCCTGTGAAGCCATCTGGTCCTGGGCTTTTGTTTGTTGGAAGATTTTTAATCACGGTTTAAATTTCTGTGCTTGTGATTGGTCTGTTTGTATTTTCTATTTCTTCCTGGTTCAGTCTTGGAAGGTTGTGCTTTTCTAAGAATTTGTCCATTTCTTCCAGGTTGTCCATTTTATTGGCATAGAGTTACTTGTAGTAATCTCTCATGATCCTCTGTATTTCTGCAGTGTCAGTTTTTACTTCTGCTTTTTCATTTCTAATTCTACTAATTTGAGTCCTTTCCCTTTTTTTCTTGATGAGTCTGGCTAATGGTTTATCAGTTTTGTTTATCTTCTCAAAGAAACAGCTTTTAGTTTTATTGATCTTTGCTATTGTTTCCTTCATTTCTTTTTAATTTATTTCTGATCTGATCTTTATGATTTCTTTCCTTCTGCTAACTTTGAGGTTTTTTTGTTCTTCTTTCTCTAATTGCTTTAGGTGTAGGGTTAGGTTGTTTTTTTGAGATGTTTCTTGTATCTTAAGTTAGGATTGTATTGCTATAAACTTCGCTCTTAGAACTGCTTTCGCTGCATCCTATACGTTTTGAGTCATTGTGGTATCACTGTCATTTGTTCGTAGATATTTTTTGATTTCCACTTTGATTTCTTCAGTGATCTCTTGTTTATTAAGTAGTGTATTTTTTAGCCTCCATGTGTTTGTATTTTTTACAGGTATTTTCCTGTAATTGACATCTAGGCTCATAGCGTTGTTGTCAGAAAAGATACTTGATATGATTTCAATTTTCTTAAATTTACCAAGGCTTGATTTTTGACCCAAGATATTTTCTATCCTGGAGAATGTCCCATGAGCACTTGAGAAAAATGTGTATTCTGTTGTTTGTGGATGGAATGTCCTATAAATATCAATTAAGTCCATCTTGTTTAATGTATCATTTAAAGCTTGTGTTTCCTATTTTACTTTCATTTTGGATGATCTATCCATTGGTGAAAGTGGGGTGTTAAAGTCCCCTACTATGATTGTGTTACTGTCGATTTCCCCTTTTATGGCTGTTAGTATTTGCCTTATGTATTGAGGTACTCCTATGTTGGGTGCAGAAATATTTACAATTGTTATATCTTCTTCTTGGATCGATCCCTTGATCATTATGTAGTGGCCTTCTTTGTATCTTGTAATAGTCTTTATTTTAAAGTCTATTTTGTCTGATATGAGAATTGCTACTCCAGCTTTGGGGTTTCTTTGCTTTTTTGTGTGTGTGTGTTACGTGGGCCTCTCACTGTTGTGGCCTCTCCCGTTGTGTAGCACAGGCTCCGGATGCGCAGGCTCAGCAGCCATGGCTCATGGGCCTAACCGCTCTGCGGCATGTGGGATCTTCCCGGACCAGGGTACAAACCCATGTGCCTTGCATCGGCAGGCAGTCTCTCAACCACTGCGCCACCTGGGAAGCCCCCAGCTTTGTTTTGATTTCCATTTGCATGGAATATCTTTTTCTATCCCATCACTTTCAGTCTGTATGTGTCCCTAGGTTTGAAGTGGGTCTCTTGTAGACAGCATATATATGGGTCTTGTTTTTGTATCCATTCAGCCAGTCTATGTCTTTTGGTTGGAGCATTTAATCCATTTACATTTAAGGTACTTATCGATATGTATGTTCCTATTACCATTTTCTTAATTGTTTTGGGTTTGTTATTGTAGGTCTTTTCCTTCTCTTGTGTTTCCTGCCTAGAGAAGTTCCTTTAGCATTTGTTGTAAAGCTGGTTTGGTGGTGCTGAATTCTCTTAGCTTTTGCTTGTCTGTAAAGCTTTTAATTTCCCCATCGAATCTGAATGAGATCCTTGCTGGGTAGAGTAATGTTCCTTGTAGCTTCTTGCCTTTCATCACTTTAAATATGTCCTGCCACTCCCTTCTGGCTTGCAGAGTTTCAGCTGAAAAATCAGCCGTTAACCTTATGGGGATTCCCTTGTGTGTTATTTGTTGTTTTTCCCTTGCTGCTTTTAATATTTTTTCTTTGTATTTAATTTTCGATAGTTTGATTAATATGTGTGTTGGCGTGTTTCTCCTTGGATTTATCCTGTATGGGACTCTCTGTGCTTCCTGGACTTGATTAACTATTTCCTTTCCCACATTAGGGAAGTTTTCATCTATAATCTCTTCAAATATTTTCTCAATCCCTTTCTTTTTCTCTTCTTCTTCGGGGAGCCCTATAATTCGAACGTTGGTGCATTTAATGGTGCCCCAGAGGTCTCTGAGACTGTCCTCAGTTTTTCATTCTTTTTTCTTTATTATGCTCTGCAGTAGTTATTTCCCCTATTTTATCTTCCATGTCACTTATCCGTTCTTCTGCCTCAGTTATTCTGCTATTGATCCCTTCTAGAGAATTTTTTATTTCATTCATCATGTCGTTCATCATTGTTTGTTTGCTCTTTAGTTCTTCTAGGTCCTTGTTAAAGGTTTCTTGTATTTTCTCCATTCTATTTCCAAGATTTTGGATCATGTTTAGTATCATTATTCTGAATTCTTTTTCAGGTAGACTGCCTATTTCCTCTTCATTTGTTAGGTCTGGTGGGTTTTTGCCTTGCTCCTTCATCTGCTGTGTGTTTTTCTGTCCTCTCATTTTGCTTAACTTACTGTGTTTGGGGTCTCCTTTTCACAGGCTGCAGGTTCATAGTTCCTGTTGTTTTTGGTGTCTGTCCCCAGTGGCTAAGTTTGGTTCACTGGGTTGTGTAGGCTTAGTGGTGGAGGGGACTAGTGCCTGTGTTCTGGTGGATGAGGCTGGATCTTGTCTTTGTGGTGGACAGTTCCACATCTGGTGCTGTGTTTTGGCGTGTCCGTGGCCTTATTATGATTTTAGGCATCCTCCTTTTTAATGGATGGGGTTGTGTTCCTGTCTGGCTAGTTTTTTGGCATAGTGTGTCCAGCACTGTAGCTTGCTGGTCATTGAGTGAAGCTGGGTCCTGGCGTTGAGATGGAGATCTCTGGGAGGTTTTTGCCATTTGGTATTACATGGAGCTGGGAAGTCTCTTGTGGACCAGTGTCCTGAACTTGGCTCTCCCACCTCAGAGACACAACCCTGACGCCTGGCTGGAGCACCAAGAGCCTTTCATCCACATTGTTTAGAATAAAGGGAGAAAAAATAGAAAAAAAAGAGGAAATAAAATAAAATAATTAAAGTAAAAAATAATTATTAAGAAAAATTTTTTTTTTTTTTTTTTTTTTTTTTTTTGCGGTAGGCGGGTCTCTCACTGTTGTGGCCTCTCCCCTTGCGGAGCACAGGCTCCGGAGCACAGGCTCAGTGGCCATGGCTCACGGGCCCAGCCGCTCCGCGGCATGTGGGATCTTCCCAGACTGGGGCACGAACCCGTGTCCCCTGCATCGGCAGGCGGACTCTCAACCACTGCGCCACCAGGGAAGCCCGAAAAAATTTTTTAAAAATAAAAAAAAAAACAGAAACAGAAAAAAAAATACCAGACAGAAGCCTAGGACAAATGGTAAATGCAAAGCTGTACAGACAAAATCACACACAGAAGCATACCCATACACAGTCACAAAAAGAGAAAAAGGGAGAAATATATCTATATCTTTGCTCCCAACGTCCACTTCCTCAATTTGGGACGATTCGTTGTCTATTCAGGTATTCCACAGATGCAGGGTACATCACATTGTGGAGATTTAATCCGCTGCTCCTGAGGCTGCTGGGAGACATTTCCTTCTCTTCTTTGTTCACACAGCTCCAGGGTTTCAGCTTTGGATGTGGACCCGCCTGTGCATGTAGGTCGCCTGAGGGCCTCTGTTCTTCGCTCAGACAGGACGGGGTTAAAGGAGCAGCTGATTAGGGGGCTCTGGCTCACTCAGGCCCAGGGGAGGGAGGGGTACGGATGCAGGGCGAGCCTGCGGCGGCAGAGGCCGGCGTGTCATTGCAACAGCCTGAGGTGCGCCGTATGTTCTCCTGGGGAAGTTGTCCCTGGATCACGGGACTCAGGCAGTGGCGGGCTGCACAGGCTCCCAGGAGGGGAGGTGTGGATAGTGACCTGTGCTTGCACACAGGCTTCTTGGTGGCTGCAGCCGCAGCCTTAGCGTCTCATGCCCGTCTCTGGGGTCCACGCTGATAGCCGCGGCTCGCACCCATCTCTGGAGCTCCTTTAAGCAGCGCTCTTAATCCTCTCTCCTCACGCACCAGGAAACAAAGAGGGAAGAAAAAGTCTCTTGCCCCTTCGGCAGGTCTAGACTTTTCCCCCGAGCTCCCTCCCGGCTAGACGTGGCGCACTAGCCCCCTTCAGGCTGCATTCACGCCGCCAACCCCATTCCTCTCCCTGCGCTTCGACCGAAGCCCAAGCCTCAGCTCCCCGCCCCGCCCGCCCCAGAGGGTGGGCAGACAAGCCTTTCGGGCTGGTGAGTGCTGGTCGGCACCGATCCTTTGTGCGGGAATCTCTCCGCTTTGCCCTCCGCACCCCTGTTGCTGCGCTCTCCTCCGTGGCTCCAATGCTTCCCCCCACCGTCACCCCCACCCCCATCTCCACCTGCAAAGGGGCTTCCTAGTGCCTGGAAACCTTTCCTCCTTCACAGCTCCCTTCCACTGGCGCAGGTCCCGTCCCTATTCTTTTGTCTCTGTTTTTTCTTTTTTCTTTTGCCCTACCCAGGTACATGGGGAGTTTCTTGCCTTTTGGGAAGTCTGAGATATTCTGCTAGCATTCAGTAGTCGTTCTGTAGGAGCTGTTCCACGTGTAGATGTATTTCTGATGTATTTGTGGGGAGGAAGGTGATCTTCGCGTCTTATTCCTCTGCCATCTTGAAGCTCCTCTCTGTCCTGTTTATTTTTTAAAAAGGGTTTGAGAAAGCCAGAAAGTTGGTAATATTTTAGTTTTTATTTTATAGATAGGAAAACTGGGTTGAAATAATTTGCTTTAGTTCATGTAACTGGATTTGGGTGAAGACATGATTAGACTGTAACTAAGAATTTTGATGACTAGTCTGGTGCTTTGTCCTTTTTGTCAGCATTTCATGAAGGTACTTTGACAGGGGTGTTTGTAGAGGTTTAGAGACACAGACCAATCTTTTATTTAATGTTCCATGCATTATTCTCCTACTTACATGATCTTACAAATCTTACGTCTATTCCTCTATTATGAGTCCTTTACGGAAGGAAGGAACTCGGGCTTGCTGATTTTGGTATCGCTTATAATGCCCACCAGAATGCCTTGCATAAAATAACCACTCAATAATAACTGTTTTGGATATTTCCCCAAGCCAAACTTTGAGTAAACAGCTGCATTTCCCTTAAGTTTGCCTGATTGCAAATGTTGTCTCTGCTGTTTAATAATGACTACATACCAATGACGTGTGTATAGTAAACAATACTTTGACTGTGATTTCAGGCTAAGTATCTTTCTGAATTTAATTAAGATATGCTATTATATTCCTTTTTTATGGAAATTAATAGAAAATAAGCAATACATTATCAAAAACTTATATAATCCTTTTATTAGCTGAAAGATGAATTATTTTGTTTATTGTATTATTGTCAAAACTTAAATTAAGAATTTACAACTTTAATCAAACTGTAGGCTCCATGTGTGCAGGGATCCTGCTTGTCATTTTCACAGCTATATTATAGCCAGTATTTAGAATAACAGGAGATGTTTAATCATATTTGTTGCATGATTGGTGAGGCTGTGGTTTCACTGAATGATGAACCTTTAGATGATGACTCTTTAGATAATATGATTATTAGGGTTAAAACTTGTAAGGCCCTTTCATATAGGTTAGCTCATTTATTTTTCACAGCAACCCTGTGAAGTAGTTAAGGCAAGTATTATACCTTCGTTTTACCAGAAAACCAACTGAGGCTCAAAGAGACGAAATGACTCCAGAAATCACCTCCCTAAGCAGTAGCAGGTGACCAAGACTTGAATCCAAGTGTTCTTACTCCACATCGTGTGTTCATTCTGCATTTTCATGTAGTCAGTAGAGGATTTAAACACAGAATAGAATGTTGGCCAAGGCATTCATGTTAGATACTTTTTTAAGGTGATTTCTGGAAAGTTATGTGTAATAAATTGAAGTGACTTTGGTTATGTGAAAGTTGGCGCCATCAAGGAAATCATATTCCTGAGTGTGGTGAAAGAATTAATTTGAAGCAGTTCTAAATTGTCCTTTGAGCCTTGTACTAGGAGAAAACTAAGTACAAACGTTTTATTCTCCATTTACTTCCTTTGCCTCTATTTTCCAGCTTGTCTGAACCATCAGCTATTTAAGACTTCAGATTTTTACCAAAGTCTTGTGAATATCCTTTTGTACTCTGTAGTTTTTATTCCTCCCAGTTGAAAAGAACCAGTTGACTTATTTTGGTATTTTTATACCTTGTGCTTTATTGTTTTCGTCCAGTGTTTTCTACCCGATGCCAAAGTGCAGATGCTGTGATTGCTTCTTCTAGCTCAAGACATCTGCTTTTCAGTGGGTCCTTTTCTTTCTTTCATCCTCAATTTTAATCTTTATGTGCACTGCTAATGTATAGAGTCGGATCTTGTCCTTGCAAGAACGGATACTCTGTTTTTAGCCTCTGGATTCTCCCATGGAAGGCACACTCAGTTTTATGTTGCATTTATGTTCTAAACATCTTTAAATCTATGGGTTTTAAAATACTCCTAGAAGTACAGTTCTTTGATATAAAAGCATGCATTTGAAGGCCATAAGTCTAGGCACAATTTTCAATGGGGTTAAATAAGAAGCACGGGGAAAATAGCCAAGTTGTATAAGGTCATTTTTGTCTTTATATGCTTTCTCCCTACTTGTTTTTTCTGATTCAAATCAAACAGAGTTTATATAGCCTATGAATAGAAAGTGCTGTCTGTTTTAAAACATACCAAGAAAAACGATGGCTTAGATCAGAGGCTACACACTGGCTGCCCACAGGCAGTATTTGGCATGCAGAGTGTTCTTTAAAATTGAATTAATTGAGAACATTTAAAAATTGAGAGATTTCAGATATGATTCTGGATTTCTGTTTCTTAATGTGAAATGGGAGGTATGGCAGAACAAAACTCACATTTCCGTGTACATTTCTTTCTCTCTCCTTTTCTCCCCCCCTCTCTCTCTCCCTTCCTTCCTCTTTCCCTCTAGTATTAAAACAATAAGTAGTTAAATTTAGTTCCAGACATGTATGATTTGCATCTTTTTGAGCATTTAAAAAAACCCATGGTTAAGTTATCTTTTTTTGTTTTGTTTTGTTTTTTTTGGCATAAATCCTTCCCCCACCCCAAATTTAGTAGGAATTTTTTTGAAGTACATATTCTATTTGAAAATATGGAAAATAGGATATTGGCATCATTGTTTTCATTATCAAACTTTTACTGGAAAGAATTTTGGACCTGGAGCTAGAAGACCTGGTTTTGAGTTCTGGCTCTGCCACTTAGTAACTTTGAACAAATCACTTAATTTCTGAGCCTGTGTCCTCATCTATGCAAGGGGGATGATTTGTAAAATACTTTACAAAGTAATTGTACATGGTAAGAAGAGTGTTAATTCAGGGATTATTGGTTAAATTGTTGTAAAACTGTAGTGGTATCTGGCACAGTTGTTTTGTATAGTATTCTATGTAATGTGTCTTATATTATTATTCCCAACAATGAAGTAAGAGGATATAAATTGGGAGGAAATAAGGTCAGTAGGTTTTCAACAAATCTGAAATGACAGTGGCTACAGTTTGGACCAATCCTACTTTCTCCCCTGTCCCCCTCCCCCACCCCCGCAATGTAGAACTTCTATATATATATTACACAGCTTACTGCAGACTGAGGTTTAAAGCACATAGTGGTTGCTGCTTTGATTCTTAATCAGCTGACTTCTCAATTGCTTAAGCTATTAACTGAAAAGTAAGTATAGTACTTTGCTATATTAAAATCTGATGGTGTTCCACTCTTCTCTCAAAAAGAACTCATTAAGATTTATGAAGTTATGCACGAATATTGAACACATACAGGGAGTGTGCACAATGAAGTAATAAAAATGCATGTCTCAGAACTTCAGTCTCTTTCATTGTGCGTTGTGACGTTGCTGTGCTTGGAGTTTAATGCTGGTACACATGGATGTCCAAACATTTTGCTCAAACTATTACTCTTAGAGCAGAGTGTGGACTCTGGTGAACTTGATTAAATGCCTCTTTTTGGACCGCTTTCCACTGGTTTCTTTTGAGGTTATAGAATGCCATGCCTTCCAACACATAGCTGTCAATGCCTTTTTTGGGGTTTGATTGCTTTTACACTTTTTGAAGGTAAGGTTGAGATGCGTTAGTGTTGGTGCCTTTGGGAGATGGTTATATGAGGAGAGGCCTTCACAAATACAACTTTAACCTTTTAGTTCACTTACTGCTGAGAAGGTTCTGTGTTGAAGGGAGGGACTGCAGTGGTTTATTGGTAAAGGCGTGTTTCACTCCTGAATGTATGCTGTTAGTAGCCAGTGTTTGATGACCAATGGACCACAGTGGATGCCTGAATTCACAGAGAGAAGAATCCCTCATACCTGTAGCTGCAGCCACAGTGAGAATGTGTCCTTCTTGAGCTACAAAAGTTAACCTAACAAAGAACCCTTAAAGGTGAATTTTTTTCATCATTGCCACTCATTCTTTTGCTTCTTTGTTAGCATGAAGGAGAAGTTTTTGGGGTGCAGTGAATTTCTTCTGTGGCCTCATTTCCCAAGAGAAGCACAACTAGAGCAAAAGGAATAAAAGTACTTAGCTAGTCCTGATGGTAATTGAGTGGACAAATATTTAGAATTGATTTTATGACTCCAAATTATTTCCTTTAATAATCATAAAAGTTTTACTTAAAAAGGAAAGAAAGTATTTTGTTATGAAACTTATATGTGGAATTTAGGTGTTAAATGCAGAGCTGGTTATGTTTTTGCCATGCATAATCACAAAACTAAATGTTAGGTTTGTGATTTGGCCACCTATAAAAGGGTGCGTATGATTGGAAGTTTTATTTCTTATTCTATTTAGTGAGTCTTCACCCAACAGCTGTGAAATGTTGCCATCTCTGTCATTCAGAAGTGGATGCTTTGCGGGTTGTCTACATACTGCCTGTCTCCTACCACCTGTTTCTAGCCATGTTGTGACAGAGAATCATTGCTGTAAGAAGGTGGGAGGAGGTAAATCCAGATTTTTCTAGTTGTTGACATTTTTGCCTGAAGTTTTTGTGGGAGAGGAGATCGAGTATGAAATGAGGTTTTGTGTTGTCTAGATTTTAAGTACCTAGCCCTCTCCTTTATAAACATCATCAACATACCATCATTTGGTGGTACGCATATATTTTATATCAAATTGTATAGGTTAGGCTTATTTCCAGTTAAATAGCTTTATTACATTTTAAATTTTATCTCAGTTACACTCAAATTTGTTTATCGCTTATTGTTTGACATCATATATTGCTTGTTACAGGTGGTTCAGTGTGAAATCTCACTTTGACCATACCATATAACCATAATGCCTTTTGTTAATTTTTTTTCATTGGGAAGAACAAATTTGGATCCTGGAAGCCATATTTTATAATAAAAAACCAATAAACAATTATAAGGATAGGGGCACTAAATACAAAACAGAAATGCAGAGACAGAATTTAGTTTAAGGTTAATACTGTGAAGTGAAATGAGATATGAAATTTAAATCTGATGGATTTAACTACCCTCAAACCATCTACAACTACTTTGAAAGGAGTAAAATACCCCAACAGGGCATGTAAGAAACATGTGTTTAGTGTTGTCTTCTTGGTGCCTTGTGGAACAGATATTGGGATCAGTCACCTGGTTTTTCCTTATTGAAAAAGGAAGATAATCACAGAAGAATATTAAATGATGACTGTATCGCAGCTAGCATTTATCAATTGATTACTATGTGTCAGGATCTGTGCTTATAACTTTACATAAATTAGCTCATTAACCATTCCAATAGGTATTGTTATTAACTACGTTATGGAAGCAGAAACCGAGGCTTTGTGAAATTAAATACCTTGTCTCTAGCAGCTAGTACGAAGTGAAGTCTCAGCACCCACCACTTATTGAGGAGACTTTTCTCCATTGTATATTCTTGTCTCCTTTGTTGTAGATTAATTGGCCATAGGTGCCAGTACATTTAAACCTATAAACATACATAGTAATATTAATAACTTCAGTTAGCATGCTATGTTTCAGCTATCTCTACAGGCATTTGAGGAGTATTTGTCCTTGTATCTAATGATCCTAGAATTCTGTACATTTATAAATTTGATGTCTATTCGCTGATATCCCAGTATCAATATTCATTTTGCAGAGCCATCAGAAGACTCTGTTAACCAGTCTTGCTTCCTTTTTTTTTAAACCTGTTTCATATTATCTTTAATTCTACAGACAGGATAAATTCCTAAAAGTAGATTCATTTTCACCTATGATTATAACACATAAGTTCTTTTATTTGTTGCTCAAAGACTTTATTTCCCACTAATTCCTAGCCAGGTGGCTATGTTCCAGATATTATTAATAATGTATAATAATTGCTGCAATTTGAGTGTCTACTTTATTCTGGCTTTGTGTTAGATGCTTTATATACATTGTATTTATTCCTTACAGCAGTCCTACCAGTATGTAATAGTATTTATGTATTCCATATGTGGGCATTGAGGCTCAAATTTGTTAAGTAAACTTGACAAATGCATTTATCTATTATGTGTTGGAGCTAGGATCATATTTGGGTAGGTAGTTCTGACTTGCAAGCCCATGCTCTGAAAGAAGGATCTTTGAATAAATAGTAATACTGCTGATTTATCACATGTCTTTCTTTTAAGTTCAAACTGTCACATGATTTCTTGTTAGTTATAATGACATTCCTGTTTGAGAAAACAGATGACATTCCCACTTTATAGATAGAAAAGGAAGGTAAGTGATTCAGTTGTAATAACAGATGCACAGCAATGTGGTTTAGCTTAGCCCTCATCGTTTCAGATGTCTTTCATAAATGATTGCTTTACTTTGACTGTAGTGTTTTTGTCTGTTTTGGGTATTAGAGCTTGTAGCCTTAGAATATTGTATGTTTCAGGAAAAATCATTTAAATGATAATACATTTCTATTTCCTATCGTTATGGTCTGTAGGTGGTAAAGGCATTTATGTAAAATTAGCACTTTGGCTGTACATTACTAGGCATAAAGGAAAAGCACTCCTGGGTTTCTATACCCACCAAAATTGCCGTATTGTAGGAAAATGAACGGAAGTATAAATTTTGGGTGAAGGAAGGAGGCAATAGTGGTTCTTAAATAAGGCTTATATTTGTTGCCAGGCAATCCTTAGAAACCAATGGAGCTTTCTTGGCTAAATCTCCAGGGCTGACTTCTTAACTGAATGGAATCTAAAAGATGCATTCATCATGAAACACTGATCTATCAAAAGAAAAAGAGAGAGAAAGAAAATTTTATGGTTTCCATTTAGAAAGAGTTGAGAACCAGATTTATGTTCCAAAGTTTTGCTTTGAAGTTACTTAAAAAATATGAGCTAACTGGACTAATCATATGACTGGCATACAAAAATGCAACTCTATAAACTTTTGATGATAATTTATAAAATGGGAAATCCAGATTCTATTTATTCAATGGGGAGATTCTAATTCAAATAATGTACATAGTAAGTGTGGTGTGAAATACTATAATGTGATGGTATTGGATATGTGGTGTAAAATGAATCCAAATAAATAGCAATAATAAAAATGACTAAATTGACCACCTCAGCTTCTGGATGATATAACAGACACTGTAGGATTATTGGTAGGGTTACATGATTGCCTCTTAAATTTGTTACTATATATTCTTATATGTACAAAATATGTACATACATGAATCCCTTATATTTTAATATGCATCTATATCTATTTAATCTTTATCTATCTACCTACCTATCTATCTACCTATCTATCTATCTATCTATCTATCTAATCTCAATATGGATATCACTATCTACCTCAAAGATAATTGCTATTTCAGTAAGTAACTTGGATCTCATAGATAGAGTCATAGTATTTATCATAAAAGCTAGTCAGGTTGGACATTATTATTGGATAAAACCAGCAATACAGTGAAATTTGTGGCTCCAGATGCCTTGTTTAGTAGGGTTATTATAATAACCTATCAGCAAACAAAGGATAATTTATTTTTGGCAGATACATTTGTCTCTATATAAAATAGGGAAGGACTTGCCAGCAGTATTGAGAGCCATTGCTCTAGGCAGCGATTTTCAGACTGTGATCCCAGGATGTGGAGCAGAACAGCACCAGGGCACATGTGAGAAATGCAAAGTCTTGGGTTCCACTCCAGACCTCCTGAGTCAGAAGCCCTGGTACTGGGGTTCAAGCCTTCCAGGTGATCAAATGATACACGCTCAAGTTTGAAAACCCTGGCTTAAAGAAAGAACCTTTCACTGAGGGGCCCTGAACCAAGATGGTGGAATAGAAGGACATGCTCTCACTCCCTCTTGTGAGAACACCAGAATCACAGCTAACTGCTGGACAATCATCGACAGGAAGACACTGGAACTCACCAAAAAAGATACCCCACATCAAAAGACAAAGGAGAAGCCACAGTGAGATGGTAGGAGGGGTGCAATCACAGTAAAATCAAATCCCATAACTGCTGGGTACATGACTCACAAACTGGAGAACTCATACCACAGAAGTCCACCCACTGGAATGAAGGTTCTGAGCCACACGTCAGGCTTCCCAACCTGAGGGTCCAGCAATGCGAGGAGGAATTCCTAGAGAATCAGACTTTGAAGGCTAGTGGGATTTGATAGCAGGACTTTGACAGGACTGGAGGAAACAGAGACTCCACTCTTGGAGGGCACACACAAAGTAGTGTGTGCATCAGAACCCAGGGGAAGGAGCAGTGACCCCAGGGGAGACTGAACCAGACCTACCTGCTAGTGTTGGAGGGTCTCCTGCAGAGGTGGGGGGTGTCTGTCGCTCACCATGGGGACAAGGGCACTGACAGCAGAAGTTCTGGGAAGTACTCCTTGGCATGAGCCCTCCCAGAGTCCACAATTAGCCCCACCAAAGAGCCCAGGTAGTCTCCAGTGTTGGGTTGCCTCAGGCCAAACAACCAACAGAGAGGTAACCCAACCCCACCCATCAGCAGTCAAGTGGATTAAAGTTTTACTGAGCTCTGCCCATCAGAGCAACAGCCAGCTCTACCCACCACCAGTCCCTCCCATCAGGAAACTTGCACAAGCCTCTTAGTTAGCCTCATCCACCAGAAGGCAGACAGCAGAAGCAAGAAGAACTACAATCTTGCAGCCTGTGGAACAAAAACCACATTCACAGAAAGATAGACAAGATGAAAAGGCAGAGGGCTATGTACCAGATGAAGGAACAAGATAAAACCCCAGAAAAACAACTAAATGAAATGGAGATAGGCAACCTTCCAGAAAAGCAATTCAGAATAATGATAGTGAAGATGATCCAGGACCTCGGAAAAAGAATGGAGGCAAAGATCGAGAAGATGCAAGAAATGTTTAACAAAGAACTAGAAGAATTAAAGAACAAACAAACAGAGATGAGCAATACAATAACTGAAATGAAAACTACACTAGAAGGAATTAATAGCAGAATAACTGAGGCAGAAGAACGGATAAGTGACCTGGAAGACAGAATGGTGGAATTCACTGCTGCAGGACAGAATAAAGAAAAAAGAATGAAAAGAAATGAACACAGCCTAGGAGACTTCTGGGACAACACTAAACGCAACAACATTCACATTATAGGGGTCCCAGTGGAGAAGAGAGAGAGAAAGGAGCAGAGAAAATATTTGAAGAGATAATAGTCGAAAACTTCTGTAACATGGGAAAGGAAATAGCCACCAAAGTCCAGGAAGCGCAGTGAGTCCCATACAGGATAAACCCAAGGAGAAACATGCTGAGGCACATAGCAATCAAATAGGCAAAAATTAAAGATGAAGAAAAATTATTGAAAGCAACAAGGGAAAAATGACAAATAATATGCCAGAGAACTCCCATAAGGTTAACAGCTGATTTCTCAGCAGAAACTCTACAACCCAGAAGGGAGTGGCATGATATACTTAAAGTGATGAAAGGGAAGAATCTACAAACAAGATTACTGTACCCAGCAAGGATCTCATTCAGATACATGGAGAAATCAAAAGCTTTACAGACAAGCAAAAGCTAAGAGAATTCAGCTCCACCAAACCAGCTCTACAACAAATGCTAAAGGAACTTCCCTAAGTGGGAAACACAAGAGAACAAAAGGACCTACAAAAACAAACCCAAAACAATTAAGAAAATGGTAATAAGAACATACATGTCAATAATTACCTTAAACGTGAATGGATTAAATGCTCCAACCACAAGACACAGTCTTGCTGAATGGATACAAAAACAAGACCCATATATATGTTGTCTATAACAGACCCACTTCAGACCTAGGGACACATACAGAGTTAAAGTGAGGGGATGGAAAAAGACATTCCATTCAAATGGAAATCAAAAGGTAGCTGGAGTAGCAATACGCATATCAGACAAAATAGACTTTAAAATAATGTTACAAGAGACAAGGAAGGATACTGCATAATGATCAAGGGGTGAATCCAAGAAGAAGATATAACAATTATAGATATATATGCACCCAACATAGGAGCACCTCAGTACATAAGGCAACTGCTAACAGCTATAAATGTAGAAATCGACAGTAACACAATAATAGTGGGGGACCTTAACACCTCACTTACACCAATGGACAGATCATCCAAAATGAAAATAAATAAGGAAACACAAGCTTTAAATGACACAATAGACCAGATAGATTTAATTGATATTTATAGGACCTTCCATCCAAAAACAGCAGATTACACTTTCTTCTCAATTGGGCATGGAACATTCTCCAGGATAGATCACATCTTGGTTAACAAATCAAGCCTCAGTAAATTTAAGAAAATTGAACTCATATCAAGCATCTTTTCTAATCACAATGCTATGAGACTAGATATGAATTACAGGAAAAAATCTGTAAAAAGTACAAACACATGGAGGCTAAACAATACATTACTAAATAACCAAGAGGTCACTGAAGAAATCAAAGAGGAAATCAGAAAATACCTACAAACAAATGACAAAACACGACGATCCAAAACCTATGGGATGCAGCAAAAGCAGTTCTAAGAGGGAAGTTTATAGCTATACAAGCCTACCTCAAGAAATAAGAAAAATCTCAAATAAACAATCTAACCTTACACCTAAAGGAGATTGAGAAAGAAGAACAAACAAAGCCCAAACTTAGCAGAAGGAAAGAAATAAAGATCAGAGCAGAAATAAATCAAATAGAAACAAAGAAAACAATAACAAAGATCAATAAAACTAAAAGCTGGTTCTTTGAGAAGATAAACAAAATTGATAAACCATTAGCCAGACGCATCAAGAAAAAGGAGAGGACTCAAATCCATAAAATTAGAAATGAAAAGGAGAAGTTACAACAGACACCGCAGAAATGCAAAGCATCCTAAGAGACTGCTAAAAGCAGCTCTATGCCAATAAAATGGACAACCTGGAAGAAATGGACACATTTTTAGAACGGTATACCTTCCAAGACTGAACCAGGAAGAAATAGAAAATATAAACAGACCAATCACAAGTAATGAAATTGAAACTGTGATTAAAAATCTTCCAACAAACAAAAGTCCAGGACCTGATGCTTCACAGGTGAATTCTATTAAACATTTAGAGAAGAGCTAACACCCATCCTTCTCAAACTCTTCCAGAAAATTGCAGAGGAAGGAACACTCCCAAACTAATTCTATGAGGCCACCATCACCCTGATACCAAAACCAGACAAAGATACTACAAAAAAAAGAGAAAATTACAGACCAATATCACTGACGAATATCGATGTAAAAATCCTCAACAAAATACTAGCACACAGAATCCAACAACACATTAAAAGGATCATACACTATGATCAAGTGGGATTTATCCCAGGGATGCAAGGTTTCTTCAATATACGAAGATCAATCAATGTGATACACCATATTAACAAACTGAAGAAGAAAAACGATATGATCATCTCAATAGATGCAGAAAAAGCTTTTGACAAAATTCAACACCCATTTATCATAAAAACTCTCCAGAAAGTGGACATAGAGGGAATCTACCTCAACATAATAAAGACCATATACGACAAACCCACAGCAAACATCATTCTCAATGGTGAAAAACTGAAAGCATTTCCTCTAAAATCAGGAATGAGACAAGGATGTCCATTCTCACCACTATTATTCAACATAGTTTTGGAAGTCTCAGCCATGGCAATCAGAGGAGAAAAAGAAATAAAAGGAATACAAATTGGAAAAGGAGAAGTAAAACTGTCGCTGTTTGCAGATGACATGATACTATACATAGAGAATCCTAAAGATGCCACCAGAAAACTACTAGAGCTAATCAATGAATTAGGTAAAGTAGCAGGATACAAAATTAATGCACAGAAATCTCTGGCATTCTTATACACTAATGATGAAAAATCTGAAAAAGAAATTAAGGAAACACTCCCGTTTACCTTTACAACAAAAAGAATAAAATACCTAGGAATAAACCTACCTAAGGAGACAAAAGACTTGTATGCAGAAAACTATAAGACACTGATGAAAGAAATTAAAGATGATACCAACAGATGGAGAGATATACCATGTTCTTGGATTGGAAGAATCAATATTGTGAAAATGACTACACTACCCAAAGTAATCTACAGATTCAGTGTAATCCCTATCAAATTACCAATGGCATTTTTTATGGAACTAGAACAAAAAATCTTAAAATTTTTATGGAGACACAAAAGACCCCGAATAGCCAAATCAGTCTTGAGGGAAAAAAACAGAGCTGGAGGAATCAGAATCCCTGACTTCAGACTATACTACAAAGCTACAGTAATCAAGACAATATGGTACTGGCACAAAAACAGAAATATAGATCAATGGAACAAGATAGAAAGCCCAGAGATAAACCGACACACCTATGGTCAACTAATCTATGACAAAGGAGGCAAGGATATACAATAGAGAGAAGACAGTCTCTTCAATAAATGGTGCTGGGAAAACTGGACAGCTACTCAGAAAAGAATGAAATTAGAACACTCCCTAACACCATACACAAAAATAAACTCAAAATGTATTAGAGACCTAAATGTAAGACTGGACACTATAAAACTCTTAGAGGAAAATGTAGGAAGAACACCCTTTGACATAAATCACAGCAAGATCTTTTTTGATCTACCTCCTAGAGTAATGGAAATAAACCCAAAAATAAACAAATGGGACCTAATGAAACTTCAAAGCTTTTGCACAGCAAAGGAAACCATAAACAAGACAAGAAGCCAACCCTCAGAATGGGAGAAAATATTTGTAAACGAATCAATGGACAAAGGATTAATCTCCAAAATACATAAACATTTCATGCAGCTCAGTATTGGAAAAACAAACAACCCAATCCAAAAATGAGCAGAAGACCTAAATAGACATTTCTCCAAAGAAGACATAGAGATGGCCAAGAAGCACATGAAAAGCTGCTCAACATCACTAATTATTAGAGAAATGCAAATCAAAACTACAATGAGGTATCACCTCACACCAGTTAGAATGGGCATCATCAGAAAATCTACAAACAACAAATGCTAGAGAGGGTGTAGAGAAATGGGAACCCTCTTGCACTCTTGGTGGGAATGTAAATTGGTATAGCCACTATGGAGAACAGTACAGAGGTTCCTTAAAAAACTGAAAGTAGAATTACCATATGACCCAGCAATCCCACTACTGGGCATATACCCAGAGAAAACATAATTCAAAAAGACACATGCACCCCAATGTTCATTGCAGCACTGTTTACAATAACCAGGTCATGGAAGCAACCTAAATGCCCATCAACAGACAGGTGGATAGAGAAGATGTGGTACATATATACAATGGAATATTACTCAGCCATAAAAAGGAACGAAATTGGGTCATTTGTTGAGACATGGATGGATGTAGAGACTGTTATACAGAGTGAAGTAAGTTAGAAAGAGAAAAACACATATTGTATATTAAAGCATACGATAAAAATGGAAATCTAGAAAAATAGTACAGATGAACCAGTTTGCAGGGCAGAAATTGAGACACAGATGTAGAGAACAAACGTATGGACACCAAGGGTGGAAAGCAGTGGGCGGGTGGGGGTGGGTGATGAATTGGGCAATTGGGTTTGACATGTATACATTGATACGTATAAAATTGATGACTAATAAGAACCTGATGTATAAAAAAGTAAATAAAATTGAAAAATTAAAAAATAAAATAAAATAGTGAAATTAAAAGTAATAATAATAACAATAACTTATGGTAATAATAATAATATTGCAATAATAACATATTTGTAGAGTATAGACGTTTACAAAAACTTTTAATCTTAGTCTACCCTGACATTTTTATTTTTAACTTATTTCTTCCTTCTAGCTCTTCCCCATCACCTGTTCAAGTCTGTCTCTTTTGCTACCATTTTATCTTTACTTCCCTTCTCAGCATGTCTCTTGAAAGAGTAATTTAGTCTGCTTTCATTTGTTTTCATCTCCCACTCTCCTCACTTCATTTTGTATCACTCCACCAGTATGTACACTGTTCTTTCCCTTGGTATTCTTAGCTTCTGAGTGTAGCTGACATTTAGCTGTTTGAAATAGAAGAAGTAATGAAACTTCTCCATTAAAAAGGATTCATTTGTTCTGATTCTAAAATCAATGCACTCATTCCTTCATCAAACATACATTGATGTTCTGTGATGTAGGTATTGTTCTGTGTGCTGGAGCAGTGACTAATAGAGAGGATCTTAGACTTCCCTGGTGGTCCGGTGGCTAAGATTCCATGCTTCCAATGCAGTGGGCACAGGTTCGATCCCTGGGTGGGGAAGTTCTGCATGGTGTGGCAAAAAAAAAAAAAAAAAAAAAAGAGAGGATCTTCCCTCAGAGAAATAACATTTTAATGGGAGAAAAAAGAAAATAAATACCTGAAATATATAAATAAGTGAATAAGATAATTTCAGATTATAATAAATGAAGAAAATATAGATGGTTCCCAATTTACAATGGTTTAACTTACCATAGTGGGAAAGTTATATACATTCGGTATAACCTATACTTTGAATTTTGATCTTTAACCAGGCTAGCAGTATATGGTACAATACTTGCTCCTGATATCGGGCAACATGGGCGAACTGCAGCTTCCTTCAGCCACATGATCCCAAGGGGTAAACAACTTCTGCACTTAGAACCATTCTGCTCCCATACAACCATTCTGTTTTTCATTTTCAGTACAGTATTCAACAAATTAATGAGATATTCAACACTTCATTATAAAATAGGCTTTATGTTAGATGTTTTTGCCCAACTGTAGGCTAATGTAAGCGTTCTGAGCATGTTTAAGGTAGACTAGGCTGAGCTATGATGTTTTGTAGGTTAGGTGTATCAAAGCATTTTCAACTTACAATGGGTTTATCTGTATGTAACCCCATTGTAAGTTGAGGAAGATCTGCACTACAGAATATTGGGAGCAAGAGAGACTGGGGTGGGTGTCTCTGGACTCTGAAGGGCAAGATGCTCAGGAGGTGCTCTCTGTGGAGGTGGTCATGAACTGAAATTGACCGTGCAAAGACTAGAGGGAGAGCCTTCAAGGTAGAGCTAACCTTTAATGTGAGGTGTAGAACAAGCTTGGCACAGGGGCATTGGTTTGCACCCTTGGAGCTTCCAGGGTGAAATCTGAAACTGGCTTCAATATGTGGAGGGCAAGGAGAGACCCAAGAAAGAGAGACCACTCCAGATTGCTAGGTGGCACATTTAACAAGCAAGAGAACTTACAAACTTGTCTTGGGTGCTAGAAGATGAGTAGATCTCCACACCTGCGCAGCAAATCTTAAGAGGCTTTTCTGGGATTCAGTCACGTTTTCAGTCCAGATGGTCTCAGCAACACATTACTCTCTCAAGGCTACATCCTTGGAACAGCTCCCACTGTGGGCACGGTGGGCAGAATGTACATTCCAAGGACAGGGGAGGGAGTGAGGAGCCTCAGACTGCCTGGGTACAGCTTGAGGGTCAACCGGTGGTCATGTCCTCTGACAGAGGGACAGAGGGAAGGCCAGTGTGGCTGAAGTGTAGGGAAGGAGGGGGACAGCGCTGTGAGGTGAGGTCAGAGAGGTTGAGGGGGGAGATCATGAGCTTTCTCTCCAATGAGAAATTTAGATTTTTTATCTCATTTTAATAGGTAGGTAAATTCTGAGGTTTTCAGAAAGGAGTAGGGTGCAGTATTATCCGATTTACATTCTTTAAGTCTCATTCTCATCCCTATCAGGAGAGAAGGAACTTGACTTATCAGTAGGAGCATGCTACCTCAGGGTTAAATTCCTGTACTAGATTTGGCAATTAAAGTTCATGTCACTGTAATTAGTTAATACTAGGTGGGTATGAGTGTTAGATCAATGTAGAGAAACGTCCTAAAAAGACTTTTGTTATGTATTGCCACAGAAGTGCCTTAAGCTCTAGGTGAGGCCAGGTGGTTGGATTCTGGGCCACAGCTTTTATCTCCTTTGTATATAAGCCTTTCTCACCTTTTTTCCCCTTCCATCTTCTCTTCTTTAGATCAGTTAAACTTACCTTCTTTTTTTACAGGGAAGTGATTTTTCTAGCAGCATAACAGTTTTTCAGCTCTTGTTTATTTATAATTAAGTGCACTTTTAACGTCAGTGGGGAGGCAAAGGGTTTTAACACCATTCAGACATCTACATCTCAGTGAATATAACTGAAACATGTAATACAGAAGAGAAGAGCAGAAGAAAGTCTGGAGATTTAATTGTCAGTCCTCTGCTTTGATAACTTTTCACTTCAACATCCTTCACTGCCAAGGTTACCATTTCTCAATTATCCTGTTTCCCTTGTCTTGCCAGCTGCTGCTGCTTGGGGAGCAATTTCAAGGTTTCATCCTCTCTGAATTTATCCTTCAGCTTCCAGTTTCTTCTTCCCTCAGCTTTTGCTGTTATAAAATTCACTTAAATTTTGCTTTTTTTTTTTAACAGATAAATGTGACAATTCTGAAAGTGCCTTCGGCCCTTGACTGTGGTGGAAGTTTTTAAACTGATACCTGGTGTTTAGCACACTGAATGAGAAGTGAATGTCCCCTCCTTCTGTGCTCTTGTACAAAGCCCAGAAAAAGTGTATCATTCAGCTTTTTTTCTTTTGGGTTTTCTTCTTTGGTGATGCCCCTTTGTCCAAAATCCTTCATTGCTCTATTATACTTCAGTTTGCTCAAACTTGGTTGTTATTTATTTTATTTTATTTATTTATTTATTTTGCAGTACATGGGCCTCTCACTGTTGTGGCCTCTCCTGTTGCGGAGCACAGGCTCCAGAGGCGCAGGCTCAGCGGCCATGGCTCACGGGCCCAGCCGCTCCGCGGCATGTGGGATCCTCCCGGACCGGGGCACGAACCCGTGTCCCCTGCATCGGCAGGCAGACTCTCAACCACTGCGCCACCAGGAAAGCCCAACTTGGTTGTTATTTAAAACTCAGTTAGAATAAATCACATTACAGACTGGATTTCTCCCTTCTCTTTTTCTTCTTGTCCACTGTGCTCTTTCTTTTCTGCCTCCCTCCTACCCCTTTCCCACTTTCTTCTTCCTGTGTGTCCCTTCCTAGTTTTATCCTAAAATAGTGACACATACTTGCTTCCTGCTCATGTTGGCAAGTACACAATATATTTGGCTCTACTACATGACATGACCGGCATTCAGCAAATACTCATTTGCTAGTTATTGGGCTGAAACTTGGACCAGGCCCTAGGTATTTCCAAATGTGTGGTGCACAGTCCCTATCTTTAGGAATCTTATATGACAGTGAAGGATGGAGATAAGTAAATAGAAAATTATATTACATGTGGCAAGTGCCTAGTATGTAAAAGCAGGGCACTTAACGAGGTCTTGTCCAAATCCTATAGGAGGAATTCTAAACTGCACCCTGACCAATGAATAGAAGTTAGCATTTTGAAGAGTGGATGGGGTGAGGGGGTGGGTGGCTAATATGTGTCAGGTGACAAGGAGGTGAGATTTAGCTGGAAGCCTTAGAAGTAATTTCGTAGAGTTAAAATATTGACTATGAGTGTATGTGGAGAGAGAGATGGAGACGAATGGAGTAAAATAAGATTGGAGACGTAAAGAGAGAGGTTTTTTTGTTTTTTTCCCTGATACCTTTGTGTTTTTTTTGCGGTACGCGGGCCTCTCTCTGTTGTGGCCTCTCCCGCTGCGGAGCACAGGCTCCGGACGCGCAGGCTCAGCGGCCATGGCTCATGGACCCAGCCACTCCACAGCATGTGGGATCTGCCTGGACTAGGGCACGAACCCGTGTCCCCTGCATTGGCAGGCGGACTCTCAACCACTGCGCCACCAGGGAAGCCCCCAAAACAAGTTTTGTATAACCCTGCTAAGAATTATGGACTTCTTTTTTTTTTTTTTTCCAAAATAGGAGGGAATCATGTGAAGGTTATAATCATATGAAGGGTGTCTCATGATCATAGTTACATGTTTGACTACAGCATAGAGAATGCATTACACTCAGTCAACAGTATTTATCAGGCACTTAGTAAGTACTACATATGGCAAATAGAGTCATGGAAAAAGCAGACACAGACCCTGTCTTCAATTCCAGATGATGGCAATATTGGCAGCAGGAAGTCCAGTTAGGAAGCTGTGTGTTGCCCATGAGAAACTTTGGTGGTCCGAATTGCAGTATTGCAGTAGGTATGGAAATAAGTGTGTAAGATTAACAGATATTCAGGAAATAGTATTGACAGAACATGGTAATTGACTGGACTGGCATGGGGGGTGGTATGAGAGGGAAGACAGGGGTCTTTACAGACTTCCAAATGTTGACCTGCATTCTCCTTCCTTTTTTAGTTTGACAGCCTGGAGACTTTGTGGTGTTTCTGTTTCCATATGTCTAGTTACCATTTTGACCAGCTGTCAGTTCTGTCATCCCATTTGGTGGGTGGACAATGGTATGGAAAATACAATGGGTCATTGACCTTGTAGCAGAGGCCGTTTGCTATGGGAAACCTATTATCAAGAATTATGCTAAGCAGCTCTTCTTGTCAGATGAATTTTGCTAAACTGTTCACTCTGTCATAGGATATGCAGTCCAATACGGTCACAGGGGTTGGGTGTAGAAGAGGAGGCAGGATGGCTGAAAAAATGTGAGAAAAGTAGGAGCTCATAACAAAGTTATTAGTAAGAGTGCCCCCTCCACAAAACAAACACAAAGGCAATAGAATGGAAGATTTTAAATGGGCATTTGGTTTTACTGAGAGCGAATACTAAAACAGATTATTTCTTTAAGACACTTCCTGAGGACATAAGTATCCTGTATTACACTGTGAAGGAAGTTTTCTGGAAAATGCTGCACACTCAGATATGCCTCTGGTTAAAAAAAAGAAAATATCTGGTTAAGTTTGTTGAACCCAGAATTTTGCAAATCTATTTGCCCGCTTTGTTTTTCACTAATATGGTATTAATGTTCTGTGAAAGTGATGCCTCACAGAACACACAGATTAGGAAAATGCTGGTCTAACCAAGTAATGACCATAGTAATGGTTAATACTTATTGAGCATTTATGATCTTCTATGCATAGTGCTAAATTCTTTCATGAAGTATCTCATTTAGTTTTCATACAAACAACACTATGAGGTAGATATTATTATCCTCATTTTTCTTTTTTTTTGGTTGCAGAATTTACTTTTTTCTAAATTCTTTTTTTTTAAACATTTTTATTGGGGTATAATTGCTTTACAATGTTGTGTTAGTTTCTGCTTTATAACAAAGTGAATCAGCTATACATATACATATATACCCATATCTCCTCCTCCTTGTGTCTCCCTCCCACCCTCCCTATCCTACCCCTCTAGGTGGTCACAAAGCACCGAGATGATCTCCCTGTGCTATGCGGCTGCTCCCCACTAGCTATCTATTTTACATTTTGTAGTATATATAAATCCATGCCACTCTTTCACTTTGTCCAGCTTACCCTTCTCCCTCCCCGTGTCCTCAAGTCCATTCTCTATGTCTATATCTTTATTCCTGCCCTGCCCCTAGGTGCTTCAGAAACATTTTTTTTTTTAGATACCATATGTATGTGATAGCATACAGTATTTCTTTTTCTCTTTCTGACTTACTTCACTCTGTATGACAGACTCTAGGTCCATCCACCTCACTAAAATAATTCAATTTCGTTTCTTTTCATGGTTGAGTAATATTCCATTGTATATATGTGCCACATCTTCTTTATCCATTCATCTGTCAGTGGACACTTAGGTTGATTCCATGTCCTGGCTATTCTAAATAGAGCTGCAATGAACATTGTGGTACATAACTCTTGTTGAATTATGGTTTTCTCAGGGTATGTGCCCAGTAGTGGGTGCTTGGTCGTATGGAAGTTCTATTTTTAGTTTTTTAAGGAACCTCCATACTGTTCTCCATAGTGGCTGTATCAATTTACATTCCAACCAACAGGGCAGGAGGGTTCCCTTTTCTCCACACCCTCTCCAGCATTTATTGTTTGTAGATTTTTTGACAATGGCCATTCTGACTGTTGTGAGGTGATACCTCATTGTCGTTTTGATTTGCATTTCTCTAATGATTAATGATGTTGAGCATCCTTTCATGTGTTTGTTGGCAGTCTGTATATCTTCTTTGGAGAAATGTCTATTTACGTCTTCTGCCCATTTTTGGATTGGGTTGTTTGTTTTTTTACTATTGAGCTGCATGGGCTGCTTGTAAATTTTGGAGATTAATCCCTTGTCAGTTGCTTCAATTGCAAATATTTTCTCCCATTCTGAGGTTGTCTTTTCATCTTGTTTATGTTTTCCTTTGCTGTACAAAAGCTTTGAAGTTTCATTAGGTTTATTTGTTTATTTTTGTTTTTATTTCCCTTTCTCTAGGAGGTGGGTCCAAAAGGATCTTGCTGTGATTTATGTCATAGAGTGTTCTGCCTATGTTTTCCTCTAAGAGTTTGATAGATTCTGGCCTTACATTTAGGTCTTTAATCCATTTTGAGTTTATTTTTGTGTATGGTGTTATGGAGTGTTCTAATTTCATTCTTTTACATGTAGGTTTTCCCAGCACCACTTATTGAAGAGGCTGTCTTTTCTCCATTGTATGTTCTTGCCTCCTTTATCAAAAATAAGGTGACTACATGTGGGTGGGTTTACCTCTGGGCTTTCTATCTTGTTCCATTGAACTATATTTCTGTTTTTGTGCCAATACATACTGTCTTGATTATTGTAGCTTTGTAGTACAGTCTGAAGTCTGGGAGCCTGATTCCTCCAGCTCCGTTTTTCGTTCTCAAGATTGTTTTGGCTATTTGGGGTCTTTTGTGTTTCCATACAAATTGTGAAATTTTTTGTTCTAGTTCTGTGAAAAATGCCATTTGTAGTTTCATAGGGATTGCACTGAATCTGCAGATTGCTTTGGGTAGTATAGTCATTTTCACAATGTTGATTCTTCCAATCCAAGAACATGGTATATCTCTCCATCTGTTTGTATCGTCTTTAATTTCTTTCATTAGTGTCTTATAGTTTTCTGTATGTAAGTCTTTTGTCTCCTTAGGTAGGTTTATTACTAGATATTTTATTCTTTTTGTTGCAATGGTAAATGGGAGTGTTTCCTTAATTTCTTTTGCAGATTTTTCATCATTAGTGTATAGGAATGCAAGAGATTTCTGTGCATTAATTTTGTATCCTGCTACTTTACCAAATTCATTGATTAGCTCTAGCAGTTTTCTGGTACCATCTTTAGGATTCTCTATGTATAGTGTCCTGTCATCTGCAAACAGTGACAACTTTACTTCTTTTCCAATTTGGATTCCTTTTACTTCTTATTCTTCTCTGATTGCTGTGGCTAAAACTTCCAAAACTATGTTGAATCATAGTAGTGAGAGTGGACAACCTTGTCTTGTTCCTGATCTTAGAGGAAATGGTTTCAGTTTTTCACCATTGAGAATGAAGTTGGCTTTGGGTTTGTCATATATGGCCTTTATTATGTTGAGGTAAGTTCCCTTTATGCCTGCTTTCTGGAGGGATTTTATTATAAGTCGGTGCTGAATTTTGTCAAAAGCATTTTCTGCATCACTGAGATGATCGTATGGTTTTTCTCCTTCAAGTTATTAATATGGTTTATCACATTGATTGATTTACGTATAATGAAGAATCCTTGCATTCCTGGGACATACCCCACTTTATCATGGTGTATTATCCTTTTCACGTGCTGTTGGATTCTGTTTGCTAGTAATTTGTTGAGGATTTTTGCGTGTATGTTCGTCAGTGATATATGCCTGTAGTTTTCTTTGTTTGTGACATCTTTGGTTTTAGTATCAGGGTGATGGTGGCAGCGTAAAATGAGTTTGGGAGTGTTCCTCCCTCTGCTATATTTTGGAAGAGTTTGAGAAGGATAGCTGTTAGCTCTTCTCTAAATATTTGATAGAATTTGCCTGTGAAACAATCTTTTCCTGGGATTTTGTTTGTTGGAAGATTTTTAATCACAGTTTCAATTTCAGTGCTTGTGATTGGCCTGTTTATATTTTCTATTTCTTCCTGGTTCTGTCTTGGAAGGTTGTACTTTTCTAAGAATTCATCCATTTCTTCCAGGTTGTCCATTTTATTGGAATAGAGTTTCTTGTAGTAATGTCTCATGATCCTTTGTATTTCTGCAGTGTCAGTTGTTACTTCTGCTTTTTCATTTCTATTTCTATTGATTTGAGTATTTTCCCTTTTTTTCTTGATAAGTCTGGCTAATGGTTTATCAATTTTGTTTATCTTCTCAAAGAACCAGCTTTTAGTTTTATTGATCTTTGCTATCGTTTCCTTCATTCCTTTTAATTTATTTCTGATCTGATCTTTATGATTTCTTTCCTTCTGCTAACTCTGGGATTTGTTTTTTTTCTTCTTTCTCTAACTGCTTTAGGTGTAAGGTTATGTTGTTTATTTGAGATTTTTCTTGTTTCTCGTGGTAGGATTGTATTGCTATAAACTTCCCTGTTAGAACTGCTTTTGCTGCATCCCATAGGTTTTGGGTCATCGTGTTTTCATTGTCATTTGTTTCTAGGTTTATTTTGATTTCCTCTGTGATTTCCTCAGTGATCTCTTGGTTATTTAGTGGCGTATTGTTTAGCCTCCAGGTGTTTGTACTTTTTACAGATTTTTTCCTGTAATTGATATCTAGTATCATAGCATTGTAGTCGGAAAAGATAATTGATATTTCAATTTTCTTAAATTTACCAAGGCTTGATTTGTGACCCAAGATATGATCTATCCTGGAAAATGTTACATGAGCACTTGTGAAGAAAGTGTATCCTGGTTTTTTTTTGATGGAATGTCCTATAAATATCAATTAAGTCCATCTTGTTTAATGTATCATTTAAGTGTGTGTTTCCTTATTTGTTTTCATTTTGGATGATCTGTCCATTGGTGAAAGTAGGGTGTTAAAGTCCCCTACTATGATTGTGTTACTGTTGATTTCCCCTTTTATGGCTGTTAGCATTTGCCTTATGTGTTGAGGTGCTCCTATGTTGGGTGCATAAATATTTACAAGTGTTATATCTTCTTCTTGGATCGATCCCTTTATCGATCCCTTCTTTGTCTCTTGTAATAGTCTTTAAAGTCTATTTTGTCTGATATGAGAATTGCTACTCTAGCTTTCTTGTGATTTCCATTTGTATGGAATAGCTTTTTCCACCCCCTCACTTTCAGTCTGTATGTGTCCCTGGGTCTGAAGTGGGTCTCTTGTAGACAGCATATATATGGGTCTTGTTTCTGTGTCCATCCAGCCAGTCTATGTCTTCTGGTTAGAGCATTTAATCCATTTATATTTAAGGTAATTATCAATATGTTAGTTCCTATTACCATTTTCTCAATTGTTGTGGGTTTGTTTTTGTAGGTCTTTTCCTACTCTTATGTTTCCTGCCTAGAGAAGTTCCTTTAGCATTTGTTGTAAAGCTGTTTGGTGGTGCTGAATTCTCTAAGCGTTTTCTTGTTTTGTAAAGGTTTTGATTTCCTCGTCGAATCTGAATGAGATCCTTGCTGGGCAGAGTAATCTTGGTTGTAGTTTTTGCCCTTTCATCACTTTAAATATGTTCTGCCTCTCCCTTCTGGCTTGCAGAGTTTCTGCTGAAAGATCAGCTGTTAACCTTATGGGGACTCCCTTGTATGTTATTTGTTGCTTTTCCCTTTCTGCTTTTAATATTTCTTCCTTGTATATAATTTTTAACAGTTTGATTAATATGTGTCTTCACGTGTTTCTCCTTGGATTTATCCTCTATGGAATTCTCTGAGCTTCCTAGACTTGATTGGCTATTTCCTTTCCCATATTAGGGAAATTTTCAACTATAATCTCTTCAAATATTTTCTCAGTCCCTTTCTTTTTCTCTTCTTCTTCTGGGACCCCTATAATTCGAATGTTGGTGCGTTTAATGTTGTCCCAGAGGTCTCTGAGACAGTTGTCAATTCTTCTCATTCTTTTTTCTGGTCTGAGGTAGTTATTTCCACTATTTTATATTCCAGGTCACTTATCCATTCTTCTGCCTCTGTTATTCTGCTATTGATTCCTTCTAGAGAATTTTAAATTTCATTCATTGTGTTATTCATCATTGTTTGTTTGCTCCTTAGTTCTTCTGGGTCATTGTTAAACGTTTCTTGTATTTTCTCCATTTTATTTCCAAGATTTTGTATCATGTTTACTATCTTTACTCTGAATTTTGTTTCAGGTAGGCTGCCTATTTCCTGTTCATTTTTTGGTCTAGTGGGTTTTTACTGTGCTCCTTCATCTGCTGTGTGTTTCTCTGTCTTGTCATTTTGCCTAACTTACTGTGTTTGGGGTCTCATTTTCACAGGCTGCAGGTTCATATTTCCTGTTGTTTTTGGTGTCTGCCTGCGGTGGGTAAGGTTTGTTCAGTGGGTTGTGTAGGCTTCTTGGTGGAGGGGACTAGTGCCTGTGATCTGTTGGATCTTGTCTTTCTGGTGGGCAGGACCATGTCCAGTGGTGTGTTTTGTGGTGTCTGTGTCCTTATTATGATTTTAGGCAGCCTCTCTGCTAATGGGTGGGGTTGTGGTCCTGCCTTGCTAGTTGGTTGGTGTAGGGTGTCCAGCACTGTGGCTGCTGGTTTTTAGTGGAACTGGGTCTTACCGTTGAGATGGAGATCTCTGGGAGATCTTTTACCATTTGATATTATGTGGAGCTGGGTGGTCTCTGGTGGACCAGTGTCCTGCACTCAGCTCTGCCACCTCAGAATCACATGCCTGACACCCACCTGAGCTCACCAAGACCCTGTCAGCCACACGGCTCAGAAGAAAAAGGAGGAAAAAAGAAAGAAAGAAAGAAAGAAAAAAATAAAATAAAATAAATTTATTAAAACAAAAAATAAAAATTATTAAAAATTATAAAGTAAAAAAAAAAAGAAAGAAAGAAGAGAGCAACCAAACCAAAAAACAAATCCACCAATGATAAGAAGAGCTAAAAAACTATACTAAAAAACCCCCAAAAAACAATGGATAGACAGAACCCTTGTACAAATGGTAAAAGCAAAGCTCTACAGACAAAATCACACAAAGTCCACCACCTCAATTTTGGGATGATTCATTGTCTATTCAGGTATTCCAGAGATGCAGGGTACATCACATTGATTGTGGAGATTTATTCTCTTGCTGCAGTGGCTGCTGGGAGAGGTTTCCCTTTCTCTTCTTTGTTCTCAGGTTCTGGGGTTCAGCTTTGGATTTGATCCTTCCTCTGTGTGTAGGTCACCTTAGGGCATCTGTTGTTTGCTCAGACAGAATGGGGTTAAAGTAGCAGCTGATTAGGGGGCTCTGGCTCACTCAAGCCGGAGGGAGGGAGGGTATGGAATGTGGGGCAAGCCTGCAGTGGCAGAGCCCGGCATGACGTTGCAACAGCCTTAGGCGCTCCATGTGTTCTCCTGGGGAAGTGGTCTCTGGATCACGGGACCCTGGCAGTGGCGGGCTGCACAGGCTCCCGGGAGCAGAGGTGTGGATAGTGACCTGTGCTTGCACACAGGCTTCTTGGTGGCTGTAGCAGCAGCCTTAGCATTTCATGCCCGTCTCTGGTGTCCGCACTGATAGGCGCAGCTCATGTCCGTCTCTGGATCTCGTTTAGGCAGTGCTCTGAATCCCCACTGCTCGCGCACCCCCAAAACAATGGTCTCTTGCCTCTTAGGCAGTTCCAGACTTTGTCCCAGACTCCCTGCTTGCTAGCTGTGGCATAGTAGCCCCCTTCAGGCTGTGTTCATGCAGCCAACCCCAGTCCTCTCCCTGGGATCTGACCTCCAAAGCTGGAGCCTCAGTTCCCAGCCTCCACCCATCCCAGCACGTGAGCAGACAAGCCTGTCAGGCTGGTGAATGCTGGTCGGCACTGATCATCTTGCGGGAATCTCTCTGCTTTGCCCTCTACACCCCTGCACCCCTCCGAAGCTTCCGCCCTCCGCCACCAGCAGTCTCCGCCCACGAAGGGGCTTCCTAGTGTGTGGAAACTTTTCCTTCTTCACACCTCCCTCCCAGAGGGGCAGGTCCTGTCCCTATTCTTTTGTCTCTGTTTTTTCTTTTGCCTTACCCAGGTACGTGGGGAGTTTCTTTCCTTTTGGGAATTCTGAGGTCTTCTGCCAGCCTTCAGTAGGTGTTCTGTAGGAGTTACTCCACATGTAGATGTATTTCTGATGTATTTGTGAGGAGGAAGGTGATATCCACATCTTACTCCTCTGCCATCTTGAAGGTCTCCCCTTCTCATTTTAAATACAATAAAAATACTCTTAGTTAAGTAATTTATCCAAAGTCATATAGAAAGTAGGCAGGAAGCCAGATTTTAAACCAAGCAATCTAATCTGAAAGATCAAACACCCATTCCTTTGTACATTTTCTAGACATGTCACAAGACCAAGGTCCATGGAGGACTTGCAGCTATTGGGGCCACTGAAATTCCCTCCAGTCATCTCCCTCCACAGGCCTCTCACACACTCAAGGAACAAAACATCCAAATGAATGAACACTTTCCAATCTCATACTTTTTGAGCCCTTTTACATGCCAGCCATTGGGCCTGGCTTTTGGCACACATATCCCATATTAGAGAAGAAGAAACTGAGGCAAGAGATCCAGAAATTTGCATAAGATGACACAATTAAAAACCAGGAGGGCCTGGACTCAAATCCAAACAATCTGACTCGGGGGTAAGTCTGTGTTCTTAGTCATACTGCGCTGTCTCCTCAACATCTGAATCAGCTTGCACAACTTCCCCAGGCCAAGAAGTGTTCATGTATACCCATATTAAATATAAGTAATATATCAATTAATTTTTTCATCCACTTATCAGTGTGAATGACTTCTCTTCAAAATTATACAGCCATCATTGCCACCATTGAGTCATACTTTTGGAGACAGAATATTTTGTCAGTGAAGGTGTAAGGAAAAAGATAACTTAGAGAACTCAAGAGGAAGAGTAGTCAAGCTAGGTCAGGAAGTGACCTCACAAACTTGCAGTAGAATGAAGGCAAGAATGTAGGTCAAACAAGATTAGAGTTCAAAATAGGATCCGAACCTGAGAAGGCACAGGGTGATGGATGTATATTTTATCTGCCTCATAAATAAATGCAGATGGATTATATCTTATATAGTTCACTTACCCCTTAGCAATATAGTAGTTAATATAAAGATTTTAGATTTAGATTATTTGAGGTTTGACTTTTTACTCTATCATTAAACATGACCTCAGCAAATTTCCAAATTTCATCATCTACAAATGGGGTTAGACATACCAACATCCCCAATTTGTCCTGAAAAACAATTGAAATAATATAGGCTTAGGTGCTACAGAAAGTAGTTGCTAAATTTTTCCTATGGGTAGCTATTATTTTATTATAACTTTGCTTTGCTTTCCTGAGTTTTGTAGTCTCAGCTTGAAAATGTTAACCAGATATTTTTCATTTTGCTTTTCCATTTTTCTTCTACTTCTCATAAAGTACAGCATGGTAGATTCCAGTAATATTAAAACATCTGTGTATCTCTAGTAGTAGTGTTGTACAGTAAGGTGACTTTTTAAAAACACATTAGGAATAATAAATTTGAAGTGACTTTATTCTGTGCAGGAATTCATCACACACATTTTATCTAAACTGTTTACCCTGACCATTTGGCCTGGCCTTGAAAAAGGTTTTGTTTTGTTTGTTTTTCTTAAAGTAGAATAAGTCACTTATTTAAAGATTATTCAAACAACTGTGCCTTGGATATTTTGAATAAGTTGAATCTATATTTATATGGAAAGAAAAATGATGATGTTTCCCAGTTGATTTAGGCTGTTGTTAAGTGAAATAAGATTGACTGAGGTAGGGCCTCTCTTACCTCTTGCATTGTATCAAGGTACTTTATTTGGAAAACTTTAATTTTTTTTCTGTTCATAGTTTATATACAGTGAATAGCATTTTAATATAAGAAATGCAAATTTAGGTGTTAAGGTGTCATGGGAAGCTTTAAATATAGCACAGTTATAATGGAAAAGCAATGGTTTCACATACTTAGGATTTTTATTATTTTTTTTTTATTTGCAGGATGAGTAAGAGATACTTACAGAAAGCAACAAAAGGAAAACTGCTAATAATAATATTTATTGTAACCTTGTGGGGGAAAGTTGTGTCCAGTGCAAACCATCATAAAGGTAAGCTGTTCTGTTTTCTTCCTCAGCTCTCTGAGGAAGGGGACTCCCTTTAACACAAACTATTGTGTTCTGCTTTTACTGGTCAGTTAATTTTACTAAATGTGGGTCCACCCATGGCAATTCTCTTTAAGTAAAAATGCAGAGAGAGTTATTCTTAATATGGCTTTGAATGGTAATGAACGATTATTTAAATGTTTCCAGGATTACTGACACTTCTGCAAATAATGTTCAAAAGTATGGAATCGTGACTCTGTTTTCTTCTTAACATTTCCATTTTTAAGATAATAATGTTAAAATGTTGAGTTGACACATAATAAAGATGAGTTTCAAATTGCAATCATCCTATAATGAAACCATCTTTAATGATATGTATCTTAATAATACGTATACATGTAAATTTCCTTTCCGTGCTTTTTGTAGATCATATTTCTTCATGCCAGAGTACATCTTTGGCCACTCTTTTGATTTTACCCCAGTATGATATTGAGAAGGCTCAATTCTGCCATAGAACAGGGTGACGATATTTGTTTTATATATGTGTGTTAAGCTTGACAGCTCAAAATTATGCCCTTTCTGTTCTCTTTTCTGAGCATAAGACTCAGTATAGTGAATACTTTTTCCAAATGAATTAAAATTCCATTTAATTTTATTTTAGTCTATTTCTGGACTGTCTCTACCATAATCAAGTATTCATAACCTGAAAAGTCAATTTAGGTTTTTCTGTGAAATATGATTTTACAATTCTTTTCTCTTTCCTCTGTAAAGTCCACAGACTAGCAACTTAGTTTCTTATTTTATTTTTGATTGAAGAGAAAGTTAAGACTGCCTTGAATTTTGTAACACTTAAAATAGTTACACATGTGCATTTAATTAGCATTACACTGAACAAGTACACCAGGGAATGGAAAGATGTGGTGTGAGGGAGGGATGCTTATAAGACAAAATCTTTTCCCCCTGTGTTTAAAACCAAAAAGAGTCGTCTTTCAAAATATGAATTTTATAAAGAGCTCCTTCATATTTCACAATCCTGTTTTTGCCCCACAGTGTGTGAGTGTGTGTGTGTGTGTGTGTGTGTATGTATGCATTTCTTCTTTTCTTTAGTACAGCACTTGGATCCACAGATAAAACTTTAAATTCTCTTTAATAAGGGTTACTGGTATAAAATTAAGAAGTTGTTAAGGAAGATGTTATTCACGTGCCTCCAAATTGGCTACAGTGAACCAAACAGAAGGACAAAGCAGCCTTAAATACTTACCTTTTAAAAAGGGGGCAAACCGGGCTTCCCTGGTGGCGCAGTGGTTGAGAGTCCGCCTGCCGATGCAGGGGACACGGGTTCATGCCTCGGTCTGGGAAGATCCCACATGCCGCGGAGCGGCTGGGCCCGTGAGCCATGGCCACTGAGCCTGCACGTCCGGAGCCTGTGCTCCGCAACGGGAGAGGCCACAGCAGTGAGAAGCCCGTGTACCGCTAAATAGATAGATAAATAGATAAATTGATAGATAAATAGATAAATAAATGAATGAATGAATGAATGAATGGCAAACCGCTGGGGCCAGGCCCCATGCCTTGGGCTTAACAGGAGAAGACACATCATCCATACATGGTCACCCCAGTGCATCTTCCCAGCCTATAAAAGTAGAATTGAGAGCTTTGGGGGAGATTCATAGTAATTGTGGGTGTCATCCCAGCAAAGCAAGGGTTCATGATAAGGATGCTTTCTCATCTCCAAAGCCAAGTGATGGGGTCTCTAAGAGAATCATTCATAAGGACTGCTCCACAGTGAATATTGCATACAATTTTTAAAGCTGTTTTTAAGAATTTTTAACTTCTGTTATGTTCTATGCTAACTCCAAAACTAAGATCTTTTCTTACTTTTTGCCAAAAAATATATTTCTTGAACATAAGAGATTATACCTTGACTCAGAAAACTCACTCAAAGTGCCAAACTCAAAGTTCTAAAACATTAAAGAAGATAAACTTTTGTGTTGTTTTGCTGATCCATTTCCACCCTACCAAGAATATTTTGGAGGAAGAATTTAGGAAAGATTTCTCTGCCTCTCCCTCTTTCCCTCCTTCCCCTTTTCCTTTCTTTCTTCCCTTTACATTTTCCATGCAAAATGCCCCCTTTGTTTAAACTGTTTTACATTTAATAAGTGTAATGTACATATATGTTTTAGGACATATTCATAAAATGAACACAAGTGTGCTCACCCCCCAGTTGAGACATGTAACATTTCTAATTCTCTTGAACCTGATTGTGTCTGCCACTTTAATTTCATTACTTTGCCTCCTTACCCAAGATAATCACTATTCTAAATTTTGTGATTATAATTCCCTTGCTTTTATTTATAATTTCACCATGTGTTTATACATATCCAAATGGCATGCTGCTTAATTCTGTTGTTATTGAATTTACATAATAGTATTATACTGTGTTTTTCTGTAATTTGCTACTTTGCCCAACAATATATTTGTGACATTCATTATACTTGATGGTAACTATAGTTAATACTAATTTTTTTTTTTACTGTTGCCCCATATTTTGTTGTATGAAGTCACCACAATTTATGTATTTATTCTCTTGTACATGAACAGTTGGTGTTCTATTTTCTTGTCATTATGAACTATGCTTCTATGAATAGTCTACTTCTTTCCTTGTGCACATGTGCCAGGGTTTCTCAAGAGCACATTCCAAGGAGCAAAATTCTGGGTCACAGGGCATTGCATATCTTCAGTCTTACCAGATTATGTGAAATGCTTTTTTCCAAAGTGGTAGTACTAAGAAAGTTATTCAAGTTATTTCTTCTTACTGATGTATAGTAGATTTACAATATTATATTAATTTCAGGTATACAACATAGTAATTCAAAATTTGTATAGATTATATTCCATTCAGAGATTTTATAAAATATTGGCTATATTCCCTGTGCTGTACAATATACCCTTGTAGCTTATTTTATACATAATAGTTTGTACCTCTTAATCCTCTATCCCTATGCTTCCCCTCCCTCCTTTCCTCTCCCCACTGTTAATCACTAGTTTGTTCTCTATATCTGTGACTGTTTCTGTTTTGTTATATTCATTTGTTTATTTTAATAACATACAGTATTTGTCTTTGTCTGACTTATTTCACTAAGCACAATACCCTCCAGGTCCATCCATGTTGTTGCAAATGGCAAAATTTCATTCTTTTTTATGGCTGAGTAGTATTCCTGTGTGTGTGTGTGTGTGTGTGTGTGTGTGTGTGTGTGTGTGTGAGTGTACTACATCTTTATCCATTCATCTTTTGATGGACATTTAGGTTGCTTCCGTAGCTTGGCTATTATAAATAAGACTCCTTTGAGCACTGAGCGTACGAAAATTTCAAATTAGAGTTTGCATGTGGATTTTTTTTAAAATTGAAGTATAATTGATTTACAATGTTGTGTTAGTTTCAAGTGTACAGCACAGTGATTCAGTTATATACATATATGTCTGTCTGTGTGTGTGTATACAAATTCTTTTCTCAGATTCTTTTCCCTTATAGGTTATCACAAATATTGAGTATAATTCCTGTGCTATACAGTAGGTTGTTGTTGGTTATCTATTTTATATATAGTAGTGTGTATATGTTAATCCCAACCTCCTAATTTATCCCTCTCCCACCTCTTTCCCACTTGGTAACCAAAAGCTTGTTTTCTATGTCTGTGAATCTATTTCTGTTTTGTAAACAAGTTCATCTGTATCTTTTTTTTTGATTCCACATATAAGCAATATCATATATTTGTCTTTTTCTGTCTGACTTACTTCACTTAGTATGATAATCTCTAGGTCCATCTATGTTGCTGCAAATGGCATTATTTCATTATTTTTTATGGCTGAGTAGTATTCCATTGTATATATGTACCACATCTTCTTTATCTCTTCATTTGTCGATGGACATTTAGGTTGCTTCCATGTCTTGTCTATTGTAAATAGTGCTGCAGTGAACATTGGGGTGCATGTATCTTTTCAAATTATAGTTTTCTCCAGATATATTGGATATATACCCAAGAGTGGAGTTGTTGAATCGTATGGTAGATCTATTTTTTTTGTTTGTTTTTTGAGGCAACTTCATCCTGTTTTCCATAGTGTCTGCACTAATTTACATTCCCACCAATAGTGTACAAGAGTTGCCTTTTCTTCACATCCTTGCCAACATTTATTTTTTGTGATCCTTTTTATGATAGCCATTTTGACAGGTGTGAGGTGATATCTCATTGTGGTTTTGATTTGCTTATCCCCGATTATTAGCGATGTTGAGCACCTTTTCATGTGCCTCTTGGCCATCTGTGTGTCTCCTTTGGAAAATTGTCTATTCGGTTATGCCCATTTTTTTAATCAAGTTGTATGTTTTTTTGATTTTGAGTTGTATGAGTTGTTTATGTATATGGTATATTAATCCCTTATCCGTCATATCATTTGCAAATATTTTCACCCATTTAGTAGGTTGTCTTTTGTTTTGTTGATGGCTTCCTTTGCTGTGCAAAAGCTTTTAAGTTTAATTAGGTCCCATTTGTTTATTTTTGCTTTTGTTTCCATTACTTTAAGAGATAGATCCAAAAATATATTGCTACGATTTATGTCAAAGAGTGTTCTGCCTATGTTTTCTTCCAGGAGCTTTATGATTTCAGGTCTTACATTTAAGTCTTTAATCCATTTTGAGCTTATTTTTGTATATGGTTTGAGAAAATGTTCTAATTCCATTCTTTAACTTGTAGCTGTCCAGTTTTCCCACCGCTTACTGAGAGACTATTATTTTTTCCCCCATTGTATATACTTGCCTCCTAGTCATAGATTAATTGACCATAGGTGCATGGGTTTATTTCTGGGCTCTCTATTCTGTTCCATTGATGTATTTCTATTTTCATGCCAGTACCATCCTAATTTGATGGCTGTAGCTTTTAAGTCAGGGAGTGTGACACCTCCAGTCCTGTTCTTCTTACTCAAGTTTGCTTTGGCTATTCAGGGCCTTTTGTGTTTCCCTACAAATTTTAGAATTATTCATTCTAGTTCTGTAAAAAAAAAAAAAAAAAAAAAAAATTACCCAGCAGCATACTCCCCTCTTGTCATCCAAGCGATATGCTCTCAGAATTCCCCCTAAGAGGGCTGCCTAGGTCCTTCTGTTGTGGCAGGCTGACTATGTAGGCTGACTGGTGGGCTTTGTTGGCCCCTAGCTCAGTTGATTACCAGACCCTGCTTTGTGTGGATGTTACTAGCTACTGACTAGTGTGGCCTGGTCATAAGGCAGCTGACTGCAGAACCCCAAGGAGCCCTGGGGCTAATGTTGGCTCACTGGCAGTAGGAGTCAGGGTCCAGAAGACTCTGGGGCTGTTGCTCCACCTACTGGCAGGCAGAGCTGGGTCCTGGAGTCTGGCTGCAGGGCCCAGGGATCCCAGAGCTGGTATCATATCACTGGTGGGCAGGGGTCTGGTTCCTGACACAGTTGGGTATGTGGTCCATGGTGTCCTGAAGCTTGTGTTGGCCTGCTAGTTGCAGGGCCAGGGCCCAGGGCCCAGGGCCCAGGCCCCACTGGTCCCAGGGTAAGGTCTAGCCTGCCATGGGTGGACTAGGTCTTCAGGCTGAGGGACTGTGATTTTCTTGCATCTAGTGTCTGCCCCCTAGTGGGTTCGGCTGGTCTAGAGGCTGGCACAGACTTCCTGGATGGCAGGGCTGGTGTCTGCCTACTGGTGGGTGGAGCTGTGTCTTGGCCCTCTGGTGGGTAAGGCTGTGTCTAGAGGTGGCTGTGGGCTCAGGAAGTCATTAAGCAGCCTGTCTGCTGATGGGTGGAGATGTGTCCCCACCCAGTTAGTTGTTTGGCCTGAGGCTTCCTAGCACTGATGCCTACAGGCTGTTGGGTGGGACCAGATCTTGGCACTATTGAGCCAGAGGGAGGATCCCATGATGCCAGCTGCCGGCAGTAGTGTCCATGTGGTAGAAAGCTCCCTAATATGGCTACTGACAGTATCTATGTCCCCAGAATGAGCTACAGCCACCCCCACCCCGACTCTCCAGGTGACTGTCCAAGACCAGCAGTTAGATCTAGCCCAGGCTCCTGTCAAATTACTGCTTTTGCCCTGGGTACCAGTGCATATGGGATTTTGTGTGGGCCTTTAAGGGTAAAGTCTCTGTTTCCCTCAGTCCTGGCACTCCCCAAATTAAGCCCCACTGGCCTTCAAAGCCAAATGCTCTGGGGACTTGTCTTCTCAGTGCAGGACCCCAGGGCTGCAGTTTGCCCACCCAGGGGTATGGGACTTGATTATATTGTGAGCCCACCTTTCCTATCCTACCTTTCCCATTGTGGTTCCTTCTTTAGGTTTTTAGTTGTGAAAAATTTTTTCCTGTAGCTTCTCATCTTTTTCATAGATTGTTGTTCTGCAGATAGTTGTAATTTTGGTGTGCTCATGATAGGAGATGAGCTCAGGGTCTTTCTACTCCACCATCTTGGCCAATGCACATATTCTCTCTTTATTTTTTTCCATTTAAATTACAGTGTGTCTTGTTTTGTTCCTCTTTGGGACTCTGTGCTTCCTGGACCTGGATTTCTGTTTTTTTTCCCAGGTTAGTGAAGTTTTCAGGTATTATGTCTTCAAATATGTTCTGTTCCTTTTTCTCTCTCTTCTTCTTCTAGGACCCCTATAATGTGAATGTTAGTATGGTTGGTGTTGTCCAAGAGGTCTGTTAAATGTCCTCATTTCTTTTTTATTTTTCTTTTCTGTTCAGCTTCAGTGATTTTCGCTACTGTGCCTTCCAGTTCACTGATCCAGCCTTCTGTATCAATCTACTGTTGATTCCTTCTAACTTATTTTTTATTTCACTTTTTGTATTCTTCATATCTGTTTGATTCTTCTTTATATTTTCTAAATCTTTCTTAAAAACTTCTAACTTCTCATTCTATTCATCCATTCTCCTCCTGAGTTCTTTGATCATCTTTATAATAATTTCCTTGAACTCTTTATCAGATAAATTGCCAATCTCCATTTAGTTCTTCTTCTGGAGTTGTATCTTGTTCCTTTGTTTGGAACATGTTCCTCCATTTGGAACATATTCCTCTGCCACCTCATTTACCACTTTTAATATCTATGTATCTGGTAGTTTAGTTGTTTTTCCCAACCTTGGAGAAGCAGCCTTTTGTAGGAGATGTCCTCTGCATCCCAACAGCACACTCCTCTCTGATCACCAGAGCTACGTGCTCTAGTGGTGCCCCCTATTTAGACTGTGTGGGTCCTTCTGTTGTGGTGGGCTGACTACTGTGGGCAGTCTGGTAGATGTGGCTGGCCCAGGGTCTGGTTCGTTGCCAGGCTATGCCTTGTATGGAGGCTGGCTATGGAAGCCTTTGGGGTTCTGGAGCTAGTGTTGACTCACTGATGGGCAGAGCTGGGTCCTGGGGTTGCAGGCCAGGGTTCCTGGATCTAGTGTTGGCCTGCTGGTGGGTGGGGCTGGTTCCTCACATGGCTGGCTACTGGTTCCAGGGTGACCAAGAGCTGATGTTGGCCCACTCATAAATGGGACTGGATCCCAGGGCAGCTTGTTGAGAAGTCCAAGGTATCTCAAGCTGGTGTTGTCCTGCTGGTGGGTGTGGCCAGGGTCTGGGGGTTCCTAGGGCTGGTTATCATCCTGCTGGTGAGTGGGGCCAGAGCCCAGGGTCTCCTGGAGCTAGTGCCAGCTCACTGGTGGGCTGAGCTGTGTCCTGGGATCTCTGGCTGCAGGGACCTGGGGGTCCTGGAGCTGCTTTTAGCCTGTTGGTGGGCAGGGCCTGTTCCTGACTCAGCTGACTACGTGGTCCAGGGTGTCCCAAAGCTTTTGCTGGCCCACTGGTGGGTGAAATCGAATCCTGGGGCAGCCGGCTGAGGGTCCCAAGGTATTTTAGAGCCTGTGTTTGGCCTTTGAGTGTTCTGTGGGGCTGCAGTGGTTCTGGGGATGGTATCGGCCCACTGGTGGACAGAGCTGGGTCCTAGGGTCTCTGGTTGCAGGGCCCTTGGGGTCCCAGGGCTAGTGCCTTCACACTGGTGTTTGAGGCAGGGTCTTGGTCAGTCTGGTAGACAGGGCCATGTCCTGGGGTAGCTGTGGGGTTTTAAGGCAGCCTGCCTGCTGGTGGGTGGGACTGTCTCTCTGCTTGGCTAGTTGCTTGGCCTGAGGCATCCCAGTACTGGAGCTGATAGGCTAGGGGGTGGGACTGGGTCCTGGTGCTAATAAGCTAGAAGGAGGATTCCAAAATTGCACTTTCCAGCACCTGTGTCCACATGGTAGAACAAGGTCCCCCCAAATTGGCTGCCACCAGTGTCTGTGTCCCTAGGGTGAGCTCCAGTTCCCTCATGCCTCTCTGAGAGACTCTCCAAGATCAGCAGGTGGATCTGACCCAGGCTTTTTTCAAATTACCACTTCTGCCCTGGGTGCCAGAGTGTGTGAGAGTTTGTGTCTGCCCTGTAAGAGTGGAGTCTCTATCTCCCACAGTCCACATGGCTTTCATCATGCGTAGGGCTTAGAGCAAGGAAGGCCTATTTGTTTATTTCTATTTTTTATTGTGAGATAATTAATAAGAAATCTGTGTCTGATTGAGAGCACTTCGTGTGAGCATTCAAGATAAAAGTAATACAGTTGAATATTAAAAATCCAACAGCTCTATTCTAAGAGCTTTGTAGATAATAACTCATTTAATCCTTATGACAATCTATAAGGTAGGTACTATTATTCATCCTATTTTATAGATCAGAAACTGTGGCAAAGAAAGTTTAAATAATTTGGCCTAAGTTGCTTAGTTAGTAACCATTGAGAGCAGGATTCAAATCTAGGAAGTCTTGTTCCATGTAACATGATAAATATCTAGCAGTGAATTTCTTTTTATTTATACTATTTGGGATTTAGTTGACTTCCTGAATCTGTGGATTGATGTCTTTCATAAACTTTGAAAGAATTCCAGGCATTATGTCTTGAAATAGTGCTTCTATACCATTGTCTCTACTGAACTAGAACTCTGGTTAGGTGTATGTCAGCTTTCCCTCTCTATTCTCCATATATTTCAACCTCTATTTTATATTTTACATCTTCAAGTCTTTCTGTGCGATATTCTGGGATATATATTCAGATCTGTTTTTTTCTACTACACTATTTCTATGTTCTCTTGGGTCTAATCTGCTCTTTAATGCATATATTGAGTTTTAATTTCATCTATTACATGCTATTAAAAATTCTTTTTTTCTTACAAATTTTCTTGGCTTTTGATATATTTTGTTCTTAATTTATTTAGTTTATATTTCTTTTTATACATTTTATATCAAATCTCACGTATATATAAAATTCGATGCTTCTATTTTATGAAATTTTTGTGATTTCTTCCTGTTGACTCTCACTCATAGTACTTTATTTATTTTAGGGTTTTGTGATTTTTAAAAATTTTGTGAGCTAATGTTCACTGGAATCATATTTGCAAGAGTTTTTAAGGCCTATATTTAGAATGCATTCTTCCAGAGATGATTTGCATACACCATGTGTCTTAGGTTTCTCTAAAAGCAGAGCCAAGTCAGGAATTCTTGTTTATGTGATTTATAGAAAGAGTGCTCTCAGGAGACAGAGAGCAAGGACAGCAGGATAAACTTGGAGACAAAAGATGAGCACAAATAGAGTCTCAGCTGGAGAACAGCCTGGTCAGGTCCTTTGGGGAGGATCAGAAACATAAATTGCTCCACAGAGAGGAGCTCCTTGAGGTGAGATAAATATCCTCTTCTACACTTGTGTCCATTTGTCATTGGCCATTGATCTATTACCCATGGTAGGGAATAGCCTTCCTGGAGAAGTAGCTTCTCTTTAGCAGAGGGTGGATTTCTGAACAAGGGAGGGGCTGTGAATTGTAATCCCCTACCATTCACAGCAAGTGGAGGAAAGATGCACTGCTGATAGAAAGGATCTTGCTAGTGAACCAACAGCTACACATCACTGCAGTCAACTTCTCATACCCCTCAGCTCTGCTTGCTTCTTATTTTAAATTTACTCTGTCTAGGCAAAGCTTATCAAAGATTCTGCTTGGTTATAATTTCTAAGAAAACCTACTTGAGGAGGAATAGTGGGGCTGCTACTAATGCAGTTGGTACCAAGGCCTTTATTGATACTCATTATCTGCCCACTTCCCTAGCCATTTTGGATTCCTCTCTCCTTCCTGTTCACCTAGAAGATTTACCTGATGTTTTACCTCGTACCTGAGGGTTCTGAGCTCTGGATTATCATGTTCTGAATTCTGGGGTTGTTGTACTTATAAATTTATAGTTGTAACTGGACATTTGGATGCCAAGAAATACCTCAGTGGATCATCTGAGAGCCTAACATATTCTCCCCTGCCCTGGTTCCTAGAAGCTACCCATAGCAGTGATCACTGGAGTCATTAAACTCATCAGTATTTAAGTTCTTTTTTTCTTGCTCGTCTATGGGGCTGACTAGGCAGCAATTGGAGCTATATGTTTAGCAGGACTCTTACAGTTTCCCCTGGTAAAAGCATTCCCTTTCTGGGAATCAGGACTTCTAGATTCATAGAGTCTATTGGTAGTTTTCACAGGAATATTTTAGATTGGATAATTCTGATGGAAAATATGTTTTACTCAATAATTTTCGAGTACCCACAATAAGGACTGAGAATATAGGAGTACATACAAGACGCAAACATTTTCTTTATGGAGTTTTTGTCCTAGAGGTGGGAAGATAGATAATAAAAAGGAAAAGTAAAACAGTTTTATAGTATAAATTCTATGGAAAAAATAAGAAGTGTTCAAGAGGGACTGTAGTTTTAAATAAGGCCTTTGGGTAAGACCTAAATTTTTCAATGGAGCCAGCCATGAAAATATCTGGGAGAAGGATGTTGCAGGCAGAGCAGTAAATAAGTATGAATGCTTTCAAGTAGGAGCATGCCTGGAGACATGAGGAGTAGCAAGGCTGCTGTGTATAGAGCAGAGTATGTAAGAAAGAGAGCAGTAAGAGGCTGGGTCATTACAGAACAGGTAACTATAGGAGATGAAACAATAGAATAAGTAGCTCTTCCAAATACCAGTGCAATAGCACTGTGTTCTCAAGAGCAACCAACTGGAGAATTGTCTTACTCTGTTTCTTGAACATAATGTAGAAACACTGTAGAAATCTAGAGCATTTGTATTTGAAAAATGAGATATGTAAAAATCAGAGAATGCTGTCCCCTGCTTAATAAAATCTTCTGAGCTTTGGGAACTAAAAGTCCCTCACACACAGACAAACCTCCAGAGATTCTGTCCTGAATTCTCACAACTGTCTTCAGCTGGATATTTTGAGAGCTGGGGGGTGTGGGGGTGTGGGGTGAGGGGGTGGGGGGTAGTGGTTAACTCAGAGCATTGTGACAGCCAATCAGAAAGTATATGCAGTATTTCCCACTTGGAAGCAATTACATTAGGTACAGCTTCAGATAGTGGGGATTAGAGAGGAAATATTTCAGTTTAGGACTCCAAGTTTCCAACAGAAAAACATAGTCATTAGTCTTAGAAGGTCAATATGTTTTCTTGCCTTTTCTTCCTTTACCCATCACATCCAAACTAAATCTAAAGAGAATGAGTCATCATTGAATGTTTGGGTTGGAAAAGGATCTGTATTTAGTGTGAAAGAGATTATAAACAGATGAGAGTTATACATAACACACACAAATTTTTTTTTAATTTTTTTTTAATTTTTTTTATTTTTTATTTTTATTTTTTGCTTTATAACAAATTTAATCAGTTATACATATACATATGTTCCCATCTCCCCTCCCTTTTGCATCTCCCTCCCACCCTCCCTATCCCACCCCTCCAGGCGGTCACAAAGTACCGAGCTGATCTCCCTGTGCTATGCGGCTGCTTCCCACTAGCTATCTACCTTACGTTTGGTAGTGTATATATGTCCATGCCGCTCTTTCACTTTGTCACAGCTTACCCTTCCCCCTCCCCATATCCTCAAGTCCATTCTCTAGTAGGTCTGTGTCTTTATTCCTGTCTTACCCCTATGTTCTTCATGACATTTTTTTTTCTTAAATTCCATATATATGTGTCAGCATACAGTATTTGTCTTTCTCTTTCTGACTTACTTCACTCTGTATGACAGACTCTATACGTAACACACACAAATTTTTTAAATGTTCATTTGATTAGCTAATATTGAGTGTTATTCCCATTATTATACTAGGTGTTTACTAATCTGAATTGCAACTTTTGATTGAATGAAAAATTTTCAAAGAAAACCAAATTTAAAATAAAGGTGATTTTCAGCCCAAAGCCTAGATGAGAGAGCAGCCATTTAATTTGTTTTGGTAGCTCTTCATTTGTTTATTGGTTCATTTGATAGTTTATTCATTTCTCTAACCAACAACCCAGAAAACAAAAAATATATTTTTTTTCATTAAAACAAAATTTGTTTTAATTCTAAAACAATAAATATTTACTATTGACATTTAAAAAAATATAGATAAGCAAAGGAGGGAGAAATAAAAATCACTCATAATCCTACCTTCCAAAATAACCACTGTTGCCCTTTCAAAAACAGAATACAATTTTGTGACCTCCTTTTCTCACTCTGAAATATACAAAATACTTATTGAGTATCTGTCAAGTGTTGGGCTTTAGGTCAAGTTCTGGAGGTTAATAAGTGACCAACACAGGCATGGTCCATGCCCTATGGAACTTACAGAAAAGTAGGCATGAAAAACATTAATCTGATAATCAGACAAATATTTAACTATAAATTATTAAAGTGTTTAGAGCTAAGATTTCAGGATAAGAGTATGTAAACTGTAAAATGGGTAGAGGGAAATCTGGGAGGTCTTTTCTAGGGAAGAGCCATTTGAGCTGAGATCTGAATGAGGAGTGGGAGCTGGGCATCCAGATAGGATCGGTAGCCTGTGCAAAGGTGCTGAGACATGAAGGAATAGAATGCTTTGGAGCAAAAACAAGATCACTGTGTCTGAAGGACAAAAAGCAAGGAGGATGGTAGGCACAATTAGGCAGGGGAGGTGGTGGGGCAGATCCTTTGGGGCCATATTCAGAATGTTGGTTTTCTTATAGTTAAAATTGTTTGAACCAATTTCGCTAGGATATTACTAGGTTCTCTTGGGCTGGTTTGCAGTTGACTATGATGTACACCAAAGTTTAAGAACCCTGATTATAATGCACAGTGTTTCAAGGACCTTGTTTATGAGAACAATTGGATTAATGTCTTAAGAGAAAGAAAAATGGCCATAACATAAACTGACTCTACTTTGGACTTTTAACAATACATTTTATTTTTCATTTTATTGAATTTTCAGAGTAATACATGTTCATTGAGAAACTTTGGTAAGAAAAAAAATATATCAAAAGAAATCAAATTACCCATAATTCTTGCACATAGAAATTATTAGATGCCATGTGGGCATATTTTCATCTGGTTTAATTTATGAACGCATTAAACATATTTGAGAGCATGATGTTCATTCATTTATTTAATTATACATGTATTGATATGGACTAGGTGAGAGACTATGCTGCTCTGAGCTGGTGATTCTGCTTTAAATGATGCAGATAAAGTTGCTGTTTTCTCTTTTTTATTTTAAGTTATCTCATTTATACAAAATAGTGCATAAAACCCATATGTACACTCAAAATAACAATCATAAGGCAAGCGACTGTGCAAATACCAAACAGGACAATAAAATATCAGCCCCCCAAACCTCCTTATGCCTCTCCCCTAATTACAACCACTCCTCCTGCAGAGGTACCTCTTTCCTGACTTCTTATGCCTAAACAATAGAGTATTATTTTGTCTGGTTTTTAATTTTGTAAAATTGAGATCCTATTTTAGGCATTTTTTTTTTTTTAGTGTGATTTGCTTCTTCCCTCAACATTTTTTCTTGAGATTCATCCATGTTGTGACATAGGAGTACATTGTGTGAATAGAATGTGATGCATTTATCTTTTACTGTTGATGGGCATTTGGGTTTTTCCAGTTGTTGGCTGTTATTGCCAATGCTGCTGTGGACACTATTTGTACATGTACTTTGGTTCACAGGTGCAGAATTTCCCCTAGGTATATTTTTAAGAATAAAACTCTATGGGCCGTATGATAAGTACATATTCAACATTACTTTTTTTCCCCCACTTAGTAGTATAATTAGCAATAAATGATATGTATTTACTTATATATCTAAAACTATCCATAAAAACATATTTTAAGTGGGGCATGAAAAAACATTGTAATAATGTGCCCTAAATTACTTAAGAAAATTCTTTGTTGTTAGATTTCTTTGAGACTTTTTTGTTTGTTAATACTAATCTAAAAACATTTGTGTAGAATTTTTGTTTACATTTAATATTAATTAGTTATCAATTAAATTTATTAATACATTTTGTTCATTTTTTAATTTCTTTACGTAGTTAACACGGATGAGAAATTATTAAGTTTGTATCATTCAGCATTCACTCAGGAAAAAGAAAATCACACTAAGTGGTTTAAAATAAGGAACTGGGGCTTCCCTGGTGGCGCAGTGGTTGAGAGTCTGCCTGCTGATGCAGGAGACACGGGTTCGTGCCCAGTCTGGCAGGATCCCACATGCCGCGGAGTGGCTGGGCCCGTGAGCCATGGCCGCTGGGCCTGCGTGTCCGGAGCCTGTGCTCCGCAACGCAAGAGGCCACAGGGTGAGAGGCCCACGTACCTCAAAAAAAAAACCAAAAAAAACAATAAAATAAGGAACTGGTTACAACAGTGTTGAAAGAGCTGGAGGAGGTAACAGGGAATGGTGATACTACTACCCAGACATTGGTTAACTGCAGAAAGCTATTACTGCCCCTAGAGGTGGGAGAGCAAAAAGAAAAGCAGAATTACCCAGAGCTCCTGATTGTATTATTTGCTGTTGAAGTTGCTGAAGCATTGCTGCTGCTTTGGGAATCACTTCCACTGCCACTGAGCAGGAAGCCTGGAACCAATTCCCTCATGATATTGCAAGAGCCCAGGAGGCTGAATGCTGCTAGTGCTGCTACACTCTCTGCTAATGCTGCTGAAGTCCACAGGCATTCATGTGATCTCCCTTAGCATTTCTGAAGCCAGAAGCAGGGGAAAAAAAAGAAAAAAAAAAGGTGGCCTCTCTCTTTCTTATGAGTGCCTTCCTCTAAGAAACAGACTCTAGGACAGAATTCAATATTCAAGAAGTTTATTGGGGGAAACACTTTTGAAATATAAAGAGGGAGGGAGGAGGAGTAGATGGAGTGAGGCTTCAAACCAGGAGGAAGGGTTGACACCTGTGAAAGAAGAGAAGGAAGGAAGGAGGCTTGAGTAGGAAGAACCCAAAACTTCAGCACAGTTTTGAAAAAGTCTTGCCCAGGCCAATTTGGGGTCCTGGAGCAAAGGCTGCCCATTGCAAAGACTCCCATAATGGGCAAAAAGGCCAGGCTGTTTTGTTCCTGCCATGCAGTCACTGACTGGTAGCAGCCCAGGCGAAGTGTGGCCTGTGTAACTCCACAGGTGGGGTTACTGGGGGCCATCAGTCAACTATGTTCTTCGCAGTGGGTTCTTTTGAGGGAGAACTAAGCAAACATCTTTGTGGTTGCTACACTTCCATGGGCAGAATCTAACCAGAAGCCAGCTGGCAAGAAAGTCTGAGGAATTTCGTATTTAATCTTCCAGCCCATTTCAACATACAGAGGAATATAGAAAGATAAATGTTGAAAGAAAATGACAAGTATCTGCCACAGGAACATTTATACATGTTGTTAAATTACTTTTGATTCCCTCACAGAGGTATATAAAACTTCCCTTCTCACCAGTCTGAAAATATTGGCTACAAATAAATATCATTGTTAATTTAGAAGCTCCTGACATAGTCTCTTATTCATATTTTAATTTATATCTTTGAGTTAATGAATGGATGGTTAATTTTTGAATTATTTTCATTTTCCATTATTTGAATTATTCATTGATTCCTTTGCCAGTATAATATTTGTCATTGATAAGTTTGAAAACCTTGGATAACTTTTAAAGCTTGGTCACATTCATTGTAAATTTTCATGCTTTTCAAATTTAATGTTTTTTTAAAATCATGTTTATAGATTTTCAGAACATAAAGTGTCCTACACTGTTGTTAGAAAAAATTTGAAAATATATAAAAATATAAAGTAGAAACTTTAAAACACCTGTAATCCTATGCACATGTCACTATTAACTCTCAAATATTATTTATATAATATTAGGAATATACTGTATCCATAGATTTTTCTCCTTTCTTATTATATTTTGAGCATTTCTTCATCTTTCCTGTGAAAATTATTTAAACATACTATATAATTGGATATTAGAGCTGTTTATTTTTCCTCTAGTAAAAATAATGCTGAAGTGAACATTTATATTTGCAATTGCTTTTCCCCATATCTGCTTATTAGGCTAGGTTTGCAGTGATGGAATTACTAGTTCAAATGACTTAAATTTTAAAATATTATTATGTTTTGAAAATGATATTTTTAACTATAAAATAATTTGTGTTCATTTTAGAATATTTGGGAAGTATAAAAGAAGCACTAACAAAATTAAAATGTTGTAATATATTCATAGGATGTTTATTTATTAATATCATGCATGTTAAAAGGTATGCATTTTGATATATATTGTCAAGTTGCAAACATTTCTATTCATATTCCCATCAGCAGGGAATTTACACACCTGTGTCAACACTTGGCCAGATGAATTTGGAGTCCTTGAGATTTATCATTCTACCTAATCTTTGTCAATTTCATCCTGTTTTAATTTGCAGTTTTAAATTATTAAAGATGATAAAAATTTTTATTGTTTATTGACCATTAATATTTTTATTAATTACCTTTTCATGTATATTGTCTATTGTTTTTATTAGGTGACCCTTTTTTCTTTATGTTTTTATGAGAGCTCTTTATAAAGGATTAACACTTTGTGTTGTTACCAGTAGTTTACATTTTGCCTAATCAACACATTAGCATATGGTGTGCATGAGCACAGCTTCAGAACTCCAGACAGTCTGTGTTTTCATCCAGGCTTGTCCTTTTACTAGCTCTAGGTAATTTTTCTTTTTTTCTTTTCTTTTTTCTTTTCTTTTTTTTTTTTTTTTTTTTGGTTGTGGTAGGGTGATGGTGGGAGTGGAGTATCTGAATCCTTTTAACATAGTTTCTTTAACTTTAAATTTTAAAAAATATATTGCCAGCATATATCTAGGTTTTGCCTCTTAATTATTGAGTGACTCTTTTCAAGCTTAAAGTTTTCAAAGAAAACCTTACTTTCATTTTTTATTTAACTAATGTTCTTATCTTTTTGTCCCATTTTATTTTTTTCCTCCTCTGTCAATTTTGGATCTCCTATTGTTTTGCTGTTTGACCTCCCAAACTTGTTTTGTAATAGTTTTCTATTGTCTCTCTGTTCTTTTGCTCTATTTGTTTGGAGGAGGGGGGTTGGGAGATTTTGTCACCTTTATTGTACAAATTTGTGCAAAATTTTATGTCTTTTACAGTTTTAATTTCTGTGTGCTCTCTACTTTTGTTTTCTGAGTGTTCTCCTGCCACCCCACCCCACCCCATTTATAAGTATTTCTTCTTGCAAAGTCTCTTTTTCTTCCTAGATTTTGTCCCTACTTTATTTTAGTTTCTATTTTTCATGCTAGAAGCTTTCCTCAGATAGCTGATAATCCCAAATTGTCTGTTCTGAAAGCTCTCAGCCTGTTAGTAGGGCTTGTAGAATTGGAGATTCAATGTAAGATGATGTGGCAGGGCTTTTATTGGAGAACTCCCAATGTTAGTATGTTTAACTTTTCTCTTTTGGATCATCCAGATTCCTTCGAGAGGAATCCTTTAATCTCTTGTCTGAGGTTGTCAAGAGTTGAGAGGTGAAAGCAGCTGAAGTGAGGAGGTATGCCCATGTCAACATTCTGTAGTTCATTCAGTACAGTGCCTACAACCTCTGCTGTGTCTTGTGATCCCCAGTCCAGAGACCACCTCTTTTCCACACCCGACCCCACCACCACAATAAATCTTCAAGCTTTTGCCAAGTTGGCAGGTAAGACAGCTGTCCAGTGACATGGAATGATAGAGAGTAACTAGAGATTTAATTGCTTCTCAGACAGCTTTCACCAATGCTTCTAATTATAGCCCTCAACCCCTTGTCCCTTCCAGACCTACCTGATAAACTCTCAGTCCCTCGTTCTTTTGATGATTCTCTACTGCCAGCCTAGAGATTCTCTTTCTTGAGTCCCATAAGTCAGTTCTAAAATTTTGTTGCTGTTGTCTCCTACTGAAATGCATGTTTTTCAACCCACCATCTTAAATCAGAACACTAATAATGTTTCTAATTTTGCTATTTTCTTTTAGTTTTCTTATCCTCTTCCTTCTCTTCTTGGGCTCTCTTTTATTTCCACGTGTCTCTTTCCCAGTTTCAAAATTTTCCTCCACATCCTGTTGTTGTAGCTCATTCTTCATCTTTACTTTGATCAACTTCCATCTTTCTTGAATTATATGGATGTACAAAGCAGGAGCTCTATAAATTTTATTTTTAGTTCTTGTAATATATTTTTAAATGATGCTGTTGCATTGCTTGTGTTAGAATACTGTGGTCTTTGTCTTCTCTGAACTGTTGCAATTCCCTCCTCATCCAAAGTTTCCTGACTCCAGTCAGTTCTCCCCACAGCAGGTGAAGTGAATTTCTAAAAATAAATATTTGATAGTTTTACTCCTCTACCTAGAACCCTTAAGAAAAAGTTAAAAACTTATACATGACAAATCCCTGTGTGATTTGTCTTTTGTTCTCTTCTTCAGATACTTTTGCTCTTACTCAGTGTGATCCAGACACATTCTCTTTTGCAGTTTCTTGAAGGCCCTGTGCCCTTTTATGCCACATTTCCCTCTGTGTGCTTTTCACATTTTTGTTGCTTTATTTGTCTAGCTAACTGCAGGCCATCATTGATGTCTAGTATCTCCCCCATAAAGCTTTTCTTATCCTTCTAGGTTAGTTTCTCTGTGATATGATCACATAGCACCTTGCTTCCTTTACACCTCTCATCACACATGTACTGAATGAATTATTCATATAATTATTTGTTTATGCTTACTTTTCCACTTATCTGTAAGCTCTATAAAGATGGATTCAAATATTCAGACATCACTTGTTCCTAACAGTATCTAGCATAAATGAAATTATGATATGGTCTCTTCTTTTAAAGATTTCATATTTCAAAACATTGAACAGAATCTATAAAAGGGTTTGAGAAATTAATGGTGATAGCAGGTATTCTTAGTGTTTTCTTCCTATTTTAATGGTGGTGGGTCTAGTGTTCCAAGATTAATTATTGACTTTTAGAAAACAGTTTTTAAAATTACATTTAAGAAATCTTTTTCTCTATATTTCCTCTATTTTAAGACATTGGATTTTGTTTTCAGTTTAGAATGTACTTGGAGGTACAGAATTAGGGAAATTCTGAGCATTTAAAGTTAAAACAAATGAAGTAATCCTACATATTATTTCTAGTATGCTTTCATATTCATTATTTATTTGGGCTATGAAAGGAATATTCTTTTACTGTAGCTTCTTTTCATGCATTCAATAATTTTTTTTTTGTAATAAAACAGGTCTGCTAAGAGGAGAGTGAATCTTACTATTTCAGAAGAGAGAGTATAGTTTTCTGGTGTTGGTGGGTTTAATACTCACTGAATGAAGTTATATCATTATTGCATAGTTGTGTGCTTAAAAAAAAAGAGATAAAAATCATGAAGCATTTGTTCTCTTTTGACTGTGAACAATTCGTTAATTGAAAAATGTTTAGTCATTTCCAGGCATATATACTGGACACTGTGCAGTTATCAACAAGCATTCCATGACATATTTTGGGAAATTTTTAAAATGCATTCCTATGACTGATCCTCATCACCTAGCAACAGTTATAGGAAGTTAAAGGAGTCTCAAATTTTTTTAACTTGGAGTAGAACTTGCTAATAGTTGTTTACTGTGTATCTGTTTATGTGCTGTGTGTATATCTGTGATTTATAGACAAAGTAAGATTCTTCCATGATTTTTTTCATGGTTCCCATGAAACAATTTTCACCCCCTTGGGGGATGATATTACCCTCGTTGCAAGTACATGACCCAGAGTTAATCAATTTTCTTTACTATGATACTTTTTTCATCATACTATTCTTTATCTCATTAACCATTTTTATAAAAATTCATAATAGCATATCAATATAACAGACCTTAAGGACTTGGAGAAGTTGGTATAACTTACTAGATCAATAATCTACACATTTGTGAGTTCATATGACAAAATATTTGAGGAAAAAAGTTCTTTTATATATCTTATAATTTGTTTTATTTGTATTTTTTTCCACAGTGTCATAATAAAAAGATGATGGCCTGCTGAAGTACTTAAAAGTTTTTTCACTCACACCAGGCTTCTAGTCTTGGTCCTGTGAACACCTTTCTTATCAAGTCACCAAACTGTACTGTTCTATAATTTTTATAATAATGCAAGTTATCAGGCCACTGGTAAATATGTTTAATATCTTCTCTAGCCTGTACTTTTTCATACTGTGAGTTCCATTTGTGTATCCCTAAGTACTGGATGTCTATATAATAAGAAGTCATTTACTTACTAATTCAAGTCTGGTCATGATATTTGGATGTTAATAAAATAAAATCAACAGGACACAAGACTAGATATTAAATTACCAAACAAAATGACTGCTTAGCTGATCACTCATGATGAACATGTCTACTTCCCCAAATAAATTATTTATAAGTTCACAATGAGTATGAGAGAAGACTGCATTTATAAGATAAACAGATTGAAAAACTAATTTGAAATGGTGCCTGAGCTACTTATCAGGGTGGTGAAAAAAAGAAAATTTGGAGTCAGGAGAATTTAGGGTTTGAGCTGAATGCCCTTGGGTGAAATATATTACCACTGAAATTTTAGTTTACCTGTAAAATAGGAGTAAAAGGTGCTCATTTTCCTACACTGGATTGGTGAAGAGATAAAAAATGATAATGCATATGGAATGTCTTTTTAAGTACCATAAGTTATTATAGTTTCTACTATATACAAAATTTTAAATTTTACTGATACTATTTTTATAAATATTGATGGTTTTGAAAGGCATTTCTTGGGAAATAAAATTAAAGTATGAGTCATATGGGAACATTTTCTTGCTTTTTTGAAATATGATATATATAATAATCAGCCCCTTAATTCTTTGCCCATACATGAAATTAATATGCTTTTGCAAATGTATATCTGCGAGGGTATTTTGAGGAAACTGAGTGTTACCGGTTAGCGAAAAATCTATCTGCTTTATAATATATTTTCAAGTTATAACTATTATAGTTCACTGGAAGGTTAATGCTGAGAAAATCAATCAATTGATCAATTTTTTTACTAATTTGAAACATTGGAGTTATAAAGAGAAGTGAAAATCAACTATAGATAAAAGTGACAGCCCCACTAATAGGGGACTCAGGGAGAAAACATCTATTTAAGCATGCTATTTAAACATCTATAAAAATCATGCTATTTTAATAAGTTATTCAGTTATTTGTGTAGTAGGTACAGCCTATGTGTTATTTCCTAACTCTGCAAATGTCTTATCTCAAAATAGATGTTACTTAAGTAAAATCACCCTTAGCGTTGTTCTTGTTTCCTAACAAAGATATGCTACTCTAGCATTATTATGAAACACTGTAGCAAATACTCCCCGAGAATGCTCGTGCCCTGGGGATATTTGGATCAAAGATAGATAAAGCACTTTTTTTCTTTGCAATTTATATATTCCTAAAATTTATGTTAAATAAATTTTGTAAATGAATTCATTTTAAAAATGAAGAAATTTTACTCTTTTTAGGTCAATCATATTGACGTAGGAATACATATATCCTAACATATTTCTCTTAAACATTTTACATAGTATAGTTTTTTCAAAGTATTTATACATATCAGATATTGAAGATAATTAACTTTCAGAAATAATATCAAATTCTCATTGGTTTTTTTTCTTTCCAAACATTTAGTTCGCTAATAATTTATGTATCATTCATTCATTCAACAAATATGTGTTGCATATTTATTATATGCCAGGTATTACTTAGGCACCAAGAGACTATCAAAATGAATTAGATCATTGTGCTCTTGAGGAACTCATCAACTAAAAGAAAAACACATTTGTGTAATGAAAGTCTGAACACAACAAGTATTTAATAAAATCTTACCTATTCTCAGACAGATAAGGACAAAGCATGTGCACATGTGTATAAACAGCAGAAGAAATTGTGAAGTCCACCTTACTGTTGAAAAAAAAGTAAAATTACTAGACACTGAATAAATATGTGTCAGCCTGAGAGGGTCAGTGAAAGTAGGAGATGGCCGATGTGTAATGGATGAGTGAAGGACTTGTGATGGGAGGAAACGTGTAGGTGGTTGGAAGGTGGCTCAGAGAAGGATGAGAAGTGTGTGTGAGAAGTAAGAAGGAAGGGATGACTGCAAGCTATGATCACAACATGACTTATTTGATGAAATACTCTGGGAGATGAACCCGAGTCTTTAGTTTTCCTAGAGTAACAGCTTGGATCTTGAAATTGCAGAACTTTGACCACTGTAACTTAACAGTCATTGAAACTCTGTATTTGTATGGAGGAAATGAAATATCTCTATCAAATATGACTGTCATTCTCAGAGCTGCCATTGACCAGGTGGTTGTTTTAGGTTACAAATCTCATTTAATCACAAATCAAGTTTTTATTTTAATTGAAATAATATTCAAGTTACATAAACAAAGACAGTAACTCTGATCAAGTCAAACTTGATATCACAGAAACATTTAAAACGTTATCCTTTACAGATTTCTTACTTGAATTTGTTTTGGGGTTGTGATCTTATTTTATCAGAGTACAGAATTCTCACATAAGTCATAAACTTTTAAGAAATTGTGTCATTAATGAAAATTCTATGTTACCTTGGTAGAAGTACTAGAATGAGGCCCACTCATCTTTCAGAAGTATTTTTGAACTTGAATCTAACCATTTAGAGAATGTTATTGAAAGTGAAGATGTATATTTGTTTGAATAGAAGAAACATTGAACCCAATTTCTTAAAAACTTGGAAAAAATATGCTATGGGATATCAGATGTCAAGCCACAATAATATTTACACTACGTTAATAAGCATAGGGAAAATGTCTATCCATCTGGTATATCAGACATGCAATGACAGCACCTATGAAGATACTCCAGGATATTACTATTGATCAGTACTGGAATTGCCACTTTTCAAGACTGACTTTTTTGTTCCTCAGCTAAAGTTTCAGTTTTCAAAAAGGGTCTGGACTTCTAAGCTGGACTCTAAATATATTTATTTCAAAATGTGAGTTAATATTACTTTTAATATCATCAAGCAAAGTGGAACAAAAGCTTATTTTATACAATGAATTCTGTGGTTAGTTCAACACAACCATTCTATTGTAGTGTTAGTGAAGGAATTATGATCTTATAAAATGGGATTAGGCAACCATTTATTCTATTAATAGGAACATCCTGGACTCTTTCCATATGGTATGTTGGATGTTTTGTATTTTATAGAACCTTATTTTGTGGATTGTTTATATGAGTGCTAGTGGCAAAGTGCTTTAGACTTTAGAGTTATCAAATGATTGCTTATGCCTCTGGACACACTGGGAAATTTCAATAATAAGGTTGTATTTCCAAGGGCTGAGATGCTCTCTTTGGAAAATAGGTAGTCTTCCCCAGAGGATGCAAACTTATCTCATCCCTTGAGGGGATTTTTTTAAATTGAAGTACAGTTGATTTACAATACTGTTAGTTTCAGATGTACAGCAAAGTGATTCAGTTTCATTCATATATATATGTGTGTGTGTGTGTGTGTGTGTGTGTATGTACTTTTTCAGATTCTATTCCATTATGGGTTATTACAAGATACTGAATATAGTTCCCTATGCTATACAGTAGGTCCTTGTTGTTGAGGGGATTTTTTTTTTTAATGTTTCTAATCTGCCTTCTCTCAAAGCCCTGATACCAACTCCTCACAGGACCGATTGCTGTGCTAAAGATCCTATTCTTGTTAATAAATCAAAGGTTGATTGTAGAGCCATAATGTTTCATGATGTGATATTTCAAGGTCTCTATGTCAGTTGTCCTGGCCCTGTAAGGCAATGAGAAACTTGAGTCTTGGGATATTGGGAGCCAGAATCTGGGGGTGACTAAGCTCTTGGGCATATTTGGAGTCTCCATGTGCTTTTTTTCCCCAAAAAGATAGTGTCTCTGAGTAAACAAGGTAACCTAAGTAAAAAGTATTAAGAATAATATCAATTAAAATATAAATATATTTACATTTTAGTATGTCTCACTGAATGGCCGGTGTCACAATAAAGAAACTCCTATATTTTTGTCACTGCTACAGCTGCTAGCAGTGTAGCAATCATGTCCTAATCGTGGACACGATTAGGCTGCAGCTGTCTTAGACACCTGAGATTTACAATAATAACTGAACTAATTGCCTTGGAAACTTCTCAGTTTATCATTTGACTTTCTTCTAATTATGAAACTTCTGTTTTTTCTCTGCTGTTTTCCCAGGAACCAACAGCTACCACATCAAGGAGACTATTTCATCATTCTTAATTCCTTTTGACTTACACTCATTTCTGTAGCTGGTCCTGAGCTCAACATGATAGTAGCTTTCTTTGAATTTTAGATAGTCTGTTTGTATTATATTAAGATATAAATATACACTGTGTATATACTTCTAAGTTTTGTAATACTGCCCGATAAGGTTGCTTTGTGGAGTGTTTTTAAGGCAGGCAACGATATACCATCTAGGGATGAGAAAACAGCCAGTTACCCCTCATAGACAAAGCTGATTTTCTATGAACTAGTAATGGATTCTCACATGGCTGATAATTGTTCACGAGTTGTGCTTTTTAGCCAGTTTGTTAGTTCTCTGTAACTGTGTTTTGTGATATTTTATTGAAGCACAGTGACTTCTTATTTTAGCAGAATAAAATTACTGTTTGTTTACTTTCATTTCAAATTAGATCATAATGGAAATCTTTGGGTGTAATGAGCTTTAAAACCTAGTTTCTGCAAAAATGATTCATTTAAACCTAAATAATAAAGACCTTAGTCTCGGTAATATAATAATATAAATTTCGGTATCTCAAAGGAATAATAACCGGTTGAAAATATGTAGAAAACGCTGCTTTCTTTTCTACTACTGTAACAATAAAGCAAACTTTTCCTTCTATTTTGAGAAACAAATGACTCCATATATGATTCATTTCTGAATACTGCAACATTGAAACACTACTTGACCAGATTTCAGTCTTGCTGAAAATGCCTTGAAATATTTCTCAGAAAACCACATAGATAAGAGTCTTTTTCAAACAGGAGATGCCTGCCACTCCATGTCAGTCTGAAGCTCAAGGCTGAAGTATTTCTCTACTGGCTGAAATGTAGAAATAATTTAAAGTGGAATTCTCATGAAGTCTCATTTGGCTTTTCTAGGGAAGGAATTATTAAATGAATAATGAGAAAGTACCAGTTTATAAAAACTCTCATCTTTAAACTACCACCTGCCCCAATAATCTACATCTCTACATAAATTAAACACTTTTAGAACCAACTCTTCTAAGCCAGGTATGTATTATTTTTCCAGTATTATTATTAATACTGAACATTTTCTCTTCCCAAGTTAACCAATTAACTCAAAATTTGAGAACTGTAAAATCTTGAAGGTCATACACCGTAACCACTAATAAGTGCATGACTCTCTTCTATAATACTCCTGGCCAGTCTTCAGCTTTTTCTATGTATTGCCGCAATTTGCTACTAGTTCATTAACTTCATTTTTTGAAATATCAAATTGTTTGAACTTATTTGAAAGTTGTTTTCTCCTGTCTTTATATATTTATACATTTGTTTACTTGTTTATGTGTGTATGTATGCAACTACTTCCAAAATTAGAAGTAATTAACATCTGCTGCATAACTGCAACAAACTGAAAATAGATAAGAAGACATCGCATGACTATTCCTTCTGTGTAATGATCCTTTAAATATTTTCAGGCACCTGTCTTCTATTAGTCCTCCTTTCTTTAGAATTAATATCCCCCAACTTCCTCAATTAATCTTCAAAAACAGGCTCTGACCTTTATGATCCTTCAAAGACTTACTTCTCTGTATTATAGATTACTCTAATTCTGGACTATTCAAAGCAGAATAAAATGATAAATACAGTGTTCTGAGTTTTTTCTGTTGCTTTTTCTACAATTGTTTGGGTCAATCTCACTTTTCTGGATTTTCCTAAATAATAATTTCCCCAATATCTAGAATCCCACTGCTTCGTAAACAGGACTATAGCCCCTTCTAATCCATGGGGGATGTGTTCTAAGACCCCCAGTGGATGCCTGAAACTATGGGTAGCACCAAACCCTGTATATACTATGTCTTTTCCTATGCATACATGCCTATGATGAAGTTCAATTTATAAATGAGGTACAGTAAGAGATTAACAATAACTAATAATAAAATAGAACAATTATAACAATATACTGTGATGAAAATTATGTGAATCTAGTCTCACTCTAAAAGTATCTTGCTGTACAAATTTAATGACTTTTCCATTTAACTAAGCACTTATCATGCGCTGTGGCTTTAACTTTTGCAGTTTGACCTGCGACAGCAAAGCTAGCATGAATTTTGTTTTCCTTCTTCACAATTTCACAAATAGAAGATTCATTCTTATCTTTGATCTTGACAACCTAGGCACACATCTTTTTTTCTTATTAAGTCAAGAACTTTCACCTTTTCATTTAAAGAAAGCACTTTGCAGCTTCTCTTTGGCATCTCTGAATTGCTAGCATCACTACTCTTGTGTTTTGGGGTCGTTATTAAGTAAAACAAGGGTGACTTGAACACAGGCATTACAATCCCCCCACAGTTGATCTGATAACGTCAGTCACTCCTAAGTGACTAACAAGCGGGATACACAGAACAAAGGATGATTCACGTCCAGGCAGGTCTGAGCAAGACATTCTGAGATTTCATTATGCTACTCAGAATGGTGTACAATTTAAAACTTATGAATTGTTCATGTCTGGAATATTCCGTTTATTATTTTCAGACCACATCGACCTTGGGTAAATGAAACCACAGAAACTGAAACCGTGGGTAAGGGGGAACTACTGTATCCCAACTTTGTTTTAAGAACAGAGTGCTGTAGAGTAATTCAGCAAACAATTTATCTGACTCAGGGATCTCAGACTTGTATTTACAGACAGAGAAGACTTTTCTGAAATAACCTTTCATGATTGCCCTCTTCTTCCTTACGTGCTTTTAGTGAGATAAGTTTGTTTGGAAGTTTGTCCCTGTTCTCCTGCAAGACCTAATGAATATACTCTGATACAAAGGCAGCCCGTCCCTTAGTCTCTCTCTCCATGTGGTGATCAATCTCAACTCTTCTCTGCATGTCCGGTTTCATCTTCCCTCTGTTGACCTGCTCCGCTTCTCTGTGCATGTGGCCGCTCATCTCCTCTCCAGCTGATGCAACATCAGTTGTTGCCACACGCTGAATCTGAGGCTAGTGTATTTCAACATCAAGTGAAAATTCCTCAGAGAGACATCCTACGTAACTGTGGCTTAACTTTAAATCTGACTTGCATAGGGCTTTGAAGAGAAGGAATGTCTTCTTCAATGTTGAACAGTTCTTCGGTTTGCCCCAATGTTTCAGTCTGTGGCTATTATTTTGTATTTTTCATTTTTGATGAAATTAAAACATCAAATATTTAGGGCTCCTCATGCTTTGAGGTTTTTGAAAAATTGAGTCTCATCATATGTGTTTTAGTTTAATTTATTGAAAGTATTGCACTGAGTCCATTGGGCCTTGACATGAGAACCCTTTAAATGGCCTCATTATAAAAATCTCAGAAATCTGAATAAACTCAGGTTCTTAACTTGGCCTCTTATTCTTCATACACATTTATGCTATCCATTGTTTGGAAATTGAAGATGTCAGACATTTCGGAGGATTTGTACCTGACATTGTCAAGAACAACAGAGTTCAGCTTTTAAAAAAAATCAAGAACACACTGTGCTAAAATAGCATCTGACTTTAGAATATAGACACTTAAGTTGCACTTGATATTGACCATTTGACACCCCCCCCAAAATAAAGAGCAAGTTCCCCGATGTGGGAGAAGCTCTTTGATTGAACAAACCAAATGGTATTTTTTTCTCTCCTATCTTTTGTCCCTATGTGCTTTTGTAGGTGGCTGAGGAGATTCATAATCTAGTGTTAAGTGTAATTGTTTTCTATAAACCTTTGAATCATGAGCAAAAAACAAAAACAAAACTTACCTATGAAGACTGTGCCGTTAAAACCCCCGGTCCTTTTCTTAAAACTTGAGCTTTATCTGGCAGTGACCAGTCTTTAATTTGAGGGTAATAAACTGAAAACATGGCTTGGTTTATCTGGGCTCTATTTGTCCTTTTACCTCCCTTGACCAATTTGGATACCCTATTATCAGTCGGTCTTTTAACTTTCTACCTTTTGCTCTTAGAATTAGCCTTATCCTTAAGAAGTATGCTGGTTTGAGAAAGATTCTTCCAAAATACCTTTCTTTGGGGAAGAAAAGAAGTCCTATGTTGACTATTTAAATTTTGAATAAAGGGAGAGAGCTTTTGATATAATATAATGAAGCTCTTTTGCCAGAGTCTATCCTTGCCATGGTTGTACACTGTCCACGGCAGATACAGCACTATGGACCACGTTTATACTGGGACTCACCTACTGGTACATGCAGACTGTGGCCTGACCTCTCGCTAGGGCTGACCCTTGCTCCAGCAGGAGACGTGGACATGCATAGTACCTTGAGGGTTAGGCACTCCATCAGTCTTTGCTGAATTAAACTGAAGAGGCTTTGTGCCAGTATAAGAACTTTTTTGTAACCGGGATCTTGACTGTCTCATGTTGATGGTTGACCTTGCTTAGCCTTGATTTCTGGCACCTCTATAATTTTTGGCTTCTGACTGCCAACCTTGACCTTGCTTTACTTCTAAATTTCCTTCATGCTGCCTGTTCCTTGTCTCTTAAGTGTGTATTTGTGTATCACCATCCTCACTTTCCCACTGTCTTGGTAAAACAATCTCAGAAGAGAAACTGAATTGAAAGAAACATTATTGTTTTCCTTTGCTCCTTTACTAGAAAGCTGGTCATGAAAATAGTAAAATTTTTGTTTAACTGGAGATCTTGAATCATTCAAAGAGAAAAAGACCTTTAAGAAAAGAAAAAAGCCTGAAAATTTTCCGTAGTATTATAGATACTGAAGACAGCAAGCTGTGGTGGGAGTTACCTTAGAAACATAGATAATTCCCGGCAACTGGTATCAGATTGTTTTGCTCTCTACCTGAGATTTTTCATTTGGCTTATTTGTTCTGTCATCTCTCAACCAGTGTCTTTAGTAAGGCTTCTAGTCCCAGAATCTGTGCTGCTTATTGTCTTTTCTCTGCTTGAAGGGTATATATTGCAGATTAACATGTATATAAAATTAAAGGAAGGTTTGTCAAGGAACAGTGGGAGTGGATGTTTCATATACCCAGCCTTATAACCAAAGTAAATTTAAGAAGTTTTAAAATATGCGAGGTTGATTCCTTGTGTCAGTCAAACTGACTGGTTGTGAAACATGCCAAATAACGTTATCACTGATTTATCACACCCTTGATATAAATATCCAGGCACAGTGAAATACAGAACTCAGGCACTTCAGGCACATGTATAAAAATAGACTTGAAGCATATTAAATCAGAATTAACCTAAAAATGCCACTGCTTCCCGCTTCACAATACACCAGGTCACAACTCTGTGCTTTGTTAACTCGATTGCTGCGGCACTGCTTTCAGTTTGAGTTCCTGCCCCTCTGAGGACAGCAAGGACTTACCCCTCCAGCATTCTCTCTGCTAGCTTTGACCCTGCTGGGCTCTCTGCTTCAAATGTCCTGAGGACCTGAGCCTCATGGACATTCCATACAGTCTTACAGCTCCAGATCTTTGCATTTCAGCCTTCTTCTATGTACAGTTTTCACCCTATGTCTGCTCCAAACTTGCTTGACTAATTCCTTCTCATTCTTCTGATACTGATTCTGATCCTTCTCTTACCTTCTTAGGCAGCAACTAAGACACCTCTCCCCAAAAAGTGTTCCTTGACCCCCTAGACGGGGTTGGATAGTCACTTCATTGTTCTTCTGCAGGATCATATGCTCATTGGTATCTTAGGATTGATAGTGTTACTGTCTATTCATCTTCATATTTTTCTGGCCTATGGTCCCCCATTAGTAAGTTTCTAGAATGCAAAAGATGGCCTGCTTCAGTGCCTCAGAGGCTTAGGCAAGTTTTAACATCTGGTAGAACAAGGCTGAGTGAAATCTCTACTCTTTGGCTCCTTCATGTCTAATAGATAGTCTTACTATCACCTTGCTTCCTCTAAGGCAGGGTTTCTCAAACTTGACACTACTGATACTCAGGGGTGGATAATTCTTTGTTGTGGAGGGCCTGTCCTATGCACTGCAGGACTTTAGCAGCATCCCTAATCTCAACCTAGTAGATGCAAGCAGCCCCTCACCTCAATCCTAATAGCCCCGAATGTATTCAGACATTGCTGAATGTCCCTGGGGGTGGCAGGGTGGGAGGTGGGGTTTTTCCCAGTTGAGAATCTCTGCTCTAAGGTTATTCATAACAATCTTTACAAATGTTACATTTCTTCAAAATTATTGAAAAATGTACCTTTAAATTTTTTAAATTTATTTTTTTAACTATTTAAAAAATTGAAGTATAGTTAATTACGGTGTTGTGTTAGCTTCACATGTACAGCAAAGTGATTCAGTTATATATATATATATATATATATATATATATATGAACAATGTACCTTTTAAATAATGTTTTCTGGGAAATCAAATACTTATCCCTCCCCCTACTGCCCCAGCCCCTGTTACACTTTTGCAGCACTTGGCATATAATAGGTGCTCAAAAATGTTTGCTGAAAATATTTTTTAAATGCCTGGGAGGAACATATTTTTCAGTCAATGAATTGCTTTTTTTGTTTGTTTGTTTCCTTCCCTTTCTGCTTTAGTAGGAATGGTGTGAACATTTCTCATAGGCTATATCCCAAATTCTGTATATGGCCCATAAGGCACCCCAAGATTCCAGCTCTTCCTACCTGACTAGTCTCATTTCAGATGACTTTTCTTTCCATCTTGAAGGATTCTTTCAATGTGTCAGTCTTTTGTCTGCGTTGAGCCTTGGTGTATGTTGTCTCCCTATCTGCAATACACTTCCCCCCATTTTACATGCTTTTGTGACTTAGCTTGCTTTGGATTGAAAGTTACAGAAATTAATATTCAGCAAGCTTTGGAAAAAGAGGGATTTATTGGAAGCACACTGCAGCATCTCACATAACTGTATGAAGGTCAGGAGTGATCCAGGCCTTGGGGACAACTGGCACAAGAAACTTAAATGCTGCCTGGATCCCCTTTTGTCTCTGCCCCTCATGTCCATTCCTTTCTGATACAAACTTCATTTTCTTCTCCTACAATTTCTTTCCTCCTCATGCAGAGAACAGCCACAGCAATGTGCTGGGTCTCCCTCCTGTGTTGACTCTTTTCTGACCGGAGTGGAATTGATTCTCCTCTCTTAGGTTTAGCCCCCAGAATTAGCTCACCTTGGATCAAATGTCCATGCCTACTTTAATCAGCTCAGGCTGTGGGCTAAGCTCGCATAAAACAGATGTGGTAGCACAGAGTTATTCTGAATTTTGTGAGCCACTCAGCCAACTCCAATGGTGTCTACTCTACTGGCTAATTATTTCCAGTCCTTCAGTGTTAATCTCTGAGAGCATTTCCTCAAAGAACCCTAATTACGAGCTCTTGTAGCGCTCTGCACTTCTTCATAACACTTATTAAAGTTATAATTACTTTTTATTGGTATAATTTGTTTGCCATCTCTCTTCCCCACTAGAATGCAAGTTTCAGCAATGCAGCAACCACATCTGTTTTTTCTGTGTTATTTTCAGCCATTAGCACAGAATCTTGCTAAGAGTACATATCTGATTAGTAGTTATTGACTGTAGGAATGAATTCTTGGACTCAGTCACAAAATTTCTAAACAAGCATATCAGAATTAAAAGTGATGGATATTGGGAAGTGTTCAAAGGTTCCAAATTAGTTTCATTTAAGAGAACATTAGTGGATTTCATATAATATTTTCACCCTGTCTAAACCAGAATATAACTCATATTTACATACTACTGCTAAATGGTTATATATCAAAGTGCTTTGCAATTTATGTAACTGTCAGGTAGCACCAATGGGTTAAGGGTTATGATGTGAAGAAACAACAATGTTCGTTTTTATCCTTGTGAGGAGAGATGTTAAAGAATGGAGAAGAAACCACACAGGGGAATAACAAGGTGTGTCAGATAATCTTTGATTGTTAAAACTCAAAGAAATAGTAATAAAAGAAAAAGAAAATAAAAATAAAGTAAAATGGCTCTGAGATAGAACATTGACTGTAATCCCTATCAAATCTGTTGATTGTTATATCATTTACCTGATAGAGATAAGTTTAGAGATGAAAGTTATGGAATGATGAATTTGACTATATGAAACTAATTAAAACTTTGGTCAGTTAACTAACAGACTTCAAAAAATATTTATGACAGATAACGAGGTAATAGCTTAAATACCTTAAGAATGTTTTACAAATCATTAAGGGAAAACCCCACAAATACTCTTATAAGGTAGCAGAAAATTCACAAAGGAAGGAATACAAATTCCCAATAAACATATAAACATAAAAATATTTGTTCCATTTTACTATTAATTTGCTAAAAGCATAACAGTGAGATATATATATAATTATATATATATATATATATAATTAGCAAAGATTCTGAATACTAAGTGATAGCTAATTTATGGTAAAGAGACACGAATTAGTTTTGAGGAATAGAATTAGACTAACTTTCAACAAAGCAGTTTGAAACTATTTTATAAGAGCTTTGCTTTTGTTAAGGAATAGTTTATCTTTTATTCATTGTCATTGAGACCAGGAGTGATTAATTAGTCCAACAGCTGACTTAAGGAGGCCACTGTAAAATTTAAAACCGGCAAAAAGATACATCAGTTCATTCAACTGTTATGGAGGGCTAAGGCCTTTACTTTGAGATTGGTCCTCTGAATAGAGTTTTGCCTTATCTTCCCTGTATAAACAACATTCATAATGTATCATCTCAATTTCCAGGTTGGGATTCAAGAATCTGAGACACTTGCTGAATAATCTGTGTGCAGCATCTTTCCAGATCTCATTTTCTCTAATCTTTTATACTTTTTCACTCACACCTAACTCCTCAGAAATACATTTTTAGTTACTCCTCTTTCTTGAATCTTACCAAAGCTTTCACATTTAAATAGCATCAGGTTTTATAATAGTTAGTTGAATTATGTAAGTGCAGTAACAAGTACAACGGATATAGACATGTTTGGGGACACGCACAACTGAGTGTTGGTAAGTACACAATTCCACTGGGAACAAGTAGCCATTAACCAAGAGTATGCTACTCTTGGTGTTGGGGAATCCACTAATCAAAGGCTAGGAATGAAGAACATCAAATAATCCAGAGTTGCTTAAATGGAAATTAGTTAAGGGAACATCTACTGTACTTACTATTATTTCAGTACTGAAGATGCTTAGTTCAATTGTACAATTACTGTATCTCCACCTGAACTGTTGGCCTCTTAAGGATGGGTGCTGCAACTTGTCCATAGCTGTATATCTAGAGCCTAGGATAGGGTCTGGCACAAAATAGGTGTTAACAACCTATCTTTTAGGTTGAATGAAGGAAGGAACAGGATTTTTGTGCTCTTTCATTCAGTAATATTTCACTCTATAAATCTATCTTAGGAAAAATTCAGACCTATGTCAGAGATCTATGTTTAAGGATAAAAGTTCTTTTTGACAGTTTAAAAGTAGCTATAGGGTTGCTCATAACATTGTTTGTAATAGAAGTAGAAGATGGAAACTATCCTAAACATTCAACAGTATGAAAATAATTAATCATAGTAGTGTCTGGTAAAGTATTATAGTCATTAAAAATAATTTGTTTTTTAAATATTAAGTCTCCTTTCCCAAAGAACATGGAAAGTGCATAAAATCTGATATATATAATTTAATTATAGTAAAAACTATGTATAACATTATCCTAATTGTTAAAATATAGTTATTCATATATAGATATATCAAAGCATGGAAGGAAAAACACATTACTGTTAGTAGTGGCTTAATTTGGGTTGTAGGTAGTGGTTTTTTTCTTCTTGATACCTGTTTACAGGTTTTATGTATTTTATAGTCAGAAGAGAGTAAAGTTTGGTGTTGAGCTGATATTTCTCTCAGGCAATGAGAAGAAATGGATTAGCATTTAGTTAGAAATGTAGAAAATAGTCAAGACAGAGCAGCTGAGACAACAAAAGCAATTACAGAGGCTCATAGTCACAGAGGAAGAAAACTTCAGAAAATGACAGAAAAAAAGAAATACTGTGTTCCAAGAATTAAGTTTGGAGTGACCAGAACCATGGAAGAAATAAATTACATGACTTGATGGGAAAAAAAGTTGGTGTGGCTTCAGTAAGTTGTATTATTGATTTTATTGCATAGGGAGTCATAATTAAGAGAAATGGCTGTCACTTAAGCCAGAAAAAAATAAGAATCCAGTCAAATGATAAAATCTACTATTGGTAGGATTTTAAAGCTGGAAATTTCTTGCAGTTTTTTCCCACTTATTTTTACCTGCAGGGTTTGTTCACTGTTTGAAGTTATCTAATTAGGATAGTCCCCCATGAGTTGATGTTTTCCCCAAGAAGAGACTTGGGAAAACATGTACTGACCTCATAGCAAAACAATGTACCAAGCTCCGTACACCAGGTCAGTACACAATTGTATTGAGATACAACCTGAGGGCATGCTCTATTGCAAATGGAGCTGCAGACTGGCCTGAAGGTGCAGTCAGTCCACCAGATTTCCCTCTGCAGAAGCCAAAGTCACTGGGTCAGGCTAAGTTCAACACTGTGAGTCACAGGAGTTATTCATAGCAGAAATAAGAGCTAATGTTCAGGTAAGGCATTCAGCAGCAAGTCTCAACATCAGGCAGCCTGATGCTATTGATTTTACTGACTTCCTTCTCATTCTGCCACATTCTTATTTCTCTTGAGTGAGAAGAAGTGGGAGATTTCTATAAGCTGAACACTTGTATATGCTAGGCCCAGGAGCAAAATGATGAGAGTAGGAAGGAACTATATCTAAGCTATGTTGATTCTCGGTGCTTGTGAGGATTAAGTGAGATAATATGTATGAAAGCATTTAGATCAGTGCCTGGCATATAGAAAAAATAAACATAGTGTAAATGAGAAAGGGAGTAATGAATTTCAGCAAGAAGAGAAAATGATAAAGAGATATTCTCTGGACCTTGAAGTATAAGAAGAATTTTAATGGGTTCATTTGGTACAGTGGTTTTCTTCTTTGGTTTAGGGATCAATTTTGGCTCTGTAAGAATCACATGAGAATAGTGAGAATCTCTAGGTGCTACTCCAAATCTTGCACTGGGGCTATTTCATGTGTATTTTAGACCTCCCCTAATTATTCTGATGCACAGCCAGGTTCGAAGTCATTAAATTTTGGAGCTTTGGAAGTAGTAAAATAGTATAATGAAACACAGGGAGTTGTGAAGCTTTGTGGAATGTTTGGAGTATTGACTCACCCCAGTTTATCTGGGCAAGAAAGTTCTGGAACATTATAGATGGAGATACATTCAAAAAGGTAGTTTGGGGCTATTATATAAGGTATTTTGGGTGCTATGCCACAGATATTTGACTTTACTGGCTAGGCAGTAGAGACTCATTGAAGAATGAGTAGGGACTAAGAGTGATGTCCTTGGTCCCAAGAATCAGGAATATAAATTTTACCATTTCTGGACACAACTAACTGTGGAACAATCATCAACAGAAAGACACTGGAACTCACCAAAAAAGATACCCCACATCCAAAGACAAGGGAGAAATTGCAAAGAGATGGTAGGAGGGGAGCAATCACAATAAAATCAAATCCCATAACTGCTGGGTGGGTGACTCACAAATTTGAGAACAGTTATACCACAAAAGTCCATCCACTGGAGTGAAGGTTCTGAGCCCCATGTCAGGATTCCCAACCTGGGGGTCCAGCAACAGGAGGAGGAATTCCCAGAGTATCAGACTTTGAAGGCTAATGGGATTTGATTGCAGAACTTTGACAGGAGACTGGGACAAACAGAGACTCCACTCTTGGAGGGCACACACAAAGTAGTGTGCACACCAGGACCCAAGGGGAAGGAGCAGTGACCCCATAGGAGACTGAACCAGACCTACCTGCTACTGTCGGAGGGTCTCCTGCAGAGGTGGGGGGTGGCTGTGGCTCACCACAGGGACAAGGACACTGGCTGCAGAAGTTCTGGGAAGTACTCCTTGGCATGAGCCATCCCAGAGGCTGCCATTAGCCCCACCAAAGAGCCTGTAGCCTCCAGTGCTGGGTCGCCTCAGGACAAACAACCAACAGGGAGAGAACTGAGCCCCACCCATCAGCAGACAGGCAGATTAAAGTTTTACTGAGCTCTGCCCACCAGACCAACATCCAGCTCCACCCACCACCAGTCCCTCCCATCATGAAGCTTGCACAAGCCTCTTAGATAGCCTCATCCACCAGAGGGCAGACAGCAAAAGCAAGAAGAACTACAGTCCTGCAGACTGTGGAACAAAACCCACATTCACAGAAAGACAAAATAAAGAGGCAGAGGACTCAGTACCAGATAAAGGAACAAGATAAAACCCCAGAAAAACAACTAAATGAAATGGAGATAGGCAACCTTCCAGAAAAGCAATTCAGAATAATGTTAGTGAAGATGATCCAGGACCTCAGAAAAAGAATGGAGGCAAAGATTGAGAAGATGCAGGAAATGTTTAACAAAGACCTAGAAGAATTAAAGAACAAACAGAGAGTTCAGCACCACCAAACCAGCTCTACAACAAATGCTACAGGAACTTCTCTAAGTGTGAAACACAAGAGAAGAAAAGGACCTACAAAAACAAACCCAAAACAATTAAAATGGTAATGGGAACATACATATCGATAATTACCTTAAATATAAATGCATTATATGCTCCAACCAAAAGACACAATTTTGCTGAATGGGTACAAAGACTATGGATATGCTGTGTACAGAGACCCACTTCAGACCTAGGGACACATACAGGCTGAAAGTGAGGGGGTGGAAAAAGATATTCCATGCAAATGGAAATCAAAAGAAAGCTGGAGTAGCAATACTCATGTTGGATAAAATAGACTTTAAAATAAAAAATGTTACAAGAGCCAAGGAAGGACACTACATAATGATCAAGGGATCAATCCAAGAAGAAGGTATAAGAATTATAAATATATATACACCCAACATAGGAGCACCTCAATACATAAGGCAAATGCTAACAGCTATAAAGAGGATATCGACAGTAACATAATAATAGTGGGGGGCTTTAACACCTCGCTTACACCAATGGACAGATCATCCAGACAGAAAGTTAATAAGAAAACACAAGCTTTAAATGACACAATAGACCAGATTGACTTAATTTATATTTATAGAAAATTCCATCCAAAAACAGCAGATTACACTTTCTTCTCAAGTGCACACAGAACATCCTCCAGGATAGATCACATCTTGGGTCACAAATCAAGCCTCAGTAAATTTAAGAAAATTGAAATCATATCAAGAATCTTTTCTGACCACAACGCTATGAGACTAGATATCAATTACAGGAAAAAATCTGTAAAAAGTACAAACAAATGGAGGCTAAACAATACATTACTAAATAACCAAGAGATCCCTGAAGAAATCAAAGAGGGGATCAAAAAAATACCTAGAGACAAATGACAATGAAAATATGATGATCCAAAACCTATGGGATGCAGCAAAAGCAGTTCTAAGAGGGAAGTTTATAGCAATAGAATCCTACCTAAAGAAACAAGAAAAATCTCAAATAAACAATCTAACCTTACACCTAAAGGAACTGGAGAAAGAAGAACAAACAAAACCCAAAGTTAGCAGAAGGAAAGAAACCGTAAAGATCAGAGCAGAAATAAATGAAATAGAAACAAAAAAATCAGTAGCAAAGATCAAGAAATCAGTAGCAAAGATCAATGAAACTAAAAGCTGGTTCTTTGAGAAGATAAACGAAATTGATAAACCTTTAGCCAGACTCATCAAGAAAAAGAGGGAGAGGACTCAAATCTATAAAATTAGAAATGAAAAAGGAGAAGTTACAATGGACACCGCAGAAATACAAAGCATCCTAAGAGACTACTACAAGCAACTCTATGACAATAAAATGGACAACCTGGAAGAAATGGACAAATTCTTAGAAAGGTATAACCTTCCAAGACTGAACCAGGAAGAAATAGAAAATATGAACAGACCAATCACAAATAATGAAATTGAAACTGTGATTAAAAATCTTCCAACAAACAAAAGCCCAGGACCAGATGGCTTCACAGGTGAATTCTATCAAACATTCAGAGAAGAGCTAACACCCATCCTTCTCAAACTCGTCCAAAAAATTGTAGAGTAAGGAACACTCCCAAACTCATTCTACGAGGCCACCATCAACCTGATACCCAAACCAGACTAAGATACTACAAAAAAAAAAAAAAAAAATTACCAACCAATATCACTGATGAATATACATGCAAAAATCGTCAACAAAATACTAACGAACAGAATCCAACAACACATGAAAAAGATCATACACCATGATCAAGTGGGATTTATCCTGGAGATGGAAGGATTCTTCAATATATACAAATCAATCAATGTGATATACCATATTAACAAACTGAAGAATAAAATCCATATGATCATCTCAGTAGATGCAGAAAAAGCTTTTGACAAAATTCAACACCCATTTATGATAACTCTCCAGAAAGTGGGCATAGAGAGAAACTACCTCAACATAGTAAAGACCATATACAACAAACCCACAGCAAACATCATTCTCAATGGTGAAAAACTGAAAGCATTTCATCTAAGATCAGGAACAAGATGAGGATGTCCACTGTCACCACTATTATTCAACATAGTTTTGGAATTCCTAGCCGTGGCAATCAGAGAAGAAAAAGAAATAAAAGGAATCCAAATTGGAAAAGAAGAAGTAAAACTGTCACTCTTTGCAGATGACATGATACTATACATAGAGAATCCTAAAAATGCCACCAGAAAAGTACTAGAGCTAATCAATGAATTTGGTAAAGCTGTAGGTTACAAAATTAATGCACAGAAATCTCTTGCATTCCTATACACTAACGACAAAATATCAGAAAGAGAAATTAAGGGAACAATCCCATTCACCATTGCAACAAAAAGAATAAAATACCTAGGAATAAACCTACCTAAGCTGACAAAAGACCTGTAGTTAGAAAACTGTAAGACACTGATGAAAGAAATCAAAGATGACACAAACACCTGGAGAGATATGCCATGTTTTTGGATTGGAAGAACAAATATTGTGAAAATGAGTATACTTCCCAAAACAACCTACAGATTCAGTGCAAGCCCTATCAAATTACCAATGGCATTTTTTACAGAATTAGAACAAAAAATCTTAAAATTTATATGGCGATACCAAAGACCCCAAATAGCCAAAGCAATCTTGAGGGAAAAAACGGGAGCTGGAGTAATCAGACTTCCTGACTTCAGACAATACTACAAAGCTACAGTAATCAAGCCAATATGGTACTGGCACAAAAACAGAAATATAGATTAATGGAATAGGATCAAAAGCCCAGACATAAACCCACACACCTTTGGTCAATTCATCTATGACAAAGAAGGCAAGGATATACAATGGAGAAAAGACAGCCTCTTCAGTAAGTGGTGCTGAGAAAATTGGACAGCTACATGTAAAAGGATGAAATTAGAACACTCCCTAACAACATACACAAAAATAAACTCAAAATGGATTAAAGACCTAAATGTAAGACTGGACACTATAAAACTCTTAGAGGAAAACATAGGAAAAACACTCTTTGACATAAATCACAGCAAGATCTTTTTTGACCCACCTCCTAGGGTAATGGAAATAAAAACAAAAATAAACAAATGGGACCTAATGAAACTTAAAAGCTTTTGCTCAGCAAAGAAAACTATAAACAAGATGAAAAGACAACCCTCAGAATGGGGAAAGTATTTGCAAATGAATCAACAGACAGAGGATTAATCTCCAAAATATATGAACAGCTCATACAGCTCAATATTAAAAAAAAAAAACCCAGTCAGAAAATGGGCTGAAGACCTAAATAGGCATTTCTCCAAAGAAGACATACAGATGGCCAAGAGGCACATGAAGATCTGCTCAACATCACTAATTATTAAAGAAATGCAAATCAAAACTACAATGAGGTATCACCTCACACCAGTTAGAATGGGCATCATCAGAAAATCTACAAACAACAAATGCTGGAGAGGGTGTGGATAAAAAGGAACCCCCTCCTACACTGTTGGTGGGAATGTAAATTGATACAGCCACTATGGAGAACAGTATGGAGGTTCCTTGAAAAACTAGAAGTAGAATTACCATATGACCCAGCAATCCCACTACTGGGCATACACCCAGAGAAAACAATAATTCAAAAAGACACATGCACCTCAATGTTCATTGCAGCAGTATTTACAATAGCCAGGTCATGGAAGCAACCTAAATGCCCTTCGACAGATGGATGAATAGAGAAGATATGGTACATATGTACAGTGGAATATTACTCAGTCATAAGAAGAAATGAATTTGGGTCATTTGTAGAGACATGGGTGGACCTAGAGATTGTCATACAGAGTGAAGTAAGTCAGAAAGAGAAAAACAAATATCATTTATTAATGCAAATATGTGCAATCTAGAAAAATGGTACAGATGAACCTGTGTGCAAGGAAGAAATAGAGACACAGATGTAGAGAACAAATGTATGGACACCAAGATGGGAAAGCGGGGGTGGTGGTGGGATGAATTGGGAGATTGGGATTGACATATATACACTAATATGTATAAAATAGATAACTAATAAGAGCCTGTTGTATAAAAATAAAATAAAATTAAATTAAATTAAAAAAATACTGCACTCACTCAAAAAAAAAAATTACCATTTCTGGAGGGGTTTGGAAAGAACCAAGTTGCCTTATCTAACTTAAATTCATGGTTATCAAATTAATTGAGACTTAGTTACAATTAATAATTTCATTGGTAGCTCTTAAACAGTAACTGTGCCTTGGTCCCAGTCCCTGAAAATCTGATTTAATTGTTCTGGGATAGTGTGGGCATTGATTGCAAGTAAGGGTTCCCCATGTGAATCCAATATGCAGCCCATATTGAGATCCTTCACCCTCATCAATTCACCTATAAACTGGCAAAACTGTTTCACAATTTCTTTCTCTCTGTGTGCTCTTCATCTTCTTACCTCATGACTTTCAGTTGTTGGCTTTGTTCTTATTTTTTTTGAGAAAATAAAAACAATCAGATGAGAACTTTGACATCCTCATACAACCAAACCTATAAACCCATCTTCTTACTCAGTCCTCTCCCTTTTCTTCTGTTAGAGCAGATGAACTTTCCATGCCTCTGTTCATGGCAAATCCTCTACATATACACTAAATAAACCCTGCCTTAACAATGCAAGGACTTCACTTCTTTAGCTGTTCCTTTTTTGTGCCCTGCATCATCATTTCCTCTCTATTAGATCATTCTTATTAACATAAACATATACTTGTATCTCATAGTTTAAAAAATTTCTCCTGACCTCACATTTACTTCCTGCTTTATTTATTCACTCCAAATTAGAGCAAAATTCCCTGAAGGAGTTGTCTGAATGTGCTGTCTCTACTTTTTATCTTTACATTTTCTCTCTTAACCACCTCAGTCAGGCTTTTGTTCTCATCAGTCTTCTGAAACTGTTCTTGTCAAGGTCAGCAATGATCTCCATGTTGCCAAGATGCATGGTATATTCCCAGCAGTCACTTTACTTGACATCACAGCAGATACTGACACAGGGCATACTTTCTCTTAAGATATTTCTTCACTTACTTTTCTTGGAGACTCTTTCTGTCCTGGTTCTCTTTTAACTTTATTTGCCATCGTTTTTCAGTCTCCTCAAAGGATCCTTCTCATCTTTCTGGCTCAGTCCTTGGACCTCTTCTTTTCTCTATCTAGACTCCCATGATTTTGAATACTATCTATATATTCATGACTTCTAATTTTTTTATCTCCCATACCAACTTTTCCCCTTATTTATGTAGCCACATACCCAACTCCTTAAGTGACATTTCTCCTTTATATCTAATATGCATTTCAAACCTAACTTTTCTAATATCATATTTTGATTCCTTACCTCCTGCCCCAAATCTGCTTTCTCTTAATCTTGCCCATCTCCATTCTTCTCCTGCTAAGATACAAGCTTGAAATCATCCTTGACACCTCTTTTTCTTTCACTTTCAACATTCAGTCCATCAGCATATCCTATTAATATCTTTTAAATGGATTTATATATGCTTGTTTAACTTTTCACCATCATTCTCTTTTACTCTCAAAGGTGTCCTAATTTGGATAATACTCATCCTAGTTAACACCTTAATCCATTTCACTATCATCTCTCTCCTGGGCTATTCCTATTGAGTCTCACTCATCTCCATGCTTTCATTCTTTTTCCCTACAGTTTATTTTCCACAAAATAGACATATGAACTTTTCAAAATATAAGTCATCAAGTCACTTTTCCGCCCAAACCCTGCAGTACCTTCCATTCTTAGTCAAAGTCGGCTAGATTATACTGTAGAAATACATCCCATTGGTAACCCCCCGGAAAGCCTCTCATTTGTACAACCTTGTGTGTCTGTTTGGGGAAAAGAATGGTGATCTCTGTTCCCTATAGTCCCTCAGGTTCCAGGCTAATAGAGACTCTACATTATTGTAGCTCAACCACAGGGAACACATAGCCTTATTGGTTGCTCAGGCAGGTAACATGTTCCTCCCACTCATATTTCATTGGCCACATGTAGTCAAAAGTTCTTGCCCAGTTGAGAAGTGTATTTTTCTGTGGCCCAAAAGGACAGGAGAACTAGAGATTCATTAACATATATGATGTTTCCACCTCATCTTACTCAGAATAAAATCCAAAGCCTCTGTGATAGTCAAAAGATCCAGTCTGCTTCCTGGATAAATCTCTGGCTACATCTTCTACAACTGTCCTGCTTTGTCACTCCCTCCAGCTCTTCCTGCCTTCTTGTTGTTTTTGAATACTCTGATCACATACCTCTTCCTTGAATGATCTCTCTATATATGTAGGACTAGATCCCTCATTTTATATAGGTCTCTGATCAAATATATCTTATTAAAAATGTCTTCCATTATAACTTTGTATAAAAGAGTACCCCTCTGTTCTTTTCGCCCTGCTTTATATTTCTTCATAGCACTGATTTCTACTTGGGATATTATATTATTATATGCTAATTTATTTTCTGTATATCCTTACTAGAATGTATGCACTGTCAGAGGAAGCATGCTGTCTGTTTGGGGCATAGTAATATATATCCAGTCCCTAGAACAGTGTCTGACACACATTGTAGGTGCTCAGTAAATATTTATTGCATGAATTAATGAATAACTGAATTTATAATTTAAATCCTAGCAGTGGATGAGCTAGTCAAGAGAAGACAGCAGGGAAGAGGGCTGGAGAAAGACCTCTGGAAATGCCTTCTTTTGAGAGTTCGCTAGAGGAAATGAATCCACTGAAAGAGATTGAGGTAGTGAGAGAATCAGAATGTGCTATGTCATGAATATAAAGGTAAGATGAATATTTAATTCAAGGTTAGAGAGGATGAAAAATGAGTAGAAAACACTGGATTTAGTTAAATAATAAAGCTATGAAATTTCTAGTTATCTGTTGCTGCAAAATAGATATCAGCTATCCCAAACTAAGTGGCAAAAAGATGACCATTTTGTTACTCTCACGAATTCTGTAAATCAGAAATTTGGACAAGGCACATTAGTGATGGCTTATTTGGGGTCTCAGCAGACAATACTTGATTGGCTTGTAGTGACTTGAAGACTGGAGCTGGAATCACCTGGAGACTTTGTTCGCATTTCTGGTGCCTTGTCTGGCATAACTTGCCTGTGGGGTTCAGCTGGAACTGTTGACCAGAACATGTCTAGGTGACATCTCCTCTGGCTTGGGCATGTCATAACATGGTGCCAGGGTTGTTTCTAAGAGGAACTGTCTAAAGGAAGCAGATGTATGTTCCATGGCCTTTTCTGATCTAGCTTGGGAAATCACATGGTATCTTTCTGCTGCTACATGGTGCTGGGCGCAAGCAAGACACTAAGTCCAGCTCAGATGAAAGGAGGGTAATCAGACTCAAGGGAAGGGGAATTAGACTTCAACTCTTGAGGGCTACTGGTAATACCACACTGCAAAAGAACATGTGCAAAGGGGGATTTCATTGCTACCATCTTTGAAAATACAATTTGCCAGAGTTGGTAAATTTTGATAAAGCTACTTAATGTACATAAATTTCTTTTCAAGAAATATGGTGGTAAAAGAAAGAAAAGAGATGGAAATAGATTAGTCTTAAAATGGAATACTTCAAACTCCTTGTTATCAAATTAAGAAAAAAAAAAAAACAAAGAGATTAACAAAAGAGGTTAAGTGACCTGCGTAAGGGCATACAATTTGGGGTAAAATCAGTTTCCAGAAAGTAGAACTCATAAGTTCTCATGCTTTCTGATTTCCATTCCTTTACAGTATCCTGAAACTCTTTAGGAGTGGGGTGATCAAGAATCCACTGTGCTCAGCGTAAAAAGGAAGGGAACACAGGTGGATTCACGGCCCTCCATCTCTGCTTCAACCAGAACAGCTCTGAGTTGATCAGTTTTATATTGGGGTTCCATGTGGAATTTTATTTTGAGAAAGGAGTTTACTACTAAAAATATTGAAAACAGTAAAGTAGATGTTCTAAAAGTTCCCTTCCATTTCCAAATTTCTATGTTTTTTTTTTTCTAATTTCCTTCGTGGTCCATAAACTGACAATGACAGCAGTTCCAAGCATTAAAGGCATAGGCAAGTGGAAGAAGAAAGTGAAAAGCACCAATCATTGAGGATCTTTACATACCAAGCACTGAGCTGAGGTCCTTACATATATGATCCCATTAAATGCATTCATTACTGCAAAGTAGGTGTTATTATCCATGACTTGTAAGAAACCAATATTCAAAGAAGGAAAATCACTTATCTAGGGTCACCCAGTGGTTCAAAATTAAATTGGTTAGTCTCCAAGACAGTGTTCTAACAAAAATGGAGTTCAAAAACTTTTAAAAGAAAAAATTGGAAAAAAATTGTATTTATTGGAATTGATTGAATAAAATATTTGTTTAGATGTAATTTCCTTTATTTTTGGTAGAAGTGCACTGAATACATATATGGCCCACTGAAGCCAAGGCCAAAGCTGAATATCACAATCATAGAATTAAATTCTGAAGTTGATAATAAATCTAAAGTTTTATAAATTTTAAAATTATTAAATTTTATTATCAAAATATCAAGTACTCAGAGTTTAAATGTTTAACATTATTGTGCAGGAACAATAACTTCTCTGCACTCTCATCTTTTAGAATGCTCCTGCAGACACTCTATTGCATTATTTGTGATATAAAATAGATGCTCACTGTCCACCAAAGTAGGTGGGGGAGCAAGATATTTTGAGATACTACATTTTTCTCTCAAACCTTCTTGTTTTTTGTACTTTGTGTTCTTTATACTCGGGCTGAAGATGGTTTGAAATAACTTTTTTAATGTTATCAGTGCTTATAAACTAAATAATTCTGGAAAGATTAGCATTATAATCCTTACTATTCTACCTTATTATTTACATAAATTATTATTATTTACATTTCATAAAAATTTTTGGATCAAGAAGATATATGTTTTTCCTAAAATTACCTAGCTAATTTGTGTTTTTTAAAATTTATTAAATACATGCATGTCCCTATTTAAAGCTTTGGATGTTTTAAATTATTTTTGACATAAAATTAGCAGGTTTCAATATTAAATATAAATTATTGCAGCATTTTACTCTTAGAAAAAATAAATTTGCATTAGTGACTAAAATAATTGTTTAATATATAAAGCTCATAGGGACGTTTCCTCCAAGTTACATGTTCTCATATTAACAATGGATCCAAACGACTTGCTGTCTTTATTTATGTTGCTATTGTGATTAGAAATTAGGGTTATCTAGCCATTCATTACATGAGCATTGATCATACACAAGTTCAGTGAGGCCAGAAATAACATTGAAGTAGGTGCTTGACTATTTGGCCTTCTCAAAGCCATGTCTGAAACCAAGCCTAATAGCAGATTTGGGCTTAATACCAAGGCTGAAGCCAAACTTTAGTCCAGCCCATATTAAATGCCCACTTTTTGTAAAAACATGTGTCCAACAAACAGCTCAAGAACCAAATGTATCCTGAGACTTTTTTTATAGTTTTAAATAGAATTAATACCCACAAATATCTTACCAATGTGATAAGACATTTGAATAAGCTTAATTTGAAATTGTAATTAGGAAAAGAAACAAGAACATTATTAATTTATTCAAGAATATATTTGTATTCAGAATCAAACTGTCCATGTAGAGTCATTAGATGGCTATTCAAATGTTCATATATTACTCAGAGCTCAGTGGAATCACTATTAATTCTCTTTAATTAAACTTCTGACATTTAATGTTGAGAGCTACAGTTAGTCATGTCCAAGAGATTTGACTGAAATCAATTTGATTAGTTAAACTTATTGAATGCAGCTTAAAAAATTCCTGAGAACTATATATTTGGTCAATTTATTAAAGGGTAGCAAATAATCAGCTTGAAAGCAGCTCGATCACAAAAAAATTGACCAAGACAATAATTCTTTTAAAAAGCTGATCAAAACAAATCATTTAGAAACTCTTTTCTCAAATATTGGTTATGTTGGTAGAACAATTTTTAATTTCATGGTTAAAGTTACTATTACCATACATATTACCATATCCATTTATATAAAGTTAGTTATGTCATAAATTTTATTATTTTGGTTGGTTAGCATTATTTTAAAATTGCTAATAGACTGTGCTTTATTATCATGACTAATGAAAGATTAATGTGGCCCATGCACATATGGATTTATGACTATGTATCATGGCAATAATTATTGATTAGGAGAATGGATGTAGAAGACTAAGTGAGCACTTTAGTTATATAATTCATTGGCTTTGCAACTCTCAAGATTCTAGTCAAATGGCAAATAATTAAACTGGTCATACTGAAGATAATTGGCTTTCTTTGAATATTATTTGCTAGGTTATCAGATGATTGAGTGAAAACAAGATTTACTCAATTTACTTCTTCCTCTCTAACGTGTAGAATGCTTGTGAAACTGAAATGAATTGATCAAACATTGCTGAAGAGAAACTCAATCTACTAGGTAGATTGAGTATGTGAGTTGTTTCAAATGAGTTCATTGAACTTTCAGATGCCATCATTAAAATGGTAAATGATCCTTAATATACATTGTGGCAAATGAGACGGAGGTCAAAAAGGTGGATGTGGACACATTTAATAGAACTAATTAATATCCTTCTTAATATCTTTATTTTCAAAAGTGAGAAGTGGGTGAAATGGACCATCTTTTGATGTAGCGAATTTTCTGTTATTGGATGGTATCTAAGTATGAACTGAAGGACCATCTGTTAAACATGTAGTAGGGACTTATACATTATCTAGTGATTCAAAATTCTCCAAAGAATGTTCCACAGAACAGTATTTATAAAGTATGTTAATGTATATTGTGTTTAAATATTTCTATATTCCATTGCTAGGGGAAAAAATTTAAACATGCTCATTTATTTCAGGAATACTCTTATTTTTTATTTTTTTATTTTTTGGGATACACGGGCCTCTCACTGCTGTGGCCTCTCCTGTTGCAGAGCACAGGCTCCAGACGCGCAGGCTCAGCGGCCATGGCTCATGGGCCCAGCCGCTCCGCGGCATGCGGGATCCTCCCAGGCCGGGGCACGAACCCATGTCCCCTGCATCGGCAGGCAGACTCTCAACCACTGCCCCACCAGGGAAGCTCAATACTCTTATTTCTGATATGCTAATATGCCTTGGGAATCTTAAAAAGAGGAATTAATTTTAAGAGTTTTCCAAACTTTTTTTACTTTGATGCCCTTTATTTATATTTTACGAGTTTACTGCTTGAATTGAATACACATCAGGAAATACCAGATCGTGTGTTACATAAAGCTTCTTACAGCTCTGAGATTATTTGAATATAATCCCTTTTCCAAAGTGGAACAACAAGTTTGAAAGGAAAATAAAACAAGCATGATTTCTAAGAACAAATAACAGCAGAGAACCTATTTCCTCGATAATATACATGAGCCTTTTGGAATCATGAAGATATAAATTCAAAAACATGACAAGATTCAGAGTAATACTGCTTAAGCAAGATAGAAGGTTATTTCTCTCTCATAAAATTCTGAAATGATATTGGAGCTCTGTGACAAGAATTCATCAAGTTGGAGGATTCTTCTCCCTTGGTGCTTCAGCTTCCTAGTGTGACCCCCTCATCTTCATGGTCCATGATGGTAGAAAAGGGGAAGAAGAGGACAGGCTACTTTCTTTTATGGGCGCAACTTATCCATTGCACATAATACTTCTACCGGCATCCCTTTGGCCAAAACAAAATCATAAGGCTACCTGCAACTGCAAGGGACTGGGCTTGGTTCATTCTGAATAGTTATATGCCCAGCTAAAGATTGGGAAGTTCTCTTACTATAAGAGAAGAAGAGCATGGATATTGGAGAACAATCTTCAGTCTCTGCTGTGTGGGCCATATTGTCAGTACAGTTCCTTTTGACAACATAATATTTGTAAGAAAACATGGCCTCTACAAATTGATTCTATTTGTTTACTGACATTCTGTCATTCCGTTAAGTATATACCATAAGACCGAAGAAAATCTAGCAAAGTATAAAGTGTTAATAATAGAGCTGAGAGAGAGAGAGGAATTACGAATGAATGAGGAGGTGAGCACAGTCTAGACCATGCGTAATGCATCTTGCTGTGAGTCAAAGCTGAGGGTAATATTTTGCATTTAAGGTGAGATTCCCCGGCCACTGGGAAATTAGTATGTACTGTGTCAAGACCCACATGGGCTGTCTGACTCATAGCCACTCAAATATTCATAAATTATTTGCTTTATGTTACTGTTAATACTTCATATTTTTATGTAATATAGCTTCTGCTTCCTAAGCTTACTGTTTCCCAGTTTTCTTGTTTTTAATCTCAAAACATTTTTGTCATTCACTATTTCTAAGTTGCATGTTTCTTTTAAGTACTTAATGAGCAAGCAGTTTACCAGCTATTTTACATCTGTTTTCTCACTTAAAACACAATTTCAAATTTACAGATATGTGTGTGTGTATAATTATAGATCAACTGATAAGCATAAGCACTTTTTCTGCATAGGACTATGTTAAATGCTATGTGTTAAGATGTGAAAAAGAGTGGCACAGCATCAAGTTGTGTGCTACACATATTCCAAAATTAGAAGCCACGGAAAACAAGAAAATCTTATAAAACAAAATGCGAATTATAGGACTAGTGGGCATGGTGTTATTTGCTTGTCTGGACCTAACATTCTTAGTCAAGAAATAACTTGCTTTCCATAGCTAAAAACCAAGTTGTTATAATCATGCATCTAGCCATCATTGCTTCAACACAGGGGGTTGTATTAAGAATTGGAAAGCATGTCAGGAATTTGCCCAAAGAAGATACATAAAATACCTTCAGATTTCCCTGAACTTTCATCAGTCTTTCCCCACTCAGTGCAGCTATGCATATATTCCATTTTTATAGATCCATGGCTTATTAATACTATATTCAAAATAGAGATGGAAGGTTTTTTTCCTTTAATTGTCCCTAATAGAAAAGGGACTTGCTATGTTCCAAAATAACCATTATCGTTGAAATTTGTGCTTTATTTATTTCTATGGAGTCTTTTAATAAACATTTCTTTTCTTATTTTGAAAATACTCAGACCAGAGCTCTCCTTTTGAGTTTTTGTTGTAAGACATACCCTGAAAAGCATTAAGTAACTCCAATCTCGTCCTAGTTTTTTCAATGTTCTTATTCAAGAGCCTTGTTGCTGGGCCACCTTGTAAAGGTGTCATATGTATCGCTATGTCCATTTTTCTCTACCACCTTTGTGACTCATTGTAAACCCAACACTCAGCTGAAACTACTGCTTTGTTTCCTCGTCCCTTGTTCTCCTTCTCCTCACCTACTTCTCAACCCTCCCTTCTCACTAGTCCTTTATATACAGCAGGTACCACATCCAACTGTTTCTTCTTCACAAACCAGTACTGCCTCTTAGCTTTCCTCATTCCATTAATGATGCTTCTATTCCCTCTCATGTAGGCTTGGAACATCAGAATCATTTTCAAGTCATCTCTATCATCTGTCTCATGCAACCAGCTGTCCTGCTTATTCTAGGATCCATGTCCATGACTTCTTTCTTGTCTGCTGGATGCTCTGTTCCATCCCAGCCTGGTTCAGGCCCTCATTATTTTTTAATTGATGCTCTATCCTGTGCTTTTGATCTTTCCAATAAACCATAATGACTTTCAAGACAAAATCCTTTGTTCTCTGAACATGCCCCTCATTCTTACCTCTGTGTGCCTTTATTCACTGTTTTCTCCTATAGAATGTTCTCTTCCATGTATCCAGTTATTGAAATATTACATGTCTGTAAGACTCATGGTTATTTATCCACAATGAAAATTTTTTTAGAAAGATTTTGTAGATGGGTTCATACAAGCAATTTTCCTTTGCTATAATGCATTTATTTTCCTCTGTTCTGAAACTATGATCCTTTAAGACATACAGTATTATAAACAACTTAAACTCTTTTGCACAGTCAACACATTCTCAAAACTTAGTGTAGTAAAGTTGTAATTTCTCTTAGCACACTAGCCATGTCTTATTTATATCTGGATTCCCCAGAGTACTTTTCACAGTTTCCACAAAATGGAAGTTCATTAAATATGTGATGAACAAGTGAATAACTTTAAGATGTTATTATCAGTATTAGTGGACCCTAACTGTAAAGAATGACGAAAGACCTCATCAGTTACTTTGAGAATAAGTTTAAGTTCGGCATTCATTTTCTAAGGTGCTTTATTTCAATTTTCTGAGAGAATAAAGTGTTACATTTTTGGGGAAATTAAATAGCTATATCTGTTGTTTGGCCAGAGGGGAGAAAATGAATCGGAATGCTTTTTACTACCTAAGTGTATGGCACTGATGAACACCCTACACAAAATGCAAGTATGAAAAGACCAAGATTACCTTCACAGTTGTATTAGTTATCTATTGATGCATTACAAATTACCACAAAGTTAGCAGTTTAAAACAACGCATGTTTATTATTTCATGGTTTCTGTGGGTCAGGAGTTCAGACACATTAAACTGGGTTCAGTGCTTCAGGATCTCACCAGGCTGCAGTCCAGGTTTTGGCTGGGTCTGTGGTCTCATCAGAGGCTCAGCTGGGTAAGAATTTATTTCCAAGCTCACTCAGGTTATTGGCAAGTTCATTTCCTTGCAGCCTAGGGCTGAGGCCGCCCTCAGCTCCCAGAGACTAGCATTTCCCTGTAGTGTGAGTTGTCACTTCCTGGCAGCTTGCTTCTTCACAGCTGGCAAGGAAGAGAGACTCAAGAGCCACTTGGCTAGCAAGACAGAGTCTTATATAACATAATCATGAAGTGGCATCCCATTACTTTTGCCATCTTCTACTGGTTAGAAGCTAATCACAGGTCATAGCCATACTCAAAAGGAGGGGAACCTACAAGGGTGTGGACAGGAGTAGCTGGGTATCTTAGAGGCCAGTTTAAAATCTTTCACCATGATGATGGCTTTGTGTATGTGGTTCCTATTTGTTCACACCTAAGTCTTGCCTCATGTTCTGTTGTAAGTATTATTCTAGGAACCATCTCCCCACCTCTTTTTAAAAAAAACTTTCATGCCAGATCCCCACTGATAGGATATAAACACTGAAGGACCTGATGGATTTGGAGAGGGAAGGAAGGCTGTCTTTATTTGCTGTTTGTTTCAAGGACTGAAACAACTACAGAGTTTGTACTAAGATTCCTGAAGAGGAGTTATACCAGTACAGAGTGCTATGAGCAGGACAGAACCTGCGAAGTTATCTCGTACAACTACTCATTTTATTGACTTGCTAACAAAAGTGCTCAGAGGTTGAGTGATTTGTCCAGGATTGAAGCTGAATTTGTGACCTACCTGGAGAACCTGAGCTCTTAGATAGCAAAGTTAATGAGTACCTGTACTGAAATTACTTCAGTTAAACATAGTTTAGGAAGGTTGGCTCTGATCCAAAGAAGCAGGTTTTCGGGCATTTTTTACAAACATTTTAAAATTGGTAAAACAGAGTGAAAAGTACACTGATATTATGCTTATTTTGACACACAAAAAGAAAATTAAAACATTCTTTTACACAATTTTTAAAATGAGATTTTTTGGATGCATATGCTAGCTGTTAGCTTATAGAATAAAAAATAACTATCATGATATTTCCTCAGAGTTAGATGTAACTGTATGGAGAGCAAATATGGAATGACTGAATAGTCAAAATGATCAATTATGAATATGTGAAACACTTTGATCTGAACCTTGGCTGTATTCCTGGCTCTTTTTCTGATCCTGGTTAGGCTCTACTGCTCAGAGAATATATTTGTGCTTCCCTCAATGTAAATCATTCATTCTTAATTACATATTGATGCACTTTAGTATATACTGCATACTAGACATTACACTGGCCCTAGGAATCCATAGGTCAAGACTTAGTTCTAACTTTTAAGTGTTTCATAGTCTATTGGGGAAGAAGGAAGCATAAACAAAATTATTATACGATATGCTAAAAGTGTGGTGACATAAACTAACCCTGGAGCAAATCTACAGGATGGAGCAGTTCCTGTATCTGAAGAGTCGGGGAGATTTTCAGAGAAGTGACAGTTAACACCAGGAAGATGCACAGTGAGCAAATACCTTGCACTCCCTACTGGTTTCTTAGTTTTCTAGCAATTTACCTTATCTGCATTTTGACTCTTCATGGTTGCATTTTTATTCTGATTTAGGATATTTAGGGGGCTTTGAAATTCTAATAGATTGGAGTTAGGGGCACAGATGAAAGCAGTGTGATTCATTTCCTTTACTACTTGATACTGCTTCCAATTTAATGCTATTCAGGGCCTCATGGCAAATGGGTACATGCATTGATAAGTGTCTAATAAATAGGTGATTTATTTTAGATCTGTGGTGCTCAAAATACAAGATTTGCGAGGTGAAAGAACCATTTCTCGATGTTTTGAATTCATGTTTTCTCATCATCAGTGAAGAATAAGATGAACACCTTTACTTATAGTAGCCACAGATTGAATTAGTACACAAATTAATTTTATCTTTTAGCGCAAATGATTCCTTTGGAATGAATGAGAAATTATCACTTGCAAAATATATTCAAAAGAGAGATTTTCCATAAAATCTATCATTAAATTTCTTGCATTTATTGCTTTATAATTGATTTTCAGTTCTATCAAATTTTTTAAATAATTCATTTAATCACATATAACTGTGATTATCTGTAAAATGGGGCTAACAATTCCAATTTACCCTATAGGTAGATTGGAAACTCGAAGGCGATAATAGCTAAGAAAATTCCCTATAAATTAAGAGCTCTACAGAAATGAAAATCCTTCAAGACTGGGAATACTAAGTTCAGAATTTTCATTTCTTAAGTTTTGGAAACAAGTTTTGAGGCATGGCTGAACACAAGTTAATTTAAAAAAAAATTTTCTCTGAATTTAAATCCCATAAAGTCAGTTACACATTGTTATAATTAACATTCTCTTGCAGAAGTGCTGGTGGATTTTTAAGGATGGAGGGTAAATATGTCCTTATTAGAGTTCTTACTTGCAAATTTATGTTAGTATGAGTCACATTCCAGTGACATACAGAATTTCCTAGAACAGCTCTGAAGCAACATTGTTTCTAAGGTTCTCTCTCTCTTCTCCTCTCTCATTCTCCCTACCTCCCTCCCTTCTTCCCTTGTTTTCTTCTTCCCTTTCTTCCTTGCAATCTACTTTATTAAAAGATAATGCTCACGAGGCTATCTGAAAACTCCAATTTAGGTTCTGGAAGAGAACTTTTATTTAAATGTGGGTATATTTTTGGTTTTTTTAAATTTCCTAACCACTTCCTAGATTAGCTATTAAAAAGAATCATAAAAACAGATTCCATTTAATAAAAAATTGAGAATTTTCAAGCCATTTACCTGTATAATAAATTCTTAATCATCATTACGAATATATCAACATTTTACCCTATAGCTAGAAAAAGTAAGTTAAGAGATATATTTATCTTACATACAGCAGTTAGTTCAGATTGCAATGAGATGTTTCGTTGCATGGGGTGTGTATGTGTGTGTGTGTGTGTGTGTGTGTGTGTGTGTGTGTGTGTGTGGTGTAAGCCTTATCAAATGAAGTGTCAACACTGTAAGTAGTCTTCAGAAAAGAAGAGGAGCTAATCATTGAATGAATGCCTATTATGTGCAAGGCAATAAAAAATGCTGTCTCTCTCACTAACAAATTAGAGAAGGTACAGACAACTTCCCAAAGTTTAGTATATAGATACATACAGTGATTGGATAATATTTCAAAACAAAGAACATGAATCTTTCTTCCTTTCTCTCTCTCTCTCTCTATGTGTATGTGTGTGTGTATATCCCTTTGTAAAACAAAAAATAAAAACTCATAGAATGTTACTGCTAGAATTACCAGTCACCTAGTCCCAGTCCTTTGTTTTATATGTGAGATCCAGAGAGGTCAGGTGAGTTTTCAGGTATTCCATCGAGGGAAAAGAGCTTGAATTTGAATCCATCTCCTTTCCCAAGTAGAGTTATTTTCACTTTGTTTTCACATTCATTTATTTAGAGTCATCAAATACTCAGTGAGTGCCTTGTTCAGTAGGGCTGAAACAAAAGGTAGTATAGTTAAGCTTATCTTTTTCCTCTCCTCTCCTTTCCTTTTCTCTTTCTCTCTGCCCCCCTCCCTCTCTCCCTTCCTTCCTCCTTCTCCTTCTTTTTGTATTACTTACTCTGACAGGCATTATTCTGGATATTGGGAGTTCCTAAAGCTGACAGTTAGGTAGAGTGAGAGAATCAGATAGCTAGGAAGAGAGATAATACTATTACCGCTTCTTATAGGTAAGTGAAAATCAATGAGGGGATGCATGTAGATGTTATAGTTAACCTAAACTTATATTTCCCACATTATTTGGATATTTCGAGACAGATTTAAGGTTGAAACACAATACAATATTATTATCTATTGGTGTCCAGTTATTTGAACAATTCATGCCCACACCGTCATTTTATAAACATGTCATGTTGAAGTGAATAAATTAGATGCACTGTCTATCATTATGTCATCATTGATCCACAGCATAATGGAATCCTTGAAACAGTGAGGGGTGTTGGCAAATATTGGGGCAGGAGAAACTGATATAAATGTAGTTTCTTTAAGAATTCAACAGTGATTATTAAGACTTGTGCAAAAAAAATTTTCCCAATATTATCTGGATAGGGTAGGGTGGCTCTTTTCAAGATCAGCTACACTTTTAACAAAATTTGGAGACAAATGAAGTTTCATGATTATTCCAGAAGTTTGTCCATAGATTTTGAAAAGAAAAATGTACAATGATTTTGAAACTTAAAACTTTGGAGGAGAAAGTTTTTACCTCCCAGATGTTGGTGCACTTATGAAATTTAATGAAATTTCATGGAAATGCACACTGAAAAATGCCTTCCAGGACATTTGTCAGATTCTCAATATCGATTCATGAAATGGAAACCAGAAACTGTTCTGAGCTGTAGCCGTTATGTAACAGATAGTAAACATGTGTTTTTGACAAATGAATAGTTGGCAAATCAGGCATCTGGATGAAGTGGAATTTTGGACTCTATATTGCATAATTCACCCCTGACTATCCATCAGGGGAAAAAGAGCAAAGATAGAAAAGGTATTCTAAGGACATGGAATTCAGTTGATTATATGAGAAGAAATCTGCTTATCTTTACACTTTACTGTTGGAAAGATTTGACAAGTGCTAGAAATCCAATGTATGCCCTGAACTTGATGGTGTTTGGATGGGTTAAGAGGATTTAAAAATATATTCTTTGAAGTAACATTTTCAGGTAACCACAATTTTCCTAGTACATTTAAAAATCTTAGGTTTGGAAAGTTTTAACTATTTATTAATATATCAATGTTGTCATCTCTATTACTCTCTTTAGGTCAAAACTATTATTTCTTAGCACTGTACGTAAACCTACACCTTCTTATTGTTCTACTTTCCACTAGGATAAGTAAATACAAACGTATTCCATGGGTCGTATATGCTGAACATCTTTACTATACAATATGTCAGAGAATGTAATTAACCAGTGATGATGGCTGGATGAAGACTAGGTTAGGAAAAGGTGATCTGGTTTAGAGGTAATGTATAATAATAGAAGAAACAAGAGTTTGAATCCCATCCTAGCCTCTTACAAATATATAAACTTAACCAAGTTATAATCTCTGAGTCTCTGTCTTTTCAGTTGTAAAAATTAGTATGATAGTGTTATTGGGGAGAATTGAATGAGATACTGCTTATGGGGTAATTTAGTAAAACAAAAATTGGCACTCAACAATATTATAGTTTCCTTGCTGATCAATCTTTCTTTCCTCGTTGAATAGAATCTTTTGATATTGGAACTAGAGAGGGACTTACTGATCACTTAGTTCAAAAACTATCATATGCCCTTGGAGTCTTGAGACTTGGAAATACCTCAGGAGTCATCATTAGAAAGGATGACAATGAACCAGGGGGACAGGGCTCTGGAATCCTATTTCAACCTGCATCAGATGGTGCTCCATTCGGGGCAGTTTGTTTTGTACATTGCAAAACATACAATAGCATTTGAAGAAAGAATCTCACTATTTAATAAAAGTTTGAAATCCACTAATTTTATTTCACCTCACTCCAATTTTACCAATGAGAAGATTAAGACCCAGGGAGGTTATATTACTTGCCTAAAGTGACTAATTTTTTGGCACATTACCTATTAAACACAGGTAAAAGAATATGAGATGCACAATTTTTATGGAATAGGGTTTGGCAGATTCTATTTGGTAAAGAAAAAAAGAGACGTGACAGTATAGACCAGAGAGAATGAGTTGAAGATTTGATGATGGGTAAGCAGTATAGAGAGAAAGTTGGGGCTTCAGAAAAATGATCAGCATCAATGGGCTTAAAGTCCCAGTGGAGGAAGATGTAGATTCCATTCTTCTTGTGAGGATGGCAGGCATCCTGCTGCTGAATTGTGAGGGAGAATGGTACAGCTGATGTTGGACGCTTGGAAGAGCATATTTTGGAGAGTTGGCAGCCTTGGGTGTTGCTGAATGATGATGGAAGCAAGAAGTGAAGGTAAACTGAATCACAGATGCTTCTCAGAGCCATCACTGTGATATAAAGTTTCTGAGAATGAAATTTGGAGCAGTTGAGGGAAAAAATGCCTGGAGAAAAGTAGAGGTTGGTTGAATAGACCACAGAATTGTTGTCAATATGTCATTTTGAGGTGGCTGATTGATATTTATTTTGGTGAGTTTTATATATCACTGTTATTGCTTTTTGCTAAAATTCACTCATTGTGGCTTTTTTATGGCTGCTCTGAGCTACACTAATCTGCATCAAAACTGGAAAGATTTATGGCATCGGTTTTTAAAGACCTAGGGCATACCTAGTCACCACTTAACACAGAAAACATCTTTAAAGCTCTAACTTTAAGATGACCTTTGGGTTAGGAAAATATAAAAATCTCACTCTTGGGGGAAAATATTCTTGTCTAGGAATTGATTGTGTATGTTTAAGATTTCCAGTAAGTCAAAACCTTATAATATAAATTCTTCATCATATATTCTCTATCTCCAGAGCATCTTTTGGCACTTTAGTTTCTTAATAATGTTATCCTACTAATAATTAGGATATATTATCCTAATATGTATTTTTACTATCATAATAATTATTATTTTATTATTTTCCCTTTCCAACCGACTTAGCCCTGTCACGTGCAAGTAGGACAGGAAGATCTGTCTATTCCCATTTACAGATTAGGAAATTAAGTCTCAGAAGTTACTTGCTAAGGTCCCCAATCATATTATGTGTAAAGTCTGGTTTAAAAATCTTGTCTTCATATAAACCCACTTTTAGTTCACTTTATCAGGATGTCATCATGTAGCATATAATGTAGTGTACAATATGCTTCTTGATATATTGCCATCTCAGTCACTGTTTTTATATATAGTCTCTTCAAATAGATCATGAGTTACTGGAAAGAGCAACAGAATCTTTTTATTCCTTTTGACCTTCCAAATCTAGTACATAATATGTAGTTATTATTTGCTCATAATTTTTCAAAGACATATATAATAATATATATCATAATAATAGCTATCTCAGGGCTTCCCTGGTGGCGCAGTGGTTGGGAGTCCGCCTGCTGATGCAGGGGACACGGGTTCATGCCCCGGTCCGGGAGGATCCCACATGCCGCGGAGCGGCTGGGCCTGTGAGCCATGGCCACCGAGCCTGTGCGTCCGGAGCCTGTGGTCCGCAACGGGAGAGGCCACAGCAGTGAGAGACCCGCGTACCACAAAAAAAAATAATCATAATAAATAAATAATAGCTATCTCAGTGCCAGATTCTGTGCATACAAAAAGAATTAGGTATTAGGTAATATGTTTGTTCTCCAAGTGCTCAGTCAGATGGGAGAAGACAGGCAAGAAGTCCGACAGTAAGTATGGCTGCTTCCTTGCCATACAGGTCTCAGCTTAAATGCTTCCTCAGTGAAGACAGGTCTTACCTCCAATCTAAGGGTGTTCCCCTCCCCTAAACTCTAGTACATCTTGTCAATTCCCAAGAAAGACTTTTCTGACTGCTTCATTTAAAATGACCCCAAGACCCACATCATCTCGTTTTATTTTCACTATAACACTTATTCCTATTTATATTTGTATTTGTTCATTTGTTTTACTTTCTGTCTCCTTTCACTGGAATAAATGCTCATGAAAGCAGGGACAGTTTTGTCTTGATGTTCACTGCTGTATGTCCCAATCTTAGAAAAGCAGGTGCTTAATAAATATTTAAAGCATGGAGGAATAATCTTATCTAGCCTCATAGCTTTAAATACCATCTAAATACTGATGACTCCAAAATTCTAAGTAAAAGTTTTGTCTCCAGCCCTTACCTCTCCACTGAGCCAGCTTAATACGTGCTTTCATAATCTACATGGTCAAGTCAAAACCCATGGGTCCAATCTAATGCCTCTCCTATTAGATCTGCCTAGAAAATATATATCAGATTTATCAACTTCTCTACTATTTCTGCCACCACCATTTTACTCCATGACACTATCTTCTCCCACATTACTTAATGCAAAAGACTTATGTATTAGTTTCCTATTGCTGCTATAAACAAATGACCACACACTTAGTGACTTAGAGCAACACAAATTAATTATCTTACAGTTCTTGGGTTCAGAAGTCCAAAATGGGTCTTAGTGGGCTAAAATAAAGGTGTTGTCAGGGCTTTGTTCCTTCAGGAGGCTCTTGAGGAAAATCGATTTCCCTGCCTTTTTTAGGTTCTAGAAGGCATTTCCATTTCTTGGCTGGTGATCCCGTCCTTCATCTTCAAAGCCAGCAGTATAGCATCTTCTAATCTCTTTCTCTGTTTCTATTATCATATTACCTTTTTTCACTCTGACCCTTTCTCTCTTGAAAGGACCCTTGAGATAACATTGGGCCAAACTTCAGGATAATCTTCCAACTGAAGATCCTTAACTTAATCATATCTTCAAAGTCCCCTTTGCTTTGTGTGTAAGGTAACATATTCACGGGTTCTGGGGACTAAGATGTGGACATCTTTGATGTGACTCTGCTAGTCATTACTGTTATTAATTATAGTCAATAATGAGTATGAACTAATTTTATAATTGGGTGTTTTTTAATACATTATGATTTAGTCCATTGATGGAATGCTATCCAACCATTATGATGATGAAGTTTTAAAAGTAGGTTATACAACAGTAAGGGTTATTTGGTGTTATTTTTGCAAAGCATCTTTCTGTGTATATATTCAAGGGAAAATTAGGGAGGGAGCTATAGCAAACAAGCTAGGAGGTTATTTTTTGTTTTTTATTCATTTGCATTTTTTGAATTGTCTTTAGTATATGTTTATTAAAAAGAAAGGTAAAGCACAAAACAAAATATCCATTGCACTAACACAGGGAGAAAAAGATGAGGCCAATCCATACTCGACCATCAGATTCATCTAGCTAGTATAGAACTCTGCTAATGGCTTCTGTTATGTGCTTAATAAAGTCAAAACTTAGCTTGATATTCAAGATTCACTATGAACTGATCCTACCTTGTCTTACTAGCTCTTTGCTCAGTCATTTCCTATGTTTGATTATAGCATATTTTTGTCCACTTGATTTTTTCCTACATCTACCTATTCAATTCTACCCATTCAGGAAGGGCCAGATTAAGTACGTTTTCTACAAAAAGTACGCTCTTACTGCTAAAGTGACCTTTCTCACCTAAACTCTCATAATAGTCTGTAATATTATTATGACATTTACCATATACTGTATTTTATTGTAGTTATTTTGTATATGGTTCATGTTTCCAACTAGTTTTAAAAATGCTTCATGTCATGGTTCATGTCCTTTACATATCCTTGAATATCATCATGCCCTGTATATAAACACTTTCTAATTGAATGAACAGTGAACTTACAAATTTGCATTATTCTTATTGGTTTGCATTTCTTAATGTTCTCTTTATTCACTAGCTGTATGATTATCTTACAGTTGATGGGTATTTTAAATCCCTTCTCTACCAACTAATATCAGTATACTCTTGGGCCAGTCACTTAGCCTCTCTATGCTTTATATACATAATTTTCTTTTAAAGAAAACCTTTTTAATCTTACGGTACAGTACCTTGAAAAGTACAGTAGTACAGTACAACAGCTGGCATACAGGGGCACATTAGCATCTTTGAAAGTTTGCAACTTGAACGTTTGTGTGTAGAGGACTTACTGTACTCCAAAGAATGTTGGTTTTTCATACAGGTTCCCTCATAGATATCTGAGTAATGGGGTCAGAAAGATGTTATGGCATAAAGCGAAAATGGGGAAGACAGCTGATCCTGGTCCCATAAGCAAGTTTAGCCAATTTAGACAAGTTTAAGCCTGGTATGGCCAGGTCAGTGAGGGCACAGACAGAGGAGCAAGAGTCCATGTCCCCTGGCACAGCCATGAACTTGGTCAGGTTTGTTTGCGTTATGAGTGCACTTTCTCTCTAATTCTAGGTACCCCATTAGGGAAACTTGTCCTCCTCTCCTCCCACTCAGTCCCATGGCTCTCTTACAAAATCTCTTCTCAAAGGTCTCCAGTCTGAAGCCAAATGATCTTATCAAGGGAGTTCCACAGCACATTATTAAACAAAAAGCAACTGTTTTAAAAGTTTATATGCTTTATATTTTTTAATGGTAGGGTTTTCAGAATTAATTGTGATAATGCATGTAGAATTGTACATCATAAGCAACTGATAAATGTTAGATAAATTGTAAAATAAATTTTTATTTTGTATTATTATTAATAATAATTGTTACTCTCATGACATTACCATTTAGAAATCTCCCTTTGAGAGAAATTTTAATTTTTACTTATATGTAAGTTATATAGTGTTAATGTAGTTTCCTTTTACTGTGTAGTAATTGGACTGGATGGACTAGTTAAGATTACTCTAGCTGCTGTAAAAAATAAACCACCAAATCTCAATAGGTTAATACAGTAAAAGTTTATTCCCTGACAGTGTCAGGAATAGTGGTGGGTTGGTCTTAGTTCTCACCCAGTCTTTCAGAAACCCAGGCTGACTAAAATCTGCTTCCTTCAACAGCTGGCTTACAAGGTCACCTTAAGTAAATATTTCCAACTGGCTGATGCGAGAAGAACAAAAGATCATTGAGGATTGTATAGGAGATTCTTATGCCCCAGGACTGGAAGTGGGGAATCTCACTTCTACTTTGATTCCTTTGACTACAGCTTGGCTTCACCAAGATAAAAGGGAAGCTGGGAAATGTAGTCTCTAGCCAGGCAGCTACTTTCCAGCAACAGCTATGAAAGAAGCAAAGGAATACAAGGGGGAAATAGCTGTCTTGTTAGATAACAAGCTATTTCTGCCATATTATTTAAAGTTTATTAATACTTAAATGTTATTACAGCAGTCACCTTAACGTAATAGGAATCATATCATGTGAAACAATAATTCGAATCTGTTCTTGGTTGCCAGCACTGCCCTCCCAATCTTTTAAACTTTATCTGAGGCTACATTTAATCTCTTAAAATGTACTTAAGTGTAAGTGTAAATATCTACATTTAAAGACACAAGAGTCATGATATTAAGTTACATACATATGTTTTTTAAAAAAGGAAATCAAAGTAATGACTCCTTTAAAACACTTTTTCCCCCATTAGAGAAAGAGTAGAACTATTTTAGGAAGTTAGGTTTAAGTTTAATACACTGAAAATCAGAAGCAGAATTTCTTAAAATGTTGGGTGGGGCTTATTTTGAGGAAAAATATTATGGTGTTCATTTTTACCAATATTTGGGGTAAACTTAAAGTGATGAGAGGATAGGAAGAGGAAATCTGTATCTATATTTTACACAAAAAGAAGTCTTTGATCAGATGGCAAAGGTGATGGGAGAAGCCATGTATTGGGTTGGCCAAAAATTTCGTTTGGGTTTTTCAGTAAGATGTTATGGAAAAACCCGAACGAACCTTTTGGCCAACCCAGTACTTCCCAGGAGGACTCTAAACCATGTGGAGGGGTGACCTGTTATGTCTGCAGGAAGCACTGTGGGATTGGGAAGTTGTATGGAAATTACCACCTGCAAATGCTGGCACTTATCAAATTTAAGTCATCTATGCTTATAGGTATTGCCATCCAACTTTCCCTTGCAAAGGTAGCTATTAAAGTTGAGAAGGGCTTGGGACTTTGTGTTGTTGGCATTAGGGTAAAGTACATTCACAAGCTTACCACCCCCTACCCTGAAAGGCTTTTCTGTACTTAACCTTAGGTAAAATTTAGATTTCCCTTAGTACAAAAAATTAAGATATAAAACTAGGAAGAAAATCCAGTAATGTTGTTGGTTGAAAACTGTTGTAGGAATAATGCCTTTTTTTAATTGAAAAATGTTCAAGTGGGGCTTCCCTGGTGGCGCAGTGGTTGAGAGTCCGCCTGCTGATGCAGGGGACACGGGTTCATGCCCCGGTCTGGGAAGATCCTACATGCCACGGAGCGGCTGGGCCCCATGAGCCATGGCCGCTGAGCCTGCGCGTCCGGAGCCTGTGCTCCACAACGGGAGAGGCCACAACAGTGAGAGGCCCGCGTACCGCAAAAAAAAAAAAAAAAAAAAAAAAAAAAAAAAAAAAAGAAAAAAGAAAAATAAAGTTCAAGTGTTCTAATCATGACTCTTGTTAGTATCATGAGTTAGACAATAATCAGTTCCTGTGTTGTTCTTTTTATAAGGAGCTATATACAGCCTAATTTTATTATGACAAATGCCCTGAGACTCAGTCTAAGTATACCTGACACACATCTGAAAGAATAATCTCCACGTGAATGTAACTCTGTGGAAAAGAAAATAACCTCAAGAACAGCAACTAACATTTATTGATGCTTACTACGTGTAAGACAGTTTGCTAAGTGCTCTACTTTTATCTCAAGTCATAAGTATTATTCTAATGCCATTTTAAAAAGAAGGAAGTACGGGGCTTCCCTGGTGGCGCAGTGGTTGAGAGTCCGCCTGCTGATGCAGGGGACATGGGTTCGTGCCCTGGTCCGGGAAGATCCCACATGCCGCGGAGCGGCTGGGAGCGGCTCCGCAATGGGAGAGGCCACAGCAGTGAGAGGCCCGCGTACCACACACACAAAAAAAGATAAGAAAGTATTATCACTATCAGTTTTTTAAATATGAGAAAACTGAGGCTCACGTGGTAAAATAACTTGCCCAAGTTTAGCTAACAAACGTTAAGTCTGTAATATGATCAAGGCAGCCTGACCTTTGTGGTTGCTCACTGAACCCTGTGCTCTCTGCCTTTCCATAGGTGTGGTCTTGCACACAGAGCACCTTCAAACTGTGTGCTTTCACATAGCTCCAAACTTGGGTGTCATCTGTGATTCATCGATTTCCCATAACCACCATTTCTAAATGCCTTTACCAGCCTCGCTTTCCGTTTTGATCTCACAGTTCATTCGTTGATGCCTCGTTCGGTAAAACATTTACTCATTGCATATTGTGCTGCAGGCACTGTGTAAGGATGTGAGGCTACTGTGAACAACATTGATTCATTGATTCCAATCTTTCCCTCCTATAACTCATCTTGCATTACTCCTTCCAGACCAATAGCCCTTCAATGTTGCTTTTATCCTGGAAACCTAAGCTCTTCTGCGTAAACTTAAAGGCTTTTAAAACACCCATCTCATCTTAATGTCCTGCTAAACAGCATGTCCTATCCTCTCATTTCTACCTCTATGCTTTCACACACTGCTTTGCTTCTCAGCTAATCTAAATTCTAATCATCCTTTAAGGTTAGTTTTCCCATGAGGTTGTTATTCCCCATGAGATAGGGAATGCACACACATATACACACATACAATTACATACCATTTTTTTCTAGTTGGTATACATTTACACAGAAAGGATAAAATACAAAAATAAAAATCATACATTTTCCTTGCAAAAATACAACACAGTGTTGGGGAATCAGCCATCATCTGCCCTCTCCATCCCTCACATCAAAGTAATCAATGTTAATAGTTGTTACTTTCCTTCTTTTCTCTATATGTTTTGATTATAGAGACTATATCTTAAGTATGTTTGTAGTTAGTGTTGTATATTGCTGAGTACATAATAATAAAGAATTTAATATTTTAATTTGTTAATTCTATTGAAATGAAACCATTGGAAATTTAGGGTCAATCCCAACCCAGCTCTGGGGTCTATGAATAGATTATTGTCATATTAAAAACATATTATTGAGTTCTGCTTAGTGGTATCTCTGTACTTTCAAAAGGTAAAATTAAATAAGTTGCCATTTGCACATTCTAGTGAATACAATTGCTTATTTCTGTAGGAGGTGTGTATTCATTCCGGAAATTATAAAGCATCACCTAAGGCATCTTGATGGACTTATCCTGCACAAAGTAATTACCTATCATAGTCATGAAGTTGCCATGATCATCTCCACCACAATATTAAATATTAAACAATATTTAACATTTGGGTTATAACAAAGAATCTTTTAAAAATATTTATTTGGCAAAAATTCAAAATGTACTTTGTCTATTTTTGTTTAAAATAATAAATATATTGTTCTAAATTTAGTAATATATAATCATAAAATTCATTGAAGTTTGAGCTTTTGAATTAAAATTGGATGTTTCCACATAGTCATGAATGAGGTGAAGTATAGAAATCTCACTGGTATGTGCTCTGGGTCTCAGCTGCCCATTTCTTAGAACTGCTAATGTGTTTTGACAAATAATTTTTTTTAAATTTAGCGGCTACATATTGTGACCAATTGTTGTACATTAGAAAGAATTGTGCCTTCATTCTACCCATTTTATTTCCTCAGGCACTATTTATTTTAAATTAAATGAGTAAATAATCATTAAAATAAAATTTTGATCATAATATATGTTGTCTTTATCATGCATTAATACAAGATATGTACCTCATTATGGATAGATAAAAATAGAATTGTTAACTTTGTGCAAGGAATAATCTTAGTATTCATGCTATCTACTAATTATTCTTTTAAGCTTAATTGGTCACATGTGAATGTATGTAGTAAGGCTTGTCCTGCTGTCTGGTTTACAATGTCAAATCATTTTTATGTAGAAATAGGAATGTTATGGGTGCAGTATAGGTAACTTTCCATAGAACATTTGAATTTGGAAGTTTTGTTAATTTGTTTTTTGGTTCTCCAAATTATGAGCTGTATGATCTTAGGTAGTTACTTAATTTCTATGGACCTCAACTTTCTCATTTGAAAAATGGGAATAATAAGAGGTGCAAAGGATTAATGTAAAATTTAAATGAGATAATGTGCATAAAGCACTTGGGGCCTAGAAAGTGCTTCAAAGGTGTTGGAATTTATTAATTTTTAAAAGACTTTCAGGCGTTAACGATTCCACAGCATACTTATTGCAGATGCTTGTTTCATAGAAGCTTAACTTGGCTCAACAACCTTGACCCAAAGATATTATATGAATGGCACCTAGAATCGTTGTAATACAAAATGCAGTTCCTGACTCAATTCTCTGCTCCAGACTTGACCTAATCTATTTCCTGGACAACATTAGCATAAGTTTATAAGTAGGAACTAGTTGAAGTACCCTCCTCCTGTCTTTCTCTCCTGGTGAAGATCAAAGAGAGTGTGCCTGCTGAGCTAATTCAAGTCTCCTGAATTTGAAGTTGTGGGAAGAGGGTAGCATAAACCATATGGCTTTGCTTATAGCAAGTTCTTGACAGATATGCTTGTGAATGTTTGTAGTTAGTGACAAATGTATTTGAAGATGGACATAATATCTTACATATTAGCCACATTAATAGTGAATTGGACACTTGTGTCAACTGCCTGTTAAATATTGAAAACTTACAAAAGAGAAATATGGCTCATAAGTTTTTTTATTTAAGTATGAAAGCCATTATATTCTAGTCTTGACTTGGTTGGGAAACTGTGGACCAGTACTTCCGGTCTCAAAGAATTCATATTGTCATTTGAAGACGTCGAGTATTTTGAGTGGGAAACTTTGAACAAATGCACTGAGTTCAGTCCTACCTTTCTTCCTTAATTTGCTGAGTGAATAACATTGTGTTTAGTAATAATACATTTCTGTGGGCTTATTATGAGTATTAAAAAGGTAATATATGTAATATGCATATAATTATACTTGGCACATAGGGAGTGATATGTAAATCTTAACTATTCTTATTGTTCTTATTATTCTGGAATATGTACTATATTTTTGTTATTTCAGTGGTTTATAATAGCAAATCTCTTGAGATCTCATTTAGCTAGTCATGAAGGAAGAAGTTATTATGCTTCAGATCTTAAAAATTAACAAAAATATTTAATAATCAACAAACTATAGTTACATATTAGAAAGTTGAGTGAAATCTTAGAAAAAAAATTGTGTTTATGTTCAATTCATGTATTTATGCCAGTATAGGGTTGACTGATACAACACATGCCTAAGGGGATTTAGGCTAATTTTGTTATCCATAAGATGTACAATTACTGACATAGGTTCTTGCTTTTAATCATAGAAAATTCTTATTTAGTGTAAGTAGAGGGAACAGAACATTGATGCTTAAAGTTGGGAACAAAGTTGGTTGCAGAATCTGAATGAAATCCACCCTAGATGAAATCAGACATTGTTTTGTGTTACTTGAGAGTAAATTTTTATACCTTTGCCATCAGTGATTCCTCTTTTACACTTTCTACTCTGTTGCATGATAGACTTTCAACTCCAAGGTAACGACTCCCTGGTCAGAGACTTTGAGCTAACAGAACTTTGGACTTCAGTCCTGAGAACAGAGCCATGCTCCCTAGTAAGTCTTCCCAGTCATTGAACATATCATTGATTCTTATCAAGTGGTTTGTCTTGCTTAGCATTTGTACTGCAGGGATAAAATTATTGATTAGGTCTATATTTCACAGGAAGAAAATATTAAATAATTATATCTGCTATCCATTCTTAAAAAATGGAACATATTGCTTTTTAAAGTTCAAAAACAGCTTTTAAAGGATGCTAGGAGTTTCAAGTTATAATGCTTGCAGTGTAGAGCAATGCACACATAGAGCTCTCTGACACTGAAAATACCTAGCCCAGTGGATTCCTTTGAGGCAGTCTTCATAACTGACATGCACTACAGTGATCCTTGCTGGCTTTACAGTGTCTTACGCTGAGGATGATAAATGGCATCTCATTAACTTTTATCTCTTTTGTTCCATGTGGAGTCTATTTCTGACCTGTGATTTGTAAGTGTTCTCTTGAAGGTCAGCAAAGGACTTTTCTCCCTAAAGGTCCTCCTTAGCCATTCTGAAGCATTTGACACAGTTGCGTACAACCTTTCTTAAACCTGTCTTCCATTTCTATCTCTAGTTGGCCTTATCCTGTTTCTCTGTATCTCTGACTATTCCTTCTGTTTGGTGCTCATTCTTCTCCCTTTCTAAACTTCTGCCTTCTGAGTCCTTATCATTGCTTGTGCCCTCTGCACTCTTAAAACTTCATAGATTTTACCATTGTAGCAAATTACTTCTCAGCTCATTTCTCAGGCCAATCAAGTTGCCACATTTCCAACTAAGTGCCTGATGAATTTCTCCCTCTATAGTGGGCTGTTACCAGTATTCAACATGTCCAAATAAAGTCCTCTCATGTTTTCCTGATTTCAGTTATTGAATCAAGGTTTGTCACTTACAGCTTCCTCCTAATAAATATAAATTTCATAAAGCTGTCAAATTTTTCTTCTGAAAGCAGGGTCCAATTGTGCAATTTTTTTCTCCAGCAAGTTTTAAACTTGAATTCAGAGTTCCAAGACAAGAGTACTACCAATTTCTTAGGGTTGTATTGAAGATTAAAAGAGACATCGTAGATAAAGGTGACCAACATTATATGTGCCACATGGAAATATAGTCAACGTATTATTCGTGACTATGACTAATTATATTATCTTCTGATCACTAATTTTATTACTTCAAATATGTTCTTTTAAGTGCTATTTAAATTAATTCTATGATATCATCTCAGTTATCATTTATATAAAAATATCTATTATGTACCATTACAAATGATAGTATTAATTTGTGAGAAATATAATTTACTTGATTTTATGCAATCTTACACTAGAAGGAATAGAAAGATTAATACTTCCCCAGAGAAAAAGAGAACTGTACTAGAAACCCAAAACCATATCTCTTTGTCTGGATTCTACCACTTGGGTAAATTATTTTATCCTCTGTATCTTTGTTTTTTTAATCTCTAAATTGGAGATATGAATATATTTTCTGACTGTTTACCTTATAGGTTTATGATGAGCCTTGGATAGTGGTTCTACCCCATTAGGGCTTTTGTTCCCTTGCCCTCTTGGAAGGGCTGTACCCTTTGCCTCAGTTTTCACACAGGCCCCTCTTATACCCATCAAAACCTGATCCCAAGATAGGAAAAACATCCTTAATGACAAAGTCTAAATTATTGATAACACTTATTGTGTGACTTCTTCCCAAAGGTTAAAGTAATAATAATAATGACAATAATATACTGCTAAGCAGTGAACAACGTAATATTATTTTTTTAACAAGAAGAAAAAGGGGAACAAACACATGCTGTGAGCATCACAGATGGACTCTGTAATACTGTTCCCTATCCACAAAGTATTATTGTCTGCCTGAGAATTTAAAAGTGAAAAGTGTATTTAACTCAAACATTTGGTAGTAAAGCTTATGTGCAAATTTGGTACAAGTCATGTAGAGACCCAGTGGAGCTGAGAATGAAGGAAGCTGTGTTTTCTATCTGCCTTTGTTTCTTGGCTGAAAGCTCTTCTAGGATATGCTGCTTCTTGCTGGGTTCAAACTGTTGGCCCTTGGCCCTATGAAGGAAAAATGGAGAACAAAATTTGTTGATGCTGAGTGTTTCCTCTTAAAGATCATATAATCCATTATCTTAGATAACATTCTACAGAACATTTTAAATATCTCATGTATCTAGTAGATCTCTGTATCACTGATCTTTAGTATCTTCTTTTTTTTTATTAGTTTCTGCTTTATAACAAAGTGAATCAGTCATACATATACATCTGTTCCCACATCCCTTCCCTCTCGCGTCTCCCTCCCTCCCACCCTCACTATCCCACCCCTCCAGGCGGTCACAAAGCACCGAGCTGATCTCCCTGTGCTATGTGGCCACTTCCCACTAACTATCTACCTTATGTTTGGTACTGTATATATGTCCATGCCTCTCGCTTTGATACAGCTTACCCTTCCCCCTCCCCATATCCTCAAGTCCATTCTCAAGTAGGTCTGTGTCTTTATTCCCGTTTTACCCCTAGGTTCTTCATGACATTTTTTTTTAATTCCATATATATGTGTTAGCATACGGTATTTGTCTTTCTCTTTCTGACTTACTTCACTCTGTATGACAGACTCTAGGTCTATCCACCTCATTACAAATAGCTCAGTTTCGTTTCTTTTTATGGCTGAGTAATATTCCATTGTATATATGTGCCACATCTTCTTTATCCATTCATCCGATGATGGACACTTAGGTTGTTTCCATCTCCGGGCTATTGTGAATAGAGCTGCAATGAACATTTTGGTACATGTCTCTTTTTGAATTATGGTTTTCTCAGGGTATATGCCTAGTAGTGGGATTGCTGGGTCATATGGTAGTTCTATTTGTAGTTTTTTAAGGAACCTCCATACTGTTCTCCATAGTGGCTGTACCAATTCACATTCCCACCAACAATGCAAGAGGGTTCCCTTTTCTCCACACCCTCTCCAGCATTTATTGTTTCTAGATTTTTTGATGATGGCCATTCTGACTGGTGTGAGATGATATCTCATTGTAGTTTTGATTTGCATTTCTCTAATGATTAATGATGTTGAGCATTCTTTCATGTGTTTGTTGGCAGTCTGTATATCTTCTTTGGAGAAATGCCTATTTAAGTCTTCTGCCCATTTTTGGATTGGGTTGTTTGTTTTTTTGCTATTGAGCTGCATGAGCTGCTTATAAATTTTGGAGGTTAATCCTTTGTCACTTGCTTCATTTGCAAATATTTTCTCCCATTCTGAGGGTTGTCTTTTTGTCTTGTTTATGGTTTCCTTTGCTGTGCAAAAGCTTTGAAGTTTCATTAGGTCCCATTTGTCTATCTTTGTTTTTATTTCCATTTCTCTAGGAGGTGGGTCAAAAAGGATCTTGCTGTGATTTATGTCATAGAGTGTTCTACCTATGTTTTCCTCTAAGAGTTTGATAGTTTCTGGCCTTACATTTAGGTCTTTAATCCATTTTGAGCTTATTTTTGTGTATGGTGTTAGGGTATGATCTAATCTCAAGCTTTTACGTGTCCCTGTCCAGTTTTCCCAGCACCACTTATTGAAGAGGCTGTCCTTTCTCCACTGTATATTCCTGCCTCCTTTATCAAAGATAAGTTGACCATATGTGCGTGGGTTTATCTCTGGGCTTTCTATCCTGTTCCATTGATCTATCTTTCTGTTTTTGTGCCAGTACCACACTGTCTTGATTACTGTAGCTTTGTAGTAGAGTCTGAAGTCAGGGAGCCTGATTCCTCAAGCTCCGTTTTTCATTCTCAAGATTGCTTTGGCTATTCGGGGTCTTTTGTTTTTCCAAACAAATTTTGAAATTTTTTGTTCTAGTTCTGTGAAAAATGCCAGTGGTAGCTTGATAGGGATTGCATTGAATCTGTAGATTGCTTTGGGTAGTAGAGTCATTTTCACAATATTGATTCTTCCAATCCAGGAGCATGGTATATCTCTCCATCTATTTGTATCATCTTTAATTTCTTTCATCAGTGCCTTATAATTTTCTGCATACAGGTCTTTTGTCTCCTTAGGTAGGTTTATTCCTAGATATTTTATTCTTTTTGTTGCAATGGTAAATGGGAGTGTTTTCTTGATTTCACTTTCAGATTTTTCATCATTAGTGTACAGGAATGCCAGAGATTTCTGTGCATTAATTTTGTATCCTGCTACTTTACTGAATTCATTGATTAGCTCTAGTAGTTTTCTGGTAGCATCTTTAGGATTCTCTATGTATAGTATCATGTCATCTGCAAACAGTGACAGCTTTACTTCTTGTTTTCCAATTTGGATTCCTTTTATTTCCTTTTCTTCTCTGATTGCTGTGGCTAAAACTTCCAAAACTATGTTGAATAAGAGTGGTGAGAGTGGGCAACCTTGTCTTGTTCCTGATCTTAGTGGAAATGGTTTCAGTTTTTCACCATTGAGGACGATGTTGGCTGTGGGTTTGTCATATATGGCCTTTATTATGTTGAGGAAAGTTCCCCCTATGCCTACTTTCTGCATAGGGTGTTGAATTTTGTCGAAAGCTTTCTCTGCATCTATTGAGATGATCATATGGTTTTTCTCCTTCAATTTGTTTATATGGTGTATCACATTGATTGATTTGCATATATTGAAGAATCCTTGCATTCCTGGAATAAACCCCACTTGATCATGGTGTATGATCCTTTTAATGTGCTGTTGGATTCTGTTTGCTAGTATTTTGTTGAGGATTTTTGCATCTATGTTCATCAGTGATATTGGCCTGTAGTTTTCTTTCTTTGTGACATCCTTGTCTGGTTTTGGTATCAAGGTGATGGTGGCCTTGTAGAATGAGTTTGGGAGTGTTCCTCCCTCTGCTATATTTTGGAAGAGTTTGAGAAGGATAGGTGTTAGCTCCTCTGTAAATGTTTGATAGAATTCGCCTGTGAAGCCATCTGGTCCTGGGCTTTTGTTTTTTTATCACAGTTTCAATTTCAGTGCTTGTGATTGGTCTATACATATTTTCTGTTTCTTCCTGAGTCAGTCTTGGCAGGTTGTGCATTTCTAAGAATTTGTCCATTTCTTCCAGGTTGTCCATTTTATTGGCATAGAGTTGCTTATAGTAATCTCTCACGATCTTTTGTATTTCTGCAGTGTCAGTTGTTACTTCTCCTTTTTCATTTTTAATTCTATTGATTTGAGTCTTCTCCTTCTTTTTTCTTGATGAGTCTGGCTAATGGTTTATCAATTTTGTTTATCTTCTCAAAGAACCAGCTTTTAGTTTTATTGATCTTTGCTATTGTTTCCTTGATTTTTCATTTATTTCTGATCTGATCTTTATTATTTCTTTCCTTCTGCTAACTTTGGGGGGTTTTTGTTCTTCTTTCTCTAATTGCTTTAGGTGCAATGTCAGGTTGTTTACTTGAGATGTTTCCTGTTTCTTAAGGTGGGCTTCTATTGCTATAAAATTCCCCCTTAGAACTGCTTTTGCTGCGTCCCATAGGTTTTGGGTCATCATGTCTCCATTGTCATTTGTCTCTAGGTATTTTTTAATTTCCTCTTTGATTTCTTCAGTGATCACTTCGTTATTAAGTAGTGTATTGTTTAGCCTCCATGTGTTTGTATTTTTTACAGATCTTTTCCTGTAATTGATGTCTAGTCTCATAGCATTGTGGTTGGAAAAGATACTTGATACAATTTCAATTTTCTTAAATTTACCAAGGCTTGATTTGTGACCCAAGATATGATCTATCCTGGAGAATGTTCCATGAGCACTTGAGAAAAATGTGTATTCTGTTGTTTTTGGATGGAGTGTCCTATAAATATCAATTAAGTCCAACTTGTTTAATGTATCATTTAAAGCTTGTGTTTCCTTATTTATTTTCATTTTGGATGATCTGTCCATTGGTGAAAGTGGGGTTTTAAAGTCCCCTACTATGAGTGTGTTACTGTCGATTTCCCCTTTTATGGCTGTTAGTATTTGCCTTATGTATTGAGGTGCTCCTATGTTGGGTGCATAAATATTTACAATTGTTATATCTTCTTCTTGGATTGATCTTTAGTATCTTCTTGTAAGACATTTAACAATATAACATGTAAGTATGAGAGAACTTTGCATTTGATGGTGGTTCTATTATATGCTCATTCCTATTCTGTAGAAGCATTGTGAAACACAGGTACCTAGAGTAGTCAAATTCATAGAGACAGAAAGTAGAAGGCTGGTTGCCAGGGGTTTGGGGGGAGAGGGGAATGGGGAGTTAACGTTTAATGGGTACAGAGTTTCAGTTTGGGAAAATGAAGAGTTCTGGAGTTGGATGGTGGTGATGGTTGTACAACAATGTGAATGCACTTAATACCCCTGAACTCTACACTTAAAAATGGTTAAAATCGTAAATTTTACATTATGTATATTTTTCCATAATAAAAAAATTAATCACATTGTCAAGGGCAGTGTTTTTCAAACTGCAAGCCATGATGCATTAGTTGATCATGAAAGCAATTAATAGGTCATGATCAGCATTTAAACAAATGAAAGAAGGAGAATAGAACAGAAAAAAAAAATGTAAATGCATTGCTCATAGTAAGGGTAAGAAGTATGGTTCAAACTTGTGTTTCATGATAATTTAGCCAGTTTGTATTGGTATGGTGGTAATGTGGTGTACATGGCTGATGCTTTAGTCTCTTTGGTTAATGCCCTATTCTGAAAGATGGATGCCTGTAACACACTGGTTGTTAAATATTTGGAAAATCACCTCTGTGTGTATAGTGTACTGGATCATGATATAAAATATATTTCTTATTGTGGTGGATAGTCAAAAAATTGAAAGACAAAAATTTCAGGTGGGAGAAAGTCTTATTGACAGGCAGCAAATTCTTGCATCAGCAAGCCTAGGGAACTGGTGTCCAGCACATGCCTGCAGCTGTAATTGAAGCATTGGCAATAAAGCTTTATCTGTCTCTCTGGCCATTGAGGGGTCTTGATTTTGTGGAAGATGAGATCACCTATTCAGATTAACATGCTTTCACCAGTGCTAAAACACTGATTGAATAAAATCAGGAGGCTGAAGTCAGATGGAGGAAAACTGGCCAGGTCTTAGAGTTTTTACATGAAGTACTCCATCTGTGGTTTTCTGGGGGGTTTTTTGTTGTTGTTGTAGGTTTTTTTTTAATAACAGATTTTTGCACCCAGCTGAGTCTAGGCCAATTTGCTGTGTAATTCATATAAAACTTTTCCTGACTCAGCAGCTATAAATCCATTCAGCTGTCCTTTGCAGCTCATGGGCAGTGTCCCAGTACTATTTGAGACTTAATTTCACTGGGTCATTAGTGCATAACTCTCTAGAGAATGCTTCCATTTTAGTTTTCCTTGATTTTTTTCCAAAGAGGAAAAGTCTTTCTTGACAGACGGCTGTTACTGGTGGCTGGCAAGCAAGCTGATGGATGAGGATCTTTTTTCCTCTGGAATGTGCAGTGGGGCATGCTCAGCAGTGTCACTGTGGCAAACTGTTCATTAGCCTTGCTTTTGGAGGCTACTAGAGATGCTGTTGGTGCGTGATGCTGTGTGAACTCTGCTCACATCCAGCTGGACTAAATAGGTTAATTGCTCAGTGGAATCAGCTCTTCCATGTTAGCTGGCCTAACATCTGGGTGGTAAACACCAAGAATTACTCTTGTGAATTCACAACTGAGGTCTCTGGTCTGATTGAGAGTTTTGTAACAGCTGTTTGAAACATGTATGATGAAGCATGTCTGCTTTACCTGTACTACTTGCTAGTTGTTAGGTATGTTTCTGCATTTACTTTTATGTAAAACTGTGCAGTCAGTAAATTTCAGATTGAGAAAGACTCCCTGTCATTTCTCGTAATCTGGGACCAAGAAGATGCTTCACAATATTGTTCAGAGCTAAAGAATTAGACAAGTTTAAATATAAGTTAATTTTGTCATCTATTCATCACAAAGACAATGGCTGGACTCAAAACTGCCAGACACTCATGAGTTTTCTAGTCAAACCACAATTTTAATAATACCTTTCAAATCTCATTTCTTGATTCTTATTTTCCTTTTGAGTAAGAAATTTCTTTCTTAGAATAGGAAAATAATGTAATTTTTCCTTGTTTTCTTCTTTTCTAAAATCTTGCCTTCCTGCTTTTTCCTACCTCACCTTAGCTTCCAACTCCCAGGCAACCATGAATCTGCTTTCTGTCATTATAAATTAGTTTGAATTTTTCTAGACTTTTATATAAATGAAATTATATTTCCTTAAGTCTGGCTTCTTTCATTCAGCATAATTATTTGAGAAGCATCCACATGTTGCTTGTATGAATAGTTCACTGCTTTTTAATACTTAGTAGTATTATGTTGCATGATTAGATCACAATTTGTTTATCCATTCACCTGTTGATGGCTATTTGAGTCATTTGAAGTGTTCTATGGGTGTGCCTCTGTGTGTGTGTGTGTGTGTGTGTGTATCTGCTATAAACATTTACTTACAAGTCTTTATGTTGACATATGCTTTTATTTCTTTTGGGAACATACTAGGAGTAGAATGACTAGGTCATATGATATATTTAGCACTGTAAGAAATTGTCAAACAGTTTTTCAAAGTTGTTCCATTTTTACATTTGCACTAAGTGTATGTGAGACTTCTAGTTCTTCCATTTCCTTCACATCATCACCAGCACTTGGTTTAGTTAGTCTTTTCAATTTTAGCAATTCTGATAGGTGTGTAAGAATGTATCATTCTAGTTTTGTTTGAATTTTCCTAATGACTACTGATGTTGAACATCCTTTAGCATGCGTACGTACTGCCTTTTTTTTTTTATTCCCAGCACCATTTGTTGAAAGGGTTGTCTTTTCTCCTCTAAATTGCCCTTGCATTTTTGTTGAAAGTCAATTGTCCTTATAGGTGTGGGTCTATTTCTGGACTCTTTATTATGTTCCACTCATCTACTTTTCTATCTTTATGTCAGTACTATATAGTCTTGATTATCCTAGCTTAATAATAAATCTTAATATAAGGAGGTATTAGTTCTCTTTGTTTTTCTTTTTCAAAGTTATTTTGGGTATTCTAGGTCCTTTTCATTTCTGTAGTAATTTTAGTTGCTATTTATAAAATTCTACAAAAACCTCCTGCTAGGCTTTTGGTATCCATTAAGATTGCAATAAATCTGAAGATCAATTTGGGGAGAATTGACGTCTTAACAGTGTTAAATATTTTGACTCTTGAACAAGATATATCTCTCCATTAACTTAGATTTTTCTTAGTTTCTTTCAACAGTATTTTGTAATTCTCAGTGTATACATCTTGCACATCGTTTCTCACATTTATTCCTAAAGCATTTCATAATTTATGATGCTATTTACAATTTTTTTCAATTTCTAATTGTTGCTCATATACAGAAATACGATTTATTTTTGTATATTAATGTTGTATCCTGCAACCTTGCTAAACTCAGTTCCAGTATCTTCTCTATAGGGTCTTCTACATAGGTGATCATGTTGTCAACAAATACAGTTTTACATTTTCCTTTCCAATCTGGATGCTTTTTATATCTTTATCTTGCCTGATTGAACTATCCAGAACTTCCATTAAACAGTTAATAGAGGTTGTAAGAGTGGAAACCTTTGTCTTGCTTCTGATTTTAGGGAGAAAATTATCAATCACTCACAATTCTGTAGGATAGTTGTAGGTTCTCCATAGATATCCTTTATCAAGTTTAGTAGGTTGTCTTCTATTCCTAATTTGCTGAGAGTTTTTATCATGAATACATGTTAGATTTAGTCAATTGCTTGTTCTCTATTTATCAAAATCATTTTTTCAGTTTATTAATATGGCAGAGTACATTGATTTTCAAATGTCAAACTTTGCATTCCTAAGATAAACACCACTTGGTCAATCTGTTATCATTTTTATATATTATATTTGTCTTGCTAAAATTTTGTTTAAAATTCTTAAATCTATATTCATCAGGGACATTTTTCTATAGTTTTCTTTTCTTATAATGTGTTTGTTGGTTTTGTTATCAGGGTAATGAGGGCCTCAGAGAATGAGTGGGGAAATAATATCCCCTCTTCAATTTTCAGAAAGTTTTGATAGAAATGGTATTATGTCTTCCTTAAAGACATTTATAGAATTAACAAGTGAAGCCAGCTAGGCCTAGATTTCTCACTGTGGGAAAGTTGTAAACTAAAAATTCAATTTCTTCAATAGATATGGGCTATTTATTTGGGTTATACTGTTCTTCTTGAGTAAGGTTTGGTAGCTTATATTTTTCAAGGAATTTGTCCATTTCATCTAAGTCATTAAAATTATTGGCCCAAAGTTATTTTTTTCCCCTTTTAATATCTATAAAATTTGTAGCGATGTCACATCTCTCATTCTTGTTATGGGTAATTATTTTTCTTCTCACATTTGTTCCTGAGAACCCAGGCTAGAGGTTTATGAATTTTATTGAATGTCTCAAAGAATCAGCTTCTGGTTTTATTAATATTCTCTATTTTTCTAGTTCACTGGTTTTTAACTCTAATATTTATTACTTCCTCCCTTTTGTTTACTTTGCATTTAATTTCCCCTTCTTTTTTCTATAATTTCTTAAGATGGAAGCTGAGGCCATTGATTTAAGATTCTTATTCCTTTATAATTTAGTTGCTTAGTCCTGTAAGTTTCCCAGCATCCCATAAATTTTGACAGATTATATTTCATTTACATTAAAAATTTCAGTTAAAAACAACTTTTAACTTCCCTTTTCATGTCTCCTTTGATCTATGCCTTATTTAGAAGTGTATTATTTTGTTTCCAAATATTTGGGCAATTTCTAGATCTCTCTCTATTGTTGACTTCTAATTTAATTCCATTGTGGCCTTTGTATATCTTGATTGTTATATCCTCTTGATGACCTGATTCTTTATCCCTGTTTGTATTATCTCTTACTCCTTTTAATATTCTTTGCACTGAAATCAACTTTGTCTGAAATTAATACTCACACCAGCTGTTTTGATTAGTGTTTGCATGGTGTGGCTTTTTCCATCCTTTTATTTTAACATATTTGTGTCCTTATATTTACAGATGATTTCCTGTAGCCAGAAGATAGTTGTGTCTAGAAGTTTCATCTAATTTAATTATCTCTGCCATAGAATATTTAGATAATTTTGTTTAATTTGGTTATATGGTTAAGTTTATTTTTTTATTTATTTTTTTAACCTTAAAAAATCTGTGTATTTTATTTTATTTTAACATCTTTATTGGAGTATACAATGTTGTGTTAGTTTCTGCTGTATAACAAAGTGAATCAGCTATACATATACATATATCCCCATATCCCCTCCCTCTTTTGACACCCTCCCACCCTCCCTATCCCATCCCACTAGGTGGTCACAAAGCACCAAGCTGATCTCCCTATGCTATGCGGCTGCTTCCCACTAGCTATCTAGTTTACATTTGGTAGTGTATATATGTCACTGCCACTCTCTCACTTCATCCCAGCTTACCCTTCCCACTCCCTGTGTCCTCAAGTCCATTATCTACATCTGCGTCTTTATTCGTCTCCTGCAAATAGGTTCATCTGTACCTTTTTTTTTTTTTTTAGATTCCATATATATGTGTTAGCATGCGGTATTTGTTTTTCTCTTTCTGACTTACTTTACTCTGTATAACAGACTCTAGGTCCATCCACCTCACTACAAATCACTCAATTTTGTTTCTTTTTATGGCTGAGTAATATTCCCTTGTATATATGTGCCACATCCTCTTTATCCGTTCATCTGTCGATGAACAATTAGGTTGCTTCCATGTCCTGGCTATTGTAAACAGTGATGCAATGAACATTGTGGTACATGACTCTTTTTGAATTATGGTTTTCTCAGGGTATATGCCCAGTAATGGGATTGCTGGGTCGTATGTTAGTTCTATTTTTAGTTTTTTAAGGAGCCTCCATACTCTTCTCCATAGTAGCTGTATCAATTTACATTCCCACCAACAGTGCAAGAGGGTTCCCTTTTCTCCACACCCTCTTCAGCATTTATTGTTTGTAGATTTTCTGATGATGGCAATTCTGACCGGTGTGAGGTAATACCTCATCGTGGATTTGATTTACATTTCTCTAATGATTGGTGGTGTTGAGCATCCTTTCATGATGGCAATCTGTATATCTTCTTTGGAGAAATGTCTATTTAGGTCTTCTGACCATTTTTGGATTGGGTTGTTTGTTTTTTCGATATTGAGCTGCATGAGCTGCTTGTAAATTTTGGAGATTAGTCCTTTGTCAGTTGCTTCATTTGCAAATATATTCTCCCATTCTGAGGGTTGCCTTTTCATCTTGCTTATGGTTTCCTTTGCTGTGCAGAAGCTTTGAAGTTTCATCAGGTCCCATTTGTTTACTTCTGTCTTTACTTCTATTTCTCTAGGAAGTGGGTTAAAAAGGATCTTGCTGTGATTTCTGTCATAGAGTCTTCTGCCTATGTTTTCCTCTAAGAGTTTTATAGTATCTGGCTTTACATTTAGGTCTTTAATCCATTTTGAGTTTATTTTTGTATATGGTGTTAGGGAGTGTTCTACTTTCATTCTTTTACATGTAGCTGTCCAGTATTCCCAGCACCACTTATTGAAGAGGCTGTCTTTTCTCCATTGTATATTCTTACCCCCCTAAATCAAAGATAAAGTGACCATATGCACGTGGGTTTATCTCTGGGCTTTCTATCCTGTTCCATTGTTCTATATTTCTGTTTTTGTGCCAGTACCATACAGTCTTGATTACTGTAGCTTTGTAGTATAGGCTGAAGCCAAGGAGCCTGATTCCTCCAGCTCTGTTTTTCTTTCTTAAGATTGTTTTGGCTATTCGGGGTCTTTTGTGTTTCTATCGAAATTGTGAAATTTTTTGTTCTAGTTCTGTGAAAAATGCCATTGGTAGTTTGATAGGGATTGCATTGAATCTGTAGATTGCTTTGGGTAGTATAGTCATTTTCACAATGTTGATCTTCCAATCCAAGAATGTGGTATACCTCTCCATCTGTTTGTATCTTCTTTAATTTCTTTCATCAATTTTTTATAGTTTTCTGCATACAGGTCTTTTGTCTCCTTAGGTAGGTTTATTCCTAAGTATTTTAGTGGTAAATGGGAGTGTTTCCTTAAATTATCTTTCAGATTTTTCATCATTAGTGTGTAGGAATGCAAGAGATTTCTGTGCATTAATTTTGTATCCTGCTACTTTACCAGATTTATTGATTAGCTCTAGTAGTTTTCTGGTAGCATCTTTAGGATTCTCTATGTATAGTATCATGTCATCTGCAAACAGTGACAGTTTTACTTCTTCTTTTCCGATTTAGATTCCTTTTATTTCTTATTTTTCTCTGATTGCTGTGGCTAAAACTTCCAAAACTATGTTGAATAATAGCAGTGACATGGGCAACCTCGTCTTGCTCCTCATCTTAGTGGAAATGGTTTCAGTATTTTACCATTTAGAACGATGTTGGCTGTGGGTTTGTCATATATGGCCTTTACTTGCTTAAGGTAAATTCTCTCTATGCCTACTTTCTGGAGGGTTTTTATCATAAATGGGTGTTGAATTTTGTCAAAAGCTTTTTCTGCATCTATTGAGATTATCATATGGTTGTTGTTTTTTTTGTTTTGTTTTGTTTTTTGTGGTACACGGGCCTCTCACTGTTGTGGCCTCTCCCGTTGTGGAGCACAGGCTCCAGACGTGCAGGCTCAGTGTCCATGGCTCATGGGCCCAGCTGCTCTGTGGCATGTGGGATCTTCCCAGACCGGGGCACAAACCCGTGTCCCCTGCATCGGCAGGTGGCCTCCCAACCACTGCACCACCAGAGAAGCCCTTCTATTCCTTCTTAATGACATTGAATTTGCTTTAAAATTGTAAGTATAGTGTGCTTAATTCTTGGGTTTTTAGTGAGGTCTTGTTGATGATTTTGTCTTGGGAGTTAAGAATCCAAATGAATTAAATTTAAAATAATTTAGTACAGCAGAAACTAACACAATGTTATACAGCAACTATACTCCAATAAAAATTCATAAAAAAAGAAAGTAAAATAATTTAAAATACTAACCACCTATTGCTTTACTAGTTTAAAAAGCAGATCCCCTTTTCCACTTCCCTTTCTGAAGTAATTTTCTATTAATGAAATAAGTAATATCAGGTCTGGGATAGGAAGTGAAGAATACTTTGTTAGCTTCCGGTCTGACATATCCTTAGTGTTCATTAGTTTCAATTCAATAAATGTTTATTGAATACCTACTCTGTGCCAAACTCAAGACATCCCTGTCTTAGTTGAGGAAGCCAATTCTTACAATTGAGTATGATAACTAAGTACACTGGTGGGACAAAAGAGGAGCTGTAACAAGCCCTTCAGTTTATTACCAGAAAGAAGACTTGATTCTGTCATGTGTGATTAGGCATATGAAATCAAAGCCTATTCACATGAACTTGTCTTAACCAAAATAGGGAGTCGTTATTCAACAATTCCATGTAAAATGAATATTAATTTCTGTATTCATTACAATATCCCTTAATAGCTTTGTTTTCATATTTCTGATTGATCTTCTGTGGGCTCCAAACACTGCAGACTTCCTTGCCTGGGGCTGTCCGTCAGGTAGTTAATGATCTGTAAGCAGTGTTTTATGTAAGTAGTTTTCAAACAACTTAAAGACCCTTTGATGTACAGTATGTTGAGAACTAAATATGTAAAGTATTTTAGCATAAATTCTCCAAACTAAATATTTTCCTCAAGCTTTAAGATTAAATTCTAGAACCTCCTGGAAAAAAATTATAAATGTCAGCTGTGCTTTTCATTATCAGGAAATAAAAGAGATCTTTCAAATGTTCCTAAGGGAAACAGGTTTCAAATCTTTGCTAAATACCTTAAAGAAACAGGAAATAAATATATTTGCTTCACCTAAGCTCATAAATACTGCATTACGTATGATGTCAACTTTAGTTAAAACCTCTTCAAATAGTCCCTGAATTAAGAGGAGCTTGAAATCTGATTAAATAACGAAAGGATAGGGGAAATCTCTGCAAGTTTAATTTTTTAGGCCTAGAATTTAACCTTGTACCTTTGGGCTCAAATATTTCCATGGGAATATAGACTTTTTAGTAGTCATTTATACCACCGTATATAACACACGATTCCTCCTGGCCCAAACACCACTGTTTCCTAAGGGAGATCCCCCAGTTCAGGAGGTAAAAGAACAAAATTCAAACATGTAGAAGAGTTTTGTGAGCTTTATTGGTTGGTGAGTGACATGAAATCTCATAAACTTCCATTTTCACTTCTTTTATTGGCAACTATCCCTATGGGAAAGTAAAATTGCTGCTCTTCTTGATTTTTAATTGTAATTATTATTATTTTAGCTCAATTATTTTGTTGGTTAGAGGTTTTTAGTAAAATTTTTTGTAGTAATATATAATTGTGTTACAATATTTTTTCTATAAGATTCATTAATGACTTTAAGATATATATTTATGGCTTGTTTCTAACATTTTTACACTGAGGGCTTTTTTTTTCCAACATAGCATTGTCTGTTATGGAGGGGGATTGGTAATTTTTGCTTTGCCTGAGGCTGTGGTGTGCGTATACACACACACACACACACACACACATACACACACACACACACACACAATTTGATTCATGCCATAGAAAGAAGAGTAGTAAAACAACGTCAGATTTCAAGTACAGTGATATTCTAAAATCTAAGCTACTTTATAAGTCAGAAGTGTTTAATGAAACAAACCCTGAACATCTTCATTAATCAAGCCCAGTGTGGCTGCCTGTGTTTGCAGCTGCACGACAAAAATACCTCAGCCCCCAACTTCTTTTTATCCAAGCGCAGTTGGAAGTAGATGAGGCAGATTCTAGGCTAAGCTGTAGATCTTGTGAAATTTATCTTTCCCCTCCTTTTCCTGACTTTCCCCTCCTCCACATTCCCCCTCTTTGTCCTTCTATTCTTCTCATGCTTCCTGCACCCATTTATACCTATTGATTGACTGCTTACACCACTCCTGAAATGCCTTCACACTGAAGCGATACCTCAACCAGACTTTTAACTCTGATTATAGGAGAGGCTTATTCCTTGTTAGAAAAACCTTGTTTCCTCTGCAAGCTGGTGAAGAGATTGTTTTTGGAGAGTGAGGTAGGAGGAGGCCCTTGGGAGCTTCTGAAATCACAGTTGTCCTAGTCACGCACATTTGATTTAGACCTTATGATGTTTCCAGTATCCAAGCAGATGCTGTACGGTAAGCCCCTGTAAAAGAAAAAAATTGTGCTGGACACTTGTTAAAAATGGCAAGGAAAACTTTATTCAAGACTATTGCCAAGGGAAGAGAGATGGAACTCCACTGAAGTAAAAGGCAGGAGGATTTTTAAACACTGGGGACTGCGGGGGAGGAGGGTGAGTTGGAGGACAAGTACTGGAGGACCTTGAGGGGAGACTGGTCAGTACGATTATCTGTGTTCATCCGCATTTGCTAATTGGTGCAAATTAGAGTTAGGCTCCCACCCTCCCACAGAGACTAAGACACAGGCTCTATCTCCCTTGATGATTATATTTCAAAGGGATGGCTTCTTTGAGGTCCTTGAGAAAAACATCCTTGTGTTGTAAAACTGGCAGGAGACTGGGAGAAGATTCACACCTGAAATGGGCAGAAGAATTTTCAATTGCAAATTTGCTACAGTAAATGCTATAAGAAAAGGAAAGTCCGGGGACTATAGTGCGGGGGGAAAAACCAAAAAAAACCTGTCTCAAGTGTAGTCAAGCTGAGAAACTGACCCCTTCTTGTCATCCACTTTCCACATTCTTTCCCTTTCTAACCCCACCTCTAAGCTCTCCAGTTGTTAAAAAACATTATCAGTGTTTCTGGTTCTCACTGAATTTGATTGAAATTGATCTCATGTCCCTGCATTATTAGTTTCTTCCATTTGGGACCCTTGTCCTGCCCTAACACAGGTATGCCTGTTGGCATTTATCCTCTCTCAGTAGGTTGCCTGCCCTCTCTTTTGATTTTAATCTGAGCTCTGCCGTTTCTTCCATATACCCTGTCCCTGAATCACCTACGCTATGTTCTGAGATGTTTGACATTGTTTTCAGAATGGGCATTTAATGATTTTCATGTTGTAACTGTCCTTATCTGGACAGATATCCTCAGACACACCCGGAACACAGAATTATTTACACCTCTGTAAAGTTTTGCCTAAAATCAATATCGTTTGGGCTGCATTCTCTTCATTAATAGAGATGTTCTCATACTGAGTATTAATATTTATAGTAACAAAACAAAGGGAAAGAGCAGATTGGATACAAAGACACCATGGATGCAGCAGCTTTGCTTTCTGACAGTGAGAGGAAACCACGTGACTGCACCTGGGCAAACCTCCAGCCCAGCACAGGCTTTTCAAAGAAAACATAGCTGTGCTTTGGAGTGAAAAATCTCTGTCCTCACGTAGGAAAGCATGTTTCCTACCAATTGATTGTAGTCTCCTCTAGAATTTTAGTCTCCCATAATCCCCACCATGAGAGTTCATAGGACATAATGATCCAAAGCAGCACATTTTCAAAAGCCTGGGTAGTTAGCCCAGAATAAGACCATTGTTAACAAGGTCAGGCTTTAGCAGAACAGTTCAGGGTGAGCATTGTCTGTGATTATATGTTCCAGTTTGCACCCAGACAGCTCCATTTAATACCTATTATTCCAGCATAATCATTAATAGCAAACCCCTTTACTCTCAAATGGGTCCTGATTTGGATAATAAATTGTATGGTCACTTGAACTTTGTCACTCCAAGTACTGATTCCTTCTGAGTGTCCTCTACACCTGTACCCATGTGTATTAAAAGTACTCCTCATTCTACTTGCTTTCAGATGTGCAATTATTGGATTAAATTTTCTCATATTCACTCTCTCTCTTTCACACACACACACACACACACACACACACACACACACACACACACACACCATACACATGCACAGACATGCATACCACTGCCTCCAAAGAAAAGAATGTACTTCTTAGGCTGACTACCTTTTAAGCATAATTTAAGAAGAAAAATGTTTTCTTAAATACAATATAATATGCAAAGATACTTGCTCATAGTGAATGCAGAGCTTTGTTTTATTGATATGATGCTAAGCACAGTTCATTCTGCAACTGGACTCATTGCTTTTTGTCTTCAAAAAGCAGAGATGTGGTAGTGACCTTTTATCTACAGAAAGATTTGAAAATTATTTTAAAGCAAGTTTGAAGCCAAAGGTTTGAAAATTATTTTAAAGCAAGTTTCCTCTTCCGTCTGTCTTTGTAAGCAAAGGGTAACTGGTAAAATGATTTATTTTCTTTGGTCTTAAGCAAATTCCCAGAGGCAAGTAGGGGGTGGTTACTCATGGAGGAGGGTTAGTCTTCTAGTTACAAGTGGACATTGGTATTCACATTTCTCAAAAGCTGAAATTGAATCTCAGAGCAATTACATAATTCATTGAAGACACAGCTAATAAGCAAGAGGGCCAGGGCTGATCTGATTTCATAGCCTGTATCCTGAATCAGTCCCCCGTGCTGACTGCCAACTATGTCATAATTTGCTGAAAGTTTGGCTTCTCCACCAAGGCAGAGACTTTGGCCACCCTGTGTTTAGCATACCACAGGCATTTAGTAAATATTAAATGAACAAATTATTGAAGTCATGCATGAGAGGCAGAGGGAATAAGAATGAGAGCCAGAGTGGGGGAGGGCACAGGGTTGGACCTAAAAGGTCAAGGATGGTGGCAAGCGTCTGTCAGTAAATGTTCACAAGGCGTCATGAGGACTCTCGCTAAGAGTCCCAGGTGAGAAGCAAATTTAGCATGGAGTGGTGGGGGTCAAATGTTATCATGAAGAATAAGGTTCAAGAGTGAGGGTTTGGTGGCAGAACAGTTTGACAGTTTTTCTGAGCAGCTTTCTTGCCCCTTAGGCTAGAGAGACAGTTCAGGATTAAGGCGTGGGCTTTGAATTCACTTAAGCCTTAGGTTGAGCCCTTTAAAAAAAACCCAAAAGTATAGAGGTAACCACTTTACATTCAGGATCCCATTTCATTCTCACAATGGTTTTATGAGGTAGATAGTTTGATTCCTATTGTGTGACCAAGCCCCCTGAGACTTTGGAGTGAAGTCACTTGAACGAGGTCGTGCACAATAGGTCAGCTTTCCAATCTGGGTGTGTCTGACCCTAGAGAATGGGCTGTCAGCTGTCCTTCTCCTCAGAAGGGCTTCATGAGAATGCTGATGCCACTGAGGTAAGAACAAACCACCAACCACATCTCACTCCCCATCAGTGACACTACCTCCTACTTCACCAGAGGTGTTAAGCAAATTGTCATTTCTATCAATAGCAAACATTTACAGAATATGTACCGTGGCCAGACTCTGTTGCAAATACTTTCTATGTATTAATTAATTAAGTCCTTAAGACTTATGAGGCAGATACTATGATTTTTCTTCATTTTACAGATGAGAAAACTGAGCTGTAGAGACGTTAAGTAACTTGTCAAAGGTTATGTAGCTAGTAAAGAGCAGAACTGGAATTTGAATCCAAGTAGTCTGGCTCTAGAATTTGTGTCCTCAACTACAGTTGACCCTTGAACAGTGTGGTGGTGAGGGACATCCACCATTGGAGCAGGCAACCATCCCCATAAAACTTATAGTCCACCCTCCGTGTACGTGGTTCCCACGCATCCAGGATTCTGCTTCTGCAAATTCAGCCGAGCACGGATGGTGCAGTACTGTGGTATTTACTACTGAAAAAAATCTGTGTGTAAATGAATCTGCACAGTCCAAACCCATGTTGTTCAAGGGTCAACTATGCTATGCGATTATTTACATTATCTACTGACTCTTCGATAAGAGTGTAACTTGCTGAGGACTATATCCATAAATTAGTTTCATTTAAAACCACTGCCATCTGTCCTATCCTTCATCCTGAAGAGTGTTCTCGCAAGGATAATAGGAACCCTGGATTTGTAATAGTGATGATAATAATAATAGCCAGTAACCACTGAACATTGTCTATGTGGTAGACACAGTGCTAAGAGCTTTACCTCCCTTTTTAAATTTAATCTTCCCAACAACATTGTGAAGTAGGCTTATTATTCTTGTTTTGCAGATGAGGAAACTGCAGCTTCAGTGTAAGAAACTTGCTCAAAGTTACACAGCAAGTCACAGCTGTGTAAAAGCCAGCATCTGTCTGATTTCCTCTTGAAACCACCAGATACTCTGCTGCCTCCCAGCCAAAGGCTGCTTGAGCCTTTGATTCATTAATTAGTTTTGCTGGATGGTGTCCATTTTACACTGCCCATGAGGGCCTGTTACTGTACATGCTCACTTCGCTTTCAGGAGAAAAAAGGCAAATTACCAAAAGAACGAATTAACACCAGGGAACTTTTCCACAAAATAACATTCCTGGGATGCCACTTAGTTAGTATTCACTTACTGCTACATTTCACACTGTGTCATGTGTTTTTTTGCATCCGTTTAAAGCTATACTTCCAACACGCCCGAGGACTGGATGCCTATAATCAAGGCAAAGATTAAACTGAAAAGTTAAATGAGGCTTAGGCTATAAATGTTTAAAGAAGCAAGATAACTGTTTTAGAAAGTTTTATGTTATAAATATTTCAATATAAGGTTTTGGATAGTATATGTACTGTGGTTAAATATACACATGTGTAAACAAAACAGAAATAAATACCTTTCTATATTGTTATTAAAGATGTCAGTGAAATTATAGAAATTTAAAACCGGAGGAAGCTTAGAGATCATTTAGTCTAGACCAGGAAACTAAGCAAGACCAATATTGCTGACTTGACGTGGCAAGCTTCCAAGAATCTTGCAAAATTCAGATTAAACATCATCTTCTTTACAAATTATTTCCTAACTCCCTTCTCACACCTGCCCCTTCCTGGGTGCAATTCATTTTTTTAAATTGTCTTAGAACATTCTGTGGCTATGTGGGTCATGGCCTCTTTATCACTTTATTTTACATGGCTCTCCCCCTCTTCTGCCTTCTAAACTCCTTGAAAGCAGGGACTGTTTTCCCTTCAGTTTTATATTCTCAGGAGACAGCGCAATGCCTGGAACTTAATCAGTGTTAGATGAATCTTCTAATGTGTGTGAATGAGTTTGCAGAGATCTCAGGTTTAGTTAGTAGTGGAGTGCAAATGAGGGCACAGATTTTTCCGACTCACCGACCAATGATCCTTCTACTACACTTTGCTGCTTCTCTATTCTAATTTGAATTTCTCATCATAAGTGAATTCTAAACACATTTTTTAAAGAGGACATTATCAGAAGCTATCAACAACCAAAAAAGTTTAATTGATATGTCGATGTAAAATTCTTACCCAGTGACTAGGTAGTATAGAATATAACTTCTCAAAGAGCTACTAGCATCTAAAAACTTTTTTAAAAGGCTTATGTAGTTTTCCTTAAAAATTTGACTTAGGATTTATATACTTTTGCTCTAGAGTGACACTCAGAACCTGGATGTTCCATATTGAAGTTACTGAAGTGTTGAGGAAAGATAACCTAAATTTGCTTTTTATGTCAATCACTGGGAACAAAGCAAACCTTCCATGTGTGAGAGAAGATTTGGTTGGAAGGCAAAGATGTTGTTCATTCTTTAATAATACCAATTTCTTCTGTTTATAGATATCTTGCTGGCTTCAAAAAATACCTCAGATGTAGAAAACCTCTTAGTATATTGAAGGGTATGGAATTATGAATCTGCAAAATTAGATACAGGAAATACAAGTTCATCCTTCTCTCAGTAGATAATCATTTTTTTAAATTAAATTACTTTAGTGCCTCTATCTATCTAGATTTGTATGTGGCTTATAATATATTTTCAGAGTGGAAAAGAAACTTAGAGATCCTTCTAAATTTGTAGTTGAGGAAACTGAAGTCCAAATAAGTAAAGTGATTTTTCAAAGAGTTGTCCTGACCAATTTGGGACCGAAGTCAAGGTCTCCAGGGTCAGAGTACAATATCCCACTGCTTCTCTGATGAACAGGTTTTCACTGATTATGTTGGAAGTTTCTTCTATTATGTACAAATGCTACTGGTTGAAATGCTTTTAGCCGACATTACATTTTTTTCTTTAATACATGGTATTAAAAGTTCTCCTATCATATATGCCAACTTCCATATTTTATGGATGATAAATTGTGATTTAGAGAGATAGTTAACTGAATTACACAAAATTAAATAGTCAATTTGTGGTAGTTCTGGAAATAGAATTTAGGGCTTCTGACCTCCCAATCCAGGGCTCATTGAGTTTATCTCTCTTCTTGAAACTCTACTTGATTCTCCAACAGAGCAAATTAAACACATATACACAAAATAGCAAGGTCAAATATTTTTACAATTCTAATAAGTTCATCTAAGCCTAGACTTGAAAAAATTATTAAATTTACTGTTTTTTCTCTCTTGAGAACTCTTGTAGTAAACCATTTATGTATTCATTTATTCATCAAGCATATTGATTTTTCTATTATGGATCTCAAACTGTGCATCAAGCTGGGGATTCGGAGATGAATAATCTTAAGTTTGGGCCTCACAATTTAGTAGAGGGAAAGAGAGATATAAAAAGTAAATATAGAAAATTGTCACAAGTGTGGCAAAATAAGTAAGAAAATGTTAGAGGACAGAGCAGTCCAGTCTACCTGAAGGGTTGATTAAATCTTCATTGAGTAGGTGTTACAGTGTTCTGAACTTTAAAGATGGGGTAGGTGTTCCCGTGGAGTAAAAAGTGGGGCCAGCACTCAAGAAAGAGTGAAAGGTGCTGAGCAATGATATAATAAAATTATAAAAATAGTTTATATAACTTCCGCATAGGTTGCAGCAGGAGTGCCCAGGAAAGTGAGGCTGGAGAAATCAGAGTTGGCCTGATGTAAGGATACGTGTGCTATGCCCAAGAGTTTTGAATTTATCCTATGAAAAACAACAAGCCAAGGATACTTTTTTTTTTTTTTTTTTTTTTTTTTTTTTGCTGTACGCGGGCCTCTCACTGTTGTGGCCTCTCCCGTTGCAGAGCACAGGCTCCGTATGCGCAGGCTCAGCGGCCATGGCTCACGGGCCCAGCCGCTCCACGGCATGTGGGATCTTTCCGGACCGGGGCACGAACCCATTTCCCCTGCATCGGCAGGCGGACTCTCAACCACTGCGCCACCAGGGAAGCCCACCAAGGATACTTTTATACCTTAGGCTTTATTTTAGAAAGACCTACTATGGTAGAATGTGTGTGTTTATGTGTGTAAGGCAACGATCTAGCAAATACGGACCCTCATGATTATTCAAGGAAAAGATGCTAAGGATGCCTAGACTAGGACAGTAGAAGTGAGGTTGTAGAGGAGGGAGAGAAATTAAGGTGTAAAAGAGGCAAAATGAGAGGAATTTGGTGAGCAAAGAGATGTGGGGTGTTGGTAATGGAAGTGACATTGAACTAAAATTAAGAGAGCTGAGTACTAATCTATGATCTTGAATTAGGATAATGTTTTCTAACCATCAATTTCTTTTTTGTAAAATGGCTAAGTAGGACTTTATTAGACTTGAGGTCTCTAAAAATCAATTGATTCTCTTTTAGATATTCACATTGTATATAAATAGATTCAAGGATTTAAGGCCTCCATAATAATTATAGCTAACGTTTACCCTTTATCATATATCGTTATGAATGTTGACTCAGTTGATCCTCATTATAACCCTTTATGGTAGATGATAATGCAATTCCCATTTTACAGATGAGGAGCTGAGGCTTAATTTTTTCAAATCACATCTTTTATCTTCTGTGTGTCTTAGTCCACATGGGCTGCTATAACAAAATACCAAAGAGCGGGTGGCCTATAAACAACAGAAATTTATTTCTCACAGTCCCGGAGGGTGGAAGTCTGAGATCAGGGTGCCAGCATGGTAGAGTGAGGGCCCCCTTCTGGGTTTCAGACTTCATGTTGTATCCTTACATTGCAGAAAGGGTAAATTAGGTCTCAGGGCTCTCTTTTTTTTTTTTTTTTTGCGGTACGTGGGCCTCTCCCTTTTGTGGCCTCTCCCGTTGCAGAGCACAGGCTCCGGACACACAGGCTCAGCAGCCATGGCTCACGGGCCCAGCCACTCCATGGCACGTGGGATCTTCCCGGACCGGGGCCCGAACCTGTGTCCCCTGCATCGGCAGGCGGACTCTGAACCACTGCGCCACCAGGGAAGCCCTCAGGGCTCTCTTTTATAAGAGCACCAAATCTAATCACCTTCCAAAGGTCCCAAAGTTCCTACCTCTTAATACTATCACCTTGGGTATTAGGTTTTCAACATATCAATTTTGGGAGGACACAAACATTCAGACTATAGTACTACTCTTTTTATTCTCTGTGTAATTTTTCTCATGAAGCACTTGGATGGTACCCAACTCCTTCCTAAGTCCATTACTAGGAATATTATTGCATATTAATTAATACTGGCTATTGTAACAGGTATAACACTCAATCTTATTGGTTTAACATAGCCTAAGTTTATTCCTTGTGTATGTGAATCCAGTTAGTATCAGGAGGTAGATCTCTCCTCTACAGTCATTCAGGGGCCCAGGCTGATGGTGACTCTTCACGATCACCTTTGGCACTGACATCTATCTGAAAGGGGAAGAGAGAGAGTGGCTGATAGAGTGGGAGGTTTTTTGTAGGCCTGGTCTTGAAGAAGTATAACTCATTTCTGCCCCTCTTCCATGTGTTACATGCAAGGGAGACTGGAAAATGTAATCTAGTTGTGTGCCCAGGAGGAAAGAAAAAGGAGTCTTGGTGAATAGGTAGATACTCTCTTTTAAAGGTGGGACTTGAACCTGGACCATCTGACTTCAGACTCCTCACCCAAACCACCGTGTTATATATTACCTTTTGGACTTGATTGCTCTCATGGAATCAACAGTAATCAAACTATTTTGTACATAAAGCAACGTGAGGATACTGGTTGACTTTATAGTGAATATTACACTGTGTAGTTAAGATTTGTGGCTTCATACAGGTAAGAAATAAATCCAAAATATAAATTTCATAAACTCTCTTCTCAGTTTCTCATTAAGTTCAGTGACTTAGGTTAATTTGTCAGTTTGAAGCAATTAAAAAATACATTTTACTTCGACTTTCATTTTCTGATAGGTCTCATATATTGTACCCATTGTAATGAAATTAATCATTTCATGAACTCATAACACTTTAGAAATGGAAGGAACCTTGAAATTACCTCTAAAACTAGTCTGATTTCCTCATTTTGCAGATGAGGATAGAGACTCAGGGACTTACTCAACATTTCACTCTTCAGGGAAAAAATCCCATCTTTCTTTTCACTGCTCTTGCTACTCACTCTATCATTTTCCTGAAGAAGCGCTTGGGCTGCCTGCCCTCCTTCCTAGGAGCACTTACAGGAATATTACTAGTCATAAAAGAACAGTGTGACTCTCATAGTGTTTAGGAATTGGGGATGTTCTGATTCTTCACATTTTGGGGGTATAATTTGGGATTAAGCAGGAAATCTACTTTTAAAAGTTTGCCTTTAGAAACATTTAAAAGAATATTATGGATCATTTTCCCCTCATAGTAATTGGAGTTGGTTATCTTTTGAAATGTCAATTTTCACTATGAGGTAAATATAGGAAGTGAGACTGTTGAATGGTGAATTTCCTGGATCCTACTTTGAAGGTGGAAACTTGTCTTTTGCTCTTAAAAGTGGGAGTAGAAAATAGTTCTTTTTTTTAAATTGAAGTCTAGTTGATTTACAGTGTTGTGTGAGTTTCTGGCATGTGACTGAGATGTGTGTGTGTGTGTATATATATATATACACACACACACATATACACACACACACACACACACATATATATATATACACACACATATATATATGTTCTTTTTCATATTCTTTTCCATTATGGTTTATTCCAGGATATTGAATATAATTCCCTGTGCTGTACAATATTTCTGATTGATAATTAGCTTTTGTTAATTTTAACTTTATCTAAAAAGAGGAAATATTCTAGTCAGTATATTATTTTTGGTTCAAAGAACAAAGACATCATCAAATTACGTCAGGAAAAAAGGGGCTCACTGAAACCTATTCTATAAAATATTTCAGGAATTGAGGAAAAAGTTCAGGAAGACCTCAAGAAAGGCAGACACCAAGGCAGGTGGTGGAACTCCCTACTTTTTATCTCTTACCCTTGTACCTGTGCTTGTTTCCCACGCCTATGTGTCCCCATCTCTCAACACCGTGAGGCTTGCACAAAGCTCTCCACAGGTTACCTGACTCCGGACGCCAAATGACCTTTGGACCCAAGTGCCCATTTCCATGGGACAATTCTGTGACTTTTAGTTCAGATTTCTAGAGAAATGGATTTGATTGGTCCAGTTCCTCTTTTTCAGAGCAGATCTTACCAGCAGAAGTTGTTGGACAGTTTATAAAGAGACCAATATTCTTTGAGGTTTGCCTTCCTCAACATCACTTCTCATTTAAAACGTGGATATAGAAGATGTTCATGATTGAGCTGAGGGGCAGTGAATCTAAAATTCCCCCAAGAATGAATCTTCTTCTGTTCTGCCTCTTTCTCTTAAAATAGACTGTGGTACCTCCTCTGGTTGAGAGTTTGCTTTTGTTAACGGAGACTGTACTGTTATTAGGATTATTATCCTTTGTGGCAATCTGTTTTTCCCCAATAATTTTATTTTTTCCATATGAAACTAGAGCAGTTTTAGAAAACAAGCTCTGTAAAAATGTCATTGACACTTGGTTATTTCCTCCCCAGTCATCCTGACTTCATAAATTATGTGAACTTTTGAAATTTCATTGAGCTTTTTAAATGACCATTTCTTTTAATTAGATTGCTTCAGCATGAAAGTCTAAAAATGTGCCCTATTTTTTCAGTCTAATGAATTAAAGTGAGAAATTAGCTGTCTCAGAAAGTTTTTGTTTCAGCACATTTTTTCCATTCAAAGTGATTTACAGCAAGCTAAATCCACTAACTTGCTTGCACTTCAGATGCCTATTGGTGCATGTAGGTGATGCTTTATTTCTGCTTAGAAGGTGTAATGCATACTCTGGGGAGCTAGTCAAGCTGGGTAAAACTATTAAATAGGAGTGTATGGAGACAAACAAAATTTCAGAGTCAATGAGACAAATCAGAATACAAATAAGAACTGAAATCTAATGGAGAGGAAACCAAGTAGGAACAAATTCACAACTTGATGCTAAATTTACTCTCTTCTGTAGCTTGTGTCAGATTAATTTTTTTTACATGCATCTCATGTCAACACAATTATGTGTGTATACATATATATACACATAGATTTTTTTAAATATTAAATTAGAACTTTTATAGAATATAGATCTTTCTCTAACAGCAATATCTTTTAAATTTATATGTTGTATCATTTTGGTATTCATTAATTACATTAATAGTTAAAATTAAAATAACATTTAAGTAATGCTATACAGTTTAAAAGCAGTTTCACATACATTATCTCATTTGGTCTTTATAAGGACTCGATGGAGCTATCTTAGAGATGAACAAACCAGTTCTTTGAAAGGTGAATGGGCTTAAGCATTTACTCAAGTATAGTATAGGTTAGGGTAGACTTGCACTGAGATATTTCAGTTCCAGAGCCCATGTCCTTTCTAGGCTACCAAGTATCACATGTAGGAACAGTGATACACTTCTTGCTTTCCTTCACATCATCTGGAACTGTAGTCTACTGCATGTGCACGGAGCTCTGTAGAAAAGGCGTCATATGATAGTGTTGAAGATCATGGTTTCTGAAAGCAAACTGTCTGAATTCTCACCTCTGGTTTTGTCTATTACTATTTTACTTTGGGCAAGTTACTTACTATTTCTCTGCCTCAGTTTCTTCATCTGTAAATTGGGGATAATTATAGTTTCCTCTTTAATGGTTGTTGTGATGATAAAATGGAATAATGCATAGCATACAGTGAATATTCTATGGATGTTACTTAGCAAATACCACTATTCCTTAAATTGTTTCCAGAGTGAATGGATTATTCTTACATTTAGAATGTGATATGCATAGCTTTGTGCTCTTATTGACCAAAGGCCAGCAACCACTACTCAAGGTAAATGATTTGCATAAATACTATTCTGTGAACCCATTTTTCATATTTATGTATACAGTTGGTTCACAGGTAATGGCTAAAATGTGACCATATTAACATATATATAAACATATATGTGTATAAAATTATATATAATTAAATGTGTCTATATAGGTATGTGTATATATAATTTTTAAAAATTTATGCACACATATAAACCAAATGCTATTCAGATATTTTTTTCTTATGGAGAAGGTAAAAAATAGTTAGAAACAAAGATTTTGCTAAAATGCCTTATAAGACTTCATTCCAGAGTATTCCAATCATAACAGCTTTGCAAAAACATTTAGGAATCTTAAGATATGATTTAAGAGGCAGTCTCTTAAGGCCATGTTTCTGAGGAACCAGTAGGGTGGTATCCTATTGTTGAAATGATATATGAAGGTAATAACCTTGGAAGGCAACAATTAGAGCTGGGCAAGACTTGGTAATCCTGTTTTCATAAGAATTAAATCTATGTGTTCTCTAGTGTCATTTCACAAAAATGTAGGAGGCAGCATTTTGTATTAATGCATCACATTCAGGGAGGAGAGAATAGCAGAAAGGTGTGGGGCTTTTTGTTGTTTTGTTTTATCTTTTGTGACTTGGGGATTGTGACATGAAGAAAATTGTTTGTTCTTTTTTCATCAAAATCTTCTCCAGGGGGTCTTGCATCATTTTAGTATGACGCTGATTGTCTGTGAAGTCTATGTTGTTAATTTGGAAGGCCCTAATATTTGATTAGATTAGTTTATCATGAGCTCTGTCTGACTCCGTGTAGAGAATGCTTGTAACTGCTTGAATTTTTTTACAGTCTCATTAACCTTTTAAAGGAAAACCACAGGAATTAGTTTTACCTTCTTAAATTGCTTGTTTACCATTTATTAAACACATGCCACATACTAGCAGTTTACATGAAAAGTTAGCCTTTGTCTACAAGAATTTGACATGAGAAGTTAAGATATATAGCAGACAAATAAGAAAACTATGTGCGTGTATATGTATGCCATGCTTAGGTGAACTAAATTTTGCTAGAAGATTCACGTCCCTATTTTGAGATATCTCATTTTACTTACCATATATACTGGCATATATAAAATATTGAACAGTCAATATTCTCCCTACCCATGCCTTAAAACTCTTTGAGTGCAGGATTATCCATCCTTCCATCCATCCATCCACCCACATCCACCTACCTACCTACCTATCATCTATTCTATTTTAACAAGGTTAATCATCCCCTTCTCATTCCCCCACAGAAAGCTTTATAACTTCAATTGTAATAAGAAGGACAAAGTCTGATAGAGATTTTTCACAAAATCCTATTTCTCACAAGGAAACTCAACCTGTGTGTCTGTGCATTTTATTCACAGGCAATGAAGAGAAAGGTCAGGGCAGAAAGGCCTTGGGTCTGTGAGGTTTGCTCTTCTGCATCACCTTTATTATTAATTCCTTAACATTTAGTCCCATATTCTCTGAAGGGGGAGGACATGGCTCTCTTCTTCCCAGTGCAGCTCCTACCTTATCCTTCTCTTCATTATACCTTATGGGCATCATTTTACCTCCTTTCTTCTCAAAGAAGAAATAAGCACACTTTCTTCACCAGAGCTCTGACATACTGAACTTAGCCAACATAATTATCCAATTGTAAAATGACTCTTTATAACCCTTTGAATTATATAAATATCTGAACAACATTTTCTTGTTTCTGTTCGTTCTGCATTGACTCAATAAGCTAGAATGATCCAGGTTTTTGAGATATCATGTTTCACTGACTTATCCTTCAACTAACACATTTGACAATATATATCCTACTGCACAACCTAGGAAGCAATGGAAAATACTACTGTGTAGTCAGGGTAGGCTAAGTTTTGTGACAGTAACAAACAACCACCAAATTTTAGAGGCTTATAACACTTTAAGGTTTATTTCTCACTCATATGTCCATATGGTTGGCGGGGACTCTGTTTCATGTCTCTTTACTTGGGGACTCAGGCTGATATAGTCTCCACTATCAAGAATGTAATTGGTTGCTCTTGCTGGTGGGAGAAATCTGGTGAATGACACTAGCTATTAAAATGTCCACATAGACTGATATCCTTTGCTTTTGCTCGTAAGTTTAGCTTTCATTTCATTGGCCAAAGCAAGTCACATCACCACATATAGATTTAATTAATGGGGTGGAGAAGTACAGTTTTTCTTGTCAGGAAAAGTAGAAATGAATTTTGACATTGGCATTGGGAAGGGAAAACCAGGTGCAATTTTTTTACCTGTCAATTCTTTTCCAACATATGATAAAAATTTCCTTGTAACAAACATGATAAAATGGCCCTGGTGGATGATGCTGAAATGGTTCCTGCCTGTTTTCTCAGGATAGAGACTAGTGGAACCTCACTGTGTGCTCCTGACCGCTGCAGTTCTGTGGAAAAGAGAGCCCAGCCACTATCCAGCTCTTCCTGAAGATGTCTCAGCTCGGTCCTCTGCCTACTAGCATCACTGTCTGAAGAAACCCTAATAATCTCTTGTCTCTAAACTGGCTTCCATTCAAAGACTTGCAGGACACATCTCATCATGACTTACATCTCTGTTTCCCTAAATTGCTATCAGAGCTCCAAGCATCCCAAATTATCTATCATCACACAGTCGTTTATTTCCATTTTGTTCTGTAATCCCAGCCCTTCATTAATTCCACTGTGTCCTCTACAGTTTACTGGGTGCATCAGCCAACTCCCTGCCGGGCAGTCCTACTACTCTTTCCCAGTAAATTTATTCTTCCTCTTTGAAATATATATTTCATATTCTTTTTTCTTCTCAAATATCTCTCATATTTCATAGCAAAATGAGATAAAATCAAATATGAAACTTCATCTTCTCACCAACTAATCTGCTCCCACCTACCTGACTCTGTATTCACATATCTCACCTTCACTCTTAGGATTAAATGTCCCCACATGAATCTAATGCCAACCCCCCAGGTGCCCTCAATCTCAATTCCTTATTTCCCTTCAAGAACATTCTTTTTTTAATTCTCAACTTTCTCTCCTATATTGTCATTTTCTTTTTCTCAGATTTTTCCAGCAAGCAAGCATGCTTTTATGGCATCCATTAAAAAAATTTCCTTGAACTTTTGCTTCATTCCAACTATTACTTCATCTCCTTCTTCCCTTCACAGAAAAACTCCTTGAAAGAAATTTTTATAATTATCTGCAGTTTTGCATCTCATTCTCTAATAAACTTACTATAATCATGCTTTTATCTTCATCATGCCATTAAAATGATTTTTATCTAAATCAAGTGTTAATAATAGCTAACACAGAGTACCTGTTATGAGGCAGGAAGTATTCTAAATACTTTATACATATTAACTCATTTAATCCCCAAATCAACCATATGAAGGTGGTGCTATTAATATCCTTCTTTTAGATAAGAAAAAATACTAATCAGAGATATTTGATGATGTGCCCAAGGTTACAATGCTGTTTGAAGAAGCTTGGATTTGAACCTAGCTACTGCAGTTTTGGAGGCTCTGTTTTAACTGCTGCATCATATTATTTTTTTAGTAGACAATTATTTCACTTCATTTATTAAACCTTTCAGCAACATTTGACATAACTGACCAATCCCTCTTTCTTGAAACATTTTATTCTTTGGTTTTCCATGCCTTTATCTCATGTTCTTTTTCTCTTACCTCATGTTCTGCTCCTTATCAGTTTTTTCTACTGTCTCCCCTCTTCCAGATTTAGGTTCTGGACTATTCTTTCCCTACTTCTATCAGTAGCGGTAGCCTTTCCATGGCAATTTACTCCAGTCTATGGCTTTAAATTCACCTATCAACCTAGATCTCTTAAGTGTGTATCTGCAGTCTAGATATCTTCCCTAAGCTCCATTTTATAAATGTTGCTGCCTGATTTACATCTCTACTCCTGTGTCTTATAAGAATCTCAGACTTAACACAGACAAAAGAGAACTACAGTAATTCTGACCCAACCCAACTTTTGCCAAATCCCCCTTTCCCAGGCCTCCTCTATCTTCCAGAACCACCAAATTCTAATTCCTCAGGACAAGCTTAGGAGTAATCCTTAATTCCTCTTCCCCTCACAGCTCATACTCAATCCATTAGCAAGTCAAACCAACTCTACTCTGAAATATCCCTCATCTGGTACTTCTTCCCAACCCTTAGTCTAGTCTGTGTCCCATCCTTCACCTCCTGAACTCCTGCAACCCCTTCACAACTGGTCTCCCTGCTTTCACTCTTGCTTTCTTCAGTCCATTCTCTAAAGAGCAGCTTGAGCAAACTTCTAAAGCATTAATGAGATGACAACATTTCTACCCAAAGGCTTTCCCTTGCAACGAGAATAAAATCCAATCTCTTTACCATAGCACCCCCTCCTCTACACCATCTTCCTACGTTTCTGACACATTGTCCTCAGCCTCTCAGTTGTTCAGCCACAGTACAGGCACACTGGCCATCTTGCTGTCCTGGGAACACACCACACGTTTCCCCATTTCAGAACCTTTTCATTTGCTGCTCCTTCTCTTTGGAAAGTTCCTCCTTTCTTAGCTCTTCATCATGGAGGCTTTCTTCTCATCATTCAGGCCATTAAAACCTGCTCAGAGAGGTTTTCCCTGAGACTCACAAAAATCTGCCTTCCCTCCCTGCTTGATTACTCTCAATCACATTACCCTACTGCATTTCTTTCAAGGAGCTAGAAAATCTAATATTGTCTTACTTAATCATTAGTACCTAATTATTATTTGTTTTCTCCACAAGAATATGAGCTCTTTGAGGGCAGGTCTATGTCCATCTTATACATTGTTGCATCCCCATTACTCAGAACCATGCCTGATATGTGGTATTGACTCAATTAAAATGTGACTAAATGAGGTTCAGTGTAGAAAGCAGTATTTTGACTCATATAATATTACATAAAGCATTCAATAAATTAAAACAAACTGAATCATCCTTAGCTAAGAAAATATTTTCTAGAGCACAACGAACAGAAATCCAGCTTTCAAGTTTTTAGCTTTTGTTTGATAGCCTTGTGTTTGAATCACACATGGAGAAATCCCCATTTGTATCTACCATGACAGAAAAATCTTTGTGACATTGGAAATGGTATCTACTTCTTAACATTCTTTTGAGGATTATGTGTCAAATCTGTATGTTACACCTGAGTTTCTTGGTTTCACATGGGGGATGAGGTGGACAATCCATGCAATTTGGTCTCTCTTAGAAGAAAAGTCCAAACAATCTAACCTGAGTTACTGCCTAGTGGTTCCTCATCTCTGAGGGGAAGATTGATATGAATGCATGATGTACTCATCTCATTTACAAAATTATCTCAGTATGTTTATAACATGAAACAACTTCATATGTCCTACTTTTCTATTTAAATCTGTTTTTATATCAATCACATGTTCTTAAATTTCTGAAAGCATAACATTTCAACAAATGTTTGATTTTAAGCTGGTTTTATTTTTATCAGATGGAAATTTTGCTTTATTATTTCACAGTAGGGTTAATACTTTGAAGAAGAAATAGTGGGTAAAAAAAACAATGAAGGCAAACTCGAACCCTATCCTAATGTGATAAGTGAGGTCCAAAAATTTCAATCACCCAAACAGTTCAGTAGCCTTACTGTGAGGTTAAGAAAATGGGTAATGGAGCCTCACAGCTTAGTGAACCGGGTTTTCCAGGCTAGATATAAATCCATCCAAGTTCTGTCTATGGTGGTTGTCATTTGGTGGCAGTTGTTCCCTCAGGCAAAATTGAAAGGAATGATTTTTTTTTCCCTCCTGAACAGGCATTTAATAGTCTTATTTCAGTTGGAAGCAGTAGTTGGAGAATAAGTTACAGGAACAGACAAACCAAAAAAAAAAAACAAACCCAAAAACCAAAAAACCCCACGTAACTTAAAGTGCTTCAGACTGCAAATGTAAACATGAGGGCGAGGAGAGGCCACCGAGCTCTCTCCCCTGACCTGAGACAGGAGGGTCACGTCATTGTCGGGTCCCTTTACCATCACCACCCTCTGATCTCAGCCCTGCAGGTGGGAGGGAGGGAGGGAATGTCAGAGGCAGGGAAGAGGACTTAAAGGAACGAGGAAAACACTTTGTCAGCTTAGAACCAGGGTGCAAGGTGGGGGGGCAAGGGAGCTCCTGGAGCCCTTGCCTTGGCTGAGGGGTGGGCCCAGTCCCCCCCCCAAGGAGGTGCGGGAAATACTGTTGGCTTCATGCTGCAGCCATCCCTGAGACTGGACGGAACGTTCAGGAAAATGGCAGCAATTTCAAAAATCACCCAATTAGTTCATTTCCAGAGAAATTGAGCAGAAGAATCCTGAAGTGGGTTCCCACCCTCTGCCTCCCTGATTTCTGAAAAGAATTTCCCTTCCTGGCCCTTACATTCACCCCTAGATGAAGAATATAACCTTTATCAACCCACCTACTTTGAGAATAAGGTTTGTCTCAGCCCTAGTGCAGGGCACCTTGTCCAGGGGGTTCCCTTACTTTGATCAACATGTTGAACAAAAAGGTGTAAAAAAAGTCATATGCAAATAAATATGTTTTTGATGATACCACACATTGCCTCTATATTTCAGACTGCTCTAACAGCTCATTCTAATCTAGTCACTAATTGTTCCTGCTTCACCAAGCATTTACTGACAGAAATGGTCCTACCACATTTAGCAAAGAGATCAAATCTGCATTATGGAGTCAGCATCATTGTATTTCTAGTTTCATGCATGGTGGATCCTCTATAGAGCTATATTTAATGTGCTTCTAATTAAAAAGAGGGGAGGAGTATCCAAAGCTTTCTCAATGTTATCTCAACTTTTGTTTTTGTTTGTGCAGCTCACCATGTTAAAACGGGCACTTGCGAGGTGGTGGCACTCCACAGATGTTGTAATAAGAACAAGATAGAAGAACGGTCACAAACAGTCAAGTGCTCCTGCTTCCCTGGGCAGGTGGCAGGTACCACACGAGCTGCTCCATCTTGTGTGGATGGTGAGGCTTCTTCCATTGCTCTTTGTGATAGGGTAGACTAGAACTGCTTAGAACTGAAATCCCACTATGATGCTGATGACTGGTTAATCCTGGGGGACCGCACCATCAACCATGTGGTTGGTACAAAGTCACTTGAAGAGCATTTTGAAATCTAAAATCTATTGGAAGATGGTCTAAGATATTATGTGGTTTTGTAGCAAAAGGCATTATAATGAGGTTCCAATAAGTCCATGTGCCTCTTACTTTGATACCATGAAATATTGATTTGCCAGTGGAGGGCAAGTGTGTGTGTGTGTATAAATTATTTGGCAAAGGAAAAATGAAAATAGATGATTAAATAGTGTGGGTACCTAAACACATGGCTGGTTCTTAACAATGAAAAAATAAACACCACACAGATGAGTGAATGTTTAGCTGTGGATAGAATTCACATGAAATATTTTTATAGAGATTTATCAAAATATTAATTTCTTGGGGCTTCCCTGGTGGCGCAGTGGTTGAGAGTCCGCCTGCTGATGCAGGGGATACGGGTTCGTGCCCCGGTCTGGGAAGATCCCACATGCCGCGGAGCGGATAGGCCCGTGAGCCATGGCTGCTGAGCCTGCGCGTCCGGAGCCTGTGCTCCGCAATGGGAGAGGCCACATCAGTGAGAGGCCCGCATACCGCAAAAAAAAAAAAAAAAAAAAAATTAATTTCTTTCTTGGAGGATTCACCTAATTACAATAGGATATAAATATTTATGTGGGTCTATATAATTGATGTTATCATAAATAATAATGTGTTAAGTGCTCATATTTTCATGGTGCACTCCTTGTGATGATAGTTACTGCCCACAGTAAAAAAAGATTGTGTTAATTTGAATGCCTTCCTGATTTTAGCCTACTTGTGGGAAATATTACATTGATTCTAAAATATTGACTCTGGTCATGGACTCACTTTCTTATATGTTTATGTAAATCAGCATATGCATGTATCCACGTAGTTTCTTTCCAATATGTTAGTGTCCATGAAGCCTATATGTTTGCATGAAATATCCTTTAAAAATGTGCCTATCATTAACAATACTGTATTAAACACTTAACATGAGATCTACCATCTTAAAATTTTAAGTATTCTTACCACAGTAAAGTAAAAATTTTAAAAATATTTTTAGTCAAAAAATCTAGAAAGATTTATTCCCTTTAGACAAAAAAAAAAAAAAGCATCCTTCAAAATCTAATCAGCCCAGTGGTGGGAAAAATATGTGGCTTTTGTTCCTCTTTAAATGTGCACCCAAAGAATTAACAAGCCCAAATAGAAAATATTAAATTGATTTTTCTATCTCCTGTAGCTTCAATAGTGGAACAGAAATGGTGGTGCCATATGCAACCATGTCTTGAGGGAGAGGAATGTAAAGTTCTTCCAGATCGGAAAGGATGGAGCTGTTCCTCTGGGAATAAAGTGAAAACAACTAGGGTAAGTGGACAGCCAGCCTGCGAAAGCAAAAAGTCTCTCAATTAATAGAGCACGGAGCATGTGCAGTGACATCTTTAAGTGGTGGTTGTAGGATGAGAGGTAGTAGTTTCCATAGTATGTTTTTTTCCCATTTTCTCATAGCACATTTTTATTTCACCCAGGATAACATCTTCTGTAGATTGCCATCAACTGTCATATTACCTAATAATTAAATACTCTTTGTTCCTTCATGAGATACTGACAAAAATGTGAACACCCCCGCCCCAGGATGCGTGTTAAATGCTGGGAAGGTGACCCCAATCCCTCATTCTTCTGGTGGATAGTAATCTGAATAAATTCTGAAAAAAAGAGAATTTATATATGACTCAACAAACATTTCCCAGTTAATATTCTTACATTTTTATGAGAGTAATTATTTTGACCTCCCTGATTTCTGGATCAATAAATAGTTTTCTAATGGTTAAGTTTGTAATCGTAATCAGTTATCAAGAGGAGTTTTCAAATCTCAGGGTCAATATAAAAGGAATGTTCTTCAGACAGTGAGGTATTTCAGCTTGCAATGACTGATTTCTGGGGGATAGGAAATAAGTGAAAAATAGCTTTATTCCTTCATTTTCTAATTACTTCCATGGATATTCTGGACTGGCAGAATTTTTTTTTTTTTTTTTTTTTTTTTTTGCGGTACACGGGCCTCTCACTGCTGTGGCCTCTCCTGTTGCGGAGCACAGGCTCCGGACGCGCAGGCTCAGCGGCCATGGCTCACGGGCCCAGCCGCTCCGCAGCATGTGGGATCTTCCTGGACCGGGGCACGAACCCATGTCCCCCGCATCGGCAGGTGGACTCTCAACCACTGCGCCACCAGGGAAGACCTGGACTGGCAGAATTTAAATTCTTTGTGGAATCAGCAAATGAAAGTTTTGTCTTATTTTGCTTTTTGCCCTAAGGGGAAAGCTGACTACTGTTTAGAACTGGATAACTGGGGGCTAGAACAGAATAATGTTTTATAAAAAGGGGATGTTTTATTTAATAAAATGTAACATAAAACTAGACACTGTAATTTATGGTATTGATTAACAATAGCAGTTTTATTTTTTAAACCTTGTGTGGACATATTCAGGAGGATTATTTTAAAATCCCATCAGATATATAATGTTGAGTAATATCTTTAGTGCATTGGCTATTCAGACATAGAGAGAAGTAACCAAGTTTCTAATAAATAATAACTTTATATTTTGTCAAATGATTTCATGACTCTAAACTCGTCAGTTAAAGGCTGACACTGTTTTCTAGAATCTGTGGAGTGCATGATCAGTTAATTAGAATAATTGTATTATTCAGTTAGCACATGATATAATCCATATTGATTTGTTAAAACCATTCTGGCAATGTAAAATTTCCTTATAAGCTATTTATAGCATGAAAATTTTTTCCCTAACACTATTAATCCTTAGTCTAAAATAGCACTCATGTAAATGCCTGGAGATTTAAGATTCTGAAACAATTTTTTTTAAAAATAGTGAGTTCTCTACATCTAAATTCTATGTTTTTATTACATCAGTGGGTATGAGGAAGCTAACACTTATTAGATACTTAAAACATATGCCATATACTGAACAATGTGCTTCATTTGAATTAGCTCATTTAATCCTCTTAATAGCCCAGTAAAAGAGGTAATATTATTATCTTCTTTTACAGCTGAGTAAACCAAAGCTTTAAAATGTTAAGTGACTTCCCAAGGTCATATAGCTAATTAATGGGAAGTTAGGGATCAAACCATATATTTTCATTCCAGAACCTAATCTCTTAACCTGTAGTTTATACTAGATCATTTAACTTATTCTTAAGTAATAGTGATGAAAGTTTCCTATAATTCTGTTCATATAAAGTAGACCTTTAAAAATATTTTTAGCTTTTTGGATCATTGAAATGAAAACATCAGGAGCATGTGATCTAAATTCTCATAATAAATTGTTATAGAAGTGTTGCTTCACTCCCTGTTGGGCCATATTCTCAATAGTTCAAACATAAAATTGAGTCTCTGCTTCACAAATTCTTCATAATGTAATTAAACAAGATAGATGAAAGACTGAGAACTTGTGAGTGGGGAAGACCACATCTAGATCCTCTAGTTTGTTTTATTTATAAATTCATATAACTTATAGTGGATTGCCCTTTCTATTTTTCCTTCATCTCCTTTGCCCTGGAGAACAGCTGTTAACAGAAGACCTCATTGAAGATACTGTAGAGAGGATTCATGCAATAGTGGGTGTTTGTATTAAATTATCTTAAAAATTTCTTCCAACCCTGAGAGTCTATGATTCTCATTTAAAAAGGAAAAATCATTATATATAAGAGAAGATAAGAGGGCTTGAGAGAAGGAGCTTCTTCAGTACAATCAAAGTAAATTATTGTTACTTTTTCCTTCACAAGTAAAAAGATTGTTGGTGAAAATGAAGCTACTTGGACATTTTCAACTAAAGGAACATCATGGCATTTCAAATGGCTGGGCAAAATGATGTTCAATTATGAATATTAGTTTGGCTCACAAACTAATTTGTTTGTGAATGTCCCTGGGGCCCCAAAGAAGCAAAGTTGTCAAGGTCATCATGTTTTTAGTGTTCTGCCATCTCCTTTGAAATAGTACAAAAAGTATTGGAGATGCGACAAATTCTTGAAATAGTTCTGGCACAACATTACTTTGCCCACATTGGAAGTGTTGGATAGAGGTAGGTTCTGCCCTACATAAACAGCAGCAATATTATTGAAAAGAAATCTGATCATTATTTTAATCACTGGTGTTATTATCCACTTGCCAGTCTTGAATAAGGTAGCCATGGCTGTGGTGAGCCAAGAAGCCACTGAAGCCCTGATTTGGCAGGTCCTAGCCACAAATGGGAAAGTCTAGAAGTTAAGCAGGAATAGGCTATAAAAGTAACTGAAGAGCTGCTCTCAGCAAAAAGTCATTTGGGTTCCTTACGCAAGATATGTTGGTCTTATGGGATTATCACTGCAAGCAAAATGGCTCGAGAAATGATTAAAATTTGCAGTAATGTACATCCTCCTTCATAACTGCCTGTATCCAATCTGGAGTGCTCTGGTAAATTTAATGTTAGAAAAAAAGCAGTCAGCCAAAAACATCAATGAGGCTTGCTTGGCCTCAGCAGAGATGCATGGTACTTTCCAGAACTGACTACAGATAAGGGGCTGGGTGAATTTCTCATTTAAGACTAATTTGGAACTTACATTGAACTTCCCATAAATGCTAATTATATCCTCCTTCTGTCTTTGTACTAAATTCAGGAAGCTTATTGTAATAACCCATTTTCTATTTGTCCTAACAAGGGGAAAAGGCAAAGAATAGACAGCCTTTGTTAGAACAGCAATATTTGCATACATGCTCTTCAAAACCCCAAACATTTAGTCTGCAGAGAAAGGAGGGTGCAACATTGTTTCCCAAACCCTACTTCTCACCTTAAAGCTGGAAACTAATGACTGCGTATGACATCTGTAACCATCTACTGTATTACTTTAAAGAACTCCTAAGTTAAAAAGAAAAAAGGAAAATCCATGAAAGCCTTTTGATTTCAAACTCACTTTCAAAGATAAATAATAAAGAACTTTTCAAAGAGTCATTAATAAAAGAATAGTGTTTCCAGTGTGAAAAAGCACATAATTATATGCTGATTATATAATAGAAAAGTAGCAGGGGGGAGAGGTGCTGTAGAGCTTGTAAGAATTGAGAAAAAAAACTTTGATAACATTGTTAGAATCCTCAGAAAAAACAGACTGTGATTCATTTCTTTTACTGTTTTGATATTCTTTCTCTGTGGAATATCTCCTAAAAGAAGTCACATTCTGATTTTCGGATTTACAGCCCTTGGCCATTGGTATGGACTCCACACTCCTATAGTCATGCAGCTCAGATGTCTGGTTCTTACCTAAGGAAAAATGAACTTAACTTGATATAAGATTTTTATATTTTCACTAGAAATATAATCTTTATGAATCATGAATCCTCATATGCTTAAGAAGACATTTTCTGAGTAATTTTTAACTAATTGGAATTCTTTCATCTTTACTCGTTTACTTAAAGTGCCTTAAGCAGGTAAGAACTCTGTAGTTTTTCAATGTCCCTTCAAACATAAATGATTTTAAGGGCATAAAATATGATTTTATTTTGTTGTATAAGGCAATGAAAATCAACAAATGTTAAAAAATTTCCTGTGCATAAATATTCTATAATAAGAATGCTCATATTATAATCAAAGCAACAAAATCAAATATGAAAGCATTTACTTAGCTCTTAAAGTGTGCTGGGCACTCTGCTAAGTGCATCACACGTATTATCTTATTTAATTTCCCCAACCACAGTAGTTACTAACTAGAGTACAAAGATAAACATAGCATGATGCCTGCCCACCAGGAGTATGCCCTTGAGTGGGGGAATGAATAGTAGACAACTGCATTATTCTTTTGTTATCCATATGCAGCCCACTAACAATAAACATTGGAATCACTGGTAAATATAAGTCAAGTAATATTGTTATAATAATGGGGATAGCATAAACCTCTAGTTCAGCTTCCTCATCTGCAAAAACAATGAAGATGTTGAGGTAGATTCAATTTCAAGTTCTTCTAAACAACATTTATTCTTTGATTCCTTGTGCCAAGGACATTTCTAACTTCCTTTCCAACTAAATTTATATGACAATAATAACTAGCTAATCTCAGAACAGAGGTAAGTGTTAGGTTTTTCATCCTCTCCCTCTAAGGGAGAAAAGAAATAGCATCTTAGGGTGCTTTGTTGATTGAAGCCTCAAGTCATCCCCTTCCAGATGCTGCCTGATTTTACACCAAGACTTGGTGACTCTGAGTTGGTGGGTCTGAATGGTGTCCAGGGGTGCTACTCCAGGTCCAAGGCAAAGGAAGAACACAAGAGGAGAAAAGTTCATTTTCTCACCTTAAGGGGGTGCAATTTGTGAATTATTCAATCACAAGCTCTCGTCTTGTAAATTTAACATAGACTTAGGGTAGTGTGGTCCTTTTTTGATAAGCCCTTTCTAACAGACACATTCCCCATTCTTTTGTCTTCATCTCACCTCTGACCAGGCCCTGAATTGCACCCCGGTCCACAGGACAGAGCACGACAACTGTTAGGGCTGTGGTTTTCAAATTATCTTGATGGTACCTAAGTAAGAAATACATCTTACGTTGTGATCCAACATGTACACAACACACCCACACACATACACATAAACTCATACACCCCACACTAAAATTAAGTCCTGATTTTTTGGTTTTATTTCCTTCCTTCATTCCTCCCTCTCTTCCTCCCTTCCTCAACCCCATAAATTGATTTTATAGCCCACCAATATGTTACAACATGCAGTTTGAAAACCACGGCTTTAGAAGCAGTATTTGACTGCTACTCGTGTTGGCTCCATGGAAGTGGTAGCCACTGCTAACTTGCAAAGATGCAAACTACTGAATAGGCAGTTTTCAAATCAATTCATCTTTTACATTTTAAATATTTTTAGTCAATATTTTGGGGTAAAAATTTCATAAGATCTTGTAAAATATAGATTTCATGGGAAAAATGTGTATACTGGATACATTCTTCCATTCAACGAGTGTTTACCGTCTTTTGTTGTTGGGTGCTATTCTGGGTTCTGGAGCACAGCACAGGGGAAAAAAAAGAGAGGATCCCTGCCCTCATAAGGCCTAGATTCTAATAGGGTGTATTGGTTTTCTATTGCTGCCTTAGCAAATTTAGTGACGTGATACAACATCCATTAATTATTTGTAGGTCAGACTTCCAGGCACAGCATAGCTCGGCTATTTGTCTGCCCTGGGTTTCACAAGGCTGAAATCAATGGGTATGCTTCATCTTTTCACAACAGGGCTGTGTTTCTTTTCTGGAGGCTTTAAGGGGGAATCTGCTTCCAAGCCCATTCAGGTTATTGACAGAATTCGGTTCCTTCTAAATGTAGGAATGAGGTTTCTACCCCTCCAGTAGCTGTCATCTGAGAGCCTCTCTCGCCTCCATCAGAATATCTGCTTTCTCCATCACATTGCCTCCTTCATCTTCAAACCAGTCAGGGCACACTGAGTCTTTCTCACACTTCAAATCTCTCCGATGTCCCCCTTCTACCATTTCTCCTCCGCTTTACTCTTCTGCTTTTAAAAGCTCAAAGGATTACATTTGTCTCACCCAGATAGTCCAGGATGATTACCCTATTAGCTGATTAGCAACTTTAATGACGTTGTCCCTTCACAGCTGTGCTAAGATTAGTGTTTATTTGAATACCTAGGGGACAGGAATCTTGAGGGTATATCTTTAGAATTCTACCTATCAGACAGGGGGAGACCAAAATTAAAATATATGAGTAAAGTATATGTTAGATGGTGGTAGGTGCCATGGGAAAAAGTAAAGCAGGGAGGAGAAATGGAGAGTGATGAGCCAAGGGAGTTTGCATACTGAAGTCTCCAAGGAGATGAGGGGATAAGCCACATGACCATCTAGAGGACACGCTTTCCACATAAAGGAAAAACAAACATAGTACCTGCCATGGAAGCTACCCTGGGAATACCATATTCAAGAGACAGCAATGATGCTAGTGTGGCTGGGGGGAGTGAGCAAGGTAAGTGATCATATTTCGGATTAGAAAGGTATTATGAGGCACGTCACTATAGACCTAAATTTTTGTCCTGAGCAAATAGAATGAGGAAGTTGACATTAGGTGAGTTGGTGAAAACTGTGGGGAGAACAGGTTTTATGTTATACATTAATATCCATTAAATCTAGGTTACTTAACTTAATAGAAATTTAAATATGGTATAACATCTTGAATTTGATGTTATGATAGGTGAAAATTTTTTACTATAGTAAGAAAAATGTAGACATTGAAATTCATATCAGAAAAGATTTAAAATCTCAAATGATATGGACATTTGAAAAAAGCACTTAAGGAACTATATAATTACTATAATGACATTAAATTTTAAAAAGAGATGTGGACAGAAACAAATTTTTTTTCTCAATTAGATTTGGGTCCAAGGGTAGAAGGGATACTAAGCTAGGTGTCCAGGAAGTAGCACTACTAAAAGTAACATTTTAAACCTAGTATTTTAAACTTAAGAGCTGCTTACTTACTTAATAATAATTTAATAGATCCAGGAGTGTCTCCCTTGTTATTTCTTTAGAAAGCTATTGGAAATTATTGTAAGGACTTTAAAAAATATATCATAAGGAAATATATTCCAAAACTTGGCCTATATTTTTACAATTAAAATGAGAAATGGACAACATATGAGTGCTTTGATGTTCCTGTAAGATTTAAATGCTTCTACAGTACTTGAGCCAGGTATTTATTTGTAGGTGTTACTCTGAATAATATTCAGGTGTTACTCTGAATATTGCTCTGAATATTATGCTCATAATCTTATAATTAATTGTGAATGTTTGTACATTGAAATGGAATCTAGTTTGGGCATAATAAAATTTCATTAGCACTGTGAAGTACATCATTAGGCTACTGCCTAAACAATATCCTGTCTGTAATCTGAGGGCTAAAATTCTGTCAGGGATTTATGTTTAATATTGAGGAGCTTGCTATTTGTTCAGAGGTGAGTATTCCTGGGAGAGGCAACACTCATCTGTTTTTGGTTATCTGGAGAGCCCTAATCAAAGAAAAATAGTACCTCATAAGCCCTGGGAGAATAGAACAGGAAGTTCAAGTATCCCTAGCTAGCAGGGATTCTATGCCTTTTTCTTTTTCTGGGGTGGGTAAAAGCCATTCTATTAAAAAATATAATCTTCCCTGAATACATTCTCCTGTGACTCTTTCCCTTCTCCTCACACATTTTCTATGGATTTGAAATCCCTTAAACAATGATTTCAGATCCAGTTTTATGCTCTTTGGAGAGTGGGGTAAATTTTCCCTCAAGCTCAGAATTCCAAATGCTTCGCGCTGAGACAGCTATGGTCTAATTCCCAACTCTCTCTAAGATGAGAATGAATCCCAGCTCCCTGCTGGGCAGTCTACCTCTGAATAATGGCCAGCTGGTTGTGAAGTGTGCTTAATACAAGGGCAGAGTTGAGCTGAACTCTATAATGGTTAGACTTCACTGTGGTACCCAATAAAGTTCTAGACACCAACTTTCAGTTGGTGTGAAAAAAAGAAGCTTACATAAAAGGCTTTGTAGATATTTAGCTCAGAGAATAGAAGCACTAGGAGTAACATGTTTTAAATTATTTGAAGAAATATCATGTGAAAGAAAAACATTAGACTTGTTCTGTGTGACTACAAAGAATACAATTAAAGACAAGGAATAACTCTCTTGGTGTCAGCTCAAGATGATGTTGAATGGGATAACTTGGGAAATAGTAAGTTCCTCATTTCTGGAAATCATCAATTTGTGACTTAAAGGATGAGCAGAAAATCAGAGTTAACTAGTTCAATTTACCACAACAAACACAAAACAACTTATGCAAAGGCATTGAGGTATGAAAGATCATGTCTTACTCCTGGAATTGAAATCAGTTTATGGGGTGACTTCATGTGTGTGAGGGGAGTGGGGTGATGGGGAACCCCTGGGTGGGGAATCATGATGGCCTTCTACTGCCATGCTAAAAGATTTGGATGTTATTCTCTAAGCAATGGTGAACCACTGAAGAGCCTTAAACAGGAGAGGAGAAGCGTCTGATTTACACTTTACAGAGTCTATTTGGCTGCAATGTGTCAACTGTAGGGAATTAAGGAAAGCATGAGATAACAGGCTTGAACTAAGATAGGAAAGTGATACAGTGAGGGTGTCGAGGGGTGGGAAGGAGAATCAATAGGGCTTGATAACTAATTGAATATGAGAGGTTAGTGAAAGAAAATTCTAGAAATACTCGTATTTCTGGATTAATCAATTTGGTGATATTAATTGATAAAGACACAATGAGGTGGAGATATCAAGTGGATAGTTTGATATATAGCCCTAGAAATCAAGACAGAAGTCTGAGAATAGTCATCCCCTAGTTGGTGTTGGTATAATTAATTTAAAAGGCTCTCCCAGAAGGAATGTGTTGAAAGGGAAGAGCATCAAAGACATTTTAGCAGGTAATGTAGAAGAAGATACTTGTTAAGGAGCATGATGTGTGGACAGAGATAGGAAAACCAAGAGACCAGAGTCTGGGAGAACACAGAATTCCAGAGAGCCAGGACTGTCAGTTGATACAACAAGGATATAGAACCTACAGACAGATTATGTGGCCTTTAAGTTTCCTTCTGGATGTGATATTTGCAAGAAATACTGGAAATTCATGATCTGTTAGCTGAATATTATTTACTATCATAATCTTAATACTTGCCTCCTAGTTGGATGGTGTCATTAGTAACACATTGTAAACTGCAGAATATGCATCTATTTAAAATAGAATGGAGTGTTAGAAACATTTTAAAAATAAGAATATGAATCCCTTTAAAATAAGAATATGAATCCCTTTAGCAGAGTTAACAAACTCCATTCAAGGGATGCCTATCCATTCATTTGTTCATTCACTCTGTAAAGATCAATTGTAGGTCTGCTACGTGGCACTGTGCCTGATACTGTGGTAGGCTTTGGAATTCAAATTAAAAAAAAAATCATGACTCTTTGCTGTGCAAGGATTCACAGTCAATTGGAGAGAAAGTCAATAAATCACTGTCATGCGCAGAAGTGGTAGGACAGAGGTTTGTACAGGTGCCACTGGAGTCTATTGGCGGTTTAACATTGCATGGCCTATAATCCTCCTAAAACAAATGGATAACAGATTTTGAGGCCATTCAAAGGCAACTTATTCAATAATTTGTCTCCTTAGTATATAGTGACTAAGTACAATGAAAATATTATGTTCTGCGATGTCAAGATTCAATTAAATTGTTTTCCACCTTTGCATCTGGCATTGTACTACCGTAAGAAAATGAAAATCCATTAAGATGCTTTCTCAACTAGACTACTTTCCTCTTGATGATCTATTCATAGAGACAACACTGAATGAGTACATTTTGGATTAGACTTTTTTTTCTCTTTTTGCTGTACGCGGGCCTCTCACTGTTGTGGCCTCTCCCGTTGCAGAACACAGGCTCCGGACGCACAGGCTCAGTGGCCATGGCTCACAGGCCCAGCCACTCCACAACATGTGGGATCTTCCTGGACCGGTGCATGAACCCGTGTCCCCTACATCGGCAGGTGGACTCCCGACCACTGCGCCACCAGGGAAGCCCTGGATTGACTTTTAAATCACTTTACATTTTTCTATTAGTTATAAAATATGAGAGAGGGGAAGGAGAAGGATTTTGTATATGGGACCATAGTAATAACTCTAATCAAACTGAAAATAATTTAAAATTGCCACCTGCAAATAAGAATATTGGAACCTTACAACATGGCACATATTTATTAATGCTTTAAGCTTATAGAACACTTTAAAAATCTTTAAGCAAGATATATTACTTACAGCAAAATCAACCATTCAGTTGAAATGTCATCTAATAATAAAACTCAAATTGCCACATTAAAGCAAAGAAGCCAAAATCTTTATAGTTTATACTAAGCCAGGGAATTCCATTTATATAATGTTTAATATCGAACTTGTTACAGACAAGAGCTATTTAGCTGTTGAATGTACCTTTAGCTGCTGTGGTTCAGTATTATTGTGTTTAGCTCCTATTACATTGCAATGTTGGACTTCCCTGGTGGTGCAGTGGTTAGGAATCCACCTGCCAATGCAGGTGACAGCCGTTCGAGCCCTGGTCTGGGAAGATCTCACATGCCACAGAGCAACTAAGCCTGCGTGCCACAATTACTGAGCCTGTGTTCTAGAGACTGCGAGCCACAAATACTGAAGCCCACGTGCTCTAGGGCCTGTGCTCTGCAACAAAGTGAAGCCACTGCAATGAGAAGCCCGAACATGGCAACAAAGATTAGCCCCCACTCAGCACAATTAGAGAAAGCCCACACGAAGCAACGAAGACTCAATGCAGCCAAAAATAAACAAATTAATTAATTTTTTAAAAAATTGCAATGTTGGCTTCCCATGATTTATGGTCGGATTAGCCCAAAGTCAATAAAGGGCTGTTCTGTTGAGGTTCTGCTTACTGTTGGCTATTTTACCTTTAACTTTTATTGCTTATTCTCTTCTGGTGGCAAATATATTTTACCTTTACCTTGCATCTCCTATTCTCTTTCTAGTCCTGTTAAAGGAAAACTAGGAGTGAGAGAGAGAGACAGACTAGGTAATACCGGGCAGTGTAAATTCATTTTCAAAGGATGTTTGCAAATAATCAAATGCAATCGCTGTGTTGCAACTTTAAAATACCCTATTCTTGAAAGGGCTGTTTGAGTAATTGTGGGGAGAGTTGATTTGTTCAGCCTGTTTCTAGGATTCATAACTGAGATGCTTTTATTCTATCTTGAAATAAAATTGAATATTCTCAACAGACACTTTGGCTGACAGATAAATTTAAATCAGGTATCATGATTAGAAATTTCAACCTCCAACTTCAGTTACAACATGTGATCGATTTGTGAGATTACGGAAGGCAAATGTCTGCCAGACAGCCAACCATTGTTTGAGATTAAATTTCAGAGATGAAATCAACTTGTTGAGAGCACCCCTGCATATATAATACAGATGTGAACTCTCTGCCTCCACGTTATGACTTTGAAGATTCCTTATGTGAGCTGTAAGGGAATTCCCTTATGAATGAAGCTTATGATAAAAGCTGTTAACCGTGACTTTTAGACAAATTCACGTTTCACCTATGTAATGGTCTAAGGAGACCCTATTCAGTGAAACTGTATCTCATCACTGTATATAATACCAAAGGTATCGTAAGATGAAAGAAAATTGTTCATATCAATGGATTTAAAAAATCTAGGGTAGAAGTTCAGTTGACCCTTGAACAACAGGGGTTTGAACTGCACAGGTCCACTTATATGAAGATTGTTTTCAATAATACTACATGATCCGTGGTGGGTTGAATCTGTGGATGTGGAACTGTGTCTGTGCAGATTTTCGACTGCACAGGGGTGGGCACCACAACCCCCTCATTGTTCAAGGGTCAACTGTATTTTCAGTAGTACTGTAATCTCTCACTATGGGTAGAAGTATTTTTGGTAACAGTAACGGTAACCTCTCACTAAGGATTTAGCCTTCTGGAAGTTACAGAAAGATGGAGACATTGTCAGGATGGATGAGGTATTTTTTAACTCTCCATTTCACCCAGCGTGGTGCCTTGTAGTTCCTGTGCAGTCAGTGTTAAGTCTACCCAGCTAGTCAAGGTTTCACAAGGCCTTATAAACTTAACAGCCTTCTCCCATGTCTTCCATACTTGATTCTCTTGGCCTTACTCCCACATGTGTACACCAACTCCATCTCATGATGCATGCTTACATAGTGTGCTCAGCTCCTCCAGGGTCCTCCTAGGTCGGATTTTCTAAGAGGAGGATGGGGCATTAGTGACAGCATCCTGTGCTTGTGCATAATTAAGTGGGGTGTCACTCCCGTTGAGTCTCGCTGATAATTTATGGATAGTTTCCTTTTTCTTCACCCTTCTATGAGTTCACATATCTTTTGCTTTGGAATAGGCATACCTGATTCTCCAGGGTGTTTCCCTTTTTTTCTCTTTTTATCTAGCACACAGTGAGAACTCTATAAACCAACCATGAAGGTAGACTAATCCCTGTTCAAAAGGCAGATGTCAGATACTTCTTTATAGGCTTTACGAGAGGAATGGTCACATTGAGAGAGCGTCTCTTTCAAGTTCCACTAGAAAGAATTTCAAGACATGTTGTAACTCTTGCTTAGTCATCAGATGATCTTGTTTTTAACAGGGTAGTAAAGTATAGGAATTGTGTGTTCAGAAAGTCAGAAAGTCAAGAGCAAGATATTAGTTGGTGTGATGATTAATCTTATGTGTACACTTATCTGGGCCACAGTGCCCAGATATTTGGTCAAACATTTCTTGGGATGTTTCTAGGAGGGTGTTTTTAGATGAGATTTACATTTGAATTGGTGGACTTGAGTAAAGCAGATTACCCTCCATAATGTGGGTGGGCCTCATCCAACTAGTTGAAGTCCTGAATTGAACAAAAGTCTGACCTCTATCCTATCAGTTTTGTATTTCTAGAGAACCTTGACTAATACACTTGAGTATTTTAATATTTGCAACAGTATTCAAAAATGGATGAATAGCAGTAATAATATATGGGTAAAAACAGTAATAATAATATGGGTAAAGACAATACCTTTCTTTTGCTGAGTGACAACTTTTGCCAGGTACTGTGCTATATTATTTAGATAAAATATGTCTCATAATTACCATAACTGAAAGTCAGTCTTATTCTTTAGTACAGATGAGGAAAAAAAGGCTCAAATAGCTTGAGTAACTTTCCTAAAACTACATAATTATTAAGTGACAAAGGCCAAACACAGATCTGTCTGATTCGAAAGTTTATACTGTTTCTAATTAAATATATTGTTTCCTAAGTGTAAAACTCTAGATGCCATATAATCATCATGATGTGAATAATCTTCTACAATATTTTCTCAGAAAGTTTTGACTAACATTGACATGACTATCATGTGTTTCTTCAAATATTATGACTACATAGTTGATACTCTTAGAAGAAATGCTGTGAATATTCATATTCAAAACAGTGTGTGTGTGTGTTTGTATGTGAGTATAATTTTCCATACACAATTACAAGGGTTAAAGAACTAGATTGACCAATACGAATCAAGGCATTTCTACAATTAGAAGCCAGATAAAAGGCTGGTAGTACTTTTCACAAAGTATTCTGTGAGGAATTGGCAGCTTTCATGGGGGAAACAAACCATCCCTCAAGATCCATCCATTATACCCATCCACAGGGGAGAACTTTTTGAACTAAGATGAAAACAAGGGAAAAAGTCTTATGTATTTGATGAAGCAAGGAGCTCTTGAACCAGCTATCGGCATGCAGAATTATAACGATTCCACCAATATTAAAATGAGAATCTCTGGAGACTAGAGTTTCATTATAAATAACTTAAGTAACATTCCCTAGGACTTTCAATTGCCAACAGTTTCCATTGTTTTTGCTTAGTAGAAAGTTGTACAAAGTTTATCTATAGTTGTAATTTAGTGACTTGTAGGCATTCATTTTAGGCACCCATATAATATCCCCTTTTGATTAAGTTTTTAAGTTAAACATTTTGGCTTGGAATTCTGGAATTTTCCAGTGCTGTTTGTAGACTCTGTTTCCTAAGATTTTAGGTATTGTACTTCATTTTGATGCTGTTATGATATAGCTTCAATAGATATTTTTTCCAGTTATTAAAATATTATTGAATATCTACCATATGTCAGGCTCTATGCAAACTCTGGTGATACATAAATGAGAAAGACATAGTCTTTGCCCAGGAGAAATTTCCTGGGCAAAGAAAAGTAGGATAGACTCTGTATTAATAGAGGACTATTATATAATAGGATGGACTCTATATTAATCAGACTAGGCTAAACAGGAAAAAAATAAAAACAAGCTTAACGTCTCAGTAGTTTAAAACCACAAAGGTTTATCTCTTAGTCAGGCTATATCTCCATCATAGGTGGCCTGTGGCGCCAATTTTCAGAACTCTTCATTCCAGAACCAAGGATGAAGTGCTGACATAACCTGGTGTATTGTTGGTCATCATGCTAGAAGGAAAGATAATTCTGGAGGGTTTTGCACTATCAATTATATGATCAGCCCTGAGGCAACAAATATGATGACAATCCTTGGTCAAAACTGTAATACACTCAACTGCAGGGGATTCAAGAAGTGGAATCTCTGTTTAGGGTTACAGTTTTAGATGGTGACATATGAAGATCCTAAACTCACCTCCTCCCATGAACACACTGAGTCTATAGCTACATATGAAACAATTTCTTCTGAATCAACTCTAAAGGCTGGCTGAGCAACTGCTACACATTGGGCAAATTAGAAAAAAACAAACAAACAAACATATCAAAGTGAGTAGGAGAGGCTGGGACACAGTCTCACCATAAATCCTACCTCCAGCACAGCAACTGACAATGGGAGGGAACTCAAACCCTGAAGTTTCTCTCTGAAGCTCCATAAGACCCACAAGGCTGTAGAGAACTGAGGAATGGCTCTTAAAAGGCTTGCACACTTGGACTTACCTGCTCTAAGGTCCAGTGCATAGGCTGAAGATTGCACCCAGACTTTAAGTGAAAGAGGCTCATTTGCTCATATTAAAGTGTCAGCCTGAGGTGTAAGCATCTAATTTAACACACACATTTAGGTGCCTGCTGGAATATCCATCAGGGATGGAGGTTGATAACATCATCTTCATGCTCTCCTTCTGCCTTGCTTCAGCTGTCAGGTGCCATGTTTGTTTCTTTTTTTCCCTTATGGCTGCCATCTTTACACTCCTTCACTGCCATGCTCCAGAGTGCCAATATCCCCTAGAAGAGAGCATTTACATGCATCTGATGTCCTGGTTTTGTCTGGTGCCCTGGTTTTTGCCACTGCCACCCAGGGGACATGCCTTGATCATCTGGCACTGGAGGCTAGGGGACTTACATTTCCTGGTCCCATAAGATTGTAACAATCAGAGCAACAGTTCTTGACAAGCTTTTACCCCCAGGGCACTGCACAGGTAGCAGACTAAAACACAGCCGCAGTCTCTCAATTTTTGTGACAGCCACCCAGGGGACACTTCCAGGTCACCTGGCTCTGGTGGCCAACAGAGCTTACACTTGTGGTCCACAGAACTGTACATATTTGCATACTTTAAAAACTGCTGCCTGAGAGTCTGGCTTACATTGAGCCTGAATCTTGGTACTTCCTAAGAACCCCACTTTGGGACACTGGCTGGTAGTGGTACACCATTAAGTACTGGGAGCTAATACAAATAAAATAGACTGCTTGGACAATCACAAAGGTTTGAGAGACAACCAAGAGCTAGGACAGGGTTGAGAGATAAGGCTTATCTCTTAAATGAGGCCACTCCTTCCAGACTGGGAGAGTTGGTTTTTTCATCTGGTGTGTAGAAACCAACACAGAGTCCAAAAAATGAGGAATCAGAGGAATATGTTCCAAATGAAAGAATAAGATAAAACTTCAGAAAAAAATACCTTAGTGGAGGTCTTCCCTGGTGGCACAGTAGTTGGGAGTCCACCTGCCAATGCAGGGGGCACGGGTCTGTGCCCCAGTCTGGGAGGATCCCACATGCTGTGGAGCGGCTGGGCCTGTGAGCCATGGCCGCTGAGCCTGCATGTCCAGAGCCTGTGTTCTGCAATGGGAGAGGCCGCGGCAATGAGAGGCCCGCGTACTGCAAAAAAAAAAAAAAAAAAAAAAAAACCTTAGTGGAATGGAGATAAGTAACTTATCTGGTAAAGAATTCAAAGTAATAGTATTAAAGATGGTCACTGAACTTGGGAGAGGAATAAATGAACATGGAGAGAATCTCAACAAAGACATAGAAAATATAAAAAGTACCAAACAGAAGTCACAGGACTAAGGCCTATAATAACTGATCTGAAAGATACACTACAGGGGTTCAACAGCAGACTAGAGGAAGCAAAAAAGGACCAGTGAACTTGAGAACAGAGCAGTGGGGCACACCCAATCAGAGCAGTAAAAAGAGAAAAAAAGAATGAAAAAAATGTCAAGATAGCTTAAGGAACTTATGGGACAATATCAAGCAGACTAACACTGGCATTATGGGATCCTAGAAGGAGAAAAAGAGAAAAGGTGGAAGAAAGCTTATTTGAAAAAATAATGGCTGAAAACCTCCCTAACCTGGAGAAGGAAACAGACACATTCAGGAAACCCAGAGAGTTCCTAATTAGATGAAAACCAAATAACCCAATCTATACACATTATAATTAAAATGTCAAAAGTTAAAGACAAGGAGAGAATCTTAAAAGCAGCAAGAGAAAAACAACGTGTTATGTAAAGGAACCCCCACAAAACTATCTGCAGTTTTCTCAGCAGAAAGGAAGTGGCATGAAATTTTCCAAGTGCTGAAAGAAAAAAAAAAAAAAAAAACTACCATCAAAGAACACTCCACTTGGCAAAATTATTATCAGAATTGAAAGAAAGATAGAGTTTTTCAGACAAGAAAGGACTAATGAAGTTCATTATTAAACTGGCCTTACAAAAAATGTTAAAGGGAATTCTTGAAAGTGAAAAGAAGGAGCACTAATTAGTAACAAGGAAACATATAAAAGTATAAATCTCACTGGTAAAAGGTAAATACATATAAAGGGTAGTGAATTAATTATTTATAAAGTTATTACTTAGAATAAAAGATAAAAGTAGTAAAAATAACTGTAACTACAACAATTAGTTAAGGGATACCCAAGATAAAAAGATGTATAATGTGACAACAAAAACACAAAATGTGGGGTGGGAGAATAAAAATGTAGAGCTTTAGATGTATTTGTTCTTAAGTTGTTATCAACTTAAAATAGAGAATTATAAACGTAAGTTGATATATGTAAGCCTCAAGGTAACTGCAAAGCAAAAACCTACAGACAAAGAGAAAGGGATCTGAGGACATCACTAAAGAAAGTCATCAGATTACAAAGGAAGAGAGCAACAGAAGAAGAAATTAACAGAGAGGAACTACAAAATAGCCAGAGAAAAATAACAAAATAACAGTAAGTCCATACCTACCAATAATTAAATGTAAATGAATTAAATTTTCCAATCAAAAGTTATAGAGTGGCTGAATGGATTAAAAAAAAAAGAGGACCCATCTATATGTTTCTGCAAGACCTACTTCAGATGTAAGGACACACACAGACTGAAAGTGAAAGGATGAAAAAAATTCCATGCAAATGGAAACCAAAAGAGAGTTGGGGTAGCTATATTTCTATCCGACAAAATAGACTTTAAGCCAAAGACTGTAACTGGAGACAAAGAAGATCATATATAATAATAAAAATGTCAATGTAGCAAGAGGATATAATATTGTAGATATTTATGTACCCAACATAGGAGCACCTAAATACATAAAGTCAATATTAACAGACCTAAAGAGAGAAATAAACAGCAATGCAATAAAAATAGGGGTCTTCAATACCCCATTTTCATCAATATATAGATCATCCAGATAGAAAATCTATAAGAAAACATTGAACTTAATCTGCCCATTAGGCCAGATGGACTTAACAGACATTTATAGAACATTCCATCCAAAAACAGCAGAATACACATTCTTCTTAAGTGCACATGGAATATTCTCCAAGATAGATCATATGTTAAACAAGTCTGAATACATTTAAAAAGATTGAAATCATACCAAGCACCTTTTCTGACCACAATGGTATGAATAAAGAAATCACCTACAAGAAGAAAACTAGAAATCCACAAATATGTGGAGATTAAACAATATGCCAATGAACAACCAATAAGTCAAAGAAATCAAAATAGAAATTTAAAAATATGTTGAGACAAAGAAAAATGGAAATATAACCAACCAAAACTTATGAGATGCAGCAAAAGCAATTCTATGAGGGAAGTTCACAGCAATTAACATCTACATTAAGAAACAAGAAAAATCTCAAAAAACCTAACATTACCCCTCAAGGACCTAGGTAAAAAAGAACAAACTAAGCCCAAAGTTAGTAGAAGGAAGGAACTAACAAGATGCAGAAATAAATGAAAAAGAGACTAAAAGACAATAGAAAAGATCAATGAACTAAGATTGAGAGAACAATATCAGTTATAATTTTATCAAAAAGAATAAAATACCTAAAATAAATTTAACCAAAGAGGTGGAAGACCTGTACACTGAAAACTCTAAGATATTGATAAAAAGAAATTGAAGAATATGCAAATAAATGGAAAGATATACCATGCTCATGTGTTGGAAGAATTAATATTGTTAAAATGTCCATATTACCAAAGCAATCTATAGATTTAATGCAATCCCTATTAAAATTCTAATGGCATTTTTCATAGAAATAGAACAAACAATTCTAAAGTTTGTATGGAATCAAAACAAAAGACCCCAAACCAAATAAAGCAATCTTGAGAAAGAAGAACAAAGCTGGAGGCATCATGCTTCCTGATTTCAAACTGTATTACAAAATTATAGTAATCAAAACAATATGGTGTGGCCATAAAAACAGACATATAGATAATTGGAGCAGAATAGAGAGCCCAAAAATAAACTCATGCATATATACCCAGTTAATTTACAACAAAGGAGCCAAAAATATACAATGGGAAAAGGATGATCTCTTCAATAAATTGTGGTAGGAAAATTGGACAGCCTCACACAAAAGAATACATGCATAGATAAAAATTAACTCAAAATGGATTAAAGACCTCAATGTTAGACCTAAAACCATAAAACTTCTAGAAGAAAACACAGACAGTAAGCTCCTTGACAATAGCTAAGATTTGGAAACAACCTAATTGTCCATCATTGGATGAATGGATAAAGAAAATGTACATACATGTGTATGTACGTAGATACACACAAACACTTATATACATATATATATACATATATACACACATACAAACATATATACAGATACAATCATACAATGGAATATTCAGCCATAAAAAGAAGGAAATCTTGCCATTTGGGACAACATGGATGAACCTTGACAGCATTATGATAAGTGAAATAAGTTAGACAGGGAGCAACAAATACCATATGATCTCTCTTATATGTGGTATCTAAAAAAAACCCCAAACACCGAGCTCATAGATACAGATACAGACAACAGATTGGTGGCTGCCAGAGGTAGGGGTTGGGAGTGGGCAGAATGGGTAAAGGATAAAAAAGTACAAACTTCCAGTTATAAACAAGTCATGGAGATGTGATGTACATCATGGCAACTACAGTTAATAATACTGTAGTGCTTATTTGAAAGTTGCTAAGAAAGTAAATCTTAAAAGTTCCCATAATAAGAAAAAAAATTGTAACTGTGTATGTGATGGATGTTAACTAAACTTATAGCGGTGATCATTTCCCAATGTATACAAATATTGAATCATTATGTTGTGTACCTGAAACTAATATAATGTTATATGCTATATGTCAATTATACCTAAATAAAAATATTTTAAAATTTTTTTAAAAGAAGTAATACCTTTCTATATGCCTAGAGGATGTTTTTCATGTGTGCAGTTTGGCATTCTCTATGTAAATTTGGGGGATTTTTTTTTACTCCGTGTATAGTACCTATCAGTAGACATGGTATAACAAAATCGTATCTAAATTATTCATTTGTTAATCATTTATTGAACATATAGTCAATGCCTGTCATTGTGTTAGGAACTAGATATCCTAAGACAAATATAGGCACAACATTTCTGCTAAATGGAGATGCATCTTCTAATTACATATTGTCTTGTCCTATGTACAGTAGAAGTTTTGACATTTTTTTCTGGCTACTTTCTCTTCAGGCTACATTCCTCTTATATCTATCAGATAAAAGATTACTTTGGAAAGGGCAATCTTCTGAGAAGATATGTAAGGCAACCAAGTAGTTTAAAAAGTTGTCATCTTAAATCATCTATGCCTAAAAGATGTGATTTTAATAAGAAAAGAAAACTGTTACAACACCAAAGAAAATAATCTCATTCTTCAGTCACAGCACATACAACAGAGCTAAGAAGTATAGTCATAAAAACATTGTGGAGCTCTATGCCTAGATGCTTAGCCTAATATGTAAGCAAAGAAGCTTTGTTCCTTGGGAGGGGAGTGAGCAATGATCTATGTTTAATTTAGTAGGACTTTTGCATGAAAAAAACCCAGCACTAATTGCTGAAGACTCTAAGAAGGCTTCAAGAGTTCTATTAGCTTTGCCTTAACCACTCTCAGTGGATACATTGTCAGGAACTACTGTCTGTGTGTCTGTTTTTACAACGGGTCCCCTTTGCTTCAGTGAGAAACTGCTGCTGTGTTCTGTTGAGAACATCTTCAAGGATGGTGTAATGATTAAGAAACCAACTCTCTAGAGTTAGGTTACTTGAGTTCACATCCTGATTCAGAGTAGCTAGTGGCTTTGAGCAAGTTGCTTTATATTTTTGTTCCTCAATTTGCACGTCTGTGGAATTGGGGCAACAATATACTCACCACACAGGTTCCTTATTTGGATTAAATGAGTTAATATTTGTAAAGCACTTAAAACAGTTCTTGGCCAAGTGTAAGGGCTATATGTGCTTGTTAAGTAAAATATATAAATCAAGCAAGAACAGGCTCATAAATTGGGTCAGTTTTCTCATAACTCAAACATGAATATTATTATTCCACAGGAGTCAGTCTTGATAAATAAATACTGTTGTAGAGGCTTCTCAAGACTTCCTTTACCACCTCCATTCGCATTTAAACAAGGGTCTTAAAGAGTAAACACAGGTCCCTTGAGGTTGGTCTGTCTGTATCCTTTCCCTTTTGAATTAGCTACAAAAATTCATCCTAAACCATGCAGATGGAATAGGTGGATTCCAGTGTCTGTAATGGCCACAGGATCTGGGCCATACCAGTTACCTATCACAGATGGGCCTGGTGGGAACTTTTGTAGTAATCACTTGTAAAGGTACCTTTCCCAGGTTTATGCTGCAGGAACAGAAACAGTTTCTCCTTTCGTGGCTTCTCAGCAACTTCTTTTGAGGACTTATTGAAGCTACAAAGTGAAGGAGGCAATTTTTTTTTCTGACCATTGCAATCGTTGACATATACTTCACTGGTATTTTTATATCCACTGGTACAGTTCAAAGACGGACCCGCAGAAAGTATCCCTCTATGGTTAAAATGTTAACTTGAGAGGGAGGATGTTATGTTGGGGTATACGTGCTAGGTTGCTCAGAGGGGGGCGTTTCATTTAAATTTTTTATAGTTGTTTGCCTGTAGCAATTTAAGGTGGGGTTAGCTAGGAGTAGTTGGTGCAGCAGTAAAGGACAGTTTTATTGAAGGCTGAGCTACCCTTGCCCATTTTGCTATTGCTAATATAACATTAATGCTCTTACTAAATCACAAAAACACCACGTAGAAACTGATACTGAAAATGTTTATAGATATTCAGCAATTAGCAAAGGCCACTAATTCCTATTTATGGAATAACAAATAAAACCTAATTGATTTTTTTTTAACCCCAGTACATTTCAGACAAAATGTGTTATACGTAAGTTTTTGGTCTCAGGAAATAAAAAACTGTGTTAGATCTTATGTACATAATGTACCTTCTTTATAATTTATCCTTGCTGTAATATAACCTTTGAAAATAGAGCAGATGTGGCAGAGGAAATGCCTAGCATTGGAAAAGACAATCATAACATCAAAGAGCCAGAAATACGTTCACACTTAATGCCTTATTATATAGTTAGAGTTCATATTTTATGAGTGGAATAATGAGAATAATCTGGAGTAGCTAAACTTTTGTTTTTTAAAATGTTTATTTCAAGTACTGCTTGAAAGTGTTTGTTAGGATTTATTGTATTCTCACTACAGGCATTATTGCATTTAACCTTCGCAGTAGTGTGAAGAGATAGATAGGGATTATTTCCATGTGTAGGGAAGAAAACTGAGGTTTTTTGGTAGTGAAATAACAGGGCCACACAGCTGACGAATAGCTAACTCAAGATAAGCCCATGCCTTGCTGATGTTCTTAACCACATGCTCGTAACCACTGCTTATAATACTGCCTGCCTGATTCTCTGAAAATCCTAAATTCATCATTTTCTTCAGCAGCAGCAGCAGCAGATGAACATTCAGTATGAGTCAAACATATTACCTCGTAGACAACTTTTAATTATTCATAGTAAAGAAAATATTTTTAAATTAGGGGAAATGGAAATTCATAGACAAGTTTAGGCAAAATTGGGGAAAATTCCATTATAATAGAATTTTCAATTATAAACTAATAGAAATAACCAAAAATTTCAGTAAATGAACCCTATACTTAAGAGAGTATTAGTAATTAGTTTTGAAATAGATCTAAATTTTGTTAGAAGGCTCTTTGCCTTCTTATTATAACAAGTCTTTTATCTCAAAGGTAATAGTCTATGCCATGGCTTTAATTGATTCTCAGAGTTCATGATCTTGGATGACAATACCAACTGATAATTCAGTTTTTCACATTACAACCTCTGTGTCTCATCTTTATGATGGATAAGTTGAAGAAGTTAGTACAGAGCTATATCCAGGAACCCTTCTCCAATGCCAGCCTTAAAAATTTATTAGCAACTTGATGTGATTTAATGGGTTTCAGGAACGTTTTATGCTTCAAGGTATGTTCCTTTTTTTGCCTGAATTCCTGTGGCTCATATTCTTATATCAGAGAGTCACTCATTCATAGCTTGAAGATTTCAACATTCAGGAGTTATTTACCAAAATTCAAATTTCCACAATAAGGGTAACTACTCTATGTAGGTGATAATATAATTTATTGTCCATATTAGGACTTATTTCCAGGATAGACCCAACAGGAAGTCAGGACAACAGGTGTAAATCAGGACTATCCAAGGCAAACTGGAAAATATAGTCACCCCAAATGTAAGTAACTATTAATTAATTTCTTTTTTTTTTAAGAGTTTTCTTTTTTTTTTTTAAATTTATTTATTTATTTTTGGCTGTGTTGGGTCTTCGTTTCTGTGCGAGGGCTTTCTCCAGTTGCAGCGAGCAGAGGCCACTCTTCATCGCCGTGCACGGGCCTCTCACTGTCACGGCCTCTCCCGTTGTGGAGCACAGGCTCCAGACGCGCAGGCTCAGTAGTTGTGGCTCACGGGCTTAGTTGCTCCGCGGCATGTGGGATCTTCCCAGACCAGGGCTCGAACCTGTGTCCCCTGCATTGGCAGGCAGATTCTTAACCACTGCGCCACCAGGGAAGCCCTAATTTCTTTTTTAGCATTAGATGAAAGTAAGTTTGGAGAGAAGACTCAATCTAAACATGATTATAATGCAGAGGTACTATGTGGGTAAATACCAAAGATAAATTTCAAATGTTACATGATTTGTTGCATGACTAATCAACACCAAGTTCATTGTTAAAACAACCCACGTAACTTGACTTTCACTTTTAGTAATGGGTATTTTGTAATATAGTTAAAGTACGCCTTCTTCTCCCCTTCCCCCAAAAGGAGATTGAAGAGCTTAACAAAATATAAGGTAGTATACTTGGAGGCTTTGAAAAGCCAACAAGAAAGTGAAGAGCCTCTTGTCCAGAATCTAGGGGAGGATGAAGACCAAGAGAGATTAGTCCAGTTTGGAGTTACTAAACCCATGCAGGTTATTGTCAGTGTTAGAGAGAGTACAAAAGAAAGAAGTCAGAAGAGGAGAGGAAAAAAGATTCTAGAACAAGTGGAATAAATAGCAAGTACTTGGTAGTTAGTAACCCAAATTTATCAGTGATTATATCAAATGCAAGTGGCCTAAATGATCCAGTTAAAAGGCAAATACAAGGATTGTCAATCTGGATCAAAAATTCAAAACAAGTATATGCTATTTAACAGGGGTGCCTCTGAAATGTAAAAATAAAGGAAAACTGAAAATTTTTTTGAAATGGAAAAGATACGCTATGCAAACACTAACCTAAAGAAAGCCAATGTAATAATACTAGTACTAAAGAAGAATTTGTGACAAAAGTTATTGCTAAGGAGGGACATTTCCCAATGATAAAAGGTTTAATTCCTCATGATACCAAGAAACTACATGATAAGTGACTTTGCATATATTAGTGATTGCATGCTACTTCCATTTTTACTAGAATAAGTAAAAATAACATTAAGTTCTCACTGTCATCAAGTGATATCATCAAGTGATATTATAAGCACTTAATACATATTAGTTCACTTAATCTTCACAGCCACCCCATGAGATAGGCTTGATTATTATCTTCATTTTACAAATGAGGAGATTGAGAAATGAAGAAGTTGCCCAAAGTTACATAGCTAATAAGCAATGGAGCTGGGATGAACCCAGGCAGTCTAGCCTCTAAGTTATGAGAATAAATATTTGAGTAGGAAAAGCATTAACGGATCAAATAATTTTTGGCTTTTCCTCTGGTACACATTTCAAATGAGTTTGCCGTGGATGGAGTAACACCTACGATATTCTTTTCCCTGTGCTTCAGATTTAGTTTAGATTCTTCTCCATCTCTGCCTTTCAGAATCCTCTAAAAAGAGATATATGGCATTTTTTTCTCATGACCGAACTCACATTTCTCCTTAACTTCAACATCTCAAGAACAGCTGAATAGTAGCGGGGGAGGGACATCCTTTCAAAGCTTTTCTCGTAGACAAGAAAAGCTAAATGCTACAATGGAGGGATGAGTGACCTTCCTCTTCTAGATTGGTTTTCTATACTAGGGGATGTCTCAATTTAGCTGGAGTATAAGTGAATGTAAGTCATGTATTCAGAAATTCTTTGCCACCAGTCAGTGGAAAACGTTTGCCAGGAAAAGCCGCTGCTTCCCCTGTGCGTGCACACACACTCACTCACTACCCTCTCCTCCCTTAAAACTTTGCAAGACTTCACTGTCTAAATAGAAAGAACAGTAGCTTCCGGGGCTTATGAAAAGAAGTCATCGTGGTCTCTTTCAGATATCCATTTAGGTTCTATCCAGTTCCAACTTCCAGGAATGAGGCTTCTAAAGGGAGGAGGATTTGAAGCTATGTGTGTTTCTGGTCACTTCAGTGTGGTTCCTTTTTGTGCGCCCGTGAGAACAAGGACCATATCTGTGTTTGCCCACTTTTATCTTAGTAACATGGGAGCAACAACAACACTTGCTGAATAAACAAAGAAATAGATGAATAAATGAATGTATGTCTCTGACCTCATCTACTACCACTCTCCTCCCTGCTTACTCCAGTGCCACATCTTGCCCCTTTTACTTTTCTTGTCTCAGCTCATTTGCACATGCTGTTCCTTCTGCCTGAAATGCTCTTCCCCTAGCTGTCAGCTTGATGGCTCTCTTATCTATGTAGGTTTTTACTGAAGTCTCACTTTCTCAGCAAGTCTTCCCCATCTATGCTAACTGAACTTGCACATCCCTGCTTCAAAAATCCCTCTCTCTTGATTTTATTTTTCTCTTGGTGTGGCCTAACGTACCTTATTATTTTTTTCTTTTTTTAAATTTTATTTATTTTTTTATATAGCAGGTTCTTAATAGTCATCCATTTTATACATATCAGTGTATACCTGTCAATCCCAATCTCCCAATTAATCACACCACCACCACCACCCCCCGCCACTTTCCCACCTTGGTGTCCATATGTTTGCTCTCTACATCTGTGTCTCCATTTCTGCCCTGCAAACCTGTTCATCTGTACCATTTTCCTAGGTTCCACATATATGTGTTAATATATGATATTTGTTTTTCTCTTTCCGACATACTTCACCCTGTATGACATTCTCTAGATCCATCCACGTCTATACAAATGACCCAATTTTGTTCCTTTTTATGGCTAATATTCCACTGTATATATGTACCACATCTTCTTTTTCCATTCGTCTGTCAATGGGCATTTAGGTTGCTTCCATGACCTGGCTATTGTAAAGAGTGATGCAAAGAATATTGGGGTGCATGTGTCTTTTTGAATTATAGTTTTCTCTGGGTATATGCCCAGTAGTGGGATTTCTGGATCATATGGTAACTCTATTTTTAGTTCTTTAAGGAACCTCCATACTGTTCTCCATAGTGGCTGTATCAATTTACATTCCCACCAACAGTGCAAGAGGGTTCCCTTTTCTCCACACCCTCTCCAGCATTTGTTGTTTGTAGATTTTCTGATGATGCCCATTCTAACTGGTGTGAGGTGATACCTCATTGTAGTTTTGATTTACATTTCTCTAATAATTAGTGATGTTGAGTAGCTTTTCATGTGCTTCTTGGCCATCTGTATGTCTTCTTTGGAGAAATGTCTGTTTAGGTCTTCTGCCCATTTTTGGATTGGGTTGTTTGTTTTTCCAATATTGAGCTGCATGAGCTGTTTATATATTTTGGAGATTAATCCTTTGTCCATTGATTCATTTGTAAATATTTTCTCCCATTCTGAGGGTTGTCTTTTCGTCTTGTTTATGGTTTCCTTTGCTGTGCAAAAGCCGTTAAGTTTCTTTAGGTCCCATTTGTTTATTTTTGTTTTTATTTCCATTATTCTAGGAGGTGGATCAAAAAACAGCTTGCTGTGATTTATGTCAAAGAGTGTTCTTCCTATGTTTTCTTCTAAGAGTTTTATAGTGTCTGGTCTTACATTTAGGTCTCTAATCCATTTTGAATTTATTTTTGTGTATGGTGTTAGGGAGTGTCCTAATTTCATTCTTTTACATGTAGCTGTCCAGTTTTCCCAGCACCATTTATTGAAGAGACTGTCTTTTCACCATTGTATGTCCTTGCCTCCTTTGTCATAGATTAGTTGACCATAGGTGCATAGGTTTATCTCTGAGCTTTCTATCTTGTTCCATTGATCTATATTCCTGTTTTTGTGCCATATTGTCTTGATTACTGTAGCTTTGTAGTATAGTCTGAAGTCAGGGAGTCTGATTCCTCCAGCTCCATCTTTTCCCCTCAAGACTGCTTTGGCTATTCAGGGTCTTTTTTGTCTCCATACGAATTTTAAGATTTTTTGTTCTAGTTCCATAAAAAATGCCATTGGTAATTTGATAGGGATTGCACTGAATCTGTAGATTGCTTTGGGTAGTATAGTCATTTTCACAATATTGATTCTTCCAATCCAAGAACATAGTATATCTCTCCATCTGTTGGTGTCATCTTTAATTTCTTTCATCACTGTCTTATAGTTTTCTGCATGCAGGTCTTTTGTCTCCCTAGGTAGGTTTATTCCTAGGTATTTTATTCTTTCTGTTGCAAAGGAAAATGGGAGTGTTTCCTTAATTTCTCTTTCAGATTTTTCATCATTAGTGTATAGGAATGCAAGAGATTTCTGTGCATTAATTTTGTGTCCTGCAACTTTACCAAATTTATTGATTAGCTCTAGTAGTTTTTTGGTGGCATCTTTAGGATTCTCTATGTATAGTATCATGTCATCTGCAGTGACAGTTTTACTTCTTCTTTTCCAATTTGTATTCCTTTTATTTCTTTTTCTTCTCTGATTGCTGTGGCTAGGAGTTCTGAAAACTATGTTGAATAATAGTGGCAAGAGTGGACATCTTTATCTTTTTCCTGATCTTAGATGAAATGTTTTCAGTTATTCACCATTGAGAATGATGTTTGCTGTGGGTTTGTCACATATGGCCTTTATTATGTTGAGGTAGTTTCCCTCTATACCCACTTTCTGGAGAGTTTTTATCATAAATGGGTGTTGAATTTTTTCAAAAGCTTTTTCTGCATCTATTGAGATGATCATATGGTTTTTATTCTTCAATTTGTTAATATGGGGTATCACATTGATTGATTTGCATATATTGAAGAATCCTTGCATCCCTGGGATAAGTCCCACTTGGTCATGGTGTATGATCCTTTTAATGTGTTGTTGGATTCTGTTTGCTAGTATTTTGTTGAGGATTTTGCATCTATATTCATCAGTGATATTGGTCTGTAATTTTCTTATTTTGTAATATCTTTGTCTGGTTTTGCTGTCAGGGTGATGGTGGCCTTGTAGAATGAGTTTGGGAGTGTTCCTTCCTCTGCAATTTTTTGGAAGAGTTTGAGAAGGATGGGTGTTAGCTCTTCTCTAAATGTTTGATAGAATTCACCTGTGAAGCCATCTGGTCCTGGACTTTTGTTTGTTGGAAGATTTTTAATCACAATTTCAATTTCATTACTTGTGATTGGTCTGTTCATATTTTCTGTGTCTTCCTGGTTCAGTCTTGGAAGGTTATACCTTTCTAAGAATTTGTCCATTTTTTCCAGGTTGTCCATTTTATTGTCATAGAGTTGCTTGTAGTAGTCTCTTAGGATGCTTTGTATTTCTGCGGTGTCCATTGTAACTTCTCCTTTTTCATTTCTAATTTTATTGATTTGAGTCCTCTCCCTCTTTTTCTTGATGAGTCTGGCTAATGGTTTATCAATTTTGTTTTTCTTCTCAAAGAACCAGCTTTTAGTTTTATTGATCTTTGCTATTATTTTCTTTGTTTCTATTTCATTTATTTCTGCTCTGGGCTTTATGATTTCTTTCCTTCTGCTAACTTTGGGTTTTGTTTGTTCTTCCTTCTCTAGTTCCTTTAGGTGTAGGTTAGATTGTTTATTTGAGATTTTTCTTGTTTCTTGAGGTAGGCTTGTATAGCTATAAACTTCCCCATTAGAAATGCTTTTGCTGCATCCCATAGGTTTTGGATCATCGTGTTTTCATTGTCATTTGTCTCTAGGTATTTTTTGATTTCTTCAGTGACCTCTTGGTTATTTAGTAACGTATTGTTTAGCCTCCATGTGTTTGTGTTTTTTTTACATTTTTTCCATGTAATTGATTTCTAATCTCATAACGTTGTGGTCAGAAAAGATGCTTGATATGATTTCAATTTTCTTAAATTTACCGAGGCTTGATTTGTGACCCAAAAGGTGATGTATCCTGGAGAATGTTCCTTGTGCACTTGAGAAGAAAGTGTAATCTGCTGTTTTTGGATGGAATGTCCTATAAATATCAATTCAATCTATCTGGTCTGTTGTGTCATTTAATACTTGTGTTTCCTTATTAATTTTATGTTTGGATGATCTGTCCATTGGTGTAAGTGAGGTGTTAAAGTTCCCCACTATTATTGTGTTACTGTCGATTTCCTCTTTTATAGCTGTTAGCAGTTGCCTTATGTACTGAGGTGCTCCTATGTTGGGTGCATATATATCTGTAATTGTTATATCTTCTTCTTGGATTGATCCCTTGATCATTATGTAGTGTCCTTCCTTGTCTCTTGTGACATTCTTTTAAAGTCTATTTTATCTGATATGAGTATTACTACTCCAGCTTTCTTTTGATTTCTGTTTGCATGGAATATCTTTTTCCATCCCCTCACTCTGAGTCTGTATGTGTCCCTAGGTCTGAAGTGGGTCTCTTGTAGACAGCATATATATGGGTCTTGTTTCTGTATCCATTCAGCGAGCCTGTGTCTTGTGGTTGGAGCATTTAATCCATTCACGTTTAAGGTAATTATCAATATGTCTGTTCCTATTACCATTTTCTTAATTGTTTGGGTTTTTTTTTTTTTGTAGGTCCTTTTTTTCTCTTGTGTTTCCTACTTAGAGAAGTTCCTTTAGCATTTGTTTTAGAGCTGGTTTGGTGGTGCTGTATACTCTTAGCTCTTGCTTGTCTGTAAAGCTTTTGATTTCTCCATCAAATCTTAATGAGATCCTTGCTGGGTAGAGTAATCTTGGTTGTAGATTCTTCCCTTTCATCACTTTAGGTATATCATGCCACTCCCTTCTGGCTTGTAGAGTTTCTGCTGAGAAATCAGCTGTTAACCTTATGGGAGTTCCCTTGTATGTTATTTGTAGTTTTTCCCTTGCTGCTTTCAATAATTTTTCTTTGTGTTTAATTTTTGCCAATTTGATTACTGTGTGTCTCGGCATGTTTCTCCTTGGGTTTATCCTGTATGGGACTCTCTGTGCTTCCTAGACTTGGGTGGCTATTTCATTTCCCATGTTAGGGAAGTTTTTGACTATAATCTCTTCAAATATTTTCTCGAGTCCTTTCTCTCTCTTCTCCTTCTGGGACCCCTATAATGTGAATGTTGTTGTGTTGAATGTTGTCCCAGAGGTCCCTTAGGCTGTCTTCATTTCTTTTCATTCTTTTTTTAAAATTCTGTTCCACAGCAGTGAATTCCACAATTCTGTCTTCTAGGTCACTTATCCGTTTTTCTGCCTCAGTTATTCTGCTATTGATTCCTTCTAGTGTATTTTTCATTTCAGTTATTGTATTGTTCATCTCTGTTTGTTTGTTCTTTAATTCTTCTTGATCTTTGTTAAACATTTCTTGCATCTTCTCCATCTTTGCCTCCATTCTTTTTCTGAGGTCCTGGATCATCTTCACTATCATTATTCTGAATTCTTTATCTGGGATGTTATCTATCTCCACTTCATTTAGTTGCTTTTCTGGGGTTTTATCTTGTTCCTTCATCTGGTACATAGCCCTGTGCCTTTTCATCTTGTCTACCTTTTTCTCTGTGGCCTAACATACTGTAAAATTTTACTTATGATGTCTGTCATTTGTCTGGCTCTCTATATTGTCAGTTTCACAGGGGCAGTGATTTTTTTTCACACCTAGGACCATGCCTACCACTTAGTATGCACTCAGTAAATATTAGTCAAACAAATCAATGGAAGAACCAGATATGCAGGACCTGTTTCACTAGGTTTGAAGCCCCAAAATGGGAATCTCAGCCCCCAGACTATCACTCACTATTTACATGCATCTTTAAGAAGTTTCACTTTTAAGTTATCTGAGCCCCAGTTTGTTCAACTGTAAACTGGGGATAATAGTGATTAGTAACAAGGACTAATAACAATAAATAGTAAAAGGGGAAAAAATGTCACAGAATAATCATGAGCATTACAAGAGAAAATGGATGTGCACATTGTCTACTGATGCCAGCAATTATCACCTGAGAGATGGAAGCAAAGGAAGAGTGAAGAGGATTCCAGGTTGCCCTGAGGAGCAAAGTGATCAGCTGTCCTTGGCATTAGAATCCAATGGAAGAAAAGTGGTGATTGGAGGGATCAGGCATCTTGAACTTAAATATAGAGGCTGTATAATTAAATATAGTATGTATATAGCACATATGAGAAGGATAGTGGGATGGAGGGGGGGAGGAGAGGGAGAGAGAGGGATTGCATGCACAACATTATTTTGGGGTGAATCACTCATCGTGCTATCTGTTTACTTTGTTCTATTATAGGAAATTTGATGATATTTCATTTGTACCACCACACCTGATGTCAAGTGAACATGTAAACCTAGGTGTAGGGTAATTGTCACCACAGAATATTTCATACAAAAATTTTCCTGACAGTGTTAAGCAGCAGTATGGAAATTACTGAAGAGAGAGAAGTACTTTTTTTTTTTTAATTAGGATAATTTTTAACTCTAATGAATCTGCAAGAATCAACCTTGATGTATCTATTTGGACATTTTCCACATCCCAAGTGGTTAGTCTAATACAAATTAAAGCACCACAGATTGCTATTATCTTCTTGCATTATTCTTTTCCTGAATTAATTTCATTTTAAAAATCAGACCTTCTCCAAATAAGAATAAATTTAAATATCCGAGGTATAAATGTAAGCTGATGTCAGGACCCATGCATATCTATAATTTCCACAGAATCATGGGAATAATCCTAAAAAAATGTTTAAATGGAGGAACTGACCTTTTGGGTCACTTAATCATTCCCCTTACTATTCCTGGAGAATCCAAAGAGTACCTGTAGTTTTCCTTCTTCTGAAATTACATATCACTTTCCCCTTATATTCATAATTAATTTGTTCATTTAATCCATCCACCCACCCATCCATCATTGCAATCTTTCATTTAATAAATATTAGGCATCATTTATGTACCTGGAATGCTGCTTAGCACTGAGGAAAAAATATGCTAATATTTTATTTCAATACATCATAGTTAAGTGGGAGAAACAAACAGATTAATAAATAATCATAATGTGATATGTCTTAGAAGTATGAACAAAGTGCTGACTGGATGAATCACAAAGGTTTATGAATTATGAAGTGGTAAAATTTGTTCTGAGGTTTGAAAGGAGAGTATTTCAGGCAGAGGCAAAATGTACACAAAGATAAGGAGATATGAATGGGCATCAAGTCCTAGGAGGATTAAATAGTTAAGTGTGACTGGAGTTGAGCCTATGCATCTCTGAAGGGCTTGGGAAGGTGGGAGATGAAGTTGGGTGGGTTGAGGTCTTATCATAAAGGACCTTCTGTATTACCAGCAAGAATTTAGATTTCCTTCTATGATAAGACATCTTTATAGACTTTTCAGGAATGATGATAGCAAAGAGGAGGAGCAGACACTGTGAAGGACAAGACAAATCAGGGAGGCAAATTGGGAGGTTATTCCAACTCTACAAACCAGATGGAATAAAGACCTCAATTAAAGTATTGACAGTGAGACAGAGAGTGGGGAACTAAATACAAAGATGACTAGGATCTAGAAACTGATGAGAGAGAAAACATCTGGAGAAAATTGCTATCATTGTTCAAAATATTCAATGGGGAGAAGTGAAATTAACATTCCTGAAAGGCTTTCCATGTTTCTGAACAATGTGAAGAAAATGGAGGCCTGGATATATTAAGTGGTGTATTTATCCACCTGTTCCTTGCTTTTTCTAAAAAATATGAAGCTCCTCTAAATTTTCTCCAGCTTCATCTTTTGTCTTCAGTCACATGTGACCATGGCAAGTCATGACACTGATCCACTTCATGACTATGTTGGCCCTGATATATTTGGATAAAGTCAAGTAAATGTGACCAGAACCCAAAAGTTCTGTTCTTCCTCAATCATTTTAGTCTTACATTTTCTGCTTAGGTAGAGAGAGGCCAAGATTAACAATGATGGGGAAGAGGGTTCTGTTCTTATTGCTCAAAGACTCACGTTTTTTTCAAAATTGGAAAATATCTTTTTATATTATGACATGATTAGTCTATTTTCTACTATTAATTTTAACTATCCTGAGCTCTCAAACTTATGTAGGAAATGTTTTACTTTACTTTTGATTCATCTTACCAAAACCTTCTGTTATCTGATCCTAATTACTAGCCATTCCCTCATATGATCTATTATTTTTCATGTTATACTCTCCAATATTAAATTATTCAAATATTTGAAAATCAAATAGTACATGTTTTATACCTTTGGAGTACTTTGGGACAGATTATAAAGAAAACTTTTGAAAGTCTATCTACAAAATGTCATAAATTACAACTGAAAAATATCATGAATCCCATTCAGACTGTTACTGAGGATTACACAGTTGATGAATAGAGAATAAAGCTGACTTTAGAAGTGAGTGCCCATGGGTGGCTAGACCCACACATTGGTTAAATGACTTGGTCTCATTTATCAGCATTAAAATATGTATGATTCAGGGTCATGCTTCAGCACATTACAAACTACTATATACATAGATGTTCAGGCAAACTATGAATGGTTAAGCTTGCAAATATTAAGTCTGAATTCTAATTGAATATTACTATATAATGTTCCTACAATTCTTTTACCCTTTTATGTTAAAGTGGTTATCTGTTGATTTCTATATACTTTCTTCCTTGATTTTAAATGAATTCTTTTCTTACATTTGTGCAGAATGCTTCCCAAAATAGTCATGAGAAATGTTTACTATCCTTATATCAATTTCTCATAAAAGCTATTTTAGGTACCGTTTATGGGTATGTGTTTCTCTGAAATAAAAAAAAAAGGTGTTCTAAGAGTTTATAATCCTCTAAGAGAGGTGCAAAACTATCCCCATTGTGGGCTTTTATGGAGGTAAAGGAAGTTATTGTCTTGCTGTCCCTTTCTGCTTGTTGAAATATTCCCTTTTGCCCAGATTTGTTTCCTGTAATAATCTTTTGAACAGTGGAGTACCTGACATGTGTTTGTTCCTTAAGCAAACGTGTAAAATTCTTCAAGTCTGAATGGAGAAGTAGAAAGAGAAGGTTTCTGCTGTGCCTGATGACAGTTTTTGATTTTTCCACACTAATATTCTGGCTCCATGTTGGAGCACTAGTGTGGCAAATCCTAGCGTTGGTGGCATTCTAAGGAAGGGACAGAAGTTTCGTTGAGGAGTAAAGATTCAAAACAACTCCAGAAATAAGCTCTTGTCTCAGTTTATTTCTCACAGAGCAGCAGGTGTGTACATCGTGTTGCAGGATTAACTGTAACCTATTCTTTCTTATAATTACCATTAGCATTCCAGGTACCCCTGATTGCAGGGAAAAGATGAACTTGATACAGCTTTGGGGATCAAAGGTAAAGAACTGCTTCAGTGGTCAGTAAAGAAGACACTGAATTATCTTTCATAAGAAAGGGGTAGGGAAGCATCATTCTTTGATATGAGGCCAAGAAACTGGCCACAAATAGCCAATATGTCATTATTGGTGAACCTAATATTGTCACCTAAAATGACCCTGCAGCTAACATATTGTTTTCCCAAGAACATGAAATGGGTAAAACAAAATCCTGAGTATAAGTGGACCTCTGTCAGTGTTCGACCTATTAGTTTGGAAATTAGCATGAAAAGCACTGAACCATCAAACTTTCACCAAATCTCCATAAACCAAATGAAGATTGTGTTCTTACCTAAATGGTTCATTCTTTCTATATTTAAATTGCCCCTTAATTGAATAAGCTATGTCATAACAGCATCTAAGTAATTAGAAGTGGCTAGATTTAAAGATTCATCTTTTGATCAACTTTGGGAACTTGAGACTAATGGATTATGACTATTTTTTTAAAAGGGAGAAATATATCTGGGAAATAGAAAAAAAAAAAAGCAAACACCCCCAACATAGTAAACATCACTGCCTATGCTGCCCTATCCTTCAGAAAATGGATTCTAGTTTTAACTTAGAGAAACATTTTTTCCCAAAAATGTACCACATATAGATTGGTCATCTCTAAACTTAATTTTATGGCAGAAGATAGGGATGGAAAGGAGAGAGTGTGTGCTGCTTCAGGCATGGTACTAGCCTCATTCTTCCACAAGTTACACCAAGTTCCTTTCAAAATGCCAGCAACATATTCTTTATGCAGACAGGTGTCTCAAGGAAAAGTTGTATTTATAACTCAAACCAACCAGGAAGCTAAGAGAAAATGTTGCTCTCTTAGTAATTCCTAGTCTACTAAGACAAATTTCTTCAAAGTTTCAATCCTTCCTCCCAAACTCCACTTATCTTAAATTCACCTTATAAACACAATTTTTATTGCTTACTTCTGTTAGCCCTTATATGCAGTGAGGCTGAAATTCTTGACTGTGATACTTGACCAGATGTAAGCTTTTAAAGTAAGTCTTTACGACAGAAATTGGATTAAAAACTATTAATTCAAATTACTTCTTTACAAATGAGAGGTGAGTCTAAAGAAATGAACCTACTATCAAATTTAGCAGGAAAAGTGCCTTCCAATTGAGTTCAAAGTTTCAACTGTCTCTAAAAATGTGTGAACTCACTGGTATATGGAATAATATCTGTAAAACTCTATGCAGCTTTCCTCAAAGCATTCAAACTAATTGTTTTCCCATTTTAAGGACTTTATGATGTTTCTTTAAACAGTGTAATACCATTATACTGTTGCCTTTCAAAATTATCTAAATTTTTGTCATTTTTCCACCTGGAGTAAATGGAAGGTATATATGGTAGAAAGCCAGGAGAAGTAGGAAAGTCTTAAATTTTCTTAATGTCCCAAAGGAATTTATTAACTACCCAAAGAGAAGTCAGGGAATGCTAACAGTTAATGTCATCCAGAGAGAATCAGTTGATCTGCCTCCGAGTGGATGAATGTGCATAAATGGCAGTGCAAACAGTCATCTGCTTTCATGAGTCACATAGAAGAGATCATGGCAGGCACACTGTACAGCTTTCAAAGTTCCAAGAAATGGTGCAAGTCCATCTGTTCCAAAGATTCATTTCTAGTTGAGATCTTCATTTGCACAGCACAGGAAGCTGAAAGCCACTGACAGATGTATTTGTGGTAAAAGCTCACTAGTCCTGCATTCTAATATAGGCTTTTTAGAAAAATGAAGTCTATATAGTGGTTATACCACCAATGAATTTAGGTAATAAATAAGGTAATCAGTTAATCAAGTAAATAATAAAGTAATCAGGATAAAATTTTATACCATTCTGAATTAGTCCTTATTATCCTTGGGGATAGAAGGGAATTAGAAACTCACTAAGTCTAGCCAGCTTGTTTAACAGGTATGAATGAACCAGGGAGGTTGAGAGATTTTTAAGTGACTTGTCCAAAGTTCTAAAACCAGAAGGTTGTAACACTTATAAACTCTTATTAAAACAAGCCCACCTCTTCTCAGTCAGTTTGGTGCTCTGTTATTTTTTCCAGAAGTCTAGGAAGACTTTATGCCATTTTCCGCTTCCAAACCGGGACCCACACTGAGGTACACCTAAATATTGGGTTGGCAAAAAAGTTTTGGTTTTTCCGTAAGATGTTACAGAATAGAATCAGTTAACTACAGAAATGCTCTGTTGTTTGAAATGACTATTCCCAATCACCCAAGGCTGTTAAATTTTTTGAGAATTCATAGAACAGGTAACAAGGTCAGTTAGTGGCAATATTGACCCCAGCCGAAGTATTAAAAAAATTGGCTTTGGTCCCCCAAATGTTAAATGTGGAGACCAAGCCACAGCACCAGCCATTCTTAGGAAGGAAAATTAAACTGTGGTATGAAAATGCAGTAGTTTTCAGGGCTTATAGGAATCACTTTCACCAGCATGAAAGTAAAATAGAGGCTTATTTTTTTACATAGGTGTGTATGTTTATGAAGGTGATTCATATGTCATTGCCTTAAACTGCCTCATCTATACTTAAAAGCTGTCAGGTCAGCTTGCTCTTAAATGATTATTTCAGACCAATAGGAGTCTTCCATTTCATAATACCTCATTGCATAAGGTGCTTTAAGAAAGCACAAGTGCATTCATGTACAGTTACGACCAACTCAATGGCAGCTTTTCTCCAGCTTAAATGAGAAAACCTGTTACTGCAGAGTAATGATGTTTTAATTGCACATTTAGTACACAAAAAGTGAAGAAGTTAATTCATATACTTGTAAGAGCTACGTTAAAAAAAATACATTTGAAGTGAAGCAGCAATTATTTTCCAAGCAAGGAAAAGTTCATTCAAATCAGCATTTAGTGGTTTAAAAAAATGGGATTGCTTTAAGAATCCATTTACTGACTCAGAAAGATTTTAAATGGTAGAGTGCCTTATGTTATATACCTGAAACAAATACAATATATGTCAATTATACATTAATAAAGAAATTAATTAACTAATTAAAAAATTGGCATTTAGCGTGAGGGTATTCTAGTCTTCCTTTTTACCTATATCAAATAAGTTAAATTTATTATTGGAATATTAGTTTGAAATGATGCCTATCTATGATGTTAAGCAGCTGTATTATAAAAATCCGACACGCACTGCATTTTAACCTGCTGCCTCCTTTCAGAAATACTGCCACCTATTCTTTGCCTTCCAATTATTTAAAGAATGTCCATCAGTTTAAATATAAATGTTTGTTTCTCTAATAACCTGGGTATTTTAGTGAAAAAAAATTTTTTAGTGAAATTGGCTTATGTTCATAATGCATTGTCTCTTCTATTCTTGTGTGTATGTGACTCATTTTATATTCGAAGGAACATAAATATTGTTCAATAGTTCCTCATAAAAAGATTTTAATGACCACACTGGAAAAAATAAGAATATTTTGTAAATTAAGCTAATATGATAAGATTTACACTGATACTGTGGAGATTTGGCAGTGATTTCACAAATTTATGTAGACTGGCAAAGTGAACAACTGAAATTAAAAAAGAACTCTGGGATATGGGATAGAACCCAAATACATCAAAGGAACCATCAATAATGAATAAGGGAATTTATAAATCTGCATTAGGTTTGGCATAATTATACCACATTTATTTTTACACCTAGGTGGTTAAAGTGTAGTACTAATTTCCTAAATATTTTTCCTGCATGTAGAGTCTGATGGCAGCTGGTCCACTAGAAAAACAAATAATGCAATTGCCTGTAAAAACTAGTAACGTATGCTCAGAAATAATCGAGGGCAAATGTAGGAATTCAATGCATTCAGGTGCATAGAAATGTACCCATATCTGAATAATATTACCACTTACATAATGCTTATTATGGGCCTTAGAATATTAGTTCTAAGCATTTGACCAAGTAACTTATTTTTTCCTCAGCTCATACAACCCTATGATTTAGGTACTGATATTATAACTGTTTTACTCAAGGTCACATGCTGAGTTATCAGCAGAACTAAGAACTGAACCTAGACAGCCTGGCTTCAAAGTATAACCTTTTTAACCATTACATACTCTCTATCACCTTGTCTGAAAAGACAGTCTCTCTCCCAAAGCCAGCTAAAACAATAGTGCTTCCATCTTGATATATGACTTTAACAGCGTATGAAATGAATAATTACAAATTTAGTTACTATAAGACACAGCAAATTTACTAATTAAATCAATGTTTATAGAGAAACAAGAAGTAATAATGCCCCCTCCCATAGGTATCCTATGCATCACCTTTTGTGTCTTATTTGAGAATTACTACTGCTACCACCTGTTAATATTTAAAAAGCATTTTCCTGGACAAACACTTTGCAGGGATTATCTGATTTAATCACAATAGCAAACATATGAGGGCTGATAATACCATTTTTATATTTCACGTGGGGAGACTAAGGCTCAGGGGGTTTAAATAATTTATCAACCTCACAGTGTTAGAAAGTGATAAGGCAGAGATTTGAACCCAGGCAGCCTGTCTGCAGAGCCCACACTATTTGTCATTATACCTCTTACCATAGTGTGTTGTCTCCCACTGGTAACCTAGTCAGCATGATTTGAACAGGGAAAAAGAACTATAGGCTCCATGAATATAAGGATTTTAAGAACTTTATAAAAGCATCTTTTGCACTTGGGGACAGAATGGATTCTGTAATTTTTTACCTTTTTTAGCCTTTCTAATTTATCTTACCTTGAAGATGGGCAGAGAATATAACATAATGGTCAAAATACAAAATGAAGACAGACAGTATTAAAATAGTTGACTTCACTTCATTTTAAATATAGCATCTTATATGCCACTTACCTGGTTTTAGTTTCTCAATTTAAATTGGTGAACAGATGTAAAAAGACATGATTTTAGCATAAATTCTTGAGAAATCTAATCAGAGCCCTGTAGTAGATTTGTTGGACTGGAAGAAATAAATGGATGCTCTCATCTTAAAGAATCAGTGCTTTTTATTTAATGTTACCAGATTAGCTTCTTCAACCTGGCGGCTCATTAAAAAGATAGCTTTGTGCTTGTGACTAGAAATAATATTGATAATAATAATAGTAATAGTAATAATAATTTATTATTGCATGTGTTCAGCAGCCAAGTAGTTTCATTTACCGAATTGGCTGGTGTGCAGCACACACAAATAAAATTTGCATGAAAAAGAACAGCTGTGTAAAATACTGCCTTTGGAATGGCAAATTTACTGAGATAGTGATTATAGTGTATGAAGCTCAAGGAATAACCGTAATGATTGTAGGACCATTTCTCTCCCTCATGCAGTATTTTACATCTATTGCCCTCAGAACAAGAAGACAGTGAATTCATGGTAGCAAATGCTATTTCCTATCCTGTAAAAGTGATTTTATTGCAACCTCCTGCTTTTAGTCACTGAAAACTTGTAGAAAAGCCTCCTTTGAAGGTAAAACTTTTACTAGTTGGCCTCTTCCAAAAGATGGGCTTGAGTGAAAAGACAGTAATATTTAAGTTCTAAAAATAAGGCAGTGCTTAATTTGATGTACTAAAAGCTTACTTTTAAAAGATAGCAAAATTTTTAAATGTTGGATTGTATACGTATTGTTTAAGCAACTCTTTCATATCAGGAAGTTCCAGTTTATCATCTAAGGAAGTTCCAGTTTATCATCTATAAAGGGTAAAATGGCAATCATTTTTCCTCCATTAGCATGTCATAATTTAAACATGATTCACTTGGACTTAATGAGCATATAAATCATAAAAGCGTTTTTTGTATTGAATTTTAGACAATAATTTTAAAGTGTTATTTGGACCTTGCATATTAGGTGATCAAAATTGGTGACAATGTACCTGTATTCAGAATCATCTACATGTTTTTAAATCTTTGGCTTTGCCATTTCATTTGCTACAAATCTGGAAGTTGTCAGGGAGAGTGCTGCTATATTTACACTTCGTTGAAAAGGGCAAATTATGACATAGCCTTTGTTTGAATTCCTTAAGTGTAGTCCTCTAACTTGAGAGTGAATGTCTGTTTGTTAGTAGGATCCTCTCATTTTACTTTTAGTGGTTTTCTTGTTAAACATTTATGCATTGAAAAAAACTGATCCCAACTCTAAAACGTTCATTTTTATAGTACTTCATAGTTGACAGAGCTAGGTTTTCATAAGTATAAGAATTCGATCCTCATAGCAATGCTGTGAGGCTAACAAGATTATCCCCATTTTACACATGGGAAGCTGTAGGGACCAGAGGTTGTATGACAGAGCCAGTGTAATTAGTGTTATTGCCACACTGACCTAAATCCAGAGCTCTATGTGCTGAACCACAACAGTCCTCTGATCAAAATCAAATGATTTACAAAAATCATACTGAAAACAAGTTGTCTGTTACTCTTCATCTCATAAAATGTGGATTTTTTAGGATTAATAAACTAGGAAACTAGGAAATAGTGCATGAAATTGGAGAATAAGGAAAAGCTTTCATTATGTTTCAATCCATGCTTATTTAGACGATCACTTCTTTAAATCATGTTTAAAGTTTGGTTTTCTAGCAATTATTTTAGCTGATAGAAACACAGCATGATAAAAATGTGTATTTATGATATTCTGGAGCATATGGATTGTATAGTTATGTGTTTGTGTATACTTATATGTTTCCTTTACTGACATGGAAGAAAAATTTATTACAGATATATAAACCTTCAGTATTATACTGTCAACTTGATGTCTATTTTTTAAATTATGTGAAAATAAAACTTTAAATATATAAATGGTTGAGACAATCACTCCTCAGCTTTATAGAAACCAGCAGGATGAAATACTTACCTTGGAATGAAGATGTAAGGATGCGTCCGCCATACCCATCAAGAGATGACTTAGAACCTGGGCTTGCAGTGGCTCAAGAGGACGTGTCACTTGCTTTTCTGGAGTCATTGCAGTGTGTCCCTCCAGTTGCCTGTGTTGAACCTCTCCTGAGGCTAAACCAGTTGTTCTCTTCCTCTTTTTTTCCTGTCATTTCAAGCACTGGTCCCCATATTATGTTTCATAATGATTCCTATTAAGAGAATTTTCAGAAAAGGCAGGTAAATTTTCCCAGCCAGTGGAAATCAGATTGTGTTAAATCAATGTTTGTCAATAAAGTGTATCACAAAAATAACATTTCTGTGTTTTTCACAGTGATCAGCTATCTGCATCAGCAACCTGTAACATCATGTCCATAGCACTCTTCACATTTCCTCCCCACCTTCTTCTTACACTGACTCCCAGGCTGGAAGCCGTTCTCACAACTTGTATAAAATGACCATTGAATGGCAGACAAATTGATAATGAAATTGCTTCCCTATCGAAGATATCCCCTGCTCCCAGAATCTCTAGAAGCCAGCAGACCCTTCACATCTGTGTCTTCCCACCCACAGTTCCATTTCTTCCATAGTTTCTCTGTGCACGGGTATAAGCAGCTACAAATACGCAGACAGAAGCTCCTTCTTTGGGAGGGGTAGCTGACCAACGAGACACAGATATGAAGGCTGCCTCCATGCAGAACCTACCTGTTTGAATTTTACACCTTCCTTTGGAGACCAGCTATGGCAAAGCAAAGTCTAGAGCTGCCTTTCTTATTTTGTTTAATGTTCTTATTTTTCATAGTTGACCGAACAATAAACAACACAAACAAAAACCAGTCTTTTGGCAAATGTTTCATGAAAAGACAAGTAACTATGTCATTTAATGAAATAAAACCAAAGTATCCACAATAATTTTAAAAACTCACTTTTTGTTACTCACCGTTGCTGCAAAAGAACTGTTAGGCAACTCTAAGTACTGTGATATTAAGAGCATAACTAGAAATTCATTGACAGAGCAGAAATCTGTCTCTCTATATCATTTTCCTTCCATGTGCATATAGAGATATCTGTGTATGTATCAGGTATTCTAGCTAGCTAGCTATTATTCCTTTTTCCTGCATACAGACATTCTCTGGACTTGAGTAGGTGTGAAAATCCAGTGTGAATCTGCCTCAGTAATTTATAATAGCATTAATAATACTGCTCTAATCAATTTCATGAGAAATTTGGGCACCTTTAAAATTTGGTAAAGGATTGTACTATCATTAATTGTTTTTCTCTCAAAATAATAGGGTTTTTTTTTTTGCCTTATGAATAGCTAATTTTCTGAAATACAGTTGAGTCAAATAAGCACTCAACATTTTTATTTTTTTTTTTATTTTTATTTTTTTTGCGGTACACGGGCCTCTCACTGTTGTGGCCTCTCCCATTGTGGAGCACAGGCTCTGGACGCGCAGGCTCAGAGGCCATGGCTCACGGGCCCAGCCGCTCCACAGCATGTGGGATCTTCCTGGACCGGGGCACGAACCCGTGTCCCCTGCATCGGCAGACGGACTCTCAACCACTGTACCACCAGGGAAGCCCAGCACTCAACTTTTAAACTACTTCAAGAATGGATTTTATGGAACCAGATCTCAAGGGCTTTCTTGAAGATGGGGTCTGATTATATTCCTGAGGCCAAAGGCCTTTCTTCACTGACTCCTGGCATGATGTGTATGATCTCTGGGTTATTATGTCCACCAAGCCTGTGCAAAGAACAGGGATTCATTCTTCAGATCTGAAAGGGCAAAGATCACCAGTTAAGATCTTCCTGGTCACCGTTGGAGTCATTAAGATAATAGTGCAAGGGGCTCTAAAAATATTATGAAATAATAGAGAAAATAATTATTTTAATAAGCTATAAATACCTAAATATGGTAGTCCTTTAAAATTCAATAATTTATTTGATACAGCATTTTGAGTTACATATTCATTTCTAATACTTAATTGTGTAGAGTTTTAAGATAATGGCTCTTATGAAATGATTTTATTCTTCTTCTTTTGCAGGTAACCCATTAACAAAGGATAAATCAAGTGATCCTCAAGGCTGATTACGTTGAACATCAGCATAGAAACATAACTCATGAGGTGATCTTGAAGGAAAATTTTTATACAGCTCACAAGAGGCACTCTGGAGTCTATTATTTCCAGGGGATTTCATGGCTTGTAATCAGCTTCTTCTTGGAATCAAGACTTTTTACAATTCCGACATGAACTTCTATATCATGAAGATTTCATCAGATTTGAACTGTGTTCAACTTGTATAATTGCGCTTGCAAAAAGGATTTGAAGTTACTGTCTGAAGAGTTGGCGTTTCCGGATGGTGTCAGAGACACTTACCTTTTGGGCTCTTGGCTCCAAATGTGACTGCTTTTCTTGTTTCTGAAAGTCTCCCAAGTGCACTGGCCTTCTGTCATGGACCTGAGTCCTGTGTTCAGTGGCTAGGGCTGCACATGGCTTCAGTGACTTTTCCTTTGCGAACTTCTCCTCTGGCATGGTGTAGACTGAGACAATTTATTTGTATCCTAATCTTGGGGCTCTGAAAGCCTACATGTTTTAACATCTTAAAGTTGCTTTTGTTAATGGAATGGAAATATATATCCATTGATAATAATTATTGTTGGCAAGTAATAGTTATCTGAATACATCAATCATATAAGAATGTATAGACAAGCTGACATGTTTCCCCAAGGCTAACACACTGCTGCAGCTCTCTGTCAGTTAAATAGGTAGTAGTTAGAACTGAATTACCCTTTTCAGTACTCCTGTTTGGTACCTCTAGAGTACTCTCCCTTTCAGTTTTTTTTTTTTTTAAAGTGGGCTTTTTCTTTCATTTTTATCTTTACTTTTTCCCTTCACAGAAATTAGCAGTGAGCGGTCAAATATTTAGGTAAACTTCAGTTTCAAAACATTGCCAGGGATGCATGTGGGTTTTGATTTCTTAGCTTGAAAGTTATTCACTTAGATTTCTTCTAGTATTTTTTTAAACTGTCCTTTCTATCTCATTTTAAAAAGACTGTCTCTTGCTCTGTCCCAATGACTGTTTGAATGCCTATCTATTTGTTTATTCAATCTGTTGGTTGAATAAATTGTTCTTTTTCTTGGTCTAAATTTTATAAATATTTGCTTACAGTTGTCCCATTCAAACAATTTCTTTAGTCAGTGTTTGTCCACGTTTTCATAGTACTTTTAACATTTGTGGTTTTCAGTTCTACAGAAAAATCTTATAAATATTTCAAAGCCTTAAACATGTATGTACTTTTTTTTCTAAGTTACTCGCAGAATGTATAATTTTATACTACATCTGCTTTGTTTCATTTGTGATGCGGAGGGAGAGAAGAATGGAAATTGCATAGCCATTCTGGATATTGTGTAAAGGTATAGTTTGAAAGAATGTAAAGGGGGAGGAGCTTCTATGTTTTACTCATACATAGACTAATAGGAAGATACTTCAGAAATTGTCCTATTAGAAGCTCCATTATGTTAGAGAAGGGGTGGACATGTTTTGTTTTTTTAAAACTCATTGACATGGCCAATTAGGTATATGTTGATTTCCATGATGGAGGCTGACATACAGACCAAAGCTCTCCAGGCTAAGTTGGTAACAACTTTCAAAGACCAATACATTACCCAGAATCTTTTCTTGGCAGAATGACTAAAAGCGTAAAATTTGTTAAACATTAAATTTGTAAAGTATGCTTTTGATATTGAACTAAAGTAAACTATACTGCCCCATAAGTCCATGGAATGGAATGACTTTCTCCTTCCATTTTAATTATGAATATAAAACTAGATGGCTCTGAGTGAATTTTGCTATGGTTCAAGACTGTCTGACTCATAAAGAAAGGAGTAACTGTTGTGCTGGAGTTTCTGCATCAGTAATAATATCATTAATTTCTTTGGAACAAAGTGGAAAACTATATTATTTTGGAAATTATGAATTTGTCCTAGGTTTGAAATTATAGATCATGCCTCTCATTTTTAAAACTATGTCCCTTAAAACAACACTGGAAATTCTGTATTATATTCAAGTGTAATACATGCATATCAATAGAAAAAAATAAATGGAATTTCAAATATATTAACTAGATTATCCCCAGTAGATTAATGTTGTGACTCTTCAGAAAAGGTGAATAAAATTGGAATATAAAATGGACTCTTTTTCATGAGTTACATTCAGAGAATCTGTTTTCCAGTGTTTTATCTTAAAAGCACTTCAGTTACTATCTAGGAAAACCTCTGAGTTTATGGGGAAGCTGACATAAATTCTTCAATCTTCTTTTTATAAAACTCCGTGGCAAATCTTGCCATTTACACAAGGTTCCGATATTTGACTTGCTTCTTTGCTAAGAAACAATTGAAATAGATATATCTACACTTGTGCCACTTGCTCACATCTTGACTATGAGCACAACTGGCAAAATTTTGCTAGCAATATACAAAAATCATTTTATTATAAAAATTGTTGAAAATAATGACTGTTTATCCTTTGAAATTCATTATACAGTTGGCCCTTGAGCAACATAGGTTTGAACTGCACAGGTCTACTTATACATGGATTTTTTTCAACATTAAGTACTACAGTACTACACAATCTGAGGTTGGTTCCAGGGATGCAGAACCTTGGGTATGGAGGAACCGCATAGAGGGAGGATGGACTGTAAGTCATATGCAGATTTTCGACTGCATGGAGGGTTAGCTCCCCTGACCCCAGCGTTGTTCAAAGGTCAACCATATATGGAAATGTTAATTAAAACATAAAATATGGCTATGATTTAGCCTTTAAAAATTACTTTAAATAGCTTTTATTTTGAAGTAATTTAAGATTTCCAATAAGTTATGAAAATAGCTTAGAGGACTTCTGTGTATCCTTTTCCCCATTATCGCCCAGTGATAACATCTTACAAAACCAAGAAATTGACATTGGTACAACACTATCCACTCAAATACAGACCTTATTCAGATTTCACTAGTTTCACATGCACTTTGGGTGTGTTTATGTGTGTGTGTATACGATCTTATTCTTTTTAATTAATTTGGTAAACACCTACTTCAGTATGTCATAACATAAAATAGATCATGAGAGTCTATGGGTCAATGAGTGACTGATTTGTGATAACTTTTTTGAAGTTTTCTATTTATGGAATAACATCCTATAGCTTTATTTTATTTTTGTACATTCTTGTTGCCTTAACACAATGGAAACTTCCAGTTTTAACATCAGACAGTACCATATAAGATTTCAAATTTGGAATTGGCATTAATGGGTAGGAAGAGGTCTGAGAATCTGCATCTATGGTTGAAATAAAAAGGGAGTTTGGTCCTGTTCTTTATTTCCCTCAGCAAGGCCTGTGCTTCTACACAATGCTATACAAGTAGGTTGTGACTTTTGATAATACACAATGGCTAATAGCACGATGATTAAGTGGGACGTGATCTTTTAAAATTTTTGATCATTTTCTCAATTCATGATCATATATCCATCTGAAAGAGCAACATATGCAAAAATATCGAGTAGTATTTTTCACCATGGAGCCCTTTCTCATTTTGGCCCACTTAAGTGGAGAGAATTAGAATGATGGAAGACACCGAGAAGCTGAAGAGTTGGGGAGACACATATTGGGTATCTCCTGTTCCCCTTACCCACATAGAGAACTCATAGTGGAGCATTACTATTTTTTTAAGGTAAGGGTTTGTCTGTCTGCCTGTCTGCCTTCATACCTGCCTTCCTCTCCTTTCTTGTTTTCTTCTTTTCTTCCTTACCCTCATTTCCTTCCATCTTTCCCTTCCTTCCTTCCTTTCCTTCTCTTTTGTTTTATACATAAAATACTTTGAAAAAAGAGTAGAGGTAGCAGATTTTATTCATTGCACTGTGTGATACTGAAAAGTAGTGTAGACCTCACAATTATCTGGCATGTAATTGACTTATTCCTACTAGGCACATGCATATTTGGTGAGATCAAATGTTAGCTGAGGTTTAGCCTTTAAAATGGCCTTTAAAATCTATTCAATGGATTTTTTTTTTAATGCCCTACATTTGCAGGGCATTCTGCTAACCAATGAAAAGTAGGTACACAGAAGACAAAAGTGTTTCATATTTGTTTTGATTTTTTGAAATCTTCATTATATTTCAAATTAATAAATGTTATGCACTATGTCAAACATTTTTCTGGAAGGTTTTATCTGTTATACAAAGTGATTGAACTTTAGAAGTTATGTGAGCAGGGCACTACAAAGTTTTGTTTCACAGGTTTCAGCAAAAATGTGATGGAAAGTCTTAAAGAAGAGAGACTGTGGGCTTGAAGAGAAGTTAGAGGGGACTAACATAATCCAGGGAAAGTTAATGAGGGCCTAAGCTTGGACTATTACACTGAGGAGAATGTGAAAAAAATAGATATCAATCCTGGTCGTAATTTAAATTACTTGAAGATCTAAAAATTACCCACGCCCAACCCTACTCTCTGAGATTCTCTTAATTGACTTAGGATTAGAGTCTGGGAACAAGTATTTTTAAAAAATCTCCTTGGGTGATTTAATGTGCATTCTGGGTTAAGAACCACTAATGAAGGGTTTTGCCAAGGTAGAAATGAGAAGTTGGGTGGGATGATTGGATGAGTATAAGGGAGACGTGGAAGAGAACTCAAAGCCCTGAGCCTACTAAAGTGGGATAATTGAGATTTAGTTAAATATTAGAAAACTCTGAAGGAAAAGCAAGTTGAGTGGCAGGTGGAAACAATGAGTTCATTTTTTAAGATTAATGAGTTTACAGTGCCAAGGAAACGTTCAGAAAGGTCATGTTAGAAAAGAACTGAACAGGCTTTATTGGATTTGTAATTAGAGAATGTTGGTCTTGGAAAGAGAAGTTTTAGTGAAGTGCTTATTGTAGAGCTGAGATTTCAGTGGGTTGGAGAGTGAATGAGAGATGTGAAAGTGGAAAACAGTACATGTAGACTTCTATTTCACAGGGGAATAAAAAGGAAAAGTAGGGTAGTGGTTATGCAGGGGAGGCAGAATTGAAAGTGTATTTTTCTTAATATGGAAGAAATTAGAGTATGTTCATCTGTACCATAAGGGAGGGAGGGAGAGGATGAGAGGTGTGTTAAGAACCTAAGAGTGAAAATATAAAGGAAAGTTGAAAGGAGGGGTATTCCTATCTAGATGGAAAGAAAGATAAAATGTATGAGGAATAAGCAGGATTAAATCCCATAGAAATTCTAAGGGGATGTAAACAGTGAAGAGGCAAGTGGTGTTTAGTTCTTTGGTGACCTTCAACAGAGCAGTGTCAGTAGTTAGCCCAGGAGTCAGAAAGAAATCATTGAAGTTGATTAGCACATGGGTGAGTGTCAGCTTGTCCCTGGGCTACTTAGACTTAGGAAGTTAGTAACTCCAAGATCATAAATAGATAAATGAGAGAGAAATTAACTAAGTCTCAGTATCCTTATTCATGAAATAAAGATATCTACCTCACAGGATTTGTTGTGAAGATTCAATGAGTTAATACATGTAAAGTGCTCAGCACATTATCTTGTACATAGTATTTACTCGATTGTGGTTCTTTCATTGTGAAAGATGTCCAAGTTCCATTTGTTCTGCAGTGATGTAAAATCAAGTTGGTAGAAAATAATAAAATTATATATGATGTGAAAGGGTTTGGGGCTGGCTGGTACAAATGATAAATAGAAGAGGAAGATGTAGTGACATTACATTTAAATCATTTTTTTTTCCTGGAATTAAGTGGCCGTAAGGAAGGTAAAAGAGTAACCTTAGTGGAAGATTAAGTGAAAATATTTTTTCTTATGGGAGAAGCCAGAAAGATTGATAGGCCAGAAAGGTTTATAGGTTTATACTGCAAGGAGGCAGTAGGGAAGGAGAAACTGATAAAGGGAGGGATGGATTAATATCCTGGAGGAAGGAGAAACAGGTGGAGTTGGGAATGTTAAGCAGAAGGGTTAGTGTGAGAGGAATAATGTTTCTTTTGTCAGATAAGTAAAAAAAAAAAAAAAGAAAGAAAGAAAGAAAAAAGATGGATGAAGCTGGAGACAAATTTAGATGTGAGGCCAAGGAAAATAATGCTAGGAGCCTCTAGGCTGAAGGAATGGTATATACAGGTGTTAAGTAGATAAGGTTCATCTGCTGAGTATACAAGGGACAAAACTCAGTTTGGAATCTCCAAGGAGAGTAGAAAATATTTCAAGTAAACCTTGGTGTTTCTAGATTCTGAGAGCTCAAAAGACAATAAAGTCACAATACAGGACATTTAATTCGTAGAGACATGTGACTTTCCCATCAGTGTAGTCTGGACAAAGGAAGGGTGAAAATGAATAGTTGGGATCAACTTTGGATGAAGATAGGCAACGTAAAAAAAAAATGGCTAGCATCTCTTGAGCTTACTCTGTACCAAAAGGCCTTTCTAAGCAATTTAAGTGTATTATTTAACCTTACCTGAGATCTATATTATTGATATTACCATTTTCTAATAAGAAAAGTGGGGCATGGAGTGTTTAAGCAACAGTGTCACATAATAGTAAGTGGTAAAGGCAGGATTTTAATCTCTGTAGTAGTAACTAGTAGGGTGTTAGTTTGTATGCCATTGAAAAAGTGTATCATGGGGCTATAGGAAAATTCATAGGGCAAATAAAATAAAAAGGAATGATGTTTGTAAATCTAGGGAGGGTCAGAGAGACTTGAAATAAATTTGAAAGTGGAGACCGGTTTTATTAGGGATGAGTAATAATTAGGACAAATATTTTTATGTTCCTACTATGTGCCAAGAACTGTTAGATGCAGTGAATAAAATGTAAGTTTCACCTTCTATCAATCCTTCTGGGAGTGATAATAAACTGAATTTGTAGTAACTGAGTTAAGAATCTTCAGATAAATTCCTCAAAACACTGTGTTTGCATATAACAGCACTTGAGAGAGAGAGAAGTGGCTCCAAGTAAAATGTGGAAATGAAGAGCAGGGAAAATACAGTGCTCCAAAAAGAAGCCTATCCTTTTGATGAAGGTAGTCTATATTAATGATGAGGAACCTCAGTAATGCCTGATATGTTTCAGAAGAAAGAATTCTACACATAGTTTGCATTCTACGATAAGGGTTTATATTTGACCTTTAATTGGAAGTGAAGTTCCCTGTTATTGTGTCTACTTGTAAGGCATCAAGGGAAGATTTGTTAGAGTGATATATCAATTACCCACTGCTGTGTAATATATAACTCCCAAACACAGCAGCATAAAAGGGTAACCCTCAATTATCCCTCCCAAGTCTAGAGGTCAGCTGGAAAGTTCTGCTGGTCTTGGCTGGGCCCACACTTGTATCTGTGGGGATCTGTGTTTGGGCAGGCAGTGCTGAGTCTGTCTGGACTTCCTCCCATGTGTTGGGGGTATCTGGCCGTAAGATGGTCTAGGATGATCTTAGCTAAAACAACTGGGCTACTTCCAAGTGGTAGTTTGGCTTGTCCTCATGGCAGAGGAGGCAAGGTTCTGCGACAGTGAAGATAGGCTTACACTCAGAACTGGTACGGGTTCACTCTGACTACATTTTTATGGCTAAAGCCAGTTACAAAGTTAATCTGGTGGTGGAGAAAGAGACTCTACTTCTTAATGAAAGTTGCTGTAAAGTCACGTTGTAAGGTTACATACAGGAAAGGATGAAGAATTGGGGCCATGTTTTCAGTCACCTCTAGTGGCTTCATGCTAGTTTTACTCCCCTCCAAGACAAACTTTGCTTGCTTATATGTATCACCTTTTCAGTCCTAATGTGATTTTGATACACAACAATTTTAAATTCTTCAATGGCTCCCCACTGTCCTGATATGAAACCTATACTCTGTATCAGACATCAATGGCATTCCACTTTCTTGCCCCTGCCTACTTCTTTCTGCCCGCTATGCCTGTACTACTAATCCTGTTACACCCAAGTCCTTGTATGTAGTTCTTAAAACAACCTCTGCTCATCCTAACACCTCTTTGAAGGTCTCTGAAAGCTAGACTCTCCCTTTATCTTCCCCGAACCTTCCCCCAGTCAGCTCTTTCTCATCTGTAAGTTTAAATTATCAAATTCTGTTGATTAACATTTCCACCATAAAATTAAGTGGATGAAAATTGAGATATCATAAGAGTACTATTGGTAAAATAATTTTCTAACAAAGTCTTCCTACAATGAAACTCTCAAAAAGGACTTAATTCAGGGTAGGTGGTATTAAAGAGTTAATCTCAGTTATACATTTTTTTCAGTTGATATCGTGTAGTTTGAACTGAAAACATTTTATATAGACCTTTTTAAAATTGATTGTGAGGTAATTATCTGTAATCCATTCTCAAGGCTTCTATTTTTCTGTAAAATGATAAAAGACAGAAAAAAATAAGTACTTTCCTTCACAGTGTGTGCCTCAGCCAAGTCTCCCCTGATTCCCCACAAGCCAGCATAGATACCTGTTCTCCACACTCCCACTGCTTTCCTTCTTAATGCTTACTTGTTTGCTGTCTAACTAACTTCTGCTATCCCAGTCCTTTCCTCTTAGAAGTTGAATTGTGCAACAATATCTGGGATGCAGCAGCCAGCCAAAACATTGCTTATTAAATGAATCATTGCATAATTTAATATACACTACCTAGGCACACTTAGTAGTAACTGAGTTCGCTTCTTGTTGATTGACTAACTTGTTCCTAAACTCAGAAATGTTGAGGATCAGCTGTTAAGAAAGATTCTGGCAAATGGAGCGTGATTGTGATTTGCAGTGCAAATGTCATGTTAATCTTTGTTTGTTTTCTGGCTGATAGTTAAATCTCTTGTACTATGCATCAAAAATGTCACAGCTAAACAGTCTGAGGGATTAAATGGCTCCTCATAAGTTCCATGCTGCTAACTGGCAGAAAAATAATCACTGTTGTCAGTCTTGGCTGGTGAGTTCTCATGAAAAATATTTCTTTTTTAATTTGAAGGCATTAGGAAACACACTCAAGTTATAACTTAAACATTGTTTATTCTGGAGTACACGAACAATCTATTGCTATTTCATTGTCAGTCAGTCCAAATATATTACTAAAAAGTCACCAGGATTGGTCATATTTTCACCTTCAATGCTTTTTATTGATTTATTCTATGCTAATTTTTACAAAGATGATTTTAGATATTTTTGAATCCTGTGGTATTTCATTATGACAACTAATGATGCATGTTGCCAACATCTCTAAACACTAACAGAAGCTTAAATATTTTGTTGGCTTAATTGCTTCTGGTAGCTTTGTAGCTTTGTAATGACATAGTATGAAACTCATTTCACCCTCCTCATTTCAACTCTAGCCAAACATTAGGCCACTTTTGTCTTGTGATTATTTAGTTTTAAAAAGTTAAAATGGCCCATTTTCTCATTTAAAGGACTCATTATTGGAACCAGTTTCAAAGAGAACCATGTGGCAGTTGTGAAAGGCAAGGTATGAGATATCTCAGTGTCCCTTACAGGTTTACTAAGAAAGAATACTTGAGAATGTATTACAGATAATTACTTCACAAGGAGCTTTTAAAAATCCAATTACCAGATTTCTAATTTAAATGAAAAAAAAGGAAAAAAAAAAAAGTTCCAGAATCACTTCAATGCAATGTGCTCTTTTGCAGAATATCAAGTGCATCTTGGGAGTATAACTGTGGGAGAACTTTGTAATAGCACTGTCTCCCTATAACAGGACTCCACAGATAGCATTATGATGAATCTCCTGTATGTGTTCATTTAATTTCAGGGGTTGCTGCACTAAACAATAAACCAAATTTGAGAGCTTGAATCCGGTTGTATCTTGTCACTTTCTCTCCCCGTCAGTTCAATCAAATGTCATTCTATTCAACTGAATATAGACAGGGTGAATTTCAAGTAAAAGAAAATTCAACCAGAGTGACAGATTTTATCTTAAAGTTGCTTTTGTTTGACTTCATCTTCTTTTCTTTGCTGTGAAACCACAAAATGAAATGGAAATCAGGATGTCAATTCTTCTGCTCCTTGCTGTTTCTAACTTGTGCTTTTGGATCAGTAAAACTAGTTGCTTCATACATGCCTCACGTGGTCATAAGATTGGGCACTGCACAAATCCAAGGAACACCACTGACCTACGCCACTATGTGAATGTCAGTCCCTTGAGTTGTGCAGTGTCCATCATGCACAACTGTAAGCAGAATCTTTACTGGATTCTAATATTTTTGGTTGCAATATGCACATACAAGATTCTACTAAGATATATAATTTAATTTAGGTAATTAGTAATTTCTTACAATAAAATTTATTAAGATATTTAATCACAGATGCATGCCCAGAATAAATAATTAAACAGAATTAGAGATTTACTAAATTAGATTAATAGTTAACCCAACTTGATCACTTTCAGGATATCTACATCTGTGAATATTTCAGGATACTTAATTTCTTAATCTAAGACAATGATGAAAGATTTTATCTTCTCTATTTATATTTTCTCCCTAGGAAATATTATTCATGATGACTCCTCAAATTAGTAGCTTCAGCCCTAATCTTGCCCTTGAATGACAAGATCCTTACCCCAACAACCTACTTGACATCTCCACTCAGATGTCCAATTGGTGTTTCAAACAGAACATGGGCAAAGCAGAACTTTTGATTCCTCTACCTCAACCTTCAAACCTTCTTCCTCAGTTTCCTCTAATTTTGTAAATACAATTACAGTACACCCAGTTTCTCACATTAAAAACTTACTCATCTCTGATTTCTCTTTCTTTGTCACTGCTGCATCTAATCCATCAGCAAGTGCTATTCACTCTACAGCTCCAAACACCCTGAATCTGTTTTGCCTTATTTTCTCTGCTATCACCCTGGTACAATTCACCATCATCTATTACCTAGACAAATGAAACAACAAATTTTTAACCGGTCACCCTATTTCTATCCCATTAGCATAATCCATCCTCCACACAACAGCCAAAATAAATTTTCCAAAGTATAAAGCTACCTTTCAACAAATTGTGCTGAGACAATTGTACATTCATAGGCAAACAATAAAACAGATAAACTAACAAAGCCAAAACTCAAAAAACCTTAACCTAAACTTCACACCTTATACAAAAATTAACTCAAAAAACATTGTGGACTTAAATGTAAAATGCAAAACTATAAAGCTCTTTAAAAAAAAAAGGTGGGAGAAAATATTTGGGCTCTTCAGTTAGGCAAAAAGTTCTTAGACTTGATACTAAAATATAAGAGAAAAAAATTAAAACTTGGACCTCATCAAAATTTAAACAACTGCTTTGTGAAAAATCATGAAAAGAATGAAAAAACCGATGACAGACTTGGAGAAAATATTTTCAAACCACATATTCAATAAATAACTAGTGTCTAGAATATATAAACAACTCCCAAAACTCAACAGTAAGAGTTTCACTTCATGGTGACACAGGAAGCTCCTGAACTTACCTCCTCCTATGGACCCACTAAATCTACAGCTATATATGGAACATTCTTTTCTCTGAAAGAAATCCAGAAACCAGCAGAGTGACTCGTACACATTTGGTGAAAGAGAAAAAAATGGGTAGGAGAGGATGAGAAACATTCTTGTCATAAACCCCATTCTTGATGACACATAATTGGGACACACAAGCATCAACACACAATGGGAAGGAACTCACAATCCCCAGCTTCTCTCTGAGGAGAGAAAGGTTTAAGCCCCACATGCCCCAACATTTAAGATTTCTACCTGAGAGAGAGCTCCCCAAAACATCTACCTCTGAAAGCTAACAGGGCTTGTGTCCATGAGACCCACAAGGCCATAATGAACTAAGAAAGAGTTCTTAATGGGTTCACATGGACTCACCACCAGTATCTTCCCCAGGCAGGACCCACTGCAGAGGCAGCAGACTGAAATACCCAGTCTTTCCACGAAAGAAACCTATTGGCTTATTCAGAGCTGCCACCAGAGGGCCAGGCTTCTATTTAACACACATCTAGGGGCTGACTGCAATACTCTCCAGATACTGGAGAGGCAGGCAGTCACCATCTTCATGTTCTCCCTCTTTCTCACGTCAATTTGCCAGCATCTCCCCAAAGCAGCTTGTGCACACATCTGATATCCAAGCTTATGTGCCTGCCGCCCAGAGGTTACATCCTTTGATAAGCCTGGCTCTGAGGACCAGCAGGGATTGTGTTCACTGGCTCAACAGGATAGTAGCAAACAAACAGTTCTTAATGGTCTATCCACCTAGGGCTTGACCAGAGGGAGCAGGTAAAAATACCCATCTCCCAGTCTCCCCTGAAAGAGGTATATTTACACATTTTAAAAGCTGTTGCCTGAGGGTTCAGTTTCTAATAAGCCTGCATCTAGGTGCTGACTGAGATTCTCCTCTTTGAGACACTGACAGGTCTTAGAACAACGTCAACTACTGGGAACCACTATGAACAGAGCAGACTGTTTGGACGAACACAGAAATTTTAGAGACAAGCAAAAGCTAGGACAAAGTTAAACAATAAGTTTCATTTCCTACCTGTCACCACTCCTTCAAGACTGGGAGAGGTGGTTGTTTCATCTAATGCATTGAATCCTAACACAGAGTCAAGGAAAATGAAGAAACAGAGGAACACATTCCAAATGAAAGAACATGATAAAAATCCCAGAAAAAGATTTTAATGAAATGGAGATAAGTGATTACCTGATAAAGCATTCAAAATAAGTGTGATAAAGATGCTCACTGAGATCAAGAAAACAATGCATAAATCAAGTACATTTTGCCAAAGAGCTAGAAAATATAAGAAAGTGCCAAACAAAATACAGAACTGAAGAATATGATAACTGAAGTAAAAAACTCAATCAGGGGTTCAGTAGCAGACTAGATGAAGCAAAGAAGGGATCAGTGATCTTGAAGACAAAGCAGTGGTACTCATAAAATTGGAGGAGAAAAACAAGAAAAGAAATGGTGGAAAAAGAGTGAAGATAGCCTAAGGGACTTATGTGATGACATCAATAGGACCAATATTTGTCCTGTAAGGTTCCCAGAATGAGAAGAGAGAGAAAGGTGAAGAAAACTTATCTGATAAAATAATATCTGAAAACTTTCTTAACCTAGAGAAAAAAACAAACATCCCACATTCAGGAAGCCCAGAAAGTTCTAAGTGAGAAGAATCCAGAGACCCACACCTAGGTAATAATTAAATTGTAAAAGTTAAAGGCAAGGACAGAATCTTAAGAGCAGCAAAAGAAAACACCCTGTTAATTACAAGGGAATCCCCAAAAGATTATCAACATTTGTCAGCAGAAATTTTCCAGGCCAGAAGGGAGTGGCACAATACACTCAAAGTCCTGAAAGAGATTATGCCAATCAAAAATACTCTCCCCAGCAAAGCTGTCCTCCAGAATTAAAGGAGACATGAAGAGTTTTCCAGACATGCAAAAGCTGAAAAATTTCATCACCATTAGACAAGCCTTATAAGAAATGTTATAGTGACTATAGCTGAAATGAAAGGGTGCTAATTTGTAACAAGAAAACATATGAAAGTATAAATCTCACTGGTAAAGGTAAATACATTTTAAAAAGGTAGTGGGTGAATCACTTGTAAAGCTAGTAGGAAGGGTAAAAGAAAAAATAATAACTACAATTATTAGTTAAGGGATGGGCAAGATAAAAAGAAGTAAAGTGTGACAAAAAAACCCATAAAACATGGGGTGGGAGAGTGAAAATATAAGTAGAACTTTAGATGTATTTGTACTTAAATTGTTATCAAATTAAAATAGACTGTTATAAATGTAAATATATATATATATATATATATATATATGTATATATGAAAAAACCTATAGTAGATACACAAAACAAAGAGAAAGAAATCTAAGCATACCACTAAAGAATGTCATCAAATTACAAAAGAAGGGCTTCCCTGGTGGTGCAGTGGTTGAGAATCTGCCTGCTAATGCAGGGGACATGGGTTCAAGCCCTGGTCTGGGAAGATCCCACATGCTGCGGAGCAACTAGGCCCGTGAGCCACAACTACTGAGCCTGCACGTCTGGAGCCTGTGCTCCGCAACAAGAGAGGCTGCGATAGTGAGAGGCCTGTGCACTGCAATGAAGAGTGGCCCCCGCTTGCCACGACTAGAGAAAGCTCTCGCACAGAAATGAAGACCCAACACAGCCAAAAATAAATAAATTAATTAATTTTTTAAAAATTACAAAGGAAGAGAACAAGAGAAGAAAGGAATTAAAAACATGTAGAAAACAATTAACATATTGGAAATAAGTACATACCTACTAATAATCACTTTAAATGTAAATGGACTAAATTTTCCAATCAAAAGACAGTAGCTGAATAGAAAAAAATTAAGATCCAACTACTATGCTGCCTATAAGAGACTCATGTTAGCTTTAAGACATATACACAGACTGAAAGTAAAGGGATGGAAAAAGATACTGGAGAGGGTGTGGAGAAAAGGGAACACTCTTGCACTGCTGGTGGGAATGCAAATTGGTACAGCCACTATGGAGAATAGTATGGAGGTTCCTTAAAAAACTAAAAATAGAACTACCATATGACCCAGCAATCCCACTACTAGGCATATACCCTGAGAAAACCATAATTCAAAAAGAGACATGTACCAAAATGTTCATTGCAGCTCTATTCACAATAGCCCGGAGATGGAAACAACCTAAGTGTCCATCATTGGATGAATGGATAAAGAAGATGTGGCACATATATTCAAGGGAGTATTACTCAGCCATAAAAAGAAATGAAATCGAGCTATTTGTAGTGAGGTGGATAGACCTAGAGTCTGTCATACAGAGTGAAGTAAGTCACAAAGAGCAAGACAAATACCATATGCTAACACATATATATGGAATTTAAGAAAAAAAAATATCATGAAGAACCTAGGGGTAAAACAGGAATAAAGACACAGACCTACTTGAGAATGGACTTGAGGATATGGGAAGGGGGAAGGGTAAGCTGTGACGAAGCGAAGGAGAGGCATGGACATATATACACTACCAAACGTAAGGTAGATAGATAGTGGGAAGCAGCCGCATAGCACAGGGAGAACAGCTTGGTGCTCTGTGACCGCCTGGAGGGGTGGGATAGTGAGGGTGGGAGGGAGGGAGATGCAAGAGGGAAGGGAACAGATGTATATGTATAACTGATTCACTTTGTTATAAAGCAGAAACTAATAAAAAAAGAAAATAAAAAATAATTTTTTAAATGAAAATCAAAAGAGAGCTGGGGTAGCTGTACTTATATCAGAAAATTTAGACTTTAAGACAAAGATTGTAATAGACAAAGAAGATCATATATAATAATAAAGGGGTCAATGCAATAAGAGGATATAATATTTGTAAATATTTAGCACCCAAAATTGGAGCACCTAAATATATAAAGCAAATATTTAAACACCAAAAGTGAAAAAGAAACAGCAATACAGTAAAAGTAGGGGACTTAATACCCCATTTTCATCTATAGATAGATCATCCAGATGGAAAATCAATAAGGAAAAATTGGACTTGACCTACATGTTAGACCTGAAAGACTTAACAGACATTTACAGTACATTCCATCCAAGCAGCAGAATACACATTCTTCTCAGTATACATGAAACATTCTCTGAGATAGATCATATATTAGGTCACAAAATTTGTTAATAAATTTTAAAAGATTGAAAGCATATCAAGCCCCATTTCCAATCATGGTGGTCTGAACCAAGAAATAAATTATAAGAAGAAAACTGGAATTTCAAAAATATGTGGGGATTAAACAACATGCTAGTGAACAAACAATAGATCAAAGAAAAACTCAAAATAGAAATTTAAAAAGAAATGTTGAGACAAACAGAAATGGAAATACAACATACCAAAATATATAGGATGTAGCAAAAGCAGTTCTCAGAAGGAAGATCAGAACAATTAACACCTCATTAAGAAACAAGAAAGTTCTCAAACTGCTACAAAGCTACAGTAATCAAAACAGTATAGTACTGGCACAAAACAGACACATAGATCAATGGAACAGGATAAAAAGCCCAGAAATAAATCCACACACTTATGATCAATTAATCTATGACAAAGGAGACAAGAATATATGATGGAGAACAGACAGTCTCTTCAATAAGTGGTGCTGGGACAACTGGACAGCTATATGCAGAAGAATGAAAGTAGAACATTTTCTAACACCATATACAAAAATAAACTCAAAATGGATTAAAGACCTAAATGTAAGATTGGATACTATAAGACTCCTTGAGGAAAATATAGGCAGGACACTCTTTGACATAAATCATAGCAATATTTTTTAATCCTTCTCCTAAAGGAAATAAAAGCAAAAATAAGCAAATGGGACCTAATTAAACTTAAAAGTTTTGCACAGCAAAGGAAACTATCAACAAAACTGAATGGGAGAAAATATTTGCAAATGGTATGACTAATAAGGTATTCATATCCAACATATATAAATAGTAAATACAACTCAACATCAAAAACAAACCCACTTAAAAAATGGGCAGAAGAACTGAATAGATATTTTTCCAAAGAGGAAATGCAGATTGAAAACAGGCAAATGAAAAGATGGCCAACATCACTAATCATCAGGGAAATGCCAATCAAAACCATAAGATAGGGGCTTCCCTGGTGGCGCAGTGGTTGAGAGTCCGCCTGCCGATGCAGGGGGGGTGGGTTCGTGCCCCTGTCTGGGAGGATCCCGCGTGCCACGGAGCATCTGGGCCCGTGGGCCGTGGCCGCTGGGCCTGTGCGTCTGGAGCCTGTGCTCCGCATTGGGAGAGGCCACGACAGTGGGAGGCCCACATACCGCCAAAAAAAAAAAAAAAAAAAAAATAAGATATTACCTCACACCTGTCAGAATGGATATCATCAAAAAGAACACAAATAACAAATGTAGGCAAGGATGTGGATAAAAGGCAACACTTGTACACTGTGGCGGGAATGTAAAATGGTGCAGCCACTGTGGAAAACAATATAGAGGTTTCTCAAAAAAAGTAAAAATAGGACTACCATATGACAGCAATTCCACTCCTGGGTATACATAAAAAAAAAAAAAAAAAAAAACCAAAACACTAATTTGAAAAGTTACATGCACTGCCATGTTATTAGCAGCATTATTTAGGTGTCCCCATTTGACTCAAATGTAAACCCAGGAAGTTAGGATCTTGTTTATCTTAAGCAGTGTTTCCCCAGATCCTAAAACAGTGTCTAGCAAGTAGCAGACACTTACATTCCTGTTTGTTTAAATGATGAAATAAAAGAGAGAAGAAAGAGAAAGAGAGTGAGGGAAAGAAAAACTGGAATACCCACTTGTTTGAATAGTTGAAAACAAAATATAGGTGTGAGTGAAGACTGTCAATTCTGTTAATGTCAAGAGACAAAACTGGGGAGTGGCATATAATCAGTAAAGTAAATGTCTGTACTAGTACGCAGGACTGGACACACAGAAGTGTGATAGAAGGCAGTGCTAGCTGCTCAATCCAGGAATGCGTTATTTGTGAGTAAGTAGAGGAGTAAATATATATCTGTGTAACTAGAATGTGGGAGAAATGAGATGCACAACCACTGTCTTTAAGACAGAGGTCCCCAACCCCTGGGCTGTGGACCAATACTGGTCTGCAGCCTGTTAGGAACTGGGCCGCACAGAAGGAGGTGAGTGGTGGGCTAGCAGGCGAAGCTTCATCTGCCGCTCCCCATCGCTCCCCATCACTAGCGTTACCGCCTGAACCATCCCCCCCACCATAGAAAAATTGTCTTCCGTGAAACTGGTCCCTGGTGCCAAAAAGGTTGGGGACTACTGCTTTAAGGAAGTGGAAGGATAAAGGGGGTGGAGAGTTACTTCTCACGACATTACAGCTCTCTACCATGTTGTCTCAAAGGTGTTAGTGTCTTCTCCATTTGAATTGGGGAAAAGCAAAGCTTTAGATTGGGAAATATCTTTACTGAAATAAAACCTGTCAGTCTGGCAAATCTTCACCAGTATTTGGAGGATCATAAACTGCTCAGAAACATAGGAGGGCTACATAAATGATGTAAAACTAAGTACACCAAATGTAAAAGTCCTAATGATTCTTTTCATAGAGCCATGGAATTGATCTTTTGGCAGAAGGATGTCACCGTGGGATGGACAAGAGAAAGTGTGTACTCAAATTCTGACAGAAATTTTGCCTTGTTTCCCATTATCACCGTTAGCACAAAGTTTGACAGGATAGCCTGAGATTTGCAGCAGAGAGCACAGTGAAACTTACAAGCAGGGGATGACAATTGTTCTAGCCTCTACCACCAGGTAATCTTGCTGCTGTGCTTCAAAATCATGGCAAAAGGACTTGAAAACAATGTCTCCATATGCCATAGTTGCTGGAATTATCCCTCAGACAGATTCCCTTGTCATTTTTTATATGTAGGAACTCATTAGACAACTACAGGAAGAACATATGGAGGGAAACATAGTGCTATTAGTAGCAAATGCTATATAATAGTGTATTTATATTCTAAAAGATCTTACTGCAAACAGCTTACTAGAAATAGTCATGGCTGGTCTTTCATACCATAGGTAGTGACATAGTTCTCACCGTCTTAAACACAAGCCCCAAGATTGTCAATTGAGATAAATATTTACTAGCCTCCCGGTCAGAGGGGTTGTCTACTCTAATTTTCTCTTCTGATATTGAAATTATAGTTAGTGAAATTCAGAATGCTTTATTCTTCTGGAAGAGAGAATGCTGAATGTCCTGTAGCTATAATCTCTTTCAATGGTAGACTACTTCCATTAAAAGGACAGAGGTGGTTTTGCTAAGTGGTTCCGAGCTTGGTGTCTGCAGTCAGGAAGACCTGGATCCCAGTTCCATTTCCACAGCTTGGCACAACTTATTTATGGTCTCTAAGTCCTAATTTTCTCATTTGTAAGATAAGGGCAACAGAATCTAACTCTGCAGCTGTGAGAATTTTGTGAAATAATTAATGTCAAGAAGGTTCTAGCAGGTAAGTTTTTATCACCATCATAATTATTACTGAGTAGTTTCCCAACTAATACATTTATTTTAAAAATACTTTTATCCTACTAGGATAAAGGGTAAAATAGGGCATTCAGATAATAGAAACTTTATTTTATTTATTTTATTTTATTTTTTACCAGAGTGACAATTGCCAGTGTGAACAAATATATACCCAGGTTCAAATCATTCAGACTGTTTTGAAATAGAATTGTTTTTTTTCTACTGAGACTTAACTCTAATATTTGTAGATAAGATTTGTTGCACATTATCATCACCTGGTTATATAGTATGAATCATGATTTCTATCAATAATTCTATCAGAAAACATTTTTTTGGTAACTTGCTATTTTGGTAGGCAAGTTCTTTGCAGTGGCACAACTGGTAAAGAAAGCCTACTGTAAAATATAACACAAGATCTCATCTGACTTTTGCTGTTCATGAGTTCTTTAATTAAAGCCCTTGGCTCTCCTTCTGTCATTGATGCCAATGGAAAGTTTTTATGAAAATGATAATCTCAGTTGAGCCATGGGGGACAGGAAAAAATCTAGATTTGAAAACCAAGCATTCAAGTAGCATTTTATAACAAAAGCCAAGTTCTAAGAATACTATCTTCTTTGACTTACACTGGGCTTCTTCCAGGGTCCCAGAAAATTGGATAGTAAGTTTTGTTTCCTTTTTAAGAATCATTTTGAGGAAGCTGAGAAAAGTAGAAATCTGGGAATTGTGTATTCAGTATGATAAATTTAAGCTTGGATACGGAATGTGAAAAGTAGTTTATTTTTCATGACTCTATGCTTTGATCAGATTATATAAGCATTTACCACATTTCCACTTTTTCAAAGCTTGGTAGGGATAGGCTAGAAGCAAATATGCCAGGAGACAAAATTCACTCAATTTTCTTCCCTGTTGAACAGACTGAAAGAACAATTGTTTCTAGTGACTCACTATATGGTTGAGTCTTGATAAGTCAAGGAAACCAAATTTTTCAATTTGTCAGTCTAGTCTCTGGGAAAGATACATACCACCATAGGCTTAAATATTAACCTGGGATTTTAAATGAATCCAACAGTGGACTTATAATTACTGGAGAGATGACCCTTGAACAATGCAGGGGTTAGGGGCGCCAACCCTCTGTGCAGTGGAAAATCCACCTATAACATATAGCTGGCCCTCCTTATACATAGTTTTGTTCCTCTGTATCCATGGTTCCACATCTGCAGATTCAACTAACTATGGATTATGTAGTACTGTAGTTTTTACTATTTTTAAAAATTGGGTTCAAGTGGACCTGTGCAGTTCAAACCCATGTTGTTCAAGGGTCAACTGTATTTGTCATGTAGAGACAAAGTAATTGGAAGAAACACTGGGGCTACTTCATCAGGAATCAGGAATCCAAAAAAAGGATGTCATGTAAAGGGAGACGGTTAAATAGCCATCAGTGACTTATTTACATATGCCAAGCAAAATAAGAATTAACTTAATTATACATATAGGTTAAGGTAAGAATAGCTTTATTGTATCTTTTGCTTTTCATGTATAAATCAGCCTGACAAAGGCAATGCAATGATTGTGTAGAATACCAAAAACACTGAGCACTGCTTGCCTGAGAATGAAGGGATTTATAATTTGGTAATATTCAGGTCAAACAATGCTGAAGGCTGATTTTTATGTTAAATGCCTTTTTCTATAAAAGGGTAGTTGTACCGAAAATTTAGGGCATTGCTTATGGAAGCAAAAAGGATAATGCCTAAGAAAAAAATGTCAGGATAACCATCGGTTCCATCATATTACAGCAGCATATAGCTATTTTATAGATTTATTGTAATAGTTTTAAAAGGTCATTTAAATATGAAGACAGTTGTCAGGCTTGGCCCTTTAAGAATTTGCTTTCAGCAAAATACATTAAGATATGTTAATGGAATTTCCAGGATCAAGCCTACAGTTAGAATCAGACCCATTCAATATTTTACCCTTTGATTCTGATCTCTGGGATGGAAAGTGGTGACTCCATTTTGGTCTGAGACCAGTCCTGCCAATATCCCACACAGATGGGCAGCCTCCTCATGGAATATAATAAAGGCCCAAGAAACAATATACCACATTTTATAAAAGAAATTCTGATTTTTAAAAATCCTCTTCTATTTTCTTCATAAGTATACTTGTATATGTCATCCTATAAAGCATTATTTTCAGTTTTGATAACAAAATCACCACTGATATATACTCATAAATAAACATTCAAAGTTCAGAAACCAGGAAAATATATAGAAAAACAAACCTGAAAATTTCATGTCAGTGTTTCAGCAGGTGGTTCTGGGTTTTCTTGGCTCTACCAAGAGTCTCATGATACTAATTTTCGTTTTCATTGTGCATTACATAAAGGAAAATAACAGTAGTAATTCTAAATAAAAGGATGTTTAAAAAAAGAAAAATATCCCAATAACACAACATGTGAGCACGTGTGTGTGTGTGTGTGTGTGTGTGTGTGTGTGTGTGTAGGCTTATACACTGTAAGGCATAAACAATACATAGGCAATAAACACTATTGGGGAAGAATTATGTTGGACAGGGATTCCTGGTTGAAAGACAGGTGGATCTGGAAAGTCCAATGGGACGTGAGCAGTCACTTCCAGGTCACCTGGAACAGCTGGGACAAAGCTTGCTTTGTTTTCGTGTAGAGTCAGTGTGCAGGATTTCACACATTCCCAACTGCGACAGGGTCTGAATTAACTAAAAGGGTCTCTAGTTGCTTCCATGAAAACAAGTTATTCTGTAACTATTTCAGGAAGAACTTAGCTTGCCTAGTGGGGTACTACAAGGCATATTCCTGATTAATGCAGCATCGTTACCTATATTTTTATCACTTCCAGAAAAATGTCATGCAGCAACTGAGCAGCTCTTGAACTTAGACTTGGAGGCCTGCTCAAGTTTAATTTAATTTTAAGCAATGATCAACATGCATTGAAAGTGTGATGGGAAATGTTAATGCATCAAAGCAGGAACACATTCATTTTATTAAATTTGGAAAACCTGTTGATAGGCAATAAACATTAAGGCTAATGGTTCTAATTTTTTTGTTTTTTTAAAGAAAAGCTCTAATTTTCGTTGTTGGGTCATACAGTATTTCCTACATAAAATTTAAATGTCAATAATATTGAGCTGGCAGTTTAATTTTTGTTCAGATCATTAAAGTGGAATCTTTGCCCAAACTAAAAGTATAAAAGATTCTACATATTTGTGACTCAAAGCAGTCTTCTAATTTTTATTATATAAAGTGAAGTTCTGCCATTTCCTGGATTGTGTTGAAAATAGTAATGACAATGTTCAAAAGAGGTTTACTTTAGTGATGCCAAATGGCAATTTGGTGCAATTACGTGTTTAATTCAGGGAGAAAAAAAAGATCCTACCCAGTGAGTTGTATATTAAAGTAGCACACTTATTTTTCTAAATTCCTTGTAGTCTATTTTTTCCTAATATTTACTTTGGCTAATACAACTCCAAATTGACAAATGTAACTGATTTTCTAACACCTATTGTGGGATATTAAACAATAACAAAATGCAAACCTTTAAAGAGTCCTAGAATTCATATGAAGGGTCAATAGTAAGCACTTCATTTATTTTTTATTTTAATGACATTCTTTTGTAAAAGACCCCAAAGTGACATCAGTAATTTTCATAATGCCTAGAGAACCTATAATTTCATTTTCCAAAGTGTGTATATTTTCTTATAACTGAACAGAGAAGTAAAAACTCCAAGAAGAATTTCCTTGATTTGTCTCAAAGCTGAAATATTATTTAAATATATTTTGTTTGGTGGATAGATATAAACTCACTCAACTCATTCGCAGTAAAAGCTCTGGTGCCTTAAGCTGCTTCCCAGTTACAGGCCTGTCAAGGTGACTTCTCTTTCTGTTTCAATCACTCAGCTTTGCCATCATTTAACTATTAGAGTGATAGAAGGCTTGCATTACTCTTATTTATGGAGGGTGACATTTCATGAGAGAGAAATCTCCCCCACTGAGTGGGGAAGGAAATATTACATTAATGGATACCCAAAAAAACATGTCAATGAAATAGTGAAATGAGCAGATTCTATTCTGAAAGATTTGGAAATCAGAAAACATTGATTATTTCCTTATTAGTGAGGAATCATTACCAGCAACTATTTTGTGCATAGCTTGCTTTCCACCATTTTGTCAGACACTATAGAGACCCTTATGTTTGCAAACTGGTGACATTTTCCCCATGCCCTTGAAAATAAGCAAGTAATAGAGCCCTTTAGATCTGTTTTTGCATGGCGTTTGACTTGAAATACAATAGAGTTGGAGATGACATTTGGAATGGGCTAATACATTTTGTTAAATGGAACTTTCAATAAGCTCTATAAGCTTCATTACCACTTTCCCAAGCATAGTGAGTCTCAGATGTTTTGACCATCAGTCACCACTGAAACATATAGGAAAACATTATCTTGAAGTGCTGTGGAAATGTACATATTTACCATCAATTTAAATACTAATGAAAGACACTGGATTGCAGATATGGATAGAGACAACAGCAGGATTCTGCCATAATTTGTAAAAATAGTCAATATTATTCTTAAACCCAAAGTCCATCAAAGAATAAACAATAGTAGGTAAGTGTGACATGGTTAGTGACTGCTTACCATGTGCCAAGCTCTGTCCTAAGTGCTTTTCACATATTCTTTCACTTCATCCTCAGACTGTGCCATGAAATAAACATGATAGCCCTTTTACAGATTAGGAAACTGAGCCCTAGGTTGTTTAAATAATTTGGCCTGATTCAAAGCTAGCAAGCAATGGGTGCATATCTACTGGTCTGCCTGCAAAACCTCTATGTCTAATCAGGAATGTAAGACTACCTCCTCCTTCATCTTCCTTAATGTGTTCTTCTGCTTCATATAAGAAATACTGGTGTGCAAATAAAAACTGTGCTGGAAGACATTTTTATAGGGATGAAGCCATTTCTTGTCAGTGAAATGAGCTTAATACCCTAAGAATTACTGATAGAAGCTTGGTGTAAACCTGTTTCTATGCAACTTTCTGCAGATGCTGCCACTGCTCACACCTCAGCAGAATTGTAGAAACCTTCTGTTTTGAGAATATGCCATTCTCTTTATTTGGATGTTGTTGAGATCAACGTAATGGGAAACTAAAAGAGAGGTACTTGGACTCTGTGACTGCCAAATGATCTAGTTCAAAAAAGTCAGGTTAGGGCTTCCCTGGTGGCGCAGTGGTTGAGAGTCCGCCTGCTGATGCAGGAGACATGGGTTCGTGCCCTGGTCCAGGAAGATCCCACATGTTGCGGAGCGGCTGGGCCCATGAGCCATGGCCGCTGAGCCTGTGCGTCCGGAGCCTGTGCTCCGCAACGGGAGAGACCACAACAGTGAGAGGCCCGCATACCACAAAAAAAAAAAAAAAAAAAAAAAAGTCAGGTTAAATACACCCTTTAAACTCTCCTTGATAGACTGTCATAATGGTATGCTCCCTCCACTTCTCAGATCAAGAAATCCTCAAACAGTTTTCATAAACCCCGCTCCCACATTTCCATTATCATATTAGTAGGGAAATAGTGAAAGTGAATGAGTCAGACACAAAAGCAATTGAGAGACTGGCCTTTAAGTACATGTACACCCCTAAACATGCATCTTCATAACCACTTGAACTGCTTTGTTTTGAGGGAAGAGAGGAGTTTTATGGAAAAAATGGTTGGAGGGCCTTGAAAAACCTTCCTCTTTCCAATAATACGAGGAGTCGGTTGGTCCCCAGGCCAGTATACAGCACATTTTAAAATATACTTTTTGGGAGACCTTCAAGATGGCAGAGGAGTAAGACATGGAAATCACCTTCCTCTCCACAAATACATCAGAAATACATCTACATATGGAACAACTCCTACAGAACACCTACTGAACGCTGGCAGAAGACCTCAGACTTCCCAAAAGGCAAGAAACTCCCCACGTACCTGGGTAGGGCAAAAGAAAAAAGAAAAAACAGAGACAAAAGAATAGGGATGGAACCTGCACCACTGGGAGGGAGCTGTGAAGAAGGAAAGGTTTCCACACACTAGGAAGGCCCATTGCGGGTGGAGACTGCGGGTGGCAGAGGGGGTAAGCTTTGGAGCCACAGAGGAGAGCACAGCAACAGGGGTGCAGAGGGCAAAGCGGAGAAATTCCCTCACAGAGAATCAGTGCCGACCAGCACTCACCAGCCTGAAAGCCTTGTCTGCTCACCCGCTAGGGCGGGTGGGGGCTGAGAGCTGAGGCTCAGGCTTCGGATATCAGATCCCAGGGAGAGGACTGGGGTTGGCTGCGTGAACACAGCCTGAAGGGGGCTACTGCGCCACAGCTAGGCTGAAGGGAGGGAGTCTGGGAAAAAGTCTGGATCTGCCTAAGAAGTAAGAGACCATTGTTTCGGGGTGCGTGAGGAGAGGGAATTCAGAGCACCACCTAAAGAAGCTCCAGAGGCTGGCGCGAGCCATGGTTATCAGCACAGACACCAGAGACGGGCATGAAAAGCTAAGGCTGCTACTGCAGCCACCAAGAAGCCTGTGTGCAAGCACAGGTCACTATCCACACCTCCGCTCCTGGGAGGCTGTGCAGCCTGCCACTGCCAGGGACCCGTGATCCAGGGACCACTTCCCCAGGAGAACACACGGTGTGTTTCAGGCTGTTGCAATGTCACACTGGCCTCTGCCACCACAGGCTCACCCCACATTCCGTACACCTCCCTCCCCCTGGCCTGAGTGAGCCAGAGCCCCCTAATCAGCTGTTCCTTTAACACTGTTCTGTCTGGGCAGAAACAGATGGCCTCAGGTGACCTACATGCAGAGGCAGGGCCAAATTCAATGCTGAACCCCAGGAGCTGTGGAAACAAAGAAGAGAAAGGAAAATCTCTCCCATCAGCCTCAGGAACAGCGGAATAAATCTCCACAATCAATCTGATGTAACCTGCATTTCTGGAATACCTGAACAGACAATGAATCATCCCAAAATCGAGGCAGTGGACTTTGGGAGCAAATGTAGACTTGGGGTTTGCTATCTGCATCTAATTTGTTTCTGGTTTTATGTTTATCTTAGTTTAGTATTTAGACTTTATTATCATTGGTAGATTTGTTTATTGATTTGGTTGCTCTCTTCCTTTTTTTTAATATATAGATATATATATATTTTTTTCCTTTTTCCCTTTCTGTGAGTGTGTATGTGTATGCTTCTTTGTGTGAGTTTTTCTGGATAGCTTTCCTTTTACCATTTGTCTTAGGGTTCTCTCTGTCCCTTTGTTTGTTTTGTTTTTTTTAAGGATAGTTTTTAGCACTTGTTATCATTGGTGAATTTGTTTTTTGGTTTGGTTGCTCTCTTCATTCATTTTTTTAATCAATTTTAATTTTTTTATTTTTAACAATTTAAAAAATTTTTTATTTTAATAACTTTATTTTATTTATTTATTTATTTATTTATTTTTTCTCCCTTTTCTTTTGAGCTGTGTGGCTGAAAGGATCTTGGTGATCCAGCCAGGTGTCAGGCCTGTGCTTCAGAGGTGAGAGAGCCGAGTTCAGGACACTGATCCACCAGAGACCTCCCAGTTCCACATAATAGCAAATGGTGAAAAATCTCCCAGAGATCCCCATCACAATGCTAAGACCCAGCACCTAGCACTCAATGACCAGGAAGTTACAGTGCTGGACACCCTGTGCCAAATGACTAGCAACGCAGGAACACAACCATACCCAAGAGCAGAAAGGCTGCCTAAAATTATATAAGGTCACAGACACCACAAAACATACCACTGGACACGGGCCTGCCCACCAGAAAGACAAGATCCAGCTTCATCCACCAGAACACAGGCACCAGTCCCCTCCACCAGGAGGCCTACACAACCCACTGAACCAAACTTAGCCACTGGGGACAGACACCAAAAACAATGGGAACTATGAACCTGCAGCCTGCAAAAAGGAAACCCAAGCACAGTTAAGAAAAATGAGAAGACAGAGAAACACACAGCAGATGAAGGAGCAAGGCAAAAACCCAGCAGACCAAACAAATGAAGAGAAAATAGGCAGTATACCTGAAAAAGAATTCAGAGTAATGATAGTAAAGATGATCCAAAATCTTAGAAACAGAATGGAGAAAATACAAGAAATGTATAACAAGGAACTAGAAGAACTAAACATCAAACACACAATGATGAACAACACAATAAATGAAATTAAAAATTCTCTAGAAGGAATCAATAGCAGAATAACTGAGGCAGAAGGATGGATAAGTGACCTGGAAGATAAAATAGTGGAAATAACTATCACAGAGCAAAATAAAGAAAAAAGATGAAAAGAATTGAGGACAGTCTCAGAGACTTCTGGGACAACACTAAATACACCAACATTCGAATTATAGGGGTTCCAGAAGAAGAAGAGAAAAAGAAATGGATTGAGAAAATATTTGAAGAGATTATAGTTGAAAACTTACCTAACATGGGAAAGGAAAGAGTCAATCAAGTCCAGGAAGAGCAGAGAGTCCCATATAGGATAAATCCAAGGAGAAACATGCCAAGAAACATATTAATCAAACTATCAAAAATTAAATACAAAGAAAACATATTAAAAGCAGCAAGGGAAAAGCAACAAATAACATAAAGGGAATCCCCAAAAGGTTAACAGTTGATCTTTAAGCAGAAACTCTGTAAGCCAAAGGGAGTGGCTTGACTTGTTTAAAGTGATGGAAGGGAAAAACCTACAAGCAAGATTACTGTACTCAGCAAGGATCTCATTCAGATTTGATGGAGAAATTAAAACCTTTCCAGACAAGCAAAAGCTAAGACAATTCAACACCACCAAACGAGCTTTACAACAAATGCTAAAGGAACTTCTCTAGGCAGGAAACACAAGAAAAGGAAAAGACCTACAATAACAAACTCAAAACAATTAAGAAAACGGTAATGGGAACCATACATATTGATAACTACCTTAAATGTAAATGGATTAAATACTCCAACCAAAAGACATGGACTGGCTGAATGGATACAAAAACAAGACTCGTACATATGCTGTCTACAAGAGACCCACTTCAGGCCTAGGGATACATACACACTGAAAGTGAGGGGATGGAAAAAGACATTCCATGCAAATGGAAATCAAAAGAAATCTGGAGCAGCAATTCTCATATCAGACAAAATGGACTTTAAAATAAACACTATTACAAGAGACAGAGAAGGACACTACATAATGATCAATGGATCAATCCAAGAGGAAGATATAACAACTGTAAATATTTATGCATCCAATACAGGAACAACTCAATACATAAGGCAAATGCTAACAGCCATAAAAGGGGAAATTACAGTAACACAATCACATTAGGGGACTTTAACACCCCACTTTCACCAATGGACAGATCCTCCAAAATGCAAATTAATAAGCAAACAAAACTTTAAATAATACATTAAACAAGATGGACGTAATTGATAGTTATAGGATATTCCACCCCAAAACTACAGAATAAACTTTCTTCTCAAGTGGCCTTGGAACATTCTGCAGGATAGATCATATCTTGGGTCACAAATCAAGCCTTGGTAAACTTAAGAAAATTGAAATCGTATCAAGTATCTTTTCTGACCACAACGCTATGAGACTAGATATCAATTACAGGAAAAAATCTGTAAAAAATACAAACACATGGAGGCTAAACAGTACACTACAAAATAACCAAGAGATCACTGAGGAAATCAAAAAATACCTAAAAATAAATGACAATGAAAACACAACAGCCAAAAACCTATGGGATGCAGCAAAAACAGTTCTAAGAGGGAAGTTTATAGCAATACAATTCTACCTCAAAAAAGAAGAAAAATCTCAAATAAACAACCTAAACTTACACGTAAAGCAATTAGAGAAAGAAAAACAAAAACAAACAAGAAAACCCTGCAAAATTAGCAGAAGGAAAGAAATCATAAAGATTAGATTAGAAATAAATGAAAAAGAAATGAAGGAAACAATAACAAAAATCAATAAAATTAAAGCTGGTTCTTTGAGAAGATAAACAAAATTGATAAACCATTAGCAGACTCATAAAGAAAAAAAGGGAAGAATCAAACCAACAGAATTAAAAATGAAAAAGGAGAAGTAACAACTGACACTGCAGAAATACAAAGGGTCATGAGCGATTACTACAAGCAACTCTATGCCAATAAAATGGACAACCTGGAAGAAATGGACAAAGTCTTAGAAATGCACAACCTGCCGAGACTGAACCAGGAAGAAATAGAAAATATGAACAGACCAATCACAAGCACTGAAATTGAAACTGTGATTAAAAATCTTCCAACAAACAAAAGCCCAGGACCAGATGGCTTCACAGGAGAATTCTATCAAACACTTAGAGAAGAGCTAACACCTATCCTTCTCAAACTCTTCCAAAATATAGTAGAGGGAGGAACACTCCCAAACTCATTCTATGAGGGCACCATCACCCTGATACCAAAACCAGACAAAGATGTCACATAGAAAGAAAAATACTAGCAAACAGAATCCAACAGCACATTAAAAGGATCATACACCATGATCAAGTGTGGTTTATCCCAGCTTTGCAAGGATTCTTCAATATATGCAAATCAATCAATGTGATACACCATATTAATAAATTGAAGGAGAGAAACCATATGATCATCACAAGAGATGCAGAAAAAGTTTTTGACAAAATTCAACACCCATTTATGATAAAACCCTCCAGAAAGTAGGTACAGAGGAAACTTACCTCAACATAAGAAAGGACATATATGACAAAACCACAGCCAACATCATCCTCAATGGTGAAAAACTGAAACTATTTCCACTAAGATCAGGAATAAGACAAGGTTGCCCACTCTCACCACTATTATTCAACATAGTTTTGGCAGTTTTAGCCACAGCAATCACAGACAAAAAAGATATAAAAGGAATCCAAATTGGAAAAGAAGATGTAAAACTGTCACTGTTTGAGGATGACATGATACTATACATAGAGAATCCTAAGATGCTACCAGAAAACTACTAGAGCTAATCAATGAATTTGGTAAAGTAGTAGGATACAATATTAATGCACAGAAAACTCTTGCATTCCTATACTGTAATGATGAAAAATCTGAAGGAGAAATTAAGGAAACACTCCCATTTACCACTGCAACAAAAAGAATAAAAACCTAGGAATAAACCTACGTAAGGAGACAAATGACCTCTATGCAGAAAACTATAAGACACTGGTGAAAGGAATTAAAGATGATACAAACAGATGGAGATATATACCATGTTCTTGGATTGGAAGAATCAATACTGTGAAAATGACTTTACAACACAAAGCAATCTACAAATTCAATGCAATCCCTATCAAACTACCAATGGCCTTTTTCACAGAACTAGAACAAAAAAATTCACAATTTGTATGGAAACATAAAGGACCCTGAATAGCCAAAGCAATCTTGAGAAAGAAAAATGGAGCTGGAGGAATCAGGCTCCTGGACTTCAGACTATACTACAAAGCTACAGTAATCAAGATAGTATGGTACTGGCACAAAAACAGAAATATAGGTCAAGGGAACAGGACAGAAAGCCAAGAGATAAACCCAGGCACATATGGTCACCTTCTTTTTGATAAAGGAGGCAAGAATATAGAATGGAGGTAAGACAGCCTCTTCAATAAGTGGTGTTGTGAAAACTGGACAGCTACATGTAAAAGAATGATATTAGAACACTCCCTATATCATACACATAAATAAACTCTAAATGGATTAAAGACCTAAATGTAAGGCCAGACACTATAAACCTCTTAGAGGAAAACATAGGCAGACCACTCTATGACATAAATCACAGAAAGATCCGTTTTGACCTACCTCCTAGAGAAATGGAAACAAAACCAAAAATAAACACATGGGACCTAATGAAACTTAAAATATTTTGCACAGCAAAGGAAACCATAAACAAGACGAAAAGACAACCCTCAGAATGGAAGAAAATATTTGCAAATGAAGTAACTGACAAAGGATTAATCTCCAAAATTTTCAAGCGGCTCATGCAGCTCAATATCAAAAAAACAAACAAACAACCTAATCTAAAAATGGGCAGAAGACCTAAATAGACATTTTTCCAAAGAAGATATACAGATTACCATCAAACACATGAAAGGATGCTCAACATCACTAATCATCAGAGAAATGTAAATCAAAACTACAATGAGGTATCACCTCACACTGGTCTGAATGGTCATCATGAAAAAATCTACAAGCAGTAAATGCTGGAGAGGGTGTGGAGAAAAGGGAACCTTCTTGCACTTTTGGTGGGAATGTAAATTGATACAGCCACTATCGAGAACAGTATGGAGGCTCCTTAAAAAACTAAAAATAGAACTACCATATGACACAGCAATCCCACTACTGGGCATATACCCTGAGAAAACCATAATTCAAAAAGAGTCACATACCACAATGTTCGTTGCAGCTCTATTTACAATAGCCAGGACATGGAAGCAACCTAAGTGTCCATCAACAGTGATAGATAAAGAAGATGTGGCACATATATACAATGGAATATTACTCAGCCAAAGAAAGAAAGAAAATTGAGTTATTTGTAGTGAGGTGGATGGACCTAGAGACTGTCATACAGAGTAAAGTAAGTCAGAAAGAGAAAAATAAATACCGTATGCTAACACATCTATATGGAATCTAAAAAAAAAAAAAAAGAAAATGGTTCTGAAGAACCTAGGGGCAGGACAGGCAATAAAGACACAGACATAGAGAATGGACTTGAGGATGCAGGGAGGGGGTACGGTAAGCTGGGACGAATTGAGAGAGTGGCATGGACACATATACACTACCAAATGTAAAACTGATAGCTAGTGGGAAGAAGCCACATAGCACAGGGAGATCAGCTCAGTGCTTTGTGACCATCTAGAGGGGTGGGATAGGGAGGGTGGGAGGGAGATGCAAGAGGGAGGAAATATGGGAATATATGTATATGTATGGCTGATTCACTTTGTTATAAAGCAGAAACTAACCATTGTAGAGCAATTATACTCCAATAATGATGTTAAAAATAAATAATAAATAAAATATATTTTTAATATAGATAGTACATATAAGGTATACAACATATAACATGATTTGATATACATATATCAAATCATGTTGTAAAGTGAAATAATTACTAAAGTCAAGCTAATTAACACATCTCCTCACATAGTTACCATTTCTTTTTATAAAGCACCTGAAATCTACTCTTAGCATATTTCCAGTATTCAGTACAGTATTAACTCTAGCCATCATGCTGTGTATGAGATCTCCAGACTTAATCATCCTACAAACCACAACTTTGTATCCTTTGACAAATTCTCCCCATTTCCCCCACCCATCTAGCCCCAGTAACTAATTACCTTTCTACTCTCTACTTCTATAAGTTTAATTTTTTTTCTTACATTCCACATATAAGTGATTCCACATACAGTATTTGTCTTTCTATGTCTGGTTTATCTCACTTAGTGTAATATTATCCAGGTTAATCCATGTTGTCACAAATGGCAGGACTTCCTTCTTTCTCAAGGCTGAATAATATTGCATTGTGTGTGTATATGTATATATACACATACACACACCACACCATATATATATATATATATATATATATATATATATATATATATATATATATACCACATCTTTAATCGTCCATTGATAGACCCTTGGGTTATTTCCATATCTTGGCTATTATGAATAATGCTGCAGTGAGCATGATGGTGCAGATATTTCTGAGTTCCTGATTTCCTTTGGACATATACCCAGAAGTGAGATTGCTAATTTTAATTTTTAAGTTTAATTTTTTGAGAAAAACCGTATCATTTCCTACAGTAGCTTTACAAATTTATGCTCCCACCAACAGTACACAAGGGTTTCCTTTTCTTCACAACCTCACAGCACATTTTATTACTGGTTTGTGCTGCATATTTCTAAATGATGTGTTACATATGTTGTACCTATCTGTCATTGCTCACTATGTAGAAAAGTAGCAAACATTGATGCATCAATAAAGAAAATTGAGGATAAGGGAAAATGGATGTAAATCCTTGGTAACAGAAAAGGGAAGGTCTAGAGATATCCTTATTTAGACATCATTCAGTGATGTTGCTGCTCACCTACTCTCCTTATTCTCAACACTTTAATCTCTGCAATTTGAGTCCCGTTCAGATCCATTAATTTTTTTGCAAACAACATAAGTAATCCTTAAACTCAGGACAATGAATTTATAACATAAAAAGGGTTAGTTAAGAGTCATTACACCAACTAGATCATATACATTGTAGTGTTTAGAAAACCATTAATAGTTGTCAATCATCCATCCAACCATTCATCCAACCACACATTTCTCTTAAACCAAAAACAAAACGTGCAGCCCTACTGTTAAGTCAAATCCTGCTAGCTTTCCACCAAGTTTTGCTCTTTAATTTTTCTAGGGGAATGTGAGCAGAGGTGAAATGTATCACCTTTGGACTGGGGGATAGTCCAAACTCACTTCTACTATGCAGATGACGACAACTCCCACAGGATGGTAGAGCTGCCCTGCTAGTCTGAACCATAGATAGCTTGATGGAGTGGAGCCCACCTGCCAGTCTTACACTGTTACAGTGCAAACTTCTGTCGTATTTGAACCATTGATTTTTGGGTCCCTCTGCAACATCAAGTTGGCTTTCACACCAATCAATATATCTTGAAAACTGGAGCTATATCTAGTTTAGACGGCATGTGTTAGATGCCTCAACCCTTAGCCTTCCACGTATATTGTGGAATTTGGTAGTTTTCTAATCCCCTTTTCTATTTCAAAGGAGTTGGCTTACCACACTGTGATCACTTCTTTGTGTCATCCTTGATATTCAAGGTGCAGACAATTCTTATGCTCTGTCTATAAGTTTATATAATTCAGATTTTAAGGTGTGGAGTCTTTATCAACTATATTTATGTAGCACCAGCTATATTTTCCTGTTTGCTGCTGCAAAGATCCTTGTGATACTGGAACTAAGGTAGCTGCATTCTCCTCTTCATTCACTGTCCTTCAGCTAAAGGTCACATTTCATTTCTCTCTGGATCTTGGTGGAGATTGACACATGAGAATAGGGTTTTCTGAGTTATTGGCTACTCTGGTTTGGGCGTGGGTGGGCCAATTATAACTCTGAGTTCTGTGCAGACCTCTGCCCTGTCACTACTCATAATTTATATTATTTTAACTTCCTTTGCTATACTATTACATTTCCTATTTAATAGGGAAGTGGTATATATTTGTAGATATTTTGTTTCTCTTTTTCTTTTAAACCTTTCCCCAAAGCTGTAAGTTATCCATACCTTAGGATAACAAAAGGCAATATGGTACTGAAGAAGAATTGATGAGGTTTTTCCATGCTTTTAATTAGTATATGAATATTTTGCCAAAATAATGAAAAATCAGGAAAATTCTTATAAAATTTCTAATTATAAACATGGAAAAAATAAAGATTCAAATATCCAAACAGCAGATTATCAGAATTGCTTTATTTTAAAATAATCTTTTTCACTGTTCTAAATTCATGTACCTTTAAAACTGGGAAGAGAAAATCCACTGACCATCATGCAACTAGGGGGAGTGTCACGGTGCAAAGGGTCAACAGATGAGTTAAAGGTAGCTAAAAGCTTGAAGTGACTGCTCTACAAGGTGGTCAAGGGACATGACATCTGAACGAAGGGAAGGGGAAGAGAAAAAGATGGTGACTAAAAGCAAGGAGATGAGAATTTCTTAGACATGTTGGGACTACCCAATGTGTGAATCATGGCTTTGGCATCAGCTGAAAGAGACAGAAGAGGCATCTACCAAGGGAAGAACGTAAGTATCCCTTGGTGATCAGTATTCAGCAGGAGGGATGTGTGCCTCAGCCGCAGGAAGCTTGGCCAGGAAAATTCTGATGTAATAAGCCATATTAAACTAGCTCACAGACACTGTTCAGGAAAACTGGTTCAAGTGAAAAATGGCACTTCAAGCTTTATACATGTACCACTGAACTGACATATTGATTTACTATAATTCTTAATAAGATTCTATATTATTATTAGTTTTATTTGCTTGTTTTTATCCCAGATAATCCCTAGAGTTCTTGCAGGGTGATTATGGAGATGAAAAGTTTAGGTACATCACTTGGACAACTTAGTAAATTAAGGTCATGTTTACATTTTGCTCTGGGTCTGAATGCTCTAACACTCCACATATTAACTAGCAAAATATCCAGTCTTTTACTTGGTTAATTCCATAGATGTTTTCTCCAAACCCCAAAGATGCTCATTAACCTAGGAATGTGTTTCTCCTATAGGTGACCCTGGAAGTCAGTGATCCAAGACCTCACTGTGGCTTTGTTGTGACTAGGTAGAGAAGAATATCTGGAAAGGAATACAATACATTTGCACATTAATTAAGAATGCCACAGGACACAATTTAGAATCATGGGCAATTTTACAATCTTGCACATGAATTAGCATTACCACAGTGTATCTCAAAAAGTTATAGCTAAGGTAAGGTTGCTCTTCCCAGGGAAATCTAGATATATGTGCTTAGGACAGGAAACAGAAAATAGAGTTTACAGTTTCAAAGCAAAAAAGTGAGATTAAGCAATTGTCAATGATGTTTTTAGCGAGATTGGGGACACAGCTGTTATTTCTGTGGTTCACGCAGGTGCAGTGAAATGTTATGTGTTGACATTTCAGAAGTTTTGAAACTATGCTGAGACTGCTCATTTCCATATTAAAGAGGTAATGGTTACAGTCTGCTCTGAAAGATGTACTGTTTTACCAAGGTCTGCTGACAGGTGGCCTCCTCTACAGTTCTCTGCTCCTTCAAGATGGCAGTGTCATTATAGAGATTTCTGGTAGCCAGAATGTTGTTTTCCACTTTTATAAAGTGAGTTTCATGAACTATAACACATTAGAATTCTGCATTGTTCATCACAGAATCTTTGGGGAAAACACACCAAATAATTTAAGATAAAGGAGGCTTTTTTCCTAACAGTGATTAAAGAAAAATGGTAATTTCTATGTGGTGTTTATAGTTAACTTGAGTGAAGTAGTGAGCTGGCAAGTAACATGGTGAAGAAAATGAACTCTTAAAAAAAGGCTTTCACATCATACTTAAACTGAGCAAAATATTTTGTCCAATAATATATTCTTCATAGTTTTTAAATCAAAAAGAAAATAAAAAGTTCAAGCTAGGTCTAACTTAGTTGAACTGTGCTGTTTGTGGGTGAAATTATTCTTGGGTGTTTGATCCTACCAATGCCTTCTTTCTTGGAGGTCTAATGCTCTTTACTCATAATCAATTAGTCACTTCTGTCCTTCCAAAATAGTGTTTCATGCTCTGGTTCTCTCTTTTGTCTCTCCTTCTCCAACCTCCTATTCAAATCTGTTCTACCTAGCTGTCAGAATGGAAATGACTGGCATAAATCTGTTACACATCTGGACCTACTGACATAACAGCTTTATATATTCTTTCTTTAGAAGCATTTGTAAAAGCTACAGAAATAATCTCTAATGGTGGAGAAAACATCTAGAGATTTTCATCAGGAAAACTGTGACATTCAACTCACAAACTGGCTGTGCTGAGAATATGTGGGAATAGTGTAACCAATGTTTACATAGTATTTTTTCTTTTCATTTACAAAGACTTTTTTTTTAATGTGCAAAGCCTTGATCTTCACAATAGACCTTTGTATTAAATATTATTTTGCCTATGATGACACTAAGAATCAGTGAGTTTAAGAGGTTTAATTATAAGCAGCAGGGGCTGGATTTAAAGTCAGGTATTTCAACTCTATGTTCTTTGCACTACAGCACTGTCTTAATACTACTCCTGAAATTATTCTTTTTTAAAAAAAACCAATAATTTTGACAACCACACCTATTTTTATTACTAGTGGCTTATAATTATTCAGTAGCTGGCATAGCCCTGGCATTTTCCTAAGCATTTTGCACATTTGCACATTTGACCCGCACAACTCCACGTTATTATCCCAACTATTTGGTGAGCCAGCTGATGCCAGAGACCTGTGGGAAATCTGTTTGCCCATGGTCACACAGTAATGCTGACAAGAAGATGTCTTCCCACATCTATGTACAACCTTTCTGACTCCCCTTCTCTGTCCCCCTAATTTCTTTATTCCTCAGTCCCCAATTCAGAACATATTACTATAGGCCTTAGTACAGTTTATAGAGGATTGCAGAAATCTTTAGAATTGTTCTTCTGTTCACCATCAATTTCTAAATCCCTGAGGAGTTGAACTGCGGCAGGGGGTGGGGTGGGGGACTATGAATACATAGAATAAGAAAACAAAATACCAAATGCCATGAGAAGGCTAATGCCTTGTGTCAGCCTTCTTGAGTTTTTTCCTCATGTCTTATTCATTCTCTTTACATATTTTTGAGCTACAGTATTCTTGGATTATAGTTGTTAGAGATATTTGCTTATTTATGCTAATTTGACTTTTAAGGCAAGGCAAAGCAAATAGGAAGGGCTTCAACTTAATTTTTACCACCAAAGTTCAATCACTATCTGGACATTTCTGTTGTTAAACTAACTCTTGAATAACCTCCAATCACTTGGACAATACAGTACTTTACACTGAATAGTACAAGAACATGTAATTAGTAACTGTTAATACAACTGACATTTGCAAGAGACATCTGGATCCATTTTGGTAAAATCGTTCAATTTGTACTTTCCAGCCTGTTTCCTTGCTGTAATTATGCTATAATGGTAGCCATCCATATATTGCTTGGGCATGCCTGCACAAGAGTTGTATATAACTACAGGTAATAGAGAAGTGAGCAATAGTGGTGTAGTGGGGATATCTCTGTTATTTTGTTATTGTTGTTAGAAGTCAGGTTTGAGTCCCAGGTTAGCCAGTTATTAACATTATAAATTATAAGCTTTGGAAAATGACTTAATGCTCTAACCTCCTTTTACACATCTATAAAGCAGGAAACAAGGTTGCTGTGAAAAAATCAAATGCTTTAAATTACATTAGGGTTTTTGAAAACTAACTATAAAATAATATATATATACACATATATAAAATATATATGGGCTTCCCTGGTGGCACAGTGGTTGAGAGTCTGCCTGCCGATGTAGGGGACACAGGTTCGTGCCCTGGTCCGGGAAGATCCCACATGCCGTGGAGCGGCTAGGCCCATGAGCCATGGCCACTGAGCCTGCACGTCCGGAGCCTGTGCTCCGCAACGGGAGAAGCCTCAATAGTGAGAGGCCCGCGTACCGCAAAAAAAAAAAAAAAAAAAAAATATATATATATATATATATATACACACACACATATATTTTTTAAAATCTTGTCTTGAGATGGTAAATATGTGTCACTCATGCTAACATTATTCTACTAGTTCAAAGCAAATATTACTAATTAATTACAGTAGTCTTTTTAAGGAGTGTGTGTATGTGTATTTACACGCTGATTTATTTACATACTTATATTTATATTCAGAGTCCTTCTCAACATAGCTCCCAAATGATCACTATGAATCATACAAAGATGTATACTAGATCAACTTCCTTCCTCATCCTGGTTTAATTTAGCAAATTGTATTTGGAGAAATTTTGATTCACTCATTGAGTCAGTAAACATTTATTAAGCCCCAGAGAAAGTACTGGGTGCTAATGGTTAAAATATAAACGGAGTATATTTCTGACCTCCTGGGAGCTCTAAGTCTGGTGGAAGAGGTGGTGGAAGAGTTAGACATGATTAGAGTAGGGTGGTCAGTATTACAGTGGAGGAGGCAGAGAAGGGCATGCTTATTTAACCCCCTGGAGATTACAGATTTGATTAAAGCATCCCTGGGGGCTGGGTGTGGGATTTTCAGGGGGTGTCATTATCTTCACCCTTAGATGGACAGTAATAAGGAAAGTGTCCCATGGCATGAGGTAACTGTACTAAGAATGAGAAAGCAATATCCTTCAATTCCAAGGTTTTTTGAAACCTATACCGTGGAACATGTAACTTTTGAAAGAATATTTAAGTGAAAAGGCATTAGGATAGCAACAAAAAGGTTATTAGAAGAACAGAGAGTCAAAGCCAAATGAAACAAACAAAACCACTATAATGAAAAAGCCAAATTTCAAAAGAAGATTCAGATGACTTGTAGGTTCTGGGGAACACAATTAATCTTTCCAACAAATGGACAGAGAAATAAGGTCATTAAAGACAAGCTTTGTGTAAGAAGACCTTTTCTTTTACACAAGAGCTAGACCTAGTTTAAAATTAATTTGTATTAGAAGCCTAGAAGTTGGCAAAAGTTTGTTAGCTCTTAGTTTCAAAAAGAACGAACTAATCCCAAAGTTAGCAGAAGGAAGGAAATAATAACGATCACAGTGCAAATAAATGGAAAAGGAGATCAGAAACACATTAGAAAAGAGAAAAATAGGAACTGTTTTTTAAAAAAAGATATACTTAACAATCCTTTAGCTAGAATAACTAAGAAAAAAGAGAGAAGACTCAAATGAATAAAATTAGAAATGATGAAGAGACATTACAAGTAATACCACAAAAATATGTAGGATCATATGAGACTACTATGAATAATTACAAGCAAAGAAATTGAATAACTTAAAAGAAATGGATGAATTCCTAGAACATACAACCTACCAAGACAGAATCATGAAGAAATAGAAAATCTGAAGAGACCAGTAACTAGTGAGGAGATTAAATCAGTAGTCAAAAACCTTCCAACACAGAAAAACCCAGGATCAGACAGTTTCACTGCTCATTTCTACCAAATATTTAAAGAAGAATTAATGCCAATCCTTCTCAAATCCTTCCAAAAAATCAAAGAGCAGGGAACAACCCCAAATTCATTTTACCAGGTAACATTACCCTGATTCCCAAGTCAGATAAGTACACTACAAGAAAACTATAAGTCAATATACATGATGAATATTGTTGCAAAACTTCTCAATAAAATATTAACAACTGAATTCAACACATAAAATGGATCATATATGATAACCAAGTGGGATTTATCCCTGGGATGCATGGATGGTTCAACATATATAAATCAATAAATGTGATACACCACATTAATAGAAAGATAAAACTCATATGATAATCTCAATAGATACAGAAAAAGCATTGGACACAATAAAACATCCTTTCATGATAAAAACCCTCAACAAATTGGGTATAGAAGAAACATACCCCAACATAAAACAGGACATTACAGTAAACTCACAACCAACATTATACTTAATGGTGAAAAATTGAAAGCTTTTCTTCAGATATTAGGAACAAGACAAGGTGTGTCCACTTTCACCACTCTTATTCAATGTAGTACTGCAAGTCCTAGCCAAAGCAATCAGACAAGAGAAAGAAATAAAAGGCATCCAGATCAGAAAAATAAAATTGTTTCTGTTTACAGATGATATAATCTTATACATAAAAAAATCACAAAGATTCAACCCAAAATCTTTTGGAACTAATTAACCAATTTAGTAAAGGTGTAGGATATAAAATCAATATACAGAAGTCAATTGTGTTTCTATATAATAACAATGAAATATCTGAAAAAGAGCTAAAATAATACTATCCCATTCACAATAGCATCAAAACCAATAAAATACTTAGGAATAAATTTAACCAAGAAGTAAAAACCTGTACAATTAAAACTATGATTCTGATAAAAGAAGCTGAAAACATGAATGGAAAAGTATCCTTTGTTTATGGATCAGAAGAATTCATACTGTAAAATATCCATAATTTTCAAAGCCATCTAAAGATTCAGTGTAATCCTTATCAAAATTATAATGGCATTTTTCACAGAAATAGTAAAAACAATCCTAAAATTTGTAGGAACTGCAAAAGACTTTAATAGCCAAAGCAATTTTGAGAAAGAACAAAGCCAGAGGCATCATGTTTCCTGACTTCAAACTACAGTACAAATCTGCAGTAATCAAAACAGTATGTACTGGCATAAAACCAGACACATAGATCAATGGGACACACTAGAGCACCAAGAATAAACCCACAAATATATGGTCAATTCATTTATAATAAAGGAGCCAACAATGTATAATGGGGAATGGATAGTTTCTTCAATAAATGATGTTGGGAGAACTGGACAGCCACATGCAAAAGAAGGAACTGGATTCCTATCTTACATCATACACAAAAATCTACTCAAAATGAACTAAAGACTTGACTGTAAGACCTCAAACCATAAAACATCTAGAGGAGGACATACAGGGCAAACTCCTTTACATCAGTTCTGGCAATGATTTTTTTGGATATGACACCAAAAACTAAGCCAAAAATAATAATAATAAAGCAAAAAACAATAAGTGGTATTGCATCAAACTAAAAGCTTCTGCACAATGAAGGAAACAATCAACAAAATGAAAAGACAACCTACAGAATGGAAGAAAATATTTGCAAAACATATATCTGATAAGGGGTTAATATCCAAAATATATAAGGAACTCATACAACTCAATTGTGCAAAACTAAACAATTCAATTTAAAATGTGCAGAGGAACAGAATAGACATTTTCCCAAAGAAGACATATAAATGACAAAAGATACATGAAAAGATGCTCAACATCACTAATCATCAGGGAAATGCAAATCAAAACCACAATGAGATAGCACCTCACACCTGTTCAAATAGCTATTATGAAAAAGAAAAGAGATAAGTTTTGGCAAGGGTTTTTATAAAAGGGAAACCTTGCATCACTTTAAATATGTCATGCCACTCCCTTCTGGCTTGTAGAGTTTCTGCTGAGAAATCAGCTGTTAACCTTATGGGAGTTCCCTTGTATGTTATTTGTCATTTTTCCCTTGTTGCTTTTAATAATTTTTCTTTGTCTTTAAGTTTTGCCAATTTGATTACTATGTGTCTTGGCGTGTTTCTCCTTGGGTTTATCCTGCCTGGGACTCTCTGTGCTTCCTGGATTTGGGTGGCTATTTCCTTTCCCATGTTAGGGAAGTTTTCGACTATAATCTCTTCAAATATTTTCTTGGCTCCTTTCTCTCTCTCTTCTCTTTCTGGGACCCCTATAATGCGAATGTTGTTGTGTTTAATGTTGTCCCAGAGGTCTCCTAGGCTGTTTTCATTTCTTTTCATTCTTTTTTCTTTAGTCTGTTCCACAGCAGTGAATTCCACCATTCTGCCTTCTAGGTCACTTATCCGTTCTTCTGCCTTAGTTATTCTGCTATTGATTCCTTCTAGTGTAGTTTTCATTTCAGTTATTGTACTGTTCATCTCTGTTTATTCTTTAATTCTTCTAGGTCTTTGTTAAACATTTCTTGCATCTTTTCGATCTTTGCCTCCATTCTTTTTCCGAGGTCCTGGATCATCTTCACTATTATTATTCTGAATTCTTTTTCTGGAAGGTTGCCTATCTCCATTTCATTTAATTGTTTTTCTGGTATTTTATCTTGTTCTTTCATCTGGTACATAGTCCTCTACCTTTTTATTTTGTCTGTCTTTCTGTGAATGTCGTTTTTGTTCCACAGGCTGTGGGATATTAGTTCTTCTTGCTTCTGCAGTCTGCTCTCTGGTGGATGAAGTTACCTAAGAGGCTTGTGAAAGCTTCCTGATGGGAGGGACTGGTGGTGGGTAGAGCTGGGTGTTTCTCTGGTGGGAAGAGCTCAGTAAAACTTTAATCCACTTGTCTGCTGATGGCTGGGGCTGAGTTCCCTCCCTGTTGGTTCTTTGGCTTGAGGTGACCCAGCAATGGAGGCTACAGGCTCTTTGGGGCAGCTAATGGCAGACTCTGGGAGGGCTCATGCCAAGGAGTACTTCCCAGAACTTCTGTTGCCAGTGTCCTTGTCCCCACAGTGAGCCACAGCCACCCCCCACCTCTGCAGGAGACCCTCCAAACACTAGCAGGTAGGTGTGGTTCAGTCTCCCATGGGGTCACTGCTCCTTCCCTCTGGGACCTGATTCGCACACCATTTTCTGTGTGTCCTCCAAGAGTGGAGTCTCTGTTTCACTCAGTCCTGTCGAAGTTCTGCAATCAAATCCCACTAGATTTCAAAGTCTGATTTTCTGGTAAGTCCTCCTCCCATTGCCAGACCCCCAGGTTGGGAAGCCTGACCTGGAGCTCAGAACCTTCACTCCAGTGGGTGGACTTGTGTGGTATAATGTTCTCCAGTTTGTGAGTCCCCACCCAGCAGTTATGGGATTTGACTTTATTGTGATTGTACCCCTCCTACCATCTCATTGCAGCTTCTTCTTTGTCTTTGGATGTGGGGTGTCTTTTTGGTGAGTTCCAGTGTCTTCCTGTTGATGATTGTTCAGCAGTTAGTTGTGATTCCGGTGCTCTCACAAGAGGGAGTGAGCACGTGTCCTTCTACTCCACCACCTTGAAACAATTTCCCTCAATTATATATCAACTCAAAAAAGAAACAGTATTACATTGTAGTAAATGCTAGACAGCAAGGATAGAGACATGAGTCACACAATCCCTTTGATGTCAGTGTGTTTATAGAAGAGAGATAATTCAAATCAATAACTGATGTTAACTTTTATAATTCATCATAATAGACATTGACTGAGAATTTTCTACCGTGATTCTTTCACGTCCTTGCATCTCCCTTCTTTGTCACAGCTGTTTTTTCCCCAATATCTTTTGCACAAGATATTGGTCTAATACATAAGATATTGGTTTAATAAACCCTCCTCCTCATTCTCTCTCAATAAAATCCAAATTGCTCAATTGTCACTAATCTACAAGAAAAATTCCTTCTTTTTGGGAGAAACTTCTTTTGACCAACTGTTGTTATAGAAATAATTAAAAACAAAATCTCCTCCCAATGTATAAAACCTCACCACAAGGATAATAGAGAAAGAAAAGTTTTACTACTGAATGAGCAGTAAACCTGGACGTGATAGGTTCTATAGGCAATTTATGAAGAGATCACAAAGATAAGAAGAAACCTCACCCTTTTATATAGGCAAGCAGATACAACCCATTGCATACATGTTTTGACGATAAATAACTAGTCAAGTCAGAGTACCTGATATCACCATTTGTCATACATAGTTCATCTTAAATTCACCTAGTAATTGGGATGACTGTATTAGTTAATTGCTTTTACACCAAAGAAAAATAAACTTCTCATATCTTTATGACAGGAGGTAGTTTTGCTACTTGGAGCTAGGCATTTACTGAAGGTAGGCTCCTGCCCTGCCAACAGACACTGGGGAGGTAGGGATACTATCTTTCTTGATGTTTGCATTTCAAAGAGATGGCTCCCAGGTCCTTGAGAAAGATATTCTTGGATCATAAAGCTGGCAAGAGGTTTAATAACTTCTGAAAAGATTTACATGCATTTCAAAGAGACAGAGAAAGAACTTATAAGTTTTTTAAAATAAATTTTCTAAGGAAAGGAGAGGAAGGAAGTCTCTATTTTCAAAAATGAAAATTAAGCATTTTGTTTTTAATTTATATTTGCCCTTGCACTGTTTTTAAAATTAGCTGAAAATTAGGTTAACCCTCCTGCTAAAGTTCTATAAAATCATTACCGGTATTTCTCAAATTAGAAAGATCTTTGGTGCCTTCTCTTGCTAAGCATTTTTCAAACAAAGTCTTATGTTAATGGTGCCATGATCGATTTTCTTCCAAACTAACTATCAGGCGGAGTCACACTGTCCTTAAAGTATAGCTCAGATGGATTTAACTGGCTTTCCATAGATTGTTGTCAATGCCTAGAAAAACATACCTGCAAATATCAGGTGTTCTTATGGTCTCATGGATATACCTGATTCCAGCTACCACTTCCAAGATTAGCTCATTTTAGGGATCCTTTTACAACACCATTCAGTAGGTACTGCTAGGTACATAGCAGTATCCCTGCTATGTACCTAGACATCCCAGAGATGGAATTCTGTCCCTTGTTGCAGATTATGTATTTGATACTTAGAATGATGGACAGGTCTGTATGACATCAATGAAATCAGCTTAATATTAGGATAATCCTGTTCCTAAGTTTCTCTGCAATATTCAAAATTCTAGCTGAAGTCTTCTATTGTCCTCTTTTCTCCCCCTCCTATCCTCTTTCCTCTTCATTTCCCACCAACCAATTCTTCTTCATTGTCAGCGCAGAGCAGTTTCAGGATAGCTTTTATAGTCTTGAAGTCTGCCAACACATGCCCGCAGGGGGTTACCTTTTCACTGTGGTTTTAAAATGTGCTTCCTAATAAAGACAATTTTCTCTAAAAGAATTTGATGCCAGCTTTTAAATTAATACAACTATATTTACTTACTTTAAAATGTAGTCATGTAAGACTTCAAGGTCAAAACAAGTTAAGTGAAAGAACAAGGTTACAAGGGGAAATAAGTTTAGGTTGAAACAAGTGTAAGTTTACTGTACAAAATTCACATTCTAAGGTCCTGTATGTTTCTTGGAGGAGGATCAAACATTTTTGTTCTGTGGAAGTATTTCATGCTTTAATGAAAGGAGAGGTGTGCACAATGTAGCATAAGAAGACCAAGTGGCAAACTAGGGCTACAGGCACAGAGTAAGTCAGGAATGCTGATTATTCTCAGTGGGAAAAAATATTTGAGCTCATCAGGTATAGAAGCCTGGGAAAGGCATTGCTAGGCAAAGGCATAAAATAACAATACTTCTGGTGTGTATGTTCAAGGAACATCAGATAGACTAAACCTGGATCAGAGGCATGGTGAAGAGGGGTGAGCCATGAGGCTGGAAAGACTGAAGAGCCTTGGGTACCTAATAAAATACTTAGTATTTATCCTGAAGCAGTGAGGGGATTACTGAAGACTTTGAGCAGGACAGAGATCTAAACGGATTTATATTTGAAAAAATTTTTCTTACTATTATACCAATTATGAGTCACCGTCTATGAATTATTTTTCAATTTATTTTTTCTCATTTCATAACCAATTCTCTACTTGGTAGAAAAGAGAAGGAACTTGTGTGTTTATGTGTGTGTGTGTAACTAAACAGGAATAGCAGTTATAAACATTGTATTTAGAAAAATGAGACAAATTTTCAGAGCTAAGATTTTTGTTTATTAATAGATATATGAATCACAATTTGTTTTTCAGTTCAATTCATATGTCAAAACCAAAAATATAGGGTACAAATATCAGACATTTGCTTTGAAAACACAGGTGCATGAGCTTATAATATTTGAATTGTTGAGGTTAGATTTTGGACAATGAATTCACAGATGACTGGCATCTTACTTTCTGGAATTCCACAAGAACATGCCTTCTCCTCACTAGGAGATTAAATTACTGATTTACTAAGAATTATTAACATAGCAGGTTGAAATCTTGTAGCCATAAAAAAGCTACTAAATATCCTCTAAGACAAGATACCATGTTTGAAAATTCTACAATCTCTCCCAATCACAATTCAATTTTACTAAAAACCTACCAAATAAACTAGATTATTTAATACACTCTGTTTCTACAAATTATTAATATTTCAGCACCTTTGATGAAGCAAATCAATGTGATCTTATCCATGGTAATAGAAAATACTGTAAGAAGTTGTTAACAATTATCACATTCAAGTAAGAAATTGGATGCATGTGATTATTTGATCTGTTCACATTTCACAGAAACTCTAGATTAGCTAGAGAAAAAGGTTAGCCAAGAGGAAACTGTGAAATTATTTAATTTAAAAGGGCTTAAAACTTACTTATAATGGTGTGATAGGAGTTGGGAAGTGTAGTATGAAGAGACCAAAATCCAATGGGGGGAAAATATGCTCAAAAGTGACACAGTCACAGAAGGAAATTCACTCATATTGACATGTTATTATGTCTGAGATTCTTATTTCTACTTCCTGATGTACTACACTAAATTTGAGCTAATATATCAAGAATGTTGTTTTTGTTGGATAAAGTGAATTATAATAGCATGTAAAGGTAAAGACTAATGGTACACTAGAAAAGCACATAATTATATCATAATTCTTTTTCTTACTGGTTTCTATTGATGATGAGAAAAAACATTGAGAAAAATATCCTAGCCATTTATGTTCTCATAAGAGACACCTATTTCTTTACTCTATCCCCAGTAATAATTTGGATAATGTTTGAACTAGCCTTTCTATAATGTTTTAAATATTAGGAAACATGAAGGTGTTATGTTTATAGAGATAGGACATCTGATGTGGGCAATAATCATTGTGATTTTGATCATAAATTTGCACTTGTACTGACATAATGTTAGTAGCATTGCTTACTACATTTTAGTGAGCAATGGAGTAAACGAGAAGTCTTGTAAAGCCTATATGTGACGCTAAACAGATACTCTCAACCAGTGTCTACAACACACTGGTGGGGGTTACTAGTGTGTTCAGCTCTTGTGGCCTGGGAGGGTTTGGGACAGCCAAAGCCCCAGGATAATGAGCAAATAACACCTCTCTTTGCCTAGAGTGACTAAGCAAATATTAGAACCACAAGAACACCACAAGAACACTTGTGGTGAACATGAGAAGAGCTAAGGTGAGACTGTCTTTTCTAGTAAAGGTTAATGGAAAGAATCATAAAGATCCAGTGGTGAATCTTGATGTACCTAAAACACAGTTTTCTGCTCTGTTTTGAGGATGAGATAATGTATGAAAAAAACACTTTCTACAATGGCACAGAGCTACATACATGTGAACACATGCCGCCTGATACTTTCCAGGTCCAATCACCCCTCAGAACAAAATAGCAGGCAAGTAAGTGTTCACCAGTGGCTCACAGATGAATGAATATGCACTTCTGTTATTACAACTAGAGTTGTACCATGGAAAGTAGAAGGGTTTGCAGTAGGACTTGGATTTAGATTTTGGCTCTGTGAGCTTTTGGGCAAAATAACTCAGTTGAAATGTCATAATATTTTCTGAATGCCAAAAAACTCCAGTAATTAAAATACACTTTGTAGGGTTATTTATAATTTTTCTGTGTATCTACATATCTATGTATCTATCTATGTGTCTACCTATGTGTGTACATACATACGTAATACCTTCCTCATGTGAAAAATGAAGATTGGAGATGATAATACCAACATGACAAGCTTACTGTGATAGTGAAAATTAGAAATAGCTGTAATAATGTAAGTACCTATGTCACCTGTTCTTGGCTTCCTACCCACCTCCCACCCCATGGCCTTCATCCTTGTCATTACAGTACAGAGTTTTTCAATCTTAGCACATTGATATTTTGGAATGGGTAATTCTTTGTTGTGGAGGACTGTCCTGTACATTGTAGCATGTAAAATGACTCCACACATCACCAAATGTCCTCTTGTAGCAAAATTGCCTTCTGTTGAGAACTACTACTCTAGGCTTTTCCAGAAGAAGAATCCATTACCAAATGGGAGATTTAACAGGCACTTTGTACCAGCCTTCATGAGTTACAAAGGATCAAGATCTCAAAAGAAAATCCAAAGATGACTCAGAGAGATGCAATCCCCTGCCAGAAAAAGGCAAAGAGCACATGCTATGGAGAAGCAGTGTTTTTTATTCTTTTCCCTATTAGTCAAAAATTTACCCTGGCATCATTACCAAATACTGTCCTTATACTTCACCTATTCCTATCAGTGCTTTTCCTTAAGGTAGAAAATTGTAGGGAATACTTAAACTCTCTCTAGTGGCATTGTATAACTGATACTGGACTCTACCACTATTGTTGTTATATTATTATTATCATCATTTTAGTTACATTGGGTAAATTGAATTAATGTTTTGATTAACTGATTAATTGACCTCTGAAATTAACTTTATTTAAGAGTACCATATGTATGAGACAGAGAATAAATTACAATAACCTTAGATCATGTGGAGCTGAAGTAAGATACAACATTGTGACACATTTTGCCATTGTGAAATAGAACTGTGTCTACCATGAAATGAGTTCAGTTCTCCTTGCTATTTACTTCCTGCATTTTGATGCAGATTGTATGGCAACAAGAAAATTGGCAATCAATCCCCTACTGTTCAGTGTTGGTTTCTAAAGCAGAATCAAGCCCATCCCCTCCCTAGGTCCCATTAGTACATTCTTACATCCTTTGGGGCTTATATCTACTATGAAACAGTAGAGCAGGAAGTTGAAGGTGGTACACAGTAGGATACAGGATTCTGATATATATGATTTTCTTACACGAAAAACTGTAGATGAGAGGGAAGAATGAAAGATGTGTGTATGGTATATGCTTGAAGATGTGGTCTCTCATGTACTAAACCTATATAAAGAAGAAATGCATACTGTTGCACTGAAACAATTTCTGTTTCCGATAAAGAATTGAGGCGTGTGGGCAGCAATTTACCTTTGCTCAGCAAAGTCATATCAGATGAATTCCTATGGATCAACACAAGTGAACTATGCATTTCTTTCTGTATCTGTTTACTTTAAACCTGACAGCAGTAGTTTTATAACAGCCTAATAACTGAGGAGCAGAATGAAGGGTAATCTGTATTCTCTTTCTACTGACAATCTGAAGTCAGGTTACTTTTTCCTTATTAAAAGAAACAAGGTGATGTCATTAAGATGGCAGAATAGGTGCTTCCTGACTTCATTCCCACTGACAAGACCAACTAGCAACTATCCATAGAAAAGACACATTTGTGAAGATTCCAGAACGCACAGGTTAGGCAGAAGCATTCCCTTGGACCATAGAGACTGAGAAGGACCACATTAGAAGAAGTCAAAGGAGATTTCACTGTGACTGCATTGCTCCTCCCACAGGCTGGCATGGCACCACACTGATAAGAGCCCCCACTGGCCTTCAGTTTCTCTAGTGGGCAAAAGAGAGCCCAAGGTAGACATCATGCTTCACACCACTGTCAGATACTTCCCAGAAGGGCTCCTTGGATCTTGCCTCACAGGCATCACTGGCTGTGCCTGGACTATAAGGGATCAGACAGAGATGGAGAAGGAGGTCACAGCTCACAGCAGCTAGTGCATGAATATTGGCAAAACACGTTTCTGCTGGTGGTGGTGCCCAAGCAGAGATCCAAGTTATGACCCTATCTGGCCAGAGGACTCAGTGAGCAGTTCTGCCTTGTTTGGGTCCCCAGCCAACAGCCATATAAACTGTGGAGCCCATTCTACAGCCCTACGCAGACAGGACAGCAAGTCATCAGCCCTGTCCAACTGCTGAGCATGGCTCCTGTCCTGCCCCACCAGGAAGCCTGGCCATAGATGCCAGGCAGCTGCACAGCACATTCAATGGCATGCCTGAGTAGGGAAGCAAGTCAGCAGATGTGCCAAACTGCTGAGAAAACCTTCCTGCCCAATCTGACCAGGAAGCTGAAACAGTGATTCCAGCTGGCCTCAGAGCCCATCCTGTGGAACTGTCCAGCCACAGAGCCCAGTTTACAGCCCTGCCCAACTATAGAGTACAACTTATGGCCCTGCATGATTGTTGAGTACAGTCCATGGCACCACCTGACCAGGGACCCTGGATAGCAACCCTGCCCAAACAAGGAGCACAGCAGCCTCCAGCGATACCTAACTGCAGGGTTCAGCTGGGGAACCCACCTGACCAGGGAACTTGGCCACTGACCTTGCCCAACAGCAGAGCACAACCAACACCTGCCCAATGGTGGAATCCAGTGTGTGGCCTGATCTAACTTCAGGCCACAGACTATGGCTCTCCTGATTGTGGAGCACAGCCCTGTCTGATCATGAAGCTCTGTTTGAAGCCCTGCCTGAATGCAGAATCCAGACAGCTCCACTTGGGAAGCACAGCCTAAGGCCTCATTCTGGCCAGGAAAAATTGAGGAGCCCAGCTTACAGCACTAATTGTAGACTCCAACTCTAGGCACGACCCTGCTAGGTGGTGATCCCACCCAACCAGAGGTGATTGTGCAGCCCAGCCAGTGGTCCAGCTTAAAATAGGATGCTTAACTATAAAATATTTTATGTAGCCTCATGGTAAGCACAAAAGAAAAACCTGTAGTACAAAAGAGTAAGACAAAGGAATGAAAGCAAACTGCCACAGAAAGTCATCATATAACAAAGCAAGACAAGAGAGGGGCAAAGAATAAAAGGAGCTACAAAACAGTCAGAAAACAATGAACAAAATGGCAATAGTAAGTCTATACCTATCAATAGTTACTTTAAACATTATGGATTAAGTTTTCCAATCAAAATACAAGAGTGGCTGAGTGGATATATAAATAAGATACAATGATATGACGCCTACAAGAGACTCATTTTAGCCATAATGATATGCATAGACTGAAAGTGAAGGGATGGAAAAAGCTATTCCAAGCAAATGTTAACTAAAAGAGACCAAGGGTTGTCTGGTACTTAGACAAAATAGAATTTAAGCTAAAAATGTCACAAGAGACAAAGAAGGTTATTATGTAATGATAAAGAGGTTAATTCATCAAGAAAACATAGCAGTTGTAAATATTTAAGCATCCAACATCAGATTACTTAACTATATAAAGAAATACAAATGGAACTAAAAGGAGAAATACACAGCAACACAATAATAGTATGGGACTTTAATACTCCACTATGAACAATGGATAGATCACTCAGAGAGAAAAGTAATATGGAAATAACAGATTTCAACAACACTGGATTTCAAAGACAAATACAAAAATAGGTAAAACATCTTATTTTTTGTTGATTTTGTTATAATGATATTTTAGAAATAATGGGTTAAATAAAATATTCTATTAAATTATTTTTTGTGTTTTAATGTGATTATTAGAACACTTAAAATTATACAAGATGTGTAGTATATTTCTATTAGACAGTGCTGGCCTAAAGCCACACTTCTGAAGCTACTTGTTAAGGGAATATTGCTATAAGAATGGCAAGTTAAATGTGAGAAAAAGGCTTGTCTAGAATAAATAATTTGGTTAGCTCTTCCACAAGGTTTTTCTTCAACATGTTCAAAAATATTGTAACTACGAGAAAGTTTTGTCAATCTCTAAAAGATGACCTCTACCAATTCCTTCCCTCCTTGTATGAAAATACTGTCCTTTCCAAAAAAGGTGGAACTTATTTTCCCTCCTCTTGAATCTGGGTTGGCCTTAACTTTTTCTGAGCAATTTATTGCATCAGAAGTTTTTTCCTAGGACTTCTGAGGCTAGATAAAGTCATCTTACAGGTACTGCTTGGTATTCTTAGATCACTTTTTTCTTGGGATTTTCTGTTTCAGAACCCAGTCACCACCATGTTGAGAGAAGAAAAAGTTACATGTTAAAACCGTGTGTGGACACACTAGTTGGTAAGTCCAGCCCAGTCTCAGCAACAGCCAGGATAAGCTACAAGCTATCACAGTGAGGACCCCTGGGCATCCACCACAATTGTGGGTTCTAATGACTGGAACCCTGTCCAACCTGACAAACTCAGGGACCCTGAGCTGAACCCACTCACCCTAGAGAACTGAGAGAAAATGCTAACCTGTTGTTATAAGCTGTTAAGATTTTACAGGGGGTTGTTACATCCCAAGCTTTTCTGATCATTAGGACTACCTATTAATATCCCCTAAGCTAGTTCTTCTCAGAATGACTTTATAAAATAGCAACATAGAGAATTACAGAGTTTGTGAATTTTGGGAAAATTTTGAGGTAACCACTGTAGAATCAAATACAGCATATATATTTTTATAACAGGACAAGGAAGAGCAAATACAGTAAAAGACAGAAATCTAAGGGTAGGAAACAGCAGTCAGTGTGAAGATACAAACACTTAAAAATAATAAACATTTTAGTTACAATAAAATTAAGTAAAATAAAAAACAGGTTTTAAATAGAGGCACCTATTTTTTAATCAGAAAGATAAAAATTAAAAAAGTGAACAAAGATACATTAAGTAAAAGCCACTAAAACAAAAAGAGTTTGTTAATATTAAGAGCAGACAAAAGAGTAAGGGGAAAAAATTGAAAAAAAAAGTATTTCCATATACATGAAAGTTAAATACCATAAAGAAATTATAACAGCCAGAAAATTTATGTGAATTTATGTGAATAAAAATATGGAAATAAATTTTAGGAATTCAAGGAGAGATGAACAGAAGCTTAATTACAACTGGGAAGGTTAACATCATTATCAGTTTTTATCATAAGTAGTCAAAAATTAAGTGATAACATCTCAGTTTTGAGTAGAATTAACGAAGTTGGATTGATAAAACTACATTAAGCATTGTAATCAGAACAGAAAATATATTTTGTTTTTAAATGCCTCTAAGATGTACAAAATATGGTTGTAATACTCTACAAAAAATTGTTTGTACAAAGCAGAAATAGCAGAGGTTTTATTTTCAGCTTAGTATAAACAGAATTTGTAGGTAAAAATAATAACTATGACCATAACTATCATCTTATAAATTAACAATCACAACAAAATAACAACTCTTCTGTGGAAACCAAAACATTTAAATAATTAATTACTGTGTCAACATCTAATAGACCCAAACCTCTGGGGTGGGATCACAGAGTCCAGGACACTGGGCCACCAGAGAATTCCTGGATCCAAGGAATCTTAGTTGGCATGCACGCTCCTGGAATTATCCATATCAACACCAAGACCCAGCCCCATATAACTGCCTAGACAGGCTCCAGCGCTAGACACCTCATGCCAAACAACCAGCAAGACAGGAATACAGCCCCACCCATCAGTAGACAGGCTGCCTAAAGTGGTACTAAGCCCACAGACACACCAAAACACATCACCTGATGAGGCCCTGCCCTACAGAGGGAAAAGACTCAATCCATCCACCAGAGCACAGGCACAAGGCCCACTCACCAGGAAGCCTGCACAAGCCTCTGGACTAGACTCACTCACCAGGGGGCAGACACCAGAAGCTAGAGGGACTATGACCCTGTAGCCTGTGGAAAGAAGATCATAAACACATTAGGTTAGACAAAATAAGACAACAGAGAAATATGCTACAGATGAAGTAGCAAGGTAAAATCCCACAAGACCAAATAAATGAAGAGGAAATAGGCAGTCTACCTGAAAAAGAATTCAGGGTAATAATAATAAAGATGATACAAGATCTCAGAAATAGAATGGAGGCACGGATTGAGAAGATTCAGAAAATGTTTAACAGGGACCTAGGAGAACTAAAGAACAAATAATCAGTGATGAACAACACAATAACTAAAATGAAAAATACACTAGAAGGAATCAACAGGAGAATAACTGAGGCAGAAGAATGAATAAGTGAGCTGGAAGACAGAATGGTGGAAATAACGGCCAAGGAGCAGAATAAAGAAAAAAAGAATGAAGAGAAATGACGACAGTCTCAGAGACCTTGGAGAAAACATTAAATGCACCAACATTTGAATTATAGGGGTCCCAGAAAAAGAAGAGAAAGGGAAAGGACCTGAGAAATTATTTGAAGAGATTAGAGTCGAAAACTTCCCAAACGTGGGAAAGGAAATAGCCACCCAAGTCCAGGAAGCACAGAGAGCTCCAAACAGGATAAACCCAAGGAGAAACACACCAAAACACATATTAATCAAACAAACAAAAATTAAATACAAAGAAAAAATATTAAAAGCAGCAAGGGAAAAGCAACAAATAACCTACAACAGAATCCCCATAAGGTTATCAGGTGATTTTTCAGCAGAAACTCTGCTGGCTAGAAGGGAGTGGCAGGACATATTTAGAGTGATGAAAGGGAAAAACCCACAACCAAGATTACTCTACCCAGCAAGAATCTCATTCAAATTCGATGGAGAAATCAAAAGCTTTTCAAACAAGCAAAAGCTAAGAGAATTCAGCACAACCAAATGAGCCTTATGACAAATGCTAAAGGAACTTCTCTAGGTGAGAAACACAAGAAAAGAAAAAGACCTACAAGAACAAACCCAAACAATCAAGAAAATGGTAATAGGAACACACACATCTATAATTACCTTAAATGTAAATGGATTAAATGCTCCAACCAACAGGCACAGACTAGCTGAATGGATACAAAAACAAGACCCATATATATGCTGTCTACAAGAGACCCACTTCAGACCTAGGGACACATACAGACTGAAAGTGACAGGATGGAAAAAGATATTCCATGCAAATGGGAATCAAAAGAAACCTGGAGGGCTTCCCTGGTGGCGCAGTGGTTGAGAGTCCGCCTGCCAATGCAGGGGATGCGGGTTCGTGCCCTGGTCCGGGAAGATCCCACATACCGCGAAGAGGCTAGGCCCGTGAGCCATGACTACTGAGCCTGCGTGTCTGGAGCCTGTGCTCCACAACAGGAGAGGTCACAACAGTGAGAGGACTGTGTACCGCAAAAAAAAAAAAAAAAAGCTGGAGTAGCAATACTCATATCAGAAAACATAGACTTTAAAATAAAGACCGTTACAAGAGACAAGGAAGGCCACTACATTATGATCAAGGAATCAATCCAAGAAGAAGATATAACACTTGTAAATATCTATGCACCCAACATAGGAGCACCTTAATACATAAGGCAAATACTGACAGCCATAAAAGGGGAAATTGACAGTAATACAAAAATAGTGGAGGACTTTAACACCCCACTACACCAATGGACAGATGATCCAGACAAAAAATAAATAAGGAAACACAAGCTTTAAATGACACAATAGACCAGAAAGACTTAATTGATATTTAGAGGACATTCTACCCAAAAGCAGCAGAATACACTTTCTTCTCGAGTGCTCATTGAACATTCTCCAGGATAGATCACATCTTGGGTCACAAATCAAGCCTTGGTAAATTTAAGGAAATTGAAATTGTATCAAGCATCTTTTCCAACCACAATATTATGAGATTAGAAATCAATTACAGGAAATAAAAACTGTAAAAATTACAAACACATGGAGGCTAAACAATACACTACTAAATAACCAAGAGATAACTGAAGTAGTCAAAGAGGAAATCAAAAAATACCTAGAAACAAATGACAATGAAAACAGGACAACCCAAAACCTATGGGATGCAGCAAAAGCAGTTCTAAGAGGGAAGTTTATAGGAATACAACACTACCTCAAGAAACAAGAAGCATCTCACATACACAATCTAGCCTTACACCTAAAGCAATTAGAGAAAGAAGACCAAAAAAAATCCAAAGTTAGCAGAAGGAAAGAAATAATAAATATCAGATCAGAAATAAATGAAAAAGAAATGAAGGAAATGATAGCAAAGATCAATAAAACTAAAACCTGGCTCTTTGAAGAGATAAAAAATAAATTGATAAACCTTTAGCCAGACTCATCAAGAAACAAAAGGGAGAGTACTCAAATCAATAAAATTAGAGGGGGAAGATGGTGGAAGAGTAAGACGTGGAGATCACCTTCCTCCCCACAGATACATCAAAAATACATCTACACATGGAAAAACTCCTACAGAACACCCACTGAACACTGGCAGAAGACCTCAGACTTCCCCAAAGGCAAGAAACTCCCCACGTACCTGGGTAGGGCAAAAGAAAAAAGAATAAACAGAGACAAAGAATAGGGACGGGACCTGCAACAGTGGGAGGGAGCTGTGAAGGAGGAAAGGTTTCCACGTACTAGGAAGCCCCTTCACGGGTGGAGACGGGGGTGGGGAAGCTTCGGAGCCACGGAGGAGAGCACAGCAACAGGGGTGCAGAGGGCAAAGTGGAGAGATTCCCGCACAGAAGATCTCTGCCGACCGGCACTCACCAGCCCCAGAGGCTTGTGTGCTCACCCGCCTGGGCGGGCGGGGGCTGCGAGCTGAGGCTCGGGGATCGCAGGGAGAGGACTGGAGGCGTGAACACAGCCTGAAGGGATTAGTGCACCACGGCTAGACGGGAGGGAGTCCGAGGAAAAGTCTGGACCTGCCGAAAAGGCAAGAGACTTTTTCCTCCCTCTTTGTTTCCCGCTGCACAAGGAGAGGGGAGGATTAAGAGCGCTGCTTAAAAGAGCTCCAGAGATGGGCGTGAGCTCCAGCTAACAGCGTGGACCCCAGAGACTGGCATGAGAAGCTAAGGCTGCTGCTGCCGCCACCAAAAATTCTGTGTGTGAGCACAGGTCACTATCCACACCTCCCCTCCCGGGAGCCTGTGCATCCCGCCACTGCCAGGGTCCCGTGATCCAGGGACAACATCCCCGGGAAAATGCACGGTGCACCTCAGGCTGCTGCAGCGTCACGCCGGTCTCTGCCGCCCAGGCTCGCCCCGCATCCGTATGCCTCCCTCCCCCTCAGGCCGGAGTGAGCCAGAGCCCCCGAATCAGATGCTCCTTTAACCCTGTCCTGTCTGAGCGAAGAACAGAGGCCCTCCGGCGACCTACATGCAGAGGCAGGGCCAAATCCAAAGCCGAGCCCCAGGAGCTGTGCAAACAAAGAAGAGAAAGCGAAATCTCTCCCAGCAGCCTGAGGAGCAGCAGATTAAATCTCCACAATCAACTTGATGTACCCTGCATCGGTGGAATACCTGAATAGACAACAAATCATCCCAAATTGAGGAGGTGGACTTTAAGAGCAAGATTTATTATTTTTTCCCCTTTTCCTCTTTTTCTGAGTGTGTACGTGTATGCTTCTGTGTGAGATTTTGTCTATATAGCTTTGCTTTCACCATTTGCCCTAGGGTTAATGTCCGTCCGTTTTTATTTTTACTTAAAAATTTTTTTTCTTAATAATTATTTTTTATTGTTTATTTTAATAAATTTATTTTATTTTATCTTACTTTATTTTTATTTTTTTATCCTCTTTCTTTCTTTCTTTCTACTTTTTCTCCCTTTTATTCTTAGCCGTGTGGATGAAAGGCTCTTGGTGCTGCAGCCAGTAATCAGTGCTGTGCCTCTGAGGTGGGAGAGCCAACTTCGGGACACTGGTCCACAAGAGACCTCCCAGCTCCATGTAATATCAAATGGCAAAAATCTCCCAGAGATCTCCATCTCAACATCAACACCCAGCTTCACTCAACGACCAGCAAGCTACAGTGCTGGACATCCTATGCCAAACAACTTGCAAGACAGGAACACAACCCCACCCATTAGCAGAGAGGCTGCCTAAAATCATAATAAGGCCAGAGACACCCCAAAACACACCACCAGATGTGGACCAGCCCATCAGAAAGACAAGATCCAGCCTCATCCACCAGAACACAGGCACGAGTCCCCTCCACCAGGAAGCCTACACAACCCACTGAACCAACTTTAGCCACTGGGGACAGACACCAAAAACAACGGGAACTACAAACCTGCAGCCTGCAAAAAGGAGACCCCAAACACAGTAAGATATGGAAAATGAGAAGACAGAAAAACACACAGCAGATGAAAGAGCAACATAAAAACCCACCAGACCTAACAAATGAAGAGGAAATAGGCAGTCTACCTGAAAAAGAATTCAGAATAATGAGAGTAAAGATGATCCAGAATCTTGGGAATAGAATACAGAAAATGCAAGAAACATTTAACAAGAACCTAGAAGAATTAAGATGAAACAAGCAACGATGAACAACACAATAAATGAAATTAAAAATACTCTAGAAGGGATCAATAGCAGAATAACTGAGGCAGAAGAACAGATAACTCACCTGGAAGATAAAATAGTGTAAATAACTACTGCAGAGCAGAATAAAGAAAAAAGAATGAAAAGAACTGAGGACAGTCTCAGAGACCTCTGGGATAACATTAAATGCACCAACATTCAAATTATAGGGGTCCCAGAAGAAGAAGAGACAAAGAAAGGGACTGAGAAAATATTTGAAGAGATTATAGTTGAAAACTTCCCTAATATGGTAAAGGAAATAGTTAATCAAGTCCAAGAAGCACAGAGAGTCCCATACAGGATGAATCCAAGGAGAAACACTCCAAGACACATATTAATCAAACTGTCAAAAATTAAATATAAAGAAAACATATTAAAAGCAGCAAGGGAATAGCAACAAATAACATACAAGGGAATCCCCATAAGGTTAACAGCTGATCTTTCAGCAGAAACTCTGCAAGCCAGAAGGGACTGGCAGGACATATTTAAAGTGATGAAGGAGAAAAACCTACAACAAATATTACTCTACCCAGCAAGGATCAAATTCAGATTTGATGGAAAAATTAAAACCTTTACAGACAAGCAAAAGCTGAGAGAGTTCAGCACCACCACACCAGATTTACAACAACTACTAAAGGAATTTCACTAGGCAAGAAACACAAGAGAAGGAAAAGACCTACAATAACAAACCCAAAACAATTAAGAAAATGGGAATAGGAACATACATATTGATAATTACCTTAAACGCAAATGGATTAAATGCTCCCACCAAAAGACACAGACTGGCTGAATGGATACAAAAACAAGACCCATATATATGCAGTGTACAAGAGACCCACTTCAGACCTAGGGACACATACAGACTGAAAGTGAGGAGATGGAAAAAGATATTCCATGCAAATGGAAACCAAAAGAAAGCTGAAGTAGCAATTCTCATATCAGAAAAAATAGACTTTAAAATAAAGACTATTACAAGAGACACAAAAGGACACTACATAATGATCAAGGGATCAATCCAAGAAGAATACATAACAATTGTAAATATTTATGCAACTAACAGAGGAGCACCTCAATACATAAGGCAAACAGTAATGGCCATAAAAGGGGAAATCGACAGTAACACATTTATAGTAGGGGACTTTAACAGCCCACTTTCACCAATGGACAGATCATCCAAAATGAAAATAAATAAGGAAACACAAGCTTTAACTGATACATTAAACAAGATGGACTTAATTGATATTTATAGGACATTCCATCCAAAAACAACAGGATACACATTTTTGTCAAGTGCTCATGGAACATTCTCCAGGATAGATAAAATCTTGGGTCACAAATCAAGCCTCAGTAAATTTAAGAATACTGAAATTGTATCAAGTATCTTTTCCAACCACAACGCTATGAGACTAGATATCAATTACAAGAAAAGAGCTGTAAAAAATACAAACACATGGAGGCTAAACAATACACTACTTAATAACGAAGTGATCACTGAAGATCTCAAAGAGGAAATCAAAAAACACGTAAAAACAAATGACAATGGAGACACGATGACCCAAAACCTATGGGATGCAGCAAAAGCAGTTCTAAGAGGGAAGTTTAGAGCAATACAATCCTACCTTAAGAAACAGGAAACATCTTGAATAAACAACCTAACCTTGCACCTAAAGCAATTAGAGAAAGAAGAACAAAAAAACCCCAAACTTAGCAGAAGGAAAAAAATCATAAAGATCAGATCAGAAATGAATGAAAAACAAATGAAGGAAACAATAGCAAAGATCAACAGAACTAAAAGCTGGTTCTTTGAGAAGATAAACAAAATTGATAAACCATTAGCCAGACCCATCAAGAAAAAAAGGGAGAAGACTCAAATCAATATAATTTGAAAAGAAAAAGGAGAAGTAACAACTGACACTGCAGAAATACAAAGATCATGAGAGATTACTACAAGCAACTCCATGCCAATAAAATAGACAAACTGGAAGAAATGGACAAATTCTTAGAAATGCACAACCTGCCAAGACTGAATCAGGAAGAAATAGAAAATATGAACAGACCAATCACAAGTAATGAAATTGAAACTCTGATTAAAAATCTTCCAACAAACAAAAGTCCAGGACCAGATGGCTTCACAGGAGAATTCTATCAAACATTTAGAGAAGAGCTAACACCCATCCTTCTCAAACTCTTCCAAACAATTTCAGAGGAAGGAACACTCCCAAACTCATTCTATGAGGCCACCATCACCTTGATACCAAAACCAGGCAAGGATCTCACAAAGAAAGAAAACTACAGGCCAATATCACTGATGAACATAGATGCAAAAATCCTCAACAAAATACTAGCAAACAGAATCCAACAGCACATTAAATGGATCATACACCATGATCAAGTGGGGTTTATTCCAGGAATGCAAGGATTCTTCAATATACACAAATCAATCAATGTGATACACCATATTAACAAGTTGAAGGAGAAAAACCATGTGATCATCTCAATAGATGCAGAGAAAGCTTTCGACAAAATTCAACACCCATTTATGATAAAAACCCTGCAGAAAGTAGGCATAAAGGGAACTTTCCTCAACATAATAAAGGCCATATATGACAAACCCACAGCCAACATTGTCCTCAATGGTGAAAAACTGAAACCATTTCCACTAAGATCAGGAACAAGACAAGGCTGCCCACTCTCACCACTCTTATTCAACTTAGTTTTGGAAGTTTTAGCCACAGCAATCAGAGAAGAAAAGGAAATAAAAGGAATCCAAATTGGAAAAGAAGTAAAGCTGTCACTGTTTGCAGATGACATGATACTATAAATAGAGAATTCTAAAGATGCTACCAGAAAACTACTAGAGCTAATCAATGAATTTGGTAAAGTAGCAGGATACAAAATTAATGCACAGAAATCTCTGGCATTCCTATACATTAATGATGAAAAATCTGAGAGTGAAATTAGAAAAACACTCCCATTTACCACTGCAACAAAAAGAATAAAATATCTAGGAATAAACCTACCTAAGGAGACAAAAGATCTGTATGCAGAAAATTATAAGACACTGATGAATGAAATTAAAGATGATACAAATAGATGGAGAGATATACCATGTTCTTAGATTGGAAGAATCAACATTGTGAAAATGACTCTACTACCTAAAGCAATCTACAGATTCAATGCAATCCCTATCAAACTACCACTGGCATTTTTCACAGAACTAGAACAAAAAATTTCACAATTTGTATGGAAACACAGAAGAACCTGAATAGCGAAAGCAATCTTGAGAACGAAAAACGGAGCTGGAGGAATCAGGCTCCCTGACTTCCGACTCTACTACAAAGCTACAGTCATCAAGACAATATGGTACTGGCACAAAAACAGAAATATAGATCAGTGGAACAGTATAGAAAGACCAGAGGTAAACCCACACACATATGGTCACCTTATATTTGATAAAGGAGGCAGGAATATACAGTGGAGAAAGGACAGCCTCTTCAATAAGTGGTGTTGGGAAAACTGGACAGCTACATGTAAAAGTATTAGATTAGAACACTCCCTAACACCAAACACAAAAATAAGCTCAAAATGGATTAAAGACCTAAATGTAAGGCCAGAAACTATCAAACTCTTAGGGGAAAACATAGGCAGAACACTCTATGACATAAATCACAGCAAGATCCTTTTTGATCCACCTCCTAGAGAAATGGAAATGAAAACAAAAATAAACAAATGGGACCTAATGAAACTTCAAAGCTTTTGCACAGCAAAGGAAACCATAAACTTAACCAAAAGACAACCCTCAGAATGGGAGAAAATATTTGCAAATGAAGCAATTGAAAAAGGATTAATCTACAAAATTTTCAAGCAGCACATGCAGCTCATTCAGCTCAATAACAAAAAAACAAACAACCCAATCCAAAAATGGGCAGAAGACCTAAATAGACATTTCTCCAAAGAAGATATACAGATTGCTGACAAACACATGAAAGAATGCTCAATATCATTAATCATTAGAGAAATGCAAATCAAAACTACAATGAGATATCATCTCACACCAGTCAGAATGGCCATCATCAAAAAATCTAGAAACTATAAATGCTGGAGAGGATGTGGGGAAAAGTGAACACTCTTGCACTGTTGGTGGGAATGTGAATTGGTACAGCCACTATGGAGAACAGTATGGAGGTTCCTTAAAAAGCTACAAATAAATTACCATATGACCCAGCAATCCCACTACTGGGTGTATACCCTGAGAAAACCATAATTCAAAACGAGTCATGTACCAAAATGTTCGTTGCAGCTTTATTTACAATAGCCAGGAGATGGAAGCAACCTAAGTGTCCATCATCAGATGAATGGATAAAGAAGATGTGGCACATATACACAATGGAACATTACTCAGCCATAAAAAGAAACAAAACTGAGTTATTTGTAGTGAGGTGGATGTACCTAGAGTCTGTCATACAGAGTGAAGTAAGTCAGAAAGAGGAAGACAAATACCGTATGCTAACACATATATATGGAATCTAAGAAAAAAAAATGTCCTGAAGAACCTAGTGGTAAGAAGGGAATAAAGACACAGACCTACTAGAGAATGGACTTGAGGATATGGGGAGGGGGAAGGGTAAGCTGTGACAAAGTGAGAGAGTGGCATGGACATATATACACTACCAAACGTAAAATAGATAGCTAGTGGGAAGCAGCCACATAGCACAGGGAGATCAGCTCGGTGCTTTGTGTCCGCCTGGAGGGGTGGGATAGGGAGGGTGGGAGGGAGACGCAAAAGGGAGGGGATATGGGAACATATGTATATGTGTAACTGATTAAATTTGTTATAAAGCAGAAAAAAAATAAAATTAAACTTAAAAAAATGTAAAAAATAAAATAAAACTAGAAATGACAAAGGAGAAGTTACAGTTAACTCTACAGAAATACAAAGGATCATAAGAGACTACTACAAGCAACTCTATGCCAGTAAAATGGACAACCTGAAAGAAATCGACAAATTCTTAGAAAAGTACAACCTTCCAAGACTGAACCAGGAACAAATAGAAAATATGAACAGACCAATCACAAGTAATGAAATTGAAACTGTGATTAAAAATCTTCCAACAAACAAAAGTCCAGGACCAGATGGCTTCACAGGTGAATTCTATCAAACATTTAGAGAAGAGCTAATACCCATCCTTCTCAAACTCTTCCAAAATATAGGAGAGGGAGGAACACTCCCAAACTCATTCTTCAAGGCCTCCATCACCCTGCTACCAAAACCAGACAAAGGTACTACAAAAAAAGAAAATTACAGGCCAATACCAGTGATGAACATAGACGCAAAAATCCTCAACAAAATATTAGCAAACCGAATCCAACAACACATGGAAAGGATCATACACCATGATCAAATTGGATTTATCCCGAGGATGCAAGGATTCTTCACTATACACAAATCAATCAATGTGATATACCATATTAACAAACTGAAGAATAAAAACCATATGATCATCTCAATAGATGCAGAAAAAGCTTTTGACAAAATTTCACACCCATTTGATAAAAACTCTCCAGAAATGGGGCATAGAGGGACCCTACCTCAACATAATAAGGTCATATATGAAAAACCCACAGCAAACATTATTCTCAATCATGAAAACCTGAAGATCCTCTAAGATCAGGAACAAGACAAGGGTGTCCACTCTTGCCACTATTATTCAACATAGTTTTGAAAGTCCTAGCCACAGCAATCAGAGAAGAAATAAAAGGAATCCAAATTGGCAAAGAAGTAAAACTGTCACGGTTTGCAGATGACATGATATGATACATAGAGAATCCTAAAGATGCCACCAGAAAGCTAAAAGAGCTAATCAATGAATTTGGTAAAGAAACAGTATACAAAATTAAAACACATAAATCTCTTGCATTCCTATACACTAACAACAAAAGATCAGAAAGAGAAATTAAGGAAATAATCCCATTTACCACAAAAAGACTAAAATACCTATGAATAAACCTACCCAAGGAGGCAAAAGACCTGTACACAGAAAACTATAAAACACTGTTGAAAGAAATAAAAGATGACAAAAACAGATGGAGAGGTATACTACATCCTTGGATTGGAAGAATCAATATTGTGAAAATGACTATACTACCGAAAGCAATCTACAGATTCAATGCAATCCCTATCAAATTACCAATGCCATTTTTCACAGAATTAGAACAAAAAATCTTACCATTTGTATGGAAACACAAAAGACCCCGAATAGCCAAAGAAATCTTGAGAAAGAAAAATGGAGCTGGAGGAACCAGACTCCTTGAATTCAGATTATACTACAAGCTACAGTCATCAAGAAAGCATGGTACTGGCACAAAAAGAGAAAGATAGATCAGTGGTACTGGATAGAAAGCCCAGAGACAAACCCATGCACTGATGGTCACCTAATCTGTGGCAAAGGAGCCCAGAATATAAAATGGAGCAAAGACAGCCTCTTCAATAAGTGGTGCTGGGAAAACTGGACAGCTACATGTAAGAGAATGAAATTAGAACACTCCCTAATACCATATACAAAAATAAACTCCAAATGGATTAAAGACCTAAATGTAAGACAAGACACTATAAAACTCTTAGAGGAAAACATAGGAAGAACACTCTCTGACATAAATCGCAGCAAGTTCTTTTTTGACCCACCGCCTAGAGTAATGAAAACAAAATCAAAAGTAAACAAATGGGACCTAATGAAACTTAAAAGCTTTTGCACAGCAAAGGAAATCATAAACAAGACAAAAAGACAACCCTCAGAATGGGAGAAAATATTTGCCAACGAAGCCACTGACGAAGCATTGATCTCCAAAATATACAAGCAGCTTATGCAGCTCAATATCAAAAAAACAAACAACCTAAACAAAAAATGGGCAAAAGACCTACATAGACATTTCTCCAAAGACATACATATCGCCAACAAACACATGAATATATGCCAACATCACTAATAATTAGAAAAATGCAAATTAAAACTACAGTGAGGTATCACCTCACACTGGTCAGAGTGGCCATCATCAAAAAATCTAGAAACAGGGCTTCCCTGGTGGCGCAGTGGTTGGGAGTCCGCCTGCCGATGCAGGGGACATGGGTTCGTGCCCCGGTCCAGGAGGATCCCACATGCCGCGGAACGGCTGGGCCCGTGAGCCATGGCCGCTGAGCCTGCTCGTCCGGAGCCTGTGCTCCGCAATGGGAGAGGCCACAACAGTGGGAGGCCCACGTACCAAAAAAAAAAAAAAAAAATCTAGAAACAATAAATGCTGGAGAGGGTGTGGAGAAAAGGGAACCCTCATACACTGTTGGTAGGAATGTAAATTGATACAGCCACTATGGAAAGAGTATGGAGCTCCCTTAGAAAACTAAAAATAGAACTACCATACAACCCAGCAATCCCACTACTGGGCATATACCCTGAGAAAATCATAATTCAAAAAGAGTCATGTACCACAATGTTCATTGCAGCACTGTTTACAATAGCCAGGACATGGAAGCAACCTAAATGTCCATCAACAGATGAATAGATAAAGAAGATGTGGCATATATATACCATGGAATATTACTCAACCATAAAAAAAATGAAATTGAGTTATTTGTAGTGAGGTGGATGGACCTCGAGGCTGTCATACAGAGTGAAATAAGTCAGAAAGAGAAAAACAAATACCATATGCTAACACATATATATGGAATATAAAAAAAATGGTTCTAATGAACCTAGGGGCAGGACAGGAATAAAGACACAGACATAGAGAATGGACTTGAGGACATGGGGATGGGGAAGGTGAAGTTGGGACGATGTGAAAGAATGGCAATGACATATATACAGTACCAAATGTAAAATAGATAGCTAGTGTGAAGCAGCTGCATCACACAGGGAGATTAGCTCAGTGATTTGTGACCACCTAGAGGGGTGGGATAGGGAGGGTAGGAGGGAGACGCACCAGGGAGGGGATATGGGGATATATGTATACATATAGCTGATTCACTTTGTTATACAGCATAAACTAACATACGACTGTAAAGCAATTATACTCCAATAAAGATGTTAAGAAATGTTTTTTTTGGATAAAATATTACCTTAAAACACACAAAAAACAGGTATTAGAAAGGAAAGGAGAACTGTTGCTTGTAAGAGATGTTACAATTTCAGAATGATAAAATACTATCTACAGCTCTCTGTTGAAATATTAAAAGTTATAATCAATCGATTTTCTGTAAATACATTATAAAATGACATTTATTTCATTTTATATTTTAAAGAATACATAAGGAAATGGGGACACAAATCTATGTATGAAAATTTTCATTCATCGTTGTCTCATATAGTAGAATCCTGAAAACATCTAAATGTCTGATCAGCTAGGAAAAATACTGGCTATAGCAAAGATCCGGGTAGGCATTACACAAGGTTTTTAAGTGGTAAGCACATTCACTGTATATGTAACAACGGTACTGGGGTTAATCTCGCAGCTCAGCAATATGAGCAAGATCCCAGGTTCACTTTACCTTTCTGTTCATCCATCCATAGTTTATTAGCATTTTTTTATTGGAGTAAAATTGCTTTATAATGTTGTGTTAGCTGTACAATGAAGTGAATCAGCTATATGTATACCTATATCCCCTCCATCTTGGACCTCCCTCTCACCCCGAACCCCATCCCACCCATCTAGGTCATCACAGAGCAGCGAGCTGAGCTCCCTGTGCTACACAGCAGGTTCCCACTAGCTATCTTTTTTTACACATGGTAGTGTATTTATGTCAAACCTAATCTCCCAATTCGTCCCACCCTCCCCTTCCCCCTCTGTGTCTATATGTCTGTTCTCTACATCTACATCTCTATTCCTGCATTTCATCTTTACTATTGTCACTACAAAGTTGCAAGAAAGCTGTCTGGCTTGAAACATCAAGTTCATGAAGGAAGGAGAAACAGGAGGCAGAAACAGCTCTCTTCTCTCATCTATTATTCTTATCAGAAAAGCAGATGCCTTAAGAGTAATTCTTCTAGCAGTCTCCTTCATGACCAGAGCTTTGTCACCTGGCTACCCTAACTAGATAGGACCCTGGGAAACTGAGTGAAAGTTTTGTTAAGCTTTTATAATGAGATGTGACCAAAGAAGAGGGAGAAAGGGAATGGTCTCTGGTAGCCATCAAAAGCCTCTGCTACAATGTCCACATATTAAAAAAAAAAAAAAAAAAAAGAAAAGAAAAGAAAAAGAAGTGTTAGCTAGACTTAGCAAGAAAGAGAAGGCTCAAATAAATAAAATTATAAATGAAATAGGAAACATTACAAATAATGCCACAGAAACACAAAGGATCATAAGGTTACTATGAACAACTATACACCAACAAATTGGAGAGCCTAGAAAAAGATGGATAAATTCTTAGAAACATACAACCTATCAAGACTTAATCATGAAGAAACAGCTAATCCGAGTAGATCAATAGCTAGTTAGTAGATTAAATCAGGAATCAAAATCTTCCCATCAAAAAAATAAAATGACTTCACTGGTGAATTCTACCAAATATTTAAAGAAGAATTAATATCAATCCTTCTCAAACTCTTCCAAAAAGAGAAGAGGAGGGAACACTTCTCAACTCATTTTACAAGGCCGGCATTACCTTGATACCAAAATCAGATAAGGACACTAGAAGAAAATTACAGACCAATATCCCTGATGGACATAGTTGCAAAAACCCTCAATAAAATAATAGCAGACCAAATTTAACCATATATTAAAAGTGTCATACACTATGATCAAGTGGGATTTATGCTAGTGAGGAAAGAATGGTTCAACATACACATATCAATGTGATCTGCATTAACAAAATGAAGGTTTAAGAAATTATAATTACTCAAGACACACAGAAAGAGAATTTGACAAAATTCAACATCCCTTCATAATAAAAACTCTCAACAAAGTGTGTATAGAGGAAATGTACCTCAATGTAATAAAGGCTGTATATGATAAGTCCATAGCTAACATCATGCTCAATGGTGAAAAAGCTGAAAGCTTTTCCTCTAAGATCAGGAACAAGACAAACATGCCCACTCTCACTACTTTCATTCAACATATTACTGAAAGTCCTAGCCAGGGCAATTTGGCAAGAAAAGAGAAGACAAGAAAGAAGTCATCCAAATTGGAATGAAAAAAGTAAAACTATCTCTATTTGAAGAGGACATAACATCATACATAGAAAACCCTAAAGATACCAAAACCTGTTAGGACAAATACATTTAGGAAAGTTACAGGATACAAAATCAATATGCAAAAATCAGTTGCATTTCTATACACTAAGAATAAACTTTCAGAAAGAGAAATAAGAAAAAAAAATTCTATTTGCAATAGTATCCCCAAAATAATTAAGAATAAACTTAAGGTGGTGAAAATTCTGTACACTGAAAGCTATAAGATGTCAATGAAAGAAACTGAAGTGGATAAATAAATAGAAGGAATTACCATGTTTTTGGATTGGAAGAATTCATGTTGCTAAAATGTGCATAGTGCCCAAAGCCATTTTTAGATTCAATGGAATTTTTTCTCAGAAATAGAAAAAAAAATCCTAAAATTCATATGGAACCAAAAAAGACCCTAAATAGCTAAAGCAATCTTGAGAAAGAACAAAGCTGGAGGCATTACACTTCCTGATTTTCAAGCTATATTACAAAGCTTTAGTAATCAAAACACTGTAGTACTGACATAAAAACAAACACATAGATCAATAAATAGAACAGAATGGAGAGCCATAAATAAACTTACAGACAAATAGTCAATTTATGACAAAGGAGTCAATAATACACAATGGGGAAATGATAGTCTCTTCAATAATGGTGTTGAGAAAACTGGGCAGCCAGATGTGAAATAATGAAATTGGATCCCTATATTATACCATACACAAAAATCTATTCAACAGGGATTAAAGACTTGAATGTAAGACCTGAAACCATAAAATATCTGGAAGAAAACATAATAGGGGGTAAGCTCCTTTCATTAGTCCTGGCAATGATTTTTTGGATATGACACCAAAAGAAAAGGCAACAAAAACAAAAATAAGTTATAAGTTAAGTGGGACTACGTGAAATAAAAAAAAAAAAAGCTTTTGTGAAGCCAAGGAAACCTCCAACAAGATCAAAAGGCAACCTAAATAATGGGAGAAAATATATATAAACCATATATCCAATAAGGGGTTAATATCCAAAAATAGTGGATTGGCCAAAAAGTTCACTCGGGTTTTTCTGTAACATCTTACGGAAAAACCCAAACGAACTTTTTGGCCAACCCAATACATAAAGAATTCATACAACTCAATACAAAAATAAATAAGTAACCATCTAATTAAAAATGGGCAGAGGAACTGAATACACATTTTTCCAAAGAAGACATACAAATGGACAAAGGATACATGAAAAGATCCTCAATATCACTAATCATCAGGGAAACGAAAATCAAAATCACTATATCACCTCATACTTGTTAGAATGGCTGCCATCAAATTAAATGGCTGTTATCAAAAAGACAATAAACAAGTGTTAGTGTGGATGTGGAGAAAAGGGAACTCTTGTACATGTTGGTAGGGATGTGTAAATTGGTATAGTCACTATGGAAAACATTATGGAGGTTCCACAAAAGTTAAATATAGAACTACCATATGACCCAGCAATCCCAATTCTGAGTCTATATCAAAAGGAAATAATTTTATTATTATTATTATTATTATTAAAAAAATTTTTTTGGCCATACCACACAGCTTGCAGGATCTTAGTTCCCTGACCAGGGATTGAACCTGGGCCACCGCACTGAAATTCTCAAAGTCTCTATTTTAAAGAGATACCTGCACCTCCATGTTTGTTGCAGCATTAGTCAGAGTAGCCAAATAATACATGTAAACATTCTAAATGGATGAACGAATAAAGGAAATGTTTGTTTACAATGGAATATATTATTCACAGCCATAAAAAAAAAAAAGAAAATTGTGCCATTTGCAACAACATAGATGAACCTTGGGGGCATCTTGGTAAGTGAATTTAGTCAGGGACAGGAACAAATACTATATGATCTCACTTATATGTGGAATCTAAAAGAAACAAACTTAGAGAAGCAGAGAACATATTCATGGCTGCCAGAGACAGGATTTGGAGGTGTGGGGATAAAGGTAGTCAAAAGGTACCAACTTATAATAAATAAGTCATGGGATGTAATGTACAGCATGGTGACCATATTTAATATTGTATTGTATATTTGAAATTTGCTGAAAGATTAAATCTTAAAAGCTCTCATCATAAGAAAAAAAACTTAACTATGTGAGGTAATGTATGTTAAAACTAAACTTATTGTGGTAATTATCTTGGAATTTACACATATACCAAATCTTTGTGTTGTAAATATTATGTTAAATATCTGTTAAATATTATGTTAAATATTTCTCAAAAAACTTAGAAAAAAAAGGAATGCAGTATGATGTAATCATCTTTAAATATTATGTAGCCATTAAAATAATTTCCATGAAAGTGTTTTAAATTACACAACACATATAATAAGTAAAAATGTAGGCTGTATAAAAAATATTATGTCATATACAGATGAACACACTCATGAATTCATTGGAAAATGTGTAAAATATTCTAAAATATTAGTGATGGTTTTATCCAAGTGATGACATAATGGCAATTTGTTTTAATTTTTTTTTGCTATCTTATGAGTTTACAATATTTTTTGAAAAACATAGTATTTAAAATCAGAATTTTTTTAGAGGAAATTAATGCCTCTTTTCCATTATAAGTTGAGTGGAATTTTCTCTTTGCTTTGTATATGATTTGTGATACTAGAAAAACCATGGCCACATTTTCATTTCTTTGGTATAACGTAATTTTAGGGAAGCATCAAAAGTAGAAGCCCATCCAGAGTAGCTGAGTGCCTGTTCTTGGCCTAGTATGATAATACTCGCTTTGAATGTGTTTGTGTTGTATTGCCAATCTGAGGACTGTAAACACTAAGTGCCCACTTTGGTAATCTTGGCTTAAAACAAAGGACTGTAAACAGAAAAGCTGTACATAGGGAGGGAAAAGTAAATAAAAACACCCTTCTTACACTGTGGACTGAAATTAATCCATAATGTGGGAAGGGGTACTTAATGATGACCATTTCTTTATTATTGCCATGTCACTCTCTTTAAACACTAAAAATGATTGTGGTGATAGAAAGGATGACCAAAGACAAATACAATAGAGTTTTGGTAACTATTTCTACATGGATTCCCTAAACTTTTCCCAGTAGGACCGTTTACAATGGATATATGAACCCATATGTTCACTGTATTTTGACTCAGATTTGGGTTTTATTCTAACACTCTAAATTCTGTAGTCAGATTTGGACTGGAATTCAATAGTACCAAAGCTGTATTTTCTTCATTTTTGAACTTTTGTTCATTTGAATGCTAAGAGCTATTTCAACTCAGGGGGTAGATAATGTGTGGGTGGCAGGACGCTGCCTCAGGAAAAATCAAATTGAATTTCTTCTCAGGATCAACTGAAGGTTCTATTCATCACCTCTTATAAGATAACCCTGAAGTTTGAGGGTGAAATGAGAAATTTTTTGTAGAGGCATATGCTCAGACTTACATTTTCAGGCATCTGAACTATGGGACTGGAGTTAGATTATGAATGGCTTGGAGGATGTCCTCACTTTATTATTGAACCAGTCTGTGCAGTTGTTCTTCTAACAGTGCTGCCTTGGAGAATCAATCCCATTTTAATTGAGAGGTTGATTCCTAAGGGGATTTCAGCTCTCATAGTCTTTTTTGGTTGATACATGTACACATAGAAACACACACATATACATATATATACATTTATATATGTGTGTGTGTGTATATATATATATATGGGAAATACAGCCTTTCTTCTCTTACTCATCTCATTTTTATGGGAAATTTTAATTTTGGTTGTTCATTAATCATGTCTTTCTTGATAAAAACTTGAAATGTCTGAGATATTAACATATTATTCTCTACTCTAGTATTTCTCAATGTGTTTCAGTTTTGAATATTATACCACCTCCCCTTTTAAATGGAATAAATCATTTCATTTTTTGAACAATCTTATAAATACCACAATATGATCAAATCGTTAATAGAAGCATTGTCTTGTATTTTAATATTTATAGGAAGCCATGTAGTGTAGTACAGTGACTCTTGATTTGATTTTAGTTAATCTTTAACTATGACAACATCAACTGACTTGATGGTATTACCTATTCCTATTCCAAAAAGTTTGCAAAAGTCAGAAAAAGGAACAAAATAATCTGATTAATTTTTGAATCTCACTGAAGTTGGTTGTCTTGTAATTACCAATGAAAATTTAGGAATATACAGGTCTTATTATGTTTGCTTTGTTATAAGCTGATAATAGCAAAAGTTTTAAGGGGCATAAAGAAGGAAAGCTCCTTTTCTTCTGATATGACTGTCCCCTAAAACACTTATTATAATTTTACAGGCTAGCAAAAACATTAGTTACCTCCAATTATACCAGAAAGTAATATATGTTTGTAACCTTCCAATATATATGTACTTTTTAAGTATTTGATGGTAATATAGAAATAAATTCTCCTCATGGAGCCACAAAATAAAGATCTATATCAAATCAAACTCTTCTTTCACAAAATGCATGTTTTCTGAAGAATTTGTACATAAGTAGCTTATGATACCTAATGATTAAGTTTTAATTAAGCATTTGGAAAGAGTTGCTATCAATATACAAATGAATAGGTCAGTTCCAAAGACTTTTCTGATAGCTATACTCAGTATTCTTTTTAAAATTTGATATTTTAAACATGTCCAATAATATTTTCATGTAGTATTATCTGGAGTAAGGAAATTCTGTCCTTGGAATTACTCTGATTTTCAAGATTCTGCCAGCTGTCTCCTGCACTCTCACTCACCTTATTATTGATTTCCCAAAGATTTTACTTCTCTCATTACTTTCTGGATAGTGATCGATGAATGTACCTCACAGTCTCTTCTCTTGAAATAAGGGCAAGAGTATAAACTTGCCCTGCTGTTTTCTCCCACTGAGTAGGAGGGTATATCCAGACGTAATTTCTATGAGTTAGAAATGTGATGGAGATGTTGGCAATAGTGTGAGAAGGAGATTTGAGTCTGAACTGAAAACAGCTTTAAAGAAGAGATTTCTCTAGGATTGATTGAGCTCTTTTCACAGTCAGTGGGGCACATTTCCATGATTCTCATATGAATGGTAAGAGGTAAGAGAAGAGGGTAGCCAGTTTTTCATGCAAGCAAAAATGGTACTCAGGCATTCTGGTCAGAGAACTATTTGCAGAAATCAATTATTTATTGAGTGTTTACCAGGTGCCAGGTAGTGTGCTTGGCAATGAAAAGGATATAAAAATATGGTTCCTGTTCTGAACAATGTACACACTTGCTAGAAAAAAAATGTAGGTAAACACATCATAAGAGTTATTGTGACCTACAGGGCATGGAATGTATTTTAAATATCACGTCCCTTAGGTCCTTCAAACTGCTAATGATGTTAAAAAAGAAGGTGTTTTCAGTTCAGATAACCATCAGAAAAGTGTAATTTCTGGCAAAAAGAATAGAACATACCTTCCCTATTTCTCCCTTCTAGCATATTTGACCAGACTTAAAGCTCCAACAAGGGCAGGGGCTGAGCCTGCTTTGTTCACAGCTAGAGCCAAGCACAGAGGCTTGCACACAGCAGGTGCTTAATATTTGTAGAGTAGTATTACTGAGGAAAAGAGGCTTGGGGTCTAATTCCCAGTTTAAATCCCTTCTCCTTTACTACTTACAACATTTTGTAAGGACTCTATTTCTGGGTCAGGAGGGCTGTGACAGTATGGCATATGAAAATGGGTACTTGTAGGAGGAGATGGAGTAAGAGAGTTACCTATCCTTGACCAAATATATAAGCAAATTTGTATAAACTTCCTAACAAAAAAAGGGTATTAGTAAAACATATAAAGTCTGTCTTAAATTCTAAGTACTGAGACAGGGCTGAGTGGAAATATACCTACCATCAGCCAAGGCAGGGACCCCAGAACACAGAGAAGGTAAGTGCATCTCTCCATAGGCAGATGGAGGGGATAAACACCTACATGGTAGGGGGGGTCCAACAGCTAAGACAGGTTTCTAGATACCACTTCCCATGTCATGACTTTTCCCAACTGGGTGGAAATATTCATGTGACCTGCTTACTCTAAGATAGAGCAGCTTCCCAGACCACCTCCCAACTTGGAATTTGGTTTTGAGAGTCTACTTTGTTGCTTATCTGCCTATACATCCAGAGAGACTTTGGACCAGTCTTACCACCTCTAAATTCTTCACTGATGCAGGATAACCTTGGTTGAGAAGTTGTGTTTTCTCTTTCCTGTTTTCTGTCTCCTTTACACAACAGAAATAGGAGTAGGAAGAGAATAGATGCATAAATAATCTGTTCTTGAATTTTTAACTAGACTTAAGGTAAAATTGTTTACTACTGAGAAAGAAATGTTAGAGCTTTGAAATTCAAACCCAAGACATAAATGGACAAAACTTAGCCAATGAGTGGCCACGCACAAAATACCCAACTCATTAAGACAATGAGCAGAAATGTATCACTTCAGCCATTTCCAGGCCTAAATAGTACCTTATTAAATAAGATATTACTAGCTGCTATAATAGATAAAATCTCATATTAAAATGGATTATCACAAGTCTATTTTTTTCTCCTATAATGTCCAAACGGGTATTCCTGATTGGTGAGTGGCTCTTCTCTCAATGGCGTAAAACCTAGACTCCTTTCTTCCTGTGACTATACAAGTTTCAACCTATGGTTCACAAAGTGGCCCTTAGGGTCAGCTCCCTTCCAGCTGGTCAGAAGAGAAACAAAGCATGTTGAATCACTTGTGGAGGGCTTTTATGGGTGTGGCTCCCTATCCACATTCCACTGGTCAGAGCTTAGTCTCACAGCCACATCTCATTGTAAAGAAATATAATCTACTCCTGTGCTCAGGAAAAGGAGGACATGGGTTTGGTAAACAACCATCTTGTCTCTGCCCCAGACTAGGTACTTAGAGTAAAACTTCAGCAATTTTAAATGGTAAAGTTGAGGATAAAAATCCAGTAATAAGAAAGAAGTATCTCTGAACACACTTTGAGGAGACAAAAACTGTGTGGAGTCCACAGAAAAAGATCAGCATAGTTTTGACAACACAAGACCAGGAATCCCAGTAGAACCGGTCATATTAGGCTAAAGGTTGTCACAATTCCTTAATGAGAATAAACAGGATTAGTATCATAGCTCTCCTACATATATAGCTTTTAAAAATATAATGTTTTCATATAATGGTTCTAAATAATATGTATATAATTCTTATTCCATAGTGGGGATGTTACTCTCAACTAAATATTTTGCTGTCTTTATAAGGCTAAGAATAAAACAAGTTTAGTTGCTCAGTTATTCTCTTAGGTTGATATCTAGATAAGTAAGATCCATAGATTTTTATTTAAGATTACGGTATCCAGAATAGAAAAATTTAGGTAAGGAGTCCCTTTATAATTTATGCTTTTTTCAAGTTTCCACAGAGGCAGATTGATTGACTCTTCAAAGAAATAAAAGGAAAGATTGTAGACAACAAACTGTTCCAGAGCTTGGTAAAGAAAAATGTTGATGTTTATCATGTGAACAAAGATTGGATTAGGTGAAAGGCTTCGGTATGGGCGTTGCAAACCAGGTGGCAGATGAAAGAACACAAGAAACATTATTGAGTTGCAAAACTGCATGCCCAGCAAATTCACAGAAGAAATTGTGAAAAGTGTATCTCACACGTAGGGCACTACATACTTATTGAACTTCATTAAGAAGTCTCCCATTTGGGACTCAGTAATATCTGTATAAGTTGTTATATAAATATACCTTGCTTTTTAAATGTCTTGGACAGACCCAGCCACAACTTATGCTAGAGCTTTAGCAAGCCTATGGGAAGAAAAGGCATTAGAAACAAGATTTGATTTGAGAGTGAGTAACAGAGTTGGCTACAGGTCTTAATCCTATTAGGGCATTTCAGGAAGTTCAATGTAAAGTGTTAGAAGGGTTAGGTTTGACTTAGGCAAGTAAATGTAGGTATGGGGAGCCAACCTGAAATATATTAGGCTGAAATAAAAACTCAGTGTTTATTGAAGGGAAGAATGACTGAATCTGATGAACAGATTATAGAAAGAAGAGTCCAGTTGAAAAGATACACTTGCAGTGTATTCATGGCCAGGTTAGGATATGCACAAAATTTATCCCCAAGGGAAAGGAACCAACCTGACCTAGGTTGGCCAACAAAATAGCAAAGTGTAGAGCAGGAGGACTAGAAGAGAAACTGAGGCAGAAGTCCAGCCATTGTACACAGAACAAAGGTAAGGTTAGATTTAAGTTTAGTGGGGTTCTAAGTTTCTGAGACTTGTACCAGACATCGGACCTTCAAAGACACATGAGTTTTCTCCTTGTTAATATCATGCCTGCTTTGGTGAGGAATAATGCAAGAATCAGACACAACTGGGTCTAAAATTAATAGCTCTAATTTCCAGTAACTGGGAAGGACTGTTAACCTTTCTTAGTTTCTAGACTGTAAACACCATGTGAACATGGAATAATCTTTGCTTCTCTATTTTTGCATTTCATCACATTTATAATAGCATTAAGTACCCAATAGATTATATTAATTTACTTAGATTTTGAAAACAGAAGTTGATCCAGTCTATGTAAGGGATTTAAAAAAAAAATAGGCTGGAACATCAGGAAGATTCAGTTCTGAGAGTAAAAAGTGCCAGATCTAATACCATCTGTAAATGACAAGTGTACTTCCTCAGAGCACTATCACTTAAGACAATAAAGGACCCCCCAACCTCACCCTGCCTCATCCAGAAAGTTGAGGGTTGGATCAATATTTCAGGATAATAGGCTATCTAGGTCCTCTGAAATCAATGTGGCTATACTACAACAATTTGTTTATATCCCAAATTGTAGATTATGACCTCTGTTTTCTAAATTCACATCCAACATAAAATAGTACATTGGTTTACCTTTTCATTTGTTCCATCTACTACTGGGCCACCATTCATTTTCTTTGTCTCTGCTTTATTAAACTGCAGCCTTTTCCATCACCCTATCCTTATTTGTTCAAGTTCTACTCAGTATTCCATTAAGATGTCTCACAGTTTTCTCCCTTTTCATCTGCATTCTATGTGCCATTGTTCTAGTTGGGCTTCAATCACCCCTTGCTTAAATTTCTGTTGCTATCTCCTAGCTTAGTCTCCTTGACTCTGGTCTCAATCACCAGGGCATGCTGAGTGCTTTTTGTGTGTGTTTTTAAATTTATTTCAAAGTTTAAAACAATTTGCCAAGCCCACAGCTAACATCATACTCAATGGTAAAAGATTTTCCACTACTATCAGGGACAAGACAGGGTGTCCACTGTCACCACTTTTATTTAACATAATACTGGAAGTCTTAACCAGAGCAATGTGGCAAGAAAAGAAATAAAAGGCATTAGAATTGGAAAGGAAGTTAAATTATTTTTATTTGCAGATGACTTGACATTATATATAGAAAATCCTAAAGATGCCAACAACAAAAAAAACCTGTTAGGTTTAATAAATGAATTCAGTAAAGATGCAGGGTACCAAATGAACACACAAAAGTCAGTAGTGTTTCCGCACACTAACAAAGAAATATCTGAAAAAGAAAACCCATTTACAATAGCACCAAAAATAATAAAACACTTAGGAATAAATTTAACAAAGGAGGTGAAAGATCTGTGCACTGAAAATTATAGACATAGATGAAAGAAATTGAAAACACATAAATGGAACTACATCCAGTGTTCATAGATTAGAATAATATTGTTAAAGCAGCCATACTACCCAAAGCCATCTATAGATTCAATGCAATCCCTATCAAGATCCCAATGGCTTTTTTTTTTTTTTTTACAGAAATAGAAAAAATAATTCTAAAATTTGTATGGGACTGCAAAAGAACTTGAATAGCCACAGCAGCCCTAAGAAAGAAGAACAAAGCTGAAGGCATCACACTTTCTGATTTCAAACATTATTCAAAGCTATAGTAATTAAAACAGTATATACTGGCATAAAACCAGGAACATAGATCAATAGAACAGCATAGAGAGCCTAGAAATCAACACATACATATATGGTCTATTGATTTATAGCAAAGGAGCCAAGAATATACAATGGGGAAAGGATAGTCTCTTCAATAAATAGTGTTAGGAAAAATAGGGGGTAATTTCATTTCATTAGTACTGGCAATTGATTTTTTTTGGATATGACACCAAAAGTAAATGCAACAAAGCAAAAATTAACAAGTGGGACAATATCAAACTAAAAAGCTTCTGCACAGCAAAGGGAACAATCAACAAAATGTCAGCATGATGACTATGGCTAATGTTGTATTATATATTTGAAAGTTGCTAGAGTAGTAGATCTTAAAAAATCTCATCACAAGGGAAAAATTTTTTTAACTATGTGAGGTGATAGATGTTATCCAAAATTATTGTAGTAATCATTTTGCAATAAACACATATATCAAACCATTATTTTGTACACCTTAAAGTTATGCAATCTTATATGTCAATTATGTCTCAATAAAACTTGGGGGAAAAAACTACTCCAAAAAATATTTCTCCCAAACACAACATACTGTACAGAAATTTTGACTTCTAAGAATTGCAGATCATTTCAAAACTTATTTTTTATTAAAGTTTATCTGAGAGTAAAAAGGATCCTGGTAGGACCTATGATTGACTTATTACAAATACTGAATCTCAGGTACAACCCAGACCCATTGCCTCAAAACATGCATATTGACAATATCCCCAGGTGTAACTTATGCATATTAAAGTATGATAACCACTACAAATAGTCTTATTCTCCATTTGGTTCACATTAGAATCAGCTGGTGTGTTTTTTAAAAATGATGATGCCTGGCACCTTCTCCCAAACATACAAGTTTACTGTATCCCCCTTCCCCCCTAGATTTATTGAGATGTAATTGACATAACATTGTATAAGCTTAAGGTATACAAGAGGATGATTTGATATATATATTACAAAATGATTACCACAATAATGTTAGTTAACATCTCTAAACATCTCCCATAATTACCATTTTTTGGTGGTAAGAACATTCAAGATCTCCTCTCTTGGCAGCTTTCAAGTATACAATACAGTGTTGTTAACTATAGACACCATGCTGTACATTAGACCCCCAAAATTCATTCATCTTGTAACTGGAAATTTGTACCCTTCGACCAACATCTCATTTCCCCCAGCCCCTGGAAAACACCATTGTACTTTCTATTTCTAGGAGTTCAGCTCTTTCAGATGCTACATATAGGTGAGAATATACAGTATTTGTCTTTCTCTGGCAGACATTTCGCTTCTGAATACTTTGTATTTATATATCTTAAAGATACTTTTATAATGTCATTCTTCACATTAAAGATAGATGCACATGTTCTACTTTCTACTTCATCAAATCCAAGCTGCTCTGTTTGACTTTGAGAGTTTTCAACACAACCTTACCCTTCCCAACCATCATCATTTCCTTCTATCCCTGAAGCCACATCCTCTGTTTGTTTAAAAACATATTTGTGTAGCATCTTAAAGTTTAAAGGAAGTTTCAGAAATCTTCTCATTCTTCTCACAATAAAGTGGGTATGATTGTCCATTTTATAGAGATCCTAAAAGGCAATGCAATTTTGCCAAGGTCACTTGAAATAGCAAATGGCAGAGCTCATTCCACTGTATTACAGTATAGCTCCTGATATTTGTTTTTCATAGATAATGGTTCTTGTTTCTTCTCTAGTTTTTAAAATGTTCCTTCTTTCCTATGCTGATATCCATAACTATTTTAGCCCACATTTTTCATTTTGGTAAGTTAGTTGAACTAGGTGAAATTCACATATTTTATTTTTAAGGCCAGAATTTTTATAAGCGAGGATTATGGGTTTTTTTTTAAATCATTAAGATACCTTTTATAATACTGAGCCATATTTTGTGATCAATAATTTTGGTTAAGTTACTTTGAATCAAACACCTCCCATTTACATGGCTGCATGCTGAACTTAGCAACTGGAAAATGTGGTCCTTGCCTGTCCTTGAGAAAATTTTAGCCTACTGTGTGTTTGGGGAAATAAAAGAAATAACTCTAAATTAAAGGGAGTCAGAAAGGTTCTGAAACAGAAGTACGTTTAAAGTGCTATGGGTACTCAAAGGAGGAAGAGGTCATATCTGTTAGAAGAATTACCAAAGGCTTCATGGTTGAAGTTACATTTAAAATGGTCTTTGGAAGATGATTAGTGAAATAAAGACTTTTGAAATTTGAAATATCTGCAAACATAAAATAGTATTAATATTAAACACATAAGTTAGAAATGAAGAGCTCAGGTCATTTGAAAAAAAATGGAAATGTTTAGTATTCAATTAATTTATTGACTCATTCATTCATTTATTTGACAAGTATTTGTTAAAACCAAAACATGCTCCCTATCTTCCTTCAGTGGACCCAAGACCACTGGGGGAAAAAAACTCATCCAAAGAAATATATATGAAACATGGAAGAAAAGGTTAGAATGGCAGTGTGTACATTGTATTACAGGTGCACTGTGGTGAGAGCCACTATAACTGTGTTCCAGTCACTGAAAACTACTGCTGTGGTGAAAACTAGATGGAATTGGTAGTGCAGCCATGTTAGTTCATTTGCACTTCAACTCTCCAGATTGGTGGTTTAAGTTAATTTATTTTGAGCAAGTTGAGTTCTCTAGGCAGACAGGTTGATGTATTGCATTTATTATTTTGCTAGCATCCCATGTTCTCCCTCAAGGTAGAGTAGGAATTGAATTCACAGCTCGGCAGAGCTGTTATCTTAGGCTTGTTAACTTCTTGGATGTAGCCCATGAACATTTATGTTCGTGTGAGAGAGGTTATGAAAATATCTGTAAGTGAATTAAGTCAGGGCAAGTTCACTCTGAGTGAAGACTTTGGAAGCAGGCATTCACTAAAAGGGTCTCCTGTGAGAAACACTGTTTTTAAGAGCTGACTGATTTTATTTGAAAGCATAAGCAGTGGGTATAATAAAATACAATTATTGAACAATTTTGTCATTTTGTGTTAATTTAACTGGGGTAATGGAATTAAAATTAAACTCTGTGCTGATTTTTTTTCTGACAGGTATGCAATATTTGTTTTATATAAATATACAGTAAACTCAGCAAGAGGCACTACTAAATTCTTACTGGTTCTACTATTTACTGGCTTCTATTTTGTTATGGAACATATAAATAATTTCAGGCCTATTTCACCTTTATCTGTAAGCAATTTATTAAACAGTCTGGACTAGCGTCAACACTTTTCATTCCAACTTAACCCCCAAATAATCAAATGTAATCACAAGGACAACTGGGAATAGAAAAATCCTGTGTTTTATAGTTAGCAACCGTGTTAGCAACAACTAACCCTTAAGGATTTCTGCAGACTCACACCGTCCCAGATGCTATTTTGCCAAGTGACAGCAACTTGTTGTCATTTTGTGTGTTGTTAGAAGCGGCGCGGGGCTGGAACCAGTAATGTTAGTTGTGCCTCAACACAAGTTTCATTGTGCAGTGTGAGCTTGGAGTGCTCCTCGTTCAGCCCGCTAACTGCACCAATGAGACTTGGAAACGACACGATAGGAAACGATAGGAAGAAGGAGATTAAAGCGACATCTGAAAGAAAACTTTAGAAATACCACCCCCAAATTAATTACCCCTTGTAGGAGCCGTTCTGTGGAATATTCCCTCCACACACCCTACTCTCCTGGTATTATGGAGGTGGTTTGGCAAGATCATTACAAGAAAAAGAGCTTAGACTTTGGTTTCACACGGCTGGCTTGTTAAAAGAAAGGGCCTTAGCCTCTGTGCTTTCACAGTGTTTAATGAGCTGGTATGTCTACAATCGGTGGAGAGAAAGGGACAAAATGTACCTGTAAAGTTATATTAGCAAGTTATTAGCCATCTGAAATGACTGTAAGGAATGCACTGAGGTAAGATCAATGGGATGACACAATAAGTGCAAGGCTTTTATATGAAAAGCAATTCTGAAACACAATTGCTAATGAAAAATCTATTAATACTGTAAAATACACTAACAGTTTCATTCTAAGGGGGTAGGAAGTAGGTGATAATTAGGAAATTGGAGGTTTAAATGGTATGAGGAACCCTAGCAATGTCCCCTGCCTGCACTGTAGCATGCCCCATGTTACATATGCTTGGTGATAAATTTCAAGGCAAAAATATATTTTAAAGGAAATTTAAATCAATTTTTTTCAAATGTACCATATAGAGTATAATTTCAGAACCTCTATTCTGGTCACCAGCAAAGCAAAACACCAGGGACAGATAGATGAGGAGGGGATATAAGGGTGTGTGTGTGTGTGTGTCTACATGTAGGGGTGAATTGTGCACTCATATAGTGTGGGTGCTCCTGGGTTAAAGCAAGGGGGGGGTCTTTGCAGCAGCATGATTTCTTTCACACCTCACACTGCTTGCTTTTAGATTGTTTTTTGTATCGGGTTTCTTTGAAAACACTGTAGGAGACGTCTCAGTTTGCCTCATTGCTTGACAAGCCTAATATAGAATCAGGATTCTAGGGACATGATTTTAACAGGCTCACTACTCCTTAACAGGTTCCACCTTTTTATGTCTCTCATCTTCTACCCTACAGAGTAAACCTCTGGCTAAAAAAAGAAAGAGAAAAAAGAAACAAAGAAAAAACAAAGCAATGGGAAAACCTAAGGCAATCACATTGCAAGATGACTAATTATGCTAACTTTAAACACTTGAGGGTTTAATGCAAACATTAAATTAAAATCATCTGCTAATTGGCAACATAAGATGCCCATTTAAACATTTCCTCCCATGACTTCTTTCATTTTTTCTTTGAAGTCTCAGACCTGTCAATTTCTTCTCTAGTCTCTGTCCCTGGAATATATCATGTATTTCCACAGCCAAAGATCTGAAAATTAAGGAAATTCTCCTCAGTACTGTCTCATATACCTGTTGTAGTTACCTTCACTCCCAACTCACATCTAACATAAGGATGATTGAATATATTTTTTCTTGAACAGAACGACTATTTTTTCTCCAGAGATTATCAGGAGCACTGAAAATACAAATAACAATATCTATGTATGTGTGATTCTTTATACAAGTAATCTCATTTAATCTACATAACCATGGAATGTATATACCACTTGCATTTTTCAGATAAGAAAGTCTCAGAAAGTTTCGGTAACTTGCTCAAGGTTGCCTAGAGCCAGTAAGCAGCAGACTCAGGGTTTCAACTTGGATGTTATTTAACTATTATTTAACTTCCTGATTCCATTTATAGGCATACCTCAGCTATACTGCAGGTTTGCTTCCAGACAACCACAATAAAGCAAATATGCAATAAAGAAAGTCACACGAATTTTTTTGGTTCCCCTTGCATATAAAAGTTATGTTTACTCTATACTGTAGTCCATTCAGTGTGCCATAGCATTGTCTAAAAAAACTATGTACATACCTTAATTAAAAAATACTTTATTGGGCCTCCCTGGTGGCGCAGTGGTTGAGAGTCCGCCTGCTGATGCAGGGGATACGGGTTCGTGCCCCGGTCTGGGAGGATCCCATATGCCGCGGAGCGGCTGGGCCCGTGAGCCATGGCCGCTGAGCCTGCGCATCCAGAGCCTGTGCTCCACAACGGGAGAGGCCACAACAGTGAGAGGCCCGCGTACCGCCAAAAAAAAAAAAACAAAAAACAAACAAACAAACAAAAAAAAACTTTATTGATGAAAAAGTGCTAACCATCACTTGAACCATCAGCAAATAGTAATCATTTTGCTGGTGGAGGGTTTGGAATATTGCAAGAATTACCAAAATGTGACACAGAGACATGAAGTGGGCAAATACTGTTGGAAAATGGCACCAATAGATGTGCTCGAAGCAGAGTTGCCAGAAAGCTTCCATGTGTAAAAAAAAAAAAAAAAAAAAAAAAGGCAATATCTGAAGCCCAGTAAAGTGAAGCACAATAAAACAAGGGATGCTTGCATTAGCTTTCTGACTTTAGACAAGTTACTTCTCATTGCCTTGTTTCCTTCTCTGTTAAAAGTATTGGTGATAATATAACTCACTTGACTGTACTGGACACATTGTACTGAATCGTCATTATTATTCAGACTCCAGAGCTTGCTCTCTCCATGCCAGGGCTTCTCAAACTTTAGTGAGCACTGGAATCACCTGGGATCCTCATCACACTGCAGTTTGGATCCAGTAGATCTAGATAACATCTGAGATTTGGTGTCTCTGAAAGCTCCCAGGTGATGCCAATGCTGCTAGTCTGCAGGGTTACTTACCAGGCTGTCTCACTTAACAAGAGTTACACTTGAATTGTTCACAGAACAGTGGTGGTCAAATTCTCATTTCTCCTTTAAGAGGATGACTTGGTCATGCTATTTTAGCAGGATACTTGGTTGAGATATCAGTTTTTGATTTTGTTTCCTGTGCCTATTTTGTTCTCAACCTCTTTCCCCTTCAAGAAGGTAGCCTGGCCCTTTAGCTTTCCTTACCTCAGTGGCCTTTTCAGTGTAGAAAGCAGAACCATGTTGGCAATTTCCTTCGTATTAGAAGGAAATTGATTTTATTTTATTTCCTCTGAAAGCCTGAACTCATTAAAGAGATGACGTGTCCTTCAGGAAAAGTGAATAATTGTCACTAAAGAAAGAGGGAGAAAGGGAGAGGAAAGGAGAAAAATGGGAAGGAGAAGAGAAAGGGGGCAGGAGAAGGAAGGAAGGAGAAAGAAAGAAAAAGATGGTGTCTCCAACCAGAAGTGTATGGAACTTGATGAAGACCCAGGTGAAGTCGTCTTCTGTCCCATTCCTCGACAGAAATGGAGCAGGTGGCAGACCTACAAAGGCCTATAAACCTGTCAAGGAAGGATCAGGGACAGTAGGACTCTAAGCGTAAACTGTTTCTTTCTTGGTGTAAGAGCAGTAGGGTGTTAAAAAAACGTTCACTGGATAAGATGGACAAACATAAATTGATTTTAGTCTGATACTACTGCCAGAGATAGGTGGATGGGGGAGCACACCAGGTCTGGATACCCAACTAGAAGGAAAAGAAAGGCGGGAGGGTTTTTAAGAGCAAGTGTGCGCGCGTGTGTGCGTGTGTTGGTATGTGTGTTGGTGTGCTCAGGGGGGAGGGAATCTTAGGCCACCTGTGTTTGATAGTTCGTCTTACCCAAAAGAAAGGTAAAATTTTGACAGAAGGTGGTTTTACAACTTGGAGCAAGGCGCCCACAGGAGACAGGCTCTGAGTCTTCCACAGAGACTGGGAGATAAGGGGCTCTATCTTTCTTGATAATTTCGAAAGGATGGCTCCTAGGTTTTTGAGAAAGATATTCCTGGGTTGTGAAACTGGTAAGAGGCTTTTAAAAAGATTTACATCTTAAAGATGTAGAAAATGAATTTACAATTAGAAGTAGTCTAAAGTAAATGCTCTAAGAAAAGGGAGGTCAGGAGCCTATAGTCAGGACAAAACCAGTCTAAAGTTTAGTCAAGCCAAGGGAAGGAACATTAAGACTGTCTTGGTCAAATGTTGTTGGAGTTGATGAGATCCCTTTATTTCCTGTCTGAAGTTACAACCTGAGACTCCACCACCTCTGTTCTCCCTCAAAGTCCTGGTATAAGAATCTCTAAGTCTCCTATGTTCCTTCATGAACACCACAAATGGAAGTACATAGTCCATTTACATAATGATTCAGATTAAATAGTTTGGGTCAGCAGGATATGATTCTAGTAGTAATAGTAACAATAGTAGCTTTGTATTTTAAGGGAAAGGTGATTTCCTTTCAAAAATAAATTTGGAGCTAGTAAAGAAGGTCTTCCCAAATATCAGATAATATATAAATTCATATCTTAAAGTTCTAATCACTGGCTCTTTCAATGGTGAGGATTTTCAGGAACCAGGGGTGATGGCCAGCAGGGCCTCTGCCTGCCTCCTCTCCAATTCTGCTCAGATATTTAGTATCATCTCCTTAGCAAGCCCCACCCCGAGACCCAACTACTTAAATTTAGACATTTTCAAAGGCAGAAATGATATATCTTCCTAGATGTGGTGTTATTAGAATTAACTTGTTAATCTAGCCCACATTTATTCAACTCCTACTTTGTTCTAGGTAATGATGGGTGTCAGCTATTAACATTTCCATTCAACATAGAGTGGACTAAGACGATAAAACAGCATCGGTACAAACAGAATCAAAATCCCAGTCTCATGGAAAGAGGCCTGTACAGCAGAGGGGCCAGCCAAGATGGTCCAGAGATTAGCATGAACAAAGAGGATAACAAAATGATTTGAGGAATCTTTGCTCTGCAGGGTGGAGTTACTTAGTGATCTCTGAACTATCCTCTATTTCAAAACTTTTTATTTGGGGGTAAACGTGAAAGAGCCCAATAAGGTCAGCTAGGTTTAAATGTACTCAAACTCAGCTTGCTGATGAGGAGGGTGATTTGGGGTAAACAACAATAGAAAGGGCTTAAGCAACAGCTTTGTGGATGGGTAAACTTCATAAATCATAGGGATTGCCTAAGCTTGCAATTCTTCGAAATTTGCTTTTGTGTTAAGTCACATAATGACTCAGCTGCTAGCTCTGTGGAGATTACCCAGTGGTGCTTCCAGGCCTCTTATCATGTTCTGAGCTAGAACATGTTGGAAAGCAGGTAGATTTGGTTTTAGCCCTACTGTTATCCAGAATTCCAGATACACCTTTTGCTTTTCCCCCAAATGTAGGCTAAGATCATTACGGCTCTCTTTAAACTGTCATTAGCCTCCATAGGGTGTCAATAAAAGATCAAACCTCACACCTAATTATGCTATTTCTAGCCAAATAGGGGGTGGTGCTACTGGAAAGCAAAAATCTGAGCCACTGTAATATTGTGAATTTAGGTTAAGGGCTGATGTGCACATGGTAGTCTTTCTGTGTTTCCTTTTAAGACCAACTCTGACACTATTTATTTTGTAGCTATAAAAACTTCAGTTGGAAATTAATGTGATCAATGTCTGTGACTTACAAATTGTTTTGCCACCAAACTCCAGCAATCAAAGCCCTGTATTATGTTAGAAGGGATAGCTTTCTTCCCATTTTCCCTTGAGCTTGAAAATAGGGAATGTGAAACCTTAAAAGGCACTGAGAGATAATGGCTCTGAGCTGGAGAATTTTAAATAGGCTTCTAATTTATCAAAGCTGACTTTTCCCATTCCTAATAGATAAGCAGCTTTGTGACACAGAATGAAGCGGAAATGCCCTGTCATAAGCATTCACTAAAGAAACCTATGCCCACGAAAAGCTTTCTTTCCTCTTAGGGAAATTCAAAACTTCTGAGTAATAAATTGCTCTAGGAGGACACGTCAGTAGCATGTAACAACATGCTGGCTGTCTACCCCATGGAAGATCATTATCTTCTAGGGCTTCCATCACCTTCCATGTGAGAAAGACACTTAGATTACTGCACCTTCTCTTTCAGGCTCGACAATAAGACATGAATGCACAGACCTACTGTGCTTTACCTGTCTGAGGCTTCAAGCAAAGGACATATTCATATACTATTAAAGCAATTGTCTGGGGGAGTATACTATAACAATAATATAATGTCTATTCAATGTAAAGTCTGCCAGTGATGTGAAGATATTTCCTGGTCTGTGACAACAGAACTATTCAATTACAAAGTCAAGTAATCGCACTTTTTAAAAAGTTTTTTAAAGTTTTAATTTCTATTAAATACAATCGCTGCATTTAAATTCCCATTTAAGACTTCTGCTTTCACCTTTGTTCTCTTCCTTGCTTTCACTTTCTATTTTTGCACTGAATAAGAACATCTCTCCTATATTTTCTTCAATTCTCGATCTCATTTTTTTGTTTGTTTCCCATCTACTCTTAATAGTGCCCAGTTTGATAAATGACATGACCACATACCCACTTGCGTATACCCCAAAGTTTGGTGTCATCATGAACACTGCTTATTTTCTCCTTTCACCAATCATATCCATTAACAATTCTGTCAGTCCTTTTTCAAATTATATCCTGAATCTAGCCACTTTTGACCACCTTCACCACTTGCATATACCCAAGTCACCAAATCTCTTACCTAGATTACTACTAATTGCCTTTTAACTACTTTCCCTGTTTTTATCAGCACATCCTATGGTTTCTTGCCCAAACAGGAGCGACATCCTTTCAAGACACAAATCAGACTGCATTATTTTCTGCTCAAAACTGTCCAGTTGGTTTCCATGATATTTAGAATAGAATTCAATTGTCTAACTATGGCCTCCAAAGCCCTACCTGATTACCTCTCAGTCCTTCTTTCCTGCCACTTCTGTCTTTGGTCACAGCCCTATTGTCCTCCCTGTCATTTCTCAAACATGTCAAGTTCCCACCTCAGTAAATTTCCAGTCACTGTTCCATCTCCCTGGAAGCCCTCCTTTGCCCTCCCACACCCAGATCCTCACATGGCTCATTCCTCTTTCCCTTCAGGTCTTTGGTCAAATGTCACCTCCTCTGACATTCCTATCTGCTCGCTGTATACAAAACATCTCTGCTGCCCACTTACCATCTTCATCTCTTTTTACACTTGTTCTACTTTCTTGCACACGTCTCCTGTCATTGTATCATATAATAATTCATTTATTCTCTTTTTATATGTCTCTCCCACTTTAATGAAAACTCTGTGAAGGTGGAGACATTTTCTTCTTGGTTTCTCATGTTATACCTGAGATATAGAAGCAGTACCTAGTACATAGTAGATATCAAAAAAAGTAACAAATGAATGAATGTTACTTTTTCTACAATGCTTTTATGTTTTCAGAATTTATTTCTTATCAACTAATACATTACATCTTTCAAATTTCTCCTCCAAAACACATTTATGAAAAAAAGAAAAGCACGACATCTACATTTTGAAGTACTACATTTGAAATGCCCAAAACCAAAACAAAAAACTATCACAGTGGAATGCAATGTAATGCAATAATGTTAATACATGGATTTCTGGTTTGGGAAAACTCTTTGAGAAGTTACATCTGTTTATAGTTTGAGGCAGATCATACTTTAGACTATTTCTAAAATTCAATTTTCCATTTTATTCAAAGACATTAATCCTGTTATTCTAGCCCTATCTGTTCCCTTCCTCACCACCCTCTACATCATCTTATCTCACTGCCTTCTAATTTTATCTTCCATTAGATCAAGCCCATTTTCACATCACTTCTGTCAGAGGGCTTGCTAATTTAAGCTTTGTGCCCGGTCTTGAATCCTGGAATTTTTTTCTTCCCTATTTCCAACCACTCTGAAGTTCTGTGATGGTCTATACAAGGTCAGCCTTGCTCACTCTTATATTCCCTGTGACTACTGCAGTCCCTGGCACATACGAGGTGTTCACTGAATGAATTAGCATAATGGCATTTACTAATGTATTTTTCCGTTGTGGATTGTATGTCTCGTCTCTGCCTGTCTCCTTTCTACAGTAAATATTTAAGGTATATGTATTTTTTTCTGAAGTTACAGGGAGTAGGATGAAAGAACATGCACAAGAATATGGCCCATCTCTCTCTTGACTAAGAAAATGATCTGGAAAACTGATGGAATATCCCTATGCCATTCTAATAATGATGGTTTAGCTTATTTAAAACTGACATAGTGAAATATTTTAAGTATTAAATGCTAGTAGACAGTTTCAAAGTAAATTGAAATGTTAAAAAAGGGGCCGATTAGCTCAAGATGGTGGAGTAGAAGGACATGCACTCACCCCTTCTTAAGAGAACACTGGAATCACAACTAACTGCTGGACAAGCATCGACAAAGAAATGCTGGAACCTCCCAAAAAAGATACCCTACATCCAAGGACAAAGGGGAAGCCACGGCAAGATGGTAGGGGTGGTGCAATCACAATAGAATCAAGTCCCATACCTGCCAGGTGGGCAACCCACAGACTGGAGAACAATTGTGCCACAGAAGTTCTCCCACTGGAGTGAAAGTGCTGAGCCCTATGTCAGGCTTTCCAGCCTGGGGGTCTGGCAATAGGAGGAGGAGTCTCCAGAGAGTGTGGCTTTGAGGGTCAGTGGGATTTGACAGCAAAGCTTCCACTGGATGGGGGGGGACAGAAACTCCACTCTTGGAGGGCACACACAGGGTCTTGTGTGCATCAGGGCGTGAGGAACAGAGCAGTGACCCCATAGGAGACTAGGTCAGACCTTCCTGCTGGAGTGGGTCTCCTGCAGAGGTGGGTGGCAGCTGTGACTCACTGTGGGGACAAAGACACTGGCAACAGCAGTTCTGGGAAGTACTCATTGGTGTGAGCCCTCCCAGAGGCCATCATTAATCCCACCAAACGGCCTGTAGGCTCTAGTGCTGGGTCGCCTCAGGCCAAACAACAAACAGGGAGGGAACACAGCCCCACACATCAGCAGACAAATGGATTAAAGTTTTACTGAGCACGGCCCTGCCCACCAGAGGGACAAGACCCAGTCCTACCCACCACCAGCCCCTCCCATCAGGAAGCTTGAAAAAGCCTCTTAGATAGCCTCATCCACCAGAGGGCAGACAACAGAAGCAAGAAGAACTACAATCCTGCAGCCTGCAGAATGAAAACCACAATCACAGAAGTCAGACGAAATGAAAAGGCAGAGGATTATGTCCCAGGTGAAGGAACAATACAAAATCCCAGAAAAACAACTAACTGAAGTGAAGATAGGCAACCTTCTGGAAAAAGAATTCAGAATAATGATAATGAAGATGATTCAGGATCTTGGAAAAAGAACAGAGGCAAGGATCGAAAAGATGCAAGAAGTGTTTAACAAAGACCTAGAAGAACTAAAGAACAAACAAACAGATGAACAATACAATCACTGAAATGAAAAATACACTAGAAGGAATCAATAGCAGAATAACTGACGTAGAAGAATGGATAAGTGACCTGGAAGACAGAATGGTGGAAAGTACTGCTGTGGAACAGAATAAATAAAAAGAATGAAAAGAAAACAAGACAGTCTAAGAGACTTGTGGGACAACATTAAATGCACCAACATTTGCATTATTGGGGTCCCAGAAGGAAAAGAGAGAGAGAAAGGACCTGAGAAAATATTTGAGGAGATAATAGCTGAAAACTTCCCTAAAATGGGAAAGGAAACAGTCACCCAAGTCCAGGAAGTGCACAGTCACAGGCAGGATAAACCAAAGGAGGAACACACTGAGACACATATGAATCAAACTAACAAAAATTAACAACAAAGAAAAATTGTTAAAAGCAATAAGGGAAAAATGACAAATAACATACAAGGGAACTCCCATAAGGTTATCAGCTGATCTGTCAGCAGAATCTCTTCAGGCCAGAAGGGAGTGGCATGATATATTTAAAATGATGAAAGGGAAGAAGCTACAAGCAAGAATACTCTACCTAGCAAGGCTCTCAGTCAGATTTGATGGAGAAATAAAAAGGTTTACAGACAAGCAAAAGCTGAGAGAATTCAGCACCACCAGGCCAGCTTTGCAAAAAAATGCTAAAAGAGCTCCTCTAGGCAAGAAAGAGACCAGCAACTTAAAACAACCTTGTAAATATATAGACTGCTATATCAAAACCCCATGGGAAGAGCAAACCCAAAAACTACAATAGATACACACACAAAAAAGAAAGCAACACAAACTCAACAGTAAAGATGGTCATCAATCCGCAGGAGAAGAGAACATAAGAGGAAGGGAAGAAAAAAGACCTACAAAAACAAACCCAAAACAATTAAGAAAATGGCAATAGAAATGTACACATCCATAATTACCTTAAATGTAAATGGATTAAATGCTCCAACCAAAAGACATAGACTGGCTGAATGGATACAAAAATAAGACCCATATATATGCTGTCTACAAGAGACTCATTTCAGACCTAGGGACACATACAGACTGAAAGTGAGGGGATGGAAAAAGGTATTCCACATAAATGGGAATCAAAAGAAAGCTGGAGTAGCAATACTCATATCAGACAAAATAGACTAAAATAAAGACTTTTATAGGAGACAAAGGACAGTACCTAATGATCAAGGGATCAATCCAAGAAGAAGATATAACAATTGTAAATATATATGCACGCAACATAGGAGCACTTCAATATATAAGGCAAATACTAACATCCATAAAGGGAGAAATCGACAGTAACACAATAATATTAGGGGACTTCAACACCCCGTTTTCATCAATGGACAGATCATCCAGACAGAAAATCAATAAGGAAACACAGGCATTAAATGACACATTAGACCAGATGAACTGAACTGATATTTATAGAGCATTCCATCCAAAAGCAGCAGAATACATATTATTCTCAAACGCACATGGAACACTCCAGGATTGACCACATGCTGGGCCACAAAGTGAGTCTCGGTAAATTTAAGAAAAATTGAAATCATATCAAGCATCTTTTCTGACCATGACACTATGAGATTATAACTAAACTGCAAGAAAGAAAAAACTGTTAAAAACACAGACATATGGAAGCTAAACAATATGTTACTAAACAACCAGTGGATCACTGAAGAAATCAAAAAATACCTAGAGACAAATGAAAATAAAAGCACAATGATCCAAAACCTATGGGATGTAGCAAAAGCAGTTCTAAGAGTGAAGTTGATAGCAATACAATCTTACCTAAAGAAACAAGAAAAATCAATCAGTGTGATACATCACAGCAACAAATTGAAGAATAAAAACCATATGATCATCTTGATAGATGCAGGAAAAGCTTTTGACAAAATTCAACACGCATTTATGATAAAAACTCTCCAGAAAGTGGGCGCAGAGGGAACCTACCTCAACATAATAAAGAACATATACAATAACCTACTGCTAACATTATACTCAACAGTGAAAAGCTAAAAGCATTTCCTCTAAGATCAGGAACAAGACAAGGATGTCCATTCACACCACTTTTATTCAACATAGTTTTGGAAGTCCTAGCCATGACAATCAGGGAAGAAAAAGAAATAAAAGGAATCCAAAATGGAAAAGAAGAAGTAAAACTGTCATTGTTTGCAGATGACATGGGTACTATACACAGAAAATCCTAAAGATGCTACCAGATAACTACTAGAGCTCATCAATGAATTTAGTAAAGTTTCAGGTTACAAAATTAATACACAGAAATCTCTTGCATTCCTATACACTAACAATGAAAAATCAGAAAGAGAAATTAAAGAAACAATCCTATTTACCATCACATCAAAAAGAATAATATACATAGGAATAAACCTACCTAAGCAGACCAAAGTCCTATACTCCAGAAACTATAAGATGCTGATGAAAGAAGTCAAAGTTGACACAAACAGATGGAAAGACATAATATGTTCTTGGATTGGAAGAATCAATATTGTGAAAATGACTATACTACCCAAGGCAATCCACAGATTCAGTGCAATTCCTATCAAATTACCAACAGCATTTTTCAAAGAACTAGAACAACAACAAAAATCTTAAAATTTGTATGGAGACAAAAAAGATCCCGAATAGCCAAAGCAACCTTGAGAAACTGCTTTGGAATCAATTTCAAAGCTGAAGGAATCAAGCTCCCTGAATTCAGACTATACTACAAAGCTACAGTCATCAAGACAGTATGGTACTGGCACAAAAATAGAAATAGAGATCAATGGAACAGGACAGAAAGCCCAGAAATAAACCCATGCACTTATGGTCAATTAATATATGACAATGGAGGTAAGACTATACAATGGAGGAAAGACAGCCTCTTCAAAAAATGGTGCCGGGAAAAGTGGACAGCTACATGTTAAAAAATAAATAAATAAATAAATAAATAAATTAGGACATTCTTTAACACCATCCACAAAAATAAATTCAAAATAGATTAAAGACCTAAATGTGAGACCTGGCACTATAAAACTCTTAGAGGAGAACATTGGCAGAACACTCTCTGACATTAATCGCAGCAATATCTTTTTCAATCCGTCTCACAGAGTAATGAAAATAAAAACAAAAATAAACAACTGGCACCTAATTAAGCTCAAAAGCTTTTGCACAGCAAAGGAAACCATAAACAAAACAAAAAGACAACCCACAGAATTGGAGAAAATATTTGCAAATGATGCAACCGACAAGGGGTTAGTCTCCAAAATTTACAAACAGCACATGTGGCTTAATATAATCAAAACAAACAACCCAATCAAAAAATGGGTAGAAGACCTAAATAGACATTTCTCCATAGAAGACATACAAATGGTCAAGAGGCACATGAAAAGATGCTCAACATCACTAATTGTTAGAGAAACGCAAATCAAAACGACAATGAGGTATCACCTCACAGCAGTCAAAATGGCTGTCATCAAAAAATCCACAAACAACAAATGCTGGAGAGGGTGTGGATAAAAGGGAACTCTCCTACACTGTTGGTGGGAATTTAAATTTGTACAGCCACTATGGAGAACAGTATGGAGGTTCCTTAAAAAACTAAAACTAGAGCTACCATATGATCCTGCAACCTTACTCCTGGGCATATATCCAGAGATAAACATGGTTCAAAAGGATACATGCACCCCAGTGTTCACTGCAGCACTGTTTACAATAGCTAAGACATGGAAACAACCTAAATGTCCATCAACAGAGGAATGGATAAAGAAGATGTGGTACATATACACAATGGAATATTACTCAGCCATTGAAAGGAATGAAATAATGCCATTTGCAGCAATATGGATCGACCTAGAGATTGTCATACTGAGTGAAATAAGTTAGAGAAAGAAATATCATATGATATCACTTATATGCAGAATCTAAAAAGAAATGATACAAATGAACTTATTTACAAAACAGAAACAGACTCACAGACTTAGAGAACGAACTTATGATTATCTGGGAAGAAGAGATAGTTAGGGAGTGTGGGATTGACATTTACACACTGCTATATTTAAAATGGATAACCAGCAAGGACCTACTGTATAACACAGGGAACTCTGCTCAATATTATGTAACAACCTAAATGGAAAACAAATTTGAAAAAGAATAGATACCTATAATAGATACCTTTATATATGTATAACTGAATCACTTTGCTGTACACCTGAAACTATCACAACATTGTTAATCAACTATACTCCAATATAAAATAAAAAGTTAAAAATAATTAAAAATAGGGAAAGAAAGGAAGAACAGAATTTTTTTTCCTCTCATAGTCCATCAATGGGCACAACTTTTATTTACTTATTAACATTTCCTAAAGGGGTAAAAATAAATAGCAGAACACTGTAGGCACCTATAATACTCATTTTGTTGAAAAAAAAAGGATAAATATTTAATTGCTGAAAATAATACATTTCCAAGATTTCTAAATTAATAATCATAAATGCCATATTAGAGAACTGGAGTGTAAATTGTAGTATTCATCAAATATTTAATGAAAATATAACAATCTTAATTAGTGGGAACTTTTTCATATAGATATAAATTTATCTGTTTTATGATGTTTCTGTCAGAAATAATCAGAGTAAAGAGATTCAAAAGATTGTTTTGCTGCTTACTTGCATGCATTTTTTTGGTAGAACATCTTAAAAAATTTATTTTGCTAACTTTTTTGCAAAAAATATAGTAGCCATCTTTAAAATGTGTTGTGCCTTTTCTGGCAGGAATGAAGAGGGATTATGAGGTGATTCGTTTGGGCTTTAGCCTCCTTTTTCCTAAGACATGAGAGGTTTATGAGTAGAACCACTTTATTCCAATAGTCTTAATAAAAACTAAATAAAAACACACCTGGGGCAGGACTTCCCTGGTGGTCCAGTGGTAAAGAATCCACCTTCCAATGCAGGGGATGAGGGTTCGATCCCTGGTCAGGGAACTAAGATCCCACATGCCGCGGGGCAACTAAGCCCATGTGCCACAACTACTGAGCTCGCATGCCTCAACTAGAGAGCCTGCATGCCACAAACTACAGAGCTCACATGCTCTGGAACCCATGCGCCACAGCTAAAGAGCCTATGTGCCCTGGAGCCTGCACGCCACAACTAGAGAAGAGAAAACCTGCACACCACAATTAGAGAGAAGGCCATGCACTGAAGCAAAGAGCCCACGTGCAGCAAAGAAAGATCCCACATGACTCAACGAAGATCCTGCGTGCCGCAACTAAGACCCGATGCAGCCCAAAATAAGTAAATACATAATGAATCAATCTTTAAAACACACACACACACACACACACACACACACACACACCCCTGAGGTTCATCTTGGGGAAACTCACTAACACCTTGAAGCTTCAGGGTTCTGACACTGTTTCAATCTGAGAACACTTGCATAGCTCTCTCATGCTTCCTTTTGGTAAGACTTGTTTTTACAAGAATTATTATTCCTCTTGTCAAAGATATAAATGAAGACTAGTTGGAGAAAATAGAATTTGGGTGGTTACTCACCACACTGTATATTATAAGGGGTGTGACAGCCGTTATACCCAATTATATTTAAGGTAAGGGCCAATTAATTTAGCATTTGTCTTTATATTGCCTTGCATTTTTGCTTTTATTGCATGATTTCTCATTTTATTATCTCTACTGATATTCATTATTCCTCAGGACAATATACAAAGTGTGAAAAATAGTTCTTGGCATACTCTCTAAAATACAGCACAATGTTAAAAACAGTAAGGGGTGATACTCATAATTAGCTTAATGAATAAATGAGAAGGAGGTATAAGAGAAGGTATAAGCATCATTTTTAGTAGCCCATAAGGAAGATCACTGTCTAGAACTTTGATTAGGAATTTTCCTTCCCCACCTTTTTTTTTTTTTTTTTTTTTTTTTTAACTCTGGCAAATAGAGTAGATAGAACTTTCTTACTGGACTTTTTATTTGCATAGGGTATCAGTCAGGGCCTGGCCTTGTAATTGCAGCTCATGGTGCTTAAGTTTATTTAGTAATTAATAAAATGACATTACATGCAACTAGGTATAGTTTCTAGGGTTAGTTCCATAAGGCACATAGTCCAGGTTTCTGTTCCCTGTTTCCTGAGCTTGTCCATGAAAGCTTGTAGAAGTTAGTCAGTGTAATGTTGTCTCATTCCAGTTGCTAAGAGAATGATCTAAACTTGGATTGATTTAAAGATATAAATTTTATGTCCAGGAATAATTTGCTTTTATTTTTCCATTCGTTCTTTCACTTATTCATTCATAGAAAAGTAGTCATGGACAAATAACTATCACCACACTAGGCTGGACTCCTTTCACCACAGTGAATATGATACTACACCTCTTCCATGGCAGTGAAAGTGCAGAGTCCTAACCACTGGACCACCAGGGAACTCCCAGGAGTTTGCCATCTTTTGGGGAAAAACAAAACTCACAACAGATGATGATCACTAAAATTTGATGGTATGGGTTCTTTAGATGAAGACTTCAGGGGAAAGAGCCTCACCTTTGGAAAGAATAAACCAGGTTTGGAAACTGATTGAAACAATTATTAGTTTGTGGGATTGAGCAAGTTATATAATGTCTCTGGACTCCTGTGTCCTAAATGGTGAAGGATAGTGTGAGGATTAACTGAGATGAAGTATGTAAGTCACCAGGCACACAGAAGGCAGCTAACCATTTTAGCCTTGTTGAGCCCTCATCTACTCCTCCCTCGGCCAGGGAGCACATTGAAAGTAGGGGGTTAAAAAAGGAAACAAAAGGAAAAAGATGTGTCTTTCCTTTGAAACACATACTATGCCCACCAATTTTACCTCCTCTTTTTGTGGTTAAATAAATACATAATCAAAGTCAATACTTCCATGGATCTGGGGATAAAATCTTGGGGGTTCAAGAGTTACTACTGAAGATTTTCACAAAATTACGGTGCCAACATTTACATTTGTGTTTAAGATCATGTTTGCCCCAGATGAAGGCTGAAGGCCCTGTAAGGTACTGTATAAAAGAGGGTATTGATGTAGCTCAGAGAACATCAGTGGGAAATTGAGTGATCATCAGACTCCAAATAGTATAGGCCCATCAAGAGTAAAGAGCCAGTGCTGAAATTGCACTGTCTATAAACATTGTGACCAGAGGTATTATAGTAAATCTAATTTGTATAAACCATTTATAGTATTTCAGTAGCGGTGACTATGGTAATGAATATGAAATGATTAGTGTTTATTTTCCCAATTCTATCAACTATTGGATTTTCATTCAGTTTAATGCTAATTTGAATCAGAAAGTTTTGAGTTACCAACTGACTTTTAAAACTGGCATTTGAGAATATGCTTGATAACCATGATTTTTAAGTGGTAGTTGTCTGAGTTTTCTGAAATAGTAAACAAAAAGGGAACTATTAATGTATTCTTACCAATCATATTTTTGCAAAAATCCATTTTCTGAATTAAAAGTTAAAATTGAGGAATTTATTACACATGGAACTAGTCTTGAGGCTCCATCTTTTAACTATTAAACCCCAACTTTGGCAATTTAATTCCAGTGACACAACATCATCCATCACAATAAATAAAATTGTAACTATTGTGTGTTTTAGTGTTTAATATTTAAATTAATTTCAGGTTTATGGTAGCTAAGATATATACATGAAAGGATTTTACATCTGGTTTTATGCTTGTATAAATTTTAAGTCATTTTACAAAAAATCTATTTGAATACCAATAGTCTTAATGACATTTTGTTTTTTGAAAGTGGTTTGTACATTTTAAGTTTTAGAAACATTCACAAAATCAATAATAATCAATAGCTAAAAGAATGCCATAACTTCCTTACCTTATAAAAATAGAAAGAGGAAGATGGTTTCTAAGGCTACCTACATTCCTTTATTTGAAGATCTCCAAAAGAAACAGCAAATGCGACTCAGACTATCAGAACTCCTTCAAAGTAATCACCCATGGAAGAAGAGACAGAAATAAAAACCCTTGTTGAAATCTGCAAATGTAGTTGAATCAGAGACACGAGGATTAACTTCTTAGCACAAGAATCCAGTCCTTTTAAATATAAGCCCTAGAAGCTTGGCTTAATCAAATGTCACTTCAACAGCAGCAATGACAATCTTGTTGCCAGATGCCTTACCCAAGCTTCATCTGAGAGAGGAGGAATTATAGAGGATCAATGGAATGAAGTGTTGAAAGAAGAAATTCTCTTGTCTTTCTAATTCCTGAGCATCTTCAATTCTACTAATGAATTTCTTTTGGAGAATATGGTCTGTGGGAATTTAAACACTATCATTCAGGAAGATCAATATCTTTGCCTCAGATATATGATGCCTTAGGTTTTTCTAAATCAAGCTAGACACATTAGCTGAGACTTATCTTAAAACCACCAGCAAATGACCAGGAGACATTGACAGCAAATTTGAAACCGTCTTTATATAGTACAGGGTAGACAGTTGTTTTAAAATCATGTCCTTTGAATCACCTATGATGTTATAGAGATTAATGAGTCATGTTACAGCTGCTTTCATTTACACAATGAATCTTCCTATTTAGACAACTAGGGGCAGCAGCATATTTTCGTGTGTGAGATTAAAAGTCATTTAATGAATATGAAAATTAGAGATTACTCACATAGGGTAGAGAACCCAATTACATTTCTCACACTCTTAAGTATAGGTAAGCAGTAAATTTACATTATTAAGCAATTAATCAAAATGTGACCATTTTTTATGTAACCAAGTCCTAACTTGTCTATTGATGTATTTCTTCCAAGTAGCCAATAGAAAACATGTATTCTGCATAGCTGCGTAGCTATAGTTATTTTACTTATTTCCTAATCTGCTTTATAAAAATCATTATTTGAAAGTTAATTTCCTTTTATTTTTTTTCAGTTTGAAACTTTAAATAATGCTTTAAAGTTTTAAGTTTTAAAATCCCTCTATTTGAAGAGGACAAAGGTTTTATGCTATGAAATTTGAGGCCGTTAGCTAGACACAACTGTTTTTCATTATCTAGCCTTCCTTCTGTAGATTCAATCTACATAACAATTATTTGTTTACCTGTGCCTGGTATGGTTCTAGGCTTTGGAGATATAGAAGGAAAAGATTCCTGTTCTTATGGATTTATTTTCTAGTGTGGAGAGACCAAAAACCAAAACAAAACAAATGAAGAAAATGTCATGTGAGTGATGTTATAAAGTAACAGTGGTTCCTATGAGAGTGATGGGGGTGAAAGGCTTACTTTAGACAAGCTAGTCAGGTGATATTTGAGATGTGTTGCTAAATAGGGAGTCAATCATACAAAAACGTCCTCCGGGGCCAGGACCCTTTCTTTGGTTGGCAGAGAGCAGCACTGTGGGTAAGTTCCCCACAATTCTATAGATCCCAAGGAGAAGGGAGGGGCTGAGCTATCTCTGCCCAGTTCTCTTCCCAATTTATTGATGCAGTAATTAAAGATAACTTCATTGTGAGGATTTTTTTTTAAATGAAGCAAAAGCTTTAAAGTACCTTTGTAAAACCTTTCATGAAACCAGAGGAGCAGAATGAACATATTCATGCTCCCCTCAAAAAAAAGTCTGGATTTTATTCTAAGGACAATGGGAAGCAACTACAAGAATTTAACCAAAAGCATGATTCTGACTTGCATGTTTAAGGGACCATTCTGGCTGTAGCCTGAAGATGACATTGTAGGAGGGTAAACAGTGGTAGCAGGCAGACTAGTTGGGAAGCTGTTGGAATGACCCAGGTGAAAAATATGTTGGTCTTCTAAGGAAGTCATCGTGGAGGGAGTGAGAAGTGGTTGAATTCTATGCTAGTGATCTCACTCGTGTTATGACCTTGCTCAAACCAGTTCTGAGCCTCTGAAATGACAACCTTAAAATGTCTTCTATTTATCAAACTTAAGTAGGGTAGAGATGGGGAGAAGTGGACAGATTCTGTTTTGGAAGTTGAATTGAATGTGCTTGCTAACGCATATGCTATGGGGTGAGGGGACAAGAGTTAAGGGCTCCACATACACACTATGAACTAGCCACCTGCTAAACAATGCATCGTCTCAAATTACGCTCTGCCTTGTCATATTTCCATGGCTTGTGCTGTTGTTTCTGCTACCTAGATAAACTATTCTCTAACTTTCTGCCTGGTTAATACCCACTGATCCTTCAAGTTGTAATTAAAATGTCACTTGCTCTCTAACACCTCCCTATCTAAATTAGACACTCCTCTTTGACCTTCAAAAGACTCAGTGCATGTACTCCTAGGAAAGCAATTACCATACTGAATCACAATTGTTGATTTACATCCCAGACTCCCCTCTGGAGTGTGGGAGTGATAGTCCACAGGGAGCGTGACTTTCCTCTCTGTACCTCTATTTCCTTACATTTTACCTCGAATATGGTATAAACGTAACATGTTTGCTGTGAAACTTAATAAACAAATCAGTTCATTGGTGTCTTCTTCCAATCCAGAAGGCTCACGATTTTGTTGTGGTGGTGGTTATAAGTACTACTTGGAAAATTGCCTCCTTTCATTACCTCTCTTTAATGGTGAACATGTTAGAGAACATGGGTGCATTCATTTAGTAGGTTACATAATTGAATGTCTATGTCAAAGGAAAAATTGCACTGGATAAAGTTAAACAGGCAAGGAAGTTTTTCAAGATTGCAATAGGGGAGAGAGACCAGAACACAGTCTGAGCTCAATTCGGCTGAAACAAAGGGCTGGGGAGTTTTTAAGAGCTGAGGTGGGAAGAGTCTTAGGCCACCTGTGTTTACTAGTTGTCCTTACCGAAAACAAGAGTCAACTTTCTTCTATTGTCCTCACAGGAGGTCATTTTACAATTTGGAGCAAGGCACCTACAGGAGTTAGGCACTCCCACTCCCACAGAGACTGGGAGGGAGGTCCAGAGCTTCAGCCTGGAGGAGGACAGCATCTCACAGTCCACCTGGAGCAGGTGGGTCAGTTTTAGTAATTTTATATCATCCAAGGAATAAGAATGTATAATATGCGCATACAGTTTGCTCTCAGTTGGAGCTACAGGAGGCAGCCTGGCATCCTTATCTTTATTTCTTCCCCCACTTTCAGGTATTCCTGGAGCTCTCCAAGAAGCAGGAGCTAAATGACTGATGAAGAACTTCACCCCTCAGGGAAGTGGAAGCTCCTGCCACAGAAGGAGCCTTGAGGCCACAAATACCCTAGGTTTCTGCTCAAGCCTGTGGTGGTTTCCTTGATTTTATTTCAAAGGGCTGGCACCCAGGTCCTTCAGACAGATATTTTTAGGTTGTAAAACTGGTAAGAAGCTTTTAATAAGATTTACATATCAAAGGGGCAGAGAAAAGTCACAATTGCAAGTTTTCTAATGTAAATTGTATAAGAAAAGGGTTGAGGGCCTAGAGTCAAGTCCATTTAACTTAGTCAAGCAAACTTAGTCAAGGGAAATATTAGACCATTTTGGTCATTGACCACATTTAAGATTATATTTACTTTGTTATACTATTGGCACAAAGATTGTCAGATTACCACTTTAAGACGGTAATTGCTTTAATATCCATTTATCAGATATCAGGAGCTACAACAGCCTTTCACTCTTTCAGTGGGTGTTTCAGACTTCCAGATGCCTGGGAGAAGGGTATGATGATGACTTTATTTTCTATGAACTGGGCAGCCAGTCTGATTTACAATTCTCAAAACTATGTGTGTTTGGTAGATTTGTTCACACTATTTCTAAAGCCGTGTTGGCACAAAATTAATTGAGACTGGAGACTGTCACAACTCCTAAGCAGTCTTACAGGCTAACTCTTATTTGAATTTCATGCATCTCAAAATATCTAGGAAAAAAACATAACTACTGGATTCAAAGATTTCTTCTCTTGACAGGGCCTTTAATGAAGATTCTGTTTGAAAAAAATTTCAGGCTCAGTCTTACTAAATTTTCAGAATGTAAAACCTCCCTCAGAAATTCAAAGCATACCTTCCTGTGATGTTAATAAACAGACTTGTTATTTATTATGGTGGGGTGTTTCTTTTTCTTACAGTGGTTGTATAACGGAGTGATTTGGGAAATGCTGTATGTTTGTTTTGAATGTAAAAGATGTGGCATATAGTGAAATAGTTGATGAATTCCCTCCTCTCTCATTCTCATATTTATCTGTTGGAGACTCAGCATTTTGCAGGCTCATTCGAAAAACATTTTCCTCTCATTACCAAAGCACTGCTGTATCATCATTTTGATACTGGAGGGCCAGATTGTGTGACCGATGGGGGGTTAAGCCCTGCAGCAGCCAGGCTGTCAAGCACAGATTCTCATCGCATTTCACAAAGAAGAGTGTTTGAGTGAAGGATTCAGATTGCCTGCTTGGTCTTCTAGCACATTTTGATAAACTCTTTGACTTTTTCTACCCAGAGGGTCTAGAAGGAAAACCTAGGGAGAAATCCTCGACACCAAAGAATGAAGATTGGGGTAAAGGAGGACATGAAAAACCATGTTCATTTCTTTGGCTGAACTCATGCCTCCCTGGCATCCCTCTCCCCCTAATAAAAAGGAAAATTGATATTTTTAACTATAAAATTGTTGAAGATGGAAATCTAAATGCTTGCTGGAAGGTATCCACTGTAGCCTTACTGCTCAAAATGTGGGCCTCAGACCCGTAGAACTGACATCACCTGGGAGCTTGTTAGAACTATAGTCTTGGACCTCACCCTGCACCTACTAAAACAGAAACCCAGGGGGTTTATAGGCACATGGAAGTTTGAGAAGCACTGCACTACCCAATAGCTTTCTTTGCCTTATTAGTACAATAGCTCATTATAAACAACAATAATGCTGCATCAAGATTTCACTTAGCTCTAAGCAACAGAAAAGCTGGCAAACAGATGTTTAAACACATATGTGGTTGTGGAAACAAAGACCACCCAAATGAGAAAAAACAGAGGCTATTTATTCAGAACTTTCTATAACAAGGGAGGCACACATCATCATCTGCATTTGGCAGAGACTCAAAGGCAATTAGAGAAGTGGGAAAATTCTACAGTAAAAAAAAAAAAAAAGACAACGTGTCACATGTGCTCTGACTGGAAGTTATTGGCTTGGGGAAGCTGGAGGCAGGCTAACTAGGAGCAGGGCATCTTACATGATTGGTTTGGAGGGAAATATTGGCTTTTGCTGGTTGGTTCTGAGTTTGAAGAAGGAGAACAAGCAAAAACAGTTGTCAGTAACCCTTGAAAAAGTTCTGACCATTCTAGGCTCATTGCTGCTGACTACGGTTTGGCTTCCTGGGCTCTGTATGTGGATCAGAGTTCTATTGTTGTATGTAGTCTGGCCATTGTTTATATACTCAGCCTCTTAGGGTCAATGTTTCTCACATAACAAGAAGTCCAGTGTGGGCATCCAGGGCTAATATAGCCATACAAGTCATCAAGGCACCTGGCTCTTTCCACTCTCTGACTCTACCATTCTTAAGTGTTTGGATCTCATGGGGATACAAAAGTCTGTCAGAACTCTAGGCATCACTTATGAATTCTGGACACAGAAATTCAGCAAAGGGTTAGGTAACCACCACCTAAGCCTTCTCCTGTAAGGACCTGTCTTTTGATTCATCAAGAAAAGTCCTTGCAGGGATTTCTGTACCTTTGTTGTTAGTCGAAATTTGGTCTCCCAGTCATTCCTGACTGACAGAAAGCTTAGAATTCTAATATTCTGTACCCAAGCCCATATTTTGAGCAAGACAAGGGTAAATATAGGAACTGGCTATTTGAGCTGCCCTATGTTATCTTCCACACATGTATATGGAGATTCTCTAAAGAAATACACTTTAACCGAATATACACTAGTGCCTCAAATCATCTGCAATTATAAGTTCCAGCTTCCATAATACCCAAAGTTCTAGTTGTGTCACTCGAAGAAAAGACAAATCTTCCTGCCCACCTATGATTATGCCATGTCTGAACGATGTGTCACATATATCAGATGTATCCATTCACATGTCTCTACGTTTAGACTTATTCATATCCTTAATCCATATTCCCAAAACTATCTCATCAGGTATATACTATATTCATCCTATTTTACACACGAGGAAGCTGAGGATAGTCAAGCAATTTGTCCAAGGTCAGAAAGCTAGGTTATAAGACAGGAGTTAAACCCGGTTGAACTGGTTCCAGAGTCTGTGTTCTTCATCACTCTGCCATGTTGCCTTTCATTAGGTACATGGTTTCAGAGATGAATTCAATTTAATGGAAATAAGTGCTATGATGGAAAAAAGTAGAGAGTAAAAAGTGAGAGCATATAATAGAGGGCATAGACTAATTTGTGACAGGTTGGGGTAAGCTTCTCTCAGGAAGCTGTGTTTAGCTGACAGTTGGAGAATGAGTTGGAACAAGGTAGATGAAGAATTGGAAGAATTCCAGATAGAGGGAAAGACATGAGAATGAAAGTGCTGGAAGTTAAAAGATGTGCATAGTAGCCAGGGCTTGGGCTGCCAAATCGGCTGCATAGACTGAACTGCATGGCTCCAAGAGGGACTGTTTTTCGAGACTATGATGGGACACACTTTGTGGTCCTGGCTTGGGCACAATGGTGAGGGCATGATGTGAAGCTAAGATCTTAAAGATTTTGGATACAAACCTCATTACCCAAGGAAATCAGAGTTAGGGAAATTCAAGAACTGGGATCTGAGGCTCTCCAACATTTAGAGTTTGGGGGGAAAAAAAGGGAAAGAAAACCATAATGACAAAAAAAGGGGACCAAACAGTGAGGTAAAAATAAAACCAAGCTAGTACAGGGAGGCAGAGAGAGCTGGTTCCTCTAGATCAGTTTAACCTTCTCTGTCACAGCAACAGAACCTTCACTTTTCGCCAAATCTATAGCAGCTCAGAATAAATGCTATACTTCTCAGCTCCCCTGGTAGAAGTGTGTTGTGGGTTGAACAGTGTCCCCTCCAAAATTCACATCCACCTGAAACCTCAGAATATGACCTTATTTGGAAATAGGGTCTTTGCAGATGTAACTGAGCATCTTGTGATGAAGTCATCCTGGGTTGGGATGTATGGCCTCAGTCCAGTGACTGGTGTTCTTACAGAAGGGGATTTGGAAAAACACATGCACAGAAAAGAGGGCATCTTAAAGACAGAGGCAGATACTGGAGTTATTTTCTCACAAACCAGGAAATACCTGGGACTGAGGCAGGAGACAGATGGACCCCCAGGGTAAACAGTTTGAGTTCGTTCCTTGTGGACCAATACTCTGAGATGGGAATAACAGGACAATTGATGGAGGAGGCTGGGCCTTGCCTAGATAGAAGATAAGAGACCACATATTCCTCATTCTTGAAGTCAGGAGACCTCCCCAACTACACATGTGCAGAAAGTCTCCTTGTAGGTCAAAAGGAGAGTGACGCCAACTAATGCTCACTTACCCATAGGCCTCTTCAGTAGAATCCATCTTGGCTAAGAGATGTGTGCACACGCATGGGAAAATTCTGAGCTATACCAAATATGGACTTTGAACCAGGCAAATCAAAATGATTGGTCAAAGGAAACAGGGAAGAAATGCCCCATATAAGTGATTTAAACTGCCACGAGGGCACGACTCTCTCTCTGAGCCTGCCCGTGTGTCTATCCACTGGTACTATTTTTTCTCTTAATAAATACTTTACTTGTTTCACTACTTTCCATCTTTGTGGGAATTCTTTTTCCTCAAAGACGTAGGGCCAGGGCCTTGTCACTGACCACTGGTGGTATGGTGGCTAGGATTAGGTGTTCTCACTGCTGTGACCCGACCTCAATCACTGGCCAGGAACCGAAACCCTGCTTTGAGCCGCTGCAGGCCAAGGCCACCAGAGATCAGGACCACTAGAAGCTAGAAGAAATGTGGAAGGATTCTTCTCTCAAGTCTTCAGTGAGAGCATAACCCTTCTGGCACCTTGACTTCCAACTTCCAGCCTCCAGAACTGACAATAAAGTTCTTGAATCTTTCCCTTCTACTAGATTCACTCATTAAGTGATCTCTTCCAGTCATACATATGTATTTTAATTTATTTTTGGTTAGGTAATATATCCACAAAACATAACATGCACAAAGTACAAAAAAATATATATCAAGATGTTCTCTCCAGTAATTGTTCCAAGCCACATAGTTCACCTCCCAGGAGGGGACTGCTATCAGTTACTTTTCCAGATAGTCTTTGCATATACAAACATACACATGCCTATGTGTATGTGATATATGCACACATGCTTATTTATATACATACTTGTATTTTTAATAGATACCGGTTCTGGCCTATACTCACTGTTCTGCATGTAGTGTTTTTACTTAACTTGTCTATAAAATTATTTAACAGTTTTGCCCCATTATTTTTCATTATTGCATAGCATTCCATTTTATAAGCCTGCCCAAATTCATTTAATCAATCCCAACTAATGGACATTTGGACCATTACCAAATTCTTATTAAAAATGTAACTGAAATATTGTTAGTTTTTGATCTGTAAGAATGTCCACAGGCTAAATTCTTAAGGAGAATTGATTCAAAGTGTATATGGATTAACTTTGATAATCATTACCAAGTGGTCTACAGGTTCAATGCAATCCTTATAAAATTATCAATGGCATTTTTCACAGAACTAGAACAAAAAATTTTTTAATTTATATGGAGACACAAGACACCAAATAGCCAAAGCAATCTTGAGAAAGAAAAACGGAGCTGGAGGAATCAGGCTCCCTGACTTCAGACTATCCTACAAATCTACAGTAATCAAGACAATATGGTACTGGCACAAAAACAGAAATATAGATCAATGGAACAGGATGGAAAGTCCAGAAATAAACCCACACACCTATGGTCAATTGATCTACAACAAAGGAGGCAAGACTATACAATAGAGAAAAGACAGTCACTTCAATAAATGGTGCTGGGTTAACAGGAAAACTACATGTAAAAAAAAAAAATGAAATTAGGACTTCCCTCGTGGTTCAGTGGTTAAGAATCTGCTTGCCAATGCAAGGGACACTGGTTTGAGCCCTGGTACAGGAAGATCCCACATGCCACAGAGCAACTAAGCCTGTGTGCCACAACTACTGAGCCTGCACTCTAGAGCCCACGAGCCACAACAACTGAAGCCCGTGTGCCTAGAGCCTATGCTCCACAACAAAAGAAGCCACTGCAGTAAGTCCGCACACCGCAACAAAGAGTAGCCCCCACTCATCGCAGCTAAAGAAAGTCCACATGCAGCAACGAAGACCCAATGCAGCCAAAAATAAAATTAATTAATTTAAAAAAAATGAAATCAGAACATAGTTTAACACCATACACAAAAATAAACTCAAAATGGATTGAAGACCTAAATGTAAGACTGGATACTGTAAAACTCTTAGAGGAAAATAGGGAGAACCCTCTTTGACATCAATCACAACAATATCTTTCTATCCATCTCCTAAAGTAATGGAAACAAAAGCAAACAAATGGGACCTAATTAAACTCAAAAGCTTTTGTACAGCAAAGGAAACCATAAACAAAACAAAAAGACAACCCACAGAATTGGAGAAAATATTTGCAAATGATGCAACCGACAAGGGGTTAGTCTCCAAAATTTACAAACAGCACATGTGGCTTAATATCATCAAAACAAACAACCCAGTCAAAAAATGGGCAGAAGACCTAAGTAGACATTTCTCCAAAGAAGGCATACAGATGGCCAAGAGACACATGAAAAGATGCTGAACATCACTAATTATTAGAGAAATGTAAATCAAAACGACGATGAGGTATCACCTCACACCAATCAAAATGGCTGTCATCAAAAAATCCACAAACAACAAATGCTGGAGAGGGTGTGGATAAAAGGGAACCCTCCTACACTGTTGGTGGGAATTTAAATTTGTACAGCCACTATGGAGAACAGTATGGAGGTTCCTTAAAAAACTAAAACTAGAGCTACCATGTGATCAGCAATTCCACTGCTGGGCATATATCTGGAGAAAACCATGGTCTGAAAGGATACATGCACCCCAATGTTCACTGCAGCACTATTTACAATAGTCAAGACATGGAAGCAATCTAAATGTCCATCGACAGATAAATGGGTAGAGAAGATGTGGTACAAATATATAATGGAATATGACTCAGCCATTAAAAAGTATGAAATAATGACATTTGTAGCAATGTGGGATGGATGTGGAATTATCATAGTAAGTGAAGTAAGTCAAATGGAGAAAGACAAATATCATATGATATCGCTTATATGCAGAATCTAAAAAAATGATAATGAACTTATTTACAAAACAGAAACTGACTCATACACTTTGAGAACAAACTTATGGTTACTGGGGGGAAGGGTGGGGCAGAGGGATAGATCAGGAATTTGAGGCTGACATATACACACTGTTGTATTTAAAATAACCAACAAGGACCTACTGTATAGCACAGGGAAATCTGTTCAATATTCTGTAATAACCTGAATGGGAAAAGAATTTGAAAAAGAATAGATACATGTATATGTATAACTAAATCACTTTGCTGTACATCTGCAACTAGCACAACATTGTTAATCAACTATGCTCCAATATAAAAGAAAAATTAAAAGAAAAAAAATAAAGAATCCATATCCCAGTTCCAACATAAAAAAAATCATTACCAAGTAGCCTTCAATAAAGGTTGTACAAATTTTGACTTTTAGCTACACCACATGAGAACACCTGTTTCTCCACATTTCAATCACACTGTATTTTATCATTATTGTATGTATTATACACTGATAAAAGTTGTACATTGATACATCTTTGATCTTTGGTGATTGGAAAGGTAAGATAAATGTTGAGCATATTATATTTAGAAGTCATTTGCATTTCTCTATACTGATAGTCATTTTTCTACAGAAATGTTGGTATTTTTCTTACTGATTTACAGATGTTTTTCTTTTATGGAAATTAGCCATTATCTCTAGTATGAGTAATGAAAGAAAAAACTAGAAGAAATATTTAACTTCATCATAATTTTATGATGCATCCATTTTTAAAACCTGTAGCTCATTTACATTAATCTTCTATTACTTCTGAGTTTATCTTCTTAGAATTCCCATATTCCTATTACACCTATTCCTTATTCTGAAAATTGGCAAGGGGAAGAATTAAACATTTTTCTTGACTAGTCAGTAGAAATTTAGACAGAATAATAAATAGACCCAGTTGATGAAAGAAAGGAGAGGAAGGTTGGTTTACAGTTATCACCTGTGAATTGCTCTTCCCAAATATAAAACCTGATTCTAATTAAGACTTTAGTTCTAACTAATATTTTACAGAAAATGTAAGGGAGAGAAACAAATTAAATCATGAGAAACAATTTGGTAAGTCCAGGAACAATCTAAGATATTCTATTAGGACAGCTTGACCTGATTTAAAAAAATCAATGTCATATAAAAAAAATATGTGCTTTTACAGATAAGATCTAAGAGACATAACCAAATGCAATCTGTGATATTCGATTGGATCCTGTTCCAAATTAAAGTATTTATAGCTTGTTGGCAAAATCATAAGCAAATTCAAAATCCTATTATGCTCAAATTTTTCCTAATGTATTAATTGTATTGGAACAAATTCTTTCATAATAAACATTATAGCAGAACTGATTATATTTTCAATTTTGTAAACTGTGATAATGATACTGTAGTTATTATGTAGGAGAGTCATTTTGGGGGGATACATGATCAAGAATTTAGTGATGAAGTCAGATCTTCTATAACTCACTTTGAGGTGACTGAGCAAAATACAACATAAGTAATATGACAATGTTTAGGATTGTTGAATTTAGGTAGTGGGCAAAAATGTTTATTGCATTTAATTTTTTTAATATGAAATAATTTAACACTGCTTCTGTAGTTTTCTATTGCTTCTGTAGTTTAACTCACAGTATATAGGTCAGAAGACCAGATACAGAGTAGTTCAACTGTGACCTCCAGTTCCAGTATCACAAAATCATATTCAGTTAGTCAGCAGGGCTGATTTCCTTTCTCAAGGTTTGGGGAATGAATTTGCTTCCAAGGGCATTCAGGTTGTTGGCCAAGTTAATTCCTTTTGTTTATAGGACTGACTGAGCTCCCTGTTTCCTTGCTCGCTGTCAGCTAGGCCCAGTGTCTCCTCCTAGAGGCTGCCATATTCCAGCTCACGCTTTCCATATGGTCTCCCTTCAGCAAAGGTGGATCAAATCTCTCACACTTTTAACCTCTCAAACTTCTTCTGCCACATCACTGTGACTCCAGCCAGAGAGTTCTCTGCTTTTAATTACACTCATGTGATTAGATTGGGTTCACCTGGATAATCCAGGGTACTCTCCTTATCTTAAAATTAATTGCCACAATTATATTTGCAAAGTCCCTTTAGCCCTGTAAAGTAATACAATCACAGGATCCAGGGATTAGGGTGTAGTTGTCTTTGGGGGACCATTCTGCCTACCACACTATATATTTGAAAATTTTATAATGGAAATGTAAAAAACATAGAAATGCTTCTCTACTACAAAATAATAACCACCACAACATTCTATGTTGTTCCTTTTAGAGTTTTTATGATTTTGTTTTTATATGCAAGTCTTTGATCCATTTATTGTTTATTTCTCTCCTTCTTACATGGGGTACATAGGGAGGGTGACACATGCTGTCAGCATCACCCATTTCTTTGAGGGGGGTGACTGCCACAGCTCTGGCCACTCAGTATAATTCATATTCTTGCAGAGCCTTGTGCTTGAGTTTCAACTTCAGTTAAAACTAAAAAAAGGTCCATCCCATGAAGAAATCCCTTCTGCTTATGCTTAGTTCAATTTTAAAAAGTGAATATTTAAAAATTTCTTCCCTGTATCTGCATCAGTTGCCTTAAAATATTTTTTAATCCAAATTTGACTGCTTTTTGTAAACTGAATTCTTGGGCCATATTGCAAAAGGTAACTGGGCTAGAGGCCTCCTTTGGGTCCTGGCTTGCTATTACTTCCTTAATTAGAGCCTACTGGGAGTTTAGAACGCAGGAGGGGAAACTCGTTGATAAGGAAGGTCTGTAAATTATCCATTATGCTCTGACATAACAACTGGGACAGCTGGAGCATTGGCTGAGTGGTATGGAGGAGAAATAAAGCTTGAAAGGTGGATAGGGTATTAACAGAGAAGGAAGGCTTGGGCAGACCAAGATCCCTCTGGATCAGTGTGTCGGCAGAAATAAGGTACTTTTATAAACATGGCAGCAGGCATTCACTTATGTCTGGTAAATCAGAGTGTTCAATTGGAAAAAAAATCCAGGGAAAAAGGCAGCTTTCTCAAAAGACAATGCACATGGGGTTGATGGCATATTTAGCTAGATCACAGCTGAGGTCGATTACCAAGACTCCTTGCTCTTACTAAGCTGGAGGGTTATATTACCTACATATTTTCTAGTACATCTTCATGCTAACTAGTACATGTTTTAACTGCCACTTTTTCTAACTCTGATCTTTGGCTTTAAAATACAGAAACTCAAACCTCCCACATGCCCTCCAAATTACGCCAGCCTGAGGTTTACAAACGATTTAGGGGCTTAGGGTTTCCAACCTATGGGGCAGAGTGTAGGCTCTAGCAAGAGAAAACCTTTCGCTCAAAGACATACTTACCCTTGTTTACAGTTTGCTTTTGGTTGGCCCTGGAGAAGAGACAAGGGAATTCGGTTGGGTTATTGGGCTTTAAAAAGTATTGATTTGGAATTCAGAATTTGGGAAACGTATAGCATTTAGCAGATGCAGGAATTTTATTATAGAAATAAAAAAGTCAAAATGTGTGGAGACAATAGATGCAAAGTGTTTTTGACTGAAAGTGGAATAGTGACTACGAGCCAGATTTAGAACAGAATCAAAGTTACTGGGGCATGTGTGCTTCATAGGGCATAAAACATTGGCATACTCAGAAAAAAGTTCTACATATGGAACAGTTGTGGCTATTAGGCCACTTCATAACATTCTTTTTCTTAACTTGTCAGGCCTTTGTGTTTGTTTGTAATAAGAAAGCATTAAAATCCTTTATCAGGCTACTTCCCCAATATACGTAAGCAAAAGTCTCCTGTTTTTCTCTCATTTTTTTGTTTTCTTCTTATTCCCTTTCTACTTCCTGCATTCTTTTCTTTCTTATCTTTGTATCTTTTTACTTTTTAGTTTGTGACGAAATTGAAAAACAATTTTACATTTGCTTTAGAACCGTATCATAAAAGCAATACTCCCACCATTGAATTTAAACAATCAAAGACTAAAGAAAACGTTTTCCCTTTTGAGCAATAGGTCACACTACTCCACTTAAATGTCACTGAATTTTGCGTTTTAGTATTTTTGAACGCTTAACAGGAATTTGAAGTGTGGTTCTCAGACCACCCATGTATTCGTTTTCTATTGTTGCTGTAACACATTATCACAAACTTAATGGCTTAAAACAACATAAATTGATTACCTTATAGTTCTGTGGGTTAGAAGTCCAACACAGATCTCATTTGCTAAAATCAAGGTGTCAGCAGTGCTGCTTTCCTTTCTGGAGGCTCTGGGGAAAAAAAAAAATCCATTTCCTTGCCTTTTATAGCTTCTAGAGGCAACCCACATTTCTTGTTCCACGGCCCCCTTCCTCCATCTTTAAAGCCAGCAACACTGCATTTCTCTGACCCTTCCTCTGCAGTCCTGGCTCCCTCTGACCACAGATGGGAAGGGTTCTCTACTTTTAAGGATTTGTGTGATTAGATGGGGCCCACCTGGATAACCTAGGCTCTTGTTCCCCATCTCAAGGTCCTTTGCCATAAACCCTTTTTCTGTGTAAGGTAAATAGTCACAGGTTCCAGGGATTATAACGGGGGAGGGGGAGTATTCGGCCCATCACAACCTCTATCAGAATCACCTGATTTTCTTGTAATTAAAAAAAGGGAGATTTTTGCACTCTATCTGCACTCTATGCCGAAACAAGATTGAACCCCAGGGCTTTGCATGAATTTGCCCTTTTAAGAGTTTCCCGGATATTTTTACGCACATCTCTTCCTCACTTTTTGTACCATTCTTTATCTTTGACCAAGTCAGAATTGAGTTGCCTGGGGACCCAGAACAAATGCTCTCTGAGGAATTTGCATATTGGTAGACTAGGTGGTCATGGAACGGTGTCCCAGTTATTTCTAACTCCTCAGCATAACTGTGATGTCTTTAAAAGATTCCTAAAATTTTCCAGCATTTTAATTTAGGATAAAAATGTACCGTGTTTAAGTGAACTAACACCTACCAGATGCTTCAGCCCAATTTTAAGTGGTCTACATTGTTTTAAACAGAAGTTTAAAGATATGGAGAGCTGTCATGCTCCTTGCTATTTAATTTAGAATCTGGAATTCACCCAGTAGACTATAGTGGCTATAAAGTGAGCCAAGTGAATGATAAGTGACTCACAATGTGGAATCAAAAGTGATCCCTGTGCTCTAATAGCTAGACACAGTGAGGCATATGAAGGGCTGAATTTCTTCCATAAATTGGAATGTCTTGTAGTAATAGATGTCACTTATTTCTTTATTGTTGCTTTAATTAGCATGGCTATTATTTATTAAAATTTAATATTATTAATTGCATATGAGTACATTAGTGTCCATAAATTAGTGTCTACCAAGAGTTTGATAGTTATATTTTTGGTGATTTTGTAACCTGAAGTTTTCAATGATGTCAAGCCATAATCTTCATTTAGATTTAGAAGATCAAATTTAATTATAGCATTAAAATAACAATAAAACTCTGCTTTATACCATGTAGTTCTGTAACATTTAATAAGAATACAGGAAGAAAACCATGATTCAGCAGAAGGATGGAGCCAAGAACTATTGGAGCAAAAACAAGAATGAATGTGCTGCAAGGTTGGTCCTATTGCTAGATGAACTAGTTGGTGCTTAGCAGTATCATTTGAGCTTCTTTCCCCTTTCTTCAGTAAGACTTAATGAGACATTTATTTCATTTCTAGGCTTAAGTTTTGACCTCTTGGGATTTTCTTTGAAAATGCAAACATTCTTTGGAAAGATACCACGCTGAGTATCTAATAGATTAAAACTGAGGAGTTTGTCTAGTTTCCGCCAGGTTAAGAGAGATTGGGAGGAAAGAAGTAATTGTTACAAGAATGAGAGTGACAGAAAATGGAAGCTAGGTGCTCCTAAAAGCTACTTCACGGTTTTTCTTCTGAGTCTAGCACAAGATTCTGCACATAGGCCAGAAGTCCAGTGGGAGATATCATCCCCCAAAATCCATTCCCCTTTTCCTTCAAAGTAATAGACACTCCCCCAAATGTTAGTGGTAATAACAGTTTCCCAGAAAAACACTTGCCTCCTTTGTATCTTTGGCCATGTGACTATGTTCTTTGCATGTAAGAATAAGTGATGTGTCCTCAAACAAAGACAAGCCTTTTTTTCTTCCTTTTTATTCTCTTAGTTCTGACATGCAGTTATGCTAGAGCTGCTCAACCCTCCTGGCTGCAGGGTGGAACATTTTCAAACTGAGAGCAAAGAACAGAGGAAGCCTGCATTACTGATGGTCATGGAGCTACACCACCAGCTCTGAACTGCCTAATTTACATGAGTGAGAGCTAATCATTTTTCTCAATTAAGCCACTATTATTTTAGATTTTTTAATGCTGGTTGCTGAGCTAAACACTAATTAAAACAGGTACTTTAATACATAACAATTCCTTTCACTACTGGTTTAGAAGCAAACAGTACCTGAAAGAAGAATAAGTAGCAGGTGAGTAAGAAGCAGTGGGCAAGCATACTAAATAAATGTAAATATTTCACTGGTCTTGTATGTTTTTTCTCCTTTTTAGTCACCATTTATCCCTGCTTCTCTCTTCTACTTTCTTGCATTCCACTGACTTACAAATCTCTTCATACACCTGCTTTCACATAGGCATTCATTTACTTATTCACCATTTATTAAACACCTATTGAGTTTCACAGCCCTGGGTAATATGAAAGGAATACAGATAGGTTTCACAATGAGACATGAATGCCATCTGCAGCCTTTGCATTTCTTCAAATTGTAGGGCTGAAATTGATCTTAAGAATCAAGAGGTCCAACACCCTCGTTTCACAGGTGAGGAAACCAAGACTCAGAGGTATGGTGTTGCACAGTAGGTAGTGGTAGGAGTTCTGAAACCTGAGGCTCTCACATGGGGGACCAGTGTTTTTTACATTGTACCTGTTTCATTTCAGGGTTTCCCATGCAGTGGGGGCTTCCTTTACTTTTGAAGGGACATTTAATTTTGTAATTTAATTGAGGATAAAGGAGTATGCTCCAAAATTTTGCCTTTAGCCGAATAAATTTGAGTTCCCCATAAACCCTGCCTCCACTAATCACATGCTGCTTCCTAATAATGTGTGGGGGTGCGTGTGGTGATGACAACTTTGGAACCCTAGATTTTAATTGATTTTGAGAAATCTAGCAATACTTTATTTTACCTAAATAGTGGTGATTTTAATTGGATTTGTGCAGTGGTATGGAAGACTTAACCATGTCAGTGTAGATTGGTTAAAAATTGAATTGCCAAATTGGAAATTAGCTCCAAATCTTCCTGCCCATAGCGCCTGTAAAGATGAGAGAAATAACTCAAAGTGGTAGAAATGCCCTGGATTAACTGGGAGGTCTGAATACAGAAATCAGAGCAGAAACAGCTATTTTTCGTATCCTATGGCTGTGCTTCTCCTGTTCACCTTCCCCTTGCTGTGAAGTTTTAATGAATTGCTATAAAGGGTGAGGTAGTTTGAATCTCAGGAAAGATAAAATCATTGGGTCCCAAGAAAAACAAAACAGATGGCATGCCTTAAAATTTTTGCTTTCAAATTTCAATTATTCAAAAATACCTTCTGCAAAGCTGGTGTCTATTTTGTAAAGGGCGCTTACACAGTAAGGAAGTTGCTAAATGAGTTGGGGAAAGCAGGTTAGACTGCTTAAGGCATTTTATTTTTATTACAACAGAATGATATTTTAATTAGTTATTTACAGTGTTTCTGACTTGGAACTGGCTGCTTATGTGGCAGAAAACACCCATTCTCTGTTAGTAAATATGGGCTGATTTCTATCCTGTTTTGCTATTTTGAATTCTATTTTAAACATTTAATTAAAGTTTAGCTTTCTATCAGATTTTTAGAGTAACAAACTTTATTCACAATCTTTAATATACTTTATACTCTACTAAATGCCAATATCTGGTCCACCAGCAATTATGAGCATCTCCACATTTTGTGCAATGCTCTGCACTAAGTTCTGTGAGCAAAGGTTTCATAATCTCAGGAAACTTAGAGTCTAATGTGGGAGACATGGATTACTGGAAGAGGAAGGAGAAGGGACCAACTCTTCCTGGAGGAACAGAAAAGTCTTCATAAAAGAGACACTACTTGGGACAAGAGCTAAAAGATGACTGAAGATTTGCAAGGCAGACAAGGTGGGGTTGGGGAGAATAGTCTAGAAAGAGAAAAAGCAAGAATAAAATCATGAAACCCGAGCAAGTACATGGCATATTTGGGTTATATTAAGTATTTTAAGGTGGTTGGAGAACTGAATATTTGAGGGAAAGTGGCAGGAAATAAATCAAATAGTTTTCCAGTGGAAGACTTCTTTTCTCCATGGAAACTATTTCATGTCTTTACCATGCTCCTCAATCTCTTGGGCTTCCATCCCACCATTCACTGGAGTTTCAGCTGATAACCTTGTTTCACATTATGATGACAAGAAGTCATCAAATGGGCACTTCATCTTTCCATCACCAAATCTACAAATATACCTCAACCAATCTCCATGGGTTCCTTTTATGACAGTGATTCAGCAGATAAAATGTGAGAGGCTAGTTTCTTCTCGTGTGTTTTGGATTCCATCCCCTTTTCCCTTCTCATGAAATTTTGTCTTCTGAGACTTTCCTTCTCTTCTGATTCTACCTCACACTTTCTCTCTTTCCCAGACTATTCTCATCAGGTAATAAATGGGTTCTAATACCTCCCATCTTAAAAACAAACAAAACAAACCAATCAACAAATTAAAATATTCCTTGACCCCCACCTGCTGCTTCAATTTTAGTGGTTAAGTAGTATGTATGCACCAACTATTTCAAGAAATGTATGTTAACTAAATGTACTGTGGTAATCATTTTGCAGTGTATACATATATGAAACTATTGTGTTGTACATCTTGGACTAATATTAATACAATGTTCAATGTTGATTATATCGCAATAAAACTGGACAAAAATAATTTAAGTCTCTTGCAAAGGAGTAAAAAGAGAGAACTCAAAAATGTAGAAATTTAGATGTGTTTTCAAAGAAGGAAAACATTAATACAGAATGCTGGGATGTGTGTTGTCTCCCAGTCTTGCAGCACAGGCTACAACTTGTGCAACAGATATTGGAAACTGAATAAAGAATAAAATATAAAAGCTGCTTTTAGAAACTCTCTCAAATACCAGGGACACAAATGCTGTCATCACACTTCCCTTCCCTAGGCCAGATTACATTTCTGAATTTTGGCTTTAGGAATGAAAACATAGTAACAGACTTTCTTCCTGTGGATTGCTCAGGCTCATTAAACTTGTCAGCAACTTACAGTCAGTGTCATATATTTCAGTTTTACTGCAACTTTCCAAAAAAGCTTGACGTTGTTGAATTTTTCTACACCGTTTTCCTGGAACCCCAATCTTAAAATGGTCCTGAGAAGGAGTTTTGAAGTAATGGAGCCAATATAAATTAAATTCATCCACCATGATCAAGAGACAGCTGGGTGGTCATGATAGAGGCACTGAACTTGTTGTCAGGATACCTAGATATAAATTATGGTTTGTGTCATTTATAATCAGCGAGAGCTTATTTTTCTACAGTCTCTGAGATTCTGTTGTTTTTAATATGTGAAATAGGAACAATAATATCTACTCCATAGGATTGTTGGGAGGAAAAAATGTCTAATCTTTGGGGAAATATTTAGTACGGTACCCTTTATTCAGTGGGTTCTCAAGACACATTTTGCTATATCTGGATCAAAATTCACATGGTCGATACTAATAACCATTAAAGTTTGTATTTTGGAGTTAGAAGAGAACTTACATAATTTTTACCAATTCATTCCCTTTGTAGGAAATCAAAGCCAGTTGAATTGACTTGCTTGGGAATACACAGCTAAGGGCAGTCCTAGGGCTGAAACCTTGGTTTCCTGTGAACAGACCTGTGGCCTTTTTACCAGTGGACACTGCTGGAAGAAAAGTGACATGGGTCACTATGTATAACCAGACATCATGTGTTGCAGAATGTGCTTCTGTTAAGAGAAGTAGAACATTTAGCAATTTTATAGCTGTGGTGTATGGGGGATTGGGTTCAAAAAGGGCTCTTCTGTTAGCTAACAATGATTTCTGGTAAGTCATTTCTTTTTTTTTTTTTTTTTTTGCAGTATGTGGGCCTCTCACTGCTGTGGCCTCCCCCATTGCGGAGCACAGGCTCCAGATGCGCAGGCTCAGCGGCCATGGCTCACGGGCCCAGCCGCTCCGTGGCACGTGGGATCCTCCCAGACCGAGGCATGAACCAGTGTCCCCTGCATCGTCAGGCTGACTCTCAACCACTACGCCACCAGGGAAGCCCTGGTAAGTCATTTCTTAACTTTGAGTAACAGTCTTTATCATAACCCTCTCTCATAATTGTTGCCTCAGTTAGATTATGAAAAGTTATGTGACTGCACCTAGCACTATGTTTTGGACACAGAGTGTTCAATAAATATTTGTGAAATTTGGACTCATGTTGTGAATTCATTTAATATATTCTGCCAGTCTAGCTAATTTAGACAAAGAAAATATTTGCCTCAAATGGTCTCTTCCCCAATTGTCTAAACAATTCTTTTCTAACTCTCTGATTCTTAATGCCTATGGAAGTTTAATCATGATGAGCTATAATAGTAGTTAACTTCCTAAGGTCACACTTCAGCAACAGAAATTGAATTGCAGCATCCAAGTAGCTGTCCCAAGTTTCTTTAGATAATCTCTTTGTGATCATGGAATTTAATTTTATTTCTTCCATCCTAGTTACTCATTCCACGTCCAGCCATGGAAGAAGGCTACAGAAGTTTTGTTTTGTTTCGTTTTTTCCTTCCCTCCAAACGTTAACCAAAGATAAGCAGGTCTGCCTTCCTGTCTTACTTTAAGGCCAAAGTGACATCCAAAAGGGGATTGCTTTTAATTGGATCTATTTATATTGTTTTTCATTTGGCTGGGGCACTGACCCATGCCAGGAGCACTTCTGCCCAGTGGCCTGCCCCAAATTGATACAGTACTTGACGTGTTACACTCCATTTCCTGAGCTACAGTCCTGATAGAGTCTATTTCCATAACCCTCAGAACCCTGACATCACTGGCATGACAGACTTTTCCTTTAACAATGGCCTGTCCCCAAACCAGCTTTCAATACACTACTCCATTATTAGAAATATATATTTTGTTAGCTATAAAATCATTTTATACTCCACAGTTATGTGATTGTGGAGTTTTTCTTATGGAAGTCCTTTAAATTCAAGCTGTCACTTCACCCTTAGACCTGAGCAGTGGTGAGTGACTCCAGCTGGAGTGTTTCCCTCCTTCCTCAGCTGACAGGCATTATACTCAATTATTTTTCCCGTGCTCCTTGGTAACTTTTCATTAATAGCAATTTAGTGAAATCTTGAGAAAGACTGAGCTTATATAATGGACATACAATTTTCTGAATGGCTGCTAGTTTAAAAGCAGATTTCTATGCTCTCAAACAGATTGTGGAAGATCAGTATGATATGGAAAGATGTCCAATGCATATTGATATGTTGTTAAATTTAAAAAATTGTAGAATAACATGCTCAGCATAAACCCGTGTTTGACCCACACGTGCATACACACACACACACACACACACACACACACACACACACACACACACATATGTAAAAATATAAATCAAGAGAGACTGAGAAAAAGATCTGGAAAAAATGCACATACTGTTAACAGTAGTTATTTTTGTGAGGTGCAATTAAGGAGGATGTTCCCTTTATATTTTATATCTTTCATAATAGTCTGAATATTTGCAATGAATTACTCTTTTAGTAACTTTTTGAAATCAGAATAAAATGAGTTATTAAACATCAAGAATTAATAAAGGAAACTGGAAAAGGTTTGAGCACTCACATACTGTTGCAAGAAGATGTTTGGTTCTTCTGAGTGACACTGTGGGGAAGAAGGGACACTTGACATTCTTATGAGTGTTCTGAACATTTAAATTTTATTTTTAAACTAAGTTAACCTGTTAGGGGCCCCTCCATCCTTCTATATAAAATTATCATTTTTGACCACATGTTTATGCAATTTAAAATATTTACAATTTATTTACAAAGTCAATTTCAAAAGCACATACAGGTTTAAAATCAACTTGATGAAAGGAATTTAAGTCAGAAAGCATACACTGTAAAGCTGAAGTATTCTTTTGTGTTCAACTTCAGCTTCACTTCAGCAGTTACTTTCACTATGTATATATAAAAATAGTTGTATATTTTGACACTTCAACTTCTTTTTGGATTGCTATATTATAGCTCATTTCTACACAATTACAAATTAGGTGTTCATCACCATCAGTTTTAAGTACATTTCTATGTTTTAGATTTTTCTTAATTAATAAGGACCTGGTTTTGCTTCACAATGTGCTCCATCCAAAATTGTATCCACACTGTCACCTCAAAAAAAAAAATCATTTTCTATTTCGAGCATTGAGTTTATATTAGCATTAAAAATAATGTCGTATATCACCTTTGAACTAATGAATACCCTAACATTTTTCTTAGATTACATGAATTGGATGAAACAATATCACATTTATCAAAATTAATTTTTTGACATTCTATTTGAAGTATCTTATGACACATAAAATTTACATTTTGAGTTTATGAAATTCTTCTGTTACTGGAACTAGCATAATAACAGCTATTGCTTCACTTTCCATATGTGCACAAGAAAACTTGGAATTGAAAGCAAGCACTTTGATCTAAATGCAAAATCAATCTTCACAAAATAAATTGTAAACATAAAAACAAACAAAATTTACAATTTAGTTGTGTATGTTAAAATGTGATTTTTTTTAGTCTTCTCCAACATTAAGTGATTTATCTACTTAATGTTAATAGTTGTTAAATATATGTTGTTAAATAATTGTTGTTAAATATATGTTATAGCTAAATACACAACATATAAATTTATGTATGATAGACTTCTCTTTTTCTTTGGATGGTTTGTGATAGATTTATGTAGTTCCACAGTGTAGTACTGTTGCATTGTGTTCTGCTCAAAGTAAATATTTTAGATACAATCACTTTATCTTTTTTTATGGATAGGTGTAAGCAGAACCTTTCTGTAAGTTGGAGTCTATAAAAGAAATGTTTGTACTTGTTACAATGGCAAGACAGATTTTATTTAAACTACTGCAGTAGGGGAGAGAGTCTTCAGTATAGAATGGAGTTTAACTCCAAACACAGCAAAGATAGCTGTGGGGACTTGTAGCAAATAAGCAGAGTAAGGGGATCCATGGATGGAAAATTACAAAGAGGAACTCGATTAGATATCAAGTGTAGGGGGATTTTGCTAAACTGGATTCATAGGATTCTTGCTAAAGGTAGGCCAAAATAATCAGATATCCAGGGTGGGAGGATTCTTGATGAACTGATTTAGCAGGATTCTTTGCTGAAACTGAACTGGGAGTTGATGGCAGGTTGAGAAGAGGGCACAGAGGAACCTGATTAAAGTTTGGTCAAGGAGGGAGTCTTTGTCTGGTCTTATAACTGGTATTTGAGGAGTGCCATGGTAGGTTTAGGGGATCCAGTGTTTACTAACCAAGACTGCTAGAGTTTCCTGCACAATTTAGTGCATTTCTACATCACTGCACCTGCTTATGGGAGGAAAGTGACATGTGAGCTTGCTTGGCCCATGAGAAAAGTGCAGAAAATTGATTCATTCAACAGCTCAAGCAAGGCCAAACTTTTCTGTGCAACAGAGCATATTTCAGAGTGCTGACTGCAATCAGGCTGCCTGGACTCACATGGATCTCAGCTTTAACCCCTTGATAGCTCTATGACCTTGGGCAAGGTACCTCTAGGGCTCTGTTATTTTGTTGGTAAATAGGAATGATAATGGTAACTGTCTCATTATTGTGAGTATTAAATGAGTTTAACTGTGTAAAGACCCTATGGCCATAATAAATCATCACATGAATTAGATTTATTTATACAAATAAGTGCTTTTAATATTATCTTGCCTATAGTAAGTGTTCAGTAAGTGTTTCCTCTTGAGTTTGTAATACTAATTTTCTTCCTAGTGAGTTCTCCTGAGGATCTCTTTTGCCTTCTCCAAACCCCTCACTAGAACTTTCTCTAATGCTTGGTTTTTTCCACATCATTGCCACTACTAGATTTTAGCATTAAAAAAAATCACCAATCTAACAGGGGTAAAAGCCCATCATAGTCTTGTGTTTGATTCCTAGTGAGTTCTCCTTAGGATCTCTTTTGCCTTCTCCAAACCCCTCACTAGAACTTTCTCTAATGCTTGGTTTTTTCCACATCATTGCCACTACTAGATTTTAGCATTAAAAAAAATCACCAATCTAACAGGGGCAAAAGCCCATCATAGTCTTGTGTTTGATTCATTAATAAGCTTAAGCATTGTTTCAAAATTCTCTTCAGCATTCATATTTTTCTTTTTATTAACTCCTCATGTCACTTGTTCATTTTTAATATGTTGCTTTACTTTTTAGTATTGATTTGAATGGTATTTATAAAGAAAATTATCCTTTGTTCATCATTTAAAAAAGAACTTTCTCTAAACTCTCTTTAACAAGTCTGAGATTACTCTCTTTATCATTTTTAGAAGTAGATCTTACTTATTTTCTGTTTGCAGGCATCTAGAGAGTTTTTACAGTATTTAAAGTGTTTCATTATCCTGAGCAAAGGATGTGGGAGAATAGGGTTTCTATTTAATGATGGGGATATTGAGTTTAACACATATATTTGATGATTTCAACTTATTATTTATTTAAATATATGTTCACAAGTTAAATCATAACATTCCCCTATTTAAAAACCTGTGATGTAGTTTATTCTTCTTCCTAAAGATTAAACTTAAACTTTTTACCATACTCTTTAAAGTCCTGCATGTTAAACCCTTTAAACATCTGTCACATGAGGGCTTTTTACAGTTCATTAAATTTGCAAATGTCATTTGGTCTTGGAGTCTTTGCATGTGCTGTTCTCACTGCCAAGGATGCAGCTCCTTCCGTTCTTTGTATGGAAAACTCCTTTTTAGCATTTTTGTCTTAGTTAAAATATTACCTTCTCAGGGCTTCCCTGGTGGTGCAGTGGTTGAGAGTCCGCCTGCCGATGCAGGGGACACGGGTTCGTGCCTCGGTCTGGGAAGATCCCACATGCCGCGGAGCGGCTGGGCCCGTGAGCCATGGCCACTGAGCCTGCGCGTCCGGAGCCTGTGCTCCGCAACGGGAGAGGCCACAACAGTGAGAGGCCCGCATACGTCGGAAAAAAAAAAAAAATTACCTTCTCAGAGAGACTGACCCTAACCACATCTGTCGTTCTCTGTATCAGTCTTTTTTTTTTTTTTTTGCATCCTGAATGACACTTACAGGTTTAAATTACTTTATTGGTTTGCTTGTTTGTTCTTTGTATATATCACTAGACTGCAACTTACATAGTTTAAATTATACATTTGTAAATTATTATTGATAAATTTTCTCATTTTACCATTTTTTCAAAAGTTCTAATGAAAAGTATAACTTTTAGTTTAATTTTGCAAGTGAATTTCATACACTTTAATGTTGGTGGGAAAGCTATCATCAAATTAATTTTAAAACCCATGGAAATTGTTTTCATTGAATCAACAAATTCTCTGCCTTGTTGTGAACCCATGAAAAATCTATGTTGTGATCAAGAAGCGAAACTGACTGCTTAGAAAATTACAATGAACCTGTCTATTTTCATCTTCTAGTTTGAGATAAAAGAGGGAAGAGTGTCAAATCAAAGTAAACAGAATGTTTACTCCATTTTCAGTTTTAATAATTAAATGTATTATTCACAATTAAGGAGTTTTACTGACACACACCTACCTTCCCTGTTATTCCATGATGCCACATATAGTTTTCCTTTTATTTTTCCCCAAACCTCCTTATATCTCTCTCACCTACTTTAAATAAACAAATCTATGTAAATTTCTTTGTACATTGAATGCAAAGAAGGTCTTATACTTTGTTGATGGATATCTGGACTAATTCATAATTTATATTTGGGTCCTGATTTTAATATTTATATTTGAAAACAAATTCACCATTTTGTGGTGTCATATAGTTATATTTGCTTAAAATTTCAACAGCAATTTTACAAATATTTTCTGAGCATCTATTATAGCCAAAGCACTGTCCTAAATACAGGATATATGCTGGTGAATTTAAAAGATTCAAATTTTGGACAGATTCAAACTGGCCTTCTTCTAACTTAAAGTCACTAGTCACCACTTACAGGCCATGTGTAACTTATATAGAATCTTTCAGGTGCTACAAAGGGTAATTTATTTTATGTCTCTGTCTGACCACAGGGCATACAAGAGCTGTCACTATGGCTCTTTTTACAGTGTAATGAATATCGGTACTTTCACCTGCCCAGCCCTTCCTTTTTCTGGTATTAGAGAACTCCTTATTTTTCTTTTTTAGTCCATGTGATTTGAGTAGGACTGATGCTGCCTCCTGGAATGGCCACATGTGTTGGGCCTGGCCAAAGGGAATAGAATAACCCAAAGACCCAGTCTTTTGACTAAAAGTAGACATGTGAGCAAGCCAGGAAGTCAATATCAATCCGAGAATTTTGCCAGAAGAACTGGAAAATGAGTGCTCTCTTTCGACAGTTTTGTTATGCTGGAGGAATGTGAGAGAGAGCTGCTGCCAGAGAATGAAGCCAAAACAGAGTCAGGTGCAAATTACACATCCCGGACTTTGTTCCCAGCAGCCTTGAATCCAATCGGGCCTGAAGAAAGATTTTTCCTTCAACTTTTCACTTATTTGAGTCAATAGATTCTCTTTTTAAGTGAATTTTCTTTTTAAATGTTGTAATCAAAATAGCTTAGAAAAATATACATACTAACTGCTGAGTTTGTATCGAGCCATTAACTCTAGAACACAATGAATTGGGAACATGCTCAGAGAAGTTACAACTATTTCCTACGATGGTTGCTTGTAGGAACCAAATGGGTCAGCCTAGGAAGGAAGATGGAGAGAGAGCTGACAACTGGAGTAAACATCTATGCATGGCCTGGAGAACATTGTAATAACAGTTACTCATTCCTGCAGAGACGTAGAATCAGAAAGACAGCCTTAGTTACACTGACCATTGGGAAGCAAAACTCAATTGTAACATAACAGTTATTCTGCTTTTAATAGTTAATAAAGAGATATTTTAACAAATGCAAAATAATGTCCAATGGGCTAGTTATATTGAAGAGAAAACAGACTTGCTCTATATGCCTCAAATAGAACAGTGTGAACCCCAAGAAAGTGACTGCAGTTCCAGATGAGGAAAATTTTTCTGAACAAGTTTTCTGAAGAGTAAGTGGACTTTTCTGAGAAGTATCTCATCACTAGAGCTTTTTTTTTTTTTTTTTTTTTGTGGTACGCAGGACTCTCACTGTTGCGGCCTCTCCCATTGCGGAGCACAGGCTCCGGATGTGCAGGCTCAGTGGCCATGGCTCATGGGCCCAGCCACTCCGCGGCATGTGGGATCTTCCCAGACCGGGGCACGAACCCGTGTCCCCTGCGTCGGCAGGCGGACTCTCAACCACTGCGCCACCAGGGAAGCTCTAGAGCTTTTCCTTTACGTGCCAGATAACCACCAGGTGTCAATGTTGACAGGCAATTTAAGCACATAAAAGTAGGCTGGACATAAATCCCTTTCTTATCCTGTCCAATCTTGAGATGAGATGGTTCAATGAAAGTGGTAATCCCGCTTGATTTGGCAGTTATTCTACCTAGATCATTGAAACACTCCATTCTTCCAGGAAGGAGACATTCATTCAATTAACTCTATTTTGCATCTAGCTCTCTATTGAAATATGCTAAAGTTGACATAGAAATAGAGTCATAATAATTATTTTCTATATTGAAATGACCAATGAAAAACAAAACAAAACAAAGACATGAAAACTCTCTACCTGGAGTTCAAAAGGGAGTAGGAATTCAACAATCTTCCAATTATTTTGGTCAATAGAGACGGCTAAGCTATAAGATTTAAGTAATTAAGTGATTTGGATTTTTAGATCAATAAAATTAATTATGCATTTAACAAATCCTCATACTCTGTCATGTGGATCATTGTTTTTCAATTGTTATGTAGCTTTTAATGTGTGAAACTATTTATAATTAAAATTCTATATTTAGTTATTAAAAATAATAAGGACATGCTCTCTTAAGTGTATAATAGAATAAATGTAGGATTCTTGACTAAAATACATGCTTCTACCTTGTGGAGAGAGCACAAGGAGGTGATCCAGAGAATAGATTTGGGAGGAAGACAGTGGTGGGTTCAAACCTTTTAATAGTAGCTTTATAGATAAGTGACCCTAGACAGGTTATTAATTTTCCTCAGCCGCAGTTTCTTCATCTGTAAAATGGAGATAGTCTGCTCACCAAATCTATCTTTACTCCAGTTTCCTAATCTCAATTCATTTTAACACACTAGATCTCATAGTTTTACACTGTATCTACTCTTAATTTATCTGTTATCTCTCCTTTAAGTCCTATTCATCTTTTAGGGCTTAGCCTAAAGATTTCGTGACCCTTAATTTTGGTCCCTGTTATATCCATCAGACCACCTCAACCGTTCATTTACAGTAATTATTTTAATTGTAATTTTACTGTTCTTTTTCTTATGCTATTATGGTTTTAATCTCCTCCTCTCTTTTCTGTCTTAATCCTTTCTGGAACATCATTTCCTCATACCATGCCTGGCACATAGTGGTCAATAAATATTTGCAAAAGAATAAATGAAAGACTCCTACACAAATTCAATGAGAGAGTGCACACAGAGCACCTAGAAAACACTGTTTTGTTATTGTAAGAAACTGTTATTAATTAAAGCTTTGCACTATCCTCTCCTTTACCTACCAGAGTCTTGTCATAGCAACCTTCAAAATAGAAATGACACAATAAATTCATTTAAATATTTATAAAATTCCTTCACAGAACCTACCAAAATCATAATTATAGAGCTACTTATGTTTTTTACTATTTTACTGTCTCTGTCTGCCACTAGATGTTAAACTCCTTGAAGGCAGGGCCTATGCCTGGCTTATTCCTTGCTGTAGAACCAGTTCATCTCACAGTGTCATATCATGGAATTTGAGATTTCTCCTAAGGGCAATGAAATCCTTGAAGCATTTCCAGCAGGGGAGCATTTCCAGCATTTTAGCTATCAGACGATAGCTAAGAAGATCACTCTAGCTACTAGATGGAGACTAGGTTCATGTGGGTCAAGGTGTATATGGACAGAGCAGCTCTGAGGCAGTGGCAGTTTTCTGTGAAAGAAATTGGAATGGCTCAAACTAGGGTGGATAATAGCAGAGATACAGAGACATAGACTCAAAGTATGTTCTGGAAGTAGAATCAACAGAAATTGATGACTTATTACATGATAGTAAGTAAAGACGGGAGATAAATCTGTTATTATTACCATTATTACTATCAAAAAGTACAAGTACTTTCATTTAGTTAGATGGTTGGTAGCATATGTGTGCTGGGAAGGAGTGGGTTATCAAAGTAAAAGTGATAAAGTGATAGAATACTTCTCTGTAGAGATTAAAAACATGAATAGAATCAGCAGCTAGTTTGTAAGTTAGAGTTTTAGCAATTTTTACCCCATCCAACAATAATGGGTGTGAAAAACCTTCAAACTTAAAGAGCAGGGCATGCATTGAAGGCTAAATTACGTTGTTCCCCATCCCCTTCCACCCTTATAGAGGTATAACTGAAAAATAAAATTGTAAGATGTTTAAAGTGTACAATGTGATGATGTGATATATGTACACACTGTGAAAGGATTCCCCTCAATTAATACATCCATCACCTCACATATTTACTTTTTATTTATTAATTATTTGGTGAGAACATTGAAGTTCTACTCTCTTAGCAAGTTTCAATTACACAATACAGTGTTATCAAATACAGTCATCATGTTATGTGATTGAGCCTCAGATCTTATTCATCTCATAACTGAAAGTCTGTACTTTGTTTTCTGTGGAGCAGGGAGGGGGTTGTGGAATTGGTTAATAAGGGGTTGTTTTCCATCTAAACCACTGGGGTATCTCCCTATTTCTTTCACTGTGTGTGGACAGATGAGACTAGGGGTCAGATATTGCAGATGTACCTGTGTCCTACACAGTTAGAATGACTGGCATGACCAGAGTGCAAAAAGGAGATCAGTGAGGTCATTGACATTTCTGAGACAAGTAGCACTTGTACAAAGAAAATACAACTTGGAACAAAAGGAATGGTAAAGAAAAAGGAATAAAGAAGCCTAATTCAGTGAGCACAGCATAAGAGAGTTTGGCCAAAGTGTTATGAACACAATCTGAAGAGTTGCGAGAGGTCAGCTTAGGAGAAAAGGGAGAATGGATGGTCACCATGTATGGAGCCCCATTCTATGATGGTGCCGGGGCAAGGCATGGTCATATGCTGTCATGTTTAGTCCTCCTTATAACCCTTGGAGGTAACTTTCATTTCTATTTTCATTTCTCAGAGAATGCAACAGATTTAGCAGAGTTTCATCACTTGCTTATGTTCACACATTAGTCAGTGGCAGAGGCTGGACTAGTTCCCAGGTTTGTCTATAACTCCAAAGCTTTTTTTCTTTTTTTGTAAACACATTATGCCATAGTTCCCAACTCAAAATCTTTCAGGGGCAAGGTAAGTAATAGAAATGAGCAAAATTGGCTAGGGTGTGAGGCATCAGGGGTGGAGGACACATTGGCAAACTAGAGAGAGTGTGGTATGCTTCCTTTAAAGTGGGCAGTGCCCATTTAGCTTCAGGAAGATACTGCCTGGTGGGGATGTGGGCTTGATGTTGTCAGATCTTCAAACTTCATAAGACAAACTGAGAATGTATGTTTTTATGTGAAATCTCATAATTTGTAGATGCTGCTAATTAATTCAGTATTTTAGAAAGCTGTTGACTGATCAAACAAAACTCCTCTAAAAGCTGAATCCAGCCCAGTGACTGCAGGGTGGTGACCTTTATGTTACACCCTGCTGCTTGAGGCTCACTTGGCAGTTAGCACATTCAAGCCCTTTGTGACATAATGACTGGAGACTCTGTGAATACATGGGCAGCTAAAAGGCTCTAGTCACACAGAACCAAAACAGGTAATAAATGGAAAAGCAAGTACTAGACAAAGATAACACTCTGCCCCTGTTCCTGGAGGGATTCTGGTTAGAACAGGAATGAAGGTGGATAATATACATATACCCATGGTCTTTGGGGCTGGCTCATGCCAGCTTATAAGAACCAAAATGTCAAATATACAAGAATTGTGTTAGTTGGTATTAAAGAATAGTTAGCTTGTGGGAGAATTTATATCAAAGAAATCTGAAAAGAGTAAAAATCAAAGATTTTCCCCCCCAGAGAGTTGGTTTACCAGCAAGCACTTCAGTGCCTGTAACTTTTGAAAATGTTTATTTACTAAACAAAACCACTTAAATTTATTTATCTTTTTTAATAATAAAATTTGGTGAACCCTTAACAATCCATCTGTCTCTAAAGTACTAACTTAATAAATATATTAAGGAGTTTATGTTCAGGTGAGCTCAGCTTATCATTTCATTTCCATGTTGGTGACCCTGCAAGGGTAATTTTAAGACTGACATCTGAGAAGCAACTATTGCAAAAACTGCATCCTGAGCAGGGAATAATTTATTATGTAATTAGTTTTAAATAATATCAGTGAACATTTAGAGAACACGTCTACTTTCCAAGGTATTATTCTAAGAGATAAACTCAATTTAATCTTCAGAGCAAACCTATGTGGTGGAAGTTTTAACGCTATTATTTTATTGATTAGGAAATTGAGGTCCAGAGAGGTCATATAAACAGTAAATGGTACAGTTGTGATTTGAATCAGGCACTCTCACTCTAGAGTCTGCTATACTACTGTAAACTGTATTTACTGTACACTGCACTACTAAAAATATTAATGGCCTCAAAGTGAATATTTTTGATTGGATCAACCTGTACACGTTTATCAACAAGGTAGTACAAGAGATAATAAGGGTTAAGTAACAAGCACAGTTCCTGGATCATAGTGGGTGATAAATACATGCAATTTCTTTCCCTTCCCCTCCTGAAGGCTATAGATATTTCACAAAATCATTACTGAACAGAATTGCCCAGCTTTGTCCCCACAAACTTGGTATATCTTAATAGGAAATAAAAGCAAAGAAAATTGTCCAAACTTACATAATAACAAACATTCAGGTATTGAGAAACAATTGGGGTACTGAGTTAAGTTCCTCTTTTTAAATAAAATATTTTTCTGTAAATGTTATGCTTTGAAAGGCCCAGCTACATATCCTTAAAATAATTTTTCCTGTGCTTTCCACCTGCTCTTTGAAAGAGAAAGTAAATTATGTAAGTTGCCTCTCTACATAAATTAGCATAGTGGGCTGTACGGTATCAGGTATTTTAAGTCTCACATAATTTTATGCTTTTACTAATGCAGTTATGTGTTAGACACTGAGATTAGAACATATATTCAATTGTTATAGGAAATCTGAAAGGTATAGTTTTGTTTACTTGTACATGCATGTTGTAGACATTTACTTGTAATGCTTTCTGTCACATTGCTGTAGATACATTTTTTAATTTCTCAGTGTCCGTGAATATAAACTTCTTTAATACTGATCATAAAAATATTGCTATAAATTTATAGTGTTTAAATTAATTTTGTACTTCTCAAAATTATTTTGGGCCTGAGGAAAGAAAATTCCTTTCCCTAATTTGTCAAGTAGCCAAAGGACTAATTTTCTCTTTCTTAAAATTTTTATTCCATACTAAATAAGTTGTGAAGAATTATTGTAATATCATCTTTGTACTCAAGGTTCCCAGATTTAGTCAAATTTAGGAAATTAATCAGTTTCTCATGAGATGGTATGACACTTGACAAAGTTTATGGTTACAATGTAAATGATCCATATCTACTTAATGCTATAAAAGGGAAACATTGGAATGCCCTATATCTTTTAGGAGGCTTGGGAGATAAAAATGGGAAAAATAAGTGAAAAGCAACATGGGAAAGGATTTATAAGTGCTGAATCTTGTGGAGAATACAAATCAAGGATTTGTGCAGATAAGAGAAGGATAACTTCAGGTCAGGTGCTAGGCATAGCTTTGGCCCCAGTCCTTGGATGAAAGGGTAAGTCAGGTCCAGACTTGTTGGGGTAGCTTTATGGAGGAAGTGGGATTTCAACGGGATCTTTCAAGATAGGTAAGTGTTAAATACACAGAGCAGAGGAGGAAAGGCCCTCTAGATTGAATGTATCAGGGTAAGGATTAGCATTTAATGTATGCAGGGCAGTGGTGAGCCAATCTGGCTGGAAAGGAGGACTCCTACTTCAGACATAAAGCTCTAACCACTTGGACAGACCAAGTAAGCTATGTTTTCTTTTCCCATATATGAATGATTCTAGAATTATAATAATATAATTCTATAATAATATAATCTATATAATAATATAATCTATATAATAACATAATAATCTATATAATAATATAATTCTATAATATACTTCTATAATAATATATTATTATATATAATAATATATAATAATATAATCCTTCTCCCATCTGAGAAGGATTATTTATCTTTTCTTAAAGTTGTATTCTTAGAAGAATAATGATAAATCCAGAACTGAAATATAATGACTGATTCATTCAACAACTTATAATGAGCACATTAGATGTGCCAGGCATCCTTCGATATACTGAGACATAAAACCGAGCAAACCATATTCTTTGTCCTTAAGGAGTTAACCATCAAGTGAAAAAAATGATATAGATAAACAAATAATTAGAATAACTTTGATATATGTATTACAATATGTGTTTTGTTCAAATGGCCATGGGGGAATGGAGGGAGGATAGTCTCATTTTGAACAAGATGGACTGGATGTCTTCAAAAAGGAATTGATATTTGAGCTTGACAAAGAGTATTACACAGAAGAGAGTGCAAAACGATATGAGTTCAAAGGCCGGAAGACTTCTGTTGTTAGGAGCAACCACTGAGCCTGGGTCAGACAGAGGCACAAGATAATTCACAGCTCCTCTGAGTGTGTGTGTGTGCACGTGCGTGCGCACACACTCCAGTGCATTTGGGTTGAACTAACTGCAGAGGAGGGGTTGTAGAGAGAGTCTTGCGATGGTGTTATGCTGTCTTACAACAACCTGCTTGGCTCTGAAGGCTAGGGTTAGTTGAGAGCTGAACTCATTATTGAAAGTGAATTGGAGATTGGACACTTCTGTTACATGTCTCTAATCATAAAAGCAATTTATTTGTCTCATATTGGAAAGTGATGCTGTCAGTGGTGTTATTTCCTTCATTGAACTGAAGATTGACTTTATGCTGCTCAGTTACAAGCACCATAATCTCTCCTGTGACCTTGTGCTCTAGTTACATGCAAACCTACTTGGCTACAGTCTGGATATTATTGACAATACATAATGCATTGCTAAGTCATTGAAAATATGCCACAGGCTTTGCTCCGAAGAAGTGTATTACATTGCTCTATAGATGACCTTTCATTGCTCAGACTCCATTAGAAGGCTTGAGCAGCCCAATTCTTCCCCTATACTCCAAGGGATAGTGTTTCTGAGACCCCGTGGAACATCTTTAACGGCCCTTTGAGAAAGCAAATAAATATTTAGGATTTTTACTATAGACCCTCAATGCTATGTAGAGAAGCTAGGCCACATGTGATACCAACCTACTCATTCATTTATTTTTCTCAATAAGCATTTATTGAAAGCTCATGGCACTTTGCTTAGCATTAAGAAGTCAATGTTGAATAAGCTACAAAGCATGCCCTCAGCACTTTAGTGTCAAATGGGAATATATATATATATATATATATATATACACATATATATAAAATATAGTGAGGTATTTGCCATAATATATCTGCACAAAATATTCATGGAGATAGAAGTGGGAGCACTTAACTAAGTCAGCCTTGGGGAGTCAGGGAAGACTTCCAAGAGGAGGTGATGTTTGAGTTGATACAGAGGAGCCAGGTGAGTGGGGGGACCTGCTGCATGGGGAGATGCTGGGCTTGAAACTGGGGGGAATAGAGTATCAGATTATGAAGAGATTTATACGGTCAAGAGACTGAATTTCACATTTAAGACAACCATAAACTAGAAGGCTTTAAATAGGAAGAAAAGAGAGTCTAATTTGGATTTTCAGGAAGATTATTCCAGCAACAGTGCAGAGGCTGGGATAGAGAGAGTGGGGTACTTGGGCTGCAGTAATCTAGGCAGGACTGGAGAGACCTAAGAAGGCCCATACAAGTGGTCAAGAAAAGGGTGAGAATAGACTCAATAGAAATGAGAGCTATTTAAGTGTTACAATTAACATGATATGACTAATTGGATATGAAGAACAACGGGGAGAGGGAGACACTTTAGATACTTACATAACTCTTTTAGGTATTAATTTCTGAATTGATTCTCATCAGCCTTGAATGGTCAGGCTTAATTCATGTAGCCATTCCTAATGGGTAAATTAGACCAAAAGGTTTTGTCTGACCCTTGGACTTTCCTCTTTGGCTTTTATGAATGTAATGTTGGCAACAGGTGAAAAGTCATGCTCAGTGTTGAATGGATAATAAAGAAAGTGTGAGAGAGAGGAGAAGAGAAGGGGAAGTAGGAAAGGGGGAGAGAAAGGGAGAAAGAGAAAGTGAGAGAGAGATTTTTCTAGTGCTGGGTCTTCCATGGTTGGTAAAATCACTTATTTAGAAGTGACAAGTTAACAAGTTTTGGTACAGGAGAGATGGGAATGGTGAATGATTAGTTTTGGAGTGAAGTTAATTTAGCGTACTGAGGCTCAGAGCACAGGTTGTCTTGTGGGCATTTAGTGTGATGCTCAGAAGGTAAACAGGTAAAAGAAATAAGAAGGTGACAGTTGAAACCATAGGATGTACAAGGGATAAATGAGGTCTTTTTTTAAATCATGAAGAATATGAGAAAAATAAAAGACAAAAACCTAGAGATTGCTAATTCTTAAAATGTTGAGTTAGAAAAATAGGAAATTGTGGTTAGAAAATGGGAGTCAAAAGGGAATATGTATCCTGTTTAGAGAGTTGTGAAAGTTACAAATAAAGCAGTGTCATGATTCCTAGCTTTGAGGAATATACACTTTAGAAAATCTATATTATGATTGGTAGTGGTTAAGAAAAGTAACGTTGGTCTCCCAAATTGTGCAAATAATGCTTGTTCTATAAAAATAGGCATAGAGCTACTTTATTATAGCCTCTGTGAGAGGTAGAACTCATTTGTTGCCAGTGAAAGAAAACCTGGCTCAAATAGGTTTATGGAAATGGAATTTTATTAGCTCACATAAGCAAAAATGTTCTGAGTTAGTCCAAACTATAGGTGCTGGTTTAGGTTAGTTTTCCCTAGAAAAAAAACCTAGATGCAGACCTGGAAGTAGAAATTTGAGTGCATGTTGTCTGTGACATGATCTCTGAAGCACCATCAGTGGAGTGGTGAATTGAGTAGGCCAAAAAAGAAGCCAATGTAGGATGAATAAATGAGCACATTCTCATTGTGGGTAACCTAGACTCCCTCTGGGGGTGTAGACTATGACTAAGAGCTGTTCTGCCGAAGAGGAGAAGAAGCTAGGATATGCAATGATGGAAGCTCTTCTATCGTTGATTGAGGGCTCACAGGCACATTGACTCACAGGCACTCTGCCTGCCACAAATACAGGCTGAATACATTTTTATGGCCAGAGAGAGGCCATGGACAGAGTTACAGGCTCTTGCAGTTGGAAGCTCTAAGCATGCACAGTGATGTCGACTGCAAAAGGTATATGGGAATGGGGGATCACTGAGCCTCACCTACAGTCCACTCTTGCATGACTTAGACCTACTCTTTCCTTATGTTAACATGTTCACTCTGTTTTATCATTGGTTCCTCAAGTTGACAGCTGGCTACAATTTATGCGAAAAAAAAGGCATCAGGAAGTTAGTGAAACTAGCAGCAGTCACCTAGTTAAAGCAATATTCCCAAATGTGTATAGGCTATCTCCAAATTCAAAAGACCTACCAAACATGGAGATATGGAACCTCTTTCTTAATGATAGGTATTGGGAGGTACAGGGTGCAATAACTTCCTTTAACTTGGAGGTCCTAAAATGTCCCCAAACTCTGTATCCCTAAAAACTTACATAGTAGTCCCCTTAATCTTTGTAGAGTTTATCACCTACATTCTGTTTCACGTGTATCTTCCCAGAGCATCCAGAGTACTTGAAGTTTCCTATTTAGCTGTTTGATTGACTTAATATGATTACTAAAGTAGATCAGCATGTTGAGTTTTAGAAGATCAAGATAACTGATGTCTAAGATGATCAAGGTCTCTTTGGACTATGCTGTGACAGACAGCAAGAGAGTTAACATAGCCCTGGAGTAAGTCTATGAATATTTGCATTCCAAGTGAATGAGTTCTTGTTGGGTTTGAAAAATTTCATTTGCCAGATGTGGTTTTTGCAGGAGCCATGGTAGTGCATTATGGGATAAAATGAGGGCAGCCTCACCGTCATTTAAGTCTTTGTATCAATCTAGGATGCTGTGTTGCTTTTGAATTTCTATCTTGTTGGGACGTGGAAAGTTTTAGGGGCTTCCCCTTGGTCTTTACTACCATAATTGATCTGATTCCATAGGTCCCGAACCTGGTGAGCATTCTATCAGGTGCTAAGTATATCTATCTTGCTTCAGGATCTAAGAAAATGACCATAGAGTAGGCATGTGGGCACAGTGGACTCAACATTCTATAAGATAAACTTAGACCAAGACTCCATTAATCATTTGGCTTCTATATGTCCCCATCCCTACCCTATATGAGGGCCATGATGGTAATTTGGTATTGATGACATTGGTAATGATGACATTATCCAACATCTCTCAAAGATTTAGGTATTCATCTGTCCTTGGAGGCAGTTTTCGATGAATATTTTTAGGTCATGTTGGGAAAGTTTGGGAGGAATCACTATTGCATATACTTCCTATAAATTTCAGGGTCCTTCTTCAAGGGGGACTGGCCTGATCTTCAATTAAATGTTCTGTGTTTAAGAACTGGCTCACGTCTAGAAACTGGATGAGGGATGAGATTTTTCCTTTGTGTCAGCTGACATCAAAATTCTACTTGTGTGATATCAATCTTTTTTTTTGGTTATATTAGTCAAGTAATACCCTAACTGGCTGAACATCTATCTGCCTTGCCCCTAGGAACACCACGGTCTAATTGTCATCACTACAGATGCTTTTGTGTCAAGGTCATTGGCTGTCATTTAGATCTTACTGACCTATAATGATAGTTGCATTCACCTTGCTTGCCCCAGATGGTTAAGTACAATCTCCTGGCCTTTGATATTCCAGAATCCTACCATCTCCATTGACATTAGGGAGCCCACTTCTAGAGCAGTATCTCCTATCATCCTCCCCTGCCTATGGAGGGCGGCCTCCACTGAGACCATCATTGATTCTGGTGCTCCCACCCTAGCGTATTACTAAAGAAGTGAAGGAACATCCTTTAGGCCCTCCTGGGGAAAAGAATTAGTTGTGGATTAGATGGATTAAATGGACTCTAAAAAATCCATTCTAGGGCTTCCCTGGTGGCTCAGTGGTTGAGAGTCCACCTGCCGATGCAGGGGACACGGGTTCATGCCCCGGTCTGGGAAGATCCCGCATGCCGCGGAGCGGCTGGGCCCCTGAGCCATGGCTGCTGAGCCTTGCGTCCAGAGCCTGTGCCCCGCAACGGGAGAGGCCGCAACAGTGAGAGACCTGCGTACTGCAAAAAAAAAAAAAAAAAAAAAAAAAATCCATTCTAGAATGACCACTTCCTTGCCCACTTTTTATTGTGGTAAGACACTTAACATGAGACCTATCATCTTAAATTTTGAAGTGCACAATATTGTATTGTTCACTATAGGTACTATGTTGTACAGCAGATCCCTAAAACTTATTCATCATGCATAAATAAAACTATATACCTATTGAACAACAACTACCTATTTCCCCTTCCCCAGCCCCTTGCAACCACCATTCTATTCTGTTTCTATGAATTTGATTGTTTTAGATACCTCCTTTAAATGGAATCATGCAGCATTTTTTCTTATGACTGGCTTATTTCACTTAGCATTATGTCCTCAAGATTCATCTATGTTGTAACTTATTGCAGGGCTTCCTACATTTTAAGGCCGTATAATATTACATTGTATGTATATACCACATTTTCTCAAGCCATTCATCTATCAGTGGACGTTTAGGTTGTTTCCATATCTTAGTTATTATGCAAGCTAAAAACTTCTTCACAGCAAAGGAAACAATTAACAGAATGAAACGGCAACCTACAGAATGGGAGAAAATATTTGCAAACTACTTATCTGATAAGGGGTTAATATCCAAAATATATAAGAAACTCCTATAAATTAACAGCAGGAGAACAAATAACACAAATAAAAAAAATAGGCACAGGACCTGAATACACATTTCTTCAAAGGAGACATAAAAATGGCCAGCCGTGTATGAAAAGGTGCTCAACATCACTAATCATCAGGAAAATGCAAATCAAGACCACAATGAGATATCACCTCACACCTGTTAGGATAGCCACTATATTTTTTTAAAAAGGTAATGTGTGTTGGTGAGGGTGTGGACAAGTTGGAACCCTTATACACCATTGGTAGGAGTGTAAAATGGTGCAGCTACTTTTGAAAACAATATGGAGGTTACTAAAAAATTAAAAATAGAATTACCATATTATCCAGCAATCCCACTTCTGGGTGTATGTCCAAAATAATTGAAATCAGGATTTTGAAGAGGTGTCTGTACTCATGCGTTCACTGCAGCATTCCCTGCACCTTCTGATCCCTTTTTTCTCACCTTCTGATCCCTTTTTTCTCAGTCTTTCACCAAGATACTTGCAATCTCCCCACCTTCTTTACTGAAGATCACCATTGTTTCCAAGCTCCAAGGGACCGTTTTTAGCAATAAATTAGGATCAGCTATAGTCATCCTTTCCAGGAGTTAAAACTTCAGTCGTAGGCATATGCTCTCACATAAGTAAACTTTTCTTTATACAGGTTTATATTATATCCTCCCTAGTCAAGTGTATTTGTTTCCTATTTATGCTCTAACAAATTACCACAAATTTAATGACTTAAAGCAACATGAACTTATCTTACAGTTTTGGAGGTCAGGAGTCTAAAATGTATCCTCAGGGCTGCATTCCTTTTGGAGAGTCTAGGGGAGAATTCATTCCCTTGTCTTTTTCTAGCTTATGGAGAACACCTGTATTCTCAGCTTGTGACCCCTTCCTCCAGCATCTTCTCTCCTCCCTCTGACTTCTGTTTCCACCCTTACATCTTCTCTCTTCAACTGAGCCTCCTGCTTCCCTTTCATAAGGACCCTGTGATTACATTGGACCCACTTGGATAATCCAGGACAATCTCCTCATTTTAAAATCATTAACTTAATCACACCTGCAATTTAAGATAACATTCAGAGGTTCTGGGGATTAGTTCATGGATATATTTGTGTGAGGGGGGTGGGGGGGTGTATTATTCATCCTACCAAAGCCAGTATCCTCAAGAACCACTCCCAGATATCGTCCCCAATTTCTGCTGATACATATGTATTAGTCTGGTCCTGCAGCTCTTTCTATAAATTAATAATCCTTGCCATCCCAGAGTACAGATAGTATTTTCCTGCTTGTCCTTATTAGTAATTTTGTCCCTCCCTTCCCTCTACCTCCGCCACCTCAGGTCATTTGGCAAAATCTGGAAATGTTTTTGGGTGTCACCATTGGGCTACTACTGGCATCTAGTGGGTAGAGGCCAGGATGCTGCTAAACCATGCTCAGGACAGCCCTCAAAACGAGTTATTCTCTTCAAAATGTCACTGTTGAGAGACCATGGTATAAAATATTGGCACAACAGGGTTATATCTGAAAAGGAAGAGCATAATTTGTGAAATGCCTGCGCAGCTGAGGCCTTTTAGGAATCTCCACGCAGGGTAGCTGTTATCCTCTAATGAGGAGAAAGGAGCCACTTCTCTTAGCCAGAAGGTTCAGGGTCATCTGTACTTCAGTTCTTTCAAGCCCATCTCCTGCCGCTGCCCCATCCTAAGCCTTAGGGCCTCATTCCTTCCCTGTCAAGTTTCTGAGTTTAGAGTAGGAAAGTTGTCAGGGCTATAAGCTTCTTTTGTAACACAATCCTTATAATCAAATCTTGGGCCTGATTTTCAGCACAGTCATCCCTCTGCCTGCAGCTAATGATAATCTCTTTTAATAGTTGACTTATTTTCTTCCTTCAGAGATTTTTTGCTCAAAACAACAGGCTGGGCCTCCCTGGTGGCGCAGTGGTTGAGAGTCCGCCTGCTGATGCAGGGGATACGGGTTCGTGCCCCGGTCTGGGAGGATCCCATATGCCGCGGAGCGGCTGGGCCCGTGAGCCATGGCCGCTGAGCCTGCGCATCCGGAGCCTGTGCTCTGCAATGGGAGAGGCCACAACAGTGAGAGGCCCGCGTACCGCAAAAAAAAAAAAAAAAAAAAAAAAAACAACAGGCTACCGAATCTAGAACAGCTGTAATTACCAATACTCCCATGTCTTTCAAAGCCTTATTTCATAAGCTTCTTCATCACCTTCCATTTCTACCCCATCCCAATCTACCACAGGGGAGTTTCTTGATAATCTTGATCCTATCTCAAGTCAGGGACTCCACTGCACAAACCAGCAGTGTTGGCCTTTCTGTCAGTTGGCTAGTGAGGGAACCAATTCAAGCATTCCACCTTGAGGGCCAGCTTTCTGGGGCTACTCAGGTGTCAAATGTCTTAGGTTGGATTCTCCTGGAAGCAGACTCCAAAAGAAGGCTTTGTGCACTTTTGTACTTATTTTGGAAGTAATCCCAAGGAAAAATTGGTAGGGGATTTGGAAAGCAAGAGAGGAAAGGAAGGAAGCCAAGTGAGGACGTGCTAACAGCTTACCTCTGTGGAAAAGTGGGGCTCACCTGGGATGTTACAAAACAGTCTCAGAGTTATTCCAACTCCAAGGAGTGAGGAAGTTGGGTTGTTTTTCCCCTAATTCTTATTTCTCATTCACTTTTGACTATTCCAAGGGGTGAGACCTTCCAAGCATTTCCAACCTCCTCTGCTTTTAGGTAGAGCATGCTCCTGCAGCCAGAGACAGACTTCAGGTATAGACTTGCAGGTGCTGACCGTAGGAAGCCAAGCATGGGAACCTTAGCTGCTAAAAAGATAAGGGCAGGGCACCAACAATATCTGTCACACATACTTTTAAATTAGGCGATTATATTCTAACACAAGAAAACATATTTTGTTCTACTTTCTTTGGAATGGTTTTGTTCCTAGGCTCTACATGGGGGCCACGCACGGCTTCAGGCTTACATTTTTAACACAGTCAGTCTAGTAGAAGAGCTACTTGAGGGTTTAAAACTGGTCTCATTGGCTCTGACCAGTCAGACTCAGGACAAGTATCATCTCAGAGACAACCAGTGTGAGCATGTGGGTGGAATGCATTGCCTGACCTAGCCCAGGCCATATGCTCCATACTGTAGCCCAGAGAAGGCACTCACTTCACCCTAAAGGCACAGCATGAGAGCAAGGCAGGGTAGGTTCCCATAAAGCAAACTTTCTAACAGAAGAGGGCATGGGAGCTGAGCAGCAAAGACAACAACTGTTCACTACAACCCTGTTTAATCATCATCTCATAACAGCATTTATATAGTATGTTTATTCTGATCTGGGCTTACTTAGGTAAAGTTGTCAATCAGCTACTTATGTCTTATCTTCTTCAAAATTTCTCTTCTATGATGCATTTTAGATGCCATATTAGTATCAATTTTGTCACTTATTTTGACATAGAACATTTTTCAGTAAGAATGTTTTCTATTATCAGTGAAGGCTAACATAACATTAGGTGATCAGATGAACTAGTCAGAGGAAGAGCCCCATGGTTTGGGTATCTGGGGAAATTGAAAGGAAATTAACATTTATCATATACCTGCTATTTTCCAGGCTCTGTGCTAAGAATTTTACATACATCATTTCTTTAATCCTCTCAACATCATATGGGAAGGATGCAATGATAGTCATTTACAGATGAGAAAACAAACGCTCATGGGGTGCTGAGTAACATTGTAAAGCTCCTTCAACTAGTGTAAGACACTGATTGCAACCCTGTGGTCTCCATATGCTAGGCGTGTTGTGACATGGACAGGTTAGCAATTGTCTGACCTAGCCCATAAACCATAAATACGGTAGTTATGTGGCTAGTAATACCTCTTTAAGTAGGCAGGAAGTGTCTTTAGGGGAATCTCTAATGTAACCATCTTCATGGGAGTGATCTAATACATTTCAAAATTAAGGAAAGGGGTTTTTGGAGTTATTTCCATTTTTTGACTACTATGAGAATGTGTATTTAGTGCCCTCCAGTCCCAAGTTAGGAAAAAGTTCAATATTTTCTTTTAAGGAAGGGAGTTATAAACTTTTCCTCCAGTACCTTCTGTTGATTTAAGAAATGCCTTCTCAAAGTACTCTTAGCACATACACATTCATGCACCTTGAATCATGTAATTCTTATTCTCTGATAACAACACCTGAATCATTATTTGCATCACTGGCCTCCATGCTACTTTGGAAGATGATGTGGGAGGATATGGAACATATTTTAACAGTTTTGCTGCATCCTTCATATTTTCAGTGCACATTTGATGAAAACTTATTAGTTCTTAGGGCAGAGTGCCTTTTTATATCTATTTATTTATTTATTTTTGTTTCTATAATTTATTCTCTATTTCTCACCAACAGTATTTTTGGATGAGTAAGAAGATCACTGAGATGTGACATCGGATGAACTGGGTTCTCATTCTGGCTAATACTAATGGTAATAGTACAGTGACAAGAGAACAATATCAATAATAAATGTACCAAATATTTATTAAGCTCTACTATGGAAAAGAGTTTTCATTGTTAATTCAACAAATATTTATTGAGCACCCACTAGGTATCCAGGCAGTTTTCTATTTGTTAGGGATATAGCCGTAAACAAAACAGAAACAAGTCCCTGTTGTTGTGGTTTACAATGTATGTGTGTGTGTGTGTGTGTGTGTGTGTGTGTGTGTGTGTGTTTAGGATACAGACAATAAACAAAATAACTAAAACATGGAGTATATTAGATAGTGAAAAATATTACGGAGGAAAATTAGATAGGGGAGAAGTTGGGGAGTTCGGGGAGTCATGAGAGGGTTACAATTTAAAATCAGGTGGCTAGGCAAGCTGCAAAGGTGATGCTTGAGCAGAGACCTCAAGGAGATAAATAATCCGGCCATGCAAATACCTGGGATGGTGGGGGGAGGGGGTGTCTAGGCAGATAAGAACAGGGCAAAGGCCCTGATGTGGCTGCACGCTTGGTGCATGCTATGGCAGCAGGAGGCCAATGTGGCAGAGACAGAAAATGGAAGGGAAAGTCATTTCAGATCAAGTAAGAGACATAATAGAGGGCCAGGTCAAACGGAGCTTTATAGGGCATTGTCAGGACTTTGGTTTTGACTCTGAGACGGGAAACCATCAGAGAATTTGAGCTGTGGAATGACATAATCAAATTTGTGTTTTAAAAATATCATGCAGGGCTTCCCTGGTGGTGCAGTGGTTGAGAGTCCGCCTGCCGATGCGGGGGTCCCGGGTTCGTGCCTTGGGCTGGGGGGATCCCACATGCCGCAGAGCGGCTGGGCCCGTGAGACATGGCCCCTGAGCCTGCGTGTCCGGAGCCTGTGCTCCGCAACGGGAGAGGCCACAACAGTGAGAGGCCGGTGTACTGCAAAAAAAAAAAAAAAAAAAAATATCATGAGGGTGAGATAGGGAGGATGGGAGGGAGACGCAAGAGGGAGGAGATATGAGGGTATATGTATATGTATAGCTGATTCACTTTGTTATACAGCAGAAACTAACACACCATTGTAAAGCAATTATACTCCAATAAAGATGTTAAAAAAATAAATGAAAAAATAAAAATATCATGAGCTGTTGTGTGAGAATGAATAATAAACAGTGGGAGGATCAATGAAGAGCCTATTGGAATAATCTGGATGAGAGATTATCATGATTTGGCCAGGTGGTGTGGTATGGAAGTAGTGAGAAGTGTAATTATCTGCTAAACATTTTATAGACAGTATCTTATTTAACTAGCTTTATAATTTCCTGAAATAACCAGTCTAAGTGTCAGTACTGTCATCTTTAAGATGGGAATATGAAATGGGTTCTATTTCTCAATATTAGCTTAAAGATGGATAGTTACAGCTCCAAAGAGACACATACTCAAGTTGCTGCTGACTAAACCATGAGAATGAGGCAAGACAGATGGCTTAGGGGGAAGATCAGTTCCTTGGAAAAAGGCAGGGCTGAAAGTTAGAGTTTTGTGAGAGCCTGTTTTGTGCTGTGAAACTGAGTGTCCATGTCAAATAAAGAGAGACAATCTCAAAAACCGGTTCTAAGGTGAGACATAGTGGGGAAAAAAAAAAACAAAACTGAAGAATAATCAGAATGACAAAGTGCAGAACAATGTAATCTGGTCATTGGAGCAAGGAATCAAGAAGATGTGGTCGCCAATTGATGCACACACTGGAAGCAGGCACCTGGAGGCTCCCCACCCCCTCCCCTGTCCTTGGAATGTGCATTCAGCTTGCCTTCCCCACTCCCAGAAGCTGCTCCAAGGATACCTCATTGAAATAGAAATGTGGTGATGGGACTCTCAGGACTGAGTACATGGCTGATGCCTGTTAAAATTTTTTGTGTGTGTGGTACGTGGGCCTCTCACTGTTGTGGCCTCTCCTGTGGCGAAGCACAGGCTCTGGATGTGCAGGCTCAGCAGCCATGGCTCATGGGCCCAGCCGCTCCGCGGCATGTGGGATCCTCCCGGACCGGGGCACGAACCCGTGTCCCCTGCATCGGCAGGCGGACTCTCAACCACTGCGCCACCAGGGAAGCCCCATGGTAAACTTTTCAGACTGTAAACTTTTAAGTTTCTGGCAGGCATATGCTGAGATCTACTTGTCTTACAGCTGACCAAGACAAGCATCCTACCTAAGTTCCCTTGCTTATTAAACCTACCACCTACCAATTTGGAGTAATCTACCTTTTTCTTGGTCTCCCCCTGCCAAGGACAGGGGCTAGTTTCAGATTACACCTGGGAAGCTCCTGAGGAGGTTGTGAAGCAACACTGGTTGCCCTGGAGAAGCATATTTATACCATTTTGGGATCAGAGCTATGGGAGAAAGAAAACAAAAGGCTTCATTTCACAACAACAGCACAGGTGGGAAAGTAATGTTGGCACCAGACACTCATATTGAAACTGACCAGAACCCTGCAGGACCTTCCTGAGGACAGACAGCCCTGTGTCCCTTCCTCTTGTTTGTAACAAAGCTTTAGCTTCTTAGGCCTTCCCTGAGTTCCAAAGAGCAAATTTAATCAGAGAAATGAGAAAATGCAGAAACAAAGGAAAACAGTCAAGCAAGAAAAAATAATAATAGCCATAAAACAAAGTCAAGGAACTTTAGTTCCTCCCCAAGGGCTATAGATAATATCCTGAGCCAAATCCTTGACTTATTTTGAAGATACTAAAGCCCTCACCAGGTGGAAGAAGTTAATTGCATGCTGACCACCAGCATGTAGACCCCAGACCAGTTGGAGCCAGAAGATTGATGACTGAGATTCCCCAAATACCACCTGGTTACCTTACCACCAACCAATCAGAAGAATATGCACAAGCTGATCAGGCACCCTGCAACCATCTCCCTCACCCTGACTTTAAAAACCCTTCCCCAAAAGACTTTGAGGGGTTCGGGTCTTTTGAACATGAGTGGCCCATTCTCCTTGCTTGGCCCATGTTGAGCACATTGTAATAAATGCTGTACTTTCCTCCACCACAACCTGGTGTCACTAGATTGGCTTCGCCTAGCATCAATCCAGCAGATTCAAGTTTGGTTCATTAACAATATTTTTCTGGAAAGTTTGCACTATCTCTCTGGTGAGACAAACTAAGAATCCCCAAGAGGAAGAAGAAACAGTTCCTCAAGCATCACAGAGGTCACGCCTTCCACTGACCTTCCTCTCCATCTTCATCCCTCACACGGAGGACGGGGCTTTCTTTCATGAGTTGTGGGGATCTAGCTGGTGGGGCTGAACTAAGGAATAAAAGGTATATAGTCAAAGTGAGTCTTGTCTGTGCCCCTATGTGGCTGTAGCTTGAGAGATGGTTGACAACACTGAATGAAAGATTTGAAAATATAAATGTTTTATACATGAATAGCACACTAATAATTAAATCTGTAATCAGGATGAACATCAGGACAGATTGTGAGAAGAAGGCTCCTGTCTGGCTCCTTCATCCCATGTGCCATCACTTGACCACCCAGCTGCCCAAAGACCCTCACTAAATGCCTCTACACTAGCAAAACCACAGTTTTGCTGAACCTCTCATTCTTCTTTCAAAATTTATCTCACCTAATACCTATTTTTTTCCAAGTGTTGATTCTTACCAGATCTTAACAATGCCTTGATTTATAAATCCATCGTTCTAGTGCTCTATTCTGTTTTCCTTGAGGAAACAGGCACTACTAATTCCTCTACAATTCTGGTTATTACTATGACATTTCCTTTACACACCTGCTTTTCTGTGTCTCGTATTGTGGTCTTGGTATATTACCCTTCTTTATATATAAATTTATTTATTTTATTTATTTATTTTTGGCTGCATTGGGTCTTCATTGCTGTGCATGGGCTTTCTCTAGTTGCAGTGAGTGGGGGCTACTCTTCGTTGTGGTGCGTGGGCTTCTCATTGCGGTGGCTTCTCTTGTTGCAGAGCACGGGCTCTAGGCTCACGGGCTTCAGTAGTTGTGGCACATGCACTCAGTAGTTGTGGCTCACGGTTCTAGAGTGCAGGTTCAGCAGTTGTGGCGCTTGGACTTAGTTGCTCCACGGCACGTGGGATCTTCCCTGACCAGGGCTCGAACCTGTGTCCCCTGCATTGGCAGGAGTATTCTCAACCACTGCACCACCAGGGCAGTCCCTATTACCTTTTTTAAACTTAAATATTTAGTTTGAAATGCCTATAAGAAATCTGCAAGGAGATGTAAATGGGTAGTAGAATATATGGGTCAGTGGGTCCCAGACTCAGTCTGAGCTGGAGAAGTACACCTAAGAATCACAAGGGAATGCACAATAAGTGGAGCCATGGGAGTAGCATGAATCGTCATGCAGAGAATAGCCTGGGAGAGAAATGTGTCTCAGAGAAACACCTGGGGAAGCCCAACATTTAAACTTCAGGTTGACAAGATTCAGCTAACAAAGAACGCTGAAAATGCATAACCTTGAAGGTAGAAGGCAAGTTATGAGGATAAAGGGTTATGAGAGGCAAAGAGAGAGAATGTGACAAGAAGTAGGGGATGTCCATCTAACCAGTGCTGATCAGAAGTCAACTGAATGACATCGAAATCTTAGGGGACATTATATGGGTAGTTTTAATGGAGCTGGTGAAGGGGCGGAAGCTTAGATGAGATGTGTGAGGATGGAGGGAGAGGTAATGAAATAGAGAGAGAGTATAAATAATTCAAGGTTTGTGGAGGAGGCTGACAGAACAGTAGTTAAGGGGAAATGTGGAATTAACAGAGGTACAAATTTAGGAACATATTTAAAGGCTGATTGAGTTTTCTTGAGAGAAGATAAATTCTTCACACATGCTTACCTCCACACTCCTAGAAAACCAGTTAAAATGAGGATAAAAGGATTAAGGAAGATATGTATCCACAACGGTGACAGTGAGTATGCCACATGCTTCTGAAAACCACAAAACAGAGAAATGAACCGTCATTTATGAAGCATAGAAATGTAGAAACCAGGCTATTGCAGAAGGAGATACCAATATTGCTGAACTTTCAGTACCTCTAAATGACTCAAAACTCTTCATAGAGTTTCAGGTCTTAGAGAAACCATTTACCACAGAAAGTAAATAGCAGGCATAGGGAGAAAAGAGGGGGATCTGGAAGGTCTGCGTATGGAGCACTTGAGTTGTTGATCCACTGCCCCAGTCATCAAAGTCAGAAGAACCCCCCCAACACCCATAGCTATCCAGAGGACTTTTCTCTGAAGAAATTAAATCAGAAGGTTTCAGGACACTGGACACAACAGGATGAATGTGTGTGTGTGTGTGTGTGTGTGTGTGTGGGTGTGTAGGTGGTGAATTGCAGGACTACAAACAGAGGAATTGAAAGTTTACATACTGAAAAGTGGGCATCCCAGTTGGTATTTATCACCTTGCTCCTTAAATGGCAGAAGCCAGAAACAAAAACTCTCCTAAAACGCAATTAGAGGTGTTTGCTAGGGCTTCCATAACAAAAGTACCAAAAACTGGGTGGCTTAAACAACATAATTTTATGGTCTCACAGCTTGGAGAATAGAAGTCTGAGATCAAGGTGTCATCAGGGTTGGTTCCTTCTGAGGTCTGTGAGAAAAAAAATCTGTTCCATGCCTCTCTCCTAGCTTTTGGTGGCTTGCCTGCAATCTTTGGAATTCCTTCAATTCTACTGCATGACCCCAATCTCTGCCTTAATCTTCATATAATGCTCTGTGTGTGTGTGTGTGTATGTCTCTGTGTCCAAATTTCCCTTTCATAAGGACATCAGTCATATTGGATTAGGGACCCAACCTACTCCAGTATGACCTTATCCTAATTACATCTGCAGCAACCCTATTTCCAATTAAGTTCATATTCTGAAGTACTGGGGGTTAGGACTCCAGCATATGAATTTGGGAGGACTGCAGTTCAGCCCATAACAGTTATCAAACTTGAACCAACCCAGATATATTTTGGAGTCCCCAAGCAGAATGTTTAGATCCTTCTGCACAGAAGTTAATATTGGAAAGCTCTTCCCCCAAACACAGTGATTCTATTAGGTCATCAGTGCTTTAAGAATGAATCTATAGCCAAAGAAGAAACAGCATCCTTTCAAAACCTCAATCATGAAAGACAGATCAAAATAAACAAAGAGGTGAAAGAATCATGGATGCCATAAAGACAATGGAGAAGACAAAGTAAACTTCAAAATACTATGATTAATGTCCTTTGAGAGATAAGAAAAGTTTTGTGTGCCTTAAATAAGAAAAAGGTTAAACTAAGAAAGAAATATCAGGACCAAGAAGTATCTCTTGGTTGTTAAAAATATAATAGCAAAATGAATAACAGAATGTTCAGAATATAAAAAATAGGAAATTCCTTAGAAATTAGGCTGTTAGGGTTTAGAAACAGAAGAGAGAGAGTATAATAACCAGAGTAAGGTTTCAGAGAAGATGGGGTATAGGGAATAGAAATCCATACATAAAGAGAGGGAATATTCTAATAGGAGGGATGGAGGAAAAGAAAGAATGGGGGTGCATACCTACATTTCAACTTCTTGGTGGCACAGAGAAAGAATTTCTATAAAATGGTGTTTATATATATATTTTAATATTTTAATGTGAAGAAGGATGAAATAAGAACACATTTTATAGAGCCAGACTTGCCCGGATTTGAATTCTGGCTCTGCCTCTTAGTAGTTGTGTGACCTTGGGAAGTGACTTCTTTTGTGCCTCAGTTTATTTATCTGTAAAATACAAATAATAATACTTACCTCATATATTACATGAGTTTTTGTAAGCAAACACTTGAAACAGTGCTTGGCTTAGAAGTATATATATATATATACACACACACACATATATATATATAAAGTATATTAGCATATATATGTAATGTATATGTATATTAGCTGTCCAAATACAGGTATAGAAAAAGGCATGATAATTGGATTCATCCAAGTTGGTTGTTATGGTTGGTGTGAGGATGTTTGGGTTTTAGATCATCCTAGAGAAGGTCAAAGTGTCAAGGAAATGAAGTCTATTGACAAGTGGTAGTAGTGAAAGACCATGACATTTAAACTGAACAGGAAGGGAGGTGAACACACAATGGGAAGCTTTTGGAAAGGAAGAAGGTTGAGGCCCCAATGGGCTAGAGAATTAGATAGGGTTGATGAACAGGTAGAGAAATTAGCTGACAAAGCAAGTTGGAAAACCTAAATTTTTAGTCAGAAGGGGGATATTGGCCTTAATGATGTTGGAAATAATGTAACGGAGCAGGAGCCTATGGGGCCTTCCAGGGACAGACTCCTCCCACCATGTCCTCACCCTGTCTGTCGTTTGTAGAAAACCTGTAGTCTCCCAGGCATCCCCTGAGTCACAAAAACCTGGCTTAAGAATTAGCGATTGAAAGGACGTAAACATGTAGTGACGAAAGTAGCAGTTGGGCCAGGAGAACTGGTAAGAATTGAAACAGTAAATCAGTCATATGGCAGCCACAGAATCTTTAGTTGCTCCTTGAACTATCTAGATAACAGTGCCTGGTGCATATTTTCTGAGTTGTTTTACAGATGCTAAAAGCCCCACCAAATGGAAGAAGTTAACTACATGATGGCCATGAGCACATAGCCCCCGATGTACTGGAGCCTGAGGATTGATAATATTAACCCCTGTGACACCACTCTGTTACCTCACCATCAACCAAGCAGAGAACTGTGCATAAGCTCAACTCCCCTTCCTCATCTTGCCTTGAAAAATGCTTTCCTAAAACCCACTGGGGAGTTTGGGTGTTTTTTGAGCATTAGTTGGCCCGGACTCCTTGTCTGGCACCTTATAATAAAAGCTGCACTTTCCTTTACCACACCCAGTGTCAATAGATGGGCTTTACTACACACAGGCGTGCAGACCCAAGTTTGGTTCTGTAACAATAAAGCTATTTGGTGTGCATCCAAGGTCCATGTGACTAAAGAAAAGTGATGGAGAAGGACATGAAGAAGTATCTTAGTTAAAACTCTCCAAGTAACTCAAGCAAAACAATAAAGAAAATTTGTGAGATATTATATGTACACGGATAGTTCACGGAACAAACCCAAGGGTGGCCTGGAACTAAGCCATGCTGTAAAAGTAAGTATAAAATATTAATAATTCAAGTGATATTCTGTACCTTTTTTTGCTTCTGCTTTATGTATCTGCTTCAGTATTCTCTCTCTACACTAGATTTCACTGCTTGACATGTACATGAACAAATGAGGCCACTTCTCAGTTCCAGAGTTTGTTTTCTCTGTTCAGTTGACCAGTCCAATTCTATATTCTTGGGAGAGAGAATCTGATTGGCACAATTCTGGTCTAATATCTTTCTTAATCTAATCAACTGTGTCCAAGAAATGTGTTACATACTCTTAACCTGACTTCCTGGGTCGTTCCTGCAGACTAGGGTCAGCTCTCAGGGTAAGGGGATCAAGATAAGAGTAGAGGTCTGTAGAAATGTCTGTTGGAGGCTTCAGGAAAGTGAGATGCCAGCAGGTTGGGTGAGGTATCCAGTTTCCCCAGGATGATGGCAGGTTTTGAAGGAGAGAGAGATTGTGAGCTAGGTGCCCAGTTTGTCACTGAATAAGTTCTCCAGGATAGTACTTTGGAGGTTAACATAACATGAATGTAGTCCAATTGTAAATTCTTGGGAGAGAGAATCTGATTGGCACAGCTGTGGTCAAGTACCTCTCCTAATCTAATCAACTGTGTCTAATCAACAGTGTCATTCACTCATTCTTATCAGTAAGTATCTATTCAGCACTTAACAAGGGCTGAGCATTGCTACTGTCATTAAGGATAGAAGACTAGTAATGGAAACTGGCAAAGACTGAAAGCTTTGGAGGTTCCAATCTTCGCTCCACTGTTTCCTAGTTGTTTGGCCTTGAGCAAATCATTTTTTCCCCCCGGAGACTGCTTTCCCTTTTGAGGAATGGAGAAAACAATTTTATCTCTGACTTTTAAGAATTAAATGCTTCACCAGAGGTCTGGAAGCAGATGTAGAAAGAACTCCTAAAATGGCAACATGCTAATAAATCAATGAGTCAAATTGTTTGAGGGTGACAGACCAATAAATGAACAGTGAAGAGGTTACTATAGCCTTGTGCACAGCAGAGCTTCGGGGCACAGAGGTGAGAGAGATTTGGGAAGGAAGGACCTGGGAAAGCTTCCAGGAGATTCTATGCCTGAGTAGAGTTTTGAGGGATATGCTGGAGTTAGCTTTATGAAAAGAGAGAAAAACTTTCAAAGGTACAGAGATATGGAACCATATGCCTCATTTGCACGACTCTAATTGGTAGAATAGGACTGCAGCAACAGGCTTACACATATTTTTTTCTTGGAGGGGCAGGAGAAGAGGCTGGGCAAGAGGGATGGGTGTTACAGGTTGTGAGTAGCCTTGTGGCTTAAGCTGGTATTTAATGTTATCGTGAAAATTTAGGACCACACGTGGTCCTTGGCACAGGGACAGTAGAAGCTATATTATTACACGCTGGATGGACAGAGTGAGGTGGGCCTATACTTAGCTGGCCTTGTTACTATATCTAGTTCACAAGATCTCAGCGAAATAAGTAGCAAAGTACTGGAGAGTTCAGCATGTGAGAACTCAAAATATAGACGCATTATATATTCTCCTAGGACTGGTGATGAAATATACCCACAGTGTGGGCCAAGTGACCCGATAATCCTCGTGGTGGGGGTAGGTGTGATGCTTAGGCCAGTGATAAGTGGAAACTGAATCTAACATGTGCATTCCACCTGCAATTGTGCCTTCTAACCAAGAGGGTGTGCCCAGGGCGTGTAAGAAGAGGCACTCTGCGGGGAGGGCTGCCTCAGCTTTAGGGAGCATGGCTGGATGCGTTGATGGTGTCAGACTGCACAGCCAGTCTTCACAATGAAGCAGCCTCAAACTGGGAAAGCAGAGAGGCTGGAACAGTTGCTACTCCATGAATTTTTGCTGAATTAATATTATATTTCATTCAAAGTCTTTCAGAAATATTTCAAGGGGAAATACATGAAAAACTTTCAAGTGGTTTCTTTTCTCCTTCATAAGAAAAGTTTCTTAATGATTAAAATCTGGGCACATTAGAGGCTTTTCTATGGAAACCAGAAGATAGGTGAACCTTATTTTAGGCAATAAATGTGACTGGGGAAACCTGTATAGCAATATATTTTAGCACAGAGTGTACTATATAAGAAATAATTATTTACAGGAAGTGAAATCTTTCATTGATAGTTTTTCTAAAACAAACTATTCCTTAATTAATTTGCCTTTCTTGCAGCTACAAAGACTGTAGATATGGAAAAATATATATGTCTTAAAATCTTGTGAGAGATAGATTGATGATTTTGTCTCTCCCGTTTTCTGCAGTCCTCCTTTTCCCCTGTACCTCTGAAATTTGGTTTTAACTCAGAATCAGGTCTTTTATGTTCTCTACCTGATTGCATTCAGTCAAGTCACATACTACATACACCTCTGAAGAGAAGAAAGTTCCATTTTCTGATTGTCCGGGGGCACTTAGAATTTAATCTTGAAAGTGCTGATTACCAGTTCCTTGATTTCTCTCTGGGGCTCTAAAAAGACCTAAATATAGAGAGATGTTTGGAGTTTTTTTTGAGCATTTGAAAGTAATGATTAGCAACTTTTAAACTATTTTTCTCCTAAGTCTTAAATTCTTATTTACAAAGCCCAGTTTAGTTTTGTTCCCAAAGTATTGTGATTTGGGGGAAATCTTTTCTCATTCTCTCATATACCAAAGCTATTTTAAAAGAAGGGGCCTAAACTGTTCCTTTTTTTTTTTTCATTTTTGATTCATGCTGCCTGATATCTTCTTCCTCTTCTCCTTTTCTTCCTTTTTTGTGGTCTCTGGCTCCCCCCCAAATCATATCTGGAACAAGATTATTATATTGAGTAATCTCTTTTCATGAGATTTTCTTGTCAGCAGCTTCAGTGGAAGTTAGGCGTGCAGAGCTGTGATATACCACCGCCCAGCAACGAGTGATTTAATACATTCACACATCTTGAAGAGCAAGGCTATTAGATGAATGGAAAGGTACCTGGGAATGAGAATAGTTGGGTCACTCACTAACCACTGCTGGAGGGGGAAGTTGGCTGCCAAGTTAAATGAACAGAGCTTGCTTAGGGAGATGAACAGTTTTTGGAAATCAGGTAGAATGTCGTTGTACCTGCTGCTGTGTTTGCACACAGTGTAAAGTACTACATCCTGTATGGAGAGGATTGACTGACTCATCGTTCTTAATGTGAGAGCTCTGTGTACAGCACTGAGCAAAGGAAATGTTAAGTGAGGGGGTAATAAGAAACTGACTTTGCTCCTTAGGGATTCTGAGATAGCAAAGCAGGGGGAAAAAACACAGAAAATGATGAATTTGCACAGGAAAATATATGTCCTAACACTAAAATATTTGATTCATTTTTTTCCTAAAAACTCATTCACTGAGCTTAAATAAGTGAACTCACTGAGTTCACTGAGCTTAACCTTTTTTTAAAAGGTTTTTTTTGATGTGGACCAATTTTTTAAAGTCTTTATTGAATTTGTTACAATATTGCTTCTGTTTTATGTTTTGTGTTTTTTTTTTTGTTTTGTTTTTTTTTTTTTTTTTTTTGGCTACAAGGCATGTGGGATCTTAGCTCCCTGACCAGGGATGGAACCCACACCTCCTGCATTAGATGTTGTAGTCTTAGTGATTGGACTGTCAGGGAAGCCCTGAGAGTTAACTTTTTAAAGTCGAACATCCTTGGTCTTAGGACGATCACTTATGGTTTTGTCTTAAATTTGAGGTTACTTTGCAGAATGATCTTTAATGTCAGTGACATTTGTCTCTGAGGAATATCCTGCATTTGGCCCCAGGTAAGGAACACCTTCTTTCCTATGGAGATTTTGGACCACTCAAAGAAACTTGAGTCCTTTTTTGTAGTGTATTTTTATCGGTGCTTTTCTCGTAGTGGTTCCAGGATTGCCCCTTTGTGTCCCTGAATAACTGTCTCAGCTTTCTTGTAACACTCTCTCAACAGGTAGTCAGTCCAGGTATCAACTGTGTCAGTCACTGGTGTACTTCGGCATGTACATTTCTGAGTACTACTCTAGACCTATGAGTTAGAATTACTGGCAAGTGGAGACTAGGAACCCACAGTATTACAAGCACCCTGGGGGCTTCTTATGTACACTAAAGTCTTGAAGCATTCGTCGAAAAATGAGGGGAAGAATACACATTTATGAGCACCTATATGTGACAAGTGTGTCACTTTTCCATGTGCTTTTTGTATGTTGGCTCTTTAGTCTTTATATGTGGTATAAATGTCATTATTATTTCATGGGTGAAAATGTGATTTTTCCAAGCTCTCTTTCTCAAGCTTGCAAAGCAAGGAATTGCACTACTTTAGGGCAAAACCAGGTTTATAATAGTCCAGCTTCTAAAGCCTATGTTCTTTCCCTTAAAGCACTGATCTCTTTATCATCAAGGGTGAGCTATGTCCCTGGAACTTTCCCAGGCTGCACTGCCATCCAGCTGTCTGTGATAAAGATAAATACACACTCATCTTGGCATTATCTGCTCCTAAGTCAAAGCGCCTACTTTAGGGGCATTGCCAGGTGTCTCCTCTACCTCTTTCATAGATAGTTCAAACTAAAAACGAACGCAGGATGATGTTACAACAGTGATTCACATGAACGTTGCTCTGCCAGTCCATCCGTGTGATTGCTTAGTGCCATTATAGCGAATAGCGAGACACTACATTGACCTGTTGACTCCCTATGTGCTTCAGTTCATAAGATTTGATTCTCTGGTTTCAGGTTTCAGATGGTTAAACCCTGTGATGACTAGCGTTACTCTGGAGGTGCAATCCGGTTTACAGACTCAGACACTGCCTCTTGATAAAGTGGTTTTCATTCATACAGGCTACTCACACACCAAGCTACAGTTGATTAAATATGACATTTGAGGTCTGGCTCTTAAATCATTGCATATCAACCTCTTGGTCAGAACATAACTCCCTTTCATAAAAATATTTGGGAAATTATACTTGGATGATATTATTTGACTTACAGTGTTGCTCTGATAACTACTGCAACTCTGAAATTTTATTAGCAAAAAGGTGAAAGGATTGAAGGAAGACATACATTAAGCTGCTGAATGGTTAAGTGTATTAAGTATCTCAACTAAACCGTGTTGCAAGTCATGAACCTATGACCTAGCCTTTCAAAGTCCTTTCTCCTTATCTGTATCTTTCCCTTACTGATGATGTTACCAACTGCTGGGGGACCATCAAACATGTGATTAAAAAAGGGATTCTAATTTCTAAGTATTGCTTAAATCCATTCTCTCCTCTCCAACCCCTCAATCTTAGTGCATATCTTCATATTTTCTTCTTGTCCTTTTGTCATAATCTTTAAACTGACCTTACGTTGGACTTGCCATCTTTAATTTATCATACATATTTCTAAAGTGACAACCTTACCTTCTTGATTCACTGTTTATAATCCTTTAATGATTTCCAGTGCCTATGCCTCACCATCCCCCTCTCTCACTCTACCATCATCGTCTTCAATGATTTTCATAGTCTTTTTTTTTTTTTTTTTTTTTTTGCAGTACGCAGGCCTCTCACTGCTGTGGACTCTCCCACCATGGAGCACAGGCTCCGGACGCACAGGCTCAGCAGCCATGGCTCACAGGCCCAGCTGCTCCACGGCACGTGGGATCCTCCCGGACCGGGGCACGAACCCGTGTCCCCTGCATCGGCAGGCGGACTCTCAACCACTGCGCCACCAGGGAAGCCCGATTTTCATTGTCTTTTAACTGGTCAGTATCGGCTCTGGCCTCATTCCAGACCTTACATCATACTGAAGCTAGTGTGATATTTTGAAATCTGATCATGTCAGTGCTTGCTTAAAATGTATTAATGCTCATAAGAGCAACACAAAGCTCCTTCTATGGACTCCAGGTCAGACATGATCTGGCACTGCCCCAGTATCTACCCTCGTTTCATGCCACGTAGCCCCCTGCTCTTTGCTCTCCCAGAATGGCTACCTTCTTCCAATGATTCTTTCCCACCACACTCCATTTTATCACACGATCTTTGCTCATGCTGTTTTCTCTTCCTACTAGTCAAGTTAATTTTTACTCCTCCTGAAAAATCTTTTATCATCCCTAGCTGACCAGAAATTCCTCTGGCTGGGAAATTAGCTCCAAGTGACCGTCGGAATTTCTCAGTAGTCTTTCAGTAGCCAAGTTAGTCCTGTGTTAGCAGTTTCATGAGCTCAAGGCTTCCCTGAATCTTCTGGCTTTTGACCTAGTCTTTAGGTCCTGAGCTTAGTTAAGAAGCTCACACTCAATGACCCATTTATATCTTCTCTTTAGATCCTGAGGGGTGTTCATCATTTTATCATTCATTCTATCCTTTTTGGAGAGAGGCTAAGTAAATATGTGAATTGACACTAAAGCTATATATTATATATGTATAATTATATAATTGTGAAATAGTGAATATATATGCATATATACTGAAATCGTTGTGAAACAGTGAGCACACACACACACACAATTCCATTATTTCCATAAGGCTGAGGACTTGTCCCTCTGAACCTACTAAACAGCCACATTAAAAGAAAACACAGGGGCTTACCTGGTGGCGCAGTGGTTGGGAGTCTGCCTGCCGATGCTAGGGGACGCGGGTTCATGCCCCAGACTGGGAAGATCCCACATTTTGCGGAGCGGCTGGGCCCGTGAGCCATGGCCGCTGAGCCTGCGCGTCCGGAGCCTGTGCTCCGCAACGGGAGAGGCCACAACAGTGAGAGGCCCGCGTACTGCAAAAAAAAAAAAAAAAAAAAAAAAAGAAAACACATTAATTTGTCACTAATTCCCCTCCTCCTCCTGCTCCTTCTAATTATCTCTAATTTGCCAAACACAGTGATAAATGTTTCACATACGTTGCCTTATATAACAACATTCTGATTAGCCCTGCTTTACAGACAACTTTGAGCAGGCAGAGGGTTAAATAATGCACCTAAGATCACAAGGTAATTAAGTTGCAACAAACTCAGGTTATTTAACTCAAGAGCCACTCAAATACCAGGTTCTTGCTCTTTGAAGTTGGTTACCTAGACCGGCAGCAGCAGTATCAACCAGGAGTTTGTTAGATACGCAGAATCTCAGTCCTACTCCAGCCCTACTGGAATGGAACCTCAAATGTAAGAAGATCCTACAGTAAGTCACATGCACTTTAAAGTCTGAGATGTACCACGACATGCTGTATAACTTCTTAATTTTACAGGGAAATCAACTCCCTATTTTCACATTTGTCTCTGAAGAATATTATCCTGATTTGATATTCAAATGTTTGTTTCCTTTCATTCACTGTTTTAAAATTCAGGGAAAATAGGGCTATTAAGTTCTCTTTGGACAGTTTGACGGTTGTATTTTTAGTTATTGCTTACATTATTTTAAATGCCTGAGAGATCATAATTCAATGTATCTGAAATAACTTAACCTGCTAGTACAGAACTTCTTGGGAGATAAATATTTGGGATATGTTTGGGGAGTGGGAATTTGGGGAAATCAATGACTGAAAATTGTTTTTCAACTAAGATGTTTGACATGAAAACAAGATTAAGCTGTAAGAATCCTGTTCTGGCCTGAAGTGGTGTTTTAATGAAATAAAAATGTATTTTTGTTTGATATTATGTTTGGGTCTGGAGGGCATTTTCTTAAAGAGAAAGCAAATAGGAGGCTGAAGGCGTGGGGTGGTTGAGTGTGAGGGAAGTAGAAGCACTGGGATCCTCTGCAAAGTCATGTAATATCTTCCAGCAAGGAAATGCTTGACAGCCTGACATCATGAGGGTGGCTTTAAAAGGGAAGAACATTCCTTATAGTTCGGGGTGCTTTCTGGGTAGTTAAACCTTGACTTTGTTTTTCCCTTTGGAGCTGAAGCTGTATCATCCAGGGCCTTTACTTGCCTTTGCTTGTGTTTGAAATCAGGTGCTTCTGTAATGGTAGTTATTCACTTGGAGAATAAATGAGGATCACCTGTGCTGTGGTTTGGGGCTATGACCTCATCTTTAAGCCTAGGAAGTTTGGGCAGGGCTTGGATTTTGGTTCTGCCATGTACTGCTGTGTCACCTTGGGCTATTTAGTTAACCTCTATGAACCTCAAGTTCTACATAGTAAAATAAGAATAACAGTGACTGTCTGTCAACATTCTTATGAAGAAACATGAGGATACATAGGCAGTGCTTAGCATGCTGTCTGTCAAGTGGTTAATACTCCAAAGTCAAAACACTTTACCATAAGAACTTTGTTTCTTATTTTGCTGGCCATGCATGGAAAAAAATTGTAATTTATTTCATTTTTTATGTATATATAATGTATGTGTGTATGTACACACACACACACATACATACATACACTCACACATACATCCACACAGTGTGTATATATATATATATATATATATATATATACAGTGAAAGCCTTCTAAGTGTTTGGTTTATTACACTGGAGAACCTTATTGTGGTGCAGTTTTCTCTTTTTAAGGGAACCACATTCTCTACCCATGATTTATTCTGGAGGGGAGGTGGTCTGGCCCATACAAAAGCATGGGTTTTCAAGTGGATGGAGCCCCTCCTTCATTTAGCCCACTGTGGTTTCTGTTGTTAAGTTGCTAGCTTCTTGGAGGGCAGCTTCCTATGTACACAACCACAAGATTAAGAACTCCCATAGGAACTGAGATTACACACTAAACAATTACACATGCCCCTAAAATATATGAAGCAGAGCTTTTTGAGTTCAAAGTTTTATAAGACAAAACACCTTTATACACAATTTCTACTCACTCCCACTATCCACTGCCCTAAACTGAGCTGTTTAGGAAGTCTTTGAAACATACCTTGTGTTGATTGTTGCTGCCACTCCTCTTACTCTCACACTAGACACAGACTTAGCTGAATACTTCAACTTTTGATGTAACTGAAGTTGTCCTGCTCTCTATCTGCCTCTAGAAATGAAAATGGGAAGAATCTAACAACTGCTGATAGACTAGTTCTACTTTAGTGTGAATGAGTTTAAAATGGTCAGCTTAGACATTTTTGGTAAAGTTTGTCTTTCATTTTTTGTTGTGAAATAAATGTCGTGTTTCTTTTTAAGAAAAATACAAGATTTAGCAAGCAGATAAGGTGAATTTTTTCCCCAGAATTTAAATGGGAGTTTCCTAAATAATATAGATTATTCCATACTGGAATAGTATGCCCTATGAACTTCTTATTCCACCGTGGTAGATTCCTCCTTCCCTCAGGAAGCTGAATTGGGCTCCCTTGGCCACAGGGCCTTTGCACAGGATGATACTGGACCCTGCAGCCTCACAAGAAGGCCAGCTTCTTCAAATCCCTGCTTTTCTTCAAAGCCTACTTTGCCTTTCCCCTTTGCTCTCTCTCATCTTCATCCTTTCCCTTAGCATTTCTTTAACTTGCCACTGTTCAAAATCAAATATGTATTTCATTTTAAACATATCAGACACCATTTTAGCTGATATTTAATATAATTGTCCTGCCTTCATAATGAAATATCACAAAGTATCTATATATTGAAATTTTATATTTATTGCCATTCATTAAGTCATTATTATGTGTCAGGCACTACATATTTTACATGTCTTTTCTCACTTAACTCAGTGAAGTTAGGTATCATTCATCATCCTCATTTTAGTTGAGGAATTTGAAGTACAGAGAGGTTAAAAAATTTCCTAGGCAAATGGGATCAAATGATGAAAAGGCAAATATAGTTTGATTGTTGCCTTGGTAAATAATTTAATGGGAGAAAAAGGCAACTCAACAATTATCTTCAATATGGCATGATTGGGGTTTTTCTTTGTTAGAGAAGCACATACAAAGGATAGGCATCTAAGCAAGACTTGGGAGAGGTTGAGTGGATGCTTTCCCAAGTAAGTTTAAGCTGCAACCTGTAATCAATAGATGTTAGCCAGCAAGGGCAAAGGGTAGGTTAGAGCAGAGGTTAAAGAGAGTATTGCTTTGTAGCAAGTGAAAGAAATTCAGTATGATAAGCCTATGGGTTTCAAGGGGGAAATGAATATGAAGGGTCCTATGAGCCATTGATAAACTGAATTATATACCAAGGATAATGAGGATGCATTGCAGGGTTTAAACCATGGAGAATGGTATGATTAAATTGTCTTTCAGAAGGATGAGTCTGATAGTTCTGAAAAGAATAATAGAGGGAGAAGATTGCAGATAAGAAAACTAGTTAGGAGGCTGCTTCAGGAACAGAAGTGAGAGAGGATGGTGGCTGAACTTAAGTAATATTAATGGTGGAGAGAAATGGAGGGACTTAAGAGATATTTTAAAAATAGAAATGCATGCCTGGAGCCCTAATCTGAAGAAGAGCATAGACTATTTATTAAGAGTATGTGACCTGCGGACATATTTTTTGGGGATCAAAGTCCACCTCCACCCCTTAAGAGCTTTGTGGCCTTGGTTGAATCACCAAATGTTCTAAACCTCAGTTTCCTCATTTGTAAAATGTGTTGTGGTAAGGTTCCCCAAGGCTAACCCACATAAAGCTCCTAGAAGAGTACGAAACAATAGTCATCCCTTAAAATATATTATCTAGCACTTTTTGTCCTATAATCTAGCCCTCTGACATAAATGTTAATTCATTCACCAAGCTTATAATCAGTGCCGACTATGTCCCAGGGGTTCATTCACTCTTTGGACTTGAATTTTCTCATCTATAAAATGATTGCCTTGGAGAAGTTCTCTAGGTTGCTTCCAGCTGAAATCTGGTTGGACTAATGTTCATTAGCACTGAGACTACCATGCTGATTAAGCTGCAATTAAGGGAAAAGTGACTCGTTTCAGTAACCAGGCCTCTTGTGTGTCCTTTGTCAATCCTTTTCCATAGAGGGAAGCAGGGAGCAGGAATGTAACTGGTTCCACAACTCTGAGTGACCACCTATTAAACTGCAGAGCAGGAGGATTTACTCTAGAGCATTTAATGGCTTAGCAAGAATGTGCCACAGGATAACAAAGTTTACCTGGGCTAGCACAAATTTACTTTCTGAGATGTTATTACAGTACTCTGAACAAAGTGGTGAAAGTGGAAGACAGAGCGTGAGAAACATAACCAGTCTTTGTGTTGGTGCCAGAGCCTCACAGGAGGAATAAAAGGCAGGTCTCTGAGTGCTGGGGATCATTAGTGCAAGCAGACAGGTAGGGTTGGGAAACTTTTGAGTGTTTAAAGGTGTTTAAATGGATTTGCTGCTGAGTTGGATAATGCCAGCTGTAGCTTTAATGTATTAAACATGGTGTCTCTTGCTCTCCAGAGGCTGGGAAAAAGATGATTAAAAGGTAAAAACTTTGCAAGATGTAATATTGGCTCTCATGTGATGAGCACTTAAGATATACCACATTTTGGTGTTTCATATTTATGTTGACTCATAGTCCTTATAACAGCCCTTCAAGGTAAAAGTATTATACCTGGGCTGCCCTGGTGGCCCAGTGGTTGAGAGTCCGCCTGCCGATGCAGGCGACACGGGTTCGTGCCCCAGTCCGGGAAGATCCCACATGCCACGGAGCGGCTGGGCCCATGAGCCATGGCTGCTGAGCCTGTGTGTCCAGAGCCTGTGCTCCGCAACGGGAGAGGCCACAACAGTGAGAGGCCCGCGTACCGCAAAAAAAAAAAAAAAAGTATTATACCTGATTTTCAGGTGAGTAAACTGAGGTTCAGAGAGCTTATGTAATTTACCAAGCGCATGTGGCTAGTTTGTGGTGGAACGCAAGATCCATGCCCCAGAGGATATTCTTCCAATGCACTCGGTCTTTCCACTACTATGCATTTTGTTTAAATCACTGATATTATTTTAATTAACTGTTTTGTTTTTACTGATGATGAGAGTAATGTATAATTATTTTGGGAGGAAAACACAAATATATCTGTGAAAAACAAATCACTTGATCATCCCAATACTCTATTTAATTACTGATAATATTTTGATGCATTACTTTCTAGGTCACATGCTTTCTTTTTAAAATAAAAAAAATGTATTGAGGTATGACTGACTTGTAGAAATCTGTACATATTTAAGGTATGCAGCTCCATGAGTTTGGGGATAAGTATATACATGTGAAACCATCACTGCTATCAATGCCATAAACATATTCATCACCTCCCGTTTATTTCCACTCACCCCCTTTATTATTATCCTATTTATTTATTTAGTGGTAAGAGCACTTACCATAGACCTACCCTCTTAGCAAATTTTAAGTATATAATACAATTAGCTGTAGGCATTATGCTATATAGTGGATATCCAGAACTATTTATCTTGCATAACTGAAACTTTGTATCCTTTGACCATCACTTCTCCATTTGCCCAACCCCCTCCAACCCCAAGCCCAGTCCCTGGCAACCACCATTCAACTCTCTGCTCTGTGAGTTTAAATATTTTATATTCCATATATAGGTGAGATAATACAGTATTTGTCTTTCTGTTTCTGGCTTATTTCACTTAGCATAATGTCTCCAGATCCATCCAAGTTGTAGCAATTTTTTATGTAGAGATATTTTAAGTATTTTATTTTTTTCTTTCACTTCTACCATTATATTGAAAAATAGAAATCCTCTTATAAAAAAATAATAACTACACCCATTTTCTGCTAGATTTTCTTCTAGCTATATCCTGAATTACTCTTTTTAAAAAGGGGGTGAATTAGAATAGATCAGAATGAATTAGATGGGTGATATTTTTCTTAGCAGAATGGTGCTCAGAAGTTATTTCTTTCTGCCTCAAACAATGGAGAACATGAGAGTCTAGAAACTGGCAGGAATTTAAGTATCAAGGGTGATGGGGAAGATGTGATGGTGAAGATGAAGTAGTAATGGTAGAGGAAGTTGTGACCACCTGCAGAGCCCAGGAGAAGAAGACAGGAGCAGTGAGCTTACTGGTCCAGGACCAGGGCAGAATTCCCCTTGTCTCAGGAGTGTGACCAGGCACATCACTAACAGCCCTGAGAGGCCCAGCAAATCTGAGATTGCACCCAGAGAAAACTCAGTCCTGGGAAACAGCACAAAAAACACACAAGGGTTGGTTACTAGAGAAGAGAAATAGTGAACCTTTTGCAAATGAATTCAGGATGACAAAAAATAAGACTTCTTTTCCTGAGTAGACACAGAGGAGTGCCTTTCTCTTTTTGTTACATTAATACACATATATGCTAATGCAAAGAGCCCAAAATAGGGAGAAGTTAGAAGTAACAGTAATAGAATGCTAACAGGGCTGTAAGGAGACATCTTCATCCATTAAAACCAAGGACTTATGAGGACTACCATTATCAGCATAATTTTTGAGATTATTTTTATTAGCCTCAAAGACGGTCAGTCCAAACTAGACAGTGGGGCTTCAAGATCAGGGCACTACTAAAAAGGAGTAGGATCAAAAATGTAACTTGATTGCTGGTAAGAATGTGAAATGGTGCAGCTGCTATGGAAAATAGCATGCAATTACGCAAAAAATTAAATATAGAATTACCATATGATCTAGCAATTTCACTTGTGGGTATATACCCCAAAGAAATTAAAGCTGGGATTCAAACAGATATGTGTACACCTTTGTTCATAGAAGTGTTATTCACAAGAGCCAAAAGGTGGAAACAATACAAGTGTCCATCTGCAGATGAATGGATAAGTAAGATGTAATACATACATACAATAGAATATTATTCGGCCTTAAAATGGAAGAAAATTCTGACACATGATACAACATAGATGAATTGTGTGGACATTTTGCTGAGTGAAATAAGCCAGTCACAAAAGGACAAATACTATATGATTCCACTTATATGTGGTACCTAGAGTAGTAAAACTCTTAGAGTCGGAAAGTAGAATTGTGGTTGCCAGGGGTTGAGGGGAAGATAAGATGGGGAGTTGGTATTTAATGGATAGAGAGTTTCAGTTTGGGAATATGAAAAAGTTCTGGAGATGGATGGTGGTGATGATTGCACAAAAATGTGAACATACTTAATATCACAGAAGAGTACACTTGGGCTTCCCTGGTGACGCAGTGGTTGAGAGTCCGCCTTCCAATGCAGGGGACCTGGGTTCGTGCCCCAGTTCGGGAAGATCCCACATGCCACGGAGCGGCTAGGCCCGTGAGCCATGGCAGCTGAGGCTGCGCGTCCGGAGCCTGTGCTCCGCAACGGGAGAGGCCGCAGCAGTGAGAGGCCCGTGTACCGCAAAAAAAAATCTTATGTTATGTGTATTTTCCCACAATAAAAAAGTAGATATATGTATTTTAAACTTAGAACCTTCACCATAACAATATGTATCATATATACACTGAAAATAATTGTTCAATTTTAGTAAAATAACACAACCTATTAAACTATTGATGCAAAATTTAATATTGTTTGATAGTTTTATAATTCTTTTGTCTAAAGATTTTATAAATTTAGAATAACTATTCCTATATCAAGTCTATAACTAGTTATAGCTGTGTATTATAATAAACTAATTTAAGTAAAAAATGTAATGGCATTTGTAGCTAGAAAAATTAAGATTGGAGTCTAAGAATTGTTAAACTAGAATCATTATTTTATTGTTGCTATACCTATGATACTTGGTTGTTAACTATTTTAGACACATTATTTTTTACAAAAATTTCAAGTTTACAACATAAGAGGATCTTTGTTATCTATTTACTGTTTTATAAATTTATATGTAGTTCATCAATTGTGATGTTTTGAGTCTTAATTAGGCCTTTGACATAAATGATATTCAGGGATTTAAGTTGAAACACCTTATAGTTTGGATACAACAGTCCTCTGATTATGATATATTTGGGAAGGTACTATCCTTACCTGAATCTGCCAGGTCCCCAATGATGCTGACCACAAGCTAGTTACCCTAATGGTTTTTCATCAGAAGTTGTCCCACCTATGGTGAACCCATCTTGCATAAGCAATCCTGCGTATGGCTTGTGACTGATTTGGCTACAGAAAATTGGTTGTTATAAAAGTCTCCTGCAGATTGCACCTAGAATTCTGATTGAGGAAAAGTATTTTGCTCCCCTAATTCTTTTCACTCTTGCAAGGGGACCACAAAGGATAAGAAGGTAAACTTGTCCAAATGTGTGGGCCACTGTGAGCACTAAAAAGTTTTAGAAAATCCCCGCTGCTTGCCAAGCAGAAGTGATTGAAGCAGCTATTTAGAAGTGATTTTTTTTAATAAAGTTAATGAAAATGTTGTACTTTCCTTTCATGGCCTTATTTTTATTGATGACATTGGATTGGAGTCTAATAATTGTTAAGCTAGAATCATTATTTTATTATTGCTATACCTTCAGTCCAGGAATTACTCAAAAAATGTAGTCAAGGAATTACTCAAACAATGTAGTCAAAAATGTAAGTCTAGACACTTACTTGCTACTGATTTTCAATCAAGATGGTGCAGGTGACAAATGAAATGCAATAGGAAAATTAAGTATTTGCTCTTAAGTAAGTCAATAAATAATATCAAAAATTCAAATGTGTGCTATTCTTCACCACAATACTTATCCACGGGTCTGGGTTCAAGTTGACTTGTATTTGGTTATGCTGTGATCAATAGCTATAGCCACTTGGTTTCAAAACCAAATAAATATTGACTCTCTACTTTTTAAGAGTTGAAATATCAAATTAGGTTTCTCATGAGTCCATTTAGGTGATCAGTAAGTTTAACATTGCCAATTCAAAATAAAATAGGTTTAGATCCTTAGTATATCTTTGAATGTTTGAAATCAAATACTAATTTCTTCTAGTTACATCTGTAGCTATTTATAACTAGACCTCTGTACTTTGTTTCTTCAGCACAGTGTGTGTTTTTCAATACTGTGTGGGAGGTTATAGATCATACAAAATAGACATATTCCAGTGTGTTTTTAAAATATGAGATGTCTTGAGAGTATTCTGTCCCTGCACATATTAGCGGTTTGTCCCTGTTAGGTTGGTAATATCTCAGCTGAAGACCTAGGAAATGGCATTAGGCACATGCTGGTCCATTGTAAAGAAGGGAGACAGCAATTCATTGTCCTCAGAATTGAGTTCTCTCAGCTATAGAGTGAGTAAAAATGGTTCATTTTAAATATCTGTTTTCACCAATTCTAGTGAAAATGACTATTAATAAGAAAGGGTATTATCCACCAGTAGGAGAGGAGTAAAGGAAAACAGGAACTTTTCCATGGCATGAGTCACTCAGCAGGAGGAAAAGTGTGTCAATGCTTTACCTATGATGAGCTTATCTTAATAAACCACAAAACCCAGAGTGATAATGGATGATCCATTTTCAGTTTAATGCATTCCCTCCCTCCCTCCCTCTCTCCTTTCTTGCCTACTTTCTCTTTCTTTTCTCTTCCTTTTTTTTTTTTTTTTTTTAAGAGCAGATTTATCTTTTTAAACTACATTGTTGCTTTGACTGAGACACCAGTACTCTGAGGTAACCCCACATGTTGTTGTATAAATTGGGACCTACAACAGTTCATGGCAGGTAACCTCAAATAGTATGAAAAGCGTCAGCTTAGCAGTTAGAGGAGGTGACCATCTACCATTATACATCCACAAGACCTTGATAATGTCACCTAGTCTTTCTGAGCCTAAATTTTATCATCTATAAAATAGTAATATTTGTCAGTATTAATAGAAGCACCTATAAGACTTTCAAAAGTTTTAGTAAATAGCAACAATTTAACAAGGGCTTACCATGTGCCCTACATTTTCTGGGTACTTTGCATACACTAACTCATTTAACTTTTAGAACACTCCACTTAAGTCTCTTGAAAGGATTAAAGCAGAGGTTTTTCTAAGATCCCATCTATCTCTAAAATGATATATCGTCAAGGTTGCCAGATAAAATACTGGGCTACCTAGTTACTTTTCAATTTCAGATAAACAATAAATATTTTTAGTATGGTTATGTCCCAAATATTGCATGCAACATACTTATACTAAAAAATTATCCTGAAATATATTCATTGTTTATCTGAAATTCAAATTTAACTGAGTGTCCTGTATTTTTATTTGCTGAATCACGCAACCCCCTGTATGGTGATTAAACATTTTTCAGTCAATCTGGTTTGGAGGAAGGACATTTAGTCTCAAACCCTATTTCAGTTTAATAAGATGAGATTGAGGTTAGAAGTCTAGTGATGAGAGAGAACATATACAGTAGTGAGCAGGGGAATATCACCAAGAGGAAATGGGATCAAGAATAGTGTAAAGGCACCATCCAAAGCGCTTTCATTTTGAATCATCATCTCAGTCTTTTGAGGTATTTTGCCTGTTTTACAGTTGAATAAAGCAAGACAAAAGATAAGTTATGATCATATAGCTAATAAGTGAAAAAAGCTTGGAATTTAATCCAGGTCTCTTTGACACTTAAACTTGTTTTTTTAAAATTGCTATGAGGTTTTCCTTCTTTCAAATGTAGGTGGAGAGGAAGAGTAATGCTTTTTCTCTGATAGAAGGATAAGGGTAAGAAGGTGATTGAGATGTTGAGAAAATTTGAGGTGAAGGGGTGCAAGATGAGATAGCTCATCAGAACTCATTTTCATCAAATTATAAAGTAGTATCATTACAGAAAGTGAAGATGGTAGGGTTGGGAATGGGGGGTAAAAGAAAATAGAAAATGTTTGGAAATAGAAATGTGTATATTATGTAGAAGTCAACTGAGATATTTCATGATAATTGGTTTTAAGAAACAGCTAGTTGGAAGGTAATTTGTTAACTTATTAACTTTCCAGTCAGGGTGATGACTGTGACTTGTGATTTGGGGTGTTGACTACTTGTGATTATGTTATGATGGTATAAGCTCAGAAGTTGTGGTCTATAAGAGGAGAGAAATGAGATGGTTTTTAGACATGTGGCCATAAGAGTATCCTTAGGCAGATGTCCAGTAGGCAGTTTTAGAATTAGATAAGAAAGAGCAAGGTTAGAGAAAGACAACTATAAAAGGATGAAAGGAGAAACATAGGAAGCAAAATAATAAAGGCATAATTTATTGTCTATACTATGTGCAGATATTTTCTAGATGTTGCCTCTGATCATCCAACAACCATATAAGCAGGCATTACGGTCATTTGGGAAATGCAATCATGCTAAACATTCTGACCAATATTTGACTGTCAGACACAAGACTAAAATCTATGTGTCTCCATGTGCCAAGCCAGTGATCTTTGGAGAAAGTGTATAGAGGAGAAGAAGATCATAGGCTGGAGGAAAAGATGTTTATGTTTAAGGGATCAGTCGAAGAGGAAATAACAAAATAAACCAGCAATAGAGAATTAAAAGAACCCACTCACCTGGATATGTTAATTAACATGAATGTGCTGATTATTTTTTATAATATATATATATATCACATCATCAAATTGTACATTTTAAATATATATAATTCTTAATTGTCAAACATACCTCAATATAAAAAATAGAGTGAGAGAGGACACTAACCCAAAGATGTGGAAGAGAGACTTTTCAAGAAGGAATATTGGTCAATGGAGTCTACTGATGGGTCTGTATTTCCAAGGAGATGTGGAGACATGGCTTGTCCACTAAGAAGTCATCTGATGGCCTTTTAGAGATCAGTCAGAGGGCTGGTGTGAGAAGTCATGCTGCAGAAAGTTATACTTTAAATATAAGTCGGGAGGGTGGAGTTTTAATTTTAAATTACTCTTTCAAGAAAATGGAAAATTGTGTATGTTGGAACATGGCATGTGTAAGTCTGCTGCTTAAAGAAGTAAGGTTACAATAGGCAGACTGTGAATTAGTTTCCAACTGCTGCTGTAAAAAAGTACCACAAATTTGGTGGCTCAAAACAGTACATCTATTATATTACAGTTCTGGAGGTTGGGGATCTAAATGCAGCTTGCTAGGCTAAAATTAAAGTGTCAGCATGGCTGTGTTCTTCTGGAGCTTCAGAGAGAATTTTTCCTTGCCTTTTCCACCTTCTGAAGGCAGGCTGTATTTCTTGGCTTATGACTCCTTTTTCGATCTTCAAAACCAGAGGTGTAGCATCTTCATCTCTCTCTCTGACTCTGACCCTCCTGTCCCCTTCTTTCTTTTATAAGGACCCTGTGATTATATTGGGCATATACAAGTAATCCATTATAATCTCCCCATTTCAAGAACCTTAACTTAATCACATCTGCAATGTTCCTCTTACCATACAAGGTAATATATTCATAGGTTCCGGGCATTAGGATGATAAAAACATGGACATCTTTGGGGGCTATTACTCTACTTACCAATGTGTGATTTGTTTGTCTTGTGACAACTCTTGCAGGAATAGCTCTCCTTCCTCTTGAAATAGCTCTCTCTTCACCCATTCATATGGACACTAAGGGAACTGTTATATTCTTACGTGAGCTTGCTCCCCTGATTATGGTTCACTGATATATATTGGGCACTCTTTCCAAATTGAGACACTCTTGGAATCTAGAAAGAAATTCCAATGAATCTTTCAATGCTGAAGCACCCAAACATAAACTTGAGGTTATTATTTTTGCCATGTGTGCAGTTTGTAAGTTTGTAATGAGAGAGTGGTGAGCAGAAGGTAGGTGATTAGGTGGTTAGGACTCTGCTCTTTCACTGCCAAGGGCCCGGGTTTGATCACTGGTTGGGGAACTAAGATCCCACAAGCCGTGTGGTATGGCCAAAAATAAGAAGGAAGCTGAGCTGAGGCCTGGAGGTCATCCTATGGGTGCTTGCACTCTTGCTTCTCTGGTTTCTGAGATCCAGCCTGCATTACTGCCTTACCACACAAGCTCATTTATTAAATTTGTTTGGTTGTTCAACTCTTTCATGAAGACCTGGATTTTCTAGCCAATCAAATCCTCCTTTCTGTTTAACTTATTTTGAGTTGAGTTTCTTTGTAATCAACATATTCTTTATTAATTCAAGAACGTGAATAAGTGAGGTCTTTTAGAAGGTGGGAGGGGGGCTTGTTTTTAAGATGATGATTAAGAGTCATTGTGGGTGAAGAGATTCCTTTTCAGTCAAATAAATCAGGTATCTGTGTACACATTTCTTTTTTTAAATTAAATTTTATTGGAGTATGGTTGCTTTACAGTATTGTGTTAGCCTTCAGTGAACAACAAAATGAGTCAGCCGTACACATACAGATATCCCCTCCCTGTTGGACCTTCCTCCTATTTGGGTTACCACAGTGCATTAGGCAGAGTTCCCTGTGCTATACAGTATGTTCCCATCAGTTGTCTATTTTATATATTGTATCAATAATATATATGTGTCAATCCCCGTCTCCAAATTCCTCCCTCCCCACCGCTTTCCCCCTTGGTATCCATACATTTGTCCTCTAAGTCTATGTCTCTATATCTGCAAATAAGGTCATCTATACTATTTTTCTAGATTCCACATATATGTGTTATTATACGATACTTGCTTTTCTCTTTCTGACTTACTTCACTCTGTATGAGACTCCCTAGGTCCATCCACATCTCTACAAATGACCCAATTTCATTCCTTTTTACAACTGAGTAATATTCCATTGTATATATGTACCACATCTTCTTTATCCATTCCTCTGCTCATGGATATTTAGTTTACCTCCATGTCCTGGCTATTGTAAATAGTGCTGCTATGAACATTGGGATGCATGTGTTTTTTTGAATTATGGGTTTCTCTGGATATATGCCCAGTAGTGGGATTATTTTATTTTTAGTTTTTTAAGGAACCTCCATACTGTTTTCCATACTGGCTGTATCAATTTACATTCCCACCAACAGTATATGAGGGTTTCCTTTTCTCCACACCCTTTCCAGCATTTATTTTTGGTAGATTTTTTGATGATGGCCATTCTGACTGGTATGAGGTGATACCTCATTGTAGTTTTGATTTGCATTTCTCTAATAATTAGTGATGTTGAGCACCTTTTCATGTGTTTGTTGGCCATCTGTATGTCTTCTTTGGAGAAAGGTCTCTTTAGGTCTTTCACCCATTTTTTGATTGGGCTGTTTGTTTTTTTTGATATTGAGCTGCATAAGCTGCTTGTATATTTTGGAGATTAATCCTTTGTCAGTTGCATCTTTTGCAAATATTTTCTCCCATTCTGAGGGTTGTCTTTTCATCTTGTTTATGGTTTCCTTTGCTGTGCAAAAGCTTTTAAGTTTCATTAGGTCCTATTTGTTTATATTTGTTTTAATTTTCATTACCCTAGGAGGTGGGTCAAAAAAGATCTTGCTGTGATTTATGTCAAAGAGTGTTTTTCCTATGTTTTCCTCTAAGAGTTTTATAGTGTCTGGTCTTACATTTAGGTCTTTAATCCATTTTGAGTTTACTTTGTGTGTGTGGTGTTAGGGAGTATTCTAATTTCATTCTTTTACATCTAGCTGTCCAGTTTTCCCAGCACCACTTATTGAAGAGGCTGTCTTTTCTCCATTGTATATTCTTGCCTGCTTTGTCACAGATTAGGTGACCATAGGTGTGTGTGTGTGTGTGTTCATCTCTGGGTGTACACATTTCTAATTTGCTTTAGCTAACGGTAAAAATAAGAATTTTTCCTTGCAACCTATCTTTATGACATCTAGACCTTTCCTTCTGTCTTTCCAGTACAAATGTAGGACAAAGTTCCCTTAAATGCTTCATGAAGGTCAATTTTTCTTTCCTTTTGTGAGTAAAATTTGATGGTATAATACTTATATAGTGCATTAATAAGCTTTGTGTCTTTTAGGATCTAGTCATGGATTTACCTCTTCTCTTTTTCCCCCGAATCTCTTCAGAAGTAAAATAGGTTCCCTTTCCCACTTCTCTCTTCTTAACTATTTCTGAGGCTTGGAGATTATATAACTTCTTTTATAATAAGAAAGAAGAAAATTGCTCTATCCTGAGTAGAAGGAGACTTAGATTCTTTGAGAATTCTTTTTTAAATGTTATATATTTAATTATTTACCTTAAACTAACAACAGCCTACATGCTCTGGACCCCATACAGTCTTTATTAAGCCCAGTGAAATATATTAGGAATCATAAGAAGGTCCTAAGTTTTCAGTAAATGCTTGTATGGTTATGAGAGTTAATGACAGAATTTTATTAAATATGCTTCCCCCTGTTTGCATAAACAGAAAGATTGATCGTTATCTGGACAAATATTGCTGTCTCCATTTCCTCACTCAGATCAGCTCTTTTGAAACTCTCCTCATCACATTAGCTCATCTATTAATTTTTAAAGTATTTGGTAATGACATACTATGTGCTGAATCCTGGGGGTTATAGTATGAGTGATTGATAGTGGCTCTCACTGTGGAAATTATGATTGAGCTGGGCAAGCAAACAAGGAAACAGGTGCCAGAGAGAATTAAGTACAGGTTCTTACCAAGATCTGAAAACCATACAGGGCTTTAGAAGCAGTAAGGGAGGCAATGCTTTGTTGTCATTGAGCTGAGAGTTGAGGATCCAAGGGAGACTGGGAAAAGCAGATGCAACTAATGCAAAACTTCATCTTGCCTCTGTAGTGAGCAAATGTTCCAATAGTACTTGCATGAAGGGCAGGTGAGATCACTCCCACAGACCCAGCACCTGAGGATTCCTCTGGTTCTTGGACTTGTGTTTAGTTTTCTACTTTATCTTACTGTGTTATCATCTGGAATGATTAGTATTTCTATACGTGTGTGGGGTGGGGTTATAGTCCGACAAGCTGTGGCAAGTTTTTTAAACAATTTTCCATCAACAGTAGGGTGAGCTCTATAGGGAAATATTACTTGCTGTGGGATTTTTGGAAATCTACTAAATGTTTCTGTTCTCATTCCCCTCACTTGTATATGAGAGAATTAGTTGCATCTGTTTATATTCAAGGACACTTATTGCTCCAAGAGGACCAATCTTTCGATTTCTAGCAGTTATTTCCTGCACAAAACCTATCTGAAAATCTGGCCCTAAAAGAGAGGGATGGAACTGCACAAGCAGGAAGTATATGTCTCTTTCTCTCATTCCATTTCATTCTGGAGAATTGCAAAAAGTACTGTATTAAAAACAAAGTTCGTGGGGCTTCCCTGGTGGCACAGTGGTTGAGAGTCCGCCTGCCGATGCAGGGGACGTGGGTTCGTGCCCCGGTCTGGGAGGATCCCGCGTGCCGCGGAGCGGCTGGGCCCGTGAGCCATGGTCGCTGAGCATGCGCATCCGGAGCCTGTGCTCCGCAACGGGAGAGGCCACAGCAGTGAGAGGCCCGCGTAGCACAAAAAAACAAAAAAACAAAGTTCGTTTAGCATCACCTAACCTGGTGTTTCCCAAATATATTTGGCCAATGAGTCTTTTTCTTTCCCATTTAGAGTAACTCTTGTTAAAACTGTAAGGAATTGGCTTTCTTCAGATCTCAGTTTGGGATCTCTCCAGTGAGAGGAGGCAGTGATAGGAAAGAACATAAGTTCAAAGACATAAGTTGAACACCTATTATGTGGCAGCAGTCTGATAGGAGCTGGGAACATTAAAATGAAAGTCATGACTGTTGCCCTCATCAAATTTACAATTACCAGGGGAAGACTGACATCATAAATTACAAAAACACACTTTAAAGTACAGTTGTGTTAAAATTCCAATGCAACGAACTTGCTCTTACCATGTATGTGAGGAAACATGTATAGGTATGTTGGAAATCAGTATGTGTGTATGTATTTATGTATAATCTGATCAATCTGATTTAATCCTCATAGTATCATTAGAAGGTAGATTTTATTATCCTTCCACATTGTTCAAGGGGGGAGGTCTTCTTAGGCTCAATTAAATATTCAGATTTACAAGACTATCATAGGCCATATTTGACACTAGATGCTCAGAAGGATATATAGGATAGGAACACAGAATGCCAGCAGGGAAGCATCATATATTTTTCTCCCACGGGAGACCATCCAGCAGACAGCTCAGGTATTAGGAGATGAGATTCATCAGAGGGATTTAAAGTGGGTCTGACTTAGAATCCCCATGTTCCCCCGAAGCCAATAGGTCTTAAACAACTCCACAAGCATAGTTTCCAGGGTCCTTGCAAGGAAGTTGTTAGTTGCAAGAGACTTTACATTTAGGGAAGTCAATACCTATGGCTTTCCCATAAGGTATCATAGTATGTTTCTAGTTCCTCCCTGTCTAAATACAATTTACCATGCCGGAGTCATTTGGCTAAAGTTAACCAATGGCCAAATTTTCATGCAATAGGGAAAAAGATTTTGCAAACTCTTTACCTACAGGTGCAAGGTGATTGAGTAATTTCCCTAAGGTCACACCTCTGGGAATTAGGAAACAGTTATCAAGGTCTGAACTGAGGTCTATTTATTCCTGAAAGTCAATCTCTTTCAACTTTTAAAGTGTCCTGTACTAGCAAAGGTTTTCTCTGTAAAAGGCAGCAATAAATGAAAGCAGAATAGACATAGACACATTAGTCATGAAAAAGACTAGGGTAGGGCTTCCCTGGTGGCGCAGTGGTTGAGAGTCCGCCTGCCAATGCAGGGGACACAGGTTCGTGTCCTGGTCCGTGAAGATCCCACATGCCGTGGAGTGGCTGGGCCCGTGAGCCATGGCCGCTGGGCCTGCGCGTCCGGAGCCTGTGCTCTGCGGCGGGAGAGGCTGCAGCGGTGAGAGGCCCGCATACAGCAAAAAAAAAAAAAAAAAGACTAGAGTAATTCCTCCTCTGAAACAGGAGGGAAGGAGGAGAAGAGAGATTATTTTTTAGATAATTAAGAATTGACAATGTTATTTTCAAGATTTATGACTTTTAGAGTGACAGGCATCAAAACATCCTAGGATCAGTTTTATTGACAGGTAGAATAATCTCTCAATGTAATGCATTTATTCGTAATTAACTTTAGTGAAAGTTAGTTTCCCCAACAGAGGAATAATTGGCACTAACTTAAAATTAGAAGTTATAGACCTCATTACATAAACAGTAGTTCAACAGTTCCAGTTTTCTAGTTTCATTCCTATGTGAATGAACACCGCATCCCTTCATATTACCCTTGAAAATATTTGGTAATAAACTACCTCACAATAGAGATTCTTTAGATGTTCAACATGATTTATAACATCACTGGACAAAATAAAACTCAATTCATTTGGTTTAGAGTCAAGGAGAAAGGAAGCATATGTAAATAAAATTTTCCCTTAAAAAGTGGCAATATGATGTAGTCATCTTTGAGCTAGTGTAGTGAAGTCTGTCCATTTAGGAGAGTAAGAATCTATTTTGTCAGAATCGGTACTTTCTGGGCACTGAGATGGAACATACTACACGCATACAATTACTGCTGTCAGTGGATTGCCCAAAGCGCTCATGCTTTTTTCTGTATATAGTTATCTCAGTGGAGTTTCTACTGAGGAAATTAAATGTCTGTAGTGGCTTAATGGGAAACAGAGGTGTTTAAAAATGCTGAAATGGGTATATTCAAACATGGTTTGGTTTAAAATGAAGCTGCAGCAGTTTTCAAAATGGGATTCTTACTCTATTAAAATGCAAATAAACAATGTCTTTTTTTCTGTCTTCCTCCCAGACATTCCAGCCTAGTTATAAAATATCTTTGAAATACATTGTTTTGTCATTATTGAGACATGAATTTTTTGTGCTAAGTTTATTAACAAATTATTGGGAATTCCCTGGCGGTCCAATGGTTAGACTCCACATTCTCACTGCTGAGGGCCTGGGTTCAATCTCTGGTCAGGGAACTAAAATTCTACAAGCCACATGGTGTGGCCAAAAAAAAAAAAAATTATTGACAGATTATTAAAATATCACCTTCCTTTGTTATTTGTAGCAGGAAACTGGTCAGATAAAAGCTAAAAACTGGTTTTTTTTTATTACAAATAAATAGATGAGATTCCTAGAAGAAATATAAACTTCTAAGTGAGAAAGAAGTAAAGCCTCCAAAATCTAAAATAGTCGCCTCCTCTGAGAATTGATAGTACTCAGGCTGCTGAATTAGGCTTTCAGGTGATTCCTTTCTATATTTTACTCTATCTCAACTCCCCCAAATTAAGTGGAGAAGTGAAACTTCTCTTTGCTGATTCTACAACTGCACTGATGTTAAGCAACAAAAATTATTACCATTCCTATACTATTTTTTTAAACTCAGGATATCCTGTTTGTATTTAGATGGCCCAGTTCAGTTCATTGTGGGTGTTTCCAGACTGCTAGAAGCACTGAACTAGATGTTAGAAAACTGCAATTGAGAGTGTGTAACTTCTCTGAATCTAATTTTCACTCACCTTCCCTCTATTCCTCCCGTGGCTCTCTGAGCCCTAAGTTGATGCAGGGATGCTACACCTACTGCCAGTTGCGGCTACTCTGTTTCCTTGTGAGATTCCCCACCCATGTCAACAGTCTCATTGTACTCTTCTGTTATGTTTGCTAACTGAATTTAAACGTAAGACTTAGTGGAATCATCTCCAAAACTGTTTTTCAACAGTGCACTAGATGAACCTTCCAAAATATAACTCCTACTGCTGCCATAATCATTATCAGAAAGAATTATAAATGGATCAGTCTAGAGCATGGTGGGAAAATTTCCTGAGTTTATCTGATGGTGCCTACAACATCCACCTCAGATGGGTGTTCTCTCTCTCTCTCTCCCCCTTCCCTTACATGTTTCTCTTTGCATTTTCTACCACTATGCCCTCATTCAAAGATCCAGACTACATTCTTTAATGGATAGGCAAGGTTCTTCAGTTTCTCTTTGTTATTGAAACTGAAGAGGCAACAGATCATTTCAGTCCTTACACTGTCTGTGATGGGGAAATCTAGATCCTTCACATTTTCCAGAGGGAAATAGCTATAAAAACAATCTAAAAACAACAAAACTTTATCTTGCTACTTCTGATGGCCTCTTAGCTACTTTGTATCCATTATAATGCAAAATGGGTTCACCCTCCCCCCCTCTCTGTTTCTTATCCTACAAAAGCCTTGCTCCTAGGAAGAAATGGAGAATAAAACCTTGTCCTGAAATGTATTCATTTATCCATTGTATCTGGTATTATGATTGTGTTATTATGAATAGCTATGTGTTTTTGCAAACTGTGTCCCTAATACATCCTCTGTGAAGATATGGCTTATATCAGGTGTGGGGAAATCTCTTTGCTCCCTTTTTTAGACTGAACAGTGATTGATTTTGTGCCTATTGTAACTAACATTGATTTAGTAATTTGATGACTATAAAGAAGAAGGAAGAATGGCAAACAATGTAGTGTTATCTTTTATTGTTTACACCAACTTTTGGACTAATTAGGTAAAAGGAAAAAATATATGTTCATGAACTTTGGAAATAATATGGCATTTCCTATTATTCCCATGGAGAGTTGTGTTTAGTAAAGCAGCAAGAGGAAATTTTAATTAGAATATACCATATAAATATCATGAATCATGGAATATCACTGATATATAAAGTGACTAAAGTTTTCAAAATAAAAACAAGGACACATGTGCTGACAATGAAATGTAATATTTAACACTGGAATTGAGCTGGAAAATTTGGGTTGTATGGTCCACATAGCTATGTAGAAGTATCACATAATTGTTTAAATATATCTTTAGGCATAATTCATGCTAAGCTGAATTTAATATGCAGCTATATTGATCCTAAGCATAGCTAGTGATTAATAGTAATACTTAACCATATTCAGCAGCTTTTTAAATGAGGGTTCAAAATTATTCTAGCACAATGCTCTTAGTTTCTATTATCTTGGGAGTACATGGCAAGAATGATCACACTTGACTATAGAAGGTAGATGTACAGAGATGTGCTGTACATTTCTTTAACCATAAATGATAAATTTGGAACAAAAACATCTGCTAAGGTTTTGTTTGTTTCTTTTTTAGTTCAAGTCTAAAATCTTGTGCTTCCTTTTAAAATACTAGTCCAGCAAATATTTTTACTCTTTCATTACATCATTTCAAGGAGGAGAGAATAGTTCTACCCTAGCATGTTCTCAACTTTTCAGGATCCTATTTGTGAGCAGAAATAATGCAACTCAATCCTGTTTTTCTATCATCAATAAATGTAAAGAATTACTGTATTTTTATGTTCTTATATATTGAAAAATATTTATGAAACTTAAGTAGGGCATAATAGAATTATTCAACGTATTTTCCTGTGAACAGTCCATTGTTTCTAGCTAGATGTTTCTTGGACCAGCTGACCAGATTGACAATTGGATTGATAGTTAAGTTGGCCATTCACCCTGTGCTGGATCACAGTCCATTTATTTGGCCATATATGGACATGGAGTAGTACTGATTGGCACTTTTCACAGAGTTGCAGATTTCTTGCTTAGGCTCGAATTGTCAAGCGTAGCTCAAAATTAACTAGTGGTTCAAAAAAAAGAAGAAAATGCTTAAAACACTCTACAATAAGTAGGGTGATTGTTCCTGTATTCTGTTCAGTTCCAAGATTCGCGAGTTACAGAACAACATGCACTCCATGAGGTATTCTCAGGAGGGCTGAAGTGTGGTGATTAGGGACCTACCCATCACTTTATGTGTCAAGACTTAGAGGATAACAAAGGATGAAGTTGTTGCACATAGAGCAGTTAAATTTTTTCTTGGATTAGGATTCAGAATTGTTTTTGCATAACCCTGGGGAGAGGCTGTGTGTAGATTTCTTCTCTTTCAGAGTGCTAAAAACTTAATGGAAGCTGGTATGTGTGTGTGTGGTTTGAGGGTGTAAATAGTCATATATGGGGAGTACAACACCTAGTAAAAGGAAAGAGAAGGTAAATTCAATAAGATAACCAAGCATTTTCTTAAGATTTAAGAATTATTTTAATATTTGATATATTGTAAAATGGTCCTAGGTACAAGTGTTTAATAGAAGCAAATTATATTATAAATTTATATAAAATACATAAATTCATATAAAATATATGAATGAATCCTATATTACTTGAAAATTTAATATTACATAGATTAAGGACATACAGATTATAGATGTATTTATTTTTCAATTATAACTTTGAGCCTGAATTAATTGACTGATTCTGGCTGATGTGTTTTAATTATATTTACTCCTAACCCTCTGGTACCTACTCCTATTGTAAGATCAATCCCATTTAAAATGTTAAAATAAACTAGGAGGTTTTTTCTAATAATAGTTTTTGCATGAGCAAGTGCTGCTGGTAATGGTAGCATGTGATTTTGATATTTCTATAAGAAAAAGAAACAAGATATGAAAGGAGTAATGTGAAAATATAAATCAGTTACAAGAAAAGATGTTTATTAAGCAGCCATGCTGAGGACCTAGAACAAGGATATTTGATGAATTGTCACCCTCTCTTTTTATATCTTTAATCAATACTCTATTAACTAGTGCTACCTTTTATATATTAAATTTAAGTCAATCAACTTTATTTTGCATTTCCTTTTCACCTTCACTAGCCAGAAACTAATACTATTTGCTTTTTGTAGATAAGTTTTTCTATGTACAGTCTACATAAAATCCTCATTAATCACAAATTCGTTTCATGTTATAAAAACTCATCAAGCTAATAAATGGAATAATTGGAGCCTTTCAATTCTCCCTTTCAATTCAGCAGAATGGGCCAAAGAGCCCAGAGCACTGTGCTCTGAATTTTTCATCTGCATCAAGTAATAGCCTCTACAGAAGAACTTCACAGTTTGTCTTTCCATTAACATTCTCTACAATTTCAGTCTTTATCAGGGAGTGCGTGTCTGAATTGGCAGCGAGTGACACATGCTCTCATCACTCAGCTAGGCAACCAGGGCACGCTTCTGTCTCACAGCTTGTGTATGATTTAAGAAAAGAAAATAATGGGGAACCAGTGATTTAAGTTTCTGATATTTTATAATGAATATTGTTGCCTATCTACGATAATTTAAATTCACTTTTCCACATGATGTCAAAATCTTATTCTCCATTCCTCTCCAAATCAAAGACTAATATACTGTCAGAGGCATGGAGTATTTTGTATGATGGAGAGATATGCTTTTGTGAGGTTGGTAAATTTACATGGGAAGTCTCAGGGGATTAATTATTTTGCTCAAAAATATATTCATATATAAAATATAGTTATATAGAACATATATATTTGTATTTATAAATATAGCTGATTAATTTTTAGAAAGAAAATAATGAGTGATCAGTGATCTAATTTTTTTTTTTTTTTTTTTTTTTTTTGCGGTAGGCGGGCCTCTCACTGTTGTGGCCTCTCCCCCTGCGGAGCACAGGCTCCGGAGCACAGGCTCAGTGGCCATGGCTCACGGGCCCAGCCGCTCCGCGGCATGTGGGATCCTCCCAGACCGGGGCACGAACCCGTGTCCCCTGCATCGGCAGGCGGACTCCCAACCACTGCGCCACCAGGGAAGCCCCAGTGATCTAATTTTAATGTGTGCTGAGCAAAATGAATTTTCAGAGTACAATAGAAATCATTTTACATGTCAAAAAAATTTTTTTTTCAGTATGACTATCTTGAATTTGGGTGCATAACAGAACAACCTGAGGATACTTAAGTTTAACAACTGAATATAGTTTCTTAAAATTTAGTAAGATAAATAATAATTTAATAATTCTGTTTGGTCTGAAGAAATCTGCAGAGCAGGTGTTCTGTAACAGCTATCGATAATTTCAGGAACTAACCTTATAGAAAAGATTTCTTTCACTCAGTGTTCCTTATTTGCTTAAATCATTCACTGTGCTCCTTTGATATTAATACAGGTCAAAACATTTGGATCAGGTATAACATGTGATAGACAGAGACAGAGACAGTGTTTCAAAAGAGGATAAGCTCAGTTGACTCAGGGTTGACATGTTATGTTCCAGATGCTGTTGTCACATTGTATCTTTAGTAGGTTTGATGGCTCAGTACTGAAGTGGTTCCTGATTTCCACTATATTACTTGTCTACAGTAGGGATTTTGCTGCCATCATAGCACCACTGGAGTAGTGTTTTAGTGATAATCTTTGCTTTTAAACCCTATAGTGCTAATCAAGGAGACAGGTAATAAAATGTCTTTCCATTAACTTATAATTTTATTTAATTAAAAAATAGAATAGATGAATAGCTAAGCTTGGCAATATTAATTAGCATTGCTGAAACTCTGTTTTACAAAAGAAATACACCTACTCCTAATTTAATGCTTTTAATTTGTTTTCCCCCAAACAGAGTGTAAGGCAAAAAAGACATTTCCTGAAATAACTCTTACCATAAAGCACATTCTGTTTAAAAGTACAGCGCTGCTTATAGCAAATTCAAACCTGAAAAGTAAGGCTTCTTTCACCATACCAGACACAAAGAAAGTGGATATTCTGGTCATTGCTCTTTCTCACTCTCTTTTGCTGAGCTTTTCTGAATCAATTCCAAAGACAATGTTTCTCTGAGTTCTATCCTAAGCACTTGAGCCTTTTAAAAATCTCTTTTTGGAACCATTTTGATGGAAAATGGCAAAGACAATGTGAGACATAGCACCTCATAGACAGACAACCTCATGTATGTTTACATGCTTAAGCACAAAGTGAAGAAGGCAATGTGTGGTGATTGATGCTGAATACCAGCACTACTGGGAATTGCTCTGTAGAGGGACGGATGCTGGCTGAGCAGAGGAGTGAATATCATGGTTGGAGTCAGAACTAAGGTTTTATTTCTGCTTTGTTATTGAGAGAAAATTTTTATTTTATTTTAATTTTTTAAATAAATTTATTTATTTGTTTATTTTTGGCTGCTTTGGGTCCTTGTTGCTGTGCACGGGCTTTCTCTAATTGTGGCGAGCGGGGACTACTTTTCCTTGCGGTGCACAGGCTTCTCACTGCGGTAGCTTCTGTTGTTACAGAGCACGGGCTCTAGAGCACAGGCTCAGTAGTTGTGGTGCACGGGCTTAGTTGCTTCACAGCATGTGGGAGCTTCCCAGACCAGGGATCGAACCCCTGCCCCCTGCATTGGCAGGTGGATTCTTAACCACTGCGCCACCAGGGAAGCCCCGAGAGAAAAATTTTAAATGAGTACAGGGCGCAATTATTCAGTAGTGCTATTCCCAAAATATCAATGCTTGTGAAGAAAAAGAAATTTATAGACATAAATGCCTAGGTACAACTGGACAATTTTTTTCCACTAATAATTTCCTTTCATTGTCTTAAATAGGCATTTCAACATCTTGGTAGAGATAGTAAATTGAACATTCACTTTCACCTTTATTCTCTTTAAAATCCCTTAAAAATATCAAAGGTTTATAACAAGATATAAAACCACTTCTGTTGAGAGCATTGGAATCTGGAAAGTTGTGGTTAAGTGGTTACTAACTGACCAGCTCAGAGAATATGATTTGCAAGCCAGTGACAATGAAATCTGAGAAATGACCTCTGAAGAAATTTGTTTTAAGAGGAAATTAGGGCTTACCTCGTGACACAGTGCTTAAGAATCCGCCTGCCAATGCAGGGAACACGGGTTCGAGCCCTGGTCCGGGAAATCCCACATGCCGCGGAGCAACTAAGCCCATGCACCACACTATTGAGCCTGCGCTCTAGAGCCCGTGAGCCACAACTACTGAAGCCGGCGCACCTAGAGCCCATGCTCTGCAACAAGAGAAGCCACAGCAATGAGAAGTCCCTGCACCGCCACGAAAAGTAGCCCCGGCTCACCGCAAGTAGAGAAAGCCCGCGCGCAGCAACGAAGACCAAATGCAGCCATAAATAAATAAATAAATAAATTTATTTTTTTAAAAAGAGGAAATTAGTTACCCAGATCTTCTCCCTAATTTAGCTCATCCCTTACAGACTGAACACTGGAGTTTATTCCCCAGAAACCATAAACCAGAGTGATAGGTAAAAATACCTTAAGGAAAAGCTTAAGTAAACATTTACACTGAAGGTTGGAAAGCCCAGCCATCTTCTCTTACCTGACAGATAGGTGTGTCCTCTTCAGGCAAGGGATCTGACAAGCCCAGGATATGAACATACTGATTTCCAGGGCTCCCCATCTAAATGGCCTACAGTGAAGACTGCAAGTGAAAAGATGCTTGGCAAGCCTAGAGTTTTCAGTCATCTCTTCAGTACTCTAGAAATAGATCTGAGCATACAGTTGGATATCACAAGATATTTAAAGAAATGAATGAATGAATGGCAAAGTCCAAACTAACAAATGGGGGAAAAAATGATCAGCTTCTCATTTAACACAACAAATATAGGGCTTACTTTATGCCAAGCATTGTTATGAGTACTTTATATGTATTAGTCATTTAATATTCAGAACAACTCTATCATTTATAATTTTTATAGATAAAGAAACTGAGATATTGAAGGGTTAACTAACTTTTGCAAGGTCACATAACTAATAAGTAGTGGGGTCTGGACTTGAATAGAGGCACTTAGTGACTGGAGTCCATGCTAATAACCGCTATATTATATGGCCTCTCAATTTAGAATACGTATGGACTTTTAAGGCAGAAGAAAATATTTAAAATATCATTAATATTTTTAGAACAATAAGAAAATGTACTGTGTCGATTAAATAAGAAAAATATGTCATAAAAAGGAACATTTAGATGTAAAAGTGAGCTCTTGGTTATTGAAATATTATAGAAATAAAATAACAAAAAAGAATAAGAAGATAAGATCAGGAAAACCTCCAGAAAATCCTTATTTTCTCGAGATTTGTCAGAGATAAAGATATGTAAAGCAAGAGAGAAAAGATAACACGATTAATGAACTAATCCAGGTAGTCCAACATCACAACAGTATGATTGCCAGAATTAGAGAAGATAAAAAGCACAAAATAGAAAATCATCAAAGAAACAACTCAAGAAAAATACATAGAAATGAATATCACTTCCAAGATTGAAAGTCCCCCCTCAAGGTGTATAGCACACTGGATGAAAAAGACACATTGGGATGCCCATCATTCTGAAATTTCTAGATGGTACAAATAAGATGATCTGCTATTTCCACAATCAGAATGGCATTAGGTAATCTTAACAGACACATGGCAATTGGAAGGTAATAGAGCAATGGCTTAATAATTTTGATGGAAAAATATTTCCTATCTAGAATTTTTATTTACAGATAGAGGAAAATATGGAATGAAAAAAACAAAGTCTCCAAAGGGAGAAAAGCAAAAGAAATGCCAAGATATCAGTGAGAGAGGTTCCCAAGAAAACGACAATGCATCAGATTCAGAGGACAAACAGGCTAATGGAGGGGAAATTGTTCTGGAAAAGATTTCTTTAAGAAAAATGAAAGTAATGCAATAACTAATTCTTTCGGTGTATTGAGGAGAGGATTACACATCTCGTTAGGTTTAGGGGGTTAAATCAATGGTGAGTATGTAGATAGCTAAGCAAATGAGCAGAAAAAATTAACTACAGGGAAAGCAAAATATTGTCCAGGAAAGAAAAAATAATCATGGTAACAAACATAGTTCAGCAGTGACAACCATGCATCTAGTAAAGAAAAACAGAATATTTATCTTAATCAAATTCAGAGGTTAGTGGGTTGAGAAATGTGAATGTGTTTGTTGTGGGCACTGGGAGGGCATTATCTACTTACTTAATAGTGCCTAAGAATGGAAATAAAATTTACAGGTATCATTATGAGCAACTATTAGGAATAAGGAAGTAAACATGAAAAGCTTTAGCTAAAAATGAATCCTTTGGAGAGAGGAAATGGGGTACAAAAAGATCACTGTTTTCTAAAAAAAAGAAAAAAAGTCCTTGTAGAATTACTTAATGCCTGGAATTATGAGTATATTTATCTTTGATAAAAATAAAAGCTGAATTAATAAAAACTGTACACTCCTGTTATGATGACTAAAAGATGAGAAATATTTGAGTATTTTCATCATCAGTTCATAACAATAAGAAATCCCTAGGCATATCTGCTATTCAGTGACTTGTCTATTTTTCTTGGAATTAATATAGCTATTTCTTGCAATTTATTGTCAAAATCTTTCTCAGAGTTTAAAGATGTCTCTGGAGATTAAAGTCAGTGAAACATCAGAAGTTTTTGCAGTTTTTTATAGCTGGACCCACGGTACTTTAAGTTGGAGAATAGCTTATGACTGTTTTCTTTGACATGAGATTGCACTAATATTTTCACACACATTCCAGCTCTCGTCTTTGACTTTATTTTTCCTTTCATATAGTTAAGCGACCAGAGTATGCAGTATTTTAGGGTGCTGATGACAGTTTGGGTTTCCCTTAAATGTGAAAAGTATTCACCTTTTCTGTTTCTTTCCCTCTCTATGGATCAAAATTTAACAGGGTTTAGAGTCAACTAAAATTTGAATTAATTTATTTCCATAGCAAATGAAACTCTTAAAATTTTCTTATGACAGTGCTGAGAATGACAAATGACTTACCTTACAGAAGCAAATCTTTGAAAGAACAAAGTAGCTTCTTTTTCTGGTAAATCTTAAGAGCAATATACAATTATTAAAATGTTAGAAAAATAGACTACTTCTAATCCCAGCCTCTTAACATGATTTTTAGTTTTACAGATTAACTGCCAGTCTTTTGAAGTGTATGTATTCTATAAGTACAGTCATAGTATAAATTCCTCTGTTAATTTTTATTCTTTTTCCATTTATACCATAAACTTTGTGTTTCTACATGATTTTCAAAATTATGATTCTAATGTATGGCATAATATTTCTTATAGAGTCTATGCTATGTGTTACTCAGAGAATGTAGAGAGCATACCTGTGTGTGTTTGTATGTGTAGTTAGCATTTGACAACCCTGTGATGAGCTTCTTTTTACCTATTGATTTTTTTCTTCCATTCAGTTGTCTTTATGATAAATTTCCAGAGGTGACATTCCTGGGACAAAATGAACATTTTTTTGTTCTTGGTGTATATTGTTACATTGCTTGCCTTTAGGATTTTTCTAACTCAGTATACAGCAAGCATTGTATAAGCATATCTATTTATCTCCTATATAAATAGCTCTGAGTGGAACTCTCTTCCCTGCAACTTAGTAGGGTTAAAATGGTATTTTAATTGATTTTATATACATTTCTAAGTTTGTGAGGATGAACTATTTTCATCTTTACAGTATTTGCTTTTCCTTGGTTGCTAATGATCTATTCATAATTCTTGCCTACATATCTTTTGGGGTCTTGATATTTTTCTCATAAACCCAAAGGCAATCTATGCATAATATGAACATTAATTCTTTGTCATACATGAACACTACATAGATCAGGAGGATGCTTTCCTATATGACTCAGTTTTGCTGATTTTCATTGTAAAGATGCTTCTGAAATTTTGAAACTGCTAATCTTTCCTTTATGGCTTTTTATATTTTTCTAAAGCTAAGAAAATTATCACTAGTTTCCAGACTAGTGAAAAATATATTACTGTATTTTTCTGCCAACTTTTCTATAATTTTGTATTTGTATTTCAACATTTTTATATATTGGTGACCACTTTGAGCATATAACCAGTAAGAAACTGGGACACTAGATCCCCTATTGTCTGCAAGTGAAAAAGAGAGCTAATTTTGGGGGTAGGATATTTATTGTCTCAACTGCACGTGAGGAGAGTGTTATAATACGCATCAATTGAAGCAAATGTTTGTTCAGGTGTAGGGAACACTTCTCAAACTATTTTCAGTAAAAATATCTAACCCACCCAATCATTAGGGAAATGGCTTGGGCCCAAGTGAGAGACCAGGGCAAAAACTAGACTCTGTTGGGACCAGGGCAAGCCACCCCAAAATATGCCTCAATGGCATATTGATTATTTTGAATTAAAATTACTTAAGCAGCCAAATGAGTGGGACACTTTGACTCTCCTCTCTGTCTCCCCAAAAGTAGGAAATAAGTCTCTCATGTGAAAGATGCATTCCCTGCATCTGGAAGTAGAAGGACACTCTTATTACCAGGGATAGGGAATTTGGGGCCAAGAAGCCTGTGTAAACAAATCTTGTTACTTCTTTAATTAACTACCCCAAGCCCAAACTCTGTTTAGATTCTTTACTAATTAAGCATCCAAACATAAGTTTCTTTGTCTTACCAATTCCTCTCAAATTTATTGTTTCTTTGTCTAAAAAGGATAAAAGATTCCTGCTTTGGTCACTTCTTGGGTCTCATTTCTATGAGACCTCCATGCACATGAATTAAAATTTGTTTCTTTTTCTTCTGTTAATCTGTCTTGTGTCAATTTGATTATTAGTCCAGCCACAAGATCTCAAGAGGGGTAGAGGGGGAAATATCCCCCTCCCCAACAGCTCTCATGTCCCATGGAAGTGCCAGAACAGATATATCCAATTTGCATCCCTGGGATAATCCCACTTGATCATTGTGTGTGATTCTTTTAAGGTACTGTTGAATTCAGTACGCTAATATTTTGTTGAGAATTTTTGCATATATTTTCTTCAGTGATATTAGCCTATAATTTTCTTTTAGTGTGTGTGGTTTTTGTCTGGTTTTGGTGTGAGGGTGCTGCTGAGAATGAGTTCAGTAGTGTTCTTTTCTCTGCAAATTTTCGGAATAGTTTGAGAAGAATAGGTGTTAACTCTTCTTTAAATGTTTGGTAGAATTTAACTGTGAAGTGATCTAGTCCTGGAGTTTTGTTTGTTGGGAGTTTTTTGATTACTGATTCAATCTCTTTACTGGTAATAGGTCTGTTCAGATTTTCTATACACTCTTGACTCAGTCTTGGGAGATTTGTTGGTTTTTAGGAATTTATTCATTTTCTTCCCTGTTGTTCAATTTATTGGTGTATAATTGTTCATGGTTATCTCTTATGATCTTATTTATTTCTGTGGTGTCAGTTGTAACTTCTCCTCTTCCACTTCTGACTTTATTTATTTGGGTTCTCTCTCTTACTTTCTTGATGAGTCTGGCTAAAGGTTAATCATTTTTTCATCTTTTCAAAGAACTAACTCTTAGTTTCATTGATTTTTGCTACTTTTTTTTTAGTCTCTATTTCATTTATTGCTGCTCTGATCTTTATTCTTTCCTTCTACTAACTTTGGGTTTTGTTTTTTCTTCTTCTTCTAGTTTCTTTAGATGTAAGTTTAGATTGTTTTTTGAGATTTTTCTAATTTCCTGAGGTAGGCTTGTATTGCTATAAAATTCCCTCTTAGAACTGCTTTTGCTGCATCACATAGATTTTGGATTGTTGTGTTTTCATTTTCATTTGTCTCCAGGTATCTTTTGATTTCCTCTTTGATTTCTTCAGTAACCCACTGTTTTTTTAGTAGCATCCTATATAACCTCCACATGTTTTTTGTTTGTTGGTTTTTTGGTTTTTTTTTTTTTGCGGTATGCGGGCCTCTCACTGTTGTGGCCTCTCCCATTGTGGAGCACAGGCTCCAGACATGCAGGCTCAGTGGCCATGGCTCATGGGCCTAGCTGCTCTGCGGCATGTAGGATCTTCCTGGACTGGGGTACTAACCCGTGTCCCCTGCATCAGCTGGCGGACTCTCAACCACTGTGCCACCAGGGAAGCCCAGCCTTCACATGTTTGTGTTTTGTGCAGTGTTTTTTTTTTTTTCTTGTAGTTGATTTTTAGTCTTATAGTGCTGTGGATGGAAATATGCTTGATATAACTTCAGTCTTCTTAAATTTCTTGAAACTTACTTTGTGGCCTAGCACATAATCTATCCTGAAGAATGTCTCATGTATATTCTGCTGCTTTTGGAATGTATATTCTGCTGCTTTAGGCAGAATACCTATATATATATTCTGCCAAATATTTGGCAGAAACCATATATTTATATATGTGGTTTTATGTTAATCTTATATAATGTGTTATTTAAGGCCAGTGCTTTTTTTCTTGACACTTGTAAGCCTTTCTCTTTAATTTTTGTCATTTTTTAACACCTTTATTGGAGTATAATTGCTTTACAATGGTGTGTTAGTTTCTGCTTTATAAAAAAGTGAATCAGTTATACATATACATATGTTCCCATATCTCTTCCCTCTTAATTTTTGCCATTTTAATTATAATGTGTCTTGGAGTAGACCTTTTAGGTTCATCTTGTTTGGCACTCTCTGCGCTTCCTGGACCTGGATGTCTGTTTCCTCTCCCAGGTTAGAGAAGTTTTCAGCTATTATGTCTTCAAATAAGTTATTTGCCTCTTACTTTTTCTCTTCTCCTTCTGGGACCCCTATAATTCCAATGTTAGTATGCTTGATGTCATCCTAGAGGTCTCATAGATTGTCCTCATTTTTCTGTTCAGTTTGGGTGATTTCCACTACTTTGTCTTCCAGTTCACTGATCCATTCCTCTGTATCATCTATTCTACTGGTGATTCCTTCTAGTGTTTTTTTTTTTTTTTTTTTGGTTATTCTATTCTTCAGCCCTGTTTGGTCCGTCTTTTTTTTTGCGGTATGCAGGCCTCTCACTGTTGTGGCCTCTCCTGTTGCAGAGCACAGGCTCTGGACGCACAGGCTCAGCAGCCATGGCTCATGGGCCTAGCTGCTCCACGGCATGTGGAATCTTCCTGGACCGGGGCATGAACCCGTGTCCCCTGCATCGGCAGGCAGACTCTCAACTGCTGCACCACCAGGGAAGCCCAGTCCATCTTTATTTTACATTAGAAAATATAAATATATAAATATATGCTAGAAAACTCTTTGTTAAATTTCTCACTGTGTTCAACCATTCTTCTCCCAAGTTAGAGCATCTTTATGATCATTACCTTGAACGTTTTATTGGGTACATTGCTTATCTCCACTTTGCTTAGTTCTCCTGGGGTTTTGACTTATTCATTAGTTCAAGACATTCTTCTGTCTCCTCATTTTGCCTAATTCTCTGTGTGTAATTTCTGCTTATTAGGTAGGTCAATTACATTTCCCAATCTTGTAGAAGTAGACTTATGCCTACTTCATAGGCGATATCCTATGGAGTCCAGCAGCACAATTCCCTCTGATCGCCAGAGCTATATGCTCTAGGAGTGGCCCTGATGTAGGCTTTGTGGACTCTTCTATTGTGATGGGGCCAACTGCTGTGAGTATGCTGTTAGGTGGGGCTGCCGCCTGGTCCAGGTGGGTGCCAGGTAGGTCCTGCCTCATGTGGTGGCTGCTGGCTCACTGGTGGGCAGGGCCAGGTCCCATGGTGGCTGGCTGCAGGGCTTGGGGGTCCTGGGGCTGGTGCCAGCCTTCTGGTGGGTAGGACTGCATCCTGGGTGTCTGGCTGCAGGGCTCATTGGGTCCTGGGTCTGGTGCAGAACTACTGGTAGGTGAGGGTATGTCCTAGGGTGGCTGGCTACTGGGAGGCTGGGGCTGGTGCCAGCCAACTGGTGTGTGGGGCCAGGTTCCTATGAAGTTGGCTGTTTGTCCCATGGGTCCCAGGACAGGTGCTGGTGTGCTAGTGGGCAGGTAAGCCCCTGCCACTAATAGGCTAGAGGGAAGACTCCAAAATGGCACTTGCCAGCATATGCCCTCAGGGGGAGTCCCAGTTTCCTGGAGGGAGACTTTCCAATATCAGCAAGTGGGTTTGACCCAATCTCCTTTCAAATTACGGCCTCTGCACTGGGACTCAGAGCTTGTGAGAGGTTGCACATGCCCTTTAAGATTGGAATCTCTGTTTCCTACAGTCCTCTGGCTCTCCCATATGCAAACTCCACTGGCCTTCAAAGCCAGATGTTCTGGGGTCTTGTCTTCCCAGTGCAAGGCCCCTGGGCTGGGGAGCCCAATGCGGGGCTCAGAGCCCTTGCTCCTTGGAGAGAACCTCTGCAGTTGTGATTATCCTTCCATGTGTGGATCGCCTACCTGGGAGTGTTGGTCTTGACTATACTGTGTCTCTGCCCCTCCTACCTATCTTATGGTTCCTTCTTTGTATATTTATTTGTGAAGAATCTTTTCTGCTAGTCCTCAGGTCTTTCTCATAGATAGTTGCTCTGTAAATTGTCATTTTGGTATGCCCATGGGAGGAGGTGAGCTAAGGGCCTTCCTACTCTACCATCTCTGCCACCAGATCTTTCCCATAAAACTCACCTCTTTTTCAATAGATTCCTAGAATAGTGTAAAAGACCACCAGGGTTTGCTCCTAATTTTAATGTTTTTGGTTTCCATAAACTCTTCTGTGAACCAGATCTTGGACATTTAAAATATCCTGTTTGTTGTTGGCAAAGCAATGGGGAACATAATCTTTTGCTCATAGGCATCTTAATTGTGAACGGCTTCCAAAGATCTTCAAGAATCACAGCTAGGACAGGAAACCTAAAATTCTGTGATTGAAATTTTTTTTCTCTTTTCTGTGGAGTATCCCTTCTCTGTTGTGGTGAACATGTGAGTTGTATATGATCATCAGTTCTTTAGTATACAAACCATGCCCCTAAAATTAATGATTTAAATATTTTTCCTTTTTTTTCCCACTGGATGGTAATACATGGTGATACATTTCCTCTTTACTATTTTGATAAAATGTCAAATGACATTTGAATTGACCAAATATTTTTGAGTTTCAAGGTGCCACAAGCACACTAGAAGAAATGCCTTTGAAATGTTTACAGTTTAAATGACAGATTAATCAATCAACTGCGGTCCGTGTTAAAAATTGAAATTCAACCTAGTTTATCTGTACAGCTGATTTGTTTTATTCAGTGATTCATGAAACGGACAGCAACCCATCTAGCAAACAGGGGGCCCTCTGAGAGGCTATACAAAATGGAATTTTTATAGGAAGAAGAGTGGGGCAAGGGAGCTATTAGCAAAGTAAAAAAAGAATTCTTTTTAGGCCAGCACACCTATTTGGGGGGGCGGTGCTTTGGAATGGTAAAGGTTTTATTATGCAGATTGCCTCTTCTTCCTCTTCGGGGGATGGAGAGGTCCCATTGACAGATTACCTCATAGATTCTGAGCAGAAAATTCCAAGCTGATTAAGATTACATTTCTGAGGAAGGTTGAAACTGCAGTTAGGTTAGGTATTAAATCTAGGTTTGGTATCATGGGCTGTAGCACAAGTGACACCCTTTTGGGCCTGCGGCTTTTCTCTTTAATATCCTTCAGGTAGAGGAATCATTGACAAAGGTCTGTAAAAATCAGTCTTTCCAATGGAAACAATCAGGGTAAGCAGATGTAATGTCTGGAAGACTTTTAGTCATTCTTCTGCTAAATTGGCCCACACCTTGTTTTCTCAGCATCTTTTCCTGTTTTATAGTTTACACTTCCTCATTTATTTCTGTGTTCTTTTTATCATTTCTCATAGGTTTGTTTATTTTATGCCTTCCTCATTTTCTGTTCAGAATTTTGCAAGTTGCTGCAGTGGTTTTATCCCTTTTATGCTGCATTTTGCATTTAAACACCATCCCATGTGCATATATAAAAGAGTCTGTCCCAGGGAGAGAAAAATTCATTATTAATAATACACGTAGGAAATAGATATTTAGGACAGTTTTGTAAGTGTAGAGAACTGGCTCTGCTTCAGATGCCAGCATCATGGTCCTAGACCTAAGAACATTAAACCAGTTTGCCATTTAATAAACAGAAGGAATGTAAGTACTTTAAAATACTTGAAGTACTTGAAATGTAAAACTGAGATAAACTGCAATGAAAATTTAATGATCAGGTCCATTTATGAAGTGACACACTTTCTCTCATTTTTTTCTCTCTTTTCCTGCCATTCTCCTTCCATTTTCTACTCCCTTTCCTCTTACTTTGTTTCCATGTATATGTTGTGAATACTATTATATGAGAAAGATAAAACAACTGTAGAAAGTCATTAATTGGTGTCAGTGTGCATATCTTCAGAAAGCTGATGTTTCCTTTGAATTACAATTATTACTGATTATTAGGGGAAAAAAGAATATAAGCTTTACCTTGTTTCCTATTTCTTAGCTGAGTTCTACCTTATTATCAGCTACACAGAATGACAGTATTAGAGAGACATGGAATCAGAATAAACATTGATTCACATTTTTATTTTTTTTTTTATTTTTATTTTTTAACATTTTATTTTTATTTTTTATTTATTTATTTTTTTAAATTAGTTTCTGCTTTATAACAAAGTGAATCAGTCATACATATACATCTGTTCCCACATCCCTTCCCTCATGCATCTCCCTCCCTCCCACCCTCCCCATCCCACCCCTCCAGGCAGTCACAAAGCACCCAGCTGATCTCCCTGTGCTCTGTGGCTGCTTCCCACTATCTATCTACCTTACGTTTGGTAGTGTATATATGTCCATGCCTCTCTTTCGCTTTGTCACAGCTTACCCTTCCACCTCCCCATATCCGCAAGTCCATTCTCTACTAGGTCTGTGTCTTTATTTCTGTCTTACCCCTATGTTCTTCATGACATTTTTTTTTCTTAAATTCCATATATATGTGTCAGCATACAGTATTTGTCTTTCTCTTTCTGACTTACTTCACTCTGTATGACAGACTCTAGGTCCATCCACCTCATTACAAATAGCTCAATTTCATTTCTTTTTATGGCTGAGTAATATTCCATTGTATATATGTGCCACATCTTCTTTACCCATTCATCCGATGATGGACACTTAGCTTGTTTCCATCTCCATGATATTGTAAATAGGGCTGCTATGAACATTTTGGTACATGTCTCTTTTTGAATTATGGTTTTCTCAGGGTATATGCCCAGTAGTGGGATTGCTGGGTCATATGGTAGTTCTATTTGTAGTTTTTTAAGGAACCTCCATACCGTTCTCCATAGTGGCTGTACCAATTCACATTCCCACCAGCAGTGCAAGAGGGTTCCCTTTTTTCCACACCCTCTCCAGCATTTATTGTTTCTAGATTTTTTGATGATGGCCATTCTGACTGGTGTAAGATGATATCTCATTGTAGTTTTGATTTGCATTTCTCTAATGAGTAAAGATGTTGAGCATCCTTTCATGTGTTTGTTGGCAGTCTGTATATCTTCTGTGGAGAAATGTCTATTTAGGTCTTCTGCCCATTTTTGGATTGGGTTGTTTGTTTTTTTGTTATTGAGCTGCATGAGCTGCTTATAAATTTTGGAGATTAATCCTTTGTCAGTTGCTCCATTTGCAAATATTTTCTCCCATTCTGAGGGTTGTCTTTTGGTCTTGTTTATGGTTTCCTTTGCTGTGCAAAAGCTTTTAAGTTTCATTAGGTCCCATGTGTTTATTTTTGTCTTTATTTCCATTTCTCTAGGAGGTGGGTCAAAAAGGATCTTGCTGTGATTTATGTCATAGAGTGTTCTGCCTATGTTTTCCTCTAAGAGTTTGATAGTTTCTGGCCTTACATTTAGGTCTTTAATCCATTTTGAGCTTATTTTTGTGTATGGTGTTAGGGAGTGATCTAATCTCATACTTTTACATGTCCCTATCCAGTTTTCCCAGCACCACTTATTGAAGAGACTGTCCTTTCTCCACTGTACATTCCTGCCTCCTTTATCAAAGATAAGGTGACCATATGTCCGTGGGTTTATCTCTGGGCTTTCTATCCTGTTCCATTGATCTATCTTTCTGTTTTTGTGCCAGTACCATACTGTCTTGATTACTGTAGCTTTGTAGTATAGTCTGAAGTCAGGGAGCCTGATTCCTCCAGCTCCATTTTTCGTTCTCAAGATTGCTTTGGCTATTCGGGGTCTTTTGTGTTTCCATACAAATTGTGAAATTTTTTGTTCTAGTTCTGTGAAAAACGCCAGTGGTAGTTTGATAGGGATTGCATTGAATCTGTAGATTGCTTTGGGAAGTAGAGTCATTTTCACAATATTGATTCTTCCAATCCAAGAACATGGTACATCTCTCCATCTATTTGTATCATCTTTAATTTCTTTCATCAGTGTCTTATAATTTTCTGCATACAGGTCTTTTGTCTCCTTAGGTAGGTTTATTCCTAGATATTTTATTCTTTTTGTTGCAATGGTAAATGGGAGTGTTTCCTTGATTTCACTTTCAGATTTTTCATCATTAGTATATAGGAATGCCACAGATTTCTGTGCATTAATTTTGTATCCTGCCACTTTACCAAATTCATTGAATAGCTCTAGTAGTTTTCTGGTAGCATCTTTCGGATTCTCTATGTATAGTATCATGTCATCTGCAAACAGTGACAGGTTTACTTCTTCTTTTCCGATTTGGATTCCTTTTATTTCCTTTTCTTCTCTGATTGCTGTGGCTAAAACTTCCAAAACTATGTTGAATAAGAGTGGTGAGAGTGGGCAACCTTGTCTTGTTCCTGATCTCAGTGGAAATGGTTTCAGTTTTTCACCATTGAGCATGATGCTGGCTGTGGGTTTGTCATATATGGCCTTTATTATGTTGAGGAAAGTTCCCTCTATGCCTACTTTCTGCAGGGTTTTTATCATAAATGGGTGTTGAATTTTGTCGAAAGCTTTCTCTGCATCTATTGAGATTATTGTATGGTTTTTCTCCTTCAATTTGTTAATATGGTGTATCACGTTGATTGATTTGCGTATATTGAAGAATCCCTGCATTCCTGGAATAAACCCCACTTGATCATGGTGTATGATCCTTTTAATGTGCTGTTGGATTCTGTTTGCTAGTATTTTGGTGAGGATTTTTGCATCTATGTTCATCAGTGATATTGGCCTGTAGTTTTCTTTCTTTGTGACATCCTTGTCTGGTTTTGGTATCAGGGTGATGGTGGCCTCGTAGAATGAGTTTGGGAGTGTTCCTCCCTCTGCTATATTTTGGAAGAGTTTGAGAAGGATAGGTGTTAGCTCTTCTCTAAATGCTTGATAGAATTCGCCTGTGAAGCCACCTGGTCCTGGGCTTTTGTTTGTTGGAAGATTTTTTATCACAGTTTCAATTTCAGTGCTTGTGATTGGTCTGTTCATATTTTCTATTTCTTTCTGATTCAGTCTTGGCAGGTTGTGCATTTCTAAGAATTTGTCCATTTCTTCCAGGTTGTCCATTTTATTGGCATAGAGTTGCTTGTAATAATCTCTCATGATCTTTTGTATTTCTGCAGTGTCAGTTGTTACTTCTCCTTTTTCATTTCTAATTCTATTGATTTGAGTCTTCTCCGTTTTTTTCTTGATGAGTCTGGCTAATGGTTTATCAATTTTGTTTATCTTCTCAAAGAACCAGCTTTTAGTTTTATGGATCTTTGCTATCATTTCCTTCATTTCTTTTTCATTTATTTCTGATCTGATTTTTATGATTTCTTTCCTTCTGCTAACTTTGGGATGTTTTTGTTCTTCTTTCTCTATTGCTTTAGGTGCAAGGTTAGGTTGTTTATTTGAGATGTTTCCTGTTTCTTAAGGTGGGATTGTATTGCTATAAACTTCCCTCTTAGAACTGCTTTTGCTGCATCCCATAGGTTTTGGGTTGTCGTGTCTCCATTGTCATTTGTTTCTAGGTATTTTTTAATTTCCTCTTTGATTTCTTCAGTGATCACTTCGTTATTAAGTAGTGTATTGTTTAGCCTCCATGTGTTTGTATTTTTTACAGCTCTTTTCCTGTAATTGATATCTAGTCTCATAGCATTGTGGTCGGAAAAGGTACTTGATACAATTTCAATTTTCTTAAATTTACCAAGGCTTGATTTGTGACCCAAGATATGATCTATCCTGGAGAATGTTCCATGAGCACTTGAGAAAAATGTGTATTCTGTTGTTTTTGGATGGAATGTCCTATAAATATCAATTAAGTCCATCTTGTTTAATGTATCATTTAAAGCTTGTGTTTCCTTATTTATTTTCATTTTGGATGATCTGGCCATTGGTGAAAGTGGGGTGTTAAAGTCCCCTACTATGATTGTGTTACTGTCGATTTCTCCTTTTATGGCTGTTAGTATTTGCCTTATGTATTGAGGTGCTCCTACGTTTGGTGCATAAATATTTACAATTGTTATATCTTCTTCTTGGATCGATCCCTTGATCATTATGTAGTGTCCTTCTTTGTCTCTTCTAGTAGTCTTTATTTTAAAGTCTATTTTGTCTGATATGAGAATTGCTACTCCAGCTTTCTTTTGGTTTCCATTTGCATGGAATATCTTTTTCTATCCCCTTACTTTCAGTCTGTATGTTTCTCTAGGTCTGAAGTGGGTCTCTTGTAGACAGCATATATATGGGTCTTGTTTTTGTATCCATTCAGCCAATCTGTGTCTTTTGGTGGGAGCATTTAGTCCATTTACATTTAAGGTAATTATCGATATGTATGTTCCTATTCCCATTTTCTTAATTGTTTTGGGTTCGTTATTGTAGGTCTTTTCCTTCTGTTGTGTTTCTTGCCTAGAGAAGTTCCTTTAGCATTTGTTGTAAAGCTGGTTTGGTGGTGCTGAACTCTCTCAGCTTTTGCTTGTCTGTAAACGTTTTAATTTCTCCATCAAATCTGAATGAGATCCTTGCTGGGTAGAGTAATCTTGGTTGCAGGTTTTTCTCCTTCATCACTTTAATTATGTCCTGCCACTCCCTTCTGGCTTGTAGAGTTTCTGCTGAGAGATCAGCTGTTTTCCTGATGGGGATTCCCTTGTGTGTTATTTGTTGTTTTTGCCTTGCTGCTTTTAATATGATTTCTTTGTGTTTAATTTTTGACAGTTTGATTAATATGTGTCTTGGCGTATTTCTCCTTGGATTTATTCTGTATGGGACTCTCTGTGCCTCCTGGACTTGATTAACTATTTCCTTTCCCATATTAGGGAAGTTTTCAACTATAATCTCTTCAAATATTTTCTCAGTCCCTGTCTTTTTCTCTTCTTCTTCTGGAACCCCTATGATTCGAATGTTGGTGCGTTTAATGTTGTCCCAGAGGTCTCTGAGACTGTCCTCAATTTTTTTCATTCTTTTTTCTTTATTTTGCTCTGCATTAGTTATTTCCACTATTTTATCTTCCACCTCACTTATCCGTTCTTCTGCCTCAGTTATTCTGCTATTGATCCCATCTAGAGTATTTTTTATTTCATTTATTGTGTTTTTAATCGATGCTTGATTCATCTTTAGTTCTTCTAGGTCCTTGTTAACTGTTTCTTGCATTTTGTCTATTCTATTTCCAAGACTTTGGATCTGGGAAATAGAATCTTGCATCATCTTTACCATCATTATTCTGAATTCTTTTTCAGGTAGACTGCCTATTACCTCTTCATTTGTTAGGTATGGTGGGTTTTTATCTTGCTCCTTCTCCTGCTGTGTGTTTTTCTGTCTTCTCATTTTGCTTATGTTACTGTGTTTGGGGTCTCCTTTTTGCAGGCTGCAGGTTCGTAGTTCCCGTTGTTTTTGGTGTCTGTCCCCAGTGGCTAAGGTTGGTTTAGTGGGTTGTGTAGGCTTCCTGGTGGTGGGGACTAGTGCCTGTGTTCTGGTGGATGAGGCTGGATCTTGTCTTTCTGGTGGGCAGGTCCACGTCTGGTGGTGTGTTTTGGGGTGTCTGCGGACTTTTTATGATTTTAGGCCACCTTTCTGCTAATGGGTGGCATTGTGTTCCTGTCTTGCTAGTTGTTTGGCATAGGGTGTCCAGCACTGTAGCTTGCTGGTCGTTGAGTGAAGCTGGGTGCTGGTGTTGAGATGGAGATCTCTGGAAGATTTTCGCCGTTCGATATTATGTGGAGCTGGGAGGTCTCTTGTGGACCAGTGTCCTGAAGTTGGCTCTCCCACCTCAGAGGCACAGCACTAACTCCTGGCTCCTCAATTTGGGATGATTTGTTGTCTATTCATGTATTCCACAGATGCAGAGTACATCAAGTTGATTGTGGAGCTTTAATCCGCTGCTTCTGAGGCTGCTGGGAGAGGTTTCCCTTTCTCTTCTTTGTTCTCACAGCTCCTGGGTCTCAGCTTTGGATTTGGCCCCGCCTCTGCGTGTAGGTCGCCGGAGGGCGTCTGTTCTTCGCTCAGACAGGACAGGGTTAAAGGAGCAGCCTCTCCGGGGACTCTGGCTCACTCAGGCCGGGCGGGAGGGAGGGGCACGGCGTGCGGGGCGAGCCTGCAGCGGCAGATGTTGGCGTGACGTTGCACAAGCCCGAGGCGCGCCGTGCGTTCTCCCAGGGAAGCCGCCCCTGGATCCCGGGACCCCGGCAGTGGCGTGCTGAACAGGCTCCCGGAAGGGCGGTGTGGACAGTGACTTGCGCTCGCACACAGGCTTCTTGGCGGCGGCAGCAGCAGCCCCAGCATCCCACGCCCGTCTCTGGGCTCCGCGCTTTCAGCCGCGACTCGCGCCCGTCTGTGGAGCCCCTTTAAGCAGCGCTCTTAATCCCCTCTCCTCGCGCACCAGGAAACCAAGAGGGAAGAAAAAGTCTCTTGCCTCTTCGGCAGCTCCAGGGTTTTCCCGGACTCCCTCCCGGCTAGCTGTGGCGCATTAGCCCCCTTCAGGCTGAGTTCTCGCCGCCAGCCCCAGTCCTCTCCCTGCGCTGATTCACATTTTTAGAGTTAATGCATGAATAATCTTTTGATGTTGGATTTAACACAGGACTGTACCCAGTCTAAACTTCATTTAATAGTATTTTAGTTATGCACTTTGGGAGATATGAGTGATTAATGCATAATTCACCTTGATTTTAATGATTTACTTTCATTAATTTTTTCCTTTTTTCTTTATTTTCTATTTTGGTTCCTTTGACCCATTATTCTGTGTTTTGGGCTCTTATTATCTTTTCCCCTTCTCACATGAGAGTCTACTCACTCTCCCACATTTCTCTTCCCTTGGTCCTACACTCTTTCCCCCAGGATTTTTCAGTGGATGAGCATGCATCATGGTCTTGTAATGTTTAATTACAAATTTAAGCATGTCTGTCTCTGAGGTATGAGCCAAAATATAGAAATCCAGACAGACTTGCCCATGTGGGATTAGTCTCAATGTAGTATTTCCATATCAGATCTTTTTTAATTAAAGGAATCAATAGCCCCTGATTTTGGTGTGGTGAATAGAGATGTAGTGATGGGAATTCTGATTTTAATCAGATCTCCTTCATCTCTACTTTAGATGATAGACATTCTTCGTTTGACTTCAAGGTTATTTTCTCTTTGACAGAAAGAATTGTGAGACTACTTTGCCTTTCTTAATGTTTCTAGGCCAGGTTCAAAACAAAAAAAAAAAAAGAAAGAGAGGGAAAAAATAAGATAAGCTACAACTGATTTCCTCTTTGATATGTAATATGAGAAGATTACAGGGTTAATTTTCTTACTATATTAGGAAATTATACATATTCTGAAAATAAGAGGAATAAAAGTTTTTTCTGTTCTCACTCTTATAGGCTTACTTTTAGTTTTATTTCATATTGATTTAGAAGAGAAGAATATTACTGTTATTCATTCCACACTTCCTTTTTTGAAGATAAGTGTTGGCAGTTAACAGATTATGAGTGTCCTGAAAGTCTTGAAGCTCAGCATGGGATGTAGGTGCTATGATTTTCATAAGGCAACCTGAGACATAAGAGTGTAGTCTGGACAAATGTTAACAAACTTATTCCTCATTTCCATGCTTACCTTCTCATCAGCACTTGCCAGCTCTGTTGTCTCATTGTTCCTCTGGGTCTCACAATAATCCCTTCTCAGGCTTGCTGTTGTGTATGAGATTTCAGTGAGTCTAGGCCATAGATTTTACCTTAATCCCTAGACTTGATCATGCCAGCTCCGTTTACTCCAGTGTCTGAGATATGTCAGACTGTTTTTGGCTCTACTACTTCAGTGTGGGCTCAGAAAACTGTGAGGAAACCCAATCAAAGACCTGATACAGAACAGGAAGGGACTTGTTCACTACAGATCATCATCTTTCTTCTGTATAAACCTATGGGAAATGTGGTTTACATAAGGCTGCTCTGCTGTCCAAATATTATACATTTTTAATAATATAGTTTTTAATAAAAACACTCTGGTTTTTCCATTCTAGCATCTTCTTTCATGTAGTAAATATTTAATAAGTTTCTAGTAAATGCCAGGCACTGTGCAAAGTGATACATACACAGTGGTGAACTAAACAGGTAAGTTTTTCACTTCATTAGTGCTTTCTTTTCCTTTTCATGAGCTCTTTCTTCTAACCTAATTGATGACAGTTGGAGAATTACTGGATATATAGAGCTTTGCTCTTCGCAACACTGGCCACAATTGTAATTAAATAATTCATTGTATATTTAGTAGTTTCACATCTCTGTCTCATGGTAAAAGGTTAAACTTATGTAGATAAGACTACATCAGTCTTTATTTCCCCTGAATCCCCACGTGTTAGCCCATGGCCTTGAAGAAAGTAGTATTCAACAAGTTTGTGCTGAATGGCTAGACGAATCCCTCAGCCTATCGTTAATGAGGCTTAAATTCATGATCAGAATAAAATCTGCTAAAGCAATGCTGCTATCCAGTCCACAGTACAGATATGGCACTTGAATTTTCTCAATAGCAATGTCTAGTCAGGATCAACTTTAATTTATGATCAAACGAAAAATCTTGACGAATACTCTATCTTTAAAATTGACTTCCAAAGAGAAAGCTGAAAACAGGTTCTTTTGCTTTTAATCCAGTGGGGCTTATCACACACAAGACAGAGTCAAGAGCTGCACCTCCTGAGAATGGCAGAATCCCTGCCTCAAGGAAAAGTAAAGGTTTTCAGTATTCACCATGAATAGTAATTCATGGGGCTGTATTTTCTAAAGGCAGAGAGGGTATCCAGTCTTATTTCCACTCTCTGTAGGACCCTGAAAAGCTGGTTCTGTCTTGTCTGATCACAGGAGGGCAGATATTTTGTCAGCACCATGCTAGAGACAATAAACGTCTTCCAAAGATATCCATGTTCTAATCCCCAGATTTTAAAATGTTAGGTTACATGGCAAAGGGGACTTAAGGGAGCAGATGGAATTGTTTGCTAATCAGCTGACTCTGAGATGAGGAGATTAGCCTGGATCATCCAGGTGGGCTCAGTGTAATCACAAGGGAAGAGTAGAAGAGGGAGGCAGGAGAGAACCAGAGAGTTGGCAGTGTGAGAAGGACTCAGTTCAACATTGCTGCTTTGAAGATAGAGGAATGGGGCCATGAGCCAAAGAATGTGGGTAGTCTCTAGAAGCTGGAAAAGGTAAGGAAACAAATCTCTCCTAAAACCACCAGAAGAAACTCAGGCCTACTGACATTTGTTTTTTAGCCCATTAAGGCCCATTTTTGGCTCTGACTTCTCAAACTGAAAGACAATAAATTTGTGTTGTTTCAAGCCACTAAGTTTGAGGTAATTTGTTATAGCAGCAATAGGAAACTGATATAACCACATTCCAGGAGGTGCAAGTAACATGTTATACTGTGTGGAGTATCCTGTTATCTCAGGTTGTCTCCACAAAGAACTACAAATCTCTCTTTTTTAATGGTGCAACTGGTCTAGCAGTCAGACATTCAGCATTGAGGCTCCATATGCACATGTAGCCAACTGACATTTTCAAGTTAATATGATAAAATTGGCTACACACTTATTTTTCAAAATTGGAATCTGTGTTCATTTTCAAACTACTGCATGTTAATCAATTTGAATCATCTTGCAGGTTTTACTAATTTAGAGAAAATGTAGGGGAATTCTAGACAAAGAATTGGATGTGGGAAAGAGGTAATAGGCTCTGAGAACAATAGTCAAAATTATTAAGAAGAGGGGAAATACATATGGAATGAATGGGAACTTGAGTAATTTACAAATATTACTTCTCTTTAGATACACATAGTCCTTAGTATCATTTTTATATAAGTTTTCAAGTTTTGGAACAGTTCTAGATTTACAGAAAAATTACAAAGACAGTTATTTTTTTCATGAAAGTATATGCAAACATTCTACTCAATAGATCACTAGATGGTCAGTGTTATAGTCTGCTGTGAGCTAGGAGGCAAACAATAATTATATAAAAGTATACATGAAACAAATAAATAAAAATAGAATATGATTAAACGAAATACCCTCGCCTCTGTTCTCTTACTGGCATTTCCTGAATACGTTTAACAAAGTGCTTTCCATTGTAATTTTTTCTATGTCTGTCTCCCTGATTAGTCTCTATGCAATGTGAGAGAAGGCATCAAGCTTTACTATTGTGTCCCTGGCACCTAGCACTGTGTAGGCAACTACTCAATTACCATTTGAAGAATGATGCCAAACGCATGGTACTGATAATATTGGTGCTTCAGAGAATGTGAAGATTGTTATGGGCTCGAATGCTAACAGAAAGCTTCATGAAGAAGAAGAGCTTGAGGCAGCTCTTGAAGGAAGTGGGTCAACACTTCAACCCCTGAACCCATATAAGTAAAGGAAAGGAGGCAGCATGAGCCTGGCTATTTGCAGGGAGGACATAGAGGACAAAACTGTTATGGGAATAGATAGTTTATGTTGAAAATGTAAGGGTTTGCTACAGAGAACACAAATGTACTTAATATTATTGATATTATTTGAATTACTCAGTATTTCTTGTGCCAAAAAGACTATTTTGTTTGCCCTTTCTGACCCTTTTGAAGTCTTGACTTTTTACTCTTCTGCAAGCTCTGCATATTAAATATTTTAGTACATGCTCAAATTATAAGTGTATCAATTCTATTTCAGCTTGACTCATTTGGAAGAAAATATTCTTCACTGAAACCTAACTTACTCAGTTATTCAATAGAGGTCATATCCATTCGTTGTTTTTAGGTGAATTCTTAAAAACTTGAGTAAAATATAATATTGCTTCAGTATCTTTAAATGCTTTAAGGATAAAAAAGACCAAATAGAGTAAATTATAAAGCAAAGATGTTCCAAGTTTCATATAATAGAAGTTAAAACTTTTGGTATGTTAAGAATCTATAACTGCAGTTATATCTGTTCTGTCAACGGGTGTTTCATTAGTGGGTACTGAAGTCCAACTTTTTTTTTTAGCATTTGCAAGTATTATGTGTGCAGTGTAGGGCTTTCTTTACCATCTCATGTGTTAAAAAAAGTAACAGGGCTTCCCTGGTGGCGCAGTGGTTGAGAGTTCGCCTGCCGATGAAGGGGACATGGGTTCATGCCCTGGTCCGGGAAGATCCCACATGCCGCAGAGCTGCTAGGCCCGTGAGCCATGGCCGCTGAGCCTGCGCATCCGGAGCCTGTGCTCCGCAACGGGAGAGGCCACAACAGTGAGAGGCCCGCGTACCGCAAAAAACAAAAAACAACAAAAAAACCCACAGCAAAGTCAAAAATACATTTTTCTTGGTCTAGCACTTACAGATGTCTGAACCTACCATACTCACACTGAGTTATCTACGACACAGAACTCTTTTTTTTTCTCACTCTTGGGCACACTAACTCCTATTCCTCCTTAGTTCTCAACTTAAACATCACTTCTCAGAAGCCTTCCCTAAAACACCACATTCCCCATCTCACCAAAATCTTGAAGAGCCGAGGAGCCTGTCATGTACTCTGGGCTTATGACTAAAGTAGTAAATATTGTATCTTGTGTTGTAATTGCTGGTTTACTTTATGTACACTCCACTGATACTCATTTTTATATCCTCAGAATCTAGTACATTTCCAGGCACACATTAAGTATTCAAAACTGTTGTTGAAGAAACGATGGAATAAGTGTTCGTTGAGTAATTTTGCTACACAGTAAAAAAAAAACAAAAAACAAATTCAGACTAATTTATTGGTTTGTGATATAGTACCATGCTGGTTATAACACACTTGCATTCTTTGCTTTTAGGTTTAAAAATATTTTTACATCATAGATACTTATCTTGGATCTCAAATATAGACAGACATTTCAAAATGCTTATTATATGTAACATTATAACTCAATAAGCTATAAATTGAGAAATGTACTATATTTATTTAGAAATTTTCCAAAAGACTTTAAAAAATTGTGATTGACTTCTGTTCCATGTTCTTTTCCCTGATATATATTGAAAAATTATTAGCATGAGGCAAGTTAGAATAAAAAATAAGACTAAAAAAACAAAGAACTTAGAACAAAGCATTGTTTATAAATTGTAAGGACATGGACTACATTGTGGATTAAGAACTACCTCCAACCACTGAATCATGTTTATAGCCATTAAAGTATGTTTGGTAGGTTCCTGAACTATTTTGGCTCAAACTTAAATAGTGTGCTTAGTTTTTTCAACTAAGGCTGAGTCAGATAGCTTATTTCATACTTGCCTAACACATTCACAAATAAAAAATATGCAGAACTGATAGGAAGAAAACAAATTTTTCTGATGTTCTGAAAGAATATTTGAATAAATAAAAAAATATATTTTGGGGAGAAAGAAATACTGAATATAGTGAAATATTAATTTTCCCTAAATAAAACTGTAAATTAAACAAAATCCTAATCTAATGTCAATTTTTTGGAATTTGACAAAATGATAAACAACTTTATATGGTAAAATTCATGTGTGATAGTATCTAACAAAATTATAATAAAGAGTAATGACAGAGTTTTAAAATTATATTGTAGACTGTTTTATAAAGCTACAGAAATTAACACAGTATAATAGTAGTACAGAATGAGATGAATCAATATGGGGATTTCATATAAGATAAAGATAATATTTCAAGTGAGTGGGTGAAAAGATAATGGTGCTCAGACAACTAACTAATCTTTGAGAAAATAACTTGAAGTTTGATTCCAACCTCATTCCTTACACTAAAGTAAATGCCAAGTAGAGAAATGCTGTGTTTTTCTATTAAATATTTATATTTAATGTTTTACTTTATTAAATTCTTAAGTTGCAGATGGGTTTTGTATTCAAACTCTCATCCCTGTCTGCAGAATTACCAGTTTTAGTGGCCTGATCCATACACTATTTTTCTCATGCTTATGTAAATATACACAAATATCTAAACCCATATAAATGGTGCTCTTATTTTTGCAATTGTCTCTTTTTATTAAAACTAGATCATTTAGTACACATTATATTGCAACCTCTTTTTCTTCTTAACAGTATATCCTGGGTACCCTTCCATTTAAATAGTTACTGATTAGACACGAACTTTTTTTTAAAATAAATTTATTTATCTATTTTTGGCTGTGTTGGGTCTTCGTTTCTGTGTGAGGGCTTCCTCTAGTTGCGGCGAGTGGGGGCCACTCTTCATCGCGGTGCGTGGGCCTCTCACTATCGCAGTCTCTCTTGCTGCGGAGCACAGGCTCCAGACGCACAGGCTCAGTAGTTGTGGCTCACGGGCCCAGTTGCTCCGCGGCATGTGGGATCTTCCCAGACCAGGGCTCGAACCCGTATCCCCTGCATTGGCAGGCAGATTCTCAACCACTGTGCCACCTGGGAAGCCCCTAGACACAAACTTTTTAATAACTGCTGAATATCCCATTGAATGAAAGCAACACCATTTGATTCAATCATTCACCTACCATTGTCTATTTTGGTTGCTTTCTGTATTAATTTTTCCTATGGATAATGCTACAATACATATCTGTGTGTGTATATATATTCTTATATACCAATTCTTTTATTTCCATGGAAATACTTCCCAAACAGAAAGTTCAAAATGTCCATTTATTAATATTAATTTTAATACATATTCCCAGGCTAATTTCCAAAATGTTTGCAGCAATTTACACTTTGACTAGTAGTAAATTAGGATATACATTTATCCATGTTCTTACTAGCACTGGATGGTGTACCTTAAATTTCTGCCAATATCTGATAGTTTAAAAATAGCACCTTTTGGATCTTTTATTTTCATTTCCTAGGCTATGAATAAACTTGGGAACGCATAGATTCATTTAATATTTGGATTTCTACTTCTATGAAACTCTTACTCATATCATTTGTTGATTTTTCTTTAGGTTGTTTGCCTTTTCTTCTCAATGTATAGGCATTAAGTGGTGGTTGGATTATTGACTCTATCTGCCCCACATTTTGCCAATATTTTTCTCAATCTATCACATGCCTTTGGACTTTGTTCATAGTATATTTATCATACCCTTTTTATTCCTTTGTATATAGTCAAATATGTCTGTATTTTGTCTTTATACATTTTGGGTTTATCGTCTTTGTAGGAAGATTTTCTTCATTCCAAATTTACACTGATAATCTCCTACTTCTTCTAACGTAGAGGACCTCAGCAAAACAAATGATTGCCTCAGCATTTAAATAACTTTCTCACTCCTTCAATTAAAGCAACATCAACAACAAAGTAACCAGTCCATTAATTAAATCCAATTCATCTTAATTTTATTTTAATATATTTGTATACTGTAAAACACCTTTATTAATGATATTGTATATTTGATTCCCGATAAATGTTCATAAGGATCCCCCAAAACAAAATAGCATCTTATTCTTTAAGCCTACCAAAAAATGTTCTCAATAACATTCAGACTTTCTACCATTTTATTAATTATTAAGTTGACCAATTCTCTGATACTAATACATAAACGTCCACAATTAATTTATAGGGAGATAAACAGAGAAGTACAAAGAAATGTATTCTGGAAGAGCTTGTGGTAATTTGTTTAGGAGACCAAGCTTTGAATTCCTATCACCTACTGCTGTGTATATAAAAGAAAGTTCTTTAATTTTATGTGAAAATTTAAATATAGTTTCTCTGAGATCTGCCATTCAGAACTTTCACAGGGTTCATTTTAAATTGAGAGCACCGCTGCTATAGCTCTTCTAGATCTAGGCCACAGCTGTTCGCTCAGCTACAATTTGGCACTCTTCCTTTACTTTTCAAGTTGTGCTCGTGATTCTTGAAACATTATCTGCTTTAAGCTGACATAGTTGGTGCTCAGCATAAAGTACTTAAATAAAAGCTTCTACTTCTAATACTCTAGAGAATATTATTTTCTGCATAGTTAAAAAAATTAGTATATCTGAGGATGTTCAGAGCTCACTAAAAGGTGGGTGGTTGATACAGCAGAGAATTAGTGGCAGTGGGTTCTGTTTACATTGATAAGATGCTCACATTTGGTTGGCTGAGGCAGAAACTAGGGTTTCAGGGTGTGGTAATGAATTGAGAGCTAAAGGTTTAGAATCAAGTAAAGAGTGCTGAGTGAATTATTTCCAGGTTTTGAAGTTCAGTGAGGATCAGAGTCACAACAGAGAGGTCAACCAGCACTAGAGCATCCACAAGAAGGTTGAGAAAACATTAGGTTGTAAATTCCCCAAAGACGGGCAGAGCTTAAAATATAAGTACTTAAAGTTAGAGTAGAAATTCAATCAAACTAGTAGATGGCTTAAAACAAAACTGAATAAAACAATAACAACAACCCTCAGTTCAGATACAGTACCGTTGACAGAGATCATAAATATGTCCACCAGGCAGGATGAAAGGCAAATATTTAGAATAATTGTTCAAAGGTAGATAAATGCTCTACTGTGTTTACAGGGTGGTTGGGGAAGAATGAACCAATAGCAAAATACCTTCCTTAATGGTAACCAACCTGTTTGCTTCAACTTAGGGGACTGCAATGGGGATTTGATGTCATTCCTGGTGGGGCAGAATCTACCAGTCACATTTAAGATGTGACTTCCCTGGAGCCAGAGGCAAGAAAGAAGCAATAACTCAATGGAGGAAGGAATAAATAGGTGGAGAACAGCTTGCTGTTCGTCAATTAATTCTGATAGCAGTTCCCCAGAAAATTTTATTCCTTATAGTAGAAATACATTCAATGGTTCCTGCTTTAGTAGAAACACTTCCAGGGAATATCTGATTTAAAGATGATGGGGTAAAGCTGGCATTTCGTTTCCTTCCTGAGGATTACCCAAAAGCAACAAGAAATACCAAACACGGAATTAACAAATAAATTGTGTGAAACTAGGAGACAGCTAAACCCAAAAAGATAAAAACTAGATAAAAGGGTTGACAAAGCCTGAGAGGACTGAATAGCAGGGCATGTGGGAGGAAGAGGAGAAAGAATGCTGCCTCTGCTAGTCTTCAGAACAAGTAGTACATGTGATTCTGGAAGCTAGGGGCGCTCCCTGTGTTGCAAAACCAAGATCCTTTGTTTACCACAGCGTGAGCAAGATGCTTGCTTGCTCTTGCAGTTGAAATTCCCCTGAACCAAGTTAAATTTCTAAAAGCAGGTGAAAGGGGGCTTTTTGAGAAATCACACAAGCCATATCTGGGGGATTCTGTCTGTTTGACAACAGGGGAGAAGAAAGTCTTGGTATTGTGCACAGATCCATAGCAGAGCCTACATGAAGATACACAAAATCCTGAGTCATGAGAAAAAATCTCGCTAGCTGGGAACATACCCTTAGCTTATGTCCAGATATTTAGTTGTGGCTTATTATGTGCTTTATATTAAGAAAGAACCCAAAATAAGAGTTCCCAGTATTCCGTAGACTCAGTCATGATTTCAAACGGGTCAAATGCCAAATGTCTAAAATTATCTTAATTATAACTTCTGATCTGTTTTTTTTTAACATACAAATATGGCATCAAGTCAAAATATTTCATTATCTTCAAGTGAATGTAAATATTCACACAATTTTATTGAATTTGGATTTTAACCATAATAAAGAACACACGTACATGCACACTCTTGGAAAATACCTATACAGTCAGTAATTGAAGGAAATGACTGCTTACCAAGTATCTGTTATTATTTGTGGAATACAAACACAAATTTAATGGGAGAAAGAGGAAAAATGCTTCCCTTTGTAGCTCAGGTCTCAATGATCAAGTCCCTATTCATTCATACATATATAATGAGTGCCTATTCTTCACAAGTTTGAGAAAAGAGAAGAATACAATATTATCTTTGGCTTCAAGTAGCTCACAACTTGAGAAATTAAAGTGCTTGCACACATACATATGATTAAAAGCATGCTATTTGTTTATTTATTTTTTTGCTGTATGCGGGCCTCTCACTGTTGTGGCCTCTCCCACTGCAGAGCACAGGCTCCAGATGTGCAGGTTCAGCGACCATGGCCCATGGGCCCAGCCGCTCTGCGGCATGTGGGATCTTCTTGGACCGGGGCATGAACCCATGTCCCCTGCATCAGCAGGTGGACTCTCAACCACTGCACCACCAGGGAAGCCCTAAAAGCATGCTATTTAAATGCTAGTAGAAGACCTCTCACGCAGTGGTATAAGAAAAAGGATCAAGATTTACTCATATACTTAACCTCCATGCTCTTCACTCCAGGCTGCTTATTGTACTTATCGTCCTTCAAAAAATGCTATTTTAGTAAAGGGAATTAGAATGACCATGTTTCATCAAAGCTAACATGCCATTTGTTTGCTGTAAGAGGTACCACAATGTCAGAGATGGTAAAGCATGAAAAAATGTGCATCTTAGAAATACAGCATTAAGACTCTTAAACACCTGGCACATTCCGTAATGTTGGTGCGGTGCCCAGCCCATAGTGGGTCCTCAGAGCATTTGTTAACTGAGTGAGATTATCTGCTTTCTAATCTGATCCTATCCACACTTAACTACACTGCCTTCAAATGTGCCAGGTGTTGCTGTCACAATTTTATGTTAGTCACTCAACCTGTATGAGACAGAGGACAGACTGAAACTTCTTGACACATGCTTAGATAAGAAACGAGATCATTTCTGAATAAGAAATATCATGTGATACACAGTCTCTCCTTTTAAGTAGACACATGTACTTGCTGAATGTCTTTTAAAGACATGAATAATAAAAAAACAGCCAAGCTCTCATTTCATAAGTAAATTTTTGATAGTGCATGCAATTTTGGGGGCTTCCCATTGTCTTGAAGTATCATATAATTTAACACTTTCTATCAATTATGGGGTTCAGGAAGATATAAATAATATATACTACAAGGAACTAGTGTAAAAGGAAGAATATTTTGTAAGGCTAATCTTTAAAACATTAAAACAAATGGGAAAAATCATACTAGTTCTAAAATATTTTGTAGTTAGATTTATTTAAAAGTCCTAGTAGATGGATTTCCATATATTTTACTTGAAGATCAAATTGTTCAATTGTACTACATATTTACTTAAACTGACAGCCTGGTAATAACCTTCCTGTAACAACTTAAAGCTCTGGATAACTAATAATGTATTACAATCAAGTTTCTTTCTATAACTTGTATATGCAGCTCATTATAAAAATAAATATTTTTAAAATGAAGTGGGTTTAATATTGATATTAAAGACAGTTTCTACATATCATTTTTTCTAGCATATTTATTGGAGGATAATTGCTTTACATTGTTGTGATAGTTGCTGCTGTATCACAAAGTGAATCAGCTATACATATACATATATCCCCATAACCCCTCCCTCTTGCGTCTCCCTCCCACTCTCCCCATCCCACACCTCTAGGTGGTCACAAAGCATGAGCTAATCTCCCTGTGCTATGCAGCTGCTTCCCACTAGCTATCTATTTGACATTCAGTAGTGTATATATGTCGATGCTACTCTCTCATTTCGTCTCACCTTACCCTTCCCCCTCCCCGTATCTTCAAGTCCATCCTCTACATCTGTGTCTTTATTCCTGTCCTGCCCCTAGGTTCTTCAGAACAATTTTTTTTCTTTTTTTTTTTTTAGATTCCATATATATGTGTTAGCATACGGTATTTGTTTTTCTCTTTCTGACTTACTCCACTCTGTATGACAGACTCTAGGTCCATCCACCTCACCACAAATAACTCATTTTCATTTCTTTTTTAGGGCTGAGTAATAGTCCATTGTATATATGTGCCACACCTCCTTTATCTATTCATCTGTCAATGGACATTTAGGTTGCTTCCATGTTCTGGCTATTGTAAATTGTGTGCAGTGAACATTGTGGTACATGACTCTTTTTGAATTATGGTTTTCTGAGGGTATATGCCCAGTAGTGGGATTACTGGGTAATATGGTAGTTCTATTTTTAGTTTATTAAGGAACCGCCATACTGTCCTCCATAGTGATTGAATCAATTTACATTCCCATCAACAGTGCAGGAGGGTTCCCTTTTCACCACACTCTCTCTAGCATTTATTGTTTCTAGAGTTTTTGATAATGGCCATTCTGACCAGTGTGTGTGAGGTGATAGCTCACTGTAGTTTTGATTTGCATTTCTCTAATTATTAGTGATGTTGAGCATTTTTTCATGCACTCTTGGCCATCTGTATGTCTTCTTTGGTGAAATGTCCATTTAGGTCTTCCACCCATTTTTGAATTGGGTTGTTTGTTTTTTTGATATTGAGCTCCATGTGCTGTTTGTATATTTTGGAGATTAATCCATTGTCCCTTGTTTCATTTGCAAATATTTTCTCCCATTCTGAGGGTTGTCTTTTCATCTTGTTTAAGTTTTCCTTTGCTGTGCAAAAGCTTTTAAGTTTAATTAAGTCCCATTTGTTTACTTTTGCTTTTATTTTCATTAGTCTGGGAAATGGGTCAAAAAAGGTCTTGCTGCGGTTTATATCAAAGAGTGTTTTTCCTATGTTTTCCTCTAAGAGTTTTACAGTGTCTGGCCTTACATTTAGGTCTTGAATCCATTTTGAGTTTATTTTTGTGTATGCTGTTAAGAAGTGTTCTAATTTCATTCTTTTATATGTAGCTGTCCAGTTTTCCCAGCACCACTTATTGAAGAGTCTGTCTTTTCTCCACTGTATATTCTTGCCTCCTTTATCAAAGATAAGGTGACCATGTGTGCATGGGTTTATCTCTGGGCTTTCTATCCTGTTCCATTGATCTATATTTCTGTTTCTATGCCAGTACCATACTGTCTTGATTCCTGTAGCTTTGTAGTATAGTTCGAAGTCAGGGAGCCTGATTCCTCCAGCTCCGTTTTTCTTTCTCAAGATTGCTTTGGCTATTCAGGGTCTTTTGTGTTTCCATACAAATTGTGCAATTTTTTTGTTCTACTTCTGTGCAAAATGCCATTGATAGTTTGATAGGGATTGCATTGAATCTGTAGATTGCTTTGGGTAGTATACTCATTTTCAAAATGTTGATTCTTCCAATCCAAGAACATGGTGTATCTCTCCATCTGTTTGTATCATCTTTAATTTCTTTCATCAGTGTCTTATAGTTTTCTGCATACAGGTCTTTTGTCTCCTTAGGTAAGTTTATTCCTAGGTATATTATTCTTTTTGTTGCAATGGTAAATGGGAGTGTTTTCTTAATTTCTCTTTCAGATTTTTCATCATTAGTGTATAGGAATGCAAGAGGTTTCTGTGTGTTAATTTTGTATCCTGTTACTTTACCAAATTCATTGATGAGCTCTGGTAGCTTTCTGGTAGCATCTTTAGGATTCTCTATGCATAGTATCATGTCATTTGCAAACAGTGACAGCTTTAGTACTTTTCCATTTTGGATTCCTTTTATTTCCTTTTCTTCTCTGATTGTTGTGGCTAAAATTTCCAAAACTATGTTGAATAATAGTGGTGAGAGTGGGCAACCTTGTCTTGTTCCTGATCTTAGTGGAAATGGTTTCAGTTTTTCAACATTGAGAACGATGTTGGCTGTGGGTTTGTCATATATGGCCTTTATTATGTTGAGGTAAGCTCCCTCTATTCCTACTTTCTGGAGAGTTTTTATCATAAATGGGTGTTGAATTTTGTCGAAAGCTTTTTCTGCATCTGTTGAGATGATCATATGGTTTTTCTCCTTCAACTTGTTAATATGGTGTATCACATTGATTGATTTGCATATATTGAAGAATCCTTGCATTCCTGGGATAAAACCCCACTTGATCATGGTGTATGATACTTTTAATGTGCTGCTTATTCTGTTTTGCTAGTATTTTGTTGAGGATTTTTGCATCTATGTTCATCAGTGATATTGGCCTGCTGTTTTCTTGTGACATCTTTGGCTTGATTTGGTATCAGGGTGATGGTGGCCTCATAGAATGAGTTTGGGAGTGTTCCTCCCTCTGCTATATTTTGGAAGAGTTTGAGAAGGGTAGGTGTTAGCTCTTCTCTAAATGTTTGATAGAATTCACCTGTGAATCCATCTGATCCTGAACTTTTGTTTGTTGGAAGATTTTTAATCACAGTCTCAATTTCCATGCTTGTGATTGGTCTGTTTATATTTTCTATTTCTTCCTGGTTCCGTTTCAGCAGGTTGTGCTTTTCTAAGATATTGTCCATTTCTTCCAGGTTGTCCAATTTATCGGCATAGAGTTGCTTTTAGTAATCTCTCATGACCCCCTGTATTTCTGCAGTGTCAGTTGTTACTTCTCCTATTTCATTTCTAATTCTGTTGATTTGAGTCTTCTCTCTTTTTTTCCTGATGAGTCTGGCTAATGGTTTATCAATTTTGTTATCTTCTCAAAGAACCAGCTTTTAGTTTTATTGATCTTTGTGGTCATTTCCTTCATTTCTCTTTCATTTATTTCTCATCTGATCTTTGTGATTTCTTTCCTTCTGCTAACTTTGGGGGATTTTTTGTTTTTCTCTCTGTAATTACTTTAGATGTAAGGTTAGGTTGTTTATTTGAGATTTTTCTTGTTTCTTGAGGTAGGACTGTAACGCTGTAAACTTCCCTCTTACAGCTGCTTTTGCTGCATCCCATAGGTTTTGGGCCGTCGTGTTTTCATTGTCACTTCTTTTTAGGTATTTTTTGATTTCCTCTTTGATATCTTCAGTGATCTCTTGGTTATTTAGTAACGTGTTGTTTAGCCTCCCTGTGTTTGTATTTTGTACAGTTTTTTTTTCCTGTAATTGATATCTAGTCTCATAGTGTTGTGGTTGGAAAAGTCACTTGATAGGATCTCAATTTTCTTAAATTTACAAAGGCTTGATTTCTGCCCCAAGGTATGATCTATCCTCGAGAATGTTCCATGAGCACTTGAGAAGAAACTGTATTCTGTTTTGTTTGGATGGAATGTCCTATAAATATTTATTAAGTCCATCTTGTTTAATGTATCATTTAAAGTTTGTGTTTCCTTATTTATTTTCACTTTGGTTGATCTGTCCATTGGTGAAAGTGGGGTATTTAGCCTCCATGCGTATTTTTTTACAGTATTTTCCCTGTAATTGATATCTAGTCTCATAGCACTGTGGTCAGAAAAGATACCTGACATGATTTCAATTTTCGTAAATTTACCACGACTTGATTTGTGACCCAAGATATAATCTATCCTTGAGAATGTTCATGAGCACTTGAGAAGAAAGTGTATTCTGTTGTTTTAGGATGGAATGTCCTATAAATATCAATTAAATCCATCTTGTTTAATGTATCATTTAACGCTTGTGTTTCCTTATTTATTTTCATTTTGGAGGATCTGTCCATTGGTGAAAGTGGGGTGTTAAAGCCCCCTACTATGATTGTGTTACTGTCAATTTCCCCTTTTATGGCTGTTAGCATTTGCCTTATGTATTGAGGTGCTCCTATGTTGGGTGCATAAATATTTGCAATTCTTATATCTTCTTCTTGGATTGATCCCTTCATCATTATGTAGTGTCCTTGTTTGTCTCTTGTAATAGACTTTATTTTAAAGTCTATTTTGTCTGATATGAGAATTGCTACTCCAGCTTTCTTTTGATTTCCATTTGCATTGAATAGCTTTTTCCATCCATAGTAGGGGGCTTTTTCCAGTCTGTATGTGTCCCTAGGTCTGAAGTGGGTCTCCTGTAGACAGCATATATATGGGTCTTGTTTTTGTATCCATTCAGCCAGTCTATGTCTTTTGGTTGGAGCATTTAATCCATTTACAATTAAGGTAATTATCGATATGTATGTTCCTATTCCCATTTTCTTAACTGTTTAGGGTTTGTTATTGTAGGTCTTTTCCTTCTCTTGTGTTTCCTGCTTAAAGAAGTTCCTTTAACATTTGTTCTAAAGCTGGTTTGGTGGTGCTGAATTCTCTTAGCTTTTGCTTGTTTGTAAAGGTTTTAATTTCTCCATCTAATCTAAATGAGATCCTTGTTGGGTAGAGTAATCTTGGTTGTAGGTTTTTCCCTTTCATCACTTTAAATATGCGATGAAAGGGAAAATCCTTGTTTGTCCCTTCTGATGCAGAGTTTCTGCTTGTAGATCAGCTGTTAACCTTATGGAGGTTCTCTTCTGGCTTGCAGTGTTTCTGCTGAAAGATCAGCTGTTAACCTTATGGAGATTCCCTTGTATGTTATTTGTTGCTTTTCCCTTGTTGCTTTTAATATTTTTTCTTTGTATTTAATTTTTGATAGTTTGATTAATATGTGTCTTGGTGTGTTTCTCCTTGGATTTATCCTGTATGGGACTCTGTGCTTCCTGGAGTTGATTAACTATTTCCTTTCCCATATTAGGGACGTTTTCAACTATAATCTCTTCAAATATTTTCTCAGTCCCTTTTTTTTCTCTTCTTCTTCTGGGATTCCTATAATTTGAATGTTGGTGCATTTATTGTTGTCCCAGAGGTCTCTGAGACTGTCCTCAATTCTTCTCATTCTTTTTTCTTTATTCTGCTCTGTGGTAGATATTTCCACTATTTTATCTTCCAGGTCACTTATCCGTCCTTCTGCCTCAGTTATTCTGCTATTGATTCCTTCTAGAGAATTTTTAATTTCATTTATTGTGTTGTTCATCATAGTTTGTTTGCTCTTTAGTTCTTCTAGGTCTTTGTTATACATTTCTTGTATTTTCTCCATTCTGTTTCCAAGATTTTGGATCATCTTTACTATCATTACTCTGAATTCTTTTTCAGGTAAACTGCCTATTTCCTCTTCATTTGTTTGGTCTGGTGGGTTTTTACCTTCCTCCTTCCTCTGCTGCGTATTTTTCTGTCTTCTCATTTTGCTTAACATACTGTGTTTGGGGTCTTTTTTTGCAGGCTGCAGCTTCGTAGTTCTCATTGTTTTTGGTGTCTGCCCCCAGTGGGTAAGGTTTGTTCAGTGGGTTGTGTAGGCTTCCTGGTGAAGGGACTGGTTTCTGTGTTTGTTGGGTGAGGCTACATCTTGTCTTTCTGGTGGGCAGGACTGAGTCCTGTTGTGTATTTTGGGGTGTCTGTGATCTTATTATGATTTTAGGCAGCCTCTCTGCTAATGGGTGGGTTTGTGTTCCTGTATTGCTAGTTGTTTGGCATAGCGTGTCCAGCACTGTATCTTGCTGGTCGTTGAGTGGAGCTGAGTCTTAGCATTGAGATGGAGTTCTCTGGGAGAGCTTTCACCATTTGATATTATGTGGGGCTGGAGGTCTCTTGTGGACCATTGTCCTGAACTCGGCTCTCCCACCTCAGAGGTTCAGGCCTGACACCCAGCCGGAGCACCAAGACCCTGTGAGCCACACAGCTCAGAAGAAAAGGGAGAAAATGAAAGAAAGAAAGAGAGAAAGAAAGAAAAAAGTAAAATAAAATAAAGTTATTAAAATAAAAACTAAAAAAATTAATATTCAAAATAAAAGATAAAAAAGTAATAAAAAAAAGAAAAGAAGAAAGAAAGAAGAGAGCAACCAAACCAAAAAAATGAATCCACTAATGATAACAAGTGCATAAAATTATACTAAAAAACAAACAAACTAAATGGACAGACAGAACCCTAGGACAAATGGTAAAAGCAGAGCTATACAGACAAAATCACACAAAGAAGCATATACATACAAACTCAGAAGAAGAGAAAAAGGAAATAAACATATATATATATATAAAGGAAGAGAGCAACCAAAACAATAAACATCTATCAATGTTAATAAGCTCTAAATACTAAACTAAGATAAACATAAAACCAGAAACAAATTAGATTCAGAAAGCAATCCCCAAGGCTACAGTTGCTCCCCAAGTCCACCACCTCAATTTTGGGATGATTCATTGTCCATTCAGGTATTCCAGAGATGCAGGGTACATCAGGTTGACTGTGGAGATTTAATCTGCTGCTCCTGAGGCTGTTGGGAGAAGTTTCCCGTTGTCTTCTTTGTTCTCACAGCTCCTGGGGTTCAGCTTTGTATCTGGCCCCAAATTTAAATTTTGGTCTCTGCGTGTAGGTCACCTGAGGGCATCTGTTCCCCGCCCAGATAGGAGGGTGTTAAAGGAGCGGGTGATTCAGGGGCTCTGCCTCATTTAGGCCAGGGGAAGGAAGGATTACAAAATGCGGGGAAGCCTGTGGCAGCAGAGGCCATTGTGATGTTGCAACAGCCTGAGGCATGCCGTGTGTTCTCCTGGGGAAGTTGTCCCTAGATCACTGGACCCTGGCAGTGTCAGGCTGCACAGGCTGCCAGGAGGGGAGGTGTGGATAGTGACCTGTGCTTGCACACAGGCTTCTTGGTGGCTGCAGTAGCAGCCTTAGCATCTCATGCCCATCTCTGATGTCCGTGCTGATAGCTACAGCTCGCGCCTGTCTCTGGGGCTCGTCTATGCAGTGCTCTGAATCCCCTCTCCTCACACACCCAGAAACAATGGTCTCTTGCCTCTTAGGCAGTTCCAGACGTTTTCCCAGACTCCGTCAGGCTAGTTGTGGTGCACTAGTCTCCTTCAGGCTGTGTTCACGCAGACAACCCTAGTCCTCCCTAGGGATCTGACATCTGAAGACCGAGCCTCAGCTCCCAGGCCCCACCTGCCCCACTGGGTGAGCAGACAGGCCTCTCAGGCTGGTGAGTGTTGTTTGGCATTGATCCTCTGTGTGGGAATCTCTCTGCTTTGCACTTTGCACTCCTGATGCTGTGCTCTGCTTTGTGGCTCCAAAGCTTCCCCACTGCACCTGCTGTCTCTGCCAGTGAAGGGACTTCCTAGTGTGTGGACTTTTCCTGCTTCACACTTCCTTCCCAGGGGTGGAGGTCCCATCCTTATTCTTTTGTCTCTGTTTTTCATTTTTTCTTTTGTCCTACCCAAGTATGTGGAGAGTTTCTTGCCTTTGGGGAAGTCTGAGGTCTTCTGCCAGCGTTCACTAGGTGTTCTGTAGGAGTTGTTCCACATGTATTTTTTATGTATTTGTGGGGAGGAAGGTGATTTCCACATCTTACTCCTCCACCATCTTGAAGGTCTCCTCAACAGTCTTTATTTTAAAGTATGTTTTATCTGATACGAGTATTGCTACTCCAGCTTTCTTTTGCTTTCCTAGCAAACAGAATCCAAGAACATGTTAAAAGAATCATACACCATGACCAAGTGGGATTTATCCCAGGAATGCAATATATGCAAATAAGTCAATGTGATACACCATATTAACAAAGTAAGGAGTAAAAACCATATGATCATCTCAAGAGATGCAGAAAATGATTTTCACAAAGCTCAACACTCTTTTATGATAAAAAGTCTCCAGAAAATGGGCATAGGGGGAATCTACCTCATCATAATAAAGACCATATATGGCAAAACCACAGCAAGCCTCCTACTCAATGGTAAAAAACTGAAAGCATTTCCAATAAGATCAGGAACAACACAAGAATATCCACTCTCACCACTTTTATTCAACATAGTTTTGGAAGTCCTAGCCAAGGAAATCAGAGAAGAAAAAGAAACAAAAGGAATACAAGTTGGAAAAGAAGTAGTAAAACTGTCACAGTTTGCAGATGACATGAAACTTTACATAGAAAATCCTAAAGATGCCATCAGAAAACTAGTAGAACTAATCAATGAATTTGGTAAGTTTGCAGGATACAAAATTAATGCACAGAAATCTCTGGCATTCCTATACACTAACAATGAAGAATCAGAACGAGAAATTAAGGAAACAATCACATTTAGCATCGCAACAAAAAGAATAAAATACCTAGGAATAAACCTACCTAAGGAGGTAAAAGATTTGTACTCAGAAAACTAGAAAACACTGATGAAAGAAATCAGAGATGATGTAAACAGATGGAGAAATATACCATGTTCTTGGATTGCAAGAATCAATATTGTGGAAATGACTATACTACCCAAGGCAATCTACAGATTCAATGCAATTCCTATCAAACTACCAATGGCATTCTTCACAGAATTACAGTAAAAAAAAAATTTACAATTTGAATGGAAACACAAAAACCCTGAATAGCCAAAGCAATCTTGAGAAAGAAAAACGGAGCTGGAGGAATCAGGCTCCCTAACTTCAAACTATACTACAAAGCTACAGGAATCAAGACAGTATGGTACTGGCACAGAAACAGAAATATAGATCAATGGAACAGGATAGAAAACCCAGAGATAAACCAACACACATTTGGTCACCTAATTTATGACAGAGGAGGCAAGAACATACAATGCAGAAAAGATAGCCTCTTCGGGCTTCCCTGGTGGCGCAGTGGTTGAGAGTCAGCCTGCGGATGCAGGGGACACGGGTTCGTGCCCTGGTCCGGGAGGATCCCACATGCCGCGGAGCGACTGGGCCCGTGAGCCATGGCCGCTGGGCTTGTGTGTCCAGAGCCTGTGCTCCGCAACGGGAGAGGCCACAACAGTGAGAGGCCCACATACCGCAAAAAAAAAAAGATAGCCTCTTCAATAATTGGTGCTGGGAAAACTGTACAGGTACATGTTAAAGAATGATATTAGAACACTCCCTAACACCATACACAAAAATAAACTCAAAATGGATTAAAGACCTAAATATAAGGCCAGACACTATACAACTCTTAGAGGAAAACATAGGTAAAACACTCTTTGACATAAACTGCAGCAAGAGCTTTTTTGATCCACCTCCTAGAGTAATGAAAATAAAAGCAAAAATAAACAAATGGAGCCTAATTAAACTCAAAAGCTTTTGCACAGCAAAGGAAACTATAAACAAGATGAAAAGATAACCCTCAGAATGGGAGAAAATATTTGCACATGAAACAATGGACAAAGGATTAATCTCCATAATATACAAACAGCACATGGAGCTCAATATCAAAAAAACAAACGACCCAATTCAAAAATGGGTGGAAGATCTAAATTGACATTTCACCAAAGAAGACATACAGATGGCCAAGAGTTTCATGAAAGAATGCTCAACATCATTAATCATTAGAGAAATGCAAATCAAAACTACAATGAGGTATCACCTCACACTGGTCAGAATGGCCATTATCAAAAACTCTAGAAACAATAAATACTAGAGAGAGTGTGGTGAAAAGGGAACCCTCCTGCACTGTTGATGGGAATGTAAATTGATTCAGCCACTATGGAGGACAGTATGGCGGTTCCTTAATAAACTAAAAATAGAACTACCATATTACCCAGCAATCCCACTGCTGGGCATATACCCTCAGAAAACCATAATTCAAAAAGAGACATGTACCACATTGTTCACTGCAGCACTATTTACAATAGCCAGGACATGGAAGCAACCTAAATGTCCATTGACAGATGAATAGATAAAGGAGGTGTGGTATATATATACAATGGAATATTACTATGCCCTAAAAAGAAACAAAAATGAGTCATTTGTGGTGAGGTGGATGGACCTAGAATCTTTCATACAGAGTGAAGTAAGTCAGAAAGAGAAAAACAAATACCATATGCTAACACATATATATGGAATCTAAAAAAAATAAAGAAAAAGGGCTCTGAAGAACCTAGGGACAGGACAGAAATAAAGACACAGATGTAGGGGATGGACTTGATGACACAGTGGGGGAAGGGTAAGATGAGACAAAGTGAGAGAGTGGCATTGACATATATACACTACCAAATGTAGCATAGATAGCTAGTGCGAAGCAGCAGCATAGCATAGGGAGATAAGCTCAGTGCTTTGCAATGACCTAGAGGAGTGAGATAAGGGAGGCTGGGAGGGAGGTTCAAGAGGGAAGGGGTATGGGATATATATATTCATATGGCTGATTCACTTTGTTGTACAACAGAAACTAACACAGCATTGTGAAGCAATTTTAGTCCAACAAAGATGTATAAAAAAATAAAGTGCCTGGAATACCTCAGTTATCCACGTAACTTGATCCCTCACCTCTGGGATCTTTGTTTAACAGTCACCTTTCAAGTAAGACCTTACCTGTCATCCTCTCTCATTATAGCCCTACTTTCTTCTATTTCCATGTTTTTTCTCCTTAGCATTTACCACCACTTAACACATTATCTATTTCACTAATTTATCTTGCTCAGTATAATTCTCCTGCTTAACTGAAATTCCATGAATGTGGAAAGTTTTACCTGTTTTATTCAGTGCTGTGTTCTAAGATTCTAGAACAGTGCCTGCCATATAGAAGCTGCTCAGTATATGTCAGTTGAAAAAACAGATTTTAATGGAGAGCCATTAAAGCTGTATTAGTACAAGAGTGCATGGGGAAAGAATGAGATGACAGCTGCAAAATAATTGGGTGTTCTAACTTACTATATTTGAAGAAAGGCATTACTGATCTCCCAATGTCATGCAGAAAGTTCTTAATGTCATGTGACACATCTTGTAGTCAAGTAACTCCCAAATCCCCAACCTACTCACTAAACCTTCACCACGTAGCTGACTTTAGTGTCATTGGTGATTGTCTCAGTTTTTTTTCCTAAAGAAAATAATAGCTTATAACATGAATTGAGCATTTACTGTGTAATACATTAATCACTTGATATATATTTTCTCAATTAATTCCATGTCACCCTATTTTTCCAAACAGGGAAGCAGGCTTGAAAGAACCTAAGCAACTTTCCCAAGTGATATGACTGGGATTTGGGCCCAAATTGTCTTTCTTCAGAGCCTCAGCTTATAACAATGATATTATTTTGCCTCCTAAAAGAGGCCATTTGGCATGAACTCCAAGTGTTTCTTTTTTTTTTTCCCCCGGTATGCAGGCCTCTCACTGTTGTGGCCTCTCCCGTTGTGGAGCACAGGCTCCAGACGCACAGGCTAAGCAGCCATGCCTCACGGGCCCAGCCACTCCGCGGCATGTGGGATCTTCCTGGACCGGGGCACGAACCTGTGTCCCCTGCATCGGCAGGCGGACTCTCAACCACTGCGCCACCAGGGAAGCCCCCAAGTGTTTCTTGATAATCTTTCCTGTCTTTCTTTCCTGATATCTTAGCAGAAATGTTATTCTTTCTGTTCCATGCTAATAAACCACTCATATTTTAGAAGCCCAGTCTTCTAATTATTTATGTTATCATGAACCTTTAATCCCTCTCTGTACACTGATGCCTTTTAAGCAAAATACAGACCGACATGTCTCCCATCTAAAAACAAAACAAGAGAAAATAGACATAAACAATAACTTTTGTTTCATCTTGTATCTACACACTCAACTTCTCCCTGCAGTTACAGTTTTATTCTCTGTTTCCTTTTATATCAAGCATGAACTATATGTCTGGTTCGTGTCTGAGCTATATATCTCCCCTTGCCATTGTCATTTCCTTATCAATTCACTCTTATTTAGCCTGACTTAGATTTTGTGCCCAACTTTCTGCTAAACTATTTGTTCTTCCTAATTATAAATTATATGTCATTCTTTTACATATTTTTTTCTGCACCATTTGCTACTGCTTAAAGCTCTTTCTTTTGAGATCTTATCCTGTCTTTTATCTTATGATCTCAGTCTCGCCTAATCCCTTTTCTGCCTTTTTTGACAGTTTATTTTTCACTATTCCAGGGCTACTCTTCCATCACTTGCCCCATTCACATAGGGGTAACCAAGGTTCAATACTCAGCTTGATACTGCTCTCATCCTATCTAACCCTCTTTGGCATTCTCTTTGCCACCCCCATAGCTTTAAGTTCAAATTTTATGACTCCTATTTATGACTTCAAATTTTATGACTGAAATTTATATCTCCAATATCCCTCACTCAGACCTTTCCTCTCAGGCCCACATCTATATTTCTCTTTGCCTATTGGGCATCATAAACTAGATGGCAACAGACATCTCAAAATCAACAAGTCTAACAGTAAATACATGATCTAGCCTGTCACCCTTCCTCCAGTCAAAAAATCTACTCTTCCCCTGTTTTTCCTGAATCTGAGAATGTCCACCTTTCCCATTCATTTGTACAACTCAGAAATAAAAGATTCACTAGAGAGACTCCTTATTCATACCCACATTAAGTTGATTCTAAAATACAATCCTGCCTCTCAAATATTTCTGTATACTCTAATTTCTGTTTTTTCTCCAATTTTTTTTATTGTGGTAAATACACATAACATGAAATTTACTGTCTTAACCATTGTAAGTGTACATTTCAGTGGTATTAAATACATTCACATTGTTGTGCAACTCACCATCATTCATCCCCATGACTCTTTTCATCTTGTTTTCATTTCCTCTTAATGCTATTGGCAATGCTTAATTGAAGCACGGGTTATCTCAACTGACTTATGACAATATCCAAGACCTCCTTTCTGGTCTGCTTAATTTCATTCAGATCCCTTCCCAATTTATCTATCCTTCATTGATGTGTCAGAGTAAATTTTCCAGAAATTAACACTGTTCCTCCATACTTTTTTTTTTTTTTTTTTGCAGTATGTGGGCCTCTCACCGTTGTGGCCTCTCCTGTTGCGGAGCACAGGCTCCGGACACGCAGGCTCAGCGGCCATGGCTAACAGGCCCAGCTGCTCTGCGGCATGCGGGACCCTCCCGGACTGGGGCACGAACCTGCATCTCCTGCATCAGTAGGCGGACTCCTAACCACTGTGCCACCAGGGAAGCCCCATACTTACTCTTGACTGTTCTCTATCTGATCTCTAGGGTAAGGTCCAAATATCCTAATTGGCCATATAAGGCCAGTTTATTAGGTGACTTCCCTACTTATCCCTGTACCTTTATTTTTCATTACCTTGCTACCTCCATCTAATGTACATAGCACGAAACCCAGACAAGAACATGTGTGCACACACATGTACACATTTTATATTCCTGCCATACTGAAATGAAATACAGTTATCTGATGCATCAGACTCTCTTTCTTTGTGGCATATATTTCTATTAGGCCTGCAACATTTCCATTAGGCCTGTTTCAAATCCTGAACACACAGATATATACACACAATCCAGAGATAGAAATTTGCTATTATAAATTCCTAGGTTGCTGTACAACTCTGCTGTTTGCCCTAGAAAGAGTGAGTATTTATATTCACGCTAGCCTGATTTTCAGTCCAACTGGATGTTGGGGATATGCCTTAGCAAATAATAATGGGACTGTTTCTATAATCCCTTTGTTCTCTCATAATCTTAACATGTGCTTTTTTCCCCCTATCCTTTAGAATGTCAACTAATTTTGCAATTGATACTCCAGTTCCAGACCTTTCCTGCTATCATAAATCCTGTTGGTAACTGATTCACCACCCTATTCTTGCTTGTCCGTAACGGGAGGAGAGAACTTATTATTGAGTAAGTGAAGCAAGGACATTTTGAGTGATTGTCCTCTACTTCTGTAGAAACCATGATACTAATTCAAACAAATAAACAGTAGGAAACACCAGGATCAGAAACAATAGATGACTCATATGTTACCTCACCACAGATTCACCAACCTTTGATTTCTCTTTCTTGTCTAAGCTTCAGAAGGGCCAGATAGACCTTAAATATCCTGCAGCAGTGTCAAGGAGAGCAAGACCTGACAGACTGCTAAGTTTTCGAAGCCAGGAACATTTTTTAAAAATATTTATGTATTTATTTATTTATTTGGTTGTACTGGTCCTTAGTTGCAGCAGTCGAGCTCCTTAGTTGCGCCATGTGGGCTGCTTATTTGTAGCACGAGGGCTCCTTAGTTGCAACACACGGGCTCCTTAGTTGTGGCATGCAGACTCTTAGTTGTAGCATGCAGACTCTTAGTTGTGGCATGCATGTGGGATCTAGTTCCCTGACCAGGGATCAAACCCGGGCCCTCTGCATTGGGAGTGTGGAATCTTAACCACTGTGCAATCATGCATAGTGTTTGTTCTCTTGCAACAAGTATCTTACTACTTAAATGTAGCATTAGTTAAATATAAATGTAAGTTCTCAACTAAGAGACAGACAATAGAAGTTGCATTTGCTTCCAGTAAATCCAAAAGAGGAAAATTTAATTCACTTGATGGTTAGAGGTTGAAATAAGTCAAATATGATTCCTTGCCATGGGCCACGGACAGATGTACCCTCTCTCTCCAGATCTACTTGAATAGACTTCTTTCCTAAAAGTTCAGGTTATATATCATTATGGTTTCCAGACAGCCTTCTCTGACTCTCTCATCTGAATTAGAAGATATCTTTTTGTGATTCCTTTGTACATATCTATCATAACATTTAATACACTGAGCCATAAATTTTCATCAACTTTCCTCCCTACTCCACCAGAATATTAAAAGGGGAATGGGTTTTATTTAACTTGTGCTACTAGGGTCAAGCAGTGTATAATTGTACACTAAGCACAGTGTATAACTGTTAGTAAAATTAAAAAGAGAGAATGATGCAGGAAAGTGGGGAGGAAAAGAAGCAGAGAGGGAGGGCAGGAAAAAAAAGTGAAAGGGAAGGAAGTTCAGAATATGGGCTTAAATCATTGAGGGTACAGTAACTCTCAAACTTAAGTTTCTGAGACATCTTGACAGGTAAATTCATTCCTATTGTGATATCCTGATGTTACAATGTTGAAAATTACTCCACTGAGCAAGGGTGAGTTTTAATTCCGCTCTCCCATTGACAATTGGTAGTAGTGATTACTTACCTTTCTGTGATAGTACAATGAAGCAATAATTGTAATTTCATAAAGTCTTTAAGTAGATATTAGATGTCATACCATAACTCCACCAAAGCAACTGTTATGGTCAATTAGGTGAATAATCATTGCTTTAAAAAGTCATTAAATAGGTTTTTTGTTTGTTTGTTTGTTTGCAGTACGCAGGCCTCTCACTGCCGCACCAGGGAAGCCCCCATTAAATAGTTTTAATGATGGACATTAATAGCTCCTTTGGAGCTGATAGTTGGATCAATAATTCATATTTTAAAAATGGTCAGGGCTTCCCTGGTGGCTCAGTGGTTGGGAGTCCGCCTGCCGATGCAGGGGACACGGGTTCGTGCCCCGGCCTGGGAAGATCCCACATGCCACGGAGCGGCTGGGCCCATGAGCCATGGCCGCTGAGCCTGCACGTCCGGAGCCTGTGCTCCACAACGGGAGAGGCCGCAGCGGTCAGAGACCCGCATACCGCAAAATAGTAAATAAATAAAAATGGTCAAAGTACATATTTTTACATTAGATTATTAGGGCTTCCTCAGTCAATATCTTCTGAAGAAGTAGATTTACATAGTTAGCAGCTTTGTAAGTAATTCAATATATTTCTATTTCAATCAAATAGACTATGATAATTAAAATTAAACAGTTCACTCCCTCTAAACCTCTCTGATTGATTATGGAAAAAATAAATATGTGGAAACTGACAAAGTAGAAAATTCTTATTATATTTTATAAATATTTTTAAATATTTAAGTATTTTAAACAATCATAAGAAATCACAATATTGCTGGAGTTTAGGCAAATACTTCTTGAAGTAAATCTTTCCAACCATCTGATGGAAAATGGTAATCACTGAAAAGAGACAACTTTATATATTCTTTATAGGAATTTTCAAATAAGTTTTCAGTTATATGTTATTTTATATTGAGATTCAATAATATGGTTTTTGTAAATAAGAGATGGAATCAAATTAGGGTCAAATAAGTTGGGCAATTTTTACTTTATAGAGCTGTAAAATCCCTTTGTCTCCTTCTTACCTAGTTTCCATTGGTTTACATATTTTATTCTGAGTTGTTTCTATCATATTTCTAAGAATTATAGTCTGCGCATTCAGCAAACATTTATTGAATGACTACTATGTGGAATACATTATGCAAATCATTTTTCTTCAAAAATTACATACTTAACTTAGTCTAATAACTCACAATGCTCAATATTATCTTTTAAATTTTCCTACTGAAGAAATTTTGTTTGGGAGGGCTTTAGACGACTCTCTCATTATCACTTAGAAGGTGATACCAGAACTTAGATTTAGTCTCCTGACCCCAGGTTAAGTGTTTTCTTACTAGTCCGAAGCTGCCCAGAATTACCCTTTCAGTACACCAGAATCTTTGACAAACCATTGTGAATCACTGCCAAGTGGATGAAGGATTTGGCACTCAGCATCACCCCAAGTCCCCTTTTCTTTTCCATTTAAACAATGACATTAATGCAAAAGGTAGACTTTACAGAAAATCTTTCAAATGTCTATATTGCACATCTTAACACATATCACTTAAAAGCTCTTGTTTACTCTCCCTTTCAAATGTCCTCATTACCTGTGCCAATTCTAGTTTTCTTCTCCCCTTAAATTTACCATTCTTGCCATGATGTGAGTGTTCCCCTATGTTCTCTCTCTCTCTCTTCCCTTTCTTCTCCCCATCCCCACCTCTTTTTCTGTCTCTCTTTCTCTCCCTTCTGATCATGTATGCATTGTTTCTCTTTCTTCTTTGCTTTTGTTTTTTCTTCTCACTTTCCTCTTCTGCTCTCCAGATCTCACTCTAACTCTCTGAGAATCTCATAATTCCTTATTCACTCCTATATAGAGCAATCAGTTCAGCTTTATCTTTTATTCCCAATGTCAACACTCAAATTTATCAAGGCCATTAAAAACATTTAAAAGGCCACTCCATTTAAAAGGACCAGACACCTTAAAAAGCAGCTTAGTGGTGCCCTTCTATTACTGAAATAATCCTGGGGTGGTTAAAAATAAACTAACAACAAACAGACAGAGAGGGAGGGACAGCTTTCCCCAAGGAAGATATTATTGAATTAAATTCTTCCATTTTTATTACCTAACATTGGTGAATGTATCAAGAAATGTTAGTGACAATGCAAACTAGAATAATATTTCTTGAAGTGACTGTATACATATCTAAGGTTTTAAAAATTATGTATCCTTTGTCCTACTAAAGTTCATTTTTAGTCTTATGTTCTAAGAAAATTATCAGACAAATCACACATTATCTAGAAAATCACTGGAACATTGTTGACAAGCAAAATTGGAAGCATTATTAACAGATGATTGAATAAATTATGATATAATCTAACAGAATATGCTGTGTTATTAAAGTAAAAAAGTATATATGTTTTGAGATGAAATATATGAGGAATTTATTTTCAGAAGTTTTTTTTTTAAAATCATGCTCCAAAAGGGTAGCTATAATATGGTCCATTTCCATGTAATATCAAGATAATTAAGGACTGTATTATGACAGAGCAGGAAAATGAATATAATCATGGAGCAAAGAGACTATATGTGTTTTCCCATGCAGTAATAAAGAAAAGCCTTTGATCCTCCTTATTGATAAAGATTTAGAAGAGTGCATTGACCAGATCAATAGCTGCACACCTAGTACCATGTGCCCCATTATTCTGTCTAGTGAAGACACCTCATTTTGCATGGCAGTTGTGATTGGGGCTACCACCTGGCAAAATTTATGGAGCTCAACATTATCTGCCATTATCCATTCAGTTTTCGTAGGGCCCAACAAATGTATTGACTGAAGATATAATGGATATCGCCACCCCTAAACCTTTTAAATCTTTGATGGTGGCATTAATCCCCACGCTTCCTTTTGGGATGTATTATTGCTTCTGATTTACAATACTGATGAGTGAGGGGAGTTTCAGGGACTTCATAAAAGGGGCTTCATGTTCTTTTCAGGTCAGAGTTGCTGCATTCACAGTTACAGTGGAGTAAGAGAATATTGAGAGGTACCCAAGTAGATCACTTGTATTCAACTCATATTCCTTCTACGTCCATTTTGTAGAAACAGTACTATGTCCTCCTGGTGGTTAGGGTAAATTACTCCCCCAAAGAAGATGATTTCTTCTCTTGGTTCCCAGACACAAGGAGTACAAACTCTTCTGGTGGCCGTCATAGCTTATAGTCTGATGGGACCTTTATTGTGTCCCCTTACAAGATGGCACCACCTTTGGAAACCAGGATCTCTACCCCTGTAGAGCCCGGAGTTGTGGGAATGGTAAACATTAGGTTCTTCAGTGGGTCATTGAGGATAATGACCCACTCCTGCTTCTATCCTTTTGTTCTTGGACCCATGTTCTTTCCCTATTGGGGAAACAGCACATAAAATGGTCTCTGATTTACTGCATATCTCATATCCTGAAGGGTAGCATACCATCCTTCCAGCATATGGTTCTGAACTAGCACTTAAGCTGTGCATTTGGAAGGACATTACAGTGTTCTATGAAACCAGCTTCTTCAGGATGATACAGTATGTGATACAATCACTTGATCCCATGGTAATGGGCTCACTCTCATACTTTCTTTGCTGTGAAGTGCATGACGTGTTGTGTAGGACTACCTACTTGTGGATCAGGGATTCCATAAGCCCTCCAGACAGTGGTGTTGGCTAAGACTCTGAAGACAGGAAAGGCAAGCACATACTTGGAATAGGTAACTCTCTCCATGAGGATGAACTTCTGGTCCTTCCAAACAGAAGAGAACCAATTTAATCCACCTGGTCGCTATACCAAAGGCTGAGTGATGGTTTCTGTCCTTGATAGATGGGACATTTAGAAGCAGCAGCATTAGGATGGACCTAGGAATGTTTGAATCCCTCCTGTTGGGCCCATACATAGCCTCTACCTCTGTCAGCAAGGACACTCCATTCATCTATGCATTATGCCATTTCTGGGTTGCTTGTGATGAAAGCAGGCTAATCATTTTGTCTATTTGGTGTTAGTGCGTATTCCATGATGGCTGCTTTCTGGTTTTACAGAAATCTTTACATGCTTTGCCAACTCCCATTTGTCCATTCTATTTCTCTAATAGCCTTCCTTATCTCTGATCTTTCAGTCTTATTTCAAGCACCTGCTCAGATGGCCATAACACTGGCCACTTTCCAAGACAATATATATTCTCACTTCACATTTACTCTCTTTCCACACAAAATGTCCTTTCACATGTATGAATGCCAAGAGGGTTTAGTGAGTGTCATGCAATGAAGCATTCTGGAGCCTCAGGACAGAAAATGAAATGTTCATGATATGGAGCTGAGGAAAGGAACTTAAAGATTTCATCTGATCAAATGCTGCCAAATTTCACAGAATTTGTAATTGCTCCAGTGGCTGGAATAAAATGTGGGGCTAAGAGAATCTGAAGCAGTACACAAGAAACCAACACCAAAAATTAAACTGAAGTCCTATAATGCAAATGCCTTTCTGAAAAACTATAACTTTTGCCGTTATTAACCTAACTTAAAATTAACTACTTCCATGGCTAGTCTAGTTTGCTGAGAACAAGTCTCTATTAATGAAATCTAGAGAAGGTACTTGGTGAGAAAAGGGAAGCAGCGTGTGGGTAAAAAGGGCATATGCTGGGGAGAAAACAAGTAATGGCCTTCATCAATATTAAGATCATTTTGCCAGGTTTATCTGTCACTGATTGTGGCCACCCTTCTTTATACTTTATGTATTGTTTGTGTGGCTGAGGTTGGTATGGAGATTTGATGATAAAATAAATACAAAAATCTTTGAAAAAGTTCTAACTGCAATTAAAGTTTTTATCCTGGGAGCATTTTTTTCTAATGTAGTGATTGAAGAGAAAAGGGTGAGGCCTCCAAGAATTAGCTGATTCATAAACTAACCCTTAAAAAGCCAAGAGTGGCTTGCATTTCCACCTTATTCAGATAGTCATATAATCAATGTGAGAATGTCAGGGTTTTCAGAAAGTTTGAGGCGATTGGTCTTGACAACGACTTCCAGACTTTCCACATTGTAACTAGGATCACGTAAGTGAAATGACAGTTTTCACTGAGTTTGGAGAGAATTTTCCATCATTTTGCTCTGCCTTGGGATGTCATAATTCCCATATCATTTAGGTCACACTGCTTCACAGAAATTCAGTTAATTAATTGTGATTGGTTGGGATTTCAGCGTTCACTAGAATTTGCATTTTTTTGGCATTTAGAAGACAGTATCAGTACTGGTTCCTTGCGCTTTGTAAAGAGAGAAGAAAGACCACAGAGGGAGTCAGAATTTCAGTCGATGTTCACCTAAACTGGTCCTACGTATATGTCTCTTTACCAAGCAAACTTTCCAGTTGAAGTACTGTCAGAGATTTTTTATGGTGTGTTTGAAAGAAAATAGTTCTCCATGAAGATGGTAACAAATGTTTCTCTGAGACAAGCACATGTGCATCAGTGGTCCCTTAAGGGAGCTGGACAGATTCAGGGTTTTGATGCCATTTCCTCTTTGTATAAACAGCTTACAGAAATTTGGCACACCATGGAAGGAAAACGTGACTGGCCTGACCTCTATGAAGTGACCTTTATTAGCCGTCTAGCTTTACACTATGCAACATTATTGGTGCTGCACTGAGCCAGTTCACAGACCCCAGCTGTGTTTCCCTGTGAAGGCTGGTGTTAGAAAGACGCAGTCCCTTCATGGGGGCTCCAAGCAGTGGGGATCTGTCCTTTCTCCTGCTTGTTTGGTGTCTTATATTTTATACCATTAGTGGAAACCTAGATCCTGTGGTTATTCAATTTATAATATAAGTGAGCTAGTCTATTGGAATGCACTTTGCATTTTGTGAGGGAATACACTATAAATATCCAAGGTTTTATTTGCTGTAGATTCAAGCCCTCATTGTTTTTTTCTACTCTTTTGTACACGTAGCATGTAGAGCCTAACAATGTGAAAGAATAGTGAGCAGTTATATTAAGTACAAATTATCTTCATGTTTTACAGTACATTTATATACATGTTTATGTTGAAATTTTTCTAGAAACAAGGTAGAGTACAGTACTTTGGGCCATTGTAGAGTCCATTACCTCTCAAATACTGAACATGGAAATAATTTTCTTTTATCAAGTGAGCCAGCTGTGAAACAAAGGATGTCATTAGACTCATTTGTTTAGATGCATTTGATAAGTAATAAGAAGGTGTTATTTGTAGATTTTTTGATGATGGCCATTCTGATCAGTGTGAGATGATATCTCATTGTAGTTTTTTTTTGTTTTTTTGTGTGTGTTTTTTTTTTGCAGTACGCGGGCCTCTCACTGTTGTGGCCTCTCCCGTTGCGGAGCACAGGCTGCGGACGCGCAGGCTCAGCAGCCATGGCTCACGGGCCGAGCCACTCCACGGCATGTGGGATCTTCCTGGACCGGGGCACGAACCCGTGTCCCCTGCATTGGCAGGCGGACTCTCAACCACTGTGCCACCAGGGAAGCCCTCATTGTAGTTTTGATTTGCACTTCTCTAATGATTAGTGATGTTGAGCATTCTTTCATGTGTTTGTTGGCAGTCTGTATATCTTCTTTGGAGAAATGTCTATTTAGGTCTTCTGCCCATTTTTGGATTGGGTTGTTTGTTTTTTTGATATTGAGCTGCATGAGCTGCTTGTAAATTTTGGAGATTAATCCTTTGTCAGTTGCTTCATTTGCAAATATTTTATCCCATTCTGAGGGTTGTCTTTTGGTCTTGTTTATGGTTTCCTTTGCTGTGCAAAAGCTTTGAAGTTTCCTTAGGTCCCATTTGTTTATTTTTGTTTTTATTTCCATTTCTCTAGGAGGTGGGTCAAAAAGGATCTTGCTGTGATTTATGTCAAAAAATCTACAAATAATAAATGCTGGAGAGGGTGTGGAGAAAAGGGAACCCTCTTGCACTGTTGGTGGGAATGTAAATTGATACAGCCACTATGGAAAACAGTATGGAGGTTCCTTAAAAAACTAAAAATAGAACTACCATACGACCCAACAATCCCACTACTGGGCATACACCCTGAGAAAACCATAATTCAAAAAGAGTCATGTACCAAAATGTTCATTGCAGCTCTATTCACAATAGCTAAGACATGGAAGCAACCTAAGTGTCTATCAACAGATGAATGGATAAAGAAGATGTGGCACATATATACAATGGAATATTACTCAACCATAAAAAGAAATGAATTTGAGTTATTTGTAGTGAGGTGGATGGACCTAGAGTCTGTCATACAGAGTGAAGTAAGTCAGAAATAGAAAAACAAATACCGTACGGTAACACACATATATGGAATCTAAGAAAAAAAAAAAGGTCATGAAGAGCCTAGGGGCAAGACGGGAATAAAGACACAGACCTACTAGAGAATAGACTTGAGGACATGGGGAGGGTGAAGGGTAAGCTGTGACAAAGTGAGAGAGTGGCATGGACATATATACACTACCAAATGTAAAATAGATAGCTAGTGGGAAGCAGCCTCATAGCACAGGGAGATCAACTCCGTGCTTTGTGATCACCTAGAGGGGTAGGATAGGGAGGGTGGGAGGGAGGGAGATGCAAGAGGGAAGAGATATGGGAACATATGTACATGTATAACTGATTCACTTTGTTATAAAGCAGAAACTAACACACAATTGTAAAGCAATTATACTCCAATACAGATGTTAAAAAACAAATTTAAAAAGAATTTAAAATTTTAAATTTTAAAAATTAAAAAAAAAAAGAAGGTGTTAAATTGAGTCCGATGGGAAGATTACTAGGGACGACTCTTTTGTGACGTAGCGGTTGTTTGCTTTTAGTCATCTTCTCTGTGAGAGTTGCAGTAAAGGCCTATATTTCTGTAGAGCTAAATATTCATACTTAAGTAGTGCCAGATAATTCTAGAAAGACATTTCTCTTGTCAGTCATTTAATACTCCAAATAACAAGCATTTGCAACTAAAACTTTATAAGAATAAAGAAAATTTAGAAAAGCAGCTGAATTTTTCCTCTAAATATTATTACTTTATTCAATGATATTTTTAAAAGAGCATTAAGTTCATATACTGCTTTAAGTATATTTCTCCAAATATTTTGGGCTGGGAAAAAAGATGATTTTTAACAAGAGTTACGTATTTTTAAATTCACGTGGGGATTATTAAAAATGAAAATGAATTAGTTTCATTCAACTTAGTTATATATTAGAAGTAGCTTTGGGAGATGAGAAAAATGTATTAGTGTTGTTAATTTTACTCCTTAATGCACTGATTGATACTCATGTAATAATGGAAGTACTAAGTATATACTAAATCTTTTCCTCAAAGTATACAGGAAAAATTAACCATGAACAGGTCATTGCTACTGATTTTCATGAATAGGTCATTGCTACTGATGTTTTTGGAAGGCTACTGATGTTCTGAGTTTTTAAATTTATTAGAAACTGGTCTTGAAAGAGAAGTTGCTAGATACAGATCATTTTGTAACAAACATTAAAATTAGTCACGAAAGACTTTATGACATTGTAATCATTTATTCAAAAATAGAGCTCCAAACTATTGGTAGGTTGATGTGAAGAGTACTAGAAATTTGGTGAGGGAGGGTGGTGGGCCAGTTATCAACGTATTGTCTCTCAGCTCTAAATTTACCTTCATTGCCCTGCTTGTGGTACTGATATTTCTCTCTGGCCAGCTGGCCCAGTGTTAAGCTTTTCCAGTTGAGGGGGCAGGAAGGACACAGCAGGAGGAAGGGAGTTCTCTTACACTTCCTGCTGTGATCCTCTTCCTACTGGCTCCTGTGGCACCAGACTGGCATGCAGAGCACCCAGTGGAAGAAGCATCTCTGGGGAAGCCTTCCAGCAGGTTCCTCAGGCCCTGCATCTGGTTTCCTGGTCACCATCCCCCATGGGCATTTTTCATGAGTTCCTCAGGACCCCCTCCCTCACCTTCCACCCCAAGGTGATTTCTAAGAGTTCCACGGGTGCCCCACATGGCTTTTGGATAAATTCAGCATCATCTCCCTCCATCCCACCCTTGCAGCAACTTTTAGCAAATTCTGTGGGAGTCCAACCAGCTCCCTGTGAGTTTAACCAGTGAACTTCATTAATATCATTGGGAAGTTCTCCACCTACCGGCCTCAGATCACTGACTATGGACTAGCTCTGGCTCTGGGGAATGCCATGAATTTTTCCAACCTCCAGTGTGCTTCAATCACAGTCTCTGAAACAATAACCAAACTCCAGCCTTGGGAAGAGGCCCCCATCTCCAAGTTTGTTTTATTCTTGGTACTCTTTCTCAGCCATAGTGTATTCTTTAGAGTTTTTTTTTTTTTTAATTCCCTTGAGTAGCTAATTACCTATAAGTAGTTTATATTTGTTTATATTAAACTTTCCCTGTTCAAATTACTGTGTGATTTGTCTCTTGATTAAACCCTGACTGATAAGGGGTTTAAAGAGAACTTAGTGGTAATTATAGTAGTTCACTGAAAACTTCGCTAAGGAAATGATTTAATCATTTTGTTCGAAGAATTTTTCTATTAGTGTAAAGGCACTATTTGGAAATATGACTACATTTTAAAATGCTTTCAAAACCTAGGGGGAGCTAGAGGTATTTAACTAGTAAATTTGGTTATTTTACCATGATTGAAATCTTATTTTCAAATCTTCTTATTTTCACACTGTCCATTACTGTATCTTCCTGTTTTCCCCTTCTAACATTTGATGTAGATCTTGTTTAAATTTTATGATTACTTTGTATATTTAAGTATCACTTGCCTTTAGATGTAACAAATGCATTTCCAATAAATGCACTTTTTCCCCTGCTAGGAAAACATATTCCCATTTCCAAAAGTATATTCTTGGTACTGTAAAAAAAACTAACCCCTAATAGATATAACTTGAAAACTTAGGGTTTTTTCCTATGCAACTATATTAAAAAGTTATTCCTAACTTGCAGTCACTTGCCCACTTAATATTAAAATTATTTTGATATAACACAAATGTGAGTAGTTTTCTTAGTTCATTTTAGTAATACTTGTTTTTTTAAATGTCCAATGATCTAGACAGATTATAAATAATAAAAATCTAGAGAAAAGACAGGCTGAATAGTCTGCTTAGTGAAATAAAAATTAACTCCAAACATATGTGCACTATGTAGACAAATTAATTAAATGATGATTGTTTTGTGTAGTTTTTCTCCTTTCACTGGTGTATTTTATTTTCAAAGCTGTCTAAACCAGATGAGTAGAATATAGTTGCAATAATAGTAGGTCATGTCTGTACCCACATGAAGCTGGAGATGTGACTGTGCCCACATCACAGCATTCAAGTTATATCTAGCTCCAGTTTTTCATGTTCTTTTTCAAACCCATGTGCTTGATCTTATTGGCTGTCCCCTCACTATCTTATCTTCCCACTTTAAGCCTGGTTTTGACTCCTCATCCCAGTCTCGGATTGAAATTTGTTTTCAAATATTTGATTGCTTCTTGGCCAAGAGGTTACCTCAGCAACATTCTTGCACACTCTGCAACTTGCAGCCTAGACCTGATATCACTCCTGTAGTTGGCACTTGCTCTTAGAGTTCCAGTTGAAAAAGAAAGGGCTGTTGGCCAGGATGCTATGTCTTACAATACTTAAAAAATCATGAAACCATGCAAACCAAACAAACATCATGGTACTTGGATAAATTACTAAATTATCCAACTGTGTTTTGTGTCTCTTTGAACAAATCCAAAAGTATGTTTCAAATACTTAACGGTACACACACACACACACTCACACTCTTTCTTTCTCTTTCTCCCTCTTTCCCTCCCTGCCCCTCAAAGACATGCATGCTCACAGACGTACACTCCCATACTTGCACATACACACACTGACAGAAATTCACAGACATTTGCTGCTGATATAATGCCTGGAACCATAACTTTTCTCTGCTCCTTGCTTGGGAGAGTTGAGCTTTGAAGCCAGGAAAGTGGCCATAGTTTTTGGCCTGTGGGTATATTGAAAAGATGCCTCAGCAAAAGTCAGAGAGCAAGAACGGGGTGAATTGTTCTTCTGTATCTGTGGTTCTCATCCATGGCGGCACATTAATATCACTTGGAGAGCTTTAAAGAAATTAATGTCTGGGTCCAACTCTAGACCAATTAAATTAGATTCTTCAGTGGCAGGCCTGGATATTAGCAGTGTTTTACTTAAGAGCTCTCCAGGTACTAATAATTTGCAGCCAGTGTTGAAGACCACTGCTCTACTCTCGTGTAATTTTAATTCCATTGCCTCCAGTTTTATCTTCAGCCAGGCCTGCAGCAGCAGCAACCACCTTCTGTGCTGACTATTGTGTAGCTAATTTTTCTACTGCATTCTTGCTTGCTAACAATTGGTCAGCAAATATTATTGAGCACATACATGGGAGCACTTGCCTGTTTGTGGTTTTGAGGACATAGAGGTGAATGAAAGAGCAAAAACTCTGTCTCGTTCAGTAGTGGGAGAAGGCAGACAATAAATACATAAAAAAATACACACAGAATGTGCAGGTGGTAATAACTGCTATGAAGAAAAATCAAGCAAGATAAGGAAGTGGAGTGATGGGAACAAAAAGTAGGTACACGATGTTACACAAGATGTCATGGATGGTGTCTTTCATAAGATGACATTCAACAGAGAACTCAAAGAAGTGTCTATGTGGATCTTGTTATTTTGGGAAAGAGCACTGCAGGCAAAGAGAAACAGAAAGTTAGAAGATCCTGACTGTACACACTACTATATTTAAAATGGATAACCAACAAGGACCTACTGTATAGTCCCCTGTGCTACTGTATAGCACAGGGAACTCTGCTCAGTATTATGTAACAATCTAAATGGGAAAGGAATTTGAAAAAGAATAGGTACATGAATATGTATAACTGAATCACTTTGCTGTACACCTGCAACTAACACAACATTGTTAATCAACTATACTCCAATATAAAATAAAAGGTTAAAAAGAAAAGATCTTGAGAGAACAGATTATTTTTAAGCGGTGCTCAGTGAAAAATGTTTAAATGTTAAGTCCACTAAGACCATAGGTTGTCTTTGTAAAAAATTTTGCCAATTGCATTTTCTTCTTTTTGTCAACTTTACTGAGGTTTAATTTACATTAATAAAATAAACACATATTAAGTGCATATTTTGGTAAATTTTGACAAATGTGTATACCCACTTAATCATTACCAAAATAAAGATATAGAAATTCTCTTTATCCCTTGTCACTCAAATTACCCATCCCTACCCCTAGGCCACCACTGATCTCAGTTCTATCACTACAGATTCCTTTTATTTGTCTTAAAGCTCCACTGAAATGAAATCATACCATATGTATACTTTTGTGTCTCTGATTTCTTTCAGTAAGCATATATGTTTAAAATTTATCCATGTTAATGTACATATAAATATTTCTTTTCATTGCTGAGAGGATTCCATTGCATAAGTATATCACAATTTGTTTATCCATTCACATGTTCATGGACATTTGAGCTCTTTTTTTGCTCTTGGCAATTATGAATAAAGCTGCTATAGACCTTTGTGAATAAGTTGTTTTGTGGACTTAAGTCTTCATTTCTTTTTGGTAAATTTGTAGCAATAAAATTGCTGTGTCATATGACATTTAATTTGATAAATAAATGTCAAACTTCTGTTCAGAATGGCTGTATTAAATTACATTCCCACCAGCAATGTATGAATATTCCAGTTGCTCCTTATCTTTGTCAACAATTTGTAGTCTCAGTGTTCTTAATTTTAACCATTGTAATGGATATGAAGTTGTATATTACTGCCAAGTTTTCTAGACTCCTAGGAACCTTAGTGGGCATCAAGCCTATACTGGTGGCAGAAACAGGTCCCTCACCAATTCCATAGTACTGTGGTGGCCTCAGTTACATTGATTGCTTTAAGAATGATGTTATTTCTGATTACAATTGTTACAAGAGTAGAGTACAGTCAGAATGAGAATGAGAGTTAGTAACAGTCATAGCACTTCTGAGAGTTCAAGAAGAGATGAGGTCACATTCAGTCTCTGCTACTGACTGGTTGTTAAGTTTTTGGCAAGTCATAACATTTTTGAGCTTCATTTTTCTAACCTCTGAAATTGATTTAACAAACAGCAACTTGAAGGGTTTTTTTGTTCACGTTGCTTGCAATATATATAGCTCATACATACTGAACAGTTTCTGTGTGCCAGGCATTGTACAAAACATTTAAAATGCATTATCTCGCGCCATTCTGAAAACAACTCTTTATAGTATGGTGTATGATTATTTTTGTTTTCAGGTGGTAAGGCTGATGAACCAAGAGATGGCCTGATTAAAGTTATTTAGAGTACAAGTGGTAGAATAAGTCAGAGTTGGAACCAAGCAGTTTAATTCCATAACTTGAGTACTTGACCACTGTATTTATTATCTCAACATCTGACACATTCATTTTCCTTTGGGAAGCAGCAACTGCCTTTGTTTAGAAAAGTAAAGTCTAGAGACCCTGCATAAAGGCTGAAAAGCAAAATGTGCAAAGAAAAGGTCTGAATCATCATACAAAAAAATGTGGGAGAGGATCGTTGTTTTTATTGTTCCACAGAGGTAAATAAGAAGAGAAGTCAGAAGAAGGGAAAGGAGATGGCTAGAAGCATGAAGTGATTAAATGAGGACCTTTCTGGGACTATGTGGGTGAAGGGTCAATGGGCCAGTGAAACACCACTGGATACATGGCTGAAAAACATGAAAGCAATGCTGCCTATTTTTCCATTTGGAGTTAATTGTGATGTTAATGCACATGCACGCATATCCTCACTAACTTCATGCCATTCACGTGTAAGGGCTAGATAAGATTCAGAGGAAAGTGTCACTGTTAATAATAGCTTACATAACTTTTGCTGCTAGCCAAGAGGGTGAACAGTGACCAGATTTACTCTTCCACCTGAAAAGAGCTAAAAAATTTGAAACCAATATATAAAACATCTATTTTCAGATATTGGCAGTCTTCCTGAGTTGAGGAGATTGAGTTGAGAGTCCAGTAAGGCCAAGGTAGTTAGAACTCACATAGCAGAGTACAGTGTTTCATAGAGAATGATAGAAAAGAGAACAAATTTTAGAGATCTTCAGAGAGCCTCCCTAGAGTCTCCAGCTGAGCACTGATTACATGCCAGGAAACAACCCAAAGGCCAGGAAAAGAACCACCTGAAAGGAACAGAGGGCACACTCCCTGTAAATTCATATAAGGCCAGAAATAGTTGGTGTTCCCACTTGCCAGAGTATAAAATCTTGAAATCAAGATGTATTATGTTGAGTACTCAGAATGCTAACACCTCAGTAGTGAAATAAAATCATCCCTAGACTAAAGACTGCTCTGGTCCTACCTAATACAACTCAAAAACTGTTTCTATGTAGCATAAACTGTATCTTAGAAAACAGCTTAAGAATATACAGAAGTACAAAATTTCCAGACCCAACAAGTTAAAATTCAATTAAATATTACCAGGCATTAAAAGAAGCATTAAAATACAACCCATAATGAGGATAAAACTCAATCAATGGAAACAGACCCAGAAGTGACACTGATTATAGCATTAACAGACATGGATATTAACACAGTTCTATACTATGTTCCATATGTTCAAAAAGGTAGAGGAAAGATGAATTTCATTAAGTAGAAACATGAAAGATATAAAAAAAGAACAATGCTGAACCTCTAGAGATGAAAATTACAATGTCTGGAATGAAAAATATACTGGAAGAGATTAGTAGCCTATTAGACACTGCAGAAGAAAAGACAGGTACATTTGTAAAATTAGTAATGGAAACTATCCAAAATGAAATAAGAATTGAAAAAAAAGGCATTTTACACATATTAACTCATCTAATCTTAATAAAATACTAGGAAGGCACTATAATTTTCCTCATTTTACACATAAACACACTGCAGAGAGAAATTAGTTAATTCATCATACAAATTCACATGGTAACTAAATGCCTGAGCCAGTGTCAGAACACACACAGTTGGTGGCAGAATGTGTAACCTCACAACATAAAGGCAGAATCAGTCAGGGAAGAGTTTTAAAGTAGAAATTGGAGTTCTGGATGCTTCATTTAAATTCCAAAGTCAGTGGGCAATATCTAAACTCAGTGCAGGATGGTATTGTGGGTTTGGTGTGGGTTTTACAAAGAGCAGCTTTCAGAACTGTGCTCTGGGTGAATTCCTCAGTAGTATATTCCCATTCACTAATTCTCTTGACTGTGTAAGTATAATTTTCCTAATTACTTTTAAACCAATAGCTTTATTTTTATTTCTATGATTTTTATGGATTCTTTGTCACTTCTACTTACTATTGGTTTGTATTGTTCTGATTTTGTTTCTCATTTTTATGAGTCTTATTTTTTATGATTATCAGTGCTTCTTTACCCTTATTTACTTTTCCAAATTAAATGCCTTCAAAAGAATAATTATAAGTTATGTAAGAAATAACAACAATAATGATAACACCTAAATACTCACCTCTCACTAACATTTCATTGGATATTCTTCACTTTTGGAAGGCAAGGACATATATTAGGCATAGGATTGTTACACTAAGGATATGTACATGCTTATATATGTCCTGCTATGCACATTCATGAGCTTATTTAGGGTATATGCCTAAAAGTGGAATTGCTTGGCATATGGTATGTGTATCTTCAGCTTTAACAGACAATGTTAGAATATCTTCCAAAGTTGTTGATCAAGTTATATTCCCCCAATGTGTGTAACAATTCCTGTTAATCCACATCCTCCACAAAACTTACCATTTTTATACTCTTCATTTTTTTCCATTTCATGAGTATGAAATGGTGTCTGATTATGGGTTTTGTTTGCAAGTTGTCTCTTCTTACCTTTATATTCCCAGAGGCTAGAACAGTTCTACCAGTTGGTAGTAATCGGGTATATATTTGTTGAATAGATAAATGAAGTTCAAGATTCAGTCTGGTTGATTAAGAGAATGGTAATGCTGTTAACAGAAATAAAAGGAAAGGGGAGAAATATGATGAGATTGTTTCTTTGAAGGTCAGGTAAGATTTTAAAAATGAAATAAACTGAAAACTAGATTGTCAGTTGGAAGACAGTGGCCACATCAATTGAAAAACGTCATATATTACTGCAATCTCCTCTTTGTATTAGTGACTCCCAAAATTCAGTCCAGTAAGGATAAAATTATTTGCTATGACTTATTTTTTTTAAGACTAATTGTTTTCTTCATAGTAGATGAAGAAAATCATCTTGTCTTACTTAAATATTTTAAAATTTGGCAAGAAGGCATAAGTAAGTTATGCATGTGTATATCTTTTTATCCATCACTGATCTTGTCATTGAATTTTTTTTATGATTAAGACTGCATGCTGAGATAAATGAGTCATCTGTAAGAAACTTGTCCTGTGACGAATCACCCGTTATTTCAAAGAGAAGATGTAAGCATTGTTAATGCTTCAATTTGAGAACTGTTTCACTATTAAAAAAGGAAGTGTCCTTAGAAGGAGAAAACAAAAACAAAAAACCTGAGGCTATAATAAGCTGACCTAGTCATTATGGCTTATAAGCAAAGTCAAGTTTTATGATTACCAGTGGATTAATAAATGCCTGTGTAACTGGAAGTTTTAATCCACTTAATATATTTGAACTGGCTATGTGATGAACTCTATGTTCAATGAATATTTTCTCAGATTTTCACTTTAATTTGGTTATGCCTGCCTGAGCCTATCAGCATTTCAGCATGTCATTTAGATTGTCATTTTCACACAGTTACCTGTTTTATTATTATGGAAATAATGGTTTAAGAGTAATTTGATATTGTACTTTTCGACGTTGGGAAGAAGGATTCTCCAAACATAGTGTGTTTGTGTTTATTTTTGTATAATCTTGAACTAAAATTGTAATCTCTTAATATTTAGGCAAGAACTAAAGTCCTGTATAGACTGAAGTTTGTGTTTGGCATAAAAAATGACAGGCATTTATTCCACTGGAAGATATAATTAAATTTGAGAAATAAAGAAAATAGTTTGTAAGTTTCTTAAATAGTTGTATCTGTCCATTTGTGTATTTGCAGAGTTGGCTTATTATATTCATTAGTGTTGGAAAAGTGAATCTGAATTTCAGAGGATAAACCATAGGGTTGGCAAAATAATGGAAAAAGAAAGTAGGAAAAGGAAAAAACTGGTAGCATTCATACTTTCATTCACTTAGTCACATATTTTCTCATTCACTTTTTAATATCTCTCATGAATTTACTAAGTTTCTATTGTATTCAAAGTTTTCTGTTAGGCATTGTTATGGGTTGAACTGTGTCCACCCCAAATTCATATGTTGAAGTCTTAACCTCCAGTAGTTCAGAATGTGACCTTATTTGGAAATAGGTCATTGCAGATGTAATTCGTTAACTTAAGATGAGGTCGTACTGTAGTAGTGTGGGCCCATATTCCAATATGCCTGGTGTCTTTATAAAATGAGGGAAATTTGGACACAGACATATACACAGGGAGAATACCCTATGAAGACTGGAGTTATGCTACCATGAGCCAAAGAACAACCAGAAGCTAGGAGAGAGGCCTGGAACAGATCCTTCCCTAGCACCTTTAGAGGCAGCATAACCCTGCTGACATGTTGATTTCAGACTTCTGGCCTCCAGAACCATGAGACAGTAAGTTTCTGTTTTTTTAAGCCACCCCATTTGTTGTACTTTGTTACAGCAGCCTTACCAGACTAATACATGTAGCTTTTTGACATAGAAGTAAGGTCAACCAATGCCAGTAGATCCAAGTTTACACACAAGATGAAACTTCGTTTTCATCTGTGCTGAGATGCATGTGGGAAGGGCAGAATATGGAGAATCTATAGGGTTAGATTAAGGAGAAATCATTTTACTACTAAATGCTCACAGTGTTAATGAGAAAAAAACAGTTAAATTGTAGAATTAAAAATATTCATGAATGCCCTGAACATTTTAACTTCAAACATATGAACGTACATTTATCAATTTTTTGATGCCTAGCCAAGACTTTTCTTTTTCACTGATTGAAATTCAACATCATTTTTTGGCATAAACCACACCCATAAGGCATTATCTAAGATTTCCAGTTTGAACATATTTAAAAGAGAACAAGGCTATATGCATATATAATCATATAGAGTGAATAATTCTGGGTATTTATGACCTTTTTTCCCCCAGTCTTTTAAAGTTGACAGCCAATAGCAGTGATTTTAAATATAAATCCCATTGGGATTTCCCTGATGGTCCAGTGCCTAAGACTCCATGCTTCCAATGCTCGGGGCCCGGGTTTGATCCCTTGTCAGGAAACTAGATCCCACATGCTGCAACTAAGAGTTCGCATGCTGCAACTAAGGATCCCACACGCCGCATGTGGCAATGAAGATCCTGCATAGCCAAATAAATAAATAAATATTTAAAAAATAAATATAAATATAATTTATCAAGTCTTTCCATATTATTCAAATTAGTTTTCATAGAAACAACAGTTTTTCCCTTTTACACTCATATCAATTTACATAATAAATTACTTTCTGTAATGACACTGACAAGTCCAACTGATAGCAACAGATTGGAAACCAATGTTATTGATTTACTGGTAGAAGAATTAAATAAGACTGCTAGGAAGTAGTCTAACAGCTGTGAGATTTCAGTATTCTCTGGACATCAGACTTTACAGAGGGAACAAATGGCACTGGTTAATCTGGAAAGTTGAGTTAGTAGAGATTAATTAAAAGAGTTTCCTCTCGTATTTAAAAAGGGAAGAGGTGTAAGAGAAGAGGAAATTGGTGAGAAGAAGTGCTGAACAAAATCTATAGTCAACTGACAAGTAGTAATTAAGTGCTTACTATGTTCTATGCATTGAAGTTTCATGAGGGAAGTTCCTATTCTCAAAGAGCTTATTTTCTTAATAAACATATTATTATATAATTAATTGAGGTGCGATGAAGACTGAGATGAAAAATAAACCAGAGTAGGGAAAGAAAAAATTGAGTGTTTTTTAGATGTTCGTTAATGAGGACCTCTCTGATAAGGTGAGATTTAAGTAGACATTAATAAAGTAGTGGGGTTATCCATGAGGCTATCTGCAGGATAGTCTTTCCAGGCAGAGACAGGAATTACTTGGCATTAATCACAGACAAGTAAGGACACCACTGGGGCAGAGGAAAGTGAGTAAGGTGGGGAGTGAGAGGAAATTGAAGCAGTGATCGCAGAGGCTGCGGATGAGGGTAGAGGATGAAGATCATGAGATTCCTTTCAGGAAGATGGGAATTCATTGGAGGGATTTTAGCGGACAGCAAAATGTTCTACTTGTATTTCAAAAGGATCATTATGTTGGCTGTTTGGAAAATAAACCAGAGATGACAGCCAGCAAGAGTGGTATTGGTATTTACAAACTAGACTCAAACCCAGATCATGCCAGTTTTTTCCCCATTCAGCTCACAGCCGTCTTTAAGCTTCTCTGCATCTTTCCTAGAATCCTCCAAACCTGCTTTAATTCCAATGAATCCCATGTCACTGCCTTCTCAATCTCCTCAGTTGTTGATAAAATCAACCTAAAATTCATTCCTGACTTATCCCCTATCTCTCATTGCCCACATCCAATCAGCCACTAAGTCTCTTCTGTCCATTTCCACTGTTAGGAACTGGTCTAAACTAACCAAACCTCAGACCCTTAACCCAGGTCCCAACATCTACTCTTGCCTCACTCTAATATGTTTTCACCTCAGCTGCCGAAGTGAAACTTCAAAGATATAAATCAAAGACTTTTCTAAAATTCATTTCAGTCTCTTGCTTAAAACTTTTCGCTGGCTTCCCATTTCCTGAAATATAAAGACCAAAATCTTTAAATGAGCCACACTTGCGCCTGCCTACTCACCTGTCTCTGAAGTCTCATAGCCAACTACTCTTCTCTTCTTGTTCAGTAGGTAGCTATTTCATCTTCTTTTGTTAAACTGTCTAAGATCTTCCCTGAGTTATATGATTCTACTCTAGCACAAAATCATTCACTCCCCTAATCTCCCGTTCTTTTTAACTCTTACTTATTCCATTTTTTAATTTCAGTTTTGTTGTTGCAAGATTCCACTGACTTCTTATGTGGACCTGGATTACAACTGTGTGTTTCCATCATAGTGTGTAGATTGACATTTATGCACTGTAAGAGCCACGAAGACAAGGGCTATTTTCTCTTCTGCCCCCAGAATCTGTCAATGTGATACAGTGATATATACATAAATGAATGAATGAATGTGTTTCCCTCTCATACTAAATCAACAGTGTTTATTAATAATCTTCTCTCTCCTCTATGATTATGTCTGTGATACTGTTTGGTAGCAGTAATTTCTTTCCTCCATGAAGAGATCAGACTTCACATTGCCTTATTCTTTGTGAAAGTTTTCAGTACAAAATTCAATCCTGAATTCAAGATTAGAGTAGACTGGGGGAAGTAATACAAGTATGATCATTATTATCATGCAATGGGTTTTCCTCCTCATTAGCAGAACCCTGGAGGAGGAAGGGAAGAATATAGTCTCTATTCCTTCAACTCTTTGCTAAACTGGCACCTTCTAGTGAATCTTTCCCTACCATGTTCTTTAAAACTGCCAGTTCCCACATATCATCATATTATAGCCAGCTCTATACCTTTATCTGATAGTCCTTTCCTTCCTTTAAGTGGAATTCCTAGGGTATTCTGGGCTTTACCTGACACTTCTTGTATCTTCTGTGTACTTCTAAACCCTGTTCTCCTACTTTCCTTGATCAGCTCTCTTTTCAGACCCCAGAACCAAGCCTGGAGTTTACCTCTATATGTCAAATTCTTTTCACACATGATGATAGGTCAGGAAGAGTATAGTGACTCTGCCCCACATACTTGTGTTTTTCCTCGCTTCCAGCTAACTCTTGTCTCCTAGTCCTAATGCTCACAAACTACTCACTGCATGGTCAGCACATTGATGCTGGTGGTCTTTGCACTAGATGCCCAGTCAGGGCTAAATCCTTACAAATATTGATGCACTTACTCTATGGTACCTTTTTTAGCCATTCTTGTCATACCTGCAGGTTCAAGCCTGAATCTAGCATTGGGTTTATTGTGTAATCCAAAATGTATTGTGTGATCCAAAAAAGCATTGAGGAAGGTTAGTTGGAGCTGATTGTGGGATGTTCCCTGGGATATATTATGAAGCAACTGTGGAGATGCCTGTCTGTGGAAGGTGAGCATCTGGTAGTTGAACAGAAGCAAATGAGGTACCTGAAACAAGAAAACAGGCAAAAGTTATGGGGGCATCCTACTGGGAGGAATCAAATCTTTAGCTTTGAGTAGCTTTTAATGAGTCAGATCTCCAGCTTAGAGTGGTCTCTTCCTCTTCTAAGCAGCCTACTGTTGGTTGAGTTACTTTACTAGTTAATTTTTATTTTAAAAGTTTTATAAACTTACATCTTGCCTCTTCAATTGTAATTTTTTTGAAGGTAGGCACACCTCTAGCAATAAAGTACATTTCATCTTATAATGATCAATAAGCACACACTAAATTGACTCAGTTGATTCAACTCTTCTGTGACAACGACTACAGAACAACTTTAGGGCGCGGAGTTGGGGGTAGCATGTAAAAAAGAAGTCAAAATTCACACTGAACACTATTACAGTTCACATAATTTTATTCTCACATTTGTATATATTTGTGCCTGCCTGCTAAGAAAGGCTATTCAGGAAATACCACAAGGTCATTTAAAAAACAATTCAGGGCTGATTGGGAGATAAAATGACTTAATGATTTTAAAGAGACAACTTAATGAGTTCAGTGGTTTCCTTAAGCACAATTTATTTTATGATTTTTGTAAACTTTGCAAGCAGAAAGTGATAAAAGCAGCAGTTTCATTTTATTGCCATGTCTCTTATCATTTCAGCAAAAAAAAAAAAAAAAAAAAAAATCTAGGCCAAATCTAAATTTAAGATAATACGTAAGCGATTCTAACTTGTCCCACAGTAAATTTCTGACCTCTATGTCAGGCAAGCTAAGAAATATAGAACACAGGCTGTTCCAGTTCAAATTAAAGAAGTCCTGTCTCATTGAAAGGCTGTAAAAAGGCATTCCGTTCAGTGTACAGGTTTTTAAATGAGAGTTTACCACTCATCCTTCTTGCTTTTTTCCTCATTGATTTTTTTAATACCAGAAATGCTTTCCAACTTCTGCCAGAAAATGAGTTTCTCTAGAGGACCACAGAGCTCCTTTGAGTAGCATATAAAAGATATTCGACCAAGATTGTATCATTTGCCACAGAAACATGTTTTTAATTGGATCTACATGAATTAGCTTTTTACCATTCTTGCCTATTTTAGTGTTTCTGTGCTTCCAAGTGCATGTCTTAAAAAATAAAATAATGCCAAAAGAAATTTCATTGCAAAGTGAGCTACTGCCTTACAGGACCCTTGAATTCTTAACCTAGAAAATGGGCACTAGTTGATGCAAACCTGGTTAACTTCCATTTCAGAAAACACCTTGACGTCTCTTATATTTGTTTATATTCCCCCACCTCCTTGGGGAATAGCTTTAATCATTCGCCTCCTGCTCTCTTCTCTGTGTATACTCCTTCCCTTAGATACCTCTTTTAATTTCCAAAGCTTTGATCTCACTTCTATACATATGGCCCCAAAAGCCTGCATCAACATCAACTCTCTTCAGTACTCCAGAAAAATAGCTATATATATCTAGTGGACATTTCTTATTACAAACCAACTCTTTCCCTCAATCTCAAATGTCATGACCCAAAGTCAATATTGTATCTACCAATCTGCACTCCTTTTAAAATTTCCTAATTACTGTTGATCATAATATTGAGGTATGCTGTGGATCAGGATGGTGGTGATGAGAGAGAAGGTATTCTGGAAACAGCCCGGTGTAATCAATCTGGAGTGCAATGAACAATGGAAGTTCTAGAAGATGCCCAACCTAGACACTGACCTGTGTCAGGAACATAACCATTCTCCACATCTGACCAAGGAGTTAGTAACACACTTTCCAAATGACATCACCTCTATTCCTCTCTCCCTTTATCTCAATTCACATGTTACTTGTGGTTTCAACCATCACTTCTTATGTCTTCTAGAAGATGACATTTTCAGTAAGAAAGGTCAAGAACTGACCAGATAATGTTTTTAGCTGAAAAACACCAAACAAACTTCTAAGTGTCTGAAGAGTTAAAAGTTCTCCATAACTCCTATATAATGCCTTAGAACCCTGAGTACACTGTTCTTGGGGTTTGTTTTTTTCATTTAGGTAGAAATATACCTAGAATTTTCTCATGGAACTAGACATTTTAATAGAGAATATTCTTCTAGAGACATTCCAATTTCATCCCTTCAAGATCACTGATGGAAAAGGAAGGATATTCACCATATTTTACTATGATTTCAAATTCAAATAATGATAATTAATTTTCTATGAATTTGTTTGTATCTACTAGGCACCAGCAAGATGTAGTGGAAAAAGCATGGTTGTTGTATTCAGCAGATCTGGCTTCAAAACCTAAATCCACCAGAAATCCTAGGTCCACAACTTACTTGAATAATTACCTCAGACAATTCATTTAACTCTGTGAATAGAAGGTTTATTTATTTTTGTAATGAAGACAATAATGCCTATCTTATAAGTTTGTTTTAAGGGTTAGAGACAATTTGTGTAAAGTGGCCTAAATACAAAAGATATTCAAATAGGAGTGACTATGATTTTCTGAGGTCTTTGGTAGTGGTTCCAACCATCTTCCCAATTATTTTTGGTAAATCATTCTTAGTATTCCTTCCATTATGAATTTTCCTCCTATAGCATACAAGGTGTTATCCATTTTTCATTCACTTATTTGTTGAATCAACATTTACTAGGTAGAGGTGAGTGCCAGGAGTGATGCTAGGCAATGGATAAAAAAGATGTAAATTCTTTTTATGAAAGAGCTCCAAATTTAAGTGGGGATGCAAATAAGTAAAATAAACATTTAGAAAAAATATGATAAATATTTTAATTGAGGCACACAAGTTTACTACACGATTTACAATAACAGATTACCTGGAGCTATTTGACTTTTTTTCTCCTTATACTTAGTCAGGTCTCCTATCAGAGTCTTTATTCCCAGGCTTCAAGAGATGCTTTCCATGTAAGACATAATACTTTTCTCCTGAGTTCTTAAGAAATGGCTGAGAAATGTCAACTTTGCTTTTTATTAGTGAGGACCATGACTCACACAAAAAACCAGATGGAGGACATCCATCATCCAGCAAACTGTTGGAGGCTATGTTGAAACTGAAAGATTTATCTGATTTTTTTAAAGCAACTTTATTGAAGTATAACTGACACACAATAAACTGTGCATATTTAAAGTATACAATTTGATAATTTTGAAATATGTATGTATCCATGAAACGCTTACCACAGTCACAATAATGAACATATTCAACATCCTTTAAGCTTCCTTCTGGTCCTTTGTGGTTCTTCCCACCTGCCTCTCCCTGTCCATCCCTACTCGTACCCAAGCAATCACTGATTTGCTTTCTGTTACTTATATATTAATTTGCTTTTTCTAGGATATTATATAAATGGAATTAATAGCATGTACTCTTTTGGTCTGGCTTTTTCACACAGCATGATTATTTTGAGATTCATCCATGTATCTTCATGTATCTGTAGCTCATTTCTTTTGGTTAATAATATTCCAATGTGTGGATATACTGCAATTTATTTATCCATCCTGGGTTGTTTCCAGTTTTGGATGATTGTAAATAAAGCTGCTATAAATATTCATATATATACCTTTGTATGGGCATACACTTTTATTTCTTTTGGATAAATACCTATGGAGCACAATACATAGGTCATATGGTAGATATACGTTTAATTTTGTAAGTTGCTACCAAACAATTTTTCATAGTGGTTGTACCATTTTACATTTTCACCAGTGGTGTATGAGTGTTCCAGTTGGTCTACAACCTCAACAATAGTTGACATATCATTTTAGCTATTCTAATAGAAATGTATTGGTAGCTCATATAGTTTTCCTGTGTTTTTATATATATATATAGATTTTATTGAAATATAGTTGATTTACAATGTTGTGTTAGTTTCAGGAGTACAGCAAAGTGATTCAGTTTATATATATACATACATATATATATATATATGTATATATATATATATACACACACACATATATATTCTTTTTTTACATTAACTCTTCCATTATAGGTTATTACAAGATATAGAGTATAGTTTCCTGTGCTATAAAGTAGGTCCTTGTTGGTCTCATGTAGTTTTAATTTGCTATTTTCCTAATGGGTAATGATGTTGAGCATCCTTTCAAGTGATTATTTGCCAGGTGTTTCCTTTGTAAAGTAACTTTTAAAATCTTTTGCCCATTTTTAATGTCCTTATGTATTCTGGATACAAGTACTTTATTAGATATGTGATTTGTAATTATTTTCTCCCCATCTGTGGCTTGAATGTGTGATTTTTTTTAAAAAAGCCTTAATTTCAATTAAGGCCAACTTATCAGGGTTTTTGTTGTTGTTTTCTTTTTTGCTTCAGGTGTTGTATATAAGAAACTATTGCCTACCCCAAGGTCACAGAGATTTTCTCCTATATTTTCTTCTAGATGTTTTATAAGTTTTAAATGTTACATTTAAGTCTATGGTCTGTGTTGATTTAATTTTTGTATGTGATGTGTGATATAATAGCCAGAGTTTGTAATACATTTGGCCCTTGAAAACCAGTGCTTTGAACAACATGGGTCCACTTGTACACAGATTTTTTCAATAAAGATATACTACTACATGTTCTGCAATCTGCCTGGTTGGTTGAATCTGTGGATGCGGAGCCATGGACAGAGGGCCCACTGTAAAGTTATACACAGATTTTCGACTGTGCAGAGGGTTGTAGCCCCTAGCCCCCACATTGTTTCAGGGTCAACTGTACTGTAATTCTAGTCACTAGGCTTTATGTCATAATATAATAAGCAAATATAGGGAGCATGGGAAAATGGGAAGGTAAGAAAAATACGTGATACAATCATGATAGAAAAAAATTGTAATAAGCTTGACTAATGACTTATAGGTTGGAGCCAACGAATTAAGTGCTCAAATTCAGGTTGAGTAAAACATAGCTTGATAGCAGAAACAAGTATGGATAAAATAAATTTGTAATTTTAGTGATCTTAAGAGCAATAATAACAAGCCATTTCATAAACAGATATGTTATTTTGCTATGGTATTAGTGTAATACACAGAGTCATTCACAGTCTTTTCTCATCTTCTTTGCAATTTTGTTTTCCAGCCTTATTCTTCATGAACTCTAAATTACATTTATCCCTCATGGGTTCACAGCTTTACTTTAGCATTCTGTACTTTTTCTTCAAATTCCATACATTGAAAGCTGTGGACTGATGTTGTTCTCTTCCAACTCGGACATTCCTAATCATCCAAGTTCAATATTACCCCATGTGAAGATTTCTGTCTTCACAGAAGTCACTGCTCTGTAGGCAGAGTGAGTTGATACTTCTCTGTCTCTAGCACCTTGAGCACACCTCTGTTATAGCACCGTGCATACTCTTCAAGTAGAAGGCCATATGTTGAGCTCCACTCTTTAAAAGGGGACACGACAGAGCAGAGCTCATTAAGAAGAACAAGGATAGTGAGAAGATTAAAAAACTCAGCCTTGTTCTTTTTTTTTAATGAATGGATAAAGAAGATGTGGTGTGTATATACAATGGAATACTATTCATTCATAAAAAAGAATGAAATTTTTTCATTTTTGATAACATGGATGGACCTTGAAGGTATTATGCAAAGTGAAACAAGTCAGATGAAGAAAGAGAATTACCATATGATTTCACTCATAGGTGGAATATAAAAAAAACACACAAATAAATGAACAAACAAAAACAAACACGTAGACATAGAGAACAGAGTAGTGGTTACCAGAGGGGAAAGGGTGGGAGGAGGGTGAAATGAGTGAAGGAGGTCAACTGTATGGTGAAGGATGGAAACTGAATTTTTGGTGGTGAGCACCTTGTTAGTGTACACAAAAGTAGAATTATAATGTTGTACACATGAAAGTTATATAATGTTATAAATCAATGTTACCTCAATAAAAATTAAATTAAAAAAAATTCAGCTTGCAAACAACTGAATGGACTGAGGGACTTTATTTGTAGAAAATTTAGCAGGGGCTACGTTATCTGAAAGACTCTGTGTGTGGAAATGGGATCAGACAACATAGATTCAGACACTAGTATTAGGGGCACAAGGTAGATATGAGCTATTTCGGAGTTTTGCTTTTATACAGTTTAAAGTTGCCTGAAAAAAATGATCTATTTTAAGAAGCCTATTCTGTTCAGCAGTTTGTTCAATATATGTTCTATAAATACTTGGCAGGCATGTTACAGATGATATTAAAACATTTGGTGAGTCTAGATGAAAGTCCATCTATTAACATTTGTGATTATTTAAATTTGGAACCTTGAACTCTTTATTCAGACCTTGTGCAAGACTGGCAGATGTTTCACAAATGTATTTCCTTTCCTTGGTTTTTTCCACCTTGCTTTCCATTATATTCCATTTCACTGCTTTTACCAGGACCTAAAGGAAAGAATTCCAGCAATTAATGCAGTTTAGCTTCTTAATGGGCATTTCTAATCCAATTCATGTCTTTTCTATTTATTATTTACAAAAGAGAGATGTCTTGAAGACTTCTGAAACATTATCCCCTTCTACCTATAGGATCAGATCAATGATTAGAAGTTACTGAGCATGTACTAACTGCTTCTACCATCCATCGTCTCATTCATCTCATTTAATCTTCACAACAAGCCTGTGAGGTATTGGTAATATCCTTATTTTATACCCAGTGAAATTTGCCCAAGGTCATATGACTAGTAAGTAACGAAGATGGGAATATTCCTGGTCTGATTCCAAAATTGAACTGTTAAACATTCTCTCCAAACAACTTATTCTGTCTCTCAATAACTGTATTTTGTTCAAACTGCTTACCCACCCCTATTTTCCACTGGTTATTGTCTTATATTAAATTATTTCAGATGAGTCAAGCAGTTCACTATCCCCTGAATGTTTCTCATGTAGTTTTCATATAATACAATAATGTTCTTAGTTTTTCTGAACTTTAGTTTCCTCTTCTGTAAAAGAAGTACAGTAAGACTACTTACTTCATAAGACTTTTGTGAGGGTTAGCTGAAAAACCTTGCATAAAGTATAGACCAGGCACATAGTAAGCTTTCAATAAATGTTAGCTGTTATCATCCTTATAATTATTATTGTTATACATTCTAGTAACGATTCCTGAATGAGGTATGTAAGTAAATATATATTAGGAATGTGTAATAAAAAATCACCATGCAAATTCATATTTGAACCTGGTAGGTGTTGATAATACACTGTAATCCCACTGTGAAGAGGATCCATGAATGTAGATCCACTGAGTTATTGCTAGTCTATCTTGCACAAGTGCCTTCTACAAAAATTCCTTTGAGTGGCATTTATTTAAATTAGCCTATATTAAAAGACTGTCCTATCACGTGTATTGCTTAAAGTAGTATTAGCTTAACTTGTAGTAGATTCAAATATTGTATACTGAATTTTAAAAACAAAATTTTGAGATAATTTGGCACTTCCTCCACTTGGTTTTAAGGCATATTAAGACAAAATTGATGAATCTTAATATTATAAAAATAAATGACAAAGTTATCTAGAAAAATTAGAAAAATGTTTAGTAAACATGTATTCTGAGTTAAAGAATATAAAGGACTTATTTTAAACATTGTTTTCTTTAAAGAAACCTAGCCTCTGGGGTAAAATGAAAGAGAAAGGTAGCAACTTAGTAGAAGTTTATATTCTTATATTTTCTCCATTATGAGGCTTAAAACATGAAGCATTCACCTATGAATAACAGGAAACACAAAGATCTATCAAGTAGTTACAAAATGCAATGGAGCAAGATGTTGAGTTAAAATTGGCTGGGGACTGAAGTGGGAAGGATCAAAAGCAGAAAGATTCAGGCCTTGGTACAATCAGAAGACTGTCAAATTTCACTGATATCTCAGTGCAGGTTGTAGATTGATGGATGCTACTAATGATAGATTCAATGGAAAAACTGGATATGTTTTTATCAGTGTAAAAGAAGATGTCTGTAAAGATTGATATAAATATTTTGCAGTCTTCTCTCATTGTTCATAAGTGCTTTTGATCATCAACTACAGGGCCTATGCCTTATTCCCTTTGTGACTTTCATTTGGAAATGGTATATGAACATGGTTTACCTGCTTTTTTTCCATTTGCCATGCCTCATTGTTTCAGGTTATATTACACATGGTGTGTGAGTGTGTGCACATGAATGTGTGTGTTTATTCAGATGTATGTGATACATATATATATATGCATGCATGTGCATTTTTTTCCTGTTCTTATTGGAATCATTGCCTGCAATTTTTGGTTTCCATGTATGTGACCATGGCCTGATCTGGCCTTTGGGCAGATATATGCAAAATATATTATTAGCAACAAAAGATAGATTATTAGGTCACTTAAGTGCTACATGTTGGAAAAGACCATCTATAATACCTATGAGTCATACAATACAAAGAATATAGTATGCTCATCTGAATACTTAACTGGGAAACAAAATAAGAAAACACTTTCAAGCCTTTTTTTATTTTTTTTTATTTTTTATTTTTTTTTTGCGTTATGTGGGCCTCTCACTGTTGTGGCCTCTCCCGTTGCGGAGCACAGGCTCCGGACGCACAGGCCCAGCGGCCATGGCTCACGGGCCCAGCCGCTCCGCGGCATGTGGGATCCTCCCAGACCGGGGCACGAACCCGTGTCCCCTGCATCGGCAGGCGGACTCTCAACCACTGCGCCACCAGGGAAGCCCAAGCCTTTTTTTAAAAATAAAGTCAGGACTGTCCTGGTGGTGCAGTGGTTAAGAATCCGCCTGCCAATGCAGGGTACACAGGTTCGAGGCCTGGTCTGGGAAGATCCCACATGCCACGGAGCAACTAAGCCTGGGCACCACAACTACTGAGCCTGTGCTTTGTGCTTTAGAGCCCGCGAGCCACAACTACTGAAGCCCGCATGCCTAGAGCCTGTGCTCTGCAACAAGAGAAGCCACCATAATGAGAAGCCTGTGCAACGCAATGAAGAGTAGCCCCAGTTCACTGCAACTAGGGAAAGCCCGTGTGCAACAACGAAGACCCAACGCAGCCCAAAATAAAATATAAATAAATAAATTTATTTAAAAAAATAAAGTCATACTCATAAAAAATAATTTTCTGAACAGGAGGAAATCTTTATTTAAAGCAATATTCAATATTGTCAAAATCTTGCAGCAATCTGAATATATATGCATGGGATTTTCTGAATTTATAAATCTACCTTTGGTGGACAGACTCAATTCTAAGAAACATTTATCAGGTTAAGTTATTTCCATTTGGACTGACAGTAAATTCTTCCTGTGAGAACTGTGTGAATGGATGTAATGAGCTCTTTTTTTACTCTTTATAGTTAAGTGATGTGCATATGACACGACATATTTTAGATAAAAAATGTTTTTGAATTTGGTGAGTAAAAATATAGAAGTAGATTTCTATTCAACCTGATTTTCTAATAAAACAGGATGTTTTCCTTCTTAAAAAGGGCTGTGTAGCTCTGTTGCAGATAAATTTTCCTATATATATTTATTATTAGGTGAAAAATATTTCATTTAAAATAAATACTGGTTGAAAGAATGAATAAATATTTTAGTATATTCAGTAAACTGGCTCACATGTTACAGCAAAAGTTAAAAATAACAGAGAATAAATTACATTTAAAAATACTTGAAATTTGCTCAATTAATCTACAAAGTTTTAATTAACCCTCTTGTGGGTTGATTAAGGTGCAATACATAATTCTGAAGATATTCTTCAAGTAAAATTAAAATTAGTATAAATCACACATCAGTTTATTCCACCAAACAACTGGTTTTATTCTAGATTTACTGAAGTAAAGACATCAAATGTGAAAACAATATAGGCAGAATACAGTAAAACTCTTCTACATAATGCATGGAAATAATGCACAGAAGACTGAAATTGGACTGCATTTTAAAGTCAAGTTCTTTAATAATATATTTTTTTAAATGAGTCAGAAACAGAACTTAATTTACAAAATGTGAGGGATATTAGCTAATTTTTTAACCACAGCTATTTAGTCTAGACTGTGTTTATACTGTGATTACTAAGTCCATACTATGATTACTGATTACCATTAGCTGAGAGGCATATTTGGAAATCCATTTAGGGAGTTTCAGTAAAAAGCACTAGTCATACTTATAAAGGCAGTGACGCCATGTCAAAACTCCACCTACTCGAAGTAAGCAGAAGAAATATAACACCCAAAATGTAGTGTGTATGTTTATCCTTTCCTTTCTAACTAAAACCTAACTAAACATTGGTTTTTGTAATTCAGTTTTGCTGGTGATATACTTACTCAGTTTTTACTTTTCTGAAAAAAGTTATGATTTTGCCTGCATTTGTGAAGAATATTTTTACTGGACAAAAATTCTGGGTTTGCAGTTTTCTTTCTTTCAGTACCTTAATATTATTCCAATGATTTTGGGCTTGCCTGTTTCTCATGAGACATTTGTGATCATTATCTTTGATCCACTGTACATACACAATGAGAACTTTTCTCTGGCTGCTTTCCAATTTTTATTTTAGTTTTTAGCAATTTTATTATGATATTTTTAGTATGGATGTTTGTGATTTTTGGATCTACATTTTTTTTTTTTTTTTTTTTTTTTTTTTTTTTTCGCGGTACGCGGGCCTCTCACTGTTGTGGCCTCTCCCGTTGCGGAGCACAGGCTCCGGACGCACAGGCTCAGCAGCCATGGCTCACGGGCCCAGCTGCTCCGCGGCATGTGGGATCTTCCCGGACCGGGGCACGAACCCGTGTCCCCTGCATCGGCAGGCGGACCCTCAACCACTGCGCCACCAGGGAAGCCCTGGATCTACATTTTTATTCTTTCATTAAATTAGGAAAGTTTTCAGCAAGTATTTCTCCACAATTTTTTTTCTGAATCCCTCCTTACCTCCCAAGTATGAAACTACATGAGTTAGAATGCTTGATATTGTCACTTGAATCACTGAAACTTTTCATTTTTTTAAAGTCTTTCTCCCCTTTGTGCTTCATTTTGGATAGTTTCTATTACTGTTATGTTCATGTTCACTGAGCTTTATCTTCTGCAGTATCTAGTTGGCTGGTAACACCTTGCAGAGAAATGTTCATTTCAGACGTGAAATCTCTCATCTCTAAAAGTTGCACTTAGTTGATTTTTATGTTTTTTTATTTCTCTTTTCGTTATGTCCACATTTTTCTTTGTATAAATCCACATATTTGTAATAACTATTTTAAAGCTCTTGTCTGGACATCAGCAAAGTGGCGGCATAGGAATTTCTACCGCTCAGCACCCGCCCTCCCCAACTATATGCTCAGAAAATAAATTCACAAGAGCCAAAAGTTCCAGGTGAAGGATTAGAGGGATTACAGAACCTGAGAGAAGCACAGAAAAAAAAAAAAAAGGACCCTTTGAGGAGAATAGGAAAGACTGATTCTCATTACCGCCAGTACCCCTCCCCCAACTTCCAGCCGCCCGGAGCCCCGTGCGCATGCGCTTGCGCATACGCAAGCAGAGACACCTGCCCCGGGAAGGAGAAGGAAGTGAGCCTCCGGCTTCACTCCTGACGTGATCGCAGAGCCCAGCTACTCCAGCACCAGGCTGACTCCCACAGCCCTAGGTGGCTCCCAAGAACCCAGCCTCTCCCTAGCTCCATGACTCGGGCTGCTTCTACAGTACGGCTCCCTGCGGGCTCCTGGAAAACCAGGCCCCGTCTCACCTGGGGCCTGCTGGCTCCAGCAACCTCAGGAGGCTCCTTGGTACCAGGCTCTCCGCAGGCCCCAGCGAGTCAAGGCCTCCAGCTCATTCTAGAGCGGGCCGGCTCCAGCGACCCTAGGTCGCTCCACGGCACCAGTCCCGGTGGACTTTCGCCAGCCCGTCAGCTCACCCCGACGCCTCCCAGGTTGTGTGGCCCCGTGTGTCTCGCATGGACTGGGTGGCGACCACAACACCAGGCTTCGGCAGCTTCCCGCGACCCCGAGGCCCGCCTCACACCTGTGCCTGCGGCTCCAGCCCCCCAGCAGCTCCGGACGCCGTGCCACGCAGTCCCATGTAAGTTAAAGTTTCATGTTTTCAGTGTCATAATGGAGAAAGTAGAAAAGGTAAAAGAATATAAAGCTCCAGTAAGTTACTGTTTTTATCTTTCATTTTACTCGAAGGCTAAGTTTTTTTTTTTAAAGAAAACAATATTTAAAATAAAGAAGATAAGTCCTTCATATTCTTTAATTCAGAATGTGTTTACTAAACATTTTTTTCCTAGTTTTTCTAGATACTTTTGCCGTTTATTTTCATAATATGAAGTCACCAATTTTAATGTGCATTAATATGTTTTAATATACTTTAAAACTAAATGCCAGAAGTGCCAAATTATCTGGAAGTTTAGTTTTTAGTTAAACGTGATAGGACAGTCATTTAATGTAGGCTAATTTAAATAAATGCCGCTGAAAGGAATTTTTATAGAAGGCACCTGTGCAAGATAGAGTAGCAGTGACTCAGCGGTTCTACATTCATGGATCCTCTTCACAGAGGGATTACAAGGTATTTATGAATGCCTGCCAGGTTCAAATGTGAATTTGCATGGTGCTTTTTTGTTATATATTTTTAACATATATTTACTTACATACCCCATTTGTGAATTGTTACTGGGATGTGCAACAATGATAGCTGTAAGTATAGTTGATTTGCAATGTTGTGTTAATTTCTGCTGTACAGCAAAGTGATTCAGTTATACATATATGCATTTTTCTTACATTCTTTTCCATTATGCTTTATCACAGTGTTTTGAATATAGTTCTGTCTGAGTATGCTTTTTTATTGATAATGGGTACAAATCTATGTCTTATTGGAGTATGCAGAAAATACAAATAATTTATTTATTATGGTAAATTTACCACACAGAATTTTATAGCATACATGTGTAGAACAGCATATCTTCTAGTTAATTATTCTCACGGACTCTTTAGGCTGCAGTGACTGCATTCCTAAAATGTAATCTTTTCCAAGGTTGAGAGCAACCTTAAGTTTTGTACATTGCCATCAGTGGGAGGATGGGTGAAGGGTCTGTGGGTGGACTGTTAATAGCAGTGTCACTTGCTCAGATAGTAACTGTTCTTCATCTGGGATGGCAGAAGGCCAACCCAGAAAGATACATCACCATATAGATTGGAGTCAAGAGAGGGTATAAGCAATGGTTTGAAAATTCTTGGAGGTTAGGGGTATGATCACCCCTAGAGGGCTCTCTGACACATGATCCTGTAGATGTGCTGAAGTGACTGCCTTGGGAGCCAGAGGTGATGGTAGAATGATCAGGGTCAGGAATACCTAATTCCACCTCACTACGCTCAGGTGCTGAAGACCGGAGGTGGTGGCACCTGATTGGAAGAGCGGACCCACTGCCTCACAGGGCTTCTCAAGCTGCTGGTGGAATTTCATCAGCCTAGAGACTAATGAACTCACCCTGTGTTCAACAGGAGTGAGAATCACAACAAAGCGACATGTAGTTACCATTTTGGTGACCCAGTCTCACACAGTCTTGTGAAAGAAATACTATGCCAGTCATCAGAAGCAATAAGTCTGCTAGCCCTCCTTTGTGGAATCATGCAGCCCTTAGACAATTCCATAAACATGAGTGTCAGAGCTCCTTGTTGCATTTAGTGGATCTCATGCATGGGAAGGTTCTGGGAACTCTGAAGGGAGAAATGGGGACTGAGACCCATGCAATTTCTGGGCAGGACTCAAGGGAACTCCACTATTACATTACTAATAGTCTCAGCTGTTCCCAGGCAATGGAGGAAACCTGCTTTTGAAAAAGCAAGACATGGGAACCCCCTGAGGCATGGGGCCAGGGACAGGGCTGCTGCCTATGTCTAAGGACAGTACCTCTTTTACTTTAGTACGGAGTTTCTAACCTATTGACTTTTTAGCTTGATAATTCTTTGCTGTGGGGGATTGTCCCATGCATTGTAGGATGTTTATTGGCATCCCTGACCTCTACTCACTAGATAGAAGTAGTACCCCTTCTTCCCCAAATGTGACAACCAAACATGTTTCCAGACATTACTGAAGGTCTTCTGGGGAAGTAAAATCATCCCTGATTGAGAACCACTGTTTCAGAGTTTGTTTAGTTCTACTAATAAAGTATAGCCCTTCTAGTGTTTCTACTGAATCATTTGGGTATTGGAAGAATTCTCTCCTTTTTTTTGGCCAGAACTTTACTGTGTTCCAGTACTGTATTAGTTCTGGAAGTTGCTTCTCTTAAAGTGCCCTGGAAATTTTTTTCAGTTAATCTCCTGGAGATGCTATGCATTTGTGGCTTAATATTCAGCAGCAGATTCAAGGAAGGCCCTATGCAGATTTCTTGAACTCTTCCCTTGTGTACCTTTCCTCTCTCTGTTATTTTGTCCTGCAAATTTCACCACCATCCGTTGCTGAATGCTCATCTTTATCTCCTCATTTCTGCCAGAATCCCATGAATGTCTTAGGATAGCTGTTCTTGCCAAGGCATCTCTAGGTAGAAAAGGAAGGTAAATACAGGTGCACCTCATTCACTCCTGGGTCACAGTGCGACATTACCTGCTCACCAATATCTGAGAATTGTTGTTCCATATGCTTGGTCTGGTGTTCTATGTCAGGAGAGTAAATTCAGTTCCAGTTACTTCATAGTAGGTGGGAGAAGAGTCCCTCCCCTCCCCCCATCTTAAGATAAACTTCTTGACCAGGTTTTTAATGTATTCAGTGTTTATTTCCTCACTTCTCACTCTCACCTCAACCTACTCTAATCTGCTTTTCACTTTTGTCACTCTGCTGAATGGTTTTGCTTAAGATTATTAAATGACTTCTGTATCCCCAAAGCCACTTTGCATTTTTTCACTTCTTAATTTATCTGATCTCTCAGCAGGGTTTGGCATTTTTTATTCCAGTCTCCCTCCTTTGGAAAAAACAAAAACAAAAATAAAATGGAACAAAAAACAAACCTTCCTTCCCTTGTTTTCATGACACTTGGTGTCCTGGACTTCCTGCTACTTTGCTGACCACATCATTGCCATTTTATTCTTATCCATCCAGGTATTAGAAACCGCACAGCGTGGACCTAGACCCTTCCACTAGGCTCTAGAACAGAATATTCATTTGCTAACTTGGCATTGCCACCAAAAAGTCTCAAGGGAATAGCAAATGTGATATCTCAAAGACGAAGCGCTTTAGTTCACTTGTTCCAAAGCACGATGTTCTTCCTGAGTTCCCTGTCTCAGTAAATGATACCATCATTCATCTAGCTGTGCCAAAAAAAGATATCCTTGACAACTTCCTCACCTTCACTTCCATGCCATCCATCACTAAGTTCTGTCAGTCAATTGAACCTCCTAAATATCCTATAAATTCATCAGCTTCTCCCCCTTCCAACACTTGATTAAATCAGCTTCATATCTTCTGGTCTTTGGCAATACCTTACTAAGTGATCTTTATTTGTGCTGGCTTCTATATAACCTCTTCTCCACCCTGCAGCCAGAGTGATCTCAAATACAATCTGGATATGACAGCTCTTGCTTAATTGGGTTGCTTGGTAGCCAATTGCTTTTAGAATAAAAACTAAAATATTTAATATGGCATACAGAAAACTGCTGTATCTCTCTGCCTATTTCTACACTCTAGTAATACTGGAATGTTTTCAGTTCCTTGAATGGAGTATTGGAAATATGCCTTTCTCGCTTACATTCACAGGTGTTTGCATCCAGTGTCTTGCATACATAACTGCTTATGACAAACCTCCCCCTCCAACCCCTCACAAACATACACAAATGGATTTATTGCTTTCTCATCTGCAGTTCTCAGGCTAAGTGCTAATTTCTAAGAAATGTTTCCCTTGACTGGTCAACTTCTTTTGTTTTAAGCTGTCATGGAAACTTCATATATTCTGTCTCTGTTTGTGATCATTTAGTTTGTGTTTATCTCTGTAACTATGCAATAAACTCTATGCCAACAACATCTGTATCCTATTTGAGAATGTTTTCTGGCATAGTGCTTTGAATATAGTACATACTCATTCTATTGGATGAATGAATGAATGAATGATGGAGTCATCTTAACTGACGATAGTGGAAATTAAAGCTATGCAGAAGCACAGGATTACCCAGATAGTGTATTTAAAAGAAGTAAATCTGTAATTATATTTTAAAAATGATCTTTAATGCATTCTGTAGGAAGAATTGATCTGAGTTTCCCCTGCACGCTATTTGTGTGCTTCTGATCCACGGTTTGATCTGATATCTGGTTTCTATTAAAGAACAGGAAGAAAACATGTTTTAACAATCTGTTACTCAGTACCCTGAATGCAGAGACTTCCAGCTTCAATTCCTTAGCATCATCTAGCTTAACTTTAAAGAACCATTCTGATTTTTCCTTTGACTTCTCCCATTTCTTTACCACTGCCGACTCAGTTTCCTGCCTGATTTTGTTGTCCCTGTACTCTTCTGCCTTTCTCAGTCCATCACTTTGTTCACCATCTTTGGTTCAATACCTAGCCATGATTAGGACACTTTCATGATGAAATTGCTGTAAACATTTAAGTCACTTTACGACAGAATATCCACCATTTATGCTTTGTGACGACATTTTGTTGTTGCTTCCTCTATCCTCCCATTTCCTTGGCAGGTAAATACAGCTAGAAGTCACAAAATCATGACACTTACGTTTGTTGTATTATGTCTTCACTATATTTGAATAATCCTCTTATTTACCTTGTGTTATTTATGACCAACATGAAGAATTAATTGTACTCCCTGTGACAGCTTTTCCAAGCTTATTCTGTATTACTTAAGCCCATACTTACTCCAATCTCAAGCTCTTATTTTAAAAAGTAGGTTCACTTTTATTCCACTGTACCTTTTCTTACAAAAATATTAAATTTGTCTTACTTTTACTCCTGTTTTCCTAAAATATCTCTTTCTGTTCTCTCAATCTTTTATTTTTGAAGGCTTATCCCTCCTACTTGAAATTGTTTCTTTGTCTTTTATTAATCTTTATTGTTCATGGCTTCCTCTCATTTATACAACATCGTTTGTGCTCTGTGTGTGTATGTATATGTATAACCATCCATTTGCCATAATCTTTTCTCAGACTTCACTCTTTTGAAATTTCTAGTGGCATTGGTAGTGATAGGCAAGCTCTCCTTTATGGGAAAAGTGGAAAAGCCTGCCTTTATTTCTGTAACTGGTACTCAGCTAGCATCACAATCACCCTTCATTCTTACCCATAAGATTTTATTCCTCTCTATTGGATCTTATTCCCTAAGGATATCTTTGACTTCTCTGGTCTCCCCTATAGGCTACCACTAAGTCCTATTGATTTGACTTGCATAATGTCATTTATATCTGCCACCCACATTCCCATATGCTTAGGCTCTCATTATCTCTCATGTAGACTGATTTTTTTTGATGGATATATATATATATATATATATAATTTTTTAAACATCTTTATTGGAGTATAATTGCTTTATAATGGTGTGTTAGTTTCTGCTTTATAACAAAGTGAATCAGCAATACATATACATATATCTCCATATCACCTCCCTCTTGTGTCTCCCTCCCAACCTCCCTGTCCCACCCCTCTAGGTGGTCACAAAGCGCTGAGCTGATCTCCCTGTGCTATGAGGCTGCTTCCCACTAGCTGTCTATTTCACATTTGATAGTATATATAAGTCCATGCCACTCTCTCACTTCGTCCCAGCTTACCCTTCTCCCTCCCCGTGTCCTGCAGTCCATTCTCCTGGACATATACATGTCCAAGAGACATATACATCTTTATTCCTGTCCTGCCTCTAGGTTCACTAGAACCTTTTTTTAAAAAAAATATTCCATATATATGTGTTAGCATACGGTATTTGTTTTTCTCTTTCTGACTTACTTCACTCTGTATGACAGACTCTAGGTGCATCCACCTCACTACAGATAACTCAATTTCGTTTCTTTTTATGGCTGAGTAATATACCATTGTATGTATGTGCCACATCTTCTTTATCCATTCATCTGTTGATGGACACTTAGGTTGCTTCCATGTCCTGGCTATTGTAAATAGAGCTGCAGTGAACATTGTGGTACATGACTCTCTGAATTATGGTTTTCTGAGGGTATATGCCCAGTAGTGGGATTGCTGGGTAATATGGTAGTTCTATTTTTAGTTTTTTAAGGAACCTCCGTACTGTTCTCCATAGTGATGTATCAATTTACATTCCCACCAACAGTGCAAGAGGGTTCCCTTTTCTCCACGGCCTCTCCGGCATTTATTGTTTGTAGATTTTTTCGTGATGGCCATTCTGACTGGTGTGAGGTGATACCTCATTGTAGTTTTGATTTGCATTTCTCTAATGATTAATGATGTTGAGCATTCTTTCATGTGTTTGTTGGCAATCTGTATATCTTCTTTGGAGAAATGTCTGTTTAGGTCTTTCACCCATTTTTGGATTGGATTGTTTGTTTTTTTGATATTGCGCTGCATAAGCTGCTTGTATATTTTGGAGATTAATCCTTTGTCAGTTGCATCGTTTGCAAATATTTTCTCCCATTCTGAGGGTTGTCTTTTGGTCTTGTATATGCTTTCCTTTCGTGTGCAAAAGCTTTGAAGTTTCATTAGGTCTCATTTGTTTATTTTTGTTTTTATTTCCATTTCTCTAGGAGGTGGGTCCAAAAGGATCTTGCTGTGATTTATGTCATAGAGTGTTCTGCCTATGTTTTCCTCTAAGAGTTTTATAGTGTCTGGCCTTACATTTAGGTCTTTGATCCATTTTGAGTTTATTTTTGTGTATGGTGTTAGGAAGTGTTCTAATTTCATTCTTTTACATGTAGCTGTCCAGTTTTCCCCACACTGCTTATTGAAGAGGCTGTCTTTTCTCCATTGTATATTCTTGCCTCCCTTATCAAAGATAAGGTGACCATATGTGCCTGGGTTTATCTCTGGGCTTTCTATCCTGTTCCATTGATCTGTATTTCTGTTTTTGTGCCACTACAATACTGTCTTGATTACTATAGCTTTGTAGTATTGTCTGAAGTCAGGGAGTTTGATTCCTCCAGCTCTGTTTTTCTTCCTCGAGATTGCTTTTGCTATTCGAGCTCTTTTGTGTTTCCATACAATTTGTGAATTTTTTTGTTCTAGTTCTGTGAAACATGTCATTGGTAGTTTGATAGGGATTGGGTTGAATCTGTAGATTGCTTTGGGTAGTATAGTCATTTTCACGATGTTGATTCTTCCAATCCAAGAACATGGTATATCTCTCCATCTGTTGGTATCATCTTTAATTGCTTTCCTCAGTGTCTTATAGTTTTCTGCAGACAGGTCTTTTATCTCCTTAGATAGGTTTATTCCTAGGTATTTTATTCATTTTGTTGCAGTGGTAAATGAGAGTGTTTGCTTAATTTCTCTTTCAGATTTTTCATCATTAGTGTATGGGAATGCAAGAGATTTCTGTGCATTAACTTTGTATCCTGTTACTTTACCAAATTCATTGATGAGCTCTAGTAGTTTTCTGGTAGAGTCTTTAGGATTCTCTATGTATAGTGTCATGTCATCTGCAAACAGTGACAGCTTTACTTTTTGTTTTCCGATTTGGATTCCTTTTGTTTCTTATTCTTCTCTGATTGCTGTGGCTAAAACTTCCAAAACTATGTTGAATAATAGTGGTGAGAGTGGGCAACCTTGTCTTGTTCCTGATATTAGAGGAAATGGTTTCAGTTTTTCACCACTGAGATCGATGTTGGCTGTAGGTTTGTCATATATGGCCTTTATTATGTTGAGGTAAATTCCTTCTATGTTTACCTTCTGGAGAGTTTTTATCATAAATGGGTGTTGAATTTGTCAAAAGCTTTTTCTGCATCTATTGAGATTATTGTATGGTTTTTATCCATCAATTTGTTAATATGGTGTATCACATTGATTGATTTGCATATATTGAAGAATCCTTGCATTCCTGGGGTAAACCCCACTTGATCATGGTGTATGATCCTTTTAATGTGCTGTTGGATTCTGTTTGCTAGTATTTTGTTGAGGATTTTTGCATCTATGTTCATCAGTGATATTGGCCTGTGGTTTTCTTTCTTTGTGACATTTTTGTCTGGTTTTGGTATCAGGGAGATGGTGGCCTCGTAGAATGAGTTTGGGAGTGTTCCTCCCTCTGCTGTATTTTGGAAGAGTTTGAGAAGGGTATGTGTTAGCTCTTCTCAAAATGTTTTATAGAATTCTCCTGTGAAGCCCTCTCGTCCTGGGCTTTTGTTTGTTGAAAGATTTTTAATCACAGTCTCAATTTCAGTGGTTGTGATTGCTCTCTTTATATTTTCTATTTCTTCCTCTTTCAGTCTCGGAAGGTTGTGCTTTTCTAAGATATTGTCCATTTCTTCCAGGTTGTCCATTTTATTGGCATAGAGTTGCTTGTAGTAATCTCTCATGATCTTTTGTATTTCTGCAGTGTCAGTTGTTACTTCTCCTTTTTCATTTCTAATTCTATTGATTTGAGTCTTCTCCCTTTTTTTCTTGATTAGTCTGGCTAAAGGTTTTTCAATTTTGTTTCTCTTCTCAAAGAACCAGCTTGTAGTCCTTAATATTTTTTCCTTCATTTCCTTTTATTTCTTTTTTTTTACATCTTTATTGGAGTATAATTGCTTTACAATGGTGTGTTAGTTTCTGCTTTATAACAAAGTGAATCAGTTATACATATATCCCCGTATCTCTTCCTTCTTGTATCTCCCTCCCTCCCACCCTCCCTATCCCACGGCTCGAGGTGTTCAGAAAGCACTGAGCTAATCTCCCTGTGCTATGTGGCTGCTTCCTACTAGCTATCTGTTTTACATTTGGTAGTGTACATATGTCCATGCCACTCTCTCACTTTGTCCCAGTTTACCCTTCCCCCTCCCCATGTCCTCAAGTCCATTCTCTAGTAGGTCTGCGTCTTTATTCCCATCTTGCTCCTAGGTTCTTCATTTCTGATCTGATCTTTATAATATCTTTCCTCTGCTACCTTTGGGGTTTTTTGTTGTTGTTCTTCTTCTTTCTCTAATTGCTTTAGGTGTAAGGTTAGGTTGTTTATTTGAGAAGTTTCTTTTTTCTTGAGGTAAGATTGTATTGCTATAAACTTCGCACTTAGAACTGCTTCTGCTGCGTCCCATAGGTTTTGGGTCATCGTGTTTGTCATTTTTTTCTAGGTATTTTTTGATTTCCTCTTTGATTTCTTCAGTGATCTCTTGTTTATTTAGTAGGGTATTGTTTAGCCTCTATCTATTTGTATTTTTTACAGATTTTTTCCTGTAATTGATATCTAGTGTCATAGCATTGTGGTCGGAAAAGATAGTTGATACGATTTCAGTTTTCTTAAATTTACCGAGGGTTGATTTGTGACCCAAGGTATGATCTGTTCTGGAGAATGTTCTGTGAGCAGTTGAGAAGAAAGTGTATTCTGTTGTTTTTGGATGGAATGTCCTATAAATATCAATTAACTCCATCTTGTTTAATGTATCATGTAAAGCTTGTATTTTCTTATTAATTTTCATTTTGGAGGATCTATCCATTGGTGAAAGTGGGGTGTTAAAGTCCCCTGCTATGATTGTGTTATTGTCGATTTCCCCTTTTATGGCTGTTAACATTTGCCTTATGTATTGAGGTGCTCCTATGTTGTGTGCATAAATATTTACAATTGTTATATCTTCTTTTTGGATTGATCCTTTGATCATTATGTAGTGTCCTTCTTTGTCTCTTGTAATAGTCTTTATTTTAAAGTCTGTTTTGTCTGATATTAGAATTGCTACTCCAGCTTTCTTTTGATTTCCATTTGCATGGAATATCTTTTTCCATCCCCTCACTTTCAGTCTGTATGTGTCCCTAGGTCTGAAGTGGGTCTCTTGTAGACAGCATATATACGGGTCTTGTTTCTGTATCCATTAGCCTGTCTATGTGGGAGCATTTAATCCATTTATATTTAAGGTAGTTATCGATATGTATGTTCCTATTCCCATTTTCTTAATTGTTTTGGGTTTGTTATTGTAGGTCTTTTCCTTCTCTTGTGTCTCCTGCCTAGAGACGTTCCTTTAGCATTTGTTGTAAAGATGGTTTGGTGGTGCTGAATTCTCTTAGCTTTTACTTGTCTGTAAAGGTTTAAATTTCTCCGTCGAATGTAAATGAGATCCTTGCTGAGTAGAGTCATCTTAGTTGTAGGTTTTTCCCTTTCCTTACTTGAAATATGTCCTGCCACTCCCTTCTGGCGTGCAGAGTTTCTGCTGAAAGATCAGCTGTTAACCCTTTGGGGATTCCCTTGTATGTTATTTGTTATTTTTCCCTTGCTGCTTTTAATATTTTTTCTTTGTATTTAATTTTTGATAGTTTGATTAATATGTGTCTTGGTGTGTTTCTCCTTGGATTTATCCTGTATGGAACTCTCTGTGCTTCCTGGACCTGATTAACTATTTCCTTACCCATATTAGGGAAGTTTTCAACTATAATCTTTTCAAATATTTTCTCACTCTCTTTCTCTTCTTCTTCTGGGACCCCTGTAATTCGAATGTTGGTGCATTTAATGTTGTCTCAGAGGTCCCTGAGACTGTCCTCAATTCTTTTCATTCTTTTTTCTTTATTCTACTCTGCAGTAGTTATTTCCACTATCTTATCTTCCAGGTCACTTATCTGTTCTTCTGCCTTAGTTATTCTGAGAATAACCTAGAATTTTTAATTTCATTTATTGTGTTGTTCATTATTGTTTGTTTGCTCTTTAGTTCTTCTAGTTATTTGGTAAACGTTTCTTGTATTTTCTCCATTCTATTTCCAGATTTTAGATCATCTTTACTATCATTATTCTGAATTCTTTTTCAGGTAGACTGCCTATTTCCTCTTCATTTGTTTGTTCTGGTGGGTTTTTACCTTGCTTCTTAATCTGCTGTATGTTTCTCTGTCTTTTCACTTTGCTTAACTGATTGTGTTTGGGGTCTCCTTTTCACAGGCTGCAGGTTTGTAGTGCCTGTTGTTTTTGGTTTCTGCTCCCAGTGGGTAAGGTTGGTTCAATGTGTTGTGTAGGCTTCTTGGTGGAGGGGACTAGTGCCTGTCTTCTGGTGGATGAGGTGGATATTGTCTTTCTGGTGGGCAGGACCTCGTCTGGTGGTGTGTTTTGGGGTGTCTGTGACCTTTTATGATTTTAGGCAGCCTCTCTGCTAATGGGTGGGTTTGTTTTCCTGTCTTGCTAGTTGTTTGGCATAGGGTGTCCAGCACTGTAGCTTGCTGGTCGTTGAGTGGAGCTGGGTCTTAGCATTGAGATGGAGATCTCTGGGAGAGCTTTCGCTGTTTGATATTACGTGGAGCCAGGAGGTCTCTGGTGGACCTATATTCTAAGCTCGCTCTCCCACTCCGAGGCACAGGCCTGACACCCGGCAGGAGCACCAAGACCCTGTCAGCCACATGGCTCAGAAGAAACAGGAGAAAAAAAGAAAAAAGAAAAGAGAATAGTTATTACAATAAAAAATAATTATTAAAAATAAAAAAATTAAAAAGTAATAAAAAAAGAAAAAAAAAAAAGAAAAGAAAGAAAAGAGCAACCAAACCAAAAAATAAATCCATCAGTGATAGCAAGAGCTAAAAAGTATACTTAAAAAACAAACAAACAAACAGAAAAACGGACAGACAGAACCTTAGGACAAATGGTAAAAGCAAAGCTATACAGACAAAATCACACAAAGAAGCATGCATATACACGTTCACAAGAAGAGAAAAAGGAAAAAAATATATATCGTTGCTTCCAAAGTTCACCACCTCAATTTTGGGATGATTCGTTGTCTGTTCAGGTATTCCACAGATGCAGGGTACATCAAGTTGATTGTGGAGCTTTAATCCGGTGCTCCTGAGGCTGCTGGGAGAGATTTCCCTTTCTCTTCTTTGTTCGCACAGCTCCCGGGGTTCAGGTTTGGATTTGGCCCCGCCTCTGCATGTAGGTCACCTGAGGTTGTCTGTTCTTTGCTCAGACAGGACAGGGTTAAAGGCGCAGCTGATTAGGAGGCTCTGGCTCACTCAGGCGGGGGGGAAGGAGGGGTACAGAATGTGGGGCAAGCCTGTGGCAGCAGAGGCCAGCATGACGTTGCACCAGCCTGAGGTGCACCATGTGTTCTCCCAGGGAAGTTTTCCCTGCATCACGGGACCGTGGCAGTGGCGGGCTGCACTGGCTCCCGGGAGGGGAGGTGTGGCTAGTGACCTGTGCTCCCACACAGGCTTCTTGGTGGCTGCAGTAGCAGCCTTAGCGTCTCATGCCCGTCTTTGGTGTCCACACTGATAGCCGTGGCTCGCGCCCATCTCTGGAGCTCGTTTAGGTGGTGGTCTGAATCCCCTCTCCTTGTGCACCCCAAAACAATGGTCTCTTGCCTCTTAGGCAGATCTGGACTTTTTCCCAGACTCCCTCCCGGCTAGCTGTGGCACACCAGCCCCCTTCAGGCTGTGTTTACACAGCCAGTGCCAGTCCTCTCCCTGGGATCTGAACTCTGAAGCCTGAGCCTCAGGTCCCAGCCCCCACCAGTCCCGGCGCATGAGCAGACAAGCGTCTCATGCTGGTGAGTGCTGGTCGGCACCGATCCTCTGTGTGGGAATCTCTCTGCTTTGCCCTCTGCACCCTTGTTGCTGCGCTTTCCTCTGTGGCTCCGAAGCTTCCCCCCCATCCCCCCATCTCCAGCAGTGAAGGGGCTTCCTAGTGTGTGGCAACGTTTCCTCCTGCACAGCTCCCTCCCACTGGTGCAGGTCCCGTCCCTATTCTTTTGTCTCTGTTTTTTCTTTTTTCTTTTGCCCTACCCAGGTATGTGGGGAGTTTCTTGCCTTTGGGGAAGTCTGAGGTCTTCTGCCAGCGTTCAGTAGGTGTTCTGTAGGAGTTGTTCCACATGTAGATGTATTTGTGGGGAGGAAGGTGATCTCCAGGTCTTACTCTTCCTCTATCTTTAAGGTCTCTACATCCAGTGAGGGTCCAGGGCGTCGGGCATGGACCCCGAGGCTACAGCAGGTCCCTGAAGTACAGGCATCACAGGACAGTAATGGAGACACACTCTAGATTGATATTTTTATACAAGAGCTGTGTAATTGATTCTGTTCTTTTATTGTTGAAAAAATTTTTAATCCGTCCTCATTTATAAATCAAATACATCTTTCTAAAGCATAACTTTAATATGCCATTTCCACTGCACAACAAAGAAAAAAAGCATATTAACAATTCTCTCTTATCACTGAAGAAAATATAGACTCTTCATCCTGGTGTATAAAGCTTCAATCAAATGCTCCTTCCTTATTTACCCTCATCTCATCATACATGCTCTTTGCTTCCAATTACACTACTCCCAGGCCTATGGACACACTCTGCCTCATATACCATCCTCATCAGTCTCAGACTTTAAAGTCCATCTTAAGAAGTGTCAGTAAATCCATTTTATTACAGAACTGCAAAACCTACATGGAAAAAACTAAAAACTTCCACCTTTACTATTCGGGGCCCTTTCTTTGTAGCAATACTTATAATACTGTATTGAGTATTAATATATAATTATGTACCTTTCTAAATAAACTAAAATTTTGAAGGCCAAAACTAATATTTACTCATTTTGCATTTCAGTTATTATCCAGCTCAATAACTGCCACAAGAAAAGCATTTTATAAATATTTTAGAAATTGATTTAGTTAGTTAAAACTATTGGGTACAGTCTTTACCTTACTTCTAGTCTCTCATGCTTATAATTAACTAAGAACTAGAATTGATACCTTTTGCTGGTTCATACCTAAAAAGATATTGCTAAAATATTTGATGAGGATTCTACCTACAGATTATTTTAAAAATAATTATTAGACTATGGTTTTTAAAGCCCTTACTCTTCTTAGGGCTTGAAACATATTCACTTGTTTACTCTTAACAATAACCTGATGAAAAAAGCATTATTATCTCTGTGGTAAATTAGGAAACTGAGGTATAGAGACATTATAGAGCTTACACTTGTTCAGAGTTAATAAGAAATGAACTTAGGATGCAACCCATTTTAATATTAATGCATTTACTTTCAATCTATGTAAAGTGTCTCCTCTTTAACATACTTAAAATGAATAACATTTTTCACTTGTAAAATAAAGCCACCCAGAGAACTGTTTTCTTACCATTGAAATGTTGATATTAGATTAATTTCTGAACATATTTGACCAGAACGTTTGGGTCACTTGCTCCAGTGGAGTCCTTGTTTGCTTAATTAAATCATAAAATGAAGGCTACATAAATTAACACATTTTTTGAGCACCAATTTTATAATAACATAGTACTCCTGTATTTTGGTGACTTAACACTTGTTATTCAATGTTTTCACTATAAAGTGCACTTTTCCTATTGATATTTAGATTATTTGCATAAAGCTTAATTTTCCAACATTCATTTTGTTTGTTTTAAATACTCTTGCATATTTGTGTTGAGAATAGACTAAGTTATACAGTTTATAAGTTATAAAGTTTGATAAGTGTGTTCCCTTGATTCATTTGCAAACCAACAAGACAGTAAAATCAGTATTAATTTAAAATGAGTAATGGCATAAATTTCACCTTAATAATATATTTAAATATAAAAGGGGCAATGAATAATCTATATACTGTTTGAATTAAACCCTTTGAAAACATACATAGCCACAGTAATGTTATACTTCATATTTTAGACCTTATGTTACTTCATGAAGATGGATCAGTGACTACTTAGAACAATTTTTTTGTGGGAATTGCATATCATCTTGAGCCTTCTGACTTTGGTGGATAGTCATAGAAGCTTGGTGTACTTAGTTTATAGTCTTGTCCTTACATTTTTGGTGATAGAGTACTGGCACTTAAAATAGTTTATTCTGGTTCTTCACATCTGTGATGTTCTCGTTCGTCACACTAAGCTAGGCTGTGTAATTTGAGGTATGTTTCCAGGTCTTAACTCTTCACCTTGAAAACCCAAATAATTGATATGAATTACAGGCAGGTCTCACTCTGCACAATTCCATGATAACTGAGATCAATGTAAAGATATGTTTCCTACATACATGAGTTTAGCAGGATGAATGGTATCTCCCAAAAAAGTATGTCTATGTCCTAAACCCTGGAATTTGTGATTGTTACTTTATTTAAAAAAAGGAACTTTGCCATTGTAAATTATGACACATGCCTTTAATAAGACAAAGGCAGAGGTTACGTTTGAGACAGACAGAAAAGAAGACAGAAGAGGGGGCAATGTGATTATGGAGGCAGAGATTGGGATTATGTGCCTGTAAATCAAGGAATGCTGCTGACAGCCAACAGAAAGTGGAGGAGGGCAAAAAGTGGATTCTCCTCTAGAGCCAGAGGGAGTGTGGTTCTGCTTACAGCTTGATTATGGACTTTTGGCCTTCAGAACTATGAGAAAATAGTTTCTATTATTTTAGCCACCAAGTTGATAGTAATTTCTTGTGGCAGCCACTGGAAGCTAAGGCACACAGCTTCATTTGCAAGATACCATGCAAAATTGAGGACTGCCTGTATTTGTTGTTATGTAATTTTTTTGCTCTTTTAATCTAGACCTCTATTTTATGTCCATATACTAATATTTCATATAAATTGAATTTGTATTACTTGTCTAAATCATCTTAGTCTATGTGAAAGAAATTCCACAATTCACTAAATGGGCATTTTGGTATTAGGAAGATTCTTTAAAATTTCTTTTGAGGCAGACATTTTACATTTTGTTTGCTTGTCTGTTTGTTTAGATGAAAGACAGGAGGAGAACTCATCACAACATCTGAGCACTAAATCATGCCTCACTGCCAGCTTATCGCCTCTAGGCCAAATGCTTCCAATTACTTTAGGCTGTTCTAATTGGCATTATTTTCCAAATATTTACTCATTATTCTGCTCTTTTACCAATTGACTGGCTCTTTAAAGAGAGCACTCTCCAATCTATATTCATGCAAAGACAAGCATTTCAGAACCTATTCTAATTGCTACCTTTGGTGTGCCCTCAGCTAATCTTAGTTTTTATATACTGTATAAATATACCATATGTCATCTGAAATGTGTTGTTTACTGGTTATGTGGATTGACCACATATGTTTCTCTCTTAGTTTACGCAGTACTCACTAAATATATAACCATGGAAGAGATGAAAATCCACAAGGATAAAATGGGAGCTAGATCTTCGTAAACGTTTGTACAGAGACTTCATAAACTTTTGTACAAATAAATGCAGCTAGAGGGAGGGGGGAGGTATAGAATACAGGATTCACACACTGATGTGAATGAGAAGAAAGTTGATTAGACTCACTGAATCCAAGAGATGTTCCCATCTCAAAGATGTTGCTTGAAACAGAGGGCAGGGACAAGATAAATGACTTAACATGAGGATTGGTTGGAAGGTAGTATTTGGAAGAACCAATGTTTTCTCTCCTTTTACCCTACTTACTGAGTGAGTGGACACAAGTGACTGTATCCCCACTTGATGAAAATAAATAAGAGCCAGTCAAGGGATCAGAGATGCCAAGTAGAGACCAAAGGCAGAATTTGGCATGTGGAGGTGAAAATAGAAAATGAAGTGAAAGTATCTATACCAAATAGTTAACTTCTAAGATCTACACCCTCAGCCCTCAAAAAAAATACCAGAAGCCTGGTATCTACTCTTTCCAGAGCTTCTGGAAAAACTGACATCTGAACAGTTCCTCAGTGAGAAAGAAAACTCTTCCCAAACAAAATTTATATAGACCTTTTCTTTCCTTGCCAGAGCTTCTGATCAGTTTTTTTTGGCTATGATGGCTAAAATGAAAAAAAAAAAAAAAATTCCGAAAGAAATACTAGGTAAAATCAGAGAAATCTAAATCTCTTAGAAAATAGGTTAGAAAGATAGCAACTATGAGAGGAAAAATAAAAACTGAGAAGATGAGATTCTATGAGGTTCAATATCAGAAGGATGGAACAGAGAAAATGGAACAAAGGTAATTAGCAAATATGATAGAAAAATTTTCAGAAGTGAAGCATGTCAGTCATTTGAATGAATGGAGCCATTGAGAGCTCAGTGAAATGAATGAAATACTCTAATCATTAAGCACATCCTGTAAAATTTCAAGGCAAATAAAAATCCTAGGAGGAAAAGCTGCATAAAAATGAAGTATAAGCATATATCTTTTATTTTGCTCATGATAATTTAAAGGCTGATTAATAATTTTAATAAGATAAATGATATAACCATACTAGAAAGATAGGGAGGGATATGGGATTGAATGTGAGCCAAATCATCATCTATATTAATGGAAAATTAATAATGTCTAATATTTATGAATCAAGAAATATCATAAGTATATTTTGTAGAAATATAGAGGAAAGCAGCAGAAAAATAAGCAAAATAGAGTAAAAAGGGATTTCCTTAGAGTACCTGCTCGGGGAATTGCCATCTTTGCATCATAAGTATTTCTGTGCTATTCTATTTATCTAATATGTATATTATTCTAATTTCAAATTTAAATAAGGTGGATGGAGGGAGGAATAGGAACAAAATAAAGAGAAGTGGTTTATTTGGAGAAAATATAACATTCAAGGTTGTAACTGTCTGAGTGACCATAGATTTTTAGGTTTCTTACTGCAACATTGCTTCCTCTAGTTTCTCACTTGCTTAGGTACAAAACTTGATGTTGAGTCACATAGTAGTAAATTCAGCAGCAAATACCAGAAAAGCAGTCAAGTGACTTGCATCAAATAGTGACTTATGTTTTCTCATATAACAAGAATTCTGGAAGAAGGTAATGCAGGTATGGTGATTCTGTTAGAGATCCAAGCCTTTTCTTCCATTTCATTTCATCATCTTCAGCATATTAGCTTGTTGTCTGGTGATTGAAAGACAACTCTTTATCCCTAGATGTCACATCCATGTTTCAAACAGGAAGAAGAAAGGAAGGGGAGAAGTATAGGCAGACTTCTACATATATTTCATTAGCCAGAACTGTGTCAGATGGCTACTCCTAGTTGCATGAGAAGTTAGACAATTGAATTTTTCCCTCTTATAGCCTCTAACAAAAAGCCAGACACAAAGGAGGGGGTTTGGAGGAGGTTGGATGAGGTAATTTATGTCTTTATAGATTTCATGGTTGAAATATTTTATACTGGAGGATGAAGATGATAATAAATTTTAAAAGGCATTATGCTGTTGGAGTTAGCCAACTGTTAGGATGGTTTTTCATTGGAACTTGAAAATAGACCTGTTGACAAAGGGGAAAGAAGACATAAAGTAAATTTTACATTAGTAGCTTATCAGACAGTTTGGTAACAATTTATATATATTACCTCATTTAATATTCACAATGAGCTTATAAAATATTTCTTCATTTTAGAGATGAAAAACTGAGAGTCAAATATATTAAATAATGTATCTAAAGTCACAGTCAGTAAGTGATATGGTCAGTGAGAAAACAAGTGGCTTTTACTATTAAAATAGCAAATAACTCATATTCCGAGAATTATAGGGAGGATTTCCTTATGGGTGTATAAAATTCCACTTTTCATTCTATAAAGCAAAACTGAGGTGCTTGCTGGTTCAGTGGTGAGGAGTGTATACTACTGGGTTGGCCAAAAAGTGCCTTTGGTTTTTAAGTAAAAATAAGACACATTTTTCATTTTCACCAAGAACTTTATTGAACAGCAGAATTGACCCAATTTCACTTCCAAGAAGTAAGCACTATCAATAGTTTAGAGGAGGTTCTTTTCAGACTTTTTAATACAATCTCACTTGTGTGATGTGTGGAAGAGTCAACTTTCATTGAAAATGCATTCTATCTATATACTAGATATCTTTCTTTTCTCCCAACCCCACTCCCCATACTTCTCAGCTTTGGTCCTGTGTCCTGGGTGGCTTTCTTGCCCTCTGTCTTCCAATTTGGTTTCCCTGTTAAAGGCAGTAACAGAAGTTAAGAAAATGGGAAGAAAATAAGATTAGGGTATTTGTTACCCAGACCCCTTTCACTGAGTTCCTGTGTACAGGTTTTACCTTTCCAGTGTAAACAACAGCTCTGTGTGCAGACTGCCCTATCCCTACAGCTATGTCTCTGGGTTCAGAGTCTGCTTCTTCTCCTTCTAAATTTAGGCTGAGGGGTGTCAACAGCATTCTGTTGTCACTCCCCTTGAGATACTGTACCTTCCTTTTCCTAAGCCCTTTGTGAATAGTTTTTGTTAAACTCATGCATTTATATGTATATGTATTTCTGTATTCAAGAGTATCTTCCCATTAGGATGTAGTGTGCTAGGTGGGTAAATGGTTTACATAGTTTTTTTCAAAGGCTTTTGTTTTCTCAATTGAGAAAATCATCATGTAAACAATAGGCCCTTATTACTTGCTGTTAAAATATCAAATTCACATCTTTTTTCTGGAAAAACAAGTGAAATCCATCTGTATGCTGGCATAAATAATATATTCATATTTATATACAAATTTATATGAATAATCATGGTACTATATATAAGAAAAGAGGATGTGGGAAATAACAAAACCCTCTACAAATTACAGTAATTTAGGGTCATCAAACAAGGTTACAGAGTTTTTTTTAACAGTAAAAACCATCAAAACTATCACTCTGACATGACCAATTACAAATCCAATCTTCTCTGTAAGGTGTATAGATCTTTGAGAGAGCTTGGAAAAAAATCCTGAAGATGGATGGATGGTTTGTTTTGGTTTTGCTTTTTTTTTTCTTTTTTGCAGATACTTTTGTCTGTTGTACGTATTTCTGTGTAGTTAGTTGAAATCAGTGCTTCCCTTTAAAGCCTTCCCCAACAAACACAAATTCCATGAATGACATTGCTCGGGCCTTACATCACATATCTACAAATATACTGATGTTCATTCCCTGCACCTTCTATACTTAGCTCTTGACTATTTCTCATTCATTGTCATTCTCTTTCTTGTGATCTTGTATGAGGCAAGGCTTTTGAAGGGTTGGGTTTCTTCAGGTCCAAATTCTGGGGTGTACATATTCCACTGGCATTCCAGAATGAGCTGGATATTTTCGTGTTCAGGATGTTGAACTTGGAATTCTGAACAAGCTGACAGGCTGCTGTTACCAAGCTCTTGAAAGTCATTACCAATATGTAGAAGTATCTCCTTCCTGTATTTTTCTAAATATTCATTAGAATTCACTTTCCTTCCTAATTCCTCTATGTAAAAATGTGTAGGCTTTCACCTCCAAGATATCCCACTGTCTTAGGAATGCTTGATATATTAATTGTATCACTACAACAATTGTCTGTTTGGTCCCGGGACCTTGTGGGAAGGTGTCGGTTGGTTCTGATTTTATGGATGAGAAGTTAGAGAGGCTGATTAGAACTGAGGAAGCAAATTGGTTTGTAATGGTTTATAATTTGTTGAGCTTTGAACTTAAGCTCATAAAGCTTAGCAGGGTTGTCTTTCTGTTTTGAAGATCTGGGATCCCAGGCCAATCATCTACTCATGATATGTAGAGGCCACTTCAGGAAACTGTCATCTCAATGGGAGGTCCAGCTGGACATCATTCATGAAGTCCCATTTTGCCCTTACTTCTATGCCTTGATAGCCCAGTAAGATGCAAAAGAATAATTTAAAATATGATAAAATAATTATGTAAGGAATATGCCTACATACACTTTAATACTATTTTTCTTTTTTCATCTTGGGTAAAGCAGTTGGTATGTGGCTTTTTTAGCAGACTGAACAACATTAGCAAAGCCACGATTTAATTTTGCTTCTGTAAATTAATAAACAATCTCAGTGTCTGTGTGGAGAAAGATGAGCAAAAGCTTCAGAATAATTGAAGACAAGTACAAGAAAGGTAATTGACAGGCATCTACATGCCTCTTCTTAGTTCATGTTAGAATATACAGTGAGGAGAGACCAATCATTGCTCAGAATTACTGCCTCAACAGATCTGTTTTGAAACTAATAAATGATCTCAAAATATCTCAAGGCAATGCATTATATTGGGTTGGCCAAAAGTTCCTTCAGTTTTTAAGTGAAAATTAAAGGCACAGTTTTCATTTTCACTAAGAACTTTATTGAACAGTGTACTCACCATTTTGTTCCATTACCTTCTGCCATTTTTCAGGCAACTTCATAATTCTATCTTCCCCAAACTTTTTATCTTTCTGAGTAAAGAACTGTTCCAGGTGCCTTTTACAGTCTTTCAGGGAATTGAAATTTTTTCCATTAAGAGAATTTTGGAAAGACCAAAATAAATGGAAATCTGAAGGTGCAATGTCTGGTGAGTACACCGGATGAATCAGAACTTCCCAGCTAAGCTGTAACAGTTTTTGTCTGATCATCAGAGAAACATGCAGCCTTGCATTATCCTGGTGGAAGATTATGTGTTTTCTTTTGACTAATTCTGGACGCTTTTTGTTGAGTGCTGTTTTCAGTTGGTCTAATTGGGAGCAGTACTTGTTGGAATTAATCATCGTTTGGTTTTCTGGAAGGAGCTCATGTTAGAAGACTCCCTTCCAATCCCACCATATACACAACATCACCTTCTTTGGATGAAGACTGGCCTTTGGTGTGGTTGGTGGTGGTTCATTTTGCTTGCCCCACAATCTCTTCCATTCCACATTATTGTACAGTATCCACTTTTCATTGCCCATCACGATTTGTTTTAAAAACGGAACATTTTCATTACATTTCAGTAGAGAATCACGTGTGGAAATACGGTCAAGAAGATTTTTTTTGCTTAACTTTTGTGGAATCCAAACATCAACCAATTAAAATAACCAGACCGGTGCAAATGATTTTCAGTGCTTGATTTGGATATTTTGAGTATGTCAGCTATCTCCCTCATGGTATAATGTTGATTGTTCTGAATGTCTCGATTTGATCGCAATCAACTTTAACTAGTCTACCCGACCATGGAGCATCGTCCAGCGAAAAATCTCCAGCATGAAACGTTGCATACCACTTTTGACATGTTCAGTCAGCCACAGCACCTTCTCCATACACTGCACAAATCTTTTTTTGCATTTCGGTTGCGTTTTTACCTTACTTGAAATAATAAAGCATAATATGCTGAAAATGTTGCTTTTTTCTTCCATCTTCAATATTAAAATGGCTACCCAAAAATTCACCAATTTTGACATCTTTTTTTAAATGCACACTGATATGACAGCTGTCACATACAGTTTAACAAAATTGTTTCAAATGAAGTTAAAGACAACTAAGTGCTACTAGAGCCATTTTATGGAAAACAATGAACAAACCTTTTGGCCAACCCAATACATGGTAAATTCAGAGTGGCCTGTTCTTCCAGGAGGTCATATCCAAAAAAGTAGCGTAAAGTGTCACAGGGAACATCAAAACCTCCAACTCCTTACCATTCTTCTGACACATGATGGATGAGCACTGATAATCAAAAAAAAAAAAAAGTGTGAATATATTTCCAGTAAATTTAAAAGCCTGAATATAAACTGAAGAATTTGAATTGCAGGTGATATTTTCATTTTTTCCCAGCTGAAGTTCATAATTTTCAGTAGAGAGTAGTTCATAAGGTAAAGAACTGGTTATAAGTATATAAATAATTAAAATAATATTGAGTGGACACTTACTATGATTAAGCACTCTTCATTTATTCTTGTCAGCTAAACTATTTTGTGGTAATACTGTTATCTTCATTTTATATGATAGACTGCAAGTTCTTAAAGGATAAATAGTTTGCTAAATGGGTAAGGTTTGACCTTAGGTCTCTAATGTCAAAGCTGATGCCTTTAACCACTTTGCTATTTTTTTTTTTTTTTTTTTTTTTTTTGTTTTTTGCGGTATGAGGGCCTCTCACTGTCGCGGCCTCTCCCGTTGCAGAGCACAGGCTCCGGACGCGCAGGCTCAGCGGCCATGGCTCACGGGCCCAGCCGCTCCGCGGCATATGGGATCCTCCCGGACCGGGGCACGAACCCGTATCCCCTGCATCGGCAGGCGGACTCCCAACCACTGCGCCACCAGGGAGGCCCACTTTGCTATTTTTATGTCAAAAATTTTCAGTTTACTGGACCACAGTGGAAACTCAGTTCGGTAAAATATTTTTAGGATATGCAGGAACGTTCAATAACAATATGGTTGAGAATGAGAACAGCTAGCAAAATTAGCAGCTGCTGCCTGTTTTTTACTTCGAAATGGTGCATTTTTTTTTGTTTTTGTAATCTCAGAAGAATAGCATCTGAAGCCCCTAGGAAACCGATAAATTAAAGATAAGCATCTCTGTCCCACTCGTAGGACCAAAACACAATGTGAAAAATACGGCTAAAGCTAACGAATGATCCTCCTGCTGATAGGAACTACTAGTGGAAGTGTTCATATATGGCAGGAGAACAGAGTAAGTCTCATGGATAGAAAGCAGTGGCTGGACTGAGGTTTCAATGTTTGTGAAAGATGATGAAAAAAATAAGACTTGTAACTATCTCTGGGGCTATAGCTTATTTAAATCCCCCTTCTTGGAGGATGGGAGGAAGCAGATATAACCCAATGATCAGGATCTGGGCCAAACCTCTATTACTGAGGAGTTAGAGAAAATTTCAAAATCACTAGACAACACAGGATGAACATTGGAGAGAAAAACAAACCAATAAACTCTCACTTCAGTTTAGCCTACAGAGTTGCTGTTTTGTTATACATGAAGAAAATTAACGCTGAGAAAAGTCATCACCAACATCAAGAGTCAGGAGAAGGATGTAACCAGATAAATGAAAAAGAAAATAAAGCAGTCTGAGAGTGACTTAAAAGTAAATTTGCCAAGGATGGTCCAAGAGAAAATACAAAATGAAACAAAAATGGTCAGAAATATAAGAGACTATAAAGGAGAATCAATTACAGTTACTGGAAATGAAATAAAAGTTCTTTAAATGAAGAGACAAAATTTGAGTATATAGAAGGCACAATTTAAATCTATCATCATTGTAGTAAAGAAAAATCAAAAGACCCTCATTTTTTATGTTTTGGTTGTTTAGCACAGGGGAAAGGCATTTTCTTAATAAACCAAAATAAGCAGGGATGATCAAGGCCTTCAGCAGAATAAAGATAACTAAAAATGTAACCCCTAAATTTTTGCCTTTTTCTTATTCCTTATTAAACAAGAAGATTAATAACATGACATAGTGGTACTTGTAACTTTTTGTGGATAACTGACAGGATTTCTCTATAAATCTTTCTCCTTATATTGGAAAACACTACTTTTTATGAGATGTTACAGAAAAAATTTTTTGCTACATTAGAAAAAATTACCTGTTTCCCATTTCTGGATGTTCTTGTTTTCTCTATTCCAAAATATTTGCCGGTTTTTATGAAGAAAATAGGATCTTAGTCAGAAACTCTACAAATGGTAATGGAAGAGAGAAATGTCTTTTGATAATGGTTAGATTGTAGTTATTTTTCCACCTTTTTCTTCTTGCATTTGAATGCCTAAACAGTAAACCCCAGTGAATGTGTCAACATATTTCTTGGAACACTTGAAACTGCTGTTATTGTCTATCCCTGAATTAAATATTTTTCTGTTTGTAATATAAAACATTTTAATTACAATACAAATTACATGATACCACCATGTAGCACTAAACAAAGAACTAATTTATGTTCTTTCTGCGCTTATCATTTGTTGACTAATTAGTTTCTCTGTGAGACGCCAAGTGACTCATAAATGCAAACCTCCTGAGGATATAAAGGTTAATTTTGAAGTGATTACAAATATTCCAGTAACATTATAATTAATAATTACATTTGTGATGCAGAAATCTTCTAAAGCACCAGTGAGTAATCTCTGTAAATTAGGACACATAGTTGGCATCATTAAGGATGTCTTTGCATTATTCCTTTAATTCAGTCTAGTTTCAGGGTGAAGTGGGATCACATATTAAAACCATCATTAGTCTAAATCCATGACCCTATGTGTTTGTGTGTATGTGTGTGCCTGTGTGAGAGGTACACACACACACACCCGTCTCTGTGCATGCTATCAGTTCATATTCTTAGGCTGAACTTGAGCTATGACTGGACATGTTATGGAATGATTCACTAAGTTATGGAGAAGTCGTCCATTTATATGAGGGTCACAGATGACTCTTGGGAGAGAATTTAACCTATGGAATGAGAGGGTCACAGAGCCTCTTTTCACAAAACATTAATGGAGGGATGATTCTGAGAACAAATGGGCATCTGCTGTTCAGCTATGATTCTGACACCAGCTTATATGCATTATAAATGGTCTTAGGAAGCAAAAGGTTTATGATGTTAAACTGAAGTTGTTTTTTTTCCCCACTAAAATTTCTGAAAGTCCGTGCAATTCTAAAGTGCCACTGATTGGATTTCATCTTGTCTTTTCAGTTCTTAACTGCTGGTAATTGTTAAAGATGTCAAATGGAGTATTTTTTTTTAAATAATAAGTAAAGTACTGAAGTTTAGTACTGATTTAAGTCTTAAGTATTTCAAATTACTTTTACAGTCATCTAACATTACATATCAATAACCTCTCTTTTGAGTGGGAAAGAAAGGAGTAAGTCAACAATGGTCATCAGAAATTTGGTGTAATCTGTAGCCTGTTTTATCACTACCTTAGCGCATATTGATGTGTCATTAATAGAGACAATGATTACATAACATTGCTGGGCTTTCCAGTTGTGATTCTAGGGTAACTTCTCTTCTAAGTTTTATCAATGGGTAATTATAAATAAGAGAGAGTAAAAAAGATAGATTAGAATTAGATTAGATTTAAATTAAATCTCTCCTGGCCTGTTCAATTTGACATCTTAAACCTAATGAATCCAACTGAGCTTCTGATAATTTCCACCAAACCTGCTTCTCCTGCAATCTTCTCCATCTTAGTTTTTGGCAACCCTATCCTTCTAGATGTTCAGGTCAAAGTCCTGAGACAAATTGGGTTCTTTCTTTATTTCAACACATTTTTCTAATATGTCAGGTAATGCTCTCCCCTCTAACTTACAGATATGTCTAAGAATCCAACCACGACTGCACCCCTTGATCAAGCTTCCATCACTCTACCTAGATTATGGCAGTCACCTCCTAATGGTGCTCAGTGTTCGTATCTTTGCCCTCCTCCAACCTGTACTCAGTCCAGCAGTGAGAGTGACCTTTTAAAATATAAGTTTGATTATATTTCTTCTTTACTCCAAATGCTTTGTGTTTTTAAAATTCATTTAAAAGTAAAAGCCAAAACCCTTTATTTTGACCTGTAAGGCCCTATATAGTCTTTCCTCTCATTACTTCTTTGAACTCTTCTACTTCTCTCTTGTCTGCTCCCAGTGTTCTAGTCTCCTTGCTCTTTTAAAAACCACCCATGCATGCTCCTGTCTAAAGTTACTTTTATCAACTGGCCACCCTATTTAAAATTGCCCGGCTTCTATTTCAACCCAATAATTCATATTCACCTTTTCAGCTTTAATTATTTTCCCTTGGCACTTATCCCCAGTAAGCTGTAAATTTTATTTATCTTGTTTTCTTCTGTATCTTCCCATAAAACATAAGATCTATGAGGGTAAGGACTTGTGTGTGTGTTCTTTCCCTGTGAACAGTGCTTAGGACAGAGTAAATGTTAAAGTTTTTAAATGAAAAAGAGGGTCTATCTTATACAAGTAAGAATGCTGTTAAAATGATTTTCTTAAATAAAGCAACAGTAGTTACATTGGCTAAATCAAAGCTATCATGCATGGTACAGGTGAAAGCAGCAATGATGTTTGTTATGGTTTAAAAATCAATGAAATCTATATATTATAATTTTGGATAAATAATGCGTTTTTTAATGTTTATTCTTCAGTTGTCCATACCTAGTCACTTTATTGGTATTATATGTGGAGTCTTGAAAACATTAAAACTTATTAAAATAAATTTTAATACTGTGTAAGTGAGATTAGCCACACTTATTTATTTTTATTCACAGAATACCAATTTTTGATCTCTCTAAATCTTTGATTTAATTTTTTTCATGCTTATAAAATTAACTTTATAAGTAAAGGCCAAATAGGTAGTATTTTTGCTTACTTTCCCACCAAAGGGTGTTTTCTTGTTTGATCAAAATATGGATATGTCCTTGAGATTATGTCATTATTTGAATATGATCTGCCATTTGTGGTAAAGTATTACACAGAGCATTCTCTGCCCACCACCATTATTTGAAAACAGGAAATTATGCTGCTATCACTGTCTTAAACTATATAAGTTCAAGCTGTATAGCATAATGACTTGACTTCACAAGCGTCATGAAATTATTGTCACAATAAGGTTAGTGGACATCTATCATCTCATACAGATAAAAAATAAAAGAAAAAAAATTTGGTGAGAACTCTTAAGATTTACTCTCTTAATTTAATTAGTTCTCTTTTCTCTTTTGAGTAGCAGGAAATAAATATTAGGCTATGCCATATATGGAAATATAATGAAATGTCACTATATTATGTGAAAGCAACTTGCTTTCTTTGGTTTTACCTTTCTTATATGTAAAATGGAGTCCTACTTTCTTTTTATTATTCCCTTTTATTATTAAATTGGACACAGTTGTAGTGAGGCTTAAGTAACATATTTATGGCACTTTGAAAATGATAAAACTATACACGAATGCAGTGGATCATTCTGGATTAATTGGGTCTTTAGTGTTTCTTCCAAGCAAGGCAACTGTGCGGAATGCAATTTTTGAATTAGGAAAAAGATTCTTATATATTTTACATAATTTAAATGCTTATTCCAAAGTATACTCTCACCCCCCACCCCCCAAATGCAATACCAGTTTGTCAGAATCCCCTGTGATTCTGATGGTCTGCGTAAGGGAAAGGATTATCTAGTGCTTGTTTAGCTTTAGAATTCCATCTCAAAAAAATCAGTCAGCAGAGATATCCATAGTTTGCAGCTCTTTTTTTAAACAGCAGTCATGTATGCTTTTTGTTGATAACTTCAGTATTTGATTCTGCTTGTGAAAGTGCTCTGTTTATTGCTTGATGTCATCATTTTGCTAACAAAGCAGCTCCCATTTCAGATACTTTAGGTGAATGGGTTTTCTGAAGAATATTCCCAGTTGTAAGGGAGGAGAATGTTGAAAGGAAAAATAGAAACGTTTTATTTTATGAGAGTAGATTAGAGTTATACTTTCTCTTACTGCTTACAGGTCAGTTGGAAGTAGTGATGATCTCCCTTATGTTACATAATAACTCAGGAGTGAAGGTAATCCTAAATACAAGAGGGCATGAGGCAGTTTAACATAAAATCTGGTGAGCTGAAGGTGAAAATAACACTTTTTCTCAAATTGGCTGCCAGGGGGACATTTACTAGTAGGACACAAACAACTATGTAGTACAACAATTTTTTTGTAATACAGGAACAGTTTTCTTCTAGTTCTCAGACTTCAAATTGTTTTCTTTTATTTAAAACTATTTAAAACACAGAGAATCTTACAAAATTCCATGGGTTGCATTATCTCAGAGAAGTAGGCTTTTGCAGAGCATGTGTATCCCAGAGGAGAGCAAACCTCCAGCATTTCATTACTATCCAGTGTTGACTGTTTGCTTTTGTGTATGTGTTTGTTTTGGTGACTAATTAGAGCAGATATCACTAAAGCCATAGAATTCCTATTAATGCAATCTATAATTTAATGCCTAAAAATTGAGCCACTATAAATAACTAGCTTATATGTAAAACAGAAGTCAAATCTATGTAAATACATTTTGATATTTCACAGCCATTACAATGATAACTTCCCAAACTCAGATGACTTCTTCCTCAACCCCTCATAAAATCTCTTTGGAACATTGTAGATTCTCTGTACAATACTTTACAAGTATGTACTCGGAATTTAATTCACTCAGGTTATTCACTCCTGGCCATCTCTGTGGAGAACCTCTTGATGGCACTGTGGCTGGTTGCCACAAAGGGATTTCTGTCTTTCTTTGTGTCATGTCAGTGATATGGCTCAGCTTCAGACTATTTCTCCTCTTGGGGCTACCCTGAGCCCTCAGTATCCCTTACCTTCCCAGATACCTCTGTGAGATTTGATAGAAGATGGTTCTCTCCCAGCCTGTGTTTCTCTTTGTCTCGTAGACCCCAAAGTGATATTGGGTGTGAAAACAGCTCCCATAGATTCTTCTCTAACTGGAATTAAGTTTGGCAGAATTCTATGATGACTCCAAAGATTCCTCCCCTCGGTGAACATGCTATACTATAATCCCCTCCCTTTGAAGGTGGAACCTGTGAATAGGATTCAGTAGTCATTCTCATGACTAGGTTATGTTATATGGCAAAGGTGAGGAGATTTTTGCAGAGGCAATGGAAGTCCCAAATCGGTTAATTTTGAGTTATCAAGAGGGTGATTACTCTGAGTGGGCCTAACCTAATCAGATAAGACATTTAAGAAAGATCCTAGAAGTCAGTGATTTTCCTGTTGGCCTACAGTCCTCCATGAGTTCCATGGCTGCAAGGAACTGAATTTTAGAAACAAATTACGTGGTCTTAGAAGAGGACCCCAAGTCTCAGATGAGACCCCAAACTTGGCCAACACCTTGATCTCAATGTAAGGGACCCTAGGCAGATAACTCACTTAAACTATGTCGAACTTTTCACCTACAGAAACTGAGATAATGAATGGATGTTGTTTAATCTTCTAAATGTGTGGTAATCTGTTATGCATCAATAGAAAACAAATATATCCCTCTTCATTTATAGCACCTTAAAACCAATCAAAAGGGTCCTGCCTTCTTAATTTCCCTCTTCTCTCAATACTCCTTTTCAGATACCTTCACAAAAAATATGTTCCTTCTTTTGTTGCCCTCAGTTTTAAGGTAGTCTCAACCTGGCTCACTTTGCACTTACAGAAATGGAAACTGAGACTGCTTCAATCCAAGTAGGTAACAAGCTTATGTGTAGCGATGTCAACTGGTATGAAAGAAAGTGGTTGTCATAGATCCAGTACAGAAATGAAGACCTTATTTAAAACGAAGAGAGAAAGAGAGTTCACTAGTTATTCTGAACAGGATTTGTCCACAGTGCTAAATGCATGTCACTTATGCTGCCACTTACCATTCTTACGCTCATGTCAGACATTGGTCATTTCTTCACCTTTTTTCCCCCAGTAAGCCTCAGTACAGACTCAGAATCTTTCTTAGAATATCAGTCCAATTATCTTCTAATTAGGAAAGCAAGAGGAATAAAATTTATATTAAAGATTTCACATGTCTGTTAGTAAAGGAAGAGTAGTCATTAATGTCATGCATTTGTTTTCTCTCCTCCCCAAACATCTGTGGAACACCTAGTACCTAGTATGTGATATTGACATATTAGGCACCGACAGTACCACAATGAATAAGATGTCCTGGATAATTCTGTCCTGAAGGATGCATGGTATTTTATTTGGCTCAAATATGAATTACTTAGTACTCAGATATGTTTTATTTTACAGAGTGTGAAAAATTCCCAACTAACTTTTTTTTTTCTGCTTAGAATGTGAATTAATAGGAGTCCTTGAGGAATTATTCCCGGATTCCGTAGAGTAACTTTACATTATCCCTAGTAAATCATTTGAAAGGGAAACTTAAGCTGTTTGAAATCAGATGGGGTTTCAAATTCAGGGCTCTGAGAGGTTATATCACGGATCAAACTTAGAGGGCATATATCTTTAGGATAGGTCTCTGGTCTTGTCTCTAAAAATAAATGGAACCTATTGAAATACCACTAAGTAACATTTTATTTTAAATTGACAGATTTAATCAAAAAGAGGTGAGGTAACCTTGCTGATTTCAAACAGCCTTGTCAGAAATGGAACTGGGATATCTCTGTGTTCTAGGCTCTGTAGAAGAGAGAAAATTAAATAGGGCATCTCATTTGATAAATTTAAATTTAGCAGCTTTTTAAAAAGGCCTCAACAGTAGTAATCAAAGCTCAAGATCATACTGACAAGCCTGAAGTACAAACAAGCAAGAGAAGAAATGGCACAGCTAAAGGAAAGTCTTTGGCATGGGAGAAAGAAGTGATGCAAGTTGATGGAAAGCATGCAGGGACACACAGCAGTAGAAACTGTGGTTCAGAATGTCATGTCCTCTGCCCTTTTGGCATTTTGGGCCCCATCATTCTTAGCTGTGGGGAGCTACCTGTACATTGAAGATGTTTAGCAGCATCCCTACACTCTACCCACCAGATAAAAATGTCATCCCCCACTCCAAGCTGTGACAGCTATAAATATATCCAGACATTCCCAAATGTCCCCTGGGGGCAAAATGACCACTGTTGAGAACCATTGCTCTAGTTGTATGATGTAGTTAACTAAGGTGGAAGTCAGTGTTGCAGGAGACAGCACTTTTGAGTAAGACATTTTATGATTAATTATTTTTGGAAATATTCATTCCTTCATCCAATGAATATTTGTTAAATGCATACTGTGTGCCAGGAGCTGTTTTAAGTGATTGGAACTCATCAGTCAGCAAAAGAGACAAAAATCCCTGCTTTCAATGTAACTAATATTAAATCTCACAGAGAGGTGAGAGGTGCTAAGGGAAAAAAAAAAAGCAGGGTGAGGAGGATCAGGGGTATTAGAGCAGTGGGGGAGGAAGTTTTCAGTTTTAAATATGGAAATGGTTGGAATATAAGGCTGTTAGATTAAAAAAAACTTGAGGGAAAGAACTTATCATTTTTCTCCATTTTTTTTTCCACAGAGCTAATAGAGTGGACAGTACATGGTACTTATACATGTTTACTTATTCATTAAGCAGTTATTTATTGAATAGCTGTTGATTTTCTAGGCACTGAGCTGAGGAGATGATGATAAGCAAAGTAGACATGGTTTCTCCCCTCCTTGCCCATATATGAGAGAGATATCTCAGTGAAAACAGTCACAAAGTAAGATATAAAACTGCAGCTTGGATATTTCTATGAAGAAAAGGCACATGGAGTTATGAGATATAAATCCGATGGACTTGACCTGGGGTGTGTGTAAGTAAAAATTTCCATGAAGAAATGATATTTTAGATGAGTTAAGTGTGCACTGGGGAAAGAGTTGCAGACAAAAGCTGTAAGCAGAAAGAAAAGCATATGCAAATAATCGGTGGTAATTGGAGCTCAGAGAGTTAAGTGGAGGGGATCATGGAGTAATATGAGAAATGAGAGGTAAACTTCAGCTACATCGTGGAGACCATATTGTAAATTTACCTCTCTATGTTAAGAGCAGTGAAAAGCCAATGACGTGGTTTAAGTGGGGATGAGGAGGTCACATGATTAGGTTTGCATATTGAAAATAGAAAATCTAACTGCAGGGAAATAACTAGTTTGAGGGGGATGAGATGGGATGGAGTGTGAATAAAAAAGGCATTTAGGCAGCACGAAGGATGAGAACTGTTTGGTTAGCGAATTGCAATTGGGCTTGGGAGAAATAGATGGATTCTAAAGATGTTTAGAAGGCAAAATCAATAGGCCTTGGTGATCAACTGGATATGATGCTAAGGGGAGCAAGAATAACTCTTAGTCAAAAACTACAAGTATTGATATTTTGGTGATTCTATTGTAAAGTACCAGATTTGGAGAAGTAGTTGGTGAGTTGAGTTTCAGACCCATTCATCTTAAGGTGTTTTTGAGACATCTAGAAGAAATGGTTAGAAAGTGCTATATAGGATGTATGAGACTAAAACTCAAAGATAGGTGTTTTTTTAAATTGAATTCAAAAATTGATAAAATAGGCGATAAAAATAGTAATATTAGTTCCAGTAGTCTCATTTAAGAAGTGGTTAAACAGTCCTATTAGGAGGATGGCCAGAGGATCTATCTCACTTCACCTGGGGTGATGTTTATCTCAGACACAAACTAGACCACTGGTCTTATGGCAGTGTTAGTACCAACAGCATTACAGTTTGCTTACATGTGGTCTGCAGTAGCTTTTGTTAAGGCCAGTGGTAGAAGAGAACCCAGAAGCTGCAGCGTAAACCCACAGTCAGCCTTTGTTGTAGGCACTAAGACCATGAAGGCAGAACCAGTCTTTTTTTCCTCAAGCCACAAATAAATTAATTAACTGACATTTATCATATTTTTAATATCAGTTGAAAACCAAACATATATATATGTTTTTATATATTTAGTGTTTAGTTTTGAACATTTCCTAGAATTCTGTGTAGTATGTATTCCATGAGGGTTAATAATATTCATTACACTGTAAGTAGCATACACATACTGTACCGTTTCACTGTTTTTATTTTTTATTACACTGTTAAATATCTATTTAGTCCTGTCCCTTGATCAGAATGTGAAAGATTGTTGGAATTTGATAGGCTTCCCAAAATAATGGAAATCATACCAAGGTTCATAGGGAAATGGTTTCACATGTGGAGAAAGGAAGGAAGGAAACCATTTTTTTAAAAATTTCTTTTTATTTTAAAGATTTTTTTTGATGTGAACCATTTTTAAAGTCTTTACTGAGTTTATTACAGTACTGATTCTGTTTTATGTTTAGGGTTTTTTTTGGCTACGAGGCATGTGGGATCTTATCTCCCTGACCAGGGATCGAACCCACACCCCCTGCATTGGAAGGCGAAGTCTTCACCACTGGAAGGCCAGGGAAGTCCCAGGAAGGAAAGCATTTTAAAATAGTTCCCAGGAAGTGGTGAGAGAGGAAAAATTTTATGAAAATACATGTGATTATCCTCCCCCCCCACACACAACTAGGAATAACAACACAGAGTTACTTACATGACTTTTAAAACAATATTTATAAAGGCATGACAACCTCATGATGATTTGAATGGGGAAAGACCAAGTTTGAAATACGATGTCAGAGCCTAATGTGTCAGAGAGTACTGAAATATCCATACTTCCTTACAGTGAAGTGTGTGAATTAAGGAAAACTCTGAGTCAGGAAACAAGTTGAATTGTTATGTCACTGACAACTTTGACCTCCATACCTGTCTACATAAGCAATAACTTTATTTTTTACATTTTTAATTGTAGTCATTCTTTGGAAATTCAGTCTATATGCTGTATCAACTGTAGCCTTATAATCTAATTTAGCTACTCTGTAATTACAAAAGGTATTCAATAGGGTGCAAAAGGTTGTCCCATGACAGGCATGCTTTAACGTTTAATGCTTAACTTTTCCTTGCTCAGTTTTTAATGATTTGTAATAATAATTTATGTAGCTCTTTTTTTTACAATTTTTGAAAAGAACTTATGTGTATATGGCATAGTTTTTTTCTTGAAGGCTTAAGTTAGAAAATACATTTTCCTTAATTCTATGAATTCAAACCAACCCTAAACCAATTTCCAATGGATGTTAAATGAATCTTACAAATTCGATTCAAATATCCTCTAGACACAATGAAGTTGAAAAGGAAAAAGAGAAGAGCTTTGCCTTGCCATGAAACCAACTGTTATTTAAAGTTGGTTTCCCTGTTAAATTCTCTTTAATTCTATCTTACTCTATCTTTCCACACATAATTTTACAAATATTTGGATAGTGTGAGAATTGAAAAATGGAGTAAGTCAGTGGTATGGAAGAGAATGCTAAGAATGGCTTAGGTATAAATGGGGAGTTGGAATATGAAAATGTTGCCATTTATAAATCCTTAGGGAAATAATGGACTATTCTAGAGATAAATGAAGATGAGATAATTGGCTATTTGGGAAAAAATGCAGTTCTGCCTTAAACTCAACAGAATAAATTAGAAGTTGATTAGAAATCTAAACTTAATACTGTAAAAGGAGACAATTATCTCTGGAAGTACACTACACAGAACTGATAAATGTGTTTCCCTCTAGGGAAGGGAACTGCAAGACTGTCGGTCAGGCTGTCAGGGAACTCAATTGCCATTTATAGCTTTTTGCATGGTTTAAATTATTTACCATTATTTGTATGTTAAAACAATAAAATAAACACACTCTCAGCAGTGCCACTTTGGGAAATTAATCCTGTAGAAATAAGACGAACATAAACAACATGATGCTACACAAATACTAGAAGAAATTTTATACCTGTGGAAATGGATAGGATTTCCTAAGCATGCTGTTAATCTCAGAAACGATAAAATAATAGTCATATTTGACTTAATTAAAAAATTAGAGTTTTTTCTTCTTTTTCTTTAAGTTGAAAAACATCATGAGCAAAGTTAAAAGAAAAGCAACTCACTGGGAGAAGATCTTTCCAACTTAAGTAGAGTTCCTTTGCCTTATTACTTATTAGCGAACATTGAAGAATTTAGGGAGTTGCTTGACACCCATAGTCTGGAAAGGTCGTGTATTCAGGACATCACACACATAGCATCAGGAGTTTGTGGCATTCTTTCTAAGGTGTTAGTAGCAATGGGGCTTGTCCCTAACTGCCTCCAGGCTCCATATTTCTTCACTCCAAAGTCAGTCTCCTATGAGAGAGAATGGGATTGGCTTAGCTTAAAATTGTATCTCCCTCTATCAGTGCTGCCCAAGAAAACTTTCTGTGAGGATCCAATATGCTAATCATTAACCTTACCTGAATACTGAGCACATGCAACATGGCAAGTATAACTGAAAAGAAGAATTTAAAATTTTATGTAACTACATTAATTTAAATTTAAGTACCCATATGTGACTATTGGCATAGTGAATACTGACTCTATAAGCAGGAAGGTACTGGTGTAGGGTTTTGTCGAAAATCTACACCACTATCCTCCTGCCTACAGATATAAGATAGATAAGGCCATTCAGGAAATTCTAAAAAATGGGAAGTTGCTGTGAGCTTGGTCTGTGTATAAATTTATTTGTACTGGTATGGGGTGATAAAAATAATTACCGCTTATTGACTAATACCCTGTGCCAAGCACTCAAATAAATTTTATGTGGATTAATTAATCCTGAAAACAACTAGGAGGTAAGAAGTATTATAATTTTATTATAAAACTGAGGCTTTGAGAACCTTAATGACTGACTCAAGTTAATATAGCTACTAAGAGATAGTCATTATTTCTTTTTTTTTAAACATCTTTATTGGAGTATAATTGCTTTACAGTGGTGTGTTAGTTTCTGCTTTATAACAAAGTGAATCAGTTATACACATACATATGTTCCCATATCTCTTCCCTCTTGCATCTCCCTCCCTCCCACCCTACCTATCCCACCCCTCTAGGTGGTCACAAACCACATAGCTGATCTCCCTATGCTATGCGGCTGCTTCCCACTAGCTATCTGTTTTACATTTGGTAGTGTATATATGTCCATGCCACTCTCTCACTTTGTCACAGCTTACCCTTCCCCCTCTCCATATCCTCAAGTCCATGCTCTAGTAGGTCTGTGTCTTTATTCCCATCTTACCCCTAGGTTCTTCATGACCTTTTTTTTTTTTTTTTTTTCCTTAGATTCCATATATATGTGTTAGCATACAGTATTTGTTTTTCTCTTTCTGACTTACTTCACTCTGTATGACAGACTCTGGGTACATCCACCTCACTACAGATAACTCAATTTCATTTCTTTTTATGGCTGAGTAATATTCCATTGTATATATGTGCCACATCTTCTTTATCCATACATCTGTTGATGGAAACTTAGGTTGCTTCCATGTCCTGGCTATTGTAAATAGAGCTGCAGTGAACATTTTGGTACATGACTCTTTTTGAATTATGGTTTTCTCAGGGTATATGCCTAGTAGTGGGATTGCTGGGTCATATGGTAGTTGTATTTTTAGTTTTTTAAGAAACTTCCATACTGTTCTCCATAGTGATATATCAATTTACATTCCCACCAACACTGCAAGAGGGTTCCCTTTTCTCCACACCCTATCCAGCATTTATTGTTTCTAGATTTTTTGATGATGGCCATTCTGACTGGTGTAAGATGATATCTCATTGTAGTTTTGATTTGCATTTCTCTAATGATTAATGATGTTGAGCATTCTTTCATGTGTTTGTTGGCAATCTGTATATCTTCTTTGTAGAAATGTCTGTTTTGGTCTTCTGCCCATTTTTGGATTGGCTTGTTTGTTTTTTTGTTATTGAGCTACATGAGCTGCTTATACATTTTGGAGATTAATCCTTTGTCAGTTGCATCGTTTGCAAATATTTTCTCCCATTCTGAGGGTTGTCTTTCGATCTTCTTTATGGTTTCCTTTGCTGTGCAAAAGATTTTAAGTTTCATTAGGTCCCATTTGTTTATTTTTGTTTTTATTTCCATTTCTCTAGGAGGTGGGTCCAAAAGGATCTTGCTATGATTTATGTCATAGAGTGTTCTGCCTATGTTTTCCTCTAAGAGTTTGATAGTGTCTGGCCTTACATTTAGGTCTTTAATCCATTTTGAGTTTATTTTTGTGTATGGTGTTAGGGAGTGTTCTAATTTCATTCTTTTACATGTAGCTGTCCAGTTTTCCCAGCACCACTTATTGAAGAGGCTGTCTTTTCTCCACTGTATATTCTTGCCTCCTTTATCAAAGATAAGGTGACCATATGTGTGTAGGTTTATCTTTGGGCTTTCTATCCTGTTCCATTGATCTATATTTCTGTTTTTGTGCCAGTACCATACTGTCTTCAGTACTGTAGTATTTGTAGTATAGTTTGAAGTCAGGGAGCCTGATTCCTCCAGCTTCATTTTTCGTTCTCAAGATTGCTTTGGCTATTCGGGGTCTTTTGTGTTTCCATACAAATTGTGAATTTTTTTGTTCTAGCTCTGTGAAAAACGCCAGTGGTAGTTTGATAGGGATTGCATTGAATCTGTAGATTGCTTTGGGTAGTAGAGTCATTTTCACAATGTTGGTTCTTCCAATCTAAGAACATGGTATATCTCTCCATCTATTTGTATCATCTTTAATTTCTTTCATCAGTGTCTTATAATTTTCTGCATACAGGTCTTTTGTCTCCTTAGGTAGGTTTATTCCTAGATACTTTATTTTTTTCATTGCAATGGTAAATGGGAGTGTTTTTTAATTTCACTTTCAGATTTTTCATCACTAGTGTATAAGAATGCCAGAGATTTCTGTGCAGTAATTTTGTATCCTGCTACTATACCTAATTCACTGATTAGCTCTAGTAGTTTTCGGGTAACATCTTTATGATTCTCTATGTAGAGTATCATGTCATCTGCAAACAGTGACAGCTTTACTTTTTCTTTTCCGATTTGGATTCCTTTTATTTCTTTTTCTTCTCTGATTGCTGTGGTTAAAACTTCCAAAACTGGTTGAATAAGAGTGGTGAGAGTGGGCAACCTTGTCTTGTTCCTGATGTTAGTGGGAATGGTTTCAGTTTTTCACCATTGAGGACGATGTTGGCTATGGGTTTGTCATATATGGCCATTGTTATGTTGAGGAAAGTTCCCCCTATGCCTACATTCTGCAGGGTTTTCATAAATGGGTGTTGAATTTTGTCGAAAGCTTTCTCTGCATCTATTGAGATGATCATATGGTTTTTCTCCTTCAGTTTGTTAATATGGTGTATCACATTGATTGATTTACATATATTGAAGAATCCTTGCATTCCTGGAATAAACCCCACCTGATCATGATGTATGATCCTTTAAATGTGCTGTTGGATTCTGTTTGCTAGTATTTTGTTGAAGGTTTTTGCATCTATGTTCATCAGTGATATTGGCCTGTAGTTTTCTTTCTTTGTGACATCCTTGCCTGGTTTTGGTATCAGGGTGATGGTGGCCTCGTAGAATGAGTTTGGGAGTGCTCCTCCCTCTGCTATATTTTGGAAGAGTTTGAGAAGGATAGGTGTTAGCTCTTCTCTAAGTGTTTGATAGAATTCGCCTGTGAAGCCATTTGGTCCTGGGCTTTTGTTTGTTGGAAGACTTTTTTTTTTTTTTTGCGGTACACAGGCCTCTCACTGTTGTGGCCTCTCCTGTTGCGGAGCACAGACTCCGGATGCGCAGGCTCAGTGGCCATGGCTCACGGGCTTAGCTGCTCCGCAGCATGTGGGATCTTCCTGGACCGGGGCACGAACCCGTGTCCCCTGCATTGGCAGGAGGACTCTCAACCACTGTGCCACCAGGGAAGCCCGTGTTGGAAGATTTTTAATCACAGTTTCAATTTCAGTGCTTGTGCTTGGTCTTTTCATATTTTCTCTTTCTTCCTGGTTCAGTCTCAGCAGGTTGTGCATTTCTAAGAATTTGTCCATTTCTTCCAGGTTGTCCATTTTATTGGCATGGAGTTGCTTGTAGTAATCTCTCATGATCCTTTGTATTTCTGCAGTGTCAGTTGTTACTTCTCCTTTTTCATTTCTAATTATATTGATTTGAATCTTCTCCCTATTTTTCTTGATGAGTCTGGCTAATGATTTATCAATTTTGTTTATCTTCTCAGAGAACCAGCTTTTAGTTTTATTGATCTTTGCTATCGTTTCCTTCATTTCTTTTTCATTTATTTCTGATCTGATCTTTATGATTCCTTTCCTTCTGCTAACTTTGGGGTTTTTTTGTTTTTCTTTCTCTCATTGCTTTAGGTGCAAGGTTAGATTGTTTATTCGAGATGTTTCCTGTTTCTTAAGGTAGGATTGTATTGCTCTAAACTTCCCTCTTAGAACTGCTTTTGTTGTATCCCATAGGTTTTGGGTCGTCGTGTCTCCATTGTCCTTTGTTTCATGGTATTTTTTGATTTCCCCTTTGATTTCTTCAGTGATCACTTCGTTATTAAGTAGTGTATTGTTTAGCCTCCATGTGTTTGTAATTTTTACAGATATTTTTCTGTAATTGATATCTAGTCTCATAGCATTGTGGTTGGAAAAGATACTTGATATGATTTCAATTTTCTTAAATTTACCAAGGCTAGATTTGTGACCCAAGATATGATCTATCCTGGAGAATGTTCCATGAGCACTTGAGAAGAATGTGTACTCTGTTGTTTTTGGATGGAATGTCCTATAAATATCAATTAAGTCCATCTTGTTTAATGTATATCATTTAGAGCTTATGTTTCCTTACTTATTTCCATTTTGGATGATCTGTCCATTGGTGAAACTGGTGTGTTAAAGTCCCCTACTATGAATGTGTTACTGTCGATTTCCCCTTTTATGGCTGTTAGCATTTGCCTTATGTATTGAGGTGCTCCTATGTTGGGTGCATAAATATTTACGATTGTTTTATATTCTTCTTGGATCGATCCCTTGATCATTATGTAGTGTCCTTCTTTGTCTCTTGTAATAGTCTTTATTTTAAAGTCTATTTTGTCTGATATAAGAATTGCTACTCCAGCTTTCTTCTGATTTCCGTTTGCATGGAATATCTTTTTCCATCCCCTCACTTTCAATCTGTATGTGTCCCTAGGTCTGAAGTGGGTCTCTTGTAGACAGCATATATACGGGTCTTATTTCTGTATCCATTCAGCTAGTCTGTGTCTTTTGGAGGGAGCATTTAATCCATTTACATTTAAGGTAATTATTGATATGTATGTTCCTATCACCATTTTCTTAATTGTTTTGGGTTTGTTATTGTAGGTCTTTTTGTTCACTTGTGTTTCTTGCCTAGAGAAGTTCCTTTAGCATTTGTTGTAAAGATGGTTTGGTGGTACTGAACTCTGTCAGCTTTTGCTTGTCTGTAAAGGTTTTAATTTCTCCATCCAATCTGAATGAGATCCTTGCTGGGTTGAGTAATCTTGGTTGTAGGTTTTTCTCCTTCATCACTTTAAATATGTCCTGCCAGTCCCTTCTGGCTTGCAGAGTTTTTGATGAAAGATCAGCTGTTAACCTTATGGGGATTCCCTTGTGTGTTATTTGTTGTTTTTCCCTTGCTGCTTTTAATATGTTTTCTTTGTATTTAATTTTTGACAGTTTGATTAATATGTGTCTTGGCGTGTTTCTCCTTGGATTTATCCTGTATGGGACTCTCTGTGCTTCCTGGACTTGATTAACTATTTCCTCTTCCATATTAGGGAAGTCGTCAACTATAATCTCTTCAAATATTTTCTCAGTCCCTTTCTTTTTCTCTTCTTCTTCTGGGACCCCTATAATTCGAATGTTGGTGTGTTTAACGTTGTCCCAGGGGTCTCTGAGACTCTCCTCAGTTCTTTTCATTCTTTTTTCTTTATTCTGCTCTGCAGTAGTTATTTCCACTATTTTATCTTCCAGGTCACTCATCCGTTCTTCTGCCTCAGTTATTCTGATATTGATCTGCTTTAGAGTATTTTTAATTTCATTTATTGTATTGTTCATCATTGCTTGTTTCCTCTGTACTTCTTCTAGGTCCTTGTTAAATGTTTCTTGCATTTTCTGTATTGTATTTCCAAAATTTTGGATCATCTTTACTATCATTATTCTGAATTCTTTTTCAGGTAGACTGCCTATTTCCTCTTCATTTGTTAGGTCTGGTGGGTTTTTACCTTGCTCCTTCATCTGCTGTGTGTTTTTCTGTCTTTTCATTTTTCTTATCTTACTGTGTTTGGGGTCTCCTTTTCGCAGGCTGCAGGTTTGTAGTTCCCGTTGTTTTTGGTGTCTGTCCCCAGTGGCTAAGCTTGGTTCTGTGGGTTGTGTAGGCTTCCTGGTGGAGGGGACTAGTGCCTGTGTTCTGGTGGATGAGGCTGGATCTTGTCTTTCTGGTGGGCAGGTCCACGTCTGGTGGTGTGTTTTGGGGTGTCTGTGGCCTTATTATGATTTTAGGCAGCCTCTCTGCTAATGGGTGGGGTTGTGTTCCTGTCTTGCAAGTTGTTTGGCATAGGATGTCCAGCACTGTAGCTTGCTGGTCGTTGAGTGAAGCTGGGTGTTGGTGTTGAGATGGAGATCTCTGGGAGATTTTTGCCATTTTATATTAAGTGGAGCTGGGAGGTCTCTTGTGGACCAGTGTCCTGAAGTTGGCTCTCCCACCTCTGTGGCAGTGCCCTGACGCCTGGCTGGAGCACCAAGAGACTGTGCTGCACACGGCCAGAATAAAAGGGAGAAAAAATAGAAAGAAAGGAAGAGGATAAAATAAAATAAAGTAAGATAAAATAAAATAAAGTTATTAAAATAAAAAATAATTATTAAGAAAAAAACTTTTCAAAAGTAAAGAAAAACAAACAAAAAAATAGACGGACAGAACTCTAGGACAAATGGTGAAAGCAAAGCTATACAGACAAAATCTCACACAGAAGCATACACATACACACTCATAAAAAGAGGAAAAGGGGAAAAAATAATCTATCTTGCTCCCAAAGTCCACCTCCGCAATTTGGGATGATTCGTTGTCTATTCACGTATTCCACAGATGCAGGGTACATGAAGTTGATTGTGGAGATTTAATCTTCTGCTTCTGAGGCTGCTGGGAGAAATTTCCCTTTCTCTTCTTTGTTCACACAGCTCCCGGGGTTCTGCTTTGGATTTGGCCCCGCCTCTGCGTGTAGGTCACCTGAGGGCATCTGTTCTTCGCTGAGACAGGACGGGGTTAAAGGAGCCGCTGATTTGGGGGCTCTGGCTCACTCAGGCCGGGAGGAGGAGGGGTACAGATGGGGGGGCGAGCCTGCGGCGGCAGAGGCCGACGTGATGTTGCAGCAGCCTGAGGCACATCGTGTGTTCTCCCAGGGAAGTTGTCCCTGGATCACGGGACCCTGGCAGTGGCGGGCTGCGTAGGCTCCCGGGAGGGGAGGTGTGGATAGTGACCTGTGCTTGCACACAGGCTTCTTGGCGGCGGCAGCAGCAGCCCCAGCGTCCCACACCCATTTCTGGGATCCTCGCTGATAGCCGCCGCTCGTGCCCGTCTCTGGAGCTCCTTTCAGCAGCACTCTTAATCCCCTCTCCTCGCACACCAGGAAACAAAGAGGCAAGAAAAAGTCTCTTGTCTCTTCGGCAGCTCCAGACTTTTCCTCGACTCCCTCCCAGCTAGCCGTGGCACACTAAACCCTTCAGGCTGTGTTCACACCGCCAACCCCAGTCCTCTCCCTTGGATCTAAGCTGTGAAGCCGGAGCCTCAGCTCCCAGCCCCGGCCCATCCCGGCGGGTGAGCAGGCAAGCCTCTTAGCCTGGTGAGTGCTGGTCGGCACCGATCCTCTGTGCGGGAATCTCTCCGCTTTGCCCTCCGCACCCCTGTTGCTGCACTCTCCTCCGTGGCTCTGAAGCTTCCCCCCTCCACCATCTGCATTCTCCACCCACAAAAGGGCTTCTAGTGTGTGGAAACCTTTCCTCCTTCACAGCTCCTTCCCACTGGTGCAGGTCCCATCCCTATTCTTTTGTCTCTGTTTTCTTTTTTCTTTTGCCCTACCCAGGTACGTGGGGAGTTTCTTGCCTTCTGGGAGGTCTGAGGTCTTCTGCCAGCATTCAGTAGGTGTTGTGTAGGAGTTGTTCCACGTGTAGATGTATTTCTGATGTATTTGTGGGGAGGAAGGTGATCTCTGCGTCCTACTCTTCTGCCATCCTCCTGTCTGTCTGTTTTTAGATAGTGAGATTTCTGTTCTGGTGTGATTTTGTTTCATCTTTGTTTGTGTGTTTTTTTTCTTTTTTTGCATCTTTTTATTTTTCAGTCCTATTTTTTTTTATATGTGTCTCTTGAAACCACATACAATTCAGTATTCTTTTTTTCTTTTTTCTTATTAGTTCAGTATTTTTTTAATTCTGTCTAGGAGCCTCTAGATTTCAATGGGTGAGTTTAATCAGTAGACACAGATAGTAATTACTCTTATTTTAGAACTTATTTTTGTCCTATTTTGCAAATTTTCTACTTACTGAACTTTCTGTGTTATTGTTTCTGTTTCTGCTTACCATTGAATAGATGAAACTTTATTCTGTCAGCTCAAAATTATATACTCTTGAATTTTATGGTAACTGTCCTTTAATTAAAAATCAATGCTTTTTATTTACTATTATGTACCTTTTCTTTCCCAACATCTTCTGGATTTGTTTTCCTTATCTGTGAACTTCATCCAAAAGTTTCTTCTGTGTAGGTCTTATAATACTAATCCTCTGAAACCTTGAATGCATGGAAATAGTTTTATTTTTCCTTGACGTTCAGATAATAATTCAGCTGGACCTAAAGCTTTAGGTTCAAAGTTCTTTTCCTTTTATTCTTTAAAAATTATGTTCCATGATCATATTGCATTGTAGATTGCTATTGAGAAGTATATTGTCAAGCATTATAATTACTTGTCCTTTCCAGTGTATCTTTTTAACTACATTGGAGTTAAAAATTGCCCTATTTTTCATTTTTTATTCTCTAGTAATAATTTGTTCACTCCTCTTTGTCAGAGATGTAAAACTCCTCTCTGTATGGACTAAATATCAATCAATCCAATATGTCCATTTTTTCTCTCACAAACATCTTTCCTAGAATCCTGAATCCTTTTTTCTTCCTATCTGCACTGGTCCATCACTAGGCCTTGTGAACAATTCTTGTCTTTGTTTCTCCTTCCGTGTATCCTGATGATTTTGTTAGAGTCACATCTATGTTGAATTTCTATATACCAGATGTTATATCTTTTTTGCTTTATTCAGTCAGTCTGAGGAGCACATTCTCCTCATAATCGTTTTTTTTTCATATAACTGTTTTCTACAATACTGAGAAACATGGTTCTCCTTATGCATTACATTTGTACTTATTTGCTCAAACCTAGAAGATGCATAAAATAGCTTCAAAATTGTTAGCCCATACTCTGTAGTAAAAAAAACCTACCAACTAGAGTACAATATTTGTATATAGTTCTTTTCTATGCTTAGCCTTAGAGAGTATATTCAAAATATTGTTTTCCAACGTTATTTACATTGATTCTCCCCGCCCTTTCAGTGAGTTATATTATTCATTCACAGTACAGCTAGGTTAATTTGTTTCTTTTTGTTCCAAGTTGGCCTCCAAACTCCATCCCTATTGCTCTTATTTATTTACTTAATTGAATCTAAAATATGAACATAGTTATAAGTCAGAAATATATAAAAAATTTATTCAGAGTAGTGTCAATATGCCTCCTGTGATTCCATCTAATCTGTTTTATTCTCCCATTCTTCCCACACAGTTTCTATGCAAAAACCTGTAGATCCTTATGAACCCCTTGCCATATAACCTTCATTACATTAGTTTTATTTATTGCTCCTATGTTTCTATTTGCACAAATGAACAGATGCATGTACATTTTATTATTTCCCGTTATTTCTTGCATTAAGATATTTTCCCTTTGCTTTCTTTAACCTGAAATCACTCCCTATGAGTTCAGAGATTATCTTCTTTGCTTTCTTTTTTTTTTTTGCAACTGCACATTTCTTCATAATATATAGTTACTATATTCAACCACTTGCCTATGTATGGAAATTGTGCTTGTGCCCAATATGTCATAGTTATATACAGTGTTGTCAAATCTCTGAACACCTGCTTTATATTTAATGGGACCCAGATGACTACAGAATGTCTTTAAAGTCAGGTTAGAAAAATTAATAGACTGCAATGAAAGTGATTTTTAAAAATTCAGATATTAGTATTTTTTTCTTTTTAAACCTTCCAATTATACTTTTGAGGATCTGTGATTTGAATTTTTAAAAATAACTTAATATAACTGTATGAACCTTTATTTTTATATACTATGTTTTAAACATAAATAGCTCTATTTTAGTAAATGCTCTAATTGAGAATATTAATTGAACCTATAAAATATTAATAAATAGGTATTTTGATATTGTGCAGTGACTTCAGGCACATAGCACAAATTAATTCACATAGCACAGGTTAATTTTTGTAAAAATTATACAATTTTCTTTTATGCATTCTATAGAAATTTTGGGACTCAGATAATTTTCTTAGGTATTTATGAAATGATTTTGATAATAGTGGATAAGTGTAGGGTGGAAGGCAATAGGAAATACATTTTTGCAAATCAAAGAAATGAATAAATCAAGGTCATGACTTTGTATGTCATTCATTGCAGCTGAGGGTTAGATACTACATAGGTCTCCTCTAGACCATTAATTATGAAGAGACTTTTTGCCAGATGACTTTATTTTCAACTAATGAAAGATAAAGAATTCTTTTCTTTTTAAAATTTTTTTATTGAAATCTAGTTGATTTTCAGTGTTGTGTTAGTTAGGTGTACAGCAAAATGATTCATTTATATATGTATATATATATATATATATATAATATATATAATTTTCCAGATTCTTTTCCATTATAGGTTATTGCAAGATATTAAATACAATTTCCTGTGCTAGACATTGGCTCTTTGTTGTTTATCTTTTTTATATATAGTAGTGTGTATCTGTTAATCCCAAACTCCTAATTTATTCCTCACCCCCCTCCCCTTTGGTAACCGTAAGATTGTTTTCTATGTCTCTGGGTCTGTTTCTGTTTTGTAAATAAGTTCATTTGTATCCTTTTTTTTTTTTAACATTCTACAAATATGTGATATATATTTGTCTTTCTCTGACTTATTTTCACTTAGTATGATAATATCTGGGTCCATCCATTTTGCTGGAAATGGCATTATTTCATTTTTTATGGCTGAGTAATATTCCTTTGTGTGTGTGTGTGTGTGTGTGTATACAAGTAAATTTGTGGTATGTACGTGTGTGTATATATATATAAATACACACACACACATATATGTATATCACATATTCTTTAACTGTTTTTCTGTCGATGGATGCTTAGATTGCTTCCATGTCTTAGGTGTTGTAAATAGTGCTGCTTTGAACATTGGGGTGCATGTATCTTCTCAAATTAGAGATTTATCTGTATATATGCCCAAAAGTGGGATTGGTAGATCATATGGCATATCTGTTTTTAGTTTTTTAAGGAACCTCCATACTGTTCTGCATAGTACCTGCACCAATTTACATTACCACAGTGTAGGGGAAGGTTCCCTTTTCTACACACCCTCTCCAGCATTTATTATTGGTAGACTTTTTGATCATGGCCATTCTGATCTGTGTGAGGTGATCCATCATTGTAGTTTTGATTTGAATTTCTCTAATAATTAGTAATATTAAGCATCTTTTCATGTGTCTGTTGGCCATCTGCATGTCTTCTTTGGAGAAATGTCTGTTTAAGTCTTCTGCCCATTTTTTGATTGGGTGGTTTTCTTTATTTTTTTGATACTGAGTTGTATGTGTTGTTTGTATATTTTGGAAGTTAAGCCCTTCTTGGTCACATCATTTGCAAATATTTTCTCCCAGTCCATAGGTTGTCCTTTTGTTTTGCTAATGGTTTCCTTTGCTGGCAAAAGCTTATAAGTTTGAGTAGGTCCCATTTGTTTATTTTTGCTTTTATTTCTTTTGCCTTGGGAAACTGACCTAAAATGTTGCTATGATTTATGTCAGAAAATGTTTTGCCTGTGTTCTCTTCTAGGAGTTTTATGGTGTCATGTCTTATATTTAAGTCTTTAAGCTATTTTGAGTTTGTTTTTGTGTATGGTGTGAGGGTGTGTTCTAACTTCATTGATTTACATGTGGATGTCCAGCTTTCCAAACATCACTTGTTGAAGAGTCTGTCTTTCCTCCATTCTATATTCTTGCCTCCTTTGTCAAAGATTAATTGACTGTAGGTGTGTGGTTTTATTTCTGGGCTCTCTGTCCTATTCCATTGATTATATTTCTGTGCCAATACCATGCTGTTTTGATTACTGTAGCTTTGTAGTATTGTCTGAAGTCTGGGAGGGTTATGCCTCCAGTTTTGTTCTTTTTCCTCAGGATTGCTTTGGCAATTCTGGGTCTTTTATGGTTCCATATAAATTTTAAGATTATTTGTTTTACTTCTGCGAAAAATGTCATGGGTGATTTGAAGGGGATCACATTAAATCTGTAGATTGCTTCAGGTAGTCTGGTGATTTTAACAATATTAATTCTTCCAATCCAAGAGCATGGGATATCTTTCTACTTCTTTGAACCATCATCAGTGTCTTTTTATCAATGTTTCATACTTATTAGCATATAAGTCTTCTACCTCCTTGGTCAGGTATATTCCTAGGTATTTTATTTATTTTGATGCGATTTTTGAAAAGATTGCCTTTTTTTCTTTTTTTTTTTTCTGATATTTCATTGTTAGTGTAAAGAAATGCAGCTGATTTCTGTATGTTAATCTTGTATCCTGCTACCTTGCTCAGTTTGTTTATCATTTATCATAGTTTTTGTGTGGAGTCTTTAGGGTTTTTTATATAGAGTATCATGTCATTTGCATAAATGACAATTTACCTCTTCCTTTTATTTCCTTTCCTTGTCTGTTTGCTGTGGCTAGGACTTTCAATACTATGTTGAATAGAAGTGGTGAGAGTGGGCCTCCTTGTCTTGTTCCAGATTTTAGCAGGAAGGCTTTCAGCTTTTCATCATTGAGTATTATGTTGGATATGGGTTTGTCATAAATAGCTTTTATTATGTTGAGATATGTTCTGTCTGTACCCACTTTGATGAGAGTTTTTATAATGAATGGACATTGGATTTTATCAAATGCTTTTTCTGCATCTCTTGAGATGATTATATGGTTTTGTCTTTTCTTTGGTTGATGTGGTATATTACATTGACTGATTTGCATATGTTGAAACATTTTTGTGACCCTGGGATGAGTCCAACCTGATCATAGTGTATGATCCTTTTTATATGTTGTTGGATTTGGTTTGATAATATTCTGTTGAGGATTTTTGTATCTATATTCATAAAAAATACTGGCCTGTGGGCTTTCCTGGTGGCACAGTGGTTGGGAGTCTGCCTGCCGATGCAGGGGACACGGGTTCGTGCCCCGGTCCGGGAGGATCCCACATGCCACGGAGCAGCTGGGCCCGTGAGCCATGGCCGCTGGGCCTGTGCGTCCGGAGCCTGTGCTCCGCAACGGGAAAGGCCACAGCAGTGAGAGGCCCGCGTACCGCAAAAAAAAAAAAAATACTGGCCTGTGATTTTTTTTTTTGGTAGTGTTTTTGTCTGGTTTTGGTATCAGGGGTGATGTTTACTTCATAGAATGACTTTGGGAATGTTCTCTTCAGTTTTTTGGAAGAGTTTGAGAAGGATTTCTATAAGTTCTTCTTTGTATGTTTGGTAGCATTCCCCAATGAAGCTGAATGGTCCTGCACTTTTGTTTGTAGGGAGTTTTTTTTTTTTTTTTCCTTTAATTACAGATTCTATTTCACTTCTAGTGATCAGTGTGTTCAAATTATCTATATCTTCTTGATTCTGTTTTGGTGAGCTGTATACATGTGTCTAGAAACCTGTCTATTCTGTGTTGTCCAATTTGTTGGCGTATAATTGTTCATAGTAGTCTCTTACATTTTTTTTTTTTTTGTATTGGGTTGGCCAAAAGTTTCATTCGGGTTTTTCCATAGCATCTTATGGAACATCTTACAGAAAAACCTGAACGAACCTTTTGGCCAACCTAGTATTTCTGCTGTATCATTTTTTATTTCTTCTCTTCCATTTCTTATTTTGTTTATTTGGGTACTCTCTTTTCTTCTTGGTGAACCTGGCCAGAGGTTTGTCATTTTTTTAAATCCTATCAAAAAACAGCTCTTGGTTTTATTGATTTTTTTTAACCTCTATTTTATTTATTTCCTCTCTGATCTTTATTATTTCCTTCCTCCTGCTGAATTTAGGTTTTGTTTGTTCTTCTTTTTCTAATTCTTTATGTGATAGGTTAAGTTGTTTGGGATTTTTCTTGTTTTTTGAGGAAGGGCTGTGTTGCTATGAACTTCACTCTTAAGACTGCTTTTGCTACATTCCATAGATTTTGTATGGTTGTATTTTCATTGTCATTTGTCTCATGGTATTTTTTTTTTTTTTTTTTTTTTGTGGTATGCGGGCCTCTCACTGTTGCGGCCTCTCCCATTGTGGAGCACAGGCTCCGACGTGCAGGCTCAGCGGCCATGGCTCATGGGCTCAGCCGCTCTGCGGCATGTGGGATCTTCCTGGACCGGGGCACGAACCCGTGTCCCCTGCATCGGCAGGCGGACTCTCAACCACTGCACCACTGGGGAAGCCCTGTCTCATGGTATTTTTAATTTCCTCTTTGATTTCATTGTTGAACCATTTTTTTTTTTAGTACGTTGTTTAGTCTCCATGTAATTAACCTTTCTCATTTCTCTTTCTGTGGTTGATGGCTAGTTTCATGCTGCTGTGGTCAGAAAAGATGCTTGGAATAATTTCTATCTTCTTAAATTTTTGCAGCTTGTTTTGTGTCCTAGAATGTGCTCTATCCTAGAGAATGTTCCATGTTCACTTCAAAAGAATGTGTATTCTCTTTTGGAAGTAATATCCTGAAAATATGAATTAAGTCTAACTGTTCTATTGTGTCATTTAGGATATCTGTTGTCATATTTATTTTCTATCTGGAAGATCTGTCCATTGATGTCAGTGGATTGTTAAAGTTTCCTACTCTTATTGTATTCCTATCAATTTTTCCCTTTATGTGTGTTAGTATTTGTTGTATGTATTTAGCTGCTCCTATATTGGGTGAATATGTTAATGAATGTGATATTATCTTCTTATATTCATCCTTTTATCATTTTATAGTGTTCTTCTTTGTCTTTTTTTATGGCATTTGTTTTAAAGTTTATTTTGTCTGATATGAATATTGCTACCCTCGCTTTCTTGTCATTTCCATTTGCATGAAATATCTTTTTCCATCCCCTTAGTTTCAATCTATCTGTGTCCTTTGCCCTAAAGTGGGTCTCTTGTAGGCAGCATATTGTGGACTCTTGTTTTTTTATCCAGTCTGCCACTCTTTGTCTTTTGATTGGAGCATTTAGTCCATTGACATTTAAGGTAATTATTGATTGATATGTATCTATTGCCATTTTACACCTTGTTTTCCAGTTGATTTTGTATTCCTTCTTTGTTCATTTCTTTTTTCTTTTGGTTATTTGATGGTTTTCTTTTGTATTATGCTTGAGTTTTCTTTTTTTTGGTTTTTGTGACTCTACTGTGTGTGTGTGTGTGTGTGTATATATATATATATATATATATATTTTTTTTGCCTTATGCGGGCCTCTCACTGCTGTGGCCTCCCCAACTGGGGAGCACAGGCTCCGGATGCGCAGGCCCAGCGGCCATGACCCATGGGCCCAGCCGCTCCACGGCATGTGGGATCCTCCCAGACCGGGGCACAAACCTGCATCCCCCTCATCGGCAGGTGGACTCCCAACCACTGCTCCACCAGGGAAGCCCTCTATTGTATATTTTTGATTTGTGGTTACCCTGGTTTTCAGGTATGTTAACCCATTACCATATCCACTTGCTTTAGACTGGTACTCATATAAGATCAAACACATTTTTAAAAATCTACATTTTACTTCCCTCCCCCACATTTTATGATTTTGATGTCCTATTTTACATCTTCACATTTATCTTTTTGCTGTTATTGTAGTTATAATCGCTTCCACAAAATTTTCTGATTGCTTTCTAAAATCTGTGTAGTGACTTAAGTGATCTACAGTCTTTTATACATTTGCTTTTCCTACTGCAATTTTTCCCTTTCCTGTATATTCTTGCTTCTTTACTATTTACAGAATACTTTTCAATATCTCTTTAAGGATAGGTTTAATATTGCAGTATTCTGTTAGTTTTTGCTTGTCTGAGAAATTCTTTATCTTTTCTTCTATTCTAAATTATTTTCTTGCTGGTAGAGTATCCTAGGTTGCAGGTCTTTGCAGCTTTGGTTGTATGAGATCTTTTGCCCATGTTCAGTGAGTATTCTGTGAGAACTGTTCCACATGTAGATATATTTTTGATGTATTTGTAGGAGGAGGTGAGCTCCGTGTTTTCTATTCTTCCACCTTGATTGCCAATCAATAATGTAATTTTTTTACATTTTGTGAGGGTTTGAACAAATAAACATATTTCTCCGGATAATTAGGTTTATATGGTATGTCTAAAAAGGTATTATAATTTCATTGAATTTACTTTGGTTGAGCAGAATCAAAATTATTATGACAATGATATATATTCGGTAGCTATTAAAAATACAAGTTGTTATATAAACAGAAATAATGTATGAAATTCCAGTAATTAAATTATATGAAAGCATTTTGTCTATTTATTAATTTTCCTCTATTAATAACACTCCTTTTGGAGGTAAATCCTCTCTTACATAGAGCTCCTCTTTTTTCCTCTGAAAGAGTAGTGAGTATCTTTGGTCCTTTATCTCTTATGCCTGGTTGCCTCTTTTCTCTGGGTGAGGTTCTCTTGGCTGCTCCTAAGGCCCACCATGAATGCCTTTTCTCATTCATTCGCAGGGTCATTGCTTGCCAGCAATCCACTTTTTACTATATAGCATTCATATGACTTTGCTTCTTGTTTCAAGGGTAGAAATTCATAACAGCATTGTAAATTGCCATTTGCAAATATTGGTTTATTATGAATTTATTTGGTTGAAAACAGAATTGTACTGAGATATGTTTGAGAAATATAGGTATCCCCTACTTTTCGAAACTTTGCTTTTTCCCCCTTAGCTTTTACAAAGGAACTGTATTAGTACCTGTTTTCGCTAACTGAAAGAAATCCAAAGAGGATTTTCACTTTTCCAAAAAAAGGTAATTGATTGTTTGCTTTATGCCATTTGGTTTAAGAAAGATTTTATGAGAACGCTCTGCTCTTCTTTTGGGTAGTGGGGGAAATGTGTAATTAAAATTAAATGAAAATACATTCCCATTTGTGTCCAAAGTTTCTGATTGTAAAGGAACAAACCTACTAAGGGCAAACAACACATTTTAAGAATTGAGTCATAAACCTTTCATATCTTCTAAAGTAATCATATAGCTAGGACAGAGTGTATAATAGGTTGCTATTTAAATTCATTATGAGTCATCAGTAGAAGTTGAATTATACTTGATATATTCTCTTAACTAAGGGCAAATTATGTGCTGTCTCTAAGATTTTTATCAGATTATGTGAAAAGAATATTTTCGGCAGCTGGAAAATTCTCTCCTCTCTAACAGTGCATTTGATTTTGACAAAGTCAGTGTTATGATCAGATTCTTCTTTGCATTCTGATGTGAACCACAGAACTCATGCGATACAAGGCATATCATTTAATAAGGCCCTTCAGCCAATCAAAGATGGACCTATTGATGCATCATAGATGCTGTTGGGATCGAAATGTAATGGTCTATTTAGTACTTCCTGGCAATCAACTTTAGCCATGATGCACTCACTGGTGGTCAAGAATAAAAAGTGTGTTTCAGTTAATATATTGAGCAATTTGTCTAGAAAATATGTCTCTGGTCAAACCACTCTAGTGTTTAATATCAGATTTTTGAAAAAGAAACTAAGATCCAGGATTAAATATTTACTGAGGAATCTAGTTAAATATCAAGGAATTTACAGCCCTCTATTTTTCTTCTGTTTCTCATCTCCATCTGACAGCAGCAATTTAGCATAATTTAAGAACGATAAAATAATTAAAATAGCCTTTCACTTATATTCTTGGATTCTGCTGCAGTATCAGCAGGTCTTTGGCTAGGACATTTGAGGGTTACTTTTAGCTTTGGTTTGTGCCCTCCTAAGACAAATCTCATGTAGAAGAGTTCTTGTTTTTGTTATTGTTAATTATAGTTTTAGAGGAATGGCAAAATGAAACAAGTCATTTGACGATAGAATAGACTGTTTTGGATCATATTTTATTGTAATTGAAATAAAAGGATAATGAGTATATTATTAAAAATATTTATTCTTAAGGTACAGAATTTTTTTTTAGTGTTGACAGGCAAATTAACTCTCAATTATGTATAATGGCAGGGAATAGCTTAGTTAGACCAGAGAACCAAATCAAGCGCCTGGGTTTTATAGCATCGTTAACAGCTACCGCGTCTTTGAAAACATGGTTAACATTCTAGAAAATGCAACTATTATGTCTATTAAGAAAACTAAAAATCAGAGTTTCTCCAGTGGTGGACTATTATCAGTTTAAAAACAAAGGTCTTGGTTATTTATAGCCAGAAATGCAGAAATTTTGATCTACTCTGTTCCCTTAGAACTTTTATGTAAAAAAACATAACATGGACTAGTTTGATTTGGATGCCAACTAATTTTCCTTTCCTAAGCTATCCTCTGGAGGAAATTCTAATTAAACAAAGGAAAGGCCAATAAATAAGAACAAGAACAGTGAGAAAAAAAGAGCATCAAGGGGCCTAGATCATTTATGGGATGTACAGCCTGGCAAACCCTAGGTGATAGAGTATTGAAGATTTTATGTTTCAAGCAGGGTAAAGGAGCAAAATACTTTTAGTTAAGAGCAAAACATTTACAATGAAGGGAATCTAGAAAACTTTGATGAAATATGAGAGCTTGGTCATCATGGGAAAAAGTTTAAGAAAAGGTTTATAGCATAGAATATAAAATTATAGATGAAAACATTTTATATTATAGTACATATAGTATAAAATTCTTATTATTATATATAATATACATATTTGTGTATTTTAAATAAAAAGATTTGACAATTAGAAAAAAGAAAAAAAGAACTTGGCTTCACTTCATGGGAGCACAAATACCAGACATGACTTTGAAGAAGTGCTAGGTTAAATTGTTGATTCAAAAGAATAAGTGACATCAGAATAGTTGTTCTTTAAAAGAAATATGATTTGATAAGTCTCTTTCTTAAGTCATATTTTTAAAAAAAATTAGATATTTTTTAATATTTTTATGGGAATATATTTGATATACAATATTATATTTGTTTCAGATGTAGAACATAGTGATTCAGCATTTATATACATTACAAATTGATCACCACATTAAATCTGTTAACCATCTGTCAGCATAAGAAACTATACAATATTATTAACTGTATCACCTATGATGTGCATTACAATTCTGTACTTATTTTATAATTAGAATTTCGTACTCTTTAATCCCCTTTACCCACTTTTCCCACGTCCCATCCCCTCCCATCTGACAACCTTTGTTCTCTGTATCTATGGGTCTGTTTATGTTTTGTTTATTCATTTGTTTTTTAGATTCCACATGAAAGTGAGGTTGTATGGTTTTTGTCTTTCTCTGACATTTCACTTAGCATAATACCCTCTAGGTCCATTCATGTTGTTGCATAATAGCAAGATTTCATTCTTTCTTGTGGCTGAATAATATTCCATTGTGTGTATAACATGTCTTCTATATCCAGTCATCTATCAGTGGGCATCTTCCTCACAGTGACTTAATGAAGCATAAAATACTCTTTATTTGGTCTAAATTGTAAGTTTCCCAAGTTCAAATATCTCATCATGTTTTTTCAACATAGGAGCAGAGAAAAAATTGTATTTACACATTAAAATCTACTCTGGAAATTCAGCAAACTATCCCGTGCTCTGTCTCTGCCCCATCAATGAAATCAGAAACTTTGGGAGTAGGAACAAGGCGTGGATATTTTCCTTCTTTATATTATAAGATAAAACACAGATACTGAAAACCTCACCAAAAATGTATGTTATTCTATAGATTATTATACTTGTATAACCACCACACAGACCAAAAAATAGAACTTTGTCATTCTCACCCCAGAAACTCTTTCCTTATGTCCCATCCTAATCACAACCTTTTTTTATCCCTCCAAAGTAGTCACTATTTGTCTTGTGTACTAAATCACTTCTTTGTGTTCCTTTATAATTTTATCACCCAAGACTGCATTTTGGACACTATAATTCAGTCTTGCTCATTTTAAAAGCATTTTTACTTCTTTTATGCCTTCATCCTTTCTTTTTGTTAAAATTTATCTGTTGAAGAACCTGAGTTTTAGTAGCCACTGAAAAATGGAGATATTCAAATTCAGTACTTTATCTATTATTTGGTTATCTAGTAATAAAGCTTATATAGGAAAGGCAAAATAATGCTTGATTGTTTTCCTTTATTTACCAGTTTTCAAGATAAAGAATTATTTTCCTTTCATTCTCCATCCTCAAGTAAATTTTATATACTCATAGATTCATGTATATTTGGAAGGTTTAGAAGGCTTAATTGCATTTCCTGTAAGAAGGAAGTTCAAATTTTCCCATCTTTGGGTAGGAGGAGATTCTTTAGATTGACTCTAGAGGCTTTTTGACCTTACATGAGCCTTGATAACTTCTTTGCAATTTGATTATGATAAGATGTTTCAGGCTCACCTTGTGCATTCCCTAGACCTAGAAGGAGATGTTTTTCTAAGAAGGCCTTGTTTTGTTGATTGTGTAATAGTATTTTTAAGACCACAATCTGTGCACTAGGGATGCCCAGCATTAACCTGGCTGGTCATTGCTTTTCGACCTCTTTGGTGGACAGAGCTAGAAGGTAGGTATAGATATAGATATATCGTATATATATAATATATGATAAAACACTTCATGATCTCATACTGATTCTTCCAATCAAATTCATTAATACTTAACCTTATCTATATTATATTTGTATCTTTTTTCTTCCAAACCAGGAATCAGCATTCTCAAGATCATAGGAAATGCAATTTAGAATAACTGCTCTTTTCTTTTATCATACCACGTAATCACAGTAGTCTCAGAATATCAATGTTGTTAGTATCACTGCCAACCTAATCTATCCTGTATGCATATTAGCCTTGACACACTGTGCTTTCTCCTTTCTAATGTCTTCTAATTGTAGTTCTACAAGTAACTATATGTTTAATGCTCATCACAAGTCTTTATGCCAATGTCTGTCTAGTTATTTGACTGCCTGAAGCTAACCCTAGTAGATTCCTCAGGAGGTTCTCATGGGACCAATATTCTCTGAGCTCTTCCATGTTGATAACCATTTATGTGTACCTTTTATAAACTCTTTGCTCACATTTAATTTCTTTGAGTATTTTGCATATCTGACTCAATTTTCTTTTGGCAAAAAGCACTGTGGTTGAAAAGTCTGATGATAATCTAACATGTTGAAGTTAAGAACTTTAAATGTGGAGAGGTAAGCAGACAGCAAGAGCTTTATTCTTTGTGCAAGGCTATTCATATATGGATAGGACCTACTAATTTGAATACCTGCAGTGAACTACGTGCTTTATGAACAATATATTAATATTTCCATACTTTCAAGCTCTCCGTACTAAGTCAATTCGATAAAAGAGGACTTTGAGGCCCATGTAAACATTTTACTCTAAAACTGAGGAATTGGAGTTAAAATACAAGTTTACCTAAGATAAAGGCCAAGATCAGTCTACCAGGTTATGTTGTCCTTTAGACAGGGTGACCTCATGTTCTGTTTTTCCTGGGAGAGTCCCAGTTTATGCCTGTCATCCCATAAAAATTACTAATAGGAGCCCACTTTCCCCTAAAATTTTATGTTTTGGAAGATAAATTACATATGTTGTCACATTATTTCTTGACCATCCAGTAATGGATTCAACTTTAAGCTCTTGACCATCCAGTAATGGATTCAACTTTAAGTTGTTAATGTCAACTTTACTGTTTTTCAGTAAAAACATGAGAGCATATATTGAAATCATGAACATCTATATTTTCAGTGCCTGTTCTTCATCTCTTTCTGTGTTCACAAATTGTGTTACATTGCCATCCTTTTAGTATTTGCTGTATACATTGCTACTGAAACTTCTTATGAATGTAAGTCTTCTAGAAAATTAAGGCAAAGAAAAACAAAGTAAAAACTTTACTCTTTTATGTGGTCCAAGTCCTAGCCTTCTGACTTTACCTTGTTGGAGGAAATTACTACTTTTAGTACAGAAATCATGAGGTTTGGCTTTGTAAAAGGGTGGGGAGGGTACCATTTCGCTAGAATAGTAAATGCTTCATCATTTGTATTATTCTTAGGGGCACTAAATTTTACTGAAATTAATGGGGAAACATGGTATAGGTTGAGTCTGATGACATGTAGTCAATCAATTTAAGTTCCTAAGAAAGAGACAGTAGGTCTGTAATGGTCCTCCAGGGAAGCTAGCTACTACATTAGGGCACAGAACCAGGAGACAAAGAAAGAAAATGACACCTGAGCTCCCACCCTCTGGAAGCTAACAGCAGTTTCAGAAACTTATACTGTGCTGTGGTTTTGTGAAATTGCCACACAAAGTAACAAGAAGAAAAGCCCTGAGGAGCTATTTGTAAGACTGATAACACTAGAGATTGGTTGCCAAGAGAGATTCTGTCACAAATCTAATGGGGCTAAAATAGACACTGGCTACTAGACTCCATTTCCTGAATTTAAGTGCTCTGCTGGGGATGGGCACCTTGGATCTGGATCTTACTTGCAGGTGAGGATGCCACTACGTTTATTTTCGGCAGTGTGTGCTGATCAATATATTACTTTAGTATTTATAGAAGAAGGTAAGAGGTTTATATACTATCACCATTGAATTATTTTTAATATTAAAGGGATACAAACCCATTGAAATAAATTCAAAATAGAAAGGTGCATTTTAAAAAGTTAAACTGTCCCAAATCCATCTTCCCTCAGCATGACAACCAATTATATGGATATAACATTGTTAATGTTTTAAAGTGTATCCTTCCAGAGATTTCCTAAGCATATTTAATATATTAACTCTTACCAATAACATAAAATTTAAAAATACATACTTTTCAGCAATTTGCTGGGTCTTTTTAAAATTTTTTCCACTTGAAATTATATCAAGGACAACTTTTACATGTTAGTATAGACAACGTACTTTGGAACTTTTTAACAGCTGCATATTATTCCATTGTTTGGATATACTAGCATGTATGTAATGAGAACCCTTTCCTTTGGGATTTAGGTAATTTCCAGTTTTTTCCTTTTATGAACAGTTTTTTTTTACATATTTATTGGCGTGTAATTGCTTTACAATGGTGTGTTAGTTTCTGCTTTATAACAAAGTGAATCAGCTATACATATACATATATCCCCATATCTCTTCCCTCTTGCGTCTCCCTCCCTCCCACACTCCCTATCTCACCCCTCTGGGTGGTCACAAAGAACTGAGCTGATCTCCCTGTGCTATGTGGCTGCTTCCCACTAGGTATCTATTTTAGGTTTGGTAGTGTATGTATGTCACTCTCTCATTTTGTCCCAGCTTACCCTTCTCCCTCCCCGTGTCCTCAAGTCCATTCTCTAGTAGGTCTGCGTATGAACAGTTCTGTCTTGAACTTCCTAGTATATGTCTCTTTGTACACATATAAGAGTGCATTGGATAGATCTTGCCAAATTTCCCTTCAGTTTACACTCCCAGTCACAGTTATGGTGTATCTGTTTGTCAGCCTTTGCATTTCTGTTAGTGTGAGTTGAAATGTGGTACCCATTTTTATTTAATTTACATTTTTCATTATGAATAAGGTGGACCACCTTTTCTTGTATTTATTGTTCTTAGAACAATGTTGAATAATGGTTAAATATTCAGGCTTTGGAGCTAGATTGTCCGAATCTCAACTCCACCATAAAATAGCAATGTCACCATATCCTAGTAACTTCCCTGTGCCTCACTTTTATCCTATGTAAAATGAAATGAGAGCAATATTATTTACCTTTTGTTGTGAGGATTAAATATGTAAATCATTTATAATAGTTTTTAAGATAGAATAAACATTTGCCATTATTAAACATGGTTTTTAAGGGAATCACATAATTATGTTTTTTGCTTACGTTTTTCTGTTCAGTTATCTTTTTATTGACATGTAAGAGCTTATTTGAAATGAGTCCTCTGTCTCCCTTCTTTAAAATATTAATTTCCTTACATAAGGATTATATCTCTCTGGATTTTAAATAACCAGCATATTTAAGTATTTTAGACAACTTTCAGTTTATTCATTAATTCAAAATTTATTGATCTAAAATTTTATTTTCAAAAAATTGGATAGCATTGATAATACAGAAGTAAAAAATTAAAAATAGGTGATCTTTGCTTTCCTGAAGGTGTAGGGTGGAGATGGAGTCAAGTCGTTGCTATTTTTTTGTTGTTGTTGTTGTTGTTGTTGTTGTTTTTTGCGGTATGCAGGCCTCTCACTGTTGTGGCCTCTCCCGTTGTGGAGCACAGGCTCCGGACGCACAGGCTCAGCGGCCATGGCTCATGGGCCCAGCCGCTCTGTGGCATGTGGGATCTTCCCGGACCGGGGCACAAACCCATGTCCCCTGCATCGGCAGGTGGACTCTCAACCACTGTGCCACCAGGGAAGCCCAAGTCATTGCTGTTTTGCAACAATGCAGTGAAAGCTGTAATAGAACTAATAGAAGTAGCAAAATATTTGGGTGTGCCAAAAAAGAGCCTCTTAGGAAATCAGGGCATGGGTAACATTCCAGCAAGATGGTAGAGTGTTTTTTGGAGATACGAAATTATTCTCTGATGATGATAGAAAGACCCATTTTGGCCCTCTGGAATAAAATGTTGCCGTAGGACTCAATTCAGGGTTATTTCTATGTTTAAGGTCCCATGGGCTCAAATTCTCTGAAGCAAAAAAAAACTGTGACATCATTACTTGATGAGACATAGAGAAACTAAAACTCCCTTAGGAAAAATGAGGAAGAAGTAGTAACTAACTCCATGAGAACTTGTCACTACGAGCTGTACAACCTCTACCTGTCATCCTTTCATGTGTGGAGTTGATGGGGTGTTTGTATGAACATTTGAGTTGTCTTAGTTTTTGGCAGCATTAGTTTATTGATGATTTTTCATAGTCTGTCATCCCATATCATTACTACCATAATTTCCAACAGTGTTAAATTTTCTGAAAAGAAAAATGACATCCAAATTGGCCTATGCAGTTTATTTAAATCACTAAACACTTAAAATGTTGTATTATATCAGTGTTGAAATAAACTTTCTTTCCTCAGTCTTAAGTTTTTCTTAGGCATATAGTTTCTGTAAGCAGGAGTACTCTATGTGGGGTCAGAAATATATCTACATTTTCTACCATTGTGTGAAAACTAACGTAGTTCTTGGTATATGGTTATGGGTACTTTAATTTTGAAATAATCCCCAGAATTAAAGTATTTTAGGATCAAACCTTACACTTGGAAAGATAAAAAGTGATAGTTGGTCAAATATACAATTAATGTTGTAACTTATAAAATATATAGGAAATAACTATACAAATACAGAACTTGAATTTATACATACATATGTATATACACACAAATTTCTACATTGTTTTGTTTTGACTATTTTTTTGTTGTTATTGAAAACATTGTCTTCTTTTATTCATGGACTAATAAATTCAGTTGCAGATTGCTAAATCTCAAAAGGACCCCTGTAAAATTATTTCACTTTATAACATTTCAGGAGGTGTAATGTATTTCTCTTCAAAGGTATATTCCTATTAATGTTTTCAGTTAGTTGAAAAGATTCTCCTTTATCACTGCTGTGTTCTTCCAAAATTAGCTTTTTTGGGATGTCCTTTACTTTTTACCTGCGAAGGGGAAGGAAAAGAAAAAATTATCTCCATAAATTTGTCACAGAAATCAGTAAGCACATGGTGATATTCCAATATACAGGTTCAGCACTCTTGCTTTTGTTAGCCCATAATTCATTTTTGTATACAGCATGGCTATTGGCACCTCAATAGTTCTTAAATTCCTTTTGTATACCCTTATTTTCCCATTTTAGTATTCCCAATTCTCAAGGAGACTGCTCCTTGCTTTGAGTTTTGTAGTGCTTATTTTTTTCTGTCTGGTGGGTACCATTATGTACCAATTAACTTTTTGCAGTGTGTGATTTCTGGTTGACCACTCGAGGTAGGAGGATCAGAGGACATAAAGCTTCCCAATGTTGCCTTTCTGTCCCCTGATGAAGTTATGGTAATAAAAGTTATGACCAGTTACCATACAACAAAATTGCAGAAGTACTGACAATTAATATGCTATTCGCTGTGAAATTATTTTTTTGTCTTCCTGACTTTGTAAGAATTTATAGAGAAACCACAGTGGAATTTTGCTTATACAGGTGGACCTTGGCTCTCCAATATATAAAATATCCATTTCATATGGATTATAAAACAGTATGACTTTTAGAAAAAATCCAGAAGATATTTTTATGTCTTCATGGATAGGCAAACAAAGATAAAGTGATTGTGGTGTGTTTATACAAAGAGATATTGAACAGCAATGCAAAGGAGTGAACTATGGCTACATGAAACAACATGGACAAGTCTTAGATGCATATTATTGAGTAAAGGAAGCCAGATACAAAAGAGTATATATTTTATAATTCCATTTATATGAAGCTCAGGAATAGGCAAAATTTATCTATGATGACAGAAGTCAGAATAGTAGTTACCCTTAAGTGCTGGAGACATGGAGGGCAATGAAGGTAGATTTTTAAGGTGTTGGTAGACATTCTGTTTCTTGTTCCAGAGGATGTTACATGGAGCCATCCACTTCATGAAAATTTCCCTAGCAGTATGGCCATACTCATGCTTTGCGCAGTCTTCTTTGTGTGTGTTACAAAACAAAAGAAAACAAACACCCCCAAAACAAACAAAACAAAATGAAACAAAAAATCGAAAAAAGCCCTTGCAGGTCCTTTTATATTCAGCCTCTTTTTCTTGAGTATGAAATTATACTTGTCTGCATCAGAAATGAGAAGTCTGTTAAAGAAAATATCTTCTATCTTTAGGCATGCATATAAAAATGTGCCTCCTTTGTGACCTTGAGCTCTGAGCAACCCATTCTAGACCTGGTGCCTGGTGAGAACTATGCACTTCTGTAATATAAAGCAGTACGATGTCCACTCCCAAAGACACTTGTAATTCTGAGAGCTTCACTTAACTCTCTTTTGGGTGATGCAGGATTGCCTTGCATGAGAAGCAATAAATTGGCTTTTTTCCTCCTCAGCTCTAGTAGTCTTAGTATTTTGATTGGCTAATTCACACATTTAGGCTCCAAAAACTTCTTGTAGATCAGGGATATTATATTCCTTAAAGAATTTTTAGTCACTGGCACAATATACCCAGATTTTTTTATAGTAGCAACTGACTTCATAAGCTAAGAGTGATACAGTCATTTGATGAGCTTGTTTTTGTTCAGGCACAGTTTGGAGGACGTAAATATCAGAGGGTTTTAGTATTGGAAAATATTCAATATTACCTGTTTGCAAACTTAGAATGCCTTTAATATTGTTACGTGTGCTGCAAATAGTTAACATAACGTGATTAATAAGTACTGGTTTCACCAGTACAAGTCTTTCCACATTGATATACAAAATGTAACATTTTCCTAGGTATTGGTACATTTTTCTTATTATGCCAGGGCCACTAAGAAATGCACACACACACACACACACACACACACACACACAGAGACAAATATAGTGTAAGAATAATAGTATTGCTGATTATGACCCCATTCCTACTCAAAAATGATGCTAAATATTAAAGAATTGGAGAATCTTGTTAATGAAAATTCATAAGGAATGAAAGATTTGCTTAACTTTAAAGACATTTTCTACAATATAGATTTAAATGACATAAAGGCTTTATTCTTTTGGAGTTGTGCCAAGGGCCTGCACTAATATATTATTGAAACCCAAGCGACAGTAACAAAAGGTAAAGAGGGAAAAAGTCAATAGACAGTGGTTGTTTAATGATGGAAAAAAAATTTAATTTGCATTTTTATAGAAGCAATTGATTTTTTAAAACAACAATTGATTATCTACATTGACAGTGCCTTATAGCCAAGCCCTTAATTGCTTTAGTTCATGGCAATTAAGAAAAGATGAAACTTCATTCACAATGGTTTATCTTCATTGGGATGAGTTAAGAGATACAAATTATTTTTAAATACCTTGTTATCATCCTGGCATCATATTACTAAAACAATTCTTGTTATTGTATTTGAATGTCACCTAATTTTACTGCTATAAAACAATTGCATGTATCAGTGAGAATTTTTCTAGGTTAAATAATCTCATATTAATTAATTTAATATCATGACATTTCTCAAAAAAATCTAAATCCAAAAAAAAATACATAAGCAGGATATGTTGCCCGATAAAGAGGGAGTTAGCTTAAAGAATCAGTGGTGTTTAACAGAGATTAACATTAGAGATATTTATTTCATAAAAAGAAATATTGTGGCCAAAATAATTTTTCAACATGGAGGACTCTTCCAGTAGCTTCACATAAATTTTTCTAATAGACCTTCATGAAAATGCCTTTATCAAATTGTAAGATTCCTGACCTCTTCTAAATCAAATAGTGCTAATTGGCTGTGAACCATTGTGTTTCCTGAAGGCATTTTTTTTTGGAAAAGTCATGCTTTTTGCTTTGGTTTGTATTTAACATTTCAAATCACTCATTTGTCACAGAAATAAATGTTCCTTACGTTGCATAACGGCTATTTATGTGAATTTTGGACACATTTCAAGAAAACAATGATAAATATGTTTAATGTGGTCCATTCATATAAAATAGATTAGTCATATTCTTTATTAAAGAAGTAGAAACTCCTGTTCAGTGGAGTTATATGAATCTATAAATGTTGAGTGACAATTGGCTACTTGGCTAAGATCTAGACCCAGCAAACAATCTGAGTAACTTACAAGCAGTTATACTTAGAAATATATTTCTACCTTATCTCACCTTTGATAGAATGAGAGTTACTACTGTGTTGAGGTATGTGGAAAAAGCTTAATGGTCTTGAGATACTCTGTGTGTGGTCAAAAGCAAGGAAAGGAGAAACACAAAAATTTGGAAGAGCCAAGGACAGTTGATGTCAAAATTCTACTCATAGGAAGAAACATACTTTTTTGTTTCTAACTCATAACCCCCCAATACATTTTTCTCTCACATTACCTTAAAAATTAAAACTTGAAAAATTAAAAATTATTTGAGGAAAAATCCAATTAATTAATTATTTATGTTAAAAGGAGTCTTCCTGTAAGAATGTAAATAAATTTTACAGGGTGAGATGGTATCAATCATGTACACCTTAGTGTGAATTTTCTCCAATCAGATGATTTTCCTTCTAAAATTGATAGCAAGTCCACTATATATTCTTAATGTGGCTACATGGGACACAGCATCTTTATTCCTTTTACTTTCAGAGCCTCACTTTGAGATAATTTTTCATCTTTTATCAGTAGTTTTTTCCTTATATGTGATTGTTCTGGTTATAATAGCAGAATTCTTCTCCTTAAATGTGTAGTTATTGAAAACAGCATTTGTTTTCTTATTGAGATCTCCATCCAAAAAATGTCAGCAGTTCTATAAATAAGTCTTTTTTTTGCTTTTAATTGTGTAGCTGAATAAATTGTTCATGTTAGATGGGAGATAGATGAATAATGTCTTTGGTAATGAGTATATATTTCTAACATTCATGCAATGAATACAAAAACTTGGTGCATATCACAACACACAGTTCCATCTGCTGTCTGAAAACAAGGCTTTTTTGTTCCGAAGTTATCTTTGGTTTGTCTTACATTCTCTTTTTCTCACTACCCCTCCTCTTTCTTTTCACTTTGTAGAACAAATGAGCAGGACATACTTTTCCTTAATAGGAAGAGTTACTTGAATATTGGGTCATCACAGCAACACTGGCTATATATTAACTGCCACCAGAACATGGAATCCTGTTGCTCAAAAGTCTTCTCATTCTAGCTGTTACTCAGGAGGTAGAAGTCTCACTTAGATGCTTAACTTGTTTGAGAATCTAATGATTCCCACAAATCTTTATGCTGTGAATTTTTCGAGTTACCAGAAGCTTTTCCTATAATAGAAATAATTGCTTTATGACCAAGAAATTATATCAGAAACATTGTGAAAATTTGAATTCTGTTATGAATAGAATATGGAATAGAATGTATATTTTATATCATGCTCTGATCTTTATATCAAGATTTTTTCATATAAAAAAATTGTCATATATTTTCTGAAGAATGTTTGAAAGACATGTTTAAATTCTTTAAATTAGAATTTTTATGCAACTCCTATAAATATGTGGCTGTGGATATAGTGCAGGCTAATTTACTCAGTAAACAGAAGCAGTTTTGGTGCTCTTTGTGGATTTTACAAAATGGTAGACTAACACAATATTGATAATAATGATAATGTGACCTGGTAACATCAGTACCTTGTAAGAAGAGTCTAAAGCTTAATATTTGGGGCAATAATTACCTTTACTATTGAGACTGTCTTCTTTAAGTCATGCAGGGTGTTGGAAGACATGGCAGGAGGGCAACAATCAGTCTTGTAATGTTGGAATTGCCTGTTCACCTTCATCACGCATTTATTTTCCAAGTGTAAAATAGTATACAATATGTTAAAATATTTTTAAACTACTTTCTGAATAGATAGTATCATACTGATTTAACCACTTTTCTGTCCTTATTAATTATCACTATCATTATGGATATTGTGAACAAATTCTAATTAATTTGGTCTATAGTATGTCACTGAGCTTAATTTTATTACATGTTTCCCAGATGACTTGATTATCAGCAAAATTTGGGAACCTCAAGCTAAGAAGTTAATGAGCTTGTCTTGCAGTTTCACATTATGCTCCTGTTGACTAGGAAATTTACTTTTGGATGGCATACATATTTGTGTTTATATGATAAAAGTTACCTGAAAGTCATTTGTGTTTTAATCTTCTAAAATGTGATATACTAGTATTATAAATATTATGAACTATTTAGACTTAAAGATAGAGCTGGAATGCAAGGAAAAATCAAAGTATTCATGTTTTTCATTGTGATGGAAGTCTCAGTTCTTCCCATTCTGCTCTCTCTTTAGGAGTTCTCTGATATGCATGGTTGTCTGACAATTTCAGGATTTCTGAATTTATGACATATCCTCTGTGCACTGTTTGATTTTGTTTTTGTTTAGCTACCCCTCTTACCCTATCATCAGATGTTCATAATAACATTCCAGGTGATTTGGATTTGGAGTAAAGATAATTTATTTGACAGATGCTCTGGTTGATAATAAATGGCTATAATTACTCAAAGACTTGCTGTTTGGCCAATGCAAGTTTGAGGGTTGATAGAGATGCTGAGATGAAGAAGAGTGAAAGTACAAAAGAAATGAAACTATGCAGGTCTCAAAGAAGAGTATAAAATGTCAAGTTAAGAAAATAGGGCTTCCACAGTAGTTTCCACAGTAACCAGTTAAAATGTGCTATTTAAACTTGAATTTATTAATGTTTATTAAAAGTTCAGTTCCTTTGTCATGCTAGCCACATTTCAAGTGCTCAATAGTCATCAGACAGATGGCTGCCATAGTGGACAGCACAACTATAGGCCATTTCCACCAATACAAAATCATCTATAGGACAGTACTGGGAGAACCAAACCAATCATGCAGAATAAGAAACAGCTAGGATGATAGTCTGCACTAGACCAATTGCCTTTGTAAATGATATATATACCTGTAGTTCAATTAGAAAATTTAATCAAGTTCATTTAAATGTTAATAACAGTTTGAAGTCTAATAGTGAATAGGCTTTAAAATGATCGAGATGATACTAATGATAATAATAGTAATAACAATATGAGCACTCCTTGTGTTTTAAAATTTTTTTCAGATTTTTATTATATGACTGATTTTTAAAATCCATACACTTAACATATTTGCTTGCAATAATCTTTTTCATTGCTCTATGATTTAATATTTATTCTAGTGTCAGTGGATAGGTGGGTTAGAGAAGTACTCTAAATGTGATGACAATCTGGGTTGAAAGTAAATGTATGTAAAAAGAAATATATTGCAAATAGTATATATAAGACCACTGGAGTAACTATATTAACATCAGACAAAATAGACATCATGAGACAAATAATTCTCAAAGATAATGAGAGAAATTATGTAATTAATTTAGGAGAAAGATACATCATTCAAACATTTTTATGTACCTCATCACAGAGCTTCAAACAAAGGAAGTGAATATTTTTAGAATTAGAGGGAGAAATAGACAATTCCACAATCATAGTTTTACATTTTAATACCAATTTCAGAGCGATTGATATAACAACTAGTCAAAGAATCAGAAAAGAAATGTAAGATTCGAAGAATACTGTCAACCACCCTAAATATCTCTAATTGATATTTAGAGAACAAATGCAGAATATACATTATCATCATGTGCAGAGGGCATTTTCAACAATATGAAACATCTGCTGGCCATAATAGAAATCTTAATAAATTTTAAAAGGTTAAGTTATTAAAATTATTAAAAGTGTGTTCTATAATCATAACAGAATAAATTGGAAATCAGTAACAATAAGATTGCTAGAAAAATTCACCCTAAGACAGATAATTAAAAAAATACTTTAAAATAATCCATGGCTCAAATACGAAACTAAAGGGAAATTTTTAGAAATTCAAAACAAATAATAATTTAAAAACAAGTATCAAACTTTGTGAGATACAGTTAAAGCAATGCTTAAAAGATAATTTATATATGTAGATGCTTAAATTAGAAAGGAAGAAATGTCTAAAGTCAATGGCCTAGGGTTCTATTCTAAGTAGTTAAGAAAATAAAAGCAAATTTAAATCAAAGTAAATAGAAAGATCATAAGAATAAAGGCAGAGAAAACATGAAAGAGAAAATATACAAACTTTAGAAAAACTTAACAAAACTAACCTTTGATTCTTTGAAAAGATATCTATAAAAATGATAAAGCCTGAACTAGATTCACCAAGGTAAAAGAGAGAAGATACAAATTACCAGTATCAAGAATGAAAGAGGGATTAGCACTAGATTCTTAAAAGGATAATAAGGAAATATTAACAACTTTATTTCATGAAAACTTGACAAGTTAGATGAAACGGAAAAATTCCTTGAACTATAGAGTTTGACAAACTGACACTGGGTGAAAAAAAAAAACTATGTCCTTATGTCTAATAAATGAATTGAACTTGTGTTTAAATACTTTCCTACAAAGAAAACTTTGGATCTAAACTATTACATTCATAAGTGTTTTGAGGTTTACAACTTACTCTGAAATGAGAAAAAAAAGTGAAATAAAAAAATGGATCAATATAGAAGGATGGATAGCTGGATAGATATGTGCTAAGTATGTGTAGTAAAATTATACTTACAGAATCTAGGTGGAGGACGTATGAGTGTTTCCCATATGCTTCTTTCAGTTTTTCTATGTGCTTGAAGCTTTTCATAATACAATGTTGCAAAAAGCAAAGGGAATAGTCTAGTTAAGTGAATTTCAAATTTTGCTTTTTTGTGAACTTGTGTCAATTAAATCTTTTGTAGAACCATGATATATAAACATTTAAAGCCAAGCTTTTTTGATCACAGATAGGAGATAGTTAAAAATAATTCCTGTTCCTCTATCATTTCTTTCCGTGTACTGACATGCACGCATCTCTGGGACTTCCTAAGATGCTGCAAAATATCATTTTAAAACAGTTTTAATGATTATTGTCATTTCAGTGCCTCATTTTCTCCAAAATATGCTCTTAAATTTTCATCCATATGAAGGAGACTTTTGAAAACATCTGAGGCTTTATATTTCTACTTTATGTATCTCTGAACATGTAAATTTTCATGTTCAGTAAAAATAAAACTGCTTGGTATGTGTGTGTGTGTGTGTGTGTATATGTATGTACCTATACACACATTTGTACATTTCTCATGGATATTGGGAAAAACTTGGAATCTGAAGTAGTGACATATGCACAAAGGATTTTCTTAGACACAGATATCATTACTCTCTTCTTTGACCTTCTCTTCAGGGATTGCAGTCCTGGGAGTTTGGGAACAACATCAGAGAATCTTTGCATTACGTATTTTTTAAAACATAAAATATTTTGGCATCATAAGTATTGTGAGCTTTGGGCTTTTATGGTATGTCTTCATTGGGGAATACTGTACACAACTGAATGCTTATGGGAAGGTCAACAAATTTTCCACTTCAGTATCTTGGATATTTGTTGTTCAGTTGAAAATAGTTCTGTACTCTTCCTTGTGCAATTGTCTTATTCTTTTTCTATCGTGCCCTTGACAGAAACAAATCAAGAAACAATAACAACCTTAATTAACTATGTTTTATACATAATCATAAAAACTAGAGAGCACTTTTTTTTTTTTTTTTTTTTTTTGCGGTACGCGGGCCTCTCACTGTTGTGGCCTATCCCGTTGAGGAGCACAGGCTCCGGACGCGCAGGCTCAGCGGCCATGGCTCACGGGCCTAGCCGCTCCTAGGCACGTGGGATCTTCCCAGACCGGGGCACGAACCCGTGTCCCCTGCACCGGCAGGCGGACTCTCAACCACTGCGCCACCAGGGAAGCCCTAGAGAGCACTTTTGAAGGTTTTCTTTCTTTTGACTTTCTCCAAGCATGCAACAAACAAGCAACTCTAAGAAATGAATCTTATGACTCAATAATAGGAATCATTTTCAAATTTAAAATGTAGAACCACACTATGTACAGTATTTTACATAACCATTCACCTCTGCAGTTAAAAAATCTCCATTGTTAAAAGATCTCACTTTTAAAATTGTATATATCTTCCAAGTCTTCGTTACCTCATGGTGTATGGTTTATGCAAATTGTTGCCTCCCACATATTGTTAAAATACTAAGATTACTACCCAAAACAATTTTCCTGTTTTTCTTAAGCTTCCTGATTTCTGACTGACTTTTTTGTATCCTGATCTCCACTGCTGATATTTTCCTGCATTTCTTCTCTGACTTTCTCTCTTTTCCCAAAGTGAAAGCCTTAGTATTTTCAGCTCTATGCTTTTCCTCTCCCCCAATTAAAAACATCAAAATCTCACTCTACCAACAGAAGCCCTCATGTGGCTCTCTTCTTCCCTGGTTTTGAAACAATAGAGAAACCTGTTTCTTTCTGACTCTTTTCCATTTAACTCTCACATTTTCCCTCTATTCACACATTTAAACTATGTAAAAATATATATACACTATTGGCAGTCATGTTTCTTTTATCTCTTTTTAATAGTTATCCTTTCAGTTCTGTTCCTGTTCCTCAGAATCTAAGTTGCAAATGCTGTTCAATGAAAATATAAAGAATAAAACGTCCTCCCACTTGGCTCTCATTTACTGATGCTTTCCTTTTGCTGAAGTGGATAGAATCTTGGAATGTCCAGTTGGAGGACCTTTCAAATATTACGTTATTCTGCTAGCTTATCTTCTAAAACAGAAATTCAAGCACAGGGCAGTTAGGCAAGTTGCTCTAGACTCTAGGATTCCAGTTTCCTGACCCACAGATTTGAAATCCTCCTAATTTCCAAAAGGAGCAGGACCAAATGTATCTCACCTCAATTATAATAACTAGAACCTGACAGCAAAAAGGGTTTCTGGTACAGCTGAAAGACCTTTTGTTTCTGCCACTGATTTGGTGGGTAACGTTAGAAAACATAGTTTACTTCTCTAAGTTTTAGTTTCTCTATCTCTAAAACAGAGATAATACCTACCTCACCGAAGGTAATAAATATTACATGATGCAGTGAAAGTGAAAATTCCTCATATGTAAGTTTTCCATAATTCATCCATCAATGGCATAACTGAAAACAGAGGACTTCTGGATAATTATAAGTAAAATTTATTGTCACCTTATTAGTTTAATCCTGAAATAATATGTATTGGTATTTGACTTGAATGTACTTGAAAATAGCTAGATTATTAGTGTTCTGCTCTCAGGCAGAAAGCACATGTATTCAAGAGCTAGAAATTAAGTTGTTTTAGGGAAAAGAAATTTAGGTTTGTTTGCACTATTGTTTGTTTAATAGCTGCATTATGAGGACAGTGTGAAATATACACCTATTATATGTGGCTTGTGTCTAAAATTCTAAGAATGGACATGAGGTGTATATCTACACCAGGTTCAGACTAGACCAGAATTACAAAGTCAGGTTATCTTGAGGCAGTAGCTGTTACCCTGTGAGAAAGTGTTGTGCACAGATAAGATGAAGTCTTAGAAATCATTGTTGATTTTGAAAATAGCTCTGGACAATTATAAGAGTGAATTTGAAAGGGTAGATTACAGGGCGATAAGCTGAAGGTAGGGATATTGAGCAAATGTTAGAATAGCTGAGGCGATTCATCTCAAACTCTGCCTCAAATAACTGAACACTTTCTCTGAGAAGTAAGGACAAATCGAGCACAGGTCACCTGAGACATGACAGAACAGACTGATGTATTGGCAGAGACCTGACTCCACAGCCAGGCTAGAAAGAACACTGCTTACCCTGGAAAGGATTAAAGTAACTGCTGCAGGGAGTGGAAGCTTCCTTCTTTCAGTTTTGTTTGTAGTGAAACCAGAAATTTCACTGTAAAGAAATTCTTGCAAGTAATGTGGAAATTCTGGTAAGCTAGGGAAAACTTAGGAAGCAGAAAGGGACCAAAGAGCCTTTTGTAGTCTCAGAAGAGTGCGGGTACCACTGCCATTTCGAAACATAAGCTGAGCTGTGGGGAGGAGAAGCAAATGGCAGGAGATTTCAGCCAGGGTGCCAGTTGATGAAAGCTTTGGTTTAAGGAAAGACATTTGCTTGTATGTCATCACTCAGATTCCACAAAGTTCTTTCCACAGGATGGAGGGATGGAGGCTTGACCCTTGGGGTAGGTATGCAAGTAAGGAGGACTCTTCTTGCAATTAGCTACACAGTAACATATGCTTATTTTCCATCATGAAAAAAAATAATTTACAGAAGATAACTGCGTCTAGAAATCCCACAGAAGAACATGTACCCTTGCGCAGGCCAAAATATTGTCATCATTAGAATTATAGAGGAATAATATTTTGAAATTTTAACAATGAATTTTTTTTTTATTTTGCAAAATAATTTATTAGGGGAAGCAGAAAGAAATCTAAATGAAAAAGAATAAGGTATCACATGCATTTTTTACAAAACAACATAAAAGGGAACTTTAAGGATGCCTTCCAGGATGTAGTAATAAGGATCAGTAATATAATGCAGGGATTGGGCCTGATGGGTGGAAGCAGGAAAATAAGTAAACAGTCACACATTAGAATAGAATTTTATTTTCAGTCTTTCTTTTAGTGTGTAACACTGCACCAAGTCAGTAGTCTTTTTTTAGAGATAATGTTTAATTACCACAGGGTAGGGAAGAAACTATAGAAACGAAGGAAAACAAAAATATTTAAATTATAGCAGATGAACTAGTGCTGAAGCTCTAGTAAAAACTTCACACAATGAATAATAAATCTGAGGGAATGGCAAAATGTGTAAAGGATAGTTTTCTTAAGAAAGATAAAGTCAACCAGATGGAAGGAGGAAAATGAATAGGAAAAGAAGGGCAATAGAGTTAACCTCATAATGTGCTCCCTTTTGCCGGATTCATTCCAGTGAGATGGTGACAGGAATTCCTATATTTTGGGGGACCTTAGAACAGCAGAGGAGTCTGTACCTAGCTTCTTGGAGTGTAGCTCAGGAGATTGTGTTACAATAGAGAAGCCTCATATTCAGCAAAGCATCTGAGTAGTAGGATAGCAATGCTTGGATGAAAAGTTCAAGGGAATGTTCCTGAAGGATGTCTCACTTAAAGGATAACAGCTAAATATCTATGAACCCTCATTTTAGTATGAAAATGGCTGAGAGAGTACTGCTGTGCCTCCAAGGGCTTGGGGCAAGGACAAGAAAAGAAATCAGAATGATAGACGTGTCACTACCTAGAGACTATGTCAATATTTAGGCTACTTCAGCATATGCTAGCAGGGATGAGTGACAGTGATTATGTCATAGAGGCCAAAGCAAACTGTTAGAAGGAAAATTATACATCATCACACAGCAGAATGAGAGATACACCCATCCCAACTTGCACTCTGCCCAGCAGGTGCCCAAATGTATGAAACTCAATATATTCTGAGTGAAGCTGCATTTGCTGAGGTTTGATTTGAAATTGATTTATCTTAAATATAATCGAAATGTTGAATAACTGCTAATTGCACTGTTTAAGTAAAAATACATATTTTTAAATTAATAATTTTTTATCATAATGGGTTGTTGAAATCTGTAGTTTCAGTTGAGTTATAGAAAAACAATACCTTTATTGTATACTTGATTTTTGTGTGTGTGTGTGTGTGTGTTTTGGCTGAAGTGCCTGGGAAACGTATGGGGAGCAACTGAAGCAATGATTGGCTGGACTATAAAATGGTACAACAATTTTGGAAAACAATTTGGCACTTTCTTAGAATGTTAAATATGCATCTACCATACAACACAGCTATTCCACTTCTAGATATTTACTAAAGATAAATGAAAACCTGCATCTTCACAAAGCCTTTTAAACAAATATGTACAGAAGCTCTATTCATAATTGTCAAAACTGTCAACAGTCTAAATATACATAAACAGGTGAATGCATAAACATATTATGGTACTTTCATACATTAGAATAGTACTAAGCAGTAAAAATAAACAAATTATTGATTCAACCACATAGCCGAATCTCAAAATTATTAGGTTAAGTGAAAGAAGAAAGACAAAAAACAGTAAATACCATATGATTCCATTTATTAAAATTCTTAACACTGAAAACTGTAGTGACAAAACAGATAAGTAGCTGCATAAGGATTGGGGTTATTTTACAAGGAGGGGTAATAGGGAGAGAAACAAGGAAACTTGGGAATGACAGATTTCTTCATTGTCTTTAGTATGGTTATGATTTCAAGTTAGTATAAGTATCTCAAAACTGATCAGATTGTTCACTTTAAATATATATGCTTTATTGTATATCAGTTATACCACAATAAAACTATCAAAAATACTGGTCCAAAAAAAAGCAAAAGTGAAATGGAGACTTTTTAAAGCATACAAAATATTATGAAGTGCCTTACAAATTGTTTTGAGCAGTTTGGATTTTATCCTTGGGATAGCAGTGTAAACATTTAATTTGAGAAAACTGTTTTAGTTGTCTGAGTGAGAGATAATGTTGGCCTCTATTAGGGTAGTGACAGTGAAAGTGAAGTAAACCAGATGTATTCAAGATATTGCTTTCTATATAATTTTATCTTACCTTTATTTTTTAGAATATATCTTCGAAAATGACTTGGTCTTCACTTCCTAAGGCACAAATAATTTGTAAGGTTATGTGTTAAATTGTACTGGTTGTTAAATAGCAAGTCAATGTATTATTATTTTTTTTTTGGTTGGTAGCTGGTACAAAATTATCTTAGAGTCCTCTGAATTATTTATTTTGCTATCTTGACACGCTTCTTCATTATTAATATCTCTTGATCTCAATGTCAGTATTGATTTAGCTTTATTCTAGAGTACTATCATGTTTATGAGTGTCTTTTCTCAGTTATGCTATTTTCATAACAACATACACTGACATTCATTCAGTAAATCTTACCCCATAAAGTAATGAATCATGGAATTCCACTGTTCAGAACACTATATTTCACTATACTGTTATTCATACATATGTACACATATATGTATATATAATTTCCATGATACAGAAGTTTTCAGCAGGGATTTTCTTAAGTACTTTATTGTGCCGGTATTCACGTGAAGCAATGAATTTTTAATATTATAAATATTCTACTCCCTTTATGCATACTCTGATTGACTAGTATGCTCAGTAAATGCATGTTTTCCTACATTTTCATACCTAACAAATTGGGGAAATGGAAAACCTGCCAAGATATTACAGACACATCAAGTCTTATCAGGAAAAAATGTGTCAAGCATCTCTATAAATGAGAAAGTGCTTTCTTAGAGACAGCTATGCCATTATACAATACAGTGCAAGTGAAAAGAACTTGAAGCCCTTGGAATTATGAATATGTAAACTTTTTGTTTCCATGAGAGATTAAAATTTGTGTTTTCCTGAACTTCATTTTCAAATGGAACACCCAGAATTAAAAGATTAATTTATAGTTTAGATCATCTTAATCTTACATGGTTGTTATTACAACTCTGCTCCTTTCTTCTTGTCTTCTCCACTCTGTAACCAGAGAATTTTTTCTAAACTATAATGAGACTGTGTCCTTCCTGTGTAAATTCATTTCTTTATTTTCTCAGAAAGAAGTTCAAATTCAACATAACTGGATTCATTGTCTATTCAGTCTCTTTTCTGATTCCTTGTTACTCCTCTCCTCCCAGTTTTCACCATTTGTAGTAGACGCTATAGCTGTGCTTTGAGGTGCCTAAGTGCTTCATGCTTTCTTTCCCACCTCTTCAAGGCTTTATCCAGGTTGTTCCCTCTGCATTTCTGCATGGACTAGTCTCCATTTCTTTAAATTCAATTCTGTTATTTTCCTCTACTTAAAATACACTGCCTTTAGGAAACTTCTTTGACCCTTCCTACAAGACTGAGTTGGGTACCAAGCTATGCTCCCCCAAAGTCCTATGGGATACTTATACTGCCCTTAAATTGCCTGTCAACATGTGGGTCTCTTTCATAGACTATCAGTTCCTTGAAAACTGAAATCTGTCTCAATAATCTGGTAACCATTTTTAATGCTTATTGGAACACACAGCATGTATAATCTAAGTTCTCTCTATTCACTATTTTTTTTCTTTACGGTTCCTCATTATTCTCATTAATGCTGCTTTTCTTAAATTCCATGTAATGACATATTATTTTTGCTATGCCAGCTTCTTTGATTAGTAATTTGCCTTGCATAGTCTTTGTCACCTCTTTATTTTCAAATTTTTTATGTAGTTTTGTGTACCCTTTGTTAGGAGTATACAGCTATACTTGTTTCTATTACTGCTTTTTCTTTTGTTTTACTTGTTAAATTTAATCTAAGGCTGTTTTCAAAAGTGATTTAAATCTATTTGTATTTTTGTTTCTACTAATATATTTTGATGTATTCCTTTACTATTATTTTGTGCTTTCTGATTAACACAATTTGCTTTACTTTCTTTTCCTTTCCTTTACCTTATTGAATTTGTAAAGTTTCATGTTCTCCTTCCTATACAGTAACAATATGGAAGCTAGGTACTGTAGTTACATTTTCATATATATTTAAAATATGACAGCTAAAGGTACAAAGTTTCCTGTTTGCAAGATGAGTAAGTTCTGGAGGTCCAGTGTAAGGTGTGGTGACAATAATGAATAATAGTGTATTTTATATCAGAAATTTGCTAAGACAGTAGATCTCAGGTGCTCCCACCACACACACACAAAATTTAAAAAGAGAAAAATAGGTAACTGAGAAGATGGATATTTTATTAGCTTGATTGTAGTAACCATATCACTATGTCTATTATGTCAAAACCATGTTGTACACTTTAAACATATACAATTTTTATTAAAAAATAAAATAAAAGAATTATACAATGAAAAAATAAAGTAATTGTCCAAAAACGTATGTTATCTAATACAGCCTGAAGTTATTTAGTATCTCTATACTCTTCCTAACAAATGCAGGCCTTGTCCCACTTTACCCAGTGAAAATTTTAATCATTGTTGCTTAGAGATTTAATTTTAATTTTTACAAATCACAGGTTTTATTTTTCAATGACAATAGTTGATTAAATTTTGCAAAATGTCTCATAAATTATTTCTTGCCTAGGCCTTAACTTTTGTCCTGGTGAAATTAATTCTTGAGAATTTTTGATTTCAGTGAGTACGTGATGATAGTAAAGTCTTTGATTTTTTTTGTCTGGAATATTTCTTAAGCCTTTACTCTTAAATAATAATTAGTTGATGATTTTATTTAATAATAGAATGAATATAAAGATGTGAACCTGCAAATATTTTGACCAGAAGTCCTTATAGTCATCAATTTTATGTTCAGTAGTCTTTACCGCAACTATATTGTGAGCTTTTTGCAAGCATGGGCGGAAGAAAAGACATGTTACGAATCAAATATTTTTTAAAATAACATTTGGAATTTTTTTTGAGTCAGGATGTCAAGTAATGAAAATTGTTCACTGAGATTTTTTTTGTATCAAACTACAAATAAAACATGATTTTGTGTCTTCTTTTTGAAATCCATCTTTCTTTTCCTTAACTATATAATGTATTTCCCCTTGCTTCTCAAAGTATTCATCTCAGATTTAAAATATGTTGGAGAATCCTTTAAAGAGAAACTTTTAAGAAACATAGTTTCAGGTGATATACTAGTGGACAGAGAAGGGAAAAAGGAGGAAAGTAACATTAAAAATAATTAGGCCTTCAATCATGTGTTAAAAGTGATGAGCGTAAAAAATTCTGCAGTTCCTGGAACCATAAATTACATTTGATTGATAATCCTTATTATTCCAATCAAGATCTTTTGTTAGCTTAATATAAACAGAATTTTAAACAGAAAACAATTGGAATGCTTTGATTTGTTCTTAAGGAATGAAATAGGGTTGAACCACAGTAAAATAACTTCAGTTGAGGCATTATTTGGATAACAATTTTAAATTGCATTTGTTGCTGATAAGTTTAAATGGGCCAGTGTGACCAGTTGTTTTTGCACTGTCACTTTTTAATACAACCAAGCGTTAGGGTTAGAGTAACAGTAAATGGTTCTTAGCTCTGTACTTAATGATGCTTTAAAAAGCCTAAAGCAGATAATATGATTAGATTTTGTGTAGATGCTATAAAAAGTGACCATATATTTCCATTGCTTAGACAGAGAACAAAAGGAAAGCTACAACATATTTGGACTGACACATTTTACTACATGTGATTTGATCAAACTATTTAGGTTTTATACTGATAGTAGTTTGAATTTATTTGCTCTTTAATGGATAATTTTATTTATTATAGAAGAACTAGAAAACTCATGCGTAGAGCCATTTTCTCCAGATTTTATGTTCTTTTTTTCTCCAAAGTGCTATAAACTCATATAGAATCTTGTAAACAACTCATCATTTGACAAGTCATACAGTGTGTCTAACCTAAGCTGTTTTATTATATTAATATGTCAGTTATTTAATTTTGAATAAAGGATAAGGAATCAAGTTTGGGAGCAGCATGTGGTACAGTAAAAAGATTACTGACGCTTAGAAATACAAAATACAGACTCGGGCCGGGGAGCCTGCTGAGTTCCCAGTCCAATCCCCTGCCCTCCAAAGCCCCCTCAAGGTCTTGTGGGTCCTTGGGGGTGTAGGAAGGAGGCCAGGGAGATCAGGAGAGGCAGGTGGGAGGAGTCATCCAGGAGGAGCAGGAGAGGAGAGTAGGATGTTTGCCCCGCCCACTGAAGCCCAGGAAGCCTGCTAGGCTCACAGGTGAAGCCCCCTGCCATTTGAGACCAGGAGTGGGGGGCAAGCATGGGCCCCTGTTCTTTGAGCCTAAACCCCACCCCCCACAGCTCCCAGGGCCTTTAACAGCCCTGTGGGTGCTGAGCATTGGCCCTGCCCACCACCCAAACCTCACCCTTGCTTAGGCCCTGCACTCCACAGCCAAGGCCTTCCCCACCGCTCCTTTTTTTTTTTTTGGCGGTATGTGGGCCTCTCACTGTTGTGGCCTCTCCCGTTGCGGAGCACAGGCTCCAGACACCCAGCCTCAGCGGCCATGGCTCACGGGCCCAGCCGCTCCGTGGCATGTGGGATCCTCCCGGACCGGGGCACGAACCCGTGTCCCCTGCATTGGCAGGCGGACTCTCAACCACTGAGCCACCAGGGAAGCCCCCCCCCCTTTTTCCTTCACATCTTTATTGGAGTATAATTGCTTTACAATGGTGTGTTAGTTTCTGCTTTATAACAAAGTGAATCAGCTATATGTATACATATATCCCCATATCTCCTCCTTCTTGTGTATCCCTCCCTCCCTCCCTATCCCACCCTTCTAGATGGTCACAAAGCACCGAGCTGATCTCCCTGTGCTATGCAGCTGCTTCCCACTAGCTATCTATTTTACATTTGGTGGCGTATATATGTCCATGCCACTCTCTCACTTTGCTCCAGTTTACCCTTCCCCCTCCCCGTGTCCTCAAGTCCATTCTCTATGTCTGCATCTTTATTCCTGTCCTGCACCTAGGTTCTTCAGAACCATTTTCTTTTAGATATGTGTTAGTGTACCGTATTTGTTTTTCTCTTTCTGACTGACTTCTCTCTGTATGACAGTCCCTAGGTCCATCCAGCTCACTACAAATAACTCAATTTCGTTTCCTTTTATGGCTGAGTAATATTCCATTGTATATGTGTGCCACATCTTCTTTATCCATTCACCTGTCGATGGACACTTAGGTTGCTTCCATGTCCTGGCTATTGTAAATAGTGCTGCAGTGAACATTGTGGTACCTGACTCTTTTTGAATTCTGGTTTTCTCAGTGTATATGCCCAGTAGTGAGATTGCTGGGTCATATGGTAGTCCTATTTTTTAGCTTTTTAAGGAACTTCCATACTGTTCTCCATAGTGGCTGTATCAATTTACATTCCCACCAACAGTACAAGAGGGTTCCCTTTTCTCCACACCCTCTCCAGCATTTATTGTTTTTAGATTTTTTGATGATGGCCATTCTGACTGGTGTGAGGTGATACCTCACTGTAGTTTTGATTTGCATTCTCTAATGATGAGTGATGTTGAGCATCCTTTCATGTGTTTGTTGGCAATCTGTATATCTTCTTTGGAGAAATGTCTGTTTAGGTCTCCTGTCCATTTTTGGATTGGGTTGTTTGTTTTTTTGATGTTGAGCTACATGAGCTGCTTGTAAATTTTGGAGATTAATCCTTTGTCAGTTACTTCATTTGCAAATATTTTCTTCCATTCTGAGGGATGTCTTTTTGTCTTGTTTATGGTTTCCTTTGCTGTGCAAAAGCTTTGAAGTTTCATTAGGTCCCATTTGTTTATTTATTTTTGTTTTTATTTCCATTTCTCTAGGAGGTGGGTCAAAAAGGATCTTACTGTGATTTATGTCATACAGTGTTCAGCCTATGTTTTCCTCTAAGAGTCTGATAGTGTCTGGCCTTACATTTAGGTCTTTAATCCATTTTGAGTTTATTTTTGTGTATGGTGTTATGGAGTGTTCTAATTTCATTCTTTTACATGCAGCTGTCCAGTTTTCCCAGCACCACTTATTGAAGAGGCTGTCTTTTCTCCATTGTATATTCTTGCCTCCTTTATCAAAGATAAGGTGACCATATGTGCGTGCGGGTTTATCTCTGGGCTTTCTATCCTGTTCCATTGATCTATATTTGTGTTTTTGTGCCAGTACCATATTATCTTGATTATCCTCTTCTTCTTTTTTACTATTTTGGTACTGTTGTACCTTCTGGTTGTAGACTCATCTATATTTTTAATTTTATATTCTTCCTAACATATCTGTTAGCTTCCTAGTCTACTTTTATTTTTTACTTTGTTATTATTATTTTTTGCCACCCCAGGTGCCTTGTGGGATCTTGGTTCATGTTCTGGGGGTTGGGCTGAATCTCCTGCAGTGGGTGCTCTGAGTCCGAACCACTGGACTAACAGAGAACCTCAGACCCCAGGGAATATTCATTGGAGTGAGGTCTGATGGAGTTCCTCATCTCAGCACCAAGACCGAGCTCTGCCAATAGCGTACAAACCCCAGTGTTGGAAGCCTCAGACCAAACAACCAGTAAGACAAGAGCACAATCCCACTCATAAAAAAAAAAAAAAAAATGAGAAGGCAAAAAAATATGTCCCCGATGAAGGAGCAAAGTCAGTACCTATAAGACCAAATAAATGAAGAGGAAATAGGCAATCTACTGGAAAAAGAATTCAGAGTAATGATAGTGAAGATTATCCAGACTCTCAGAAATAGAATGGAGGTACTGATTGAGAAAATACAAGAAATGTTTAACAAAGCTTTAGAAGAACTAAAGAACAAACAAACAGATGAACAACACAATAACTGAAATGAAAAGAAGGAAGAAGGAATCAATAACAGAAGGAATCAATAACAGAATAACTGAGGCAGAAGAACGAATAAGTGACCTGGAAGATAAAATAGTGGAAATAACTGAGGGGGAGCAGAATAAAGAGAAAGGAATGAAAAGAATCGAAGACAATCTCAACCTCTGGGACAACACTAAACACACCAACATTCGAATTATGGGAGTCCCAGAAGAAGAAGAGAAAAAGAAAGGGTCTGAGAAAATATTTGAAGAGATTATAGTTGAAAACTTCTGTAACACGGGAAAGGAAATAGTCACCCAAGTCCAGGAAGCACAGAGAGTCCCATACAAGATAAACACTATGAAAAACACACTAAGATACCTATTAATCAAACTAACAAAAATTAAATTCAAAGAAAAAATATTAAAAGCAGCAAGGGAAAAATAAAAAATAACATACAAAGGAATCCCTATAAGGTTATCCGCTGATTTTTTCAGTGGAAACTCTTCAGTCCAGAAGGGAGTGGCAATGTATACTTAAAGTGATGAAAGAGAAAAACCTACAACCAAGATTACGCTACCCAGCAAGGATCTCATTCAGATTTGATGGAGAAGTCAAAAGCTTTTCACACAACCAAAAGCTAAGAGAATTCAGCACCACCAAACCAACAAATGCTAAAGAAACTTCTCTAAGCAGGAAACACAAGAGAAGAAAAAGACCCACAAAAACAAATGCAAAACAATTCAGAAAATGATAATAGGAACATACATATCAGTAATATCCTTGAATGTAAATGGATTAAATGCCCCAACCAAAAGACACAGACTAGCTGAATGGTTACAAAAACAAGGCCCATATATATGCTGCCTACAAGAGACACATTTCAGACCTAGGGACACATCCAGACTGAAAGTGAGGGGATGGGAAAAGATATTACATGAAAATGGAAATCAAAAGAAAGTGGGGGTAGCAATACTCGTATCAGATAAAATAGACTTAAAGACTGTTGCAAGAGACAAGGAGGAACACTACATAATGATCAAAGGATCAATCCAAGGAGAAGATATAACAATTATAAATGTTTATGCACCCAGCATTGGAGCACCTCAATACATCAGGCAAATGCTAACAACCATGAAAGAGAAGTTGACAGTAACACAATAATAGTAGGGGACTTTAACATCTCACTTAAACCAATGGACAGATCATTCAAACAAAAATAAATAAGGAAACACAAGCTTTAAATGACACAGTAGCCCAGATAGTTCTAATTGATATTTATGGAATATTCCACCCAAAAGTGGCAGAATACACTTTCTTCTGAAGTGCACACAGAACATTCTCCAGGATAGATCACATCTTGGGTCACAAATCAAGTCTCGGAAAATTGAAGATAACTGAAATTGTATCATGCATCTTTTCTGACCACAGTGCCATGAGTTTGGAAAGCAATTACAGGAAAAAAACTGTAAAAACCCCACAAATACATGGAGGCTAAATAGTGTGCTTCTGAATAGCCAAGAGATCACTGAAGAAATCAAAGAAGAAATAAAAAAATACATAGAAACAAATGATAACAAAAACACGTTGACCCAAAACCTATGAGATGCAGCAAAAGTAGCTCTAAGAGAGAAGTTTATAGCAATTCTATCTCACCTCAAGAAAGAAGAAAAATCTCAAGTAAGCAGTCTAAAGCCTACACCTAAAGCAACTAGAGAGGGAACAAAGAAAACCCAAAGTCAGTAGAAGGACAGAAATCATAAAGATCAGAGTAGAAATAAATGAAGTAGAAATGAAGAAGACAGTAGCAAAGATCAATAAAATGAAAAGCTGGTTCTTTGAAAAGCTAAACAAAATCGATAAACCGTTAGCCAGACTCATCAAGAAAAAAAGGGAGAGAATGCAAATCAATAAAATTAAAAATGAAAAAGGAGAAAACACAACTGACACTGCAGAAATATGAAGGATTATAAGAGACTACTACAAGCAACTATAGGCCAATAAAATGGACAACCACGAAGAAATGGGCAAATTCTTGGAAACGTACAATTTTCCAAGACTGAATTAGGAAGAATTAGAAAATATAAACAGACCTATCACAAGTAATGAAATTGTAACTGTGATTAAAAGTCTTCCAGCAAACAGAAGTCCAGGACCAGATGGCTTCACAGGTGAATTCTGTCAAACCTGTAGAGAAGAGCTAACACTGATCCTTCTCAAACTTTTCCAAAAAATAGCAGAGGGAGAAATGGTCCCAAATTCATTCTTCAAAGCCACCATCACCCTGATACCAAACCAGAAAAAGATATCACAAAAAAAGAAAGTTATAGACCAATATAACTGATGAATATAGATTCAAAAATCCTGAACAAAATACTAACAAACAGAAACAAACAGCAGATTAAAAAGATCATGCACTGGGCTTCCCTGGTGGCGCAGTGGTTGAGAGTCTGCCTGCCAATGCAGGGGACACGGGTTCGTGGCCCGGTCTGGGAGGATCCCACATGCTGCGGGGCGACTAGGCCTGTGAGCCATGGCCGCTGAGCCTGCGCCTCCGGAGCCTTGCTCTGCAACAGAAGAGGCCACAACAGTGAGAGGCCCACATACCGCAAAAAAAAAAAAAAAAAAATCATGCACCATGATCAAGTGTGAATTATCCCAGGGATGCAAGGATTCTTCAGTATACACAAATCAATCAATGTGATACACCACATTAACAAATTAAGGAATAAAAACCATATGATCATCTCAATAGATGCAGAATAATCTTTTGACAAAATTCAACACCAGTTTATGATAAAAACTCTCCGGAAAATGGGCATAGAGGCAACCTACCTCAACATAATAAAGGCCATATATGACAGACCCACAGCAAGCATCATATTCAATGGTGAAAAACTGAAAGCATTTCCTCTAAGATGAGGAACAAGACAAGGATGTCCACTCTCACCATTCTTACTCAACATAGTTTTGGAAGTCCTAGCCACAGGAATCAGAGAAGAAAAAGAAATAAAAGGAATAGAAATTGGAAAAGAAGAAGTAAAACTGTCACTGTTTGCAGATGATGTGATACTGTACATAGAAAATCCTAAAGATGCCACTAGAAAAGTACTAGAACTAATCAGTGAATTTGGTAAGGTTGCAAGGTACAAAATTAATGCACAGAAATCTCTGGCACTCCTATACACCAACAACAAAAAATCAGAAAGAGGAATTGAGGAAACACTCCCATTTACTATTGCAACAAAAAGAATAAAATACCTAGGAATAAACCTGCCTAAGGAGGTGAAAGACTTGTACTCAGAAAACTATAAAACACTGATGAAAGAAATCTAAGATGACATAAGCAGATGGAGAAATATACCATGTTCTTGGATTGGAAGAATCAATATTGTGAAAATGACTGTACTATCCAAAGGAATCAACAGATTCAGTGCAACCCCTATCAAACTATGAATGTCATTCTTTACAGAATTAGAACAAATAATTTTACCATTTGTATAGAAACACAAAAGACCCCGAATAGCAAAAGCAATCTTGAGAAAGAAAAACAGAGTTGGAGGAATCAGGCTCCCCAACTTCAGGCTATACCACAAAGCCACAGTAATCAAAACAGTATGGTACTGGCACAAACACAGAAATATAGATCAGTGGTACAAGATAGAATGCCCAAAGATAAACCCATGCACATATGGGCACCTAATTTACGACAAAGGAGGCAAGACTATAGAATAGAGAAATGACAGCCTCCTCAATAAGTGGGAAAACTGAACAGCTACATGTAAAAAAATGAAATTAGAACACTACCTAATACCATACACAAAAATAAACTCCAAATGGATTAAAGACTTAAATGTAAGACCAGGCAGTAGAAAACTCTTAGAGGAAAACTTAGGAAAAACATTCTGACATAAACCCCAGCAACATCTTTTTTCACCGACCTCCTAGAGTAATGGAAATAAAAACAAAAATAAGCAAATGACACTTAATTAAACATAAAAGCTTTGCACAGCAAATGAAGCCATAAACAAGACAAAAAGACAACCCTCAGAATGGGAGAAAATATTTGTAAATGAAACAACAGACAAAGGATGAATCCCCAAAATATACAGACAGCTCACGGAGCTCAATATCTAAAAAACAAAGAATCCAGTTAAAAAGTGGGTGGAAAACCTTAATAGACATTTCACCAAAGAAGACACACAGATGACCAAGAGGCACATGAAAACATGCTCAACATCACTAATTATTAGAGAAATGCAAATCAAAACTACAATGAGGTATCACCTCATGCTGGTTACAGTGGCCATTATCAAAAAATCTACAAACAATAAATGCTGGAGAGGGTGTGGAGAAAAGGGAACCCTCCTGCATTGTTGATGGGAATATAAATTGATACAACCACTATGGAAAACAGTATGGAGGTTCCTTAAAAATCTAAAAATAAAACTACCATATGACCCAGCAATCCCACTACTGGGCATATACCCTGAGTAAACCATAATTCAAAAAGAGATATGTGCCACAATGTTCATTGCAGCACTATTTACAATAGCCAGCACATGGAAGCAGCCTAAGTGTCCATCGACAGATGAATGGTTAAAGAAGGTGGGGCACATATATGCAATGGAATATTACTCAGCCATAAAAAGAAATGAAGTTGAGTTATTTGTAGTGAGGTGGATGGACCTAGCGTCTGTCATACAGAGTGAAGTAAGTCACAAAAAGAAAAGCAAATACCATATGCTAACACACATACATGGAATCTAAAAAAAAAAAAAAGGTTCTGATGAGCCTAGTTTCAGGGCACAAATAGATAGACATAGGAAATGTACTTGATGACATGAGGTGGGAGGGCAAAACTGGGACAAAGTGAGGGTGGCATCGACATACATACACTACCGAATGTAAAATCGTTGGTTGGTGGGAAGCAGCAGCATAGCACAGGGGGATTGGCTCGGGGTGCTTTGCGATGATCTAGAGTGGTGGGCTAGGGAGGGTGGCAGGGAGGCTTAAGAGGGAGGGGTTATGAGGACATGTGTATGCATATGGCTGATTAGCTTTGTTGTGCAACAGAAACTAACACAGTATTGTGAAGTTATTATACTCCAATAAAGATATATTAAAAAAAAAAGGAAATACAAAATACATTGACCAAGGTTAAAAAGACAGTCTTTGCCAGAGCTGGGACATGAATCGAAATCTTCTTGACTCCATGTGCTTAAGTTCTATCACACTCTGTGGCTTCATAAGCATTATATGTGTACATGGTTGTCTCTTCAACTATTTTGCAGAATTTCTTTAAAGTCACGGCTGGGTTTTATTAATTTATTCATCTTTTCTCTATGTACACAGGATTCACATAGCACACTGCTTGTACAGACTTGGTTCTTTTGCTCTTTTTTCATTTGTGTTTGTATATTTACTGATAACCACAAACAACAACTACTACTACTGTTGCTCAGTGAACTTATATGATAAAACGTCCTGTGGTTGAAATCAGTGCAATTGCAGAGGTACAAAGAAGAAAATTTCTATGATATTCTTCTGCCTAAATACATGTTGTTGAATGCCTCCTCTTCACTACTTTGCCACTGCCAACTTGTTTTCTCACTGGCAGTGAAAATTGATAGTCCTTATATGAGTAAAGCTTAACTAATAATTATAATTCAGGTTTATACAACATATTATAATTTATAAACTGAATCGAAACACCTCATCTATTCTATCCTCAACATCTAAAGAGTATGTAGGACTATTCATTTTGTTCTCATTTTAAAAATATGCAAATCCAGTTTCAAGAAAGATTAAAAACTTACCAAAGGTTATGTGACTGGAGAATGGCAGATCCTGGATGAAATCTTTTGGCACCCATGTCCGAACTCTTTAATTTCTTTAATTCTTCAGAGGAAATTAAAGTTAGTGAGTTTTGATATGTTATCAATATGGGATATTATATTATAAACATTGTGAGTTGCCCTGGGTGAAGACATATTACTTTTTATTTAAATATTCTTTTTTAATAGAAACTCAGTTGGGATGAAATTGACTCTACTCCCTCACCAGGGCTAAATCCTAATCTTGAATTAGCTTTTTGAATTGAATTATATTTAAAAGTGGCCTATGATAAAAGTTTGGTTAATAATTCATGAGAAAACTGTATGGCAGGTGGGAGGTATTTTATGAGTACTTCACTCACATCTAAAATCAGACATACAAAATGCAACACCTTCTTCAGAATAATGTTTTGTCCAAATTTGATGCTCGGAAGTTTTGCATCTTGTGATGATGAAAGGCAATCTGACCAAAACTTAGGTTTTCAGCAGTGTCTTTGAGTCTTAAAATTAACCAGTCCTGTACTAACTTTACCTTAGATTCTGTATTATGTGAGATAAGAAACAGCCATTACTGTTTAAATCTGTTTGTGTCATAATTTCTCTCTAGAACACCTAATAAGTTGTCTATTGGAAAAAAAAAAAAGAAAAAGATAAATGAGCCCTATGCACCTGTAATAGTTTCTAAAAGTAAAGTTTCATTTATTTTAGAGAATATCTACATATGTTCAATAATATGAATTGTTATTTATTGACTGAATCTTCAATGCTATTACATTGGAATAAGTTGCCGTAAATATCCGTATCTTCTCAGGTTTGTCATACAATTACTCTGTTTCATTTGAGTTTGGTCTTTTAAAGTGCAAAACTTAGTGGGATCCAGGAATGAGATACTAAGGATTTTTTAAAGTTATTTATTATTTGTGTGACCAAAATATCCATATGTAGCAAATATTAGACTGACAATTATTTTCCTTAAAATATAGTTAATTATGAAAACCTGAGAATCTTCCAAAGGAAAAATGGAAGTGCATTTGAAGAATTACATTTATTTCAACTCCCCAGAATTTTTATCTTAATTTACAGTTTGGCTGGTTCAAACTTGAAAGAAGTTGTTTTTTTTCCTGACATTTGGACTGAATTAGTTCAATTAGATTGCTAGTTAAAATATTTTTCTGTTGATTTTTAACGTGTGGGAATGTATGTGGAAGCTAAACCTCTATTAAAAGAACTGACAGGTGAAGGGGAGTAGGTGGTAAGATAAAAGGGGTTTTTCACTGTATGTTGAAGTTTGCATCACTGTGATTAGAGGGTGTGACTTTTCGTTTCACATACAGTCTAGTACTCAGTAATGTTGCTGAAGATATGTACCCTATTTCCCTATGAAGCTTTACATATTTTAACCCTAACCTACTTTTTTTGTGCCCCTTGGATAAGTAATAGTTTCATTCTTTATTTAATAACAGACTAGTAACAGATTATTTTCAAAGTTGGTGGTTATTGTTTGGTGTTATCCTAAGTTATGGTCATCTCCTCATTTCATCAAATTGTTCTGTCTCTGTCTTTCCTTATATTCATTATGATCATTTTGCTAAAGTCTCTATCTAGATCTTATCCATCTTTTGGATTTTTAATTAAATTATCTAGTTGGTTGTTCCTTTTGCTGTACAGAAGCTTTTTAGTTTGATGTAGTCCCACCTGTCTATTTTTGCTTGTTGGAGGAGGTCATCGAGAGGATGTGACAGGTGGGTGACCTTCAAGGTGGACCCGTGCAGTCGTAGGCTCCTTACCTCCTCCCCTGTCCTTGGAATGTATGTTCCACCCACCATTCCTGCACTAGGAGCTGTTTCAAGGACATAGCCTTAAAAGAATAAGGTGTGGTTGAGACCATCTGGACTGAACACATGATTGAACCCAGTTAAGTCTTCTATATAAACTTTAAAGATTAGGACCTACTCATCTTTTGGCTATCCAAGACAAGCCTTCTCTGTAAGTGCTCTTGCTCATTAAAACTGCCACCTACCAATCTGGAGGGGTCTGTCCTTTCCTTCAGGTTCTTTTTGCTCTCCAAGTACAGAGGCCAGTTTGCAAACCAACCTTGCTTTTGTTGCTTTTGCTTTTGGTGTCATACCCCAAAAACCTTTTCAAGACCAGTGCCAAAGAGATTTTTCCTATGTTTTCATCTAGGGGTTTTAGATTTCACGTCTTATGTTTAAGTCTTTAACATATTCTGCGTTAAGTTTTGTGAGTGGTGTGAGATAGGGGTCCAGTTTCAGTCTTCTGCACGTGATTACTAGTCTACCCAACACCATTTATTGAAGAGGCTATTCTTTCCTCACTCAGTGTTTCTGGCTCCCTTATCAAATATTAGTTGACCATACGTGTGAGGCAACTTATGGAATGGGAGAAAATATTTGCAAACTATCTAGCTGATAAGGAGTTAATATCCAACATATATTAACTCAAACACTCAGTAGCAAAAAGCAAATGATTTGATTAAAAAAATGGACAGAGGACCTAAATAGGCATTTTTCCAAAGAAGACATACAGATAGCCAACAGGAACAAGAGAAGATGTTCAACATCACTAATCATGAGGGAAATGCAGATCAAACCTACAATGAGATATCACTTTATACCTGTTCAAATGGCTATCATCAAAAAGACAAGAGATGAAAAGTGTTGGGGAGGGGTGGGGAAGAGGGAACCTTTCTGCACTCTTGGTGGGGATCTAAATTGGTACAGCCACTACAGAAAATAGTATGGAGGGGGAGATTCCTCAAGAGATTACAAATAGAACTACCATATGATCAGCAGTCCCACGTCTGGATGTATACTGGAAGAAAGTGAAATCAGTATCTTAGAGATATTTGCATTCCTATGTTCATTGCAGCTTTCTTCACAGTGGCCATGATATGGAACCAGACTATGTGTCTTTGTACAGATGAATGTATTATACACACACACACACACACACACACACGCACACACACAATTGATATAGAATTTCTGAATGTACCTATACAATGTAGTATATTTTCAGCCATGAGAAAGGAGGAAATCTTACCATTTGTGACAACACAGGTGGACCTGGAGGGCATTATGCTCAGTGAAATATGTCAGACAAAGAAACACAAATACTGTATGATCTCACTTATATGTGGAGTCTAAAAAAAAACAAATTCATAGAAATAGAGAATTGAATGCTGGTTGCCAGAGGCTGGGGGATGTGGGGAATAGGAAGTTGTTAGTCAAAAGGTACAAAGTTCCGGGCTTCCCTGGTGGCACAGTGGTTGGGAGTCCGCCTGTCGATGCAGGAGACGCGGGTTTGTGCCCCGGTCTGGGAGGATCCCACGTGCCGCGGAGCGGCTGGGCCCGTGGGCCATGGCTACTGGGCCTGCGTGTCCGGAGCCTGTGCTCTGCAACGGGAGGGGCCGCAGCAGTGAGAGGCCTGCATACCGCAAAAAAAAAAAAAAGAAAAATAAAAAAGGTACAAAGTTCCAGTTATAAGATGAATAAGTACTGGGAATCTAATGTACAGCCTTGTGACTATAGTGAATAAAGGGAATAAGTCGTAAATAAAAGGTAATTATGTGAGGAGACGGTAGTGTTAACTAATCCTATTTTAGTAATAATCTCAATAAAGGTGGAAAATTATCTAGTTGCTTATTATTTATTTATACAAAAGTTCTGTGTTTTGGTATTTTATTCTGTGATCTTATTGAATTCTTTTATTATTTGTAATCGTTTTTCAGTTGAGTCAGATTGACAATTTTGTCATCTGCCAATAATGATAGATCCACTTTATCCCCACTATTAAAACTGCTATTAAAGTTTCTTGTCTAATATTACTGGACATCAATTCCAATATTCTTGTCCATGGAGACCTGTACTCCCTTTATTAATTACATCTTTCGAGCAACTGCATCCCTGCTACTCCCTCTCTCACTGTCCTTGGTCCTCTGACTAGAGTAGCTAATTCTGTCAGATAGAACCCAGTTGGTGGCAGATTAAGATTAGCCAAACTGATTTAAGCATATGAGAGTTTGTTTTTTGGGGCAATTACTATGCTCTTACAACCAATATCACCCTCAGATTATATTACTTTTCAAAGCCTAGTACTTTAGGCTTTAAATGGAACTCAGAGACCAATCCTGCCTCTAGTCCATGCTCACCACAACATAAAGTATGTTAGTTGGTTTAAGATCCTCAGAAGTAAATTCTAACAAAAAGAATTCAACCCAAGGGTTTCAGGCTTAATCTAGTCTTCTCTACCTTCTATCTCGCGAAACGTTATTGAAGTGATATTATTTTGGTATCTCTGTCAATTTCCATAGCTAGGGAAGGGTTTCTCCTGTTTTAAAATTTAGTAGGTAATTTCCTTTAGAGGGTGATATTGGGGTGGGAATGAAGTGGAGAATCAAATATATATGTGTGTACTTAGGTTACTACTTTTCCCTAGAAATCTTTCTGTGCTTTTTTGGAAAAAACACTTTTTAGTCATAAGATGTTGTTTTCTCATATTCTGAGTGGTTTATTAAAATATGGTTTCCCATTTGCTATTAAGCCATTTCATTTATCCTTTCTCCCGGTCTATTGAAAATATAGAGGTTTTAAAAAAAAGTTTATACTGTTTTTTGCTAGTGGTATAAGCTTAAATTCCGTATTCTCAGAAAAATATTTGAAAAGCACTTGCTTTCAGGTGTTATTTTTAGAAATTCTCACACTCAACCTTTTGAAATGTTCTCTCAATGCAGAGGTCACTAAACTCTGAAAAGGCTTTTGGGGCATCATTATATCTATAGAGTATTGACTTTTTTGTTTGAATTCATAAAAAAGATTATATTTAATAACAAAAACAAACTTTAATACAACCAATTCAATAAAACTATCATATTTTAGCTCCTCACATTCATTTCCAGCATCTGGTGGACAAAACTATAGTTTTCATTTGATTTAATATATTGAAAAATGATTTTTACAGTTTATAATAATTTCAGTAGAATTATTATTTTGGCTTTTGTAATAGATCCATCATGATGATAATAAAATATTATGCATGATGCTAATAATCATAAAAGAAACAGTCACTGCCTACTTCAAAGTTCTGAGACATAATAGGAAAAAAATTTGCAAGGTAATCCATGACTGTGACAAGAAATGGTTTGCATGTCTGAATATGCTTATGTGAAGTGAAAACAATTACAGTATCATTTTTTTTTCTTGCATCTTGAATTAGAAAAATGTGGAGTGGATATCATTTGAGGCATTACTTATATGCAATTTATCTGGCTATCAGGGAAATAAGTATTCCATTCTGTTCTCCCCCTTTTGTTTTTCTGAATTAAGGAAAACAAATCACAGATTCTGCCTACAAGGATTTACAGTATCACAGGGAATATAAAGCACCAACACATATAAACATGCATGTAGATAAGTAAATTTTGTAATGAAGGTATTAATACAGAATCATATTATTTGAAGATTTGGAAATGGGAGAAGGACATCCACTTGAAGAGAGACGATGCGCTAAAGTGCAAAGGGAGGGACATGAGACATGTATTTTAAGCCATCAAATAATTTGGTTTAGTTGAACAATAAAGAGAATAAAGTGGTGATGTTTGAAAGAGGGTTGAAAGGATAGATGCTGGCCAAAGTGTGAAAGGCTTTGGAAAACTTACAACCTCCCTTTATTTTATTTTATTTTTCCCTTTGCTTTCAGTTTTACTTCAGTATGGACATTAGTCACTCCATTGGTAGTATTTAAACGTAAATACATGCTGGTTCTGATCCATGGTGATATTACCTAGATTTGTCTTTTTTACTCTAAGAATTTATGAGGGAATAAAGTGGAACGAATAAGTAATAATACTTGTATGTAATTTTTTAAAAGTTATAGGGTTGCACATACAAAAATAAGAAGCTTGATAATGAGGTTGCTGCTCTGAATTCCAGGGCTTAATACATGAGCTAGATACTTTCGTGTTTATTTCTCTGTTAAATTTAGATGTTCAGAAGTTTCCTTTAGTGCCAAGCCAAGGTGGTAGTTTTTCATAAATGGGGGAAGAATTTGAAGAAGACAAATCAGTCTATTTCTAAGTTCCTAAGGCAGAAAATCTTGCTATTTCTAGCAGCTGTGCTCTGGCTCTGAAGTCTGGTCTGCTTTGGTGTTTGCCTTTGTTCTTCCTAAGCCTGTTGAGAAGCTGTCCTTTTTCAATAAGCATGTAAGTCTTTAGGAGGTGTTCCCATGAGTCTTTTTGTATTTATCATTTTATTCAATTTTTTTTTTGGTTTAGCAACATAGTTTATCTCAGTTCAAATAAGCTCTGTAGTGTAATTAATAATAATTAAAAAAGTAAAGTTTAAAGACATTGGTAAGAGAAATTGGAATTAATGAATCTGTCTTAAAGTAGCTTCCAGTTGATCAAATATATAAATAAAGCCATTGGTTAGGGGAAATTCTGTGTTCAGTGTGCAGGACCTTAACTGTTATTTTATAGGGCCCACACCAGGGCCTTTAGCTCATGAAAGTATGAGAGGTGCTATAATAGAACTTTCTTCTGTAAGCTTTAGGTTATAAATATCAAGGGAGATACTCTTGCTCATAGTAAAAATCGTTGAGGGAAATAATTAAAAGCAAAATCTTCCACTCCAGAAATCTTCCCCACAATTGTAGTAAAGAGAACACTTTTATTATGGAATATGTATTAAAGCAGAATGTGATATACATCCCAGGCAGTCTGGTAAGAGATTACGAAGACAGAAGGAAACCTCACACATTTTTATAGCCAAGGAGACATAACCCATTACATACATGCTCTCAAGATAAACATTAACTAATCCTCAAGAGGAGTTGACAGCACCATTTGTCACACATACTTCATCCTAAATTTACCTGGTAATTGGGGTAATTGGGGTGTTAGCTAATTGGCTTAATTCAGAGCAGAAATAAACTTGTTATATCTTTATGACAGGAGGTAGTTTTGTAACTTGGAGAAAGGTACCCAACAAAGTTCGGCTCCTACCCTCCCACAGACATGGGGAAATAGGGGTTCTATCTTCCTCAATGTTTACATTTCAAAGGGATGGTGCCCAGGTCCTTGAGGAAGTCATTCCTAGGTTGTAAGCTACAAAAGGCCAGGTGACAAATGTGCTGTATAGTTTTCAGAAGGATTTACATACATTTCAAAGAAATGAAGAAGTACTTAAAATTACAAGTTTTCTAAGGTAAAAGCTCCGAGAAAATAGAGGGGAGGGAAATCTCTCATTTTCACAGGGAGAATAAAGCCTTATTTTTAATTTACATATGTCCTTAAAAATATTCATTCATCCATTCATCCATTTTTATATAGTCTAATAAATAAAAATAATACTGATTTTAAAATAATTTTAAGTAAATTAAAAAAATGAAATATATTTTAAAATTATGACCCTACTATAGTCTAGACGTTCTTTCAGGTGCAGAAAATAAATTGTGAATTTGTTTTACATAAAGTTAGAAGAGCAGCAAAGATTAAATGAAAACAAAGACTTTAACCTAATATTGGCACTTCTGACTGCTTATTATGATCTTCAGTTTGCCTTTGAGTGACTCAATCAGGCTTGACCAAAACAATATATGAAACTGAGATGAGATGAGGCCTTTGTTCTTCCTAAAGTTAAAAAAAAATAAATAAAAGGAATATAAATATACCAGGCAACAGTGGTTTGTAATACTGGAACTGTATAGGCACTGTTAGAAGGAAATTAAAAGCTAAGTGAGGAAAGAAAAATTTATCAAGTTCAAAAGTAGCAACTTCTGTAGCTCTATGAAGCGAAGCTAGCAGTGACATGTAGAACATGACTATCTAATTAACACTACATCAGCAGGTGCATTTCTTTATGCAGTTACGTTTTGCTGAACATACTAAACCGTACTACTGAGACTTCTCTGTGTAGATCAAATTATTTTGGAATCTATTACCATATTGTATTTGTAGTGCCATTGTTGAATATATTTCAATAACCAAAAAATTAGACTTCATAAGTTAAAAGATATTTTCTCAGCATAGAATTCAGCATAACATTGATAAAGCATTAGAGTCCAAAATATATTGCAAGCATTTATAATATCTGTCTATATCATGTGTGTCTTCAGCACTGAACAGTTACCATTTGTTATTAACTTGTTCAAAATTTATTTACCACTAATATCAAAACATAATAATAGGCAAGTCTTTTGAAATATTTCTTTAAGAGACTGAGTTTATGCTATTGGTACAAGTTTAAAAACATAGTGAAAAGAGTTTGGAAATGCAAAAGCCTTTTCATGCTGAAAATCATTCATAAATTAAGTTCCCTGATGGCCAGAATAATGCCTGTTTATTTCACTGTGATATCCCAGCACCAAGTATGTGCCTTGACTCTCAATAAATATTGTTAACAAGTCAAAAATGTATAAAATACTAAAGTGTGGGATAGATCATTATAAGGATATCTGTGAAATGTTTAGATTTATTAAAGAAAACTTGAAGGCAATTTTATCTATCACTGGATTAAACTTAGTTCCTATGCTAAAGTAGGCAAAGTATCAATTTGAAAAATAAAACAGTAATCTGAGAACAATATTAATTTTTAATCTGAAGCTTCAACAGTATTTTGTGTATTTCAAAACTTAAATCATTTTCCAATATAATTTCTTCAGTGTTAGTCTTATTCTCTTATTTTTGACTCATAACAAAATGCATTATTTTCCAAAGGCTAATTATGACATTGAATTTTCGAGCTAAAAGAATAGATGATGTTATAAGAAATTCTTTGGATCTAGGGTTGTGGCCTCAAATGTTTGAACTCCTTGATCAATGGTTGAACTTCAGTAAATTTGTGAAATGTGTAAAATTATTTGTAATATTTTCAGTGTATATACATTTTTTGAGGGTAGGGAATGTCAGTAGCATTTCTAATTTTTTAAGAAATGTTCTCTCACCTTCAAAAGTTTAAGATTTATTTATTCACTTCTGTGGTCTTCAAAGTGTGGTCCCCAGACCACAGCTTACGCACACCTGGGGACATGTTAGATATGTGACTTCTTGGGCTCCACCTCAGACTTAGTGAATAAAACATCTTGAAGAGTAGAGCCCAGCAATGTATATTTTAATAGCCTGCCTTCCAGGTGACTCATGCTAATGTTCGAACACCACTGGTTGGTCTCTAGCCCAATAATTAATAATCCTGGATCCAAATTTAAATCACCCAAAGAGTTAAACCAGAAATACCAAATCTCAGAACATACCTTGAACTGATAAAATCAGAATTCAGAGAGGTGAGGAAGGTAAGGCCCAGACATTGATATACTTTTTTAATCTCCCTAGTGGATTTAACATGCAGTAAATGTTGAGAACCACTGGCCTAGTTAAATGTCTTTTTTGTTTTAACAGCTAACGTTTAAATATTGTTTCCAAATTAGCAAAATGATTTCAACCAACAACACCCCATCTGCCCACCCAACATTGGCAGTCTTAGGTTAAGACTATAAATATTCAAAATGTCTAAATATCTAAAAGTTATAGATCATCTTATACTAATTGTTAAAATATATTCTTTTTCTTTTTTGACAAATACCTTGTAGTTTGGACAAGTCATGTTTAGTCACTCAGGGCAGTAATACACACCTTCTTCTAGAGGAGATAGTCATTCATACCATGTGGTCCATTGAAAGGTGTTATCTTATTTAAAAATCCCATCACCTGACCACTGGAACTGGCTGGAGAAGGGGGATGCAGGGAACCTGATCACATTAGACTAGTTACAGATTTTTGCAGAGATTGTTGAACTTGAGATCAGAAAAGGATGCTCTCAGCTTCCTGCTGCTGGCTGACACCATGGGATGTAATCAAAGGAGGTGCATAATGAAAGAAAGAAAGAAACAAATGGTCAGTAGCAGAGAATCAAGCAGATACATAAAATTGTGAGAGTTGAAGGACTGCAAGCCTGTGTTCTTGAGTTCCTTTAGGCAAGCCTTCTAATGAATTCCTCATATGGGCTAACCTTATTCCACATGGGTTGCTGTTTTTGCCTCCATTCCCCAAAATCCTAAGTACTAAACATTGGTAGTTTCTATCTTAATTTTACCATTTATATTTCACAATGAAAAGTAGCAGAGCTGAGACTTATCAAAGCCCAAGAGAGGCAAACCGTAAAATCTGTTTTCAGCCATACAGCTTCTTAATTTTCTAACATGGCTTTCAGTACATTTGATTGAAAATAATTTTGGGTTTGAAACCTGATGCTGTCCCTAAGCACCTTGGTATCTATGCCATTTTATAGTTTTAAGTTAATCACTTAGAGTCAAAATTTCATCTTTTCACCTTTTTTACCTTATAAGATATAGGATATTTGAAAGGATTGAGATAATTTCAGTAATGTAACCTTAACAGTTACATTTCCATAACAAATAATTGGTGTTTTTTATTAATTATTATCATCATCAGTATCATCATCAACTTTATTATTGTTGCTATTCTGAGTGAAACAACTAATACTTTATTTGGAGAAAATTATTAAAATATTTAACCCTGTAACCAGGGTTATGTTGCTTTTAAAAGGATGCCTTACTTTATTTTTCTGGTATACTCTTCCTAATCAGATCTCAATGATATGTAGCTAAGGCAGACAAGCAATCATTTACTAAGGAAAGTGAAACATCAAAGAGAAAAAATCTGTTAAAAGGGGGATGAAAACATTTACTATCACAAAGCACACTTGTCCAAACTTTTTTTGTTGTTGAAGTATAGTTGATTTACAATATTAGTTTTAGATGTATGACATAGTGATTTAATATTTTTATAGAGTATCTGCCATTTAAAATTATTATAAAATATTGGCTATATTCCCAGTGCTGTACAACATATCCTTGTATCTTATTTATTTTAGACCTACTAGTTTGCATCTCTAATCCCCTTCCCCTATCTTGCCCCTTCTCTTACCCTTCATCCTTCGTAACCACTAGTTTGTTTTCTGTATCTGTGAGTCTGTTTCTGTTTTGTTATATTCATTTGCTTATCTTATTTTTTATATCATATATAAGAGAAAATAAACAGTATTTATCTTTCTCTGTCTGAATTACTTCACTTAGCATAACACTCTCTAGGTCCAGCCACGTTGTTGCCAATGGCAGAATTTCATTTTTTATGGCTAATACTCCATTGTATATATATGCCACATCTTTTTTATCTATTCATCTGTTGATGGACACTTAGGCTGCTTCCATATCTTGGCAATTATAAATAATGCTGCTATGAACACTGGCGTGCGTGTATCTTTTTGAATTAGTGTTTTTGTTTTCTTCGGATATATACCCAGGAGTGGAATTGCTGGATCATATGGTAGTTCTGTTTTTAGTTTTTGAGGAATTTCCATACTGTTTCCACAGTGGCTGCACCAATTTACATTCCCACCAACAGTGCATGAGGCATACCCTCTTCCCACATCCTTGCCAACATTTGTCATTTGTTGCCTTTTTGAAGACAACAGCTCTCACAGGTGTGACGTATCTCACTGAGATTTTGGTTGGCATATCCCCGATAATTAATGATGTGGAGCATCTTTTCATGTGCCTGTTGGACATTGGCAAAATGTCTCTTCAGGTGTTCTGCCCATTTTTAAATCAGATTGTTTGTTTTTTGATATTGAGTTGTATGAGCCCCTTACATATTTTGGATATTAATCCCTTCTTAGATATACCATTTGAAAATATCTTCTCCCATTCAGTAGGTTGTAGGGATTTTTTGTTGATGGTTTCCTTCCCTGTGTAGAAGCTTTTAAGTTTAGTTAGGTCTCATTTGTTTATTTTTGCTTTTGTTTCCCTAGCTTGAGGAGACAGATCCAAATAAATATTGCTAAGACTCACGTCAAAGAGTGTACTGCCAATGTTTCCTTCTAGCAGTTTTATGGTTTCTGGTGTTACATGTAGGTCTTTAATCCATTTTGAGTTTATTTTTGCATATAGCATGAGAAAATGTTCTAATTTCATTCTCTTACATGTGGCTGTCCAGTATTCTCAATACCAGTTATTAAAGAGTCTGTCTTTTCCTTATTGTATATTTTTGCCTCTTTTGTGGTAGATTAATGACCATATGTGCATGGGCTTATCTCTGGGCTCTCTGTTCTGTTCCGTTGATCTATGTGTCTGTTTTGTGCCAGTACTGTTTTGATTACTGTAACTTTGTAGTACAGTATGAAGTCATTAGTATAAACTGAAGTCTGTAGTATAGTCTGAGGGGAGTATGATACCTCTAGCTTTGTTTCTCAAGATTGCCTGTGCTATTCAGAGTCTTCTGTAGTTCCATACAAATTTTAGGATTATTCTATTTCTATGAAAAATGTCATGAAGTCCTAGCCACAGCAGATAGGTGAGAAAAAGCAATAAGAGGCATCCAAATTGGAAAAGAAGAAGTGAAACTGTCACTATTTGCAGATGACATGATACTACATATAGAAAACCCTAAAGTCTCCACCAAAAAAAGTATTAGAACTAATAAATGAATTCAGTAAAGTTGTAGGATACAAGACTACTATACAGAAATCTGTTGCTCTTCTATACACTAATAATGAACTATCAGAAAGAGAAAGTAAAAAACCAATCTCATTTACAATTGCATTAAAAAGAATAAAATACCTAGGAATAAATTTAACCAAGGAGGTGAAAGGCCAACACCTTGAAAAGTGTAAGACATTGATGAAGGAAATTGAAAATGATACCAATAAATGGAAAGATATCCTGTGTTCATGGATTGGAAAAATTAATATTGTTAAAATGGCCAGATGACCCAAATCAATCTACAGATTTAATGCAATCCATATCAGAATGCCTAAAGATTTTGATAAAAAGCAGAATGAACAGGGTTTGCTTTCCTTTTGAATAGTTACAGAACAAAGCATATAAAGTCAACAAGAGAGTGTCATATTAGATAGGATTCTATTGGAAAAAATAGGCAGTTTTCTCTTAGTGTAAGGTCAGAGGGAAAGTTCACCATATAGAGTTTTAAATTGATGTAACTGTATAAACAATTGTATTTTGACTTTTTAACAGTAAAAAAAAGTTGTATTTTTAAAATTGATAAAAGTTATGATGAAGACACGGAATAATTTTGGCACTACTTAGTTATTTGACTCTATAAAGCAGGCATTATGGCAAAATCAACTAAAGGTTAATAATTACTAACACTAATTGAGCACTTACTACATGCCAGGTGAGTCCTGAACCTTTATAACTCTTGATTCCCACAGCAACCCCATGGCATTGTTTCTATTATTATTCCTGTTCTACAGATCAAAAAACTGATACAAAGAGAGTGTAGAAACTTGATAGTAAGTGATAGAGCTGGGATATAACTCTGTCTAGGAGGAAGAAATTTTCCTGTACCCTTCTAGGTTCCTCTAGCTGATCAAAGAATTAAATCGACGTGAGTCAGATTAACAGGAAAAAAATCAAACAAAAGTTTAATAACATACATAAATGAGAGAGATCCAGAAAAACTGAGTAACTCTCCAAAATGGGCTAAGCCCTCACCTTAAACACCATCTTCAGCTAAAGGCAAAAGAGGAAGTATTGGTTTGGGACTTCAAAGAGGAGGAAAGCAATTGACATGGAGATGAAAAAGCAAATGTTTGGTAAACAAATATTTTCTGGGCTATGAAGAGACAATGGGACACAAAATGGATTCTGATCTCTACCCCCTACACCTAGTCCCTATTCTTTGCAGATATCTCTAGTGACAGCTTTGTTCTGGGAACAGGCCCTTTATCTAAATTTTTTAGGCAGCTAAGGGGGAGGTAAAAAGAAAGACTTCCTGAGTCCTCTGTTTTTAGAAAATAATCATCCTAAATTAATACTCTTGCCAAAGAGACACATTTTGGGGTGGCAAGCCTTGTTCCCTTACATAATCTATTGATACATAATCCACTGAGTCTAGCTCAAAATCGATTGCTCTTAGCCACTATGCTGTATTATATAACATTATTTAAGAAAGTAAAAATTTAAGTTCGGCTTAAATCATGATTCGATGGTTTGCCATGACCATACCGTGCTGTAGTCTGAAAAGGATGATGGTACTGTCAATTATTCAGATAAATCATTCAAATAAATCAGAATATTCACCAGTGGGGGAAAAATGTATGTAATTTCATATTCCAAAAATCAGTGTAAAAATACTGTTTCATCTATGTCACAGTCTTTTTAATTCCATATATAAAGGGCATGAATAAAAGACAAGGTGTGTAAATGAGGAAGTTATTAATGCCAAGGAAACTATTAACCCAATTCTCAACAGAGTTCTTCATATTTATTCAGGACTTAGAAACAACTGAAGTAGTCTTTGAGTTTTTAAGTCACATAATGCTTTCAGTTTCAGAACAGTTCAGAAAATCTTAGCCAGTTGTGTTTGATATTGTTGACTAAAAGAAAATGCACAACTTAAAAGTTGAAAATTATGTTTGTTTTATTCAGGGCATTACTGAGGGCTGTAACCTGGGATACAGTTTCTCAGGTAGATCCGAGGAACTATTCCAAAGAGGTAAGGGAGTAGCTAGCATATATAGGAGTTCTTTCTGAAAAACAAACAAACAAACAAAAACATGAAGTCAAGCCTCAAAAGATTACTGCTAATCACAAAAAACAGACATCTCAAGTTAATGATTTTAGTGCTTTTTTATGTATGAGAAATTGCAAGAGTCTGGGTTCCTTGCAATTATTCCTTTGATATGAATCTTAACTGTCTAGGGCCAGTATCCTGTTTTTCCCCTCAGGGCACACCATAGGGAGTAGCTGCAATGGCTCATGGCTGGATGGCTGCAACATTCTTTGTTTACTTGAAATGGCAGACAACGTTTTTTTTTTTTTTGTCCACAATATTCTTATATTTAAAATGTTTATTACTAAAGCTGAATTTGCCCTTTTTAGAGAGTACAACTGACACTTGAACTAGACAAGTTTGGACTTCCCTGGTTGTAACTGAGCAATGAGCTCCTATCCCTGCTGTGCAGAAAGACAAACTCTGACCGTGGGTGTTTGCAGCAAAGTAAGGGTTTATTGTAGGACTCCAAGCAAGGGAGTGGGAGACAAACCTCAGATCCATTCCAACTTGGTCTTTGAGTTAGGGATTTTTAAAGAGGAAGAAAAAAGAAGCCAGAGTTAATCGTCATCTTGTGATGCTTCTTAATCATAGTTCCAAGAGTCAGGGTGTCTATGCTTTACGAGTCTCTGGTCTGGTGGTCCATGACTGACCTTGACCAGGGCAGGGGGGGGGAGTCTGTTAGCTCATCTTGCCCTGGGGAAACAACCTGGGTCTGTTGTACATTAAGAATGTTATCAACAACAGCAGTTTTAGTCATCTGACTGGTTGATTAGAGTTTATTTAACACAGGATTGAGGTCAGAGGGGACAAGAAAGGGAATATAGTTTTGGGTAGAGAGGTTATTCATAAATTTGGCAGGAGAACTCAGTTTCAGGGGGAGTTGGGTTTAGGGTCTGCAGTACTATAAAATCCATGGTTGGTTGAATCTGCTGTGTGGAACCTTGGATACGGAGGGTTGACTGTCAAGTTATACGTGGAATTTCAACTGTGTGGAGGGTCAGTGCCCCTAACCTCCACTTGGTTTAAAGGTCATCTGTATATGATATGTAAAAGAATATTAGGCGTGTGCTTAAAGTGTCACATCACCATCATTTCTGAAGACATACAGTCTCTTCTTTGCTCCACTTTCTTTCTCTAGTTCACGGCTGCCTGTGCTTGTAAGCTGCCCTATTTAATTTATGGTTCGAATTGTAGTTTTCTGGCCCCCGCTGTCGTTTCTATAGTAGAATCTTATTCTGTTTCTCTGTTTGCTTTACCAACTGTAGCTCCTTGAGGTCATCACACAACACATTTCCATATTCCAGAAACCAAATGGTAGTGCTGTAATCAAAATTATTCTTTGTAAAATCGACCTTTTTGGATTTTAGCACAGTAGGACATGCAACTATCACAATAAATTAGTTACCAGCAGAAAAAAAAACTTATCTAATATATATCTATAGATATAAATATATTTACCTACAGAAAAATAAAAACCTGTAACACATTTGGTAATTTTTTTATGCTTTGTAAATTATTTTTCTCTACACTGTTATTAATGGCATTGCTGAATCTCTTGATGTTGTGAGGGTTTGTTTATTAGATTCTTCTTTCAGCTTTTGTTGGCTTTTTGGTTATAGAGCCCCTGGAGGGTTAATCAAGGATGTCTTAACACGTGTAATGGATTTTGCATGGGCAGGCAATTGCTAGGGAATGAAACATATCAGTAAAATACCCTTTTAGAATTAAACTTTTCTTTGAGATATGATCATTTCCCCTCAGCACAAGGGGTAATATTCTTTTAGGAAGTTTAAACTGTATTACCTAGCTAAGTCAAAGTAAGTGTAACTATGTCTTTAGTACAATATATTTGAGGGAATTTATACTAGAGTGTTATCTTGATAGCTGGCATACTTTTGAACTTTCTCATAATTATGGGGATTTGGTAATCCTCGTTAGTGTGTTACTAAAATCCAGATCAAGATGTTTTGTTTTGGGGTAGGATGGATAGGAATTGCCAACAAATACTACATTAATTTCTTCATGAAGAGAACTTACTCATCCTGAACACCTCTTACGAGCTAGGCATGGTGCTAAAAATATTTTAAGCATTACCAAAACTACTTCTCAACAAATTTATGAGGCCCATTTTCCAGATCAGAAACCTGGGCCTCTAATTCCATAGCTGATAAGTAATAGCAAGAAATAGAATGTTTGCCTCCATAAGCCAAGCTTTTTCTACACCAGATCCACAAATTTAGCTATCTTTATCACCCCATCATTTTTCTTGGATAGTTTCTATTACCTCTTCCATCTCTTCTGGAACTTCTGATCTCTTTTAATAAGCTTGTTCTCTCTCTCTCTCTTCCACCCTTTTCTCTGAAAGTATTTGATTAATTTTTTTTCTCCTTTTTTTCCTCTACGCTTCTTTGGAGTTATTTATACCCTTCCCCATTGTTTTCATTTAACTACTCTATTTACTTAAAATTTCCTCTTTACCATAAGAAATATCTTTTTCTCTTTTTCTTTACTTCAGTAGCTCTATAGCTTTCATTAACATATCATTCCTTTCCTGTTACTTTTCTGTCAAAATAATTGGTTATTCTAGAATAGATGAGCATTTTATATTATTCCAACAACAAAAAATAATATCTGAATATAATATCTATGAAAATCATGACACACGAGAACTCAAAATAATTATTCAGGGCCTGTGTGGGCAATGATTTTTCTAGACCCTTAAATTTGTGGGAAGATAACATTTTTAACCTAGGAGAGAATTTTCAGATGTAAATTACCCTGAAAGGATACTGCTGATACAAGTAGGAGTAGTGTTGCATTGGTCAACTTTACCATTTAAAGTATTTCTCTCCCTCTCTCTCTCTCTCTCTCTCTATATATATATATATCTGCCTATCTTATTGTTTATTGTTCTATAAATCTAACATTCTGTCATTAATATAGCTCAATGAATTTCAATATGCCCATACTACTGCTTATAAAATACTTTGAAAATGTGCTGATACTTCTGTTTTTCACGTGACTAAGGTTCACAACTGATATTTAGTAAGCAAGGTCCAAGAATGCCAGAATATTTAACTTATATTTTAAAATGTCAGATACCGAAAAATGTTAACATTTTTTGTTAATATTTAAAATATAATTTTTAGTTTTCCCCACTAAAACTGTTTTATCATTGTTATAATCATAATGTTTTAAAAATAGGACATAAATATTAAATAAATATAAAGAGTTATACTGGAAAAGCAGGAAACAGTTTACCATATTTTGAAAATTTAAACAAACTATTGAAACCCAGAATTCGTCGCTAAGGTGCTCATAAAACCTCATGTAAAAAACACGTGTTATTATTTCTTATGGAAAGTACACATTCCGACAAAGTGTTATAATCTACACAGTATTGGGGAAAAAAATCTTGCCAAGATTATTAAAACTGTTCTAGCATCATTATTTAAAAAATAATCAAGTGGAAGTTAATGAAAGATAACAGTCACTGAATGGTTTTCAGTAGATGCTATTAATAAAATTAAGTGTAATCCCTTGAATAATAAATTATTTCTTAAGGTACATAGTGGCAATGGAGACTGGCTAAGTATCGCATCTCACAATAAGAGGAGTTTCCGGAAACATTGCTTAAAAAGATTTTGTTTGCTGTCCAGTATTTGGTGACAAATTTAAAATTAAATCAATGAAATGTAAATACCAAGATTGAAATATTGCATAAATTTATATCTCTTAGGTAAATACATTTGAAAATTTGAATGCTGTTAAGAAACAAAAAAAAAAGATAAGCCTCATTAAATTAAAGGAATTGAGGGATTAGTAAACATATTTACATATTAAAAAATACTTTCTTGCTGAGAATGTTATTTTCCAATATTGAAAGAGTTTGTTAAAAATAGTCTTGAAATGTATTTCCAAATGACTTGAAAAAATATATTGCCCCTAATTAGCTCTTATTAAAAAGATGTGAGGAATAATTCTAAAATGTTTATAATTAAATAAATAAAGTTACAGCATGTATGATTTTTTCATTTGAAATGAATGTGAAACATGTTTGTCTGTATTTCTATAATGAATTGAAAAGAAAAAAAACCCTCTGATGTCAAAATAAAATTTAATCAAATTATCCAGACTTTGTGGGTTCAATTAAAACTTTTATTCCCATTTTTTAAATACCCATTGAATTACTTGTATCCAACTACATAGATGAAAAGGATTTCAGTGCAATAGTACAGGTACTATAAGCATAACAATACTTCAGATGTTTATTAGGGATTTGATATTCCTTTTAACAGACTAAGAAATATGATTATTATTATTTTACTTGCTGATCTCATTGTATTAAAAAAAAGCCAGTTACATTAGCAACAAAAAACTGGGTTTTTTTTTAACATCTTTATTGGAGGATAATTGCTTTACAATGGGGTGTTAGTTTCTGCTTTATAACAAAGTGAATCAGCTATATATATACATATATCCCCATATCTCCTCCCTCTTGCGTCCCCCTCCCACCCTCCCAATCCCACCCCTCTAGGTGGTCACAAAGCACTGAGCTGATCTCCTTGTATTATGCGGCTGCTTCCCACTAGCTAGCTATTTTATATTTGGTAGTATATGTAAGTCCATGCCACTTTCTGACTTCGTCCCAGCTTACCCTGCCCCCTCCCCGTGTCCTCAAGTCCATTCTCTACGTCTGTGTCATTATTCCTGTCCTGCCCCTAGGTTCTTCAGAACCATTTTTTTTTGATTCCATATATATGTGTTAGCATACGGTATTTATTTTTCACTTTCTGACTTACTACACTCTGTGTGACAGACTCCAGGTCCGTCCACCTCACTACAAATAACTCAACTTTGTTTCTTTTTATGGCTGAGTAATATTCCATTGTATATATGTGCCACACATTCTTTATCCATTCATCTGTCAGTGGACACTTAGGTTGCTTCCATGTCCTGGCTATTGTAAATAGTGCTGTAGTGAACACTGTGGTACATGACTCTTCTTGAATTATGGTTTTCTCAGGGTATATGCCCAGTAGTGGGACTGCTGAGCTGTATGGTAGTTCTATTTTTAGTTTTTTAAGGAACCTCCATACTGTTCTCCATAGTGGCTGTATCAATTTACATTCCCACCAACAGTGCAAAAAGGTTCCAATTTCTCCACAGCCTCTCCAGCATTTATTGTTTGTAGATTTTTTGATGATGGCCATTCTGACTGGTGTGAGGTGATACCTCATTGTAGTTTTGATTTGCATTTCTCTAATGATTAGTGATGTTGAGCATTCTCTCATGTGTTTGTTGGCAATCTGTATATCTTCTTTGGAGAAATGTCTGTTTAGGTCTTCTGTGCATTTTTGGATTGAGTTGTTTGTTTTTTTGATATTGAGCTGCATGAGCTGCTTGTAAATTTTGGAGATTAATCCTTTGTCAGTTGCTTCATTTGAAAATATTTTCTCCCATTCTGAGGTTGTCTTTTCATCTGGTTTATGGTTTTCTTTGCTATGCAAATGCTCTTAAGTTTCATTAGGTCCCATTTGTTTATTTTTGTTTTTATTTCCATTTCTCTAGGAGGTGTCTCAAAAAGGATCTTGCTGTGATTTATGTCATAGAGTGTTCTGCCAGTGTTTTCCTTTAAGAGTTTTATAGTGTCTGGCCTTACATTTAGGTTTAGTCCATTTTGAGTTTATTTTTGTGTATGGTATTGAGGAGTGTTCTAGTTACATTCTTTTACATGTAGCTGTCCAGTTTTCCAAGTACCAGTTATTAAAGAGGCTGTCTTTTGCCCATTGTTTATTCTTGCCTTCTTTATCAGAAATAAGGAGACCATATGTGCGTGGGTTTATCTCTGGGCTTTCTATCCTGTTCCATTGACCTACATTTCTGTTTTTGTGCCAGTACCATACTGTCTTGATTACTGTAGCTTTGTAGTATAGTCTGAAGTCAGGGAGCCTGATTCCAACAGCTTCATTTTTCTCTCTCAAGACTGCTTTGGCTATTCGGGGTCTTTTGTGTTTCCATACAAATTGTGAAATTTTTTCTTCTACTTCTGTGAAAATTGTCATTGGTAGTTTGATAGGGATTGTATTGAATCTGTAGATTGCTTTGGGTAGTATAGTCATTTTCACAATGTGGATTCTTCCAATCCAGGAACCTGGTATATCTCTCCATCTGTTTGTATCATCTTTAATTTCTTTCATCAGTGTCTTATAATTTTCTGCATACAGGTCTTTTGTCTCCATAGGTAGGTTTATTCCTAGGTATTTTATTCATTTTGTTGCACTGGTAAATGGGAGTGTTTCCTTAATTTCTCTTTCAGATTTTTCATTATTAGTGTATAGGAATGCCGGAGATTTCTGTGCATTAATTTTGTATCCTGCTACTTTACCAAATTCATTGATGAGCTCTAGTAGTTTTCTGGTAGCATCTTTAGGATTCTCTATGTATAGTATCATGTCATCTGCAAACAGTGACAGCTCTACTTCCTCTTTTCCTATTTGGATTCCCTTTTTTCTTTTCCTTTTCTGATTGCTGTGGCTAAAACTTCCAAACCTATGTTGAATAATAGTGGTGAGAGTGGGCAACCTTGTCTTGTTCCCTCGTCTTAGAGGAAATGATTACAGTTTTTCACCATTGAGAACGATGTTGGCTGTGGGTTTGTCATATATGGCCTTTATTATGTTGAGGTAAATTCCTTCTGTGCCTACTTTTGTGAGGGTTTTTTTTCGTAAATGGATGTTGAATTTTGTCAAAAGCTTTTTCTGCATCTATTGAGATGATCATATGATTTTTATCCTTCAATTTTTAATATGGTATATCACATTGCTTGATTTGCATATACTGACGAATTCTTGCATTCCTGGGATAAACCCCACATGATCATGGTGTATATCCTTTTAATGTGTTGTTGGATTCTGTTTGCTAGTATTTTGTTGAGGATTTTTACATCTATGTTCATCAGTGATATTGGCCTGTAGTTTTCTTTCTTTGTGACACCTTTGCCAGGTTTTGGTATCAGGGTGATGGTAGCCTCATAGAATGAGTTTGGGAGTGTTCTTCCTGCTATATTTTGGAAGAGTTTGAGAAGGATATGTGTTAACTCTTCTCTAAATGTTTGATAGATTTCACCTGTGAAGCCCTCTGGTCCTGGGCTTTTGATTGTTGGAAGAGTTTTTTTTTTTTTTTTTTTTTGATACGCGGGCCTCTCACTGTTGTGGCCTCTCCCGCTGCGTAGCACAGGCTCCGGACGCGCAGGCTCAGCGGCCATGGCTTACGGGCCCAGCCGCTCCATGGCATGTGGGATCTTCCTGGACTGGGGCACGAACCCATGTCCCCTGCATCGGCAGGCAGACTCTCAACCACTGCGCCACTAGGGAAGCCCTGTTGGGAGAGTTTTAATCACAGTTACAATTTCAGTGCTTGTGATTGGTCTGTTCCTATTTTCTATTTCTTCCTAGTTCAGTCTCGGAAGGTTGTGCGTTTCTAAGAATTTGTCCATTTCTTCCAGGTTGTCCATTTTATTGGCATAGAGTTGCTTGTAGTAGTCTCTCATGATCCGTTGTATTTCTGCAGTGTCAGTTGTTGCTTCTCCTTTTTCATTTCTAATTCTATTGATTTGAGTTCTCCCTTTTTTTCTTGATGAATCTGGGTAATGGTTTATCAATTTTGTTTATCTTCTCAAAGAACCAGCTTTTAGTTTTTTTGATCTTTGCTATCGTTTCCTTCATTTCTTTTTCATTTATTTCTGATCTGATCATTATGATTTCTTTCATTCTGCTAACTGTGGGGGTTTTTTTTTGTTCTTCTTTCTCTAACTGTTTCAGATGTAAGGTTAGGTTGTTTGAGAAGTTTCTTGTTTCTTAAGGTAGGATTGTATTGCCATAAACTTCCCTCTTAGAACTGCTTGTGCTGCATCCCATAGGTTGGGGGTCATCATGTTTTCACTGCCATTTGTTTCTGGGTATCTTTTGATTTCTTCTGTAATCTGTTGGTTATTAAGTAGTGTATTGTTTAGCCTCCATGTGTTGGTATTTTTTACAGACTCCTTCCTGTAATTGATATCTAGTCTCATATTGGTGTGGTCAGAAAAGATACTTGATATGATTTCAATTTTCTTAAATTTACGAAGGCTTGATTTGTGACCCAAGATATGATCTATTGTGGAGAATGTTCCATGAGCACTTGAGAAGAAAGTGTATTCTGTTGTTTTTGGATGGAATGTCCTATAAATATCAATTAAGTCCATCTTGTTTAATGTATCATTTAAAGCTGGTGTTTCCTTATTCATTTTCATTTTGGATGATCTGTCCATTGGTGAAAATGGGGTGTTAAAGTCCCCTACTATGATTGTGTTACTGTCAATTTCCCGTTTTATGGCTGTTAACATTTGCCTTATGTATTGAGTTTCTCCTATGTCGGGTGCATAAATATTTACAACTGTTACATCTTCTTGGATTGATCCCTTGATCATTATGTAGGGGCCTTCTTTGTCTCTTATAATAGTCTTTATTTTAAAGTTTATTTTGTCTGATACGAGAATTGCTACTCCAGCTTTCTGTTGATTGCCATTTGCATGGAATGTCTTTTTCCATCCCCTCACTTTCAGTCTGTGTGTGTCCCTAGGTCTGAAGTGGGTTTCTTGTAGAGAGCATATATATGGGTTTTGCTTTTGTATCCATTCAGCCAGTCTGTGTCTTTTGGTTGGAGCATTTAATCCCTATACAATTAAGGTAATTATCAATATCTATGTTCCTATTACCATTCTCTTAACTGTTTAGGGTTTGTTATTGTAGGTCTTTTCCTTCTCTTGTGTTTCTTGCCTAGAGAAGTTCCTTTAGCATTTGTTGTAAAGCTGGGTTGGTGGTGCTGAATTCTCTTTGCTTTTGCTTGTCTGTAAAGGTTTTAATTTCTCCTTCTAATCTGAATGAGATCCTTGCTGGGTACAGTCATCTTGGTTGTAGGTTTTTCACTTTCATCACTTTTAATATGTCCTGGCCCTCCCTTTTGGCTTGCAGAGTTTCTGCTGAAAGATCAGGTGTTAACCTTATGGGGATTCCCTTGTGTGTTATTTGTTGTTTTTCCCTTGCTGCTTTTAATATTTTTTCTTTGTATTTAATTTTTGATAATTTGATTAATATGTGTTTTGGCATGTTTCTCCTTGGATTTATCCTGTATGTGACTCTCTGTGCTTCCTGCACTTGATTAACTATTTCCTTTCCCATATTAGGGAAGTTTTCAACTATAATCTCTTGAAATATATTCTCAGTCCCTTTCTTTTTCTCTTCTTCTTCTGGGACCCCTATAATTCTAATGTTGGTGCATTTAATGTTGTACCAGAGGTCTCTCTGAAACTGTCCTCAAGTATTTTCATTCTTTTTTCTTTATTCTGCTTTGCAGCAGTTATTTCCACTATTTTATCTTCCAGGTTACTTATCCGTTCTTCTGCCTCAGTTATTCTGCTATTGATTCCTTCTAGAGAAGTCATAATTTCATTTATTTTTTGTTCATCATTGTTTTTTTGCTCTTCAGTTCTTCTAGGGCCTTGTTAATCATTTCTTATATTTTCTCCATTGTGTTTCCAAGATTTTGGATCATCTTTACTATCATTACTCTGAATTCTTTTTCAGGTAGACTGCCTATTTCCTCTTCATTTGTTTCGTCTGGTGGGTTTTTACCTTGCTCCTTCATCTGCTGTGTGTTTCTCTGTCTTCTCATTTTGCGTAACTTACTGTGTTTGGTGTCTCCTTTTTGCAGGCTGTAGGTTCATAGTTCCCATTGTTTTTAATGTCTGCCGCCAGTGGGTAAGGTTGGTTCAGTGGGTTGTCTGTGCTTCCTGGTGGAGGGGACTGGTGCCTGTGTTCTGGTGGATGTGGCTGGATATTGTCTTTGTGCTGGGCTGGACTGCATCCGGTGGTGTGTTTTTGGGTGTCTGTGACATTATTATGACATTAGGCAGCCTCTCTGCTAATGGGTGTGGTTGTGTTCCTTTTGTTTGGCATAGGGTGTCCAGGACTGTAGTTTGCTGGTCGTTGAGTGGAGCTGGGTGTTAGCGTTGAGATGGAGATCTCTGGGAGTGCTTTCACCATTTGATGTGATGTGGAGCCAGGAGGTCTCTGGTGGACCAGTGTCTTTAACTTGGTCTCCCACCTCAGAGGCACAGACCTGAAACCTGGCGGAACAGCAAGACCCTGTCAGCCACATGGCTCAGTAGAAAAGGGAGAAGAAAAGAAAGAAAGAAAGAAAATAAAATAAAGTTATTAAAATAAAAAATAAAATATAATTATTAAAAAAATTCAAAAGTAATAGGAAATAAAAAAGAAGGAAAGAAAGAAGAGAGCAACTAAACCAAAAAACAAATCCACCAATGATAATAAGTGCTAAAAACTATACAAAAAAGGAAAAAAAGAAAAAACAGACAGACAGAACCCTAGGACAAATGGTAAAAGCAAAGCTATTCAGACAGAGTCACACAAAGAAGCATACACATACACACTCACCAGAAGAGAAATAGGAAAAAAAAATATCGTCGTTCCCAAAGTTCACCGCCTCAATTTTGGGATATTTCGTTTTCTTTTCATATATTCCAAAGATGCAAGTTACCGCAAGTTGATTGTGGAGATCTAATCCGCTGCTCCCGAGGCTGCTGGGAGAGATTTCCCCTTCTCTTGTTTGTTCGCACAGCTCCTGGGGTTCAGCTTTGGATTTGGCCCCTCCTCTGCATGTAGGTCGCCTGAGGGTGTCTGTTCTTTGCTCAGACAGGATGGATTTAAAGTAACAGCTGATTAGAGGGTTTTGGTCACTCAGGCCGGGGGTAAGGAGGGGTACAGAATGCGGGGCGAGCCTGTTGTGACAGAGGTCATCATGATGTTGTACCAGCCTGAGGCACGCCTTGTGTTCTCCCGGGGAAGTTGCCCCTGGATCACAGGACCCTGGCAGTGGAGGGAGCACAGGCTCCTAGGAAGGGAGGTGTGGACAGTGACCTGTGCTTGCACACAGGCTTCTTGGTGACTCCAGCAGCAGCCTTAGCATTTCATGCCCATCTCTGCGGTCTGCACTGATAGCCACAGCTTGCATCCGTTTCTGGAGCTTGTTTAGGCGGTGCTCTGAATCCCCTCTCCTCGTGTGGCCTGAAACAATGGTCTCTTGCCTCTTAGGCAGGTCCAGAGTTTTTCCAGGACTCCCTCCCGGCTAGCTGTGGTGCACTAGCCCCCTTCAGGCTGTGTTCATGCAGCCAACCCCAGTCCTCTCCCTGGGATCTGACCTCCAAAGCCCAAGCCTCAGCTCCCAGCCCCCACCCGCCCCAGTGGGTGAGCAGACAAGCCTCTCAGTCTGGTGGGTGCTGGTCGGCACCGATCCTCTGTGTGAGAGTCTCTCCACTTTGCCCTCTGCACCCTTGTTGCTGTGCTCTCCTCTGTGGCTCCGAAGCTTTCCCCCCGCCACCCCCAGTCTCCGCCAATGAAGGGGCTTCCTAGTATGTGGAAACTTTTCATCTTTCACAGCTGCCTCCCAGTGGTGAAGGTCCAGTCCCTACTCTTTTGTCTCTGTTTTTTCTGTTTTCTGTTGCCCTACCCAGGTACGTGGGGAGTTTCTTGCCTTTGGGGAAGTCTGAGGTCTTCTGCCAGCATTCAGTAGGTGTTCTGTAGGAGTTGTTCCACATGTAGATGTATTTCTGATGTATTTGTGGGGAGGAAGGTGAGCTCTACGTCTTACTCTTCTGTCATCTTTAAAGTCTCTTCAAAAGGTGTTTTCTGAGTTGAAGTTATAGGCAATTACTCCCCAAAGTATAAAGTAAAACAGTGTATAACAATCAGTATTAAAATGTTTAATTTTATATTGTCTTTACCACCTTTTTTTAATCTTTTTGTTTATTTTTTATTTTTTTTATTTGCAGTACGCGGGCCTCGCACTGTTGTGGCCTCTCCCGTTGCGGAGCACAGGCTCTGGACGCGCAGGCTCAGTGGCCATGGCTCACAGGCCCAGCCACTCCGCGGCATGTGGGATCTTCCTGGACCGGGGCGTGAACCCGTGTCCCCTGCATCGGCAGGTGGACTCTCAACGACTGCGCCACCAGGGAAGCCCCTTTACCACCTTTAATCTTCTGAATAATTTCATTGATCAACATAAGATAAAAGGTTACATGTTTATAAGAAATATTAAATGAATAGAGATACATAAAACTGAAGGGTTTCACTGATTTTCATTAGTAAAGGTTGTTTTAAAAATATTTCATCACAACACAAATCATACATTTTTAAAATGTTGATCAGTATATGTTATAAAAATTACATGCTGAAATTATTTATAAAATGTTTTGTTACTCTAAATAATTAAAAAAATGGATTAAAATGATGATGTTATGAACATTGTTAAAGATAGTTTGGGGTTGCCTGATGTTCTATATCTTATCCTAACGTCTCCTGAAAAACTTCTTTCACTGACATACTGCTTGCATTTTTAAAAATTCATTGTGTATTCCATTTGATGAATATTATGGTTGTAAAGTCTTTTAAGTACTGGAGACTTAATGCATGATTAGATTTCAAGACAGTAGATATGATGGAAGACATGATATCTAGGATCATCTTTTGTTATCCCACATTATAACATAGGAAATTATTTTCTCATTAGGCATGTAAATAAGATTCAGCTAATTTGTGAAAATACTTTACTTTCTCATTTTTTCCACTTGTGATTGGTATGTTTTCCTTGGCTAATGTGATCTATTGCACTCACGTTCAAATATTTTATTATTTATTATTAATACTTATTCTAGTGTCTACACTTACCTCTTTCATTTTCTCACACTTATTTCAAAATAGGTTACTGATCTTAATTTTTTTGTAGCCATGCTTGTTAAATATAAGTAAGTGCAGGCACTTGACTACTATATAATCTGGTAGTCATATTTAAATATTGATACTTTGGAAGACATAACTACTTTATTATAAATTATTCCTATATTTTTCCTTTGTATTAGGTTTAGGATTTGTACTGATTTTTTAAAAAGTTGTGTAGGTATTACAGATAAATTTCAGGTAGCAAAAGGGATATTACAAAATACTTGTTTTAAAAAGATGGTGCTTTTGATATGACCAAGAAGCACTGATCTCTTATCTGTCCATTTTAGTACTACTTAGCCTTAGAATCTAGGCGTAGTCTTATCTACACAATGCCCCCTACCGTATGTTTAAACTCTATCCTTTGGAACTAATGTTGGAAGGTGGGCTTCCTGACAAGCTTTCTCTAGGATTGTCTTGTTTTATGAGTGAAAAATTCCGTCAGTGTTATCTAATCTATAAGGAGTAGAAGTCATAGGAAAATTTATAGGGTGTATTTAGAGGCACCTAAGAATCTGTTAATTTAAAGGAAGTGCAGTATGCCTCAAGGAAGAAAATGTCATGAAATGGTTTAAAATGTAACCATTTCTTTAACTTACCTTTTAGCATCAGGTGCATCATAATATTGAAGTTATATTTGATTATGTTAAAGGGAGACATAGAGCCTTGTGCTCACAGAATGTGGCTTGGGGAACAGAGCATTTAATTCCAGTCACCTAGCTAGAATAGCTCTTTAGGTGTAAGAAATGAAATGGCATCTTTCCTGCTCCCATTTATCTTTACCAACTAAAGCAGTTTTGGCTGAGATGCCAACACGACTTCTGTTTGCAAATGGTGATAATATGATTCGGGTTACTTGGGGAATACAAGAGCCCATTTGATGAACTTTCTGCCCACTTTTTCATTAAAACACATCTCAGAGCAAATGAAATGAAGAATAACTTTTCACATGCACTAATCAGCTGCACAGAAGAGGCAAAAGGAAACTTTGTTTCCTCTCACAGTCCTACCCCTTTCACAGTTCTGTGAAATAGTTTTTAGATCATCTTATATGCCAAGGGGTTTTGTGTTGTTCCTTTTTGTCCTTTGTGACTCTCAAATAAAATGGAAACTTTCTATGTTCATGACTTTCCTTTCATGTTGAGCTCATGGAGACAGGGGGTCATGCTACCAATATATTTTTAAGCTTCACACAATTACCCTCAACCCCACTAAAGCATAGAGCAGCAGGACAGTATTTATGACTTGTCCCATTGAAAACCACTGTCTCAGGCAGCCCTACGGGAGACCAAACATTATGCAGTGCTTATAAAAAATATGAAGCGACAGCACAGGGGTAACATATTTAAACATCCCATTACTGCACCTTTGAATATCAGTTCTTCCAGCCTGGATTTTCTACTCTGAAGTTAAGCTGTGTGGTTCCTCTGCAGGTTGCTGAAGTGGAAATTATTTCTCTATTTGTCTACTATCTATTATTTTCCAAACACAATTATCATCCTGTGTTATATAAAATTGAGGAGGGGTGGTTATTAACTTGAACTACACAGATCCAAGGATACTTCACAATGTATTGCCACTTTGTTCCACTAAGTCATGCCATTTGACTAGTTCTGAAGTAAACACAATCACATGTTAATGCACAGCTTTGAAAGGAAATTTTTAGTTTTCAAACTTTTTCTCTTTATTTTATTACAATAAAACTTTAATCTTGTTGATTTTTCAAAAAACTAAAACAGCCAAACAAAAATGTTTATTAACTGGTATGTAATATTAAAAAATGTTTGAATTACAATTCTTGAAAATCTGTTTCTGGAAAAATTATTTCTCCAGGGTATTATACCAACTGTGGTCTTGGGCAAGATAAATAATGTGAATTGTAGTTTCTACTCTCCCATTTGTCAGATGTGTGTTCTCAGCTCAGCTGTTACAGTAACCTTGTACCTTTCACAGGTGCACTTGGCTAGTATCTGTCCAGTCTGTCAGTGTGGGTATCATCAAGTTTTATAATAAATAACAAGCCCAGTGTGATGCTTCAGACAGCATTTTAGTCTCTGAAGCTTGGAGCTCACCTTGGAGTCTCCTGTGAAGCTAAATATTCTCTCTAGAATCTAAGGTGACACTGGATATCTAATGTTACTATCTTTGCTGGCTTACTCTTCTGGATCAGTGTCACCTGAGGCTGTATGTATTATGCATATGAAGCATCTGGTCAGGAGGACTTTCTCCATTCCCCCTCAGTACTTGTGCGTATATATTCCTCACAATTAGAGTAATCCAAACACCTGATATCAGTGGGTCAGCATTCAGGCTCTGGAGTACAGAATTTATGAAAATAAATACAACTGAGTAGGTGCATGGCAATCCATATTTGGAGCCTCAGTTATTCTCCAACATTTTACTGTGTTATCAGGATAAAAATATTATAGGTCTTGATATAATTGTATGACACTTAAAAACCACTCTTTTAATAAGAATATACTGTATTCTATGGAATGGACCTGAATTCTATTGTGTGATCGCTTTAACAGAGATGGAAATTCTTGATTTTCAGTGTTACGTGGATTGAAGAATAAATGTAGAATATGAATGATTTCTGTGGAACTGACAGAAGGGTTTTGAATGAAAAAAAAATATATATATATACATGCCCTAGAAAATATTATTCAGAACACATAACAGTATTTTCCTTTAACTTTGAGATGTGATATGAGCTTATTTGGCCATTAATAGATAACTCAGTATTTTACAGTAAATAAAATAATACATTATGGCAAAGCTAAAGATTTTGTCTTCAAATGACTTCTGTACTGTGGGAACAATGAAACAAAACCAATGAAAATACACATTCAGACATATACTATTTTTCTTTATTTTTTAAAAAATATTTTGGAACCATATTTAAAACAAGAAACATCCTTACATAGAGGAATATCATCATTTGAAAATTGAAATTTAACCTAATTACAAAATAATATTCTAAAAACTTCTGAAAATATGTAATAAGCACATATAAAAAATTGTCACCCATAATGCCAAACCCAATATATCCACTACTGGTATCTTGATGTATTTATGCCCAATTTCCTATTCAAGTGCATTCATATGAACAATTTTTAGAAAAACGGGATCATACTTTGCAAACTGATCAAAACTTCAGTTTTTCACGCTTATTGTAAGTACATTTTTGGCTAAATGTAGAAGTAGAATGGCTAAATTTAGAGCTGTGTCTTCCAGAAAGATTGTTCCAGTGTTGAATGAACTTATTTCTTCATCATCACAAGAAATGCCTCATGTGTGTGCCACATGCATGTGCATATGTGTGTGTGTGTGTACCTTCAGGGACAAAGACTATATATATGTGTATTTGCGAGTTGCAGAGGAGAAAAATATTTACCTTTGTGTTTCAGTGCACATTTCCTTGAGTGAACTTTTGATCACTTATGAGGTTTCTCATTTCTATGTTTAATGATCATTTATAGTTATTTTGTGATTGTCTTTTGACAACTTTCTTCATTTTTCTTTTGGGGCTGCCCACTTTTAAAAATTGACTTGTAAGAGCACATTATTTATGAAGGGCATCAGCCTTTCATCTATCATGGTTTAATTATTTGACACATTTTCTTTTTGCTTTGCCTTTATACTTGTTTTAAAGATAAAGATTTTAATTATTATATACTAATGTTACCTTTTTATTTATGAATTCTTCTTTTACAGATATATTTTGAAAAATTTTCTCCCGGCTGATAGAAGGTAAGTATTCAGAAATTTTGGACTCAGCATTTTGTTGTTGTTGTTGTTGTTGTTGTTACATTTAGAGAGATTTCTAGGATAGGTGACATTGTGAGTTCATGATTTAAATTCCTCTCTTTGTCCCCAAATATTGATACATACCTTTGGCAAAGACTAAATCAATTAAACTATGGTTTACATTTAACTATTGCTATGAGCATGTAATCTAGTGTGTTGCATGGTGTTATTTCTCCCAGTGGTCAGTAGAGTTATAGAATAATCTGTCTCTTCCCCACTGATTTTAAAATGCCATTTTTATCACATATTGGCTCTGGTTTTGAACATTTGCAAATGTTCAAGTTTATGTTATCACATGGTTTTGATTACTAAACCTTTAGGGGATTATTATTTTGTAATGCATGTGCCTTTGCACATTTTTATGTGAGTGGATGGAAGAAAAACATAATTCAGACAGTAAGTTGGAAAAAATTCAAAGAGAATGATTCTTGTGATATTTCAATGTGTATAATTATTAGCAGTTGGTGTTAGAAAATTGGTTTGATTGGCCCAAGGAAAAGTTTGCAAAGATGTCAATACAATACTACATATAAATATTCATAAACTTTAGAAGAAGTTAATGGCTTAACATTTATTAATGTCTTAGATTGCTAAGAAGTCTGTGGAACTCATCTGTTAAGAAGGCATTCTTTTTATTTTTTAATATTCATAATTCCAGTTTTGGATTTTCATTGGGCTACATGATCCAGTTATTTGATAAAATAATACAACAGAAAATCATGTAAAATTTGTTTGACTAGTTAGTTGGTATATTCTTGTTTTGGTAGTGAATTGAGTTCCACATTATTCTATGAATGTGTTAGGGTCTTCTGCGTATAAATTTAGAGGACTGAAGAAATAATTCTTATATTAATTATGGCAGTCTCCCCACCGACTGGATTTTCTGTGCAATGTCTGATTTGAAATATTCTGACCAGTAATCGACTTGAATCATTAAAAAATCTCACATATTATAATATGTCTACTTGCACATTCCTTGTCTATGTTTTATATATCTGTAAGTGGCACAGAATACTTTCTCCAAGAACATATCTTCATCGTATATATAAAAACTGTGAACGTCAAAAACAAGTATTGAAAACTTCTCCTTCCAAATAAGGAACCATTTGTGACTTAGTGCAGCACTTGGAAGTCATTCAGAGTAGAAGATAACTTGATGTGTTATTGTTTTTCAGTGAGGTTGATGTGATAAAAACTACTGAAGTTCCAAAGTCTCAACTTGTGTACTAGTCTAAGATAGGTGAAAGTAACAAATGGAAATTACAGTTACAGCATGAATTAAATTAATTTTCTAAAAAACAATTGGAAATTTTAAGCTAGTAATTGCTGAGAAGTTTTGTGATGTTTGTGTAGTTGGTTTGGCTAAGGTACTTAAATGTTGTTATCCTTGACTTAAGGGGCCACAGCTGGCCTATTTGATGTCAATCTTCTAGTCCTAATGATCACTCTGGGCAGTTTAACAGTTGTGTGTTTGTTCTAAAATCAGAGGTGGAGAGTGGAGTGCTATGATACTGAGGCACAAAACAGCTGTGTTATTTAAATGTAAAATGTCCTACCAATCAGTGCCTAAAGGAGTGTACACTTCTAATAAATATACCTTTCTGCATTTATTTGTTACCTTTCTTTAAGGATAAGAGTACAACTTAGAGGGCCATTTTAAGAGCATTTTTATTCTAATGGCAATGCAGAACTATTAATTTATAGGCATGTGGAAATAAGTGGAAATAACTTTCTGATAATGGAGCATTTTTCTTTTTTTAAAATTTACCCTACATCTGAACCTTCCAGGTATTTTAATTCAAGCAATTTCTTGTGCACTGTATATCAGAGCACTTATAATGCCACTGTTCTAAAAATTGATAATGGAAAGAATAGTGGCAAAAGTACTTCAGGTTAAGATAAAGGAAATATGAGAACAAAAAGTGGCTTTTTGGAGGCTATCTACTTGATATTTTGCTACAGAGAATTAGGATTAAATAAAACAATAGTAAAAAGCCTAATATCTAAAAATACAAACTTTTAAATCATAAGCATTATACTTATTAGGGCTGTAACCTTTCACTTGTTAGATTACGTGTAAAAACACACAGGTCTTGTTACTCATTTTTATAGAAATGAAGCCATATTTATGGTTATGGGTTGCAGCATTTTCAAGTCCAAATCAATGTACTGTATTTCATACTTTCATTTCAGTCTGTCAAGAGATACTGACTAAGCAGAATTATTAAAACAACAATCTCATGATTGACTGGTAGTATATCAGAGGAGGAGACAGCCTGTCTTGTTTTACGGTTGATTTTTAACTTTGTGAAGATAAACAGTGGAGGGACTAAAATTATGTGTCTTCGTTTGTGTGTGTGTGTGTGTGTGTGTGTGTGTGTGTAGGCAGCTCAGGCATGGAGTGTTTTTTTTAATTCTCATAACATTTTATTTTAATTTTTTTTACAATGGCTGTATTGCTTTTTTTAAACCGTTTTAAAATTGAGTTATAGTTAATGATAATGTTGTGAGGCATGAAGTTTTTAAATTACATGATAGCCTAATTTATGTTCAAAACAAAGTGTTGTTGATAAATATATAATTAGTTTCATAAGAAGTTATTTTGGAATAGAAAATTGAATCATATTCTTTCTTTAGTCCCTCTGAAGGGATTGAATAGTTAGAGAAAATTTTGGAAATACTTTATTTTTTGACTTGGGTTGGTTCCTCTCCTGAACTACATTACTTTACCCTCACTTCCTACGTTTTCCACCTGTTAATACAATGCTTTGTATGTCTCCCACAGAAGTTGGTGAGAAAACAAAAATATGATACAAAAACAATTATAAGATTGATAAAAATATGAGTACACACTACCGGCAGATATGTAAGTACACTTTATCCCAGGATATGGATAGATTTAGTAAATTTGTTGAGTTTGATAGAATGGTAGAAGATTTTAAATTGTCTAACTTTCAAATAATTCTAAAATCAGTGGATAGGTACTATAGCTAAAACTTGCTAGATTGTAATTTCCTTGAAAATAGCAATAGGCAAAATAAACAATATTTTGCATTGGAAAGATTGATGCTGGATAAGAACAAAACAGAGGAGAAATCAAAAGTTGGAAAGAGACAAAGAGGAAAATCAAGCACTAATAAAAGTACAATAATAGCTTATATAAAGCTTGCAAGGGAAAGGTAAGAGCACCAAAAATTGATTAATGTTAGAATCAGAGTAAGAAAATGAAGGCCTTTATTGAGAAAAATCTATAGGGCATTATAGAATAATCTAGTAAAAAAATCTACTTTTTAAATAATGAATGATAATTATTTTTGTAATATGTGCTATTTCCTTTGTCGATTTAAAAGAAAAAAACACTTACTGCCTAAAGGATTTTTAAAAAGTGGATATAATTAAGACTAAGATTATTGGAGAGGAGTTAGTATGTTTTATTTTTATTTTTTAACAAATAGCAACTTTATCTGGCAAAAATGGATTATATTTAACTGAATATTAGATAACAATTTTCTTAACAGAAATAGATATATTTTAATTATCACAAGCAATAAAATCAAAAGGTAAAAATGGTAAGGGCAGATAAGAAGACATAAAAGTAGTATATGTAAGTTTTGAGATTACATTAAGTCCTTCTGAATAACTGGGCACCAGAACTATATTTGGTAAAGAAAAATTTGGAGGTGCAAAAGATCTATTTTGGGTGAGCCCATAATGATTTGCAGAAAACTACATAGGATTTATAGATGTTTAATGTATAGTTTTCACTAAGACAAATAAGCTTCGGGGTTCAGATCAACATCCCTGTCCTTTTAACTGAATATCGCACTACAGCTCATCCCAATTTCTTTCGTCTTCCTTTTAACAGCTTTATTGAGATATGACTCACGTATCATATAATTCACCCATTTAAAGTATAAAATTCAGGATTTTTAAGTATATTCACAGAGTTATAAGTCATTGTGATAATGTAATTTAGAACATTCCCTTCCCTCTAAAAGAAACCTTGTACCCATTAACCAGTCATTCTTTATTTCCCTCCAATATCCGTGCAACCAGTGTCAACCACTGATGTACATTCTATCCTTGTAAATGGGCCTATTCTGGACGTTTTATATAGATAGAATAACACTACATATTAATTTGGGGGGTGTGATTGGCTTCTTTCACTTATGTTAAACTTCAAAATATTACACTATGTCATAGCATGTATGAACCTATTTCGTTTATTTTTATTGCCAAATATTAAGTAATTTTACATACACACCACCTTTTGCTTATCAATTTATCAGTTGATGGACACTTGGATTGTTTCTACTTTTTGAATATGATGAATAATGCTGCTTTGAACTTTTGTGTACAGCATTGTGTACAACATTTGTGTACATTTATTTTTTAAATTTCTCATGGGCGTATACTCAGGGGTGAAGTTAGTTGGTCATGTGGTAAATCTATATTTAACATTTTGAGGAACAGCCAAACTTTTTTCCAAAGTTGATTCACCATTTAATATTCCCCGCAGCTGTACCTGAGGGTTCCAATTTCTCTTTGTTTTTGTCAACCCTTGTTATCGTCTGCCTATTTGATTACAGCCACCTCAATGGGTATGGGTGGTATTTTATTGTGGCTTTGCATTTTTCTGTTATTAATGATGTTGAACATCTTTCATGTGCTAATTGGTCATACATATCTCTATTGTGGAGAGATTTATGTTCAAATACTTTACCATTTAAAAAATATGTTATTTCTCTTTTAGTTTTGAATTGTATAAGTTCTTTATATATTCTGGATACAAGTCTCTTATTAGATAATATAATTTGTTAATATGTTTATCCCATTTTGTGGATTATCCTTTCACTTTCACGATGGTATCATTTGTGGCATAAAAGTTCTTAATTTTGATATTGTTTAATTTATAATTTTCTTTTCTGCCTTGTGCTTTTGGTGTCACGTCTAAGAAACTAATGAATGCTCCCAGGTCACCAAGGCTTACTCCTCTGGTTTTCTAAGCGTTTTATAGTTTTAGTTATTAAATAGGTCTTGGAGCCATTCTTAAAAAAGGCTTTTTGTATAGAATTTTTAAAGGTTACTTTCCATTTACAGTTATTACAAAATATTAGCTATATTCTCTGTTGTACAGTACATCCTTGAGCCCATCTTACACCCAGTAGTTTGTACCCCCTACCACCCCTACCTCTGTTTTGCCCCTCCCCCTCTCCCACTGGTAACCACTAGTTTGTTCTCTGTATCTGAGAATCTGTTTCTTTTTTGTTATATTTACTAGTTACATTTTTTATATCCACATATAAATGATATAATACAGTATTTGTCTTTCTCTGACTTCTTTCACTTAGCATATTCCCTCCCAAGTCCATCCATGACACTGCAAAAGGCAAAATTTTGTTCTTTTTAATGGCTGAGTAGTATTCAGTTATATATATATACTGCATCTTCCTTACGCATTTGTCTGTTGATGAACACTTAGGTTGCTTCCTTATCTTGGCAATTGTAAATGGTGCTGCTGTGAACATTGAGGCACATGTATCTTTTCAAATTAGTGTTTTTTTTTTTTTGATATATACCCAAGAGTGGGATTTCTGGGTGATATGGTAGTTCTATTTTTAGTTTTTTGAGAAAATTCCATACTGTTTTCCATGGTGGCTGCACCAATTTACGTTCCCACCAACAGTGCACTGAGGTTCCCCTTTCACCACAGCCTTGCCAACATTTGTTATTTGTGTTCTTTTTGATGATAGCCATTCTGACAGGTGTGGGGTGATATCTCATTGTAGTTTTGATTTGCATTTCCCCGATAATTAGTGATGTTGAGCATCTTTTCATGTGCCTGTTGGTCATCTGCATTTCCTCTTTGGAAAAATGTCTATTCAGTTCTTCTACCCAATTTTTATTTGGGTTTTTTTTTTATATTGAGTTGTATAAACTGTTTATATATATATATTGGATATTTTTGAGTTAATGTTTGTAAATATTGTTAGTAGAGGTCATGTTTTGTTCTTTTTTTTTGCGGTACGCAGGCCTCTCATTGTTGTGGCCTCTCCCGTCATGGAGCACAGGCTCCAGACGTGCAGGCTCAGCGGCCATGGCTCACAGGCCTAGCTGCTCCGTGGCTGTGAGATCTTCCCGGACCAGGACACGAACCCGTGTCCCCTGCATCAGCAGGCGGACTCTCAACCACTGTACCACCAGGGAAGCCCCATGCTTTGTTTTTTGACTTGTTGATATCTAGTTGTTCCAGGACCATTTATTGAAATGATAATTCTATCCCTATTGAATTGTCTTGGAAGCCCTGTTGAAAATATTGATAATTGAACTTAAGGGTAGATTTCTGGACTGTCAATCCTATTCCATTTATCTATATGTCTATCAATATGCCAGTACCATACAGTCTTGATTACCATAGCTGTATAGTAAGCTTTGAAAATGGAAAGTGTGAGTATTACATCTTTGTGCTTCTTCTAAAAGATTGTTCTAGCTACTTTGGGTTCCTTGCATTTCCATGTGAATTTTAGAATTAGCTTGTCAATTTCTTTTTCCTTTTTAATTGAGGTATAATTGACATATATTAGTTTCAGGTGTACAACAAAACACATTCAATATTTGTATATATCGTGACAATCACCACAATAAATCTAGTGAATGTCCATCACCATACATAGTTACAGAATTTTTAAGTCAACCCTCTTAGGAAATTTCAAATATGCAATACAGTGTTATTAACTATCGTTGCCATGCTGTGCATTACATCCTCATGACTTACTGATTTTATAACTAGAAGCTTGTACTTTTTTACTCCCTTTACTCACTTCACTCACCTTTAACCCCCGCCTCTGGCAACCACCAGTTTCTTCTCTATATCTATGAACTGTGTGTGTGTGTGTGTATGTGTGGTTTTTTTTTTTTTTTGGTTTGTTTGCTTTAAGATTCCACATACAGGTGAGATCATAATGGTATTTGTCTTTCTCTGACTGACTTATTTTACTTAGCAGAATGCTCTCAAGATCCATCTATGTTGTCACAAATGGCAACATTTCATTCTTTTTCATGGCTGAATAATATTCCATTGTACGTATACCACAATTTCTTTATCTGTTTCTTTATCTGTTTATCTGTTGATGGACACTTAGGTTGTTTCCATATCTTGGCTATTGTAAATAATGCTGCAGTGAACATGGGTGTGCTTGTATCTTTTTAAATTAGTATTTTTGTTTCCTTTTGATAAATACCCAGAAGTGGAGTTGCTGGATCTGATAGTAGTTCTATTTTTAAACTTTTGAGAAACATTCATACTCTTTTCCATAATGGATACACCAATTTACATTCCCATCCACAGTGAACAAGGGTTAAAAATAATAATAATTAAAAAAGCCAGCTAAGATTTGAATAAAAACTGTACTTAACCTGTGAGTCAATTTGGGTAGTATTGCCATCCTATCTATATTAAATTTTTTAATGCATGAATGTACAGTGCCTTTTTATTTATATAGATCTTTCAGTGTTTTCAATAATGCTTTATAATTTTTATTGTACAATCCTGGTTAAATTTATAGCTAAACATTTAACTTTTTAAGTGATATTATAAATGAAATTGCTTTCTTAATTTCAGTTTTGGAATATTCATTGCTATTGTGTAGAAATAAAATTTATTTTTCTATACTGATCTTGTGTCTTGCCATTTTCCTGAACTTGTTTATTAGTTCTAGGTTTTTTAGTGAAGTCTTTAGATTTTCTGTGTAAAAGATGATCTCATCTGTGAATAGAGATAGCTTTATTTTTTTCTTTCCATTCTCTTTGCCTTTTATTTATTTTTCTTGCCTGATTGCCCTGGCTAGTGCCTTTAGTACCATGTGGAATAGAAGTAGTGAGAGAGAACATCCATGTCTTGTTCTTGATCTTGGGGTGAAATTTTTCAGGCTTTCACTATTCAGTGTGATGCTACCTGTGGGAGTTAGATGACCTTTATCATATTGAGAAAGTTACATTGTACTATTGATTTGTTGAGTGCTTTTATCATAAAAGGATATAGGATTATGTCAAATGCCTTATCTGCCTTTATTGATATGATCTTTTTTTTTTTTTTTTTTTTTTTTTTTTTGCGGTACATGGGCCTCTCACTGCTGTGACCTCTCCCGTCACGGAGCACAGGCTCTGGACGCGCAGGCTCAGTGGCCATGGCTCATGGGCCTAGCCACTCCGCGGCATGTGGGATCCCCCCGGACTGGGGCACGAACCCGCGTCCCCTGCATCGTCAGGCAGACTCTCAACCACTGCGCTACCAGGGAAGCCCAACATGATCATGTTTTTGTCTTTTATTCTATTAATATTGTGTAAATATTGATTGATTTTTGTATGGGAAAGTAAACTTGCATGCATTTCTGGGATAAACCCCACTTGGTAATGGTATATAATTCTTTTATATGTTGCTGGATTTGTTTGCTAGTATTTTTTGAAGATTTCACATCTATATTCATTGGAGATTTTAGCTCAGTTTTGTTTCCTTGTGATGTTTTAACTGGCATCAGGGCAATACTGGCTTTATAGAACAAGTTGAGAAGGATTTTTTCCTCTTCTGTTTTTTTTGGGTTTTTTTTTTAAGTTTGTAATGGATTTATATTAATTTCTCTTTAAATTTTTGGTAGAATTCACCACTGAAGTTAGCTGGGCTTAGATTTTTCTTTTTGGATAGTTTTTAAATTACTAGTTCAGTCTCTACTTGTTATCAGTCTGTTCACATTTTCTATTTTATCTTGGATAAGTTTTAGTACTTTGTGTCTTTGTAGGAATTTATCCACTTCATCTTAATTATCTAATTCATTGGCAGATAGTTTTTTTTGTGTGTGTGTGCGGTACGCGGGCCTCTCACTGCCGCAGCCTCTCCCGTCGCAGCACAGGCTCCGGACACGCAGGCCCAGCGGCCATGGCTCACAGGCCCAGCCGCTCCGCGGCATGCGGGATCCTCCCGGACCGGGGCATGAACCCATGTCCTCCGCATCAGCAGGCGGACTCTCAACCACTGCGCCACCATGGAAGCTCCAGATAGTTGTTAATTGTATTCTCTTATAAAGGTTTTTATTTCTGTAATGTCAGTAATGATATCCCTGATTAATTAATGATCATTGTAATTTGAATCGCCTCTTTTTCTCTTGTTTAGGTGAGCTAAAGTTTTGTCAATTTTGTTCATCTTTTTAAAGGACCAACTTTTGTTTTTTTTGGCTTTCTTTAGTGTTCTTTTATTATCTATTTATTTTTATATCCTGTCTATTCTTTATTATGTCTGCCCTTCTCCTTGCTTCTTTAAATTTGGGTTAGTGTGTTCTTCTATTTTATATTTTATTAAGTTGGAAGTTTAGCTTGTTGAGTTGATATACCTTTTTTTTTATTAATATACACATATACTGCTATAAATTTCCCTCTGAGCACTGCTTTCACTTATCCAATATGGTTTGATATGTTGCATATTTGTTTTCTTTCATCTCAAATAATTTCCTAGTTTTGCTTGAAATTTCTCCTTTCTCCCATTGGTTAATTAGAGTATGTTCTTTAAGTTCTGTGTATCTGTCAATTTCCCAATTTTCCATCTGTCATTGATTTCTAATTTAATTTCTTTGTGGCCCAGAAACATTTTTTATATGATTTCCATCCTTTTACATGTATTGAGACTTATTTTGTGGCCTAGAATCTGTTCTGCGCTCGAGAATGTTCAATGTACATTTGAAAAAAGTGTTCATGCAGATTTTTCTGTATAAAGTGCTGTAAAAATCTGTTAGTACTATTTTCTTTATATTTTTCACATCTTCCATTTACTTTTGATTTTTTTACTTAGTTGTTCTATCTTCTACTGAAAGTGGAATAGTAACGTCTTTAATCATTACTGTTGAATTATCTATTTCTCCTTGCAGTTCTGTGAGTTTTTGCTACACGTAGTTTGGTCTTTGCTTTTAGGGGCATATGAATTTTTCAGTACAGCTATTTTGAGATTTAATTGATATACAAAAATGCATATACTTAATGTATAAAACTTTATGAATTTGATCATATGCACATACTTGTGAAACAATCACCACAATATCAAGTTAATAGACATATCTGTCAACAAAAGTTTCCTTGTGTCCCTTTGTGTTTTTTGTTCATTTATTTGTTTTTTGGGGGGCAGTGGGTGGGTTAATGACATTTAACATGTTATCTACCCTCTTAAATTTTCAAGCACAAAATACAACAATATAACTGTTGACTATAGGCACTATGCTGTGTAGCATTTCTCTAGAACTAATTCATCACATAACTGAAATTTATACCAAACAACTCCCCACTTCCTCCTTCCCCTGGCTGTTGGTGACTACTGTTCTATTCTCTATGAATTAGACTATTTAAGTAATTCATATAAGTGGAATCATGCATTATTTGTCCTTCTGTGACTACCTTGTTTGACTTAGCATAATGTCCTCCAGGTTCACCCATGTTGCTGCAAATGGTAGGATTTCTTTCTTTTCTTAAGACTGAATAATATTCCATTGCAGGAGTATACCATGATTTCTGTATCCATTGATCTGTTGATAGACATTTGGGTTGTTTCCACCGTTTGTTGATTGATTTGTGTACAGATAGGAGAATGTTTCAAGTCTGCCTGTATCCTGCTCTGATCACCTCCTGAGTGGTTGAGGTTAAGCATGTGCACACAGTCTTCCCAGTCCGTAGATTTGACTATAATCCCAGGAGGACTCTTCCTGGACATACCTTTCCTGGTTCTCTCTATTAAACTTGAAGCTGCTTGATATTTGCCTGTATCTTGTAACTATATCACATCCTTTTACTTGCTTTCAGTGATGCCCTTAACAAAGCTTTTCTCCACTCTGTTCCAAATAAAGTCAATCCCCTTAAGCAGAGATGTGGAGCTCTTCATTTAAATGGCTTGCCTTCTCCTTTGGGCAGAATCCCTGCACCCCTGTGCCAGAACTAGAGTTGGTGACTCACTTTCCCTGAAGTGAAATTCCATTTCTATGGGTGGTCATGGGAGGGAATGGCAAGCTCTGGTCCTCTGGATTGTCTCTCCTAGAGGGAACTTCTCCTCTCTGAGCATGCTGGGGCAGGGGCAGTTGGAGTTCTTTTATCCTCAGCCTTCCATATCTGAGGAGGGAGCCCTGGCCCTCTTGGCTGTACCTGCCTGGGATGAAGTTTCTAGGACACAGAACTGGAGAAATAAGAAACAATGGTGTCTCCTCTTCCTAGAGTAAAATATTAGCTCTGGCCTTGGATCTTGGGGGATAGGGAACCCTATTTTCTTGTCTGTACTTGCATAAAGTAGAATGCCCTGAGTAGTTTACATACAATGGCGCTGTGTTGGGTGGGGAGGAGGGAGCGAGTTGTGGCGCAAATGCCACGGATCTTCACTCTTCCTGCTGAAATTTAGCAGATTTTCTTCAATGACTGTTTCTACAGTTCTTCTTTCCTCATAGGACAATTTCCAGAAACTTAAATTATTATTATTTTTTAAAAAATATTAATCTGTTAAATTGTTGTTTTGCTGGGGAGAGTGCCAGTCTTTTTACTCTGACATTCTGGAAGTTCTGTCCTCGTTCTAATTTTTAATCCAAATATACACTTTCCTCCCTTCAATAATGAAATGTTCATTCTTCCTTCATTGTTATTCAGATAAAGCCAGTACACAGTTAATGCCCCATATGTGTTAGCTGGGTCATTGATGGTGGAGATTCAAAATGGAATGAGATTATTTTTACTTCCTGTCTTGGAGAGTTTAGAACTATTTGGGAGACAGGCATGCATGCATACTATATAAATGCTAATACCACAGATCTTCAACATTTCAATGACTGAAATAGGGTAAATACAGACCAAAAACTTTCATAAACCCTAGAGCCAAACATGACATACTTAAAAGTTAGAGTGAGGTACTCCCTAAACATTACAAAACAAGAAATTAAAATTTCCCTTCATGATTTAAATTGAAAAGAAGCATATATTGCAAACAGACAGGGTTATGCAAAGGTACCTTAAACACAAAATGGATATCCAAACAGAAAACTAGTCTTTCAGCATAATTTATTAATATGTCTATAAAATGCATATGCAATAATTTTAAAAAAGACCATAGGAACATAGGAAAAGTAACTCTTGGTGATAATGATTATTAACAAGTAGATCCCATGTATATTGACAATGTCATTTCTGGTGTTAACATGAAATATGGATTAAGAAAGTTTTAGTCATTAGTTTTTAGTATTTTCATTTTATTGACATGAACATATATATTGTGAGATGGACAGTGTGTCTTTCTCAGCCTAATTCCTTTAAATATTTGATTCAGTTAAATATCTCCTTGTGTTTGGTTTACCTTTTCATTAAGGGATTTATGATTATGATCTAGATCCCTGTGTAGTTCTGTCTACCAGGTGTGAGCAAAATTTTCTTGTACACAGATACTTTATAATACATGCTAATTTTATTTCTGTTTTATAATTATAGATTTATATTCAGGTTTTGTGTATCACTCGTACAATCATGGATGATGTGGGCATGCCTCTGAGAGATGAAGGTATATTCACTATGATGATAAAATTAGGTTTCTGTTTACATAGAGGCATATTCGATACTGGGTTATGATGGATGAATTGAGGTAAATGAAAGGCATTCTGCAGCATCTCTGGGGAGAAAGTGAACTGCTAGAATTCCCCAAGAAAACACACTTCTTCACTTGCCACAAGGGGAGTGTTCAATACACCTTTCTTAAAATTTCTACACAAATGAAATTGATAAATTAGATGATGATGATGATGATGATGATGATGACTGTTATTTTGAATGCTAGGGTGTCCCAGGTTCTCTGATTACAGGTTTACATATCTCTCATTTAAACCCTATAAACTGGCAAGATAATGAGTTGTGGATTAATTTCTGTTATTGCAAAAATGTAGGATTTTGTTGATTTCTCTGTATGTTTCTGAGGTTTTGACATTAGTGGATTTATCAGTTTCCATTGAGCTTTCTGTTTCTGTTTTAAAGCTTTCCTTATTCTGAGCTGCTCTGGTTTGGTTCCTTAGTGGATAAGCAGTGTGAGCATTTTGTGAAGTCTTATGGGAAGTTAATATAAGTTAGGTTTGAAAACTTCACATTCAAGTCAGGGGATCAGGCCATGGAGGATGCTTCCTGATATTTACCCTTGTACACATGTGAAAACATACAACACACAAAACCACATGCAGATATGGATCCCACCTGCAAGTGGAAATACACATACATATATGACACCTTCAGACTTACGTAGAGCCATGAACATATATGTACAAACAAATATAAACTCAGACATGCACATGTACATTAGGTACACACAACCATAGATATACATATGGACACACAAACACAGAAACACATGTACATGCATATACTCACAAACATGAACACACCCCAGACATGTAATCACATACAAACACAAATACATACTCAGGCACACAAATATACATAGACATATGCATGTATACACTTAAAATTCACCATAAATGTAATGGATACTTTCTAGATTAATTAAAAAATAAATAATTTTGAAATACATAATAGCATGTACATACTTATATATACTTCAGTAGTTCACATCTTCTCTGAGATTATCATTTTAATAGTCAGTTAGAGGCCTCAGCCTCTTACAGAGATATTTAGGTACTACAAGATGATACTCTCATCTCAGGAACTAAGTCCAGTCATTCCAAACTCAAGCCAAAATCACAAGAGTCAGAAAACAAAGTTATTTCCTTTTGTGGGAGGTGATAAGATAGGTCTATTCAAGCATTATCTTGTATATACCTAGCAACCAAAAAGAGACTAAATAGCAAAATGAACAGTAAAGTTCTGAATTAAGAAAATGGATTATACTTTATGACTACACTATGTATAGCTGTATGTAATTTTATGTCATATGTGAAAAGTTTTACTTATATCAGAAGTGAGTGAAAGAAGCAGTTAGAAATCAACATAAAAGGAAAAAGAAGATTCTGTCTTTGAGTCAGGAGGTCTGAAATTGGTTCCTGATTGCAACAAACCAGCCTATGATGCTTTGTGAAGGCACACGCTCATTCCTCATGGTCCTTTTCTCTTAATTAGGGTGCTGCATTAGAATAATTTAAAAAGTCTCACATCTTTGCCCACTTTAATGGGGAGTATCTGAAACCAGCCATGGACCCCAAGTAAAGAATCACTAGGTTAAAAGAGTGCTGGAAACCTGTTTTTCTCCTGTCTGCAATGTTAAAATTGAAGCATCAACAAAGAGTATCAACAGTGATGAAGAGAGTAGAAAATTAGAAGATATTTTATGTAATATCAGGAGTTAACATATTTGGGTAAGTATATTCTATCTACAGTATACTTTTTCCTCTAATGATGAAATGACAAATCTTATTCATCTTAGAAAATTCTTCAGTGAATATGATCCAATGAACAGGAGAGTTAAGTGCTCTATTCTAGGCTTAAAATAACTGTGACACTGCTGGGTAACTCACTGTTCTATGGAGTAATTATTCTCAGTCAATGCATTTTCAGAGTATAATTTTTGAAGAGTATTTGTGTAAAATAAGGCACAGTAGAATTATATTGTAATACCCATCTAAATGAGACTGTCGTTAATATAAGAAATCAGCAGTTATCCAGAAGAGAAGCAAACAGTAGTAGTTTTGAGTCAATGTAGGTCTACATGGAACTAACATTTAGTATAACCAGCATGCTACCTATTATATGAAGCTCTTCTGTATTTAGTCTACCTTCCATGACAACAAAAATAATACAAAACACAACAAAAACAACCTAATAAGTGTCTAGATAGAACATTCATCTGTGATTTTGTGTTTATGCTAGTGTTGTGCTGCCTCTGAAAACGACTGCAGATGCTAGTTTTATGTGATCTTGGTTCAAAATATGGATTCATTAATAAGTATATTTCCAGCTTAATTAAGGCACAAATAGTATTTTTATTCTGTACTTTCCCAATTTTTTTGATAACTAATCTTTCTAATTAATTTTAGCATTGAAATGATTTTAATCTGTTAGATACATGTTTGTATGGTTACTTCAATGGAGTGTCCCTGAAAATTTAGAAATGTAGGTTTTCCTGATCATTACAGGGTAACTACTTTTGCTGAATGCCATTCGTCTTTTAGCTGCCAAACCCAAGTAGACTTTTTAGTCCTTACTGAGTATTTATGTTCTATTTTGGTACTTCTATGCACTCTCAGCTCCTTAAAATTCATCTGCTTTTCTTGCTACTGCATCTTTCTAGTATTCCTGTCCTTACAGGATTCTTTATCCCCATTATTTGTGTCATTTTCTGACCTTCCTTTTAATATTGGTGTTTCACAAGGCTCAATTCTTAGCCTGTTGGTGTCTTATATACTCTCCCTGGCTAATGTTATCCATTCCATTCTCCTTTCCTTAATTGTATTTTATGGTAACAATTTCCCTAATTTTCAGTCTGAAAATGTATACCTAAATTGTTTATTATTTATTTAAAAGCTTCCGCACAAGCTCCATCAAATTGTTTACCTCACTTGGAAATTCTATAATCAGCTCAGAGTTAATGTGTTAATTATTTACTACATCATATTTTTATAGACTATTGAAGTCTGCCTCCGAGTCTTCTGTGAGGAGATACTAGTGAATGGGGCTTTCACTATGAGGAGCAAATGGGTTAAAAGACCCAGTGAATATAGAGAAACTCCCTTCCTTCTTGTGATCCTTGTGACCAGAATGGTGATGAGGCTGGATACTCCTTTTTGACAAGACTCTCTTTCTCTTTCTTTTTCCTCTTGTATTTAAGAGGAAGGGTGGGGGGGGGGGGAAGAAACAGGCTCCACCCTGCAGCCTAGTTGCTCTAGAATCCCTAGACTACTCAGGAGGAATTGGAGGTGGAAGATCTGAAGTAGGTGGAGAGAGAAGAATCACAAATTAGTGGTAAACAGTGTGGCGAAACTCATTGATAATCCTTCCAAATATAGTGGCTTAAGTGAAGTAAAGGTTTATTTTCCTCATATAAAATACTCTAGAGTTGGGAGATCCAGGGCTAGTGGGGAAATTCTGTCATCTCCAAGGTCATTCTCCTCACCTTCATTTATTTCCCAGCCACTGGGAAGCAAGGAAGATAGAATTACCCTTAAGGAGATGATGCACAAGTTGTACACATTGCTGTCAATTATATCTCATTTGTCCTAATAGAGCCACATGAATATAACGAGCTGCAAGGGAGTCTGTGAAATATATTTTGTATGTAGGTGGTCATGTGTCCAGTCCAAACCCAGGAGTTTCTATTACTAAGAGTACATGTGAAGGTAGATTAGCCATCTATATCTGAGCAAAGAAACACAGGGGAATATACCAGGTCAATATCCAGTCAGGAAAATATAAATCACAGGTATTTCAAATACAGAGGGAGTTAAAAAGGGGAATTTATACAAAATTTTTGAAAAATCTGGAGGACCCACAGAGAAAAAATGTATCTTACCTTGAGACTAGGAAGCTCTGTTGGACCTGGGATGTAGTGCAAAAGGGGAAGGTTATGTTCAACATAGATGAAGAAATTACTGTTGTCTTGAGCTGAAGATGCAAAATGGGGATAGAATGCTACCCTGAGAAGAGAACGCTGCTGTTGTCCCTGGGTTGGAAACAACAAGCCCACACTCACTAAAGAAGTTGCTGGCAAGTGGCACCAATGCATCACAGTTGTAATTGCTGGAGCTCCATCCCCTGCTGCTAATACTCTGGAGCTTCTGTCACCATTACTGCTGAAATCACAATGCTGTGGGCTGTTAGAATCTGCTGCTTATGAGCATTGGCCCCTGGTATTGCTGAGGCTACTGCTGTCACTGGAAGCGCCAGCAAAAGCAGAGTGCCCCCACCTTCTAATGGGGCACAAGCTGTCTCTCAGTGGAAGAAACAACCAAGGAACTGGCTGGCAGTGGACTGAGAAACATGGTTTGGAGACATCCAGCTTTGGCCACGTAGAGGTATAGAGGAAGACATGGAAGCCTGAGAGCGAGGGTGAGAGCTAACAGTTACCTCTGGTACAGGGCAGTAGAGCTCTTATATGTTCAGTGGCCAAGAAAAACATCTGTGATGAAATGACATTTGAGCAGAGACCTGAAAGAAATTAGGGCCAGAATCATGTGGATAACTGGAGAAGAAAAAGAGTAATTGAAAGAATGTGGAGTGAAAATGTGCATGGCATGGAGGACAATGTGGCTGGACCACAGTGAATAAGGTATTAAAGTCAGAAAGGCAGTTGAGGGCACAACCTTATAGGGCATTATGGTTCATTGCAAGGACTTTGGATTTATTCTGAGTAAAATGGAAAGCCATTGGAGGGAGTTAAGGGCACTTAAGAATTTTTTTTTTTAATTAATGTAAGGAGGGTGAGTCCCCATGGGATCTTAACTTAGATATTCAAATGTATTACAAAGATTCAATGAATAATAACCGTGTCCATGTTATAGAATATCAACATGTAAATGGAATAGAACAAAAAATATGAAATAAATACTAGAATACATAGGAACTTAATAGATGACAGATAAAAAGAGTATAGTATAGTAACATGAGATGGCTGAAAAGTGGGACATTATTTCAATATCGATACTATATAAATTTATATCCTCCTAATGGTTAACTTAACAACTTGACTAGACTTCGGTGTCCAGTTATTTGGCCAAACACTAGTCTAGATGTTGCTGTGACAGCATTTGTAGATGTGATTAACATTTACAATCACTTGACTTTAAGTAAGTAGATTACCCTCTATAATGTGGGTGGGACTCATCCAATCAGTTGAAAGCTTTAAGGTAAAAGACCGAGGTTTTTTGAAGAAGTAATTCTGCCTCAAGACTACAACATCACCACTTACCTGAAGAAATATCAAGACTGCTGGCCAGCCCTATCAGTTTCAGGCTGGCTGGCCCCCACAGCTGTGTTACTCCAGTCCTTGGAGTAACTTCTCTGTCTCTTTTCTCTTTCTCTCTCTCTCTCTCCCCTCTCTCTCTCCTCCCTCCCTCCCTCTCTCTCTCTCTCTCTCTCTTTCTCTTTCTCTTTCTCTCTCTCTCTGTACTCTCTCTATCTGTGTATATCCTATTGGTTCTGTATCTCTGGAGAACTGTAATTAATACAATTCTTCTGTTATACACAAACCAAAAAGAAATTCCAGATGGATTAAATAGATGTAAAAATATAAAATTGCAAAACACTTAGTCACATATATTGGTTCAAATACAAGAAGCCTCAATGTGGTTTGAACGAATAAAAGAAATCACAAGTAAAAAGATTAATACACTTGGCTAAATTTTAAAAAGAAAAATACTCTGTATATAATTAATCATTTTAAGCATAAAGCTAACAACAAACTACAAAAAAGACCAAAAATTATTAATATTTTTAATATATTAAGAACTACTAAAAGTTACAATATACTAATATAGATGAGTTACAGTATACAAATAGAAAGGCTTAAAGAGCTAAATAATCTCTAAAAGTATAAAGATAAATTAATAGTAAAGGTATGATAAAAATGGACTGTCATGTAAGCAATTATATAAATTGTAATATTCTTGACATACACTATTGGTCAGGTTTTAAATGGATGCCAGTGTTTTGAAAACCCATTTGGTAATATGTATTAAGGGCCATTGACACAATAAATATGCTTTTAGAAATGTGTCCTAAGGAAATAAACAGAGATGTAGACAAAGACTTATCTACAATAATATTCATGATAGAATTATTTATAATAGTACAAAATTGGAAGCAACTTGAAATAACCAACAATGTGGAGAGTGTTAAATAAATCATTGTACTTTCAAGTAAGGGAATATTATAAAGACATTAAAAACCATGCCTTGAGGAATATGTAATGACATGGGAAATGCACAAAATAAAACAGTAATCGAATTTCCTTCTTAAAAAAAGAATCTGAAATCGTTTGGATCAAGATTGTGATTTATGCTAATGTATTTAATTGCCCTTCACCCAAATTCAGATTGAAATGGACAAAGAATAAAAAGGGGTAATAACTTATTCTAGTACTGGAAAATTGCAAAGAGAGCAAGAAACTGAACGTTTTGTAGCAGGACATAAACATTTAGCATGTGAGACTGTAGTTCTTTTTCTTCAGCTTTGCTGTATTTTTAGTTTAGATTTTGAACTGTCATGGTAGATGGGATTGGAAGTCCCATCCTTTACTAGGATAGAATGTAAACATATCCCCAGGATTAAAAAATGGTGTTTCTGAAGTGAGTGCTTTCTCTGGACTTAAGGAAGACCCAGTTTTTTTCATTATTACATATTTGGGTACAACCCAGTTTTTTTCATTATTACATATTTGGGTACAAGTTAATGTGTGATTTTCCTCTTCCTGAATATTCGCTGTGAGTTACTATGAAAGAAAGAAGACAAGAGAATGAAACCTGAAAGGGAGGGGATAAGAGTGTGTAGGACACAGCCACCTTTAAATGCCTTTGTACCAACGTGGACTGTAGTTCCTCCAAACCCCTTTTAACTAGTCTGTGTATGTACAGTGGTCATTCAAGTCACCTAAAATCTTTCAGTTTCTTTGGCTCCCTGCTGGGGTCCTAAAGGTGTGGACCTCCATGGGTGGATCTAAACCCAATATAGAAACCCAGTGAGCTAGGCTATTTGGTGGAAAACTTTAAAAAATTAGTTGTTGCTTAGAGCCTAGAACCAAATAAAGACAAAAATGTTATCTTAGTTTTTACCTCCACTCCTTCTCTCCCCAGTTCCACCCCCATATTTAGGCAATAAACTAAAAACAGCCTGGAGCACATCAGTAAGCAAATGTGGCAATATAAACAGTCGGATCATATGCCATAATGCCTAAGGCCTTTCCATGGGCCCTTTCATGATAGGGCAGCAGGGCTTGAAGCTGACTTCCCTTTCCAAGTTGCTTGGAAGGGATTTTATCCTAAGAGGGGTCTATCGTTCCCTTATTCGATCATTCAATATTTATTATTACTGCTATGTGCCAGAAACTGCCAAATAATAGTGAATAAAACAGATATAGGAGTCTCATCGTAGTCAGCTGCGTCTGCGCTGGACCTGAGGCCGGCATCCGTCCCCATTTACCACCAGGGAGGGTTTTCACAGTTGCCTCACTGGAGAACACTGTGGGCTCTCGATACTCTACTGGCCATCAGAGGCAGTTTCTTCACTATCACCTGGCTGACAGCCTCAGAAGTACTGTGGTGAGCCGGAGGAAGATGGCGGAAGAGTAAGACGCGGAGATCACCTTCCTCCCCACAGATACATCAGAAATTCATCTACACGTGGAACAACTCCAACAGAACACCTACTGAACGCTGACAGAAGACCTCAGACCCCCCAAAAGGCAAGAAACTCCCCACATACCTGGGTAGGTCAAAAGAAAAAAAGAATAAACAGAGACAATAGGATATGGACGGGACCTGCACCAGTGGGAGGGAGCCGTGAAGGAGGGAAGGTTTCTACACACTACAAGCCCCTTCGAGGGCGGAGACTGCAGGTGGCGGAGGGGGAAAGCTTCGGAGTAGCGGAGGAGAGCACAGCAACAGGGGTGTGGAGGGCAAAGCAGAGAGATTTTGGCACAGAGGATCGGTGCCCTCAGGCACACACCAGCCCGAGAGACTTGTCTGCTCGGCCGCCAGGGCGGGCGGGGCTGGGAGCTGAGGCTCGGGTATCGGCTTTCAGTAGGAGCGCAGGGAGAGGACTGGGGCTGGTGGCAGGAAGAGACCCTGAAGGGGTTAGTGCTAGCCCGGAGGGAGTCCGGGGAAAGGGTCTGGAGCTACCGGAGAGGCAAGAGACTTTTTTCCCTTTTGTTGCCTGGTGCGCGAGGAGAGGGCATTCCCCTCCCTCCCCTCTGCCTGAGTGAGCCAGAGCCCCCGAATCAGCGGCTCCTTTAAACCCGTCCCGTCTGAGCGAAGAAAGGATGCCCTCCGGCGACCTACGCGCAGAGGCGGGGCCAGGTCCAAGGCTGAGACCCGGGAGCTGTGAGAGCAGAGACAGGGAAATCTCTCTGTGCAGCCTCCGAGGCAGGGGATTAAAGCTCCACGGTCCATTTGATGTGCCCTGCGTCTGTGGAGTGCATGAATGGACAGCGAATCATCCCAAATTGAGGAAGTGGACCTTGAGGACAAGATTTAAGACTTTCCCCCCCTTTTTTTTCCCTCTTTTTACAACGAATTATCTCAAATTAAGGAGGTGGACTTAGCAAGATTTCAGACTTTTCGCCCTTTTCCTCTTTTTACAACGAATTATCCCAAATCGAGGAGGTGGACTTGGAGAGCAAGATTTTTGATTTTTCCCCCTGCTGTCTTTTTGTGAATGTGTATGTGTAATCTTCTGTGTAAGATTCTCTCTGTATAGCTTTGCTTCCACCATATGTCCCAGGGTTCTTTCGGTCCGTGTTTTTTTTCAATAATTACTTTTTAATTTTAATAACGCTACTATATTTCATACTTTATTCTATTTTACTTTACCTGCTCTTTCTTTTTTTCCTCCCTTCCCTTCCTCCCTCCCTCCCTCCGCTCCTCCTTTCCTTCTTTCTTTTTCTTTCCTCCCTCCCTCCCTCCCACCCTTCTTCTTTCCACTTTTTCTTTCCTACCTCCCTCCCTCCCTCCCTCCTGTCTTTCTTTCTTTCTTTCCTTCCTCCCTCCCTCCCTCCCTCCCTCCCTTCTTCCATTCACTCTTCCTTTTGCTTTCATTCCTCCCACCCTCCCTCCTTTCTTTCCTTCTTTCCATCCTTCCTCCCTCCCTCCCTCCTTTCTTTCTTTCTTCCTTCCTTCCTTTCTTCCCTTCTTCCTTTCTTTCCCTCTCTCTTTCTTTCTTCTACTAATTATTTCTTTCTACTTTTTCTCACTGTTATTCTGAGCCGGGTGGATGAAAGGCTCTTGGTGCTGCAGCCAGGAGTTAGTGCTGTGCCTCTGAAGTGGGAGAGCCAACTTCAGGACACGGGTCCACAAGAGACCTCCCAGCTCCACATAATATCAAGCAGCGAAAATCTCCCAGGGATCTCCATCTCAACACCAGCACCCAGCTTCAGTCAACGACCAGCAAGCTACAGTGCTGGTCACCCTATGCCAAGCAACTAGCAAGGCAGGAACACAACCCCACCCATTAGCAGAGAGGATACCTAAAAACATAATAAGGCCACAGGCACCCCAAAACACACCACCAGACGTGGACCTGTCCACCAGAAAGACAAGATCGAGCTTCAACCACCAGAACACAGGCATTAGTCCCCCCCACCAGGAAGCCTACACAACCTACTGAAACAACCTTAGCCACGGGGGACAGACACCAAAAACAACGGGAACTACGAATCTGCAGCCTGCAAAAAGGAGACCCCAAACACAGTAACATAAGCAAAATGAGAAAGCAGAAAAACACACAGCAGGTGAAGGAGCAAGATAAAAACCTACCAGACCTAACAAATGAAGAGGTAATAGGCAGTCTACCTGAAAAAGAATTCAGAATAATGATAGTAAAGCTGATCCAAGATTCTATTTCCCAGATCCAAAATCTTGGAAATAGAATAGACAATATGCAAGAAACAGTTAACAAGGACCTAGAAGAACTAAAGATGAACCAAGCATCGATTAAAAACACAATAAATGAAATGAAAAATACTCTAGATGGGATCAATAGCAGAATAACTGAGGCAGAAGAACAGATAAGTGAGGTGGAAGATAAAATAGTGGAAATAACTGATGCAGAGAAAAATAAAGAAAAAAGAATGAAAAGAACAGAGGACAGTCTCAGAGACCTCTGGGACAACATTAAACGCACCAACATTTGAATTATAGGGGTTCCAGAAGAAGAAGAGAAAAAGAAAGGGACTGAGAAAATATTTGAAGAGATTATAGTTGAAAACTTCCCTAATATGGGAAAGGAAATAGTCAATCAAGTCCAGGAGGCACAGAGAGTCCCATACAGAATAAATCCAAGAAGAAATACGCCAAGACACATATTAATCAAACTGTCAAAAATTAAACACAAAGAAATCATATTAAAAGCAGCAAGGGAAAAACAACAAATAACACACAAGGGAATCCCCATCAGGTTAACAGCTGATCTCTCAGCAGAAACTCTACAAGCCAGAAGGGAGTGGCAGGACATAATTAAAGTGATGAAGGAGAGAAACCTGCAACCAAGATTACTCTACCCAGCAAGGATCTCATTCAGATTTGATGGAGAAATTAAAACGTTTACAGACAAGCAAAAGCTGAGAGAGTTCAGCACCACCAAACCAGCTTTACAACAAATGCTAAAGGAACTTCTCTAGGCAAGAAACACAACAGAAGGACTATACCTACAATAACGAACCCAAAGCCATTAAGGAAATGGGAATAGGAACATACATATCAATAATTACCTTAAATGTAAATGGACTAAATGCTCCCACCAAAAGACACAGAGTGGCTGAATGGATACAAAAACAAGACCCATATATATGCTGTCTACAAGAGACCCACTTCAGACCTAGAGACACATACAGATTGAAAGTAAGGGGATGGAAAAAGATATTCCATGCAAATGGAAATCAAAAGAAAGCTGGAGTAGCAATTCTTATATCAGACAAAATAGACTTTAAAATAAAGACTATTAGAAGAGACAAAGAAGGACACTACATAACGATAAAGGGATCGATCCAAGAAGAAGATATAACAATTGTAAATATTTATGCACCCAACATAGGAGCACCTCAATACATAAGGCAAATACTAACAGCCATAGAAGGGGAAATCGACAGTAACACAATCATAGTAGGGGACTTTAACACCCCACTTTCACCAATGGACAGATCATCCAAAATGAAAATAAATAAGGAAACACAAGCTTTAAATGATACATTAAACAAGATGGACTTAATTGATATTTATAGGACATTCCACCCAAAAACAACAGAATACACATTTTTCTCAAGTGCTCACGGAACATTCTCCAGGATAGATCATATCTTGGGTCACAAATCAAGCCTTGGTAAATTTAAGAAAATTGAAATTGTATCAAGTATCATTTCCGACCACAATGCTATGAGACTAGACATCAATTACAGGAAAAGATCTGTAAAAAATACAAACACATGGAGGCTAAACAATACACTACTCAATAATGAAGTGATCACTGAAGAAATCAAAGAGGAAATTAAGAAATACTTAGAAACAAATGACAATGGAGACACGACGACCCAAAACCTATGGGACGCAGCAAAAGCAGTTCTAAGGGGGAAGTTTATAGCAATACAATCCCACCTTAAGAAACAGGAAACATTTCGAGTAAACAACCTGACCCTGCACCTAAAGCAATTAGAGAAAGAAGAACAAAAAAACCCCAAAGTTAGCAGAAGGAAAGAAATCATAAAGATCAGATCAGAAATAAATGAAAAAGAAATGAAGGAAACAATAGCAAAGATCAACCAAACTAAAAGCTGGTTCTTTGAGAAGATAAACAAAATTGACAAACCATTAGCCAGACTCATCAAGAAAAGAAGGGAGAAGACTCAAATCAGTAGAATTAGAAATGAAAAAGGAGAAGTAACAACTGACACTGCAGAAATACAAAAGATCATGAGAGATTACTATAAGCAACTCTATACCAATAAAATGGACAACCTGGAAGAAATGGACAAATTCTTAGAAATGCACAACCTACCAAGACTGACTCAGGAAGAAATAGAAAATATGAATAGACCAATCACAAGCACTGAAATTGAGACTGTGATTAAAAATCTTCCATCAAACAAAAGCCCAGGACCAGATGGCTTCACAGGCGAATTCTATCAAACATTTAGAGAAGAGCTAACACCCATCCTTCTCAAACTCTTCCAAACAATATCAGAGGAAGGAACACTCCCAAACTCATTCTACGAGGCCACCATCACCTTGATACCAAAACCAGGCAAGGATGTCACAAAGAAAGAAAACTACAGGCCAATATCACTGATGAACATAGATGCAAAAATCCTCAACAAAATACTAGCAAACAGAATCCAACAGCACATTAAAAGGATCATACACCATGATCAAGTGGGGTTTATTCCAGGAATGCAAGGATTCTTCAATATACGCAAATCAATCAATGTGATACACCATATTAACAAGTTGAAGGAGAAAAACCATATGATCATCTCAATAGATGCAGAGAAAGCTTTCGACAAAATTCAACACCCATTTATGATAAAAACCCTGCAGAAAGTAGGCATAGAGGGAACTTTCCTCAACATAATAAAGGCCATATATGACAAACCCACAGCCAACATTGTCCTCAATGGTGAAAAACTGAAACCATTTCCACTAAGATCAGGAACAAGACAAGGCTGCCCACTCTCACCACTCTTATTCAACCTAGTTTTGGAAGTTTTAGCCACAGCAATCAGAGAAGAAAAGGAAATAAAAGGAATCCAAATTGGAAAAGAAGAAGTAAAGCTGTCACTGTTTGCAGATGACATGATACTATACATAGAGAATCCTAAAGATGCTACCGAAAAACTACTAGAGCTAATCAATGAATTTGGTAAAGTAGCAGGATACAAAATTAATGCACAGAAATTTCTGGCATTCCTGTACACTAATGATGAAAAATCTGAAAATGAAATCAAGAAAACACTCCCATTTACCATTGCAACAAAAAGAATAAAATATCTAGGAATAAACCTACCTAAGGAGACAAAAGACCTGTATGCAGAAAATTATAAGACACTGATGAAAGAAATTAAAGAGGATACAAATAGATGGAGAGATATACCATGCTCCTGGATTGGAAGAATCAATATTGTGAAAATGACTCTACTACCCAAAGCAAACTACAGATTCAATGCAATCCCTATCAAACTACCACTGGCATTTTTCACAGAACTAGAACAAAAAATTTCAAAATTTGTTTGGAAAAACAAAAGACCCCGAATAGCCAAAGCAATCTTGAGAACGAAAAACGGAGCTGGAGGAATCAGGCTCCCTGACTTCAGACTATACTACAAAGCTACAGTAATTAAGACAGTGTGGTACTGGCATAAAAACAGAAAGATAGATCAGTGGATCAGGATAGAAAGCCCAGAGATAAACCCACGCACAAATGGCCAACTTACCTTTGATAAAGGAGGCAGGAATGTACAGTGGAGAAAGGACAGCCTCTTCAATAAGTGGTGCTGGGAAAACTGGACAGGGACATGTAAAAGTATGAGATTAGATCATTCCCTAACACCATACACAAAAATAAGCTCAAAATGGATTAAAGACCTAAATGTAAGGCCAGAAACTATCAAACTCTTAGAGGAAAACATAGGTAGAACACTCTATGACATAAATCACAGCAAGATCCTTTTGGACCCACCTCCTAGAGAAATGGAACTAAAAACAAAGATAAACAAATGGGACCTAATGAAACTTCAAAGCTTTTGCACAGCAAAGTAAACCATAAACAAGACCAAAAGACAACCCTCAGAATGGGAGAAGATATTTGCAAATGAAGCAACTGACAAAGGATTAATCTCCAAAATTTATAAACAGCTCATGCAGCTCAATAGCAAAAAAACAAACAACCCAATCCAAAAATGGGCAGAAGACTTAAATAGGCATTTCTCCAAAGAAGGTATACAGACTGCCAACAAACACATGAAAGAATGCTCAACATCATTAATCATTAGAGAAATGCAAATCAAAACTACAATGAGATATCATCTCATACCAGTCAGAATGGCCATCATCAAGAAATCTAGAAACAATAAATGCTGGAGAGGGTGTGGAGAAAAGGGAACACTCTTGCACTGCTGGTGGGAATGTGAATTGGTACAGCCACTATGGAGAACAGTATGGAGGTTCCTTAAAAAACTACAAATAGAACTACCATATGACCCAGCAATCCCACTACTAGGCATATACCCTGAGAAAACCATAATTCAAAAAGAGACATGTACCAAAATGTTCATTGCAGCTCTATTCACAATAGCCCGGAGCTGGAAACAACCTAAGTGTCCATCATCGGATGAATGGATAAAGAAGATGTGGCACATATATACAATGGAATATTACTCAGCCATAAAAAGAAACGAAACTGAGCTATTTGTAATGAGGTGGATAGACCTAGAGTCTGTCCTACAGAGTGAAGTAAGTCAGAAAGAGAAAGACAAATACCGTATGCTAACACATATATATGGAATTAAAAAAAAAAAAAATGTCATGAAGAACCTAGGGGTAAAACGGGGATAAAGACACAGACCTACTTGAGAATGGACTTGAGGATATGGGGAAGGGGAAGGGTAAGCTGTGACAAAGGGAAAGAGAGGCATGGACATATATACACTACCAAACGTAAGGTAGATAGATAGTGGGAAGCAGCCGCAGAGCACAGGGAGATCAGCTCGGTGCTTTGTGACCGCCTGGAGGGGTGGGATGGGGAGGGTGGGAGGGAGGGAGATGCATGAGGGAGGGGATGTGGGAACAGATGTATATGTATGACTGATTCACTTTGTTATAAAGCAGAAACTAATAAAAAAATAAATAAAATAAAAAAACAGATATAAACCCTGCTCTCTCAGGGCCTATAGCCTAGTATGAGAAGTAGAGTAGGTGATAATAATAGTGATACAATTTTGGAGACATACAAAAGACCTATAGGAAATGTGAAATCATTTGGATTTTCTTTTAAATGCAATAGGAAGGTATTGCCTTGATGGAGTTTATTCAGTAGAGTATGAAGAGATTTTCATTATTGAAAGATCCCTTAGGCTTCCATGTGGAGAATAGATTAGAGTGTGGCAAAATGGACACAAGGAGGAAACTATAGTAATCCAGCTGAGAGGTGGTGATGGCTTGGTATAGGAAAGTGGCAGTCAAAACAGAGAGAAGTAGAAGCTTTGATATATTTGTAATCAAAATAAAGGCATCAGGACTTGGTAATGAGTTTAATGTGGGAAGAAGAAGGAGAGGAAGGGTCAAAAGATGTCTCCCAGGTTTCTGATTTATATCCCTACATGAAATGTAGTGATTTTGATGAAAAGGAAAAAGGTAGGTGGAGGAACAGGATATTAGAGACAGATTAACATTAATACTTTATGGGAGCCATGTTAAAATGAGATGCTTATGAAATATCTAAGTGGATTTGTATATAAGGTCTAAAGCTCAGAAAAGAGGTTGGAGTTGGAAATAAAAGGGTGAGGCTGTTGTCACATAGTTAATGTTTAAAGCCATCAGAATAGATGAGGTCATCTAAGTGAGAGACTAGACCAGGAGGGTTTATGTTATCCCTCTATCCTTCCCCCAAATGTTAGAGAAATCAGATATCTCTAATTTAACAAAACACTAACGATACTCTAATTCTTCATGAGGTTGTGAACACAGTTAAGAGTAACAGAAGAGAATTCAATCATCTTTCCTTAGGGTACATTTATTAATTCTGTTATTCAGATTCTCTCTAAACTTATTTATTTCATTTATATGATTGCTTCAGAATTGGTAGGAATATTTTACAGTCTTCTACTCCTGCAAGGTTTCTCTTAATTTTCTTGGTACTTCCAAAAATTTTGTTTTTAAATATTCTGAGATTATGTTATCTAGCCCTTAAGTCATCATAGCTGTTTTGTCATACCTCCTATCAAATGACAATCCCTTTATCTATGCCTTGGATACTCACCTCCTCTTTATATTTTTTCAGGGGACTTCGATCTAACATCTGTCTTCTTTTCTTTAGCTTCAGCTTCCTCTCTCTACTTCAGCATTTAAACATGTTCAAGTTTTGTCCTCAAAAACGAGCAAGTTAATAGGAAATTCTTTCCACTGATCCCATATTCCATTCCTGCTGCTGAATGAGCTCTTTTCCTTCACAGCCATAATTCTTCACTCTAACACCTTTTCTGTCTTTTGCCCCTACCACTTTACTAAACTGTGTTTGCAGTGTCACTCTGGATATTGCTGTTACTGAATCCAGTGGGTATCTTACTTGACGTTTGTGAACCAATTCATAACTCCACTTCTTTGGCTTCAGTTCCATTAAACTGCCAACTTTGTTTTTCCTGCTCAATCTCTCCTGAGTTTCAAACCCATATATTTAGGGAAAATGGACAACTTTCCCATAATTTCCCAAAGTTTCAAAGGGTCATCATTGGAGCCCTGTATTTACAGTGTCATCTTTCCTGAAAGTCAACAAAGTCAGTAAGAAAATTCAAAAATCATATGCAGATAGCATTAAGCAGATATAGGTATTGGCTTAATTTGAAAATTATTTTATTATAGATGCTACATAAAATTATAAGTCAGTGTTTATTCATGAAGATGAGTTCTGTAACAGGCTTGAAATAATACATGCTTGTGAGGTAGTTCTGGGTTATGACACAACTAATGTTCATTTTCGTTATATTGATAGAGACTTTTTGTGAAGTTAAATTTTATGTGGATTAATGGTCTAGAGGTAGCTGGTTATTGTTATGCTTCATGGTTTAGTGTACATTATTTGAAGATGATGACATCAGAGTATTACGGAATTCAGTAATTGCTCCCTGCAGAGTGATTGCTAGTTTCTCCTTTGAAGTAGCTTTTCTTAGAAGTGTATCATGCAGAATGCATGATCATTTCCTTTTGTTTTACTCATGAGTTTTAAATACATACAGTACACTTAAAAAGTGTGTTTTTATTCCAAAGCAAAGTGAAATGTTTTTTAAAAAATACAGGATTCCAGTTATCACTACTTGAAAGAGGGCCTGATTTTCCTTCTGAAATCGTGAATCTTTGATATAAAATATACAAATAATTATAGTTATATATAATTACATGTCAGTTTTTCATAACTGTTTGCTTTTGATAGTTCATATTTTCACTACCCTCTAGTTTTCTGTGATTTACTCTTCATACTTTTAAAAAAATATATTTATTTTATTTATTTTATTTTTGGCTGTGTTGGGTCTTTGTTGCTGCGCGCAGGCTTTCTGTAGTTGCGGCGAGTGGGGGCTACTCTTTGTTGAGGTGCAGTACTCCTCATACTTTTTTTTTTTCTTTGCGGTACGCGGGCCCCTCACCACTGTGGCCTCTCCCCATTTGTGGCCTCTCCCGCTGCGGAGCACAGGCTCTAGACGCACAGGCCCAGCGGCCATGGCTCACGGGCCCAGCCGCTGCACGGCATGTGGGACCCTCCCGAACTGGGGCACTAACCCGCATCCCCCGCATTGGCAGACGGACTCGCAACCACTGCGCCACCAGGGAAGCTCCTCATACTTTTAATTATTAATGCATGCTCAAATTTAGCCTCAACATTTTAATATAAACATTCTACTTTATTTTTTCATAGTCTGAACTATGATTTTTATGAATATTGAAATAATTTTTTGTTTATACAATTTTAAATGATGTAACTACAGAAGACCCAGATTATCTCCATCCTGTCAGGATCTACCACATTCAAACCATAAATATTGGGGGGTGGGAAAAGACAATATATCCACTAAAATCGTATTTGGAAGCAACACAGTTTAGAGTAGAAATTATTACTCACTATGTATTAAAACCACTTGTGAAGATGGAACATTTAAATAAACTACTACAGCCAGTTCTCATACCATTGAGTCAGAGTCTTTGATAGGCAGTATCTAGTACATTAGTATTAGAACAAAATCTCATAGATAGTTTTAATGTGCAGTACTTTTGAGACATGCACAGCTTTACTTTAATAATAGAACACTTAAGTATTAAACTCAGGGTCTAGGGCACACCTGTAATTTAATAAATGGTAAGTGTTATTGTCAGTCCTGGCATTGTCATCATCATCATCATCACCATATCATCATTTTTTTTTTTTTTTTTTTGCGGTACGCGGGCCTCTCACTGTTGTGGCCTCTCCCGTTGCGGAGCGCAGGCTCCGGACGCGCAGGCTCAGCGGCCATGGCTCATGGGCCCAGCCGCTCTGTGGCATGTGGGATCCTCCTGGACCGGGGCACAAACCCGTGTCCCCTGCATCGGCAGGCGGACTCTCAACCACTGTGCCACCAGGGAAGCCCCTGTATCATCATTTTCCCCTTGTAAATTATAAAAATGAAATTAAATATTAACTGTGCCAAAGATATAATATGTGAAATTGTTATAAAAATCAGAATTATATACGTACTTATTTATATATGTGAAAATAACAGTACACTCAATAGAAAAAATCTGGAGTAAACATACACCCATTAGGTGTATGCTTTTTTTCAGTATTTTTTGATTATTCTCTATGTGCATATTCTAAGATCTGATAGCATCAGAATTTTATTTCTGTCTTAAGTTTTCAGATCTTATCTGTATTAAGTGTGGTATAAGATATCAAAGTTATACATTTGTGGGTTTTCATTGGTGAACGTAATGACACATCCTATAATCCATTACTATCACATTAAACTTTCATTTGGGGTGGAGCAGATATTAAAACATTTATATTTGAGGATGCAAAGCCAAGAAATGTATAATGGCTGACTAAAATAAACAAATTTCTTTTAGGGAATTCTCTTATGCATGGGAGGAAGACAATTCTTTCTGTCCTTAATCCATCATGTACACAAATGACAAGGAAGATTCAATGAACACACCTCCACTGGGTAGGCATTAAAATCTAGAGAAGGAATGGTGTCATAGTAGTCTCTAACCAGAATGAAGCCTTATTTTCAGAAATGAATATTGATGTTTATGTTTACTGGCATAGTGATGAAATCTTCAAAACACATAAACTGAAGAATTCACCTCAATTGTTGAATATTATGTTTTTCAAGAAATGCATTAGTGTTCTCCAGCTTTATCAGTTACTGGTAAGGAATCAAAATCAAATACCTTATGACAGATATCAAGACATAAGTTAAAATGAGGATGATACTTAAGAATCATTGTAAAATCTCTTTAATTTGCAACTAAAGAGTGATAGTACATACAGGCTTGAAATGGAAGAATTTGAATAGATTTGCACTAAAAATCAGTATCATTAAGAAAACACAATTATTTAAAAGATACTTTCCCCTTCCATTATTATATTTAAAGGAATTAAAAATATACAGTGCTTATCAGAGTCTTGCACCCTCTATACTGTCAAATTATTAATATAGTAAATATCGAATCACTAAATTTTTAAATAAATTTAAATGTTTTAGTGTAGTAATATGGTTTCAAATCCTGGCTACTTATGAATTCACTACGTTTCCTTAATTCATGAGACTGGTTTTCCTTAGTTGTAAAAAAGGGTTGAGAATAACTACCTTATATGATTTTTCAGATGGTTAAATAAAGGAAAAATATAGAGTTTAATTCTAAATTCTGTTTTCTTCTATGAGAGTGTTTATACAGTCAACAGTTATGCTGCCACCCATAATTGAATAATTGTCAGAATATATGACATAACTGTTTGCAGTATTGGACATCAGAAAGTACAGAACTGTGATCCCAAAGAGAAGAGAATCAAATGAGGCAAGCCCTGTGATTGTCCCTACCTTTTGTCTGGAGCATTTTTCAGAATGATGTCTAGAGAACAGGAATCAAAACATCTTAGTGACCTTGCAGAGTCTGGGAGAGAGAGATCCCAGTTAGGGAAGGTAGCTAGAAGGGAGAACACTAGAGTCAAAGAAAGATTACTCCAGAGACCTTCAGAGGGGTCTTCAAATGACTACTGATATGGGCAGGCCTGGAGTGATAGTTGATAACGCCGAGGCAATGAAGGAAGGTATTTGCAGAGCGGCCTGCCTCAGTCATTGATTATGAGGTGGAAGTGTGTGTGTGTGTGTGTGTGTGTGTGTTTGTGATGTGCCTGTGGGTGTAAATGGTTTAGGTGGGGTGGAGAAGTCATTAAATGGACTGAGAATTCATAACATTGCATGACGAGTAGGTGTGGAGATGCACACTGAGTGCCAAGTGCAAGTACGTGAGTTAATGAAGGCTAGAAAAACAGTGAGACGTATTAATTAGACAGCGATAGAAACAAGTAGTAAAAGCCTCTAACAAACAGGGGTATTCACCAAAAGGTGATGAAGTCAAGATTTAAAAGTGGCATTGAGGATGCTGAATGAAAGCATGATTTCCATTAGATGGGTCTGAGAAAGTAAGCGCATTGTGCTTAAGAACTCTATAGGGGAATGAGAATTTATACTTAAAGAGATGAAGGGATGTTCATAGAAAATGGTTATGGTCTGTTGGGCAGATCACGTATTCCTCACTCATGTTCCCATAGAGAGGGCCCTCTTTTTTTTTTTTTTTTTTTTTTTTGCAGTATGCGGGCCTCTCACTGTTGTGGCCTCTCCCGCTGCGGAGCACAGGCTCCGGACGCGCAGTCCCAGCGGCCATGGCCCACGGGCCCAGCCACTCCGCGACATGTGGGATCCCCCTGGACCGGGGCACGAACCCACGTTCCCTGCCTTGGCAGGCGGACTCCCAACCACTGTGCCACCAGGGAAGCCCAGGGGCCATCTTTTGAAATAATAGTTCTGGTCTTTCTCTCCATCTTACTTACTCTAATTAGCAGGCTGACTTCCGTGAGTGGTGAACTTGGGAGAATGAGCTGGACATGTGTGGGTTGAGCATCCCTCCAGACCTCTTGTTTTGGGGATCATCCTGGGCACACAGTATGTACCATGGCTACCTTTGTTCTTCTGTATAGTAAGTTTCACAAGGTAGGCCCTTGGAGAGAAGCATACGGTTGTTCAATTCAATGTATGACTAGGGTGCATAAAGTTAATTCTGGGTTGAAATATTAGCAGACTCACTTGCCTGAAGGTCTAAGCACCGTATTCTCTAAACTTGCTGTAATATTTGGATCTCCAGCTATGTTACTCATATGTTCATCTCACAATATTTCACAAATTCAAGTATGAGGAAAGGGTTATTTATTACTGTTCTCAAATTCTAAGAAGGATAAGGACTAAGGAAAAATACCTTTAGACAAATCAGTCAATAAGCACCTTATGAAAGGTGGGAGAAGAGTGAGTTTGGGTTCTGGAAAATGTGAAAAGAATATAGTCAGGGTGAGCTTATGGGAGATAAAAGGAGACTGAAGGAGAGAATATTTCATGTCCTAGAAAAGAATGGCCTCTTGGGCCTCAACAGAATTCAGTAGAGACTTGGGAAAATTTTTCAACTGTTTGGCTGAAGAGTCAGGTCTGCCTTTCTTTTCTTCCTTTGGTCTGCAGTGGTGGTGGCACTTGCCAGTGAACCGAGCCAGGGGGCCTTTGTAGACTAAAAGTGAGAGCGGGGAGGAGGAGCAACTGAGCATGAACCATGTGGTTCTCTACAAGCAGGGAGCCAGGTGAAAGTGATCCCCAGCTTCGGAAGCTTTGGTATCTGTTAATATTACATGTCCAGTCAGTGTTCTGAGTTAAGTCAGTGTTTCTTAGGGACCAGGATGGCATCTTTCGAATGAAGTCCAAACCCTTTAATATATGAAAACTTACGAAACCCTCTGTACCTTGGCTTCTGTTTTTCTTCTTCCTCTCTGCTACCTATCCATAAACCTAACCTAACCAATTGTGTTGTCCTTTATCAAAACCCATATGGAAGTTTTGATAATTTATACCTGCTAGAAACTTCTCCATTACTGTACAGATAGAATACCTTCAGGTTAGTTCATTCATTATAAGTGTGTTACTTACTTCTCTGGCACTAAATTTTTACAGACTTGCATTTTGGGGGTACGGAGAAGACACATCTTTTTTTAAAAGGTTTCTCAGGAAACATTGAGATTCCAGGCATTAATTTTCTTGTTTTAATGGTACCTCTACCTAGAAACCAGTTATTTATCTTATCAGCCAGATTCCTCTCATTTATTTATTCAACAACTGTTTATTAAGCACCTGTTATGAGCCAACGCTCCTGAAAGATACTGAAGATGTAATAGTAAATACACATGTATTCCAGTAAAAACACCTACATAAGAATCACCCAGGTGGTTCGAAGATGCACATTCCTGAGCTCTAGCCTAGACCCATAAAATCAAAATATCTTGAGATGCAGTTAAAAAACAAACAAACTGCACTTAAGTTTTCTAGGTGATTCCTCTTACCCCGAAGTGTAATAATTCCTGAGCCAATGTGAAAGACAAACTGACAATTAAAATTCAGTGGCATGGATCAAGATAAGGATGCATTTTCTAATGCCAAGGTAGTGTATCTCATTCAATGAGATGAAATATATCAAGGATGGTTCAACCAGTTGAAGAGGCTGGGAGAAAAGAGAAAATGACCTAAGCAAAATTAAATGGGTATGCAAAGACTTAGTGATAAGAAAAAAGCATGGGCACCTATTAGAGGATCTGAAAATAGTTCAGCATGGACAAGGTACGGATTTGTGGGGATGTGGGGAAGACCAGGGCAGGAATAGCAAGAGATAAAACTGGAGAAGTAAGCGTGTAGCCAGCTCATAAAGGGCCTCACAAAGCATCTTAAGGACTTTGTATGTCACCCTAAGGGAAAAAAGAAGACATAGAAGTGTTTTAATTGGGAGAGGATATGAACATGCTTACATTTTAGAAAGATCATTGTACAAGGAGAATATGACCCGAAGCTGTTTAACCAGGCAGGTGACTGTTGTAAGACTGGTTCCCCAAGTGTGGCACATGCTTCCCAGGAGATAAGCAAGATACATGCCACCTGTGCAGGAAAAGAGTATTTGAACTATTTATTTTTAACTTATCCTTGTGTACTTTCTCTTTATGCTTTCTAATATTCAAAGATTGAATAAAGTTATCTGCATGATTTATAAACAAAATAAGTATATACATTTTAGAAGTACTTGCTTAATGTTTCCACTCATGTAGACTCATGATAAATAAAGACTTGGTAAACACTGCTCCAGACAAGAGGTGATGTCAAACAAAACTAGAATGAAAGCAAAAGGAGAGATATGTAGGTGAATTCGAGAGGTGTTTACAAAGTACGGTTGGCAGGATGTAGTAATTTATTGCAAGTTTGAATTAAGAAAGGAGGAGTAAATGATAAATCTAGGTATTTGGCTTACACAGCTGAGTGAGTAGTGAGCGGTGGTCTTTTTGGATATGGGGAAACTACAAACTGAAAGTAGAAAAAATGTTCCAGATATATGTGTCTACAGGAAAATGTGAGAAAATTAAGTTGTAAGAGTTACTGGAATAAAATGGTGACTCTCACTGAGCTTTGTTTTGTGATATTTTAATGTACTCAGCATTAAAAATTTCAGATGCCTTTGTAAGAAAATCAGTTTGGAGATTTGTTCCAATCTAATTAGTAAGAAGCCTTATTATACTTTGAATGATGGTTAGAACCTTACTGGAATAGAATAGCAACAAATCACCACCCCCACCAACTCAGCATTTTCCTTGAATGTAATGAAACTAGGCTTTCATATAAAGTGACAGATGTCAGTTACTTGTAAATGTGTATGTGAAAACTGGGACCAAAGCTGTTATACATAATTATAGTTACTTATAAAAACATATATTTGTATAATATGCATATACATATTAAAATAACTTCTTAACCTGCCTGTTTTTCTTTACTTCAATTAATAGAGATTATACATCTAATATATGAGAAAATTATTTTCTCCAGACCAACACATTGTAGAGTTGTGGATCATCTTTCCAATTTTCTTTACCTGCCCACAGCATGATTTCTTTTAAGCTCTGAGCTGCGCTAATTTGCATGCTGAATTAAACCACTTTATCACTTCGACTTCCTGTCTATAGGAGCATAGCTGGAGAGGAGTGAAAAAAGTGGACAGTGCAGCTAGGAGCTGGAGGCATGTCCTACTGCTTGCATTGAGTTATGATAGTCTCTAGTGAATCATGAAATTATAGAATGTTAGAGTTAGGGACAACCTTAGAGATCACAAAGGCCAACTTCTTCCTTTATAGGAAATTAACCTGCATTCAGAAGGGATAAGTGACTTGTTCACGCTCATATAATCTCCAATAGCTGACCTTTTTTCTCTTCTTTTTTGAAACAGACCTATTTCACAGATCTTTGGTTTTCTGTTATGATCTATGTTTTGAGCAACTTAATAAGTATATTTTATAGTAATTATTCATTTATTTCACAAACATGTTGATATCAGGAATTACAGTGTATTTGGTGAGTGATTGTGGTATATAATGCACTGTATTGTCATTGCATAGCTTGCCTTTCAGTAGGAGAGGCAAGATACAAACAAATAACTATTCAAAAGCATGTGTGAAATGTGCTGTAAGAAAATTCAAGGTGCTGAAGGGGTTTAGAAAATATCGTGATTATGTCAGGCTTGGAAAATCATAGAGGGCATCCTTGAAAGGGAGACATTTGGGTGAGTCTCTGTGATATGGTGATATAGTAAGAACTGTATATTTGGTCTTCATCCCTGGTTCCTGGACTAAAGCTTCTAAAACCCTTGGGATTTTTTGAGTGATAGGGATGATAGGAGAGCATCTTTTGTTATAATATTTGGCCTTAGTCCCTCGTTCCTGACACAAAAGCTTCTGAGACCTTTGGAATTTCTGGCATGGTAAGAGTGTCCTTTTGTATGTTAATGAGATGGCTGGAGGCCTTAGGTAGCTTCAGGATGGGACTGATCACCAAAAAGATGCAGGCATGAATAGAAGAATGGAACTTTCAGCCCTATCCTCTAACTTCTAGGGAGTGGAGGAGAAGGGCTGGAGATTGAATTAATCAACAGTGGTCAATGATTTAATCAATTATGCCTACATAATGAAACCTCCCCTAAACTATTGGGTTCAGAAAATTTTTTCTTTTTTTTTTTTTTTTCCTGTGGAATGCGGGCCTCTCACTGTTGTGGCTTCTCCCGTTGTGGAGCACAGGCTCTGGACGCGCAGACACAGCGGCCATGGCTCACGGGCCCAGCCGCTCTGCGGCATGCAGGATCTTCCCGGACCGGGGCACGAACCTGTGTCCCCTGCATCGGCAGGCAGACTCTCAACCACTGCACCACCAGGGAAGCCCCAGAAAATTTTTGAGTTGGTGAACTTATGCACATCCTGGGAAAGTGGCGCATGTCAACTCCATGGAGACAGTAGCTTCTGCTCTTGTGATCCTTCTGGACCTTGCCGTCTTCATCTTCATTGTACCTCTTCATCTGACTGTTCATTTGTATCCTTTATAGTACCCTTTATAATAAACTGATAAATGTAAGTACAGCGTTTCCCTGAGTTCTGTGTCAGCAAATTATCAAAACTGAAAAGAGGATTGTGGGAAACCCACAGCTGTAATTTAGAGCTGGTTGGTCAGATGTACAGGTGACAGCGTGGGACTTGAGACTGGCATCTGAAGTGTGAGCAGCCTTGTGAGACTAATCCCTGAACCTGTTGGGTCTGGGCTAACTCTGTATTAGTGTCAGAATTAAGTTTAATTGTAGGGCACCCAGCTGGTGTCTACAGAGAATTAGAGAATTGCTTGGTGTGGAAAACTCACACTTTTAGTGTCAGAAATGTTGGTAGTAAAAGCAAATCATACTCTCAAAGAATGGATAGGATATCAGTTGGAATGCTAAGAGAAAAATAAGTGTTATGAATAAAGATGAAGAGATGGGGAAGGAAATGACATGTTTGAAAAATATAGTTGGAACATTTTCTGGATCATATGGGAGTAATGGAGTAAGCCTGGAAAGGATAGATTAGGGAAGTTGGGGAAAGCTTGACTATATCAGGTTGAGAGAGGAATGGTATGAGAATGAGTATTGTATGTGAAAGTGAGATTGATCTCTTAATTTCAAAAATAGTGAGATATGGGACAGGGATGACAGTAGGCAGACTGTGGAAAAGGCAGAATTTGAGAAAAATGGCTCCTGATTCCAGATGGTGACAAGAGAGGACAAATGAGACAGAAAAGAAGAACATGATGGATATCTAGTTGACAAGAATTGAGGGTTTATTCTGTGTAAGCAAGGAAGTGGAAGGAACAGCCAGTGTTACTCCAAGGTTTTGATCTGGAGACTGGAGAAATACGTTTGACAGAGGAGGAGGAGGAAGAAAGTGTTTAAAGAAGGAGATGATTGAATTAAGGTCTAGACAGGTTGAGTTTAAGAAGTAAATGAGAAATTAATGTGTTTGTGCCCAACAGGCAGCTGAAAATGCAAGGCTTGTACTTGAGAAAGTTTGGAATTATAGATGGAATTTGAAGTCCTTTGCAGAGAGGTGTTACCTAAAGTTATGCTAAGAGTAGAAAAAGAAGACAGTGTACAGAAGCAATGTATGCATTCAGACTTGGTGGGTAGAAGATAGGAGAGAGAACAACAAGGGAGATCAAGATGGAAAATACCCTGAAAGAGAGCTGGCTTAATAGCGACAAATGAAGATGTGGATAATTACAAAGGGTATTGATGATTTGAAAACCATTTTTGACCTACAAGTGAGCCGTTTCACTTATTTGATTGAGACAGAACTCATATATATTTTTATGCAATGTGCTATAAATGTATTTATAATCACATTTACCAACCCAGGGTCAGGGAAAAGGTTTAGTAATCTTATACTGCTAAAGCTAGCTGCAAACTACCACTTTAAAGTGTATCTGTCTCTAATAAGCATTTATCCAATTTAAAAAATATATTGAGCACATACTATGAGTCAGTGTTCTAAATGCTAGGGATACAGCACTGTACAAGACATTCAACTCCTACACTTTTCTTTGTTGAGGTGATGCAAAAGATAATAAACAAAACTTGTAATTTAATGCGAGCTGGTAAGAAGTCTTAGGGGGAGGGAAGGTATTTTCACATTGCATTTCAATATACATATATGATTATTTCAGTAGATTCTGGATAACTTAAAATTCTTCAAAAATCAGCAAGTCAATCAGTAATAATAGAGGTTCAGATATTTTTATCTAACTGACAAATGTTGTAAGACCAAGACCTTTCTTGCTCCCCTTTCATCAAACTGTGGAGGTGACATTAATTTTACTCTTCATTTACAAATTTCTTCATAGTTTGCACAACTGAGTATTGTAAATTCAAGTATTTTGGATCCCACACTGAAATATACATCATAAATGCATTCATGACCTTTCTCTATAAGCAATGAAGTCAAGGATTTCCAGGAAGTGATTTATTTTGGTAACATCATCAATGCTGTATGTAATGCCTCCAATGTATAATTTATTGTAACTTTTTTTTTGCTAATTACTCATTGAAGATCTTTATAAAAAAGAATAATTTTTCTTTCTAAACATAAGTACACATCTAAGTAGCATAATGTACATCATATTTGACCTAGGAAATAAATGATTTAATGATTATTTGTCATTGGTAATGAATGGCTTATTATTTCCTATAGGTAATGTATGATTTAATGAAAATTGTTTTTATTATTATTGACAATACAATCACAGTGCTGTCATTTTTATTATGAAAAATAATCATTCTTATATGCCAACAGTGTATATATGTATATATATTTTAGTACTAATGTGTTTTTATTACACATTAGATGTAAGGCCTCTAATGTAGTTGCTTGGAAAATACAGGCACTTGATTGAAAAACAAGTTATTTATAATATAGGGGATTTGCCTCTGGTTATTAGTTTTCATCTGTATGAAGCAGGTCTATATAAGGATTGAATCTAATATTTTATTTTCTCATTAGCAATACAGTCTAATGATCCAAACTGATTTATTTACAAAAGCCTACTCATAACCATGCCATGAAGATTTGGTCCATCCTGATTGCTACTTAAGTTACCTGTTGGTTACTTTGCAATATTCTGTATTAGGATCAGGAGGACTTTCCACTGTTGATCTGTGATCTGTTGGTTATATGTGTGTGTGTGTGTGTGTGTGTGTGTGTGTGTGTGTGTGTGTGTGTGTGTATTCTTGGGGGAATAATCTTTCAGTGGCCATATAAAATAATTTGCAAAATTTATTGACCTGTTCTTGGACTTTGTGTCATGGATAGGAAAATGTATACTGCAGAATAGTATAAGGGTTATATAAATTAATGATGCTAGTTTATTAATATTGATACAGACCATTATTATATGATCTTGCATTTCAGCATAGGTATATTTAGAAAGTCTTTTTTCACATACATTTTTTAAAATATGAAAACTCCTAAGAAAAGATATCTTGGGTCTCATGACTGGTAAAATAGTGCACCTCCTATGCAACTAGTTTTTTTTTTTTTTTTTTTATGGACACTTTGGACCATGTGTTGTTGTTTTTATCAAAGTACAGTCTGTGGTAATATAGCAAGAGACAGGCAAAATCCAGAGAAAATGTGATGGAAATTTTAGTTTGTTTTCCCCATGGGTAATAATTTGAAACGTAAAATGTTGAAACTGTGTATATTATGAAGGAGAAAACAAAATTTTTAGGTATCTTCAAGATAGACATCAGACTTGAGATAATTTTTTTCTTCTACCTCTTAGCATCACTGAAGGTTTTTTTGTTTTGTTTTGTTTTAATTGTTATTTATTTATTGGCTACATTGGGTCTTTGTTGCTGCGTGCAGGCTTTCTCTAGTTTTGGAGAGCAGGGGCTACTCTTCATTGCAGTGGGCGGGCTTCTCATTGCTCTGGCTTCTTTTGTTGTGGAGCACGGGCTCTAGGCACATGGGCTTCAGTAGTTGTGGCACACAGGCTTTAGTAGTTGTGGCTCGCAGGCTCTAGAGTGCAGGCTCAGTAGTTGTGGTGCATGGGCTTAGTTGCTCCGCGGCATGTGGGATCTTCCTGGACCAGGGCTCGAACCCGTGTCCCCTGTGTTGGCAGGCAGATTCGCAACCACTGCACCACCAGGGAAGCCCTCACTGAAGTTTTATAAACACTCTTCAGTGGAGAATTATACAAAAATGTGATTAAACTGTTCTGTTTTCTTCTTTTACTTGACTTAAAAAATAGCCCAGAGGTTCAGTCTATGAAAAATATACACAGCATGAGTTTTGACTACCAATTCTTAAACTTAACTTCGTCTTATATCTCCCTTTTCATTTTTCAGGTTTTCACTTCCATTTTATCTTGTACTAACATACATCGTAAAAACCACTTCAAATATAAGATGTAAAGAAGAAAACAAAATATTTAGTTCTTTAAGAATGTATAGGCAATAAATAAATAAATAAATAACATGCAAAGTCAGAATGAGTTAAAGGATTGGTTCCTAACTATTTTAGCTGATGTTCTCAGTGTAGGAAAAAAGGTGATGATGGCGTGGGTAATACGCTTTCACTAATACAGTTACCGTAGTTCTTAAATGTAATGCCATGCTCTGGGGATTGCAGCTACCTGGGTGTTGGTGAAAAGAATGCAGTTACCCTTTCACCCTCAGATTGTTAAACTCAGTAAAATGAAATTAAAGTTGAGGGAGTATAATAGGATTATTGTAGCGTCATCACTTTTTGCAGCCCATCTTTTACAAATTCGACCTTTGCTATACTTCATTATTCCAGAATTGATGGATCATGTTCATAGAACAAAATGATTTTGAATATCTGAGTGCTACATTGTTGCTTAAACAACTACGTATGTTAATTTTTTAAAAATATGTTCTTCCTTTTTTGCCAGAGTCTTATGAAATTTTGTCCTTGGTATTAATTTCCACTCTCTGCAGTTGGGAAATCTTTCTAGAATGGATTTAAGTGAATAAATTCTAGGCTTTTAACCTACTTATATAGGAATTTACAGTGGGGTTTTAGAATCACATTGGAATAAAATCTCGTGAATGATAATAATGGGAGTTATTAACCTACCTCATTCTAAATGGGTACATAAAAACACCACCACAACCCAAACAAATAAATTTATACTTTGCCTTTCTTATTTCTTAAGTTCTGTGAAAAAAAACATACTTTATAAGGAAACATTTTATCGTACATTCTATAAAAGCTCAATCTATGTATTGTTCAGGGAAAAGATAACTGTTAATATGGTCAAATAAATTTGGATTTTAGTTTTAATTTCCTGGGTATAATATATATATACCCTTTTTTGAGTCATTCTCCTCCCTTTTTGATGAGTTATATCCAACTTCCTCACAATATTCTCATAAGCCTACATCTTAATTGCTGGCTTCCAAACTTGATGTGCCTCATTTGGCCACTTTCAGTTGTAGCACCCTCTCCCTGACTTTCTAGTGTTTGGCAGCCTGGAAATGAATTTGACATTCCTCAGTTTTGTTTGTAGCATCTCTCATTTGTTCAGTTTAATTCTGTACTCCTCTTGAAGTTCATTCTTGGCTTTACCAATACTCATTTCTTCTCTCTGACACTGGATCCCTCACCCCTACCCCAACCACAAAACATTGGGTAGAGGAGAGCAAAACCTCATTCCCAGATTGAAGTTTAAAGCAAAAGTAAACATGCGAAAACCAACTTCTAAAGTGTCATATGTAATCCAATAATGTCATCACTTTCGGGAGGGATAATACTTTCCAGTAATACACCTTTTCCTCCAACTGCCAAATATGCCCTGATTCTGTAATCTAGGAATGGAAGGTGGGTATTTTTCAATTGATGTTTGTTCCATGTCTGTGTCACAGAGATGAAATCCCTTACCTTGAATAAGTATTCTGTTTTTCTTCCTAAACCCTACTTTCACACACTGCCTAACAGTTGCATTAAAAATAATCAACAACAATAAAACCAGAACAACTCTATGAATAGGTAAAATATTCTTACAACTCAAAGATCCTACTGATAAAAACTCAGGAGGCGACCTGAGTCAATAAACTCTTACAGAACCCAGTTTCAGTACGACATGGATCAAAGACATACGGGAAATTAGGGTGAGTCAATACAACTCTTTTAAGGAGGTGCAAACAGAAGGAAAAAATCATAAAATCTCAGAAAAGATCTTGGGGCTTAGAAAGAAGAGAACCACTTTAGGAAATTGAAAAAGTATCCATTTGAGCTAAATTTCTTTTTTAATAAAGAATGTATTAGACTTGTGTTCTCAGCAAATTTCAAGAAGATGTTGCATAAGTGAGGCTAAAATATATATCATGAATATGAAACATTTTGAGGTCAAAAAATTTCAAGTAGAGCAAAACAGTGATGTATGGATTAAAAATCACAATGACAGCATTAGGTAGAAGTTCAAATGGCATAGAAAATCAAATTACAGTAGTAGGAGATATATTAGAAAAGTAGTCTAAGGACATAGTTGAAAAGGATAAAGTAATGTTCACAATGAGAGAAAAGATGAAAACCCTGGAGAACAGACTAGAAACAAATAGAGAAAAAATGATAATTAAAAAAATAACAGGGCTTCCCTGGTGGCGCAGTGGTTGAGAGTCCGCCTGCTGATGCAGGGGACACGGGTTCGTGCCCCGGTCCGGGAAGATCCCGCATGCCGCGGAGCGGCTGGGCCCGTGAGCCATGGCCGCTGAGCCTGCGCGTCCGGAGCCTGTGCTCCACAACGGGAGAGGCCACAGCAGTGAGAGGCCCGCGTACCGCAAAAAAAAAAACAAAAAAAAAAACACGAAACATTACTGATTTTAAAAAATGACCATAGCAAGAAAATGTAGAGCCTGAGTAGTTATGTTTCAGGAAACCGTAGTGTACAAATCCATACTAAAAACAAAAAACCAAGCAAACAAACAAAAATCTCAGTGGGGTTTTCTAACTCTACAGATAAGGAAAAAGACTCCACAATAATCCAAAAAGTTAGAAGTAGTATTATATTAAAAAAGAGCAAAATTGGATTTGCCTTTGACTTCTCACAGGCAACCTTGAAATAACACTTGTAGGGTAGTGAAGGAAAAAATTATATTTGGATGTTTAGCTTTCTAATTTTTAAATTAGAAGTAGATATTGTTTTTGGGGGGGAAATTGTAACTGCACAATTTATTTTTATTTTTTTATCAACGTATAGTTGATATAAAATGTGTTTGTTTCAGGTGTAAGGCGAAGTGATTCAGTTATATATATATATATATACATATATATGTATGTTTTTATATATATATATATATATATATATATATATTCTTTTTCAGATTCTTTTCCATTATAGGCTATTACAAGATAAGGAATCTAGTTCCCTGTGTTATACAGTGGGATCTTGTTGTTTATCTGTTTTATGTATAGTAGTGTGTATATGTTAATCCTAACCTCTTAATTTATCCCTCCCTCCCACATTTCCCCTTTGATAACCATAAGATTGTTTTCTATGTCTGTGAGTCTGTTTCTGTTTTGTAAATAAGTTTGTTTGTATCATTTTTTTAGATTCCACAAATAAGTGGTATCATATGATACTTATCTTTGTCTCACATAGTTCACTTAGTGTGATAATCTAGGTCCATTCTTGTTGCTACAAATGACATTATTTCATTCTTTTTTATGGTTGAGCAGTATTCCATTGTATATATATACCATATCTTCTTTATCCATTCATCTGTCAACGGTCACTTAGGTTGCTTCCATGGCTATTGTAAATAGTGCTGCTATGAACATTGGGGTGCATGTATCTTTTTGAATTAAAGATTTTGTCTTTTCTGGATATATGCCAAGGAGCAGGATTGTTGGATGATATAGTAACTCTATTTTTAAGGAACTTGCATACTGTTCTGTATATTGTCTGAAGCCTGGGAGGGTTATGCCTCCAGCTTTGTTCTTTTTACACAGGATTATCTTGTCAATTCTGGGTCTTTTGTGTTTCCATATAAATTTTAGGATTATTTGTTCTAGTTCTGTGAAAAATGTCCTGGGTAATTTGATAGGGATTGCATTAAAGCTATAGATTGCTTTGGGTAATATGGCCATTTTAACAATATTAATTCCTCCAATCCAAGAGCATGGGCTATTTTTCCATTTCTTTGAATCATCTTCAGTTTCCTTTATCAATGTTTTATAGTTCTCATCATATAAGTTAGAAGTAGATATTAAAAACATTAATTCTTACCAAAAATTGAAAACCAAACCCCAAGGATTAAAGTAAAACTACAAGATGTTTTGAATACTAAATGCCATTTTCTAGAGAGTAAAGAAGAAGGAATTCCTCTTGCTATTTTGCTATTTTATATATCATCATGTGTGATGTAATAAAATGTGTTTGAACTTTAGGTCCAGACAGTATAAATACTTCATTACCATTTAATGGGTTTGTACAAATCCTTCACTAAAATTTAGTGGATTTCTCATGTGCGTAAGTCACTTTAATTTTCTCTGACTCAATTTATTTACTTGTAAAATAGGGGGTGATAATATTTACCTTTCAGTTGCTCTAGGGATTTAAGTATAATGAAAAGGAAGAAGAAAATAAGGAAGGAAGGGAGAAAGGGAGGAAGAAATGAAGGAAGGAAGAGGGAAAGGAAGGAAAAAAGGAAGGAAAGAAGGAAAAAGAAAAAATGAAAGAGTGAGCACCTATTTTTTAGTTGGCACTCGTTCTTTTCTTACCCATTTTACTGATTTTCTTAAGAACAAAAATAAACATTTATTGAATAACTATTAAGCAATAACTGTAAGCTGAACATAGTTCTAGGTACTGTTAACATAAGTAAGAATAAGTGTGTGCTGTGTATCAGTCAGTCTAGTCAGCAAAATAGAAAGCACATTAGGTTATTCAACAGAGAGAATTTACTTTAGGGAGCTGGGACATGAGTCTCAGGAAGCTGAAAAAGCAAAATGGGAAACCTGAGGTAACAAAGAACAGTGAGAAGCAGCTATAACTACTGGGGATGAATGAACAAAAGGAAAGGTGAGGCCCTATGGAGCTGAAAGTCAGTCTTCTAAGGAGGGGATGCAGCCCAGTTTCTGCTGGTGTCATAAAGAAGTGGTGCCACAGAGCCCAGAGCTGAGACTTCTGAGGAGAGGAGACTGCTTTGCAGCTGCTGATGCCTCTGAGGGGTGCAGTGAGGCTAGCTTTGGTAGTGCCAAAATAAGCTGGTCGCTGAACAAGAGTGAAGGGTCATTTCTAGGGTGACTAGCCACAAAAACAGGAAGTAATCCCTTCTCCTCTCTTTCTACCTTCCAAACTTCCTCTAGTGTTCCCTGCTGGCAGAACCTATCAAGAATGTAGCTGAGAGAAGAGAAATGTAATTTGCAGGGTCACAGCCATGGAGTCACAGAAGTATAGAAAGGTAGATTTAGAGCTGAGAGACAGTAGCCTAGTAATTGACACAGATCCCACTCTCAAAATATTCACCATTTAAAAAATATGTAATTACTATAATCGAACTATTTTTTAGGATATTCACCCAAAACCATAAGAGAAGGCAATTGGGTATTTGACTTGATTAACTTATTCAAGGTGCCAAGTTTTGCTACTCCTAATAAACAGTACACAGTAATTTTAAAAATTTCATATGTAAACAAATACTGTATTTGGTTGTACAATTTCCCTGTACTTCAAATGAAATTGATTGCATTTACCTACCTATCATAATTTCAGCATTCAGAATTTAAAGATTAAAAATGATTTGAGTTTTGGTTAAATTTTGATTACATATAAAATTCTGATAATGACTTTTAAAAATTAACTTTAAATCTTCTTTTAAATATTAATCAACCTAAAATCAATCTCCTTACATTGTTCAAATCATTACTGCTTAATGTTATTAAAAATTGTTGCAAAGAAACTAAAAATCAGAGATGGATATATTTTTGTTACACTAACAATGTGTGATATCTGTCTAAAAGTCTGACTTGTTTCTTGACTTCATGTATGTTGATTCAGCTTTCAAATTACAGTACTCTGACAAATATCCCTTTAATATTTAAAATACATTACATTGAGTCTATAGTGAAAAAATTTTGAATCTGATTATGCATTATATGAGAAATAAGAGTACCAAGAGTTTGCAGCTTTTTTGGTGATTGATTTCTTGTAATATTTCACAGTTTATTCTTTGAGTCATGAATGCAAAATGTAAATGTTCCAGTGAGAGTATAAAAGAAAGAATAATTAAGTTTGACAATAAACTATGTACTTAGATTTCTTTGAACACTTACAACCCTTTCAGAAAGCTTGTGGCTCATCTTCCATCAAACAAAGCCTCCAGAGGAAAACTCTCTGCTTCTGTCTCCTGTTGTTGTTACCGACACAGATTGCTGAGTGATTGCCACAGTGGCAACTCATATCCAGAAAGAGAAAAATTAGTTGTGAGGACAGTTACAAAAAACTACTGTTATTGATGTTTCAGCTTCTACTTTCCAGATATCTTAGTGACATTATTTAAATTTCTTTCTACATAAGGATGGAAACAGTTTTGCAATAAATCAAGCCCCAAGGAAAACCCTTTAAATCAATTAACTGTTTATTCAAAAAAAAGTTCTTTTAAGACTTAATTTAAATTTTATTTAAAAAGTTTCACCTTGCTATGCTAACACAGTATACCAAATCAACCTCAATGAAAAGCAATTTAACTTTAAAGGACTATTCAAAAGTTTAAAACAGAACAGTGGATGAAATTGCTGAGTGATCAGTCTGATCTGCTTAAAATGGCTGTTGACCATCTGATTGTTTTGGTTCTCTGAGACAGTCTGTTGGCCAGAAAGGACATTTATTTCTCTGATCAATAGATCACTCTTTGACCTGGAAAATGGTCAAGTCATTTAAGTGCCAAGGTACTGCTTTATGATGGCTTAGGTCTCAGCTAATTCCTAAGTAGCAAGCTGGAAAATTCTCCCCGGACCAGATTAATTATAGAATAGCCAATCATGGCTGTCAGCTTTGAAAAGCACGTAGTATTAGTTTATTACACACGTTACAGAGAAAATGTATAATGGCCATCATTATTGGTCCAATTATGTCATTTACATTGATGTACAGAGTATTTTGATACGAAATATGTGTGTTTATTTCAAAGTAGGTACAATTTTGCAGAAATAAAAATTAATTCCAAAGTTATATAAACATGTCTGTTATGAGAATGATCTACAACACTGAAGCACAGTGTAAAGATTTGTTGGAACTACTTTATTTACTCTTTTGGTAGAGTTATTGAGCAAATTTCTCAATTTATAACTAATTTTTGCTTTTTATTTGGTGGTAGAAGCCTGATGCCTCTATCAAACATTTGCAAAACTTCATAAATGTTGATATATTTTCACACTAATACTTTTTCATACGTAATGGTTTTATCTGAATCCACTTATAAGATTTTATAAATGCAACTGTATGTTAAGATATATATTGTAGGTTTATTTCCTTTCTGTAATTAAATCTAATATAGTTCCACAATTAAAAATTACTTCCTAAATCTGTAGCTACTTGATTTCCATTTTTGTAGACTAAGACAGTGAGGCTCTGGTATTAGAATACTTGGGTCCAAATTTCAAATCTGCCACTTGCGATATATTTAATCTTAGCAAGTTATTTTTAACCCATGTAGACCTCATATGCAATAAGAGAATCATAATAGAACTACCTCATGGGTTTGCTCTATAGATAAAGTGAGATTAAAGCATGTAACGTGCTCAGTGTAATGCCATTAATAAGGGCTCAATAAATGATAAAAACTTTTACTGAAAGTAAAAAAATCTCAAATGTTTGATTTTTCTATAATATTTTACACATACCGTGTTTTGTTTGATTTCCTCTTATGTATGCATATATACCTTATATATGAATTATACTTTATAAGATAAATAACCGAACACTTTTGCATCTGTGATCTTATTTTAACCCTCAAAAAAATCTTGTATAACATGGAACAGATATTGTTGGATCAGTTTCATAAATAGATTACAGTCCTAACAAATCAGAATTAGTCATGGTTATGGTTAGGTTATGGTTACAAGTAAGAAACCAGGAGCTAATAAAATTTTTCTCAAGGTACTTATAGAAAAGCAGATTTGAGAGACACATCAATGTTTTGTAAACACTTAGTAGGTATTATGATTGTGTCTAATTTGGACTTGACTTTTAAAGTGACTCCGTCTGCAGTTTATGTAATCTTCATCCATTTGCAAATCTGTGGAGCCTTGGTGAAGATGAACCTTTCTCTGGTAGCACCTTTTTCTATCATTTGTCCATAAATTTTAAAGACATACTATTGAAAGTAGATTATACATTATTTAACTACTTCAGTTCTCAATATTGCCTGAAAACTGACTACACATTATTATACTAAAATTGTTTTTAGTATAATCACCAATATTTCAATATTTACCCTAGTCAATAGAGATGATTCAATTTTTAATTGTATTTGTCTTCTTTGAGACACTTGACATTATTATTGCTTATATGCTACTTTTTTTTTTTTTTTGCGGTATGCGAGCCTCTCACTGTTGTGGTCTCTTCCGTTGCGGAGCACAGGCTCCAGACGCACAGGCTCAGCGGCCATGGCTCACGGGCCCAGCCGCTCCGCGACATGTGGGATCTTCCCAGACTGGGGCACGAACCTGCGTCCCCTGCATCAGCAGGCGGACTCTCAACCACTGCGCCACCAGGGAAGCCCCTATATGCTCCTTTTGAAACACTCATCTCCTTTGGATTCCATGATACCTACTATTCTTTTCTAGTTTCTCTTCTACTCTCTGAGCAGTTCTCTTCACTGAGTCTTTTACTCTACTGATTTTAAAATGTCTACTTTTTATGTTTTATCTTTAGCTTTCTTCTCTTCATCTACAAGTTATTGGTGAGAAAAAACTTATGCTTTCTCATGGCTTTGTGTCCTGCCTACATGCTGATGATTGCCAAATATTTATTCCCAGTCCAGATCTGTGTCCTAAGCGCCCCTCCATAGAACCAGAGTTTTACTATACTTGTTCCTATCATTAGCATAGAAAATTCCAAATATCTAATTTATAATTCATCATTTCCCATTTTAACTTTGTCATCCTATTATATATTTCATACCAAGGAAAGGCATAACCAACCAAATGAGAAGACATGGAATCATTTTCTGCATCATCTTCCCAAATCAGTTATTCATAGAATTTTGCCATTTTTAAGTCTCTTTTGAGTAACTTTCTTCCTATTTCCATTGCCTCTATCTTAGTTACACCCCTGTTATCTTGAATTATCTCAAAAGGCTTTTGTTATTTTTTTTTTATGCCTCAAGGATGGATAGCCTCCAACCATCCACCTAGCCTGTGAGATGCTCTCAGAGTAAAATTATTTATAACACAAATATGATAGTATCTTTCCTCAGCTACATATCTTTCTCTGTCTTCCATAGTTTACTTAAAAAGTTCTACGTATTTTTATTATGGCATAGAGTTCATTACCGAGTTGTACTCTATGTGATTTATAGTTAATCTTCACAACAACCTTAGGAGGTGGAATTACTGTTTCAATTTTACATATGAGAAAAGTATAGTATGAAAGTTAATTTGCTCTCACATATAGCTAATGCACAATAGGGGACAAAATATGAACCCAGGCAGCCTGAATCCCCAAATTATAATCACAGTGACTGTGCTTTACAGCCTTCTGAGAGGACCAATTTTAAAGAATTGCTTGGAATTGCATTGGAGGAGGGTGCATCTAAACTTATTAAAAAATAGAAGAATCAAAAACTCTTGAAAGAGACTGACTTTTGCTAGTCAATGAGCAAAAACCCTAGAGTCATTGAAATGGAGAGAGCGAAGCTGTGACAAGAATTTCTGTCCTCTAATGCTCCTAAGGCAGCTTTTATGATGTTGGTTTATAACGCTGTATTCACTGAAATGCAAAGAATCTACTTGGAAAAGCAAAGAAAAAGGGATGAAAATGAAACATCTGTGCATGCTAAGTTATGCTGCATCCTTTTTTGATACAAATTCAACTAAATTTATGCTTATTTTGTGTTTTTACACCACACAGATACAGCTGTACTATTTTTCATTAAATTTGGTACATATATTTGAGATAGCATGACATATGATACATGACATATGAAACATGTAATCAATTTGGGGGCCACATGGAGACCTCAGAGAGTTAAATAATCACAGGCTAGAGCAGAGTTTCTCAACCTTGGCACAATTGACATTTTGGATATGATAGTATTTTGTTGTGGGGCTGTCCTGTGAATTGTAGAATTTTTAATGGAATCCAAAGGTGCCGGTAGTGCTCACCCCTGATCATAACAGAATTTCCCAGAATTGACAAATATCTGCTTGAGGGCAAAATTTTTCCCAGTTGTAAACTACTGTGTTATAGCATCTGTAAATGAAGTTTTAAGTTGAACTGCTTCTCACTTAGGCAACTCTGTATAGTCATGATGTGTGGTGAGTAGTAGTGATATTTATTTAATAAAGTTTAATAAAATTTCTCTCAGATCTATAAGGAAAACTATAATTGTGTGAATGTATGTGTGTTTCAAGACAAACAAAATAAGTTAGTGAAGAAATGATAGTTTATAGGTTCATAGGAGGGAAAGAATTCTCTAGCAAATGCCAAATATTATCCACCTGAATATAAACAGCCAATTATATGACTATTATCTTTGTATAATATTATCTTTTAATATAATATTATCTGTATTATCTTTTCATTTTGAAATAATTTTAGATGTACATAAAATGTTTTACATAGTATAATTGTTGAAACAATGAAATTAGCATTGATTTAACACGCTTAATTAAGAGACAATATTGGAATTACCCACTAGTGTTCTTTTCCTGGTCCCAGGATTCAATCTGGGCTCTCAGATTACATTTACTTGCCATGTTTTCTTAGTATTCTCCAATTTGTGAGAGTTCGTCAGATTTTCTTTGTTTTTTCATGACCTTGACACTGTTGAAGAGTACGGGCCAGCAGTTATTTTGTGGAATGACCCTCAGTTTTGGTTAGTCTGATGTTTTTTCATGGTTAAAGTTATGTTTTTGTTTTGGTTGTTTTGGCTAAAATTACCCTAGAAGTAATTGATGCCCTGCCCAATGCATCATATTAGGAGGTACATAATGTAGATATGTCTCATTACTGGTGATAACATCGATGACTTCGTTAAGGCAGTATCTTCTGGGGTTTTCCATTCTAAAGTTACTTATTTTTCTCCTTGTATGTCTCGTCGAGAAATACTCTGAGACCATACAGATATCCTGTTTCTTATACTTTAACCCACCAATTCACCATCTATTGATGATTCTTGCCTACAGGTATTAGAACTGTGCTGTTTGCCTAATGGTGATTTGGGAATTCTACTGTAAAGAAGAGCTATCCCTTCTCCCACATTTATTCATTAATTCAATTATTTATTTATATTGTTTGGACCCATAGATAGTTATTTTAGTCTATGGTTTAAAATCCATTACTCTCCTTACTTATTTTGTCCTTCAAGCCGGCAAATAATGTAAAATCTCGAAAACTGAAAAGAAGTCAGTTACAACTCAAACACATTTGGGTACCAAAATGAGGTACAATGTAGAGGGTTTTATAAGAGAACTTAAGAGGTTTTCAGATTTGTCACAATAAAAACATTTATCTGTTTCAGTTGTCAAGGTTATCAGATAAATTTAAGGGGGCTTTTTGACCCTTAGGATCAAAGAGACTGAGATGTCTGTTAAGCAAGACACATTAAAACCACAATGGAAGTAGAATATCTGTATTCTAAAGACATTGTTTTTATTTTATTTTATTTTATTTATTTAGGCTGTGTTGGGTCTTCATTGCTGCATGTGGGCTTTCTCTAGTTGTGGTGAGCGGGGGCTACTCTTCGTTGCGATGTGCAGGTTTCTTATTGTGGTGGCTTCTCTTGTTGCGGAGCATGGGCTCTAGGCACGCGGGCTTCACTAGTTGCAGCATGCAGGCTCAGTAGTTGTGGCACACGGGCTTAGTTGCTCCGCAGCATGTGGGATCTTCCCGGACCAGGGCTCGAACCCATGTCCCCTGCTTTGGCAGGTAGATTCTTAACCACTGTGCCACCAGGCAAAACCCCCTAAAGCCACTGATTTTTAAAGTTTTGTCAAAAGTAAAATTTTGACCAGGAAGTTTTATTTTGCTTCATAATCTTTTGCTTGAGAATATTGAAACCTGCGGTTTCCTTCTATAAAATGTACAGACAGTATAGGACAGTTGTTAAGAGCATGGGCTGGAGCCAAATAACCACAGTTGGAATCTAGATTCTACCCATGAATTGTCTAAAACTTTTGCAAGTTACTTAAGTCCCTCTAAACCTTAGTTTTCTTAGCAGTAAAGAAAGACAAAAATAGTACCTATCTCATGTGGGTGTAAATTATCTTTTGTGTTATTCATTGTTTTCTCCATGGGAGCTCAAGTTGTTTTTACAGTTTACCAATTTTTTTATACAACTATGGCTAGTCAACAATTCAAACCATACCTAAGGTTTTATTTTATTTTTATTGTTAATTTCAGTGACAACAGTTTTCATTTCTGTAATTTCTTTTTGGTTCGTTTTCAAATCTGCCTGCACTTTTCCTTCTCTTCGAACATAATATGCTACTTATTTTGAAGTCCTTTCAGATTTTTTCTGATGTTTAGCTTTTGAGGGCTAAGTTACTCATTTTTTTCATCCTTCACTCTGTGACAGTTCATTTCTTTGCCAGGTTTTAAGGTCTTTGATTCTGAGTTTAACCTCAGTAGGCACTGCTTTCCATGGGATTGCTGTAAACTGTGGGATTAACTCTAGAAGACAGTTTAGCATGCCTCATTGCCAAGACTACATAGGTCTGGATCGGTGTTTATACTAATTTCGTAGCTTTCGTAGTGTGAATTTGGACCCTACAGTGAGATGCTGGCTTGAAGCTCCAATTTATCAGAGATGGTGGTTTTCACTTAAAGTCATAAAGATGGCAAAAGTACTGGCTGCTTTCTACGGTGGTGGATTGAGGTTGTTTTTTCTCTTTTAGTTTTTGTTGTTGTTATTTTTAAGTCCCCATCCTTCATCACTTTTGGCTTTTCAGATAATTAAACTTTATCTCACCTAAGTGTCTATAACCTGAAGCCCTAACTTTTCCCCCTTTCTGTAGGGCTTCTGTGACACCGTTAGATGATTAAGTACTGGCTGTTAATCTAGTCTTCATTTCTAACACATGGATATTTGCTCTCGGTATCAAATTCAGTTATGTATGCACACTTTCAAAAAATTTTATTTTAGCAAAATTTGTATTGTTTAAAGCATAAGGCGGGTTCTTCCACATCAGCTCACTCCATCATATTGACTGGAGTTTTATAACCAGTTTCTAAGATTGGTTGTAATAGGACTAAATTTATTTAAGAGTTATGGAAATTGAATTTACAGTGGTAATTTAGTACTCATTTAACCTACCTGTTATTGAGTATTCAAGAAGACTTTGTAGTTTGAACTCAAGATGAACCTGATATCCATTGAAGAGCTTTATGAAAAGGGACACTTTCTCCTTCTAAAATGTGCAGAATCTACCCCTATGATGATTACCAATATCAGAATTCAACATAGTTCTATAAATGTTAGAATGGTTTTCTCACTCTCTCTCTCCTCTGTATATAATTATATAATATATAATTATGTGACGTATGGTATAAATATAGGGAAATTATGTTTTTGTGATTATAACTCTACTCTCTTTTGTCTGTTTGTGGGTTTATTACATAATTATTTTACTAATCCATTTATCATGTTCCATCTTTTTTAAGAAAGATTTTTAAGTAAATGGACAGTATTATTCAGCATTTAAAAGTTCTTATGTGATACAGAGGACAGATTGGTGGTTGCCAGAGGTGGGGGTGGGGTGTAGGCAAAATGGGTGAAAGGAGTCAAAAGGTACAAAGCTCTAGTTATAAAACAAATAAGTTATAACATAAATAAGATATAGTATACAGCATTGCGATTATAGTTAATAATACCATATTTCATATATGAAAGTTGCTGAGAGTTGATCTTAAAAGTTCTCATCACAAGGAAAAAACATTCTGTGAGTATGTATGGTGACAGATGTTAACTAGACTTATTGTGGTGATTGTTTTGAGTACTCACTGCTATTAGCCTGGATAAATCCAGATTCCAGTTACATCTGCTTGACTTGCTTAAAGTAATGCCTTCTCAGATGCCATTCAATCTACAATGTCAGTGTTCACTGTTCCTTTCACACCATACTCAGTTTAATAGAATTATAGATCAAAATTCTTTTTGTGCATAGTTATATAATTTTCAATTATCAATAAAAAATGTAAGCTTTTTTAGCAGCCATATATATAAGGAGAAAGTATTCAGGGAAAAAAATAACTTTTCATGCATATGAGATGTTCCTCTATCTGCTCTTGTGTCCCAAAGCAATAAATCTGGAGGTGAAACCATCTTCTAAATCATATTATCTTGAGGAACTATATGCCTCAAGTCTTTTCTGACTCTCATAGTTTCATATTGTTCTCTGAAAAATTTGTTTGTCACCAAAATTTCAACAGATTTTGGATCTGTAAGCCCTATGTCCATAATTTTCTAAACTCTGAAAAATGACAAAAATGTTTATTCTTTAGCCAAGCATTGCTTTAGGTGTAGAGTTTGATTATCATATATTGTATATTTCTTTAATCTTGGTGAGGTATATGACTTTCTTTTTCAAAATTAGCAGAGAAAACTACTGTCTCTCCACCTTTTTTTTTTCCTGCTATAGTACCAGAAGCTGGTTTGATGGATATTTAAGCAAATGCTTCTTATAGTGCTATAAGGAAACATTTCTAAAAATAAAATACTTCACACTGTGAAGAGACTAACCAATATCCTTACCGGCTATAAAATTCTATGACACTCTGACCACAGGTATTATAGCACTGCTGTTTGTATGAAATGATATAGTATACACTTCTAATCCATATTATTTCTTTTCTAAATTTCATTGTTTCCTTAATATACTAGTTGTAGTATTTTAGGAAAATAGCGTAATGTAAATTAATTGCAATAAAGACAAGAGGGTAATGAAATTACATTTTATTAATGTATATATCATGCATGAATATATTGGTCACCTCATGTAAGTAATGAGTAATTGGTTGTTTCCTTTGCGTAGTATCTGCTGTTATATGGTAAAAATCCTGAGCAGTAACTTTGTGTTATTTAAAGCTGTAATCTCATAGCCTGGCTCAGTGCCTGGTAGGCTTTCTATAATGAAGGAGTGAGTGAATATTAGATTGTTGAGATTAATACCTGACATGCTACTAACTTTTAATAACCATACCATAACTTTTAAGAGAATTTGAGATTCTAGATTTGAATATAAGTTCAATCTCCCATCAAGCCCCTGTCCAATAAATATATAACTAGATGAATAAACAAACTAAATAACTAGCCAACTAATTAATTAACTATTGTTCTCCCTAGTTACAGAATTACTAACATTTAACATAGGACCACCTCTTCAAGAGTTGCAATGCTATAGGGTTACCCAAACGGAGTGTGTCTTTGATAGCTATAAAACCTAAAGGTTAGTTTGTTACCTGTGAAAGAATTAAATGATGTATAGCTCTCAGATACACTTCAAGCCACCTCAAGTGCCATGACAGCAGAGCCAGGAGGTCACAGAGCATAGGTGAGCTTTCAACCAAAATGGTATTTTATTTCATTGATCTGACAGATAATTTTCTGTAAAGTGAAAGGCATATAGCAGTGTGTCTCAAATCTTTTCCATTATTCCCCCCCAAGGAGCCTTTTATTGCACATTTCTCCTGATCACTTTTTCCCGTTATATTTTAATACCATAGATATAGTGTGTGTAGGCACATGTGTATATGCATGTGTGTATACTGTAAGCATATTTGTGCTTTATACATTAAAAAAGTAGTTTTCTTTTTTACATCACAAGAACTCCTTTTTTTTCTCCTTTGAGACAGAAGCATCTCGCTTGAGAATGGATGGCTTATACTAATATTCTGAAGTGTTGGCTTTTAGCATGCCAAAATGTTGTAGGTACCATTCTAAGAATGATGGAAGCTATGGGAGGTGGGCAAGAGCTTCTCTGTAAATGTACATGTATTTGAATGTCACTGTGTATGCATGTTGGTATATGTCTGCTTATGGAGCTTTAATGGTTCTTAGTGAAACTCTCTGGATGTGGTGGACAGGATTCTAAAAGCTTGAGTGCAGAGCATTCCTCAGGGTTCGAGGAATAGTTTTACTATGCTTGAATTAACTGGATCTTTGTAGCTATATCCTCTCTTGAGTAAACTTATCATCAGAACTGAAGAATGACAAGATCAGTTTGTAACTTGCTCCCCTCTGGAAATCTCAAGAAAGATGGGAAAAAAGCAGATTAGCAGTTAAATAAAGAAGTCACACATTGGAGAGAACCAGCATAGAAGAATGACCATGTTTTTATAGACAAGATGGAATAACAGTCCTTATGAAGGATAACCAGGAGTAGAACATGCTTCCTTTCATCCTAATAATTTAATTAACAAATAATTAGGTGGGGGCTGTGATAGATAGGCATCCTCCTGAGGAGTGGGGTTTGGGTGGGGAGGTGGAAGGGTAAAGGGTGGACGAGGCCAAGCATGAGGTGTCAGAGCTCAAGTAGGGAGTGGAGATGCTAATGGGGGTGGGGAGACAGCGATGGCAATTAGAGATTGGTTCCATACTCTAGAGATTAATTTAATGAGTAATTATATTGAGAATAATGAGAACAAACTTTATTATTGTTAGAGAAAGGAGATACAAATAGGAAAAAGAAGACCACTGGGAAGAACCTTGCAGTATTGCATTAGAATTAGAACTGCTGGTGTAAACATATATAGATATAAAAGCATATGTGTATGTATCTGTACACGTATATTCTAGCTCTGTACAAAACTGATGAGTATCTACCAGTGTATTTGATTTCTAAATACAGTTCCCCCCCAGAAAGGAAGCAGGGCTCCTTGTAAAAAAGACAGATCAAAGAATGATGGAAATACATCAGAAAGACACAATTCATCTTGAAGAGGCTCCTACTGAACAAAACCTAGAACAATTTGTGCATCAAAATAAATAACTTGTTGAATAAAATAGCAACTCATGAGTTCATACTGATATAAATGAATGAATAGAAAGATATCCTTTGCAATAAAAATGCAACAAGTAATTGTAGGAAAAAATAGTTTTTTAATAATTAGAAATAATTATTAGAAAAGTACTGTTAGGTAACCATCATAATAATAGTTGATTCAATCAAGAAAAGTCAGTGAAGATAAATGTCTAAGAAATAGAATGCTTATAGAGACTTAGTTTACCTCTCATCAAAATGACTATTGCAGTGGAGAAAATAGTCATCTCACAACGAAAAAAAATTGGCAGAGATTGATTTAATCAAGTGAACAAAGTTAACTTCTCAAGAAATGGGAACACTGAAATTACATGGACCTGATGAGATGGAAGTCAAAGACTAAAGCATCACACTTGTGACAAATATGCCAAAAATGCACAACCTGAAACCAGTAATGATGAAAGTTCAGATAAACCCAAAGTGAGGTATGTGCTACAAAATTATGCAGATGCAGATGTCTCAAGATCATGAATGTTAAAGACTTAATAAGAGTTTCATATTGGAGAATAATAGACATAATAAATCAGTATACATGACCTGAGATTGGGTCAGTTTTCTATAAACAACGTTATTGAGACTACTGGCAACAAGGATTAGATAGATCTATGGATTAGATAGTAATAACATATCAAATTTATTTTTTTATTTTCATGGTTTATTGTCTAGACACAGAATAAGATCCTTGTTTGTACAATTTACACACTAAAGTATTAGGTCGAGATGGGCCATTATGTCAGCAACCTACTCTCAAATGTCTTGGGGAAAAACTATTTGTATTAATTTTGTTACTATTTTGTAGTTTGAAGTTATTTCAAAATAAAAATTATCTTTCTTGGGCTTCCCTGGTGGCGCAGTGGTTGAGAGTCTGCCTGCCGATGCAGGGGACACGGGTTTGTGCCCCGGTCCGGGAAGAGCCCACGTGCCGTGGAGCGGCTGGGCCCGTGAGCCATGGCCACTGAGCCTGCGCATCCGGAGCCTGTGCTCTGCAACGGGAGAGGCCACAACAGTGAGAGGCCGCCGTGTACTGCAAAAAAAAAAAAAAAAAAAAAAAAAAATTATCTTTCTTTTAAAAACTGTCATTTTTACCAATGTGATTATAGGAAATCCAAATTAATAGTGTAAACCTGTGGAGACTCATATTTAGTTCTATTTGTCATTAATTATATTATGTAAGATTGGCCATATCTTTCAAGCTTCATGGACCTTATACTTGAGGAGACCTGACTTAGATTAAGTCTATGCTAAAGCTATGGCAATTTTACTCCCTTTTCAGGCTCTTCCTAGTACCAAACTCATTGTGAATTATTCATAACTGAAGAACACTTTGGAATCAGCAAAATCACTTTTGTAGATAATTGACTTGGAGTTTCTGTCCTGATAACTGAATTTTACTCCATTTCCTTGTATCCGTTCCTTTTCTTAGATAACTGTCTAGAAATTTACTTCTACAACTGAGATCTTGTTATTATCTTTCCGATTTACCTCGCTAACATAGTACCAACTTTTAACTACATCCTCTGTCCAAATTAGATTTCTGCTCCTTTTCAACCCCCTAGTCTCTAACTGCCGTTAGAGTTCACTGATACCATGTCTTCAAATCTTAGAACCTTTGTGCAGTACTAACCTTGGGTTGATCTTAATGTTTTACTCATCTTACAGCATTATAACTTCGTTATATTGGTGTTTAGTATGTGCAGTTGGATTGTAGCAATTCATAAGACAATGTAGTTTCCTGTATTTGGATTTATAGCAGGTTGGTTCCAAAAGAAGAAAGATGATGTCCCCAGATTAAAAATATATCTTGATCACTTTTCCTATAAGGAAAGCACATACTATATATAATGGAATGTGATAAATATTTATGGAATCAACACAAGTGGAACATAATACATGCCTTTGGAGGGGGGGAAATAGGTTAAATGAAGAAGATTAAAATGACTTATAAAATATTCTGCATTGTTTCATGAAATGCCAAATCTTCTGACTCAGTATCTAGCTATAGAAGATTTTGCTAAGAAACTGAATGATAATTTTATTTCCTTGTTCATTAGAAGGATGCACTTTATGCCTTTAGGTATGCCTCAGGTGGTGTTCTTTCCCGTTTCAGTTATTTATCAATCATATACTATTGCAATATTATTCACTCATTAATTCATTGAATAGTTATTGAATAATTGCCAAGCCCTTTGCCAGGTGATGAGTATATAGGGATAAATAAAATAAGTACCTGCATTCCTTTTTTTAAAAAAAAATTATTTGTTTATATTTGGTTGTGTTGGGTCTTCATTGCTGTGCGCGGGCTTTCTCTAGTTGTGGCGAGCGGGGGCTACTCTTCGTTGCGGTGCGTGGGCTGCATTGTGGTGGCTTCTCGTTGCAGAGCACGGGCTCTAGGCATGCGGGCTCAGTAGTTGTGGCTCACGGGCTCTAGAGTGCAGGCTCAGTAGTTGTGGCACATGGGCTTAGTTGCTCCAAGGCATGTGGGACCTTCCTGGACCAGGGCTCCAACCCATGTACCCTGCATTATCAGGCAGATTCTTAACCACTGCACCGCCAGGGAAGTCCTAAGTACCTGCACTGTTATAACTCACAATCTATCAGGGAGGCAGATCCCTATATATTCTTAAAAAGGAAGGACCTATTAACTGTGTGAAAGAAGGGACTAATATTTTTTAGGTGCCGTGGACTTGATCCTTTATGTAAGGCGTTTCTTTTTATTCCCACAAGAACCTATGAAATAAGAATTGATTTATTTGTTCAACAAATATAAATAGGATCCCTTACTATTTAGGCAATATTCTAGGCTCTAGACATAAAGCTGTTAGTAAAGAAGACAGGAATACCTTTTCTCGTGGATCTTACATCTCTTTGGGGAAGAGAAACCAAAAGTAAACAAAATAGGTAAGCAGACTATTTATTGGATGTAACGATGATAAGAGCTATGGAGATAAGGAAGATGAGAACATTGAGTTTGGGTGGGTTACAGTTTCAGCAGTGTGAAAAGGGATATTTTTTGTTATGTAATATTTAATAATTTATTAGATTATTATTATTAAATATAGAAGTCAGGGTTCAGAGCAGCTAAGTTAATTTGCTGAAGGTCACACAGGATCTAGAAGAGCCCAGATTTAAACTCAGACTGCCTGTTCTTGTGACTTCCTGCTGTTGTCAATACAGCTTATCACTTCCCAAGTGTCTATTCTTGCCACTACACCAATTTTACATATAGTTTTTCTAAAAACATCAAATTTTCCTCCCCTTAAATATTCTTTCATCAATTAGATTGAAAAGGAGAGTAACTTCGTGAATTGACTTTCCGGTCAGCAGTGAAAAATCTAGAGACCTTGGATAGCACCAGAGCAAGAGCTCATGAAGTACCTCAGTCAGTTAAGTGACTGATGTTAGGGTGACTTTTGGAAGTCAAAGTGTAGCACTGTGCTTGTGACATCTTGTGACTGCCTGCCTTTTCTAAGTCCCGCAGAGCACACTGCAAGGAATTTCAAGCTTTCTACCTTCCTCTAAGTCAAAACACATCTGGCAGCAAAACCAGTAAATTTGGCAGTCAGGCAGTCAGACAGCAAATCCCTTTTGAGAGTCAGCCTGGTGGAGCATGAATAAAGGAAGTTCACCATTATGTGTATTTACCTGGTAACGTGCATCACCTTTATGTCCACTTCTTCAGCCCTCCTTATCATTTCTTTATAAATAGAACAGTGATTTCAAGTTCCTCAGGATTTTTCTAGCAGCTCTTATTCAACCCTAGAGGATTAGCGTTTTACTCTGACAAAATCTAGTTGCCAGGTCACCATTTAAGCCCCTCAAAGAACTCCTAGCTGATTATTACTGCTGTTTTCTTTATATTATTGAAGGATTTATACTTTCTTTTGGCCATCAGTCTATCCAGATTGTATAAAATCTGTTGGTCCAGGATCACTCCTGTGAATTTTTCAAGTACTACACTGTGCCACATTGTCTTGAGTTAGTTAATCCTGTAAAACACTTTTGGAAACCATTTGAAAAACTCTTATGTGGAATGCCGTGTAAAAAGAAAGTGCACATTATCATGTTTTCAGAAGCATTGCGAAAGACCACTTCTGGTATTTCAAGTCAGGAATACTCTAAATGGGGTTATAATGAAAGAGAAAGTCCTACTATTCCATTCCATCTTATTTCTTTCCCTGGTACAGCTTACACTTTCTGGAATTTACTAAAGAACGATCTGTTTTCTGGCATAACTGCTACTTTCTCGAGAGAAGTTTGTTGCATTTATGTTTTATATATTCTTACATCTTTCTAATACTAATATACTACTAATAATGTATATCAAGTCAAGTTTTATAAACCAGTTTATTAGCTTGGAAATAGTTTTACAATATGACAATTACATAGAAATATATGCTTGTTATTTTAGATGAGAGGCCATTAAAGTTACCTCAGCTTTTAGAGTTTTAGTCAGTTTTACTACCTGCTATGTCAAACCTCTCAAATTTCTAAATTTCCATAATGATTGTAGTTCAGTGACTACTTTAATGTCCCATGGTATGCTTTGAATCCCATAGCAGTTGCACGAGGAGGTGATTGGCAATAAATGTGTGCCCTGAATTCATCTGAAAACTTACTCTTGATGTCTTTATTTTACTTGCTTACCCACAACTTTCTGAATCCAAGGCAAGCTCCTGAAACTTTTGCAAGACAATCAAAGAGCATTGCAAACTGCCAGAAATCTGTGTGTCTATCCCTTATATCACTGTTAATAATTTTGGATTCTCTGCCCATCATGGAATTTAGGATATCAGAGCTAGAAGCTTCCTAGAGAGGTTATTTCATACAGTTTCCTAAGTTTACAGATGAGAAGTCATTTGCTCAATGTTATACAGATAAAAACAATGGATATTGGACTCTCTGTTAAGCAGAATTCTAAAGTGGTTTCTAAGATTCCTACCTCCTGGTATAAATGCCTTTTATGTATAATCTCCTGCATTTGAGTGCTGGTGAGTGAAATAATAGGTTATCACTTCCTTGATTCATTACAGTATATGGCAAAGGTGAGGAAATTTTTGGACATATAATTCAGATCCCTAATAAGTTGACTTCAAGATAATCAAATGGAAGATTAGCCTCATGGGGCATAGATAAATCAGATGAACTCTTTAAAAGAAAATCTAGAGGTCAGAGGTAAAATAAGCCAGAGAGATTAGAAGCAACAGAAATTCTCCTACTGGTATTGAAGAAGCAAACAACCATGTTACAAACCGACTGTGGAGGGATCTGTGTGGCAAGAACCTGAAGGTGGTCTGTTGGAGCTGAGAATGGCCCCCAGACGACAGACAGTAATTAAGTAGTGAATTCAGTCCTGCAAGAGGTTGAATTCTGCTGACAACAGGTAGTTGGAATAGAATCCTGAGCCCCAAATGAGACTGCAGCCAGACTGACACTTTTATTTCAGCTTGGTGAAACTCTGGGTAGAGAACCCTGTAACCTATCCCTGGACTCCTAACTCATGAAAGCTGTGAGATAATGTATCTGTATGATTTTAAGCAACTAAATTTTTGTTACTTATTATACAGAGATAGAAAACTAATACAAAGCATAACTGAGGTTTTTTAAAGTTCCCAAATCAGTGACTTTTCCTATATATTACTCAATGTTTGTTAATATCACATGTGTAATAAAGTTAAGGACCACGTAAGTCAAATATAGATATTACTTCTTTTCATACAACTAACCATTATCTTCATGTTTTTGGACACTTACTTCATATGTCCAAACTGTGACAGAACAAAATCTGTCACAATCTGTGCATCCATATACATTGGTATTCATTAATTTATTACTTAAAAGCAAAAATGATAATATCTATATCTTCTTTGTTATTTTTCTAATACTAGATGGCAAAAATACTAAATACAATGAAGTCAAGAGAATATCTGGTTTCCATTCAAGAGATAAATTTGATTTCCAGGGGTAAATATAGAAAGAAAAGAAAGTATGACAGAGCTAATAAATTGATAAATTGAACTCAGAAAAGGAAATCATCTTTATTACTCTCAGTGTGAAAGCCTGATTCTTGTTTCAACCCATACATATCTGTACTGTTTTTCCAAATTTGCCAGATATACCTTTAGGGAAATCAGTTAAGTTGCTTTTGATTCTGCTGGATTCCCTCTGTATATTGGAAAAAATATTCCATAACATTTTTCTACCTTACAGGTAAGCTTCAACAGAGATATAAAACTGAAACAATTTCCTACATCTATAAACTATGTTTCTTTGAAAACATAAGTAGGCCTAGACCCTATTCTAATTCATTTAAATATGAAGAAAAGGCTGTTTTACACAATACCGATACTTATGTAAAATTCAACAAGTGGTTGAATTCATTGCTACCAGAGTTCACATTCATGTACGAAGAAAAACTGAAAAGGAAAGTGGGAGATTTAATCAGAACTTCTGGTCACCATGGGTGAAATCTTCAATTTAAGTCCAAGGAAGTGTGTGAAAACTCACTGATCTAAAATAACTGTACTTCCTTTTTTTTTTTTTTTTTAACTGTGCTTTCCTAATGATGGCCATATAATCTCTGCCTATGTTTAGAAAATTATTTAGTGTTTTTCAAAACTCAGGATGTTATATACTTGTCTGAGACAAATAAGAATAAAAACAATTCAACACGCCATTATGTTCAAAAAGATTAATTCTCATTTTAATTTTCCTTTTAATATGATCATTATATATTTGTATGTAACAAATATTAAAAAAAGGAAAACTTACTTTGCAAGTGCATCTCTTCTAGACAACATTCAAATGGAGGAAATTATATGAGGCATGTACATCAGGAAATAGGAATCTTGAACACCATCTGAGAATTCTGCTTACCATGACATCCAGTATCCATTATGTTTTATCTATGTAGCTTTGATCAGTTTACTTCACTTCCCATCTCTAAAATTAGGTAATTCAATGAGAGTCTTATAATCAAACTAAAGTCTTTAGAAAATGTTGATGTGTCTAAAAACTACAAATTTGTAAGTTCTTCATCTTAATTTAATATATAGACCTGGATAGTAGTGTGCTGGAGCCCCATTTTACTGGCTCATGAGACCTGGTTGTGCACACCATTGCCCAAGTCTGCATTCAGTGACGTCACACCAGTAGCTTACAACTGGCCATAGTGAGAGTATGGTAAATGGTAAATGTGACAAATCAGAGTGTTTCTTTTTTTTTTTTTGCTTTTAAATATCACATTCAAGAAAAAAGAGACATAAAGAACAGATAGTAGGAAAGCAAATAAGAGCTAGATCATGGTTAACTTAAAAATGTAATAGGCCAGTCTGCTCAAAAGAAACCCTAATACCATTCAAGAAGTATAAGAACTTATCTAAATAGCAGTGCTATTTTTAGTTACATTTTATTGTAGGGAACTGTTTAACCCTTTTTAAAATAGAAATAGATTGCTTTTACTGAAGTGACTTCATGGCCTATTTAGTATGCCTTTTCTTTTCCTCATTTTTTCCAACACGGAAAAAATATGGTCTTTGCCTAAAACAAAACAAAACAAAAATGCATGCAGGTATCTCCTATCCTTCCATAATGTTGTTGCATTTCCTTTGTGACTGTTTCTTTTAAATGGAATATTTTTTCTACCAGTATTTAATTTGATTATTGTTATGATTGGATTTAGATGTGCCATCTTACTATTTATTTGTTATTTGTGCATTTTTTTTGTCCCTCTATTCATTTTCTTTTCTGTCTTCTTTTGGATTATTTCAGTATATTTTTTTAAATTATCAAATGACCATTAGCTATACATTTTTGTAACTTTATTGACCAGTTCAAGGAAACTTTCTGAAGTCTATCCTATAAGTACCTTCTGATGAGCTCACTTCTTAATTCCTCCAACCTTTATATATAAATATATATATTTTTTCCTTGGAAAAATACAGTGTTTCCTTTTGGAATCACTTAGATATTTATTTGCAAGGAATCTGTCTCTATCACATAAATGGATATCCTGATAAGCAAATTCCTTAATCTCTACAAACCTTCATTTCCTCAGTGATAAAAATTAGTTAAAAATATTTCCTTCCTGACAACAGGAAGGAGTTTTATATAATTTTAAAATACTGCTTTCTTGAAGAAAAATACATACATATATATATATTTATATATATATATATATATATATATATATATATATACACACACACACACTCATACCAAATCTAACTCAGAACCATCAACTCAGGGTTGCCAGATTTAATAAGTATTGAGGATGTGCAATTAAATTTGAATTATAGACAAAGAAATATTTTGATGATGTTTGTTTTCAGTTTAAGTTCTTTCATTTAGGTCTGTGATCCATTTTGAGTTAATTTTTGTGTTTATATGAGATGAATGTTCAACTTCATTTTTCCCCCAAATGTATATACTATTATTGTTAACAGTATCGTTCATTTAAAAGGCCCTCTCTCTTGCATTGAACTGCCTTGGAAACTTTTTCAAAGATCAGTTGATCATACATGACTCTCTTTTGAAATACCTTGGAATACTATTCCATTATTAGGATTAAACTTACAAAATTGCCACATCATTTTCATTATTAATAGCTTTATATTAAGTCTTGAAATACCCTTAGAAAACCCTTGGGTAAATGAAGAAATCAAAGAAAAAATCAGAAAATACCTTGAGACAAGCAAAAATAAAAACACAACTTTTCAAAATCTATGGGATGCAGCAAAAGCAGTTCTAAGAGGGAAGTTTATAACAATACAAGCTTACCTTAGGAAACAAAAAAAACCTCAGATAAACAATGTAATCTATAATCTAAAGGAATTAGAAAAAGAAGAAAAAAGCCCAAAGTCATCAGGAGGAAAGAAATAATAAAGATCAGATTGGAAATAAATAAAATAGAGACCAAAAAAAAAAAAAAAAAGAAAGAAAAGATGAATAAAACCAACAGCTGTTTTCTTTTAAGTTAAACAAAATTGTAAAACCTTTACCCATGCTCATCAAGAAAAAAAAGAGATGACTCAAGCAAAATAAGAAATTAAAGAAGAAAAATAAAACCAAATATCACAGAGATACAAAAAATCGTAAGAAAATACTACAGAAAATTATATGCTAACACACTGGACAACCTAGAAGAAATGGACACATTTCTAGAAATATACAATATTCCAAGAATGAATCAGAAAGAAAGACAATCTGAACAGACCTGTTCATTATAGTGAAGTTGAATTTGTAGTACAAAAGCTCCCAACAAACAAAAGTCTAGGATCAGATAGCTTCATAGGGGAATTCTACTAAACATAATAAAAAAGAGCTGTCTCAAACTCTTCCAAAAAATTAAAGAGGATGAAACACTCACAAATTCATTCTATGAAGCCACCATTACCCTGATACCAAAATCAGACAAAGACACTACAAAAAAAGAAAATTACAGGCTTATACCTCTGATGAATATAGATGAAAAAAATCTTCAACAAAATATTAGCAACCCAAATTCAATAATATATAAAAAGGATCATATAACATGACCAAGTGGGATTTATTCCAGGAATGCAAGAATAGTTTAATATCTGCAAATCAATGTGATACACCACGTTAACAGGAGGAAGGATAAAAATCACATGATCATCTCAATAGATGCAGAAAAAACATTTGAGAAAATTCAACATTAATTCAGGATAAAAACTCTCATCAAAGTTGTATAGAGGGAACATATCTCAACATATCTAAATAAAAAAGGCTGTTTATGAAAAACACACAACTAACATTCTACCCAGTAGTGAAAACCTATAAGCTTTTCCTCTAAAATCAGGAACAAGACAAGGATGCACACTTTCACCACTTCTATTTAACATAGTATTGTAAGTCCTAGCCATAGCAGTCAGATCTAAGAAAAAGAAATAAAAGACATTCCAATTGGAAGGGAAGAAGTAAAACTGTCCCTATTTGCAGATGGCATGATACTGTATATAGAAAACCCTAAAAACCCCATCAAAAAATATTGGAACTAATAAATGATTTTAGTAAAGATGCCAGATGCAAAAATAATATACAGAAATCCATTGCTTTTCTATACACTAATAATGAACTACCAGAAAGAGAAAGTGAGAAAACAATCCTGTTTAAAATTACATCAAAAAGAATAAAATACCTAGGAATAAACTTAACCAAGGAGGTGAAAGACTTATATTCTGAAAACTATAAGGCATTGATGAAGGAAATTGAAGATGATACAAAGAAATGGAAAGATATCCCAGGTTCATGGATTGGAGGAATTATGAAAATGTCCATGCTACACAAAGCAGTCTACAGATTTAATGCAATCCATGTGAAAACACCCAGGAAATTTTTCACAGAACTAGAGCAAATAATCCTAAAATGTATTTGAAACCACAGAGACCCTGAGTTGCAAATGCATAATTTAGGAAAAAGAACAAAGCTGAAAGTATCATGCTTCCTGACTTCAGACTATACTCCAAAGCTAGCATTATCAAAATAGCATGGTACTGGCACAAATACAGACACATAGATCAGTGGAACAGAATAAGGAGCCCAGATGTAAACCCATGCACTTATGATCAATTAATCTACAACAAAGGAGGCAAGAAAATACAATGTAGAAAAAATAGTTTTTTCAACAAGTAGTGCTTGGAAAACTGGACAACTACATGGAAAAGAATGAAATTTGATCATTTTCTCACACTATATAAAAAATAAACTCAGAGTGGATTGAAGACCAAACAATAAAAAAATAAATAAGGGACTTCCCTGGTAGTCCACTGGTTAAGACTCTGCACTTCCACTGCCAAGGGCACAGGTTCAATCCCTGGTTGGGGAACTAAGATCTTGCATGCTGTGTGGAATGGCCAAAAAATAAATAAAATGGATTGAAGACCTAAATGTAAGACCTGAAGCCATAAAAATCCTAGAAAAGAATGTAGGCAGAACACTCTTTGACATAAATTGTAACAGTTTTTTTGGATCAGTCTTCTAAGGCAAAAGATACAAAAAGGAAAAGTAGGCAAATGGGACCTGATTAAATTTAAAATATTTTGCTCAGCAAAGGAAACCATCAACAAAACAAGACAACCTACTGAATGGGAACAAATATTTGCAGGTGATATGACCAGTGAGGGGTTATTATCCAAAATATACAAAGAGCTCATACAACTCAACATCAAAACAACAACAACAAAACCACAAACAACCTTATATTAAAAAATGGGAAGATGACCTGAAAAGACATTATTTCAAAGAAGACATACACACGGCCATCAGGCACATGAAAAGATGCTCAATATCATTAATCATCAGAGAAATGTAAATCAAAACCGTAATGAGAAATTATCTCACACCTGTCAGAATGGCTATCATCAAAAAGACCACTTATAACAAATGTTGGCCAGGATGTAAGAACAGGGAACTGTCATACACTGTTGGTAGGAATATAAATTGGTGTAGCCACTGTGGGAAATATTATGGAGTTTTCTCAAAAAAAAAAAACTAAACTAAAAATAGAACTACCATATGACCTAGCAATTCTACTCCTGGATATTTTTCTGAAAAAAAATGAAAACACTAATTTGAAAAAACACTAATTTGAAAACACTAATTTGAAATGGGTACTGCATCCCAATATTCACAGTGGCATTATTTACAGTTGCCAAGATATGGAAGCAAGCTAAGTGTCCATCAACAGTTGAATGAATAAAGAAGATTGGTATACACACACATTGGAATACTACTCAGCCATAAAAAACAGTGAGCTTTTGCCATTTGCAAAAACGTGGATGGAGTTGGAGGGTATTATTCTAAGTCCAACAGAGAAAGACAAATACTGGATAAAGAACTTGTGGCATGTATATATATGTGTGTGTGTGTGTGTGTGTGTGTGTGTGTGTATAAGAATATTACTCAGCCATCAAAAAGAATGAACTTCTGACATTTGCAGCAATGTGGATGGACCCAGAGAATATTGTGCTTAGTGAAATAAGTCAGAGAAACACAAACACTGTATGTTATCACGTACATGTGGAGCCTAAAAAACAAACCAACAAATGTATTATAAGACAGAAACAGACTCACAGATATAGAGAGCAAACTAGTGATTTGCAGTGGGGAGAGGGAAGGGAAGAAGAGCACAGTGGGGTTAGGGGATTATGAGATACAAACTACTTTCTGCAAAATAAATAAGCAACAATGATACATTTTACAGCATGTGGAAATATAGCCATTATTTTGTAATAAAAGATAAAATATGCACCTCTACCTTATCACAGAATGCCTTCAAATAATATATCACTTCTTGAAAATCAGGAACCTTCATTTCCTCCTTCCGTCTTTTGTGCTACTATTTTCACATGTTTTGCATGCATATTTACAAACCGTATGATGTATTTTTATTGATCAAACAGCCTATTACTTCTTAATGAAATTTTAAAAGACCATAAAGTCCTTTTTATTCTCCACATATTTATTATTTCCAGTGGTTTTTATTCCTTTGTGTTGATTTGAGTTTATATCTGGTATCATTATCCATCATCATAAAAAGTGTTCTTTTAACATTTCTTGCATATGTGATCAATTTCTCAGTTTTGGTTTTTCTTAAATTTTCTTTATTTTCGACTTCAATTTTGTTGGGTTTTTTTTGGGGGGGGGATTTAGATCTATATTAACATTTTTTCCTGTAAGTGCTTTAAGATATTGTTCCGTTGTCTTCTGAGTCACAATGTTTATGACCAGAGTCATCTTCTGTTTATTCCCTTGTATGAATCTTTTTGTATGTATCTTGTTTTGCACTTGTTGAGCATTTTATATCCATAAATTTATGGTTCTTAAATTTGAACAATATGGAAACATCTTGGATACAGTTTTTAAAAATATTTTTCCTAGTTACCCTCATTTCCATTTTGGACTTTATGTGTATGTTAGATTTGTTGATATTGTCCTACAAATCACCAAGACTCTATTAATATTTTCCAAACTTTTCCCTTTTCATAGTTCTATTGGCAAGCCTCTGAATTCATTGATCTGTTTAAAGTATCCAACCTGTGGTTAAGCTCATCCAGTTATTTCTCTTTTCAGTTTTAGATATTTTCTCTCTACCTGCTCCATTTTTTCTTTTTCATTTCTCTTTATGTTTCTTTTAAGTTTTTGACCATATATATAATAACTTTTTGAAAGTTCTTTTCTGCTAATTTCATCATCTTTTTTCATTTTGGAATATATTTCTATTGTTTCTATTATTTCGTTTTGTTTTGCTTTTTTATTTAATGGTAACATTTTCATCCTTCTGCACGTCTAGTAATTTTTATCCAGTGTTAGACACTGTGTGAGTCATATGACTGAATTTTTTAAAAATAATCATTACATTTTACTTCAGCCGGTAGTTTAATTACTTACAGACTTGAATTACTTTAAGTAATTAAAGTAATTACTTAATTACTTTTAAGACTTTATTTTGAAAGTTTTATCCTTTGCTCTAGGATTAACTTTATTCTCCTGTTAAGATGTGACCCATCGGGGGTTTCTCTTGACTTTCACAGGGGTTTGGCAATGTCTCTGTGCTTGCACTTCTCAGAATTTGAATATCTCTCAGCCCTGTGTTTACTTTGAGATCTTTAAAAATTAGTAAACCTGTCATGGCCTTATTGGGGTTCACTCAATACATACACAACGTAGTGTTGAACAAAATATTCAAGATAATTCCTCAGTAGGTTTTTGGAGCACGTTCTCTTCATAGCTCACTTATCTCTTGTTTTTTTACCCCTTAAAATTATTTCAGCTTTACCAAACTGTGATCTCTGTATCTTTAACTCAGCAAGTTCTTTATGCTTTTTATGGTTCCCTCTCACTCACTGCAGTGTATAAAATGTATCCTGACCCAAAGCTTGGGCAGTGATCAGTTTACCTTGTTGATTTCTCTTCTTTCAGCAGTTATATTCCTATGCTACCAGTTTCTGATATCTTAACTTTGTCTTATTCATATTTTGGTCCAATTTCCTTTTTGGTAATGGTAAGAGGAAAGTCAGTCATGGCCATATGTGTCTTATTGGCAGCAGCTCTTTAGACTAGAAAATAACATTTTCGTATAAAAAAATCCTTGTTTGCATTCTTGTCTTAATTGAAAGATTATTTTAGTGTTTATAGCCTGCAAGGCTCATTCAATCAACATTTATTTATTGAGTGCCAGTTAAATGCCACAAGCTCTTCTAAGTGCATTAGACACATTACTGAGCGAAACAGGCAAAGATTCCTGATGTTGTGGGTCTTTCTATCAGGAGATACAGAAAGTAAACAATGACCATAATAGATAAACCACTGAATATGTTAAAATGTTAAATAGATACTATGGAAAATCTAAAAGTGCAGTTAATTAAGGCATGTGGAGTTTGTGCAGACATGGGATGGGAGGAGCAAGTTTCAATCTTGAATAGGATGATTCAGAGTAAACTTCATTGGGAAAATGAAATTTGGACAGATGAGGAATTCTGATGAGCAGATATCTGCAAGTAGGAGAGAGAAGAGAGCATATTAGAGGTAATAACCTTTACAAAGCTTCCAAGTAAGGTGCATATCCTACATATGGGAGTTGAGGGAACAAGCATGACTAGAGTGGGTTTTATGGAGAATGGAAAAAAGAGAGAGAGTAAATATAAACTACTCTTTCAAGGAATTGTGCTGTGAAGAGAAGCAAAGAAGTGGGAAAGTCAAATAAAATAGTGTTTTTTTAAAATATGGGAGCAATAACATGATATCTATTAGTTGATGAGAGAGATCTAGTAGAGAATAAAATTTCATGCTTCATGAGTGACAGGAGAGCACTGTCCTAAAAATAAAAAAAGGGGGGAGAATGGATTTAGTGCATGAATGGAGTGCTTTCAAAAAGAGTATGGCTCATTGATCTGTGGTGTCTGGTGCAAAGACAGAGGACGTAGATGATACGGAGAAGTGAGAAGATCTGTAGTTGAAGCCTGTGACAGCTTTTTCTGATTGATTTCGAATTCTTGGTGAATTATAAAGTGAGGTCTTCAGTTGGGAGTCATGGAAGGTTGAGTGGAGAGAAGGTATGAGATAATCTCCCAAGAAAGTAGAAGGGTAAATGGGCTAATGGAATATGATTACCTGGAAGCGTTATGGGTCGTGAATTTAAACTGAGTCTAATCAGTGTGGGTATATATTTCCCACCAATATTCAGCTGCATAGGTGCAGGCATGGAAGAAGTAGAGGTAGATTTACCAGGGATATGGAGTGTCTCAAGTAAGTAAGGTGAAATAGGAGTCAGGGAAGTAACTATAATGATTAATTATGAAATATAAGCTGGATAGGGAGAAAAGGGAGGATATCAAGAGGATGAGGTACTATAAAATTGATAAGGTATGTTGATGTCGTAACATGATTGAGAGAGGATGGAAATAGGGTACCTGAAAAAATAAGCTATTAAAGAAGTCATTGGTGGGTTGAATCAAATTGAGTTTATGAAAGAATTCCAGTGTTGCATAATAATATGGCCTAGCCATGCTCATTAGAGGAGTAGAAGAGACGGAATGACAAACAGTTTCTTCTGAGAATAGTTTGTGGATTGAGAGGCCAGAATGATGGATGAATCTCTAATATGTATACTGAAATTTCAAAAATTATGTCAGTTGTAGTGTTGGAGAGAGTGACAATGAGCCAGTAGCAATGTGGGAGTGCTTCCTTCAAAGCTGATGGTTTTTAGAGAGTAGCAGGGGAGAAAGGTATATGACCTGCAGTGAAGAACAAAGAGGACACTTAACCTCCAGATCCACTAGTACAGAGTGTGAGAGAAAAAGAAAATCACCACTTGAGAGGACTGCAGAGGAAGACCTGCCTTAGGGGGAACTATAGTAAGAGGATGAAAAGAAATTTCAAGATGAGGTAGAGAATATAAGGGACTCTGCTGCTGATGAGCCATGAATTAGGGTTTTAAGAATTGGACAGGATTGGGAAAAGGGGATAGACAGAGTCATAGAAGTTAAAGTATGTAAAAGATGAGGAGATACATAAAGTTTGATTTTTCCTTTTGAATTATGTTTTATTGAACTAAAATAGGATAATGAGATTAATTCTGTGGATTCAGTGAAGAAACTGGTGACAAGGCTAAGAATGTGGGGAGTTCCTCTCTCACCAGTGATGATGAGGGCAGAGAGCTTGGGGGAGGTGAGGTTCTGAGATCCAGTGCCTAGGACTTTCTTGACCCCAGTGGATAGTCGTGGAAAGTCTCGGAGCAGTGTAGTTTAAGGACCAGTGTGTTCGTTGACTATCTCTTGCAAGAAAAGTAATCTTATGCTCAGTATTGGCTCAGTGTTGATCCCTACTGGTGAACCATCTGAAAGACTTCTGGGAACACCTGAGTGAATCAAATACCCAATATTTTATATTCTAGGTCTGCCGCTTACTAGTTGTGTAAGTTGAAATACCTTTTCTTATGTACAAAAATAATGATAATAGTGATAGTTACCTCCACAGAAATGTTATAAAGAATTACTTGCTATGGCATCTGGTGTATATTAGGTGAAAACTAAAGTTATATTTTCCATTTTATTCAATCCAGATGTGGATTGTGGGGTTGTCTGTAGGAAGTCCCTAACTTTTTTCAGAAGCCTGCTTGGATGTCCTCAAGCGTAAACTTCAGTGTTCTCATTAAAAATATGCCCTTGATTTGGAAGATTTTTGATAAGTGCAGTTACCCAATGTCCGCTTATACTAGCTGTTATATAATTTAATATTTAACATCATTTCCCAACAGTAATTCCTGTAGGGAAATATATCTATAAGATTAAAAACAAATATTAAATTTGTGAACTTGTTAAATAATTTAAAGAACATAGCTGTGCATATGATATTTTGGACTTTAGCATAATTAATATTCATTGCTTCATATTTTAAGTGAATTATAACATTTCAGTAAATACTTATTGGATACATACTGTGTATTAGACCGTATTAGGGTCTTACAGCACAAAAGTATAAAAACTATATACTCTATGCCCTCGAGGAGTTAACAATTTGGTTTTCCAGATGAAGTTGAACTACAGCCCTAATTAGGCCATTCCGAGAACATGATGGAAAGGCCATGCTGTCAGAATATAAAAGTGTATTTATCTCCTGGTTTGCTAAGATATAAGGACATGCATTTAAATTGTTCACATATGAGGGCAAAATAAATACAGTGGGTTAGTTGATCACCTTCTGTGTTCTAAAAATGCTAATTTTCTTAGTGTAATCTGGGGTGACGTTAGCTGGTTCCAGAGGAATATATCACCATGTCTAATCACTGAGTTAACTGTTGCCTAACTCCCAAAGATGATCTTTTTTGCTGCTAAGCAAGTTTTCCCCATTTTCCTCTTGTGCAATTGGATTTTGGTACACTGAACTCTACCACAGTTTCATTCTTAGCGTGAAAACCAAATAGATCACTGAATATAAGATTTCAACGTACATCTTTAGATGGGTCATGCAAATGAACTAATATTCACAGAAAAGAAAAACAATGTTATTGCTAACCAAAGAGAGGGCAGCTCTCTATGTATGTGTATATCCAGTGAAAATGTGGACGTATGATCTTGAAGAATGATAACATTCCAATATCTTTTTCCTAGGTTTCTACGAATTGCTGTGCTTTTACTATTTACACAAGCTTTAAACTAATTCATGTTAAATTTAAACTGAAAGAGCAGTCTTACTGAGACATATCTGGGTAATTGATTGTTTTCTTATGAAATGTAGGTTGTCCATGAATATTCTGGTATATTAGCTAAACTGATAGACACACAAAGCAAGCAGAGAATTGCTATTAGGTAGTTTAGCAAACCTTTATACCTTTCTTTTGAGATGTCTTTGATCTTGACACACTGAATGATGCCCATTTCTCAGGCAAAACAATAACAGTCATTGGGTATAGTTTTTTTTTTAAACATCTTTATTGGAGTATAATTGCTTTACAATGGTGTGTTAGTTTCTGCTTTATAACAAAGTGAATCAGCTATATGTATATTTATACCCCCATATCCCTTCCCTCTTGTGTCTCCCTCCCACCCTCCCTATCCCACCCCCTAGGTGGTCCCAAAGCACTGAGCTGATCTCCCTGTGCCATGTGGCTGCTTCCCACTAGCTATCTCTTTTACATTTGGTAGTGTATATATGTCCGTACCACTCTCTCACTTCGTCCCAGCTTCCCCTTCCCCATGTTCTTAAGTCCATTCACTACATCTGCAAATAGGTTTTAAATGATTTTCTAGTCCAAAAGTATATGTGTACTTCTTTTTACTCATTTAAAGTTTCTTTTTTATTAATTGGGGTGTAGTTGCTTTACAATGTTGTGTTAGTTTCTGCTGTACAATGAAGTGAATCAGCTATTTGTATACGTATATCACCTCCCTCTTGGATCTCCCTCCCAATTCCCCCATCCCACCCATCTAGGTCACTGAGCTAGAGCTCCCTGTGCTATACAGCAGGGTCCCACTAGCTATCTGTTTTACACATGGTAGTATATATATGTCATTCCCAATCTCCCAGTTCATCCCACCTCCCCGACCCATGTCCACACGTTCATTCTCTATGTCTGCGTCTCTATTCCTGCCCTGCAAATAGGTTCATCTGTACCATTTTTCTAGATTCCACATATATGCATTAACATACGATATTTGTTTTTCTCTTTCTGACTTACTTCACTCTATATGACAGACGCTGGGTCCATCCATGTCTCTACAAATGACTCAATTTCATTCCGTTTTATGGAGGAGTAATATTCTGTTGTATATATGTACCACATCTTCTTTGTTCATTTATCTGTCAGTGGACACTTAGGTTGCTTCCATGTCCTGGCTATTGTAAATAGTGCTGCAGTGAACACTGGGGTGCATGTGTTGTTTTGAGTTATGGTTTTCTCTGGGTATATGCCCAGTAGTGGGATTGCTGGGTTATATGGTAGTTCTATTTTTGGTTTTTTAAGGAACCTCCATACTGTTCTCCATAGTGGCTGTATCAGTTTACATTCCCACTAACAGTGCAAGAGGGTTCCCTTTTCTCCACACCCTCTCCAGCATTTATTGTTTGTAGATTTTTTGATGATGGCCATTTTAACTAGTGTGGGGTGATACCTCACTGTAGTTTTGATCTGCATTTCTCGAATAATTAGTGATGTTGAGCATCTTTTCATGTGCCTCTTGTCCATCTGTATGTCTTCTTTGGAGAAATGTCTGTTTAGATCTTCCACCAATTTTTTGATTGGGTTTTTGTTTTTTGTTTTTGATATTGAGCTGCATGAGCTGTTTGTATATTTTGGAGATTAATCCTTTGTCAGTGGCTTCATTTGCAAGTATTTTCTTCCATTCTGAGGTTTGTCTTTTTGTCTAGTTTATGGTTTTCTTTGCTGTGCAAAAGCTTCAAGAAACAATCCCATTTACCATAACAACAAAAAGAATAAAATACCTAGGAATAAACCTACCTAAGGAGGTAAAAGACCTGTACTAGAAAACTATAAGACACTGATGAAAGAAATCAAAGATGACATAAACAGATGGAGAGATATACCATGTTCTTGGATTGGAAGAATCAGTATTGTGAAAATGACTATACTACCCAAAGCAATCTACAGATTCGGTGCAATCCCTATCAAATTACCGATGGCATTTTTCACAGAATTAGAACAAAAAAGTTTACAATTTGTATGGAAACACAAAAGACCCCAAATAGCCAAAGCAATCTTGAGAAAGAAAAATGGAGCTGGAGGAATCAGGCTCCCTGACTTTAGCCTGTACTACAAAGCTACAGTAATTGAGACAATATGGTATTAGCACAAAAACAGAAATATAGATCAGTGGTACAGGATAGAAAGCCCAGAGATAAACCCATGCACCTATGGTCACCTAATCTATGACATAGGAGGCAAGAATATACAATGGAGAAAAGATAGTCTCCTCAATAAGTGGTGCTGGGAGAACTGGACAGCTATATGTAAAAGAATGAACCATATACAAAACCATATACACTCCCAAACACCATATACAAAAATAAACTCAAAATGCATTAAAGACCTAAATATAAGACTGGACACTATAAAACGCTTAGAGGAAAACATAGGAAGAGCACTCTTTGACATAAATCATAGCAAGATCTTTTTTGACCCACCTCCTAGAGTAATGAAAATAAAAACAAAAATTAAAAAATGGGACCTAAAAATGGGTTTTAAAGTGAAATTACATCTATAGAATGTAAAATAAAGAGATTTTAGTGGAAACAAAAACTAGGAAATGACTATTTTAAAGTTTGGAAATCTCCCACAGTTAACATATATTTAAAAATGAGCAAATGGCATGATACAGACTGTTCATTCACTGTACCCTTTTCTCTCTGTGTGTTTATGTGTATTTTAGTGCATTAATAGAATTGAACTTACTAAATATATTTACTACATGTTTTAATTTTATGCTGCATATATATCCTTTAATATACCTAGAGAATATACATTGCATTTACACTCTGAGACCATAAGTATGAGTAATGACTTAAAATTTTCAGATATGTTAATAATCAACTTTTAATCCATTGATTAAATGTATTACATTATAGGTTAACTTCCTATTAAGTGTACAAACATTTCAGGTTGACAGATAAACACTGTATGTACAAACTTCCTGTTCCTTCTTGGCCATCATTTCCCCTGAATCTGTATTGTGAATCTGTATCACCAGTTCCTCCTACTTGGATCTATTGATTTCTCTTACCTGAAGGCTCCATCTCATCTATGTTTGACCTTATCCTGTTTGAGGCACAACACAATTATTAAATTTTCTTTAGCTTTCCCCACCCCAAATCTTTTTATAATCAGCCAGTAAGTATAGATGAGGCCATCATTTGTTTTAATATTCCAAATACTGAGACTCTGAGTTCCCAGCTGCTTGATTTCAAAATCTCAGTCTGCCTACTCAACCCCACTGCCATTAAAGTCTTACCTACTTGTTTCTGTAGAAGGCTGTCTTACACATCCACCTCCAGTTCCATATCAGAGTGTGTGCACCCTGTTCTGCCTGGTTCAAATCTGTACACAGTCAATAGGAGTGTGCAAAAATTATTTTCTCTAGTTTCAAAAGCCAGATTGGTTGCAACTCCTCTGGTCTCAGGGTTCTTCAGGTCCTTAATTAACCCAAGCTGAAGCAGAATTTATTTTCAATTCTCCACCATGTAGCTGAGATCAGAATGTATGTTTCAAAATGAAGTAAAACATTTTACTCTATTAATTCCTTTTTAGTTCCTTTAGTTAATTTTGTTATTTTTCTTCATTTTGTGTTTGAATCCTTGAACACTTGATATAAGTGTAGTTATTACTATTCTTATTTTTAAGAAGGATCATGTCAGTGGTACTGTGATAGGGAGTCTGGATCATGTATTTTAATCATCTATTTTCAGCCAGAAGCTTCTGTTCTATTTATTTAATGTAGAGAGATCCTTACACACTTCTATCTCTCTTTTGGGTTCTCACCTCCTATGAGAAATAGCTCAAACAAAACACTCATCTCCACAAAAGCAAATGGCACTTTTGCTTTGCAGACTCAATAAAGTCTGAATCAATTCTTATAAAACAAACATTTCTCTGAAGAAAACTTGGTGTACAGAGCTGCATTTCTGCCTTCCGTGTCATTGGGAGATACAAAAGTTCTTCATCTGGCTTTATAAGCCCCATCCACTCTGTGAGTTTAATAAATGAGAAGGCGCTTGTTTGACTCTGCTGATAAGTGAGTTGGGATCAAGGATCTCAGAGCTACTGGTATGTTGTGACAAGATGGGGACAGGAGGGAACTTACACTTCCTGTGATGTTTTGAATGGTCTCACACAATGAAGAAGATGCCAGTATTGTCCCCATTGGAATGCAGTATAAGACACAAACTCTTAACAATTTTGTCAAAATCCTGTTGGTTTTCTTGCCTTCTTATTTGTTTGTTTGCTTGTTCTTTAATTTTTGTGACGGGCTCCATTTGCTTCACACTCTTCCAGACACATGGAGCTTTCACAGATCTCGGAATGAAGTTTCAGTCAAGGCATTAGTTACACAATTAATTCATCCTTCCTGTCTGACTCAGTAAGAAGTTCTGATGAGCAAGGTATTCAGTCCATAAATTTAGGGACACAAAGAATATTCTATTTTTAAAAAGCTGTTAAATCAAAATAATTCTGACTCTCAGGTCAAATCCTGGCATCTAGCAGAAAACTTAACCTCCGTCCTTTTTTGAGCCTGTCTCCCCAGAGTAGTGCAAATCTCCCTGGATCTTAACATATTGCCTAGGTTTAACAGAGCCATCCTAGTCAGAGATTTTGAGGCTAAACTTGTTACTTTAGGTCTATCCATGGCTCCAGGCAGCATTGTTAGTTCATCATTAGTTCTGTGGCTCTGATTTGATGTGATAGGCTTGAAGAAAGAGAATCTGGGAGACAGAGAACTGCATAGATAATTGACTCATATACCTTAATACAGTGTTTTTTATTTTTCTTTTGGTTTGTGTGTTTTTGTTTTTCATTCTTCCCATGTTCTCCACATCATAGCCAATTACTGAATTTTCCTACAAATATTGTTTATAGGACATGTTTACAAAAATATACAACACTTAAAATAATGAGGTCATACCCTTAGGAATAATAAGTTAATAAATGTTGCAGTTTTTAATCTCCTGTTTATACCAACTCCACAGCTCATTTCAAGATATGTGTCTTCTCTAGATAGTATTTTGTTGTTGAAAATAAAGTACCATAGCAGAGACAGTACCCTTTGGTATGGTAAATATTCACTATAAGGTCAACTCTTATCTTTTTTTTCTAAAATCTAGTGGGACGACTAGGATGGCATTTGGTTATTAAAATACTGTATCAGATACTTAGCTGAACAGTCTTCTGTTTCTGCAGTGGTTTTATGGTATTTCTTAAAAGATGCAGCATTAGTCTCCATTGCCTCTCTAAGAAACTTCCCAGAGTACTCTTGACTATGTGATTTTTCAGCTATTTTCTGTTATTTGGGGCTCATATGTTGATTTCAACTTTATATTGCTTTATAAGTGTGTACTGTAATACATTATAAGGTTCTCTCCTAAGTTACTCTTCTTTTAATAATAAAATTATTATGAATAATCATAAGCAACATTTATTGGGCCCATAAATGCCATGTTCCAGGTATAATGTAAATGCTTTACACATATTCAGTTCTTACAACTACCCTGTGGAGCAGGTGTTATCTTCCCCATTTTATAAATGAGAAAACAAGCACAGAAGAAACTAAGCCACAGAATATTAAAAATGAGTTACAGGTAGCTGGGTCCACAACTACTTCTTACACCATGACTGTTTCCAGTCCTGTTATGAGAGAGTTTCACTGTGGCTTGCATGTCTCCATTCTCAACAGCATTCACGATCTTTATAAACCCATCTCCCATTCCTACTCCCATTCTTGCCTTTCTCAATCCCTCAGGTTCCATGTTCCTGGCTTTTGTAGTCTGACTAGCTGGGGTACCTTGGGGACATACATGGATTATAACAATCTTGATTTCTTCCTGAGGCAGCTTTAAAGTACAGTAAACATTTTGAGACCTCTCACTTATTGAAATTCCTTAGTAGAGCTTGCTGAATATCCTGTATCTACTCTTAGGTCTCCATTAAGCTTGCCAAATCATATTCATTTTGAAGTTTAAAATATCTCTCTTTCCACCCATGTGAAAACTTTGGTTTGAACATTTAAATACTGTTATCTCTATTATTAGCTAAACTACTAAAGAATTTGCCTATAGTATCTGAAAGTGTATTAAATAAGAAAACAAGTATTCTTCTGTTCTCAAGTTGTTGTTACACATGTGGAGACAAGTATTCAATGTCTGTACTTTACAAGGAGAAAAAAAGGCATTAAAAAACTCTTCTAAAATAAGAAAAAAGACAATTTGCCTTTCTAATACATGAATATCTGAATTAAAAAGACTATTATGACTAATCATAATAGTCCCTACATTGTTAACTAGTCTATTGTATTAGAAATTTAATACTACTTTAACTTCTTCAGATAAAATCCAGCTTTATCTGTAAGTCAACACTAGGGAACATAAATTTGCATTTTTATTGAGGCCCTGTGTATCTGCCTGTCATTTACTTCTATTCACTTGTCTATTGATTAGTCTTTTTTTACATTACAGTTCTTAGTAGGTAGGAGCCAGTGATAGTTTAAGCAGAAATTCTCATATTAAATATTTTATATTATTATTCCCAGCAGAGACTAGAAATTCTGAATACTCTGATTAAAGCATCACATAATGATGCTTTAATTAAGACAGGGGTTCTTAGGCTAACAAATGGTGTTTAACCTTAACAACAGAATCATAAACAGAAACTAAATCAAATTCAGGTTCATGATTTTATAAATTGATCAGCCTTGCTCTAGACATTGATCTATTCTGTTACTAAAACATGGTATCAATCTCTTTTTAGTGAGAGTAATAAAGAATTATAGAATCTGACCATATATAAGGAGTTCATAGTGATGAATAAATTAAAGCAACCTAAGTGTTTTAAAAGTAAAGTAATGGGGCTTCCCTGGTGGCGCAGTGGTTGAGAGTCTGCCTGCCGATGCAGGGGACACGGGTTTGTGCCCTGGTCCGGGAAGATCCCACGTGCCACGGTGCGGCTAGGCCCGTGAGCCATGGCCACTGAGCCTGCACGTCCGGAGCCTGTGCTCTGCAACGGGAGAGGCCACAGCAGTGAGAGGCCCGCATAGTGCAAAAAAAAAAAAAAAAAAAGTAAACTAATGAATGGATGAATAATGAATCCTCTGTCTGAAGTATTCCATTTTCTAAGAAATTTTGAATTGGAGTCTTTCTATGTATCTGAGTAACTTTATGGCATGTCATCCTCTAAAAGTAGAAGGTTAAAAGCATAAACAGCAAATCCAGATAGAAGGAAATTAAGCAATAGTCCATTAAAGGATAACCTATTAAAAATTCCTGATATACCAACTTTATACACAGTGTACTCTAGTATAAACATAGTGTATATCTTTATTAAACAGAAGCTTTCTATTTTCATAAAAACTAGCAAGGTGTGCGACCAGATTAAACACTTTACTGTATCTTATGTAAAGAGTTGTTAGAATAAATGTCCAGAGCAGTAGACTGTAGCCTATCACTAGGATTATTTGAATAGCACTTTCAAGGAAATTTGCACATATTATTGTTTATATATCTGTGTTCTAGAGGAAATTACACTCATTTGGACCACTTATGCTTTCTTGTTTATATTTCTAATTTCTCTGATGATTTTTTTCTTCAAACTCTTCTTAGTTTGAATTAGGGCCAAGTTGTCATAGTCTTTCATGCCTGTAGGCACCTCACTTTCACTTTACATCCTTCCATAAAAAGAGCATTTGTAAATACTCTAGGACCCTGGAGGAAATCTGTTCCTTTTGCTTCAGTGTAGTTCTCTGCTTCTGAAAGTGATTTACAGGTTTGTTTGTTTTTTTTCTTTTTGTAAAAGGTTAAATTTACTTAAATGAAACTATTTCGTTTAACTTACATGGTAAATGAAGATGCATATATTCCCATAGTGAGATGTTGTTTTATATATAGGAAACATTACTTTGATTAAATTTAATTATAAAAAATAAAGTTATACTTATATGAAGGAGAGTCATATTTTATATATAATAGCTACATTTTCGGAACATTAATATTTTCTCTGAATTATAGCAAAAGGTAATTGTTAAGCCATAATCTTTCATTTGTGAAATTATTAAGGCCAACTAATACACTCTTTCCCTGTTGATCTTTGGCTTTTCTTCTCTGCTGTATAGAAATTACAATTCTTTACTAGTTAAATATCTAAATGGTATTCTTTGAAGTTTCTCAGTTTACAAAGGCCTTCTACATCTTAAGATTGTATGTATTTTCTCCTACTTTATTTTTATATTATTATATCATGTATTAACTCATAGTTTATTCTTATATTAGGTTTCATTAATCACATTATTCTAGTGTATTCATGGTCTTGGGCAACCATCGCTGTAATCTAAGTTCAGAACATTTTCATCACCCCTATAAGAAATGCTGTACCCATTAGTAGTCATTCTCCTTCCCTGCACCCTTAGCCCTAGGAAACCAATAATCTACTTTTCGTCTCTAAGAATTTGCCTATTATGTCTGTGTCATATAAGTGGAAAAATACAATATGTGGTCTTTTGTGGCTAGCTTCTTTTACTTAGCGTGATGTTTCCAAAGATCATTCATGTTGTAGCATGTATTAGTGCTTTGATCTTTATTATTGCTGAATGACATTCAGTTATATCAGTATGCCATATTTAATTATCCATTTATCAGTTGATGGACTTTTTTTTTTTTTTTTTTTACTTTTTGGCCATTATTATCCATGTACAAGTTTTCGTGTTTGTGTCTGTGTGTGTGTACGTGTGTGTGTATTTGTTTATTTCTCTTGGATGTGTAGCTAGGAGTAGAATTACTGGGTTTTATGGAAACTCTGTGCTTCACATTTAAAGAACTACCAGACTTTTCTGAAGCAGTTTCACCATGTTGTATTCTCAGCAGCAGCTATGTGTGAGGGTTCCAATTTCTCCACTTCTACACCAATACTGTCTTTTTTATTTCATCCATCCTGTAGGACATAAAACCATATCTCAGTGTGGCTTGATTTACAAATGATGTTATGTGCACATTAGCATTTGCACATCCACTTAAGAGAAACTTTAATTCAAAATCTTTGCCTGTTTTAAAATTAGATGATTTTTCTTTTTGTTATTGAGCTGTAAGTTAGCAATGTTGAAAGAAGTGTTGAGAGTTGGACATACTTGTTTTATTCCTAATCTTAGAAAGAGAATTTCTCTTTTCATTTACCCTGTTCAGAGTTTGTTGAGCTTCTTCAATATGTAGATTAATGCTTTTCAGCAAATTTGGCAAATTTTAGCCATTATTTCTTTGATTTTTGTGTGTGTGTGTGTGGTCCCCTTGTCTCTTTCCTTTTTCTTGGTAGTCACATTATATGCAAGCTGGTGTGGCTAATACTGTCTCATATTTCTGAGTCTTTTCATTTTTCTTTATTTTCTTTCTCTTTTCTTTGGATTATATAACCTTTATTGATTTTACAGTTCAGTGTTTCTTCTACCACCTCAAATCTGTTGCTTGGCTCCCCTAGTGAACTTTTCATTTCAGTTATTGTACTTAATTCTGCATTTTTCATTTTTCTCTTTTAAAATTATTTGCTTTTTAAAAATTATAATTACTTAAAATTATATTTTATTGATATTCTATGTATGATGTCATCATACCTTCTTTTAATCATTAGACAAGATCTCCTTTAGTTATTTGAACATATTTATAGTGGCTGCCTTGAAGTCTTTGTCTAAGTCCAACATCTAGGCCTTTTCAAAAGCAGCTTCTACCACCTGCTCTTTTCCCAGTGTATGGGTCACTCTTTATTGTTTCTTTGCTGTTTCATATATTTTTGGTAAAAAAATTGAGATTTTACATAATATGTTGAAGTAAACTGCAGATAATGATATCCTCCTCCTCTCCCGACAGGTATTAATGCTGCTGTTATTTGCTTGATCATTTATTTATTTGTTTAGTGTTTTGGCTGAGCTAATTCTGTGAATTCAAGTTCTCACAATGTGCAGTCTCAAATATTCAAGTTTTTTTTTTCCCCATAATGTTATTTTTCAGCCTGGCTACATAGCAATCACCCCCGGGTTAAAAAAAGAAAAAAATAAGCTACTTAGTGGTCAAAGGTTGTGCTTAAATAGCCTTAGCTAGTTAGTTTTTAGCTTTTATGTGTGTGTGTGTGTCCTGTAGGCTGCTATTTCAGTTCAAGGAATTTATGTTTTTGCCCCTGCCCCATTCAGCTAGGTACTAATAGTTTGGACTTTTCCTCTTCAGTCACTCAGAGAGGCCTTATCCTTTGGCACATTCACAGTCTTCCTGTCTTCCAGGGATCTGTGTGATTTTATTTTTAAGTTGCTCCTTGGAGTTTCTTCTGGGTCAGAGTGGATTGTTGTTTAGCCAGTATTTGATCAGAAGTTGTTCTTAGGCCCCTTGACAAGTGAGGCTTCCACCATTTGTCAGTTGATCTCTGTATGGCTTTGGGAGTGTTTCTAAGTCTGCCCTACATCCATTAATTTTAGTTTAATCATTCAATAATGATAATAGGAAAAACATAATTTATTCACTTAATACATATATGTTGTACACTACAATATTCCAAGAACTACTATAAATACAGGGGATATTGCAATGAACAAGAAGGACAACTATCTTGATGTGAAGGATGAATTTTTTAAATTAATTCACTAATGAAGGGAAGTCTGTTGAAAAATCATCTTGAAATCAGAGTTTCTTAAGAAAGGAAATAATTTTCTTCATTTCTTCAGCCTCTATTAAAATGTCAGAACACAGGTCTGTCTCATTAGATATTAAAAAAAAATTACTGTAGAGAGGACAACCATTCTTTCCTTGTGATGCAGAACGTTTCTTAGCCTATGCCTGCTGTTTCACACAATACTCAAGTAACTTTTCGTTGTTGTTTATTTGGCTTTAACAGGGTAGTAGATTTGATATTACCTTATAAATTGGGAATTACTATTGGCTTATTTACATATTAGTTCAGGGCTTTATCCTCATCCTTCCCAAAAGTAAAGAAAAAAACCCAAAAAACAGGTGGACATCCCTGAGAACAAAAGCTGGTAGAAACATAGAAAAAGTAGCTGAGTAACTCTAGGTTGTTATTATAGAGACCTACAAAGCTATTGAATGATCAGGCAAGCAAACTCAGTACAAACACAAGAAGGGCCTAAGGAGTAGACACCCCCAAAACCCTGTTGAGTCTTGGTCAACAGTTGCCATCCGGAAAAATTCTATTATCTGGGATCCCGATCTTTATCATCTATCTCCTAAAGTTGCACATCTGTTACGTATACAAGAATAAAAACATTTTCATGCCCTCAGTATGTACTTCTCTGTATGGGAGAAATAAAATGAGATACAGGGAAATTTGAGGGAGTATATGATGTTCTTTGCCCTTTAGGTGTTGTGAGGCCGAGCACCATTCCATGCTTCCTCTTGCTACATCTAGGAAGACTCAGAGTAAATGGTTCCAGAACCCTTCCTTGCTCTTTAATTATGTTAGTTGCTCACAAGGATTTATAGCCAGATGAAGATAGAAATGATCACAATAGGCAGGCTTAGTGTGCTCCAGTTGATTACTTAGATTCGTAGTCCTTTCTTAGAGCTGCTGTAACAAACTATTACACACTTGGCAGCTTAAAACAGTGTACATCAGTTCTTCAATACTCTCACAATTCTGGAGGCCAGAAATTCAAAATCAAGTTGTCCAGCAGGTTTGGTTCTTGGAGGCTCTGAGGGAAAATCTGTTGCATGCTTCTCTCCTAGTTTCTTGAGGTAGCCAGCAATTCTTGGTACTTCTTGACTTGTAGCAGCACAGCTTCAACATCCGCCTCTGTCTTTACATCTTTACAAAGCCTTCTTCTTATTGTGTGTCTCTTTGTGTCAAATCTCTCTCACCTTTGTACACACACACACACACACACACACACACACACGTCAGTGGAACTAAGGCTCATCCTAAATCTAGCATAATCTCATCTGAGATCCTTAGTTTAATTGCATCTGCAAAGATTATTTTTCCAAGTAAGGTCACATTCATACATAAATGGGGTTAGTATTTGGACATATCATTTTGATGGGGTCACAATTAATACACTGAAGGAGTATTCTATTATGATTTTTTTTGAATTATTAATAGGGAAATCTGGAGCTGAGGAAGGGACCAGGTTAAGATTTTGTGTTGTGACCTTACAAATGGATGTTAAAGAGAAATACTAATGTTTTTTTCTTGATAGTACATGAAAAAACCCTAGATTCCAACTGTCCCAGAAGTCACTCATAGGAAAAAGCTGGGTATTCCTTACATTGATTCTTTTTGATCTGCTTGTTAGTTCTTCCTTCCTTCTTTCCTTCCTCCCTTTCTCTCAGTCTCTCTCTGTTTCTTCTCTCTCCTCTCTTTTTTCATTTCTATTACCTTACTTCTCGTTTATTGTTGTTTTTTAACATTACACATGGATTTACATAAGTTGCATTTTGTGATGCATTCCAAGTGTCCTGAGTTACGTATCATGGAGCCCAGTCATTAACTCCTCCATTCTGCATCTGTTAAATTCCCATATTGTACACATTTTTCCCTGTCTTCCACATTATATTTCCTCTCATCATCTTTAAGGCTTAAAATATTGATGTCTTTCTTTCCTGTTTCATTAGCCTCATCTTATCTATTAGCTCTTCTCCTTCATCATGCCCTAGTTTCTCCCATCTTAAAAATAAAATTAAACTGTGTGAGCTACACAGTTTTTCTCCATCTTTCTGTTTTCTTACACAGCTAACATTTTTGAAAAAAATAGTTTATACATATTTTTTCTATTTCTATGCCTCCCAGTCATTCACTGTTTCACTGCAGTCTTTGTTACTGTTCCTTCTACTCTGCAAGGCTGCAACTACTAAAGTCACTGCCAATATGTTGCTTAATGCAATAGCTATTTTCTAGTTCTCATCTTACTGTATTTCGTGAAATAAAGAATTTCAACCAATATTCTTTTTTAAACACTCTCCTTCCTCAGCTTCGGTAGCATTATAATCATCATAATAATGTGTTACTTTCCTCCTTTTCTCTCTTATTTGCTTCTGTTGTCTTCTATTTGACTTATAAAATATTGGGGTTCATCTTAGCTGGATACAAGGTACTGTATTCTTTGTCCTCTCTTCTCTATGTTAGCAATGTTTTCAACTCCTTTGGGCTTATATACTATTTATACATTGGTAGGTACCATATCTGTTGTTTCCATCTCAGTACCCCCTTCTACACTGTGAATGTGTATCAAACTACCACCTTGTAGTCTCTACTGGAATGTTGAATTAACGGTATTTCCCACGTCCTTTTTTCCTTCTCTAGTCTTCTCTCATTGCAGTAAATGGCACCACCATGAATCCAGTTATTCGTGCCAGAAAGCTAGAAGTCAAAATTGACATCTTCCTTTCACTTCTGACATTCAGTTAACTGTCATGTCTTATCATTTCATACTCTGAAATAGAGATTCATTCAAATCACTGTATCATTGCTGAAAGTATATCTTAGTCCCAGCCCTTATCTTCTCTTTCCAGCACACTGCAATAGCTTACTAAAAGATCTATCAAGCACTCCCTCACCATAACAGAATGAGTTTTTAATCATGTAAGTTGTATTTTGTCATTACTGAACTTAAATCTCTTTCATTGTTTTTTCTTTCTTTCAGTATAAAGTTAAAAGTCCTTAACATGGCTTATGAGGTCTTGCATTATATTGAGCAGCTGCTTTTCCAGCATAATCCTCCATCACCACAACCTTGTTTACTACACTGTATCCACATTGGCCTTTTCTCTGTTCCTGAAATGTGCCTTGTTCTTTCTCACTTCGGTTCCTTTGCTTGTGTTCTTTGCTCACTCTGGCACATAATTATACCATTCACTCTCTGACAGTGAACTCCCTCTTAATCCTTTTAGGTCTTACCTTAATCAGCATTTACTTTCCAATAGGCTAATCTTGGGGAGCTTTTGTCCCCCACCCTTTATCACACTCACCCAGTCTAGTTCATTCTTCATTACATACTTTCAAAGTATCTTATATTTTATATTCATAGCTCTGATCAAAATTATTTTGGGCTGACGATTTATGAAGTGCTGTCTTGTAAACTACTATATTTTAACTAAGTAAAGATCAGTATCATGCTTGTGTACTTCACCTCTGTGTACCCAGTGCCTGAATAGTGTTTAGCGTTTACTCATTCATTCACAGTGTATTTATTGTTTTACCCTCTCTTTCAGGAATTGTCATAGTACCCATGTTATTTTCTCAATATTGGTAGAATTATGTTTATCTAAATGAAGTTGCAAATCCAAACTATACCAAGAATGATTTGAAGCCCGAATAAATGTAAGACACGGTTCATGTCATTCCAGAACTTATACTTCAATTTGAAATATAAGTATTCACAGAAAACACTTGGGAATCAGTTACCCACAGTATACCTTCAAGTGAAAGATCCAGTGCAAACTACATTCCCTTTGCTGAAACTGAGAAAAATAATCATTTCTTCCAACCCAGATCACTCCAATGTTTACTACATGACAAAGATAAACAAATAAAGTAATAGAAGAGAATGATTTGTGTTGATATATTTTTTTAAGTGGATTGAGTACACAGCAGGCAAATTCTATGTTTTGATAATATTTCTAAATTTTGCATCTGCTTACATGTGTTTCTCTGTACCTTTTTATACACAAAGCATTTGTTACTCTTCAGCATACAAATAATGTCATAGCAATAAATAGTAGGTGTACCTAATTGGTTAGTACATTATATGGAAGAAGCCATGGGCAAAGATTTGATTCCTTAAGCACATCAGGTGGAGCTCCTTTAATTCATCATCACAGACTGAATATCCAAAATGGTTCACCTTCCCTAAGTATTCATGCCAGAGGTAACTACAGAGACTTGTGGTTTCAGCAACATAATTTGCTTTTCTGCAATGATTGTACAACAGAGGGAACCACAGATGAGCATGTGGCTAGACAGATCATCAGTGTAAATCTACTATAAGTGTAGAAGTAATATCCTAAGATTAAAAATTATTTTAAGCAGATAGTTTGGTACAGGAAATGAAGCTATAAGAATATAACACTTCTGTGACCTAAAATATATCAAATATATCAGCGAGTAAAAGGATGTTTCTATTGCTAAATAGGGACCATGTCATTCTCAACTCAAATAACTTACAGATTTTAAGAAAATCCATGAGTAATTTTACCTAATAGCTGGAATTACTGATTTCATGAATAAGAATGATGCATGTAATTGTATATGTGTGTATTTGTGTGTGGGCAGGAGGTATTATTGGGTCAATTAAAATACAACTTAGGAAATAGCATTTTTTTTAGTTTAGTAGGTAATTCTGAATTATTCCTGTACATTCACCCCTCACAGACTAGGAGCTGTACTGTCCAATATGGATCAATAGCCAGAGGCCACAAGTGAATATTTAAGATTATAGTTGAATAACTTAAAAACAAAAAAAAATTAAAAGTTATCTGTTTCACTAGCCACATTTCAAGTGTTCAATAGCCACCTGTGACTAGAGGCTAAAGTGTCACACAGCACAGGTACAGAACATTCCCATCTTCTGTCTTCACTGAAATTTCTGTTGAACTGTACTGTCTTAGAGATTATTAATGTAGGATAATTACATAAATTACATCCAATCCTTAGTCTTATCATATTAACACCTTTGATTTATATAAAGTATCTATGAAAAGATTCCAGGAAGTATAAAGCCACACATGTAATTCAGATATTTTTTCAAACACATTTGAGCATGAACAATGCCCATATTGTAGAAAAGCAAATAAAAATATGCATTACCAAACCTCATTTTAACCTAATAATAGATTTCAAACTGTACATTAAAAGTCAGTCTCTGAAGAAACAATGCCTGCGATTGATTGTGGATTTATCATCTTTCTAACTATGACACTTTCTTTGGCTCCTTGAAATCATCTAAAAAACCTTTGTCCTGTTTTCCATATTAATTTTCAGTGAGGAAATACTGAAGTTTGGATACTTAGCATTTTACCCGTTGTTATATTTTTCATCTGCTCAGTGCATGCCAGTATTTGGGCTCACAGCTCACTGAACATAACGGTTCATGCATTTTATAAGTCTTTGTTTGATTATTATCATGGGTACACAAAAGGTTACGCTAAGGGAATTCAAAATATCAGAAATAAAATGGGCAATATATGAATTTATTTCATGAACATATTTGTGACTATTCTAAAGTATAATATACACTTACACACATATGTACCACCCCTTTCATTCAAGTGGTTCTGCGTCTGTAAACTGGCTCAGTCTGGAACTTGATTAAAAAAACATAGCTCTCTCTTTTGCTGATTCAAGTTAGACTTCTGTTCATGAAGCCTAGAGCTCTTCTACTTACTCAGATCAAGTAAAAATTTAGTAGCTTAGTTCTCTTTAGGAATACCAGGATCAACTAGCGAGTCAGATTATTTTGATTATTGCTTTGACTTCATTGTCTGTTTTGGTAACCCACCCACCTCACCTTTGGTGATTAAGTCCTGCCACTGGCCCCGGCCACTCCAGAATCCCATTGTCTCCACTGCATTTAGGGATCCCAGTTCAATGATAGCAGTTCCCACCATTATTTCTGACCTACAGAAAAGAGCGACCACAGAGCTTTTCAGAGGTGCTGAGACTCCCCTCACAAAATTATTTCTTACAGTCATGGTAAAAGCTGTGTCCTCTGGACTGTCCCAGGATGGATAAGTAGGTCTTACATGATAGTTACACTCTAACACATTAATTTCCCTGAGCCTTTGGATACCTTCTTATACCAAGGCGGTTCTAGCATTTCAGCTTCATTTAGTTTAAGCCATCTTTGGATCCATGTTTCAGCCAACCAACCAAACTACTTTTAGCCCTTTCTAATTTCTTGAGCTAAAACATTAAATTTATAATCCCTGCTTAGTGGGCTCATATCACTAAATTCACCCTGTTCTGATTTTATCTTTCTTCCACCATGATCACATAAGCGTAAGATCCACTCCCACAGATATTCCCTAGATTTCTGTCTTTATAAATGGAAAACAAATCATACTTCCATACAGGTCATATTTTGTACCTTACCCTTTTGATCCTGCTTGAGACTTCAACCTAGTTATAGATCTAGAAGCAAAGAAGAGTGGCAGGTATAGATCCTGAGGATAATCAGCAATGCCTTACAAAGCAGCTACTTCAGGGGAGGTCATTACAGTTTCTTTAGGCAAAGCAGGACCAACAAAGTTACGTAGGAGTATAAGGGCAGCTTCTCTTGACGATGAAAACTTGACCATGGATTACCAGTGTCCTGTTTACCACTGGAAATAGAATCATTAGTCCTTTAAAATGATCATATTAGAGAACCAACTCCAGAAAACCAGAACCAATTCAGAAAATTCATCCTTAAGAGTCTGTTCCTTTAGAACCATTTCCAGTGTAAAAATCTGTATCAGCCAGGGTTCAACCAGAGAAACAAAACCTGGAGGAGATATATATTAAGACATCCACTGCAAAGAATTGGTTTACGCTACTGTGGAAGCTGGCAAGGTGAGTTCTAAATCCTGAGGACAGGTCATCACAAAAAGGCAGGCTGGAACTCTCCAGGAGGAATGGAAGCTATCGTCCACAGGGGGAACTTCTTCAGGGAAGCTCAGTTCTACTCTTAAATCCTATCACCTGATTGAACCAGGTCCCCCCCACCACACACACACACACATTACCTACCATAATCTCCCTTACTTAAAGTAAGCTGATTATGGTGTTTAATCACATCTGCAAAATAACTTTACAACACCATCTAGATTATTATTTTTTAATTGAGTAACTGGAAATTAGAGCCTAAGGAAGCTGACACATAAAACTGACGGCTACAGAATCTTTGCAAAAATCAACTGACCTTGTATGCGTGGGGCTATTGTCTGATCTCTCCATTATGTTATTTGTTTAATATTATTATGTTTATGCATTTATCATACTCTTGATTAATGTAGGTTTATGTGAAGTCTTAAATAAAGGTAGTGCAAGTTCTCTAACATTTTTCTTGTTTTATAAAATCCTTTAAATTACTCAAGTTTTATTGTATTTACATAGTAATTAAAAAATAATCCTGTCAATTAAAAAAAAACTTACAAAGATTCTGATTAGGAATGCATTGAAAAAATAGATCAATTTGGAGAAATTTGACATTTTAACAATATTGGGTCATTTGATCCCTGAACATGGAGTGTCTCTCAATTTATTCAAGTCTTTAACTTCTTTCAGCAGTATTTGCAGTTTTCATTTTACAGATCTTGCACATATTTTGTTTAACGTATCCCCGAGTATTTCTTGTTTTTTTGTGCAGTTGTAATGTTCTTGATTTTTCAAATTTCAATTTCTAGGTTTCATTGTGTGTTCATACAAATAGATTTTTTAAAATAGATCTTTATTGGAGTATAATTGCTTCACAATAATGTTTTAGTTGCTGTCGTACAACAAAGTGAATCAGCCATATGCATACATATGTCCCCATATCCCCTTCCTTTGAGCCTCCCTCCCATCCTCCTATCCAACCCTCTAGGTCATCGCAAAGCACTGAGCTGATCTCCCTGTGTTATGCTGCCGCTTCCCACTTGCTAACTATTTTACATTCAGTAGTGTATATATGTCGATGCCACTCTCACTTCGCCCCAGCTTCCCCCTCCCACCCTGTGTCCTCAAGTCCATTCTCTATATCTGCATCTTTATTCCTGCCCTGAAACTAGATTCATCAGTACCAATTTTTTTTTAGATTCCATATATATGCGTTAGCATATGGTATTTGTTTTTCTTTCTGACTTACTTCACTCTGTATGACAGACTCTAGGTCCATCCATCTTACTACAAATAACTCAATTTCATTTATTTTTATGGCTGAGTTATATTCCGTTATACATATGTACTGCATCTTCTTTATCCATTCATCTGTCTATGGACATGTAGGTTGCTTCCATGTGCTGGCTATTCTATTGTAAATAGTGCTGCAGTGAACATTGTGGTACAAGTATCTTCTTGAATTATGGTTTTCTCAGGGTATATGCCCAGTAGTGTGATTGCTGGATCATATGGTAGTTCTATTTTTAGTTTTTTAAGGAACCTCCATACTGTTTTCCATAGTGGTTGTATCAATTTACATTCCCACCAACAGTGCAAGAGGGTTCCCTTTTCTCCACACCCTCTCCAACATTTATTGTTTGTAGATTTTTTGATGGCCATTCTGACTGGTGTGAGGTGATACCTCATTGTAGTTTTGATTTGCATTTCTCTAATGATTAGTGATGTTCAGCATCTTTTCGTGTACCTCTTGGCCGTCTGTATGTCTTCTTTGTTGCAATGTCTATTTAGGTCTTCTGCCCATTTTTTAACTGGATTGTTATTTTGATATTGAGCTCCATGAGCTGTTTGTATATTTTGGAGATTAATCCTTTATCTGTTGTTTCATTTGCAAATATTTTCTCCCTTTCTGAGGGATGTCTTTTTGTCTTGTTTATGGTTTCCTTTGCTGTGCAAAAGCTTTTAAGTTTCATTAGTTCCCATTTGTTTATTTTTGGTTTTATTTCCGTTACTCTAGGAGGTGGGTCAAAAAAGATCTTGCTGTGGTTTATGTCAAAGAGTATTTTTCCTATGTTTTCCTCTAAGAGTTTTATAGGATCTGGTCTTACATTTAAGTCTTTAATCCATTTTGAGTTTATTTTCATGTATGGTGTTAGATAGTGTTCTAATTTCATTCTTTTATGTGTAGCTGTCCAGTTTTCCCAGCACCACTTATTGAAGAGGTTGTCTTTTCTCCATTGTACGTTCTTGCCTCCTTTGTCATAAATTAGGGGCCTATATGCATGTGGGTGTATCTCTGCACATTCTATCCTGTACCATTGATCTATATTTCTGTTTTTGTGCCAGTACCATACTGTCTTGATTACTGTAGCTTTGTGGTATAGTTTGAAGTCAGGGAGCCTGATTCCTCCAACTCCATTTTTCTTTCTCAAGATTTCTTTGGCTGTTCGGGGTCTTTTATGTTTCCATACGAATTGAAAAATTTTTGTTCTAATTCTCTGAAGACTACAATTGGTAGTTTGATAGGGATTGCACTGAATCTGTAGATTGCTTTGGGTAGTATAGTCATTTTCACAATATTGATCCTTCTAATCCAAGAACATGGTATATTTTTCCATCTGTTTATGTCATATTTGATTTCTTTCATCACTGTCTTATAGTTTTCTGAGTACAGATCTTTTACCTCCTTAGGAAGGTTTATTCCTAGGTATTTTATTCTTTTTGTTGCAAATGGGTGTGTTTTGTTAATTTCTCTTTCAGAATTTTCATCATTAGTGTATAGGAACACCAGAGATTTCTGTGCATTAATTTTGTATCCTGCAACCTTACCAAATTCATTGATTAGTTCTAGTAGTTTTCTGGTGGCATCTTTAGGATTTTCTGTGTATCGTATCATGTCATCCGCAAAGAGTGACCGTTTTACTTCTTTTCCAATTTGTATTCCTTTTATTTCTTTTTCCCCTCTGATTGCCGTGGCTAGGACTTCCAAAACGATATTGAATAACAGTGGCGAGAGTGGACATCCTTGTCTTGTTCCTAATCTTAGAGGTAATGCTTTCAGCTTTTCACCATTGAGTATGATGCTTGCTGTGGGTTTGTCAAATATGGCCATTATTCTGTTGAGGTAGTTTCCATCTGTGCCCATTTTCTGGAGAGTTTTTATCATAAATGGGTGTTGAATTTTGTCAAAAGCTTTTTCTGCATCTCTTGAAATGATCATATGGTTTTTATTCCTTAATTTGTTAATGTGGTGTATCATATTGATTGATTTGCATATATTGAAGAATCCTTGCATCTCTGGGTTAAATCCAACTTGATCATGGTGTATGATCCTTTTAATGTCTGTTGGATTCTGTTTGCTAGTATTTTGTTCAGGATTTTTGCATCTATATTCATCAGTTATATTGGTCTATAATTTTCTTTTTTTGCAATATCTTTTTGTGGTTTTGGTATCAGGGTAATGGTGACTTTGAAGAATGAACTTGGGAGTGTTTCTCTGTCTGCAATTTTTTGGAAGAGTTTGAGAAGGATCGGTGTTAGCTTTTCTCTAAATGTTTGATAGAATTCGCCTGATAAGCCATCTGGTCCTGGACTTTTGTTTGTTGGAAGATTTTTAATTATGGTTTCAATTTCATTACTTGTGATAGGTCTGTTTATATTTTCTAATTCTTCCTGGTTCAGTCTTGGAAAATTGTACCTTTCCAACAATTCGTCCATTTCTTCGTGGTTGTCCATTTTATTGGCCTATAGTTGTTTGTAGTAGTCTCTTATAATCGTTTGTATTTCTTCACTGTCAGTGTGATTTCTCATTTTTCATTTCTAATTTTATTGATTTGTGTCCTGTCCCTTTTTTTCTTGATGAGTCTGGCTAAGGGTTTATCAATTTTGTTTATCTTGTCAAAGAACCAGGTTTTCATTTTATTGATATTTGCTATTGTTTTCTTCATTTCTGTTTCATTTATTTCTGCTCTGATCTTTATGATTTCTTTCCTTCTACTGACTTTGGGTTTTCTTTGTTCTTTTTTCTCTAGTAGTTTTAAGTGTAGGGTTAGATTGTTTGAGATTTTTCTCGTTTCTTGAAGTGAGATTGAATTGCTATAAACTTCCCTCTTAGAACGGCTTTTGCTGAGTCCCATAGGTTTAGGTCATCATGTTTTTGTTGTCATTTGTTTTTATGTATCTTTTTATTTCTTTTTTGATTTCTTCAGTGATCTCTTGCTTATTTAGTAGAGGACTCTTTATCCTCCATGTATTTCTGTTTTTTACAGTTTTTGTTCCTGTAATTGATTTCCAGTCTCATAGTGTTGTAGTCAGAAAAGATGCTTGGTGCAATTTCAGTTTTCTTAAATTTTCTGAGGCTTGATTTGTGACCCAAGATTTCATCTATCCTGGAGAATGTTACATGTGCACTTGAGAAGAAGGTGTATTCTGCCACTTTTCGGTGGAATGTTCTCTAAATAGTTAAATCTATCTGGTCTATTGAATCATTTAAAGCTTGTGTTTCCTTATTTATTTTCTGTTCATATGATCTGTTCTTTGGTGTAAGTGGGGTGTTAAAGTCCCCTACTGTTATTGTGTTACTGTCGATTTCTCCTTTCATGGTTGTTAGCATTTTCCTTATGTATTAAGGTGCTCCTGTGTTGGGTGCATAAACAGTTACAATTGTTATATCTTCTTCTTGGATCGATCCCTTGATCATTATGTAGTGTCCCTCCTTATCTCTTGTAACAGTCTTTATTTTAAAGTCTATTTTATCTGACACAAGTATTGCTACTCCAGCTTTCTTTTGATTTCCATTTGCATGGAATATCTTTTTCCATCCCTTCACTTTCAGTCTGTATGTGTCCCTAGGTCTGAAGTGCGTCTCTTGTAGACAGTATATATATGGGCCTTGTTTTTGCATCCATTCAGCCAGTCTGTGTCTTTTGGTTGGGGCATTTAATCCATTTCATTCAAGGTTATTATCAATATGTCTGTTCCTATTACCATTTTCTATATTGTTTTGGGTTCATCTGTGGGTCTTTTGTGTTTCTCACCTAGAGAAGTTTCTTTAGCATTTGTTGTAAAGCTGGTTTGGTGGTGCTGAATTCTGTTAGCTTTTGCCTGTCTGAAAAGCTTTTGACTTCTCCATCGAATCTGAATGAGATCCTTGCTGGGACCAGTAATCTTGCTTGTAGGTTTTTCTCTTTCATCACTTATGTATATCCTGCCACTCCCTTCCAGACTGCAGAGTTTCTGCTGAAAAATCAGCTGATAACCTTATGGGGATTCCTTTATATGTTATTTTTTGTTTTTCCCTTGCAGCTTTTAATATTTTTTCTTTGAATTTAATATTTGATTAGTTTGATTAATATGTGTCTTGGTGTCTTTTTCCTAGGGTTTATCCTGTATGGGACTCTCTGTTCTTCCTGGACTTGGGTGACTATTTCCTTTCCCATGTTAGGGAAGTTTTCGACTATAATCTCTTCAAATATTTCTCAGACCCTTTCTTTTCCTTTGCTTCTTTTGGGACCCCTACAATTTGAATGTTGGTGCATTTAGTGTTGTCCCAGAGGTCTCTGAGATTGTCTTCAATTATTTTCATTCTTTTTTCTTGATTCTGCTCCTTGGCAGTTATTTCCACCATTTTATCTTCCAGGTCACTTATTCGTTCTTCTGCCTCAGGTTTTCTGTTACTGATTCCTTGTAGTGTATTTTTCATTTCAGTTATTGTGTGTTTCATCTCTGTTTGTTATTTAGTTCTTCTAGATCTTTGTTAAACATTTCTTGTATTTTCTCAATCTGTGCCTCCATTTTATTTCCAAGATTCTGGATCATCTTTACTATCATTACTCTGAATTCTTTTTCGGTTAGGTTGCCTATTTCCTCTTCATTTACTTGGTCTTGTAGGTTTTTACCTTGCTCCTCTATCTGTGACATGTTTTTTTGCCCCCTCATTTTTAAATTTTCTTTATGGGTGGGATTGTGTTCCTGTCTTACTGGTTGTTTGGCTTCAGGCTTCCAACACTGGAGTTTATAGGCTGTTGGGTAGAGCTGGGTCCTGGTGCTGACCTGAGGAACTCCATGAGACCTCACTCTGATGAATATTCCCTGGGGTCTGAGGTTCTCCATTAGTCCAGTGGTTCGGACTCGGAGCTCCCTCTGGAGGAGGTTCGCCTGACCCCCAGCTCGTGAAGTAAGATCCCCCAAGCTGCATGGGGTGGCCAAAAAAAAAAAAAAAAAGAACAGTAACTAAGTAAAAAATCAAATTAGACTAGGAAACTAACAGATATGTTAGAAAGAATATAAAAATAAAAATGTAGATGAATCAGCAACTGGGAGGTACATCAGTAACACAATAATAGAAAAGAGGAGGGGGGAAAAGGAGAAAAAAAACAGGGGGCGGGGGGAAGAAAGGCCTTGGCTGTGGAGGGCGGGGCCTAAGCAAGGGCAAGAGTTGGGTGGTGGGCGGGTCATATGCTTAGGATCCACAGGGCTTGAAAAGGCCCTGGATGCTGTGGGAGGTGGGGCTTAGTCTTAAGGAACAGAAAGGCCCCAGGCGTGTCCCCCCACCCCTGGTCCCAGAGGGTGGGGGACCTCACCTGGGAGCTCAGCAGGCTCCCTGGGTGAGTGGGTGGGGCAAATGCCCTCTGTTACTCTCCTGCTTCTTCTGGATGGCTCCTCCCACCTGCCTCCCCTGATCTCCCCAACCTCCTATGCCCCCAGTATCAGTGTGGCCTGGGGGGGGGACAATAGGGTGGCCTTGGAGGGCAGGGGACTGGCCTGGGAGCTCAGCAGGCTCCCCGGGCTAGAGTGGGTGGAGCAAACACCCTCCGCTCCTCTCCAGCTTCTCCCACCTGCCTCTCCTGATCTCCCCGGCCTCAGAGGCACTGATCCTGTCTGGCCTCCACTTCTTCTCCCCCCTCTCAGTCCCCCCATGTCCTACCGGTTCACTTGGGGGTTCCTCCCATCTCCTTGGGTGTCAGGGTTCCCCAGCAGCAGCTGGCAGTTGCCCTGGTTGTGGGGAGATGCTAACTCGGCATCTTCCCACACCACCATCTTGACTCTGCCCCAGATTTTGTTAAATGATATTGACCTTGTGTGTGGAGACATTGTTATATTCACTTATTAATTAAATAGATTTTATTATAGTTTTCTTAGGCTTTTTTATATGAATAATCTTAGTAATCTATAATTATAACTAATAATCTAATCTATAGATAGTTATATATATGTATACACACACATATACATATGTACATATATACATTTTTTCCAACTTGCATAACTCTAATTTCTTTTTATACTGGCTAGAACTTTCGGGGAAATGTATAAAAATAGACATCTTTGCTTGTTTCCAGTATTAAGGGAAAAACATTCAGTCTTTCACCATTCAGTCTTTCACCATGTAATATTTTTGTAAATGCTTTTTATCAACTTGAGGAATTTCCCTTCTCTTTCATAGTTGAAGGTTTTTATCATGATTAACTTTGATTTTTCTCAGATGCTTTTCTGCATGTAGAAAGATAATTACATAGTTTTTTCTGTTGCTTTAGCTACCTTATGGTTAATTACATTTGCCTGATATTTGAGTGGTGGAATAGCTTTCATTTGTGGAATAACTCAACTTGCTCGTAACGTATTTTCTTTTTTTATATTGTTAGATTTAATTTTGTAACATTTGGCTAAGGATGTTTGTGTCTCTACTCACGAGGGATATTCAACTGTGATTCTATTTTCAGTTAATATTTTTTGTCTGATTTTGGTATATGGTGATGTTAACCTCAAGTAATTAATTGCAAAATGTTTCCTTCATTTCTGTTTTCTGGTGGATTCTGTGTAGAGTGGGTATCTTTCTTCTCCAAATTTTGGTAGAATTCCCCAGGGAAACCATTTTAGGTAGTTTTATAACCAAGCATTTAATTAATTTGTGTGTGTATGTGTGTGTGTGTGTGTGTTTGTGTATGTGTATTCAGGTTATCTGACTCTTCTTGAGGAATTTTGATACATTTTTCTAAGTATTTTTCCATTTCATCTAAGTTATCAAATTTATTGGCACAGGTCCTCTTTTTAGCCTTTTAATGTCTTTAGGATCAGTAATGATGCCCCTTCATATTATTTGTGTGTTTTTTCCCTTTTTTCTGGTTACAGTTTTATTTATTTTATTGCTGTCTTCAACTAACTAGCTTTGGATTCCACTTTTACCTATTGCTTTTCTGTTTTTAATTTCATCTGATATTTTATCTTTATTTTCTTTCATCTTTAAATGAAAATGTTTTAAGTATTGTAAGGGAGAATTTAAAAACTGTCATTATTCACAGATGATATTAATGTGTATATGATATAGTTGTCTAAACAGAAGCTCAAAAAGAACATACAGTTCAATTGTTGAAACTTATGAGTTAAAGGGAAGATTAATATACAAACTTTAGCTGTAGTTTGCATATCAACCACAAAAAGAAAATTGCAATTTATAAATACACTTTATGCAGTAAGCAAAAAAATTAGGTACGTAGGAAAAATTCCAACAAAAAGATGTGCCTGAGCTTTATGCAGAAAAAATTTAAAGATACTAAAGTTCATTAAGGGATACTACATTGATGGAGATTCATGACATCTTCATGGCTAGTTGGAAAAAATGTTATAAAGGCGTTATTACCTAACTACATTATTCATTGATGTAATGACATTCCAATCAAGTTTTTATCAAATATATGATAGAGTTTTTCTTAGAGGTTAGAAATATGATTCTAAAGTTTACAAGAAAGGTAAAAAAACACCAATAATATCCAAGAAAATTGTGAAAGGGAATACATTTTAGAGTGAAATTTTTCCCAATAGATATTGAAATATATTTATTTCCATTTTCTCTCCCAGTTTTTGATAGTTGGATTGTATCTATTCAGCAGAGCATATAACATTTACATACTATTCTGGCATATTTACCTCTATTATTTAGTCTTAATGCTACCCTTATTTTTATTCAACTTATACTATCTATCCTTATGCCACAGATTCTCCTATGATTTTTGGTTATCTGAAGCTGATTTCTCTCATATTATAGCTTGTTTTGTAATATTGGGTTAATTTTTTTTTCTCAATTATCATTCTGTTTTTTTGGTGCAACTTTGTCATTTAGATAATTTTCTTTTTTTAATAACATTTTGTTATTAGCAGTTCTTTTATGTTACATCTGTTGAAATCAGTTTCCTGGGTGGGAGTTGAAGGGTGTCTGGATGGCTCTTTTGACTGTTTACACCTCGGGACGTTTAAAAATACAGCTGTTTTTGCAGCCTCATCCACTGTTCTGAGATCTGTGTCTTCTGAAACTCTGTTTCCATCTTTTTTTTTTCTTTTTTAACAAATGATTCTGCCTATTAGTGTTGGATTTGATTTCTAGCAGATTTTCCTCAGTACAATCCTCACCCTGAAAATTTATTTTTTGTTTTTTTCTGAAGTGATCAGGACTTTTGCTGTGCCCTTTTAGTCTTTTCTATATTCACCCTGACTTGGAGTAAGCCAATTTTTCCTAGTTTTACCGCTTGTCCTCAGATCTACTTGCTGAATACTGAATTAAGAAAGAGAGAGGTCTGCTCCTTTTGGCAGTGATTTTTTTGGGGGGGAAATTTCTATGATCCAGTGTTTGATGTACCATCAGAATTTGTTTCCTTTCTTTTCCAACCCTGACTGCTAAACAAACCAGATACTCTCTGTTTCCAAACAAAGAGAACTTGGAATTTAATACAACTTAATTAAATTATAATATGTAAAGTCAAATTCTTCAAGTACATTTTCTAATTCATTAATTTTAGCATCAATTATCTCTAATATATATATAATTATATATGTCTATATACACACTTGTAATCATACACACACACACACACACACACAGCTTCTTCAACTCTAAGACTTCTATGCAGTGCTTTTCCATGTCTGGTTGTTTTTTATTGTAGCTTAGCCTGCTCATTTTTGTGACTTTATTTTTTATTTAAAAAATATTTTATACTCAGTTATTTCATATTCTGTACATTATTAGAATACCTAAAGTCCGTAAGAGTCTACACCTAAACATTTTTATCTTTGATTGTGAGCTTGTACTTGGCTTATTTAGCAGATATTTTTGGTGGTTTCTTCACCCCAGAGGATGTGTGTGTGTTTGGGGCCAGGGTTACTGCATTCTTCAAAAAGTTTAACCATCTTTCCAGCATTCAGCAAGCATTTTCCGTAGGCATCCCTACCTTTTGTAAATGCTTATAAATCACTGTGCACCCACTTTTAATTTTCATATCATTTTAATGGGAGATTACTCTTGATCAATCTTTAGAGCTCATCAGTAAATTAAACTGTATGGTTCATTTTTGTCCCATTTCTCTTTTATGGAAGGCTCTAAAGTCTATCTGATATGCCATACTTCTCTATAATTGCTCTTTAACTTTTTCTTTCTCTTATTAGACCATTTAATAACATGTGGTTTATTCATATTTGAGTGAATAAATTGAGGATTCATATGATAAATCACCTGGTTTATCTTCCTTGTATTGATACATTCAGGTAACTGAGTAAAAGAGACATTGATTTTCAAAGCATTGGATGAGTTGAACAGATGTTACTGAACTTGAATTCTCTTAACTTTTGGGTTTTTAAAATATTAACTATGACAAAATCTCTGTGATTTATCATGACTTCTTTAAAAAAGCTTTTTGATATTAGTCATATATTGCTCTAGATTGACAGCCGTTCTCTTAATTTCAATTTTACTCATCTCTAATTTAATCCATTTTAAATTGATGGACTTTACTTTTTAGAGAAGTTTTAGGTTTACAGAACAATTAAACAGAAAGTGCAGAAAGCTCCCATCTATTTCCTTCACCCCCAATCTCCCTCTGTTACCCCTATTATAACATGTTGCTTTAGTGTGGTACATTTGTTACAGTGATGAATCAATATTGATACATTATTATTAACTCAAGTTCACTCTTTTTTTTGTACATTCTATGGGTTTTGACGAATGTATAATGTTATGTGTCAACCATTACAGTATCATACAAAGTAGTTGCACTGCCCTAAAAATCCTCTGTGCACTGCCTATTCGTTCCTCCCTCCTTCCTTCTAAACTTCTTTCAACCAGTGATCTTTTTACTATCTCTATAGTTTTGCTCTTTCCAGAACGCCATATAGTTGGAATCATACAGTATGTAGTCTTTTCAGACTGACTTTTTTCATTTAGCAATATGCATTTAAGTTTCTTCTGTGTCATTTTGTGGCTTGATAGTTCATTTCTTTTCTTTTATTTATTTATTTTTTTTGCGGTACGCGGGCCTCTCATTGTTGTGGCCTCTCTCATCGTGGAGCACAGGCTCCGGACGCGCAGGCTCAGCGGCCATGGCTCATGGGCCCAGCCGCTCCGTGGCATGTGGGATCTTCCCGGACCGGGGCACGAACCCGCGTCCCCTGCATCGGCAGGCGGACTCTCAACCACTGCGCCACCAGGGAAGCCCATAGTTCATTTCTTTTTAATCACTGAAAGATATTCCATCAATTATATGGATATACTACTGTTTATTTTATCCATTCACCTATTGAAGGTTATCTGGATTGCTTCCAAGTTTTTCAGTTATGAATAAGCTGTGCAGTGGTATCTCATTGTTGTTTTACTTTACAGTTTCCTAATGACATATGATGTTGGGCATCTTTACATATGGTTATGCCATCTGTATATCTTCTTTGCTGAGGTATCTATTCAGATCTGTTGCTCATTTTTTAAAACTTGGTTGTTTTTAAATTGTTGAGTTTTAGGAATTCTTTTGTATTTTGGATACATACACTTCATCAGATGTGTCTTTTGCAGTATTTTCTCCCAGACTCTAGCTTGTCTTTTCATTCTCTTATTAGTATCTTTTGCAGAGCTGAAGTTTTTAAATTTAATGAAGTTCCACTTATCAACTTTCTTCTTTCATGGACTGTGCTTTGGGGGTTATATCTGAAAACTCATTGCCAAACCCAAGGTCACCTAGATTTTTCTCCTGTGTTATCTTCTAGAAATTTTATGGTTTTGTCATTTCCTTTTAGGTCTGTGATCCACTTTGAGATAAATTTTGTGGAAGATGAAAGTTCCATATCTAGATCCTTTTTTTTTTTTTTTTTGCATGTTGATATCCATTATTTCAGTACCATTTGTGCTGTGTATCTATAAGTATATATTTTTCTACAAATTGCTACTACAGTAATGCTTCCAAATAGTTCTATTTGTTCAAAGCAATAAAATAAAATTGTCTTACCAATCACATTTCCTTATAAGATTACATTTTTGCCAACATTAAGATACGTTACCATATCAAGAAAGACCCTTGTTAAAGTAACTCAAACTGTGAAACTGTTTAATCTGTGAGATTAAGTAACATTCATGTTGTAAAAACAAATTAGGCCTTCTAAATTTCAAATTATGCTTCTTAGCTATTAGTGTTTTTTGGGGGGTGGGAGGGCTTTCCTTCAATCAAGAATTAAGTGACATCTACACATGGAGTTGAGATACATGCTATACCATACTGAACCTTTTCCCTAAACTGGGTATATTACAAGGCAGGTTAATATATAGAATTATGTGAAAAATATCACTTAAAATTTCACCCTTTATTTAGTTATGCCAGGAAATAAAATACTTTCATTTCTTTTCCCAAACTTTATTATTCCACTAGTGGACTGAAACAATTGCTTTTATCTCTTGGGTCCAATAAAACAATTTAGTTCTTTAATTGGTCTTGTTAGATTTGAAGACTGTGCCTTTTTGGGATAATTATTTTTGTTAATAATAATTTTTTTGCATTAGTTGTATACTACCTGCTGAGTCATCAGCTTAGAAACCAAAGGTTAATTTCCTCCCTACTAAATGAAACAGATAATCAGCCATCGGAGGAGGTTCCTATCCTGTAAGTAAGTCTGGACAAGCTGAGGGACAGCCCAGTGCATCACTCAGGACTATTCATGCCATCTGTTAACAAATTAAATCAAAATAAGGATTTTAATTTGTTACATTCAAAAGCTGTACTGACAAACCCATATGGACATTTTAAATGGCAATAGATAACTGAAACACTTTACTAATATTCGTTGAGTCATGGGTTATGTTTTTTGTAAACTTCCTGTCCAGCAACCAACATGTGGAGAGTATTTTTGACCAGAAGCACAGCTAATGACTATCAAAGCAGATGCTTCTGAAAGCATTACACAAAGGAATTAAAAAAAAAAATCTAAGAAGTTATTTCAACTTCATGGCATAAAATTATATCATTTGTATTGAAAACAAATTATACAAATGACTTGAGATTGCTCTGAACTTTCTATAAAATTGTATTTATGAAATACTCTTATCTCCCCCAAGGAAATATGTGTTGCAAAGTAGAGATAGTGTATTGCAGGGTTGTCTCCTACTATGTAGGTGAAATATGTTCAGACAATAGAGAGGCAAAGAGCCTCATTTTCCTGGGAAGAAGAACTCAGTGAATGGGTCATAGGAAACAGTCATGGCCAGAGTAATGTTAACTTCTGTTTGTCTGTAATTAAAAATATATGTGTATATGGGGCTTCCCTGTGGGTGCAGTGGTTAAGAATATGCTTGCCAATGCAGGGGACACAGGTTTGAGCCTTTCCAGGAAGATCCCACATGCTGCAGAGCAACTAAGCCCATGTGCCACAATTACTGAGCCTGCACTCTGGAGCCCACGAACCACAACTACTGAGCCCACATGCCACAACTACTGACACCTGTGCGCCTAGAGCCCGTGCTCCACAATAAGAGAAGCCACTGCAATGAGAAGCCCGTGCAACTCAAGGAAGAGTAGCCCCTGCTCATCGGAACTAGAGAAAGCCCGCGTACAGTAACGAAGAGTCAACGCAGCCAAAAATAAATAAATAAATTAACTTATAAAAAATAAACAAAATAAATGTATATCTGTGTACATGAGTATATTTGAGACAAATTGTATAACACATTGGTAAAAGTTCTGCTTAATTCAAGTCCATGAGAAAGGGTGACATTAATACAAAATACATCATTATATGAAAAGACATTGATAACTTATTTATACAATTAATGTGATAACTGGTGAGATATTTTTATTCCTTCCTTAGAATATCTTATTCCCCCACTTCTTTTTTTTGGTAACTTTACTGGATATATGTAGTCAAGATACACAATAGTTTATTCTTTTGCCCTTATTCTAAATAAAGAGGAGTGCATTTAATAAGACTTTCATGTAAAGCATGTCTTGCAAAATATATTTACATGTATAATGAGGGCAAGCAATATTCACTTACAGACATGTTTGCAGAGTAGTGTCAGTGAATAATCTGGCACGTCAAATGGTCTTTTTTATTTATTTATTTTTATTTTGGCTGCCCCACATGGCTTGCTGGATCTCAGTTGCCTGACCTGGGATTGAACCCAGGCCACAGCAGTGAAAGTGCCAAATCCTAACCACTAGACCACCAGGGAACTCCTTCAAACAATCTCTTTTCAATGTGTCATTTTGGATTTTTATAAACTGTATTATTTTCATCTGATGCCCTTAAAACCTATTTTCGTGCTTTCTTAATAATGACGTTGATCTAGAACATCCAGTATCTTTATTTTACAGATGATTCAACTGAACCTCAGAAAGTTTTCCTGACTTGCCCTTAACAATATTTTTTTGGCTTTGAATCTTATGTGTTTTTCTTTACTTATTCTTATAAATCAAACAATAGATGTCTTGGCATATATGAACTTTAATAAATTTCATAGCATGGTTTGGTGTTTTTCTGTATGTCATTTTAAGATGCTACTAACAGAGGTGTGTATTTCTAACCTAAAATCTGTCTCTATTTTAAAATACCTTGTGGTAAAGACAGTGGTGTTCTTCTGAGTTTTTTTTTTTTTAATTTCAGAATAAAGGAGAGTGATTTAATTTTTAATTATTCTAACAATCACCACTATCACCTCTTGTTGCTTGGTGGAAGGACAGTTATCTACCTTGAGTCAGCATCAGCAAATCTATGATATAATTAAAGTTGAAGGGAGATTTAACTCTGTATCATTAATCTAAAACATTAGGGGAAGTCTAGAAAAATGTACTTCTTTACCACCCTTATGTGCCTTTGTTAACTTTTCTTTTGAAATTGTAGGGGAGTATAGAGCTTCAGGAGCAGTTGGTACCAGAATTTGCTAATATTGGGTCAGTTTAACAAGTAGGTTAAACCTCAATTAGCCAGATTCAGAGTGAGAAATAGAGTGAGCAAGAAGATGAGGAAATATTAAGACAATCTTTAAAACTCACTTAAGGTCAAAGCTAGCAAGCAGAGTTCAGATTTGAGGTAGAAATGAGGTTAAACCCAAGCAGCCAGGCACCAGGTAAGCCAGATGTTTAAACTGTATAGGGTTGAAGCAAATCTTCCTTCCACTCTTTGTTTAAAATAACAACGATGTAATAAAATAGTATAAAATTACATTTCTGTAATTCCATTTCCTAAAAATTGAGAGGATTAAAAAATCATAACAGTTGTAGGTGAGCAAAGAAAACAATTTTCTAGAACCAGCAATTCCATGACTGTCTGGAATTGCCCTGTAGAAATATTCCAGAAACTCTGGTTTGACTGGATATGGCTTTTTTTTTTTTTTCCCCAGATCTTTCATGTAGTCACTGCAATAGGAATGACTAATAAAATTTAAATTCTGTGCTTGGTTTATTAACATTTCTTAAGGCTTAGCCTTGTTGTATAGAGTGTCAATCACAATGCAGTAGCCAGTGAAGATAAATGTCAGTGACGCTAATATGATATCAGTGAAATCACAGGACTTTTCACTTGGAGGATTAAGTAAACCAAGGCAATTTATACTGTTTCCTTCCTCATGAGCTCTTGTTTTTAACTATCTACAGAGCCTTAGGGGCAGCCAAGAAAGATTTATTCCTGTAATTTTCTTCAGACTGTTCATATATCTTTCTTAAGCCATAACAAGAGCCTACGCTGAAGTTGGCTTTATGAACAAAGCCATATTCTTATCATGCTACATTTTATTTTTAATTTATAAAACTTTAATGAAGATATATGACAATTTTTTTCTGCTAGACTACAAGATTTACTAGTTTTGTATTTTTGTGGGGCTGTGTCTTGTCTGATTACTTTTTGATATCATGTCCTCAAGGGGCTATTCAAATAGAGAAGATGGCCGCTGGAAGCAACAGGCAGGGGATACTGACATCATGTTTTAATCAGCCCTTTAGTCTTTATTAAATATTTACCCTAAACTTCACCTATAATAGCAATATTAAACTACTGTATTTTAATACAAAAAATATTTTTGGAAATGTCATCTGAAAATGATTATTAGAAAACTTTATAAATTTTATATATTTTATAAGAAAAGTATAAAGTAGGGACTTCCCTGGTAACTCCATGTTTAAGACTCCACCTGCCAATGCAGGGAACATGGGTTCAAGCCCTGGTCCGGGAAGATCCCACATGCCGTGGAATAGCTAAGCCCGTGTGCCACAGCTACTGAGCCTGTGCTCTAGAGCCTGCGAGCCACAACTACTGAGCCCACGTGCCACAACTACTGAAGCCCACGCACCTAGAGCCCATGCTCTGCAACAAGAGAAGCCACTGCAATGAGAAACCTGTGCACTGCAACAAAGAGTAGCCCCTGCTCACCGCAACAAGAGAAAGCCTGCACACAGCAATGAAGACCCAACACAGCCAAAAATAAATAAAAGTAAAATTTAGAAGAGTTAAAAAAGAAGTTTAAAGAATACATGAGTTTAAAAAATTATAGAAATAAATTCATAGACATAGTGGAAACATATGACATGATTATATGTGGTTTTACTTTTTATTGTGTATTTTTGGTGTTTTAAAATTTTCTACACTGTACATATATCATTATATTTATAAACAGAAAATCTGTTACGTAAAATAACAATAACACTTTCACTTATAAAACCAGAATTTTAGTATCAAAATTGGTTTTTAGTTGTTACATTATTTTGAATAGGTTTTACAAATCAACTGCACAATATTTCATTGTATGTTTAGAAGTGTTGTGGGCTCTAAAGATAGAGAAGGCACCTGTGTGACTTCATTATATTATTTTTGACAGATATTTTATTGTTCTGGTAAATATGAAATTGTATGATATGATTTCCCCCTCTCTAGATTATAAATTTCTTGAGCCCAAGGAGTCTATAATATAGCACTCCTAATATATTTCCCCAAAGGTCTTAACACTCCTGACTTATTGCCTGAAGTAGGCATTCACTAGCTGGGTAGCATTGGATAAATTACTTAATCCCTCTAAGCATGTTTGCTTTGTTCAACAGATAAATTAGGACAATGGACATACTAGCCAAATGTATTGACACAGTTGAGTGGGACACTATAAATGAACATTATGCATAAAGCACAGTGTTTGGCACATATTAAGAATTCAAATCATTATAGCCATCAAGATTACTTATTGATATATAATTTTGTAGTTCTCTATTTTTTTATTTTTTGTTGGGATATAATTGACATAATCATAAGAAAAATGCAAATCAAAACCGTATCACACCTGTCAGAATGGCTATCATCAAGACTACAAATAACAAATGTTTGTGAGGATGTGAAGAAAAAGGAACCCTTGTACACTGTTGGTGGGAATGTAAACTGGTGCAGTCACTATGGAAAACAGTATGGAGGTTCTTCAGAAAGCTGAAAATATAACCACCATATGATCCAGCAATTCCACTTCTGGGTATGTATCTGAAGAAGATGAAAACACTAATTCAAAAAGATGTATGCACCCCAATGTTGATAACAGCATTATTTACAATAGCCAAGATATGAAAGCAACCTAAGTGTCCCATCAACAGATGAATGGTTAAAGATGTGGTACATGTATACAATGGAATATTACTCAGCCATAAAAAGGAATGAAGTTCTTCCATGTGCAACAACGTGGATGGACCTAGAGAGTATTGTGTTTAGTGAAATAAACAGAAAGACAAATACTCTGTGTTATCACTTATAAATAAAACAAACAAATGTATATAAGGAAACAGAAACAGTCTCACAGATATAGAGAACAAACTAATGGTTACCAGAGGAGAGAGAGGGTAAGGGGGAGGAGCAAGATAGAGGAATGGGATTAAGAGATACAAACTACTGTGTGTAAAATAGAGAAACAACAAGAATGCATTATATAGCACAGAGAAATATAGTCATTATTTTGTAATAACTTTAAATGGAGTATAATCTATAAAAATATCGAGTCACGGGGCTTCCCTGGTGGCGCAGTGGTTGAGAGTCCGCCTGCCGATGCAGGGGACACGGGTTCGTGCCCTGGTCTGGGAAGATCCCACATGCCACGGAGCAGCTGGGCCCGTGAGCCATGGCCGCTGAGCCTGCACGTCCAGAGCCTGTGCTCCACAACGGGAGAGGCCACAGCAGTGAGAGGCCCGCGTACCGAAAAAAAAAAAAAAAAAATCGAGTCACTATTTTGTACATGAAACTAACATAATATTGTAAATCAACTATTCTTCATTAAAAAAACAACATCATGCCAGTTGATAAGAATTCAACTTAGTAATTGGGTGTGTTTGGAAGGTAACTGCTTTCATATATAACCATTTCATTCATTTTATTTCTGTGATAATTATTTTACATTTTTATATTTTTTTCATTTTACCACAGTATAATAAATAAATAAATTCAGTCCAAAAAAAAGAGAGATACAATTGACATATAACACTGTGTAAGTTTAAGGTGATTTGATATACTTACACATTGCAATATCAGTACCACCATTAGTTAACACCTCTGTCTCATCACATAATTATTTCTTTTTTGTGGTGAGGACATTTAATATGAAGTATCTTATCTTTGAAGTATATAATACAGTATTGTTGACTGTAATCGGTATTCTGTGTATCAGCTCTCCAGAACTTTCTTATCATCTAGTTGCAAGTTTGTATACTTTGACCAACATTGGTCCCTGGTAATCACCATTCTACTCTGTTTCCATAAGTTCAGCTGTTTTAGATTCTATATATAAGTGATATCATAAAAATTCATATACTGAAGCCCTATCACCCAGTACCTCACAGTGTTACTGTGTTTGGAGATAGGGCTTATAATGGGGTGATTAAGTCAATACGAGGTCTTCAGGGTGGGCCCTAATTCAATAGGACTGGTGTCCTTATATGAAGAGGAAATTTGCACATGCGGTGAGACAGCTGGGGCATGCTCATACAAAGGAAAGAACTCTGTGAGGATGCAGGGAGAAGGCGGCCACCTGCAAGGCAAGGAGAGAGGCCTCAGAAGAAATCAAACACCGGCACCTTGATCTTAGACTTCTAGCCTGCAGATTGTGAGAAACAAATTTCTGTTGCTTAAGCCACTCAGTCTGTGGTACTTTATGACAGACCTAGCAAACTAATACAGTGGCAAAACAAGAAGACATGTCCCAATCCCTACTTCATTTCAACATTATAATGTATAAGATGCCATAATTGATGCAAAGGGGCATATGTTTTATTTTTTTATTTATTTATTTTTTTTTAATTTTTAATTTTTTTTTATTAGTTTCTGCTTTATAACAAAGTGAATCAGTCATACATATACATCTGTTCCCACATCCCTTCCCTCATGCATCTCCCTCCCTCCCACCCTCCCCATCCCACCCCTCCAGGCGGTCACAAAGCACCGAGCTGATCTCCCTGTGCTCTGCGGCTGCTTCCCACTATCTATCTACCTTACGTTTGGTAGTGTATATATGTCCATGCCGCTCTTTCCCTTTGTCACAGCTTACCCTTCCCCCTCCCCATCTCCTCAAGTCCATTCTCAAGTAGGTCTGTGTCTTTATTCCCGTTTTACCCCTAGGTTCTTCATGACATTTTTTTTTTTTTTTAAATTCCAAATATATGTGTTAGCATACGGTATTTGTCTTTCTCTTTCTGAGTTACTTCACTCTGTATGACAGACTCTAGGTCTATCCACCTCATTACAAATAGCTCAGTTTCGTTTCTTTTTATGGCTGAGTAATATTCCATTGTATATATGTGCCACATCTTCTTTATCCATTCATCCAATGATGGACACTTAGGTTGTTTCCAGCTCCGGGCTATTGTGAATAGAGCTGCAATGAACATTTTGGTACATGACTCTTTTTGAATTATGGTTTTCTCAGGGTATATGCCTAGTAGTGGGATTGCTGGGTCATATGGTAGTTCTATTTTTAGTTTTTTAAGGAACCTCCATACTGTTCTCCATAGTGGCTGTACCAATTCACATTCCCACCAGCAGTGCAAGAGTGTTCCCTTTTTTCCACACCCTCTCCAGCATTTATTGTTTCTAGATTTCTTGATGATGGCCATTCTGACTGGTGTGAGATGATATCTCATTGTAGTTTTGATTTGCATTTCTCTAATGATTAATGATGTTGAGCATTCTTTCATGTGTTTGTTGGCAGTCTGTATATCTTCTTTGGAGAAATGCCTATTTAAGTCTTCTGCCCATTTTTGGATTGGGTTGTTTGTTTTTTTGCTATTGAGCTGCATGAGCTGTTTATAAATTTTGGAGATTAATCCTTTGTCAGTTGCTTCATTTGCAAATATTTTCTCCCATTCTGAGGGTTGTCTTTTGGTCTTGTTTATGGTTTCCTTTGCTGTGCAAAAGCTTTGAAGTTTCATTAGGTCCCATTTGTTTATCTTTGTTTTTATTTGCATTTCTCTAGGAGGTGGGTCCAAAAGGATCTTGCTGTGATTTATGTCATAGAGTGTTCTACCTATGTTTTCCTCTAAGAGTTTGATAGTTTCTGGCCTTACATTTAGGTCTTTAATCCATTTTGAGCTTATTTTTGTGTATGGTGTTAGGGAATGATCTAATCTCATACTTTTACATGTCCCTGTCCAGTTTTCCCAGCACCACTTATTGAAGAGGCTGTCCTTTCTCCACTGTACATTCCTGCCTCCTTTATCAAAGATAAGTTGGCCATATGTGCGTGGGTTTATCTCTGGGCTTTCTATCCTGATCCACTGATCTATCTTTCTGTTTTTATGCCAGTACCACACTGTCTTAATTACTGTAGCTTTGTAGTATAGTCTGAAGTCAGGCAGCCTGATTCCTCCAGCTCCGTTTTTCGTTCTCAAGATTGCTTTGGCTATTCGGGGTCTTTTGTTTTTCCAAACAAATTTTGAAATTTTTTGTTCTACTTCTGTGAAAAATGCCAGTGGTAGTTTGATAGGGATTGCATTGAATCTGTAGATTGCTTTGGGTAGTAGAGTCATTTTCACAATATTGATTCTTCCAATCCAGGAGCATGGTATATCTCTCCATCTATTTGTATCATCTTTAATTTCTTTCATCAGTGTCTTATAATTTTCTGCATACAGGTCTTTTGTCTCCTTAGTTAGGTTTATTCCTAGATATTTTATTCTTTTTGTTGCAATGGTAAATGGGAGTGTTTTCTTGATTTCATTTTCAGATTTTTCATCATTAGTGTACAGGAATGCCAGAGATTTCTGTGCATTAATTTTGTATCCTGCTACTTTACCAAATTCATTGATTAGCTCTAGTAGTTTTTCGGTAGCATCTTTAGGATTCTCTATGTATAGTATCATGTCATCTGCAAACAGTGACAGCTTTACTTCTTCTTTTCCAATTTGGATTCCTTTTATTTCCTTTTCTTCTCTGATTGCTGTGGCTAAAACTTCCAAAACTAGGTTGAATAAGAGTGGTGAGAGTGGGCAGCCTTGTCTTGTTCCTGATCTTAGTGGAAATGGTTTCAGTTTTTCACCATTGAGGACAATGTTGGCTGTGGGTTTGTCATATATGGCCTTTATTATGTTGAGGAAAGTTCCCTCTATGCCTACTTTCTGCAGGGTTTTTATCATAAATGGGTGTTGAATTTTGTCGAAAGCTTTCTCTGCATCTATTGAGATGATCATATGGTTTTTCTCCTTCAACTTGTTAATATGGTGTATCACATTGATTGATTTGCGTATATTGAAGAATCCTTGCATTCCTGGAATAAACCCCACTTGATCATGGTGTATGATCCTTTTAATGTGCTGTTGGATTCTGTTTGCTAGTATTTTGTTGAGGATTTTTGCATCTATGTTCATCAGTGATATTGGCCTGTAGTTTTCTTTCTTTGTGACATCCTTGCCTGGTTTTGGTATCAAGGTGATGGTGGCCTCGTAGAATGAGTTTGGGAGTGTTCCTTCCTCTGATATTGTTTGGAAGAGTTTGAGAAGGATGGGCGTTAGCTCTTCTCTAAATGTTTGATAGAATTCGCCTGTGAAGCCATCTGGTCCTGGGCTTTTGTTTGATGGAAGATTTTTAATCACAGTTTCAATTTCAGTGCTTGTGATTGGTCTATTCATATTTTCTATTTCTTCCTGAGTCAGTCTTGGTAGGTTGTGCATTTCTAAGAATTTGTCCATTTCTTCCAGGTTGTCCATTTTATTGGCATAGAGTTGCTTATAGTAATCTCTCATGATCTTTTGTATTTCTGCAGTGTCAGTTGTTACTTCTCCTTTTTCATTTCTAATTCTACTGATTTGAGTCTTCTCCCTTCTTTTCTTGATGAGTCTGGCTAATGGTTTGTCAATTTTGTTTATCTTCTCAAAGAACCAGCTTTTAGTTTGGTTGATCTTTGCTATCGTTTCCTTCATTTCTTTTTCATTTATTTCTGATCTGATCTTTATGATTTCTTTCCTTCTGCTAACTTTGGGGGTTTTTTGTTCTTCTTTCTCTAATTGCTTTAGGTGCAGGGTCAGGTTGTTTACTCGAAATGTTTCCTGTTTCTTAAGGTGGGATTGTATTGTTATAAACTTCCCCCTTAGAACTGCTTTTGCTGCGTCCCATAGGTTTTGGGTCGTCGTGTCTCCATTGTCATTTGTTTCTAAGTATTTCTTAATTTCCTCTTTGATTTCTTCAGTGATCACTTCGTTATTGAGTAGTGTATTGTTTAGCCTCCATGTGTTTGTATTTTTTACAGATCTTTTCCTGTAATTGATGTCTAGTCTCATAGCATTGTGGTCGGAAAAGATACTTGATACAATTTCAATTTTCTTAAATTTACCAAGGCTTGATTTGTGACCCAAGATATGATCTATCCTGGAGAATATTCCATGAGCACTTGAGAAAAATGTGTATTCTGTTGTTTTTGGATGGAATGTCCTATAAATATCAACTAAGTCCATCTTGTTTAATGTATCATTTAAAGCTTGTGTTTCCTTATTTATTTTCATTTTGGATGATCTGTCCATTGGTGAAAGTGGGGTGTTAAAGTCCCCTACTATGATTGTGTTACTGTCGATTTCCCCTTTTATGGCTGTTAGTATTTGCCTTATGTATTGAGGTGCTCCTATATTGGGTGCGTAAATATTTACAATTGTTATATCTTCTTCTTGGATCGATCCCTTTATCGTTATGTAGTGTCCTTCTTTGTCTCTTCTAATAGTCTTTATTTTAAAGTCTATTTTGTCTGATATAAGAATTGCTACTCCAGCTTTCTTTTGATTTCCATTTGCATGGAATATCTTTTTCCATCCCCTTACTTTCAATCTGTATGTGTCTCTAGGTCTGAAGTGGGTCTCTTGTAGACAGCATATATATGGGTCTTGTTTTTGTATCCATTCAGCCACTCTGTGTCTTTTGGTGGGAGCATTTAGTCCATTTACATTTAAGGTAATTATTGATATGTATGTTCCTATTCCCATTTCCTTAATTGCTTTGGGTTCGTTATTGTAGGTATAGTCCTTCTGTTGTGTTTCTTGCCTAGAGAAGTTCCTTTAGCATTTGTTGTAAAGCTGGTTTGGTGGTGCTGAACTCTCTCAGCTTTTGCTTGTCTGTAAAGGTTTTAATTTCTCCATCAAATCTGAATGAGATCCTTGCTGGGTAGAGTAATCTTGGTTGCAGGTTTCTCTCCTTCATCACTTTAATTATGTCCTGCCACTCCCTTCTGGCTTGTAGAGTTTCTGCTGAGAGATCAGCTGTTAACCTGATGGGGATTCCCTTGTGTGTTATTTGTTGTTTTTCCCTTGCTGCTTTTAATATGATTTCTTTGTGTTTAATTTTTGACAGTTTGATTAATATGTGTCTTGGCGTATTTCTCCTTGGATTTATTCTGTATGGGACTCTCTGTGCCTCCTGGACTTGATTAACTATTTCCTTTCCCATATTAGGGAAGTTTTCAACTATAATCTCTTCAAATATTTTCTCAGTCCCTTTCTTTTTCTCTTCTTCTTCTGTAACCCCTATAATTCGAATGTTGGTGCGTTTAATGTTGTCCCAGAGGTCTCTGAGACTGTCCTCTGTTCTTTTCATTCTTTTTTCTTTATTTTGCTCTGCATCAGTTATTTCCACTATTTTATCTTCCACCTCACTTATCCGTTCTTCTGCCTCAGTTATTCTGCTATTGATCCCATCTAGAGTATTTTTCATTTCATTTATTGTGTTTTTAATCGATGCTTGATTCATCTTTAGTTCTTCTAGGTCCTTGTTAACTGTTTCTTGCATATTGTCTATTCTATTTCCAAGATTTTGGATCTGGGAAATAGAATCTTGGATCAGCTTTACTATCATTATTCTGAATTCTTTTTCAGGTAGACTGCCTATTACCTCTTCATTTGTTAGGTCTGGTAGGTTTTTATCTTGCTGCTTCACCTGCTGTGTGTTTTTCTGCTTTCTCATTTTGCTTATGTTACTGTGTTTGGGGTCTCCTTTTTGCAGGCTGCAGATTCGTAGTTCCCGTTGTTTTTGGTGTCTGTCCCCCGTGGCTAAGGTTGTTTCAGTAGGTTGTGTAGGCTTCCTGGTGGGGGGGACTAATGCCTGTGTTCTGGTGGTTGAAGCTCGATCTTGTCTTTCTGGTGGACAGGTCCACGTGTGGTGGTGTGTTTTGGGGTGCCTGTGGCCTTATTATGTTTTTAGGTATCCTCTCTGCTAATGGGTGGGGTTGTGTTCCTGCCTTGCTAGTTGCTTGGCATAGGGTGACCAGCACTGTAGCTTGCTGGTCGTTGACTGAAGCTGGGTGCTGGTGTTGAGATGGAGATCCCTGGGAGATTTTCGCTGCTTGATATTATGTGGAGCTGGGAGGTCTCTTGTGGACCCGTGTCCTGAAGTTGGCTCTCCCACTTCAGAGGCACAGCACTAACTCCTGGCTGCAGCACCAAGAGCCTTTCATCTGCCCGGCTCAGAATAACAGTGAGAAAAAGTAGAAAGAAATAATTAGTAGAAGAAAGAAAGAGAGATTGAAAGAAAGGAAGAAGGGAAGAAAGGAAGGAAGGAAGAAAGAAAGGAGGGAGGGAGGAAGGATGGAAAGAAAGAAGGAAAGAAAGGAGGGAGGGAGGGAGGAATGAAAGCAAAAGGAAGAGTGAATGGAAGAAGGGAGGGAGGGAGGAAGGAAAGAAAGAAAGACAGGAGGGAGGGAGGGAGGAAGGAAAGAAAAAGAAAGTGGAAAGAAGAAGGGTGGGAGGGAGGGAGGGATGGAGGAAAGAAAAAGAAAGAAGGAAAGGAGGAGCGGAGGGAGGGAGGGAGGAAGGGAAGGGAGGAAAAAAAGAAAGAGCAGGTAAAGTAAAATAGAATAAAGTATGAAATATAGTAGCGTTATTAAAATTAAAAAGTAATTATTGAAAAAAAAAAAACACGGACCGATAGAACCCTGGGACATATGGTGGAAGCAAAGCTATACAGAGAGAATCTTACACAGAAGATTACACATACACATTCACAAAAAGAGAGCAGGGGGAAAAATCAAAAATCTTGCTCTCCAAGTCCACCTCCTCGATTTGGGATAATTCGTTGTAAAAAGAGGAAAAGGGCGAAAAGTCTGAAATCTTGCTAAGTCCACCTCCTTAATTTGAGATAATTCGTTGTAAAAAGAGGAAAAAGGTGGGAAAGTCTTAAATCTTGTCCTCAAAGTCCACTTCCTCAATTTGGGATGATTCGCTGTCCATTCATGCACTCCACAGACGCAGGGCACATCAAATGGACCGTGGAGCTTTAATCCGTTGCCTCCGAGGCTGCACAGAGAGATTTCCCTGTCTCTGCTCTCACAACTCCCGGGTCTCAGCCTTCGACCTGGCCCCGCCTCTGCGCGTAGGTCGCTGGAGGGCGTCCGTTCTTCGCTCAGACAGGATGGGTTTAAAGGAGCCGCTGATTCGGGGGCTCTGGCTCACTCAGGCAGAGGGGAGGGAGGGGAATGCCCTCTCCTCGCGCACCAGGCAACAAAAGGGAAAAAAGTCTCTTGCCGCTCCGGTAGCTCCAGACCCTTTCCCCGGACTCCCTCCGGGCTAGCACTAACCCCTTCAGGGTCTCTTCCTGCCGCCAGCCCCAGTCCTCTCCCTGCGCTCCGACTGAAAGCCGATACCCGAGCCTCAGCTCCCAGCCCCGCCCGCCCTGGCGGCCGAACAGACAAGCCTCTCGGGCTGGTGTGTGCCTGAGGGCACCGATCCTCTGTGCCAAAATCTCTCTGCTTTGCCCTCCGCACCCCTGTTGCTGTGCTCTCCTCCGCTACTCTGAAGCTTTCCCGAAGATTTCCCCCTCCTCCACCTGCAGTCTCCGCCCTCGAAGGGGCTTGTAGTGTGTAGAAACCTTCCCTCCTTCACGGCTCCCTCCCACTGGTGCAGGTCCCGTCCATATCCTATTGTCTCTGTTTATTCTTTTTTTCTTTTGACCTACCCAGGTATGTGGGGAGTTTCTTGCCTTTTGGGGGGTCTGAGGTCTTCTGTCAGCGTTCAGTAGGTGTTCTGTTGGAGTTGTTCCACGTGTAGATGAATTTCTGATGTATCTGTGGGGAGGAAGGTGATCTCCGCGTCTTACTCTTCCGCCGTCTTCCTCGCCCTCCGGGCATATGTTTTAGAAAGGAAAAATCTGTATCTTTTTATCTAGACAAAGTGATTGTTTAACAAAACTCCAATCTATTAATATTGCTGACTAAAGCATTGACATATGAATAGCATTCTGGTACCCCAGCCACAACTCCTTATAAAAAACTAATAATAAAATAGATATAATAAAAACTATATGATATTGAGGAATAGATGTAACCAAAGATTTTTTTTTAACCTTTAAGGAGAAAATTTCAAAATACTATTGAAAACCATACAAGAGCAGACATGAATAAATGTAAGAAAACACAAGCTCTTAGAGGATGAGACTATATTAAAGATTCCAGTTCTCACTTTATTAAAATACATGTTCAATGCTATCCCAATAAAAGTACCAAAAGTTTTTTCACAGAAGTTGATTGATTCTAAGTTTCGTATGGGATTGAGAGTATGAGAATAATAAAGGGAATTTTGAAGGCTAGAAACAAGTGGATAAATGTGCTTAAAAGATAAAAAAATATTTTCAACTTGTAGCAATGTAAACATAGCACTTGTAAAATAATATAGGAAAATAGTCCAGAAACAGGCCTTATCATATGTGGAGTTGATACATAATATAAATGACATTATAAAAAAATCAGAAAATAAACTAGTTAATGGTTGGTGCTGATTCAGTTGGCTTTACATATTTAAAAAATAAAATTCAGTTAGAACTATGGGATAATACCACTTCACATCTTGTCAGAAGAAATCAATCTTTGATATAAAGTATAGAATAGAAACTTAGAATAGAAATGATCCATCAAAAATAGATGCATTAGTGAAAATAAGAAACTACTTTTTTAAAGTAAGCTGTGTAAGAGACTAGAATTTTAGCCAAAAGCTGAATAATTTTTCATTTATATATTGCCTCCAATAATGTGACTTCACAATATTACAATTATCTGTTTCAGATGACTACAGTTGTCAAAAATTAGATTCTCCCACTACATTTTCTAAATTGGGGTTAAATGGAGACATAAAATGCTTAATTCATTTTTCTGTAAGATTAAAGGCTTTCAATTATTAACTGTTTAAGAGAAATAGATCAAGTTATAGGAAATCTCTTCACTTCTGTTTTCATATTATTTCAAATAATATGAGGTTTCATGGGTCTGCTTGCCGATCCAATCATATTATGGTCTTTAAATTGAATGAGCAGTGGGAATTCTGTTTTGTTATTAACATTTGAATTTTTTCTGAACTCCTCTCTTCTGTCTTCCAAACTATTGAGGATGGTGAAATAAATGAATTCCTCTTCTCTACAATCCCCTGGCATAAGTCATTGCTCCTGTGGAGTGATTGTCACTATTTTAAAAGTGGACGTAACAAACTATTTTTCTGTTGAACCTACAGAAAATACAGTGAATCAGTTTTAATGGGACCTATGAGTTTATTTTTATTTATTAAACTGTGAAGAAAAAAGTGTGAAATTATTTCAGTTTTAGATAGCATGCTGTTAGCTGATTATCTGATATATCAGATATTATCTGGGTAAATATATATGTATTAACCCATAAACAACATATAGATACTATATTTCTGTTGTGAATGTAATGTGGTTGATGTGTTCCAGATACTGGCATTTTAAGACAACAGAAGCATCTGGAAACCCAAAGGAGGTAAAAAGTCCTCAAGAGAGGAACAGAGGGTTCTTTGAGCGTTAGGCAATCCATCCCTGTTAGTTCCTGTAGCAACAAGCATTTCTTTTTTTTTTAAGTAATGCGAATCAAAACTTGTGAGATAAAATTTATAGCCTTAAAAACTTAATTTAGAAATAATGAAGTTTGAAAATTAATGAGAAATATTGATGTGATCAATCTAAGAAGTTTAAAGATAAAATCAAGTAAAAAAAATAGGAAAAATATCAACAAAAGCAGAAAAATATAATGTAGTGTTGTTCAACAAAATGAAAGGTTAGTCATTTGAAAAATATTTTTTAGTAAACTAGAAAGTCATCTCATGAGACCTAGCATGATATTGGAGATATTAAAGTATAAATTTTAAAAAGATAAAACCATTACTCTAATACAAATATAAAATGAATACATGTAAAAGATTATATGCAACTCACTAATGAGGGAATCATTAGGATGTTAAAATTGTCCGAAGTGTATTTGAGGATCTGGGTATGTATAGACAATTTAATATAGGAGTTTTAGGTTAATATTTTTGGTTATTGTCTTATAGGGGTATAAATTATAAACTTTGGAATTACTTTTCCTGCTAGACAGAAATTCTTTGTACCTCTACCAGATAGAAATCTACAAGTTAGATTCTGCCTCTACAGAATGGCAAAAGAGCACATTCAGTATATAATCCATAAAAGGTGCAAACCTAAAAACTGAAAGGACGTTAATTTCTCATATATTTTCAGCTTTCAGATAACTTTATGACAAAAATAAGGTAGAAGTGAGCTGAAAACGTAATTTAATAAAATTTGAAAATTAAATAAATATATTAGAAAATGTTATCAAAACTGAGTCAAGATGGTTAAGTATCTTTCCACCTAGAAAACACATGCAAACATATACATAGAAAAATGTATTCATTAAAAATGTCACTCACTGGGCTTCCCTGGTGGCGCAGTGGTTGGGAGTCCGCCTGCCGATGCAGAGGACACGGGTTCGTGCCCCGGTCCGGGAAGATCCCACATGCCGCGGAGTGGCTGGGCCCGTGAGCCATGGCTGCTGAGCCTGTGCGTCCAGAGCCTGTGCTCCGCAACGGGAGAGGCCACAGCGGTGAGAGGCCCACGTACCGCAAAAAAAAAAAAAAAAAAAAAAAAAAAAAAATGTCACTCACTATTCAATCTGAAAATTCTCAACAGAAAAATAACAGAAATATGCCATTCTTGGCAAAATGAAAAAGGACAAGTTTGAATAGAAAGTTGAAAAAGGAACTCTGGCATGATAAGTAACACAGTTGCATTTTCAGACAGATCAATTTCAGAAAAGTGTACATGGGGAATTTGGTTATCTGGAAACCGATTCCCTTAAACTATCCTTGGAAAAATTCATGTGCCTCTAAAACACAGTACTAAGGGCTTCCCAGGTGGCACAGTGGTTGAGAATCTGCCTGCTAATGCAGGTGGCACAGGTTCGAACCCTGGTCTGGGAGGATCCCGCATGCCGTGGAGCAGCTAGGCCCGTGAGTCACAACTACTGAGCCTGCGCGTCTGGAGCCTGTGCTCCGCAACGAGAGAGGCCGCGATAGTGAGAGGCCCGCGCACCGCAATGAGGAGTGGCCCCCGCTTGCCACAACTAGAGAAAGCCCTCGCACAGAAACGAAGACCCAACACAGCAAAAATAAATTAGTAAATTAATAAACTCCTACCCCTAACATCTTCAAAAAAATAATAAATAAAATACAGTACTAAGACTGATGACTTAGAGAAAGTTTGCATATGTACACAAGAGATTGAATAGATCTGCATTCATTGCCACATTGTTTGCTTTAAAGGAAAGAATTGGGAAGAAATTAAATGGCCTTCAACATAAGAATGAATAAATTATTGTATTGTCACAAATGGAATGAATGATAACTACATATACAAAAAGGGTAAGTTTCAAAACCAGAATTCTAAATTTTAAAAAAGAAAGCTGCAGGGTAGTATGAACTTCATGGTAGCATTCAGATAAATTGCCAGCTCTGCATAACAATACACATAGATTCATGCATACTTAGTAAATATATGAAAACATACATGAGAATGGATAAACATGGACATCATAAGCCAGCTACCTTTAGAGAGAGAACAGAAAATGTATCAGGGAAGATAGTTGGTCTCAACTGTGTTTACATTGCTTTAATTTTTAAAAAGGAAAAAAAAATTCTTAAACACATATAGAATCTTGTTAAGACTTGATGGAGTCAGATTCTGGGTACATGGGTATCTCATATTCTCTATTCCCATCTCTCTGGAAAAAATTCACAATTAGGAAATAAAACCATAATGGATATAGGATTTCTGGGTGAGAGAAATTGATTGAGAAAAGATAGAGACCACAGTGTAAAAATATAAATTGTAAGTATATTTTATGGTGAAATGTTTAAAAAGGTTGATTCAGATGGCAACACGAGCTAATCTGGAGTTATAATGTAATATGAAAAAGTCAGAAAATGGGTTTTCTTTTTTTTTTTTGTGGTATGTGGGCCTCCCATTGCTGTGGCCTCTCCCATCGCGAAGCACAGGCTCCGGACGCTCAGGCCCAGCAGCCATGGCTCACGGGCCCAGCCGCTCCGCGGCATGTGGGATCCTCCCAGACCTGGGCACGAACCCACGTCCCCTGCATCGGCAGGTGGACTCCCAACCACTGCGCCACCAGGGAAGCCCCAGAAAATGGGTTTTCTGAGTTTGAAACTAGGTGGAGAAACCGAAGAAAAAATTTTAAATTAGTATACTGTGGTTTCCTTGTCTATGAAATAGATAATTAAGACTTGCCCCGTGGAGTTTTTGTATGGTTTATATGTGATTCAGAGTGGATGGTCATGTGTATAAATTTTAGTGTGACTAAGTATATTATTGGAAATCTAAATTTCCTTATTAGTTGCTTACCTGTGAATTAACTTTACAGTGGGAATTTTCTTTTTGTCTATCTATACCATACTTATATATGTATATCTATTCTCATACCTATACCTATGTCTGCCTTATCTTCATTTTTATCTGAGATAGATTCAATAACTGCCATTTGTTTGACTTAAACCACCTGGTTCATTTAAATATTTTATACAATTTTCAGTGTATTTAAAATGTAGGTTTTGCTAACTTGTAGCAATGTGTACTTAGCAACCTAAATTAAACCTCTTTATAAATATCTACATAGGTTTATAATTAAATCTATTTATATATCTACTTTGTGACCCTGAAGCAAACCAAGTATTAACTTCCTTAGCTTATGACTGTTAAATTACATGTACACAGATTTTACATAAATGTGTACTTGCTAGATTCTGTAAACATGATTCGAAATGGGTTCTGAAGTATCTCCGGCAGAACTAACTTGGAAGAAATCCATGGAATGCAGAGAAACATCACTCTGGTGTTCGTTTGTTTGCTTTTTTTTTTTTTTTACTATACAAATACTCAGACCAAAGTAATCTTTGTAAGACAATTTTAATTTAAAACGAGGAAAAAATGGTAGGAGGCACATGATTACATATATTTTTGAAAGAAAAAATTTCTTTATCAAGAAGATTGGTAGACTCATGGAGTTTTCAAAAAGTTTTCATTGTCATTTTCAAATAATTTTAATCCATTGCCAGTTTTACTGTGCTCATCTTAAATAATTTCTTACTCTTCAACTAGAATTAATGAAATTCCCTAAAGTAGCTGTTTTCAGTTTTGAACCATGAGTAATTACTGTCATTAACAACAAAAATAACAATAGCAAGAGATTTTGATTAATACAGGTAATGGCCATTCCTTGCTCCAGGCTTCTGGAATCATATCCCTCTGCCACAAATGAGGTAACTACATTTTATTATCAATTAAAGTTCTCCATTGACTCCTATTACATCATACAATGTTTTCTTTCTATCTTCTTGATTATTTATTTTCAGCCTCACTAACCATTATTGTATTCCTCTCCCGTAAATGTTAATTAAGGGAGCTCAATAAGTATTTCTTCAATAAACAAATTTTAGATAAAAATATGAAAAGGTAAATCATTATATTCTCTCCTTTCATCCTTTACACTTGCTTCTCATGTTTTAATGCCATTAATATTGAATAGATATGCCCCAAGGGTAGCAAAAACTTATTGCACATTTGTTATGAACCATATTCTGCTATGCATAGAGCATAAGAATAAAAAAGTGCCTGTTGTCTTGCACAAGTCATGTTTTAGAATGGGACGTACGTGCAAACTAATTAGCACGTATTCTAATAACTTAAATTGTTAAGCATATTCATAAATATATTTTAATAGGTTGTTATAGTCCCTGTTCTTCCTGGGTGGTCTAACTTTATGGAAAAAGAAAACATGCTGTTTGCATGAGAATGTTAATAAAGAGCATGTGGTCACAAAAGGTGTGGACGCTTACGTGTTTAGTACTCGATTTTCCTATTTCCTTTATAAAATCATTCCTTTCTTCAGGCCACAAAAATATTTTGTTTGTGTCCCAGAAGATAGCCCAGTGAATCACACATAAAAGCAACCCATAAACATTTGTTGAATTAACCTGGAGAAGTAGCTGACTACATACACCTGGAAAAGAGTCACTGGAAAGTGTTGAGGATCATTATACCTATTTGGGAGCTCAAACACCATAAAATGGTAGCAAAACAAGATGCAAGTAGAAAAAGAGATGGACGTGAGATCCAGATCTATTTAGCATTATTCCTAATTCCCAAAGTACAATAGAATTCAGTTATGCCTCAGTTAATTATTATAATCCCTTAACTATCTAATTAGAAATTTATCATTAAATTTCAAAATTTAAAGGAAAATTAGACAAGGAGAAACATGTGAATAATTTTGTTTTTGCTTGTGCATTTCTACATCTTTTTCTCCCTTGAACTTATTTTGTGTCTTTTTCCTTCTCCTTTCACTTATTAAATGTGATCTAGGTGATTATTCATTCCATTTAATTGAATATCACTTGAATACACTGCTCCCTACTTTTCCAATTTCCTCATGTTTGATGAGGGGTTGCTAAGGAAATCTGCAAATGTGAACTAATTTCCTCAAATTTTATAATTGCCTTTCAGGGAGATATTTATTTATTTATTTATTTAGTTAGTTATTATACAATTTATGTATTTATTTATTTTTTTGTGGTACGTGGGTCTCTCACTGTTGTGGCCTCTCCCATTGTGGAGCACAGGCTCCGGACGCGCAGGCTCAGCAGCCATGGCTCACGGGCCCAGCCGCTCCGCAGCATGTGGGATCTTCCCAGACCGGGGCACGAACCTGTGTCCCCTGCATCGGCAGGTGGACTCTCAACCACTGCGCCACCAGGGAAGCCCAAGGTGTGAAAATTTAATCTTAAAAGATAAATATAGAGCAACTTGAGATGAGGTTCTAAGGAGATTCTAGATTCTTATTATCTATCCTTGTAATAAAACCTCTTTATTATTCCTTCAAAGTTTTTTTTTTAAACCGAATTCCTGATCTGTAGCAAGCAATGCACTATGTGCTAACATAAGAATAAGAAAATTTAACTTGTCAAATATTTGCATATACATGTGATACATACTTGATATATTTATTATCATCATGATTAAAAAATTACTATTTGTTTTGCTTAATTTTACATTGTAAGCATTTTTATATTGATTCTTATTCCTTCCTGTAAAGGAGGAATGAGACGTGTCACTCTGACACATTTCTTAATGCATCTCTCATCATTTACGTGTAAATTTAATAAAAAAATAACTGGGTGTTCTCGGTTCAGTTCCATTCTTGCTTTGGGAATGATTCATTCATGGAGAACAGGAGCTCTCTGTTTCTCTGAGGTTTTAGGTTGTTCAAGGACTAACCGTTTCAGAAAGTGCCTGGCTCTGGTGCTATCTCAAACTTGCTGTTTCAGTCTACGTAATTTGGGGCTCGAAAAGCAAGCTTAGCTGCCTTTCACATTAAGCACCATCTTCAAAGATGGCCTTTATTAATAGTAAGAATGCTATATTTCCTCATGAAATAAGTTGCCAACTTTTGGGGTGAGGTGCATATATGTCATCATGTTTTATAAATATACATGACTTCCTAGTTGTTTACAGGTTTTTTTTTTTTAATGTGATAGTGTTGAATTTTGAAGTATTTTTGCTCTGTATCAGGATGGTTTTCTAACATTTCTTTTTGGATCTACTGTAATGGGGAACTAATGTTAATACATTTGCACATATTGAACCAATCATAAATTCCTTAAGGAGCACACTTTATTTTGACATGTAACCTTTTACTGGGATTTCAGAATCTGTTTCCTAATACTTTGTTTACTTTAATGAAAATACAGTATGCACACAGGAAAACATACATATCAAACCTGTACAGATTGATGATGAATGTATAAAAACTGAACAAACACATGTACTGGCAACCAGATGAAGAAAAATAGCATTATCCCATAATAGTCCTCATTGTGCATCTTTCACATCACTAACCTTTGCCCCATCTTAAGCCAAGGGTAATCATCATCTTTCCTTGGAATAACATAAATTACTTTTGTCTTGATACTTTATATATATATGGAAACAGAGTAAGCAATATTTGTGTCTGGTTTCTTTCACTCAACATTACGTTTGTGAAATCCATTCATGTTGTCTATAGTTTTAATTAATTCCAGTCATCACTACTTGAAAGTCATTATGTAAATATTCCACAAAATATTAATTCAGTTGATTTATGGACTCTCTGATAGTTACTAGTTTGGGATAGAATTAAAGAGGGCTGCTAAAAAAAAAAGTGTGAGAGAGGGTGCTATGAACATTCTAGTAAATAATTCAGGTGAATATACATCATTTCTGTTGAATATGTACCTAGAATTTCTGTGTCATAAGTAATGTCTCTTTGGCTTGCATAAATAATGCCAAAGGGTTTTATAAAGTAGTTGTGCCAATTTATAGTTCACCACAGTGTGTGAGAGTACCAGTTGCTCATCAAAATCTGCAGTTTTCTTTGTTGTCATCCTGAAAAGTGTGTAGTGGTACCTAATCATTGTTGTATCTAACTTTGCCTTGGTGAATAATAAAATTGAGTGCTGTTTCATTGTTTAGTAGCCATTTGTATACTCTTTGCTGAAGTAATTGTTCAAGTCTTTTGCAATTTTCTTCCTAGTTTTTCAGTATTTTTCTTACTGATGTGTAAGAATTTGTATATATTCTGGGTACATGCCATTTGTTGGACATATGTATTATAAATAACTTCTCTAATTTTGTCTTTTCAAGGAAACTGCTTGAAAAGCAGTTTCTCCAGTTATATTTTTCCTTCTGCTTCTGTTTACTTTGGGTTTATTTTGTTCCTCTTTTCTAGCTTCTTATGGTCAAATCTTAGGTTACTAATTTGAGAGTGTTTTATTTTCTAATGAAAGAATTTAGTGCTGCTTTAGCTGCATATGACATATGTTTTTTTATTTTCATTCTGTTCATTATACTTTAATTTTCTTCGAGACTTCCTCTTTAACGTGGATTATTTATATGTATATTGTTTAATTTCTAAGCATTTGGAGATTTTCCTGTTATCTTTCTGTTACTGATTTTACAGTTTATTTCCATTATGGTGAGAAAACATATGCATTCTGTATGATTTCAATTCTTTGAAGTATGTTAAAAATTTTATTATGACCCAAGATATTATATAAGCAGGCTTGGTGAGTGTCCCATTGGAGCTTGAAGACAATGTGTATTCTGCTGTGGTTGTATAGAGTATTCTATAAATATGCAGTAGATTCTGTTGGTTTATGGTGTTGTTTAGTTGAGTTGTTCTATATGCTTGCTATCCAGAGGCCAGTCTGAAACTTGAGCAGAATTCCATACTGTAGTTCACTTCTCAGACTTCTCATGTAGTTAATTATGTTTGGTTCATATGTTGTTCAGGTGTGGTTCTGCTCAGGACTTAATGCAAAAATTTGAAAATCCTTTTCTCCAGCTTGCTCCTCTCTGTCCTCTTCCCCCACTCACTAGCTGGAAGAGAAGACTTGATGCATCATTACTGAAGGGTGTGGATGGAATTCAGGTCTCTATCCACAGTCTCTGTGGTCAGGTTCCATGATGTATTCATTACAAAAAATAAGCATATTCTTTAAAGTATAATATAATATTTTCAATATTTCGTAATAGTATAAAAAATGAACACTAAAATTTTCACACGAAGTTAGCTAGTTATCTTATGGGAAATTATATTAAAAGCATTGTTGATTTTAAGGTATTATTCAATTAATTATTATAAAAAAGGAAAATGTTTCAAATAAAAAGTTACTACTAGATACTGTTGAAAAGATATTTTTGTTACCTGGAGAAGACTTAACATCAGATGTCCGGAAGTGTTTCCATTTTAAATTTATTGGCAAAATGTATACATAATTAGAAAAATTTTGAATATCTGCACACTTCAAGAATCAAAAACTCTTCCAAGTAGAAAGCTTTAGTGGAATTTGAATTGAATTTTTAAGATAACAATTATAATAACTTAATGTATTCTTGAAATATTTTATCATCTAATTTGGTTCCTACTAATAATCTTTGGGTGACTAAATGAATTAAGAGCAGATTTTTTTTTTAAGTAAACTATATATAGGATCATTTAGGGGGAAAACACATTGAAATAGGATTCAATATTCCTAAATCCTAAAAGTATAGAATCTTGGCGTTTAAGGATATGTGTTTCATCTAAAAAACTTACGTGTCTCTGGTAAACTCTCACTAATTTTAAGGCAAAAATGCCAAATGTCAGATTTGAATCCTTTAGAAACATCTAGACAATTCATGTAAGACTCTGTTATATAATTTACCATTGTGTCATAGGTTGCTGTAATGTACTGTAAAGTATTTACTTTCTCATCCAATTCCGCACTAAAGCATAAAATTCTCCAGGGCAAGCACCTTGTCTTATTCATCTTTAAATTCGTAATACCTAACGAAGTGTCTGGAAAAATAACTATGGAAGAGTGAGTAAACATGTGAATAAATACATCCATGCTGTCCCAAATGACAATATTTCCTTCTTTTTAAGGCTAAATAATATTTGATTGTATGTAGCTACCACATATACTTTATACTTTCATCTGTTAATAGACATTTGGGTTGTTTCTGTAGCCTGTCTATTGTGAATAATGCTGTAGTGAACGTGGGAGTGGAAAAGTCTTTGAGATCCTGTTTTCATTTCCTTTGGATTTATAGATAGAAGTAGATTTTCTGGATCATTTGGTATTTCTAATTCTAATTTTCTGAGGAATCTCCATGCTGTATTTATTTGTTTGTTTGTTTGTTTATTTATTTATTGAGAATCTTCAGGTCTGGCGCTTTATTTTATTTTATTTTAACATCTTTATTGGAGTATAATCGCTTTACAATGTTGTGTTAGTTTCTGCTGTATAACACAGTGAATCAGCTATATGTATACCTGTATCCCCATATCTCCTCCCTCTTGTGTCTCCCTCCCATGCTCCCTATCCCACCCCTCTAGATGGTCACAAGGCACCTAGCTGATCTCCCTGTGCTATGCGGCTGCTTCCCACTAGCTATCGATTTTACATTTGGTGGTGTATATATGTAAGTGCTACTCTCTCACTTCGTCCCAGCTTACCCTTCCCCCTCCCTGTGTCCTGAAGTCTGTTCTCTACGTCTGTGTCTTTATTCCTGTCCTGCCCCTAGGTTCATCAGAACCATTTTAAAAAATATTTAATAATTATTATTTATGGTTATAGGAAACAAATTGTAAACAAATTTGCATACATGTTTTGTTGCTGAGATATATGATAGGCTGATCAATAAAAGACTGTCAGGTATAAAAATATCAATGTATTATATCATGATAAAATTCTGTGGGGGAAATGAAATGGAAATATAATTTCAAGGAGTAAAAGGAATGATGTAAAATGTCTGATTGTTAAAGAGCTTGTCTTATACTTTTTAAATGGATGATGGTGGCTGTCACTTCATAATGATATTTTTTTTCAACATCTTTATTGGAGTATAATTGCTCTACAATGGTGCATTAGCTTCTGCTGTATAACAAAGTGAATCAGCCATACGTATACATATATCCCCATATTCCCTCCCTCTTGTGTCTCCCTCGCACCCTCCCTATCCCACCCCTCTAGGTGGTCACAAAGCACCGAGCTGATCTCCCTGTGCTATGCAGCTGATTCCCACCAGTCATCCGTTCTACATTTGGTAGTGTATATATGTCCATGCCACTCTCTCATTTCGTCCCAGCTTACCCTTCCCCCTCCCCTTGTCCTAAAGACCATTCTCTATGTCTACGTCTATGTTGACGTCTTTATTCCTGTCCTGCCCCTAGGTTTTTCAAAAACTCTTTTTTTTTTTTGGATTCCATATATATGTGTTAGCATATGGCATTTGTTTTTCTCTCTTCTGACTTACTTCCCTCTGTGTGACAGACCCTAGGTCCATCCATCTCACTACAAATAGTTCAGTTTCATTTCTGTTCATGGCTAAGTAATATTCCATTGTATAAATGTGCCACATCTTCTTTATCCATTCATCTGTCAGCAGACACTTAGGTTGCTTCCATGTCCTGGTTATTGTAAATAGTGTTGCAGTGAACATTGTGGTACATGACTCTTTTTGAATTATGGTTTTCTCAGGGTATATGCCCAGTAGTGGGATTGCTGGGTCATATGGTAGTTCTATTTTTGGTTTTTTAAGGAACCTCCATACTCCTCTCCATAGTAATTTATCAATTTACATTCCCACCAACAGTGCAAGAGGGTTCCCTTTTCTCCACACCCTCTCCAGCATTTATTGTTTGTAGATTTTTTGATGATGGCCATTCTGACTGGTGTGAGGTGATACCTCACTGTAGTTTTGATTTGCATTTCTCTAATGATTAGTGATGTTGAGCATCCTTTCATGTGTTTGTTGGCAATCTGTATATCTTCTTTGGAGAAATGTCTATTCAGGTCTTCTGCCCATTTTTGGATTGGGTTATTTGTTTTTTTGATATTGAGCTTCATGAGCTGCTTGTATATTTTGGGGGTTAATCCTTTGTCAGTTGCTTCCTTTGCAAATATTTTCTCCCATTCTGAGGGTTGTCTTTTTTTGATCTTTATCGTTTCCTTTGCTGTGCAAAAGCTCTTAAGTTTCATTAGATCCCATTTGTTTATTCTTATTTTTATTTCCATTTCTCTAAGAGGTGGGTCAAAAAGAATCTTGCTGTGATTTATGTCATAGAGTGTTCTGCCTATGTTTTCTTCTATGGGTTTTATAGTGTCTGGTCTTACATTTAGGTCTTTAATCCATTTTGATTTTATTTTTGTGTATGGTGTTAAGAATTGTTCTAATTTCATTCTTTTACATGTAGCTGTCCAGTTTTCTCTGCACTGCTTATTGAAGAGGCTGTCTTTTCTCCATTGTATATTCTTGCCTCCTTTATCAAAGATGAGGTGACTATGTGCCTGGGCTTATCTCTGGGCTTTCTATCCTGTTCCATTGATCTATGTTTTTGTTTTTGTGCCAGTACCATACTGTCTTGATTACTGTAGCTTTGTAGTATAGTCTGAAGTCAGGGAGCCTGGTTTCTCCATTTTCATTTTTCTTTGTCAAGATTGCTTTGGCTATTCGGGGTCTTTTGTGTTTCCATACAGATTGTGAAATTTTTGTTCTAGTTCTGTGAAAATTGTCCTTGGTAGCTTGATAGGGATTGCATTGAATCTGTAGATTGCCTTGGGTAGTAGAGTCATTTTCACAATGTTGATTCTTCCAATCCAAGAACATGGTATATCTCTCCATCTGTTTGTATCATCTTTAATTTCTTTCATCAGTGTCTTATAGTTTTCTGCATACAGGTCTTTTGTCTTCTTTGGTAGGTTTATTCCTAGGTATTTTTTTTTGTTGTTTTTAAAATGGTAAATGGGAGCATTTGCTTAATTTTTCTTTCAGATTTTTCATCATTAGTGTATAGGAATGCAAGAGATTTCTGTGCATTAATTTTTTATCCTGCTACTTTACCAAATTCATTGTTTAGCTCTAGTAGTTTTCTGGTAGCATCTTTAGGATTCTCTGTGTATCATGTCTTCTGCAAACAGTGACAGCTTTACTTCTTTTCCAATTTGGATTCCTTTTATTTCATTTTATTCTCTGATTGCCAAGGCTAAAACTTCCAAAACTATGTTGAATAATAGTGGTGAGATCGGGCAACCTTTTACCTGATTTAGAGGAAATGGTTTCAATTTTTCACCATTGAGAATGACGTTGGCTGTAGGTTTGTCATATATGGCCTTTATTATGTTGAGGTAAGTTCCCTCTGTGCCCACTTTCTGGAGAGTTTTTATCATAAATGGGTCTTGAATTTTGTCAAAAGTCTTTTCTGCATCTATTGAAATTATCATATGGTTTTTCTCCTTCAGTTTTTTATGGTGTATCACATTGATTGATTTGCATATATTGAAGAATCCTTGCATTCCTGGGATAAACCCCACTCGATCATGGTGTATTATCCTTTTAATTCCATGCTGTCTTTAATATCAGCTGCACCATTTTACATTCCCCTCAACACTGTACAAGGGTTTTGATTTCTCCACATCCTGACAAGCATTTGTTATCTTTTGACCTTTTTGATAATAGCCATCCTAAGAAATGTAAGGTGATATCTCATTGTAGTTTTGATCATCGTTTGCCTGATGATTAGTGTTGTTTTGCACCTTTTTATTAAACTTCCCAACTAAGACAAGCCCGGGACCAGGTGGCTTCACTGGTGAGTTCTACCAGACATCTAACAGAAAGTTAATACCAGTATTCTCAAACTCTTCCAAAACATTGGGGAGGAGGGATGGTTCAACATGTGATACACCATGTTAACAGTTGAAGGAGAACTGTCATGTGATCATTTCAATAGATGCATAAAAAGCACGTGACAGAATTCAACAGAATTTTGTAATTAAAATGCTCAATGAATTGGATCCAAAAGGAAAATACCTGAATATAATAAAGGCTATCTATGACAAGTCCAAAGGTAACATCATACTCAAGTCTGAAAAACTAAAATCTTCTGCACAGGAAAGGGAACAATCAATAGGATATAAACACAACCTGTGGAATGAGAGAAACTATTTGCAAACCACATATCTGATAAGGAGTTATTATTCAAAATATATAAGAAATTTATACATCTCAATAGCAATAAAACAAATAACCTGATTTAAAAATGGACAAAGGAATGAATAGATATTTCTCCAAAGTTTACATTGACTTATGAATTGTCTAAGAACTTGCTTGGACTAATAGACTAACAGCAGTCATATTGCAAGAAGAGACTTGAAAAGTACATATGCTTTGGAGCTTGCCTACTTCCTGTTCCTGTGAATATTGCAACTGCCCTCATATGAATAAGCCCAGACAAACTTGTTGAATATATGTGGCCCAGTCAACTCTGTCAACTCAGATGAAACGCCAGTAGCAACTAACAGCACTATCCAATAGACATGTGATTGAGGCCATGCGAAATCAGCCCCCAGCTGACCCACTAGCTGGGGTCTGATGTATACACACACACACATATATAAAACATAGCATGCAGTTATGCTATGTAACACATATATGACATATATAACCATTATAAATATAGTACTTAACATAATGCCTGTAAACTAGTAACTAACTTCTCAAGCCATTTTAGTCATTGCTACTGCTACTTCTACTTTTAAATCTCAATATAACAATTGCCATGGTTTTTCAAACAAGAAACATAATGAAATTGGAAAGGATTTGCTGAGAATAATATGGTTTCTATCTTTAATTTTAAATATCTAGGTATTATATTATGTGTATTATAACATCTATAGATATCTTTATGCATATGTTTTATATGTGTTGAATATTTGAATATTTATATACATAACTATTTAAACGGATATTTTTATATGTTCCCCCATATGTCACACAAACAAGAACTCTTTTTTTTAATTTAGGTATAATTGACATATAACATTATATTAGTTTTAGTTGTACAACATAATGTTTTGATATTTGTACATTTTGCAAAACGATCACCACAGTAAGTCTAGTTAACATTTGTCACCATACATAGTTAGAAACAAATCTGTGTGTGTGATGAGAACTTTTAAGATCTACTCTTTCAAGAACTCTTACCCTATGTAGCTAAGAAAATTTTTTCAGTGCTGCTTGGATCTTCTTCTATATACTCAGTATTTTTCTAATTAAAATAAATGCTCCTTCTCAAATTATTCTGTTGTAATCTCCAGTAATTAGCCTCCTCCTAACCCCCAGCAATATTAACGTACTTAACACAGGTCACTATTTAAATTTCCATTTCTTACTGAAGTCTAAAATGCTCATTATCAGCAGTATAATCTGAATTGCATGATAGCACCTTGTCTTAATTTGACAGGCAGAGGGGTGGCTTTCTTTAATTAGGACTAAATTAATTAGAGGTCAAAAGAAAAAAAATTAATTGAATTATATCTTTGCCAGTAATAAATTTGTCGTGGTAGCTTGGGATACATACAAGCTCTCCATTCCAAGGCAAGGTCAATGTAATTTTTACAGAAGTTAAAATTTAGTTGAATTTTAAGGGGATTTTTCATTCCACAAAGAGTAGAGTCAGTATATTTCAGGCAAAAACGTCCTGGCACAAAGGCTGGGATCAAATAGAAAATTATCCAATTTGACCTATTGGTGATTTTCATTTGTTAATATATTTATTATGTTTTAATAAATGGATTTTTAAAAATATGTATACGTTCAGCACTCTGTATATAGCTACAGTCCATCCAGACGTATTGGCAAAGTTGTCCTGAAGAGAAATCTGATCACTGATCATGGATATGGTGTATTTGGGGGTAAAATGACTAAATATTCTTATAAATACTCCTGCCTCTTTTTGGAAGAGGTTGGATTGAGAGTTTGATGTATCTTGAGCAAGGAAGGTCAGCTGTACTACCTGGAGCTCTATTCACTGAAGCAGCTTGGAGCAGAAACATGTGAAAGAAGTTACAAGCTTCTGGGGCACCACAAAGAAGTTCACTTAATTTGTCCTATTTAGAATTTAATTATAGATTCACTGCTATATTTATTTTGAGAGGAAAAGAAAATCTCAGTATTTCCAAAGTATTTTGAAATCTTCAGTATTAAGTTACAGTGTTTAAACGTTATTACTGAAAGTCGCCTCTACAAACTTCGGAAAAATATTAAAGTGAGTTTGGGTTGATTATACTTTGACAGCTAGAATCAAGAGATATTATTTCTCAGCTTCTTGAACCATTTTAATATTGCTGAGCCCATGCTGTCCATGGTGAATTATTAGAAGTCATACCATGCTCAGTTTCGAAGAAAAATATTCATTTCACCCAACCTCAGTACCATTGCTTTGTTTGGTTTTTATAGCATCTAACAGATTTTGTCATCTGGAAATTTATATTGCTGTAAAACTGGCAGAAAAGTACTTAGAAAAGAGTATATGAGGCGGTCTAAAGCTACTCTGAATAATCAAAGGAGGACACCCGAGGCCATTCAGTTACTACTACCTTAGTTTCAGCTATTTAAAACTTGCATCCACAGATCCTGCAACAGTGGTACATCTTATACACACAAAAAAAACCATGACTAGTTTCTTCTTATAACATTTATAGGAGTGGTTAATATAACTGAAATATATATATTGAAATATATATGATATATAATAATGAAATATTATATATATAAGTAGTTGGAAAAAGAAATGACTGAATTTACCAAAAAAAAAAAAAGATCACCCTATATTTCAGTAAAGATGCACACTAATTACATACAGCTCCACTACTATGGGATAATATTAGGGATACTTTTCAAATAGGCACAATTGATTCTTTCCTTCAACTAAGTGGCATATGTACATATAGTTATTTCACACTATGTACTGTGCAAAACACAGAAGACAGTGTAGTGAATGGGACATGAGCCTGATCCTTGCATTGCTTATGGTTCAGTACAAAGATGAAAGGAAGCTATATCATATGCCAGATTTGATCAGTGATGTCTAGAGTGACAGTAATATCCCACTCCTGGTCTAGTAACTTTTAATAAAAAAGAAAAGAAAGAGGAGGAAGAGGAGGAGGAGAAAAAGGAATAGAGGAAGGATAAAAGAAGGGTGCTGCATTTGAATTGTAGGTGAACAAATCACTGATAATTTGATGACCCTTAGCTTCTCTATATCTGTAAGGTGAAGAAAAATCATACTGGCCCCCATCTACCTCACTTGATTATAGAAATTTAGTAAAATATATGAAATGTTTAAACTCAGAATTTCGCTACTTCATTTAGGTAGTATTATGATATTTTACATGTGAACAGAGATGCATGTTGGCTGGCTAGAATGCAGTAATTACTATGTCTGATTGAAATTTATTATTTCTTTTTATAGTGAGTAATAGTTTGTGCTTCGCCTAGTTTAGACATTCACAAAGGACCAGTTTCCATATTCTATAGCCCCTAGGGGGAAAAAAGGTACATGGAAACAAAATGAGGCACAAAAAATTTTTTAAATGATCTCTTTCTTCTTTATTTTTCCAATTAGAAAAGTAAAGCTTAACATATTGTGCAATGCCATGGTTTGAATATATGAGACCATTTAGATGCTTGAAACATTTATTAAACACATTAATTTATTCTTTCACTTATTAAATAAATATTTATTGCAAATCTACTGTGTTAGTAGGTAAGTAAAATTCAAAATAAATTTAAGAAAATTTCTTTCTATCTGGGAGTTTGCACACCAACCCAGATTTTTATGTCAGTCAACCAAGGCCAAACTGTGGCATATTGGTATTAGATTATGATCACAGTTTTACTTGCAGACAAAAGGCATTTGAAATATCATAGCATGGCAGTGTATTGGAAACAATCTCTGGCAGGTTATTCCATCTCTGTAAGACTCAGACTCTTCCACATGGAGGATGAATGGAAATGTCAAAGGAGAATAATAATAATATATATCGTAAGGAGTTGTCAAATTAAATGAGGTAATAGTAAAGTGCTTTACACAGTATTTGACATACACTAAGTATTTGATAAACGATAGTTATTATTTTTATATTATGTCAAGCACATATTTAATCATTTGTTCTACTTTATAAAAGGAGCACTCTTCTAAAATGAAGAATAATAAAGACAAGAAAATTTCAGGGTAATATGAAATGTTAGAAATACTTTATATAGTTTCATTTTTATGTTTCAGTCAGCTGTGAAAACTTGGAAAATTAACACTATTTTGCTCCCTCTTCTAATAGCATCATAAAATTGTAGAAAGAAAAAGGTTGTAGAAAAAAATCAATGACATAATGTAGGCAACCAGAAATCCCTTACAAAAAAAAACCAGGCCTTTGTTTGGAAAAATGTTTAAATAAATACTTTGAAGTAGCAGATGAGATGCTGAGAATAGGAATCTAAAACTCTTTCTCCTTTCCCAAGTTGTCTTTGTGAGAAAATGAGAACTTTATTCCTGAGAAACATTTGTATTTACTTCTGAGAGAAAAGAAGAAAACAGGGGAAAAATGGAGGACACAGAACTGATGGACAGAAGGAAGGAACCAGATGTAAATATAGTAAAATAGTTACATCATTAGATAATGCTGCTGCTTATTTTTGTGTTGCTGTTAATAAGACTTTCAGTTTCCTCAACTCCTCCCATTTTAGTGCTGATGACTCTGCACAATTTTGTTACCCTTTAATTATTTTTAGGACTCTAAATATACCATGCTTCCATGTTGTGATGTCCTATGATGGAAAACAGAAATCTAAAAATTTTGAAATACATGGCTTGATTAATCAATCAAGTCTAGTTTACGTAATGACACAGTATTGCCCTTTTCAGGACATTAAATCAATTCTTGTTTTGCCTAATAGCATCAGAAATGTCTGTTTAGATCTTCCGCCCATTTTTTTTTTTTTTTTTTTTTTTTTTTGCAGTACGCGGGCCTCTCACTGTTGTGGCCTCTCCCATTGCGGAGCACAGGCTCCGGACGCGCAGGCTCAGCAGCCATGGCTCACGGGCCTAGCCGCTCTGCGGCATGTGGGATCTTCCCAGACCGGGGCACGAACCCATGTCCCCTGCATTGGCAGGCGGACTCTCAACCACTGTGCCACCAGGGAAGCCCCCGCCCATTTTTTGATTGGGTTGATTATTTTCTTGATATTGAGCTGCATGAGCTGTTTGCATATTTTGGAGATTAATCCCTTGCTGGTTGCATCATTTGCAAATATTTTCACCCATTCTGAGGGTTGTCTTTTTATTTTGTTTATGGTTTCCTTTACTGTGCAAAAGCTTTTTAAGATCCCATTTGTTTATTTTTGTTTTTATTTTCATTACTCTAGGAGGTGGATCGAAAAAGATCTTGCTGTGATTTACATCAAAGAGTGTTCTGCCTATGTTTTCCTCTAAGAGGTTTATAGTGTCTGGCCTTACATTTAGGTCTTTAATCCATTTTGAATTTGTTTTTGTGTATAGTGTTAGGGAATGTTCTAATTTCATTCTTTTACATGTAGCTGTCCAGTTTTCCCAGCATCACTTATTGCAGCAACCGTCTTTTCTCCATTGTATATTCTTGCCTCCTTTGTCATTGATTAATTGATCATAGGTGTGTGGGTTTATTTCTGCGCTTATCCTGGGTTTATCCTGTTCCATTGATCTATATTTGTTTTTGTGCCAGCACCATACTGTTTTGATTACCGTAGCTTTGTAATATAGTCTGAAGCCAGGGAGCCTGATTCCTTCAACTCTGTTTTTTTTGTCTGTTTGTTTTTTGTTTTTGTTATTTTTCTCAAGATTGCTTTGGCTATTAGAGTCTTTTTTGTTTCCATACAAATTTAAAAATTTTTTGTTCTAGTTCTGTGAAAAATGTCATTAGTAACTTCATAGGGATTGCATTGAATCTGTAGCTTGTCATGGGTAGGACAGTCATTTTGACAATATTGATTCTTCTAATCCAAGAACAATTCACTCCTGAGTTTAAAATAATGTGAATCTTTCTAGCTCCAGATAGTAAAATCACCTAGTAAAGATGTCATCATACCAGTGTAAGCCTGTTATAATGCCTTTGTTGCCCACATTATCATTTGCCACTGAAACGGACCATGACTTTCTCCTTGAGGAAATGGTTGATTTCACGTTTGGGGCAGGAAACATACAGCTAGTGCTGGCATATCTCATTTTAGCAGAAAGCAAGGAATTTTAATGTGGTTGTGTCAAGAAAGCCAGGAGCCAGGTTGAAAGGGCTCATAGTACTCAGGTTGTAATAATTATCAAAATAAGAATAATGATCGCAACAAATGGAGATATATTGAATCGATAACCTGATATGAGTCCATAATCACACCACAAATATAAAAGATACCTTCAATTTTTAGTGCTGCTATTTATAATTTAAATAAATCTTTAGATTTAACTTTTGGTTTAGTATGTGTTGGGTCTTGACTTCATTGTTATCTAGTAATGCAGTTATAAGGGAAGACAACCATAGCTCTTACACCTTGTATCTATTTGATAGGGAGCATATTAAGCACATACCAAAAAAGTCATTGTTTTATGAGTTTGATGACGTCCCAAATTTCTCCTCTCCCCTTCCAAAGAGCTCCAAGAGGACCTTCTATTAAAGTTTCACTGGAGGCTTATTCTGATGGTAAGATTTAAGTATTTATTTTCCATTTGGAGTCCAGTGGAACAGATTGTCCAAAAAGCAGCTCCAGGCAAGACCTCTTCAGAATCCCACCTAGGGTCTTATTGGGTTAGATGTGCACAGTTGGATACAAGGTATCTTTATGCCTTGTTCATAGGCAAATGACAGTGCTGTGCAACGTGTGTAGTCAATGCATAAGTGTTAATCTTCTCCAGTTTCATCAATGAAAAATAAATTTTAATATCTACTGTCATTCTTTACAAAGCCTCTGATGATAACCAGTGATCCATATGGATTTATGCTGCCTATCAAAAAGATTTCCCCAAAAAGAACATAATATTTATAAATGACCAAATTGCCTTAGCTTTGTTTATAATAGCAACCTAAACAATTCAGTGAGCCTGCACTCAAATGTTGTTAGATTTTAAGGAAACTAGATTTAATACCTAGTCTTACCTCCAAGTGTCCTTGCCATGCTTCATGAGAATCCCCAGGCCACTGGTACCTGGAAGGCAAGCTTCTTTTTTAGGTAGTCCACGCTTCCGTTCATGGTCTTGGTGTTGGACTTCCCATAGAACTCAGAATCTCCCCAGGACTCTAGCGTCGTGATCTCCTATGACTTAGTTCAGAAAGCCATGAGGAAGCAGCCTGGTAGCTAGGTGGGCAAAGCCACCACCAGCCCTGTCCTGTGTGGCCACTACCACGCACCAGGTTTCCAGAGGTGATAGGCTGGTCAGAGCCCTTCCCTGCCCTTCCCAGCCCACCCACCTCAACCCATAGATCAGGGAGGCTGCAGCAAGTAGAAGCAGTTGGGTTCTTTTATATCAAGACATCAAAATACCAAACAGGAATTTGGGGGAACCACACTCTTTACTATTTAAGCCACAAGCAAGCCTTATTGACACCCCCTAACTGTGTGCCTTGCACCGAGTGGAAAATAAACTCCAAGTGGCCAGGAAAATAGAAAAACCCAAAAAACAAAAAACAGGCCCATTCTTCTGGGCAAATGATACAATAAAATCTCTTGTTGGTTATTACAAATAGGTCCTAAGTTACGTTATTTCCTGGCAAGCATGACATTCCAGTTATCTATTCATTGCATTGTAATATGGCCCCACCACAGTTGGTAGCTTGAAACAGTCATTTTAGTGTCTCTCGTGGTTTCTGTGGGTAGGGATATAGGAAGAGTTTGGTCGGGTAGTTCTAGTTTGGGTTTCTTTTATGGTTGTGGTCAAATATCAGCTACAGCTGGGACAGCTAAGGGCAGAAGTACTTAGGCTGGCTGGACATCTTTCTGTCTCTTTCACGCTCTTGCTCTCACTCACTTTTCATGTAGTATCAGGGTTTCTTCATAAGTTCTCTTAGTTGGGTGAGTTTGGGGCTTCCTCACAACATGACAGCCTCAAAGCAGGAAGCCTCTTTACAGTTTCAGTAAAATATCTGACATTATTTTCATTCTGAGCAGCATACAGTAATACTTCGGCAAGTATTATTTAGTCTATATATACAAATCTGTAGGAGCTTCAGTTTAAAAATCTTGAATTAGAGTTATGTATGTTTGTCTGCTACTCTAAGACAGAAACCCTCAGCTCACCTCCACCTTTTCTGTTTGTATAACCTTGAAAAATTTATCTAACCTCATTAGGCCTAAATTTCCTCACTTGTAAATTACAAATAAAAGTAGTATCTCATAGAGTTATTGTGAATGTAATGCATGTCAGTCTTAACAATAACATCAAGTAACAGATGTGTTTGAATGTACAGGTGAGGAATCCAAGGTACATGGTAATGGGTCATTATATATGAATATAATAAACAAGGCTCAGAAAGATTAAATAATTTGACCCAGATCATATAGAGAGCAACTGAAAGAGCCAGTCATGAATGGTTATTTTATTTGTTTGCCTGTTTTTCCACTTTAAAGCTTAGGTTCTTAGACTTTGGAAAAACTATTTGTAACTTGGTGCCTTAATAACAGAGCTGAGGGAATTGGGGAGAGATTGTTAAAGAGTACAAACTTGCAACTGAAGATGAATTAGTTCTGGAGAGCTAACGCACAGCATAGAGATTATAGTCAAAAACGCTGTATTATATATATATTTTGAATATATACAAAATTTAGTGTTTGCTAAAACAGTAGATTAAATGTTCTCACCACAAAAAAGAAATGAGAATTATGTAAAATGTTGGCAGTGTTAGCTAAAGCTGTGGTGGTCATCATACTGCAATATATAAAGGTATCTAATCAACATGTTGTGAACCTTAAACGTACACAGTTATATGTCAGTTGTATCTCACTAAAAAATAATGGGGCTGGGAATGGGAAATAAACCATAAATGGAGGATTTTAGGAATACATCACAGCACTTTTGAAAAATGAGCCATCAGTATGGTACATAATTATTTATAAATATCCTCTTGGTCAAGCCAAATAATGAAAAAATCTGACCATGTCTTTGGGTTTCATCATCTCTACGTTATTTAGGCAGTACTATCTAGATCAAATCCACATAGAAATGAGTCCCAGTAATGATAACAACAATAATAATAGCTAACAATCATTGAATATATTCCGTGTTACTTTTTTTCAGGCATTATTCGAATAGTACTGCATATTTTAACTCACTTAAGTTTTACCATAACTCTATGAGGTAAGTTACAATAATTATTCAAATTTAATAGGTGAGGGAACTGAAACCCAGATCTGTTAAGTAATGTACAAATATCACAAAGTTAATTAGTAAGGAATGTGTTTCAAGTCTAAACTGTTCACCTCTGGTTCCTGCTCTGAACCATTACATAACAAATTATGCCCAGATACAACAGAAACATCTTCAAGCATGAACAAAGAGTAAGACCCTTCTTTAGTCTTCCATTCTATACTTTGAGGCACAAGTTAATGAAAGAATCACTCCTTATAAATTTGAAGATAACTGACATGGTTCCTTGCACCTGACTGTACCTGAACTGCTTTACAATGTGCTTCATCAGTGTGCATTGTAGAAATCTTGCCTGATCACTACCTGGGGAGCAGTCTTACTGATTCAACACACATGCCTTCTTTATCTGAAATCTCCCACAGTTTCTGTGTAGGCTCAAGTTAAATAAATCTTAGGTCTCTCTAATGAATGACCATGGTTCCAACCATGGTTAGACCATGGTTCTAAAAATGACTGTTTTTCTAAAAATGAGCTTAAAATATGAGTCCAGACAAGTTTGTAAATTTAAGACTCATGGTATCAGTATTTCTGTGTGATGGTATAACTGCCTGCTTGATTGCATAAATACTCAAGGGTGCATCTAACAGGTTTCCAAGTTAATTATGTCCACAGAATACCCAGGGTGGGGATGGAAATCCACATGCTTCCACCCTTAGTATCTGGCTACCCTGTAATTGCCCAAGGACATTAAAATGTTTCTTATAATGGTGAGTAGTACAGTACACACATGCCTACATAATAATAAATTATTTCAGCAGCTCAGAGTGGCCCAAAATAATCATATTAGGACAGATTAATAGTTTAAAGAGTGAGAGTACAAAAATTTCCCCAAGAGTAACATGGAATAAAAAAATCATTTGTAATGAAAATTGAGTTTAAATATGAATTTAGTTCCCTAGAACAGCATAACTGAAATATTCCTATATGATCTAATTTTAGCCATTCTTCCCACATTACTTAAAATTTCTGTGGAGAGTTAGTAATTTAAATCCAAAATGACAATGATTAGACAAAATTTTTGAAGTGATTTTTTTTCTTTTTTTTCTCTTAGAGACCAAAGCCACCCATCCCCATTTGTTTTTTATTTTCCCCTGCAAAGAATATTTGCTTTGAGAAACAATGAAACACTGGATTTTTGAGTTTTAAGTTTCTATAATTTATTTATCTTGACTATGAAAAGTTAAAGGAGTTGAGAATTTTTAAATTGACTTTAAGAATTTGAGGAATAATGATAATACTAGTGAGAATTACATGGATAATACTAAAAGAAGATTTTACAGTTTCTATGAAGTCTAGATAAGAATATACCTTACATGATAGCTGAACTACCTGAAAGTTAATACAGTTTGATTGTTGCTAAATATTGGAATGGATGTCTGAAACAGTTTACAGAATATTTCCTTTTCACAGGTTGTAAAAAAAACAAAAAAAAGATCCAATTAGCACTCAATTCAAAGTTTCCCTCGATCCTCCTTTTTTTTGGGGCTCGTAGTCGTATTGCCAGTATAACTTTGACTGATTGACTCTTAATTCATCCACCACTACTCTTTCTTTGGCTGTGAGTGGTATTCTTAAGTCAAAGAATGTGTTCTTAAACTTTTAAAGCACAGATTTGCAATAATTAACTTTTAAATGAGTACACGAGAGAAAATAATTCTGCTTTACTGTCAACTTGTTGGGTATACCATCATGATAATGTGCTCTAACAAGAATTGTATCCAGTGAATGCTAAAAAAAAAGCTGTATTATCTTGCCCTCCTGGTAATAATTTAACCTTACCCAAACAGAGGGGTCCAGCCTTTATGCTTGGCTCCTGGGAGGTAATCTCTAACCCCTGAAAAAATTATCCTTGTCTGTCTGGGAGCCTTGAGTCGACCAGATGTAATAACAACGTGAATTAGGGTGTATTGGAGGTGTTAGGTCACATGGTATAGGCTCAGCTTACTGAGGGGTTAGAGACTGAAGTCAGCCACATGGCCAGCCAACCAGGTTTATGTGATCAAGCCGCAATGAAGATTCTGGACAATAAGGCTCAGGAGAACTTCCCTGCTTACAAATCCTCTACGCACGTTGTTACAAATCAATGCCGGGAACGTAATGCTGTTTATGACTCCATGGTAGGAGAACCACAGGAAGCTCCACAATTGAAACTTTCCTAGACTCTGCCCCATACATCCCTTCTCTTGGCTGATTTTAATCTGTTTCCTTTCCTTTCAATAAACTGTAACTGCAAGTAGAACAGCTTTCAATGAGTTCTGTGAGTCCTTCTAGCAAATTATTGAACTTGAGGTTTTGGGAGACCCTTGAACTTACAACTGGTGTCAGAAATGAGGGTAATCTTGTGGACTATTCTTTCTCAAACTCTGCAGCCTCCTACTCACAAAGGATCAGAAATACTAACAACAAATGTTTCTTATTATGCTGATGCAGTTTTATAGTGAAATCCCTTTTAGCAGGTGACCATGAAAATTCTCTTTGAAGAGACTTATGTGTAGTCAAGGAATGAAAGAAATGGCCTTTCTTTCTCTTATTGATTCCATTATCTGAAACCACACAGAGATTATTTTTTAAATGCTGTGATCAATAGAGTTTAAACAAACACACAGTAAGTTCCTAATATTGTTCTAAAATGAAACTATAATGAAAACACACCTGTGGCTGATATAATCTTGCCATAAAGAATTTACAAAAATCTTACATGATATGACATATACAGATACCTATAATTACAGATAGAAATACAAGGCACAGGGTGCCTTTACTCCTCATCATCACCAATAGTTGCTATCTCTTGTCATTTATCTTTTTTATGATAGTCACTCTAAGAGTTGTGAGGTGATACCCCCTGGGGTTTTTTTTTTTTTTTAATGCATTTACTCTTTTTTTTTTTTAATATTTTCTTTTTTTTTTGACAGTTTTGCTTTATTTATTTATTTATTTATTTATGGCTGTGTTGGGTCTTCGTTTCTGTGCGAGGGCTTTCTCTAGTTGTGGCAAGCGGGGGCCACTCTTCATCGCGGTGCGCGGGCCTCTCACTGTCGCGGCCTGTCTTGTTGCGGAGCACAGGCTCCAGACGCGCAGGCTCAGTAGGCGTGGCTCACGGGCCCAGTTGCTCCGCGGCATGTGGGATCTTCCCGGACCAGGGCTCAAACCCGTGTCCCCTGCATTGGCAGGCGGACTCTCAACCACTGCGCCACCAGGGAAGCCCCGCCCTGGTTTTAATTTGCATTTCCCTGATGATTAGTGATGTTGAACACCTTTTCATATACTTGTTCGCCATTTGTATGTCTTCTTTGAAAAATGGCTCTTAAGTTCCTCTGCCTGATTTTTAATCAGATTGTCTTTTCTTGCCTTTGACTTGTATGAGTACTTTATATATTTTGGAAAGCAATCCCTTATCAGATATATGGTATGTAAATGTTTTCTATGATTTTATAGGCTGCCTTTTCATTATGTTGATAATTTCTTTTGCTCTGAAGAAGCTTTTTCCTAATAAAAGTACAGGATCAGATAGCTTCGCTGGTGAACTCTACCAAACATTGAAGAAGAATCGATACCAAGTTTTCGCAAACTCCTTCAATGAATTGAAGAGGAGGGAACTCTTCCAAACTCATTTTATGAGGCCAGTATTACATTAATACCAAAGCAAGTTAAGGACACTACAGAAAAAGAAAATCCAGGCCAATGTCCACAATGAACATACATGCAAAAGTCGTTAACAGAATATTAGCAAACCAAATTCAAAAGTATATTAAAAGAATCATATGCCATGGTCAGGTGGAACTTATTCCAGGTGTGCAGGGATGTTTTAGCATCTGCAAATAATTCAGTGATATACTACATTAATGAAATGAAAGATATAAATGATATAATCATCTCAATAGATGTAGAAAAAGCATTTGACAAAATTCAACATCCATTCATTATAAAAACTATCAACATTTAGAGAAGAGCTAACACCTATCTTTCTCAAAATCTTCCAAAATATAGCAGAGGGAGGAACACTCACAAACTCATTCTACAAGACCACCATCACCCTGATACCAAAACCAGACAAAGATGTCACAAAGAGAAAACTACAGGCCAATATCACTGATGAACATAGATGCAAAAATCCTCAACAAAATACTAGCAAATAGACTCCAACAGCACATTAAAAGGGCCATACACCATGATCAAGTGGGGTTTATCCCAGGAATGCAAGGATTCTTCAATATATTTAAACCAATCAATGTGATACACCATATAAAAAACCATATGATCATCTCAGTAGATGCAGAAAAAGCTTTTGACAAAATTAAACACCCATTTACGATAAAAACCCTCCAGAAAGTAGGCATAGGAGAACTCACCTCAACATAATAAAGGCCATATCTGACAAACCCACAGCCAACATAGTCCTCAGTGGTGAAAAACTGAAACTATTTCCACTAAGATCAGGAACAAGACAAGGCTGCCCACTCTCACTACTGTTATTCAACATTGTTATGGAAGTTTTAGTCACAGCAATCAGAGAAGAAGAAGAAATAAAAGGAATCCAAATCAGTAAAGAAGAAGTAAAGCTGTCACTGTTTGCAGATGACATGATACTATACATAGAGAATCCTAAAGATGCTACCAGAAAACTATTAGAGCTAATCAATGAATTCGGTAAAGTTTCAGGATACAAAATTAATGCACAGAAATCTCTTGCATTCCTATACACTAGTGATGAAAAATCTGAAAGTGAAATTAAGGAAACACTCCCATTTACCATTGCAACAAAAAGAATAAAATACCTAGGAATAAACCTACCTAAGGAGATGAAAGACCTGTACACAGAAAACTATAAGACACTGATGAAAGATATTAAAGATGATACAAACAGATGGAGAGATACACCATGTTCTTGGATTGGAAGAATCAACATTGTGAAAATAACTCTACTACCCAAAGCAATCTACAGATTCAATGCAATCCCTATCAAGCTACCAATGACATTTTTCACAGAACTAGAACAAAAAATTTCACAATCTGTATGTAAACACAAAAGACCCTAAATAGCCAAAGCAATCTTGAGAGGGAAAAACGGAGCTGGAGGAATCAGGCTTCCTAACTTCAGACTATACTACAAAGCTATAGTAATCAAGACAGTATGGTACTGGCACAAAAACAGAAAGCTAGATCAATGGAACAGGATAGAAAGCCCAGAGATAAACCCACGCAGATAGTCACCTTATTTTTGATAAGGGAGGCAAGAATATACAATGGAGAAAAGACAGCCTCTTCGATAAGTGGTGCTGGGAAAACTGGACAGCTACATGTAAAAGAATGAAATTAGAACACTCTCTAACACCATACACAAAAATAAACTCAAAATGGATTAAAGACCTAAATGTAAGGCCAGATACTTTAAAACTCTTAGAGGAAAACATAGGCAGAACACTCTATGATATAAATCACAGCAAGATCCGTTTTTACCCACCTTCTAGAGAAATGGAACAAAACCAAAAATAAGCAAATGGGACCTAATGAAACTTAAAAGCTTTTGCACAGCAAAGGAAACCGTAAACAAGACAAAAAGACAACTGTCAGAATGGAAGAAAATATTTGCAAATGAAGCAACTGACAAAGGATCAGTCTCCAAAATTTTCAAGCAGCGCATGCAGCTTAATATCAAAAGAAACAAACAGCCCAATCCAAAAATGGACAGGAGACCTAAATAGACATTTCTCCAAAGAAGATATACAGATTACCAACAAACTCGTGAAAGAATGCTCAACATCATTAATCATTAGAGAAATGCAAATCAAAGCTACAATGAGGTATCACCTCACACCAGTCAGAATGGCCATCGTCAAAAAATCTGCAAACTATAAATACTGGAGAGGGTGTGAAGAAAAGGGAACCCTCTTGCACTGTTGGTGGGAATGTAAATTGATAAATCAGTATGGAGAAGAGTATGGAGGTTCCTTAAAAAACCAAAAACAGAACTACCATATGACCCAGCAATCCCACTACTGGGCATATACCCTGAGAGAACCATAATTCAAAAAGAGTCATGTACCACAGTGTTCACTGCAGCTCTATTTACAGTAGCCAGGACATGGAAGCAACCTAAGTGTCCATCGACAGATGAATGGATAAAGAAGATGTGGCACACATATACCATGGAATATTACTCAGCCATAAAAAGAAACAAAATTGAGTTATCTGTAGTGAGGTGGATGGACCTAGGGTCTGTCATACAGTGTGAAGTAAGTCAGTAAGAGAAAAACAAATACTGTATGCTAACACATATGTATGGAACCTAAGGGAAAAAAAAAGATTCTGCAGAAGTTAGGGGCAGGACAGGAATAAAGATGCAGACATAGAGAATGGACTTGAGGACATTTGGAGGGGGAAGGGTAAGCTGGGAAGAAGTGTGAGAGTGTCATGGACTTATATATACTACCAAATGTAAAATAGATAGCTAGTGAGAAGCAGCCCCATAGCACAGGGAAATCAGCTCAGTTTTTTGTGACCGCCTAACGGGGTGGGATAGGGCGGGTGGGAGAGAGACGCAATTGGGAGGAGATATGGGGATATATGTATATGTATAGCTGATTAACTTTGTTATAAAGCAGAAACTAACACACCATTTTAAAGCAATTATACTCCAATAAAGATGTTAAAAAAATAAAATAGAGTGATAATGTGGAAAAAAATCTTCAGTGAGCTATGCACATAATTAGACATTACTCCTGTCACAATGAATCTCCTTTGTGAACATTCTGATGCACCTTGACATGGAGTGCTCAAGCTGGGTGGCTTGCCTTTAAATAAGGATCTGCTGGCTAATTCACATTAACTTTTCTTGTATTTCTGATCATTTCAGAGACACTCCTTTTTAAAAAGCCACTTCTGAAGATAAGAGATTCCCCTGTTTCGGATATTGCTTTTCAGTGGAAGGATTTTGGAAATGTCAGGTGGAATTTCTTATTTTCACAATGTCTCTCCTTTCATTCCATGCAATGGGGCACAAAGATGAGGTGCATAGGAATGCTAAACATCCTTCATTGCACATGATAGTCCTGCTCAGTAAATAATTGTCCTGCCCAAAATATAGGTAATGTCTGTGGTAACTAGCCTCCAAGATGGCTCCAGATATTCCCTACCTCATGGTGTTCACAGATGTGTATTCCCATTTCACATACCAGGATTGATCTGTGTGATCAACAAAATATGGAAGAAGAATTGGTACATCACTTCTAAGATTAGGTTATAATATACAGTGCCTTCTTTCTTGGTTGCACATTGTTTCTCTCTCTGTCTCTCTCTCACATACCTTGCTCTGGAGGAAGCCAGTTTTCCTGTCATAGGATATTCAGTTTGCGTAAGGTGATGTCCACAAGTCAAGGAACTAACGTCTGTAGCCAGTAGCTAATAAGGAACTAAGGTCTGCCAACAGCAATGTGAGTGAGCTGGGAAAACTGTCTTCTGGTCCCAGTGGAGCAGTCATATGACTGCCATCCCATCCAACAGCTTTATGGCAATTTCATGCAAGACCCTGAACCAGAACCAGTTCACGTAAGCCTCTCCCAGATTCCTGACCCTGAGAAAATTTGAGATAAATGATTCTTTATTTAATCTGATAGATTTTGAGATGATTTGTTATGCAACATTAGATAACTAATACAATGTCCCTGCTGACAGGTCTGGTGGCAAATATTTTATTTATCTGAAAAATCTCAAATATATGGATACTTGGTCTAGTTGTTTTCTGTACAAAACCTAAAATACTGTCTCCTGACAAGTAAAATTTTGATTCTTTTTATGTGATCTTATCTTTAGTATAGCTTATAAATGATGTCATGTGAAATACTTCATAGTCTACTTTTTTTAACCATGTAATATTTTATAATATATATATATATATATTATTACACCATATTTTGAAATATTAAAATTTCTGTGTGGTATTTTGGATGAATTATTGGATATGGCCCATGTTAATTGTTAGTCTCCCACATATCCAATTTAAAACCTTTCTCTTTGGTGGTATAAATTGCCATAGATTGGATATTTAAAAATTAATTGAATCACTGGCAGGACAGGAAAAAGAGTATGAAACCATCCCACTTCATATAGACCTGAAATTCATCTCTTTAGTGTTCAATAAATGGTTGAGAAATATCACCTGTGTTTGAAAAATCTCTTACTTATTTATCCTATTGAAATATTCAGGTATCACTTTACATGTAGTTGATAACCACATTGATTAAAATTATATTCATGGAGATTAGAGTGGAAATTTTTCCTATATTTATAATAACTTTGCAGATCAGTACCATGAGGGGAGACACAATAATCTGTGTCTCAGTATTTCCCTCTGTGGCTCAGAAATGTAAACATTTACATGGCCTGTTTTTGTGGATGAAGTTCAACTTCACTTTTACTGTTTGGATCGATCTTGTCCCTGGCTGACTCTAGGAAAAAAAGGGATATGAGAGGTTTTTGAAAATTAAAAAAGAAAAACAAGTCAAAATAAAGTAAAAAATATTTAATATAATGAGTTACAGTAAAGATTCTATGAATAATTATATATAACAAGATAATCATCCATCAACATTGGCTAGTAATGTGTAATCAGGAAAAGGCTGATAATTTTAAGTTTTATCCTGACATACTTGGTCCTATGTGTATGAATTCTGATTTTATGATACTCACACACAGAATTCAAATCCTGAATGATTTGGGGGCTGTAGGATTAAAGTACTTGGTCTTCTACAACAACATCAGTTTACTGAATACTTTGCGTCAGGTGCTGTTGTAAGCACTGGAGACAATGACAATGAACAAAGACCAAAAAAGTCCCTGTCCTCATTATTGTATCTAGTGTGATAAGACAGTCAATACATAAATGAACAGTGTCTCCCCAAAATTCACATCTATCTGGAACCTTGAGATGTGACCTTATTTGGAAAATAGGGTCTTTGCAGATGTAATTAAGTAAAGATAAGATCACAGTGGATTAAAGTTGGCCCTAAAGCCAGTGATGTGTGTCCTTAGAAGAAGAGTAGAGGACACACAGAGAGAGACAGAGAGAAGGGATGAGGTGAAGATGGAGAGAGACTGGTGTGTTTCATGCACGGGGGTGCTGCTAGTTTAAACAGAGTAGCAGGAAGGCATGAATGATGAAGTAACATTGAGTGAAATTATTAGTTTATTTGTCTTCTTCCTAAGTCTGGGCATTACACATTCAACTCTGTATTAAGACCCTTTTCTTCCATTGGTAGCCAGGGCAATTTGAGGCGATAGTAGCAAAGACAGATCTCTTATCCACTGTCTGGGCTTCTAGTCATCTCAATTATACAGAATGCAAGAGAAAATATAAATTGGTTACAAAATTTGTAATATTTAAAAATTGTTACCAAAGATGACATATGCTTTTATTTCAAAAGATATTTAGTCTGATACAATGGAATTATTTGCTAGTTTAACAAATTTTGTGAGCTTGTACATGGTATTAAAGAAAACAACCTAGAGACTAGAGGCAGAACCTGTGCAAATCTGATCTAGTGAGAAGAGATAATGGATAAGAAGGGTACATAGAGACAGTGATAAAGTACCTACTGCCTATTCAGTGTAGACGCAGGCACAAATAACTATATGCATCCAGGTAGAACCTGAGAACAACACTTGATTAAAGTTATATATAAAAGTTTTTTATATATTGGGGTGGCCAAAAAGTTCGTTCGGGTTTTTTCCATAACATATCTTGAAACTGGTTGATTTACTCTTTATTTCCTCCTTACTTTCTTCATTCATTCAAAAAATCCCTGGCAAATCAAATGTCTAATATATGTTACCTTACAATACGTAAGCTATGGTTTTACGGTCATGGGCTTACAGGATTAGAGTTATACATTAGAGGTTAGTGTACTATAATATGTTCTTTATTATTTAAAGTACCATGAGATAAGAGAAAAGAGAGTAATCAATGTAGTCTGTATTGTTCTTGGAAGGTATCACAAGGCACTGATATTTGATCTGAATATCTCAGGATATGTGAGCTAGCCTGTAGGACTGGGTATATGCAAATTAAAAAAAAAACACACACAAGAAAATACAGGGATTCAAAAAATTCTATGATGTATTTTAAAAACAGAAAGTTTCTCTGATTAACTGGAACAGTTCTCAATTCTGGCTGTACATTTTAATTTCCAGGGGTTCATTTAAAAGAAATCTATGCCCAGTCCTACTAGTGACCAACTAAAGTGGGATGTGGGATCTCAGCTGACGGGCCCTTAGTATGTTTATTTTTTTAAGCTCTCTAGGTGATGTGAATGTGAAGTCAGCACTGAAAATCACTGCCTAGAAGGCAGTCTAAACTGGAGTATTCGTGGAAGTTGATGTGTAAAGCTAGGTTGAGGGTGGGTGGTGAATAACCTGGTGTCTCTTAATAAGGCATTTGGATGTGATGTTCACAGTCATAAACCTAGATCATCAAATAAATTACTTATGTTGATACTTCTAATTCAGTTGTAAAATAACTATTTGCATAAAATCAGTAAGAATCAGTTATCAGAAAATTTCACTTGTGTTAAATTTCTCATTCCTTTATGGTAGTATTTTCTCAAATAGGAGTCTGGGGGCATATGCAGTCCCTGATTTACCTCGAGATTTGTTTTCTACTTTTGTTCTTTCATTTTAGGTATAATTTCAAAACATATACATTTTTTATCATCTGGATGACTATGCTGTAAATAAATATTACATCATTGTCTGTAGGTAGAATCATATTGGAACCAACTTCAGTTATCAGGACTAATGTGAAACGAAAATAGGCAGATATACAAAGATTCATTAAAGGCCAAGCGGCGCAGAAGAGCATAACATAGAAAAACAGGTTTTATGTAGTTCAAAGAGAGATGAAAGGTGGAAAACAGAGGCATCACACAGTCAAATATAGATTAAGGCATGGAGAACCCCAAATAATCTGTGCTGCTAGCAGTCAACTTCATGTTCACATCGTGAGCAATGTAAGTTAAAGTGACATCTTAGTCACGTTAACTTGAGCTCAATTTTGTATTTTTCTTTGCATATATTCTTATTTACTTTGTTTTTATGGTATTTAAAAGCTATGGCATGCAGTATGCCTAATTTTATATAGTATATTTTAAAAATGAATATGCCAACACTCACTTTTCAGAAAACACACATACACACACATATATATAGTAGAAGTAAATCTATTTGAAGGTAATTTTAAATATATGTAACAGGTTTTAAATTTTTTAAGACATATATAACAGGTTTTTGAAACATTGCTGTAGAGATAAGGAACTAGAATGGAAGTAACACAGAAGATGAAATTGAAGATTCTGAATAGTAGTCCAGCTCCATCATTTGTTAGTTTTGTAAACTTTGTAAAACACTTAAGTTCTATGAGCCATGGTATTTGGTCTGCAATATGAGATTAAGTATACATTTCTTGCAGGGTTATACCTATGATTTTGTGACCATTAAATGAGATCACTTACATTAAAGGGGCCAAAAATTAGTAGATGTTAGATAAACATTACTGGCTTCCTGATGATGGAAAAATGATATGATGGTTGGGGCAAATCTTATAAGTACTTTGAAATGATTTGAAATAATGCTCTGTGTGTGTGCGCGTGTGTATGTGAGAGAAAGAGAGAATGTTCAGTGCGGTGGCAAAATGGCATGCTAGAAAAGCTTCCAAAGCCTTAAAGCACTTACCTTCTGTAATCTACAGCCTATCAATCTCCTGACAATACCAAGAAGAAGAGATGAGGGGGTTAGTGATTGACTGGGGAATACTCAGGCAAGAGGGCCCTGTGCTGAGGCCAAAGTCTGCAGGTGGCTTTGGTCTTAATAACTTTACATTACACACTTCCTTTGGCACCAGTGAAACAAGGTTTGATTTATTTTTGATGGATCTTCTCTACTTCAGAACTCTATTGGTTTCAAAGCTGTTACTGCAGCAACACCTGAAGTGATTTTTATCACTGCCATAAAAACATTAAATGATTTCCGGTGCCAGAGATCTTTTTCGGGTTCTGCTGTTTGATAAGTGAAGTCAGTTGTTAAAAAATGTTTTTCAGCTGCTTTAACTTTTGACATGCCCCTAGAAAATTTATATTCTTGTACCCAACAGGATGTCTCATGCTTTGTAAATGTGGGGAAACACAGACAGAGATTTGTGAGTGATGTGTGATATTCTACATAGAATCAGCAAAATGTGGTTATTGTTGTTTGTTTGTCCTTATTTGTTTGGTTTTTTTTGTCGTTGGCTTTCATATGATTTTATTAGAGTCTGTTGGTAAGGAGGTTGTGGGAAGATCACATGTGTTCTCTTTTTTTACTCCCAGTTTTAGAGAATTAAAGGCTAATTTTAAAAGTACATCCCTCAGTCATTAGGCAATTATAACTAAACCAGCTAGGCAGAGGAGTTTTATTTGACTCTAATTTTAACGTCCTCTGGCACTGCTTGTTCAGTGTCCTACTGAGGTGGATTATAGTGTCTTTCCAAATCAGGTCACCTTCTAGAGAGTGATAGTACAAATGAGTGTCAAAGGTGTATAGTTAGAGAAAATTATCCATGTAAGGACTGCACAGGAATTGCTGCAATCACCTCTGAGCTCATTGTACGTTCAGATTTAAGACATTGAGGGCTAATATTTAAAGGGTATGTCTAGAATACAATGAAATAATCAACTTTGTGGTAATAGCAGCTTTCTCAGAAAATGACTTATCTACTTCTCCTTTAACACATAAATGTTAGTCTGAAGTCTTCCACAGATAATTATCATTATTTCTTAATATTCCAATAATTTTAAGAGGGAAAATAAAGTGAGTAAATGAAAATTATATTATAGTCCATACACATGCCTAGATCTTATTATTTTCTACTCTCAAATTTCCAAATCCAAAAGGTAACCAATATAAGCAAAATCTGTGTAGCTTTGATATCTTGGTTCATCGGTTTTGGAGTAATTCCTTGAAAATTTGTGTGGAAGTATTGCAGGGTCCATTGTGTGTGTGTGTGTGTGTGTGTGTGTGAATGTGTGATAAAACACCTGGAAATTTGATCAGTCATATATGTGTGCATATAAGAGGATAATGTGGGCAAAATGTTAGAAATAGAAACTGTCCTAGGAAATAGAAACTTTAAGATAACTAGAGTTCTAATAATAGCTGAGCATATTATAATGTGCTTATATGTAGCTCCTGAGAGTTTGGAAATTAATCATACAGGGATGCTTTCCATTTCTATATGCAGTAAAGCCACAGTTCCTTCCCATCTTTTATTTTACTCTCCTCCTAGAGCATGAAAGAAAAAAAATTGACCTAGCTTCTATTATTTAAGTGATTTCTTTTTTCAAGGTGCTGTTGAGCACATGGCAAAGATATGCCAAAAAGTGTTAGGTTTAAAGAAACAGCTACAGGGACTTTCCTGGTGGTGCAGGGGTTAAGAATCCTTCTGCCAGTGCAGGGGACACGGGTTCGAGCCCTGGTGCAGGAAGATCCCACATGCCACGGAGCAACTAAGCCCATGTGCCACAACTACTGAGCCTGCACTCTAGAGCCCACGAGCCACAACTACTGAGCCTGCATGCCACAACTACTGAAGCCTGCATGCCTAGAGCCCGTGCTCCGCAACAAGAGAAGCCCCTGCTCGCTGCAACTAGAGAAAGCCCGTGTGCAGTAATGAAGACCCAACACAGCCAATAAATAAATAAATAAATAAATTTATTTTAAAAAATAAAGAAACAACTGCAATGAAACCAATCAGATCAAATCATAAAGGGATAGGGGCTTTATTTTCCACAGAAAAATTGTGTCAACTTTAAAAAAATCATAGTGTTCCTAAAATACTTATTATAGAGTTAGAAAGAGATACATGTCTTCTACATCAGTGGGCACAAACCTATAAAATACCAAGAGAGTTTTTGCTATCCAAATATCCAATGAATATCTGAGGAAGAATGGTTGGGTTCTGTAGAGAGAGGGTTTGAGAGATGTCTCTTAATTCATTCCTTCCTAATGGAAACCCTGACCTGATACACTGTGCTATGCTGAAATGGAATGCATCCTACATCAGAGCTCCTTTCTAAAGTGGCTGTAGCATTTTCAGCTCAGTACCCTGAGAATTATAATTTTTCATTGACCTCTTTTGACAATATGGGTGTTTGCAAGACACGGGCGATGCAAAAAATAGAAGAAATAAGTAATGAATACGAAAATTTAAATCATTATTGGAAATAGTACAAAGCAAACTAAACAATGCAGGATATTTAATCAGTAATATGTAAGATAACTTACAATATTCTCACAGAATGCAAAATGAAGGAGCAAAAGGAAAAATGGTACTGAGGTAAGTTAGTTGCCTAAATTGTAAAGTAGAAGGAAAAGTTCATATTTTTAAAGTAACCATAACAATAGAGCAGAAGAAAAAATTAGAATTGTATTAGAATAAAATTTCACAGTTGAAGGTTGAAATGAACCAAAATAAAGCAGGAAAAATAATTAATTAAAAGAAACACATAATGAAGTGATATTTTAAAATTTTATGACTAAAGTTTAATCCCATAGGAATTCAGGACTTTTGAAAAGTTGAAAAAAAAAAAGCTCACATGTTAAAGTACAAAAATTAGGTTGAGATCAACATATTCAATGACATTAAATGCCTTCAGAGAAGGGCGTAATGGCTACAAAATTCTGAGAAAAAAATACTGTCAACAATAATTCCATGCCAAGTCTAATTGTCATTATTTCTTAGTCCTAATGAAAAAGAAAATATATGCATACATACATAAAGGTAAATAAATGAAGATGTTCTGAAGCAAACACGAAGATATATACCTCACCATACATTTTTTGGGGGGAAAAAAAAAGCTGCTCTAGTTATCTATTTTTGTGTTGCAAATTGGTGGATTAAAATGGATTAAAAGGTCTTGGCTGGGTGGTCACCACTTGGAGGTATTTTATGCAGTTGTAATTAAGTGTCAGCAGAGTATAACGTACCTCAGCTAGGTGTCCAAAATGGCTCATTGATATGATTGGCAGTTTATGCTTCCTGTCAGTGCTAGGCTCACCTGGACTGTCAATCAGAGCAGCTACACATGACTTCATTAGGTGGCTTGGGCTTCTTGCAGCCCAGTATCTTGGTTTGAAGGGGGGACATCCCCAGATGAGGCATTCAGAGAACCAACCTTCTAAGAGACTAAGGCAGAGCAATAAGACTTTTTTTAAACTGGCCTTGGAAGTCATCCAGCATCATTTCAACCATGCAGAAGTCAAAAAAGTCATTTAAAAAAAACCCACGCACCCCAGTGTTCATAGCAGCATTATTTACAATTGCCAAGATATGGAAGCAACCTAAGTGTCCATCAACAGATGAATGGGTAAAGAAGATGTGGTGTATATATAAAATGGAATACTACTCAGCCATAAAAAGAATGAAAATTTGCCATTTGCAGCAACATGGATGGACTTGGAGGACTATATGTTAAGTGAAATAAGTCAGAGAATGACAAATACTATAAGATATCACTTATATGTGGAATCTAAAAATTACGACAAACTAATTAATATAACAAAAAAGAAGCAAACCCACAGATACAGAGAACAAAATAGTGGTTACCAGTGAGCAGGGGAGGGACAATATAGGGGTGGGTGAGTGGAAGGCACAAACTATTGAGTATAAGATAGGCTCAAGGATGTATTTTACAACATGGGGAATATAGTCAACATTCTGTAATTACTATAAATGTAAAGTAACCTTTAAAGTGTATAAAAATTTTTTTTAAAAAGAAAATAAATTAAATCCTATTTATCCATGTGTAAAATACCAAAGAATTTGAAACCAATTTTAATCCACACAGTATCTCATTACTCAGGCTAATTGAGAGATGACTGAATCTCACCATACATAAATTAAAACAAAGCAACTATAAGTGCAAAGATTTGGAGTCAAAAAGGAAATTAAGGCAATAATCATAGATTGTTTAGGGAAGAGCAACCATGTCAACAGTACATCTCAAAACTTGGAGAGTTTGCTAAAACAGTACACAAGGAAAAATATAGATGAATAGCTTTAATTTATTTCATTTTTCAATCAAAAATAAAATTAAAGCAAATAAACAAGTAGGACTACATCAAACTAAAAATTTTCTGCACAGCAAACAATCAACAAAATGAAAAGGAAACCTATGGAATGGGAGAAAATATTTGCAAATCTGATAAGAGGTCAGTATCCAAGATGAGAAATGTGTACAACTCAGAAAAAAAAATACAAATAACCCAATTAAAATTGCCAACAGGCACATGAAAAAATGCTTAACATCGCTAATCATTAGGAAAATGCAAATCCAAACCACAATAAGATATCACCTCACACACATTAGAATGGCTATCGTCAAAAAGTCAAGAGATAACTAGGGTTTGTGAGGATGTAGAGAAAAGGGAGCCTAGAACCTTGTACACCATTGGTGGGAATGTAAATTGGACAGCCATTATGTAAAACAGTATGGAGATTCTTTTAAAAATTAAAAATACAACTACCATTTGATCCAGCTATCTCACATCTGGGTATATATCTGAAGGAAATAAAATCAGTATCTGAAAGAGATATCTGCCGTCCCATGTTTATTGCAGCATTATTCACAGTAGCCTGTCAATGGACAGATGAATGGATAAAGGAGATGTGATATATATGAAAATACATTAGAAAACTATTCAGCCATTGAGAAAGAAGGGAATCCTGCCATTTGTGACAATACAGAGGAACCTGGAATACATTAGCTTGGGTGAAATAAGCCAGACACAGAAAGACAAATACTGCATGATTTAATTATATGTGAAACCACACACACATTAAAAAAAGTCAAACTTATAATAACAGAGTAGAATGGGGTTACCAGGAGCTGGAGAGTGGGGAAGTATTAGTCAAAAGGTACAAACTTTCAGTCATAAGATGAATAAGTTCTGGAGACCTAATGCACAACATGACTATAGTTAATAATAATGTATTAATACTTGAGATTTGCTAAGAGAGTAGATTGCAAGTGTTCTTGCCAAAAAAAAAAAAAAGAGAAAGTGTAACTATGTGAGGTAATGCATATGTTAATTAGCTTGAATTATTTCATGATGTATACATGTATCGAAACATTAGATTGGACACTGTAAATATATACAATTTTTATTTGTCAATCATACCTCAGTAAAACTGGAGAAAAAAGAGAAATAGAAAAGTCTCTGTCAAAATCAAAATCCAAAGAAAAGAAAATTATCCCTGAAAAATATCTCCAGTTCTGGATGGTTTTACTGGTCTCTTCACTTCTTTCAAACCTTCATTTCCTGCCATATAGATTGTTCCAGGGCAAAAGTAATACAAAAATCTCCAATATCACAAGTATACCAAATTCTGATAAGATGAAATATTACTTACAAAGATATATGTAAATATTTTCAGTAAAATAATGAAAATCAAGTCCAGCACAAAAGAACCATCGTCACTGGTTAAGAGTATAAATTAATTTGGAATATACAACATAAACCTTAAACATGTTTTTCTTTATAGTGCAGTTTCTCCATTTGGAACTTTAAGGAATTAATCAGAGATGCCCTTAATTATTAATAAAAGTATTTTTATCACATATTTATAATAATTACAATAAGTTAGTGATAAGTTAGAGAAAATCAAGATATCCCATAGGGTATTTCCCACATTGTCTACAATGAGCCTGTTTTGATTGGAAACATTAGAAAAAATTAGACAAATCATATATTAGAAAATACGTACTTTTTTATAATTAGGAAAACATTAAAATATTTTCAATTTCAGTTACAATAACTTTATACTCAAGGGGAAATAATGATAATAGGGAGAAGATGGGAATTATCTTCTAATTATAGTACATTAATTGTAGACTTATTTTGGTGTTCCTGGAAAAAACATACACTATTTCTAAAAGATAAAGCAGCTAACTGACTGTAGACTACTTTAGCTATTTGGAGCAAAAATAAACTGATACAGTAGCTATTTGTCAAATAAGCCTTGAACTTTCCCCGCTCTGCTCTTTGCTCAAACTGTACATTTTCCTGCTCATATCTACTCATCAAAATTGTACCTATTGTATTCACAAAACAATTTGCACTACTTACATGGATTTCTGGTATACTGCTCTAGATTATATGTTTGTGAACACGTTTCACCTCACTTTCTGACTCTTAGAAGACAAGCAGCCTATTCTATTCATCACTATGTCTGGCATAGGAACATAGAGTGCAGTGCCTGGCATTTACAAAGTGCTTGATAAATATGTGACAAATAAATAAATGTTGACTAAATTGGGTCTCTTGTCAGGATCTTGGCTTTCTTTATTATTATTATTCCAGTTTTCTAGTCTCCAGAGAACTCAGTAATTCAGTGAAAGGACTAGAATTTGCAGTGAAAGAATTAGAATTTCTGGGGATATGAGCCTGTCACAGATATTGCTAAATCATACGGTACACCATACATAGATGCTGTACTTATATTTACTTTGTTTTTCCCCTTATTTGTTTATTTCCTATCAGTTCCATTTCTGCCATGCTGGGTTCAACTCTGTGCTGCAGGGGCTGGAATTCTGCATAGTCCATTTTTCCTAGACTCCCATTTACGTTCTGCCAGTGGGAGTCACTGGCAAGAAATTGAAATTGTGGAGGGAAAAATTATTTTCCTATTATTTTTCTGTTTTAACAACAGTTCTGATAGGACTGGCCTACTAAGCCTAGCAGCGGGAGGCTTAGGAATCCAGCAGTGTTTAGGGCTATGCTAGTAGTGCCGGCTAGCTGTGGGCTTCCAGTGGCTTTTGTGATTCTGGCAGAAGCACTGGTAGTTTCATCAGGTGCATGGCAGAATATTCGTATTCTGAATATTATCACTAGGTCAATGTAGAAACTTGTCTTAGTTTGTTTGGTCTGCTCTGACAAAATACCATAGACCAGGTGGCTTATAAACAACATAGATTTATTCCTTATAGTTCTAGAGACTGGGAAGATCAAGGCACTGGCTGATTCTGTGTCCCGTGAGGGTTTGCTTCCTGGTTCATAGATGGCTGTCTTTTCCCCGTGTCCTCACATGGCTGAACGGGTGAAGGAGCTCTCTTTGGTCCCTTTTATAAGGGCACCAACTCATCACCTGCCACAGGTCTCACCTCCAAATACCATCATATGGGGGGTTAGGCTTCAACATATGACTTTTGGGGTGACATAGGCATTCAGTCTATAGCAAAACCAAGATCTGGGATGTCAAAAAGTAGGCAATGTGAAGAAAAATTAATGATGACCCACACATATTTAGTTAATGCAATATTGTCATTTATTTCCATCAGCGGGCTAAGTAGGAAGTGATGTAGTGAATCTGAGGAGGGGTGACAAGTATACACTACTTAATTGGAGTCAGTGAGTCTCTCTGTCTCCATCTCAGCCACCACTGGCTCCTGGTTGGTATGTCTCTAACCTTTGACAGCAAGATACCTTCCTGTTTGCCCAAGAAAGCTGCAGTTGCCTCACAGCACACTGTGTGGTCCATAAACAGAATGGATGAGTGTTTTCCAGAGATATGTGGGGAGATCAGTGTTCAGAGACAAACTGGGCTTTCATACTGAAAGTATTATTTGAGGGTTGGGAGTATATTAGGCAAGGGTATTAGCAGACATGGATGCCTCAATAGACTTTCTCTCAAACACACACAGCATGTTTACATTGATGGGTTTTTTTTTGGAGGGTGGTGGTAAAGACATATTTTCTTTTTTCAGAAAATAATCCTCAAAAACATGTTCAAAAACAAGTTTCACATAAATATATGTGTAACATTTCTTAATAAGAACTTGTTTACAATTTGGCAAAGCTGGCAAAAAAGCTTTATCAAAACAAGTTTATTTTTGGTATTTTACATACTGCAAATACTTTACATACTGCACACATCACAGGATGGTTCCCACAACAGAGTATAGCTCCAGGAGTGTCACTGGTGAGTAGTTTCTCTCAAGGCCATCTCCTCTCTTTCATTTTCCTCCCATCAGCAATGTTGAGATCTGCTTTCTGTAGTTACAGGTCTCTGGGCTACCTCTCAGCCCATTTACTCTTTTAGTTCCATCATTTTTTATACCTAAATCTTTATATTAAGTTCTCTCTGCTGTTTGACCTTAGAGTGGTCCTTCCCTCGTTCCCTCCCTGCCTCCCTCCCTCCCTCTCTCTTTCCTTCCTTTCTTCCCTCCCTCCTTCCCTCCTTCCTTGTTTCCTTCCTTTCAGTTTTTTTTTAATTGAACTATGACACATATATGTATTAGTAGCAAATATCTCAAAGATTTAAAATTCTTCTTGGTGATAACATTTAGGAAATAAGGAAAAGCAAGTTAATACAATGAAATGATTTAAGAGTTTGATTGACAATAGATTGAATGTATTGAACTATTATTTGAGACATTCCCATCCATTAGGTACTGAGATGAGCATCTGGCATAAACTTTACCATACCTCTATGGTGATGGTACTCATAGAATGCATATTTTACATATATTGATACTGAGAAATAAAAAGACTAAGGAAGTTCCCCTAAGTCACATAGTTGGAGAGTTACATAACCAAGACTAAAGTCATGTGTATGCATCTTCATTAATTGATACTCATAAATATTAATATGCAGTAAACATGAATAGTTATTGATAAACTCATTTATTAGTTAATAAATATTTATTAAATGCCTATTGTCAGACATCAGGTTTATTTGTATTACAGTCCTGATGCAATTGAAGAAAAAAATCTGAATACAGCTCCCAAACACTTAGAAACAGTCTTATACTACCTTTTTACAGTATGGCAAAGCAAAGGCATAGTTAGCTGCTCTTACCTCATTCCTGTTCTGATAATAATATATTTTTCAGAAATTTATTAGGTGTATAAAAATAATTATCAGAGTAGCATTCCTTAAAGACAACTGTGGGCATGTCATATTTGATTGTCCATTGGCGGTACTGTATGTTTAGAGTTTTGTTTCATTATGGTGTTAGTCCCCCAAGGGTGTGGTGGTTCCTGTAACACTTTCAGAGGATCTGCAATGTCAAAATTATTTTTATAGTAATATTATGACATTATGTTACCTTTTCTCTGTGCCTTTTTCACTGTGTGATAATTTCATTGATGGTGTAACAACAATGGTGGAAAAAACTACTGGTAAAGTAGCTCAAAACAAGGCAGTAGCCCTCAAATGTACTAATATCATTATATTCTTCATCACCATAAACTTGCTGTAAAGAAATTAAAAACGCAGTTTCACTTAAGATTGTCCTTGAAGATTTAATAAGAAAAATTAATTTTATTAAATCTCAGTGTTTATGTACATGCCTTTTTAATATTTTGTGTGACAGAAAGAAATATGTGTAAATCATTTCTACTATGTAACGAAGTATGATGACTACTCAAGGAAAAGCACTTGTGCAATTGTGCTACTAGCTGATATAGCAGCTTTTTTCACAAAAATTGTTTTTACTTATAAAAAGAAACTAACAGACAACCTATGGTTAACCAGACTTGAGTATTTGGCATACGTTTTCTCAACAATGAACAGAGTCTGTAACTTCAAGGAAAATGACAGTATTTTTTTCAATGACAAAATTTGGTCCTTCAAGTGAAAATTAAAATTTTGGAAAACTTGTACTTGTCCCTGTGTGCTTAAAAGCTTCCAGATACTTAAATACTTTACAAATAAGGTTGGCCGTAATATTAAAAATATGGCTTTTTGTTGCTGCATAATGACATGTGTCAAACATTTAGAAGATCTGCATAACTCAGTGAACCAATATTTCTAAAATAATCAATGCCTGGTGTTACCAAAATCATGCACGAATAAAAGATCCATGTAAAATGCAAGACAGATCAGTCAGTTTTATGGAGGAAAATGTACACACTGTTTTAGATTGCTGAATTTGCTGTGGTATCAAGTATCATGTTTCCTCAGTTTTCACATCTCTTAAGTATCTGTGTGAGGCTGATTTCTGTTTTTGGCTCAACTAAGACAATGTACAGTTACAGACTGAATGTAGAAGCACATAGGAGAAAGCTACTGTCTTCTATGAAGCCAGTCATTACAGATATTTGAAAATATTTACTACAATGCCATTCTTCTCACTAAAGGTTTTCTTTGAGAAATAATTATTTTTTAAAACATTTTTGGAAATGTGTAATAAGTTTATTATTTCATCAGTAAATTTTTCCCTCAGTGTTAATTTCTAATATGATAAATATAATAGATATAGCCCACATGAACACCATCTCCTTATAGTCCTCAATAATTTTTAAACGGTTTAAAGGGGTGTTATTTTACAACCTCAGGAGTTCCCTGGGTGAAGTCCGAAACTGGCCCCTGTACACAGAGGGCAAGGAGAGACTTAAGGAAGAGGCAGACCACTCCAGGTTGGTAGATGGCAGATTTAATAAGCAAGGGAACTTACATATGAGCCCTGTCTTAGGTCCTACAAGTAGATCTCTGCACCTCAGGCCAGAATCTTCAAGTTTATTTAAAGGCCTGACCAGGGTTCAATCACATATTCAGTCCAGATGGTCACAGTAACACCCTACTTTCTCAAAGCTGTGTCCTTGAAACAGCTCCTAGTGTGGGAATGGTGGGTGGAATGCACATTCTAAAGACAAGGGAGGGGGTGAGGAGCCTCCAGTTGCCCGGGTCCAGCTTGCAGTCAGTTGGCAGTCACATCCTCTTAATGACTTCCTCTAACAAGGGCCCCGAGAGCAAAAGTTCTGAGAATTGCTTCACTAAGCATTTATTAATAAAGTTATTAGTAGATTATAGAATTAACATTTGCCAGAATTAGAAGTTTCCCTCAGTTTAGTTAGTGTAGTTATTCTTGGGAGAGAACACTCCTCTTCTGTGTGTCTTTGCTAAATAATGGAGCCATAGTCCCTCTTTCTGCAGGTAGAATGAAATGAGTGTCTGATGTTTGCTTATTGAAAACTAACACATGTAATAAGTTTCACATGGCTTCAAGGAATGGGTAACATCTAAATTAGGAATTCTTTTTTCCTGTGGAACTTGGACCTAGCTCTAGTCAGGCTCACCCTCTAGCCCCTGGCTGTTTCTACTTTCCTATATTTATCCCTTTCACCTATTTCTTTTTAATTTTATTTGCAGCAGTTCTTTCCCTTCTTTCTTCCTTCCCTCCCTTCCCCTGCTCTACCCCTGCCCTTTCTTTCTAACCTTATTGAAATACTGGTGGAACCATTTTATAATGGCTTATGTATATGATCAGACTTTTAGGTAACATTGGCTCTTTGGAGAATATTTTAATTGTATTACCTCCAAGATTATCTTCAGTTTTAACCAGTCCCATTTAATGGTGGAACAGACAACTCAGTTTGAAATAACTATATCATATAGTACGTGTTTGACAGAAAAATCACATAGTAGACTCCCTGATGTAGACAGTCAAGAGATAAGAATACTCTTCTAAGCATAATTTATAATAGGGCAATATGCAATTAGAGATTAGTTTAAAAATGCATTTGTGTAATGTGATTCATTGTGACAATTAAAAATCTTTATATTCAATGAATACCCAAGACTTAATGTAATATTTGCATGGCGTGCAAGTGACAAAATGGTATGAATATTCAGAATATATATGCATACATAAAAAGGCACTAAATGTGAAGAAAATATACTAAACTGTGCTGATCTAGGGTTTGAATATTTACAAATGTTAAAAATCTGTCACTTTTGAAATCTGAGTGAAAACTGATAATGAATAAGGTACATTGCAGAATACTTCACTGCCCAGTTGGCTCTGAGGCAGGGTTCTAATCTGAAACAAAAACGGAGAATCTACTTTCCCATTTTTACTATTGAGTCTGTCAGAGTTCTAAACTTACCTTGTACAAGCTATAATTATTTTTCCAAGAAGCCCCATCTTTATTTAATGGGAAATAATACTTCAAATCACAATCTTCGAATTACAAATGCTCATTGCTATGTGTGGTCATTGTTTATAATTCTTTGTATATTGTCTGCTCTTTTTGCCTAAAGACAGAAATGATTTTTTTGCCTTTAATATCCAGGAGTTTTTCTTTTAACAGTATCTTGCTCCTTCTAAACTTTTATTTTCAGATACAGAGTATGCTTTTTCAGTATTCACTTTCAAATCTTTAGTATTTCAGGAAAGTCTATTTTTTATTATGATTTTTAGTATTAACTCTGGTCCTTGCTTTGAATCTCTTCTTTAGGGTCTCCTTTTATCTCCATGTTGTCTATATTCAATATTTCACTTTCTTTCTTTCATCTCTGTATTTTTGATTTTTTATATTTTTTCCTTTCTACCTTCTAGTCCTCTCAGGGAATTAGCATTTTGTTGTTTGTGTGGTTGTATTTATTCACTCCTCTGTTGCTTCCATTTCAGTTTTCATTTATGGAATAATGTTTCTTTTATTTTTAATCATCTCCTGAGTTCCTTCTCTGGCCCTCCTTTGTCTCTGTTTCTCCTGTATTGACAAGCTTTGATTCCACTCCCAGAAGTTTCTTCCCAGTGTTGTGCCTGGTCCTGGAAGGAGCCCTGGAAATTCCATTGAAGGGGTTTTAAGGGTAGGTTGGTGCAGCCCTGTTATAATCACCCGAAGTCTTCACACTTAACCTAATGGGTGAGAGACACCTTCTCAGGATCAGCTGTAGTTCTCGAATCCACCTGTCATGTTTTAAAACTGAGAAATGCCTATTGCCTGTTCTAGGGTTCTCCTGTTCTCAGGTGCATCAGATGTTAGCTTGCTTCTCCCTGCTGCTTCCTGCACAGTGGCTGAGACATTGCATCTGCTGCCTCGGGTACTTCTCCCTACCTTCTCTCAGGAGTTTATGTGATTCATTGTCATCTAGTGAGATATAAAATGTTTCTATGGATTTTGGTTTTAACCCCTGGCCCTTAGGACATTTCTTTTTATGGAGACAACATATGAAAATAATTATTCAAATTGCTCCAATCGTATCAATTGATTTTGTATAATTTCTGTCATACCAAACGTAGCACGGTATTCTTTCTTTCCATGGTATGAAATGAACTTGAACTGTTGTGAAAGTGGATCCTGTGTTTGTCTTTACTTTTGTAAATAATATAAAGAATTAGTGTGGTCATATTCCAGGATCAAGTATGAAGTATATATTTTTTATCTAAAATCATTGGATGCTGCCTAGTTCTATGAAAGTTTTCTCTAGGTGAACAACTTCAATACAAAGCAACACATTTTCTCATAGGAAAAAAGAGAGAAGCATGGTTGGCAATAGTTTCATGTTTTCTAGTGACCCAAACAGTGATACTTTGACCCTTTTATTACAGTGAGGTGGCTGTTATGGTGTTTGAGTCCATATACAGCACATAAAGTCAGTGTCATTTAGCTTCCCTTGAAGTGCAGAAATAGAAAAATATTCACAATGATAAAAATGTTATTCTTTATTTCTGATACGCTTTTTGAAGCAAGCAGCTTCTTATATTCTACTTATTTCAACTACTTTTCCCCCAGGCACTTTGAAGAATCTTAGCAAACTATTAATACCCTTATTCTCCTTCCATTATTTAAGTTGTATTTTTGAAAATATATAAAGAATGGTGTTTTAGAAAAATTATCTCCCCTATTTTTTTTTCTTTTCTTAATGTTGAGAAGCTTCTTTACTTTGTGTTTTCTACATTCGTTTTCTTTCTTTTCCTGAGTCAACTCCTTCCTCAGCATCAGAGCTAATCTTTTTGCATGACCACTTTAATGTATAAAATAGCACTAGGAATTATGAGAACAATGCATTACATTTATGTATAACCGTAATCACATAATGCAGTTGTACATAGACTATTTTGCTGTTTACAGACAAGTTGTATCTATTTATTTTTAGAATTTTTGATGCTAATAAAAGTATCTCTCAAGTTATAAACCATGTTTCTTCCATGTTTTGCTGTTTTACTGTATATATTGAACTTTTAAAAATAGAACTTTATTATGATTTAATTTTAAAATTATCAGTGTCCTTATTTAATGTCCCTTGAACATTCATGAGCACAGTAAATATGTCTGTCTCATCACTTACTTTTGTGCTTTTTAGAGTACCTAATAGTGCATCATAAATATGAATAAGTAAGTACATTAGTCAAGAATACCTTAAAAAGTTTAGAGTTTCTATAATTCCAAATATACATATACTATTTTGGTATTCCAATGTACTTTTCTGTAACAGATAAAAACATGTTTTGGTAAAGTGCTTTTTAAACCTCTAAATAAGGAATTATCTGTATTTATTAATACTCAATTTGATAAACTGATCGTTATAGTAGACTTTCACTTCGCTGTCCTTCAAGGAATCAAGCTTCCCAGATTGAAGCCCTTATGTTGTCCCTTCCCATGTTGACGTTGGCCTTGGTCACATGGCTGGTTTTGGCCTAATTGTCTGACATTTACTAATTGCATGGACTAGGAAAAATTACTTAAATTTGCTGAAGTTCAGTTACTCAACTGTTAAAAATAACAAATAGTATTTACCTTAGAAGTTTGGCCTAATGATTATACCTGATAACTCCTAAAACAGTCTAATACTTTTGCCCTCATTGCCTAAATTACTGGCAGCTATGATGTAGACATTGGGAGCAATTGAGTCCAAACCATTAAAATAAATGATTTTGTTTAGCTTGAAAATAATTAACTTAATGCATAAATATTAATAGATTCAACATTTAATTTGAATATGTTGAATAGTAAGATTATTACTTTTATGTAATTGTGTAGTATTGGTCTAAGCTCATAAATATGTGTTTCCTGAATGTATATAGTGACTCAGGAAAGTATCTCCGTTCTTTCGTTCTGTAACTCCACAGGAAATTATATTTGATAACATCATCAGTATGAAATAGGCCTGAAACAGTGACCCTGTCTCATTGACCTTTTAAAGTGAATTCTGAGTTTCTGATTGAAGCCACAGTGTCCATGTAAAGACTGCAGTGCTACTGAAAATGACTGCCAAGGTGAAGAATAAGAAAGACAATGTGTTCATCAAATACAGCCTGGCTAAATATTGGTGGAAGCTAATTGTCAGGAATCTAGTATCATTTTACACTGATACTGGATATATTCTTGGGCTTTTCATTTAAAACTGTCATGCTATCCTGAACCTACTATTAAAAATAAAGCAAGTATTCTTAGGATGGATAATTGGATGGATGCAACCTTTTATAAGGCATTTAGCACTTTCTACCTGTAATATACCTATTTGTAGGTATGTATCTATATCATCTATTTGTCTTAGTTCAAGCTACCATAACAGAATACTGTAGATCGGATGGCTTCTAATCAACAGAAATTTATTTCTCACAGTTGTGAAGGCTGAAGTTGAAGATCAGGGTGCCAGCATGGTGGGATTCTTATGAGAGTCCGCTTCTGGGTTGTAGATATATTTCTCATTGTATTCTCACATGCAGAAAGAAAGCCAGCAAGCTCTCTGTGATCACTTTTTAAAGGCCACTAGTCCTATTCATGAGAACTCTACCTTCTTGACCTAATTACCTCTCAAAGGCCCCATCACTTTATACTATCATATTGGGGGTTAGAATTTAAGCATATGAATTTTAGGGAAATACAGTCAGTCCATACCACTATTTTTTTCATATACCAGACAAGTAACAATCTGAAGGCAGCTGTTATTCATTTTGTAATCTTCTAAGAATTTTAAGTATTGTAGATATCCAGTAACTATTATAAAATATTATGAAAGTAAAAGTGTAAAGAACTAGAAAAGGAAAGTTATGAATAAGGGAGGGCTAGAGGGAAGAAGGAAAGTAATATGCATATATATATACTTTGTATATCAAAATATTCCTAGAATAACAAAGAGGTCCATATAATATCTTGTCCAATTCATTGAATCTTTGAGATCCTGCCTATAGCCGAGCAATTAGGACCAAAAGACGTAAATTTAAATTTATGCATATTTTTTGAAAAATTTGCCTTATTTAAAAAGCAATATTCATATCCATTGATCCTATAATGCCACTTCTAGAAATTGACCCTAAGAAAATTGTAAAATATGCATTTAAAGTTGCGAGTCCAATAATGTTTATTGTAACATTTTTAAGTAGTGGAGAAAAAAAAAACCTACATGCCCAACAATAAGGGATCAATTTAATATGAAAGGGCGAGAAGTATAAAGTTGGATTCTATGTGGCCATAAAGTCATATATTAGAAGAATATTTAATAATATGGTTAAAAAATAAAGACTCGTGACATAATAGTTGAGGGAAATAAAGGACAGTGAGGTTAGTGAGGTTGAGTAGTGTTAAGGTGACACAATGTGTATATGAAGAAATGGAAATAAAATTAGATTTATTTAATTTTACATGTACGTATAAAAGCAGAATTCAATTGCAAGTATTTTCTACCTACTTGTTTTCAAGTTCACGAATCTTAAATTCAAAATGCCCTATGGGAGATAGTTATATATATGTGTGTGTGTGTATACACATATAAAATCATATATATATATATATATATATATATATAAAATCATGTACATTTTAAATATATGCAATGACATTTGTCAATTATTCATCAATAAAGTTAAAAAAATGCGACAGGGTAAAAAATTTAATGTAGGAAAAATAAAACCAATATACTGTGTGTCAAAATGAAATAATGTAAGAATAAGGACATTTTAGTATATAAACTATTCAAATATATATTTTAAATATTGAAAAATTTGGATAATAAAGTTGCTTAACAGCCTGCAAAAAAAAAAAGGCCATATGGAGAAAAATTTAGGAATATAAAATACCAATGAATATGGCTGTTGATGTCATTAGAGAGAAACTGAAGTGACTGAACAAAATCTTCCACATTTTTTACATAATAATTTATGTACTTTTAGTGAAAAGTAATGAGGAGAAACAGTAGAGTGATTTTCTTCTTGAATTACAGCCATTCTCTGAGAAAAAAAAGGGCATTACACTGGATATTTGAAAAACAAGAAGAAAAACCTATGGCTATGTCACTAAATAACACAAAGTTAAAAAGAAGTCCCATATGTCACACAATTTACTTTTATTTTGATGTCATTTCTTTTTATCAAAAATATTCTCCCACTTGTTGTCTCTTCAGAACAGGTATCTTGTGATTTAGAGCTTCCTGCCAAGACGACTTCGGGGTCATCCTGGAATCAAGCCTTGACCTTGTTATACAGGTGAGTTTTGAATTAGAACTTGCTCACAGAAGTGCAAAGGCAGTGTATTGTTTAAGCTATCCTGAGTGAGTAAAGGCTAAGGTTGTAATAACATGGTTGTGTTTCTTCTTATCCTGATGCCATTATCTGCATCTGCTTAGACTTTATTTAGGGTAAACCTGCACTGTGCTGTAATTGTGTCAATATTCTTGATATTTTTCAATCTTCCAACCAAGTCGTTTACCACCTTCCAGCTATCACAGCTTTAACCTCAGTAATGCATATGTTTTCCTTTTAAAATTTTTTTTTCTTTGAAAGTCAAGTGATATAGGAATCCTTAGGCATACTCTGAAGACTCAGTGTCCCTGGCATGATAATCTGATATAAAACACTAATTTAAATCAGTTTTTTTTTTTTTTTTTTTGGCGGTATGTGGGCCTCTCACTGCTGTGGCCTCTCCCGCCGCGGAGCACAGGCTCCGGACGCGCAGGCCCAGCGGCCATGGCTCACGGGCCCAGCCGCTCCGCGGCACGTGGGATCCTCCCGGACCGGGGCACGAACCCGCATCCCCCGCATCAGCACGCGGACTCCCAACCACTGCGCCACCAGGGAAGCCCTAAATCAGTTTTTGACTAGTCAGCCCCCAGGTATCATGAGGGAAGACATAATATTCTAGTAATTTTTATTTAGCACTATTTCACATTGTTATTTGTGCTGGTTCCTTGTTCAGGGCCTTGCTGTCAGCAATAAATAAATTACTCCCCAGCTAGTAAATCACAAAACTCTCCTGAGCTTCTCAGAGAAACAAAGCAGAATGATGAAACTGTAGCCCTAAGAGGTTTATTCATAAATAACCATTTTGTTTAAGGCATTTTGGGTCTACTCGATGGAAGATCAGTTTTCTTCCATAAACCACTGGAAAAGTGTTTATCTGGAAAGAAACATAAATGAAATAGTGTTCATTCTCTGATCTCCATCTAATTTCACAGTTTCCTTATGGCATTAATAGTATGGAAAAAAATTGACTTGTTTTTGAGTGGATATTTTAGGTGAGGACAGATATTTAAAAATCAGAAGAAATAAACCCCCTCCTCCAACAAAAATTGAGTCATCACAGATTTTTTTTCTCTTTCAACTTTTCCCACCTTTAAGAAACATTCCCAGATTTTCTGGGAGAGGAATAGCTCTCATTTTTCATATTTGAAGTGAAAAATAGAGAAAGTACTGGTAGTCAGGGCCATATATCTTAAGTGACTCAGATAATAGTTTTAGTAAGTATCTTTTTCTTTAGAGATTCAAGCCCAGACCAGGAGCAACTAAGAGCCTTTCCTCACTGACAATGTCTGAACTCACAAGGGAAATACATTTTGTCACTGTGAACTTATTCCTAAATGGAATAAAATTTTCTGAATAGCATTTAGCTTCTTAAAATTCAGTTGACTAGGTACAGTATTTTATGATTGCAAACCATAAATCATGTCAGTGAGGCAGCCCTAGGTATTACTATATTAACTATTTTCTAAATTTTTAGGGAGGAGAGACTTGTGGGAAAAAATGTAGAAGATATTTTTACAAATAATTTGTTCTAAGTCCATGCTATCGGTATAAATACTTAGAAAGAAATAGCTAGTTGTTTAATATAAAGATGATATGAATTAATTTGTATATTATAGAGCATAGTGACAATCTAGAGCTATCTTTTAGCTCTAGTTTTATCCTGAGCCCTTTCACACAAGAATACTTAACCAATTAAAATCAATGTATTATTTATGTGATTTTGAAAAAATATCAAATATTAATATTTAATTTCAACTTAGGTTAAAACTGATGTTTCATTTACCTTAGTCAAAAAGGTTAGTGAGAAAGGAAACAAAGAACTATATGTGACTTTTATTGTCCATGTTGAAAGTATTCTAAAGAATGAGGAACACATATGAATTAAGGACAAAGATAACCCAGCTTTGGGCCCTTACAAATGTAATAGATTTTAGTTTCTATCTTCTGTGGTCAGAGTACACTTTGTTCTGGGGATCAATATTGATGAGGCAATAATTTTGTTACATAAAAAGCATTTTATATTTGAAGAATCCTTGGTTATTTATTTGTTTGATTTCACCTCATAAGGTGAGTGACAAAAGCTATTATTTTCATAAAGAAAAGGCCACTGTCAGCTTTAACTCAAGGTCAGTGTGCTTTATTCATGGTTGCTGGGGTTTATTTTTCCATTATAGCATCTGCCTTAGAACATAATTGAGGAAGACATCTTAGAATTGAAATCCCAAAATTCAGTTAACCACTTGTAATTCATGTTATATCAAATCATGTCTTTGGAGTATAGGAAATGCCATTCTGGGTCTGACAAAGGCCCACTAATATACACAAAGACATTTTATTGAGCCCTTGAGAAAGTCATAAAATTAACTAACACACGGTCTTGCCCTCAAGGGGCTTGCCTACAGGGGACTCACACCCTGGCTATATGTTAGAACTGCCTGAATAGCTTATAAAAATTGCTAATGCCCAGCTACTAACAAGGATTCTGGTTTGCCTTGCATGCAAGCTGGGATGAGAACTGCTGATCTAGAGTGTCTTCACTTTTAGTGCACACATGAATCATTTGAGGATATGTTTAAAATGGAAAATCTGTAGGTTTGGGGTGACCCCTGATAGTCTGCATTTCTAGTAAGTTAACATATGATGTTAGTTTAAAAACAAAAGTTATAAAGGTGAATACATATAAATGAATGTCTCAGGCTCCCATTCCAAATACATGTAAGCAAAACTACATCGAATGTAATTGGGTTCTTACCAGTGAAATAATAATTTTAAAAAATACAGGAAGTTCCTTACTGGCCTGTGATTGCTATCAGAATAAAGGGCCAAAAAGAGAATCCTAAGTGACCTAAAACAAAAGTCAAAAAAAAAAAAAAAAAAAAAAAGGTAGAAAAGGAAGATAAGCAAGTGGGAATTTTTTTTTAAGTATTGGGAATTTACATTAAAAAAACCCTCAAGTATAAATTAAAATATTTACCTTTAGTAAAAATGAAGTCAAATTATAAGTAGAGGGGCTTCCCTGGTGGCGCAGTGGTTGAGAGTCCGCCTGCCGATGCAGGGGACACGAGTTCGTGCCCCGGTCCAGGAAGATCCCACGTGCCGTGGAGCGGCTGGGCCCGTGAGCCATGGCCGCTGAGCCTGCACGTCCAGAGCCTGTGCTCCGCAACGGGAGAGGCCACAAGAGTGAGAGGCCCGTGTACCGCAAAAAAAAAAAAAAATTATAAGTAGAAACTTATCTTTAACACAAACAATAAACTAAGAATATTTTGTGGTAGTATTTATTTGACAAAATTTATGATAATATCATGGATAGAATGGTAAATTTGTGTAGTTGATTTTTACAGCTTAATGGCAATTTGATCAATTTTGCAAAATTATTTCACAGTTTTATCAATGAATTCCTTTAATTTTTTGATAGTCAAACCATCTTCTTTTGAAAAGATATTCTGATTTATATTCATTTTTTCTACTTCAGTTTTTAGCTGGTCTCATCGTTAGATCTTCATTTGCCAAAATCTTGGTGTGGTATAAATCTGTTCTCTCAGATTATCTGAGCTAATTTCAACTTATCCCCAAACTTTTTCAGGCATTTGCAGGCTCCTCCTGTAGCAATTTTCTGTTCGTATCCTTTTTTTTTTTTCTGTTTCTACAGTTGCTCCAATCAGGTAGAGAATGACCTACACATAAATTATTTGGAAAGTGATGTTATATGTTGATTTAAGTAAGAGGAGAAATGATTGAGAAGTGATTAATTTCATAAATGGTCCAGTTTTTAGTGAATATTTTAGTGCTATGACAGCTTTGATTTCATCAGCACATTGGTACTTGGCATATCACCACTTATGTAATGAAGGCCTTTCTGCTCTAGAGTTCCTTTATTCACATTCATCATTAATCTGACTGCACTGTGAATCTTTTTATGGTATTGAGCCAAGTGGAAGGAACCAGTGCATTAAGACTCTGCCACTTAACAGAAGCTTGAGAGTCAAAAAAGAAGAGGATATTGTCTGGGTCAATGCAGACTTTTTTTTTAAATTTAATTTATTTTTTTACACAGCAGATTCTTATTAGTCATCAATTTTATACACATCAGTGTATACATGTCAATCCCAATCACACAATTCATCACACACCCACACCCACACCCTTGCCACTGTCCCTGCTTGGTGTCCATATGTTTGTTCTCTGCATCTGTGTCTAAGTTTCTGCCCTGCAATGCGGTTCATCTGTACCATTTTTCTAGGTTCCACAATATGCATTAATATACGATATTTGTTTTTCTCTTTCTGACTTACTTCACTCTGTAGGATAGTCTCTAGATCCATCCACGTCTCAACAAATGACCCAATATCGATCCTTTTTATGGCTGAGTAATATTCTATTGTATATATATGTACCACCACTTCTTTATCCATTCGTCTGTAAATGGGCATTTAGGTTGCTTCCATGACTTGGCTATTGTAAATAGAGCTGCAATGAACATTTTGATACATGACTCTTTTTCAATTATGGTTTTCTCAGGGTATATGCCAGTAGTGGGATTGCTGGGTTGTATGGTAGTTCTATTTTTAGCTTTTTAAGGAACCTCCATACTGTTCTCCATAGTGGCTATATCAATTTACATTCCCACCAACAATGCAAGAGGGTTCCCTTCCCCCCCCCCAGCATTTATTGTTTGTAGATTTTTTGATGATGGCCATTCTAACCATGTGAGATGATATCTCATTGTAGTTTTGATTTGCATTTCTCTAATGATTAATGATGTTGAGCGTTCTTTCATGTGTTTGTTGGCAATCTGTATATCTTCTTTGGAGAAATGTCTGTTTAGGTTTTCTGCCCATTTTTGGTTTGGGTTGTTTGTGTTTTTGATATTGAGCTGCATGAGCTGCTTGTAAATCTTGGAGATTAATCCTTTGTCAGTTACTTCATTTGCAAATATTTTCTCCCATTCTGAGGGTTGTCTTTTGGTCTTGTTTATGGTTTCCTTTGTTGTACAAAAGCTTTGAAGTTTCATTACGTCCCATTTGTTTATTTTTATTTTTATTTCCATTACTCTAGGAGGTGGATCAAAACAGATCATGCTGTGGTTTATGTCAAAGAGTGTTCTGCCTATGTTTTACTCTAAGAGTTTTATAGTGTCTGGTCTTACATTTAGGTCTCGAATCCATTTTGAGTTTGTTTTTGTGTATGGTGTTAGGGAGTGTTCTGATTTCATTCTTTTACATGTAGCTGTCCAGTTTTCCCAGCACCACTTATTGAAGAGACTGTCTTTTCTCCATTTTATATCCTTGCCTCCTTTGTCATAAATTAGTTGACCATAGGTGCGTGGGTTTATCTCTGAGCTTTCTACCTTGTTCCATTGATCTATGTTTCTGTTTTTGTGCCAGTACCATATTGTCTTGATTACTGTAGCTTTGTAGTATTGTCTGAAGTCAGGGAGTTTGATTCCTCCAGATCCGTTTTTTTCCCTCAAGACTGCTTTGACTATTCGGGGTCTTTGGTATCTACATACAAATTTTAAGATTTTTTTGTTCTAGTTCCATGAAAAATGCTGTTAGTAATTTGATAGGGATTGCACTGAATCTGTAGATTGCTTTGGGTAGTATAGTCATTCTCACAATATTGATTCTTCCAATCCAAGAACATGGTATATCTCTCCATCTGTTTGTATCATCTTTAATTTCTTTCATCAGTGTCTTATAGTTTTCTGCATACAGGTCTTTTGTCTCCCTAGGTAGGTTTATTCCTAGGTATTTTATTCTTTTTGTTGCAGTGGTAAATGGAAGTGTTTCCTTAATTTCTCTTTCAGATTTTTCATCATTACTGTATAGGAATGCAAGAGATTTCTGTGCATTAATTTTGTATCCTGAAACTTTACCGAATTTATTGATTAGCTATAGTAGTTTTCTGGTGGCATCTTTAGGGTCCTCTATATATAGTATCATGTCATCTGCAAACAGTGACAGTTTTACTTTTTCATTTCCAATTTGTATTCCTTTTATTTCTTTTTCTTCTCTGATTGCTGTGGCTAGGACTTCCAAAACTATGTTGAATAATAGTGGTGAGAGTGGACATCCTTGTCTTGTTCCTGATCTTAGAGGAAGTGCTTTCAGTTTTTCACCATTGAGAATGATGTTTGCTGTGGGTTTCTCATATATGGCCTTTATTATGTTGAGGTAGGTTCCCACTGTGCCCACTTTCTGGAGAGTTTTTATCATATATGGGTGTTGAAGTTTGTCAGAAGCTTTTTCTGCATCTATTGAGATGATTATATGGTTTTTATTCTTCAGTTTGTTAATATGGTGTATCGCGTTGTTTGATTTGCGTATATTAAAGAATCCTTGCATCCCTGGGATAAATCCCACTTGATCATGGTGTATGATCCTTTTAATGTGTTGTTGGATTCTGTTTGCTAGTATTTTGTTGAGGATTTTGCATCTATATTCATCAGTTATACTGGTCTGTAATTTTCTTTTCTTGTAGTATGTTTGTCTGGTCTTGGTGTCAGGGTGATGGTGGCCTCATAGAATCAGTTTGGGAGTGTTCCTTCCTCCGCAATTTTTTGGAAGAGTTTGAGAAGGATTGGTGTTAGCTGTTCTCTAAATGTTTGGTAGAATTCACCTGTGAAGCCATCTGGTCCTAGACTTTTGTTTGTTGGAAGATTTTTACTCACAGTTTCAATTTCATTACTTGGGATTGGTCTGTTCATATTTTCTATTTCTTCCTGGTTCAGTCTTGGAAGGTTATACCTTTCTAAGAATGTGTCCATTTCTTCTAGGTTGTCCATTTTATTGGCATACAGTTGCTTGTAGTAGTCTCTTAGGATGCTTTGTATTTCTGTGGTGTCTATTGTAACCTCTCCTTTTTCATTTCTAATTTTATTGATTTGAGTCCTCTCCCTCTTTTTCTTGATGAGTCTGGCTAATGCTTTATCAATTTTGTTTATCTTCTCAAAGAACCAGCTTTTAGTTTTATTGATCTTTGATATTGTTTTCTTTGTTTCTATTTCATTTATTTCTGCTCTGATCTTTATGATTTCTTTCCTTCTGCTAACTTTGGGTTTTGTTTGTTCTTCCTTCTCTAGTTCCTTTAGGTGTAAGGTTAGATTGTTTATTTTTGATTTTTCTTGTTTCTTGAGGTAGGCTTGTATAGCTATGAACTTCCCCCTTAGAAATGCTTTTGCTGCATCCCATAGATTTTGGATCGTTGTGTTTTCATTGTCATTTGTCTCTAGGTATTTTTTGATTTCTTCAGTGATCTCTTGGTTATTTAGTACCATATTGTTGAGCCTCCATGTGTTTGTGTTTTTTACGGTTTTTTTCCCTGTAATTAATTCCTAATCTCATAGCGTTGTGGTCAGAAAAGATACCTGATACGATTTCAATTTTCTTAAATTTGCTGAGGCTTGATTTGTGACCCATGATGTGATCTATCCTGGAGAATGTTCCATGCACACTTGAGAAGAAAGTGTAATCTGCTGTTTTTGGATGGAATGTCCTATAAATATCAATTAAATCTCTCTGGTCTATTGTGTCATTTAAAGCTTCTGTTTCCTTATTTATTTTCACTGTGGATGATCTGTCTATTGGTGTAAGTGAGGTGTTAAAGTCCCCCACTATTGTGTTACTGTCCATTTCCTCTTTTATAGCTGTTAGCAGTTGCCTTATGTATTGAGGTGCTCCTATGTTGGGTGCATATATAATTGTTATATCTTCTCCTTGGATTGGTCCCTTGATCATTATGTCATGTCCTTCCTTGTCTCTTGTGACATTCTTTATTTTAAAGTCTATTTTATCTCTTATGAGCATTGCTACTCCAGCTTTCTTTTGGTTTCCATTTGCATGGAATATCTTTTTCCATCCCCTCACTTTCAGTCTATATGTGTCCCTAGGTCTGAAAGACAGCCTATATATGGGTCTTGTTTTTGTATCCATTCAGCAATCCTGTGTCTTTTGGTTGGAGCATTTAATCCATTCACGTTTAAGGTAATTATTGATATGTATGTTCCTATGACCATTTTCTTAATTGTTTTGGGTTTGTTTTTGTAGGTCCTTTCTTCTCTTGTGTTTCCCACTTAGAGAAGTTCCTTTAGCATTTGTTGTAGGGATGTTTTTGTGGTGCTGAATTCTCTTAGCTTTTGCTTGTCTGTAAAGCTTTTGATTTCTCCATCAAATCTGAATGAGATCCTTGATGGGTAGAGTAATCTTCGTTGTAGGTTCTTCTCTTTCATCACTCAAAGTATATCATGCCACTCCCTTCTGGCTTGTAGAGTTTCTGTTGAGAAATATAGCTGTTAACTTTATGGGAGTTCCCCTGTATGTTTTTTGTCATTTTTCCCTTGCTGCTTTCAGTAATTTCTCTTTGTCTTTAATTTTTGCCAATTTGATTACTATGTGTCTCGGCATGTTTCTCCTTGGGTTTATCCTGTATGGGACTCTCTGCACTTCCTTGACTTGGGTGGCTATTTCCTTTCCCATGTTAGGGAAGTTTTCAGTTATAATCTCTTCAAATATTTTCTCTGGTCCTTTCTCTCTCTCTTCTCCTTCTGAGACCCCTATAATGTGAATATTGTTGCATTTAATGTCGTCCCAGAGGTCTCTTAGGCCGTCTTCATTTCTTTTCATTCTTTTTTTTTAATCTGTTCTGCAGCAGTGAATCCCACCATTCTGTCTTCCAGGTCACTTATCCGTTCTTCTGCCTCAATTATTCTGCTATTGATTCCTTCTAGTGTAGTTTTCATTTCAGTTATTGTAGTGTTCATCTCTGTTTGTTCTTTAATTCTTTTAGGTCTTTGTTAAACATTTCTTGCATCTTCTCGATCTTTGCCTCCATTCTTTTTCCGAGGTCCTGGATCATCTTCACTATCATTATTCTGAATTCTTTTTCTGGAAGGTTGCCTATCTCCACTTCATTTAATTGTTTTTCTGGGGTTTTGTTCCTTGATCTGGTACATAGCCCTCTGCCTTTTCATCTTGTCTATCTTTCTGTGAATGTGGTTTTTGTTCCACAGACCTCAGGATTGTAGTTCTTCTTGCTTCTGCTGTCTGCCCTCTGGTGGATGAGGCTATCTAAGAGCCTTGTGGAAGTTTCCTGCTGGGAGGCAACCAAATGCAGACTTTTGCTTCTATTTTATTCATCTACCCTGTATTTGCTCTCCTTACGCAATCAGGCTTATTTCATAACTCTGTCCTTTCTTTCCATTTCCTGTTGATGTCTTTGCAACTGGTAAACTTTGACGTCTATTCTGCAGATTATGCACTCTGGTCTGACAGTGCATGGATGCCCCTAAAGGCTACTGCTCTCTCAAAGTGAGAGAAATGTTACAGCCAGTTTCTGTTATAATCAGTGAGGCTCACAGAGACCTCCACACTTGCACTTTTTCATAACTGACCATTGCCATGTGCTGTTTACTTCCTTAAAGGGTGAAGATCATTGTTCCTGCAGTTTATCCATCCCTGAGCTAGAAATATCTGCAGTCTACCATCTAACAATCTATACTGTATATTCCCTTTCAAGATCTCATTCATGTTCATAGCTTGAGAACAGTTACCTACACTCTCTAAATTACCTAAATTTCTGTTTGAATCTGAAAGAGAATAAAGTCTAAAAACATAGCATCCGTGTTTTTATTTATTTATGTTTTTATTTTCTAACAAATGTGTGTGTTATGTCATTGAACCAATAATTTTCACTTTTCTTATCACCTTTAAATGTTGTGAAGACTAACAAACTTATGTACTGAAGCACTTTATTTAATTTTGTAAACACAGCAGGCTGTTTATTAATGCATTTCTGGAAGAAAATGTACTTAGCTGTACATCTGAATTACTCTTCATTGTTCTGGGTTTTTGGAAAGTGGGTTCAGTATATGTTTGTGTAACCCTGGATTTAAATAATAAAAGAGATTTAGTAAGATAAACAGTAGTGATATTAAGGAAATATTCAGATATTTCAAGTTTCATAATAGGTTTGGTTTTACTAACTTTTGTAAACAAACTAAAACTCTTTGTTCTATGCTGAACATTTCCCTGTATCTTCATTTATACAAAATACCAACATCATATTATACATTTGAGAAGTAATAAATGCATTCTAGAATTTCAGAATAGTATAGATAATCTTCACCTTCAGATACAGTGATAAAAATGAATTGTTTTGAAGAAAGCAGAATGACTAGCAATTACCTATAGCTATGTCTGTCCCTAAAGATCAATTTTGTAATATACCATGAATAGTTTATAAGTAGCATTTTAATAAACCTTTACTAAAAGAAGAGTTATATATATTCACATGCAAAAAAATAAAATAATTACTCAATTTTAAGATATTGGTTACCATTTGAATCATTTGCATGTTACACAATACTTTGACATTTTTTCTCATTTAATTAGGAATAATGCTATCTCTTTAAGAATATTACTTTTTTCCAAGTGCTACATACAAGGACCAATTTTCTTAAATTTATTTTTACTTTAAAAATGATATTATTTATGAAAAGTGTTTTTATTTGTCCAAATATGATATATTTAGGTTTCTGTATTCTCCTTTTTTTTGTTACTAGTTGAGATGACTGCTGAAGTTCTGAGCTTATGATTTGGGCATATTTCCATTTTATTAGCTGTTTGTCAGTTTTTTAAAAAAATCCACATATCTAAAATATGCAAGTTTTTATAATACTATGTTTAATTACAGTAGTTGTCTTCTGAATATAACTCTTAGCTTTCACTGAATAACTCAGAGAATTTTTAGCCCTCTTTATTCTGTTTTCTTGTTTCATCACTTAAAGAGATTAAATTTTGAATCTTAAACAGTCCCTGAGTTCTCAGAAATGCATCAACAAGCAGAGGCATCTGAATGCAATAGATTGCTTGTTGACTGAATCTCAGCAGTGTCCCTTCATCTGATGGACCTGTCTGTGAGGCCTGCATTTGTTGTTAAGCTATCAATTATATATGTGTTTCTCCATCTTTAAAATTGCAGGAGATGGATTTAGTGTCTGAGAGCCATGATTAGATTCAGAAGTTGGGATGCAGAGGGTCAAAACAGAGTTCTTGCAGCAGTGAAAGGTAGCTCCTGACTCAGCCACAATTCATCCAGTTTCTCCGCTTGGTTTCATCTAATGTCATTTGGTTTGGGCACAAAGGGATTCCCTTTAGGTGGACTAAAGGAGTAACAAAGTCTCTTTATTCTTTTCAACCTAACTAAGTATTAGGAAATAAACCAAGATGATAGGAGTGATATTTCATTTTAAGCCTTTGATAATTAAAATCATATTGTTTTCAGTTTCCATGGCTACAGTTATATTTCAATTATGTATGATCAAGTGGAAGAATCTAGATAGATTTGTGCTACTGGTATCCTTTACTGCTATAGTCTTATGCATTAAAATGGGGCTAAGATTAAAATTATCGACAAGAGGGATATTAGTACTTAAATATAGCTCAGTATTATTGTAGGAAATATTGATGTCAATATTGAAAAGGCTGAGTCTTAATCCCAATAACAAAATGAGTCTTTACTCAGGGAAAAGTAATTGGTTAAATTTAAAGTAATTAGTGCCTGAAACACAATTTAAAAGTTTGGGAGGAAAATGACAACAACAACTCTGATAAAGGTCAAGTTTCTATTAATAAGTTTTTGGACTGAGCCTCAAATTATTTTTTGGATGACAGTATCATGGGCCACTTTATTTCTGGCATTGGAATAAAAACCAAGTATTATTATTTCACATTTGGAAATGAGAGCTGTAAAAAAAAATAGTTTATAATGCATGCAGATTTTTTGAAGTTTTAAAAATACTGCTTTATTCAAATTCTGTGGTTTTGGTTAGGACCTACACTTATAATGCAAATTCTCCAGATATAAAGATAATTTTCCCTCAACTTTGTTTTCATAAAAAGAAAAAGTTGATTAATATTAGTTTTAGGTGATATTACTTGAACATACTGCTTGATACTACATATTGGGGTTTTTTTTTTGCTTAAAATTGTGTTGTGTAGTACTGATTTATCTGAAATTTGGGTAAACAAAATGGAAACTCATTTCTAATGTTATTTGGATATTTTATTTCAAAATACTTAAATATTTTTATACTAACTTTCACCCTATGTTGAAAGAGCTTAAGCAATCTTAAGTGCTGAGTCAGTTTTCCATTAGGAATGTCACCAAAATTGATTTGATGAAGAAAACTTGATTCTTTTAGGGAACGATTTTTAAGATTGTTGTGTAAAGATGCAGTTTTAGCTAAGGGTTAGGGAAATGGTCAAGGATAGGGTTAAGTTTAGAGTTAGGTTTAGTTCTGGGATTGAGTAGGTTAATTTAGTGAACACCCAGTTTTAGGAATGTTTTTTGAGCCTTATTCACATCATCTTAGACCTTTGGGCCTCACTTTCTTTCTCTAAAAAATAAAGAGTAGGATACAATTTTTTATTTATCTCCAATTTATATAATAAAATGAATTTCAAGAGCCCAAGCTCTTATCAGCATTACAAAATATAAATTCATAGGATTTAGAGTAAAAAAAAAATCGAATCTATGTCCTAATTTTTCTGCTTAATCACTGTTTGAAGCAAAGTATGGTCTCTGCCTCTCTGAGTCTCCTCTCTTTCACCTTTAAAATGAGAATAATAAGTGATCTTTCATGAATAATTCTGAGGTTATACTTGATAATGTATTTGGATATATTTTGCACAATTTTAAGTATTATTCCATTTTGGTCCCATTTGGCCTTATTGTTATTTTATCATATGGATATATTTCACCACTTTATGAACAGAAATAATCTTGGTATTTCATATATTAGATAAAAACTCATCCCATTTCAGTTTAAAAATATAAAAACAAATTAATAATAAAGGATATGTGAGGAATCAGGATATGTATACAAAGACAGTACTGGTGGACTAAATTATTTCTGGTCCTTAGGGTTGGAAGAAATTAACTGTAGTACATGGAGAGATTTTGAGGGCAAAAAAAAAGGTTCTTCACAAGGCACAGCAAAGGGTCCAGTGATTTTTAGTCTGTTTGTTGTATTAAAAGGAACTAACTTTACTAATAATCACTGGCTAGTTTGAAGCTATTTGAAAGAGCCTAACAGATTGACTTGAGTATTGATCGTAAAAAGTAATGCTAGGGAAGCCTACTAGTAATGATTGACTTAAGGAGACACCTATTAGAAAGAGAGGAAGAGAATTATAGTTTAAGTAGGTGCATTTCCACAGAAATAAAACTGTTGTGAAAGGGTAATAACTAAAATGTATGGTTTTGGAATAATACAATGTTCAATAGAGGTAGTGAACAAGTTGATGATGGTTGTTGAAAAACTAATTTTTTCCCAGAAGATAAAATGAAAGGAATGTTTAAGAACCCAGAGCAAAGTTGAAGTAGACAATCATACTGGAAAAGATTGAAAGATATTTCCAGAGATAAAACATGCATATTATAGAAATTCCAGAAGAAAAAAGAAATAAATGGAAGAAATAGTATAACTAAACGAGAATTAGAAGAAAGACTACCTAATCAAAAAAGATTTAAGTGGGATTTAATTAGTAAACAGTCTTCGCACAGTTGACTCTCCACCTAAAAGATAGCAAATTCAGAGCTTTGTCACACATGGAATTCAAAATTAAATCCCAGTTGAGGGCCTCCCTGGTGGCGCAGTGGTTGAGAGTCCGCCTGCCGATGCAGGGGATACGGGTTCGTGCCCCGGTCCGGGAGGATCCCATATGCTGCAGAGCTGGGCCCGTGAGCCATGGCCGCTGAGCCTGCGCGTCCGGAGCCTGTGCTCCGCAACGGGAGAGGCCACAACAGTGAGAGGCCCGCGTACCGCAAAAAAACAAAAAAAAAACAAAATTAAATCCCAGTTGAAATAAAGGTTAAAATGTAAAGTAAATTTTAAAAAGTTGGACATTAAATTATAACTGAAGTGAGCAAAATGTTTTTAAAGAAGACATTAAAACTATAATGTATAAAGAAACATATAAATGTATTTGAATGTATAAAAAATTTTTATGACAAAAATGCAGAAGACATACAAAAGTCAAAGTTGAATTTCATAATTAAAGACAGAAATAGAGTTAGTGTCTATAAGTGCAGAAATTCTAGAAACTGATAAGACTTCTCTGAGAATTAAGATTTTTACCTTTTGAAATGATATTTTAGTATAAATAACAGAAAAAAAGAAATCCTTTTCATAAGTATTCAGCAAAATGTAAATTGGCAAAATTGAGATTTAATTTTAAGTGACCATTTAGGGAATTTCAGTTTCTTGTTGTTGTTTCAGTGATAAAAATCCAATGTTAATGTTAATGTGGACAAATATTATTTTCAAAAAATGCTACTAAGAATGTAAAGTGGTATAGTTTTGGGAAAATAACTTGGCAAAACCAATTAAAATTTAAAAGGTATATCTGCTAAACTTATCCAGTATCCTTCAGTATATTCTATGAAATTATGTACAATATATTATACATGTTACCTAACCAAACTTGGGTCCACTTGCCCACATGCAATAAAGCCAACCTACTGACACTGGGTTGTGGTGAAGGAAAGTGGACCATTTTTTTGCACGACACCAAGCAAAGAGTCCAGGTAAGCTAGTCCTCAAAACACCTGAACTCCTGGGTTGCTTTCAGGAAAGCATTTTCAAAGGCCAGGTGAGGGAGGGGAGTCACACGATCTGTCACAGCTCATGCACAATTCTCAGATTGATTGATGGTGAGCTAATAGGGTGGTGTCACATTGTTAATCCTCAGGCTCTAGTAGGTTTGGGGGCTGCATGCTCATGGCTATCAGGTTTGAATCTGCACTTTGGAACTCAGGGAAATGTCAAGGAGGCTGAATGAAGCCTGTTTCCTACAAACAAATGGGACTGAGAAAGGATTTGTACCCAGGAGGGCCCCACAGGGTCCTCCTCAATTTGAAGATGTCAAAAAAATGTTTATGTGCCAAAGAAAAATTGCATAGGACAGAGTTAAACAGGCAAGGAAGACCTTATTCAATGCTACTGAAACAGGGATCAAAACTATTGTAATAGGGAAGAGAGACTGAAGACAACTCCATATACAAAAGGCAGGTGGGGATATAAAACTAAAAGGCAGGGTGGGATTAAAAATTAAAATAATTCCTGGTACCTTTGATTCACTTAGCAGTCCTCTTCAGAACAGTATAGAAATGGGTGCTCTCATGAGGTTAAAAAGCTAACAGGTCTCCTATTGCTAAGAGGGAACAAAACAATTATAGTAAAAATGAACATAACAAAATTTTACCTAATGCATCTTCTGGGGAAACAGTAGCTTCATCATTAATGTATATGGACCATGTTGTTTAGTCGTTTTTGAGATTATAGTAGCTATAATTGATAGACACAGGAATGACTCATTTGGGCACTTCATTTATATATGCATACGTGTATGTATGTGTACATGCATGTGCTGATAGCAATAGGGCCATCATCATTTGTAACTTCCCCCCACTGCTCAGCATGGACACTGAGAAATGCGTGATTTTGCCATTCAGCTGTATTCATTAGCATTACTTTAGTTTTACATGAGGTTCTTGTCCATGAAATGGCATAATTGTTCATTACAGGAGCTTACAGAATGCTCCATCAACTCCATCAAAGGAAAGTATCAACAGATACCATCATGCCCTAACATCATTTGAATATTTCACTTCAAAATCCTCTCTTTGCAGTTTCCACCAATCCCATTGTTGATCAGGATTGAGTGCACAATCCTAATCAAATCCACTCTCTTCTCACCATTGAAAGACCTTCCTTAAGCCAAGCTTCCCATTTTCAATAAATTCACACCTTGTCTTTCTCCCACCCCTCCCAGACACTGCCACAGCTCTCTAGAGATGACATTCTCCCTTACCACGGTGAGTAATAAGCTCAGCCATGTATTATCAACAGGTTATGTTGGGATGTTTGGATAGCCAGTATTTGACAACCATGTGGCTATCTGGTAAAGAAACCAAAAAGACATTGTAGGATACGTATCTGAGGCCAAAAGAAAAGAAAATAAAACGAAGAATATCTGATATCTGAGGGAATAAAGGAAAAAAAGTGAACATTTTCCCTAAATGGGAGTATAGACTTCACTGAATATACAACAGAGCTATTATAAAATATTTATTAACTTACAAGTAGCAAACACAAAGAGCTTTAGAGTATATATTAAGGCCTTAAACATTGTCATTTTTTGTTAGTTGCACTTCACTTAGCTCCAGTTTTTATTACCAAAAATAAGTATATTGATGAACTTAGAAGAGGTGTACTCTTTACTTAAAGTGAATAAGTAATAAGTATGGAATCCTGAAACATAAGAAGAGAGCACCATATGAAAATTTAATTGCTCTCCCTGATTTGGTTGTTTTCAAATCACATGAAGCCTGTGAGGTGTTTCTGTTTACCAAAATATTAAACATTGGTTGTACCATATAGTAACATTTTATCAGGTATTTAATTATAAAGCTTTCATTAAAAGACCATCTCTCCATGGGTGCATAATTTAAAATGACTCACCAACAAGTTATAATATAAATAAGTTTTTACAAAAGTTTTCTAATTCATTTGTTCCTTGTTTTGATTAGCTCTATTTTTAAATATAGAATCATACAAAACACCTATGCTACTTCCAGGAGTGCCTTTATCATAGGGAAATAGAGTGAACAAATTCACCAGTGGTATTCACAGAAATATGGTAGGAGGTTTTGGGATGAGAAGCAAGAGCCTTACTTTTATCACTGACAATTAGTAGGCATTGTGAATTGAGACTACACAGTTAATGCTTTTTTGTTCTCAGGAAATTATAGCTCAGAAGGAATGCTGGCATTTTGGGTTTGCTAATCTGCATGGCTTTGTGTGCTCTAGTCTTTCAGTCACAATCAAATAATCATTTCCTCTTGTTTGTCTTCATTCATTTCCTGTCCCCTCCTTGCATTTAACTATCAAATGTCCTTTGCTTTTGACCAGAGGCTCTTCAACAAAAGCCCTGTAGTTCCTGACATCATTCTTTTGTAAAAAAGAGTGCTTGGGCATATACTAACATAAATAGTTCTTTTTTCTTGGTCAAAAGCAACTGTTCAACTTATTGTACTGGTATTCTTATACAATATAAGACTTCATTCCAATACACTATCATAAAGGTATTTAAGAAAACAGGAGCTGTGAACAGAAAATTGCATTGTGAATAATGTTGTTTTGACATCAAATCTGAAATCTTCATTTCATTTTAGGGTTTTTGTTTGTTTATTTGTTTCAGAACAAGCCATGAAGTATAAAGGTTATCTATCTGTCATCTATGAATCTATCATCTATGTCTATCTCTCATCAGTCATTTTAAAATTACCATTTTTATTAAGGCTTTTTGTTGGTAGCAGGGTTTTTGTTCTACAAATACCCACTTCCTACCAAGGCACAGTGCCTCCCAAGACACAATCTATAAGACAGAAAAGGGTGCATTTTAAAAGTGCTGTGTAGGAGGTATTAGAACAAATGCTACTATACACGAAGAGAGTTTTTGCACATAACTCCCTCACAGTTCTTTAAAAATGTACCCTTTCATATAAAAATATCTGCTTGGAAGCTAACAAGAAGAAAAAAACATTTTTGCCTTTTTAGGTGCTGTCTTGTCAATGCAACTCAAATTGATGTTTCAGGTTACTTACCCCAGAAAAATCTGCAGGAGTCCCCAGATTATTTGTCTGTGTTAAGGTGTTCAGAATATGCCACTCCAGAATAAGTCACTTTGGCATATTGAAAATGTTGAGCTGAAGACACTTGAGAAACAACAGATGTAGGAAGGACTCGCTGACCTTCTCCTTTCTACTTAAAAGTAGGTCATAAAATTTCCCATGAGAAAGTTGTTCTTCCTGCACGAGGAAGACAAGAACTTTCCTATTACTGGAGATTGGAGGTCAGTGCTGAAACAGATGTGTACAAAGAAGCCTTTATCTTCCATAAGTTTTCCCCAAATATTTCTTAGTCACTTTCTCAGAATTTATTTCCCCTAGAAGTATAATCCCCTTTTCTTTCGTACTGTCACTTTTCCACAATTTTATCATTCTTTGTTAAAAAGGTATATAAGCTCTTGGCCCTAACTGCTTCTTTGAGTCTTCATTTTTCCTGTAAAAGCTCTTGTATGCATGTAAAAATGTTAAATACAATGTGTGTGTTTTTTTCCTGTTAATATGTCATTTGTAATTTCAATCCATAGGACTCAGGACCTAAGGAGGTGGAGAAAATTTTTCTTTCATCCCCTACCATAATGGTGATGAGGATGGGATATCATTAGCTGGGATTCCCTACACACTTCAGAGGCTGTAGCTAAGATTTGGGATACACCTGAAATAGCCAGCAAAAGGTAAGTGACTTTTATGCTTTTTGTTTTGTGTATTCTTTGTTTTAATTGATCTTTTCCCTCCCAGAGATCAGAATTGTTTTCCTTTCTCTCTGTCTTTTGTGTCATTTTCATAAGGAGGATAAGCACAGCATAGAACACAGACATGGGTCTTATAAGCCTGTTTTTTGAGGTGGTCTCATAGATCAGTGAGTTTATGGTTCTCGCTGGACTGGAGTCTGTTTGGACAAGCTTTGCTGTGGTTCATCAATAAAAATACTGGGTGAGATTCTCCTTTCACCTTGTTTTGTGTTCTGAGAACATGCCTTATAACCTGCCTTCTGTCAACCAGGAGGTATAGATTGTTGGACCTGCATCAGGTAGCTAGCCATCAGACCAGGAACCCAAGACACAGAGTGTGCTTGCAGCGTTTTCTGTGTCTGACTGTGCCAGCTCTAGGGGAATTTGTCATAATAAGGGGTCTCAGCCTTTAAGGAGCCTTTGTTATCTCTACCTTTATTGCCTTTTTAGTGCTGGAAAAGTGGCATATCAGTATCAGCTGCCCAGTATCAGATTATTAAGTCTGTGATTGGAGGTGTCTTACTTTTGTGAGAGACTGGTGATACAAGTTCTCACAAACACTATTCTTAACCATTTGTGACAACAAGGGTCTTTGCTTTCTTTTTTAAAAATTGAGATATAGTTTATTTACAATATTAGTTTCAGGTATGTACAACATAGTGTTTCAAAAATTTTACAGATTTTTTTCCATTTAGAGCTATTATAAAATATTGGCTATATTCCCTGTGCTGTATAATGTATCCTTGTAGTTTATGTATTTTATACATAGTAGTTTGTACCTCTTAATCCCTTAATCCTATATTGCCCCTCCCCATTTCCCTCTCCCCACTGGTAACCACTAGTTTGTTCTCTATATCTCTGAGTCTGTTTCTATTTTGTTATATATATTCTCTTGTTTTATTTTTTAGATTCCACATATAAGTGATAACATACAGTATGTGTCTTTCTCTGTCTGACTTATTTCATTAAGCACGTTGCCCTTCAGGTCCAGCCATATTGTTGCAAATGGCAAATTTTCATTCTTTTTTATGGCTGAGTAGTATTCCATTGTATATATACCACATCTTCTTTATCTATTGATGGACACTTAGGTTGCTTCCATATTTTGGTGATAATAAGTAATGCTGCTATGAACATTGGAGTGCATGTATCTTTTAAATTAGTGTTTTCATTTTCTTCAAATATATACTCAGGAGTGGAATTGCTGGATCATATGGTAGTTCTATTTTTAGTTTTTTGAGAAATCTCCATACTCTTTTCCACAGTGGCTGCACCAATTTACATTCTGACCAAGAGTGTACTGAGGTTGCCTTTTCTCCATATCCTCACCAACATTTGCTCTTTGTGGTCTTTTTGATGATAGCCATTCTTACAGGTATGAGGTGATATCTCAACGTGGTTTTGATTTATATTTCTCTGATAATTAGCAATGTTGAGCATTTTTTCATGTGTCTGTTGACCATCTGTATGTCCTCTGTGGAAAAATGTTTATTCAGGTCTTCTGCCCATTTTTCAATAAGGTTGTTTGTTTTTTTGATATTGAGTTGTATGAACTGTTTACATATGTTGGATATTAATCCTTTATCTGTCATATCATTTGTAAATGTCTTCTGTCATTCAGTAGGTTGTCTTTTCATTTTGTCAGTGGTTTCCTTTGTTGAGCAAAAAAAGCTTTTAAGTTTACTTAGGTCCCATTTATTTATTTCTGCTTTTTTTCCCTTTGCTTTAGGAGACAGATCCAAAAAAAATATTGCTACAATTTATGTCAAAGAGTGTTCCACCTATGTTTTCTTCTAGGAGTTTTATGGTTTCCAGTTTTACACTTAGGCCTTTAATCCATTTTGAATTTATTTTGTATATGGTGTGAGAAAAGGTTCTAATTTCATTCTTTTACATGTAGCTGTCCAGTTTTCCCAGCACCACTTACTGAAGAGATTGTCTTTTCTTGTTTATTTATTCTTCCATTGTTGTAGATTAATTGATCGTAAGTGTATGGGTTTATTTCTGAGATCTCTATTCTGTTATGTTGATCTATGTGTCTGTTTCTTTTCCACACCATACTGTTTTGACTACTGTAGCTTTGTAGTATTTTAAGCTACCTTTATGAGTGGCTTTTTGAATCATGTGGGCTGTACCCACACTGGGGGTATCTCTTGCATCCATGATAAAAAAAATTATTTGAAGTCTAAAAAATTACCTCTAGGTCTTTCTATGGAAAGGCTTATTGGATTTAGTCACAGTTAAAAGAGGTATAACTTTAAAGAGTCTGCTTGTCAATGGCCAGATGATGGATCCTTTGATTTGAAAAAAAAACTTTTATGTTTGAAAAAAATGTTAAAGAGCTCTTATCCTAAACAAATGTCCTATTGGTACCTGTGGAATGATTAAATTGAAAGGACACAAAAGAGCATTATGGCTAGCCTATGGACTCTTTTAACAAGATTAAAGAATGGAAATGAAAACAAAAGTTAAATTCCGCACCCACAGTGAATTCCCCTTCCCTGTGCTCCTATACCCTTGTTTATAACTAACTCCCTGTCTATGACCCTCCAGAAGAACTTCTGGATCTCCTGACCCCTGGCTCAAATCCTCCTCCCCAAATCCAACCCTACCTCCTCAACAAATTCCTTTAATCCCTGAAACTCCTTTGATTTGCCCAGAAAATTCCTTAAATACCCAACTGACCACTTTCTTCTCTTACCCTGAAAAAATTATAGAAAATAATCCAGCCTGATGGCCAGGCCTGGGCATACAGGTTACTTACGTAAATACTAATGGCCAAGAAATAACCTTGCAGAGGTTCAGGACCATGCAGTAGAGCTTGTTTTGCTGTCCCATATAATTTTACCTACCTTCTGGGTATCTATCTAGCCTTCCTATGCAATGTCCTTTGTGGATGTATCCTGGACCCCCACCACAAATATACATGTCCCTTGGACAGCACCAGATCCTTTAAGCTACGATGCCCTTTACTCCCACTTTTGAAAGATTACACCAAATTTAGAGAGGAGTTTGAAGGCTTGATGGCCATTCACAGACGCACTCATAGGGACCTCAACAGGCTACTAAGAGGTGTTCTTTCCACCCATGCTTATACTGTAGTTATAAGACAAGCCAGACAGCCCCCCAGGAAAAGTCCCCTTACCTAACAGAAAACACATGGTTGGAACTTCTCCCAGATCTCTTCCAGTGACCAGGAAATGGATCATCTGGATGCTGATATTTAAGGCCTGATAGAAACAATTGTAGATACTTTTCCCCCGAGGTGAATTGGTCTAAGGTTGAGTTGTGCACTCAGAAAGAAGGGGAGCATCCTAAGGTCTTTGTTGAACGCTTTTATACAGACTTTCCAAAAGCACACTGCATTAAACCCTGAAACCCCAGAACATAGAAATCTTTTAATTTCCTCCTTAGTGAGAAATCTTCTCCCTAATATAAGAAGACAAATCCAAAATGGTGTGGTTGGCTGTGCAGGCCAGTATCTCAATGTTATTATTGAAGTTGCTATTTATCAATGTTATTATTGAAGTTGCTATTTAATTCTTTGAAAATAGCTTGCAGGAAAGCAGGAGAAAAAAGGAATTGAAATCAACAATTCTTGCCTTGCAAATTGAGTCTTTAAAAAACAGAAGTAAGAATCTAAGTGTAACTTAATACCCACCCATTTTTCTTGCCAACCACAGAGCCTTCCCTATCCATCTCAAGATATTTGCAGATATTGTAAAAGGGCAGGGCATTGGAAAGGCAATTGTTCTGCATATAAAACAAAGGTAAACTTAAATATACAGTATCCCTAGATCTCAGTAGCCTCAGAGAGTCTGTTTTTCCCCTTCTGTGGAACAGTTTCGCATAGATTGATGGGGTCATTCAATCCTCAGCTGTACCTCAGAACCCAGCATTAAACTTAAAATAGAATATTAGGAACGGTACTTCTTAACTGATACCAGTGGAACTTTCTCTACCATTGACTTAGAGGATTTATATTTGTTCGTCACCTCTAATTCTGTTCAAGCTGTTGGAGTCTCTGGGCAACCTATTTTATTGTCATATCTCAGGCCACTGCAAAATCCTTAGGCCCTCTAACCACCCATCATATCTTTCTAGTTTCTGGTTCTTCATCAGTGAACCTTTTAGGTAGAGGCTTGTTATGTAAATTTAATGCCACCATACAATGTAATGAGAAAAGTATTTTTATTTCCCTGCTCTCAGACCAAATCACAAGCTTCCTACTTTCCCCAGTGGAGACCTATCTCAATTTAAAATCCTCTGAAGAGAGTGCAACCTTAAGAGATGTACTAGTTAGTCTCTGGTTCTCACATGCAAATGAGGTTGGATTGCTCTTCAGTGCAGTGACCATGCACATTTTCTGGAAAAGGAATAAACCTGTCCCAACAGTAGCCCAACACCCTCTTTCTCAAGAAGCAAAAAAAAAAAAAGGAATTGTACTTATAATAGAGCCAAGTGTTCTTCCTCACTCTGCGATACCTCAATCTTGTCAGTAAGAACGGACATTTGATTCAGATGGGAATCAAATTATTGATTTGTACAAAATGGAAGAGCCAATAAATGTTTTTGTAATTCCTCATCACACTATAGTCTCTAGTCCAACTACTATTCTTACCTGAATTCCTGCTGACGTAGCTTGATTTACAGTCACTGACTCCTGCACAGCTTTCTAATGCCATTGCACACGTTCTCTTTGTATTTACATTTCGAGGAAGACAATTAACATGGACTTGCATACCTTTGAGATATTGTGAGTCTCCCTCAATATTTTCGCAAGTTCTTAAAGCTTAGATTCTAGTTTTTACCCAAGGCTTCCCTCTCGTTCAGTATGTTGATGGCCTCTTACTTGGTAATCAAACTAAGGAAGGTGTTTTTATAGATTCCCTCATTCTCTTAAAGGCACTAACTGAACAAGGCTATAAAACCTCCCAATATAGACTTCAATGGGTACAGACAACTGTTAACTACTTAGAACATGAGGTATCTCAGGGCACTCAAAACTCACACCAAAATGCCTTGAGTTAATATTGTCCATCCCTCTTCTGAAAACAAAAACACAACTATGTAAATTTTGGGGGCAGCTGCTATTGTTGCCAACAAATTCCTAATTCTGCTGCCCTTGCTCTTGGCTTACCCAGTTTTGATAAACATTTTCACCTATGTTGCCAAGACAATAATGGAATTGCGGCAGTATTTTAGTACAACCGTTTATTCTTAGATAAGTCCTATAGCATATTTCTCATGTCAGTTAGATGTTGTGGCATCAGACATGCTCCCATGCCTGCGTGTTGTAACCATAACTGCCACCCTAATTGACAAAACCATTGCTCTTATATTAGTCTACCATTCACCTCTATGTTCCTCATACTGTTTCTGTTCCCTTACGAGTTCATAAGACATAGCTCCTCTCTCTACATGGAGGCAGACCACCTATGAACAAGCCCTATTCACCAATCCCTCCCTCATCTTACACTGCTGTAGCACCTTAAATTTAGCTCTTCTAACTCCTCCCAGATGATGGACAGCCCCACTCCATTCTACATGATTGCCTTGCAACTCTAGAAATAATTTCAAAGACACACACGAAAATCTCTTAGATATCCCCTTAGACAACCCAGAATCACTTCAACTTTGTGATGGCTCTTTTAAACAAAATTTCCAGGAAAACATAACTCCTTGCAACATAGTTTTCCTACATGAAACCCCTGAGGCATACTCTTTACACACTGTAAAATCAGCCCAAGCTGCTGAAATCACAGCTTTTAGTAGAGCTTACATGTTGGCAAACAAGAAAACTGCCACTATTTACACTAAGTCCAGATATGCCTTTGGAGTCTTCCATGCTGTTGGTACAATCTGTAAATCCTGTAGATTCTTAACCTCTGCTGATACTACTGTTGCCAATGGGCACATAATTTTTACTCTATTACAGGCTATTCATCTCCCTACTACAGTGCCTATTGTTCACACTCCAGCCCATTGTAAGGAGACTGATACTGTATCTCTAGGGAATGAGAGGGCTGCCAAGACTGCTAAATACAAAACTGAGTTCACCTACCCTTCCGCTATCCACTTTATCAACCTGCCTTTATCCCTGACTATATCCTTTGACATGCCACCCCACAATATGCCACTTTGCCATATTGACAATTTTGAGCTGAAGACACTTGACAAACAACAGCTGTAGGAAGGGCTCCCTGGCCTCCCCCTTCTACCTAAAAGCAGGGCATACAATTTCTTATGAGAAAGGTGCTTTCCCTACACTGGGGAGAGAGGAACATTTTTATCACCAGAGACGGGGAGTTGAGGCTGAGGTGAATCTGTACAAACAGACATACTAAAATAACCCTTTTCTTCCTTAGTTTCCTCCATATATTTCTGAGTCACTTTTCCACAATTTATCACCTCTAGAGATGTAACATACTTTTCCTTTGTCTTGTCACTTCTCCTCAAACTTATCTTCCTTTGTTAACAAGCATATCAGCTCTCAGTCCTAACTGTTTCTTTGGATTTTTACTTTTTCCTATGAATGCTCTTATGTGTATATAAAAATATTAAATAAAATTTGTATGCTTTGCTCTTGTTAATCTGTCTTTTGTCAGTTCGATAGATAGGTCCCAGCCACAGAACCTAGAAGGGTGGAGGAAAGTTCTTTTACATCCCCCACATATGCTTGTTTATATCATATTTTATTAGATATAAGATGAAAATTAGATAAAAGAATAAGTGCACATATATATTGTCTTCTGTTTTTATTGAGATATAATTGACATACAACAGTATATAAGTTTAAAGTGTAAAGCATAATGATTTGACTTGCACGCATCATGAAATGACTATCACAATAAGTTTAGTGAACACTCATCTTCTCATATAGATACAGAATTAAAGAAGTAGAAAAAATTTTTTGTGTGTGATGAGAACTCAGGATTTACTCCCTTAACAATTTTTATATATAACATATGACAGTGTTAATTATATTTATCATTATACACTAAATGCCTAGTACTCATTTATCTTATAATGGTAGTTTTCCACTATCTTTGTTCATTTCCCCTCCCCCCCTGCTCCTGCCTCTGGGAACCACAAATGTGATCTCTTTTTCTATGAGTTTGTTTGTTTTTAAAGTATAAATGACTTACAACACTTGTTAGTTCCTATTACACAACATAGTGATTTTTTTCTACACATTTCAAAATGATTACCACAATAAATCTGTTTACTATATACAGACTATATACAAAGATATTCCTTAGGCATTGACTATATTCCCCACACTGTACATTTTATACCTGTGACTGGATTTATTTTGCAACTGGAAATTTGTACTTCTTAAACTCCCTCACCTATTTCCTTCCTCCCCACAAACCCCTCTCCTCTGGTAACCACCTGTTTGTTCTCTGTATCTAAAACTCTTTCCGTTTTTTTTTTTTTTTAACATCTATATTGGTGTATAATTGCTTTACAATGGTGTGTTAGTTTCTGCTTTATAACAAAGTGAGTCAGTTATGCATATATCCCCATATCTCTTCCCTCTTGTGTCTCCCTCCCTCCCACACTCCTTATCCCACCCCTCTAGGTGGACACAAAGCACCGAGCTGATCTCCCTGTGCTATGTGGCTGCTTCCCACTAGCTATCTGTTTACATTTGGTAGTGTGTATATGTCCATGCCACTCTCTCACTTTGTCCCAGCTAACCCTTCCCCCTCCCCATATGCTCAAGTCCATTATCTAGTAGGTCTGCCTCTTTATTCCCATCTTGCCCCTAGGTTTTACACGACGATTTTATTTTTCTTTTTTAGATTGCATATATATGTGTTAGCATACGGTATCTGTTTTTCTCTTTCTGACTTAATTCACTCTGTATGACAGACTCTAGGTGGATCCACCTCACAACAAATGACTCAATTTCGTTTCTTTTTATGGTTGAGTAATATTCCATTGTATATATATGCCACATCTTCTTTATCCATTCATCTGTCAGTGGACACTTAGGTTGCTTCCATGTCCTGGCTATTGTAAATAGTGCTGCAGTGAACATCATGGTACATGACTCTTTTTGAATTATGGTTTTCTCAGGGTATATGCCCAGAAGTGGGATTCCTGGGTCGTATGGTAGTTCTATTTTTAGTTTTTTAAGTAACCTCGATACTGTTCTCCATAGTGGCTGTATCAATTTACGTTCCCACCGACAGTGCAAGAGGGTTCCCTTTTCTCCACACCCACTCCAGCATTTATTGTTTGTAGATTTTTTGATGATGGCCATTTTGACTGGTGTGAGATGATATCTCATTGTAGTTTTGATTTGCATTTCTCTAATGATTAATGATGTTGAGCATTCTTTCATGTGTTTGTTGGCAATCTGTATATCTTCTTTGGAGAAATATCTATTTAGGTCTTCTGCCCATTTTTGGATTGGGTTGTTTGTTTTTTTGATACTGAGCTTCATGAGCTGCTTGTAAATTTTGGAGATTAATCCTTTGTCAGTTGCTTCATTTGCAAATATTTTCTCCCATTCTGAGGATTGTCTTTTCATCTTGTTTATGGTTTCCTTTGCTGTGCAAAAGCTTTTAAGTTTCATTAGGTCCCATTTGTTTATTTTTGTTTTTATTTCCATTTCTCTAGGAGGTGGGCCAAAAAGGATCTTGCTGTGATTTATGTCATAGAGTGTTCTGCCTATGTTTTCCTCTCAGAGTTTGATAGTGTCTGGCCTTACATTCAGGTCTTTAATCCATTTTGAGCTTATTTTTGTGTATGGTGTTAGGGAGTGTTCTAATTTCATTAGTTTACATGTAGCTGTCCAGTTTTCCCAGCACCACTTATTGAAGAGGCTGTCTTTTCTCCACTGTATATGCTTGCCTCCTTTATCAAAAATAAGGTGACCATATGTGTGTGGGTTTATCTCTGGGCTTTCTATCCTGTTCCATTGACCTACATTTCTGTTTTTGTGCCAGTACCGTACTGTCTTGATTACTGTAGCTTTGTAGTATAGTCTGAAGTCAGGGAGCCTGATTCCTCCAGCTCTGTTTTTCTTTCTCAAGATTGCTTTGGCTATTCGGAGTCGTTTGTGTTTCCATACAAATTGTGAAATTTTTTGTTCTAGTTCACTGTAAAATGCTAGTGGTAGTTTGATAGGGATTGCATTGAATCTGTAGATTGCCTTGGGTCGTGTAGTCATTTTCACAGTGTTGATTCTTCAATCCAAGAACATGGTATGTCTCTCCATCTGTTTGTATCACCTTTAATTTCCTTCATCAGTGTCTTATAATTTTCTGCATATAGGTGTTTTGTCTCCTTAGGTAGGTTTATTCCTAGATATTTTATTCTTTGTGTTGCAATGGTAAATGGGAGTGTTTTCTTAATTTCAGATTTTTCATCAGTATGTAGGAATGCAAGAGATTTCTGTGCATTAATTTTGTATCCTGCTACTTTACCAAATTCATTGATTAGCTCTAGTAGTTTTCTGGTAGCATCTTTAGGATACTCTATATATAGTATCATGTCATCTGCAAAAGTGACAGCTTTACTTCTTTCTTTTGGATTTGGATTCCTTTTATTTCTTTTTCTTCTGTGATTGCTGTGGCTAAAACTTCCATAACTATGTTGAATAATAGTGGTGAGAGTGGGCAACCTTGTCTTGTTCCTGATATTAGAGGAAATGGTTTCAGTTTTTCACCATTGAGAACGATGTTGGCTGTAGGTTTGTCATATATGGCCTTTATTATGTTGAGGTAAATTCCTTCTATGTTTACCTTTTGCATATCTTGGCTATTGCAAAATGTTGTTGTGAACATTGCGGTGCACATAGCTTTTTGAATTAGTGTTTTCATTTTCTTTGGATATATATGCAGGAGTGGAATTTCTGGATCATATGGTAGTTTTATTTTTAATTTTTTAAAGGAATTTCCATATTGTTTTCCATAGTGGCTACACCAATTTACATTCCCACCAACAGTGCACAAGAGTTCCCTTTTCTCCACATCCTTGCCAACACCTGTTATTTGTTGTCTTTGATGATAGCCATTCTTACAGGTATGAGGTGATATCTCATTATGGTTTTGATTTGCATTTCCCTGGGGATTAGTGATGTTAAGCATCTCTTCATGTGCCTGTTGGCCACTTATATATCTTCTTTGGAAAAATGTCTGTTCATCCTCTGCCGTTTTTTAATTGAGTTATTTGTTTTTTGGATGTTGAATTGTATGTGTTCTTTGTGTGTTTTGGATATTCACCCCTTATCAGATAAGCCCTTTGCACATATCTTCTCCCATTCAGTAGGTGGCTTTTTCGTTTTGTTGATAGCTTTCTTCATTGTGCAAAAGCTTTTTAGTTTAATATGGTCCCATTTGTTTATTTTTTGCTTTTGCCTTGTCTGAGGAGACAGACCCCCCAAATATTATAAAGACTGATATTGAATAGAGTAGTGCTTATTTTTTTCTTCTATCAGTTTTATGGTTTCAGGTTTTAACATTTAAGATTTTAACCCCATTTGAGTTTATTTTTGTGCATGATGTAAGGGAGTAGTCCAGTTTGATTCTTTTGTGTGTAGATGTCCAGTTTTCCTAACACCATTTATTTAAGAGGCACTTTTCCCCATTGTATATTCTTGCCTCCTTTGTCTATATTCATTGACCATATAACTGTGGTTCATTTCTGGGATCTCTATTCTGTTCCATTTATCTGTGTGTCTGTTTTTGTGTCAGTACCATACTGTTTTGATGACTATAGCTTCGTAGTTTGAAATCAGGGAGCATGATACCTCCAGCTTTGTTCTTTTTTTCTCAAGATTGTTTGGCTATTTGGGGTTCTTTATGTTTCCATAAAAATTTTAGAATTATTTGTTCTAGTTTCTTGAGAAATGTCATTGGTACTTTTGTAGGGATTGCATTGAATCTATAGATTGCCTTGGGTAGTATGATCATTTTAACAATATTAAGCCTTCTGATCAGTGAACATGGTGTGTCTTTCCATCGGTGTCATCCTCAGTTTCTTTTATCAGTGTCTTATAGTTTTGCAAGTACATGTATTTTATCTCTTTAGTTAGATTGTTTCCTAGGCATTTTATTCTTTTTGATGTAATTGTAAATGAGATTATTTTCTTAACTTCCCTTTCTGATAGTTCATTGTTAGTGTACAGAAATGCAACAGATTTCTTTGTATTAATTCTATATCCTGCAATTTTACTGAATTCATTGATGAACTCTAGTAGTTTTTTTGCTGGCCCCCCAGTGGATGGATCTGGGTTCCAGGGCCTCTGGCTGCAGGGCCCTGGGGATCCTGGGGCTAGTGCTGGCACACTGTTGTATGAGGCTGGGTCTTGGGCCCTTTGGTGGACAGGGCCAGATCCTAGGGCAGCTGTGGGCTCAGGGGTCTTAGGGCAGCAGATCTGGTGATGGGTTAGGCCATGTCTCTGCCCAGCTAGCTACTTGGCCTGATGCTTCCCAGTACTGGTGCTGAGAGACTGGTTGGCAGGGCCATGTGCCAGAGCTAATAAGTTAAAGATAGGATTTCAAAATGGTGCTTGCCTGTACCGGTGTCCATGTGGTAAAACAAGCTCCCCAAAATGGCTCACATCAGAATCTGTGTCCCCAGGGCAAGCCCCAGCTGCTTTCTGCCTCTCTGAGAGGCTCTCCAAGATCAGCAGGTGGATCTGACCCAGGCTTCTTTCAAATTACTTCTGTATTGTGTCTTGGAGTGTGTGAGATTTTTGTGTGCACCCTTTAGGAATAGAGTCTCTATTTCCCACAGCCTTCTGGCTCTCTGAAAAGTAAGCCCTATTGGCCTTCAAAGCCAAATGTTCTGGGGGCTCATCTTCCATGAGCAGGAGCCCCAGGCTGGTGAGCCTGATGTGGGGCTCAGACCACTCGCTCCTTGAAGAGAACCTCTGCAGTTGTAATTGTCCTCCTGTCTGTGGGTCACCCCCCTGGGGGTATTGGTCTTGACTATACTGTGTCTCCACCCCTCCTATCCATCTTGTTATGGTTCCTCCTTATATCTTTAGTTGTATAAGATCTTTCCTCCTAGTCTTTTGGTTTTTCTCATCAATAGTTTATTTGCAAATAGTTGTAATTTTGGTGTGCCCATGGGAGGAGGTGAACTCAGGGCCTTCCTTCTTCACTGTCTTGGCCCCCAAGGTCTGCAACCATCTTTTATTCACACAGAAATATTTCCTTGGCATTTTCTTGTATCTTATCTCATAATATTTTTAAATTAATTAATTAATTAATTGAATAGCAACTATAGCATTTCATGTATTTTAGGCCATGAGAAAACATTTATTTTCTTCCTTTTGAAATTCCTTGGGAAATTAAGACATTTAACCATGATATAAATCAGTTTAATCTTTTGTATGTTATGAGAGTCTCAGAGGAAACATATTTGGAAATATTTGCCAAAGATATTTCAGTTTTTAACAATAAAAGAGATTAGAATATGAGAGAACATTCATAGGATAGCACACAGGCCATGGTATATGTGTCCGAAACAGTAGGTTTCAGTGTTGAAAAAGAATGATCTAGATTATCTCTTAATACTCTGTGTAATACTGTTAATGTGAAAGTATAATCTAGCTGATATTAACAGAAAATGAACAAGGTATTTGCCAGCTAAATGAAAGAGGTGTAAAATAACCCTATAGCAATACAACAAATGGTAGACACTTTTGTAACTAACAACTAATTTAGATATAGACATTTAAGTATAAGCCATATTATAAATCACAATTAGCCTTGCCATAATCAAATGACTGAGGTATAGAATCTTTTAAAAGCTAATATTCAAAATAAAAGAAAAATCTCATATGATCAGTGTGGTAAGGTGAAAAATGACTCTTCAAAAGATACCTATATCAGATCCCTGGAATCTGTGAATGTTACCTTATTTGGAGAAAGGCTATTTGAAGATATAATTAAGTTTAGGGTCTTGAGATGAAGTCATCCTAGATTCTAAGGGTGGTTTCTGAATCCAGTGATATGTACCCTTATAAGAACATAGAAGAGAACAGAAACACAGAGAAGAAGGTGATATGAAAACAGAGGTAGAGTTTGGGGTCATATGGCCACAAGTCAAAGAAAGAATGCTGGCAGCCACCGGAAGCTGGGAGACGCTGGGAAGCATTCTCCCCTAGAGCCTCTAGAGAAAGTGCAGTTCCACTGACATGTTGATTCTGGACTTCTGGCCTCCAGAATGATATAAGGATAAATTTCTGCTGTCTGAAGCCACTTCATTGTGGTTGTTTGTTACGGCAGCCACAAGAAGTTAATACAATCAGAGAGGCTGACTTAGGGTGACTAAAATTCATTTAAATATAATCTGTAGACATTTTTGGCGGGGTTTCTAGTTTTCTGGGGCTCTCCATCCTAAAGTTCCTTGATATTTATTAGCTGGAAGTGATATACTCGTGTTTATTCTTATTGTTTATTTTATTTTCATTATAATTCTTATTTTGTATTGGAGTATAGTTGATTAACAATGTTGTGTTAGTTTTAGGTGTACAGCAAAGTGATTCAGCCATACATATACATGTATCTATTCTTTTTTCAAATTCTCCTCCCACCTAGGTCACCAAAGAGTATTGAGCAGAATTCCCCATGCTATACAGTAGGTCCTTGTTGGTTGTCTGTTTTAAATATAGCAGTGTGTACATGTCAATCCCAAACTCCCAGTCTGTCCCTCCCCCCCACCCTTCCCCCTGTTAACCATAAGTTTGTTCTCTAAGTCTGTTTAATATGATGATGAACAAACATTAACCATAATTTATAAATTAGTGATTCTCACAACACAAAAGTGCTGTTATTAGTTTTGTCCTTTCTATTATGCTTGACTTTTTGGATAGGAAATAAGACTTGGACATGCTTGCTTTCTTTGCTTTTATTCTTTTTTTTCTTTTTGGCCCACACCATGCAGCTTGTGGGATCTTAGTTCCCCAACCAGGGATTGAATCCACGTCCTCAGCAGTGGAAGCACAGAGTCCTAACTCCTGGTCCACCAGGGAAGTCCCTGGACATGCTTTCTATGGGTAGAAAAGGTGCTCACTTCGTCTTGAATAGATGTTTCCAATTGCAGGTAACAAGATATGAGGAAGCATTTACCAGATAGTGAAATGCCTCTTACACAAATGCCTTCCTGACGCATCTTGGGGGTGCTGGTCCTGAACTCCCCAAACTCAGTTAGGAGCAGTGATGTGGTATATATTCTGTATCCCCTTTCATACATATATTTTATTACTTTCTTTCTATCAGAAAATTATAGAAGGGGGATGGTGTGAAGGGAAAATAAGAAAAGTAGTTACTGAAGCTATTTTTCAGCTTTTCCAGAACATTACAAATTTAGTGAAACGGGGTTAAGCAAGGGCTTTTCGACCTTGGTACTGTGAGCATATACCAGTTATTACATGAATTTGGATGGCACAAGTCTTCATGTGTGAGCTATCTATGCATTGTAATATGTTTAGCAGAATTCCTGTCCTTTGCTCGCTAGATGCCAGCAGTCTCTCTCCCTCCTGTTGTGATCATCAAAAATGTCTCCTGACATTGCCCACTGTCCCTTGGGGAGGACATCCCTAATTAAAAAAATACTTGGTTTAAGCATACTGTTTTTATTCCTGTGTGAAATTTGAATTTTCACAGTGACTATTTTTAGGAGATCATTTGTGTTTCACTTTTATATTGTTACATCCTGGGGGAAATAGTGCTGAGCAACTCATCTCTAGTTCCTGACTTCATGGAGCTTAGAGACTTAGTGGAAAAGACACAACAGAAATCAAATTACTATGAAAATAGATGTATGCTAATATTGATGGCAAACACAGTTCGTTGCTAATTCATAGCTGTTTCTCTCATCTTTACTAAGAGAACTTGACTTTGTTCTGGGTGACAAAATACTCAGTTAGATGATGATGCATATTGCTCTTTGCCAGAAGCTCACTTTGTGTACTCTCTTGTATCTGTTGAAGGCAAGCATAGTCACTTGTTGAATTCTGTGGAATGAAGTGAAAGAAGTTGTTTTCTGGGTGTTTTATAGAAAATATTCTTATCTCTGCTATAAAGAAAGCTAATTTTTTCTGCCCAAACCTCCACCTCTTTTTCCCCAACCTTTGGACTTGTAAAAGGATGTGAGGCTGAGTTGCAAGAACCATCTTGTTACACTGAAGGATAAACCAAGAGAATCAAAGCAATGTTGAGCTAGAGACTGGAATAATTGGAATGCTAAGCCAATAATAGTAACCACTATTATAACACAACTCAAGGCTTGTGAAAGTTGCTTTCAATCAGCTATCGTATCTCGTGAAGCAAAAATGTTCCTCTTTTGCAAATTGCTGATATTTGTGGTGAAATGTGAGATATAAGTAGACATTAATTAAGGGAAAATTATGGTATGGTACAGTATACTGGTCAGAGAAAGGATGGTGCAAAGGCTCTGAGGCATTATTCCAACAATTGAAAGATGATCTTAGCAGAGTTTGAACAACAAGGGTGAGAAAGATGTGGCATTGGCTGGAAAGCTAGTCAGGCTTGTAGGACATCAAACACAGAAGAGCAAAGCAAAAACAGATGAAGAGATATCAGTTTGAAAGACGTTACAAGGAGTCAGGATGGTGAGGCAGGTAGCTGAGACTAGAGGACTGGCATTGGTAATGGAGCTCACCTTTGTTTTTGATCTGAAAAAACGTATCTTGTTTAAAAACTAAAGCCTCATATTGGGGAGAATTTTTATGCAGAACCACTTTTGTGTAACTTCTATAGTCACATTCTAGTATAAAGAAAGTTACTGAAACAGAAAATTCAAGTTTATGTTGCAGTTGGTTAAGAATCTTTGATTTATTCTTTAAGGTAAAGAAATCTTCTTGCCCAATGCCATTCTGTCTAATATTTACCTCACACCTCAATTTCATGAAGATTGTGTCTATCTTTTCATCACTCTCTCCACATATTTCTTGAGCATAAAATAGGCAACAAATAGAGAAAATTAAATTAATAATAATACAAATTATTAAAGTTATTAATGAAAAGACAACAAAAATGTTTGGAGACTTAAAAAAAAACCCTTTATGGAGGTTAGATTTACATACCAAAAATACATTAATTTTAATTGCACAGCTCAATGATTTTTAGTAGATTTATTCAGACTCCCATTAAAAAATATTGTCATACTGCTATTTTCCCACAGACCTCTGAGGCTCTGTTCATTTTTCTTTAAATTTTTTCTCTCTGTTCTTCAGATAGCATAATTCATATTATTCTTTCTTCAGTGCTCTGATTCTTCTGCCCTCTCAAGTTGTCTTTCAGCCCATCTAGTGAAGTTTTCATTTGTTACTATACTTTTCAATTCTAGAGTCTGTTTTTTCATTTTTATTTGTTTACTGAGATTCTCCGTTTGTTGTATCATCATATTTTCTTTTTTTTTTTTTTTTTTTTTTTTTGTGGTACGTGGGCCTCTCACTGTTGTGGCCTCTCCCGTTGTGGAGCACAGGCTCCGGATGCACAGGCTCAGCGGCCATGGCTCATGGGCCCAGCCGCTCCGCGGCATGTGTGATCTTCCTGGACCGGGGCACGAACCCATGTCCCCTGCATTGGCAGGTGGACTCTCAACCACTGCACCACCAGGGAAGCCCCCCCGCTTGAATATATTTATAGTAGCTTCCTTGAAGTAGTTGTTTGCTAAATCCAACATCTGGACTCAGAGTCAGTTTATATTGACTGCTTTTTTTTTTTTTCACAATTTCCTGGAGTTTTTTCTTTATGTGGATTTCTTGTAATTTTTTGTTGAAATTTGGATATTTTAATTTGAGTTGGTTATACTGTGGCAAATCTGGGTTATGATTTCTTTATAATTTGCCTGGTGTTAATCTCTGGAATATATCTCTTCTGTAGTAGTCAGTGATGTCTATGCTCAGATATGTATTTCTTATTTTTATTTTTTTAGCTTAGCATCCTAAGGAGTTCCCTGTGCCTGCATAACTTAATAGTCAGCCAGTGATTTAGGCAGAGGTTGTGCTCAAACATTGTGAGCCTGTAAAGCTTCCACCCTCTGCTAATCTATCTGTCTGTGGGCTGGGAAGCCTTTCATAATTCAGCCAGGTCTCAAGTATGTCTTGACTTTTACTTTCCACTGGACCCTTTGGTTCCTCACACATGGATGTAACTTCCTAGTCAAACAGAGATGTGTGGAGAGATTATAAAGCTAATCCTTTTGGGCTTTCTCATTTTCAGAATCTCCGATTTGACTGATTTCACTCTTCGCCCCAATACGGACAGAAACTTTAGGCTAATGGAGAGCTACGTACTTTGTCCATCCTTTCCTGTAGTATATTCTACTTTTATTGAAAATTCTGCCAGTCATGTTTTTTTTTGTTGCCTTCTATTCCAAATCAAGTCTGTCCCTCTGGCAGTAACACTGCTGGTTTTCACAGCAAAACCATGAACCTACTGCAACAGTTGAGTTTGGGTGGACTGCAGTAGCCTAGGCAAGAAGGATGCACAGTCAGCATTTTTCCCACAAAGTTCTAACAGTTTTTTAACTTGTTGATTTCTTTTCATCAATATCCAGAGCCTTGAAATTATTTTGGAGGGCAATTTTGCCGTGTGTATTTGTTTTGGAAAAGAAGATGTACCAACCTCATCATGCACTATCAAGTGGTTGCTTTTTAATAGTCTGCCTCATATGCATACACTTTCTTGAATGGCCTATTTAGTATATCCATAATAATGGGATGAAAGGTAGTATTCTCCTTTGAATTTTTATATAGAGTGCCTTGAATTTATTTGTTTTGTAAACAAAAGTTTTTTTGACCACTGCATGAGTGATTCTAATTTTTAGTACCAAGAAAATGACCTATTACTCTTCCGGGAATACTTATATTTTCCTATTAGTTTAAATTATTTTTCCTACTGTAGCTGAAGTTTTTGACATTATCACTGAGTTAAAAATCTACATGGCCAGTTCAAAGGCTATTCTTCTTCTTGTGATACCACTTTTCTCTTTGTCTGTTTCTGTATTTTTATCCTTCCATTTGAACAACTGGCAATAATGGACTTTTGCTTTGATACATCCCAGGGCTCCAGATAATAATGAATGTAGAAGACACTGGCCATTTTATTACTATGCTACAACTGAATATATATATTTCAGTGGAATCCTCCACTGTGTGAGTCTTGACAGAAAGCAAGATTTAGCTCTAATTCTTAAAAACTAAGGCATATGCATCAGTCCTGGGCTCTGCTGATCTTCCGTTTTCATCTAAGAACTTGAATCTAGAGAAGTGACACAAAGATGCAGGGAGATTTAAAAGTTATTTATTTCAGAGTCTGGTAATGAAGTATTCAGTGTGAAAAATGACAGTGATCACCTGATCAAATTGATACAGTGGGACTTTCCTTGTTGCCTGAAGTTTTTGTTTTATGCCCATTTTATGAATCTGGTTCTTTAAATTCCTAACAATTCTATGAACCAACTAATATCCTTCTAATGAAATGTAAGTTAGCCATAGTTTGGATTAATGTGGTAAGTAGTTTTGAGATATTCTGTGTGGAGCCATACTGGAACCTGAGGCAAAGGGAAAACTCAGTAATACTGATAATGTATTTTGTTCACCATGAATCTTTACATTAATTTTCTTTCTTAAAAATTTTTTATTAAGATATTATTAATCTTGTTTATTTGAGTCTTTTGGTGGATCCTTAACACTTGTGCCCACAATAGGTGCTTCATCTCACCCTAGGCCCAGCACTAGTGAGGTCAGCTAAACACCAATAATGCAGGATACAAGAGGCCTAAGGATGTTGTATGAGCATGTCAAAGAATGATCTATAACAAATTTAATGTAGTTGTAGAGCCTTGAAGATTGTTACACACCAAAACATGGAAATACAAAATAGTGACTATCCTTTGGCTTAGTGTATATTATTACGCCAATGCCCATTTCTTATTCTAAATTTATTATTAATTTAATTGTATTAGAAATTAAGACCTATTCTCTGTGTAATATTTTTGTCATTTGAAGGGAATTAATCTATTTTTAGTGGTCCCCAGACAAAATATCACAAAATTATTATGTTGCCCCAACTTGTGACAATAGCAAGAAACATCCTAATCTCATAATATTATTGGTAGACTCTTGATTTAAAGGTTAAAAAAAGGTTTGCAGTGTCCTGTTTAATAAACACAGGCTATAGAGTGTCATTAGCATGAATTTAACATTGATTCTTCTTACATTTTAGTCATTTTAGGGACACTGACTCAAATATATTTCAACATGAAAAGAAGTGTTCACAGTGGAATAAGATATGGCCTCACCAGAAGACATATAACAAACTCTCCCAAGAGAACTCAAAGATGAGCAATTTACACACACACACACACACACACACACACACAGAATGCTAATTTATTAACTTTCAGTGAGAAATATTATTGTCACGGGGACTGTTACCAATGTAGACTACCAGGCAAATCATAATGAGAAAGTTGTGTGTAATCATGAGTCACACCCCACCCCCACCACCAAGTCCCTCCACACCAGGCCAGAAGACAGGTGGTTGATTACCAATGGGTTGAGAGTACACAAAGTTAAGTTCCCTCTCTCCAGGTTAGTGATTGGATGGGCACAAGCAACATTTAACTGTGATTATTTTTCATTCTGTGTGTGAAAGACTGATAAGCTTCTTATCTGACTCATACCATCTTTATTCATATGGGATAATGTGTTCATTTTGGTCTCAGGCAAGTTTTGCTGGCCAGGACGTATTTAGGTCTCTCTAAATTGACTTTACCTGGTTTTTGTCATATGTAAGGAGAAACCTTTTAATGTCTTGGGTAAAAGCTACGTTGTAACAACTATGATTTGAAAATATAAAGTAAGCAGTAGACTTGTATTATATTTTCAGAAAACAATTTGTAACATGATTACCTAAAATTATATATTGTGTGCAAAGCTAAGTATAAAAACTTTCTTGTTGGGCTTCCCTGGTGGCACAGTAGTTGAGAGTCCGTCTGCCGAGGCAGGGGAAACGGGTTCGTGCCCCAGTCCGGGAAGATCCCACATGCCGCAGAGCAGCTAGGCCCGTGAGCCATGGCTGCTGAGCGATGGCCGCTGGGCCTGCGCGTCCAGAGCCTGTGCTCTGCAACGGGAGAGGCCACAACAGTGAGAGGCCCGCGTACCGCAAACAAAACAAAACAAAACAAAAAATTTTTCTTGTTTATCATGTTGTTTATAGTTTTTAAGAAAATAGATCTTTCTAGTTATCAACAGGAAATTATTAGTTTTAAAAAAGGTTTTACATGTGCTGTCATTTCAGGGAAAATCCAATTAGCTTATCACTTTTTTTTTTTAAGCTCATCACACTGTAAAGCTGGTTTCTTTTATTTTTTTCCCTTAAAGATAAAATTTCACACCAAACCTCAAATTGCTTCCTGTTGCTATTCAATATTTCTAGTATTTCAGAATCATATTCTAAAAACATCAGTGACTTCTGTTTAGATTATCTAGTAGGAAGCTGGATCACATGCATTCTTGAGTCATACTTCTCTCCTTCCTCCTTCCCTCCCTCCCTTCCTTCCTTCTTTCTCTCTTCCCTCTTTCTTTTTTATTTCTTTCCTTCTCTCTCCTTTTGTACTCTGCAAGATACCACTGTAACTCAGTAACCTCCTATCTGTACACGACTTTTCTTATGTTTGTGCCATAGGTCCTTGGGCTATTTATTTATGTTGGCTGGAGTGAGTAGGCAAGTGTTATTATACTGCAGTGTATCCTTAAGTATAATATTTTTATTCTTAAAAATGGAATAATTTTTAAACAAATTTGAGTCTAAATGCAATGCATAAAACAAAAAAATGGTTTTATTTTATATATTTCTGACTTAAAAAGGAAAACTTGGTATGTTTATCACCTGACAGCTAAAAAACAAGGTGTCCAATTATAGAATCAGGGCTACGGTCAATGATCTCTTCCCTCTTCCTACAGATAAAACACAAATTGCAGTTTCAATTTGGTTATTTAGTTTCATCCTCATTAGGATAGGCTCTGAGTAGAAAGTTTTTGAAAGTAGTGCAACTTTTATATTATTTCAGGGATGTGAAGCTTTTAAAAATAAAAATGGGCTTTCTGGGGGCATCTCGACACAGTATACAATAGAGATGAGCTCTAGTCCCTAACCTGATGTATAAACTCTTGGGTTAGACTCCTTCTCCAGCCATGTAGTAAGGAATGATAATTAGGACTTGCATAACATTATCTACCTCATAATGAAAACAATAGCTACCATTTATAACATGCCAGGCCATGTGCTTAGTTATTTGTATGTAATACTTAATTTTTTTTTTTTTTTTTTTTTTTTTTTTTTTTGCGGTATGCGGGCCTCTCACTGCTGCGGCCTCTCCTGTTGTGGAGCACAGGCTCCGGACGCGCAGGCTCAGCTGCCATGGCTCACGGGCCCAGCTGCTCTGCAGCATGTGGAATCTTCCCGGACCCGGGCATGAACCCGTGTCCCCTGCATCAGCAGGCAGACTCTCAACCACTGTGCCACCAGGGAAGCCCTCTTATTTATTTTATACCTAGTAGTTTGTACCTCTTAATCCCCTATACCTATTTTGCCGCTTCCCTCTTTCCTCTCCCTACTGGTAACCACTAGTTTGTTCTCTTATCTATGGGTCTGTTTCTGTTTTATTCTTTAGTTTCTACATATAAGTGATAATATACAGTATGTGTCTTTCTCTGTCTGACATACTTCGCCAAGAAAAACACCCTCCAGGTACATCCATGTTGTAGCAAATGGCAAAATTTCCTTCTTTTTTATGGCTGAGTAATATTCCACTTATAGTGTACAGAAAAGCAACAGATTTCTGTATATTAATACTATATCCTACAACTTTGCTGAATTCATTTATTAGCTCTAATGGCTTTTGGGGTGGAGACTTTAGGATTTTCTATATATAGTACCTTGTCATCTGCAAATGGTCCTATATAAATGACAGTTTTACTTCTTCCCTTCCAATTTGGATGATTTTATTTCTTTATTTTGTCTGATTGCTGTAGCTAGGATGTCAAATACTATGTTAAATAGAAGTGGCAACAGTGGGCATCCTTGTCTTGTTCCTTATTTTAGGGGAAATCTTTTAGTTTCCACCATTGCTTATGATGTTAGCTGTGGGTTTGTCATAAATGGTTTTTATTATGTTGAGATGTGTTCCCTCTATACCAATCTTGATGAGAGTTTTTACCAAAAATGGATGTTGAATTTTGTCAAATGCTTTTTATACATCTGTAGGGAATGATCATATAATTTTTATCATTTGTTTTGTTAATGTCATATATCACATTGGTTGATTTACAGATATTGAGCTGTCCTTGTATCCCAGAAATAAATTCCAGTTGATCATGGTGTATGGTCCTTTTTATATATTGTTGAATTTATCAGATATATTGCTCTGTAATTTTTTTTTTTTTTGGTAGTGCTTTGTCTGGTTTTGGTATCAAGGTAATGGAGGCCTCATACAGTGAATTTTTGGGAGTGTTTTCTCTCCTTCAATTTTCTCAGATAGTTTTAAAAGCATAAGTATTAACTCCTCTTTGTTTGGTAGAATTCCCCTCTAAAGCTTTTCAGTCCTGGACTTCTGATTTTGGGAGTCTTTTGATTACTGATTCAATTTCAGTAGTAGTGATTGGTCTGTTCTAATTATCTATATCTTCTAGATTCAGTTTTGGAAGACTATATGTTTCTAAGAATTTATCCATTTCCTGTAGGTTGTCCAATTCGTTTGCTTATAACTGTTCATAGTATTCTCTTATGATTGTTTGTGTCTCTAATACATAAGTTGTAATTTATTCTCTTTCATTTCTTATTTTATTTGCGCCCTTTCTCTTTTTTTCCTAATGATCCTGCCTAATGGCTTATCAGTTTTGTTTATCTTTCAAAAAAAAAAACAGCTCTTGATTTCTTGACTTTTTCTATTGTTTTTTGGGCTCCATTTTATTGATTTCCTTTCTGATCTTTATTATTTCATGCCTTCTGCTGACTTTGGGCTTTGTTTGTTCTTTTTCCTTTAGATGGTAGGTTAGGTTGTTTTTTGAGATAATTCTTGTTTCTTGTGATAGGCCTGTACTGTTATGAACTTTCCCCTTAGATCTGCCTTTTCTTTGTCCCATAAGTTTTGGAAAGTTGTGTTTTCTGTTTGCTTGATTTTTTGCTTGTCAAGATATTTTCTGATTTCCTCTTTGATTTCTTAATTGACCCTTTTTTTTTGTAGCATGTTGTTTAATCTCCACATTTTTTTGTTTTTCCTGTTTTTCTTTTTGTAATTGATTCTATTTTCATATAATTGTGATAGGAATGGATGTTTGATATAATCTCTGTTCTCTTAAATTTGTTGAGACTTACTTGTAGCCTAGCATGTGATCCGTCCTGGAGAATTTTCCATGTACACTTGCAAAGAATGTGTACTCTGCAGTTTTTGGATGGAATGTCCTGTAGATACCCATTAATTCCAACTGGTCTAATGTGTTATATAAGGTTACTGTTTCCTCATTGACTTTCTGTTTGGATGATCTGTCCATTGATGTAAGTGGAGTGTTAAAGCCTCCTATTATTATTGTATTGTTGTCAACTTCTCCCTTTATATCTGTTAATATTTGCTTTATATATTTAGATTCTCCTATCTTATGTGCATATATGTCTATAAACATTATATTTTCTTGTATTGATCCTTTTATCATTATAATGCCCTTCTTTGTCCTTTATTATAAACTTTGTTTTAATGTCTACTTTGTCTGATATGAGTGTTGCTATCCCAGCTTTCTTTTCATTTCCATTTGCATGGAGTATCTTTTTTCATCCCTTACTTTCAGTCTGTGTGTGTCTTTAGCTTCAAAGTAAGTCTCTTGTAGGCAGCATATACATGGGCCTTGTTTTCTTTATCCAATGGGCCACCCTATGTCTTTTTTTTTTTTTTTTTTGGCGGTACGCGGGCCTCTCACTGTTGTGGCCTCTCCCATTGCGAAGCACAGGCGCCAGATGCACAGGCTTAGCGGCCATGGCTCATGGGCCCAGCTGCTCCATGGCATGTGGGATCTTCCCAGACCGGGGCACGAACCCGTGTCCCCTGCATCGGCAGGCGGACTCTCAGCCACTGCGCCACCAGGGAAGCCCCTAGCCACCCTATGTCTTTTGACTGGAGTATTTAGTCCATTTATATTGAAAGTGATTATTGAGAGGTATTTATTGCCATTTTTAAAATTTTTTCTTTTTTTTAATAGTCCTCTGTTCTTTTCTTCTTCATAGATGCACAATGCTATATATAGTCTCTTTCCTTGTGGGTTGATTATTTTATTTAGTGTTATGCTTGTGTTCCTTTCTCTCTAGTTTTTCTTTATCTATTATAGATTTTTGATTTGTGGTTACCATGGAGTTCATATATGTTGACCTATAGCTATATCTACTTGTTTCAAACTGATAGTCACTTAAGTTCAAACACATTCTAAAAGTTCTACATGTAATTCCTCCCCTCCCCCATGTTTTGTGTTTTTGATATCATATTTTACATCTTTGTCTATCCCTTAACTGTTTATTGTAGTTATAGTTGATTTTACAATTTTTATCTTTCAACCCTTATACTAGCTTATAGCTTATTTAAGTGGTTGGGCACAGCCTTTATTGTATATTTGCCTAATATGTGACTTGAACCCCTCACTCCTCAGGGAGGATCTCTGAACCCATGATATTCCCCTTCTCTTCTGGGTCCTCTGCCAGGGGTGCAGGTCCCAACCAGATCACTTCTCCTTTTCTACCAAACTCTATGATCTTTCTTTACAGTCTTGGCTGTATAGGAGCCTTTCTTCAGTCTCCAGGTTGTTTTCAGTGAGAGCTGCTCCACACATAGTTGTTTTTTTTTTTTTTTTTTTTTTTTCGGTACGCGGGCCTCTCACTGTTATGGCCTCTCCCATCACGGAGTGCAGGCTCCGGACGCTCAGGCTCAGTGGCCATGGCTCACGGGCCCAGCTGCTCCGCGGCATGTGGGATCTTCCTGGACTGGGGCACGAACCTGTGTCCCCTGCATCGGCAGGCAGACTCTCAACCACTGCGCCACCAGGGAAGCCCTTAGCTAAACTTTTTGATTGCCTTTCTCTAGACTGTTGCCTAGCTCAGAGGAGTTACTCAATAAATTATTATTGAAATAATGAGTAAAACATTTCACAACTGGACCAGATCCTTGTCTGTTTTTTAATTTAGTATTTTGAACATCCCTAAACCTCAGTTTTTTCAGATTGCTCAATAAGAATAAGTTAGCCAGTTTGTCTAATCCCTTTTGGATTCTTGAATTCAGTCCCTGGGTCAGTCTGTGTTCATCTTTTCTATTATTGTAAAAAATTCCTTGGATCCCATGTCTCTCTATTTTCTAGGCCAGCCTTATAAACTCTGAGAAGACAAGACAAGTTTTGTGGTGTTTGTTTTTCTTCACTTTAAATTTTTTTCTAAGTCAAATTCATATTTTCTTTTGTGCCTCAAATTTTTTTAATTAATTTTTATTGGAGTATAGTTGATTTACAATGTTGTGTTAGTTTCTGCTCTACAGCAAAGTGAATCAGTTATACATATATATATATATATATATATCCATTCTTTTTTAGATTCTGTCCCCATATAGGTCATTACAGACTATTGAGTAGAGCTCCCTATGCTATACAGTAGGTTCTTATTAGTTATCTGTTTTATATATAGTAATGTGTATATGTCAATCCCAGTCTCCCAATTTATCCCTCCCCTACCTTTCCCCTTTGGTAACCATAAGTTTGTTTTCTACATCTGTGACTCTATTTCTGTTTTGTAAATAGGTTCATTTGTACCATTTTTTTTAGATTCCACATATAAGCAATATCATATGATATTTGTCTTTCTTTGTCTGACTTACTTCATTCAGCATGACAATCTCTGGGTCCATCCATGTTGCCGCAAATGGCATTATTTCATTCTTTTTTATGGCTGAGTAATATTCCATTGTATATATGTACCACATCTTCTTTATCCATTCCTATGTCAGTGAACATTTAGGTTGCTTCCATGTCCTGGCTATTGTCAGTTGTGTGGTGATGAACATTGGGGTGCATGTATCTTTTAAAACTATGGTTTTCTCCAGATATATGCCTAGGAGTGGGATTGGTGGATCATATGGTAGCTCTACTTTTTAGTTTTTTATGGAACCTCCATACTGTCCTCCGTAGTGACTGCACCAATTTACATTTCCACCAACAGGGTAGGAGGTTTCCTTTTTCTCCATACCCTCTTCAGCATGTATTGTTTGTAGATTTTTTGATGATGGCCATTCTGACTGGTGTGAGGTGATACCTCATTGTACTTTTGATTTGCATTTCTCTAATAATTAGTGATGTTGAGCATCTTTTCATGTGGCTCTTGGCTTCTTTGGAGAAATATCTGTTTAGATCTGCTCATTTTTGATTGGGTTATTTGTTTTTTTGATATTGAGCTGCATGAGCTGTGTGTATATTTGATTTGAATATGAAGTAGAGAAAATAATCATAACTACGCTTTATGATTATATTCTAAGTGCCATTCCATAGAAGGACAACAACATTATTAGGTAGATACTATTAATTCAGCCATTGATCTAATACATATATATTGATTACTTACTATGTGGTGGGTTCTGGGTATATGTTGTCAAACAAGGCACAGTACCTGAAAATGGGAGCATTTTTTTTTCTGGTAGTGGTTGCAGAGAAATAAATGAGTAGTTGTATAGCAGTGTGGCACATTTTGTGATAAAACATAAACCCAGGGCTATGTTGAAACACACAGGAGGAAAAGTTACTGATTCTTATAACTCCATTTTACAGATAAGTAACGCCCAGTGAAGTTAAATACCATGTTGAATGTATTAAACAATTCTAAAAGGTGGCAAAGCCAGAATTTAAATCTTACTTTGTCTGATTCCATAACTTAATTACTTAATAATGCTATCATATTGCCTTCCCATATGTATTGAGTACCTGTTTCAGATACTAAATTTTACATACGTTGTCTTATTTAAATGTCAAAAAAACACACTTTGAAATAGGTAGGGTTATAGTTTTTATCAACTTTTATACTAGGGTACTTACCTTTATGGAAGATACATAAATGCCCAAAGTGATAAAATGCAGGGATGACTGGAACCCAGATTTTTCTGTCTTCAAAATACATGGTTGTAAAAATTTGCTATTAAAACAGAATATTTCATAATACTTACTGTTTTCTCAAGCTCAGTTAAAATATTAGTTCACTATATCTTGAAATTCAGGGACTTTTTGTTCAGAAGCATTACAGCAAAGTGTGTGAGCACCATTGGATTTATATTCAACAGATGTATATATTCTGTAGTTACATATTTATTGATGCCCATATTTATTTTATATATATGCATTAATTGGTATTTTGTTCTCATTCTCCTACTTAATTTTGGAATTCCTTAGTGGTTGGATCATGTTACTATAGCTCATTTTTCTCTCCTTTGTATTTCTCAATACAGTGTTTTATACTCAGCAGGTGTTCTGGAACATTTGTGGGAAAAATAAATACCTTAGTGTGTGTGTGCATGCACATGCACGCATGCACCCGCGTCCACGTATCATACTATATTCAAGGATTGAATCTGTCTGTGAAAATGAGTATAATTTAGGCAAGGGATTCTGGCTGTATGTTAATTCACTTGTCTATTTTTAGGGAATTTTACTTGAAAAGATTTGTAGAGAGGTCTGTGTGTTTTACGCTTCATCCATATTTTCCACCACATGTATGACTGGGCATCCATCTAGGCTCAGCCTTGGTCTCTTTGGGGTCAGTATGAGGAGATACTAACTTGATGCAGAAGGAGATGAAAAGAGTTTTGTTTCTGAGGAATTGGTAACCATAGTATATGTTTATTATCTGGGGCATAGTGTGTTGCTCATGTAAAAGGACATTGAGACTGAGTATCTCTGAACCGGTGGTCTTATTTGCCATCTTTCCTCAGAAGAGAGTGGCTACATTTTTATTCTCAATGTGAGAAAGAAACCTTAGGGAGAGGAAAAAACTGTGCTGTAATAGCAATGAAGAAGTAGTTGCTCTACATGACATTTTATTTCTGGATGGTTAAAAAGATCAATGTACTTGCCTTCAGCTCATGAATTAATATCCTAAGCTATCAAGGAATGAGACATTGTGCACAGCAACTTGTTCTTCATTGCTAACTTCTTGTCATAAGTAAAGTAATAATAAGGTGGCTTCAGAATAGAGATCACCCCTGGGATATAGCATTACTGTATCTTACAAATCACTAATAACTGTAATGCATGGACTTGACTTACATTTTCTGTATAAATGAGATAATTTCTATTAGGCATATGAAAAGCAGAGGCTCTGAGTAATTCAGCCTTTAAGAGATGTGTTTTTATTATTTCAGAGGTCATCATAGTTCCATCTGGTTCAGTGAAGACTGGGCTGGGGTTCTTAAAAGTGAATTTTACTATTACCTTATTATGGTAAACAATTAGTTTGTGATTCTGATGAATCATTTGTAAAATTTCAATAGTAATATCTTTAAAAACAACGAAATTATGTATTGATGAGAAATCCATTAATTTATATATTTATTCACAAATATTAAATGTTTATTAAATGTTTTATTATTAACTGTTAAAATGTGCTGGTCATTATATATGTAAATTTAATTTTACATGATTTTAGAGGTTAGTAGGTATTGTGGCAATAAACATATTTCTATGTGATAAATGCAGTGAGAAAATACAAGTCACAAGTTGGAGAAAACAGAGAGTTTTGGTTTCACAAAAGTAAAACCAGATCCATAGAACATAGGATGGCCAAGATAAAGGTCCATGATTTGTAACTAAATACCATCTTGGAATTGTAAAGTTTGTGGGAGCTCATAAACAGGATGGTACTCTAGGCATATGAATTTGTCTAAAATCCTTTCTGAGACCACAGTGATACAATGATTTAAAAAGAAAGGCTACTGAAAATTTCAATAACTCTGTTGAAGAATAAACCATAAGAGGGGTTGAAGGAAGCAGGTGGAGCAGTAACAGTCTTGAATATGGTATGAAGGTGCCTCAGAGAAGGAATAATTATTCTGCACTTTACAGAATAATATATCTGAATACTTTCCCAATGGTAAGATACTTTCTTATTATTGTCTCCTTAAATTTTCACAGTAGTTTTGTAAGGTGAGGAAAATTGTTCCATTTTAAATGTGTGAAATCTGAGCATCTGAGATTTAAAGCCATCTAAATTAGTGAGGAGAAAGTTCAAAGATGAGTGGAAATCATCTGTCACTTATTTAACTTTTCCTTTATTCAAAAAAATGTTTCTTGAGCACTTACAACATCACAGACGCTGTTCTACACAGTGGAGATATTATGGTGAGTAAGATACATACTTTTTCTCCTCTCATTGGGTTTATAATTTTCTGACTTTAACTTAAATATTTATTACAAAGTGGAAGTAAAGAAGAGAGAGGAGAAATGATCAAGATAAATTGATAAGTGTAAACATTTACAGTATAAACATTTATAGTATAAAATCCACACAGGTTTATATCACTACATCCCAACCGATAGCCTTATAGAACGATTATATTGGAAATGAAGAAAACACTGTGTCTAACACATAATAGATTTTCACCACATCCCATTTAGGTTAAAGACATTATGGACATATATTTGCAAGACCAAATTTGTTTGTACATGATATCACCATATTTGGTTATTGTTAGCCTCATTTGCATTTATAGATTAGATTAAACTCAGTAACTAAAAGAGGAGATCTATGTAATTTTAGATGACATTATTTGGATTTGTTGACTATATTTGTGATCTTCAATTTCTTTCCTTCCATTTTCTCTTGGACCTTTTGTTCAGTCAGATATTTGCTCCCATCATTCCACTGAACCTATTCTTAAGAAGTTTATCAGTGATCTTGTTGTGACTTAAGGAAAGTCATTCCACACTCCTCATCTTAACCTGTCCTTAAGCTTTTGATACGGTTAGTGGTGCAGTCCTCCTTAAGAACCTTGACTTCCAGGGCACAGTTCTTGCCTGATTCCCTCCTACCGCTCAGACCACTCTTTTCTCAGCCTTCTTTTCTGGCTCTTTCTTGTATCTATCATCTCTAATACTGGAGGGGTCCAGAGCTCAGAGATTTGACCTTATTTTTTTTCTGAATATCTTAGTCATCTGGTCCCATGGCTTCACTACAATCTACATGCTGATAATTCCCATATTTGTCAAGATAGCCTGGAACTCTCCCCTGAATTCCTTTTGACTCTCTCCTTCACATCCTCGCATGATGTGTAATAGACTTCTCACACTTACCATGTCCAAAAGGTGGCTCTTAATATCTCCCCTTCAAATCTGCTCTACCCCTGGAGATCTGCATTACTTGTGTCCTCAGCCCTGTATTAGTTCCCTATGGCTGCTCTAACAAATTACTACAAATTTAGTGGCTAAACAATACAAATTTATTTTGCCACCATTCTGGAGGCCATAAATCTGAAATCAGTTTCACTGGGCTAAAATTGAAGTGTCCATGGTACTGTAATTCCTCTGGAGGTTCTACGGAAGAATCCATTCCTTGCCTCTTTCAGCTTCTGGTGTCTACTGGCATTCCTTGGCTTGTGGGCACATTATATTAGTCTCTGCCTCTGTGATTACATTGCTTTCTTTTCTGTTTATGGGTAAAATCTCTTCTTCTTCTCTTACGTAACCATATTTAGCTTTTAGGGCCCAACTGGATAATCCAGGATAACCTTGCCATCTCAAAATCCTTAATTTTATAATACCTGCAAAGACTTTCTTTTTTCCATATAAGGTGACAATCATAGTTTTCAGGTATTAGGATATTTGGGGGAGGGAGTCACTTTTCAGCCTACAACAGCCTCCTTCAGATCTTTACTGAAATATCAGTGCCTTTGCAATTCCCTCCCAGTCCACCTTATTCAAAATCCCCCTCTCACTACCATCAATGTTTCCACCCTCACTATCCCTCTTTCCTTTATTTTTTTTCTCATAGTCTTTATCACCATATAAAGTAATTATGTATTTATCAAAGAATTAAAGTTTTATATATATATATAAAATGTGTGTGTATATATATATATATATATATAATTTAATTATTGGATACTTAGTTCTATTTTTTTTACTACAATCACAAACTCAGTGGGGATAAGCATTTGTATTACAAATCTTTGCCAGTGGAGATTAATACCTTGAACATTGTAGCTCAGTAAATATTTGGAGAACTAATTTGTTGAAAGATTTGTTATTAACTAGTTTATACAAATAGGTTTTTTGTACTAGTGTTACATTTCTATGAGTAGCAATTTCATTCTTTGATTTCCAGATCAATGAGTTACATAGGTCTCTAGCATTATTAGAAAATCTTTGCAATACCCACAGAAATATTCTCACCTGAATACTTATCTAAATAATAGGTGAAGATTACTCTTTAACTTTAGTCATGTTTCTGATTTATCTTGAAATAAATAACAGTAAAAAAAATCTTATATTAGAGGGCAGGGATAATACATTTGAGTAAAACTGATATTATTTTACTACAATTATTCTAACTGACTACATTATAGTAAGATGGAAATAAATTTCAAAATAGTTTAAAAACAGTTAAAAATCTTCTCTAAGAGGCCTTCTTTGGATGGTATGTCTGTGCAAATAATTGATTAAACCACAACTTTATATATATAATTGTTTTCTTTTTTATTTATCTTAACTAATTAAATATGTATATCATATCTATCTTCTAATTTATCTTTGAAACTGCCATTGTTAGGTTTCAGTCAACAACAAACCTAAAAGATGTGCTCTTTTAAATTTTAATTGTTGCTGCCAGACTATTTTCCTAGATGGTTGTATCAATTCATATTCCCACCAGCAGTGTGTAAAAATAAGTTTTTACCCACATTATCATGACGTTTTATTATGGTCTTTAATTGGAGCCATATTAATATTTTTGTGCACTTTTTTATATTTTAGTCTTTGTCATCATTCCCCAAAGATTTTCTAAACAGTCTTTCTTGTTAATTGTGGTGTCCCAAGTTGGAAAGGACACTCTTGGTAGCTCGTAATCATTGCTAAATTTTGGATGCTTATCTCATAGAACTTTATTACCAGTCTTCCATTCTTGTTGTTTATTCATCATCCCCAAGTGTTTTTTCCACACTACATTGAAAAAGAGTCCATTACTTTGCTTTCTACTTCCTTCTACAAAATACTACAAGAACAGTATTATTTTTAATTGAGTCCCATCCTGCAAAAGTCTGTCCCCTATGTTATTTGTCATCATCATATTTTCTTTCATCACCATCATCAAAAGTTTGCTGAACACATATTTTAAAACATTTAAAAACCATAACAACTGAACTAAAGTATTTTGCATGATCTACACTAAACCAGAAATGATGTAACAAACATCTATCAGTTGTTGACCTATCTAGTTGCACTCATTTTATTGTCTATTATTGCTTATCATTGTTCCAGTGACAGTAAACTCTTATTTCTTCTGAACTTTCCTATAATTCTCTCCTAAGAGATAAGCAGTATGTGGGTGTAAAGTATGAAATATAAATGAAGAGAGATGAAGCTGCATCCAAATCTGAGATTTCCTTTAAGGAAAAGAAAATCAGGTTGGATCTAGAAGCACCAAGGAAATTCTCATCTGAAAGTTTCAGAATTCTATATTCTGCATTTTCAGGTTTATAGCCTCTTGTATGATTCTAAACTGATGGAAAATTGAGCCTTTCCATCTTACAGAGCAGAACTTTCCTATTCTAAATTTATACTTCCTTTGTCCTTTGGTTCTGATTTCATTTTTCACTAAGAACTGGTTAATAAAGTTCCTCTTGTTGGTAAATATAGATAAATTCCCATTTTAAAATAACATTTAAGTAAGTATATATGTCCCCAGAAAATGAGTAGGAGAGTGTTTTTGCTAGGTCTTAGCTTTCACATAAACACAGAATGAACATTTTCAGTCACCATGTTCTTATGTATACACTAAAAAAACACTGTCAGTGAGTCTGTTCCTGTTTTGTAGATAAGTTCATTTGTGTCATATTTTAGATTCCACATATAAGCAATATCATATGGTATTTGTCTTTCTCTTTCTGACTTACTTCACTTAGTATGGTAATCTCTAGGTTCATCCATGTTGCTGCAATGGCATTATTTCATTCTTTTTTATGGCTGAGTAGTATTCCATTGTAGATATGTACCACTAGATAAGTCCTTTTAATCAGTCAAACATAAGGCACAAACCTACCCTTAATGTATTGAAAGACAGAGAACAGACTTGTGGTGGTTGCCAAGGGGGAGGGTAGGTAGAGGAGGGATGGATTGGGAGTTTGGGATTAGCAGATACAAACTATTATATATAGGATGGATAAACAACAAGGTCCTACACAGGGACCTATATTCAATATCCTGTGATAAACCATAATGGAAAAGAATATGAAAAAGTATATATATGTATAACTGAATCACTTTGTTGTACAGTAGAAATTAACACAACATTGTAAATCAACTGTACTTCAATAAAATAAAATTTTAAAAAAGGACTTATCTAAACAACAAAAAAAGACCGTCAAATGAAATAAAGCAAAATCTGCTGTATAAAGAATGTTATTTAATTTTCACAATCTGTTTGCCCATCCATCAAGAGATAATCATATAAATGCATTAAACTAAGTAAATTTGACTTTTACAGCTTACATTTTAAACCAATACTATAAATTAGTTTCTCAACTTTGGTGCTATTGATATTGTGGGCTAGATAATTATTTACTGGGGGAGAGGGGTTTGTCCTTTGCATTGTAGGATATTTAGCAGCCTAAACCTGCTGACCTTAGCCCACTAGTTACTACTAGTGATCCCCACCCCTTTCACAAGCATGATAATAAAAAATGTCCTAGACATTGCCAGCTGTCTCCTGGGCTGAGGTGGGGAGGGAGAGATTACTTTTTAAAATTATTATCTGAGGTCATATTAGTTTCTTATATACCACTAGATTACTCAGATATGTAAATTATTAAAATACTACACCTCATATTAACTGCCAGAATTAGGGATAAATATATCTGCAATAGATACCATAAACTGTGGAGTATTTTTATAATCCTGTCAAAGAACATCTCACAAGCATTATTTCACTCTGTCTATGATGTTTCCATAAAGCATAGCTTTCCTTTTATTTAGATATGAATAAAATTAAACTAATAGATTACTTGTACAATCACTGGTAACTCATTATGGCTTGTAAATGTTTAATGAGTCCAGAATATGTGTTATATATGTTTCATGACTTAGCACATGGTTAAATGAAGATGTCACTCTGTAATAACATTTCACTATTCTACATCTGCAATTTATTAAACAGGAAAGGGTATTTTCTCTGCTGTGTTCATTTTAAATTTGGGTATTTGTATCTTCATTAGAATTCTATTTTAATATCTTGATTATTAATAATTTAAATACTGTTGCTTCTGTGTATGCTGGAGTAGATTATGAAGCAAGTCCATAACAAAAAATCTAGTGCAAGATAGTATGTAAAGAGTTATAGTATGAGTAACTTGTAGCTGATTTGATTCAGAATAAGTAAACAATACACAATGAAATGAAATTGTAATTTAATATCAACTTCATGTTATTTTTTCTTTCAGTTCTTTCTCCTTACATTGAACAGAGCTGCTTCTTTAACATTACTTTAAGACCTTCGTTTTCATCCACTCCCCTTCTCGCTTTATTCCAGTTCATTCTGATGTGACCAGAATGATTACCCTTAAGTACAATTTGATTTTATCGCGCTTTTTAGTAGAAGCACTTCAGTGAGTCCCAGTTGTCTAATCATATTGACTTTCAAACTGGATCATTTGAAACTCCCAGAGTTCTTTGTAGAATGCTAGTTCATAACGGTAAGTTATATTTTTAAAAAGCTTAAACATAGGCCATCATGTATGAGATTCTTTGTTTGGCTACTGAAAACATACACACAAAATCACAGGATAAAAAATAAAAATAAAAAAATAATGAGATAATCTCATTTATTTATACTCTGTGGAGAATTGATAAAGTCTCTACATTGTTCTAAGAGGTGAGACACATTAGTCTAGTTTTCTGCAGAAACACAGAATCACTAACTTTTAAGATGAAGCAAAAACTGCCCTAACCTTAGCTTTTCATACATAATTTATCTTAGTCTTATTTGTAAATGTATAATATCCTCAAGTCAAATATCTAAAATTCCTAGGAAATTTCCTTTTTGGCTTCCCATGCTTTCCTCTTGATCTCTCTGAAACCCTGTCTCTGCCAGCTCCTTCATCTCAACTGTTGAATCTCACTTGTTCATTCATGACTGGAGTTAGAGCTGCCCCCACTAGTTATTGGAGACTTTCTCCCTCCTCTACTCTAGTATGACATTTTTTACCAGCTTCCTTAGAAGTCTTTAACAGGTCATAACTAAATGTTTTCATGTGTCATCTAGATTATAAACTTCTTAGTACAAAAAGCATGTTTGTTCATATTTTCAACCTTCTCTTACTACCCTGTACATAGTAAATGTTCAGTAAATATTTATTGAGTGAAGAAACAACCTTACTTAACAGTTAGATCATCTTATTTTCTGAAAAAAAAATCAGAAGATATTTTATAAAGTATGTCTTTCTAATATGTGAATTTCTTTGTATAAGCATGTCTGACAAAGATTTTAAGTATGTCTGTTATTTAAAAAATTAACTTTGTTAAAAATAACATCATATGAAATCACAACCATCTTATTTTTTAAATTTTTATTTTATGTTAGAGTACAGTTGATTAACAATGTTGTGTCAGTTTCAGGTGTACAGCAAAGTGATTCAGTTATGCATATACATGTATCTATTCTCAATACTCTGTAATAACCTAAATGGGGAAAGAACTTGAAACAGAACAACCATCTTAGAGAACCCTAAATATATATAATCCTGCTAACTGTAGGAAGCTGATCTCTCTTTTCTATGTTGTCAATTCTCACTTGTTAAAAAAATTTATATTTTATTTAATCTAGAACTTTTATTTTTCTTTACCTCAGATGAAGACAAAGTATATATTTAATAAGATGCTCTTGTTAAGTATGCTAATAAAGCTTTATTATTATAAGAGTGAACCATTTTCATTAAAGGAAGGAATTAAATGTTAAGAAAAAGTACCCAAAACAAGGAAATGAGGAAAAAGAATGTCTGTGTAGCCTTTCAATAACATTCCAGAACATTGTCTAACAGGCCCATTTAAAAGATTTTTTTCAGGAAAATTTAGTTTTGTTTAACAAGCTATTTACTATTTAGCAGCCATATGCTATGCAGTGGAATCTCATCAATATTCAAATGATTTCTGTCTAGAATTAAAAATAACCCCAACAGTTATGGTTATATTTCCCTGAAGGTATTAACTGCTTCTTACACTCTAACATAGTGATCTCCTTCTAACATTCTTTCTTGGATAAGTAAATATTTTTCAAGCAGTCTTTGACCAAGTCTTGCCATCCTTTAGTTGCAGTTTCAAAAGTTATACTTTTATGGCGCTTACCTTGGTCATAAGATTCCAAAAATGTTTCACAGGCACTGATACCCCTAACTCTACTGTCCTAAGAAACAACTTCGTGCTAGACTAATTTGGTTGTAAATTATATTGTTGAAGAAAGTACTGAAGGAACATTTTTAAAAGGGTTTTGGTTCCTGAGAGGAATGTGGGTCAATTAATATTGATTTGGATAGGGAGAGGGAAAGGAGAGAATGTGGGGGGAGGGAGAAGACCAGAGACTAGGGTTTATTTTATAATTTTTACAGGGATAGATTCTGATAAAATTAAACTTAAAAAAAGCAAAAAAAGAAATCACTGGAATTTATGTGGCTTCAATTTGCTCATATATGTTAGGTCAAACTTTAGAAAAAATAATCAAGATTCAATAGATATAAAAACCCTCTTATACCCCTCCTGAGGGAAGAAATTGCTTGTAAGTGTGAGAAAAATATTCATACTTAGAACATTTATCTATTTACAGTTCCCACTTTGGGGAAGATCTGACTTAAACAGTAGAAAATATTTTGTGTACTTAGTTTAAGATTTCAAGGACATATTTGTGCCTTATATTTGTGAAAGAAATGTAATTTCTCTAGCAGTATTGAATGAAACCCAAGTTAAGCATTTTAATGCACAACAATTTAGAGCTATTATGAGAGCAAACTGCTGGAAAAAATAAAAAGAGCAAGAACCAAAAGGCATCTAGTTGAAAAATTCTCCCTTGTGCAATGGGGTCTGGATAATTTAGAGATCTTATAATGGCTTAATAAAGTTTTAAAAAGCCACCACTGAGCTTAGAAATTTGAACCTTATACTTTATATTTTGAGTCCCATTAATGAATAAAAGAACCACTTTACAATGATTTTGTTAGTAGTATTTGTTCAGTGGCCTATATTCAACTATAATTCAGACTCTCGATGGGGTATGAATATGAGGAGGTTGATAGTAGAAATAATAAAAAATTACATTCTCCATATCCACAGACTTTGCATTAAACTGGTTTCTCTAGGTAGGGTTCCTGAGTAAATTAGCAGAGTGGTACATGTGCCTCTGAGCTTCCAGCACAGAGCCACAGTCATGGTACGTAGTAGGGAGTAGTATTGCAGTGAGTATTTGACTCAGATTCTCCACTTACCTCTTTATGGCTCAGAACAGTGCTGAAATACTTGAGCACTGCCATCCTCTTTCTTTCTTCTCTGGTTAGGCTTTCCCTGCTGGACTCCAGATAGGAATATATGGAGTGCACCAAAATTCCTTGTGTGGCTCTGACACTAATACCACTACCTTCCTATCAGTACTGTCCCTATTCAGGGCAATGCTGTTCTGTTCATAAGTGCCTTCCGCTTTGAACAAGGAGCAGGATACCCTCAGAGCTACACAATTTAGGTACAGTGAGTGATTGCCAGCATAGAGGTGCATGAGATCTGTTGGCACAGTGCCAAATCTTTAGGGCTTTTGAACATATCCAGAACTATTAGGTATTAATGTTCTAACTAGAGTCTAAAGGATTATCTCTATTAAAAAAAAATCTAAGGACCGAGATGTGTTTATACTGTTGCTAAGCAGAATCTATCATAACAGGTTTGCTGTGAATAGTGATTTTCTAAGCGAAGACAAATCACACTGAATTATGAAACCAAATGATGGTAAAATGTCATGAAATGGTAGTTACTAGAATTTCATATGGTACATTGCCATCTAGATCTGGATAAGATGAGACTCATTCCTCATTACTTCTACCGTAATTTAAATAGACAATAAAAATATATTTATCACAGACTTACATCCTCATTTACCCACTTTTTCTAAGAAAACCATTGTTAATTTGGATCACAACATAGTCAGGCATATAGAAATGATCAAATTATATAAAGAACCTTTCTATTTGTGGGAAAATGGACACGGAGAAGCAGCAGAGCAGGACATTGAAGAGCATAGATTCCAGAGCCAGACCACCTGTTTTAGAATTCTGGGTCACCGCCTACTAGTGTGTGCCTTTGCACACGGATCACCAAACCTCAGCTACAATTGTGTCATTCATAAGCTGACAGTAATGATAGTACACACACCATAGGGTTGTTGTGAGAATTAAATGAGTTAATGTATGTATGCAAAGCATTTAGAACACTGTATGTTTGATATCATTACTATTGTCATTAAGCATTTTGGTTTGCATATTGAAGGGTATTATGTTTCGATATAAATATGTATTCTCTCTCGCTCCCTTTCTCTCAACCTCTCTCTCTCTCTTTCTCTCTAAGAGAGACTGAGAAGTTCCCTCTAGTACTCAGTCTCCCTTTCTTCCTTCTAGAAATACAACTTCTCCCCTGCCTAATCAAATTTTATCAGAGAACAAGCTGTTAAGTACATTTTTTTTTTTTTTTTTTTTTTTTTTTTGCGGTACGCGGGCCTCTCACTGCTGTGGCCTCTCCCGTTGCGGAGCACAGGCTCCGGACGCGCAGGCTCAGTGGCCATGGCTCACGGACCCAGCCGCTCCGTGGCATGTGGGATCCTCCCAGACTGGGGCACGAACCCGTGTCCCCTGCAGCGGCAGGCAGACTCTCAACCACTGCACCACCAGGGAAGCCCTGTTAAGTACATTTTTTAGACTCCCTTGCCAATAGGTAATGTCTGAAACTTTGGGGTCACTTTCTTTGAGGCTTGTCCTCTCTCAGTATTTTCCCATTTCCTTGGGCTGGGGTGTAGGTATGGTACTAGTGAGCTAGCTTCAGCCATGCAAATAAAGGCAGCACTAGGGGACTGCAGAGAAATAAGAGAGAAGGAAACTTACTCTCTTGATGATTTTGTGAATCTGAGCCATCTATCTGATCCACCTACTGACTCTTGATCACCTATCTACATTTTGCCTGTGACGTGAAAGAGAAATAGACTTCTATCTTATCTAAGCCACTGCATTTTGGATATTTTTCACAGTAACGTAGGCTAGACCTTAACAGAAGGAGCATCTCTTTCTGTCTCCACTTTTCCAATAGTAGATTAAAGATAATTAGTTTACTTGTAGGGCTGTTATCAAAAGAATACATAAGAAAAATGTTTAAGATAGAAACTGGTGTATTATGTTACCTTTCTTTTGTGAATATAGAAGCACTCATATTATCATTACATTATTTATTTGACTCTTGCTATATATAAAAGATTTTGCATATTTGCTTTCTTTTCTGCAGGCTTTTCAGGTTTTCAAATGGAATCTCCAAAAATGGGGTGAATAAAATTGTCCACTATATCATATGTGATATGATGTTGTATCAATTTGAAGGATCATTTAATCCATTTCTCATAAATGTTTTTTTAAAAAGAAACTTTTTTGGTCAAATAAGCTTAGAACACTTTATAAACACTTTGCCCCACCCTCTCCCTTTTGAAATTCGCAGTTCTCATTAACATATTAAGGTCTGGAAAATTCCTACAAAAAGAAACCTACTTTACTGTTTGATACATTATGCATCGAACATAATGCTTGACCTAAGAACATTTTTTCTTTTTGTAACACAAATGAACACCACACAGGAGAATATTATTAGGTACACAGTTTACGAAATGATTATTCAGTCCAATAGACATTTGGAAATGTGTGGAAACATTTCATTTTTTTGTTTGTCACAGTGACTGGGTAGTTGCAATGACATTTAGTGGGTGAGAGTTAGGGACCCCTAACATACTGTAAGAGGGACATGCCCTTATAACAACCCTCTCATCCCCAATATTGTGTCCATTGATTTTTTTGATCCACTTCTTTTAGGAAATTTGTGGACAGTTGAAGGGCATGTTATTAATTAAAGGCATGTGTTGGACCTTGAGATGGAACCCAGATCAGACTCCTTATGTGATTCTTTCTCTGGGGTGAGATTTTCCGATTTAGATATTGTGATGCTAAGTAATCATGAGCACATTCAAAGATTACTCATGATATGCCTTCACATTTTACAAAGTTCTGATAATCTTCTGCATTAGGATTTTCCTTAGTATTTATTTTGAGAAATAATATTAACCATGAAGTCTGATATTAAAGTTAGAGATGAAATCAGAGGAAGCAAAAAAATCTCAAATGTTATTCTGTTGCCTGCTCACTGCCAGAGACATTTCAAGGCAAAATGCTTCTAAGTGCTCAGAAATCTGTATTTTCTTTGTTTTTTAACTGTTGCTAATGAGCTTGAATGCCTCAGTTTATCTAAGCACACTGTAAACATGATAGAATTCAGCATGCTCAAGTTTCAGGACTGAGTGTCAGAAAGTCTGTGAGGCTCAAGTGTTCAGTATTTAGGAAGATGTTGAAGATCTCATAGTATTGATTGGCTACATATCTATGGCAAGATCCTGGAACCTCTCAGCTCTGTGCAAAGGGGGCAACAGAAAACTGTCATTTATTGTTCTTCTTGCTGGGAATGCTTTCCCTCAGTATTACCTGTGCTTATTCTATTCTCATCATTCAAATTTCAGGTAAATGTTATGTTGGAAAGATCTTCCATGAATATAGTCCCTTCCTCCCCACTCACTTTCTGTGTCAGGATGCTTTTTTATTTCTTCCTTATAGCACGTTACCCTATCTATAATATATCTGATTAAAGTATTACCTAAATGTGTTTTTCACTACCTGCTGTAATGTGATAAGATAGCTCAATGAAAGCAGCCTTATTCATAGTTCTTTTTACCAAAATGAATGCTCTCTCTTCTAAATATTTTTCTGAATGAATGAGCATCTCACATGATAAGTTTTATGTATAATATTAGTAAATATGATACATTTTCTTGTAATATTAGAACTCATAAAAGTTTGGTGAAAACATCTCTTGCTATTTCTTGTTTGTTCAGGGGCTTTACTTCTCAAGGTATTGAAACAATGCTATGCGTATATTCTATCAATAGTATCTATGATTCTATGCCCAACAGTTGCTATATCCTGATTCTTTGTTGCTGTTGTTGTAATGTTCTTTAGTATTCCAAAAGTTTTACCTACTGCTGGAAGGAGAGAGGACTTGAGCAGGGGGAGGCAAGAATATGTTCAGTTTAGCTATAACCATTTTTGCTACCGAATGTGAGTTACTGTGCCCGATCGGCCAAACAAATCAAAATGTTTGAGTTTAGAGCAGAGGAATATTTTTTGCAGGGCTAAGCAAGGAGATCAAGTGGCTTGTGCTCAAAAAACCCCCAAACTCCCAGAAAGTTTTTTTAAAATTTAATTTAATTTTTATTTTATATTGGAGTATAGTAGATTTACAATGTTGTGTTAGTTTCAGGTGTACAGCAAAGTGATTCACTTATACATATATCCACTTTCTCAGGTTCTTTTCCCATATAGGTTATTACAGAATATTGAATATAGTTTCCTGTGCTATACAGTAGGTCCTTGTTGATTATTTTATACATAGTAGTGTATATATGTTAATCCCAAACTCCTAATTTATCCCTCCCCCCGACCTTTCCCCTTTGGTAACCATAAATTTGCTTTCAAAATCTGTGAGTCTGTTTCTGTTTTGTAAATAAGTTCATCTGGGGCTTCCCTGGTGGTGCAGTGGTTGAGAGTCCGCCTGCTGATGCAGGGGACATGAGTTCATGCCCTGGTCTGGGAAGATCCCGCATGCTGCGGAGCCACTAGACCCGTGAGCCATGGCCGCTGAGCCTGCGCGTCTGGATCCTGTGCTCTGCAATGGGAGAGGCCACAACAGTGAGAGGCCCGCGTACCACAAAAAAAAAAAAAAAAAAAGTTCATTTGTATCATTTTTTTTTAAGATCCCACACGTGAGTGGGATCATATGACATCTGTCTTTCTCTGTCTGATGTACTTCACTTAATTTGATAATCTCTAGATCCTTCCATGTTGCTGCAAATGGCATTATTTCATTCTTTTTTTATGGCTGAGTAATATTTCATTGTATATACGTACCACAGCTTCTTTATCCATTCCTCTGTTGATGGACATTTAGGTTGCTTCTATGTCTTGGTTATTGTAAATAGTGCTGCAGTGAACATTGGGGTGCATGTATCTTTTCAAATTATGGTTTTCTCCCAGGAGTGGGATTGCTGGATCATATGGTAGTTCTAATTTTAGCTACCAGAAGGGTTATAGCAAAGCAATTTTAAAGGCACGGTGAGGGAAGGGCGTCCCAGGGTATGTGATCAGCTCATGCACAATTCTCTGATTGGTTGATGGTTATCAATCCTTAGGTGACAGAAAGTCTGGGGGGGCTACTGATCATCAAACAGTTAATTTCTTCCATTTGGTGGTGGTTTTAGCATCTGAAAAACTCAGGATCTATACATCAGATACTAGTATCTAGGTTCTTAATAGAGGAGCTAAAGCAAAGGATATCGGGGAGGGGTCTGTCCCGGGAAGGCCCTATAGCAGCGGTCCCCAAACTTTTTGGCACCAGGGACGGGTTTCGTGGAAGACAGTTTTTCCAAGGAACTGGGCTGTGGGGGTGGGGTGGGGATGGTTCTGGCGGTAATGCGAGCAATAGGGAGCGATGGGGAGTGACGGGGAGCAGTGGGGAGTGATGGAGAGCAGTGGGGAGCGATGGGGAGCGATGGGGAGTGATGGGGAGCAGTGGGGAGCGATGGGGAGCAGAGATGAAGCTTCGCTTGCTCGCCTGCCGCTCACCTCCTGCTGTGTGGCCTGGTTCCTAACAGGTCACGGACTGGTACTGGTCCCCGGCCAGGGCACTGGGGACCCCTGCCCTATAGCGTCCTGCTCAGTTACATTTTCACTAACCAACAGTAATGTCAGATAATGAAAAATTTGACCATAATATTCCTAATTTTGCAGACAAAATTAAAACTAATGTACATGTTATTTTTTAATGGAAGAAAATACATATTTGCATTTAATTTCCCTTGTATGATACAATTATAGAAACTGATAGTAACATTTATATATAAACAGTTTTATAAAACCTGAGATGGCAAATGATAGCTTCACAATAATTCCTCAGATAGCAATGACTTTGCTATGACTCAATGACAAAATGAAATGGCTTTTTGGATGAAGCATCATAGATTCTTCACCTTCCATAATGTTATATATGCCTGCAAGCTTGGTTCACCCCATCACCCTCCTCTTTATAACATAAAACCAACTGACAAGTTAAAGGAATGATGCTCCCATAAAATGTCCTGAAACCCTGCTTACCATTATTAATAGCAAATGATTCGTTTTGAAGTAAAAGAGGATGTCAGGCTATTATTGGCTATCCTTAAGTCTTTTCAGTACTCTTCTAGAAAGATGGTTTTCCAGGGCAGGTTATTAATTAAAGGGCTTGAGTTTTTCCCCTTTCATAAAGCATATCAGAGAAAATTTTGATGAGCTGTACTCTCTAAAATTATGAATTAGTGACACTTTTACACTGCTATCATTTGTAAATCACAATTTCATGTAATAAGGCATATCATAATTTTAGGCTAGGTTTAAAGATTAGTAATGAGATCTATAAAGTAGCTAACATTAATGGAGACTGTGCTTTTGACCTAGGGTCTCAGGCCATTCCAAAGTCAAAATGCTAATCAGTTTTTTCTTGAATTGTATGAATAAAAATATTTTATTATAGAAGGTAGAAAGGTGGGGATGTTTCCTTTACTTAACTCCCTAATGAGGCCCTATTTTGCCCCCAAATAACAATCCTCAAAAGAACAACACAGTTGTGCAGGTTGACAGACATACACCACTTAGCCTTGATCTGTCATCTCTGCAGCCTTTGGTAAGTTTTGCTTTCAGTGTCCTCACGCTGATTATTTTCCCACCTCAATTAGATTGACGGGCTTCAAGTTTGTGGTGCATTGTCTGTTAAACAATAACTAAATCACTGATTAGGTGGGAAAACTCAGGCACTCATTAAGGGATTGTGTAATTGGATAGGTATGAGGAAAAATAAAAATACAACCAAATCGCTCATTTTCCCATTCTAAGCCAGACTGCTTTATTACCCCAAACCACATCCGTCCTTTTCTCTCCTCCTTAAATGTCTGGCATTAAGGTGGAAAATAAATACTTACAGTTTCACTTATGATTCTTTCATTTGTAGAGCCTAATGACAGATAGAAAAATTTTTACATAGACAATGAAGCTTTAACTATGATTAAGAGAATCAAGAAGTGGCATTTGCCATGTCTACCTTCTCTTATTATGGCCATTTATTCTCATGTCCTCTTTCTTCATAATTTATTATTATGTGGGATGGATGCCTCTAAATGACACACAAGAACTATTGTAAAACTGACAGCATTGGAATACGTAAATCCTCTTCCACAAAATGAAGTTATTAAAGGATGCTGGAAAATAGCATTACACTAAATATGAGTGAATAATATATTATATGCAAGTTTATAAAACTTCAGTGTATATACTAAGCATAAGTGTCTATAAATTTCTTCAGTTCCAAAAACTGAAATACTAAAAATACCCTTTTTAAGCAATATATTCCTTGTCTTCATATTTCTATTAATAAGTCAGCTCTTTTGAGCTTCTAAATTGGATATATTAAACATTTGAATAAAAATAGCAGGAAGAGCAGTAGAAATGGAAAGATTCAATTATTTAAATGGTTTATTGGTTAATATTTGGTTAAGTGATTTATTTAATATTGGTTAAGTGATTTATTTAAATAATTACGAAGTTTGAGGGGGTTTGAATAGAGGCATTGTAAGGAATTTAAACAGCATGAAAAAAAGATCTCTCCTGTTGTAAGTTAGATCTTAAAGCAAAAATTTATGACAGAGGTCAGTAGTGGAGGAATTGAGCTTTGGCCAAGAATCCTATGCTTCATTGCTTTATAAATAAGAGCAGCATGTAAGAAAAAGTGTTTAAAGTTGAGACAGCATGTTTGTTTCAAATGTAGTGAAGATTGTTACTGTAACCTTTTGATGAAAAACACAGTCCATTATTAATTTATATATTTAAAAACTCTAAAGGAAAAGTGCTATTTAAAAATCATTTTAAAAGAAAGCTACATTGTCCTAAGGGGTATGTGTGTGTGTATGTGTGTGTGTGTGTGTGTGTGTGTGTGTGTGTATTCTTTAAATTTCAAAGTCACCTATGATTGATACCTTGGAAGCATTCATTTCATACAAATATACTTCCAAAGGTATAGTTCATTCATTAACTTTTAATTTTTATATAGTCTTTTGATCATGGAGACATCTGCTTATCTCCACACATGGTTGGTATCTATGGCTCCATCTCATCGCATGATTAGTTTGATCATTTTCCTCTAACGCTCATTTCCTGACTCTTAAGTGTTATTGTTGCACTTGAGGCAGTCAGTCACTTATTATTTTCCAAGGATGAATATGTTAAAGCATTTAGTTTTACAAAGCAGGATGATACCTCAAAATCCTTACCTTGTATACTTGAAAGATCTCCCAATCAACAAACGAATCAGTCAACAAAGATGCATCTAGTACTAATTATCTGCTTGGCATCCTGCTAGGTAAAACAGAGTGAAGAAATTGAAGAATTGAAGAAAAGAGATTCATTTGGTTTGCTTATGTATTCTGTACGCTATATGCCTTACTGCTTACAACAAATATCTATATAGCACGTAATATGTCTCAGGTACTGTATTAGTTACAAGGGGTCAAGTAGTGGATACTAGAACTTCCCTATATTTTGGAATGCACATTCGGCAATTGAAGCTAACAGTAAGTTAGCAGCAGTAGTAATTAACATGATTATTACTCTAACTGGGCTACATACAAGGTTATGTAAAAATGTTTTTCAGAGACACAATCTATTCTAAGAGTGAGGGAGATTAATAAGAGCTAATTAGGAAAACTAAAAATAGGTGTGCTTCTTGGGAGTTGGGGGAGAAAGGGAGAGGGCAGAGGGTAGTGTGTTAGAGAAAAGAAACCAGCATTTTTTTATAACCAGTTTTTTGCAAGTATGTATTTACTTTCTACTGTGTACTAGTCACTGTTCTAGGTACTGGGGATCCAGCAGTGATGGGGACCAGAATCCATGTCCTCATGGGAGTTTATACTCTAGTGGGCAGACACACAAGAAACACCTATGTACATATGGAATGAGAGACCATGCTAAATGTTATAGAGAAAAAAAAAAAAATCAAGGGAAAGATTTAAGAAGTGCTGGGAGAGTTGTGGTTATTCTAAAAAACATGGTCAAGGAAGGACACAGTGGTAAGTTGCCATTTGAGTGACCAGAAAGAAGTGAGAGTATAATCTATGTGTCTACATGTGGGAAGAGCGTTTTAGGTAGAAGGAACAACAGTGCTCTGAGGTAGAACAAGCTGAAGTTTAAAGAAAAGGAAAAAAAAAAAAAAAGGAGTAAGGCTGGAGTGAAGTGAGCTTAGGGAGAAAGCAGAAGGAAATGAGATTAGAGAGGTAAGAGGGGGTCAGACTGTGTACAGTCTTTGAAGCCATTTTGAAGACTGGTTTTTACCAGAGTAAAAAACTAAAGAGAACCAAGAGACTTTGTGAAGTTCTGAGCAGAGTCGAATTTTTATCTGACTTATATTTTAACATTTTTAGTCTAACAGCTCTGTCATGCAGAGGCTATGGTGGGAGGGAAAGGGACAAGGGCAGGGAGATCAGTTGGGAATGATTAGAGCAATTCAGGAAAAAGTTGACTGTGGGTTTTATCAGAATGGTAGCAGTGAGATGGTGGAGTTGACCAGATGAATGTAAAACCGTGAAGGCAAGAGAGAGTCTGAGTTGTGAAAATCTGAAGGAAGCCTTAAATAACTGGCTCCTGTGCAGCAAGAGAGAAGCTGGTAAGAGAGAAGGCTGGAAGGCTGGAGAGAGTGGCAGAGCCACAGGCAATGTCTTGTAAGCCATGCCGAAGACTTTATCCCGAGGTCCCTGGGAACCCATTGAAACATTTTAAACAAAAGCATTAAATAACCTCGTAAGACAGCATGCCTTCATTATTTCACAGCTTCCACCTGTCAGAAGTCCAGGCACAGCTTAACTAGTTCCTTGGATCAGGGTCTTACAAGACTGAAATCAGGATGTTGGCCAGGCTGTGATCCTTTCTGGAGCGAAGGGTCTTCTAAGTTCATTCAGGTTGTTGGCAGAATTGAGTTTCTTATAGTTGTAGGACTGAGGTCACCAATTCTTAGAGGCTGTCCCTCCCCATTAGAGTTCACACAACAGCTGTTTGCTTCTTCGTGGCCAGCAAGAGAGCGTATTTCTTTTCAAGGGCATATGATTAGGTCATGTCTCTTCAGGATAATATCTCTTTTATTAATCTATAGTAAACTGATTAAAGATATTAATTACACCTGCAAAATCTTCTCATCTTTGTCATATAATGTAACATAATCATGGAGTGATATCCCATTATTTTTACCATATTCAAGGGAAAGTTATAAGTATCACTCACACTCAGGGGGAGGAACTTGTATAAGACATATATAGCAGGGTGTGGAAATCTTGGGGGCCATCTTAGGATTCTGCCTACAGGATAGAGAGATAGGTATAGATCAATCTACAGGTTACATATTGAGCAGGATATCATGCTCTTTTCAGTCATTCTGGTCTCTGATTATTTTATCTAGGGTAGACTGAAGGGGACCAGAGGGAAAATAAGATAAGTTAAGCAGCACTATGCCAACTGGGACTGGTCTACTTTAGAAATTGTAATCTATTGAATCTTACTGATGAGATTCGGAAGGTAAAGGGATCAGAATAAAAAATGATCCCTAGACTTTTGACATGGCCACTAAGTGAATATATGGTGTTATTTTACAATCCAGGAAATATGTAGGGAATATAGGTACAATGGAATGGAGGGAATGGGAGAAAATAATGTTCATTTATATACTAGGTCATAAAAGGTCTTGCAGCTTCCTCTTGACACCCTACAAACACTTAGTTGAGTTGCCATGTGAGGAGTTGACTCTCTACCTGGACGGACTGTATGGAGAAGCCCTGTGACCACATGGAGAGGTAGATCCAGCAAAGTGTAGCTTTCTAGCCATCACCACTGAGGAGTCATGTAGTAAGCAAAGACTTCCTGGACCTTTCAGACTAGACCAACCACCGGCTGAATACCACTGATTGACCTCCAGTTGACACAGCACGAAACCCAAGTATCACCCAGCCAAACACTGCCTGAAATTGTAATTCACTAAGTTTTGGGAGAGTTAATTACACAGTAATAGTAACACAACTTTATTTTCCAAGGAGGATACCATTTGTTCTGCTAAGCTACCAAATTTGTTTTTCACTAAGCAGCATAATGGGTAGATAAATGAAATTGGAGTAACTGTGAGAGATTATGCTTTGTATATGAGGAAAAAATTATTGAGAAATAGAGGCAAAGGCATGGAAGGAGCAAGGAGATCTGAAATAAAGTGCAAGACAGTAAGTAAGTTTGAGTGAGTGGGACAGACAGAGAAGAGAAATTTAAGAGGCTGCCATGATGAGTGCAACTTTAGTAAGAAGAATAAATGTTTAATGATATTTTTAAAGAAATTATGCAATGTTATGTGCTATGTCATCTCCTCCTTGATGTTCTGACAAAAGCTTCAGCAAAGATTTCCATAGCTTTTCAGTGCTTTTGGAAGACAGCACTTATTTTTCTATGCTGAAACAAGATTTAATACAAGAAGGAGACAGTGTTATCTGGGTTACACTTAAAATCATGAACCAGGTTCATGAATAATCAGAAACTCAATACTCTCGTGGAACACAGAATTTTAAACTGATGCTAGAACTTAGAATCAGAGCCACTTATAACAATTGTTATTTACATTTAACTGATTCTTGAACAATTCTTAGCTTACAGCCATACATATATATATATGGAAATATAAAATATATTCATATATATTTATTATGTGCATATACATTTATATATGTACATTACATATATACACATTTTAATTGCTTTTCCTTTAAAAATTTCCCCTTTCTCTACTTATGTTCCTGCTGACATTTGAGTTATGACTTTAAACAATGTCAATTCCAAAATAGTGTATGAAAAAAGCCTTTATGTTTTGAAATTTGTCTTTAGCTTGATCATTTGTCTTCTAAATTTTTAACATCATTTTTACTTTACTTTGGCCTACTTTATTTTTGACCTACCATTTCTTTTTTATCATGAACACATGAAGCTAATCATGGTATTTGAGCAAAGGGAAATAGACTCCTCCCAGTTTTCAATTGGTTAAAACCTTGTTTCCCTGTTGAGCTGTCATGATCCATCCTTCTTGTAACACACATGCATCTGCTGCCAGCTTATCTCCCAAAGCACCTTAATTTAACTCTTCTTATCTCACCTACAAACCTGCCTTTGAGCTGTTTTTTCTCTTACTATTTAGCTACATGTCTAATCACCAGGAAGGGCATAAATTTAAACCAATTTTTTTTTTAAGAATAAATAAATCACATACACATGCAACCTGACAAAGGTAGCTCAAGCCATAAGGATCATGAAGAGAAACACACATAATTTCTGTATATTGCTAGTTTCATATAACTGTTTTTTATCTTCTGGATTTAACTTTCTCCAGTATAAAACTTGAATATCTGTTTATTTAGATGGTTATTATGCTTTTTCACCCAAATTGGAAATAGTGTTTCTAACATAGCTGCTCATTAGCCTACTTGATGATGGATAGATAGATTAAGATTTATGCTTTGAGGAAAAGGGGCTCTGTTGAGAATTTCTCAAAAAAAAAGTCTGCACAAAAATATTTATGGTATTTATGTTTGAAAGTAATAATTTTGTAATGCAAAATGATACTACAATATCATGTATTACTAGTTCTGGGTATCTTCAGGTAAGTAGGTTATCCATGTATATTTTAAATATATGTAAAATCCTGTACCAGTAAACTATCTGGAGGGTCTATTTCCTGAGGCTACTTCTGGTACCAACCACTGTTTCAGTCAGGATTCTGGCAGGTTCAGTGATGAAAGAGACAGAACACTTGGCAGAGGTGTAGGCAAGGCGAAGAGAACAACAAAAATCACCATGTCTAGGATCGAAGAAGTAAGGGCAGAAAATTGTATACAAAAGTCCACTCAGGGCTTCCCTGGTGGTGCAGTGGTTAAGAATCCGCCTGCCAGAAAGCTTTCGACAAAATTCAACACCCATTTATGATAAAAACCCTGCAGAAAGTAGGCATAGAGGGAACTTTCCTCAACATAATAAAGGCCATATATGACAAACCCACAGCCAGCATCGTCCTCAATGGTGAAAAACTGAAACCATTTCCACTGAGATCAGGAACAAGACAAGGTTGCCCACTCTCACCACTCTTATTCAACATAGTTTTGGAAGTTTTAGCCACAGCAATCAGAGAAGAAAAGGAAATAAAAGGAATCCAAATCGGAAAAGAAGAAGTAAACCTGTCACTGTTTGCAGATGACATGATACTCTACATAGAGAATCCTAAAGATGCTACCAGAAAACTACTAGAGCTAATCAATGAATTTGGTAAAGTTGCAGGATACAAAATTAATGCACAGAAATCTGTGGCATTCCTATATACTAATGATGAAAAATCTGAAAGTGAAATCAAAGAAACACTCCCATTTACCATTGCAACAAAAAGAATAAAATATCTAGGAATAAACCTACCTAAGGAGACAAAAGACCTGTATGCAGAAAATTATAAGACACTGATGAAAGAAATTAAAGATGATACCAATAGATGGAGAGATGTACCATGTTCTTGGATTGGAAGAATCAACATTGTGAAAATGACTCTACTACCCAAAGCAATCTACAGATTCAATGCAATCCCTATCAAACTACCACTGGCATTTTTCACAGAACTAGAGCAAAAAATTTCACAATTTGTATGGAAACACAAAAGACCCCGAATAGCCAAAGCAATCTTGAGAACGAAAAATGGAGCTGGAGGAATCAGGCTCCCTGACTTCAGACTATACTACAAAGCTACAGTAATCAAGACAGTATGGTACTGGCACAAAAACAGAAAGATAGATCAATGGAACAGGACAGAAAGCCCAGAGATAAACCCACGGACATATGGTCACCTTATCTTTGATAAAGGAGGCAGGAATGTACAGTGGAGAAAGGACAGTCTCTTCAATAAGTGGTGCTGGGAAAACTGGACAGGGACATGTAAAAGTATGAGATTAGATCACTCCCTAACACCATACACAAAAATAAGCTCAAAATGGATTAAAGACCTAAATGTAAGGCCAGACACTATCAAACTCTTAGAGGAAAACATAGGCAGAACACTCTATGACATAAATCACAGCAAGATCCTTTTTGACCCACCTCCTAGAGAAATGGAAATAAAGACAAAAATAAACACATGGGACCTAATGAAACTTAAAAGCTTTTGCACAGCAAAGGAAACCATAAACAAGACCAAAAGACAACCCTCAGAATGGGAGAAAATATTTGCAAATGAAACAACTGACAAAGGATTAATCTCCAAAATTTATAAGCAGCTCATGCAGCTCAATAACAAAAAAACAAACAACCCAATCCAAAAATGGGCAGAAGACCTAAATAGACATTTCTCCACAGAAGATATACAGACTGCCAACGAACAGATGAAAGGATGCTCAACATCTTTACTCATTAGAGAAATGCAAATCAAAACTACAATGAGATATCATCTCACACCAGTCAGAATGGCCATCATCAAAAAATCTACAAACAATAAATGCTGGAGAGGGTGTGGAAAAAAGGGAACCCGCTTGCACTGCTGGTGGGAATGTGAATTGGTACAGCCACTATGGAGAACGGTATGGAGGTTCCTTAAAAAACTACAAATAGAACTACCATATGACCCAGCAATCCCACTACTGGGCATATACCCTGAGAATACCATAATTCAAAAAGAGACATGTACCAAAATGTTCATAGCAGCCCTATTTACAATATCCCGGAGATGGAAACAAGCTAAGTGTCCATCATCGGATGAATGGGTAAAGAAGATGTGGCACATATATACAATGGAATATTACTCAGCCATAAAAAGAAACGAAACTGAGCTATTTGTAATGAGGTGGATAGACCTAGAGTCTGTCATACAGAGTGAAGTAAGTCAGAAAGAGAAAGACAAATACCGTATGCTAACACATATATATGGAATTAAAAAAAAAAATGTCATGAAGAACCTAGGGGTAAAACAGGAATAAAGACACAGACCTACTTGAGAATGGACTTGAGGATATGGGGAGGGGGAAGGGTAAGCTGTGACAAAGCGAAAGAGAGGCATGGACATATATACACTACCAAACGTAAGGTAGATAGATAGTGGGAAGCAGCCGCAGAGCACAGGGAGATCAGCTCGGTGCTTTGTGACCGCCTGGAGGGGTGGGATGGGGAGGGTGGGAGGGAGGGAGATGCATGAGGGAAGGGATGTGGGAACAGATGTATGTGTATGACTGATTCACTTTGTTATAAAGCAGAAACTAATAAAAAAAAGAAAAAAAAAAAAAAAGAATCCGCCTGCCAATGCAGGGAACACGGGTTCGAGCCCTGGTCTGGGAAGATCCCACATGCCGTGGAGCAACTAAGCCCGTGCACCACAACTACTGAAGCCCACACGCCTAGAGTCCATGCTCCGCAACAAGAGAAGCCACCGCATTGAGAAGCCCGCACACTACCACGAAGAGTAGCCCCAGCTCACCGCAAGTAGAGAAAGCCCGCACGCAGCAACAAAGACCCAAAGCAGCCGAGATTAAAAAAGATAAAATAAAAAAGTAAATAAAATAAATAAATTTAAAAAAAATCCACTGAAAGCTGTAGCAGGGAAAAGGGGGCCGCCTGGTGGCAGTTGTAGCTCTTAGGGAATACAGCTACTGCTTTAAAAAAGGCACTGAAACAGGTATATTGAGATATTTGATTTCTTTTCCCCCTTTTCATCCCCCTTATATTGATTTATAAGTTTCAGGTGGTTTTACTCTGAAAAACTTTATTTGAAATATTTCATTTGTTACGGTAGATGACATAACTAGATGAGATAGAGATTTAGTTATATACTGAAAAATATAGATTTTTGATATAACTAATTATTATTTCATGTAGTTTATAAAGAGACCTGTAACAAAATTAACACCTCAGGAGATTCTTTTTCCTTTCCTGGAAAATATTGATAAAAAATTCAAAGATGTGCCCATTTTTGTGAAGTAGGATTGTGTTATAATTTTATCAAAATATGAGGACAGTATAATATTTTAATTTGCATATCAAAAGGAGTAGAATTTCCACGATGACCCTGTATTGATTGCCAAAATCATTGTGTTAGAATGGAATAAATGCACATTGTCTCCCAAGGACTCCTCTTTTAATTCCCTTACACAGAGGCCTTTAAAAATGAAAATCAAAATAGCAGTGCCTATCTCTTCTTTTCTCTTTTGGAACATAGTAGGTACACTGAAAGAGAAATAAGAAATACTTAGAGAAGGTAAAGTACGAAATATAAATTGCCTTGACTCTCAAAATCCAAATGTCTCAATAATCTTTTTTATATTAATTTATCTCACAATGCTTTATTAAAAATGTGAGTTCCTATAAATATTTTTCCATTAAATAAAGAAGAGTTTTTCTTTCTGAGCTATGTGCAATATGTTCTAGAAAAATAGTATTCATCCTGAAAAGTCTAAGTTGAGTTTTAGTTCAACTTAGTTAACTCACTTAAGAATGAAAAGGAAAAACACAAATAATTTAGTCAGTAGGGAAACTTGTTTAACAGAGAAAAACCTGCTAGCTGATAATTAGCAGAGAGAATTTTACCCAATCGGAAAAGTTAACTTCCTGACTCAACCTTTCCTTTAGCCTTTTTATAACATGTGTGCACGTGCACACACACTCACTTTAATTCACACATCTTATTCAATCTAATTACTTGGTGATTTGTCCAGTATTTCACATGGAAATAGAGAGAAATGAGCAAGGATTATATTGGTCTTAATTAACTAATATTTTTGAGCTACTTTCATATACTAAGCACTGAACTGTTCATAAAAAGGTTAAAAAAAGAAAAATCCATCTAGAAGTGAGTTTAATTATCATAAGTGAAGTTGGGTTTGTGTGTCCAGTGTCCCCTAGTATATTAAAATCTGCAGAATAGTCATTTTCTTACATGTTTTTATTCTCCAGGTAATTTATCCTCATTTTCCAGGAGCTCATCTACATGTAAAGCTTCTTTAACTCCCATATTCTAGCACTTATATTTATCAGTCTATTAGATATGCCTCTTGACGAAAACAGAACTTTTAGTTCAGTATACTTTTCTAAGAAACTTTCTTACACCAGTATCTTAGCAGTTTTGAGAGCCGTAGGAATAAAATCATGTTTGAGTTCTCACCCTCTCCTTTGACTTTGTCATTCAGTCCATCACTAGCTTGTCATTTTGCCCTTTGGGACATTGCTGAGACCCACTCATGATTCACACTGCCACAGTCTTTATCTCGAGTTCATTTACCTTGTGCCAGGGCTGCTGAAACAGCCTTCAAGGTAGAGACCTGTCTTCAACCTCTCTCCTATCGAATTTATTCAACCCTCAGCAACTGGAATTATTTCCCTCAAAGCAACATGACCTTCCTTCTCATTATCCTGAAGTAGCTGCCAATAGTGTTTCTCCTCAAGTCTAATCTTTTGATCCTTGCTTCAAGGTGCTTGACCTTTTGGTTCACTATTACCTTATCTACTTCACTCTTGCTCATATGGTCAGATCTTTCAGGACAGACTCTGTACCAGCCTCCAGGTACCTACCCTACTTAGTCAGGTATTTGGGTATTCCTCCTTCTTTGGAATTAGCTCCTGACTATTACACTGTCTTCCTTTTTCCTCTTTCAAAGTTCTATCCCAGGGTCAGTTTCTTCATGTTGCTTTCCTCCAAAAGGTTTGTGTAGTTTAATAACTTACTAGTTTTTCTGGTTTTTATCATATGTGTCTCTAAACAGCTGATTATTAAATTCCTTTTATATATATGAAAAAAATATATCAATACATGGGAGTGGGTCCAGCATGAGAGATCTAGCCAGATTTTCAAGATGCTAAGCATCTACCCATATTGCTCCACAAAATGATTTGTAAGATCCCATCCACCTCTAAATTGAGTCTATACCTAATAATGTTTGAGTACTTAATCTAAGTTTTGTCCTTCTAGCCTTTGTTTGTGACACTGTTCTTTAATTTTAGGGCTTTAACCCTAATATATTACCTAGCAAGTACTAATGTATTTTGACTGAGGTGGCATCTGTTAAGCACTTTGGTTTGAATATTAAGCTTCAGACATAAATCTCATATTTTAGATATTAGCACGTGAAACAGCTTCTTTCAAGAATACTCATCTGTCTAATATTTTTCAAGAATAGAACATGTAAAAATTATGCAGAGTTTCCCTGGCCTAGTTTTGTGTTCCTACTTCTGTGTACTGGGTCTCACTCAAATCCGTTAAAACTACCATGGATCAGGTTAGATATTTTAAGTCTTCTACAAATTTGATGGTCTTACTTGGCATCCCATCACTCCCTGCCTCTGATTTTAGGTTTCCAAAGCAGCCTAGAAATTAAATAAAAGCCCTTTCATTTTCTGTGCAGTATAAGGTGATCATGTAGTCTCAAGCAAACCTTGAGCAATATTCTTGAAGAATTGTACGTTATGTCTGGCTGTGAGCAGCTGAGCAGAGTGTTTTGAATAATAATGATCCTGATGATAAGAAAAATAACTACCATTTGTCACACACTTTCCCTACATTGCTGACCTCCCATGGAGAGTTTTACAATGAAGGTTTCTGGCATTGTACTATGTGCTTTGCACAGATTACAACATTTAATCCTTATAAAACTCCTAATGAGGCCATTTAACAGGCAAAGAAACTGGAGTACTAAAAGGTTAAATAACTTGGAAAAGATCACAAAGTAAGTGATTGAACCAGGTTTAACTGACTGCAAACCCTAAGCTCCTAAACGGTACACTAGAAAGCCAAGCTATTGAACTTCTCTGAACATGATGAGAGGGTAGAGAAAAACTCTTGGAATTTATCTCCACTAGAAATTCTGAGCACTTGCTAACATTATCTGAATAGCAAACATTATCTGAATATGTGACTAAATATTCAAATTAGGAAATAATCATGGGTTTGAGGGGGGAATATAATAGAATGATGGAAAACTAACCTAATGGTTTAGTTGATCATCTTTTTTTAGGAATGAGGTGCGTTCTGAAATAGATACAGCTGACAAAATATATACAACCAAAAATGTGTGTTCCTGTCAGGAAAGTAGTCATGTGCCCTGCTTTTTGAAACAATGGGCATTGTTTCTACCACTTATTGAGTATTCAGCCATACTGTGCAAATATTTGAGTGATAATGACTGATACCAGATTTATAATTCAGAAGAATATGAGAATATCTTATATCCATATGTGGGTATTATTAAATATCTGCTGCCAACAGTTACTGATGAAGTAATTGGTGTTCTTAATTATTTGGAAGACTGAGTTTGAAGTCTTTTATTAAAACCACCAGATTAAATAATCATCTCATATGAATGACTGAGAAGTAGAAATGAGAGAAAGAAGAGTAATAATGCTTACCCTGTTATTACTTTTTATATCTTGTTATAAGAAATAAAATTAATCAGTGAGTATAATTAGTAACTACTCTACCTGAGTCAATGATGATATGAACTGTGCACAAGTAGAACACAGCTTTTGTATTGTACTTCACTCTCTTATGTCAAACTTCTAAAATGAACCAAAACCCATAAGTGCAGAATCAGTGATTCTGTATTCTTGGACTCTGAAGGTTAGAGGTGATGGAGGACAAAATTATCTGCAATCTTGAAATCAGTAATCACTCTTTTCTTTCTGTCTCTTTGAGTACTCATTTATACATGGGCATATAAAAGTTATATTCATTCAAAAATTATCTCATGTGTCATAGTAATGGAATTTGAGTTGGTTTTACATCCATTCATTGGGAATTGTTAAGTATCTCATAACTGATAATCCTCCTTTCCAAATCCTGGTTAAATGAACTCTATTATAATGAAAATATCTCCTTGTGTTTACCTCTCTTTCTGTGTGTGTGTGTTTAAACAAGAACAAAACCCATATTATATAGTCATAAAAATTGTTTCTTGAAAGTGAAGAAATGACTTAAAAACTCACCTCTATTGATGGACCTATGTCAAAGAGACACAGGAACCACCTGAAAGAGCTCCCAATGGCCAAAGCTGGAATAATTTGAGCAAAAAAATATAGTTGTGATAGTTTACAATGCATAGTATAAAATAAATGCCACAAATCCAAATTGAGGGAGAAGAGGCAGATATCTAGTGCAAAAGATTCCAAATAAATTATGTAGATACTCCATCCTAATTGAGAAGGAATATAACTCCCCATTCTTTAAGTGTGGGCCTCACATAGTGACTTTCTTCCAAAGAGTATAGGATAGAAAGGAGGGAAAAGAGTAACTCTATAGTAGAGAAAACAGACAAGCACAGCTTCAGCCAGATTATCAAGGCCAACATGAGCAGTCATAAATTGTATTGATACTGTGTATCCTTGACATGATATGATGAAAATGACACTTTACCTCTGTAATACTCCACCATGAAACCTATAACCAGTCTAATCATGAGACAAATAGCGGACAAGTTCCAACAAATTCTGAAGCTTAGAGGTGATGTAGGACAATATTATTTGCATAGAGCGTCCTATGCAATATGCTTGATCCAGTATTCCTCAAAACTGTCAAGGTCAACAGTGAAAGTCTGAAAAATTATCACAGCCAAAGGGAGCTTAAGGAGATACAACAACTAAATATATCATAGGCTGGATGGGAGCCTGCAACAGGAACAAAAGGAAACTTGAATAAACTATGAACTTTAATTAATAAAAAAATCAATATTTGTTCATTAATTATAACAAATATGCCCTGTCAATGTAATATATTACTGATAGGGAAAACTGTGTGCAGGATGATGGAGTTATATACAGACTCTTTGTACTATCTGCCTAATTTTTCTGTAAATAACTGTTTTGGAAAATAAAGTCTATTAATATAAAAAAGATATTTCTTAGTGAATTAAGGCTACATTTAGAATGGGTGTAGAAAGCAAGATATTCTCACTCCCACTGAGGACGTGGACTTAAAGGAAGCAAAGAAACAGATATCAGATTCCTCTGAACAACCCATAAGGCCAACAGAAGCACTGGCGTTAAGAGAACAGCAAAATGGGGAAAAAGGAGAAAGTCAGAGAAGAATGAGAACAAGAGAGAGAAAGAAAAAAGAATCTAACATTCTGGACTGTAGCCTATATAAAATGCTACCTGAGAAATTTCCAGGGTAGAATAGACAAAAATTGTTCCAGAAAGGCAATATTCTTTGTGCCACCGTGGAAAATGCCTTCTATTTTAATGAACCTTTAGCACAGGTCTTGTATTTTGGGAAATGTAGATATTGGGATATTGGCTAGTAGCAGATGATCTGTAATGGCACATGGAAAAGATATTGAACTAATTCAGCAGAAACTGGTACGTAGAGTTAAAGAATAACAAATTCACCCTGTAAATCATTCATTGTAGAGACTGGAAGTGATGCTGATTCTCCCAAAGTTTGGGATAGAATTTTAAGATGCTTTCATTTGACTATCAAAGGAGACAGCAACACCAGATGACAGGACATGTAGGCTACATTTATAAAATTCTTTTTCATAAAGCCTTGTATCTGCTTCCCTTTAACTTCTACACCTTGTACCTAGTTGTGTACAGACAAAGTTCAATTCCATAAGCTTTTCTAAACTAGCACTGTGTGACAGATATTGTTCTGAGTTTTGTGTTACAAATGAATGAAGAAAAGTTTCACCTTCCAAGGATGTAAAAAAATATTGTCAAGTTATTTTAAAACTTGAAGTAGCCTTTTGGCATGTTGTGACCTCTGAGAGCAAGATGGATCACCAGCATCTGCACCGCAGCTACATACTAAAATTTGACTGTGATTCTCTCTCTTGTTGCATCTGCTGAAACCTGTAGGATCAGACCTACCAATACTGCCTCAGTATGTGCTGCTAATGTAAGCATGTGAAGGACATAGACTTCATCAAGTTGGACTAAGGGATCTTTCTTGAATGAATTATCCAAGACATCTACCTGACTAAAGAAACAATGCTAGCTCTTTATACATAAAATTAAAGATCTTTGATATTAATAAAAAATTTAAGTAACATACAGATTTTAAAAGAAAACAAAGTCATTGTTGTGGACCCTCAGTGTTGACATAATAATGTTTAACCCAATGTCACATTAATATACAAAAATATAAAGCAAGACATAAACCTTCCATATTTAGAACTCATACATGCAGCTATAAAATCAAAACATATTTATGAATTAAAAACAAAGTACCAAAATCAATATATTCAAATTTACGATACTGATTGTGTCATTGATACTAAATAAATAACTCATAAAGAAGTACTTCTTTAATGACTACTCTTTTGTTCAGATTTGCCTATTTGCAATGCAGTATACTACTAGTCCTGCATTGCCCACAAGGGTTCTGTTTTGTGGAATGTAAATGAAAATACTTTTTTGTATCTCAGAACTGAACACAGATATAATTTTCTTAATGTCATTTAATTGCAATGCCATGAAAACCTCTAAAGATAAATGGATTGAGCATTTACTTTTAGAACGCACAAGCCATATTCCACAAACATAATTACCCAGTGGTATGCAATATACTTATATCTGTTAGACATTCTTTTAAAATGCAACCAGTTTTAGTAACATGTACTGAAGATAACTAAAGGAATTTTCAGACTATTTGTATTTTCTTTAATTGTTCTTACTCATTGACAGATGAGTATTTTTCTGTATATCATCAAGTTGTTTGATATTTATTGTTATATTGTTATTACTTTAAGAATTTTAAGACTTGTTATTTTAATAAACTTGAGATTCTTTAAAATTGAAAATACTTGTTACAAGAAAAAATATGGATACTTTTTTTTCTGATTATCTTCTTCCACTTTTTAAAATTGTACATGACATTCAGAAACATGGATAGTTGAAAACTGTAAAAAGGACAAAGAGACACTTTAAGTCCATTTTCTGAGATTTTCCTCACTACTAATCTTTTCATGAAAGAAGAACATGTAACACTTTCTAATGATATATCCATTTTAAATGCTCTAACTCTGTGATTAGTAACTGTTGTAAAAATATAGGAATTTCAGCATATTCTTTATGGGAGAAAAAATGCATGCTAACATTATGTATTCCTGTCTTAATCTTGTATATATATATTTTTCTACTTGAATCTCAACTGTTACTACAAAGGTGTGAAATCACATATATCCAGCTTATGTTTAATGATGAAAATAATTCAACTTTCCTCTTAATGATCCCTCTGCAGTAAGGGAAATAAATTTTAGAAAATAGAGATGGAAAAGACTTTCAGTTAAACAGCTGTTTTTGTTTTGTTTTTTTTTCTTAATTTTCAGCCTAAAATGTGTTGCTTTTATTAGCATCCACATTCCATTCACTGTCTTTGAATCATGATAAGGCACTAACTATAAGTTTTTAGGAAGCTTTTTATATGTGGGCATATTCAAAAGAATACATACTGAGACATAGATGAAATCTCATAAAGTACCAGAATGGCACACATGCATAAGCACTCTGCCACTCCTTTAATACAAGGAACCAAGTCTTGTTTTATGTCTTTAATGTAATTTTCAGCAACTCAGAATCTGGTGTTTTTTAAAATATTAATAAAATGTTTAACCTTTCTTTGAGTCATGGATTTGTTTTTTTCATCTTTTAATATATCTGTAATTTCTGTGTATTTAATTGATTTTTAAGGTCCTTTGTAAAACAATGATAATATACATACCAAAAAGTTCATAAATTTCAAGTGTGAAGCTTGATGAATTTTTTCAACTTGAATGATTGCTGGAACCAGCACCCAAATCGAGGATATCAAACATTATCAGTACCCAGAAAAGCCTTTTCACATCCCTTCCTTGTCTGGGAGTAACCACTATTCTAACTTACCTCGCCATGTTTTCTAAATTTATTAAAATGTATTCACACAGGAGCTAAACATTTAAGTATGGATCTTTGGTTTCAGATTATGTGTATGGATTTCATTCATGTTGTTTTCTGTAGCAATAATTTGTTCTTTCATATTGTTGTATCCTATTGGTTTATTTACCAATAAACTGTAATTTGTATATCCATTCTGTTTTTTTATTGAAGTATAATTGACTTACAATATTATATTAGTTTCAGGTGTACAACACAGTGATTCAATATTTTTGTACATTACAAAATGATCACTATGATAAGTCTAGTTACCTTCTGTCACCATACAAAGTTATCAGAGTATTATTTACTCTATTCTTTATGCTGTGCATTACATCCCTGTGACTTATTTATTTTGTGACTGGAGGTTTGTACCTCTTAATCTCCCTCACCTATTTCAGTGGTCCCACACCCGCCTGCCTGCTGACAACCACCAATTTGTTCTTTGTATCTATGAGTCTATTTCTGTGTTGTTGTGTTTTTCTTATTTTTGTTTCTTTTGTTTTTTAGATTCCACATATAAGTGAAATCGTATAGTACTTATCTTTCACTTTCTGACTTATTTCATTTAGCATCATGCCCTCTGGGTCCTTCTATATTGATTCAAATTGCAAAATCTCATTCTTTTTTATGGCTGAGTAATATTCCTTTATATATATGTGTGTGTCTATATATATACATATATATGTGTGTGTGTATATATATATATATATACTCATATATATTTGTATATATGTAAAACATCTTCTTTATCCATTCATCTATCGATGAACACTTAAGTTGCTTCCATATCTTGGCTATTGTAAATAATATTGCAGTGAACATAGGAGTGCATGCGTCTTTTCGAATTAGTATTTTTGTTTTCTTCAGGAAAATACCCAGAAGTGGAATTTCTGGGTCATATGGCACTTCGATTTTTAATTTCTTGAGGAATCTCCATACTGTTTTCCATAGTGGCTGCACCAATTTACAAACCCACCAACAGTGCACAAGGGTTCCCTTTTCTACACATCTTCTCCAATACCTGTTATTTGTTGTCTTTTTGATACTAGCCATTCTGACAGGTATGAGGTGATACCTCATTGTGGTTTTGATTTTTATTTCCATATTAGTGATGTTGAGCATCTTTTCATGTGCCTGTTTACTATCTGTATGTCTTCGGACAAATATTTATTCAGGTCTTCTATCATTTTTAACTGCAGTCTTTATTTTTTTGTCCTTTGGTGTTGAGTTGTATGAGTTCTTTATATATCTTGGCTGTTAACCCCTTATCAAATATATTGTTTGCAATATATCAGTAGGCCACCATTCAGTAGGCCACCTTTTCATTTTGTTGATAGTTTCCTTCACAGTGCAAAAGCTCTTTAGTTTGATGTAATCCCATTTGTTTATTTTTTCTTTTATTTCCCTTGCCTGAAGAGACAGATACAAAAAAAATATATTGCTAAGACCAATGACAAAGAACATACTGCCTATGTTTTCTTTTGGAAGTTTTATGGTTTCAGGTCTCACATTTAAGTCTTTAATCCATTTTGAGTTTATTTTTGTATATGCTGTAAGAAAGTAGTCCAATCTGATTCTTATGTGTGTAGCTGTTCAATTTTCCCAGCACCAGTTATTAAAGAGGCTATCTTTTCCCCATGGCATATTCTTGACTCCTTTGTCATAGATTAGTTGACCATATGAGCATGGGTTTATTTCTTGGCTCTCTATTGTGTTCCATTAACCTATGTGTCTGTTTTCATACCAGTACCATACTGTTTTGATTACTGTACTTTGTAGTAAAGTTTGAAATCAGGGAGCGTGATATCTCCAGTTTTGTTCCTCTTTTTCAAGATTGTTGTTGGCTAATCAGGATCTTCTGTGTTTCCATAAAAGTTTTAGAGTTACTTGTTCTGTGAAAAATGCCATTGGCATTTTGATAAAGATTTCATTGAATCTATAGATTTCCTTGGGGAGTGTGATCATTTTAACAGTATTAATTCTTCCAGTTCATAAGCACAATTTATCTTTCCACTTGTTTGTACCATGTTCAATTTATTTCATCAGTGTGTTATAGTTTTCTGTGTACAGATCTTTTACCTTCTTGGTTACAGTTATTCATGGGCATTTTATTCTTTTTGATGCAATTGTAAATAGAATTGTTTTCTTAATTTCTCTTTCAGATAGTTCATTGTTAGTGTATAGGAACACAGCTGATTGCTGTATATCAATTTTATATCCCACAGCTTTACTGAATTTGTTTATTAGTTCTAATAGTTTTTACTCACATCTTCAGGATTTCCTGTATATAGTATCATGTTAACTGCAGTCATGGTTTTACTTGTTTCTTTCCAATTTGGATTCCTTTTAATTTATTTTTCTTGTCTTATTGCTGTGGCTAAGAATTCCAGTACTGTGATCCATTATACTGTTAATGGGTATTGAGGTTGGACTATTAGTGTTGTTATGAAAATACTTGTATATATCTTTTATCTTTTGGTTCACACATGTATACATTTTTCTAGGTTATTTATTTAGGATCTGGTTCATATAGAATACAAAGATTTTGCTTTATTAGATACCATCAAAAACTTTTCCAAAGTGATTGAACCAATTTACAGTATTACAAATAGTATGAGAATTTTAATTGCTACACAAACTCACCAACACTTGGTATTGTATATTTTGATTGTTGCCACTTGGGTAGGTATTTTGAATATCTCATTATTTCTGTGTTGTATATTTTCTCTTATGACTAAACAGATTCAGAATATTTTTATATACTTATTGAATATTGATATATCCTTTTAAATAAAGTACCTATTCAAGTATTTTGCTCATTTTTTACAGTTCCCTGAAATTTTCTTATGGATCTGGAACAGTTACTTACATACTCTTGATATTCATCCTTTGACAGATATGTGTATTGCAAATATCTTCTACTCTGAAACATCCTCTCTTTTTTATGCATTTTCAATTCTTTTGTTACTTATTCTTCTTTCAAAATTATAATTCTTCTGATCAAGTATTCTTCTCATTAAATAATAAAAATAAAATTATGTTTTTAAAATCTCTCTGTGTCTAATTTATGTCATACATTTAAATTGATTTAACTCTAGTAGCCATTAACTAGAAATGTTCTCCTTTGTTTTCATGAGAAAAGAAATGCTAAGTACTATGATTAAATTGACTAGGACATATAGGGAAATGATAAGACCTGTGAGCTTCATACCTCTTTGCCACCTCAATTGTAAAACCTAAAATAATTTGATACTCTGGTTATTCCATGCTGTATTAGACATAATGGGAAAGAGGTATTGTGAACTTTTTCTACTTGCCTTAAGATGAAACATCATCTCTTAATGGGTTTTTATGATGAACAGAAGTTCTTAATTTCAATAAATTTAAGTTATTAAGTTTCATTATAGTTAGGCATTTTGTGTTACTTTTAAGAAATATTTTCCTACCCTAAGAACATGAAGGATATTCATGTTCAGGGTGTTCAAGCTGCGTACTTTTATCTTTTCTTGCTTTAGTAATTCTCCATAGACAACAAAATTCTTTAGTCCCCCTCTCTCCCTCCTTTCCTCTCTCTTTCTCTCTCTCTCCCCCTGACCCCAATAGCTACACATAATAGAATAGCTCTAAGCAGATTTTTTTGCTTTCCTTTCCTCTGGACCCCTTAATGATTACTATCAGTTCTTTAAGCCAGAGACATCTCTCAAGTGCATTCTACTCAAAATGTGATACCCCAAATATTTTGGCTTAAGCACCTTGATGTCATAGGAGCCAAGGAGTCTTTCCTCCAAGTTAATACCCAACAGAACCTCAGTTTCTTGAGATTTATAGTAGAACATTATATATTTTTTGAAAACTCATTGTCAGACACTGAATCAGTCCTTTCATGCAATTAACTCATTTAGTAACCACAAACATTCTATGATGTAGACATAAGTGACACTCAAAATATTTACAATGGATATGGCATCAGATTAGTGCATCAGAATTGAGGTACATACAGCCCACTCAGAATGGACAGTAGCTGTAAATGACTGGTGAGAATATACTCGTTTATTGGCTGTGTACCAGCCACATGATAGTTGCTGCTGTTTTCCCCCATTTTATAGATGAGAAGACTGAAGCATATTTTGCCCTAAATCAGCAATCTGGCAAGTGGTGGAGCAAGAACTCAAATTAAGCAGTCTGATCCTAGAGCCTGTATTATAATCCCCACATTAGCCCTTGATTCACCCGTCTAGACCTGGCTCACAGAAGCAGAGACTAGAGTTGGACACTGTTTAACATCCTAATTTGTATAAAAAGTTGTGTCTATGTTAGTTTTGCTGCATGATAGCACTTTTCCTTACTGAGAAATTGACTTAAAAAGCATAAAGAGTAAATCAGGGACAGGATGATACAGTGTATCACTTGTACAGTGCAAATTGATGTTTTCCTGAATTATTGTGATAAACAATATATAATTATTGAATTATTGAAATGGTTAAAGTATAGATGAATGCAAGTATATACAAGAATATAAGTGTACAAAGTCTATGTTCCCATACTTCAAAAAAACTTTTCTGATTTTTTTTCCTCTAAAAAGCTTACTTATGAATATTCAGTAATCAAAAAAAGTGTGATGTACTGAAGTTATCTGTTCCCCATCCTTCAGGCCAGTAGTAGAAAGTTCCTCATGGATGAAATTCTGTGGACTAGTAAATCTATTTCATCCAGAAAAGAATAGATGTATTGAGATAAGGTTTAGTCAGCTCAGTTTCATCCATCTGATCATCACTGTATCACCACAGTGTACTTTTGTATGTCCAAGGAAGGCATTTAAGGACACCTTTATACCTACCAGGTGACCCTGAGACATTAAAAAAATAAATACCCTCCACAATGGAGCCTGTTTCCTGACTTACTATGGATGATTTATTATTTGTTATGTTCATTTTATGATACTTGACACATGGCATTGTTGTCATTGCCAACAGTTTCGATCAGCAGGATAGCATATACAATAATCTGAGAGAGAATAAACGTGACTTTTAAACTTTCCATGTAGCATTAAGTAGCAATTAAGCTGTTCTGAGGACCCCACAAATATTTTTAGGTTTTTGACAACATTTTGGATACTTTAAAATCTGTAAATGTGAGTTGAGTTTCCTTTTGTGACAGTATTAATAAATTCCAGACTTTTCTATCTTACCCTTGGGGAACAAAGTTTCTTTGTTTGTCTAATAGGTTATTAAACTGGACTCAAAATTCACTGGAATAATTTACAGGAATTACTGGAATTCAAGATTAAGACAAAATGGATGCCATATTTTATTCAGATTTCCTTAGTTTGTACCTACTATCTTTTTTTTTTCTGTTCCGGGATCCCATCCAGATTTCCATGTTACATTTAGACATCATGTATCCTTGGGCTCCTCTTGACTGTGACAGTTTCTCAGATTTTCCTTGTTTTCAGTGACGTTAACAGTTTGGAGGAATGCTGGTCAGGTATTTTTTAGAATACCCTCTCTGTTAGGATTTGTCTAATATTTTTATCATGGTGTGACTAGAGTTCTGGGTTTCTGGAAGGAAGACCACAGAGACAAAATACCATTTTCATCACATAACAAGGGAATATACTATCAACATGACTTATCCGTATTGATGTGAAACTTGATCACCTTACTTGGTTTCTTTAGGTGAGATTTGTTAGGTTTCTTTATAGTCAAGCTATAGTTTTGGAAGGAAATCACTATGGAAGGAAACCTGAACTTAATGAGGAAGGGTGGGATATGTCCCACCTCACTGAGGGCCCAGTATCTACATAATTTATTTGAATATTTTTTTCATGAGAGATTTGTCTATTTTCCCACACTCATCTATTTATTCAATCATTCATTTATATCCGCATGACCTCAAGAAAATGTATTTTGTACTTTGGGTTTTAATCAATATTGTTTATGTTTTCACTCAGATTGTTCCCACTTTGGCCATTGGGAGGTCTTTCAGTTGGCTCCTATGTCCCTTTGACATACACCTGTCATTATGCTTTTTGTTTTTGTCTTGATTTTTCTTTTAGTATTTCCTTGTTTTCTGGCACTAAATGTGATCCAGGCTCATCTTGTGTATTTCCTAGCCGGGGCTAAAATCAGTGACTAAAGGTGCCCTGATTTCTTTTATTGGAATGGTATTTGCAGACAAGATCCAGGATCTCTCAGCTGACAGAGCAAGGAAACATGTGCATACTAAACCTGCAGGTGTGTGTGTGCGTGTGTGTGTGTGTGTGTATATATGTCTATATGTAACAATCTGTATCTCTGTTAAGCTAAATATGAGTTCATAATGATGTCTTTAACTTTAATCCATTGCCATATGCATCATTATAGCCTCCTTCCCTTCCTTGTATGCAAATCCATGCTCCAATAGTGAGAAACCTTGTTCCAACCATCCTCCATTTTGTTCAATTCCAATTTACAAGTATATAGATTCCAGAATTGTTAACCCATGCTGCCATGGAAAAAAATTTACCATCTAGGGTACAGTGATTATGTATGGTTTCTTTTGTCTTTAGTCTTACAGACTCCACTCAATTCAAAAGCTACTTTGGTTAACATCTTTTTACCCCACATTTTTCAGTGAAGTTGTTATATACATTTGTATAATAGATTGTTTTGTCACTTTCTGCATACCATACTGGCATCCTTTTACTGCCTAAATGATTTTTTAAATATTTGCATACAGTAAGGGTCACTCTCTGTGCTGTAAAGTTCTGTGGATTTTGACTAAGTAGTGGCATGTCATGTAACCACCATTAGTGTGTAAATAATTAGGAAACAGAAACCTCAGTTAAATGGAGTAGGGAGACCAGAAGGAGGAGCTGTCTTGCCCTGCAACGATAGCAGAACCCAAATGGAAGAAGAAAGATTCCTGGTCTTGGTAAGGACGCAGCCAATGAAAAGGCATGGACACTTTGTTTACTGTAGCCCTCCCAACTTTCTTTTCCTTCCTTTATAAAAGCGTTCTCCTTCCCTTGCCATGTGAGGAACTGAACTTTCCATTGTTGCAGATTGCAGTTCTCTACTAACCCTGAAAAAAATCTTACCTTTGCTGGAGAAATATCTGGCAGTCTGTTTGTTTTAGGTCAACAGGTATCACAGATAATAGTTTCACTAGCTTAAAAAAATTTTGTGCTTGACCCATTCAACCCTCCCCTGGCCCTGGCAGCCTCCAGTTTTTCCTATATAAAATGAGTTAGAAAGTGTTCCCTCTACTTCTGTTTTCTGGAAGAAATTGTAGAGAATTCGTATGATTTCTTCCTTAAATATTTGGTAGAATTCACCAGTGAACTCTTCCAGGCCTGGTGCTTTCTTTATTAAAAGATTATTTATTATTGATTGAATTTTTAATAGATACAGGCTTATTAAGATTGTTGATTTCTCCTTGTGTGAGTTTTGGTAGTCGGTATCTTTAAAGGAATTGGTCTATTTCATCTAAATTAACAAATTTGTGGGAATAGAGGTGTTCATAATATTCTTTTTACAGTCATTTAATGTCCATGAAATCAATAGTGACGGTCCTTCTTTCATTTCTGATACTAGTAATTTGTATCTCCTTACTTTTTTTCTTAGTCAGCCTTAAATGTGTAGCAGTTGTATTGATTGCTTTTCAAAGAACTGCCTCTTAGTTTTATGGAATTTCCCTATCCTGTTTTCATTTTCTTTGCTTTCTGCTTTGATTTTTATTTTATCTTTTCTTTGATTACTTTAGCCTTAAATTGCTCTTCTTTAAGGTAGAAATTTAAATTATTGATTATAGATCTTTCTTTTTTTCTAATATATGCATTTAATGCTATAAATTTCCCTCTGGACACTGCTTTCACTGCATCCAAAAAATATTAATAACTAATATCTTCATTTTTATTTAATTCAAAATATTTCTGTAATTCTTGAGACTTCTGCTTTCATCTATGTGATATTTACAGTTGTGTTATTTACTTTCCAAATAATTAGGAATTATCTAGATAGCATATTATTGACTTTTAGTTTAATTCCACTGTAATCTGAAAACATACTTTGTGTGATTTATTTTCTTTTGAATTAGAGTTTGTTTTATGGCCCAGAAAGTGGTTTATCTTAGTGACTGTTCCATCTGTACTTCAGAAAAATATGTATCCTGGTGGTTTCAGATGAAGCATCCTATAAATGTCAATTAGGTCAAGCTAATTGATGGTGCTGTTCAAGTCAACAATATCCTTACTGATTTTCTGACTGCTTAACCCTATAAATTACAGAGAGAGGAGTGCTGAAGTCTGTCCAGCTATAATAGTGAATATTTCTCCTTGCTATTCTGTTAGTTTTTGCCTCATACAGTTTTACTCTCTTTTGTTATGTGCACACACATTTAAGATTATGCTGTCCTGGAGAATTATTACAATTTTATTATTATTTAATGTCTTTTTCCCTGATACTCTTTCTTATTCTGAACTTGGCTTTATCTGAAAGTAATGTAGCTAACCCAGCTACATTAGTGTTAGCATGTTATGTCTTTATCCATACCTTTACTTTTAATCTATCTGGATTTTTAAAATATTTAAAGTGGATTTCTTATAGACAGTAGAGTTGGGTCTTTTTTTTTTCTGAAATTCACTCTGGTAATCTCTGTATTTTAATTGGTGTATTTAAACAGTTCACCTTTAAAGTGATTATTGATGTGTTTAGATTAATATCTACCAGGTTGTTTGTAACTGGTTTGTATTTGTTGCTTTTGTTTGTTATCTTCCCTTTCTCTGGTTTTAAATATTTTATATGATTCTATTTTACTTCTTCTCTTAGTTTTCAGTTTTTTTAATACAATTTTTAAAGATTACTTTCCACTTACAGTTATTACAAAATATTGACTCTATCCCCCATGTTGTACAGTACATCCTTGAGCCTATTTTACGCCCAATAATTTGTACCTGTCACTCCCCCACATCTATGATGCCCCTCCCCCTTCCCAGTGGTAACCACTAGTTTATTCTCTATTATCTGTGAGTCTGCTTCTTTTTTGTTATATTCACTAGTTTGTTGTATTTTTTAGATTCCACATATAAGTGATATCATACAGTATTGTTCTATCTCTGTCTGACTTATTTCACTTATCATAATGCCCTTCAAGTCCATCCATGTTGCTGCAAATGGCAGAATTTCATCTTTTTTATGGCTGAGTAGTATTCTGTTGTATATATACACCACATCTTCTTTATCCATTTATCTGTTGATGGACACTTCCATATCTTGGCAATTATAAATGCTGCTATGAACATTGGGGTGCATATATTTTTTGAATTAGTGTTTTTCGGTTTTTTGGGGGTTTATTTTGGATATATACCCAGGAGTGGAACTGCTGGATCATATGGACTTAATTGATATATGTAGAGTGTTTCATCTGAAAGCAGCAGAATACACTTTCCTTTTTGATAGCAGCCATCCTAAAGGGTTGAGGTGGTATCTCACTGTAGTTTTCATTTACATTTCCCTAATGGTTAGTAATGTTGAACATCTTTTCATATGCTTGTTGACCATTCGTATATCTTACATGAAGAAATGTCAGTTCAAGTCCATTGTCCATTGTTCAGTGCAGTTTTCTTTGTTGTTGTTATTGAGTTTTAGGAGTTATCTATATACTCTGGATATTAATCCCTTATCAAACATATAATTTGTAATATAGTGTCTTTTGATGTACTAAATTTGAAAATTTTTCATGAAGTCCAATTTGTCTATATTTTGTTTTGTTGCCTGTGTCTTTGATATCCTATCCAAGTAATCATTGCGAAATCCACTGTCACTCCATTTGTTCTATGTTTTTCCTAAGTTTTTTACTGTTTTATACTTACATTAAAGTGTTTAATCCATTTTGAGTTAATTTTTATAATGGAATTAGTTAAGGGTCCAAATTCATTCTTTTGCATGTGGATAGAGTTTTTCCAGCATCATTTGTTTAAAAGACTGTCCTTTCCCCCATTGAATGGTTTTGGTATCCTTATAAAAAATACTTCAACCGAGCTTCCCTGGTGGCGCAGTGGTTGGGAGTCTGCCTGCCAATGCAGGGGACACGGGTTTGTGCCCCGGTCCAGGAGGATCCCACATGCCGCGGAGCGGCTAGGCCCGTGAGCCATGGCCGCTGAGCCTGGCCTGTGCTCCGCAACGGGAGAGGCCACAGCAGTGAGAGGCCTGCGTACCGCAAAAACAATAAAACCCAAAAAAACGCAAAAACAAACAAAAAAAGTACTTCAACCATGTATACAAGGGATTATTTCTGATATATCTATTGTATTCCATTGGTCTATATGTCTGTATTTATGCCAGTACCTAACTGTTTTGATTACTGTATCTTTGTAGTGTTTGAAGTCACAAACTGTGAATCTTCCAGTTTTGTTCTTTGCCAAGATTGTTTCGGATATTTGGGGTCTGTGGAGAATCCATATGAATTTTAGAACTTCTTTTCTATTTTTGCAAGAAGAGTCACTGAGCTCTTGGTAGAGATTGCATTGAATCTGAAAATAATTTGAATAGTATTACAAAATTGGTCTATCAGGTTTACAATGGTGTCATTGATTGTGGCAGCTTCCAGCACCCAGTGATTTTGTTGGTGGTGTGACTATGTAATGTCTATACCCAATGAAAGTGTCAACCAGTAGACCAACTTTGCATTCTGATTTTGGTTCCTGTTATTCACAGAGTACATTCCAAGCCAGTTTCTCTTGAAACAATTCTGAGACGTTCCCAAAATCTTCTAAAAAACTTCTTTCTTTTGTAATTGCTTTCTATTGTTTGAACTGGTAAACCCATATTGATACAGAAAATGTCACCTAGATTATTTGCAGACAGCAACAAGAGGGATTCTATGATTGATTTTCTGGAAATTTTAGGACTGAGGGCAGTGAAAATGCAGGTACTATTAAGTGTTAAAATTTTGGAGAGACTGTCATGAATAGTATAAAACAAATCTTATTTTCATATATCATCATTTGGAAGGAAACACCCCCTGAAAGCAAAGCTTTGGGGGCAGGCAGGAACTGTTGCTATAGAGTAAATACTGGTTAAGATAAATTGCATTAAACCTGGAGGCCTTTGTTTTTTCCCTCTTCTAAAACTGTAGAGAGCTTAAACAAATGGAAATACAAGTCCAAATTTCCAGAGTCTTGTCTCAAGTCGTATACTGACAATCAGACACTTTATATTACTATACTTTTTTTCCTGGAAGTCACAGTTCTTTGGCAAACTAAAATCAAACTCACGTTTCAATCTTGTGCATTGTTGACTTTCAAAGACACTTAAATCCATACTCTTCAGGTCACTGATATGATCACATCAATTGGCAAAAAGGAGCAAAAAATAGAATAGAAATATTTTGATAATTTAAGTCTGAGCCCTCAAACTTTACTGAATCTTACTTGGCAGCTGGAGCAGCCTTTCTTTCTTTATCTGATATGACTTTCCCTTCAAAGTTTGAAGAGGCTGATATTTTCAAAGAAAAGGACAATTCTCTTTATACCTGAAACTAGCCATCCTTTATCTCCATCTAATTAAAGGAAAGTTGTAATTGTGCTACCTAGGAGAAGTGGAAGGGATAATAACAATGTTAAACCTTGAGCAGATAGTATACACTTGAAAATACAAAATGTATTTTTATAAAGTATATAGAAATTACAATCATGAGAATACATTGGGATGTAAATGCTGGGGATGTTTAACCAAATATGGAAATGTACAGTTTTAAAAGAAAAGTGAATTTATCAGCATGGTATGTCTATGAAATACACTGGATTCAGTGTGCCAGCAGGAGTAGCTGGAAGAATTTGCACTTGTTTCATTTGGTTGATGGATAGAAATCTGGATCTATAGTAGATAAAATTAAGTCAAGCAGCCAGAATACTTTGGCAAATGTACAGGTTGGAATTTAGAGACTAAGATAAGACTGTTTTAGTGGAATTGTTAAATGTAGTCTGGTACACACTTTCAAACTTTGTTATAAGAGGGTCCACAGTCATATGCTTCATCTAAACAATGAGAAATGTATTGGTAAAGGAAGAAACTACATCTTTAAAAAGCAGGGGCTGATATTCATAGGCCAGGGATGATGGTGAGATATGCTATAAATGAGTTCGCTGATTTCTTTGGAAATATTGGCTTCACAGTGAGGCATAGACCAACTAATGGCATTTCAGGGCTGAATGCAAAATATTTCACATTTTTTTCTGACAATAAGCAAATAATATTACTTCATTAAAAATACCATGCTTTTATAGAATTATCTTGTACTAAACACCATCTTGTTCTCCAAATCTTTTTATCATGGGACTTAGTAATTCAGGGTTTTCATCTATTCCTCATAGATCTGGTTTGAATCTCTACATCATTACCAGAACTTGTCAACAAATAAAATACTGAAGAAGACAACTTTATAATAGTTACCTTAAATTATAAACACAAAAACACCTTTCTTGAATACATCTTAGTTGCAAATGCTAGTGCAATAACCAAGCTTGCTTTCCAGTGAGTGTAAGAAGGTGGATGTTTGAAAAAATTCTTATAAGATTCAAAGTAGGAATCACAGGTTTAGCTCAGAATTAAGGTAAGACTTTTATTGGTAAATACATCTGCAAAATATGATGACCTCTTTATGAGATTTCAGCATTTTGGATAGTGTTCATTAATCCCACAGTTGAAAAATAATTCATTGGTATTTCTGCTATCTGCTCTTTTTGGTTTCTTTTGTAATCACTATACTCAAGCAAATCTTCCTTACAGACTTCTCAATTTCTGCTTGTATACATCTTTTAAAGAAAGTCACTTGTAAAATTTAGCCTGAGGTTGTTCATTTTAGGGATTTCAAGATGCTCCAATACAGAATGCCCACATTTATAGTTGTTTTACAGAGTAGTTTGAGGAATTTGATTTGGGAAAGGACTTTATATATCACTGGCCTTATTAACAGAGGAAAAGCCATGGCCAGGATAATGTAAATGTCTTACCTCAAGTCTTATCTTACATCAGGTTTCCTCAATTTCAGTCTAATAGCCACTAAACTGAGCCAAATTGGAAGAGTTCTCATTTGAATCACCATAGAAGATTCTACAAGCCATGTATAAAAAAACATTCTGAAGCTATACTAAATTTGTCCAATTTAAAGGTAACTTAGATCTCATAGAATACTTGTCTTTATGACACCTTAAAATATTAATTTTGAAATCAGTAATTGAAATATATAAGCAAAGATATGAAATGCTCATGACATAATATTTTATAGGTGAAGCAAAAATTATATTACTGGAGTTAACAGAGAAGTCTACATTTTTTTATCAGAGGTGTTTCTATAGATTGAATAAAACCCTTATTGAAATACATCTATAAACTGTCTAAAATGCAAGAATATTATTTGATGGCACTGGACTAAATGTCTGGATCTCTATGATTTCATTAATTCTACTGTGCCTTCCTTGCTTTTCACCATTAAACTTTGCTGTGGAACTTATTTACTTGAGTATGTTGGTTAATTATTTTGAAACCTTAAAAGTATAATTAAATTTTGCAGAGGAAAGTCAACAAACAGAGAACTCTGGGAATAATGAAATTACAGTAATTATTTTGTTCATTTATTTTCTTTTTGTTTAGAATCTAAAATCCATTTAAGGTCGGGATTTTTGACAAGTTAATTCACAATTCTAGTCCCACACTTAGAAAATTGCCTAGCACATTCAGATGCTCAGTAAAATTTTGGTGAATTAGTAAGTGGATTTTTAAATGATTTAAGCAGTCAGTTGACTTATCTCTACCTACATTTCTTTCTTCTATATAACAGTATTTGAAAATATCAAATAATACTGAAAATCTGAGAGATTATAAAACATTTTTGGTTGCTTAAAATAAAAGCAATATTTGAATCTCAGCTCTTATAAATGAAATCTTACAGTGTCACATGTCACACTCTGTCAAATAAATTGATCTAAATTAATCTCAAATTGAAGCAATCTGCTGGAATGCAAATCTGTGTCAAGAGACCTCAAAATATTTTCTTTTTTTCTTTGGATGTGCAGGAAAATGAACTTTATTTAGTCTATACCATTTTGGCTTTGGTTTCCTTCCCAAGCTCTCACTGTTACTGAAGGTAAGTTTGTATGCCTGATGTACAATGAGGCCAAATAAACTGTAAAGTCAGAGTTTGGAGCAGAAAAAGGTTTATTGCAGGGCCAAGCAAGGAGAATGGGTGGCTTGTGTTAAAAAAAAAACCCTGAACTCCCAAGGGTTTTCAGGGAGAAGTTTTTATAGGTAAAATTTGGAGTGAGGGCTGCAGGGCGCTTGGCTTTCTTCTGATTGGTTGGTGCTGAGGTAACAGGGCGGAAATCCAGGAATCTTGTGTGTAGCCTGAAGTTACCATCCTCCACTTAGGTGGGGGCAGCCTTAGTTGCTGCAGAAGAACTGAAAGATATTGTTTTGTATATTCCTTGAAGAGGAGCCAGGATCCTGACCCCAAGGCTGCACTATTGTTTCTCCACTGTTCCTCCCTTGTTTCTAAATTCCCTCCCTTCCCTGTTTAGCAATTGTTTGAATCTGCCCTTTGGAACTCAGGGAAGGTCAGGGAGGCTGAATGAACCTACTTCCTACAAGCAAATGGGGGACACAGAAAGGACTTGTACCCACAAGGGCCCCACAGGGTCATACCCAGTTTCAATACCCCCTTTGCTTTGACACTCCTCTATCTTGAGGAGAACCAGGTATTGGACAAGAAAAGGAATAATGTTTTGGAGAGAGAGGTTAATCATAAACTCATCAGAGGAACTTGGTTTTAGGGTACTTGGTTTCAGTCCCTACTCCTTCAACCCATTTTCATCAAAGTAGTAAATAGCTTTTCATGCCAGTATTTCTCTTGGAAACATGGTGAACGTTCCTAAAACACACCAAACATTCAGTTCAAATGTGGCAAGTACCAGTCTCATAACATGACATGAGACCAGAAGTGCAGTGATTTCCACTGTGCCCTAAAAAAGCAGCATTATGACAGAAAGAACAGCTATGGTTGTCAGGCTAAGCAGATTTTCTAGAAGAAGGTCAAACTTCAAAAGGGATTGTTCAGAGGTTTACTGGCCATTAATAGATATGTAAGTTTTTAACTGGAATGAGACAAGAGAAAAGGCCAAGTCATCCAGTTCTAACCTTCAATTTTTTAAAAAAACTTAAGGTAATAAAGCCATAATGTTATGTTTAAGAAATATAATATGTATATTTTATGCAATAACTATTTGAAAGGCCTCTTTTCTTCCAAAAGGAGAAATATTCTCAGAAAGTAAAACAAACTGGTATCCTGTAACCAGAAAAAAATTCAGATTGATTATTTCAGTAGCCAGTAGAGTCTAGTGTAGATGATATATTTACATGTTTCCCCACCACACAATTATATACATGAATTTACTCTCACAGACAAGAACACATAAGTACTGAGGGGTCATACATACACATACTTCAGTTTTTCATTTTAAACTTTAAAACTATAGCTTATTTCCCATTGAACAGAAGCGTTTCTGCCATTATTAGAAACACTAGTTATATAGACACAAACATTCTGTTCATTATTCAAGGACATTGTATTAGAACCCTGTGCATTTAGAGCAGAGAAAATAAGAACAAGTTAGAATATCAATGATAACACAATATTCAAGAAAAGTGATCACTTATGACCTCATAAATTGAAGAAGGAAAAAAATTTTAGAAGCAAGGAAATAAATATCAAAAGTTCCTATTAAACAAAGGCTGCCCTTTATGGGTCTCATAAGATTAACAAAAAATTTCAGTGGTGTGTCTACTAGCATTTCTGGAATGATTACTGCAGTGTAATTTCTATCTACAGACTTCATTATATTTTGTTGGATACCTACTTTTATTCCTATAATGAAATTTAAGGTAAAATAATATACAATAACAGATAAAGAAAAAATTTAATTCCTAGTAATCTGGAAAACTCATAGCAATAAAATATCTTTCTCTTTTCATAGTCTTTCTTTAGAAAATTCTGTTGCAACATCTAATATTTAGAAAGGACATACAAGCTACATATTGATTTAGTGATCTCTTTTCAGCAAAATATATTACAAATATTTGTTTGGAAATATAAAAACAAAAATTTTTGATATGATTATGTTTTTTATTAAATGATTAACTTGCGTAAGACTAGGCAGGCCAAATGCAGCTATATCTTTCCTTCAGTGGAAATCAGATTAAAACTTTATTTCCAGTCATGTGTTCATACCTTTTTTGGACATTTAAGAATGTTTATACATGTTTTTATTAAATAAGAGAATTTAGCTCTGTTCTGGTGAGTTATTTTAAAGAAAAGATATATTAGGGTATATACTTTCATTCCTGACTTACAAAATTACCAAAAGGATTAATGAGACATTGGGTTAAAAATGCATCTTAAAAAGTTATTAACATTTTAATCCATTTATGTCCTGATTTTCATTTGATATAGGTAGTGATAGAAAATCGAATAACTAATGAACCAATCAGAATTGCTAATACTAAATTTATTTTTAGATTATTAAAATTTCTCAGCAATGTTTGTATTAATACTGAATCTTCAAATTTTAATTTTAAACAACTAGAGACATGGAATGATCATGATGTTACTTGAATTTATAATCAAATTTGACACATAGGTTTCTTGTCTATGATATTTCTATAAATATTTTACTTAAAGAAGTAACTCTTAACATTTTGGTAGTTTAGAATGAATCGTCCCATTTTGCCTGTGATCTCAAATTGTGTTAGACTTGGCATTATGTCCTATTAAGGTCACTGTTGTTTCTCCACTTCTCCATTTAATTAATTGAAATATCCATTCCTTATAAGCCAATGGAATAGATAATAAACTCTTTAGTAATGTCCATATTTGACAAAATTGTTAATTAAATGACAACTGGCTGGTATCTGCCATTCTGCAAATTTGATAATTTGGAGCCAGACTTATGTGAGAGTTTGTTTTCAAAATAAGCAACAATAATTTGAAAGATTTGTAAAAAATGTTCCTAATTTATAAGGTATTATGGCCATGACCTAATTTTCCTGTTTGCTGGAATAATATTTTGACTATGAGACATTAATATCAAGTAATTTTTATTTGAATTCTTAAGAAGAGGTATGGATCACTTAAAACGATAATTCTATAAAATGTATAGAGAACTTTGGTACTTGATACAACACAATCCTGGTGTCTATAATGAAGCCAGTTGGTTTATTTTTTTATAGTAAACATTGTCTATAAATACAGTATGAAATAGTGTCTAAACACCAGTAATGAAGAGTTGCTGAGAGAAAATGACCCATGGATGACTTATCACTACATACAAATTAATTAGATACTGATTGTGTTCCTAAGGGGCCTTGAAAATCTGATTAATGACTAATAGAAAATATGAGAGATAAAACAATATAATTGCAATATGTATGGAAAATTGAAAAAAAATTTAAAACTGATCGTAGTCATGTGCCTCAGAAGTCAGCTCATGCTGTCACACTATCTCTCTCTCCCTCTCTTTCTCTGAGGATGCTTAGCCGTTTTTTAATCTAAATAAATCTTTTATTTAGAATAGCTTTATATTTGCAGAAAAGTTGTGAGGATAGTACAGAGAGTTCCCATACTCATATCCATACACAGTTTCCCCAGTAATTACTTAGTGTGGTATATTTGTCACAATTGATTCAATATTGATACATTATTATTAACTAAAGTCCATAGTTTATTGAGATGTCCTTAGTTTTTACCTAATGTCCTTTATCTGTTCCAGGATCTCATCTAGTATGTCATATTACATTTAGTTGTCATGTTTCCTTAGGCTCTTATGGCTGTGATATTTTCTCAGATTTTCCTTGTTTCTGATGACCTTCACAGTTTTGATATTGATATTGATAGATTCTTGTATGCTATATAAATGGAATCACATTGTATGTGCTCTTTTGTGTCTGACTTCTGTCACAAAACATACTGTATTTGGGATTCATCCATGTTATTGGGTTTATCAGTTCTTTCATTTTTTAGCCATGTAGTTATAACTTTATAGTATACATTGTATAGATACATTAATACTACAATTTTTTTAATCTATTCTCCTTTTAATAGTTATTTTGTTTCCAGAATTTGGTCTTAACCAATACAGCTATGACCATTCTCTCTTTTTTTTTTTTTTTTTTTTTGCGGTACACGGGCCTCTCACTGTTGTGGCCTCTCCCGTTGCAGAGCACAGGCTCCGGACGCGCAGGCTCAGTGGCCATGGCTCACGGGCCCAGCTGCTCTGTGGCATGTGGGATCTTCCCGGACCGGGGCATGAACCTGTGTCCCCTGCCTCAGCAGGCGGACTCTCAACCACTGTGCTGCCAGGGAAGCCCTATGACCATTCTCTTACCTGGATTTTACTGGACATAGACAATGTCAGGTACTGTAAAGGTCTGAGACTTTACAGTTCTTTCAAGCTCACAAGTTCACCAGCCACAGTTTCATGGGTCAGAGATGAAGGACAGTTTATTACTCACAACAAGAACAGTAGCCAGAATATTAGCACTTTTGCATTGGTTCCCTGAGCCCCAATTCCTACAGAGCAACATGAAGAGAGCCAGTTGACAACTGTACATGCAGTGCATTGCAGGAGAGGATCCCTAAGTTTAGGGCATCCAGGGCATTAAGTTGGGTACTTTGGTTCAGAAGGGATTTTTTTTTTTATTATACTGAATAGGAAAAATGCATACCTTTGCTTCATAAGTAGATATTATCTCTCTCTTCCAAGGCTGTTTGCAATACAGATAACCCTGTAAAGATAGCCTAGGACAAGGGACAATGCCTCTACCCACAAGACATATAGAAGTGCAAGAGACCCTTGGAGAATTGTTTTCCTCAACTTTATCCACCCTTGTTTCTATAGCACCTTGGCTTCTGGTGAATTTCCTGGTGATTAAGAGCAGCAGGATGAGACCAATATGCAGTATTGTCCTCAACCTGGACACACAGGGTCTAAGACACAACCAGCAGAGCAATTTCCATAAGTCATCAGTGTCTACCTTAGAGTTCCAAGTGGTGTTCTCCTTTATTTTCTATATTACCTTTTTCACTGGCCCATGCATTAAAGCCCAATATACAACAGAATACATTAGTGATTGCAAAAACTCTGCCTTGGCCTGCAAGGAAGCAATCTAGGCCAATTCTATCATCTATAACAACACTGGACAGTGAGTTGAATCTTTTCAGGTCCAATGTGATCATTTTAGGAACAAATTTTGTACCACTTTTCCTAATTGGAGACTTTTCTAATTGGAGTATAGACAATTGCCTGCAGAGTGGTTATAAACGAGTTAGTTATCTTAGTTTTCCCTTTGGAAAGGTCCCTTCATTAACCAAGTGTAGCCTCATTTTGGTGAGATTTCTGTAGTTTAAGGGCTACGTGATCTACTGGTATTGTCTTCCTAAACAGTTGAAGAACTCTTACGACTACTTCTAAGAAGAAAGTCATTGTGTTTTCTAGATGGAGGCAAGTTAAGATCTGACTTCCCCACAAGAAGTAGTCCCAGAGCACAGGTGATGCCAATGGAAAGAAAATGTTATTTACAGTTGAAAGGGTCTTCCAAGCAGGGCCCACATCAGAGAGAGTGACAGATATACAGTATCTTTAAAGTGTGCTCCTGTCTGGCTAGTAAGCCTTTGGGTTCCCAATTCAGTTCAAATAATTGAGTGTAGACCTTGTTTTTGAAAGAACCTCCAGAGGGCAGTGAGTCTAATTTGTTCTCTATCTGTCCTAGCAGCTGCATGACATTCCTTTGTCCCACAGAATTACTGAGCAATTACTGGCTGGTAAAATGGGGAAAACACAGGACATAAACCTGACAAAAGAAATGTAATGGGGAAAAGATATTGAAAAGTCACTTTGTTATAGAAAATATAAAAATGACTAATGACTACATGGAAAGATATTCAAAGAAATTATTTATGAGCAAAATCCAATTAATACCCCAATGAAATACCATTTCTTACCCACTAAAATGGATAGAATACAAAGGTTGGCAATTCCAAGTGTTGGCAAGAATATGATTTGACTCAAAAACTCATACATTGCTGGTGGGAAGGTAAAATGGTAGAACTACTTGGAAGATATTTTGGCCGTGTCTCATAAAGCTCAACATCCAGTGACCCAACAATTCCATGGCTAGGATTTACTCAAGAAAAATAAAAGTATAAATTTACACAAAAGTCTACGCAAATGTTCATAGTTTTATTAATAAGAGCCAAGCTTGGAAACAATACAAATGTCCTTTAAGAGGTAAATGGTTAAACAAACTGTTTTCTATTCATATGATGGAATATCATTCAGCAATAAAAGACAGTAAGCTACTTATGCATGCAATAACATGCATGAATCTCAAACACATTATTTATGCAAAAGAAATCTGATACAAAAGAGGATATACAAAAGAGTTCCATTTATATGGCATTTGTTTCACAGAACAGGCAAATCTGGTTAATGTTGTGTAGAGCTGGCTCATATCAGCTCACAGTAACCTGCTGTAAAATTTTCAGGATTTCCGAAGCCAGTTAAAAGCAGCAACTATTAAAAATTAAATTATATAAATTTACAATTAAGTAATATATAATGAACACTTAAAATTCATCAGTTCTTATCTATGTTGAGCTTACTCATTTACATTGAATTTGAAAGATGGACATACTACAGTAGTGTATAATAGTGTGCTAATTCATGTTTCTTCCTAAATCTACATTCAGTGATGTCACCTTGATAGTTTAAAATCAGCCATGCTGCCATAGTAGGAGTATTTACACTATCAAAATTGACAAACGTTAGAAAATAGGGCGGTTTTTTTGTTTGTTTTTTGGGTTTTTTTTTTTTTTTTGCGGTACGCTGGCCTCTCACTGTTGTGGCCTCTGCCATTGTGGAGCACAGGCTCAGGACGCGCAGGCTCAGCAGCCATGGCTCATGGGCCCAGCCGCTCTGCGGCATGTGGGATCTTCCCGGACCGGGGCACGAACCCGTGTCCCCTGCATTGGCAGGCGGACTCTCAACCACTGAGCCACCAGGGAAGTCCCTGTTTTGTTTTGTTTTGGTTTTTTGGTTTTTTACTTTTCGGTTTTGTTTTTTGAGACAGTTTTAAACCAGCACACCCCTGAATCTAGTTTGTAGTGATAGAAATCAGTTAGATGGTTATTTGGGAAAGTGATAGGTGAAGATTAACTGTTAAGGGATATAAGAAATTTTGGTTTATGGGAATGTCCTCAGTCTTGTTTGGAATATGTTTAAATGAGTGCATAAATTTGTCAAACCTGATCAAAACAAGGAGGGGGTATAGGTAAGAGATGTGGTACAGCAATAAAATAAATAACCAGAGAAATATAAGTTTCTGGAGATTTACCAAGATGTGCTTAGATGAACACTGAAAGTGCAGCTGGTTTGGCAAGGCATAGCATCTAGGAAACATAAATATTAGTATGTGTTTAAAAAAATTATGATGACTAGTCAGATCCCTCATTAGACAATGAGATCCTCCAGAGTTGGGTAAGCACATAAACTTATGATATAACTTATAAATTTTTGCTAGCTTTCTACTTAAAGAGATATCCTCTGCTTGTGATATTTTTCTTCAGAGGTCAGCAGCTAGGTAAGTAGACATAGTTTTCAGAATTAGGCTTGAATCCAAGAGAGGAAATACATTTTAAAATAATCCAATAAAATGTCAGAAGAAAGAGTAATAGCAAAATCCTAGTCACTTCAAACAAAGGATGGGAGATTTAGTTAGATTCCAAGGGAAATTAGGACAGTCCATATTCACCCCTAAAATACAACGAACAGGGGATTCAATGAGAAAAATAATACTCCACAGTATTCTCATGCTGAGCCTGTCTGTATAATGCTAGCTCTAAGTCTACAAAGATGGTAGGGGCTAGATTTTCAGTTGAACTTGTCATTGATTAAAGCAGGGGTGGCAGATTAGATGGGGCTTATATTACATTTTTTTATTGAATGATAGTTGTTACGTTGATGGCACTCAGTGAACCATACCCCCTATATTTATGTCCATTTGTAGTCTTCAGCAACATTGCTCTGAGTTTGACCGTGTAACCAGTGTTGGCCAAGAAACATGGGCAAGCTTGATGAATGCGAAGGCTGGATAAAAGCTCACATGTTGGTGTTTGTATATTTGGAATACTCCTTCTTAGAACTAAACCATTATGATGTGAGGAAGTCCAAAAAGTCATGTGGAGAGGCACTTGTGCAGGAGTACTAAGGCCACTGATGAATGATCCTAGCTGATCTCCCAACTGCCAACCTTATGAGTAAAGCCAAGTTTAACTTTTTGACCATCCTGACACCCCATCAGTCACCAAATGAACCTGGTCAACACACCAACACCTGGGAAATAAAGAATTTCTGTTATTTAATGCCACTAGTTTTTTATAAGTTATTCAGCAGTATAAAACAGAAATGATATATCCCTATTTGAGAATTATTTTTATCCTTACTCCTATTATTGATATACCTGTCATCATTCAGATAGTGTACAGTGTGGCAAATATTAAGAAATGATTTTACCTAAGACTGTGAAGAATATTTTTAATATTTACTCCATTTTAGTTTATGTTTTAGGAAAAAATATTGACTCTAAGGGCAAGAATTGAACAATTTCCTACAAGCATTTCCTACAAGCAACAACGTATTGACTCTAAAAACAAGTATTGCACAATTTCCTGCAGGTTTAGAAATAGTTTTATTTAAAGGTGTACGAATGAATGTTTTTCAGTTGAAAGAAACATTTTTTATGGATTAGTGTTTAGCTTGTGAAAAAATGCAAACATTTTAAAAAGAAGACTCCCTTGAGGCTTAATCTATTTTGAGACAACCAAAATACACTATAGAAACTCTCATGTGTCTGATTCATGTCACTTATGTAGAGCTGTATTATAGAATACTGATTAAGTGTGCTTTCCTGTGAACTGCAATCCTTGATTTGAATCTTCGCTATGCTCTTACTAGTTGAGTGACCTCAAATTATGTAACCTCTCTGTATCTCATTTTTCTCATCTATAAAATGGTAATAAGAGTTGTGCATACTCTATAGGGTTATTATGAAGTAAAAAAAAGTTAACATGAGGGAACTGCTTACAATAGTGAGTGCATAAAATGCATGATATATTACACATATTAATATTACACATATTTCAAAATTGTATTGATTTGTGCAAACATTTTGATGATTGTAGGACTACTAAAGATCAAGTGCTGAGACTGACTCATTTAGAAATCCATCAGTCCATTAGGAAATTGGGAGAGAAAACCGTCTTAAAAACAAAGAAAAATTAACTCAGGACCTCATAAACAATATTAATTTCATACCATTTTTGAAATGCAAATAATCTGATTAACTGTAATTATAAGAAAACAATATCCCTTTTAATTATTCAGAAGTAGAGTTTTAATCATGAAATGGGTTGTTAGCTTATTGTCTACAAGTTAACATGGCTTTAAATTAAATCATTTGTCTTTAATAAAATGTAATTTGTTAGTATATCCCAGTTAAATGTGGGGAATTTAAAATTTTGATTTCACTTTGTTTTACCCTCAATAGGTCTTACCCATGAGCTAATTTCTTCAGATCACCATTTATAGGTATGTAGTGTCTCTTCAAACAACTGAAATAAATTGATTATATTATAAAAATTATATATGATACAGTGTATAATGACAATTATATAATAATAAAGTTGAAGTTATAATTTGCATATTCCTATAATAGTGGAAGAATTACTTTGTTGAGCAGTGGACCAAGTTACATTTACTGTTATTTAAGGCTATAAATATAAACCTATACACATGAAAGACTATTTAACGTACTTCCCTGTAGAAGGGTTTTCTTGAACATCTGGCTTTTTAAATTCAGAGGAATATCCCTTGAATTATTTCGTATACCTCTCAGGGTTTGGTCTCTTCATACACACAGGAAAAATATTAGGAAACAGCTGGAAATAATGAAAGCAGAAAACAGAAACCAGAGATGGAAAAGACCCATTAAAGCAAGTGCTTTGTTCCCCTGCCGCTGCAGGGAATGTAACCGATCAAGGGTGAAGAACAGAAAGAGAAGCAGGACAGGGTAGAGATTTTAAAGGTTTACACAAAGCCCAGTCAGCTGATAAAGTATTCAATATGGCACACTCCAGAGCTGAAACCCACGTTCATACAGGTTGATTGGCATAACAGACTTCAGGGATCTAAGCCACCACTGGAGACAGGATCAGAGAACATTTTAGCTTCAGGTTTTTAAGACATACTGGTTTCACTTGCAGGCAGAAATAATCCCTGTGGAAGTCTACTGGAGGAAATATTCAGGATGTCAATTCATTTGGATATACCTGTGTATTTCTTTTCAAACATCTGGCCAAAGAAGGGAATTAGAAAGTCACTGAATATTTACTGTTCAGATATTTTACTGAAATTGAGGCATTTTACAATAATTTTCCTGTGTTCATTCTTTAAAATTATCCAAACTGCACACATTTTAAAGTTACCACAGGATTCATTTATACCATCTAATTATTTTCTTTAACTTGCAGTTCTCGAAGAAGAGTGTACTAATTTTCTGACTGCTAACTCAAACCATCCTTTATTACATAACCCAATAAATACTTTCAAATATCTGTTGTGAGTATAGCAATGTGTTATGAGCTGGGAAGTACATAATGACTGGAAGAGACACTGCACCTACCCACACTATACTTAAATTTATAGGGGTAAAGAAAATAAAACCAGTGATAAAAACAAAGTGTTGTGAATATAATGACATAAAGGGAGTGAGAAAACTAACTAGGAGGACCTAGCCTCGTCAAGATTAGGTCTCCTTAAGTGAGTCATTAACCGTCACTTAGGCTTATTTTTTTAAGATTAAACTTGATAAGTAAAGTGATTAAAGCTGTTTCTGGAACATAGTAAGAGCTCAGTATTTACTTGTATTAGTATTACTATTTGTCAAGCTTTGAAGCATTTATTGCTTCAAATGGTGAGGCATATTAGAATAGTGTTAAGAAGGGGAAATCTAATATTTTCACTTGGTTCCCAAAGGTAGTATTTAAGAAAACATGTGATATCTTCACTTAGAAAGTAAGTAGGGCACATATGATCTTTGATCCCAAGCTTACCACTTTGGTATATAGTACATCACATACTCCCTAGCCAAAATCTGTTGCTGGGGTTCCTGAGTTACACTTTTTAATGTGATTTCTCATACATCTTTAGTCACCTTCTGCAGGTCTCTTTGAATGTTTATAGATGAAGCACTCTCTGTAAGCCATTTCCTGGATCCCTTACTACTCTTCTTGGTGAATTTTCTCAACATTACATTTCAGAGAGCATCACTAAAATATCCAGTGACGTTGCATCTGGCCAGGCATTTTGTCTCAACTCCAGCAATCAGAAAGGCACACTCATAAATCCTTAAATTACCAGAGCTATCAGAACCAATATTGCATTTTAGAAATTAAATTCAAAATATCACATTTTTAGAAAGCTATAACCTGATTTTATTAATTTACTATAATGTGAGGCATGTGAGGAGAAATACCTTTTTTTTTTTCCCCCTTAAATACTAAAATCCCAAAGGTAGACAGAGTTGATGGTCTAGGAATGCCGCAGGCAAATTGTGTGTTACATGCTTGGATCTGTAATTAAAATTAAGGAGGGGATCCATTGGGTTTAATCTCAGGAATAAATGGAGACCAATGCTTAAGTATCACCATAATTCTATTTCTAAAGGCTTATTCTGTGAAAATGAAACAATTATGTTTTTAAAAGGGAAAAATAAGTTAAATAGGATAACTCCAATTATGGAAATGAGCCAATTAAATCTCATATCTTACTAGGGCCCAGTCATGTTTGTTATCTAAGACTATATTAATGAGACTGTTAAAACATAATTTAGATTATCACAATATATTCTTTGATGACTTTAGTTATTATTTTATGATTTAATGGAATGTTCAACAATTAACTATAAAATTATATCACTCTGTACTTCAAAAAGGAATACCCCCAAGTTGGTAACAAAACATCTGGATGTAATAAAAGGGTTCAACCCAATCTGCTTTGCACACGGCATACATTTGATTTTATTATTAAAATATCAAAATGTATTTTCCATATTCATATGCATGAATAATTAAACATGAAAATAGGAGTATTTTTGTTCATTGGATTAGATTATAGATATGGGAAAAGTTTCATTGAAAAGAATTAGTTGTAAAAGTTTGCTGGTAGTTTTCTTAATTGTATTCAGATAATTACAAAAATTAATGTGCTTAAAAATACTGCCTTTTTTTATAATGTAAAATAGGATTTTATAGCGTTAAATAGGATTACTATTTTTGGTCAAGTAAATTAATTCAATGTCTTCTTTTTCAAACAGTCTCCTGCAAGAGATCCTAGAGATCATGTCATTTAGTATGAATACTTTACTTTTTTACTTCATAGTTCAGCTTCTCAGAAACCTCATTGAGGTTGTAGGCTGTTGGGCTTAATAACTACACTCTGGTATTCATACATCTTACTGTTTAGAAGCATGCCTTCTCACTCTACAAGCTCTGTCGTGGGGTGCCATCAACATAGGGCTGCCTCTGTTTGGTGGCCGTTCTGTGATGAAACAGGCTTTTATTCAGGAGTCAGCCTAAAACCGGATGGGGGGATGGCTGGAGGGGAAGTGGTAATTTCCTCTATAATGAAGGGAATGCTTTTTCAGGGAAAGACTGCTTTTTGGAGCTAAAGAGACCAAGTGGAAAGTGTTTCAGAGGTGTTTTAGAGTCCAGGATACTTAGAGTTTCCAAAAAACTCTCAGAGTTTTATGTGAGAGATAGACATCATGTTCTACTGATTATTATCCTTCTTGTTTGGCAACTGTCTTTCTTAGTAAATCAAAAATTTTATGCCTCTTTCTTCCTTCGGATTGATATCTTACAAGAGAAACTTTAGTCCTCTTATAAAACCAATTACACTGAAAAACACATTGGAAATACACCAGTGGAGTTTCAGAAATGTATTCAGTAACACTTCTGTTGAATTTCCTCAAGCATGCTATTTAGAAACCCCTGTATCACTTGGCCCCTGTTTACATGTCTGATTTACTTTCTATACCTCCCCTTCTTACATTTTACAGTTCGAGTCCTACACAACTTATAGTTCATAATTATGCTAGGATTTCTCATTTGTTCTTAACAAATCTTATATCCTGTAATATTATCCTATCCTTGACCATGTGGCAAAATTTTGATTAATTTGTCAAGAAACTCAGTAGCTGCTTTTTCTGCTAAGTCATCTCTGAATTCCCTAGTACTCTTAAGTAATCTTTCTTCTATGTTCTACAGTAACAACATGATTTACTTTTTTAAATCGTGTTGCTTTTATTAGCTTTTTAAAATGTCTGTCACTTTTTAAGGTTTGAGTTCTTCAAAATTGGAGGTAGGGAATGAGTTTTTAAAATTTTATCCTTAGCCTGAGCAGATTACTTGCACTTTAGTACATGCCCAAGAGTATTTTTTTGAATGAAGGAATAAAGTAGAAACTTAACAACATTTTTTTTTCTCAAAAAAAGAAGTGTCATTATCTTTTATAGGTAGGCGTATGTCTTGCAGTCTTTCTGAATAATGAAATCGTTATTGTTATTGTTTTGTTACTTTTTCCCCATTGTCATCATGACAGTCATGTCTTAGGCAATTGATATTTAAACAATAATTTAATGTTTAGTGTCAACATCACATGAGAGTTACTGTTCTTATAATTTGAAATACTAAAACACATACAAGCATTTCTGTACTCCGAAACACACTGTGGTATAGATGTGATCACAGGAAGCAAAAAATAAATAGACATCTGGGAACAGGAGCAATATTGGGGAAGTTCTGAAAATGAGCTTGTGCTATCAGAGAAGTTTTGCTGACATCTTACCTTCTCAAAGCTTGGTGAACCATGTTCTTGACCTTAAAATAAATTCTGTCCAGTATATAATTTTTTTAACGATTAATACATGTCTTTTCCAGGCTAGCTTATGGGTTACTTATAGGAAGAGATTGTTTTAATGCTCTTAGAATTTCTCATAATGCTTAATACTGCCAAGTGATAAAGAAATTTAAAAAATCATCACATTGCAGAAATTGCTTTTTATTTTCTGCCCCTGCATTTTTCATCTTATCCAGGTGTTTTCAAATAATGCTTTTATTTGAAGACCCTAACTATCTCAATATCTGGGTTATTTTGCCTATGAATAAATTTCCCGAAAGATGTATTATTTAACTAATAGACTCCTTATCTGATAATGTATCTAGATTCTCCATCACTGTACTGTTCCTGCCTGTCTGTGCTCCTATTTGAGTGCCAATTGACAGCTTTAAAAACTTATTGCTGAAACTCCCATCATCCTTGTCTCGACCAATTCTTCTGGCTAAATTGTTTCCCAAAGTTGGCATGCCAAAATCCTGCGTTTATGAGGAGGTAGTTACAAAATGGTCAAGATTTTAATTTCTAGATTAAAATCACCTGCTTAAATTCTAGGTGCACCTCTAGCTGTATGACTGGAATAAGTTGCTGAATGTATTCAAGCCTAATTACCTAATCTGTACAATAGGGGTAATGAAAGTGCCCACTTCAGAGGTTGATGAGATTGAATAGTATTATGCATGTAAAGCTTTAGAAGTCTTCTTGATACACAGAGATTCTATCTTATGAACCTCATCCACATCAAATGCCTCAATGTTCTGACAACTGTGCCTAAGAAATCTCATATTGGTAAATGTCCCTTCTCGCTGTACTTTCCTTCAAACACATGGACTATGACTACCCAAGACCCTAAATGTCTGTTGTCTTGAACTGTTTCTGTGTTGGTTATTGCTGAACTGCTGTTATTCCAGATAATGGTATTTACCTTTCCTATATTGTTAGCTTTTATCTTTTGTCAGTGTTTTAAAACTCACAATACTATCATGTACTCTGGCAATGACACATTAAAACATTCAGTAAATGAAGTCTCAACTATGTGCCACACATGGATTTAGATATTTACCTATATATGTCTAATGCCATTAAACAAATAATTCATGACCTGAGAACAATGTCAATCTCATTCATCATATACTTTTATCCTGGAGAGACGACTTCATAGATAGTGAGCATATACAATCTTTTATCATTCAATACTTACATGAAAATTCATAGAAATTGTTTGTGATGCAAACAGTAGGTTTATTATGCACTTCTTTTTATTATTTTGGATTAACTCTAGAGAGAAATATTCTTACGGTATATGATTCATTCTTTAATAGTACATATTCTCCAATCTCACTTATATGTGAAATCTAAAATAGTCAATCTCATATAAGCAGAGAGCAGAATGGTGGTTTCCAGAGGCTGAGGAAAGGGGGAAATGTGGAGTCATTGTTCAACGGTTATAAAATTTTAGTTATACAACATGAATAAGTTCTAGAGATCTTCTTACAATATAGTGCCTGTAATTAATAATGCTGTGGTGCACTTAAAATTTTTAACAAGGTAGGTCTCATGTTAAATGCTCTTCTACATAAACAGAAATAGCAACAACAAAACATTTTGGTGGTGACAGATATGTTTATTACCTTGATTGTAGTGATGGTTTTACAGGTGTATGCATGGGTCCAAACTCATTAAATTGTATAATTAATTATGTGTAGATTTTTGTATATCAATTATACCTCAATAAGGCTGTTAAATATATATATATATATAACCCATTCCTTAGGCAACACTTATATCAGGACATTATATTATCCAAATGTATTAGTCCTCCTAAATTCACACATTTCAAATTAAGAATCACCAGAAGTAAAGATTTTTTGTTTCTTCTATAGAGGATTTTGAGTAAATTTTGAGCAATGACAACTATTTTCACTATTAATATGCCCAAAGTATACAACTACATTGAGGTAATGAAAGGAAGCCTAAAAATCAATCTTTGTTTCCAAGTGGTCAATGCAAGGATCTATTAATAATCACTAAAACTCAAAATTCAATTCCTTAGCAAAATATATTTTCTAATATTTTTTATTTTCTTTGTTAGTTTGCTGATTTCAAATAATTTTCAGAACTTAAAGTGAAATATAATGTACAAATGGGATAGATATAGTCAATTCAATGTTTTAAATGTCGAAACTAGAACATAAACCTGTTTAGTATTTAATACGATGTCTCAGTCTGTGTTCCTACAACAAATACCACAGACTTATATGGGTAACTTATACGCAACAGAAATTTTTTTCTTACGGTTCTGGATGCTGGGAAATCCAAAGTCATTGAGCCAGCATGGTTGCATTCTAGTGAAGACCCTCTTCCTGGTTCATAACCAGCATCTTCTCACTGTTCCTCATGGAGGGGAGGGACTAGATCTCTCTGGAGGCTCTTTTATAGACACTAATCCCATTCATGAGGGTTCCATCCTCATGACTTACGCACATCCCAAAGGCCCCACCTAGTAATGCCATCACCTTTGGGGGTTAGGATTTCAACATACGAATTTTGGAGGGACACAAACATTCAGACCATAGCTTATGAGTTAGAAAAATGAAAGAAAATGGGATAATATGGGTAGTGGGTTTAAATCTTAGAGATAAACTGTTGCTTCCTTCCTACATGGTGCCTAAGTAATAACATCCAGTTAAATGTAAGTGCTAAAGAATTTAATTGTATCACACCAGACTGTGTTTGATTCATTTCTTTGTCGTATTTTTTTTCCAGCTGCTAATTTCTTCCCAGAAACTAGAAGTCTTCTAGTAGACTAATAACAGTAGACCCTGAGATGTAGAAATCATTTTGAAAATGGCACTATCAGTGCATTTACATCACATAAGAATTTAGGTGCATGGGTAGCAAAGACCAAATTGTGCATTAATATGTGATCTCTACAGTGCATAATATTTGTAAATACTCATAAAATTCTGAAAAACAACATAGTTGTTCTCTTGGGTCCTAAAAATACCCTATAGCCTCACATTATTCCATACAAAAAGTAAGCCTATGTAACAAGGAAAGACAAAAATTAGTATTCCCTGGGAACTAAAGCTAATAATGTCAAGCTGCTTTGCAAATAATGGATTGAATTAGATACAACGGGGAAAAAAAATCTCAGTGTTTTTACTATTATTAGTGTGTTTCTATTGGTAAAACCTACATTTTGTCCAGGATGGTTATTACGATAGCCTTAGAAAATTTTAAATTATAATATGAATATATATACTTTAGGAACTTTTCAAATTGGTTGGTCTTATTCCATTAGAATATTCTTTGTAATGATTAAAATGCATGTATTCTTTTATTTCTCCACATCAGCATATCAACTCCACACTGAGAAAAACATTCAACATTTATATATTTTATTAAATATTTTATTAAAATACATGTTAATTTTAACTATTTAATACATAGATTTCCATAAAATAGTTTAATGTTTTAAGTTTTGTAATATGACTCTTTCTGCAAACTAGAATATGATAGATTCCAGGATAATGTGATTAAAATATGGTATATAGCAAGTCAGTAGAAGAACAAAAAAGCTAGTGTTTATGATTATAGTCCTTTCAATGTAAACCTACGGTTGAGTTGTTTTATTATTTAAGTATTTCATACTAATACCTAATATTTTGACTTTCAAAAGTAAGATGGAATGGGTCACTGTTAGTTTCATGGTGCTTCTTCATATCATAAAATTTTTAGAAATAGAAAATGTTCACTGGCAGTTCCACTGTATAGTACTTCCCAAATTTAAATAACAAAAGAAAGCATGGATAGATAAATAGATCAATAGATATTATGCTTTTATATTTTAAGAAAAGTCCTAGGGGACTTTGTGGCAGAGCAGTTTGCTTGGTTAACTCAAATATTATTGTTCTCAAAATTCATTGGTATAATGTTAAATACAGTAGCACGTAAATCAATGTTTCTAAGATGGTTTAAGTGCCATTTTATAGAGCAAAAGCTGTAGACCAAATTGGAACCTTATTGCACTGTGTTTTAACAAGCTTGTAATTACCATTCTAATATGTGTGTCTGTTTTCACATTTTGCAGTGCCCTATTTGCTCTGCAAGCTGGTTTCAGAATATCATAGAAAACTGGCTATCTCATATTTAGTGAAAAAAAAGGAAAATAAACTGAAGGTTAAAAAAAAACTACATTTATTTGGATTCTGTATCCATTCATTATTCATAATTATTTTGGTCTGATTCTTTATAATTTTATTTCTTGCCCATGTCATCACTCATAATTTAAAATGCAATAATGAACTAAAAGAGGCATTAAATAACAAATTATATGCAAATCCACAGTTTCATCAAGTCAGACTTAAATTTTGAAATGTAATTTTGGTTTTCAGATAAAGATTAAAGTAAATTCATTTAGTTAATGAGGCTTGGAAACAGCCATTTGATTCCTTTATAAAAATATTTTATATTTGAAATATACATCCACATAAATAGCTAATAATTTAATTTATGTATAATTTATACTAAATGGAAACAAAATTCATTTCACAACTTTATCCCCAGTGCTTGTTATTTATGTTTATTTTTTGAAATATCATTTCCCCCATCCACATAAGCAGGCTTATTGTATAATTTGCTAAGATGTAACAATCCTTGTAGAGACTAGACTAGATCAAGTCTGTCACCCTCTTTTTGTCCACCTCAGTGCTCAGTGACTCTTCTGGAAACTAATGTTTATACCACTAGGTGAACTTTATTTTTCCTTTACATATATAGTATTCAATATTTTTCTGTGGCTTTTTAGTCTTAAAAAAAAAAACAAACTACAGCTTATAAACAAATAGGAGGCAAAATCATGAATAAAGCTTATGTAACCAAATTCAATATAAGTTGCTTTTGGCAAGTGTGTAAAGTTTATGATTTCTTATATACCATTTGTACCATTTATGCTAAACTCCAGTAATAAGTGTTTGTGATGAAAACCATTATCCCATTCCAGTTTTAATGTGTACTCCATGAGAATTAAATTATGGTTTAAAAAGTTCAGCAATTGAAAATATCTAGGGGAGTTGAATTTCTTTTAAACTTTTAAAATAAACGAGTTATAATTTATTATTTTTTACTTTTGTTATTGGAGTATAATTGCTTTACAATGTTGTGTTAGTTTCTGCTGTAGAATGAAGTGAGTCGGCCATATATATATACACACACACACACACACACACACACACCCGTATATCCCCTCCATCTTGGACCTGCCTCCCACCCCACCCTCCATCTCACCAATCTAGGTCATCACAGAGCACTGAGATGAGCTTCCTGTGCTTTATAGCATGTTCCCGCTAGCTATCTGTTTTACACATAGTAGTGTATAGATGTCAATCCTAATCTCTCAATTCGTCCCACTGTCTCCTTCCCCCACTGTGTCCACATGTCCATTCTCTACATCTATGTCTCTATTCCTGCCCTGCAAATAGGTTCATCTGTACCATTTTTCTAGATTCCACATATATGCATTAATATACAATATTTGTTTTTCTCTTTCCACTTACTTCACTCTGTATGACAGACTCTACGTCCATCCACATCTCTACAAATGACCCAGTTTCATTCCTTTTTATGGCTGAGTAATATTCCATTGTATATATGTACCACTTCTTCTTTATCCGTTCATCTGTTGTTGGACATTTAGGTTGTTTCCATGTCCTGGCTATTGTAAATAGTGCTGCAATGAGCATTGGGGTACATGTGTCCATTTGAATTATGGTTTTCACAGGGTGTATTCCCAGTAGTGGGATTGCTGGGTCATATGGTAGTTCTATTTTTATTTTTTTAAGGAACCTCCATACTGTTCTCCACACTGGTTGTATCAAATTGCATTACCACCAACAGTGCAAGAGGGTTCCCTTTTCTCCACACCCTCTCTAGCATTTATTCTTTGTAGATTTTTTGATGATGGCCATTCTGACTGGTGTGAGGTGATACCTCATTGTAGTTTTGATTTGCCTTTCTCTAATAATTAGTGACATTGAGCATCCTTTCATGTGACCCTTGGATATCTATATGTCCTCCTTGGAGAGATGTCTATTTAGGTCTTCTGCCCATTTTTGGACTGGGTTGTTTGTTTTTTTGGTATTGAGCTCCATGAGCTGTTTGCATATTTTGGAGATTAATCCTTTGTCTGTTGCTTCCTTTGCAAATATTTTCTCCCATTCTGAGGGCTGTCCTTTCATCTTGTTTATGGTTTCCTTTGCTGTGCAAAAGCTTTTAAGTTTAATTAGATCCCATTTGTTTATTTTTGTTTTTATTTTCATTACCCTAGGAGATGAGTCAAAAAAGATCTTGCTGTGGTTTATGTCAAAGAGTGTTTTTCGTATGTTTTCCTCTAAGAGTTTTATAGTGTCCTGTCTTACATTTAGGTCTTTAATCCATTTGGAGTTTATTTTTGTGTGTGGTGTTAGGGAGTGTTCTGATTTCATTCTTTTACATGTAGCTGTCCAGTTTTCCCAGCACCACTTATTGAAGAGACTATCTTTTCTCCACTGTATGTTCTTGCCTCTTTTGTCATAAATTAGTTGACCATATGTGCATGGGTTTATCTCTGGGCTTTCTATCCTGTACCATTGATCTATATTTCTGTTTTTGTGCCAGTACAATACTGTCTTGATTACTGTAGCTTTGTAGTATGGTTTGAAGTTGCGGAGCCTGATTCCTCCAGCTCCGTTTTTCTTTCTCAAGAGTGCTTTGGCTATTTGGGGTCTTCTGTGTTTCCAAATAAATTGTAAAATTTTTTGTTCTAATTCTGTGAAAAATGCCATTGGTAATTTGATAGGGGTTGCATGGAATCTGTAGATTGCTTTGGGTAGTAGAGTCATTTTCACAATATTGATTCTTCTAATCTAAGAACATGGTATATTTCTCCATCTTTTTATGTCATCTTTGATTTTTTTCATCAGTGTTTTATAGTTTTCTGAGTACAGTTCTTTCGCCTCCTTAGGTAGGTTTATTCCTAGTTATTTTATTCTTTTCATTGTGGTGGTAAATGGGATTGTTTCCTTAATTTCTCTTTCCGATCTTTCGTTGTTAGTTTATAGGAATGGAAGAGATTTCTGTGCATTAATTTTGTATCCTTCTACTTTACCAAATTCATTGATTAGCTATAGTAGTTTTCTGGTGGCATCCTTAGGATTTTCTATGTATAGTATCATGTCATCTGCAAACAGTGACAGCTTTACCTCTTCTTTTCCAATTTTTATTCCTTTTATTTCTTTTTCTTTTCTGATTGCTGTGGCTAGGACTTCCAAAACTATGTTGAATAATAGTGGTGAGAGTGGACATCCTTGTCTTGTTCCTGATCTTAATGAAAATGCTTTCGGTTTTTCACCATTGAGAATGATATTTGCTGTGGGTTTGTCATATATGGCCTTTATTATGTTGAGGTAGCTTCCCTCTGTGCCCATTTTCTGGATAGTTTTTATCATAAATGGGTGTTGAATTTTGTCAAAAGCTTTTTCTGCATCTATTGAGATGATCATTTGGTTTTTCTCCTTCAATTTGTTAATATGGTGTATCACGTTGATTGATTTGCATATATTGAAGAATCCTTGCATTCTTGGGACAAACCCCACTTGATCATGGTGTATGATCCTTTTAATGTGTTGTTGGATTCTGTTTGCTAGTATTTTGTTGAGGATTTTTGCATCTATGTTCATCAGTGAAATTGGTCTATAGTTTTCTTTCTTTGTGACATCTTTGTCTGGTTTTGCTATCAGGGTGATGGTGGCCTCATAGTATGAGTTTGGGAGTGTTCCTACCTCTGCTATATTTTGGAAGAGTTTGAGATGGATAGGTGTTAGCTCATCTCTAAATGTTTGATAGAGTTCTCCTGTGGAGCCATCTGGTCCTGGACTTTTGTTTGTTGGAAGATTTTTAATTGCAGTTTCAATCTCCTTACTTGTGATAGGTCTGTTATATTTTCTAATTCTTCCTGGTTCAATCTTGGAAAATTGTACCTTTCCAAGAATGTGTCCATTTCTTCAAGGTTGTCCATTTTATTGGTATATAGTTGTTTGTAGTAATCCGTCATGATCCTTTGTATTTCTGCAGTATCAGTTGTAATTTCTCCTTTTTCATTTCTAATTTTATTGATTTGCATCCTCTCCCTTTTTTTCTTGATGAGTCTGGCTAAAGGTTTATCAATTTTGTTTACCTTCTGAAAGAACCAATTTTTAGTTTTGTTGATATTTACTGTTGCTTTCATTTCTATTTCATTGATTTCTGCTCTGAGCTTTATGATTTCTTTCCTTCTACTGACTTTGGGTTTTCTTTGTTCTTCCTTCTCTAGTTGCTTTAGGTGTAAGTTTAGATTGTTTATTTGAGATTTTTCTTGTTTCTTGAGGTGAGATTGAATTGCTATAAATTTCCCTCTTAGAACTGCTTTTGTTGTGTCCGATAGAGTTTGGGTCATCATGTTTTCATTGTGATTTGTTTCTATGTAATTTTTTATTTCTCCTTTGATTTCTTCTGTGATATCTTGGTTATTTAGTAGCACACTATTTAGCCTCCATGTATCTGTGATTTTACAGTTTTTTTCCCCTGTAATTGATTCCTAATCTCATAGTGTTGTGGTCAGAAAAGATACTTGATACAATTTCAATTTTCTTAAATTTTCCAAGGCTTGATTTGTGACCCAAGATGTGATCTATTCTGGAGACTGTCCCATGTGCACTTGAGAAGGAAGTGTATTCTTCTGCTTTTGGATGGAATGTCCTATAAATATCAATTAAATCTGTCTGTTCTATTTTGTCATTTAAAGCTTGTTTTTCCGTATTTATTTTCTGTTTGGATGATCTGTCCATTGGTGTAAGTGTGGTGTTAAAGTCCCCCACTATTATTGTGTTACTGTCAATTTCCCCTTTTATGGTTGCTAGCATTTGCCTTATGTATTGAGGTGCTCCTCTGTTGGGTGCATAAACTTTTATAATTGTTATATCTTCTTCTTGGATTGATCCCTTGATCATTATATAGTGGCCTTTCTTATGTCTTGTAACTGTCTTTATTTTAAAGTGTATTTTTTCTGACATGAGTATTCCTACTCTGGCTTTCTTTTGATTTCCATTTGCATGGAATATCTTTTTCCATCCCCTCACTTTTAGTCCATATGTGTCCCGAGGTCTGAAGTAGCTTTCTTGTAGACAGCATATATACAGGACTTGTTTTTGTATCCATTCAGCCACTCTCTGTCTTTTAGTTGGGGCATTTAATCCATTTACATTTAAGGTATTTATCGCTATGTATGTTCGTATTACCATTATGTTAATTATTTTAGGTTTGTTTTTGTGTGTCTTTTTCTTCTCTTGTGTTTCCTTTCTAGAGGAGTTCCTTTAGCATTTGTTGTAAAGCTGGTTTGGTGGTGCTGAATTTTCTTGGATTTTGCTTCTCTGTAATGTTTTTGATTTCTCTGTTGAATCTGAATAAGGTCCTTGTTGGGTAGAGTAATGTTGGTTGTCGGTTTTTCTTTTCATCACTTTACATATATCCTTCCACTCCCTTCTAGCCTGCAGAGTTTCTGCTGATAAATTAGCTTGTAATTTATGGGGATTCCCTTGTATATTATTTTTTGCTCTTCACTTGCTGCTTTAAATAATTTTTCTTGGACTTTAATTTTTGTTAGTTTGATTAATATGTGTCTTGGTGTGTTTCTCCTAAGCTTTAGCCTGTGTTAGACTTGCTGCACTTCCTGGACTTGGGTGGCTATTTCCTTTCCTATGTTAGGGATTTTTTCGACTGTAATCTCTTTGAATATTTTCTAAGACCCTTTCTTTTTCTCTTCTTCTTCTGGGACCCCTATAATTCGAATGTTGTTGCGTTTAGTGTTGTCCCAGAGGTCTCTGTGACTGTCTTCATTTCTTTTTTTTTTTTCCTTTATTCTGCTCTTTGGTAATTATTTCCAACACTCTATCGTCTACCTCACTTATTTGTTCTTGTGTCTCAGTTATTCTGCTATTGATTCCTTCTGGTGTATTTTTCATTTCAGTTATTGTGTTATTCATCTCTGTTTGTTCTTTAGCTCTTCTAGGTCTTTTTTAAACATTTCTTGTATTTTCTCGATCCATGCCACCACTCTATTTCTGTGATTTTGGATCATCTTTATTATCATTACTCTGAATTCTCTTTCAGTTAGGTTGCCTATTTCTTCTTCATGTATTTGGTCTTGTCGGTTTTTACCTTGCTCCTATATGTGTAACATATTTTTTTGTTGCATCATTTCTTTGTTTTTGATGTGTGGTACCGTGTTCCTGTCTTACTGTTGTTTGGTCTGAGGCTTCCAGCAATGGAGTTTGTAGGCTGTTGGGTAGAGCTGGGTCTTGGTGCTGAGATGAGGACCTCCGGGAGACCTCACTCCGATTAATATTCCCTGGGGTCTGAGGTTTTCTGTTAGTCTAGTGGTTCGGACTCAGTGCTCCCACCACAGGACCTCAGGCCCTATCCCTGGCCTGTGAATCAAGATCCTGCAAGCCGTGTGGGGTGGCCAATAAAAAAAAAGCACAACAATAACGAAGAGTAAAAAATAATATAAGATTAGAAAACTAACAGATACGTTAGAAAACATAAAATCTAAATGAAACAACAACCAGAAAGTAAAAGAGAGCCACAATAGCAAAAAAAAAAAAAAAAAAAAAAAAAAAAGGCTGGAAGACACCTTGGCTGTGTGGGGCAGCGCTTAGGCAGGGTCAGGGCTTAGGCAGCAGCCAGGTTTAGGCAGGGGCGGGGTGTAGGTTTATAATCAACACAGCCAGAAAAGGCCCTGGGGTGATGGGGGCCGGGGCTTAGGCTCAGCAGGGCTGGAGTGGCCCCGAAGTGCCTCTGGCCTCAGAGTGCCGATTATCATGCCTGAGACCTCAGGAGGCTTCCCGTTCACCTGTACTCTTCCTCCCCGCCCCCCACTCCTGTAGGACCCACGTGGCTGGAAGGGTACTTGGAAAGCAGAGGACCTGGCCTGGGAGCCCAGCAGGCTTCCTGGGGCCCAAGTGGGCAAGGGACACAGCAGGCACCTTCCCTCTCAATCCTCCAAACCCCCAACGAATGGTCCCTCCAGGCATGGGAACCCCTCCCCTCCACCAGCCACCCCTCAGGGGTGCCAGTCCCATCTGACCTCCACTTCCCCCCCTTCACTCCCCCCCACATCCTACCTGGTTGCTCAGGGGTCCCTCCTGTCTCCTCAGGTGTCGAGGTCCCCCACCAGCATCTGGTAGGTGCCCTAGTTGTGGGGAGACATGAACTCTGTGTCCTCCTACTCTGCCATCGTAGCCTATACTGTTTGAGTTTTAATTTATTTAAAATGCACTTTTTAGTATAAAGTTTGATTTGTTTTGACAAAAGCGTACTCCCAAGTAGCCATCATTCTTATCAAGAGGTAAAATATTTTCATTACCCCCGAAACTACCGTAAGCCCTTTTGCAGTCAAACAGCTTCAGACAATAATCTGTTTTCTGTCGCTATTTGTTAGTTTGCTTGTTTGAGAATTTCAGGTTTATTCTGACTATTAAATGTATCAACAGTTTGTTTCTTTTATTTTTTAATAGTATTCTGTTGCATGGTGGTATCATTATATGTGTATTCAGTCAGCTATTCATGAGTGCTTAGGTTGTTATATAGCCTAATAATTTGAAGCTATTACAAATAAAGCTGCCATAAACATTCATATAGGAGCGTGTCTGTCAGTATATGATTTCATTTCTCTTGGCTAAATGCCAAGATGTGGTATTGCTGGATCATACTGTAAGTGTATATTTAACTTTACAAACACTGACTTTATTTGTTTTTTGTTTTTTGTTTTTACAAAACACTAGCAAACGTTTCTAAGGTGATTTAGTTCATCCATCCACAACTTTGCCAAAACTTTGTATTGTCCATCACTTAAATTTAGCCATTTCAATGGGTTTGTATCTGGTTGAAGTTTCAATTTGCATTTTCCCAATGACTAATTATACTGAGCATAGCGTAATTTGCTTATTGGCTGGTTGTATGTCTTCTTTTGTGAAGTACTATTTCAGACATTTTGCACATTTGTGTTTGGGTTTTTGAATTGAGACTGAGTTGTATACATATATCAACAAAGGATTTATATCCTTGATATACTGTTTTATCTAAGTCTGATTGCCTTTTCATTTTTATAAAAGTGTCTTTGAAGAACAGAGTTACTTAATATTTAAGTTCAGTTTATCAATTTTGTCTTTCTGAAATTTGTCTTTCTTTTTATCTTGTCTAAGAAATCTGTCTATTTCTAAGGCCATGAAAAATATTCCCATATTATTTTTCAGTATATTTTCTAGATTTAATATGTAGGTCTATGAGCAATTTCAAGATTTTTTGTGTTTTTGTTAAGAGTGAAGATTCTTTTTTTTTTTCCTTACAGGTAGCTAATTGTTCCAGCCTATCTGATAAAAAGACTATTCTTTTCCCTCATTGAATTACCTTGATGTGTTTGTAAAAAAGGAATTAAGCATACTGGGTCTATTTCTGAACTCTCTATTCTGTTTCACTGCATTGTATGTATATCTTTATGCCAATGATACATTGGCTTGATTACTGCCTTTATAGTAAGTTTGGAAATCAGGCAAATATTTTCCTACATTGTTCCTTTTTTTAACATCATTTTAGCCATTCCAGGTACTTTGTGTTTCCATATAAATTTTAGAATCAGCTTGTTCGTTTCTACAAGAAAATAAAACTGGTAGGATTTTTATTGAGATTGCATTGAATGTATAGATCAATTTAGGGATAATAATGTAAATGTATTGATATCTTAATATTGAATTTTTCAATTATTAAACATGGAATTGCTCTTCATACATTTAGGTCTTCTTTATTCTGTCAGCAATATTTTATGATTTTCAGTGTACATATCTTGCATTTATTCAGTTAACTGAGTTCCTAAATATATTTTTTTACATTTTGATGATATTGAAATTGGTATTTTTGTAAATTTTTTTTCAAATTTTTTGTTGATGTTTTGTGGACCTATAGCTAAAATCCATTCATTAGCTCTAGCAGCTATCTTTGAGTTTCCTTGTGATATTCTATGTAAATAACCATATATATCTTATTTCTGTATTGCCATTTTTAGGAATTCCAGCACAGTGTTGGCTAGAAGTGGTCAGAATGAGTATCTTGTTTCTGATCTTAGAGGAAAAAACATTTTATCTTTCACCATTAAGTATAATTTTAGCTGTATGTTTTTTGTAGATGCTCTTCATCAGGTTGAGAAATTTCTCATGAATGGGTGTTGACTTTGGATGAGAGACTTGTCCTGCATCTATTGATATAATCAGATGATTTTTCTCTATTCTGTTAACATAAGAGATTATGTTGATTATTTTTTTGAATATTATACCAAACCTTGCATTCTCTCTGCTCTGAGTGATCATAACTCAAATGTCTCCTGGGTCTTGATGAGCTTTAGAAATTGTTCTTTTATAACTACCTGCTCTTTGCCTAGTTTGTGGAGTATCAACCAACCCATAGTAATTTAGCATGTAGAGACTCAAGGTGTTCCCTGTGCAGAGTTCTTTCTTGATGTGATTTCCTCCTCTGTAGTGCCCTGCAATTTCCTTAGCCTCCCCAAGTGCTGACCTCTCTCCTCAGTTCAGTGAGAGCCCCACGCTCAGCTTGAGTTCTCTCTCTCTGAAAGAAGGGAAACCCTTCTCTCAGGGATAACAGTCCTGTGCCTCCTGTTGACCAATGTATACATAGCTTGTTCATTTACTTTATCCATTTTTTAGCAGGGTAGGATTGGAGCACAAATCTGGTACTAATTATTCCATCATGTCCAGAAGCTTAATTTCATTTTATCATTGAAAAAATATGTTTAAATGAAAAATGCTATTCTTCTGTTTCTTCAGAAAGTGTAGGTAAGAAAATTTACATATGCCTAGCTGGTTTCCAAAATCTAAGATTTTTACTTTGAGTTTTGTTCCAACTCTGATTTGGCTAAAATAAGACCAAAATGTTCCATTTCAAATGGCTAGATATCCCTCCCCCCCCACCAAAAAAAAATTACTTAGAATTTTAACTGTACTTTATGGAATGTGTATTTATTGGCCTATTTTCTTCATAATCTACTATATGTATATGTTAAGACAGTGTCCGTGCAACAAATCCTCATGTATGTCTTTTTTTTTTTTTTTTTAAGAGTACCAGACACACCTTGGGCTGTAGATATTTACTGGAGGGAGGCGAGAGTAGGATTTGTTTCTCACAAAACTATGCACATTGTTTTGTTTTTTGGGTTTTTGTTTTTTTTTTTTTTACAAATAACTTTAATTTCAGTGGTAGAAAAGAAAATTCTGTGTTTGTACCTTTCTTTTATCAGGAAAATTGACTTTATTTTACTATTGTAAAAAATAAATTAGATAGAAATAAAAGTAAATTATTTAGGCAATACCATTTTAAAAATAATATGCCACCTGAAAAGTAATATATTTTAGTAGAAAGACATAATTTAGTGAGGAAAGCATTCATCCTTTGATGGAATTGCTAAATCTACTGATTATTTGCGATTTCCATTCAGGGAGATGCCACTGGAGCTAACATAAAAGCTTTGCTATCTAAATGGAATTATTTCTAATTTTTAAGGAAAAAAAACCCTCATGTTTATTACTGGAATGTAATTTTCTTTTGGGAGGTAAAAGTAATTTTATTCTACATAAAACTTCACCTAAGTTTACAAGTAGATGTGTTTAATGATGTCCATTTTAGCGTTATTTGGTTTTGTGAAAAAATTATAGAAACATTAAAAAAATTTTATAAGATTATTTAATTAGAAAAATTACTAAATATCTTTCAGTAGCGATTCTTTAAACAAAGCACGGTGTACTATATAGCATTGAAATCTGTTCTCATGACCTCTGAGAATAGATTTTCAAAAATAATACTAAATGAAAAACAGGTTGCAGAAGATATTTTTAGCATAATATAATTATATATTTCATCAGATATCACCGAACCATGTTATATATTGGTGTATATCCATATATACGCATATATATACATATACATACACATATATGTTCTACAAGTATATGTATGTATATTACATATAACTGTGCTTTATATATACACTGGATGACTATTCACCAAATTAATGGTAGTGGTTACCTCTCAGAATGAATAGGGTAAGTGGGTGAAGATTAAAGCAACCCCATCTTTATCAGTTATATTTTATTTATCAATTTAAAATAAATTATTAAACATATATCTTAAAATTGTGGAGATACAAATCTTTGTTATAAAATTCTCTACTCTTCTGGCTCTTCCAAAAATGATCCCATAATAATTAACTTTTTTAAACTAGTAGATGTTTATTACATAAGTTAACTGTTTTTTACAAATTAATCTCAAATTAAAATTTGAGGTTGCTATTCTTATTTATTTATGAAATACCTTTTAATACATCACAATTTTTGATAGTTATTATCATTATTGTTTCTGTTAGACTACTATGAGACAAATTTCTATGATGATGTATTTTTATGACAATATGTTTCTAACAATAAATACCCATAATATCAGTTTACCATCAAAGTTATCTCTTTGTACCATGTTTCTATAATATCTATAATATATCATTATCTATAACATATCTATATACCTATACTATATCATTATAATATATCTATATCATATCTATAATATATCATTATCCATAATATTTTATATATATTATAGGTAATATATCTATAATATATCATTATTTCATTTTCCCAGCAAGTCTATGAAGTATTCCCATCTGACAACAAGGTGAGAAAACTGAGGCAGGAAGATTTTAGGTAATTAGTTGAGAGTAGTTAGCTAATATGTAGTAGAACCTGTATTTTAACCTAAACCTCTTTAAAACTGATATCATGCTTTCAAATATCATACTCTACTGCCCATCAAAATATGTCCAAACAAAAAACAACATATACTCAACAGATAACACAGCTTAAATGAGAGAAACCATCTGTTCTTTTCAAGTCTTCCACGCTTTCTCTTCCAGTCACATCCATCCCCAAATCTCAGGAGAAAAATATTTTATTAATTTTATAGTAATCATTCCCTTGGTTTTCCTTGTGGTATTATTTCATTTGTTTGTATCCCTAAACCTTACACAGCTTATATTTTGTATGAATTAAGCCATTCTTATGTATTCCTCTGTGGTTTGTTTATTTAGGGTTCAATTTTGTGTTCGTCCATGATGATGTGTGAATCATTTTCACTGAACAAAATTATATATTTTTACTTTTAAAATTGTTGCTGATTCTAAGAACATTTTTATACACATCTCCTATTCACATGTACATTTTTTTTAATAGTGTGTTTATCCAGGAGTTGAATTGCTGGTCACAGGATATACTATTTCAACTTTAAAAGATAGTGCTGAACCATTTTCCATGGTAGTAGAATCATTTTTATTCAATACAAAATTTGTTTTCATCTACAGTTGGTCTTCTTCAAAACTATGAGCGTAAAGAAATTTATTTAAGTGCCTTATCCACTAACCTAGTATATGCTCTGGTTTCTCTTGATTCTTGATCCTTTACTTTAATTAAATCATAATTTATTGTGGTTTTATATATTGCATATTTAATTTGAATGTCGATGCCTTCTTAATTACCTTTTATCTCAAGCTGCCCATTACCCTGTAATATTCATTCTTTATTTACTTTGATGAATGAGTTGAGTAATTTTCGATTTAGAATGAATTCAGGGATACAAGAAACATCCCAGTGTTCCTTAGATACCCTCTATTCCAACGACTAAAGTATAAAATTATGCAGTCATCCTTAATATCTATAACCAAAACTTTAATATTAGAACAAAGCCCCACAGATGAATGAAATATCTAATTAGGTTTAAGAGGACAAAGTTGTAAGTGCCTCTCATAGGAAATGTAAGCAGTATAAAATTTGTGTCCATAGAAGGGAAATTGACAACAGGTTAAGGATGAATTTTGGGAGCTGAACATGGACTTGGCTTATTTTTACACTTAGTATTTGTGAATTTCTAGAATTCTTTTTTTAAGAATCTTCTCTCTCTCACTAGCACTCTATTTCACGAATCCCAGCTGATTCAGTAGCCTCAAACTCTAATATATTTCTCTCATGATAAAACCATCATGCTCTGGACTTGCCTTCCTTCTACCACAATCTGGACAGGACTTTGACAGAGAGCTGGAGCAACGGTCTGACATACTGTCAAAAACTTTGATGAGTCTGGGATTCTCCCTACATGCAAGCTAATCGGTTAACCTGCCATAGTTTCATGGTTGCCAGTGGAAGACTAGATTCCTAGGTCAGAGACAAATACATTATTACTCATGGTATGAGCAGGTATAATGAACTTTATGTTCATGTGAGTTCCTCTTATCCCCCAAGTTTTATGGTTGTGATGCAGAGGTAGGTGGAGGTGAATGTTTCATGTGCAGTGAGTTTGTGTTACAGCTGAAGAATCCTGAGCACCTAATAAAGCCCAAACTTTTATATGAGGTTTGTAAGAACACCTGCCCTATCTTTGCCCAGAAAGGAGATACTGTCTCACTGTTCCAAGGCTATTTGTTATAAAATGTACTTGAAAAGAAGGTTTAGGACAAAAGAGGTCAATATCTATGTTGACAATATGTGGAGAAATACACTCATGAAGGACGGACTCCCAGCACTTGCCTCACTTGTTTCCCTCTTATTAGGGATCACCATTCCGTGCTGCTTCTTGTTCCAAATCTGAAAACAAGTATTTCATAACTTACAACTGACCCACTTTTATAGTTGTTTACACAGAGAAAACTAGTCAGGTGATAGTCACATCAAAGAGGAAGTCGCAGTTAATATTGTTTTGAGGCTAGCAATTTAAAATAAGGTAAAATGTAGTTCAGATAATGATAAATCTTTTGAAAAATGTGACATGTTGCAAGATGTTCCCAGGTATAGTCTTTTGCGTGAATTAAATAATTTAAATTAATTTCTTTCAATTTCTTGTTTTATAAATATATATGTGTATGTATGTATATGTATACACACGTATATTATGCTTTATTAGATATTTTCTGATTATGATTAGAGGTAGTAAATCTGTTGTAGACCTGCTGAAATTCTAATTTTTACAAAATTCTTTCCTTTCAAAGAATATGCTTTATATCCGGAATATTCTTTCCTGCTTTTTCTACCTCACTCTTACCTATTTGTCCTTAAAGATCAAAATTAAATGTGACTTTGTTTATACAGCACATAGTTTTGAGTCTTTAGTCTCAGCCAGAATATGAGTCTTAAATGAATCTCATGGAAACTAACATTTGAGAATCACTGATCTTCATGATGAAGAACCTCTCTTGGATGTTACTGAGCAATATTGCATGTTAGAGGCAATACAGGCAATGGTTTGAAGAGAAGATTAAAGACAGTGAGATAAATTTGAAGGCAAGAGTAGATAAGGCACAGCAGCAATGGGAATTAGGGCAGCAGTACTGGGACTGTACTTGCAGGTGAGTGACAATGTGAATGAATACATAAGAGAGGAGAATCATCCAATCTTAGAGATTGCTTGGATGTGGGCAATAAATGACAGAAAGAACTGCAGGGTGACTATTTATGAGGTTTTACTTAGTTCCCCAGGCAGAATACTGCTTTGTGCAGCCATAACCTTTTCCCAACATCTATTACAAAATAATATTTTAATTTAATATATTTTATGCTTTCCTTTTCCCATTCAATTTTAAGATGATGATAATCCTAGGTACATGCTGATTCAACCTCCACACATCGCTGAGTGAAAATAAACATGTCAGAGACAACTTAGTAACACCCTAACTTCTTCTTTATTCTCAGTGGGTAATCATGCCAGCTGAAGAAACTTGATATGGGCAGGCATCACAGAGTTACAAATACAATGAGGCTGTCAGCTTTCATACTGTTGCCCTCATTTAAAGCTTTCTAAAACCCAGCCCTATATCCTTTCCTCTTTTTTCCCTTTGTTCTTCAATCTTCACTTCTCACCATCTCTGCGGTTAACATCCGCAGGATAATAGACTCAATTAAATTCCTTTAATCCTGCTCTCAATAAAACATAAATCTTATTTGCATTGCTGGCACTCGTTGTAGAGATTCTGAATTAATGCTGACTACTGGAAAATTCTAGAAGCCTTATATAGTGTTTATGAAATCACAAGGAACAAGCCAACAGACAAGCTCTTATAATGCCACATGGCTGAACGTAATTCCCAGGAAGTTAAAAATCTCCCTACACATTACATCACTTACATCCTCCTTAAAACACCCGCCATATTTCCCATACTCTCTTGTCCTCAAACAATTAAAAAACAACAGAGGCTTCCTTGGTGGCGCAGTGGTTGAGAGTCCGCCTGCCGATGCAGGGGACACGGGTTCGTGCCCCAGTCCAGCAGGATCCCACATGCCGCAGAGCGGCTGGGCCCATGAGCCATGGCTGCTGAGCCTGCGCGTCTGAAGCCTGTGTTCCGTGGCGGGAGGGGCCACAACAGTGAGAGGCCCGCGTACTGCAAACAACAACAACAACAACAACAAAACAGTCGTTGCTTGTTATGCCCTAGAGTTCCAGGACCTCCGCTGATACCACAACCCAGGGATGCTCAAGTCTCTTAAATAAAATGGCCCAGTATACTGAATACAGTGAGCCTTCCCTGTCCCTGGGTTTCACATCCCAGGTTCAACCAACCCAGATCGAAATTTGGTTGAATTTACAAATGTAAAACCTACAGAGATGGAGGGCTGACTGTATTTCTAGTTACCACAAACATTTTGGTCAAGTGACCAGTTTTTCCATAAACCTTGCATATAATGTAAAGACCAAACAAGCACCTGAAGTTAGTGATTATCAAACTATTTTGAGTAAAGTAGTAAAGCCCAAAGTGAAAAAACATGAAATAGGTAAATACAGAACAATACTTGGAATAGTATTGAAAACAATGCTCTTAATTATTGCCCAGCTCATGCAGACTATCCAAGTTTCACTGTAAAGTCGGCTATGAAGGAAGCTTTAGGAAAATCATTTCCTGAATATGTAGAGGAAAGGCTAGATGCCCATGGACTCCATTGCCCAACTCCCTCCAGAGTGTGTTTTCAAGAAGGGCAGTGCAATAGCAATGTTGGGGCAGAGAGGCTTCCCTGAAATCTATAATAAGTTGGCTCTTTGGCTGCAGGGCCCAGGCACCAATTTTCTAGGAGTCAAAAATTTTCTGTGCTTAGTAGGAAGCAAGCAAACAAATCCCAAAAAACTATTAGGTCTTTTCCTAGTTGTAAAGATAATAGTATTAAAAGTTGCATTAGAATTGTATGCACTAATGTTATGTATTGTCTTAGAACTAAAACACCAATTTTCTCAACAGTATAATAGCACCAAGAGAAAAAAACATCTGAGGATGACTAATACATAACAGAAAAACAAAAAAAGAAGAAACAACAAAAGCAGTAGTAAACTTTTAAAAGGCTGACAGTCTGTCAGTAGTTGTGTGGCATGGGTAGCTCACTTTACTTTTCTGAATCTCAGTATCCTCAGTGCTTCAGTGCAGGGTCTATCTGGATAATGTCTTAGTTTTCTCCTAAAGCACTACAGTGCTTTGACACTGCATGACTAGATCATTTTCAGCTAGAAAATAAATTCAGATCAAAGCATGATTTTAGTTACAACTTCATTTTTACTTAATAAAATTTTGACAGTTTTTCATGAGTTGTCTTAACTGATGCTCTTATTCTGAGTTAAAGTACTTCCCTTAAGTAAAATATGAGAGAGGAATGAAATAATTTAATTTGATATATAGTACTCAGTTTAACCTATATTTCTCTGTTTCCAAAATGAACCCCGTAACTACCGTCTACTCTCTTACCCTCTTCTATTGCTACTTTAGTTCATTTTCTCAGGAGAGAAACTATGCCGTATAACCACATCGCTTTATAGACAACTTTAACACAGCTTTCAGAATATATTGTTTGATTCAAACACAAAACTTGCTTCACACATATACTGCTTTGTTTTATGATGAAGTATTACATTTAAGGACTCCCTGGAGAAATGTAAATAAATGTTATCAGGGAAGTATTACTTAATCCTTATGAATGCATAATGTCCTTCCTTTTATGTTTACTTAGACATCAGAAATATTTCAAGCAGTTGTCACTTTTTTTTTTTTTTTTTTTTTTTTTTGCGGTATGCGGGCCTCTCACTGTTGTGGCCTCTCCCGTTGCGGAGCACAGGCTCTGGACGCGCAGGCTCAGCGGCCATGGCTCACGGGCCCAGCCACTCCGCAGCATGTGGGATCTTCCTGGACTGGGACATGAACCCGTGTCCCCTGCATCAGCAGGCGGACTCTCAACCACTGCGCCACCAGGGAAGCCCAGTTGTCACTTTTAACTTGAGTAAGCATACAGTGCTGGAAGACAAGGAATGGAGACTTTTTCTTATGTAGCTGAAACAGCTGTTGAAAATACACATGGATCACAAAAACAGATAAAGTAATTTGCTTTGCTTTATTGATTAACAAGTGGATTTTCTGCTCTTTTGGTTTATCTACAATTCCTTATAAAAATTATAATATGGCAAAATTTATTCTCTAATAAGAAACATTGTTTTAATAATATCAATAATTATTTATCTTAAAAAATATATTAACATTAGATAATAGCCTAAAGCTCTAGAAGAAAAAAAATAATAGAGGCAGAAACAGGTGGCTATATATGTGCCACATCTTCTTTATCCATTCATCTGTCAATAGACACTTGCGTTGCTTCCATGTCCCGGCTATTGTAAATAGAGCTGCAATGAACATTGTGGTACATGACTCTTTTTGAATTATGGTTTTCTCAGGGTATATATGGAATATTACTCAGCCATAAAAAGAAACGAAACTGAGTTATTTGTAGTGAGGTGGATGGACCTAGAGACTGTCATACAGAGTGAATTAAGTCAGAAAGAGCAAAATAAATACCGTATGCTAACACATATATATGGAATCTAAAATAAAAAAACAAATGGTTCTGAAGAACCTAGGGGCAGAACAGGAATAAAGATGCAGATATAGAGAATGGACTTGAAGACATGGGGAAGGGGAAGGGTAAGCTGGGACAAAGTGAGAAAGTGGCATTGGCTTATATATACTACCAAATGTAAAATAGATAGCTAGTGGAAAGCAGCCACATGGCACAGGGAGATCAGCTCGGTGCTTTGTGACCACCTAGAGGGGTGGGATAGGGAGGATGGGAGGGAGGAGATATGGGGATATATGTATATGTATACCTGATTCACTTTGTTATACAGCAGAAACTAACAGACCATTGTAAAGCAAGTATACTCCAATAAAGATGTTAAAAAAAGAAAAGAAAAGAAAAAGAAACAGGTGGCCAAGTTTGGAGAGTCAGATGCATGTAGAGAAAGGGACAAGATGAGAATCTAAGTACATGTCCAGGAAGAAATAAAACCCTAAAAAAAGGAAAACTTTCAACAAACAGTAGCTAATATTGTAAAGAGATGGGATTCAGAATCGAGATACGCTAGATGGTCATACTGTTCATGGTGAAGCTTTCCATATAATACAATATGGCACAGGGACTTCTTTGAAAATGCTAAATGTTGAAAAAATATTTTACAAGATATAGCTCTGGCACACAATGTATATTTGCAACCTAACAGATAGCTAAAATTCTTTAAATAAAAAGTAGCAACGAACCCTTCTTGCCCATATGCCATAAAAACAAACAAAACAAAACAAACAAACCCGAAGACTCCAAATAAACCAACAAATAAATTCACGATGACATTGAAGATACTTGTCTCAGTAATTTTTATAGATCTAGTTTTATAAAATGGAAAATATAGAATAAAAGATAAATAGATATCCACATAGAATATTTGGATTTTCATGGAAAAAGTAGATAGAATCAAATCATCTTTAATAATCAATTGGAGAGGTGTTATTTCTATTGCTGCTAATGGTGCTAATTTATGCAAACACACTTGTATTAGTATAGACTAGGTAACTCCACAGTGTAGAGGATAGGAAAGCTTTGTATCTTGAAACTGTAACATCTGAGATATGTGCCCTCTGTGGCTGCTGGAGGCTCTTGTTTTAGCTATAAAACACTTTGACCAAAGGACACACTATTTTTACACACAATTCATTGGCCAGAACTAGTTATTTGATCCTACATAAATGAAAACAAGCAAGTATAATCTTCCCATGTGCTCGGGAGAGAATAATGAATATAGGTATATATTAAGGTCTCTACCATGATGCTCAGACTGACATTAGTTAACAGAGGGGTAAAAGAATATCCATTGCCAACAGCTGTGCTCCTGGGCTGATAAATCAGGAAGCTAGGAATCTGATTTGTTTCTAGTCATGGTTTTCAACACAGCCACTTAAGTGCAATAAGAAACATTTGGAACACATCATTCTTTAAACATGCAGAAGTTTCATCTTACTATGAAACTCATTAATTTGAGGAACACTGAATCTCAGGTCTTATTCAAGTTGGAACATTACAATGTAAGTGTTTCTACATATGACTGATGCTTGTAAAATTGCTGTCTTTCTTATTTTAATCATTTTTTTCTAATGCCATTTTGGTTAGAAATGATATATGATGCTTGGCTCAAACAAAATAAAATCTTCTTATGGTGAATATTTAAGTTAGATATAATTTATTAGAAATAACTGCAATAAAAAACAAAGTAGATTTTAATTAAACCAAGCACTTTGGGCAGTGGCTCTCAGATCTTCAAAAAATTGATTCAGAACAACCAAGACAAATGTTAAAAACGAAACAGTCATACTTTAAAAATATATCAGGTTTTGATACCATTATCTCTCAATATAATTCCATATAATCTGGATGTTAGGCATATGTTTCGGTGTTATACTAATGACAGAAATAAACCAAATATTTCCTTAATCTTTCATAGGCAAAAAGATATTTAATAGTTAAAATAATTTAATATATTCTTTCATTTCTTTCCAATTCGTAAACATAATTTTGACAATAAAATACTTAAAACTAAATGTTTTCTACTCTGTTACATTTCATTCATATACTGCAGAAAACTCTGAAAATAAAAAGAAATAACCTAATGTTTCTGTGAAACATTATATTTTCATATTAAAATTTTAGGTTTGATAAGTTTATAGGAAAATTATTTTAATTTGCTTCATCTAGTCTTATGTTCAAGGTAACAGTTCATATTGTCATAAAGTCTCCTCAGTGTTAAGGGATTTTCTTAGATGAATGCATTTATTTGGATATATAAATTCTTTATTCTGATGTGATATTTTTGGTACAAAACGATCTGTGTCTACTTTTCTTTCCCCATTTTCCCTGAAGGATCTCAGCAGAAAGAGTGTTGTTGCTTTTGTGGATGGTTGAGTTTTGACCAGAGTCCTTGCTGCCCATATTCTAATTGGAGGATTTGGAAATCCTCTCAGACATAAGTTCTAGAAGGGACCACAGGTGGTAGGTACTGACTCAGATATGACCATTTTATGTCCGGAAAACCTCAAGTGTGACATTTACAAGATTCCCATCAGAGTTGCCAAAGACTGGCTGTCCCGCAATCCGGCAGTCCCCAGGCTGCAGCACGATGACTAGCACTACAGAAGCTGTGAGGCTGGCTTGCCACACTTTTCAGAGATGTGGCATGTAAGGCTACAATAAAACCAAATAGATTTAGAACGTTTATTACTTACCCATTAGTTATACTTACTATTTACTGCTTCCTTCCCTAGTTGAATGTAAGCACCTCAAGAATTACGACTTAGCCTGAGTCACTGTCGTACACTTGAATGAGTTTATTACCAGCCATATCTCTGAAGGCTTATGAAATTGTCTCCTCTGGATTAGACCTATTATGATGGTTAATTTTACGGTACCCAGATATTTGGTCAAACATTATTCTGGGTGTGTCTGTGAGGGTATCTCTTGATGAGATTAACTTTTGAATCAATAGACTAAGGCAGATTGCCCTCCCTATTATGAGTGGCTCTCATCCAGTCAGTTGAAAACTTGAATAGAACAAAAAGGCTGAGTAAGAGGGAACTTTTCCTGCCTGACTGCTTTAGGTGGGACATTGGTCTTTTCCTGCCTTTGAACTCAAGCTGAGGTTGGCTCTTCATGAGTTTTGAGCCTGCCAGCATTCAGACTGGCTGTCCTGGGTCTCCCGCTTGCCCACTTCAGATTTGGGGATTTCTCAGCTTTCATAATCAAATGAACCAATTTTTTATAATAAATTCCTTCACATATAAATTGGCCCCATTTCTCTGGAGAACCCTGACTAATACTTCTATATATCACTTTATTTAAAAAAAATTATAATGTCAGTGTAGGGCCGCTGACAAACAAGAGAGCAAATGCCCATACAAAGTGTACAGGCACACTTAAACCCTTTTGATTCTTGACAAGTAGGAGTGTAGGCCTGTTAAGAGGACAAACAGTTTCATGATAGTCTTCAAATCTGATTTTTTATACAAAATTTTCTGTTTTAAAATGTTTACCAAATATTTTTAAAAATGTGTGCCAAACTTAGATATGGCATATCAATCATAGGCTTATGATCTCTGTAATTATTTGTTTCAAGCTAAAGTCTAATTTTTATATTCAGATTCTTCCCCGTGATTCAAGAAGTATGCATGCCTTCTGGAAGATTTTCCTTATTGATTATCATAAATGTCAAGGAGAGCTTGAAAGAAAAGGTCTGATGTGATTACTGGCTGCTCTGGCAACATACCAAGGTCTGATGTGACAGAGGGGCAAAGAGATGAAGTGTCAGTAATTGGTCAGAGTTTATCACATCTGAGGAATCAAGTACAGCCCAGGATGAAATCCTGAAGAATATTCCCAATCTACTGGGGACCTCTTTTTATACTCTGGGAATGACCATCCTCATCATGTATTTATGATCAGGTCATCAGAACTGGTCTCCTTAAGGTCAAGGTTCTTTCTTACTCAGGGGCCCAAGGTTCCTATATCAGAATTTTGAAAAATGATCAGAGTGTACAAGGGGCTACTTGAAGGAAGTAGGTCATAGAGAAGTAAAACTCTCCATGGAGTTATTTGCATTTAAAAAGTGGGGAAGCTTAGTTTGTAACACATTCAAACATCATCTGAGATATTACTATATTAGTCAAAAATAAAAATTAAAAATGGAGCAGAGAGAGGAGGTGAATCAAAGGCAGGCACTTTAATCTATAATTATTTAAATTAAAATAATTCACGTCTGAAGGCTTATGACTTGACAATGTTGTTAGTCACTGAGGAAGGGGGGAGTGTAGAGGGTTTCCTCTCATTTCTTCCTTTCATCACTCAAAAGCTGCTGTTTCTGATCCCTATATTGTTAGGCAAAGGGAAGAGGGAAAATTAAAGGAAAAGGGCTCAACATACATGGAAAGTGCTATTAGCTCTCTCATCAGTGCTTTCTGTGTATCACAATCCAGATATTGATTATTTTGTAGGTATTTGAATAATGAGGTTTCCATCATAAAATCTCCCGTATGCTCTGTCTGGCTATTTATAACTCCTCATCAGGGCCTGACATCTTATTATAATACTTCCATAATCTCTTTTAATAGGATCATTCACAACTCATTATACCATCCCAGACAAGAATAAAACTTCTGAAGAATCAACCAGTAGTATTGCAGGGTCATATATTAGTGTACAATTAATTGTCAAATGAATGATGAAATTAAGTATAAATGGAAGGTTAATTGATAGATTTTAAAACACAAATACTACAAATACCTGGCCACTGATAGGCCACTCACATTTTATATAGCATATGACATTTTATTTCTGGTTTATTTTTTATCTAGCTGATTTTGTCGACATTAGTGGCTGAAAATCTTAGACACAAATTCGTTTGAAATCTGTATTGTAGTAAGATAACCCATTAAACCATAGGAATGGTTTAATGTTTGCATAAATGTTTGAGAGGTGCATAGGAATGTTTGAGAGGTGCTATTAGACAAAGTATAACTCTGAAAATAGTAAACCATAGTTACAAGTCCAGCATGTAATTAATTTGCTAATTAAAAGAATGCTCAACACTTGTTGATAGAAATTAAAACCCATCAAATTAAAAATCAATTCTAGGGCTTCCTTGGTGGTGCAGTGGTTGAGAGTCCGCCTGCCGATGCAGGGGACACGGGTTCGTGCCCCGGTCCGGGAAGATCCCACATGCCGCGGAGCGGCTGGGCCCGTGAGCCGTGGCCGCTGAGCCTGCGCGTCCGGAGCCTGTGCTCTGCAATGGGAGAGGCCACAGAAGTGAGAGGCCTGCGTACCGCAAAAAAAAAAAAAAAAAAAAAAAAATCAATTCTATTCTAACAAATACTCAAGAGAAGAGTTACAAAAAAAGTTTATAATAAATTAAGCTGATGTATATATAAAGTGGATACAAATTATGGGTGCAGAAAAATTAGGCCAAAATGAGACTTTCCACAGCTCTGACAATATCAGACATATGTGGGTACTGGGTGTTAAAAATGACCATCATTTTGTACAACCTTAATTATTTCTTAGAAATTTTGTTTTGGAGCTCTATATACCTTTGAACAAAGTTATGTAAATTAGATTTTTGTTTTCTCTAGGAAATGGAATTTAAGGATAAAACTTGAATCTGTCAAACTCTGATGAGCACTGGGTTCATAAAATCATATAGTTCTGAGATAAAAGTCTACCTCATGACAATCCCAAACAATGCATAAGAGAGACTTATGAAAAACCAAAGATTTGTACCTTGTAGAAGAAGGTGGGTGGTCTGCAGAAAAGAGGATGGAACAGCCTCATAAAAGAGGAGACTGAGAGACTGCTTATTGTACAGATTTCTAATTCCTACCAAATCTAAATGTGATTTTAACAGGTTTGATACTCGTAAACTAAGTTTCCCTTTTCTTAAGTAAGTTTGAGTATGTTTATTGCAGGTAATATATCCTGTGACATCTCAAAAGATAATTAAAACAGGAGATTGAGAAGATAGTTAAGGAATTAGAGATTCAGTCTTCATGGCTTTTATGTAAAGGAATTAGTTTCATAAGAATATTCTCACCAAAGCACCATTCAATATGACTTCTCCTTCACTGCCATTGAATTTGGCTCCTCTGAATAGATTTTGGTAACTGAACACTCTGTACATGATGGTACATGTATAATCATTTGAAATAAAATGTTATTTTAAAATAATTTAAAAGGTTGAATATTCTTTACTTTGGTGCTTTGGTTCTAAGAAAATTCCATAAGGCCTTGCATTTTTTTGAGAGAAAAAAAATCACCTTTTTAAATTTGACCTTTAATGTGCTACGTTTTGTTTATTTAACTCTCTGAGTTAAAACCTATATGTGGAATAAAGTCATGCTAAAATACTTGGTATTAGAGGCCTATGTGAAATGCTCATGGGTCATTTTAAAATTTCCTAATGAAACTTACATATTTGGATATGTTCTATCTGTATGCTATCAATCATTTCATGTACAGTCATGTGATTTAACACAATGTGACTGATGAAATCTCTCAGGAGCAGTTGTAACTGACAGAACCTAAATTGATGTTTTATGAAAATGTACTCTGGATATGCCTGAAAAGATGTCTTTGATATGGCATCAGGCATTAACATGCTATCTTTATAACTTATGACTTAAAAGGTTAAAAAGTTCAAATATATCTGTAGAGAAGGCAAGATCTCAAAATAACAGGAGTGATTTCATCTTTTTCCTGATGCTCCCGTCTTGACTCTTTTTAAACTCTTTCTTTATATAGAGGAAAATGTTCCTCTATAAAACCAGTCATTTGAATTCACCTGTCCCTAAGTAGCACTTACTTCTTTTCTTTCTGCTCCTATTACTTGTAGGATATTCTAGATATTCTACACCTCAAACCTATAAAAATAAATTAGTATCCTAACTGATATTCTGACTCCAACATATTTTCTCTCTTATATATTCCATATAACAAATATATACATTTAGTGATACCCTGATCATACCTTCCATCACAAAACCTACAGAGATTTTCTCCATAAGTTTCCATGAATAAAAATGAAGGAATCAATTCTCTTGAGAAGACATGCACGTACCCTAGCAGATGGCAAAGATGGCAGGGAGGGGAGGATATATCTATGTATATTTTGAAACTGAATTAACCCATGGTTACATAACAGATAGGCAACTACTCTTTTGGGAAGGTGGATATCATTCAAGAAAGTTTTTTTTTTTTCTCTTGAGAATCTCCATGCATTTGGATAAGGAACTGTGGTCCTGGATATGAGTATGAGAACTGAGAGAGCTGAATTGCTCTAAATGTTAGATTTGGAAGAAGTCAGAGTTCAAAAAAACACCTTAGGAAGGAAGGCATGAGGCTGAGCCTGAAAAACGTGACAGGAGACTATCATCTGAAGTGCAGAAACAAAAGACAAGTATATAAAAATTAATAACAGGTATATGGAATATTTTGTAAATTCACACATGTTGTAAAATGGCTTGTTTTCATTGTGTAGTATCACAATGTGTAGCATCTGTTTTATGACTCTGTCACAAATTATTCACCCATTGTGCTGCTGATGGATATTTGGCTTCTTTCCAGTTTGAAATTACTATTAGTGAAACTGCTATGAACATTCTTATGCATATATATTTATGGACATTACTACTCACTATTTTTGGAAAAATATTTGTAATAGTTTTCAGAAGGTACTTCCAACAGCTGTCCAAAGTGGTTGTAGCAATTTATACTCCTACTAACAATGTAAGAGTGTTTCATCTGTTCCATATCCTCATCAACACTTAGTAATAGCAGACTTTTCAGACTGAGCTATTTTGATGGCAGCATTTCTCACATGAATAATGATGTGAACCATTTTTTCTTTATTGGCCATTTTGAAACTCATATTTGCCAAGTTGACTGTTCAATTCTTTTGTCTATTTAATGGGGTTGACTGTATTCTTTTAGAAAAAATAATTTCATTAGAATTTTAAATATATTTTGGATATGAGATCTTCTTCAGATATACGTACTGCTTGTATCTTCTCCCAGCATGTAGTTTGCATTTATCTTAACTTCCTTAATGGTAATTTTGATGAACAGATTGCTTAATTTTATTGAAGGCTAATTTATCATATTTGTTTTGTTACTGACTTTCATGTCTTTTTAAAGAAATCTTTGTATCAAAGACATAAAGGTTTTCTCATGTGTAGTCATTTAAAGGTTTTTTGTCTTACCTCTTAGAGTTGATCTATGAGGCAGATCAAGTTGGTTTTTGTTTGTTGTGAGGAGTAGTAAATATACAATTTGTCCAGCACCATTTTTTGGAAAGATCAGATTTCTGCATTGAATTGCAGTCATGAATCAGGAGATAATATATATATGTGGATCTGTTTCTGTACACACAATTTGTTGCTCTATTTTGTCTGAATTTGTGTTTTGTAATTAATAACAGTAAGAACTTAAGCATAATTCTAGCTCCTCCATATCGGTAATAACTGGAAAGATTTGCAAATTTTTAAGGTAGGAAAATAATAATGTGTTTATATGCTTACAGGAATGATCCAGCAGAGTCATAAATATTAATGATTAAGGAGGAAGTGAAAGTTTTCTGGAGCAAACTGAGTAAGTGGGAAATGTATAGGTAAAGTGGTTGGCCTTAGCTATGAGAAGGAAAGTTCAAAAAAGTAAAAGGACTGAAAGTACATAGATGTGTGGTGAGAGATTCTCTCAGTGAAATGAGCAGCGACGTCATCAGTTTGATGTGATGATGGGAAACAAGTACTGACATTTGATTTAAGAGGATAAATTATGAAATAATTAACCTAAGAAAGTGGAAAATGTGAATGCCTAAATTCAATGTAGTCTGATTGCCAGCCCTTTATGGGCTTGCTTGAGGTTTTTGATCATGAACTTAAGATGAAAGCAATTCACATGTTTTTCTCATTTATGTTCACCTGTGTAAATACATTTTAGGTTTAACCAGGATTGTGATTTAAGCCAGTGAGTACTATGAAACTAGAAAGGATTTGAGAGCTTTATGTGAGCGGGTGACTATGATGATTTTCCTTGTGATGTAAGGTGGGTAAGTAGGAAGTATGAATATGGAGCAGATCATAGACAGCAAAAACCAGAAAGGATCTAAGTATTGAAGACGGTCCAGATTTATTTTGAGGATTGTTTGAGTTGGGCTATTAAGAGGAAATGAGCTGGAAAATAGAAGGTAATGATCAGAATATGGCACTTTAAATTGAGATAATATACACTCTGCATCTTTCCTTGTCTTCCAACATTCACTGCAGCACCCTATGTATACAATTGACTTAAATGTTGTGTGTGTGTGTGTGTGTGTTCATAAAAATTAAAGGGCAAAGTTTTATAGCTGGACAAATGTGGAGAGCAAGAACAGCCCAAATGTAATGGCATATGATTGCTAAATTGAACTAATTTAGCAGAAGCAGGATTTATGAACCATACATGATTATAAGAACATATGCCTCTTGGGAATTTTCAGAAGGCCTATGGAGGGCAATGCATTTTTTAATATTGCTGCAATAAAAGTTTGAGGACATTTTTTTTTGTATCTCAGAGAAAATAAGTTTTGCTGATAGCTGGGGTACATTTGGAATTTCCGACTGATCCATCAAAGTGAGTCACAGTATTTTTTAACAATAAAGCCCAGATGACAAAACACAGATACAATTAAAATAGTGCTTTACACATAGTAATTATATTATCTGTCGAATGATGTTTTCTAAAAACGCATTGAGAAGATAGCTTAGTTTCATCTACTCCTCTGCCTATGTGTGTCTTCACTAACCCGAAACATAAAGTCAGGGTTGAATAATATTGGGGAGAGTTGTCATACTGAACATTTTTGCTAGATTTTATTAAATATAGTTTCAAAATTTCATAATTTAATAAAATATTTTCATGGTGGTTTTGAGTTAATTTTCTTTGTTCAAAATAATAGTATATTATTTGTGTAAAATTGGAAGATGGAGCAAAATACAGACATATTAGCTACATTAAATATGAAAACTCAATTATATTGGCCACCAAAATATAAATATAAGAAACAATAAAAAGGAAAAGGACAAATAATATACTAGAAAATTATTTATAACACATATACTGGCAAAGAGCAGCATTCCTAATATACAGTGAGTTTCTATAAATTGATGAGATAAAGGTGTACCACGTTATAAAAATCAGTAATTTAATGATTATAGAATGCATTTTGTGTGTGAGCAATTTTGAGATTTTGATTTAATTTTTTTATGAATCATAATGAGGTTTAGCATTGCTTTATGCCTTTCCTTTGGAAAGTGCTTAATCATGTCCCATACCCATGGTACTTTTGAGTTGCTTGTGCTCTTCTTACTAATTCATAGAATGTATTTTTGTATATGTTGATAATGTTTTTTCAATTTTGTATTATGAGAATCTCCTCCAGGTTGTAATTGATCTTTTAATTTTCTTTAGTGTATTTTTGCTTAAGATAGAAAGTTGAAATTTAATTCATCTTTCTTCATATGAATAATAGTTTCTTCCATTTCCATTTATTGACAGGTCCTTACTTGTCCAACCTATCTGACATGTCATTAAAATACCAGACATGCACGGGCTCTCATTTCCATTCTGTGGTTCAGTTTACCTATTCCTGTGCCTTCTCATACTGTCTTAATTAAAATAGGTTCATAACAGGTCTTGACATGTTGGATATAGGGCAAGCCCCAACTCCCTATTCTTCCTTTTAGAAGTGTATTAGTTAGCCAAGAAAAACTGAAATACCTATTAAAGATTCCACATACAAGAATATCTATGGAAACACTATGCACAATAGCAAAAAACAGCATAAATGCACAAAAATTGATGAAGAATAAGCTGTTGAAAGATTCAGCCAGTGGACTGTACACAGCAGTCAGAATGCATTGAATTAGAGACGCTGCAAACACAATGGTTCATTTTATGTGTATTCTTGGCTTGGCCATGTTGCCCAGTTTTTTGTCAGACACTATGTTAGATATTACTGTGAATGTGTTTTGTGGGGGAGATTAACATTTACAATCAATTTACTTTAAGTAAAGCATATTACCCTCCACAGTGTGGGTGAGCCTCATCCAATCAGTTAAAGCCCTTAAAAGCAAGAACTGGGGTTTCCCAGAGAAGGCATTATGCCTTAAGACTATAACATAGAAATCCTGCCCAAGTTTCCAGTCTGCTGGTTGCCCTGTGAATTTCAGATGCAGCACTGCAGATTTGAACATTATCTCAATTTCCAGCCAGCAGACCTGCCTTACAAATTTCAAACTTACCTGCCCTCATAGTCACATGAGCCAATTCCTTAAAATAAACCTCTCCCTCTTTATATATATATATATATATATATATATATATATATATATATATATATATATATATACTATTGGCTCTATTTCTCTGGAGAATACTGAAAAAAACTATGATAAATCTTAGGAATGTAATATATATTAATAAAAGGAAAGAAGAGGACAAAATTTGATTAGTCACAAAAGAAGAAATGCAAATGATCAATAAATTAAAAAATGGTACCTCAGTGGGTAAAAAGGATTATTTTCCTATATTCAAAGGATAAAACAAAAGAAAGACAAACAAAATACGATGATCAATGCCATCTACTAGTGTTAGGAAATCAAGAAAATGGGGAAAGGAAATGTTTCATTATATTGCTGGGGATACTGTGAATTATTACAATTTTATTGGAAATAATTCTGGCATGATCTGTTAACATTAGAAACCAACTTATTTTTTGAACCAACAACTCAACTCCTGAAAATCTATGAAAAAAAAAAAGAAACAACAGGACAATTACTGAATAAATTATATTTACTTTATCTACTCTGTTATATTATGCCACTGTTAAAGACACCAAAAAAGTAGTGATTAGGGTAGTGGGAGAGGTGGTAGTGAGATTATCTGTGTTTTTATACATCTGTATATTTTAGATAAGTAGCATTAAGAATTTGAAATTAAATGTAATAAGAATTACAGAATTACTAAAATATTTAAATTGCTTATTTAACGTATTCATCTAATTAATTTATTGTTAAAGAATTATATGTTCAAATATATTTTGATTATTTTCCCTATCAATAAAACCTGTAGAAAATATTGCCATCTTGAATATGTACTTATCTTTTCTATTTGTATTTCTTTCTTACTAACATTATTTATTTCTTATATTATTTAAAAGTTGTTAGTTTCTTTGAACATTCCATTTTACTTTTTTATTGTCATTTTTTAGAATAAAAGTCCATAAAAACTGAGGAGAAAGAAACAGAAATAAGATAAAAAATTATTGGTTGCTCAGACTGGGTAACGTAGCTACAAACAAGCACTTTGTCATTCAGATGTGTTCTGTTTTCTTTCAGTCAGCACAAAACATGTTAAGCTTTCATGATACTGTGACTTCAATGCTCGTCCATCTAAATGTGGATTCTTTTGGCTTATACCTATTTGAGTAATATTTAGGAAAATATTTATTTTTAAATATCTGGATTTAGATAAGGGTTTGACCAGAAAATAATTAGATGCTTTATTTTTAAGAAGTTATTCAGATATTTCCTTTAAATAACTTCCATTGATGTGTTATTTTTATGATTTAATTTATAAATACTCTATTTCAGGTACTGGGAAAATAAGTCTCTAGGTTTTTATGTTAAAACCATATTAGCACTGACCTTTACTTTTAGTGACTAAAATAAAAAAAATCTCAAAAACATATTTTTTAATGTAAAAACCTGTTTGAAAATGGAAAATATGAACAATATCCTCGTATTTGTCTAAGCCCTGAAAGTTATAGAAACACACTATATATGGCGAGATAAGCAAGGTTAAATATACATACTTTAAACAATTTTTGAAAACTGTGACTTACAATGTAAAATTGTTAAATAAAACAGCCCAATTATCTATTAACAACAGATTAAAGAATGTATTTAAAACATCTAACTACATCACTGTTTTAACCAAACATGCTTTTCACTATGAAAATGTTCATTATTGTAAAGCAATCTGTAGGTGAGTAGTTGTTTCAAATAAAGAATAAATGATGCATTTTCGATGTCAAATTTTAAGTTTGATAAGGAAAACACTGAATTGTGAATAGTGGAAATAACTAAGCCTTTAAAAATTACAAATGAGCAAAATATAATAGGAACCTTTTGTTTAGAGCTGAAACATTGCTGTTTTCAGTTGGTAGTCAGAGACAAGATTGAGCCCATAATTCTGCACTAGAATTTATGGGAATTGACTCTTTTCTGCTCCAGTTATCTGATGGACAATTTGCTGTGCATAATTACGCTACCCTTCCCCCAAATATCTAGATTCTTCTTCAACACTTCAAACTCACACTCATAATAATATGTGTCTTTACATTAAAAAGATTAAATTTATAATGGTTATAAAATGATTTAGAAGACTTTTGGAGTAAGGGTTATATAAACACAAAGCAATGTGAACAGTTATAAGCCTGATTTTCTTTTCGTCTCACATTTTCCCCTAGAGATAGTCAATTTAAGAAATTGAACAATTAGACTCACATTGATAAATAGATGGCTGAATTTGCTTTACAGAAAAAGTTGTTTTTGTGCTTTGTTTCATTTGATAGAGTCAGCGGCATGAAATGCATGGAATTTTATCCTGAAGGTCACATACCAACCTTTTATGAAATTAAACCAGTCGTTCAAATGGAGAAAAGTAGGTTTGTGAACAAATAGCTTTGTCTTCCTGCAAACCTCATGAGAATTCATTCATACTGACTCCTTATCTTAACATGTAATACAATCACCAATTAGTGTCAAAGTTACTGGAGCCATCACATTCCCAGCTGCATTAACCTTACGTACTGGTTCAAGGAAGATGCAATTATTCTTCTTCTAAACTAATCACTAATTTCAAAGTTATTATTAACTAATTTAATCTTTAAATTGGCATAACCTATCAAGCTACATATCAGATTTATTGCTGAAAGGAAAGGAAGACTATTTGGATATATGTGTTAAAACCAAAGCAAGTGGAAAATAGGAATTTTTAAAATTCAGTTGCAGAGAAACCGTGCTTTTAACCTTGTCCAGGTCAGAACCATTGGAAGGAAAAAAAAAAAGACATTATTCATGTCACTGAAGACTAGGGGTAATTTTTCTAATTCCCTGGCATATTAATGACCAACAATGAGTGAGCCCCTTAAGTACCTCATTTATTGTATTAAATATGAAAATCTTTTAGAGATTAGAGAGGAAATTGTTTGAATTAATTAACTGAACTGGTGCTCAAGGGATCTAGTACAAGATTTTCAGACAAAAGCTGGGAATTTACAATAATGACATTTCTTTCATGGTTAGAAAATATAGCACCAGTGGGATTTGGAGGCACTCTTAACATTTTAGCTGATGTCTGTTGAGGGCTTAAGAACCCTCTGAAACCATTTACTTTATTCACTGGAGACTTCTCTCAATTACATTATAAAAGGCATCACATTAAAATAGCCATGAGGCCCACAAATTTCACTATATAAGTGGAATCAGATAACTGGCACAATGAAAATTCAAAATGCAAATGGAAACTATTAAAGTAATAGCATCATTTAAAAAAAATTCTTTTTGCAGGAAAGGTAATGTGTAGATAGATAGAAACAGAACAGTGTTGTACATGGTTAGTTTAATCACATTTTCTCACATTTCTCTTGTGGGTTATCAGTTGCAAATGAGACTCCTCTGTGCTTAAGAATCCATCCATAAGATGATTCTTCAAAGGAATTTGAAAAGCATTTGGTTTACCTGGATTATATAAACTTCAAGGTTAGACTAAAGTGTGCATTTACTGATTTATGTAGCTATCTATAACATATTTCCCCATTCCTCCATTCAGCTATCAATTTATCTATCTATCCATCCATCCATTTATCCCCATCTACTCTAGCTAGAATGGTCTATGGCATATAAAACTATATCTGATATCTGCATTCTTTCTAACAAATGAACTATTTAAAAGTGCTAAATGTTAAAGCAGAATCTGCCTTATTGGATCCAATTTGGTAAGCAATACTCAAGCATTTACATATGTCATGATAACTTTAGTATCTTTCTTTACATACAAAAATCTAAAGTTTAAAAGCTGTTCAGCTCCAAACATCAAATTTGTTCCAGTTTTAACAGTTTATGAACGCCAGAGATTTCTGTGCATTAGTTTTGTATCCTTCAACCTTACCAAATTCATTGATTAGTTGAATGGTGGCATCGTTAGGATTTTCTATATATAGTATCATGTCATCCACAAACAGTGACAGTTTTACTTCTTTTCCAATTTGTATGCCTTTTATTTCTTTTTCCTCTCTGATTGCTGTGGCTAGGACTTCCAAAACTATGTTGAATAATAATAGCAAGAGTGGACATGCTTGTCTTGTTCCTGATCTTAGTAGAAATGCTTTCAGTTTTTTACCATTGAGTATGATGCTTGCTGTGGATTTGTCATATATGGCCTTTATTATGTTGAGGTAGGTTCCCTCTGTGCCCATTTTCTGGAGAGTTTTTATCATAAATGGGTGTTGAATTTTGTCAAAAGCTTTTTCTGCATCTACTGAGATGATCATATGGTTTTTATTCCTTAATTTGTTAATAAATCAGAAAGAGAAATTAAGAAAACAATCCCATTTACCATCACAACAAAAAGAATAAAGTACCTTGGAATAAACCTACCTAAGGAGGCGAAAGACTTGTACTCAGAAAACTATAAAACACTGATGAAAGAAATCAAAGATGGCATAAAAAGGTGGAGAAATATACCATGTTCTTGGATTGGAAGAATCAACATTGTGAAAATGACTATACTACCCAAAGCAATCTACAGATTCCATGCAATCTCTATCAAACTACCAATGGCATTCTTCACAGAATTAGAACAAAAAATTTTACAATTCGTATGGAAACACAAAAGACCCCGAATAGTCAAAGCAATCTTGAGAAAGAAAAATGGAGGAATCAGGCTCCCCGACTTCAAACTGTACCACAAAGCTACAGTAATCAAGACAGTATTGTACTGGCACAAAAACAGAAATATAGATTAGTGATACAGGATAGAAAGCCCAGAGATAAACCCACGCACATATGGTCACCTAATTTACAACAAAGGAGGCAAGAACATACAATGGAGAAAATACAGCCTCTTCAATAAGTGGTGCTGGGGAAAACTGGACAGCTACATGTAAATGAATGAAATTAGAACACTCCCTAACACCATACACAAAAATAAACTCCAAATGGATTAAAAACCTAAATGTAAGACCAGACACTATAAAACTCTTAGAGGAAAACACAGGAAAAACACTTTTTGATAAACCACAGCAAGATCCTTTTTGACCCACCTCCTAGAGTAATGGAAATAAAAACAAAAATAAACAAATGGGACTTAATTAAACTTAAAAGCTTTTGCACAGCAAAGATAACCATAAGACAAAAAGACAACCCTCAGAATGGGAGAAAATATTTGTAAATGAAATAACAAAGGATTAATCTCCAAAATATACAAACAGCTCATGGAGCTCAATATCAAAAAAACAATCCAATTAAGAAATGGGTGGAAGACCTAAATAGACATTTCACCAAGGTAGACATACAGATGACCAAGAGGCACATGAAAAGATGCTCAATATCACTAATTAGTAGAGAAATGCATATCAAAACTATAATGAAGTATCACCTCACATCAGTGAGAATGGCTATTATCAAAAAATCTAGAAACAATAAATGCTGGAAAGGGTGTGTTGTAAAGGGAACCCTCCTGCACTGTTGGTGGGAATGTAAATTGATACAACCACTATGGAAAACAGTAGGGAGGTTCCTTAAAAACCTAAAAATAGAATTACCATATGACCCAGCAATCCCACTACTGGGCATATACCCTGAGAAAACCATAATTCAAGAAGAGACATGTACCACAATGTTCATTGCAGCGTTATTTACAATAGCCAGCATATGGATCCAACCTAAATGTCCATTGACAGATGAATGGATAAAGATGTGGCACATGTATACAATAGAATATTACTCAGCCATAAAAAGTAACGGAATGGAGTTATTATTTGTAGTGAGGTGGATGGACCTAGAGTCTGTCATACAGAGTGAAGTAAGTCAGAAAGACAAAAAACACATACTGTATTCTAATGCATATATATGGAATCTGAAAAAAAAAAGGGTACTGATGAACGTAGTTGCAGGGCAGGAATAAAGATGTGGACATAGAGAATGGACTTAAGGAATGGGATGGGAGGGGGAAGCTGGAGCAAAGTGAGAGTAGCATAGACATATATACACTACCAAATGTCAAATAGTTAGCTAGTGGGAAGCACCAGCATAGCACAGGGATGTCAGCTTAGTGCTTTGTGATGACCTAGAGGGGTGGGATAGGGAGTATGGGAGGGAGGCTCAAGAGGGAGGAGATACGGGGACATATGTATGCATATGGCTGATTCACTTTGGTGTACAATAGAAACTAACACTGTATTGTGAAGCAATTATACTCTAATAAAGATCTATTAAAAATAGTTTATGAACATATAATTTACATAAATTCCACATAATTAAAGTATAAAATTTGTTAAGTATTGACATATGTACATATCCATGAAAACATCACCACAATCAAGATAATATATCCATCACCACAAAATTTCCTCATGAACCTTCAAAATCCCTCTCTCTTTCCTTCACTAGAATCTTACCACCCCCATCCCCAGGCAACTTCTGATTTGCTTTCTGTCACTAATAGATTATTTTACATTTCCTAGAAATTTATTTAAAAGGAATCTTACAATTTGCACTCATTTGTCTTGTTTCTTTCAATCATTTTCTTGAGATAGATCCATGTTGTAGTTTGTATCAATAGTTCATTATTTTTATTACTGACTAGTTTATTACAACTAAAACTGTCATTTTATTAATGACAGTTCATTTTTCCATTCTTTTATTGATAGACATGGGGCTGTCATCAGTTTTTGACTTTGAACATTCATATGAAGTTTTATAAGGATATATGCTTTTATTTTTCTCTTATAATTTTAGGTTTTCCATTTAGGTGTAATATTCATTTTGAATTGTTTTTTGAATATGGTGCCAGGCATAAATCAAATGTTGTGGGGTTTTTTCTTGCATGGCCAATTTTGCATAAGCCAACTGCTTCAACAATATTTTTTTAAAAACTCCTTTCTCCAGTGAATTGCCTTTCACTTTTGCTTAAAATCAATTGATCATGTATGTATAATCTGATTCTGTTCCATTTGTCTATTTATTTACCAACATCATATGTAGTGTAGCTTTATAATAAATCTTGAAGGCAGGCAATTCTGATTCTCTATCTTTGTTTTTAATTTTCTGAGTTGTTTTAGCTATGTGTACTTTGCTTTGCTGTATTACTTTTAGAACCAGTTTGAAATTTTCTACCAAAATATCTGCTGATAATTGGAGTAAAATTGCATTGAATCTATAGATCAATCTGAGGAGAATTTAAATCTTAAAGTTACTGCATCCTTCAATCCATGAACACGTATATCTCTCCATTTATTTAGGTGTTCTTTAATTTATTTCAGTGATGTTTTGTAATTTTCAGCATCTAGGTCTTTTATATCTTTTGTCAAAATAGAGTCCTAAATATCCTGTATTTTTTGGTACTCTTGTAAGTGGAATTATCTTTAATCTGAATTTTGGTCATTGCTAATAGAGAGAGATATAATTGGTTTTATATGTTAATTCTTACAACTTTGCCAAATTCATTTATTAATTCTAGTAACATTTTTATAGATTCCAACAGATTTTCTATATAATGATAATTTTGTTTGGGAATAAAGACAGGTATGCTTCTTACTTTACAAAATGGATATTTTAAAATTATTTTTCTTATCTAGTAGCACTGACAAGATCAGCCAGTACGATGCTGAATGGAAGTGGTAAGGACAGACATTCTTGGCTTCTTTCTAGTTAGGGGGAACACATTCATTGTTTCCATCATTAAGTATGATGTTAACTGTAGGTTTTTTCACAGAAGCCTTTAGCAGGTTAAGGAAGTCCCCCTCTATTCTAACTTTGCTGAGAGAGGGTTTTTTTGTGGTTTTTTTTTAAATAGCAGGATCAGATGTTGGACTTTTTTTTACATGCTTTTTCTGTGTCAACTGACTCAATCATATGGCTCTCCTCTTGTAATTTTTTAATGTATCAAATTACATAGATTCACTTTTGGACATCAAATCAAACCTGCATTTCTGGGGTAAACCACTTGATTGTGTTATAGTATCCTTTATATATAATGTTGAGTTCAATTTGCTAAAATTTTGCTTAGGATTTATCCTTTATATGCAAGAGAAATATTTTCTTGTATCATCTTTATCTGGTTTTGGTATCAGGATGATGTTGGCCTCATAGAATAAGTTGAGAATTATTCTCTCTTCTTCAGTTTTCTTGAAAATTGTTTTAGAAACCATCTGTACCTAGAATTTTTTCTGTGGGAAGATTTTTTAAATACAAACTATTTGATAGATTCTAAGCTAAATAGATGATCTACTTCTTTTTGAGTGACTGCTGGTAGTTTGTTGTTTTGGGGGTATTGATCTCATCAAAGTTGCCAAATTTATAGGCATGAAGTTGTTCTCAATATCCACTTATTATCCTTTTAATAGCTATTGAATTTGCAAATCTGCAATAATATCACCTCACTCATTATTGATATTGGTAATTTGAGTTTGACTGCATGAGTGGTTAATATAGTGGAATAAAGTGCACTAAAGTTTTTTAAAAACAATATAATTTTCAAATAGAATTTATAGAACTACATGTATTGAAATGGAAATATATCAAGAATTATTGACAAGTTAAGAAAAAACAATTTTCACAACTCTTTTCAGAAATTATAAAACTATCTAAAGTAAAAAATCTTCTTATGTCAAAACTCTTTCATGTCAAAACATGACAAAATTTTGGATAAGGCATAAAAATAAATTTTTTAATATTTAGTTGAGTTCAAAAAAATTAAATATTTAGTTAACAATAACATAAAGTTCCCAGGAAATCAAAACAAAGAGTGAAGTAAAAATCAAAGAAATTTAGAAAGAACTGGTGTCCAAAGGGATGTGACAGTCTTAGTAAAGAAGAAACTGAGATTTTAGATATTGTACATATAGTGAGTCATCAGACACAGAAAATAGCAAGGTTAGGTTTCCAAGAACTTCAAGTAATGTGATTAATAATCAGAATCTGTGAAATAACTATGTTAAAGTAGTTAAAATCGTGAAGAAAATTTTAAAGCTTAGAACAAAAATCATTATCAAAAAAATACAAATAGGGCTTCCCTGGTGGCGCAGTGGTTGAGAGTCCGCCTGCCGATGCAGGGTTCGTGCCCTGGTCTGGGAGGATTCCACATGCCACAGAGCGGCTGGACCCGTGAGCCATGGTCGCTGAGCCTGCGCGTCTGGAGCCTGTGCTCCATGACGGGAGAGGCCACAACAGTGAGAGGCCCGTGTACTGCAAAAAAAAAAAAATACAGACAGATATTAAAGAATAAAAAATAAATCTTCCCAAAATCAAAATAAAGGGAAAATAAGTGATTTGGAAGAAAAATGTATACATGTTATCCATAATATAATACAGAGTTTAAAAGTATTAAATATCTGAATAAAACAATTAAAATATTTGAACGACATTACAAACAAACAAATTAAAGATATCCAGGAAAAAGAAAAAAAAGATACCTTTATAGGGGAGAAGTAAGACTGATAGCTGACCTAACTGAAATGAGAAAGCCAGAAGACAGTGGAAGGATATTGCTAAAATAGTGAAAGAAAAAACTGCCAATCTAGAATTCCTTGGCAGGGATGCTGGCAAGAATCCCAAGAGAAAATGCTAATATACTAGTAAGATATCTCTTTGAAGATTGGGAAAACATATGCCCTATGCTAAATGAATTAATTCTAGAAATACAGTATTAAGTATTGAGAAAAATTGAGAGGTAGAGTGGTAAAATAGAAGCCAGAAAATCAGCCAGCCAACTAATTTCTGCAGAAAGTTCTGAAAGAAAATCTGTTTGCCAAAGCAGTAAGGGATAATCTGGTGAGATGGCACCAGCATAATTCAGAAGCTGAGTGGTTCTAGTCTGCATGCCAGGGTTAATAGCAGGAGATGCTGTTATAATGGAATCCCTGACTACAGTGGTATGATCTCAAAGTTATAGCATCCAGGTGGTGGTGTTGCTTAAACATCAGAATCAAGGTGGGTGCAATTATTGTAATGGGCATCATGATCACAGGGGCAGTCATGGACTTGTGACCTGCAGACAATGGTAGGATTGGTTAATTATACAGAGTGTTCCTAGAGGCAAGATAGATGTGCAGCTGCCGAAGGTATTGCAAAATTCATGTAATCAAAAGAAATCAGGGATGCATGACCAGAAAGCTGAGCCAGTTCTCAGACCATTAAGTGTTTCACTAAATGAGAGGATATGTCCTGATAAGGAAGGACCCTACAGTTTGACAATAAGTGTATTCAATAGTAATCTCTCCAGTCATTCAGAGATGGGACCTATTTACTTGATGAGGTGGTAGATTTTATGTGCCAACTTAGGCCACAGTGCCCAGACATACGGTTAAACATTATTCTATATAGTGAGCCAATTGCCAGTTCCCTTCAATCTTTCTCTGTCTCTCTCTCTATATATATACATATATATATGGTTCTGTTTCTTTGGAGAACACTAATACATTTGGGAAACTGTTCTTTGGTCATCTTATTGGGGTTATGACTAGTAGGGGCATAACAGTAGTATTAATATACTGTACTGGTAATATTCTTTATATTGACCTACAATTTAGAGGAGGAGTATTTATTTATGAAAATGTACAGACCATATACTTATCATTTGCTGTGCCACTTTATTTTAATACAATTTTGCATACTTATTTTACAACAGAAGTGTAGAAGATAGATTTTTTTTTATCATGTACCTAATAGGTATTATAGAAAGAGTGAAAAAATAGAAGTAATATTTACACAGTTGATAGCAGAAATATTCTAAGAATATTTGAAAGACATGAATGCTTAGACTCAAGAAACAAATGAACCACTGGGTAGCATATATCAAAAGGAGTGTGCATAAGCTTTTGAAGTGAAGCTTCAGGGAAGTAAAAGACAAAGAGAAGATTAAAAAAAAATAAAGCCAATGAAAACAATATAGATAAACAGGTTCCTTAAAGTTAGCAATAAAATCTTAAATGAAATAAAAATATGTATGCAAAAAATTCTTTAAAATCTGTATTCTTTACCCACTCGCCCTTCTCTCAGGCCCAAGGCTCAACTGATATCACTCTACTTAATTGGCACAGTTTAAAATTGTAAAGTTTTAGCACTGGAAGGGACATTAGAGATCATCTAATCTTATTCTCTCATTTTAGGATTCAGCCTAGAGATTAAAATACTGGCCATAATCCCAGAGTTAATTTGTTGAATAGTGAAGTCCACAGTAAATGCAAGTCATCTGACACCCAATCCTATGCTCTTTCAACTACACCACATTGTTTCCCGTTCATATGGGATTTGTTCTATACCACCCAAATTCTTGCTGAAAAAAAGAAAGGTAACATTAACATATTATCATTAGAAGAGAGAGCTGAAAAATTTTGATGAACAAAAAAATGAAGCTGTCACCAAGTGATAAATAATTGAAGATTAACTTTAAGAAGAAAAATATTGAACCCTGGATGGAATGTAATGTAAGAGTAAATGTTGGATGAAAGATAAATCAGTCACTCTGTTAGTCAGTAAAATATGTCATATGCTAGCTGGTGATAAGTACTATGGAAGAAAATAAAGCAGGAGAGGAAGATGTGGAAGGGGTATTGTGCAATTTTAAATAACATGCACAGGTTAAGGTCTTACTTTGAAGGTAATGTTTAAGAAAAGAAAGAATAATAATAAAGGAACAAAGAAACTATGTGGATAATTGAATAAAGAACATTTCAAGAAGAGAGTGTTGTGCAGACCAGGGAGAAGACCCTAAAGCAGGAGAATCTCTGCTGTGTCCCTGGAACTTCCACAAAGACAGAGGGTCTGGGTAAATTGGGAGAGGAATACTAGGAAATGAGGTGAGCAAATTAAAATCACACCAGATCTTGTAGGAGCTTATAGACCAAGGTAAAGAGTCACTTTTTACTAAGACTATAATGGGAAGAGGTTTTAACAGTGAATGACACTGTTCCACCTTTGAGAATATAAAGGGCAAGGACTGAAGAAGGAGACTAGTTCAAGGGCACCTGGCTCAGAATCAGGTGGTGGCAGTGGTGGAGGTAAGAAGAGGCTGAATACATACTGGATATATATTTTTTAAGTAGTGTTGATAGTATTTGTTGAGGGAGTGTGCATAAGGTATAAAGGATAATTCCATGAGTTTGGCCGTGGGAAACAGGAAAGAAGAGATGAAGTTGACACTACCTGAAATGGAGAACCCACAGGAATAGCAATTTGGGGGATAAATATCAGAAGCTCAGTTTTGGGCATTTTATATTGAGATGTCTGCTAGATATTCAAGTAGAGATTTCAAGCAGGCAAAATGATAATTAGACAAGTCACCGAAGTGGAAACGCAATTAAAATATCAATGAGATAGTATTTCCCACTCTGGAGAGTTGAAAAAAATCCTGACAATTCCACACATTATCAATAATGTGAAAGAAAGATTATTTGACTTATTTGAAATATAAATTGTTACAACACCTTCAGTTAGGAATATGGCCGAATCCAGAAAGTTGCAGAGACTTGTTCCTCATGATCCAGGATTCATTCTTTTGTCTGAAATATTTTGTAATGATATAAAATTAAATAGGGGCAACCTTGGGGAGGAACAAGTTTTAGAATGTGAATGTAATTAAACCTCTCTTAACTACATGGAATTAGTGGATACCAGTTTTTATAAAGAGGAAAGTAAAAATGTATTTTCAAGTACTATATTTATTTGAACAAAGAGAAATGTTTGAAAGGATACACATGAAATGTTCATTACTGGTTACTTAAAGATGGTAGGATTATGGAACTGGAGATTGTAAGACTGAATTTTTATCTGTCACTATTAATAGAAATGTTGTTAATCATTTAGGAACATTTTGGAATGAAAGGTAGATTTTAAAACATTGTATTTGCAACATAATCACTTAAATTTTAAAAAATTATATTTATTGTGCTCCCATTGATAAAAATATTGCTGAAATAGATTACAAACAAAACAATATGAAGTATTGCTTGTAAATCTGCTAAATTTATTTCATATGACTAGCAAAACTCATTCAAAAGTATGTTAATCACTAGAAGCAGGATAGATTATTTATTTGACATATTTATGTGACAGAAATGATCATTATATTCTTAAAGATCTATCAAGAATTTTGTATTATTTTCCCAATGAAATCAAATTTAGATTTCATTGAATAACTCTGATTGAGCACCTAGGTCCTACGGGATGTTTTTGAAAAGAATCCTTTTTATTTGGTGTCTTACCAGAACTAGATTATTTATAAGGAGACAAATTCAATAATATTATATATTAAATTTTTAAAAGGAAACAGATTTTACTGTCCTTCTCTTTACAAACATGGGTAAAGCATTCCATTGCCAGAGTTGATAGAAATTCACTACGCTGCTACAAGGAAAAATTTTGGTCCGTAGCACTTAGAACTGAATAAAACATCATAGTCTGAGCAGTACCTGTACATGAAAGGCTAAGCCAGGAAAACTTCACCATCTACTTTTGGGGGAGTCTGCCAGTCAGCAACAAATGCACACCAGGTAAGACTGCATGACTGAAGCTCAGTGAAATGATGGCATATTTTTAACTTAGCTTTTTTCTCCATTTAAAGAGGCATGACTGAGTTCTGTGTTCATGTTTTCATAAAATGATGGCTAAATAGCACCAGCTAGAGCCAAGAACAGAGAAGGAAAGTATCCCTATATGTTCCTATGTGTTTCTGCCATCAATGCCTCTGCTATTCCCATCTTGGACCTATTTTGAATAAATCCTGCCAAATATTCAGAACTGTGCCAGACTAGATAGAAGCTCTTTTATGAACCATTGACCTCTCAGACTCAGGATTGTATCCATGAATGACTAGACCTCTCAGGCAATATCCTTCCAGTACTGTGGTGAGAGAAGAGAAATACTGTCATATCTAGGAATCAACAAAGTGGAAGGAATTCAAAAAGTCATTTAGTTTAATCACACTATAATTTATATTTTAAAGACCACATGAAGGAAAATATCACACTAGTGTCAAATCTACTTGGCTATATTCTTTTGCCCTGTAAATAGTCATTCTGACTTCTTACAAATAAGAGAAACTTTCTTATTCTTGGTCAAGAAATTGTTAGAGATTATCTTCTTAATTATGATCTATTTCTCCCAATCAGTGTTGTAGGATTCGATTCTTTGATCACATCTATTTTCTAAACGAGTCTCCTAAAGTTATGGACTAATTCATAAGTGTGTTTGTAATTTTTTAAAAAAATCCATCAATAACATAGTTCACACTTAAATACTATGTGGTAATTTTTTAAGAATGGTAACATTTTATTTTAAACATACTGAAATATTTTAAACACATTGAAATAGTTTATTTTTCATCAACCTTATAGGTAAAATGTATCTTTAAATTAATGGTGAATTTTGGTTTTTGTTACATTTATGGAAGTTTTCTCTTTTACACTATTTTCATCCCCTTGTAAATTCTTAAGTGTGAACCTCAGAATTAGATTAAACCTGAGGGTTTCCTTCAGTAGCATTTCATTGACTGACTACACTTTGTTAGGCACTGGGCTATGCAATAGGGCTGCAACCACTAATAAGTTATGATCATTGTGTTTCAGTGAAGAATAGTATGATTAGAGAGAGAAACATGTAGCTAAGTGGTCAAAATCTCAATTGCTTCAATGGACAGTGAGAGACCATAAAATGCTTAGAATATAGCCACTTCTTTCATCTGCTTGAAAGATTTTTTGAGGACCATAAGTACATTCCTGTTTTCTTCCTTTAGAATAAAAGAAGTTCATTCACCTTTTCTTCTTTTGGAATGCCATTATGTATTTGAATTTTGTTGTGAGGAAATAAAATGTGACTTTTCTTTCTCTTTTTAAATTTTATTGGAGTATAGCTGATTTAAAATGTTGTGTTAGTTTCAGGTGTATAGCAAAATGAATCAGTTATACATACATATATATCTCCACTGTTTTTTGTTTGTTTGACTTTTCAATATTTTCAAATTAAAGTACTGTTTAGATATCAGGATGGCTGGCGATGGCAATCGTATCAGCCAAATATAAAAATACTCAAACTCAGACATATTAAAAGCATCATCATGAGCATTCATGGTTGAGCTAACCAAGAGAAGTACTTGGGTTTCAGATTGATACGTATATGTAGCCATTAATTTTGTATGTCCAAACCGAGTGTGTATCTGATATGTGACCTGCTGAGATATGGCAGGAGGGTTGGAGGGTGACAATAAGAGTAAAACTGAGCTACACTGAAAACTTGAAAGAGAAAAGAGGGACTGTGCTTACTCTGACAAATCAGCATTTTTACAGTGGTGTTTTCCAAAACATACTCTATTTCCAGCAAAAGTTGAGATGTCACAAAACGTTACGACATGTAGTTTCGTGGTCAAGTAACTTAAACCTGCATTAAACAATCTTGAATAGTTTTCTTTAGAGCAAGATTGTAATAGATACTTGCTATAATAATTTGAAACAGAGCGACGACTTGGACCATGGTAGCAAAATAAACTAATGGTAGGAAATATTAAACCAGCATATACTTTGAAGTTAAAAAGAATTTCTGATGGATTGTCTGGAATATCAGAAAAAAGAGGCATGTGAAGTATGGCTCTAAGAAGTTTCTTCCTGAGCAAAGGGAAGGATCATATGTCATTTACCATAAGGAAGAAGGACAGAGGAAAGATTGGGGGGATAGAACAAAAGAGTTCATTTTAGAACATATTAAGTATAAATTGTGTGTAAGGCACCCAAGTGGAGGTGTCAAGTTGTCATGGATATGAGTCTGACGGCTTGAGAGAAGCTTGTGGTACAGACATAAATTTTGGTGTCGTTGGCATATATACACAGTACTTAAGGCCATTAGGTGATGGGCTCTCCCTCCCTTCTGTCCTTCCAGAAATGAATATGGACAGAGGAGGGGAGCACAGGGACTGAATCCTGAGGCACTCCTATGTTTACGGACTGGCGAGGCGCAAACCTAGGAAGAAAACTGGGGAGAATCAAAGAGAGCTGCCTCCCAGCAGCCAGATGAAGAAAGTTTTTTAAAAACAATGGAATGTTGAGCCGAATATTTGGTAGGGTTAATATTTTGTGGAACAAAGTATAGGCAGGTCTTCCGCAGTTCAAGAAGAAAGTTGATTATTGACAGTTATTATAGCTTACTGTGAAGAAGCAAATTTTATAGGAAGATCTGGGCAACACTGTCGGGAAGGTAGCCACATAAACACGTCTTCCCCTTGTGGTCAGGGTGGGTGCAGTAGAGCTAGGGAAGCTAGCAGAAAGAATGGGGAACTGACAAATCCAGGAAGACATCAGTCAGTAATAAAGATGGTGTTGAAAGGGATCCAGAGAGAAGTGGTAAAGCTTTCCAAACGTGTGTTTATGTAACGTTTTCCCTTTGTGCATTGTGACACCTACACTTACCCCACTGGGTTTTATTGATTCCTCCTTTTCTTCCATTCTCAGGAAGGCACTGTTACATGGCTATCCACATGAAGCCTATGTTAACTTTTTCTTGCTTGCAAACTCCCCTCACTCCCTCCGCCCAGACACATACACCTGATAAAGGATCCAGGTTCCTTGACAGATTTACTCCATCTTTGCTACAGTTAACAGGGAAAGGTAATTATATAATTTATATTTTCTTTTGTCAAAGAGAAAGATGAACTATTTTATGTTTAATTAACATGAAGATTATAGAAAATTAAATATTATATAATGGATAAGTATATCAAATATTATAATTATATGTCATTCACTTTGGGTATCATGAAAGATCATTTACTTGAGTAACACAATTATGTGGTCTGAACTTTATCCCCATGACATACATGAAGATGTGAAAAGGCAAAGATGACAAAAGATTTCTATTAAAACAAGTAACAGTTGTATTTCATGATGTAAAAAATTTAAAAGTAGCATTTTATATGCAAAGCAAACATAGTTTCCTCTTCTATGGATATTTATATCAAGAAAACTCAATTCTAAAGCAGTAGTTCGTTCTGTAAATGCTGGGATTTTGTTTATTTTCTAGACTATTACATGTGTGAAGCTATTTAACTTTTTTTAAAAAAATTTTATTTATTTATTTATTTATGGCTGTGTTGGGTCTTTGTTTCTGTGCGAGAGCTTTCTCTAGTTGTGGCAAGTGGGGGCCACTCTTCATCACGGTGCGTGGGCCTCTCACTATCGCAGCCTCTCTTGTTGCGGAGCACAGGCTCCAGACACGCAGGTTCAGTAATTGTGGCTCATGGGCCTAGTTGCTCCACGGCATGTGGGATCTTTCCAGACCAGGGCTTGAACCTGTGTCCCCTGCATTGGCAGGCAGATTCTCAACCACTGCACCACCAGGGAAGCCCTTAACTTTTTTTTTTAATAAGAGGTTTTTTTAAATTAATTAATAAACTTTAGTTTTGGTTGCATTGGGTCTTCGTTGCCGTGCAGGGGCTTTCTCTATATGCGGCGAGCAGGGGCTACTCTTAGTTGTCGTGTGCGGGTTTCTCATTGCGGTGGCTTCTCTTGTTGTGGAGCACAGGCTCTAGGTGCGTGGGTTTCAGTAATTGTGGCATGTGGGCTCAGTAGTTGTGGCTCACGGGCCCTAGAGCGCAGGCTCAGTAGTTGTGCTGCATGGGCTTAGCTGCTCCATGGCATGTGGGATCTTCCCAGATGAGGGTTCGAACCCGTATCCCCTGCACTGGCAGGCAGATTCTTAACCACTGCGCCATTAGGGAAGTCTGAGGCTATTTAACTTTGAGAAACATCCTTCAGGCTGTGTTCCAAAGTGTAATAACTAGAATTATTTATATTTATAAAACAACAAATAAAATTTTAGTTAAGCTGCAATATATTAGAAGGATATCAGAATGCCCAGGATCTGGATATCTCCCAGAATGGAAAAGACAATTCAGTTCCTATTTTTTCTTGCTTTCTTACAAATATGGAAGTTATATATGATCTTGGAAGTAATCAACATTTTTCTAACATCTGCCTTATATTGACAATTACAATTTCCTAGCCTTTTTATTGACAGGTATATTTCAAAGCATAATTTGTTAGACACCTAGAGAAATAAGCACATATTTGTTGAATTACTAAATAAAAAATAATAATGGGGAAAAATGAGCACTCTGAAAAGAACTTTGCTCTGTCAACTCATAGCCGTATTCTTTTGCTGTTTGGATCTTCTTCCTTCTGGAGAGAAGTTGCTCCGAGAGTGAGTGAAACATAGGATGCCATGAGTTGCTCATGTAGGAGGTTTCCCCTCTGACTGATTGTGACATTCTCTGGTCTGTGGGCTGGCATAGTCACTTGATAACCTCTTTATTCCCTATAGATTTCAGCTACTTCCCCCAAGAAAGATAAGCATCCTGTTTAGTAGCCTTAGCAAGGGTGTATTAGCTCCCTAGGTATCATTTTTATGTTTTCTTACTGTAACACATAATACATCAGCATATTGTGGGGTCAGGGCAGTCCATTTACAATTTTAAACCTTGTATGTGGAGTGATAATTGTGAAAGTTATTGTTGGTTGAAAAAGTTGATTTTTCATAGGTTCGTCATAAATATATAAGTACTCAGATTAATTATTAACTTAAAATAATCTTCCTTTTATAGTCATGTCTTCATTATTCTGCACAATGTAGTTCAGCTGAAACAATAAATGAATACAGATATTATTATAGTGTTTCTGTCATATTCATATGTGGTCCAAAATATTTTTACATCTGTAAAATCTGTAAACTTGCTTAAATATCAGTCTTCTTCTCTCTGTCCTCCTCTCCTCATCCTTCTCTTTCTCATCCTTGTCTTCTAGTCCTTCCTTCCTCTCTGCTTTACATCTGACATTTAGATTCTTCCTATTGACCTTCATTAATTAGTGGCCTAATATTTATATAATTTAAAACACATAAACAAACAAAAGCAATCTAAATGAACAGAAACATCTTATACTCTCTATTCACCTGGACATTTTTTTTTCATCCTTATAGTCTTGGCTCTAATAATACTTATGTACTATACATATATACATTACACGTGTATTGGGGGTAAATGTATTTTAATAATGTGTGCAAAACCCCATATATATATGGGTATATATATATGTGTGTGTGTGTGTATGTATATAAACATGTATTGATTGGAAGTGATAAAAATTAGAGTAATAATTCCATATATTCCTGAAATCAAATGCATACACCATAGAGAAAAATTGATGATTGATTGTAAAATTTTCATATAAGTTTCCAGTTTTTCCTCACAGGGAAAACTGAGAAAATTATTGGGATGAGTAAGAGAATAGTATCTTTTATGATAGTTTCTTTTATTATCTGCTTTCTGTTAATCCTTTGCTATATGTTACAGCCATTCTTGTCCCACACTCTTTTCTCCTGGAATTGTGTGTGTTTATTTTTAGGTCACTTTTTACGTTGTTTTTAAGCTTTGTGCCTGCAAATACTCAAAGTTTTCTTTAAGTGTAGTCTTAAACAATGGACTCTCTAGAAAAGTTTCTTCCTGCAACTATATACCTGAAAATATTTGCAGTTACTCCTTTAGTGAGTCAGTTACCATTTCTTACCATCAGTTCCCTCATCTGTATGATACAAATAGCATATTTAACTAGGGGTGAGGACTAGAAAAAATTCATATAAAGCCCCAGAAGAAAAGAAGGCATTCAATAAATAGTCACTATCTCAATTATTAAAAGAGCAAAGGATGTGGAAAATGGAAGTTGAGTTTTACATAAGTGACTTTGTGGGAAGTTAACTTTCATTAGAAATGAAGAGGGTCTTTAGTACGCAGATTCTGAAATAAACATCTGTAGTTTCTTAGGCTGCAACAAAGGCAAACTGTTTCAGGATGAAGAATTTCTGCTGTTCAAAGATGACTTTTAAAACATTTAAATATTGACATTATTAGTTCAGGAGCACTGGATAGATGCATCCCTTTGGAGACATCAGTGGGGCCTTCGTTTCCTCCAAAGAGTCTAAGCCTTAAATGTTTAAATGCAGTTAGATGATTTAAAATTTGAAGAAGAGAGAATTTTATTTTTTAATGATGTGCACCACTTAGTTTACTCTATTTTTGTATTAGTACTTATTGCAAATTCCCCAAACACACTTAGTTATCATTTCTGGATCTTTTCTCTGGTGATTTATAAAAGTAATTTCCAAGAGGTATCTAGCGATAACTTTCCTATGGGGCGCAGGGTCTATGCAAAACATATATATATGCGCCAGGGTGATTCTCAGCAAAATATTTGATGGAGGCAATATTTTTTTAAGTTATATCTCTTTTGCAGTCCAAGGAACTCTCATTGTGGAGCTCTTTGAGGTCTGTTCATTGCAGGAGGTCCCCTGGATCTGGGGTCATTTATCGAGTACCTATTATGTGCTGGCGTTATACTTGGGTCTCATTGTTCATTAACATAGTAAGTGTTTGGAGAGAATTTGCACAGCATATTATGAGAACCTATAGGAAAATCATCCAATCAAGATTGAGGGAAAGGTTGAGCAAAGGTGGGCATGAAAGCCTTTATGGAAATAGCCCTCAGTTACATCTTAAATCATGATTAGAGTTCATTTAACTGACAGGGGATTTGTTGAGGCAATAGAAACAAAAAAATTTGATATAGCTAAATAATGATATGTAAATAGAAAACAGTGATTAAAAAAAGAATACATGACTAAGCAAAGCCTAAATTAGCAAAGACTTTAGAGTCCATGCCAAGAACATCTATTTTATTTTGTTGCAGATGGTGGTAAATCACACTGTAATATTTAAAGAAGGTTGAATATATAAATTTGTCTCTTTCTCATTCCTATCCCAAAATGCATGGCTGCCCCTTTTAATACTCAGGCATATCCTTTTGGGAAATAACTTCTTAAACTATCTCATATGAAGTTGCTAATGGGACATTTCTCCTTTTAGTGATGTTTGTAATTTAACAGATTCCCAGAGGTACACTGTCTTTGCTCAAAGAAACAGTTTCTATTGGTGAATAATAAATGTACCATAAAAGAAATGTAGGATTATTATTTGAGATAAGACAAACTGTTCTTTCATTCCTCAACTAAAATCCATCCCTCCCCCATTCCGTGTCTACCCTCTTGGTCTATATGAAATCTATATGATTTCACTCGGTAACCACCACGAATCCTTCACTGATTGCAGAAGATGCTATATTCTGTGTGCATCAATCCCTGACTTCTTCCCAGCTCCAGCTACATCACAAGTGCTTGGTTTGTGGTATGTCAGTGCTGGGAGGTGGAGGACAAGCAACTCCAGGGTGATGCCACTGCATAGCAGCATTCTCCACTGAGCAATCAGCCAGAGCAAGTTCAAAATAGATGGCAGCTGCATTACTGTCACATTTGGGGTGGCTCTAAAACATAGCTAAGATGGACAAGTTTCCTAGTGGGTAGAGCTGTAAGTGATATACCTGGTAATCCATTTTGCGTGCAAAGAGAAATGGGCTAAGATAACAATATGTACAGGTTCCTGGAAAGTGGTTAAAGGCAGGAGGCTGGGAAGAAAAATGACTGGAGGCTTAGAGATAAGGGAATTAGGGTATAGGCATGTGAGCAGACATATGGGCATGAAGTATGATGATATTGTATTTACATGGTAATCTCTCCCAGAATGCATCCATCAATTAGAAGATACTCAATATGCAAAAAGAATTAACATTAGCTTATCTTCATTGGCTATCTCAGATCAGGTATAATAAAGTGGCCACAGTGGCAGATATGGAGGGTATGTAGCATCGACTACTAGCATCCACCCACTAGCATCGACTCTCATTTACTGAGGTGAACATGGCTAATGTCTCTGAATATTCAACCTGCAAGCTATAGAGACAAATGGTGATCCCCTAACACAGCATCATTTCTTAAGGATGACTCAGTTACTTGTTGGCTATTAAACCCCTCCCATTTCAGAAGGGCCATCAGTTTGTCCTCAGAGAGATAGATACCTCTTCTGGGTATGGGTTTGCCTTTTCATCCCATAGAACCTCAGTCAGAATCTCTACTGAGGGGCTAATTAAATAACTGCTTTTACAGGCACAGAATCCCACATAACGTAGCATCTAATCCAGTGGCCCACTACACAAAGAAAGAGATACGAGAATAGACTATGACTAGAAGATGCACTGTTTGTATTATATAATACACCATCTAGCTGCTGTTACCCTAACTGAGTGCTAGAATACCCAACTGGAGACACAGGTGAAGCACCTACTTGGAGGCAATATTCTGAAAGATGAGGTGCCCTCAGAATTCAGTATACATATTAAACCATGGGTGTCTATAGTGTGCTGTATCTCAAGAAGTAGATTCCATGGGTTTAGGAACCAAGTGGTAAAAGGAGTGCTGCCTACACTTACCAACGTTCTTAACGATCACTGTCTGGGAGGAATGGATCTGTGGGACGAGTGGTAGACTGTGGCAGCAGTGGAAATGTGCTGCTCAACCTCCATCAAAGAAAATGGCTGCAGGGAGCATAGTTGATGACAGACCTGTTACCATCCTTGTGAAACCACCATAATGTTCACATAAGGACCACACTTCCACCAGGCTGCTGTCAGCCAGTGACTGAGCATGGCAGGGTACCAATGCTAGCCCCTCTCTGTGGGACATGGAACTCCTCTCATGTCCACTTTGGCTGTGGAACTCTCCCATTAATCTGGCCAAAACTTTCTTAGAACTGTCCAGTAGTCTGAGACTCTCTTGCCCAGTCCTGTCTTACACTGCTCTCAGATACGCATCATAGTATGGAGGCTCCCCCAGTGTTCTTCCTCTGCTTTATTCTTAACATAATATCACCCCGTGAACCTCCCGCATTTCTAACCCCATCTCGGTATCTGCCTCTCACGGGACCTGAATAAACACAGTGGTCGACTGCTGAATGATCATCTGTTATGTGTCAAAAGAAGCTCCTAAAGCATGCCTCATTTTACATTTTAATATATGACTACAAATATGTTCACTGAGATTACAATCGTCTTTTCTCTCAGAAGTTTCCATTTGCTGGAAAGCACTTCTTTTAAAAGTGGTTACCTCAAAGTTGTAGATAATTGCAATAAATATGTTATAGAAAGTGCCAGAAGTTTCTGGAATGTATTGTTGAAGAGTTAAATGACTTGTGTAATAACAATTAGGTAAGGATTTATATAATACACAGTATAGTTGATCAGAATATGGCTGATGCAACACAGACCAATAAAATGTTGGCTGCACTCAAACTGCCTGGGACTCTTCCAATTGGTATATAAGCTAACTCTGCTAATATTTTTCCACTTTATTTTTTAATTTTTATTTCTGTTAATTGGAGTAAAATTGCTTTACAATGTTGTGTTAGTTTCTGCTGTATAATGAAGTGAATCAGCCGATAACCCTGCTAATTAACACTAAACTTTTACTCTCTGGGTCAAAAGGCATTGAGTGAGCTGTGGACTGCCAAACACTGATCCTAAGACTACTGCAATCCCTTGTGTTGACATCCACAAACAGTGGTCATTTGATGCACTTGCTAGGACTGAGCAGTGGTCAAAGCTGGGGGTTTGGGGAGAGAGAAAGACGCAGCCAGGGAGAGAGAGACAGAGATCAATCCATTCTTTGGGCCAAGTAACGCATATCATCCAACTCCCTTTTCCATGTTTTTCAAAGTCACTGCTTAGCACGTTGAAGAAAAGCAAATGACAGCTGTGTTGGGTCACAACCTGGGAGCTTCCCAGGAGTAATCTAAAACCAGCCTCTGGGGACTTCCCCGGCTGTCCAGTGGTTAAGACTCTGCACTTCCACTGCAGGGGGCATGGGTACAGTCCCTTGTCGGGGAACTAATATCCCACATGCTGTGTGATCTGGCCAAAAAAACCAAAAAACAAAAACAAAACAAAAAATGAAATAAAACAAAACTGGCCTCTGGACTCACAGAGGGCAAGGAGAGACTGAAGGAAGAGGCAGACCACTCTAGATTAGTAGGGGGCAGGTTTAATAAGCAGGGGAACTTAACGTACCTCTGAAGCTTGTCTTGGGTGTCTGTAGGACAAGTAGTTTTCTGCATCCTCATGCCAGAATCTTATAAGTTTATATAGAGGCCTTAACTGGGATCAGTCACGTATTAAGTCCAGATGGTCTCAACAACACCTTAATCTCTCAAGACTGTGTCCTTGGAACAGCTCCCACTGCAGGAACAGTAGACAGAATGTACATTCCAAGGATGGGAGAGGGGGTGAGGAGCCTCTGATTACAGGTCCCGCTTGCAGGTTAAACCAGTGGTCATGTTTTTTTCAGTGACCTCCCCCAGCAAAGTGTTCCATGGGAGTAGTGTTTCTGCTTCTCAAGCTACTGTCTACTTCTTGACATCCTAACCTCCATCTTTCTGTTGACCTCGAGGTGCTGTTCACCAGAATAGTGCAAGTGGATACACAAATTGTAGTATATTGCTATAATAGGATACTAATCCACAAATAAATTTAAATATAATTACACATTAAACTGGATTAATATCACAATATTAAACAAAAAACAAGTCAAAAAGGAAACAAGTCAAAAATATCATGATCTGATATTTATTTATATAAAATTTAAAATAGCAAAAGCTAAACTATTTTTCAATTAATTAGAAAAGCTTTAAAAAAGACAAAGATCTTCACAAAAGTCAGAATGGTGATTAACTCTAGAGACAGTGAGAGTGATCAGACTGCAGTTACCTAGGTGTTCATTTCATAAATATTCTTTGACTGTGCCTACATACATATGCACTTTCTGTGTGATTAATTCTCAATAAAAATTACATTAGAATTGCATTACAGTTAATGACACAAAATTTTATAGGCACTATATTCTCAGCCATGTTAAGAATGATTGAAATGTGATACTAAAGGGAAATACATGATTAACAAAAATCAAGTTTTAAGAAGCACTTTATTCGAGTTTGTTATATGAAAGTGACCACACTTAATCACTTTCTATTGGGAAAATATCCAAAACTATATACTATATACAGAACAATACATTTGAAAAACAAACTGAAGGGGATTAAATGGAAGCATAGTCTCAACAATAGAAAGTTCGAAACAGGAATGGCACAAAATATTAATAGAGCAGTTGGGGATTTCCTTCCTTTTTCTTAAAATACTACACACCTTTTTTCCCCTTAATTGTTTTGTTTTCTAGTAATAATCATGCTCCACTTACTTGTTAGAATACTAACTCTGTACACGTTCATTGCCATAGCTTTCACAAACCAAAATTGTGTAATATTCAGTGGTATCAGCCATGGTCTCAGCATGGTTCGTGTGATGATTTCCTGGGGCAGGTAGCTGAAACGTGGACCCTCAGGGAATTGGATCATTTGATGTGACAATTGTGCAATTTTGAGGTAATCCCCTCTGAGAACAGTACGGGGAAATTTTTCACTGTGGATAAAATGAATTGATGGGCTCGCTGGAGGTGAGAGGAGATATAGGAAAGGAAGATTTAGGTTTTTAAAAAGTGTAATAAAGTCAAACTTTATCCATTGCCTAGTTTTGCTAGAAACTGTTTTCTACTGACCATTTGACTTCTGAACCAGGTAGAGGAATTAAAATCCACTCTACCTTAATTCTTTTCAACATATTCATGTTCCTTAACTAGAAGGAAAACCTTAAAATGCTGGGTTAAAAGAAAAAAAAAAAAAAACAACCAGCAACAATGACAGTGACGTTGGGTCACTGGACAAAGAAGGAAACAAAGTAAATGACATGAGCCGTTAATCTGTCATGTTTCTTCTCATGTCTGCACCTGAGGAAGGTTGACTCAGATATTCTCCTTGAGAAGGATATAGGGGACAGCAGCTATGGAATTGGAGATCCATTTTCAACCAAGACTGTGACCTGGCTTCTGCTTGCTTCTTCTGTACATTTCTCAGGAAATTTATGGAGTTCAACTTATCACTGGGGAAGATTTGCAAGATATTATCCATGAACTCAATCAGTGCTCTGTCCACTTATTATGCTTCTGCTTCTACCCTTCTCCCTGAAAATACCCATTTCTAAGAGCACAGAGCCTCATAACTCATTTCTCCAAGATGAATTTAGAAATAATTCTTTATTTTATGTTAGCTTATTTTTCTCTAAGACCCACTAAAAAATGTAAACAGCAATAATAAGAAATGAGATTCTCTCTTCTTTTCTTCAGTCCCTGCTATGCATGGATGTGTGACAATCATATCTATGGTAGATAACACAGCATAACCTTCTCATTACTTCTGCCAGGGGCTCTATCCCAGGCATAGCTGACTGATCCAGGGATGTATATCAGCTCTACAATTGTACCTCATATCCAAGTCTAGTAATTAGATCATTTTTCTCAGAATTTGAAATTCAGAGGTCCTACAGTTGAGTCAATCTAAGGCTGGCATTTTTGGAATGTCAGCATCAGGTAATGGCATTCCTAAGAGCCAGCCTTAGAGTGACTCTCACCTTGACCCAGTCCTAAGGGATTACAGACCCCTTTACTAGGTAGCTTTGCATGGAGACTTTCCAGTAGCCTCACTGAGACATTCTCAGAACTCTGAATAAATCAAGACTGTCTCTAATTTAAGTATCTTGCTGGGATATCACAATAGCTAACATATATAATACTTTGTATGCAGGGCTTTATATAAAAATCAATTCATTTAATTCTCAGAAAGTACTCTATCAGCTAGATACAGCAATTCATACTTTATAGATGAAAACATTGAGATACTGAGACATTAAGTAATTTTCCAAAGCTCGTAAGTTAGTAAATGGTGAAGCAGAAAGTTAAACCTATATATACATCAGGCTGTAGAGTCTGTGTTGCTTGACCATAGCAATACTCACACTCTAACCTGTGTTTCTTGATCCCTCTTCATAAATGGCTTGTGTTCCTTTTTTTTGCCTACTTAAATCCAGTGAGGGAATCACTCAATCCTCAGGTCTGTCTGTTGAGATCTCATAGGTAGTTGTGGGCTGGTAAGCAGTAAAAGTGGATAAGCTGTCTTTGCTCTTAAGCTTGAGGAATTCAGCTTAGGAAGCTCTGACCTCTGGTTTGAGGTTTATAGGGGACAATATGTCTATATTCAGAGAAAAGAAGATAGGAAGACTTCTCAGCACAAACTACAATCACAGCCAATCCTGCCAGCATTGGTAGAAACTGTATAGGACCACATGAACAATTTAGCAGTGGCAGGCCAGCCCGATTCATGGGCATTAACGAAAATCATCTGAGTAATTCTTCCAAACCCTACTTCTGATCGTGGGATCATTGGTATACCTACCTAGCTTTATTCAGAATGTTTATTCCTGTTAAGAATGATTTGTTTCTCCCCCTGGCCTGTCTACCCCTTATCCACAATTGTCCCCCATGCCAACATTTATCACCTAGAGTCACAGTCGCAGCACTATCATGGGTTTCTTCAGTTTCTACCAATGGCTCACTATAGTATTTTTACCTCCAGCAGAATAAGGGAAGAGGGAGAAGTTAGGTTTATGCATTCCTCCCAGAATCCCCCATCACTCATCAGTCTTCACATATAGTTTAGAAGTAACAGCTTTGAATTCTCTAAATTTACATAATGCTTTATAACTTAACTTATTTTGCAGGTACATTTTATTTTTACTGTATGCTGGCTATAAAGACTAAGCCCCAAGCATTGTAGTACACTTTTAAGAAGTAATATAGTGGGCTTCCCTGGTGGCATAGTGATTAAGAATCCACCTGCCAATGCAGGGGTCATGGGTTCAAGCCCTGGTCCAGGAAGATCTCACATGCTGCGGAGCAAATAAGCCCCTGCCTGCAACTACTGAGCCTGTGCTCTAGACCCTTCATGCCACAACTGCTAAGCCCACATGCCACAACTACTAAAGCCCACGTGCTCTGCAACAAAGAGAAGCCACCACAATGAGAAGCCTGCGCACTGCAAGGAAGAGTAGACCCCGCTCACCACAACTAGAGAAAGCCCGTGCGCAGCAACGAAGACCCAACACAGCCAAAAGTAAATAAAATAAATACATTTTAAAAAAAGAAGTAATATAGTTTCCCCCATTAAAATAAAGTTATTCATTATGTAAAAATTTACTGCAAATAGTAGCTATATAAATCCAATGCAGCAGAAAAAAGTGCAATCTCAAAATATTCTCTAGTTCTAGGTGCATAGTATTTCCACTTGATTGTGAAAGGTGCATTCTTTTTTTTTTTTTTTTTTTATTAGTTTCTGCTTTATAACAAAGTGAATCAGTCATACATATACATCTGTTCCCACATCCCCTCCCTCATGCATCTCCCTCCCTCCCACCCTCCCCATCCCACCCCTCCAGGCGGTCACAAAGCACCGAGCTGATCTCCCTGTGCTCTGCGGCTGCTTCCCACTATCTATCTACCTTACGTTTGGTAGTGTATATATGTCCATGCCTCTCTTTCCCTTTGTCACAGCTTACCCTTCCCCTTCCCCATATCCTCAAGTCCATTCTCAAGTAGGTCTGTGTCTTTATTCCCGTTTTACCCCTAGGTTCTTCATGACATTTTTTTTTTTTTTTAAATTCCATATATATGTGTTAGCATACGGTATTTGTCTTTCTCTTTCTGACTTACTTCACTCTGTATGACAGACTCTAGGTCTATCCACCTCATTACAAATAGCTCAGTTTCGTTTCTTTTTATGGCTGAGTAATATTCCATTGTATATATGTGCCACATCTTCTTTATCCATTCATCCGATGATGGACACTTAGGTTGTTTCCAGCTCCGGGCTATTGTGAATAGAGCTGCAATGAACATTTTGGTACATGTCTCTTTTTGAATTATGGTTTTCTCAGGGTATATGCCTAGTAGTGGGATTGCTGGGTCATATGGTAGTTCTATTTTTAGTTTTTTAAGGAACCTCCATACTGTTCTCCATAGTGGCTGTACCAATTCACATTCCCACCAGCAGTGCAAGAGTGTTCCCTTTTCTCCACACCCTCTCCAGCATTTATTGTTTCTAGATTTCTTGATGATGGCCATTCTGACTGGTGTGAGATGATATCTCATTGTAGTTTTGATTTGCATTTCTCTAATGATTAATGATGTTGAGCATTCTTTCATGTGTTTGTTGGCAGTCTGTATATCTTCTTTGGAGAAATGCCTATTTAAGTCTTCTGCCCATTTTTGGATTGGGTTGTTTGTTTTTTTGCTATTGAGCTGCATGAGCTGTTTATAAATTTTGGAGATTAATCCTTTGTCAGTTGCTTCATTTGCAAATATTTTCTCCCATTCTGAGGGTTGTCTTTTGGTCTTGTTTATGGTTTCCTTTGCTGTGCAAAAACTTTGAAGTTTCATTAGGTCCCATTTGTTTATCTTTGTTTTTATTTCCATTTCTCTAGGAGGTGGGTCCAAAAGGATCTTGCTGTGATTTATGTCATAGAGTGTTCTACCTATGTTTTCCTCTAAGAGTTTGATAGTTTCTGGCCTTACATTTAGGTCTTTAATCCATTTTGAGCTTATTTTTGTGTATGGTGTTAGGGAATGATCTAATCTCATACTTTTACATGTCCCTGTCCAGTTTTCCCAGCACCACTTATTGAAGAGGCTGTCCTTTCTCCACTGTACATTCCTGCCTCCTTTATCAAAGATAAGTTGGCCATATGTGCGTGGGTTTATCTCTGGGCTTTCTATCCTGATCCACTGATCTATCTTTCTGTTTTTATGCCAGTACCACACTGTCTTAATTACTGTAGCTTTGTAGTATAGTCTGAAGTCAGGCAGCCTGATTCCTCCAGCTCCGTTTTTCGTTCTCAAGATTGCTTTGGCTATTCGGGGTCTTTTGTTTTTCCAAACAAATTTTGAAATTTTTTGTTCTACTTCTGTGAAAAATGCCAGTGGTAGTTTGATAGGGATTGCATTGAATCTGTAGATTGCTTTGGGTAGTAGAGTCATTTTCACAATATTGATTCTTCCAATCCAGGAGCATGGTATATCTCTCCATCTATTTATATCATCTTTAATTTCTTTCATCAGTGTCTTATAATTTTCTGCATACAGGTCTTTTTTCTCCTTAGGTAGGTTTATTCCTAGATATTTTATTCTTTTTGTTGCAATGGTAAATGGGAGTGTTTTCTTGATTTCATTTTCAGATTTTTCATCATTAGTGTACAGGAATGCCAGAGATTTCTGTGCATTAATTTTGTATCCTGCTACTTTACCAAATTCATTGATTAGCTCTAGTAGTTTTTCGGTAGCATCTTTAGGATTCTCTATGTATAGTATCATGTCATCTGCAAACAGTGACAGCTTTACTTCTTCTTTTCCAATTTGGATTCCTTTTATTTCCTTTTCTTCTCTGATTGCTTTGGCTAAAACTTCCAAAACTATGTTGAATAAGAGTGGTGAGAGTGGGCAGCCTTGTCTTGTTCCTGATCTTAGTGGAAATGGTTTCAGTTTTTCACCATTGAGGACAATGTTGGCTGTGGGTTTGTCATATATGGCCTTTATTATGTTGAGGAAAGTTCCCTCTATGCCTACTTTCTGCAGGGTTTTTATCATAAATGGGTGTTGAATTTTGTCGAAAGCTTTCTCTGCATCTATTGAGATGATCATATGGTTTTTCTCCTTCAACTTGTTAATATGGTGTATCACATTGATTGATTTGCGTATATTGAAGAATCCTTGCATTCCTGGAATAAACCCCACTTGATCATGTTGTATGATCCTTTTAATGTGCTGTTGGATTCTGTTTGCTAGTATTTTGTTGAGGATTTTTGCATCTATGTTCATCAGTGATATTGGCCTGTAGTTTTCTTTCTTTGTGACATCCTTGCCTGGTTTTGGTATCAAGGTGATGGTGGCCTCGTAGAATGAGTTTGGGAGTGTTCCTTCCTCTGATATTGTTTGGAAGAGTTTGAGAAGGATGGGTGTTAGCTCTTCTCTAAATGTTTGATAGAATTCGCCTGTGAAGCCATCTGGTCCTGGGCTTTTGTTTGATGGAAGATTTTTAATCACAGTTTCAATTTCAGTGCTTGTGATTGGCCTATTCATATTTTCTATTTCTTCCTGAGTCAGTCTTGGTAGGTTGTGCATTTCTAAGAATTTGTCCATTTCTTCCAGGTTGTCCATTTTATTGGCATAGAGTTGCTTATAGTAATCTCTCATGATCTTTTGTATTTCTGCAGTGTCAGTTGTTACTTCTCCTTTTTCATTTCTAATTCTACTGATTTGAGTCTTCTCCCTTCTTTTCTTGATGAGTCTGGCTAATGGTTTGTCAATTTTGTTTATCTTCTCAAAGAACCAGCTTTTAGTTTGGTTGATCTTTGCTATTGTTTCCTTCATTTCTTTTTCATTTATTTCTGATCTGATCTTTATGATTTCTTTCCTTCTGCTAACTTTGGGGGTTTTTTGTTCTTCTTTCTCTAATTGCTTTAGGTGCAGGGTCAGGTTGTTTACTCGAAATGTTTCCTGTTTCTTAAGGTGGGATTGTATTGCTATAAACTTCCCCCTTAGAACTGCTTTTGCTGCGTCCCATAGGTTTTGGGTCGTCGTGTCTCCATTGTCATTTGTGTCTAAGTATTTCTTAATTTCCTCTTTGATTTCTTCAGTGATCACTTCATTATTGAGTAGTGTATTGTTTAGCCTCCATGTGTTTGTATTTTTTACAGATCTTTTCCTGTAATTGATGTCTAGTCTCATAGCATTGTGGTCGGAAAAGATACTTGATACAATTTCAATTTTCTTAAATTTACCAAGGCTTGATTTGTGACCCAAGATATGATCTATCCTGGAGAATGTTCCATGAGAACTTGAGAAAAATGTGTATTCTGTTGTTTTTGGGTGGAATGTCCTATAAATATCAATTAAGTCCATCTTGTTTAATGTATCATTTAAAGCTTGTGTTTCCTTATTTATTTTCATTTTGGATGATCTGTCCATTGGTGAAAGTGGGGTGTTAAAGTCCCCTACTATGATTGTGTTACTGTCGATTTCCCCTTTTATGGCTGTTAGTATTTGCCTTATGTATTGAGGTGCTCCTATGTTGGGTGCATAAATATTTACAATTGTTATATCTTCTTCTTGGATCGATCCCTTTATCGTTATGTAGTGTCCTTCTTTGTCTCTTCTAATAGTCTTTATTTTAAAGTCTATTTTGTCTGATATAAGAATTGCTACTCCAGCTTTCTTTTGATTTCCATTTGCATGGAATATCTTTTTCCATCCCCTTACTTTCAATCTGTATGTGTCTCTAGGTCTGAAGTGGGTCTCTTGTAGACAGCATATATATGGGTCTTGTTTTTGTATCCATTCAGCCACTCTGTGTCTTTTGGTGGGAGCATTTAGTCCATTTACATTTAAGGTAATTATTGATATGTATGTTCCTATTCCCATTTCCTTAATGGCTTTGGGTTCGTTATTGTAGGTATAGTCCTTCTGTTGTGTTTCTTGCCTAGAGAAGTTCCTTTAGCATTTGTTGTAAAGCTGGTTTGGTGGTGCTGAACTCTCTCAGCTTTTGCTTGTCTGTAAACGTTTTAATTTCTCCATCAAATCTGAATGAGATCCTTGCTGGGTAGAGTAATCTTGGTTGCAGGTTTCTCTCCTTCATCACTTTAATTATGTCCTGCCACTCCCTTCTGGCTTGTAGAGTTTCTGCTGAGAGATCAGCTGTTAACCTGATGGGGATTCCCTTGTGTGTTATTTGTTGTTTTTCCCTTGCTGCTTTTAATATGATTTCTTTGTGTTTAATTTTTGACAGTTTGATTAATATGTGTCTTGGCGTATTTCTTCTTGGATTTATTCTGTATGGGACTCTCTGTGCCTCCTGGACTTGATTAACTATTTCCTTTCCCACATTAGGGAAGTTTTCAACTATAATCTCTTCAAATATTTTCTCAGTCCCTTTCTTTTTCTCTTCTTCTTCTGGAACCCCTATAATTCGAATGTTGGTGCGTTTAATGTTGTCCCAGAGGTCTCTGAGACTGTCCTCTGTTCTTTTCATTCTTTTTTCTTTATTTTTCTCTGCATCAGTTATTTCCACTATTTTATCTTCCACCTCACTTATCCGTTCTTCTGCCTCAGTTATTCTGCTATTGATCCCATCTAGAGTATTTTTCATTTCATTTATTGTGTTTTTAATCGATGCTTGATTCATCTTTAGTTCTTCTAGGTCCTTGTTAACTGTTTCTTGCATATTGTCTATTCTATTTCCAAGATTTTGGATCTGGGAAATAGAATCTTGGATCAGCTTTACTATCATTATTCTGAATTCTTTTTCAGGTAGACTGCCTATTACCTCTTCATTTGTTAGGTCTGGTAGGTTTTTATCTTGCTCCTTCACCTGCTGTGTGTTTTTCTGCTTTCTCATTTTGCTTATGTTACTGTGTTTGGGGTCTCCTTTTTGCAGGCTGCAGATTCGTAGTTCCCGTTGTTTTTGGTGTCTGTCCCCCGTGGCTAAGGTTGTTTCAGTAGGTTGTGTAGGCTTCCTGGTGGGGGGGACTAATGCCTGTGTTCTGGTGGTTGAAGCTCGATCTTGTCTTTCTGGTGGACAGGTCCACGTCTGGTGGTGTGTTTTGGGGTGCCTGTGGCCTTATTATGTTTTTAGGTATCCTCTCTGCTAATGGGTGGGGTTGTGTTCCTGCCTTGCTAGTTGCTTGGCATAGGGTGACCAGCACTGTAGCTTGCTGGTCGTTGACTGAAGCTGGGTGCTGGTGTTGAGATGGAGATCCCTGGGAGATTTTCGCTGCTTGATATTATGTGGAGCTGGGAGGTCTCTTGTGGACCCGTGTCCTGAAGTTGGCTCTCCCACTTCAGAGGCACAGCACTAACTCCTGGCTGCAGCACCAAGAGCCAGCCCGAGAGGCTTGTCTGCTGACTCTTCGTGATTTTTATGGGGTGGTGGGCTGTCTGAAGCAAGGTTCTGGAGCAACACCCCACCGTGAGCAGGAGATGGTGAGCTGAAGGGTGCATTCTTATTTACTTTCTTGTTCTGTGTCTCAGGAGGCCCGATTCTTCCCTGAGGTTATTATTATTATTATTATTTTTTACGGTACGTGGGCCTCTCACTGTTGTGACCTCTCCCATTGCGGAGCACAGGCTCCAGACGCGCAGGCTCAGCGGCCATGGCTCACGGGCCTAGCCGCTCTGCGGCATGTGGGACCCTCCCAGACCGGGGCACGAACCCGTGTCCCCTGCATCGGCAGGTGGACTCTCAACCACTGCGCCACCAGGGAGGCCCCCTGAGGTTATTTTTAGTATAATGAGGAACGAAAAATATTCTTCCTCTCCAAGCATATAGCTTGGTGTGCCTGACTATCAGTCCCAGGAGCTTTAGTGCTAGAGCTTCATTGGTGCGAGTCTGAGGTTTTCAGTAGCTTCCAATAATTTCTATACAACCTACTATGTGATGTATCTGGTATTTTAGCAGTACTTCAGAGAAGAATCTATCCTTCCCTCATTGAGAGCTATAGACCTTACTTTTCATTCTTTATTGAAGGACGCCTTTAAAATTTCTTTCTTCTTGCTTTGAACACATATTTTGGTATCAAGAATCATTTTATTGTTTGGGTTTAACACAAAGCTCTCAGGGGCTTCAATACAGAGTAAGTGAATAATTATTGTAATTTTGGCAGTTTCCGTGTTGTTGCTTCTGCTCTTATTTATGTTAAATTTGTCCCCAACAAATACCTGACCAGCATTGATGACTAGTTTTAATGTAGAAGATACCAGATGGATTCATTTTTTTTCTACATTTAGTACTTCCAATTCTATTTTGGCCTCAGATTTTTTATCTAAATAAGAAAAAATTTACTCAATTTACTGTTTTCCACCTTGAGGTTTTCTGTTTCTGGTGTTTACTTTCTGCCTGGTGTTCACTTAGTGTTTGTTTATGACTTTATCTAAATATTAGGGTGGAGTTCTATTTAATCAATGTAGATTTAACAAGTATTTATTTGGTTCTGGAAAAGCAAAGTCAAAAATGATGTAACCTTGCTATTAGGAAAAGAACTACCATTCAAATATGGGGGACGGGTTAGCTTAGATTTGCATAAAATTATAAATATTTAAATATATATATATATGCTTGTGATGTTTTATATTTAAAATATGTAATATACTATATACAATACATAACATACAGTATACAAACATAATGTAATGATACATAGCATATGTTACACATTCAATATATAAATATACTGATACTTGAAATCTGAAATAATATATAGGGCTCTTAAATAACAGAAATATACAGTGTAAGTGCAAGTATATGGGAGAGCAGAGTTGCAAGAAAAAAACAAGAATCAGGGTTTAATGAGAATTTTTGAGGATGATTGGAACTGTAGACATGGACAAGAGTAGAGAATATTCCAAGAGGAGAAACAGCAAATTCAAAGCACAGTTGTGAAACAGCATCAGTTATAGACTTGTGGTGTGAAAGGTCTTCAAAATAAATACCTTTTGATTAAGCTGGGCCATTGTACAGTTGGCTGTTTCTGTTTCATATTCCACACAGGATGCATCCTGTGATAGGAACCAGGATGAAATAGATGGTTTTCTCAGGTTAGGTCATTCCAGCTGCTTGTTAGACCAGATAGTTTTAAGTGAGAGTTTTATGAAAAAATATTTTTCTGGTAATAAATGAATTTTATTGATTGGAAACTATATTTACCTTAAATTTACTTTAAGTATAAAGATCCATGCATCTGTTTTTGATACTAAAACTTGGGATTTTGTTATAAAGTCTTAATTTCCTCTTACTTAATGATTGGTGAAGTAAATCACTTAACCCTCGAGGCCAAGATATGGTTTCTTCACACAGTAATGGAGATGTGAACTAAAAATGATTAACATGATTTCTGTCTATATTTATTGGCGTTCCTCTGTTTGCCAATAAATACAGGTGAACAGAGGAACGCCAGGGAAGATTTTATACTTTTGTCTCCTTATCAAAGTTCATATTCTTTATTTCTCTCAATACATTTGTTCAAAGTTGAATTCAAGTACACACTATTGTTACATTGTGAAGTGCTGCTTCCTCCAGAACCTTAAAATTTTGATTGCTTCTTTATTAATTACTTTAGGAATTGTTTGTTTTCTTTGTGTGGTGCTGTGGTAAGTGGACATCAAAGGGTATCTTTGCTTCTCCACATAAGCACACTAACTAAGCAGAGACCTCTGTGATTCCAATTAATATCCCTGGTCATCAATGACCAGCTTGTTTCTCTATATAAATGTAGGAGCTGCCACTGGCTGAAACTCTATGTATCCCATATAAACTCTGTCTATATGGACTTAAATGTCTGTGTATTTTATTAGAGAGCCATGTGTTTTACCCACTATCATACTAATATTCTTTTGGGGGAAGAAATCACTTTTTAATTGGAATCCAGTTTGAAAGGTTTCATTGGGCAGAGATATAGAAGCCTTGATACCTTCTGTACAACAGCACTAGTAAGTAAGCAATTTATCCACAGTAATCTATCTCAGGCTTTTTTATTGCTTATTCATTTCAGTTCATTATCATTTATCCATATTAGCACTGTCTTGGAAATATGTATTTTTAAATTGAGTAATGTTGCTTCTTCTTGCTCATTGAATATGCAATTGACACTACAATGAATGTTCAGTAGCTGCCAATATTGATGCACGACAGTGCAGTAGTAATATCCAAATTGCAAGATAACTACAGTAATTAGAGCAAATTTCTAACTTTTGAATTTTTTAAAAAATAATACAAGTTTCTTAAGTGCAATGCAGTTTCTAATGTTCATACTATATAATGGTTGACCCCCTCAGTAGAAAAGGTAATGGATAAATCAACTTGAGATACGTTAAAGTAGAGAGGAGTAGCTACTTCCAGGGGCAGCATGACATAGAGAAGAGGCAAAAATAGTCAAAAAGGCAAACTTTAAGTGCCAGGTATGAAATACCATTTATCTTATAGTAAAATAAGTGTTTCATACTTAAGCATTTATCAGTTTATCTGTTGTATGTTGTACGTTCTTTAAAATAGAATGTGAGATTTTTGTCTGTTTAGGGGTATTTGGGTGAATGCCCCCTGCCACCAGATTTTTTTCCAAGATTGAGAATACACTAGGTACTCAAGACACTTTGACTGATTGTGTTTCACATGATAGCTTTGTTTGAAGTTCATTTTTTACTAAATTTCTTACCATGTGTTTCAGAATATTTATTTTCTTAGCTCATTATCATTTTGTCATTTATAATGAAATATATAAATTTATCTATATGCCTGTGCTATGTAAATACCTACCCTTTTATTTTTCTCTACAACTCTTATATATCAAAGGTTCCTAGAAAATGTGTTATTTTTGCACAGTAAAGCATTACAGTTTAGAATTATACCTTCAATTCAGAGTTAGAGCACTTTTTTCCCTGTTCTGACACGGTAGCCGATTCAGGATGTCCGATGGAAAATTATAGCCATTCAGCAATGAAGACGAAGGAGTCATCTTTTATTGTAAAACCTTAGCCTTCTGGATGATTGTAAACTATCACAGACAGAATTGCTCCCATTGTACTCCTCGGGGGCTTTTCTCTTCTCAGAGAAGAAAAACAGAGATAGTAAAGTTTGTTTTTCTCTTAAACACTGTCTACCTGGAGACTCCAAATATGTCTCCTTGCTTCAGACTTCTTCTAGATGTTAGGCACTTTTCTCTCAAAAAGTATTAAATTGTGGGATTCAAATCAGTGTAACTCATAATGTGGTCTAGTCTACTGTCAAATCTACTGTATGGTTTACACCCAGGGAAGGCACTGTTCTATGAATAGATGTGGCAGTTTGCTTCTGGGAGAGTAAAGAGACAACAAAGAGGGTTTTGTTTTTACTTTTATTTTGTATTATTTTCTTCTTTTCTCAGTAGGTGGGCTCATACAGGGCAAGTTTTCTGGTTAGCTACCCAAGAACCACAATGAACCACATAGTTATGGCCACTCACAACACAGAAGATACTCTCCATCTTCTATAGAAGCTCTTGTGTGACAACCCATCCCTTTTATTCCTTTAATTTGTCTGGTAAAGTAGAAAGGAAAGTTAATGGATTTGCTAAGAATGATCAATACCCTATAGCCTAGTGTTCTACCTTTCTTACTGTATTTCCCTTCCTCAGCACATCTATTTTTATTCACAGATTTTTGCAAATCTAGATTTTCAGGATTTGTAGGAATCAATAAACCATTTGCACCATCATGGTTTAAGGTAAAGATCATTTATTAATAAATAAATAAATAAGTAAATGATAACTTATAATTTAAAATTTTATGCCTGGACAGGGTGTATCCTCTTTGACAACAATTTTTGAAAATTTTGTGTAAAACCTAATTTTGTCTCAGGTTAGAAAATTCCTAAAGTCAAGAGCCAACTAATTTTATTATTAAACTAATGGAATATAATTTTACTGTTAATAACAATATTATCATGGTAATAGATGATATCTTAAATTTTAATAGTCAGCAAGTTTTTCCACTCCCTTCACATGGGCAAGTAAAGTATGTGCTTCTTCCATATGTAAGGAAATCGTATCTTACATATGTTAGGTGAGATTTTTACAGATAACATAGCCGAAATATGGCAGTTGCATTTGAAAAATTCCAAAATGACAAGCATTCGTCATGATATTTAAGATCCTTTGGAAAAAGATATTTCAAATCTCTGTTAGTAATATATAAACTAGGAAATAAAACTCTTATTAGAAAAAACTTAAGCCTCAGTAAGAAGGATTTCAATTTTGTATAATTAATTTTTAATAAAATTTTAGAATTTTTGAGCTGGAGGAAAATTTGAAGATAATCACAGTCAGTTCTCTAGTTTTACATATGAGGAGATGGAGGCATGGGAATTGTAAATGTAAACTTTAGTTTTGCAATTAGTGAAAAATTTGGGGAATAACTTTTCATATTCAAAACCCTACTTTTCCTTAGTGTCCATATTTGTTTATGTTCTATAGTCAGGTTGTACAAAGAACTACAACCCCAGACTCATAAGTGGCTTCTCTGCACATGGATTTAGCCTGATTATAGAATCAAATGCTGAAGGAAAGTGTGAACCTGAATTCCATCAGAGAAAGCTATTATCATAATTTATTATGAACATGATTCATTATATCATCACTAAGATGGGAACACAACCTGTATTATAAGGGCTACATAGCCTCTACTTCTCACACCATATTTTAGAAACCTTAAACCCAAAGTATGACAGGTATATATAAAGAGAATTGATTTAAACTCCCTTAAAAATGCAAATGCATTCATAACGTTAAATCTGCACATATATTCAACCACTGACTTGGACTTCTAAACAGTTTGAATTTTCTTACAAACCTTTTTTTTTGATGGACTTTCCATACTTATTTTTTATAAGGGGTTCAGTTTTGTCATTAGAGACACAAATGCATCCTCAGGAAGTTTACATATATGTCAGAAGAGCTTAGTAAATCATCTTTGACAGAGAATAAATTCTTTACAGAATAACAATGAAAAGACAGATGGTTATCAACATACGTTTCTTGGTCTTAGTTTTCCTCATAGCAGTGAAAACAAATCCAAACGTATCACTTATTCTTTCCTCCAGTTTATACATGAAATGAGTATTGGGAAAGGTTAGGGCACGACATTCCAATTCTAGGATTCCCGAACCTCCTCATTGTTGCCGTTAATTAAAGGAGGTATTTGACATAAAACCAGATTGAAATTCAGCTCTAAGTCATTTCCACACTCATAACTGCAACACTTTTTGATAGAATTGGGTCAGGATAAACACTTAATGATAACTGAGGTTCAAAGTCCATGGTGTTATAGTCAAAGTTACTATAAATATATATGATCGCCTATTTGAGGCAGTATTTCTCTTGAAAAGAAGTCCTGTGGGTTTTTTTTAATTAATCATAGTGATTTACAGCTGCTGTGAATTATATCTGCAACTGAATTAGTGACTTTATATTGACATTAGATATTTTCTAAAATTTTTGTAGTCCATAAATCAAATAACCTCATAATTTTTAGCACTCAGAATCACATTAAAAATATACTATAGAACTTGTTTATTTCTCAATTATTTTTTGTACAGTCAACTAGTTGTCAAGAAGTTTTTCATGAGAAAGAGAGAGAGAACTCAGTTTATTCCAAAAGAGATCTGTCGTTGGATCTGTCATCTCTGTAATTTGTAAATGAATTCAAAAGCAGTTTGCGGCTTGAGAAATCTTGATGTTGCTGTGGTGTCATTTAATGATGATGACAATGATGATGACAGCAGTAGCAACAGATATTATTTATGAAATGCCTGTGTAAGGCCAGGCTTTCCCATACTTTAATCTCATTTGGTAGAGAATTCACCAATGAGAAAATATGGTATAAAGGAATGATATTGGATATTGGTATAAAACTAAGAAAAAAATTTGAGACAATACAAATGCTAAAAATAATCCCTGAAAGCAATTCTATTAACACAAAACTATATTGTTAATAACAGTTTTGTTTCTAAAACAAAACCACTGGTGAAGGGAAAAAGAAGTTAAATGTTAAAAATTTTATCTGAACTGAAAGTAATCAGGAGTAATACACTTTTCAAGTAGTCTGGGAAATCATGGTGATAAAATCTCAAATTTTAACCAAAAATACGAAAGCATGCATATTTTTCAAGTTATTTCTAAAGAGGCAAATTTGAGGGAGATAAAAAAAAAGCAGAGGCGTGAAAAGTAGACAGGAACTTCGGATGGAGCCTTGACATCGTAGCAGGTATTAGATGGATCCTTCTGACTTGAACCACTAAGAAGCAAAGACGGTAAGCACACATGAAGCACCTGTTTATCAGGCATCAGACAGCACAGGGCTGTGATGCTTGAGAAAAAGGAACATAAGAGGTCACATCCACATTTGCTTTCTGTGGGTCACTACCCAAATTGTGACATAAAGAATAGGAGCCTAGACAGAACAGAGACCTAACTAGAAGACACATGGAGAGGGTTGGAGGCTGGGGCTCCTGAATCAGCTGGAATTTGTAGGACAGGAAATCAGTGATGAAGACTTTGCACAGATAAGCAGATCTGGAGCTCTGCACAGGATCCTCCTTGAGGTTTTGCCTGAAGACTAAGCTGTGCGTGCACTGAGACAGTCGCTGTGAGGCCAGGAAGAGAACAGCTAATGGGGAACAGTGAAGGTACCTAACTGAACATCTGGGTATTTTATTATAACCCTAGAAAGATGTTTTAGAAGTAGGACGTCTCTAACTCTTAAGTGAGGAATAGTCTGGATCCTGCCTAATGATAACTGAAACTAATGTTTGACAGGATCAAGCTGATTTGCTTGTTTGCCAGAACAAAACTCAATAAGATTTAGATGGATGCAACAAAATAAAAATACAGAATCTACCTTGCTCAGAATAGAATTAAAATGACCAGACACTGCACCTTATGAAAATAAATGCCAAAATAGAGACTCAAGGATACCCAAGTGAAGTTTCTGTGGCAAACAGAGAAGATGTATGAAGAATGTATCAAGTACCTATAGGAGGATCACAGTACAGACCTGTCTCTCCAGCTGCTCGCTCTCCATCTCTCTTTCTTTCTAGATAAATAGATAGATAAAAATAGATAAGTTAGACAGATATAGGTACACAAATGGTTTGAATATTTCTTGTCAGTTACCCTGACAGTTTCGTAGTGATTGTTTTTTAACATCTTTATTGGGGTATACTTGATTTACAATGGTGTGTTAGTTTCTGCTTTATAACAAAGTGAATCAGTTATACATATACATATGTTCCCATATCTCTTCCCTCTTGCATCTCCCTCCCTCCCACCCTCCCTATCCCACCCCTCTAGGTCACAAAGCACCGAGCTGATCTCCCTGTGCTATGCAGCTACTTCCCACTATCTATCTACCTTACGTTTGGTAGTGTATATATGTCCATGCCACTCTCTCACTTTTTCACAGCTTATCCTTCCCCCTCTCCATATTCTCAAGTCCATGCTCTAGTAGGTCTGTGTCTTTATTCCCATCTTACCCCTAGGTTCTTCATGACCTTTTTTTCCCCTTAGATTCCATATATATCTGTTAGCATACGGTATTTGTTTTTATCTTTCTGACTTACTTCACTCTGTATGACAGACTCTAGGTCCATCCACCTCACTACAAATAACTCAATTTCGTTTCTTTTTATGACTGAGTAATATTCCATTGTACATATGTGCCAAATCTTCTTCATCCATTCATCCGGTGATGGACACTTAGGTTGCTTCCATCTCCTGGCTATTGTAAATAGAGCTGCAATGAACATTTTGGTACATGACTCTTTGAATTATGGTTTTCTCAGGGTATATGCCCAGTAGTGGGATTGCTGGGTCATATGGTAGTTTTATTTGTAGTTTTTTGAGGAACCTCCATACTGTTCTCCATAGTGGCTGTATCAATTTACATTCACACCAGCAGTGCAAAAGTGTTCCCTTTTCTCCACACCTTCTCCAGCATTTGTTTGTAGATTTTTTGATGATGGCCATTCTGACCAATGTGAGATGATACTTCATTGTAGTTTTGATTTGCATTTCTCTAATGATTAATGATGTTGAGCTTTCTTTCATGTGTTTGTTGGCAATCTGAATATCTTCTTTGGAGAAGTGTCTATTTAGGTCTTCTGCCCATTTTTGGATTAGGTTGTTTGTTTTTTTGTTATTGACCTGCATGAGCCGCTTATGAATTTTGGAGATTAATCCTTTGTCAGTTGCTTCATTTGCAAACATTTTCTCCCATTCTGAGGGTTGTCTTTTGGTCTTGTTTATGAGTTCATTTGCTGTGCAAAAGCTTGCAAGTTTCATTAGGTCCCATTTGTTTATTTTTATTTCCATTTCTCTGTGAGGGGGGTCAAAAAGGATCTTGCTGTGATTTATATCACAGAGTGTTCTGCCTATGTTTTTCTCTAAGAATTTGATAGTGTCTGGCCTTACATTTAGATCATTAATCCATTTTGAGCTTATTTTTGTGTATGGTGTTAGGGAGTGTTCTAATCTCATACTTTTACATGTAGCTGTCCAGTTTTCCCAGCACCACTTATTGAAGAGGCTGTCTTTTCTCCACTGTATATGCTTGCCTCCTTTATCAAAGATAAGCTGAACATATGTGTGTTGGTTTATCTCTGGGCTTTCTATCCTGTTCCATTGATCTATATTTCTGCTTTTGTGCCAGTACCATACCGTTTTGATTACTGTAGCTTTGTAGTATAGTTTGAAGTCAGGGAGCTGGATTCCTCCAGCTCCATTTTTCATTCTCAAGATTGCTTTGGCTATTCGGGGTCTTTTGTGATTCCATACAAATTGTGAAATTCTTTGTTCTAGTTCTGTGATAGGGATTGTACTAAATCTGTAGATTGTTTTGGGTAATATGGTCATTTTCACAATGTTGATTCTTGCAATCCAAGAACATGGTATATCTCTCCATCTATTTGTATCATCTTTAATTTCTTTCATCAGTGTCTTATAATTTTCTGCCTACAGGTCTTTTGTCTCCTTAGGTTAGGTTTATTCCTAGATATTTTATTCTTTTTGTTGCAATGGTAAATGGGAGTGTTTTCTTAATTTCATTTTCAGATTTTTCATCATGAGTGTATAGGAATGCCAGAGATTTCTGTGCATTAATTTTGTATCCTGCTACTTTACCAAATTCATTGATTAGCTCTAGTAGTTTTCTGGTAGCATCTTTGGGATTCTCTATGTATAGTATCATGTCTTCTGCAAACAGTGACAGCTTTACTTCTTCTTTTCCGATTTGGATTCCTTTTATTTCTTTTTCTTCTCTGATTGCTGTGCCTAAACTTCCAAAACTATGTTGAATAAGAGTGGTGAGAGTGGGCAACCTTGTCTTGTTCCTGATCTTAGTGGAAATGGTTTCAGTTTATCACCACTGAGGACGATGTTGGCTGTGGGTTTGTCATATATGGCCTTTATTATGTTGAGGAAAGTTCCTTCTTTGCCTACCTACTGCAGGGTTTTTATCATAAATGGGTGTTGAATTTTGTTGAAAGCTTTCTCTGCATCTATTGAGATGATCATATGGTTTTTCTCCTTCAATTTTTAATATGGTGTATCACGTTGAGTGATTTGCGTATATTGTAGAATCCTTGCATTCCTGGAATAAACCCCACTTGATCATGGTGTATGATCCATTTAATGTGCTGTTGGATTCTCTTTGCTAGTATTTTGTTGAGGATTTTTGCATCTATGTTCATCAGTGATATTGGCCTGTAGTTTTCTTTGTGACATCTTTGTCTGGTTTTGGTATCAGGGTGATGCTGGCCTCATAGAATGACTTTCGGAGTGTTCCTCCCTCTGCTATATTTTGGAAGAGTTTGAGAAGGACAGGTGTTAGCTCTTCTCTAAAGGTTTGTTAGAATTCGCCTGTGAAGCCAACTGGTCCTGGGCTTTTGTTTATTGGAAGATTGTTAATCACACTCTCAATTTCAGTGCTTGTGATTGGTCTGTTCATCTTTTCTATTTCTTCCTGGTACAGTCTTGGCAGGTTGTGCATTTCTAAGAATTTGTCCATTTCTTCCAGGGTGTCCATTTTATTGGCATAGAGTTGCTTGTAGTAATCTCTCATGATCCTTTGTATTTCTGCAGTGTCAGTTGTTACTTCTCCTTTTTCATTTCTAATTCTATTGATTTGAGTCTTCTCCCTTTTTTTCTTGATGAGTCTGGCTAATGGTTTATCAATTTTGTTTATCTTCTCAAAGAACCAGCTTTTAGCTTTATTAATCTTTGCTATCATTTCCATCATTTCTTTTTCATTCATTTCTGATCTGATCTTTATGATTTCTTTCCTTCTGCTAACTTTCGAGTTTTTTGTTCTTTCTCTAATTGCTTTAGGTGCAAGGTTATGTTGTTTCTTTGAGATGTTTCCTGTTTCTTAAGGTAGGATTGTATTACTATAAACTTCCCTCTTAGAACTGCTTTTGCTGCATCCCATAGGTTTTGGGTTGTCGTGTCTCCATTGTCATTTGTTTCTAGGTATTTTTTGATTTCCTCTTTGATTTCTTCACTGATCACTTCATTATTAAGTAGTGTATTATTTAGCCTCTATGTGTTTGTATTTTTTACAGATCTTTTCCTGTAATTGATATCTAGTCTCATAGCATTGTGGTCAGAAAAGATACTTGATACTATTTCAATTTTCTTAAATTTAGCAAGGCTTGATTTGTGACCCAAGATATGATCTATCCTGGAGAATGTTCCATGAGCACTTGAGAAAAATGTGTATTCTGTTGTTTTTGGATGGAATGTCCTACAAATATCAAATAATCCATCTTGTTTAATGTATCATTTAAAGCTTGTGTTTCCTTATTTATTTTCATTTTGGATGATCTATCCATTTGTGAAAAGTGGGGTGTTAAAATCCCCTACTATGAATGTGTTACTGTCGATTTCCCCTTTTATGGCTGTTTGTATTTGCCTTATGTATTGAGGTGCTCCTATGTTGCGTACATAAATATTTACAATTGTTATATCTTCTTCTTGGATCGATCCCTTAATCATTATGTAGTGTCCTTTTTTGTCTCTTGTAATAGTCTTTATTTTAAAATCTATTTTGTCTGATATGAGAATTGCTACTCCAGCTTTCTTTTGATTTCCATTTACATGGAATATCTTTTTCCATGCCCTCACTTTCAGTCTGTATGTGTCCCTAGGTCTGAAGTGGGTCTCTTGTAGACAGCATATATATGGGTCTTGTTTTTGTATCCATTCAGCCAGTCTGTGTCTTTTGGTGGGAGCATTTAATCCATTTACATTTAAGGTAATTATCGATATGTATGTTCCTATTCCCATCTTCTTAATTGTTTTGGGTTTGTTATTGTAGGTCTTTTCCTTCTGTTGTGTTTCTTGCCTAGAGAAGTTCCTTTAGCATTTGTTGTAAAGCTGGTTTGGTGGTGCTGAACTCTCTCAGGTTTTGCTTGTCTGTAAAGGTTTTAATTTCTCCATCAAATCTGAATGAGATCCTTGCTGGGTAGAGTAATCTTGGTTGTAGGTTTTTCTTTTCTCCTTCATCACTTTAAGTATGTCCTGCTACTCCCTTCTGTCTTGCAGAGTTTCTACTGAAAGATCAGCTGTTAACCTTATGGGGATTCCCTTGTGTGTTCTTTTTCCCTTGCTGCTTTTAATCTTTTCTTTGTATTTAATTTTTGACAGTTTGATTAATATGTGTCTTGGCATGTTTCTCCTTGGATTTATCCAGTATGGGACTCTCTGTGTTTCCTGGACTTGATTAATTATTTCCTTTCCCATATTAGGAAAGTTTTCAACTATAATCTCTTCAAATATTTTCACAGTCCCTTTCATTTTCTCTTCTTCTTCTGGACTACTATAATTCGAATGGTGGTGTGTTTAGTGTTGTCCCAGAGGTCTCTGAGACTGTCCTCAGTTCTTTTCATTCTTTTTTCTTTCTTTTGCTGTGCAGTAGTTATTTCCACTATTTTATCTTCCAAGTCACTTATCGGTTACTTTGCCTCAGTTATTCTGCTATTGATCCCTTCTAGAGTATTTTTAATTTCATTTATTGTGTTGTTCATCGTTGCTTGTTTCTTTAGTTCTTCTAGGTCCTTGTTAAGTGTTTCTTGCATTTTCTCTATTCTATTTCCAAGATTTTGGATCATCTTTACTATCATTATTCTGAATTCTTTTTCAGGTAGACTGCCTATTTCCTCTTCATTTGTTAGGTCTGGTGGGTTTTTATCTTGCTCCTTCATCTGCTGTGTGTTTTTCTGTCTTCTCATTTTGCTTATCTTACTGTGTTTGGGGTCTCCTTTTCACAGGCAGCAGGTTCGTAGTTCCCGTTGTTGTTGGTGTCTGTCCCCAGTGGCTAAAGTTGGTTCAGTGGGTTGTGTAGGCTTCCTGGTGGAGGGGACTAGTGCCTGTGTTCTGGTGGATGAGGCTGGATCTTGTCTTTCTGGTGGGCAGGTCCACGTCTGGTGGTGTGTTTTGGGGTGTCTGTGGCCTTATTATGATTTTTAGGCAGCCTATCTGCTAATGGGTGGGGTTGTGTAGATCTGTCTTGCTAGTTGTTTGCCATAGGGTGTCCAGCACTGTAGCTTGCTGGTTGTTGAGTGAAGCTGGGTCTTGGTGTTGAGACGGAGGCCTTTGGGAGATTTTCGCCATTTGATATTACGTGGAGCTGGGAGCTCTCTTATGGACCAGTGTCCTGAAGTTGGCTCTCCACCTCAGAGGCACAGCACTGACTCCTGGCTGGAGCACCAAGAGCCTTTCATCCACACGGCTCAGAATAAAAGGCAGAAGAAGTAGAAAGAAAGAAAGATGATAAAATAAAATAAGATAAGATAAAATAATTAAAATAAAAAATAATTAAGAAAAAAAATTGTTTTTAAGTTAAAAAAAAAAAAAACGGACGGACAACACCCTAGGACAAATGGGGAAAGCAAAGCTATACAGGCAAAATCTCACACGGAAGCATACACGTACACACTCAGAAATAGAGGAAAAGGGGAAAAAATAATAAATCTTGCTCTCAAAATCCACCTCCTCAATTTGGGATGATTCGTTGTCTATTCAGGTATTCCACCGATGCAGGGTACATCAAGTTGACTGTGGAGATTTAATCCGCTGCTCCTGAGGCTGTTATGGGAGATTTCCCTTTCTCTTCTTCGTTTGCACAGCTCCCGGGGTTTAGCTTTGGATTTGGCTCCGCCTCTGCGTGTAGGTCGCTGGAGGGCGTCTGTTCTTTGCTCAGACAGGACGGGGTTAAAGGAGCAGCTGATTCGGGGGCTCTGGCTCACTCAGGCCGGGGGAAGGGAGGGGCATGGAGTGTGCGGTGAGCCTGCAGCGGCAGTGGCCAGCATGACGTTGCACCAGCCTGAGGCGTGCCGTGCGTTCTCCCAGGGAAGTTGTCCCTGGATCACGGAACCCTGGCAGTGGTGGGCTGCACAGGCTTCCCGGAAGGGTGGTGTGGATAGTGACCTGAGCTCTCACACAGGCTTCTTGATGGTGGCAGCTGCAGCCTTAACATCTCATGCCCGTCTCTGGGGTCCGCACTGTTAGCCATGGCTCGCGCCCATCTCTTGAGCTCCTTTAAGTAGCGCTCTTAATCCCCTCTCCTCGCGCACCAGGAAACAAAGAGGCAAGAAATAGTCTCTTGCCTCTTCGGCAGGTCCAGAGTTTTTCCTGGAGTCCCTCCCGGCTAGCCGTGGTGCACTAGACTAACCCCTTCAGGCTGTGTTCAGCTCCCAGCCCTGCCCGCCCCAGCGGGTAAGCAGACAAGCCTCTTGGGCTGGTGAGTGCTGGTCGGCACCGATCCTCTGTGTGGGAATCTCTCCACTTTGCCCTCCGCACCCCTGTTGCTGTGCTCTCCTCCGCGGCTCTGAAGCTTCTCCCCTCTGCCACCCGCAGTCTCCACCCATGAAGGGGATTCCTAGTGTGTGGAAACCTTTCCTTCTTCACGGCTGTCACCCACTGGTGCAGGTCCCGTCCCTATTCTTTTGTCTTTGTTTATTCTTTTTTCTTTTGCCCTACCCAGGTACGTGGGGAGTTTCTTGCCTTTTGGGAGGTCTGAAGTCTTCTGCCAGCGTTCAGTGGGTGTTCTGTAGGAGTCGTTCCATGTGTAGATGAATTTCTGGTGTATCTGTGGGGAGGAAGGTGATCTCCACATCTTACTCTTCCGCCATCTTCCCCTTCTCCTCTGTAGTGATTTTTATAACTGGGTATTCAAAATAAACAAACAACATCTGTCTTTGTTGTTCTAAGACCTAAATTCATAAATGACCTGCAATATAGAAGACTCTTGACTTTTCTTATTTAAATCATTCCCTTTTTGAAGTACTTAGAGAGTTGTACAATAAATAGCAATTTACCAAAAACCTAATAGTACTTTTTTTTTTTTTTATAAATTAGTCCTTTTTGGGTCCGCCTGCTTCTCTCGCCATAATATTTTGTGATAAAAATTAAAGCCACCTTATTATGTATTTTTCTTTTCTCAGGTTATAGTCCAGATTGACAATTAAATATAAATAAGCAATTATCCAAATTTATCTAATATAGATTTAAGTTTCCTGGGAACTTTGACATATAGATGAGAGGTACTGTGGAGAAAGAATATATGGCCCTGTCTGATTGAGTATGAAATGACTGGACTCTTGCACCTGTGCTCCTTAACTGATCATTTTGAAGATCAGAGGAAAGCAACATTTTTAAATAAAGATATGGATTTAAATATGGTATCTGTCAGAAGATAAATATTGAAATGTATTCTTTATAGTACCTTATTTGTTTTTGTGGGATGTGTGCTATATATGCTAATGGACTGATTTGGTTAGACACTGAAGAAAGAATCAACATATATGTGGTAGCCCCTTGAATACATCTTTGTAAATGTTCTTTCTTTGAGCTGAACCTGAGATGATGAGGTTTAAGTAGAATTGTCAAAGTTACTGTGAACCAAACTTTTCTTCATCTGTACTCTACCACTCCTGGAACCTAGGGAGGAGAAAATGATGCATGAATATGTGTGAGTGTTGAGTCTATATATGTATGAGTGCATATATGTATTTGTAGTCAAAAGGTTAGGGAAACAAAGAAAGACTGTAAATTAGTACTGGTAAGCACTATTCAATATATGAAACAGGCAAACATTTCTTACCAAGATATCTGATTATTCTCTTTGTTTAAAATAGAAGGGGTTAAACATTCAGAGGATTCATTAACTGAAGAATCCTAGTGAAGTCTGATTACTTGTTACACGTGATTTGTTTAAACACATTTAGAAATGAATCAAGTGCAAAAAGGACATATCTTGAAGTATTGTGGGCTTTTGATCATAAAATATATTCTGAAGGTTGAAGACTTTATTTCCTGTGGGGTTCATTTGGGAAGCGCATATCTCCTTCCCTACTCTTGCCAATAACTCTCCTGCAGGGATGTCCCCAAGTAAAAACAACAAGAAAGGAAGCAAATGCAGGAAGGATTGGAAGAGTAAAATCTTCACTGAGGCCTCCATTGTGCATTTGAAGTAAAAACAGCAGCTTGGTGACTCCTTCATACTTGTATTAAACCTAAATTACTTTGGACTTAGTAAACAGGGCATTCCACTAGGTTAGGTGAAATAAACAGGCTTTCTGATTTTATTTTCAACTTCAAAATAAATGCTTTCACTTGTTAACACAGATTTGTATTCCCTTAAGTTCTATGTGGGTTTGAGTACTGAACATTTTTTATTTCACTGTAGTTGGAAATAAAATATGCAATATCTAACACTGCTGAACTACCATGGAAAATACATCCAACAACAATATAACTGAAAATTTTTATAGCTGTAAGTAAATCATCTTTAAAATACACCAAATTGCCTTTCCAATATTAAGCATTTAAAATTTATTCAACTATATAAATACATATATATAGTATAAATATAGCCCTTTTCATGCAAAGGACTAAAGACATTTGAATTGAAGAATATTAGTATATTTTAATTCATTACTAACTTTAGCTTATAATGTTTCAAAGTGGCAGGTAAAAGTACAACATACTTGTTTTTGAGACCTGAGAAGTGATAAACAGATACAGAGTGTTTTTACTATACTGTCTTATTAATACAAGATAGAATTATTTGATGGCTACCCATACCTTTAGAAAGATGGACTTTGACCTAATTTTTTAGCCAGTGGTTCATTTAAACATTGCTCTTTTTCTGACTTTGTCCTAATTAAAGTTGCTTCTTCTAGTTCTGTCCTAATTAGTTAGAGGCAATATCATTTTCCAAACAAATGGGTAGATTAGAAGTATAGACCAACCATGGGGGAATAAAGAAAATATAGGCTAGGTAAATCTATGAAAATTTAGTAAATTGAGTTTACTTAACCTAACTTGCTTGTTTGGCACATGCCAGAAGTAACCCAGAAGTGCCCCAAATTACCATTGATCAATAGTTTGAAATTACAGCATTTGAACTTTAACCTTTAATTCTGCTGTGTTATCCTCTGTGTTCCATCATTAGATTTTGTGGAATTATTAATTCTAGAAGTAGACCAATATTGTTCAGACTTGGAAACTTTTAAAAGTGAACCGTTTTTATTTACAGGGATCTTAAAAACGGAAGGAAATTGTATTTTGGGTTGCAGTAAGCAGACGCCCCTTTATATGCAGTGAGGGGCACTGAGGGAACTGGCAAAATTATAGAGTGTGGAATATTCGTATCCTTGGATATTTAATACTTCATTATGATGAAATAGGACAGAAGCCAAACTAAGACTCTGCATCATTGGGGGCAGTCCTCTATATTGGAAAGAGCACTGAATGTCCCATGTTAAGATTAGTGACAATTGTGAGAGCTCCTTCACCAATTTTTTGTTTCATTTTGGTGAATCACTTAACTGATTCATACTTTAGTTTGCTTAATTATAAATTAAGAGTATTGGCCTTTCTTTAAGACACCTTCTAACTCTAAAATTCTAGACCCCTTGCTAGCAATTTATCATAGACACTTGAAACTACTGACTTGAATTTTTTTTTTACCTGTATAAATAATCTTTCAAGTGCATATTACTTAGGTGACAATTCAGTGCAAATGCATATAAGCTTCCTCTTAGTCATCCCAACAATAGCCACGTATAACGAAGTGGTAAAATAGTCCTCCTCTGCTCCTGTAGTTAACACGTGGGATGTTGTATGAACATGGAATAGTTGTTTTTCTCTGTAATTTACAATGTAGAACTTGCGGTCAAATTTTTGGAACCACGTTGGGAATTCTTAAAGGGCTTATCCTTACGATGCGTGGATTATGATAAAAAAAAGTTTACAGAAATATAAGATCCCTAGTGTAGTGTACTTCATAGAGACTCCAGAGACAGGCATCTTTTTAAGTAGGATGATCATAGGCTCTGGTTTACCCTGGTATGCCTGTTGCCCCAGTGTAATTCTTAATAGTGCCCCTTTTCATTCTCAAAAGTGTCCTTTTTGGTTGATAAAAATATTTCCAGTCTATCTCTGTGTAATTTGAGGGAAGTTATTTCCATCATATCTTTAATAAGCCATTTCATAATACGTAAAATAACACATATTAAAGGTATTCTCTTTTACATCATACTTATACCTCAAAGACTTCATTGAAACTCCTTCCCAATTGCCGTGTTTCTTTGTTTGGTTTTCATGTTAATTCTTTGTAATTGTATTGTTACAGCATTGGTGTTTCTTTGCATTTTCCTCTCATTTTCTTTTTTTTTTTTTTGGCAATAACGAAATGAAATGTTTAATCTATTCCTTGAACAGTGTTACATCTACAAACTTGATCACAACCTACAAGATATATGAAATCAAGTTTGACTGAGAATTTTATTAATACTTGAAACATAGCTTGCAAAAGAGATGTGTTTCTGCCTAAATTGTGTTTATTGAATTTTCTATTTTTTAAAAAACTGGATGGAAAGGCCATTAACTTCATTCTGTAGGTTGTTCTCCCAACACTGTCAATTCAATATATTTTAAACAAATAAAACATATTTAGAAAAACAACTAGACAGAAAGGTTCTGAAAGGTACTTTACTTAAATATAACCGCACAGTATGTGGCAAATATATGAATTGTTAGCTAGAGCGGGTTAGAAATATTCTATGAAAAATTAAAATGACAGGCTTTCATGAAGATAGGGTGCTCCTGATAGGTGAAAAGCTATTAATTATCAAATACCCTGTGTCTTCTAACTTTGAATGCTATGACAACTACTGTGACATCAGAGTTGTCCCCCACTACCTGGACAAAATAAAGGTCTCTTGTGTGATTTGGCATAGAAGTAGGTATAGTGGCTAAAAGCTTAATATTGGAGTAGAGATAATTAATTCACATCTTGCCTCAGTCATTTTTAAGCTATTTGGTTTTGTGCATGTTATAAAAAAATCTTCATATGGCTCGGTTTACTCATTTTTAAAATTTAAGTGATAAAGATGATAATGATAATAGTAATTAGCCTCACAGAGATATAGTAAAAAATGAGATACTACATGTAATTCACTGAGCATATTACCTGAGACAAATTATTAGCTAATAAATAACAGTCATATTGTTAATAACTAGGACATTCTGGGCTCTGGGGGGAAAAAACGTTTTAAAAGGCAGACTCTTGGGGAGTGGGGATGAATAGGTAGAGCACAGAGGATTTGGGGGGCAGAGAAATACTCTGTATGATACCATAATGATGGATACATGACACTATACATTTGTCCATACCCACAGAGTGTCAATACCAAGAGTGAACCCTAATGTAAACTATGGATTTTGGGTGATTATGTTGGGTCTATGTAGGTTCATTAAAGTTACCACTTTTGTGAGGGGATGTTGATAATGGGAAGGCAATGCATGTGTAGGGGCAGGGGTTATATGGGAAATCTCTACCTCTCTCTCAGTTTGGTTTTAAACCTGAAAGCTCTAAAAAAGTAAAGTCTTGATTTTAAAAGAAGGCAGGCACTAAATAAAAAATACTTACATATTAATATGTTTTAGTCAAGTAGCAAGCAAAGTGCAGTTGGAAAGTGAATTTATGGGGTGGTTTTATAAAGAAAGAAGGTACATAAATTTTATTTTTAACAAGTGCCTTTTAAAATAATTGTGGCTATTTATATAAATCTAATGATACTTCTTTTACTATATTGGAAAGAATGTGATCCATATGAATGGCCACCCAACAAAATATTTAGAACATAATTGTATATCTTTAACTTTTTTATTTGTGTTGCTGAATGAATAATTTAGGTATGTATATCATGTTTACATTTAAATTTTAAGTATTTTTACAGACTTATGCATTTAAACATGTATGAGTATATTTATTATATATTTAGTATATTGAATTGGTATACATTTATTACTATCCCTACTAATGTAGACATTTTTATAAATATTGGCCTTGAGGTTTACAGTCTGTTGGAAGTAGGTAATGTGACATTGCTTGAAATATCAAAGTTTTTAAAAATAGAAATAATATAATTTTCTGTGTATATTCACCCAAAGTATGTATATGAAAATCAACTATATCAATATATACTTTGATATGTCAGGTAGTAGATATACTATTTACCTTCCTTAACATATTTGATTATTTTATAAAAATCTACTTTATATTGAAAGCCTCTACCACATCTATGTATCTATCTGTTTGTAAAATTTGAAATAGATTTATTGGACTTCTTCACATGAGACTTGAAACCCTATTTGAAAATGTAATATTGAATTTCTAGCCAATAAATGCTATAGGGAAACTATTCTGATTAGTACTGGGCTTTTGAACTCAACTGATTTCTTCTGTGTAGGGCACTGTAAAGGAAGAAAAATATGCAGTACAAAGTAGTGTCATGGTCTGAATGAAAATCAGAGTGGAAGTTATTAATGGTGCCAATCACATGAGCCATTAGTTTAGTTCTTCCTAGCCTGCAGCCTCAAAGTATCCATATTTCATATAAGTTAACATGCTTCTGAAATAACATGATTGAGAAAATGTTTACCCCTGAAGAGAAGATATTTCCTTTTCTTCTACAAAATTTTATTTATCAAATGTTATGGTGGAAACAAAAATAGGTAGAGCTAGCTGGTTTAAAAGTGAAATTGTCCAAACATAGTCAACAACATATAATAAATAGCTAAATGTAAAAACTAGGGCTATGCCAAGCGAATTAGAAAACTCAAAAATTCTATGCATATTTGCATAACAGTATTTACATTATTGAAATAAAATACCAGTTCTAAGCATGTTAAATCTTGGTTACATTTGCTAGGCAATCATAGATGTCTAGAAACACCCTGGTGAGAATAGGTATAACAATTACCTTATAGTATTGTTGTAAGAATTAGGTGACAAACATGGGGTTAATATATAGTGACATAATATTTTTATTTGATTTTAAATATCATTTATTTTATATTATAGTCTCATGTTCTGAGATATGAGCTATTCCTATTCCTCAATACACAGAGCATTGTAATTGTTGTGTTTAGTCCTCTTTCTTATTTTATTTTATGCTTCTGTTTTATTTATTTATTTATTTATTTTTTACTTCTTTCCATGCTCTTTTACATAAGGGCTTACTTGAATAGATTTGGTATATGTCCCTGAAAAAAGTAAATATATTTGTAACATATATATGCTGCTTATCTCTGTGTTTTCCATTTAAGTATTATCAAGGTACAGAGTACCTTTGGTTTCTAAATTTTATTCACTCAACACTGTGTTTAGGATCGCTCCATGCTTTGGTGTGCATATTTAATTATTCTCTTCTAACTACTTCTTAAGTACATGCCTTCTACATTCTGTCTACTCTTTCTCACGGTAGATGGGTGATTTTCAGCTTCCCACTACCATCTTCTTAAACACTTCATCACTCTTCATCACCCTTACATAAGAATTATTCTGGGTTACATACTGAGGGATGGAATGCTAAATCAGAGGGTATAAACATGTTTAACATCACTGAGAACAAATGGATTGTTCGACAGGCAGAGGGCTTAATTCACCTGTGTTCCCATCAGTACATGGTATTGGGTATACTACTTCATTTTTTAAGTTATCTATTCCTCTGATTTCATTTCTACCAAACCTATTGATATTTCTTAACAAGTCAAGAAGTTTGTGCACTGATTCTGATATATTTAGTATTAGATGACCTACTAATAGTAAATATTGACAATTTATCTCCTCTCTTGCAGTATTTGAATTTCTTATTTTCCTAATTTCATTTGTGTAGACTCTCAAATAGTCCCTATAATAGTGACACAACTTGCTTTATTTCCAATTTTAAAGAATGTATATCTCAGTTAAGTATGATTTTGATCTTGTGGTTTGTTTTCATTGTAGAGGAACAGTCTATTAAGTTATGAAAGTGCTCACAGATTGTAATTAATTTGAGGTTTTTATCATGAAAAACATTTAACATTCAACATTTAACTTAATTTTTATTCATTTCATTGAGCTAATTTCATCCTTCATATTCTTTTATTTTTTATATGTTGTTATATAAATTATACTGATGGATTATTTGAAGTTAAGCAATTCTTTTATTCTTGGGATGAAAGTCTGCTTAAATTCCCCATTAGGTGCAAGTGTACTTCTGATTTATTTAAGATATCTGTAACTATCTTTATGAGAGAAATAGTTCTATAACTTTTCCTTTTTGTACTATTCTTATTAGATTTTGGAATAATATTGTTAATCATATTAAATTGGGAATCATTCTTCTGTTTCTCATTTTTATATATAAAAGTGCATAAAATTGGGTAATATGGCAAAATTTACTTGAAATTCATCTAGATCTAAGTTTTTTTGAGCTAATAGATTATCAAGTTTTCTTTTTCTTTTATTTATTAAATATTTTTTATGGTGAAGGAAAGAAAGTACAGTGTTTATTGTGAGGCCAAGCAAAGAGAGTGGGTGGCTACTGCTCAAAAAAGTCCCCATGGGGCTTCCCTGGTGACACAGTGGTTGAGAGTCTGCCTGCCAATGCAGAAGACATGGGTTTGTGCCCTGGTCTGGGAAGATCCCACATGCTGCGGAACGGCTAGGCCCGTGAGCCATGGCCTCTGAGCCTGCGCATCCGGAGCCTGTGCTCTGCAAAGGGGGAGGCCACAACAGTGAGAGGCCTGCGTACCGCAAAAAAAAAAAAAAAAAAATCCCCATGGCTCTCAGGGGATGGTTTTTAAAGGTAAGATCAAGGAGAGGGTCGCAGGGTGCCTGATCACCTCATGGACGTTCATTTTTTTTAACTGAAGTATAGTTGATTTACAATGTTATGTTAGTTTCTGTTGTACAGGAAAGTAATTTGGTTTAAATATATTTTTTTCTTTTTCACATTCTTTTCCATTATAGGTTATTACAAGATATTGAATATAGTTCCCCTTGCTATACACTAGGACCTTGTTGTTTATCTATTTTATATATAGTAATTTGTAGCTGGTAATCCCAAACTCCTAAATTTATCCCCCCCTCCCCTTTGGTAACCATAAGAGTCTGCTGGTGAGTCTGTTTCTGTTCTGTAAATAAGTTCATTTGTATCATATTTTAGATTCCACATATAAGTAATATCATATGAAATTTTTTTAAGGAACCTCCATACTGTTTTCCATAGTGGTTGTACCAATTTACATTCCCATCAACAGTGTAGGAGGGTTCCCACTTCCTCTCCAGCATTTATTGTTTGTGGACTTTTTGATTATGGCCATTCTGACTGGAGTGAAGTGATAACCTCATTGTAGTTTTGATTTGCATTTCTCTGATGATTAACAATGTTGAGCATACTTTCATGTGCCTGTTGGCCATCTGTGCACCTTCTTTGGAGAAATGTCTACTCAGGTCTTCTGCCTATTTTTTAACTGGGTTGTTTTTTTTGATATTGAGCTGTATAAGCTGTTTATATATTTTGGAAATTAATTCCTTTCTGGTCACGTCATTTGCAAGTATTTTCTCCCATTCTGTAGGTTTTCTTTTTGTTTTGTTTATGGTTTCCTTTGCTGTGAAAAAGCTTATAAGTTTGATTAGGTCCCATTTGTTTATTTTTGCTTTTATTTCTATTGTCTTGGGAGATTTACCTAAGAAAACATCACTGTGATTTATGTCAGAGAATGTTTTGCCTATGTTCTCTTCTGGCAGTTTTATGGTGTCCTATCTTATATTTAAATCTTTAAGCCATTTTGAGTTTATTTTTTGCGTATAGTGTGAGGGAGTGTTCTAACTTCATTGATTTATATGTGGCTGTCCGGCTTTCCCAGCACCACTTGCCAAAGAGACTGTCTTTTCTCCATTGTATATTCTTGCCTCATTTGTCGAAGATTGACTGTAGGTGTTCAAGTTTTCTGAATGGATTTCAAGTTATATTTTCTCATATCAATTATGATGCTGTATATTTTTCTAGAATATATGTTTCATAAAGGTTTCAAGGTACCCCTTTTCATTCTGTATTTTTGTTCTATGCTGTATTCATCACTCTCTCAAAAAACATTGCCAAACTTCTTAATCTTTTCAAAGTCCCAATCCCCTCCATTTTTTCTTTATCATTATTGATTACTGATCATAATTATTCATATTTTGTAACTGACTCGATTATTCTACTGAATACTAGTTCATTTGTGTTGAAATAAATCCAAACTTTGTGCTCAAATAAAGTTTAAAGCTATAGGGTTTCCCTGGTGGCAGAGTGGTTAAGAATCCGCCTGCCAATGCAGGAGACATGGGTTCGAGCCCTGCTCTGGGAAGATTCCCACATGTCATGGAGTAACTAAGCCCACGCACCACAACTACTAAGTCTGTGCTCTAGAGCCCGCAAGCCACAACTACTGGAGACGGTGCTCTGCAACAAGAGAAGCCACTGCAATGAGAAGCCCGCGCACCACAACAAAGAGTAGCCCCTGCTCTCTGCAACTAGAGAAAGCCCACAGGCAACAACAAAGACCCAGTGCAGCCAAAAATAAATAAATTAAAGCTATAAACTTTCTTCTAAGTTCTGCTTTAAGTTTCACAAAATTTAACATGCATTGACTTAATTGTTACTTATGATTTCTCTTATGAATTCCTCTTTAAATCACTATTTTATTTCGAGACTAATAGGATTTTTAAGATAGAATTTTGTTAATGGCTTTCTAATTTCATTTTATTGTGATTAGAAAAATGTATTCTGTTAACATTGCAGACTTCAAAGTCATTTAAGAAATTTAATTTTGGAAACTTCAGTTTACAATATACTACTACAAGAGAATTTAAATACATAATGACAAAATATACACACACTCATATATGCTTGGAAAACTAATATTAAAATATATTGCAATATATTAATGAGAACAACTACATTTCTAAATAACTTTTTAGTACCTTAAACATTATAACATATTTTAGTATATTTAGTAAATTTCAATTATCCATCATAACTCTAAAACTTGTTCAGTCCATGTCTTTATTACACTGAAAAGACCATAATGCTCTTCAGTAAGCCATTTTTTTTTTTAGTTTTGTTTTGGCTTAAGATGATGTATCTAATATAGAAAAAGTGAATTAATTTATATACAGTTTTGAGACCAATTATGAGATGGAGCAATTATGAGATGGAGCAATTATACAAATAAGTCACACTCTACTTTTATTCCTAGTAGTTTTTTGGTTGGAGAAGTTAGTATTAATGCTTTTTGTTTTTCTATTTTTTTTTAAAAATCAAAACTTTGTGCAGCCTCAGAGAGTGTTTTAATCTCTGAAAATTTCAAAGACATTATGTTCATTAAATATTTAGTTCTTCATCATTTTACTTCTTATATTAATATCTAAAACAGCATGTCAAATAAAACTAAGAAATAAATGTAAAACTGGATACTTTTAAAGTATATAGTTTGTGTTCTAGATTCCATGTCTTTAATCATTTCACCACCAATGTATCTTTTGAAATGCATACTTCCCCTAGTCATATTATTAACTACAACATAGCATCAACTCATCTTTTTTTTTTTTTTTTGCGGTACACAGGCCTCTAACTGTTGTGGCCTCTCCCATTGCAGAGCACAGGCTCCGGACGCGCAGGCTTAGCAGCCATGGCTCACGGGCCCAGCCTCTCTGCGGCATGTGGGATTTTCCCAGACCGGGGCACGAACCCGTGTCCCCTGCATCAGCAGGCGGACTCCCAACCATTGTGCCACCAGGGAAGCCCCATCTTTTTATTTTTAAGATTTTTTTTTTTTGATGTGGACCATTTTTTTTAAGTCTTTATTGAATTTGTCACAATATTGCTTCTGTTTATATTTTGGTTTTTTGGCCACAATGCATGTGGGATCTTAGCTCCCTGACCAGGGATTGAACCTGCACCCCCTGCATTGGAAGGCAAAGTCTTAACCACTGGACTGCCAGGAAGTCCCAACTCATCTTTCGTTTAGATGTTTTTAAGACTATTATGATACAATAATGTTTGTTTTGCATGGATATATGAGTTACTGTATACCTGATCATGTATTTATAGTGGCCATGGAGCATAAAATACTGTGTATTTATTAATAGCAATGTGTTATACTTCCTTCTTTGTATGTATTTATGTATGTATGTATCTATCTATCTATCTTATCTATTTTCAGTAGCCTATTTAATAAAGCTTTGCATCTGTTAGAACCCCAGAGAAGCAATCTTTACATAGTTCCAATTTTCATAAACATTTGTTCAGTTACTTCAGAAACTTTTTGTTGTTAGTTGTTTGCATAACTGTGCTTTCTGCAGCTATAGCACCAGTACACAGTCAGGAACATTGCCCTTTTTAATAATGATACAGAATGTATAGTTTGTGTGATATGCAAATGACGCAACTAGTTTTACAAACAGTTGAACCATTTCAGAAAAATTCACAATATTTCTTTTTTTAAAACCATTGTACTGAGGTATGATTAACTTGTAAAAATCTCAATATTTAATGTATACAACTTGAGTTTGGAGTCCAAATGCTTCTTTAAACTAGGATTTTTACTTTATTCAGGTTATCTAACTTCTTCTATAAATAGTAAGAAGTCAAATTTATTAGAGTCCATAGATAGTCACATTGGAATTTTTTTCTAGTCAATTTGTTTAGACCATTGTGCAAATAAAGTCAAGGACGTGGGCTTTTACTCACTGTATATAAAGTGGCATTATTCTGTTATATTTCCTTTGACAACACTTTTGAGCAAACTTCTCACAAATATATGCTGGAGTTCCAGTAGGATTTAGTAATAAAACAGATTAATTCATTTTTTTTTTTTTTTTTTTTTTTTTTTGCTGTACGTGGGCCTCTCACTGCTGTGGCCTCTCCCGTTGCGGAGCACAGGCTCCGGACGCGCAGGCTTAGCGGCCATGGCTCGCGGGCCCAGCCGCTCTGCGGCATGTGGGATCTTCCGGGATCGGGGCACGAACCCGCGTCCCCTGCATCGGCAGGCGGACTCTCAACCACTGCACCACCAGGGAAGCCCCCATTATTATTTTTTTCTTTCAAACAATATTGCTTCTCTTCTGTATATCTAGAAGCAGTTAAGACACCTGGTGTAGTACAAATATGAATGAGATTGAATCCCTGACTAACCTTCAAAAAATTCTTTCAAGTAAAGACAGACTTTCTTATACATAACTACAATTCAATTATAAGCTTTCTATAATGAGTATAAATGTACCTCATAGTTTGACTAAGTAAATAACATTTGTGCATACTGGACTTTTAATTTTTAAACAAGTATTTTTAGTAAATTAAAATAGCTAGGTTGAACTTGGTAGACATCTACATTTATAGCTTCAACTAGAGTCATATTCGGTAATATGATACACAAAGAGTTTTCATTTTCACATTTGTTTAAAACTGAAAGTTGACTGAAAAAATGCTTTTTTCCTTTTCACAAATCTTTCCAAATAAGACATCACTGAAACCTTCCTTTTCAAGGACAGCATGCAGAATATTCACAGATTTAAAAAAAAAAAAAAACCTGGAAAACTGGGCACAAGAAACTTTAGGCATCTCTTTTTTATTAAAAAAAAATTGAAGTATAGTTTATTTACAATACTGTGTTAGTTTCAGGTGTACAGAGAAGTGATCCAGTGGGACCTTGTTGTTTATCTGTTTTATATATTATAGTGTATATCTGTTAATCCCATATTCCTAGTTTATCCCTCCCTCCCCCTTCCCCTTTGGTTACCATAAATTTATTTTCTATTTCTGTGAGTCTGTTTCTGCTTTGTGAATACAATAATTTGTATTATTTTTTAGATTCCACATATAAGTGATATCATATTTGTCTTTCTCTGACTTAAGTCCCTTAGTATGATAAGCTCTAGGTCCATCCATATTTTTTCAAATGGCGTTATTTCATTCTTTTTTATGGCTGTGTAGTATTAATATATATTAAATATATATACCATGTCTTCTTTAGCCATTCGTCAGTGGACGTTTAGGTTGCTTCCATGTCTTGAGTATTGCAAATAGTGCTATGAACAGTGGGGTGCATGTATCTTTTCAAATTATTATTTTTGTCTTTTCCAGATATATGCCCAGGAGTGGGATTGATGGATCATATGGTAACTCTATTTTTAGTTTTTTAAGGAACCTCCATATTGTTTTCCATAATGGCAGAACCAATTTACATTCTCACCAACAGTGTAGGAGGGTTCCCTTTTCACCACACCCTCTCCAGTATTTATTATTTGTAGACTTTTTAATGATGGCCATTCTGACCAGTGTGAGGTGGTACATCATTGTAGTTTTGATTTGCATTATCTAATAATTAGTGATGTTGAGCATCTTTTCATGTGTCTGTTGGCCATCTGTATGTCTTCTCTGGAGAAATGTCTATTTAGGTTTTCTGCCTATTTTCTGATTGGCTTCTTTTTTTCTTTTTGATATTGAGTTGTATGAGCTGTTTGTGTATTTTAGAAATTAGCCCCTTGTCAGTCCCATCATTTGCAAATATTTTCTCCCATTCTGTAAGTTGTCTTTTTGATTTGTTGATGGTTTCCTTTGCTGTGCAAAAGCTTGTAAGGTTATGTTCTTCTTTTTTTTACATTTGCTTTTATTTCTTTTGCCTTGGGAGACTGACCTAAGAAAATATTGCTACAATTTATGTCAGAGAATGTTTTGCCTATGTTCTCTTAGAACTAGGAGTTTTATGGCCCCATGTTTTATATTTAAGTATTTAACCCATTTTGAGTTTATTTCTGTGTGTGGTGTGAGGGAGTGTTCTAACTTCATTGATTTACATGTGGCAGTTCAGTTTTCCCAACACCACTTGCTGAAGAGATTGTCTTTCTGCCATTCTGTATTCTTGCCCCCTTTGTCAAAGATTAATTGACCATAGGAGTGTGGGTTTATTTCTGTCCTTGCTATTCTGTTCCATTAATCTGTATGTCTGTTTTTGCATCCCCTCCCTCTTGCACCTGCCTCCCCACCATCCCACCCAATGAGGCCATCACAGAGCACTGAGCTGAGCTCCATGTGCTATATACAGCAGGTTCCCACTAGCTATCCATTTTACACATGGTAGTGTATTTATGTCAAATCTAATCTCCCAGTTCATCCCATCCTCCCCTTCAGCCTGTGTCCACACATCCATTCTCTATATCTGCCTTCCTATTCCTGCCATGCAAATAGGTTCATCTGTACGGTTTTTCTAGATTCCACATACATGTGTTAATATACGATATTTGTTTTTCTCTTTCTGATTTACTTCACTCTGTATGACAGATTCTAGGTCCATCCACATCTCTATAAATGATGCAATTTCATTTCTTTTAATGGCTAAGTAATATTCCATTATATGTGGAATGTACCACATCTTCTATATCCATTCATCTGTTGTACATTAATATTTAAAGTAATTATTGAAAAGTATGTATTTATTGCCATTTTAAAACTTGTTCTCGGGCTTGCCTGGTGGCGCAGTGGTTGAGAGTCTGCCTGCTGATGCAGGGGACACGGGTTCGTGCCCCCGTCCGGGAAGATCCCACATGCCACGGAGTGGCTGGGTCCGTGAGCCATGGCCGCTAGGCCTGCGCGTCCGGAGCCTGTGCTCTGCAAGGGGAGAGGCCACAACAGTGAGAGGCCTGTGTACCGCAAGAAAAAAAAATAAAAGAACTTGTTCTCCAGTTGATTTTGTATATTTCTTTTGTTGCTGTTGTTTTTGGGTTTTGTTGTTATTGTTGTTTTGTATTTCTTAATTCATTTCTTCTTTTTGTTTCTCCTTTTCTGGTTTGATTGTTTTCTTTTGTATTATGCTTAAGTTTCTTTGGGTTTTTTTTTTTGGTAAATCTATATGTTTAAAAAAAAATTAATTTATATATTTATTTATTTTTGGCTGCTTTGGGTCTTCATTGCTGTGCATGGGCTTTCTCTAGTTGCGGCAAGCGGGGACTACTCTTCATTGCAGTGCACGGGCTTTCTCTAGTTGCGGCAAGCGGGGACTACTCTTCATTGCAGTGCACGGGCTTCTCATTGCGGTGGCTTCTCTTATGATGGGCTCTAGGCGCACAGGCTTCAGTAGTTGTGGCATGAGGGCTTCAGTAGTTGTGGCTTGCAGGCCCTAGAGCACAGGCTCAGTAGTTGTGGTGCATGGGCTTAGCAGCTCTACGGCATCTGGGATCTTCCTGGACCAGGGCTTGAACCTGTGTCCCCTTCATTGGCAGGTGGATTCTTAACCACTGCATCACCAGGGAAATCCCTGTATGTTTTTGATTTGTGATTAATCTGGTTTTCAAGTGTTTTAACCCAAAACTATGTGTACTTGCTTTAGGCTGGTAGTCATGTAAGCTCAAACACATTCTAAAAGATCTAAAGTTTCTTACTCCCCTCCCCCACATTTCGTGATTTTATGTCCTATTTTACATCTTCATGTTTATCTTTTGTTGTTCATTGTAGTTATAATTGCTTTCACAGAATTTTTTTTTTTTACTGGCTTAAGTGATCATCAATTTATATATATATTTGCCTTTCCTATTGTGACTTTCCTTTTCCTATAGATTCTTGCTTCTCTTTTATTTAGAGAAGACATTTTAATTATTTCTTATAGTACAGGTTTAGTATTGTTGTATTCTTTCAGTTTGCAAATATTTTTCTCTCTCCTTCTACTCTAAATGATAATCTTACTGGATAAGAGTGCAAGTTTTTCCCTTTGAGCACTTTGGATATATCATGCCACTCCCTTCTGACCTGCAAAGTTTCTGTAGTGAAAGTAGCTGATAGCCTATCAGTGACAGCCTTATGAGGATTCCCTTGTAACTGACTCTGCTTTTCTCCTGCTGCCTTTAGAATCCATTTTTTTAAATTAATTACTTTATTTATTATTTAATTTTGGTTGCATTGCGTCTTTGTTTGCTGTGTGTGGGCTTTCTCTAGTTGCAGCAAGCGGGGGCTACTCTTCATTGTGGTGCGCAGGCTTCTCATTGCGGTGGCTCCTCTTGTTGTGGAGCACAGGCTCTAGGTGCGCAGGCTTCAGTAGTTGTGGTACATGGGCTTAGTTGCTCCGCAGCATGTGGGATCTTCCTGGACCAGGGCTCGAACCCGTATTCCCTGCATTGGCAGGCAGGTTCTTAACCACTGTGCCACCAGGGAAGCCCTAGAACACTCTTTTTAACTTTTGTCATTTTGATTATGTCTTAGAGTAGCTATTTTTGTGGGGTTCATCTTGTTTGGGACCCTCTGTGCTTTCTGTAGCTGGATATCTGTTTCCTTTTTTAGGTTTGGGGATTTTACAGCCATAATGTATTCAAATACATTTTCAATCCCCCTTTTCTCTTTCATCTCCTGGGATTCCTATTGTGCATAGATTGTCACACTTTATATTATCCTGTAGATCTCATATGCTGCTTTCTTTTTTTCTTTCATTTGTCTTTCTGTCTGCTGTTCTGATTGGGTGATTTCTGTTATTATATTTTCTGGAAAAATTATTTGTTCTTCTGCATTATTTAGTTTGCTATTTATTTCCTTTAGCTCAGTTTCCATCTCAGCAATTGAGTTGTCTAATTTTGATTGGTTTCTCTTTATAGTTTATAGTTCCTTGTTAGTGATCTGCATTTATATCAATAGTCTTTCTTTCTCAAATCCTTCAGCATTTTTATTACCTCCTTTTTGAACTCAGGGTCTAGCTGACCAGAGAGGTTTGTTTAATTGTTTGTTCTTCCAGGGGAGTTCTCTTATTCTTTTAATTGGGAGTGGTTTCTCTGCTTTCTTATTTTACTTATATTTCCCTGACTCTATGAATTTAGGATAAACAGTTATCTACTGTGGTCTTGAAGGGCTGTTTTCATGTGGGAGCAACCCTCTGTAGACTGTGAGAGTTCAGTATTTTTGGTGTGTGGGGTTTTTTTTTTTTGGTATGGATGCTTGCCATGTCTTTCCTCATAGTGTGCTGGCCCTGTTCCCTTGATAAGGGATGTGTTGGTGTTGTGGTGACCAGAGCCTTCACTGCATGTTTGGCATGGCCTCCTTTTTGCTCTGTAGTTGTCACAGCCCAGTGACAGACAGACAGTTTATTTCAGGTCAACCAAGTATTGGGTCGGCCAAAAAGTTCATTCAGGTTTTTCTGTAAGATGTTACAGAAAAACGCAAATGAACTTTTTGGCCAACTCAATATTTCATCATATGCTTTCCTTCTGGTTGTATGGGGTGCAGCTCATGTTTTGATCTGTGAGATACATGGAGCAGCTTTAGCCATCTGTCAGTGGGGTCAGTGGAAAAAATGGGAAAGTATATATATGGTAAAATATGCCCCATATTTTGTATTCTGCAAAAATAAACTCACAAAGAAGCAAGCAAAGAAGCCAAAATAAGAGAAAATGTAAAATAAATTAGGAAGCTGTTTCCCAACCTCCACTTAACCAACTCACTCAGAAAACTCATAAATTCACTCCTCTATTGAAAATAGGGAGAAAATATAAACTTCATATCTTGTAGGTTATTACCTCTATGCCCACAAACTGAGGAGTATGCTTACAAAGAGTCAGTTTTATTTGTACTCAAACCAATTTATAGTAGTAGTACTTATTTATGAAAAATTATTAAAGTTATTAAGAAATATGGATTTAATAATAGTTCTTTATGTTAACAATGAATGAAATAACTGTAAAGAGTAATGACATGTTATGAAAAAATGTTAATAAATGTATCACACCAAGAAAAATTTAAAAACCAGAGAAAATGATCATAAAAATATAAAGTTCATGAGTCTAAATTTTCACTGCATTAAAAAAATGAAAAGAAAAATAATAACCAATATGTTATGTGAGTAGTTTATGCAAGAAAGAATACAAAATTATAGGTACCTAAAACATTTTCAAGGAAGGGCCTTCAGTCAAAAGTCTTCAAGTGTAGGTACAGTGCTTACATCATTTATTCTTCCAGCACTTTAAAGACAATGTTCCAAAGGCTACATCAAACTAAAAAGCTCTGCACATCATAAGAAGAAATCAACAAAATGAAAAGGCAGCCTGTGCTTTTCAAAAAGCAATAAATTAATCATACACCTTTGAATGTATTCACATTTCAAAAATTCAGTTATAAAAACATTAGTATTTTTTGTTTCCATTCCCTCCTGTAGCCAACCATCCTCATTGCATGCTACTTTCCATATTACTAGACAGAATAAGCCTAATCACCAGTTTATAGGATTTTTTACTCAATAGTCTATTATAAGGATGTTCTACTCCAAGAAAACAATAATTTTAAAAAATTATAATAGAAGAAAAAGAAATGTGTGTTGCTTTACTCTAATCTATGCCTGAATTTTCATAAGATTTCTATTACAATTTTAGAATAGTGTTTTTCACACTTCAGTGTATATATAATAGAGATCTTGTTCACGTGCAGATTCTAATACACTAAGTCTGAGGTGAGTCTGAGATTCTGCATTTCTCATAAGCTCCCAAGGAGATGATGATGCTATTGATCTGAGAACCACATCTCAAGTAGCAAGGTACAACCCCTAAAATGGCCACGTATTTTTCATTTTAACATATGATATTTTGAATTATTTTTACAACTGTATATGTCAAATAGAAGCTATCAGAAGAGTAATGTACCAATATAAATCATCAATAATAAGCAAACATGAGAAAAATGCATACTTGGAATATGAAAAGTCACTATTTTATGATATAATAAACATGTCATATAGAGGGAATTTTTACAGATGTTATTGTCAGGTATTTTAGTTTCCTAAATTTCCTTGGCTTAGGGAGGGCATCAAAGTAAGAGCATAGATGAAGCTTGAAGAAAATACTTAATAACTAGGCAGTCTTCCTGGATTTTTTAGGCCACATTCTCACAATGTCTTGAAAATCATAGCTATATGAGTTATCCTATTCTTTGCTGATAGAGACCTCTGTGGAAAATTAAAATAAATCAGAAATTGTAATAAATACTCTAAAAAGGCCTGAGTACAAGGGAATTATCTGTATGGAGAGAAGAATTCATGCTAGGTGTGACTTCACTGCTATGGCCTTGATAGTTTGAGAAATATTTCTCAAATACTGGTGACAGGTGATATATACTAGGAGATGATGTAAGTTTCAAAGAGCAGCCTCTTCCACAGAAATGCAAGTAAGACTATGAAGGGTGAGAGAACTATTAGCACATTCAATGTGTGAAGTTTTCTGACTGAAGCTTTAGGTAGGTTACTTCATACAATGTCACCAGTATTTATACCTAACTTAAAATGATACATAATCTCTTATTATGTTGTGTTTCCTAGAAGAAACACCATGGATATAATTTATGCTGCCTGTAGTGGAATATTTCTTCAGAAAATAATAATATCATTTAAGTAGCCATGTAAATTCATCACCAGATGCAAAAAAGGAATGCAGTTTGCTTTTGATTAAATGTTTAGTATAGCTCCTTCAATTGTTCTTTTTATGTAAAGTGTTTAAGGCTCATTGAAGGTGAAAACTATGCTGCATTTCTTTTTATCCGTATGTTCTTTCCCTACACAGGGAATAAGTAAAGGACCACAACAACTAATATTGAACTGTAACTTCCTGTGGTAAGTTGCTCTAGACAAACTGTAACTGGTGAACCACAGAGAACTGTTTCAAATAGTCTGAAAACTAAGGATATGCTTCACACAGATCCCTGAGGTATTTTAACCCTACTTATTATACTTAATGTTATTGTTATTATTCTTTTTAGTATAGGAACACTATACCTAGTAAATACATGAGACTATTTTAAGACAACCATAATATGATATAGGTTAGGCAGAAGTAAATAAAATAGGAATATGTCTGGAAGAATTCTTCTAGGAAGGGAACAGAGTCCCTTTATATGTATTCCTTAAGTTACATTCAGTAAAATGCAGTGTTGACAGTGGGTTGGAGGAGTTCCCAATATGGAGGCTATATCCTTGCAATATCTGGGTATATGTTATTATAAACAACCAGGACTTAGGGAAGTAATCATAAAACAATTTTATTTTTGCTTCCACTGTTCCTGGAAGCTACTCATTTGTCTAGTTTTATTTCTGCCTCCAATGATAATAACAGCAGTCCTTAAGACTTTTCTGATCTCTTTTATTTAAAAAAAAAATAAGCACATAATGTAAGAGAATATAAAAAAGAATATATATATGTATAACTGAATCACTTTGCTGTACAGCAGAAATTAAACAACATTGTAAATCAACTATACTTCAATAAAAATAAATAAATAATAAAAGGCTAAGTAACCAAGAAAATAAAAATAAGCAAACAAAATAATAAACAAAAAACTCTAAGTCACAAAGTCTAGTCTATGTTCAGTATTTATTAAGTCCAGCTCAGCACCAATAATCAAAACTATAAAGTTAATTGAAGAGTAAGTAAGTTTCTCCCTTCCTTCAGCTCTAGCCGTCTATAGGGTGGTACCTGCGGTAGGTAGGATAGCAATGTTCACTCTGGAGAAGAGTACCTTCCTGAAGAGTACACAGCTAAAGATGTGAATCCAGGCAGTCTGCTTCTAAAATCCATGACTTAAGCACTAAGACTTGAAAGGATTTTCTTAAATGTTTTCAGTAACTGAATCAGGATTTAAACTTAAGTATACCAAGTACTCTAGCCTCACTATACCATTGTATAATGTGTAGTTCTTAGGGCACCAATAACGAAAATTCTTAATTATTTAGCTATGGTCCCACATGAGATCAAAGACACAAAAGAATTTCCCTGAATTTTACAATAAAAATGGATGTGACAGAGAAGTCACAATCAGTTTGAAAATGGTAAGTAACTGAGGATTAGAGCTTGTCTAATTTTATGTGACTTAATGTTTAAGAAAATCAAGTCTTGAGGGAGGACCTTCAAGATGGCGGAAGAGTACAACCTTCCTCTGCACAAATACATCAAAAATACATCTACACGTGGAACAACTCCTACAGAACACCTACTGAACAGTGGCAGAAGACCTCAGACTTCCCAAAAGGCAAGAAGCCCCCCAAATACCTGGATAGGATAAAAGAGAAAAGAAAAAACAGAGGTGAAAGAATACAGATGGGACCTGAACCTCTGGGACGGAGCTGTGAAGGAGGAAAAGTTTCCACACAATAGGAACCCCTTCACTGGTGGAGACAGGGTGTGGGCTGGGGGGAAGCTTTGGAGCCATGGAAGAGAGCACAGCAAAAGGGGCGCAGAGGACAAAGTGGAGAGATTCCCACACAGAGGATCGGTGCCAACCAGCACTCACCAGCCTGAGAGGCTTTTCTGCTCGCCTGCCGGGGCAAGTGGGGACTGGGAGCTGAGGCTTGGGCTTTGGAGGTCAGAGCCCAGGGAGAGGACGGGTTGGCTTCATGAACAGAGCCTGAAGGGGGAGAGTGCACCACAGCTAGCCAGGAGGGAGTCCAGGAAAAAGTCTGGACCTGCCTAAGAGTCAAGAGACCATTGTTTCAGGGTGCATCAGGAGAGGAGATTCAGAGCACCTCCTAAACGAGCCTCAGAGACAGGCACAAGCTGCAGCTCTTAGCACAGATGGGCATGAAACACTAATGCTGCTGCTGCAGCTACCAAGAATACTGTGTGCAAGCACAGGTCACTATCCACACCTCCGTTCCCAGGAGCCTCTGCAGCCCACCACTGCCAGGGTCCCGTGATCCAGGGACAACTTCCCTGGGAGAACACACGGCGCACCTCAGGCTATTGCAATGTCACACTGGCCTCTGCTGCTGCAGGCTCACCCCACATTCCATACCCCTCCCTCCAAACTGACCTGAGTGACCCAGAGCCCCTAATCAGCTGTGCCCTTAACCGCCTCCTGTCTGGGTGAAGAAAAGACGCCAGAGGGTGATGTACATGCAGAGGCGGGGCCAAATCCAAAGCTGAGCCCCGCGAGCTGTGCAAACAAAGAAGAGAAAGGGAAATCTCTCCCAGCAGCCTCAGGAGCAGCAGATTAAATCTCTACAATCAACTTGATGTACCCTGCATCTGTGGAATACCTGAATAGGGAGAATCATCCCAAAATTGAGGCAGTGGACTTTGGGAGCAACTGTAGACCTGTTTGCTGTATGCAACTGAGTAGTTTCTGATTTTTATGTTTATCTTAGTATAGTTTTTAGCATTTGTTATCATTGGTGGATTTGTTTATTGGTTTCATTGCTCTCTTCTTTTTTTTAATATTGTAATTTTAATATTTTTTTATTTTAATAAATATTTTATTTTTTCTTTCTTTTTTTACTCCCTTTTCTTCTGAGCTGTGTGCTGACAGGGTCTTGGTGCTCCAGCCAGGTGTCAGGCCTGAACCTCTGAGGTAGGAGAGCCGAGTTCAGGACATTGGACGACCTGAGACCTGGTGGCCCAATGTAATATCAATTGCCGAAAGGTGTCCCAGAGATTTCCACCTCAATGCTAAGACCCAGCTCCACTCATGACCAGCAAGCTCCAGTGCTGGACGCCCCATGCCAAACAACTAGCAAGATAGGAATACAACCCCACCCATTAGCAGAGAGGCTGCCTAAAATCGTAAGTACACAGACACCCCAAAACACACCACCGGACGTGATCCTGCCTACCAGAAAGACAAGATTCAGCCTCATCCACCAGAACACAGGCACCAGTCCCCTCCACCAGGAAGCCTACACAACCCACTGAACCAACCTTACCAATGGGGGGCAGACACCAAAAACAACGGGAACTACGAACATGCAGCCTGCAAAAAGGAGACCCCAAACACAGTAAGTTAGACAAAATGAGAAGACAGAGAAATATGCAGTAGATGAAGGAGTAAGGTAAAAACCCACCAGACCAAACAAATGAAGAGGAAATAGGCAGTCTATCTGAAAAGAATTCAGAGTAATGATAGTAATGATGATTCAAAATCTGGGAAATAGAATGGAGAAAATACAAGAAACGTTTAACAAGGACTTAGAAGAACTAAAGAGCAAACAAATAATGACGAACAACACAATAAATGAAATTAAAAATTCTCTAGAAGAATCAATAGCAGAATAACTGAGGCAAAAGAATGGAGAAGTGAGCTGGAAGATAAAATAGTGGAAATAACTACTGCAGAGCAGAAAAAAGAAAAAAGAATGAAAAGACATGAGGACAGTTTCAGAGACCTCTGGGACAACATTAAATGCACCAACATTTGAATTATAGGAGTCTCAGAAGAAGAAGAGAAAAAGAAAGGGACTGAGAAAATATTTGAAGTGATTATAGTTGAAAACTTCCCTAATATGGGAAAGGAAATAGTAAAGTCCAGGAAGCACAGAGAGTCCCATACAGGATAAATCCAAGGAGAAACACACCAAGGTACATATTAGTCAAACTATCAAAAATTAAATACAAAGAAAAAATATTAAAAGCAGCAAGGGGAAAGCAACAAATAACATACAAGGGAATCCTCATAAGGTTAACAGCTGATCTTTCAGCAGAAACCATGCAAGCCAGAAGGGAGTGGCAGGACATATTTAAAGTGATGAAAGGGGAAACACTTAAAACCAAGATTACTCTACGCAGCAAGGATCTCATTCAGATTCAACAGAGAAATTAAAACCTTTACAAACAAGCAAAAGCTAAAAGAATTCAGCACCACCAAACCAGCTTTACAACAAATGCTAAAGGAACCTCTGTAGGCAGGAAATATAAGAGAAGGAAAAGACCTACAATAACAAACATAAAACAATTAAGAAAATGGTAATAGGAACATATATATATATATATATATATATATATATATATATATATATATATATATATATATATATATATATATATCAGTAATTACCTTAAATGTTCCAACCAAAAGACATAGATTGGCTGAATGGATGCAAAAACAAGATAAGTACATATGCTGTTGAAAGAGACACACTTCAGACCTAGGGACACATACAGACTGAAAGTGAGGGGATGGAAAAAGATATTCCATGCAAATGGAAATCAAAAGAAAGTTGGAGTAGCAATTCTCATGTCAGATAAAATAGACTATAAGATAAAGACTATTACAAGGTACAAGGATGCTACATAATAATCAATGGATCAAACCAAGATGATATAACAATTGTAAATATTTAGGCACCGAACATAGGTGCACCTCAATACATAAGGCAAATGCTAACAGCCATTAAAGGGGAAAGCAACAGTAAAACGATCATAGTAGGGGACTTTAACACCCCACTTTCACCAATGGACAGATCATCCAAAATGAAAATAAATTAGGAAACACAAGCTTTAAATGCCACATTAAACAACATGGACTTAATTGATACTTACAGGACATTCCATCCAAAAACAACAGAATACATTTTCTTCTCAAGTGCTCATGGAACATTCTCCAGGATAGATCATATCTTGGGTCACAAATCAAGCCTTGGTAAATTTAAGAAATTGAAATTGTATCAAGTAACTTTTCCAACCACAACGCTATGAGACTAGATATCAATTACAGGACAAAAAACTGTAAAAAAAATACAAACATATGGAGGCGAAACAATACGCTACTAAATAACAAAGAGATCACTGAGGAACTCAAAAAATACCTAGAAACAAATGACAATGAAAACACGACGACTTAAAACCTATGGGATGAAGCAAAAGCAGTTCTAAGAGGGAAGTTTATAGCAAAACAATCCTACCTCAAGAAACAAGAAACATCTCGAACAACCTAACCTTACACCTAAAGTAATTAAAGAAGAGAAAAAAAAGCCCAAACTTAGCAGAAAGAAAGAAGTCATAAAGATCAGATCAGAAATAAGTGAAAAAAGAAATGAAGGAAATGATAGCAAAGATCAGTAAAACTAAAAGCTGGCTCTTTGAGAAGTTAAACAAAATTGATAACCCTTTAGCCAGACTCATCAAGAAAAAGAGGGAGAGGACTCAAATCTATAAAATTAGAAATGAAAAAGGAGAAGTAACAACTGACACAGCAGAAATGCAAAGGATCATGAGAGATTACTACAAGCAACTCTATGCCAATAAAATGGACAACCTGGAAGAAATCGACAAATTCTTAGAAAACACAACCTTCCGAGACTGAACCAGGAAGAAATAGAGAATATAAACAGACCATTCACAAGAACTGAAATTGAAACTGTGATTAAAAATCATCCAACAAACAAAAGCCCAGGACAAGATGGCTTCACAGGCGAATACTATCAAACATTTAGAGAAGAGCTAATACGTATCCTTCTCAAACTCTTCCAAAATATAGCAGAGGAACACTCCCAAACTCATTCTACAAGGCCACCATCACCCTGATACCAAAACCAGACGAAAATGTCAGAAAGAAAGAAAACTCCAGGCCAATATCATTTATGAACATAGATCAAAAATCCTCGACAAAATAATAGCAAACAGAAGCCAACATTACATTAAAAGGATCATACACCATGAACAAGTGGGGTTTATCCCAGGAATGCAAGGATTCTTCAATATACACAAATCAGTCAACGTGATACACCATTATTAGCAAATTGAAGGAGAAAAAGCATATGATCATCTCAATAGGTGCAGAGAAAGCTTTTGACAAAATTCAACACCCCTTTATGATAAAAACCTTCCAGAAAGTAGGCAAATAGGGAACTTACCTCAAATAATTAAGGCTATACAGGACAAACCCTCAGCCAGCATCGTTCTCAATGGTGAAAAACTGAAAACTTTTCCACTAAGATAAGGAACAAGACAAGGTGTCCCACTCTCACCGCTACTATTCAACATAGTTTTGGAAGTTTTAGCCACAGCAGTCAGAGAAGAAAAAAATAAAAGGAATCCAAATCGGAAAAGAAGAAAAAGCTGTTACTGTTTGAATATGGCATGATACTATACATAGAGAACCCTAAAGAAGCTACCAGAGAACTACTAGAGCTAATCAATGAATTTGGTAAAGTATCAGGATACAAAATTAATGCATAGAAGTCTCTTGCATTCCTATACACTAATGATGAGAAATCTGAAAGAGAAATTAAGGAAACACTGCCATTTACCATTGCAATAAAAAGAATAAAATACCTAGGAATAAACCTACCTAAGGAGACAAATGACCTGTATGCAGAAAACTATAAGACACTGATGAAAGAAATTAAAGATGATACAAACAGATGGAGAGATACACCATGTTCTTGGATTGGAAGAATCAACACTGTGAAAATGACTATACGACCCAAAGCAATCTATGGATTCAGTGCAATCCCTATCAAACTACCAATGGAATTTTTCACAGAACTAGAACAAAAAATTTCACAATTTGTATGGAAACACAAAAGACCCTGAATAGCCAAAGCAATCCTGAAGAAGAAAAACAGAGCTGGAGGCTCCCTGACTTCAAACTATACTACAAAACTACAGTAATCAAGACAGTCTTGTACTGACACAAAAACAGAAATACAGATCAACGGAACAGGACAGAAAGCCCAGAGATAAACCCACGCACATATGGTCACCTTATTTTTGATAAAGGAGGCAAGAATGTACAATGGAGAAAAGACAGCCTCTTCAATAATTGATGCTGGGAAACTGGACAGCTACATGTAAAAGAATGAATGTAGAACACTCCCTTACACCATACACAAAAATAAACTCAAAATGGATTAAAGACCTAAATGTAAGGCCAGACACTGTAAAACTCTTAGAGGAAAACACAGAACACTCTATGACATAAATCACAGCAAGATCCTTTTTGACCCACCTCCTAGAGAAATGGAAATAAAAACAAAAGTAAACAAATGGGACCTAATGAAACTTAAAAGCTTTTGCACAGCAAAGGAAACCATAAACAAAACCAAAAGACAACCCTCAGAATGGGAGAAAATATTTGCAAATGAAGCAACTGACAAAGGACTAATCTCCAAAATATACATGCAGCTCAATATCAAAAAACAACCCAACCCAAAAATGGGAAGAAGACCTAAACAGACATTTCTCCAAAGAAGATATACAGATTGCCACCAAACACATGAAAGGATGCTCAACATCACTAATCATTAGAAAAATGCAAATCAAAACTACAATGAGGTATCACCTCACACCAGTCAGAATGGCCATCATCAAAAAATCTACAAACAATAAATGCCTCAGAGGGTGTGGAGAAAAGGGAACCGCCTTGCACTGTTGGTGGGAGTGTAAACTGATACAGCCACTATGAAGAGCAATATGGAGTTTCCTTAAAAAACTACAAATAGAACTACCATACGACCCAGCAATTCCACTACTGGGCATATACCCTGAGAAAACCATAATTCAAAAAGAGTCATGTACCACAATGTTCATTGCAGCTCTATTTACAATAGCCAGGACATGGAAGCAACCTAAGTGTCCATCGACAGGTGAATGGATAAAGAAGATGTGGCATATATATACAATGGAATATTACTCAGCCATAAAGAGAAACGAAATTGAGTTATTTGTAGTGAGGTGCATGGATCTAGAGTCTGTCATAGAGAGTGAAGTAACTTAGAAAAAGAAAAACAAATATCATATGCTAACACATATATATGGAATCTAAAAAAAAATCATTCTGAAGAACCTAGGGGCAGGGCAGGAATAAATATACAGACATAGAGAATGGACTTGAGGACACGGGGAGGGGGCAGGGTAAGCTGGGACGAAATCAGAGAGTGGCATGGACATATATACACTACCAAATGTAAAATACATAGCTAGTGGGAAGCAGCTGCATAGCACAGGGAGATCAGCTCCATGCTTTGTGACCACCTAGAGGGGTGGGATAGGGAGAGTGGGAGGGAGACGCAAGAGTGAGGGGATATCAGGAGATATGTATACATATAGCTGATTCACTTCGTTATCCAGCAGAAACTAACACAGCATTGTAAAGCAATTATACTCCAATAAAGATGTTACAAAAGAAAAATTATGGCCAAACATATGCCCCTCCAAAAAAAGGAAAAAAAATCAAATCTTTGTTTCTACCAGAGTAGTAAAAATAATTTAGATTTCAAAACTTAGATTTCAAAATAAACTTACAGAATGAATAAGAATTGGTATAAGAATTGAAAAAGGCACTCAGTTACTAGTTCCCCTCTGCTTTCAATTTTTTTCTTCTTTCTTTTCTTTACTTCAGTGATTGGAGGACACCAAGCTAGACTCTTTCAATCAGTCTGAACCTTAGCACTGATCCACCACCAACCTTGATATAATGCCTAAATGTCTTTTTCAACTTTCACTCAACCTACAACCAATGACAGAAATGTCCGTTGGGTCTGGCAATCCCACAGTGCAAAATTCTGAGTTTATTGCTGCTTTCCATTTATTGCTGTTCACCCATTCTGGGTGGCCCATTGCCCTAAGTACTAACTATAAAAACTGAGAAGCATAATGCTTTTATACATGGAACAACTAATGAATACAATTATTTTTATGAATATATGGTGCTTTATTGCAGATTTCCTTGTATGTAAGATTGTTCCATTATGTTTGTTTTTCTTTCCTTGTCTACTTCTCAAATGAGATTCTGAAACCTGAAGAGATCACACATAGCCTTAACAAATCCAACTGGAATATGGATACAAAATATGAGACATATTTTGTACCTGGAAATGATAGAGCACGGAGAAATCAGTTCTAAGTAACATAAAAATTGCTACTTATTTTATAGTTCATTATTCTTAAGGACAAATTCATATTAGGAATTATAATTCACTTTTAATTTGAGAGTTTTGTGAACGCAGTATAAGGAAGATCTATAAAACAAAAAGAGTGTTAGATTTATGGGGACAACAGTTTACAAAAAGTTTAGTATATGCCAATAAGAGAGAAAGGCATATATTTCGATGAGAAACAAAACTTAATTTCAAGTAAATAATACGACAAGAAATGCTTACAGTTTCTTTAAATATATTCTGAAATAGAGATTTTACTTAATAAAAAAGTTGCATTTGCTTCTGCTAATAATGATTATACAACATAGAGAAATGTAAAGTAACTCATAATAATAAAAAAGAAAATAGATTTGATTAACGTAGGATCAAAAGATATACACAAGATAAGTGAATCAGAGAGATAGATCACATGTCAAATAAAATTTAATAATGGCATGCTTTGAAAACATAGACCCATAATCTCCATTCAGTCACAGTTCATACATTATTCTTTAATTTGCAATACTGTCAAACTAAGAATAAAAATACTAATTTGTAAAAGAATCTACAGCATCGCATTTACCTTGCTTCAACTGCTTGAAAACACAAATATGTAAGAGATGGAAATTGAATGATAATACAAAAGTTTAATCTATAAACACTATCAAGGAGTCAAAGAGAAAAGCTATAAAGTTATCAGATTAAAATTAAAATTAATGAAAAGAAACAGCAGGTTAAAAGAAAACAACACACAGCAACACAGAATCCTAGTGGCATGTAATTCAAATCAGGTCATCATAAGAAACATTTAAAAATTCTTATATGTATATAAAAAGAAAGCTTAGCTAGAAATAAAAATCAAATATATTTTAGTGAACTTTGTCAATATATACATATATATATAACCCTACAGACTGAAATAGTGAAATTTATTTGTTCTTATTTATTTCACTCTTTTTGTTACCCCAAAAGATGAAATTGACCTTGCCATGAGCCAAACATTAAAAATACTAAAAAGTACTCACTGTTTGCTAAGTAGGGAAGAAACATTACTAGCACTTTCAATGCCATTTTGATTATTGTTTTATTATGTTTAATCATATTATTACAAGACATTGAATATAATTATCTGTGCTATACAGTAAATCCTTATTGCTTACCTATTTTATGTATAGTAGTTTGTATCTGTTAATCCCATACTCCTAGTTTATCCCTCCCTCCCCCTCCCCCTTTGATAAGCATAAGTTTGTTTTCTGTGTCTGTGAGTCTGTTTATCTTTTTTATAGATTCATTTGTACTACTTTTAGATTCCACATATAAGAGACAACATATAGTATTTGACTTTTCTTTGCCTGACTTATGTAACACTAAGTATAATAATCTCTAGGTCCATCCATGTTGCTGCAAATAGCAATATTTCATTCTTTTTTATAGTTGAGTAATATTCCATTGTATATGTGTGTATATATAGGTGTATGTATATATACCACATCTTCTTAAGCCAACTGTCTGTTGATGGGCATTTGAGTTGTTTCCATGTCTGGGCTATTGTAAAAAGTGCTGTGAACACTGGGGTGGATATATCTTTTCAAATTAGTTTTCATTTTTTTCCAGATATATACCCAAGAGTGGGATTGCTGGATCATATGGTAACCCTATTTTTAGTTTTTCAAGGAACCTCCATATTGCTTTCCATAGGGCTACACCAATTTACTTTCCACCAACAGTGTATAATTGTTCCCTTTTCTCCACACGCTCTCTAGAATTTATTATTTGTAGACTTTTTTGATGATAGCCATTCTGACCAGTGTGAGGTGATACCTCACTGTAGTTCTGAATTGCATTTGTCTAATAATCAGCAATGTTGAGCATCTTTTCATTTGCTCATTGGCCATCTGTATGTCTTCTTTGGTGAAATGCCCATTTAGGCAATCTTCCCATTTTTTGATTGGGTTGTTTGTTTTATCTTATTGCGTTGTATGAGCTATTTGTATATTTTGGAAATTAAGCCCTTGTCTGTTGCAGCGTTTGCAAATATTTTCTCCCATTCTGTAGGTTGTCTTTTCGTTTTGTTGATGTTTTCCTTTGCTGTGCAAAAGCTTATAAGTTTCATTAGTTTCCATTTGTTTATTTTTGCTTGGGACACTGACCTAAGAAAACATTGCTATGATTTATGTCAGAGAATTGTTTGCAACCTGGTCATTGGTGGAGAAACATATTTAAAGAAGAGTGCTTGATGTCCCTGAAATCAGAAATAGTCTAATGAATTGGAAAATCACATTTGAGAACTGTGTAGCACTGGAGCCAGGTGACTTTATTGTTTAATTCTCAACATTTTTGCAGCAGTACTTTTAGAATGCCCTTGTTTCTTTTGTTGACTCCTCTATTTTCTATTTCTAAAAAGACTCCTATTTTTTCTATTAATAAGAATACTAAAAATTCAGTAAAAGATTTAGTTACTGTTTGAAAATCTTCCTTACTAGATCTCACAAGTAAACATTTTCAGTATATTCTGTTCTTATACTGTTTTTGAAAGAAACCAGAGTGTGTTTGGTTACCTTGAAAAATAGTCTTTGGACTTCCCTGGTGGCACAGTGGCTAAGAATCCACCCACTAGTGCAGAGGACATGGGTTCGATCCCTGGTTCAGGAAGATCCCGCATGCCATGGAGCAGCTAAGCCCGTGTGTCACAACTACTGAGCCTGTGCTCTAGAGCCCGTGAGCCACAACTACTGAGCCGATGCACCACAACTACTGAAGCCCACACACCTAGGGCCCGTGCTCCGCAACAAGAAGCCACCGCAATGAGAAGCCCATGCACCACAACGAAGAGTAGCCCCTGCTCGTCGCAACTAGAGAAAGCCCACACACAGCAACGAAGACCCAATACAACCAAAAATAAAAAAATAAATAAAGAAAAATAGTCCTTCATAAATAGGAGATGGGATAATAGCTAATTGTAGACTAATGTCGTATCATGTGGAATAAATTGTCAGTGTTTAATGTATACAGTCCTTAATGGTTACAGAGATTTGTTCAATATTTTTTATTGAATACACATAATAGTCACACACACAAGGCAAAATGCATTTCCTTGGGCCTAAATATTAATACATTTTACATACAAACTACTGCAGGGTAGTTATGCCCCTCAGATTCATTCGCAACCATAAAAATATTTTTAAACAGTAATTACTGCCTGAGAATGTTGCTGTTTACATTGTTAACTAAAATTTTAAATACTCCAATCAAAGCTGTGAATAAAGCAAATTCACATTCAATCTGATGACTTGGAGCCATTTTTTTTTTAAACATGATGCAGTTTGAAGCAAATTTAATACAGCAGGATTTTCTTCCAAGTACAGAACATTAGAAAATTGCTCACAGTGCCCATAAAACAGCTGGCAAGCCTGTCAAATGAATTTCTATTTTTTTAAGTAGTAGTTCAATATATTTCTAAAGACAAAACAAAACAGAGGGAAGCAACAGCCACACCATAATACAAGTCATTGATTCAATTATATCAAAATATTTACTAGCACACCAAAAACACAGTAATGAATCTAAGCCATGAATATTTAATGTAGGTTCCAAATTACGAACTGAGTTTTCACATTCATTTTGTATGATACCTTTTACTCTATCTTGTGTGAACATTCTGCTCTATTCTCTTACCTCACTGGACTACGTCTTATTACATGGCTAATTAACATGTCAGAAGTGTACTTTTAATTTTTTATCTTATACCCTGTTACTCTCTGTAACTCAGCATCAGCTGAATGGGCCTAGCAATCAAAAATCATGATTTTACAGTAAAAAATCTTAAAAAGTATTATTTCATGTGTAAATTCTCATTCAAACAGTTTGCTACATAAGCCTTGTTCTCATTCTTGAGCTTTTGTATTAAAAACTCTGACTTATTAGATATCTGAAAAACATATTTACCACAAATCCCCGAAGGTTTTCTAGAAATAGTTTGATTACTAAATACAATATTGTAATTTTCCAAGTTGTCATTCTTTTCAATTTCTTGACCCATTTAAATCCCGAGAGTTATAGAAGAACACTGACATGAGCTAGGACATCATAGAAATTTTACTGAAACTTGTAATTTTTATTAGGGGAGCACTTTTGGAGTAAAAGTTGCCTCAGCACTTTCATTTTCATCTCCATTTTCAGCATGTATAAAAATTAAGACCTCTACTTTGCCATTTGAAGTCTTAAGCCTGAAACAAATTTCATGTCATATCTTACCTCTGGTTTTATATTACCTACAGTAGGAAGAAAAAAGTGGCCCCTGAATAGGCCTTTGATTTTTTATAAAACCACTTTGTATCTGTATTAAATCATGTATTATAGCATGCAGCTAATCATTGCTTTTTTCCTAATACCTTTGAAAATGTTTATTTTCTATGCAGTTGAGAAATTCACATTAAAAAGTTGACTGACATAATGTATAATATAGCTTGACACTTCACATTCTAAAAACCTAATAGTTCAAAATTGTTCCATCTTTCACTACAAACACTGTAATTTGTAAAAGTCTGAGAAATTGGATTCTGTATGGATAGAGTACAGACATGCAAGTCCAGTTTAAAATAATGTGCAAAGAGATAATAATTCTCATGAAAATTCAAAAAAACTTTGCTGTTAAAAATATAATACCAAGGGGCTTCCCTGGTGGCACAGTGGTTGAGAGTCCGCCTGCCGATGCAGGGAACACAGGTTTGTGCCCCGGTCCGGGAAGATCCCGCATGCTGCGGAGCGGCTGGGCCTGTGAGCCATGGCCACTGAGCCTGTGCATCCAGAGCCTGTGCTCCGCAATGGGAGACGCCGCGGCGGTGAGAGGCCCGTGTACCACACACACACACACACACACACACACACACAAAATATATATATATATAATACCAATACCAACAACTTTTTCTTTCTATTTAGAGTAGTAAATGTTGCAAAAATATTGCTTTCCTAGGGTTAGGTGTTGTGTGTATGAGTCTGTGCATACTGTTTTATGTTCAGGGCTGCCTACTACAGGAAAAAATGTTTTCCCCTTTGAAATTATATAATTTTGCATGACACTAAATGGTAAATGGTAGATAATTATAAATACATTAAATGAATGTTGGAAAGCACACTAAAGCAAAATGTTCAATATAGTTTTACACTCTTAAAAAAATACAAACGAGAATGTTAATTTTACGAATGTTAAAATTTCACTGGTAGTTCTACCTGGTTAATTGCCTCCCACTGATCTGAGTTTTTTTACAGACTGTGTGACTATCAAAGCCTCACCCTCTGGGATTGCAGAAAATGTCTGGATTATTCTACTTAGTCTCTCCAATTCTTCCTATTCCAATTATGATTGTTATAAATTTGGTATCATGTCTAGTTAGAATTTCTTCAAGAGAAGAAACAAGAAAAGAGATTAGAGAAAAGCAAGCAAAGCTCAGGAATACTAAATTCACTACTATAGGCCAAAAGGAAGATTAGAAATCATGTGCTATTTAGTGTTACTATTGAAATATTTTGAGAGTAGAGATTAGAACAGCTATATTCCTTGATATAAGAAGATAAAGTATATTCAATTAGAGAGGAAAATGATTTATACAAGTAATTCAAATTTAAAAAAATTACTGATTAGAAACATGTTATTTCCCAACATTATTAAAAATACCCTTTACATCAATAAATCTGGAATTCAAAAACATCTGGTTGACATATTTTGCATTGAAATTACTTAGGAAATTATTTGCTCTGTGAAGATCACCACCTGCCTTCATGAAGAAATATGATTATGATGATCATACAGCCATCATTATCCTTATCATTATCCTCATTTTTATAACTTATTATGGTTATTATATCTTTATATTTAGATAACATTACATTGTTTTCAAAGTGCAATTACAGATATTATGTTACCTATATTATTAATTATACTAAAATTGAGTTTTGAATGGGATATATAAGATATAGATAAATGGATAAATCATATTTATCATTAGAAAAGGCAAAAAATATGTAACCTAATTTTTTAATTTAAACCTAAGAGTTGATCTAATTACATTATTCATTGAAACTTCATACCAGTGAGGACAAGATGGGGGAGTAGAAGAACCTTGAGCTCACCTCCTCTCACTAGCACACCAAATCACAACCTCTCAACAACCATTGATAAAAAAGACTAGAAACCACCAAAAAGGAGATTCCACATCCAAACACATAAAGAAACCCAACGGGATGGTAAGAGGGGTGCACTTGTGATATAAGCAAATCCCATACCCCCTGGGTGGGTGACCCACAAACTGGGGATCAATTATATTGCAGAAGTTCTCCCACAGGAGTGAGAGTTCTGAGCTTCATGTAAGGCTCCCCAGCCTGGGGGTCTGGCATAAGGAGGACGAACCCCCAGGCATTTGGCTTTGAAGGCCAGGAAGGCTTGATTGCGGGAATTCCACAGGACTGTGGGAAACAGAGACTCCACTCTAGCAGGGTGCACACAATTTGTGCACACCAGGACCCATAGCAAAATTAGTGACTTCACTGGAGCCTAGGCCAGACCTACCTGCTAGTCTAGGAGGCTCTCCTGAGGAGGAAAGGGGACAGCTGTGGCTCACTGTGGGGACAAGAACACTGGTGGTAGAGGCACCGGGGAATATTTATCAGCATGAACTCTCCTGGAAGCTGCCATTTTGGCACCAAGGCTTGGCCCTAAACAAGAGCCTATAGGATTCAGTGCTGGGACGCCTCAGTCCAAACCATCAACAGGGTGAGAACACAGCCCAACACATCAGCAGACAGGCTGCCTACAGCCACCTTTAGACATACCCCATGACATGGCCCCACACACCAGAGGGCCAAGACCCAGCTCCACCCACAGTGGGCAGGCACCAGAAGCAAGATAACTACATTCCAGCAGCCTGTGGAATCAAGTCCAAAATTGCAGATCAGAACCTCCCCTGGGGCCAGCTGGTCCCTGACCCTTAGGTGATAAGAGGAGATTGTTCTGCTGGGACACAGAGGAGATCTCTACAAAAGGCCATTTCTCCAAAGTCAAGAAACATAACCTCCCACATACATTAAAAAAAAAAAAAAGGAAATTTAGAGAAAATGAGACAGCAAAAGGAATATGTTCCAGATGAAGGAACAGGATAAAACCCAGAAGAAAAACTAAGTGATGTGGAGATAGGCAATCTACTTGAAAAAGAATTCAGAGTAATGATTGTAAAGATGATGCAAGAACTCAGAAAAAAAAATGGGGGTATGGATAGAGAAAATACAACAAATGTTTAACAAAGACCTAGAACTAAAGAACAAACAGACATGAACAGTATTTGAAATAAATACACTAGAAGGAATCAATAGCAGAAAAAGTGAGGCAGAAGAACGGATAAGTGAGCTGGAAGACAGAATGGTGGAAATCACTGCCATGAAACAGAATAAAGAAAAAAGAATGAAAAGAAATGAAGATGGTATATGAGACCTCTGGAACAATGTCAAACACACCAACATTTGCATTATAGGGGTCCAGAAGGAGAAGAGAGACAGGACCTGAGAAAATATTGGAAGAGATAACAGCTGGAAACTTCCCTAACATGGAAAAGGAAATAGTCACCCAAGTCCAGGAAGCACAGAGAGTCCAAGGCAGGATAAACCCAAGGAGGAACATGCCAAGACACATAGTAATCAAATTGACAAAATTAAAGACAAAGAAAAAATATTAAAAGCAGCAAGGGAAAAGCAAGAAATAACATACAAGGGAATCCCCATAAGGTTATCAGCTAATTTTTTCAGCAGAAACTCTTCAGGCCAGAAGGGAGTGGCATGATATATTTAAAGTCATGAAAGGGAAAAACCTACAACCAAGAATACTCTACCTAGCAAGGGTCTCATTCAGATTCAAACGAGAAATCAAAAGCTTTACAGACAAGCAAAAGCTAAGAGAATTCAGCACCACCAAACCAGCTTTACAACAAATGCTAAAGAACTTCTCTAGGCAGAAAAGAGATCAGCAACTTAAAACAACTTTGTACATATATAGACTGCTAAATCAAAACCTCATAGGAACAGCAAACCTAAAACCCAAACACAAGAAAAAGCAACCCAAACACAATACTAAAGATGGTCATCAAACCACAAGAGAAGAGAACAAAAGAGGAAGGGAAGAAAAAAGACCTACAAAAACAAACCCCCCAAAATTAAGAAAATGGCAATAGGAACATATATATATATATAAAATTACCTTAAATGTAAATGGATTAAATGCTCCAACCAAAAGACACAGACTGGCTGAATGGATACAAAAACAAGACCCATATGTATATGCTGTCTGCAAGAGACCCACTTCAGACCTAGTGACACATACAGACTGAAAGTGAGGAGATGGAAAAAGATATTCCATGCAAATGAAAATCAGAAGAAAGCTGGAGTAGCAATACTCATATCAGACAAAATAGACTTTAAAATAAAAACTGTTAAAAGAGACAAGGAAGGACACTACATAATGATCAAGGGATCAATCCAAGAAGAACATATAACAGTGGTAAGTATATATGCACCCAACACAGGAGCACCTCAATATATAAGGCAAATGTTAACAGACATAAAAGGAGAAATCAATAGTAATGCAATTGTAGTGGGGGACTTTAACACCCCACTTAAATCAATGGGCAGATCATCCAGACAGAAAATCAAAAAGGAAACACAGTTGTTAAATAACACATAAGATCAGATGGACTTACTTAATTGATATTTATAGAGCATTCCATCTTATAACAGCAGAATACACATTCTTTTCAAGTGCACATGAACATTCTCCAGGATAGATCATATGCTGGGCAAGAAAGCAAGCCTCAGTGAATTTAAGGAAATTTAAATCATATCAAGTGTCTTTTCTGACCACAGTGCTATGAGATTAGAAATCAACTACAAGAGAAAAACTTCAAAAGCCAAAAACATGTGGAGGCTAAACAATATGCTACTAAACAACCAATGGATCATTGATGAAATCAAAGGGAAATCAAAAAATATCTAGAGAGAAATGAAAACAAAAATGCAACAATCTAGACTATATGGGATGCAGCACAAGCAGTTCTAAGAGGGAAGTTTACAGCGATACAAGCTTACCTCATGAAACAAGAAAAATGTCAAATAAACTAACCTTATACCTTAAGCAACTAGAGAAAGAACAAACAAAACCCAAAGTTAGTAGTAAGAAAGAAATCAAAAATATCAGAGCAGAAATAAATAAAACAGAGACTAAGAAAACTGTAGAAAAGATCAATGAAACTAAAAGCTGGTTCTTTGAAATGATCAACAAAATTGATAAACCTGTATCCAGACTCATCAAGAAAAAAAGGGAGAGGACCCAAATGAATAAAATTAGAAATTAAAAAGGAGAAGTTACAATGGACACCACAAAAATATAAATGATCATGAGAGACTACTGCAAGCAATTATATGCCAACAAAATGGACAAACTAGAAGAAATGGACAAATTCTTAGAAAGGTACACTCACCCAAGACTGAACCAGGAAGAGATAGAAAATATGACCAGACCAATTACAAATGCTTAAATTGAATCTGTGATTTAAAAACTCCCAACAAACAAAAGTCCAGGACCAGACGGCTTCACAGGCAAATTCTACCAAACATTTAGAGAAGAGTTAACACCTATCCTTCTGAAACTCTTCTAAAAAAGTGCAGAGGAAGGAACACTTGTGAACTCATTCTATGAGGTCACTATTACCCTGATACCATACGCAAAGATACCACAGAAAAAGAAAATTACAAGCCAATATCACTTATGAACATAGAGGCAAAAACCCTCAACAAAACCAAATCCAAAAATACATTAAAAGGATCATACACCATGAACAAGTGGGATTTATCCAAGGAATGCAAGTATATTTCAATATCCAGAAATCAATCGATGTGATACACTATATTAACCAACTGAAGGAGAAAAACCACATGATCATCTTAACAGATTCAGAAAAAGATTTCAACAAAATTCAACATCTATTTATGATAAAAAAAAAACCTCTAGAACGTGAACATAGAGGGAATATACCTCAACATAATAAAGGCTATATATGACAAACCCACAGCTAGCATCATACTCAATGGTGAAAAGCTGTAAGAATTTCCTCTAAGATCAGGAACAAGACAAGAATGCCCACTCTCACCACTTTTATTCAACATAGTTTTGGAAGTCCTAGCCACAGCAATCAAAGAAAAATAAACAAAAGGAATCCCAATTGGAAAACAAGAAGTAAAACTGTCACTGTTTGCAGATGACATGATACTATACATAGAAATTCTAAAGATGCTACCAGAAAACTACTAGAGCTCATCAATGAATTTGGTAAAGTCACAGGATACAAAATTAATACACAGAAATCTCTTCTAATCCTATACACTAACAATGAAAGATCAGAAATAGAGAAATTAAGGAAACAATCCCATTTACCATCACATCAAACAGAATAAAATACCTAGGTATAAACCTACCTAAGTAGGCAAAAGACCTGTACTTGAAAACTATAAGATGCTGATGAAAGAAACTGAAGATGATGCAAACAGATGGAAAGATATACCATGTTCCTGAAATGGAAGTATCCATCTTGTCAAAATGACTATACTGCCCAAAGCATTCTACAGATTCAATGCAATCCCTATCAAATTACTGATGGTATTTTTACAGAACTAGAAAAAAAAAGTTTAAATCTGTATAGAAACACAAAAGACTCTGAATAGCCAAAGAGCAATCTTGAGAAATAAAAACAGAGCTGTAGAAATTATGACTGACTTTAGACTATGCTACAAAGCTACAATAATCAAAACTGTATGGTACTGGCACAAAAATAGAAATACAAATCAATAGAACAGGATAGTAAGCCCAGAAATAAACCCACACACCTATGGTCAATTAATCTATGACAAAGGAGGCAATATACAATGGAGAAAAGTCTCTTCAATAAGTGGTGCTGGGAAAACAGGACAGGTACATGTAAAATAATGAAATTAGAACATTCTTTAACATTATACACAAAAATAAACTCAAAATGGATTAATGACCTGAACGTAAGACTGGATACCAAAAAACTCCTAGAAGAAAACATAGGCAGTGCACTCTGACATAAATCGCAGCAATACCTTTTAGGATCCCTCTCCTAGAGTAATGGAAATAAAAACAAAAATAAACAAATGGGACCTACTTAAACTTCAAAGCTTTTGCACAGCAAAGGAAACCAAAAACAAAATGAAAAGATAACCTACAGAATGGGAAAAATATTTTCAAATGTTGCAACTGAGAAGCGATTAATCTCCAAAATTACAAGGAGCTCATACAACTCAATATCAAAAAAAAATTTTTTTAAATGGACAGAATATCAAAGTAGACAGTTTTCCAAAGAAGACATACAGATGGGCAAAAGGCACATGAAAAGGTGTTCAGCATTGCTAATTATAAGAGAAATACAAATCAAACTACAATGAGTTATCACCCCACACCAGTCAGAATGGCCATCATCAAAAAGTCTACAAATAATAAATGTTGGCTACAAATGTTCACAGCAGCTTTATTTGTAATAACCAAAATCTGGAAACAACTAAAATGTTCTATAATATGTTAATGGTTAAATAAAATGCTGTACATCCATACCATGGAATATTATGCAATAAAAGGAACTAACTGTTGATATATGCAGTGATCTCAAAAGTCATATACTAAATGATTCCATTTATATAAACATTCTCAAGATGACAAAATTAGAAAGACGGAGAACAAATTGTTTGTTGTTTGTTGCCAGGGGTCAGGGATGCTAAGGAAGTAGGGGGTTGAGTGTTACTATAAAGGGCAGCACAAGGAATATCTTTGTGGTGATTGAATAGTTTTGTATATTGATTGCTTACACTAATCAACACCTGTGATAAAATGGCATTGAATATTCATATATATTGTATCAATGTCAGTTTTCTTGTTTTGATACTGTATACTACAGTTATTCAAAATGTAACATTTGGGGAAACTGTAAAGTGTACACAAAATTTCTTTACTTTTTTGCAACTTCCTGTTAATCTATAATAATTCCAAAATGAAAAGTTAATAAAATTTTAAAAATGCTGGAGAGGGTGTGGAGAAGAAGGAACCTTCCTCGACTGTTGGTGAGAATATAAATTGGTACAGCCACTATGGAGAACAGTATGGAGGTTCCTTAAATAAGTAAAAATAGCACCCATATGATGCTGCAATCCCACTCCTGGGCATATATCCAGAGAAAACATAGAAAGAAAAAATATCAAAGGTCCATGATTTTAAAAAAAGCACTCCTGGGCATATATCTGGAGAAAACTATCATTTGGAAAGGCAGACACACCCCAGTGTTTGTAGCATCACTACTGACAATAGCCAAGACACTGTACCTAAAGTACATTGACAGATGAATGGATAAAGAGGTAGTATATATATACAATGGAATATTACTCAGCCATACGAGAGAATGAAATAATGACACTTGCAGCAATATGGATAGGACCTAGAGATAATCATACTAAGTAAGCCAGACAGAGAAAAGACAAATCATATGATATCACTTATATATGGAATCCAAAAAAAAAAAAGATACAAATGAACTTATATACAAATCAGAAATAGACTGACATAGAAAACAAACGTACGTTACCAAAGGAGAAAGGGGGCAGAGAGGGGTAAATTAGGATTTGGGGACTGACATACATACATTACTACATACACAAAAGATAAGCAACAAGGACCTACTGTATAGCACAGGGAACTACACTCAATATTTTGTAATAACCTATAATGGAAAAGAATCTGAAAAAATAAATATATATGTATGTATAACTGAATCACTTTGCTGTACACCTGAAACTAACACAACATTATAAATCAACTACACTTCAATAAAATAAATTTTAAAAAAAAACGAAAAACTTCATACCAGTCTCCTTAATTCTTGATAAGCCACATATAGTTGAAGACTTCAGAAAAAAATTATTCAACTAATCAAAGATATTCACTAGTTAAACTCAGTTGAAACTGAGATGCTCCAAAAGGGCTGTGGAAATCAAGTAAAGAATTCATGCACCTATAGAAATGACTTTCATGAAGATTATCTGGCACAATTAAATAACTAGTTGGGCTGTTTTAGTCTCAAAAACTGACTTTAAATCTACATTCAAGACTCATTTCTAACTCCTGGTTACTCCCTGAGAAATGAAGCATATTGCTTGCCATATGTTTAAGTATTCTGAGGAGAAAATAGAAAATTTTTTTATGAGTTACTTGACTTACTCTAGTGAACTTCTAAGCAAGTATGCATCAGAAAGAGCAAGTATTTCTCATCTTTCACTTGAATATCCCCTACTCCCATTTTTACTTCTCCAGTCTGGTTCATAAGGGAATGAATTTTCCACTTTACTAACCTAACTGCAAGCTTTTGTTTTCCTTCATTTTTAAATATAAAAATAAAATAAAAATAAATCATCATCTTTGTCTATATATACCCTACAATGAAATTTGATTTCCTCAAACATTTCCTACAGTTTCAGGTCTCTGTATTACAGATTTTGATATTTTTCCACATTGAGTGAGATATTTCTGTTTCTCCAACTGACATAAAAGTATGAATCTTTTAGATATCAACCCAAGATATTTCTTTCTACAAAGTCCTTACCCCTAGTAATGCTACCCCTGCTAATGCTAGCATAAGTACAGCACTACTGAAAAGTCTTTGGTACTTAGAACATTATACAAGGAGTCACCCATGACTCTGTTGTTTCATATCTATCATATTCAGGCAATAGGAAAATCTTTGTGGCCTGGTCTCTGAAATATGTATAGAATGTGACAACTCATGACTATTTCCAAGCTCGCCAATCTAATGCAAGCAACCATAATTTCACTTGAACATTGCAGTAGTTTGCCTTCACCTGTGTTCTTCAACCCACATCTATCAATTTTGAAACCAGTAGCCAAGGTGACCTTTTAAAAACATAAATTGGATTATATCACTCCTCTGCTCAAAACACTCCAATAATTCCCACCTCCATATGAAACTACAGAGTTTGGTGCTCGTTGTATTTCTGAACTTGTCTATTTGTTCTCATTCCATTCCAGTCACACTGGATCCCTTGTTGTTTTTCAAATATGTCAAGATATATATATATATATATATATATATATATATATATGTTTGTATCTGTTAATCCAAAACTCCTAATTTATCCCTCCCCCACCCCCTTTTCCCTTTGGTAACCATAAATTTCTTTTCTATGTCCGTGAATCTGTTTCTGTTTCATAAATAAGTTTATTTGTGTCATATTTTGGATTCCACATATAAGTGATACCATATGGTTAAAAAAAAAAAAAGAATGCTACCTTCTCAAGATCCTTGCATTTGCTGGTTCGTTTTACTGAAACATTCCTTAATTAAATCAGGTGTCAGCAAATAGTAGACCATAGGCCAAAGTCAGCCCACTACCTGATTTTGTGAATAAGGTTTGGGGAACACAGCTACACTCATTTCCTTATGTATTATCTATGGCTAGTTTTGCACTACAGTGGCAGAGTTGAGTGGCTGTGGCGGAATATATGGCCCACTAAGCCTAAAATATTTACTATCTGGCTTAGTATTGAAAAATTTACCAAACCCTGCTGTAGATAAAGGCATGGTTCGTGACCAGTTGCCACCCTGTAAACCATACCCCCAGTACAAACACATACACACTCCTTCATGACTTTGCTTAATGTTATTTATCCAAGAAGCTTTTCCTGACCACTCTCAATCAAATACTAGTCACTTTCACCCCCGTCGTCATTTACTGTCTCCTTACCAAGTCCAACTTTTAAAAATAGATTATATTTATCATCAGCCTAAATATCAAATATTTGTTAGTTTACAGTTTATTTCTTTCCACTAAGTAGTAAAATGAAGAAAGGAGGAACATGTCCTATTTTGTTCAGTGCTGTATCTGTAGGGTCTAGAACAGAGTAAATGACGATATCTGTTACATCACATTCAAAGTCACGATTGAACACAACACTTTAAGTCAGGCAGATTCACAGAGACTGTGAAGATGGATAAACTAGAGCCCATATAATTCAATTACACACTACTGGGAACTATGAAAAATAATCCCATACATGAATAATTACACCATGACTTAACTAGGAATCAAATAATTATCAATGTATGTAAGAAATTTTAAATAGCATTGTTTGTGTACCCTGTGATAAATTCTGAACAGTACAGACATAAGTCCTTCTTACATGCTTATAGATTATAAATGGAGGTAGGCAAAAATCTAAATCAATCAATGCAGTCAGGGAAACAGATACTGAAAATAGAGAATAAAGGTGTGGTGTCTACTATAGCAATAGTAGTTGCAGTTGGCTCTTTTTTTAAAGGAGATTGTTAATAACTAGAATAGTTTAAAGGGGAAAATATTAGTAACTAGAGATCAGAATTATGTGAAGAACCCAGCCATATTGGGGAAAGAGCATTGTAAGCATATAAAATAGCACATAAGAAGGTCCTAATGTGGCAGAAAACTTGGAATATTCAAAAGTCTTTATAAAGGCATTGCAACTGGAAAGTAAGAAGCAAGAGACAAAGAGGGAAAGTAGATTTGGGAAGTGTATAGTGTCAGCTCATATAGGGGCCTTCTATGATATAGTAGGGTGATTGATTTTATTTTATATACAGTTGAAGCCCACCAAAAGTTTATAAAAAAATATATGAAGGGCTTCCCTGGTGGCGCAGTGGTTGAGAGTCTGCCTGCCGATGCAGGGGACACGGGTTCGTGCCCCAGTCTGGGAAGATCCCACATGCCGCGGAGCGGCTGGGCCCATGAGCCATGGCCGCTGAGCCTGCGCGTCCGGAACCTGTGCTCCACAACGGGAGAGGCCACAACAGTGAGAGGCCTGTGTACCACACACACACACAAATATATATATATATATATATATATATATATATATATATATATAAAGCCATGTTTTAAAAAGTTGATGGTAGTTTCCATATATAAAAAGGACTGAATGGGAAAGATGGATGAAGAGATAATTTATGATTCTGTTAGGAAAGTCCAAGAGAAAAATAATGGTGGCCTGGCCCAGGATGGTGACCAGATAATAAAAAGTGGATAGATTTGTTGGAATACAGTTCTCCATGGATCTCTCACATTTCTGTGCATTTTGAATTGTCTTTTGTTCTGCATTTTCTTTTCAAATATGTTTCAGGATAGACTTACAGAGAAGAAAGAAGTGTGCAAAGAGAAAAATCCAGAGATCTTCAAAGAGTCCATTTCAAGTATTCAGTTGAATACTGTTTAGTTCATGGATTTGGAGAAAATATTAGAGGTCAGAGAAAAGAACTTCATGAAAAAATTGGAGAAAACAGTATCTGGAGCTCACAGTATCTGGAATATTACCAATTTCCATCAGTCAGACTGGAAAATTCCATAATGTACAGAGACACTATACAACAGTTTGATAACTATTCTACATTTTTAAGAAGTTAAGAGTACATTTTGAACATGTAAAGACACAGAAGATAGCTTAAAAAATCCAAATCTAATTTCTATAATTTAAAACTACAATGTGTAATGAAAATATACTGTATAAAGTTGACAGATTAGACATCACAGAATAAAAGGTTAGTAGCGATTCTGAATACATAGTGATAAACACTACCCAAAATGATACAGAGAGAAAGAGAACTTTTTAGAAAAAAATGCAAAGAGCTTCAGTGGTGTGTGGGATAACAATAAGTGGCCAATTCCCAAAATGAGGAGACAGTGAAAAAAATTAAAGAAATAATGACCATTTTTTTTCCAGAATTGATGGAAACCTACAGATGCAAGAAGATCAAACCAAAGAAAGGAAATCATGAAGAAAACTATAGGCACTGAATAGTAACTCCCCACTTCCTCCTCTCCCCAGCACCTGGAAACCACCATTCTATTCTCTGCTTCTATGAGTTTGACTATTGTAAATACCTCGTGTAAGTGGAATCATGCAGTATTTGTCCTTCTGTGCCTGGCTTATTTTGCTTAGCATAATGTCCTCCAGGTTCATCCATGTTGTTGCAAATGACAGAATTCTCTTCTTTTTTAAAGCTGAGTAATATTCCATTGTATGTATATACCACATTCTCTTTATCCATTCATCTATCAACAGACATTTAGATTATTTTCATATCTTGGCTATTGTGAACACTGCTGCAGTGAACACCGAAATGCAAACATTTCTTCAAGATCCTGATTTCTCTTATTTTGGATATACCCAGAAGTGGTATTTCTGGGTCATATGGTAGTTCTATTTTTTATTTTTTGAGGAACCTCTGTGCTGTTTTCCATTTTATATTCCAAGAAATTGTGTATATGTGTTCCAATTTCTCCACGTCTTCACTAACACTTGTTATCTGTTTTTTTTAATAGCCATTCTAACAGAGGTGAGGTAATATATTATTGTGGTTTTGATTTGCATTTCCCTGATGAATAGCGAGGTTAAGCATCTTTTCATATACCTTTTGACTATTTGTATATTTTCTTTGGAGAAATGTCTATTCAAGTTTATTTAGTCTATTTCTTTTCTCAAATACCATAAGACTCTGACTCCAGCACTTTTAGAGCATGTATCATATTAAATCACAGGGATGTGATGACATGCATCTTTCTCCTTCCATGAGTTCCTCAAGATTATATGCCATTATCATAGGAAACTTGGTATTTCTGGTCCCTCACTCATTGCCTGACACAAAGCAATTGGTTAATAAAAACTTACTAAATGAATGAATAAAACTGCTTATGGGTGTGATTTATATTTACCTAAGAGTAACTTGATATTATGTATTAGCTTAACGATATCATTCCCTGAATACTCAGTAACACCTTAATAATTACCAGTAAAAACTTTATTTCCTCTCATGCTGCACAAAATAACACACTATCTGACATTTTTTACTATTGTGCTTAAAAATATTTTTTATTTGACAGTATTATTTTAAATATTTATATAAGTTGCCTTCAGGGTTAGTTTTATTTAACCAGTGGCATTAACTTTGCTGCCAGATATCCTAAATTATGTGATAAGTTAATTTTAAACACAGGACTGCCAATCTTTCTAAATTAAGTTTAGGATCAAGGAGTGTGGTAAGGGTCAATCCAGTGGATTTATCTTGAGGTAGAGGAACTGCCTGTGGGGAACTAATTAAACAAGAGATTCCAATCTATTCCCCCCATTCTCCACCCCACCCTATGTTAGGCCTAGGACATCCTCATGTCTTTTATGGATAGTGTAATGAGCAGGGCTTTCAGATATATGCCCTTCTGTGTGACCTTAAATAAAGTACTGAGCCCTTCCAAACTGCAGTTATCCACTTTTAAAAAGAAATAACTTTCTCATATTATTTTTGAGATAAAGAAATCAAATAGTGCATATAACATACATAGGATAAAGTGGCATTTAAAAAACAGAAATGTAGTTTCTTAATTTTGTTTGACTTCATTTTAAAATAAAGTTAAATATTCCTGAAATGGATAAATCGTTGATAAAATATCAAAGCTATAAAATAAAATATTGATATAAAAGGCAAATGATTCAAATCTACCATAGAGAGCTAGAGAAAGTCTTTGGTTTTAATTAAAAGTAACTCAAAATTTTTTCAAAGAATATAATGTACATCTTGAGAATCATTTCATCAAGCATTTCTTGAAAAGGTTAAAAAAACTTTCTCTGAGGGTAATTCAGATACTGTATTAAAACTCTTAAAGTCAGAAAACTCAAGTTCTCACCTTTAGTTCTCATTGCAATCTATGTGTTTGAATGAGGCAGTTTCCTATTTTTACCATCTTTATGCAGGTTAAAACTAGAAAATCAAAAGGAAAATAACTGCTTGTCTTTTCCTCAGAGAAATCTTTAACAGTCTACCCTAGAGCCTTCAAATAGCTGCCTGGAAGATGTCCCAGATGATATGCATATATGTGTATCTATCTGTATGTAATTATGTACACATGAATACATGTGTGCATGCATATATTTATGTAAATATTATATATACACTATTTCATATACAATATTTTAATCGTTTACTTATGTTTACTTTAGAACACTAACAGAATGAGCTGGGCATAAAAAATCTTATCACATGTTTAAAATGTCTTTCATGGTAGATACAGAAACAGTTGATAAAATATCATTTTTGACTTAGCTGGGGAATTCTGGCTCTAAAAAGTTCCAGGCAAAATTAAAAGCCTAGGTTTTCTTTAATGCACACAACCTGGCTAATTGTTTAAGAATGAGTTTTCTTAGTCAATGCTAACTGACTTCCTATCAAGTAATAATATTTGAAAACCTTGCAAATGATTACTAGAGCTCAACGTTTTTCCCAGTGATTTTAATGTGTGGAAAATTGGTTGGTAATCAGTCTGATAGAGCTTTCAACTTAAGGTTGGTGGTATAGGCTGCCCTGATTAGTATTCTGCTATTCTTGTTGTTTAAAAATAGTTTATGCTCAAACATTCATTTTTGAATGAGGACTATGACAATTTAATTAAAGTTTAAACTCTAGTAGCTGTTGAAGATCATACATAATCCAATTACTTTTTATTCAATTAATTTAATAGCAAACCACTTTGCCATAATCCCCTGATTTTTTTCTTCTCAGCTGTTTATCAATGGCCTGTGAGATATCTTAGAGGAAATCATATTGCAGCATAATTATCAGCAGTCCCAGCTGGAATTAATGACTAAATAATATTTAATTACCACAAATTCTCTATCTCTACAATAGTTTGAAAAAGAGATAGTAGTGATATAGTTAAGAGACTTGCATTTAGTCTAAAGATTTGGAATTCCTTGATTTAACACCACTAGCTCGACTTCAAAACCAGTGAAAATGGAATTAAAATCGCATGTCAAGGTGTTGATTCATTTCTTTCCAGTTTCTGTGTACATGTTTATTATCATTTAAAATAATTGAGGTCATGCATTATTTACAGTTCTGTTTTGCTTTTGCTCTTTTTTTTTTTTAAGAAGATGTTGGGGGTAGGAGTTTATTAATTAATTTATTTATTTTTGCAGTGTTGGGTCTTCGTTTCTGTGCGAGGGCTTTCTCTAGTTGTGGCAAGTGGGGGCCACTCTTCATCGCGGTGCGCAGGCCTCTCACTATCGCGGCCTCTCTTGTTGCGGAGCACAGGCTCCAGACGCGCAGGCTCAGTAGTTGTGGCTCACAGGCCTAGTTGCTCCGCGGCATGTAGGATCCTCCCAGACCGGGGCTCGAACCCATGTCCCCTGCATTAGCAGGCAGATTATCAACCACTGCGCCACCAGGGAAGCCCCTGCTTTTGCTCTTTATCAAAAACATTTATGTCATTAAATATTCCTCCATAATATTATTTTAATGGCTGTATAATATTTCAGTTTACAGGTGATGATTTTACCAATCTTCTACTTTTGAATGTTAGATTGTTTCAAAATGTTTTATTCTTATTAAAAATGACTATTCCCTGCTTATATTTTGCATATTTTTTTTCTGAAGTAGGATTACTTATCAGATTGTATTTTAATATTTTTAACATATATTGAAAATTACCCTTTAGAAATATTGTACCAATTTATATCCCATAGCACTGTATGAAAGGGCCAAATCCCTAAATACTAGTTATTAATTTTATGTATAACAGTTAAGTTCTGTTACTATACTACATGACATTAGAAGTAACACAAGATTTTTGTATTTGCTGTATCCATCACACCTTTGTGCTTGTATAACAGAAACAACTGAATTACATCTTTGTATTACATTATTTTGAGAAACATTTCTCTATAAATCTTAGGCTAAGTTATGCTATGGTGGAAAAAACATTAAGCCCCAAATCTTGATGGCTTATACAATAATAGATGTTTACCTCTGCTAAGTTTCTGTTCAATATCCACTTTACTCCAGAACTAGGCTGATAGAGCAGCCCTTATCTGGAATATTGCCAGGCCCATAACTGAGGGAAAAGGGAGCTGGTGGTATCATGCAATGACTCCTAAAATTTCTGCCTTGAATTTCTACATGACACTTGTCCACACATTCATGTCCAAAGCTAATAAGGTGTCTATGCCTGATATCCATGAGATACTAAATATAATTCTCCCATAGGGAGGGCCACGAAAGAAGGAATAGTAAATATTTTGACAGTACTATAATATAGCACATATAGTTCATGAAAGCTAATAAAAAGTTAATTTAACATTATTTACTTCAATGCCTAGACCATTTAAATAGATGGAGTTTTGATCCAGAGGTTGACAGCTTATCATACAGGTCAACTGAATAGAACTAGTAATTAAGAGAATCCAGCTACAGTTTCTTCTCTGATTTGTGGATCTAAATTAGGAATTTTCACAACAATATACTGTAATTATATTTCAGTAGAAAAAGAAATGAGAATCAAATTAACTATGTTATTATATGGAATGCCTGCTTCGATTAAATAAATTATTTTTTAAGTAATCAACCAAATCTAGACCCACACGTACATTCTCACACACACACACCCCCCATAGGTGTATGTATGTAATTATATATTATATACACTTAAATTTCCTTATACTAGTACATCTCGCTTCCAAAGTCAGTCATTTGAACCAATGACTCCTTTAATCTTCTTAAGTCTTAGTAGTAAGTGAATATTGAGGAGTAAGTACCTCTCTCTTCTGATGGAAGAAACTTAGGAGAGGAAGTAAGAGATAGCTCTACTTCTGATGCACAGAGGTAAGGCTATTGAAAAAAGAATTACAAGAGGATTAAGCACCATAAAATGAGTCTAAGGTGTACTGTGTCTCATACATTCTACTTATTCAGAGGATGTTCTGATGCCGAATACAACTTCCTCAGTTCTCCCTAAACAGAAGCCTTGATGGAACTTCTTCCCAGCTAAATCAGAATCCATGACCACTATTATCTGTTTTCAGCTCTCACTACCCTAAACAAATCTAATAAGGTTAGTATTCAGCACCCTGGTGTAGCAGTGATTTTTCCCCACAGGGGGTTCTGAGCCACACATTTTCACATGACAATCATGTTCCTGACAAGAAAAGTCTATGTCTGATTGAGCTGACAAATTCTAATGCATGATAAACCACCTAAGAGAAAGAAGCTGACAACTGGAAGATTCAAAAGCTGTATCATATAGAATAAAGAAATGTATAATCTGGACATTATAGCAAACTAGTCAGTGTATCTGTTATTCCACTGATAAAATAATTTGATCTGCTTAGGTAGTGTGCCCTGGTTACCTTTCCTAAGCCTTCTAGGAAGATAAGTACCATATTTAGGCACGGATATGTGAATTTCTTTTATGTATGACCCAAGACTTGGACTAGATGGTCAGTACCAGGTTTGGGCTAACTGGTTGATCAATGATCTAATTTAGATTCTATTTTGCTAGTCACTGTTCTCTTATGTCATTCAGTCCTAATATCTATATTTTTTTTCCTAGACTACCAAATTTCTATCTTCAGAATTCTCTATGTCCACATCTTGATAACCTTAGAAACTTCATAGGGGGAGAAGAATACACCACACCAGAATGTACCACTTTGGCATATGGATTATTTCAAGATTGAAGACAACTGGGGCCCAACAGAACCAAGAAGACCTTTTTACCTTCCACTTAACTGCTTAAAAGGATTTAGATAGGGAGTCTGTACCAGGAAGCCCTACTTTGATGGACAGAGGTAAGGCTGTTAGAAAAAAGGAATTACAAGAGGATTAAGCACCATGTATTGGGTCTAAGGAGTTGTCTCACTGCTTTCTGCTAATTCAGAGGATATTTACTTATGCAGAGTTCACTACATTCTACTTATTCAAAGGATATCTATTTATTCAGAGCTATTACCAGAGATACTTTTTATATCAGAAAGACTTATCTGCATGGCATGGCAAACATCTGCCTACCAAACATTTGCTTTTCTCACCTTCCTGTGAATCGTCTTTTGCCCTATTTGAAGCCCCATACTCCTACCCGCTTCTTAGCTCAGAATGGTATATAAGCCTCAGTATCCTGACTGCCAGGGAGTCTCATACACAATTTTTCTCCTGTTAATCTGTCTTCTGTCAATTTAACTATTAGACCAGCCAAAGAACCTAGAAAGAAAGAAAGTAAGTTTTCTGGCCCTAAACCTTGGAAACTTTGGGGGAAATTTCTTGAACTTACTATTGTTCTTTGAAGGATTATTTCAATCCATATTAATGTCACCACTGTAGATGAATGAATTCATGGCCCCTCATCTACATCATTATTTATGAAACCTACATCTTCAAATTTTATACTAAGTCTAACCAGAAACCTTTACCTTCAATATTATCATGTATCATTATTCTTAATTTTTAATGATAATGTTATTTGGGGAAATATGCATGCAACACTAACCTTAATCACCATATGACCCTTGTAGAATTGGCATCATCACCCTTCTTCCTAGGTGGCTTCTAATGTCCAATTAGTCAGGTAAAAATCAGTATAAAATAGTAGTGCCTACAGGTCATTTTCTGTATTACTAAAGCTAAGGTTCTAGCAACGAAATACTATTGTTTACTTTTTATTATATCAGTTCCAAAGACTCAGATTTGGGAACGGTGGATGTCACAGTATGTTCAGGCTGCTATAACAATATACCACAGAACAGGTGGCTTATAAACAACCATAATTTTTCACAGTTCTTGATGCTGGAAATCCAAGATTAGGGTACGAGCATGATCTGATGAGGACCCTCTTCTGGTTTTGCAGACTTCTAGCTGTAGCCTCACATGGTGGAAGGGGCAAGGGATCTCTACAGCATGTTTTATAAGTGCACTGATCCATTCATGAGAGCTTGCCCTCTTGACCTAATCACTTACATCCCACCTCCTAACACCATCATATTGGGCATTAGAATTTCAACGCATGAATTTGGGGGAAAACAGTCAGACAATGGCAGTGGGTGTAAGCGATATATTATATATATATATATTATATATAAGTATATATATAATATATATATATATATATATATATATAATATATATAGTCATCATATTATATGGTCAGTTGAGATTTCAGAATTATCTTAGAAAGAGGGGTGATGGACATTCCAAGAAGAGAAAACCAAACTGCTATTCTCAGAAAGCTAAAGTAAAACAAAACTAACAATTACATAGTAATCATACCAGGGAAATTAGTTGTGAAAAATGTCATAAATGTATTATTGTCCCCTAATTTCAGTGCCACTTCCTCAGGGAAAATTATTTGTATTTGTCCCAATGACTTCAGACTTCACAAAATGACTTTCTTCGTCCACTGAAATAGGAATGGAAGTGACATGTATCTTGAGCAGAAGATTTAAAAGCCAGCTCATATTTCATCACATTTTAGATATCCTCTGCAATGATAACCAATAAAGTTCCAGAAAGAGGCTATTCATTTAATCTAGGTCCTGCAGTAAAGATGATGTGGAACACAGCCTAAGCCAACCAATGACAGACATGTGGCTGGAAATAAGTATTTGTTGTTGTAGTCCTTTAATATTTTAGGTTGCTGCTTAATACAGAACAATCTAGCCTATTATAACTGATGCAGGGATGTGATAACAATATAAAATATGAAATTTGTATAAAACATGAAATATGAAATTGTTTTAAAGAACTGAAATTTAGATACTATTAAATATTTATCAGAGATGTCTACTAAAGTAGATCAAGTTGTATAGTAGAGGACCTTGAAAGTATCTGTTTAAATAAATAAATAATACTATATATTTAGGTTGTGAATTTTTAATAATAAGTATTTCTAAAGTACTTAAGGCTAACTGAAACCTACTATTCCAAGTAGTATAAATGCAACTCTTAAAATCATGCACTACTTAATAATTAACCATTTACTATGGGATAATTCAATGACTGGTTCCTCAACATTTGGTATGAATTACCAAAACTGAATAAATGAAGGCTACATGTATTACAGATAAAATATGTATGTTTGTTGATTTCTCCCAAATATCTGGAGCTTTACAAACAACAGATACACTTGAATAGGAGTCTTAGTTCTGCACTTGGTTATCAGTTGTATAATACTGTGGAATTTATTTCATTATCTACCTCAGTTTCCTTAACAAAACTAATTTATCCAATAGAATTTGTGATACTTTTAAGCTTTTGGCATCGTGCTAGGTTCTGGATAATCAATAGGAAATAAGTAAAACTCATGTGTTGACCTCACAGGATTTAGATTGAAGTAGAATAGACAGATAAAAAACAATTAAATAAATAGATAATTAAAATTGTATAAAATGATAGTATGAGATAAAACAGAGACTGACAGAGAGATCCTATTTAGATAAGGTGTCAGGACGGGCATTTCTGTGAAGATGACTTTTAAGTTAAGACATGAAGGGTGAGGGGCATGGAAAGAAAAGGGTGGAATATTCCTTCAGGAAGACACAATAACATTTGAGAAGGGCCTAAGAAGGAAAAGTGCTTGGCATGTTCTAGGAAAAGGAAAAAGGCCCAGATGATCTGTGTACAGAAAAATATAATATGATATCTGAGAGGTAGTTAAAATCCTCGTAAGCTATGACCAGGAACTTGATTTTAGTCTAATTGTGATGGCGCCTTTGAAAGGTGCTAAGCAGGGGAAATGATAGTATTAGATGCATGTTTTTTAAAAACTACTTTGAGTAATACACAGAAGAGCCTGATGAGGGGAAGATGAACACTGGCCAGTCTTTACCACATTATAAGGCATACATGCAATCTCAGTGGCAAACAGTATGCATTGATTACTCACTAACACATCTGTGTGTCGGCTGGACAGCTCCAGTGGCTCTGCTTCTTTCTACATATTAAGTTCATACCTACTCTACCTCACATCCTTGAGGCCTGTGTGTAGGGCCATCAGGTATACGGGGCATGTATTTCCCAGGGTGGAGACAGGAATCTCCCAGAGAGGTGATTTTACTTAAGGTGGAGGCTTGCAACTTACACCAGATCATTTCATACTATATTCCATTAGCCAAAGAACATCACATGGACAAGGCCATGTGTGTGGAAAAACACACATGGTATGGGGAAATACAGTCTTTCCATAGAGAAAATGGGTAGGAAAGGAGAGAGTCCATATGCTGGGCTTATCTAGGTGAGGCTAAGGTTTGTTCCTTATGAATATTTACTGAACAAAAAAACCAAACTCCACAAAAGAGCAAAAAATGAACAGTAATAAATCTACCTGTTCAAGTTAGAGGTGATAATGGTAAAAATGGGTATATTTGAAAACAAAGTCATTGTATATTTAATAACTTACTATACTTCAGGCAATATTTATGTACTTTACTTTTATTAATTCATCTAAGTCTCATAACTACCTATGAGTAGATTTGAAAACTGAGATTCAGACAGGCTAAGTGGTTTTTCCATTATAGCTTGTAAGTAGAAGAGCTAAATTTTAAAGTCAAGCAGTCTCTGCAGAACTTGAAATCTTACCAAGTGGCTAGGAATATTACAAAAATTAAATGAGTGAAGTATGTAAAGTGGTTAATAGAGTGCCTACCATACAGTAAACACTAAATAAATGTTATCATTACTAATATTTAAGAAAGAAAAACAGGGGCTTCCCTGGTGGCGCAGTGGTTTAGAGTCCGCCTGCCGATGCAGGGGACACGGGTTCGTGCTCCGGTCTGGGAAGATCCCACATGCCGCGGAGCGGCTGGGCCTGTGAGCCATGGCCGCTGAGCCTGCGCGTCCGGAGCCTGTGCTCCGCAGGGGGAGGGGCCACAACAGTGAGAGGCCCGCGTACCGCAAAAAAAAAAAAAAAAAGAAAGAAAGAAAAACAATGATTTGAAAAGCATAATCCCTGATCTCAGTGAATGTTCAGATTTAAATGAGGTAAGGTGGTATCATATGGAGCATATTTAAAACATAAATGGAAAAATAAAAGAATCATCTAATCTTGATCAAACAGGTTGTATTAACTCTACGTTAGGAATGAAAACTTGAGGTTTATAAAGCTTATGTAATATGCTAGGATCACACAGTTTATAAATATGACCTCTAGTATAACCTGAATTCAAGTCCAGGGTTCTTTCTCTAAGAACACTGCTGGGCAATGTTGTTTCACCACCAGCAGACAGTCACAAAAGAAGATAGAATAGACATACATACACAGAGAAAAATGCACAGCCACACAAACTTAATTATTCAAGCTTATCTATCTCTCTGTCATACTAAGAAACTCTGAAGGTTCAATATACCATAAAAGCATGTATATGGGATATAATAGGGTGGGGTTTCTTTTGATTACTTAACAAGTAAGTAAGCAAGGAAGCTACACTAGAAATGCATGAGTGGTCTGTGTGATGAGAATGTTCCCTGTAGTAATACTCTAACATGAAAGATACCTTCTCATCCTCCATCCCCAAATGCCTTTCCTTAGATGATGAGCCTTGGGGATCTTTGAACTCGCCAGGTAGAAAGTCCTGGTGCATTTCCAAGGTAGATGATTTACAACACTTGCTTCTTTAGCACAGATCTTCTCAGTTGACATGGTAGGGAATATCATGGCACCAGAGTTCTGCCAGATTTTAAGTTCTTTAAAAGTGGCACTTGCATTTGTCTTGCTCCAGGCCCAAAAATGTGCTCAATAAATATTTCTTAAATGAATGAATTCAGGAATGAGTGAATCCATAGGTTCTCAATCTACAGATGTAAGATCAGTTGATGTGAGTACAGGCTATGGATATATATGCTTTAGATAGAAAGACGTGGTGTGTACAGGTAGAAAGCAGAGTGGTGTAGCTGAATGTGAGCAGCTTTGATGCCTCAAAGGGTCTGAAGAAGGTGTTTTCCTGCTTTTTTTTTTTTTTTTTTTTTTTTTTTTTGCATTACGTGGGCATCTCACTGTTGTGGCCTCTCCCGTTGCGGAGCACAGGCTCCGGACGCGCAGGCTCAACGGCCATGGCTCACGGGCCCAGCCGCTCCACGGCATGTGGGATCTTCCCAGACCGGGGCACGAACCCGTGTCCCCTGCATCGGCAGGCGGACTCTCAACCACTGCGCCACCAGGGAAGCCCCCTGCTTTTAACTCAGATAAGACATTTCTGATTTTTTGAGTTGACTTACATACTGCAGATGAGTTCTCACCTTGTATACATTCTTGAGATACCAGAACATGCACTATAGATGATTCTGTTTAGAATTTATCTCTCATAGATAATGATCAACTGTGAAAGTTTTGATATCATTGTGTTTATGGGTGGGTGTGAGAAACAGTGGAGTGGAGCTATGATTGCGAGAAGTAACGATGTCATTTTTTCAAGTGTAAACAAAGTTATTAAAATAAAATTCTACTAGGGTGAGTTAAAAATATGTGTTGTGCTCTTGCTAAAAGACATAACACTGAAATATTGTTTTCATACATGGCTGATCCTTTTCAGTTGGCACTTGGTCACTCAGGGCTTACAGAATATGAACACCTTGAATGATAGGACACATTGACCAAGGACACATTATTGGCATTACGATCAGGCATCAGGCACTCCCACACTCACACACTCAACTTGGATAATTTTATGGATCTTGTCAATAGCTCGGGCAGACCCTGGATTTGTGGGGTCACAGGCTAATACGGTTTTGGACTCCTCTTTCAAAAAAATAAAACAAAATAATGAATATAATAGTATTTGCATCATTTAGGTTAGAAAAGCAATTGTAGAAAATTATAAATATCTTACCATTTTACAAACATATTTGAATATATGTACACATTGCTAGGGTCCTTTCCAGGGCCACACAAAGTATCCTTCCCAGGAGAGTATGAAGTTTAAACTTCATTTGTTCATGGTAAATCCATCTCTCTCAGTAAAGGATGCCCATCAACAATGTCCAGCCACACTCTCCTATTCCTGGGATCAGATGAGAAGTGAGACTAGATAGAGCAGAACTTGAATCCTACAAATCTGACCAATATTCCTGAGGTCGAAAAGAATTTTCAAGTGGATATGACATGTTGACTATATAGGCCGTCCAACTAAGAGCTTGGGAAGATGTAAGAAAACGTGAAAGTGTAAGCCCTGCCCAGAATATGTTTTATAAACCATGTGCTTAAACAAGCAAGAGGTATGGCATTTGAGCAGTTTTGTAAAGCTACATTCCTGCTACTAATACAAGATTTATTCTTTCAAAACACTCTTTTTTGCAGAAGTTATTGATTTGTCTATTTTATTGTCAATAAACCATATGACTCCAGAATTCAGAGTCATGTACAGTCATTTGCATTTGAGAGTTAGTAAAGATGTAACTGCTTTTACTTCTGATGTCACATTATTAAATATTGCTCTTCATACTTGGCGTCCCCCCCCTCCTCTATACCCTGGATGTCTCAGGAGGATAAATGTATATTTTACATTGATTTTGATCAAATGGCTTTTGCCCTGCGTAGTATTAGATGGCTAAGTCATTGCAGCAATTATACAGCAGTATTCCCCAAGTGGACCTTTCATCTACTTGTAATATAAAATCAATAATGTCTAAACAAGGACTGAGATGGCACTTTAATGTTTTCCAGAGAGCATTTAGACATCTGAGCTGCCTCAGAAGTGGTTTCAAGATCCATTTTGAAAATGGGGGCAAAAAATGTTCTCTATGCCTTGTTTGTATCCTGAAAATATACCTTTCTAAGTAAAGAAACACATTTATCTAATTGTAGGGATTATAGTCTATGCTAATAAACTTCAGGCAAACTGTGGTTTGTTTTTGCTATTATATTGGAAGACATGACACTAATTTTACAAAACAGTATTCTATACACAGAGAAATACATAATTAAAAATGCAGATTTTTCCACCACTAATTTTGAAATCTATTTCACTGATACAATAAACTAATAGCATATTTATTTGTTTTGCATCACACAAAGTTTAAAAAATGTGGATTTTATTCAAAATTCAGTGACAGCTTTTATAACATCCTTTCTACAAGGTTATTTATAAACCTGAATTGCTCTCTGCTATGAATTGCATAAAATCAGGTTATATACGAAGTAAAAAGCTTTAATTTATCTTTTCATATAACAAAATCCTGAGGAAGTCATTTCCTTTGCTATCTATATTCCTAATTATTTAAAGAGTAGTATTTTTAACAGAAACCTCTGGAAACTATTTTCTTTCATTTCATCAGATCTACAGAACATTAGACCTTAGTGATTAATGTAGGTACCAGTTTCATCACTGGTTAGCAAATATCTTGTATTGTGCACAGGAACCTAGAATGATGCCTAGGAAGTGAAGTCAAAATAAGCTCAGAAGATATTTCAATCCAGTGACCTTTCGTTAAGTAGGGTAAAACTGACAAATGCTATAAAAGGTACAAAACTGCTAGAAGCCCTTCATTTCGGCCTGTGCAATCAAATGACCCAATTAATGCTATGACTCATGCAATACTTACAGATGCTATGTAAGCAGGTCAGCTTGTTAAACTAACTTACCTCTGTCAAGCACTTCATTACATCACAAGCCAGTAAATAGATATGTCAGCCACCTACTGCTCTAAGGAATTAGTGAATCAACTAAATCCCTGGCATATCCCAAAGGAATCACTTCTCTCTTTTCATAAAGAAATACTATATGAAGTTTATTATAATCCTTTACCATTGCCATATCACTCTTTTTATGAGACTTTCAATGAATTACCTAAGTCCCAAATAATTTAAATTCCTAAAGCTGCTCAAAATCACCATACAGTTGGTTCTTTCATACTATAAAGGTCAATATATTTTAAAATGTTTATTCACATTTGATTTTCCTGTCTATGCAGAGATCAATGATTAAGATTCTCCCAGACCTATAGGTTAGAAAATTCTGAAATGATGTGATAATACTAAAGATGTCACTTTTAAGCGTTTAGCATTTCCAAAATGCCTTATTATAATCTCAGCCAAGAATTTTAGTAGTGAGAATATTTGTATCAGCACTATATTGGGTAAACTGAATTAATACTTTCATTATAAGCCATCAAGTTGGTTAGCATGTATCTACTATAACTCTTATTTTGTAACCATCAAACTCTGATTAAGGGATCTGACTAAGGTTATACAATGAATATGGTCTCTGAGGCCTTAATTTTCCTGCCTAAACCAAAACATGACAACTTTTGTAATCGAAAATTTCTGGAACTATTTTTTAATTGCCTTAAGAAACAGTTACCAAGATATCCCTTAATCCAGGGGTCTCCAATCCCCGGGCCGCAGACCGGTACCAGTCCGTGGCCTGTTAGGAAATGGGCCACACAGCAGGAGGTGAGCGACTGGCGAGCGAGCGAAGCTTCATCTGCCGCTCCCCATCACCCCCTATCGCTCCCCATTGCTCGCGTTACGGCCTGAACCATCCCCCACCCCCACCCCATCTGTGAAAAAACTGTCTTCCACGGAACAGGTCCCTGGTGCCAAAAAGGTTGGGGACCCCTGCCTTAATCCATCTATCCATCAACATTTATCTATTTACCACGTATTGAGCATGCATTGTAACTGTCATATGCTGGAATAAATCAGTATCTGTTTATCTTGTGTTTCTTTTCTCCCTGTAATCCATTATTGCCTCTTTGTACACAGTGGTCTCTTGTACTTTGCAGGGTTCTCTTGGTTAATGAGAACTGTATCTGCAATACTGTGCTTGATATAGGTACCCCAATATTTGAGACACTTTGAAAAAATAGTCTAGAGCATGATAATAAAGTTCACATGTTGGAATTCACCTAATAAGCATATAATGAAATATTTCTAGGGAAGCTAAGGGTAAGAGGATACAAAAGTTAATTTAAAAGACAGTAATTGGGGCTTCCCTGGTGGGGCAGTGGTTGAGAGTCCGCCTGCTGATTCAGGGGACGCAGGTTTGTGCCCCGGTCTGGGAAGATCCCACATGCCGCGGAGCGGCTGGGCCCGTGAGCCATGGCCGCTGAGCCTGTGCGTCCGGAGCCTGTGCTCCCCAACGGGAGAGGCCACAACAGTGAGAGGCCCGCGTACCGCAAAAAAAAAAAGAAAAAAAAGACAGAAATTGAAAGGTTGTCATGTTAGAATGAACTTCAGTGTGGCTCAAAAACTTAATCAGAAGCTCTCTGAATATTCCAAAAAGGAAGAATGTGACTCAGTAAAAGATTAAAGGTTCAAAATTGTAACTATATAGCAATTTTTAAAGTTTTATAAGTAATATTTGAATCAGTAAGTTACTTCAAATAAGATTCAAATTTAATAATATTTAGAAGGGAGCCAAAATGCCCCAAACTTGAAAGAGATTGATAAAACTCTGCTTAGGAACCTACAGAGAGTAAACGTTCCTTGCTTATGAAATTATTCTATGCATACCAACATTTCTACACCATAAAATGGTGTTATATCATAAGTACTTGCAATGTATTTAAAGGATCCATGGTTTTCAAGCAATACATTTTTCACTTTCTATGCTCTTTTAATTGTTGAGTATAACTGGCAAACTTCCAAAGTGTTAGCAATGCACTTATTCACTTGCATGTGGGTGACCGGTTACTCTCCACTTCAGGGTTCTACTATATGTCATCAATTATTATGCTATACATGGTACTCTGAAAGCTAGAAACATCAAAGCATGAAGTACATATCAAAATACACTGGAATAAAAAAAAAACCTGGAGTAACACTGCATAATGCATAGAATTTAATCTAGACTTTAATGCATTCTTATTGTCATTAAATTTGCCCCTGTTGAAGACATGTCCTAGCTAGAAGAGATTTGAAGTAATAAGGTAGCACAAAACTGCTGGGAGAGGAGAGGTGGATCACATAAGTCAGACAAAATCCATGCCAGTTTTCTCATGTATAAGATGAGGATGCTCATAAAATCATCCTCACATGTGTGCATCACAAAGGGGCTGGGTCCACATGTTGTCCTTGGATGGAAGGATGCACATAACTGGTATAAATAATTTTCCTTCTGGAGAAATGCACGAATGAGTTGAACCAAAGACCAGTTCTAGTTGACCACTGGACTGCAGGGTTTCCTAAGCAATTTCATTATGATCCAGGAGCTGCAGCTCTTGGCCAACCTAAGCACTAACTCAGTTAGAAAAGAAACAGGCAGAAACTGTTGACCTTTTTTACATTTCTGTCAAGGTATTATAATCTTTTGCCTTCTGAGTATGATCCAGGAATAAATTAAGTATTTAGGATAAAATAAATTTCTGCATCTGATTTATAAAGATGCATATGGCTGGAGTTCCATCACAACACTAGATTATATCAAGATTTTATTTTGGGATGAAATATGCTAATGGTCTTGAAAGTATTAGAGTACCATGAAATGCTTTCTAAAGAGTCCACAGAGAGTTTTCAGATTATAAAATTATGATTTTTGACTACTTTGAGCAGGAAACTTTTCTTCTTTGTGCAGTGTTTGATTGGGATGTCAAACAGGAAAATATGATAATGTGACATCATGTAGCTACAGAATACTGACAAGATATTTGATACTGACAAGATATTTCATACAGTGCAAATTATTAAGAAAATAGTGCACTATAAATGGCCTTCCCCATGTGGTACTATTTGTTCTATCCATGTTAAATTTGGCCTTTACACATCTTAACAGTTTGGGGGATATAGAACAAAATGAGAGAGTTTGTGTTTTGGGTACATCAGGGAGCAAAGACTGAGATGTGGCCTGGCTATATTCTTCCTGGATATCTGATATATCATTTCTACACTGATAGATGGCTATGATATACTTTGCTTCTTGGACATAAATTAATAAATTTATGTTCCTGGCTAGCAGTTTGTGGATGTATTCTTTAGAATTTATCCGCTCCAGCTACAAGTATATGTATAGAAATATGAGCTAAGAGTCATAAAAGCTCTTGTATATATCTAATGACATTTTCTCTAAAAAATTTTCTTGATAGCCTTCTCTTTTGTCCACTCTCTAAGAATATTACTATCCATTTTATTTTCACTCAATTCATGTGAATTATGATTATGGTGCTTAATTATTGTCAGGTGTAATATTCTTTCCTGTCTCTCTTAGTACTTGAAATCCCTTGGGTGTGGGTGACAAGCAACATTTCTTTCTCTGACGTGTACTTTGAAGTGCTTGGTGATGTTCTGTGGACATATTGCACATTGACTGAAAAATGTGAAGGTGAACAGTCGTGAAACCTGGTATTATCTAAATAGTTACCTAAATGCTGCATGGAATGTATTATGTGATAAGATAACCATAAATCCAAGTATATAAATACAGTACAAACATTTTGATAAAAAACAGAGATATTTAGCTATATACAGCTAGGAAGGCAAATTTTAGAAATTCTAGCTGTTTATCTTATATTCAGTTTTGAAATTCCTGTCCCATCTGGTGAGACTGACATTAAAAAAGAAAAAGGTGGGATCCTGTGATATTACTAAACTCACTGGATATGCAGGAAGCAGATCATGAAAGTGGTAAAGAGAGGCAGAAGAGTGATGTGCTATGAGAAGGACTCAGCTCACCTCTGCTAACTTTGAAGATGAAGGAGCAGGGGTAGGACCCAAAGAACAGGCATATCCTTTAGGATGAAGGAAAGGATGAGGAAACAAATCCTACTCAGATCCCACAGAGAGGAAGCAGCCCTGGAAACACTTTGATTTGGCCCAGTAAGATCTTTGTTAGACTTCTACCTACAGAAATGCAAAAATGATGGACTGTGTTGTTTAAGCCACTAAGTTGTGGTAATTTGTAATAGCAGCCATGAAAAACTAATATACAAGTCAAAGAACTAACCTGGAATCTAAGTAGTGATAGATAAGTACCTGCAGGGAGCAAGAGTACCCAAGCATTAGCTGACCAGGGTAGATGCTACTGGAGGCCATATAAGCAAGTAAACGATCCAGCTATATTTTTAAAAAACAAATTATTAAAGACTGAATGTGTGAGAACATGAAAATCTGAAGGCCCAGGGTGCTACAAACACAGAGGAACTTGTACCATTTTGCAGGCTTTTTCTTCCACAAACTTTACCGGCAGTCATATGGAAGATCAAGAAAAATACAGAGAGGGCTTCCCTGGTGGTGCAATGGTTGAGACTCCGCCTGCCGATGCAGGGGACACGGGCTCGTGCCCCGGTCCGGGAAGATCCCACATGCCGTGGAGCGGCTAGGCCCGTGAGCCATGGCCACTGAGCCTGCACATCTGTAGCCTGTGCTCCGCAAGGGGAGAGGCCACAACAGTGAGAGGCCTGTGTACCGCAAAAAAACAAACAAACAAAAAAAAACCAGAGAAACTTGGTTTTGTAGTACTGGCTAAGGGAGGGGAAAAGAAACCATTCCCCCATATTCTGCCAAAAGCCAACTCCCCTATTCTCCAATGAAAGGAAAGTTTTAATCTGCAGGAGGAAGAGCAACAAAACCTGCCACCTTCGAACACTGGTGGAAACCCCTTGGAACTATATGCTGTTTTTAAAAAATTTATTTTAAATATAAAGATATATCTGAATGAAAAGTAAATAATGAGAAAAATATGGCATACAAACAAAACAAAAGCAGTATATATAAAACTAAGATGGAGTAGATGTCAAGGAATATAATCAGAGATAAAAAGGGATGTTACATAATGATAAATAGGTAAATTCTCCAAGCAGACATGGCAACCATAAATGTGTATGTACCTAACAGGAGCCACAAAATAAATGAGGCAAATCTGATAACTCTGAAAGAAAAAAAAGACACATTCATAACTATAGTTGTAGGATTCAACACTCTCAAAAATTGACAGAACTAGTAGAAAGAAAATCAGTAAGAATATAGGTGACCTAAACAACACTATTCCCAATTTAACCTAATTTACAGTCATAGAAGACTCAACTCAGGAACATCAGAAAGCATGTTGTCCACCAGGGCAAATGAAAATTCACCAAAATGGAACAAAAAGAAATCTTAAGAAATTTAAAAGAATAAAACATGTCAATTATGCTCTCAGATCATAACAGAATTAAACTAGGAATCCATTTCAGAAGTAAGTTTGGGCAATCAGCACAAACACTGGAAATCCAGAGGTACTCTTTTTAGATAACATTTGAGTAAATGAGGGAGCTATAAGGAAACTTAAAAATATTTTTAACTAAACAAAATGAAAATAAAACATTTCAAAACTGTTGGATGCAGCTGACATACTTAGAGGGAAATTTATAGCATTGAATGTCTATATTAGGGAAAAAAAGATTAGATTGATTACTTTAGGGTTTGCCTTTACAAACCAGACAAAGAAGAACAATAAACCAAAAGAAAACAAAAAATAATGAAGAATAGTATAGAAATTAATGAAATTTAGAACCAAAAACAATAAAGAAAACCAATGAAAACAAAAGATTATTTTTGAAAGTCAAAAAAAAATTCATCTTTGAAAAGATGAATATAACCATAGTTACATTGACCAAGAAAAAAACAAGAAGACACAAATTGGCAATATAGGAATAAAAACAGGGATATCACTACAGTCCCCACAGACATGAAAAAGAAAAGGAATATCACCACCAATTCTACATCCATAAGTTGGAGAAATTAGATGAAATGTTGTAATTCTTTGAAGTACATGACTTACCAAAAACTAACTCAAGAAGAAGTAAAAAACTAGAAAGTAAATTAAAAGTGATTTAATTTTAATGTAAATTGTATGAGGGCCATACAAACTCTGTTGCAACTACTCATCTCTGACACTGCAGCATGAAACCAGCCACAGAAAAGTAATAAATGAAAATCCAATGTAATCTATAAAAAGTTCCTTTAAGTAATAAGTGAGTTTAGCAAGGCCACAGTACACAAAGTAAACATACAAAAGTCAGTGAACAGGTAGAGTGACCAAGATGGCAGAGCAGGAAGTTCCTAAGTTCACCTCCTCCCACAGACACACCAAAATTACAACTGTTTACAAAGTAACTATCAATGAGAATGACCAAAAGACTAGCAGAAAAGATCTACTACAACTAAAGATGTAAAGAAAGAACCACAATAAGATGGGTAAGAGGAGTGGAAATGCATCATTCTGATACCAAAACCTTCAAAGATATCACAAAATTAAAAAAAAAATTACAGGCCAGTATCACGATTAACATAGATAAAAAATCCTCAACAAAATATTAGCAAACCACATTCAATAATACATTAAAAGGATCATACACCATGATCAAGTGGAATTTATTCCAAGGATGCAAGAATGGCTCGATATCCATAACAATATGGATACATTTTAAATGTACTTTCCTAAGTGAAAGAAACCAGCCTAAAATGCTCCATATTGCATGATTCCATTTATATGGTATCCTAATAAGACACAAATATAAGGATGGAAAACATATCAGTTATTACCAAGAGTTGTGGAGGAGAGAGTGGGTTACTACAAAGGGGCCATATATAAATGAATATCTGAGTTGTTGAAATTGTTCTGTATGATACATAGTAGTTGATCCATGACTATGTATTCATTAAGGCCCATAAAACCTTGTACTAGGACTTCCCTAGTGGCACAGTGGTTAAGAATCCTCCTGACAATGCAGGGGACACGGGTTCGAGCCCTGGTCCAGGAAGATCCCATATGCCGCCGAGCAACTGAGCCCGTGCACCACAACTACTGAAGCCTGCGTGCTCTAGGGCCTGTGTACCATGACTACTGAGCCCACATGCTGCAACTACTGAAGCCCGCGTGCCTAGAGCCTGTGCTCTGCAACAAGAGAAGCCACCGCGATGAGAAGCCCGCACACCACAATGAAGGGTGGCCCCCTCTCGCCACAACTAGAGGAAGCCTGCGTGCAGCAACGAAGACCCAACACAGCCAAAAATAAATTAAAAAATAATAATAATAAAAATAAATTTTTAAAAAACTGGCATTTAAAAAAAAAACCTTATACTACACTAGGTGACTTTTCCTATCACACAATAAAAATCAACCAGGATATGAGGGGAAATCAGGATGTGATTGAGATTATGAAAAATGAATTAATGTGCTACAAATGTATGACAACTTCACTGAAGGAAATAGGTAAGAAAGTAACTGACCGAAATCACTTTAAAACAGTGTTTTGTCTGGATACCATAAGGTTAAAGACAAACAGTATATCCTAGTTGGTAATTTTGTTTCTCACAAGGCTGTAATTTAGCGATTCTGAAAGTAACTTACATGTATATTATGATTGAACAAATGAGTAAATAGATGGTAGACAATGAGAGCCCAGTTTCTCACTCTCAGAGAAAGAAGTTACTGTACAAGTAAGTAAGGAAGAATGCTAGAATGCACCCTGTAGTGTTGGGTTAGAGGTAGCGAGATCAATATGAACTAATGTTTAGTCATAGATAAAGAAATGTATATAGATATGTGTTTAGAAATGAGTTAACATACTTACTGTTTGCTTTAATATATGTCCACAAAAATCTTTGATATACTTCCTTCTAAGAATTTAATTTGCTTCCCTTTGTATACAGGCTGGACTTAGTAACTCACTTCCAAAGAATAGAGAATGGAAAGGGAAAAGAGTAACCTTTCACTGGAGAAACTGGACAGACACTACCTTAAACAAATGATCAACTTTAACATCGAGTGTAATAACTCATGTTGATATCATGCACATCCTATGATGTGATGAGAAGGGCACTTCTATTATATTGTTCCCCCAAATCCACAGCCTTAGTCCAAACATGTGAAAATACTAGACAAGCTTAAATTGAGGGACATTCTACAAAATTCCTTAACACTATTCTTTAAAAGTATCATGAAATACAAGGAAAGACTGAGCTGTCACAAATTGGAAAAGATGTTACAAATAAGGAAAATACCTCCTGGAACAGAAAAAAAAAATCCAAACTTCTGAACTATCTTTACAAGTCTACTGTATATCTTATATTATTTCAGAATAAAATTTTCAAAGAAAAAGGAAAAATGGTTTCAGATAGTCTATAATGAAATACATGTGTAAAGAGAAAGAGGAGCATCAAAATAAGAAAACCAAAACAATAAATGCTTGTCCCAGGCAATTACAAGTATAATCTTATCACAATACTAAACTACCTGTTGCCACAGTAATAGCAAACATGCAGAAGATTTTAATTTAGTATAGTAAAGAAACTAATATTGCATTTTAAAAATACATGTTTCTTCAGTGTTATCAGACTATTTGGTGTAACAGATTTGACACGGTCAATTCATTTATATTCATGTGATCATCACCTCTTTAAACACTGAGAAAAAGTAAGATTAGATCACTGACACACAAAAAACATGTTGGCCTGTTTTCACAGCTAAATGCTAAACTTATTAAAGTAGAATACATGGAAAGTATATTATGATATGAGATGCTCATTTTGGTTTTATATGGTACTCAAACGATAATTTTAAAACCAAAACACCTATTCCTTACAAAATATTTTACTGAATAGTTTAAAACTGAGGCACAATTACTAGTATTGAAACAATGGAAAAATGTCAAATGCTTTATGTGAATGGGTTTTTAAAGGATTAGAAATATAGTTTAAAGCTTAGACATATGACAATACTTTAAAACATCATAGTATATAAATACCTGTGGGATAATAATTTTTATTAAATTTCCACTGAAAATATATAAATTATATGTATAATCTAATTTTCTTTAGTAATTAATGACCTGTTTTTATTAATGAACTTGATTTTTTTTATTGAAGTATAGTTGATTTACAATGTTGTATTAGTTTCGTGTGTACAGCACAGTGATTCAATTATATACATATATATATATAATATATATATATATATATTCTTTTTCAGATTCTTTTCCCTTATAGGTTATTACAAAATATTAAGCTTAGTTCCCTGTGCTATATAGTAGGTCCTTGTTGGTTATCTATTTTATATATAGTAGTGTGTATATGTTAATCCCAAACTCCTAATTTATCCCTCACCCCCTTCCCCTTTAGTAACCGTAAGTTTGTTTTCTTTGACTATGGGTCTATTTTTGTTTTGTAAGTAAGTTCATTTGTATCTTTTTGTTTTCAGATTCCACATATAAGCAATATTGTATAATATTTGTCTTTCTCTGTTTGGCTTACTTCACTTAATATGATAATCTCTAGGTCTACCCATGTTGCTGCAAATGGCATTGTTTTTTTTATGGCTGAGTAATATTCCTATACACACACACACACACACACACCCCACATCTTCTCTATCCATGTGTAGACAGGCATTTAGGTTGCTTCCATGTCTTAGTGCTGCAATGATCAGTGGGATGCATGTATCTTTTTGAATTATAGTTTTCTCTGGGTATGTGCCCAGGAGTGCTTTTTTTTTTTTTAATCATGGACCTTTAATATTTTTTTTCTTTCTTTGTAACTAAATTATATGTGAAAGGATTACATATTAATTTTTGAAATATTTCCAGATACCTTTGGTTGACTGTTTTAAGTAGTTCTTAAATATTTCATATTAAAGATAAGCTTAAAATATTTCTATGTTATATTTAAGATTAAAATAAGTGTTGAATAGAAATTGGAAAACTATGAATACACACCCAGGATTTACTTAGTGGCAAAAAATAGATCAGTCTGTCTCACAGAATGTAATCTTTCTTAACACTAAAACTGAATCAGTATTATTGACTTGAAACTCCATCATGAATATTGTTATGGGTTGAATTGTGTCTGCTCAAATTACATATGTTGAAATCCTAGTTCACAGTACCTCAGAATGTGACCTTATTTGCAGATGGGGTCACTGCAGATGTATTTAGTTAAGATGAGGTCATACTGGAGCAGGGTGGACCCCTAATCCATTATGAATGATGTTCTTATAAATGGGAAATTTGGACACAGAGATGCATATAGGAAGAATGCCATGTGATCGGGGTCGTACTTCTACAAGTCAAGGAATGACAAAGACTGCCAGCAAACCATTAAAGTTCTAGGAGAGAGGCATGGAAAAGATTCTCACAGCCCTCAGAAGGCAGCAACCCTGTTGACACTTGACCTCTTCCAGCCTCCAGAGCTCAAAGACAATACATTTCTGTCATTTAAACCACTCTATTTGTGGCAGTTTATTATAGCAGCCCTAGTAAACTAATACAGACATTTTCAGCCTTGCTCTGTTCCTGTGCCAAGGCTAAAGAGGGCCCAAAATAGATTAGGAGACAACATTATCAGAAAGCTTGTTTTCAAAGAACAGTTGTTCAGTAGTCCCAGTATCCCAAATACCTTGAGCATCAATATTACCACAAAATTAACCCCACCACTATACTGAAAAGTCTATATGATAGGGCTTTTTTTTTTTTTAACAAGATTCTCAATGGTCATTCTGAATTTCCAAAGAAATGACATTCCCAATAGAACTCAATAATCTTAACAGAATACCAGACAGAACTCTTGGGGATATTCTTATCTCATCAAAAGGAGGGAAACATACCTCCCGAATTCTCATTTATTAGCAGAAATCTTAATGTGAAAAAATATATAAGCTTGAAACTCCAACTGTGTAATCCCATTGCTGTTTGTTTATAGTGCCTAATTCAATGTGACTACCTTTGGATATAGATACTAATTATGTACTCACCTTGGAATGTAGCCCTTAGAATCAACAATATCCATCATGTAAGTAAGCTGAGCTGAAAATTTGAAGAAAGGCTTCCAAAACAATCAGTGGTAGCTAATTATGACATTGGTCTATGACTGTCTGTATAAAATAGATATTTTATGATGCTAGAAATGTATGTTGAATGAAGGAATGGTATCAAGAGGCAAGGAAAATACATAGGATCTTCAATGTTACTCTTTCAATTATTTATCAAAGGCCTTGTGTATGTGTTACACAGATGCATTATGTATCAGCATTTGGGACCTGTAACCTTAGCTGTGTTAAAAAACTTATTTCTGTGATGTAGAGTATAAACAACTCTAATGTATTTTTTTTTAAGTAGAATATTTTTGTTTGTTTTCTCTTGGCAGAATAAAGCAATAACCAGCTGGGGCCATATATCAGGGATTGGCAATCTATGGACCACCACATGCTAAATTTGGGCCACTGTCTGTATGGTAATTAAAGGTTTGTTAGAATACAGCCATACCCATTTGCTTGTGTATTGTCTGTTTTTATGATACAACCACAGAGTTGCATAGTTACCACAGAGACTGTATGGCTTGAAAAGCCTAAAATATTTACTATCTGGTTCTTTACAGATAAAGTTTGCCAACCCCACTGTATGTTATAGCATCAATATTGATTCTCTTACTACACAGAGCCAATTTCTACCTCTGCTTTAAAATCTGTGGTTAATAGAGCAGGATTTAAGTTCCATTAACTGTTAAATTCTGACTAAGCAACATGTGTTACTGTGTGACCCTGGTCAAATTACTTTTTAAAAATGTTCTTATCATTTGAAAATTGAGAAAAAATATTTATGTATTACTTACATGGTCCTTATAAAAATTAAAATATCCATGCAAAACCATTTTGCAAGGAGTTGACACTCAGTAAATATTCATTAAATATCAGTTTTTATTAATCGAATATTAACTCAAATTCAATCTCCTTCATGAAGCCTTCACTACCTATTTTTAGCTTCTAGAACAGTTGTGTAATCCTTTTTTAAATTAATTAATTAGGTTATTTATTTATTTATTTATTTTTGTTGGCATTGGGTCTTCATTGCTGCGCGTGGGCTTTCTCTCTAGTTGTGGCGAGCAGGGGCTACTCTTCGTTGCGGTGCGCGGGCTTCTCATTGCGGTGGCTTCTCTTGCTGCGGAGCATGGGCTCTAGGCACGCGGGCTTCCGTAATTGTGGTACATAGGCTCTAGAGCACAGGCTCAGTAGTTGTGGTGCATGGGCTTAGCTGTTCTGCGGCATGTGGGATCTTCCCAGACCAGGGCTCAAACCCATGTCCACTGCATTGGCAGGGCGACTCCCAACCACTGTGCCACCAGGGAAGTCCCAGTAAACCTAACTTTTAAGCACCTAGTTTCTTTCTGATTATTTCAGTGCATTAATAATGACTTACTATGAAATTTTTAAGCTTCTTTAAGGCATGATCCATGTTCAAAAATAATAAAAATAAAAATCCAAACTGTCAAAAATAATTAATGGAAAGAAGGTCAACCAGTGGAGTTTTAACCATGAAAAATGTAAGAGGAAGATCTCTTAGTTACCTTAGCAATTGAAAAATGGTTGGTGTTATGTAATTGAAGTGACATATTTACTAACTTCTGTGATAGAACTTCCAAGGACATTTTTTAGAAAGGCTGATAAAGAGTTAGGTTTATAGGAAAAGAGAAGTTTACTGTGTAAAGTTTAGGCTATTGGTAGAATTTGCATTGCAAAAATCTCCTATTTAAAAAATTCAATATTAAAAACATGCTGTGATAAAATAATATATATTTTCTAATTAAGCAGCTCAAAAAACCAAACAGGAATCTATATGTTAAGCTAGCTTAAAAATTGGCTACTCCACAACTGCTTTTTAGCCTAATATTAAGATCAAATGTTGAATATAGTGATAACGATGCAGTAATTATGTAGGTTCTATAATTTTTATCAAAAACTGAAATGTCAGTGATGAAAACTAATGATATATGTAAACACTGATATAATACTGAATTTCCTGATTAAAATGTTAATATATATGAAATATAAAATGTATCATTTAGACAAAAAACGTCAGTAAGGATGAAGATTTGAAAAACACTATCAATCATCTCAATTAATTGAAATTTGTAGGCAATCCACCAATGCTTGCCAGCGTACACTTTTTTTTCAATAACACATTAACCATTAACCAAGATAGAATATATGCTTGATTATAAAATGAGTCTCAATAAAGTTAATGGTATTTCATTACACAGAGTATGTTCTTTTACAGTGGCTGAACTAAAATTAAAATCAGTAACATAATGTCTTCAGGTAAATCCCTGAATATCTGAAAATTAAGTAATACATTTCTAGATAAAATGTACAAATTCTTTGAAATAAAAACTTACAAAATGTATAAAGGAAGAAATAAGAAATCTAAATAGTACTATGTCTACTAAATAAATTTTTCATTTAAAAAGCTTCTCACGAAGAAAACTTCAGGTCTAATGGCTTCACTGGTGAACTGTATTCAGTTTGCAAAAGAGATACAATACTAAACTTATAAAACTCTTTAATATGCATAAGAAAATAAAACTTTCCTCAATTTAATTTTTTTCAAGCCAGCACAATTCTAATAATGATAATAGAGACAAGAACATTTCCAGATGAGAAAATCACAGACTAAAATCTTCCATGAACATATGAAAAATATTTATCAAAATATTAGCATCAATCCATCAATATAAAAATGAATAGTAAATCATGAACAAGAAATATTTATTCCAGGAAAGCAAATTTGTGTCTATATTTGAAAATAAAGCAATATATTTCATAACATTAGCAGAATAAAGGAGAAAAATCATAAGTCATATGATTATTTCAACAGATATAGAAGTGACATTAATAATTTTAACAACCATTCAGATAAAAACAAAATTTCTCAGCAAACAGCACGAGAAGGAAACTTCCTCAATCTGGAAAACAGTATCTATAAAAAAAAAATCTATAACTATCATTGTGGTAGGCAGGACACTGCCCACTGAGATGCTCATCCTAATCCTTGGACCTTGTGAATGTTACCTAACATGGCAAAAGAGACCTTGCAAATGTAATAAGACCAATTAAGACTTTGAGAGTCAAAGATTATCTTTGAGGGGACTTCCCTGGTGGCACAGTGGTTGAGAATCTGCCTGCCAGTTCAGGGGACACGGGTTCGAGCCCTGGTCCAGAAAGATCCCACATACCACGGAGCAACTAAGCCCATGTGCCACAACTACTGAGCCTGTGCTCTAGAGCCCTTGAGCCACAACTACTGAGCCTGTGTGCCACAACTACTGAAGCCCATGCGCCTACACACCTACAGCCCATGCTCCGCGACAAGAGAAGCCACCACAATGAGAAGCCTTGAGAAGCCTGCACCCCACAATGAAGAGTAGCTCCCACTCACCACAACTAGAGGAAGTCTGTGTGCAGCAATGAAGACCCAACGAAGCCAAAGAGTAAACAAAAAAAAAAGATTATCTTGGATAAACTGAGTGAGACCAATCTAGAAACATGAATCCTTAAATGTAGAATGCTTTTCCTAGCTATAGTCAGAAAGAGACCAGAGAAATGATGGCTTATAAAGGACTTGAGCTGCTACTGCTGACTGTGAAGATGAAGGAAAGGGGCCAACAGTCAAGGAATGTGAGTTGCCTCCAAGCAAAAGATACAGCCTGTCGACACCTTGATTTTAACCCAGTGAGATCTGTGCTGGGCTTCCAACCCTCAAAACTGCAAGATAATAAATTTGTTTAGTTATAAGCAACTAAAGTTTGTGATCATTTGTTCTGGCAGCAATAGAAAATGACTACAATCATCATCCATAAATGTAAACTACTGCATGCTTCTTCCCTATGTTCTGAAAAAAAGCAAGGATTTGTGTTCTCACCACTTCTATGCAATATTTTACTTAGATGCCATATTCACTGCCTAAAAGCAAGGGAAAGAAGTAAAATGCATAATGCTTGAAAAGGAAGAGGAAAAATTATCATTATTTTCCTATGACACAATTGTGTACATAGACATTCCTCATGAATGCCCCTCAAACTACCAGGCACAGTAGGAGGTAGTAAGTAAATTTAAAAAAGGTCAATATACAAAACTCAATTTTATTTATATATAAACCAAACAACTGGGTAATGAACTTAAAGTAACATTCATTAACAACAGTATCACACAACTTGAAATAATTATGGATATATTTAATGAAACATATTCAAGACCTATACATTAAAAGGACAAGTTATTGTTGAGAAATATTTAAAAAGACCAAAGTAAATGGAAAGCTATAGCATATTCTCTGACTCAAAGCCTCAATATTTTTAAGATATCAGTTCTTCACAAAATAATTGATAGATTCAACAAAATCCCAATCAAAACTTTAACAGGGTTTTAAAATAAAAATTACCAGAAACTTGTAAAGTCTATATGGAAATGCAAAGGGCCTAACACGACGTCTGAGGTCTTACACTGCCTCTTTTCAAGAATTATTATGATGCTAGAGTAATCGGATAGTGTTGCATTGATGTCAGAATTAAAAATAGGTTAATGGAACTGAATAGACAATCCAGAGATGGATCAGCATTTGTATGGTCAGCTGAGAGACAGAGCACAAAAAGCACTAACCTTAATACAAAACAGCAAAAAAATTTCAAATCAGACTATATCAAATTTAAAAACTTCTCATCATTACAGATACTGTTAAAAAACAGGCACACCTTGGGACAATATTTGCTGTACCTCTATCAGACTATATATAGCAAAGGATGTGAATAGATACTTCCCAGAAGCAGATATATGAATCCCAAGTAGGCACATGAAACAGTGCTCAATAGCGTTCATCATCAGGGAAGTGTAAGTTAAAACACAATGAGATATAATTATATACATTGTAGAATGGCTAAAATTATTTTAGAAAACAACTGACAACACTAAATGTCAGTGAGGATGTGGAGCACCCAGAACTCTCACACACTGCTGGTGAGAATGCAAAATGTGTGCATATTTTCCCACTTGGGAAAAGGTTTGGAAGATTTTTTTGGTAAGTTTTAAAAATATACATAACCTAAAACATAGCCATTAACTCCTAGGTATTTACCCAATAAAAATGAAAATATATGTTCCCAACATGTACAAAAAAATAAATACCATCTCTATACATAATAGTCACAATCTGGCAACAACACAATTATCTATCAAGAGGCATGGATAAGTAGTTTTTGTTAATAAATGAAAAGCAATGAAAAGGAATGAACGATGCATACATAAAGCATCATGAATGAATCTCAAAGATACTATGTATAGAGAAAGAACACAGACACACACACACGCCCGTGCACGCAAATCTACTTTGACAGGAATGAGAAAAATGGTTTCCTTCGGGTGAAAGGAGGGAGGTGAGTATGATCACCCGGTATCATCACGGATCTTTCTTTGTTGATAGAAATATTTGTTGATGAGGGTATAGATTACACTGGTATGTGCATTTTTCCAAACTCTGAGCTATGTATTTAAGATCTGTGCATTCCATTATTTGTAATTATACTTCATTTTTTAAATATGAAAAATTATATCACTGGAAATGATATTAATTCCTGTGGCTGACTGGAACTTCTAGGAAAGCAGCAGTAATTTCCATTTCTCATCCAGGTTTGGTGACACTTGCCAGAATACTGGGGAGGACCCACCCTACGCCTCCTTGTTTCTTGGGGTAGGCTTGGATGCTGCTCCCTGTTTGATATTTTCTTCCTTTAAGCCCCTCCCTTGCTGAAGATAAGAAGGGAACCAGTAAGTAATTGATATACTTAATGTTGTTGTACCCTTTTCCCCCATATTAATTGTGCCAATATTAGTTTCACTTCTGTATCATCATACTGACATCTCTTCCAGTTGCCTTCCTGTTGTCTCTCTGCTAATAACTTTTTGACAAAAAAAAGTTAATGTTCAATTTCCATGAAAGTTCTTTATACTTTTACGATCTGCTAATATTCCACCTCCAGCACTTTCCCTACCCCACGGTGCCATACAGACCCATTATACTTCTTTTAGAGACATTAATCGATGGATCATGATATACAAATATCAGGATGCTTTATAATTTAAAAAGACATGTTCATACTTTACTATCTTACTTTACTTCTAAAGCAACATAGGTATTGCTTTAATGAATTAAGAAATAGTTTCTCGGGCTTCCCTGGTGGCGCAGTGGTTGAGAGTCCGCCTGCCAATGCAGGGGACACGGGCTCGTGCCCTGGTCCTGGAAGATCCCACATGCCGCGGAGTGGCTGGGCCCGTAAGCCAGGGCCGCTGAGCCTGCACGTCCAGAGCCTGTGCTCCGTGACGGGAGAGGCCACAACAGTGAGAGGCCCACGTACAGAAAAAAAAAAAAAAAAAAAAAAGAGTTTCTCACAAGTTTGTGCCAAATTCAGAAAAGTAGTAAGCACAAGATCCCAGGTTTGAATGAATCTGGGGACAATGGGAAAAGGTAAAAGATAAACCTTTACTTCTGATAGAAAAATTGTCCTCCTCAGCAAAAACTCAAAGAACCGGGCTTCCCTGGTGGCGCAGTGGTTGGGTCCACCTGCCGATTCAGGGGACACGGGTTCGTGCCCCGGTCCGGGAAGATCCCACATGCTGCGGAGCGGCTGGGCCCATGAGCCATGGCCGCTGAGCCTGCGCATCCGGAGCCTGTGCTCTGCCACGGGAGAGGCCATAACAGTGAGAGGCCCGCGTACCGCAAAAAAAAAAAAAAAAAAAAAAGTCAAAGAACCCTCTATGCTGGCAAACACAATGAGTATTTGTGGTTATCCCCAAAGTCAGTCAATTACAAAGGATGATTAAATCCAGTTATGTAATCCCATAGCACAGGCAAATTACATTTTGATCCTAATCTCAGAGCAGATTTTAAACCCGTGTTTTCCCCTGGATCTCCTGAAATTATTCAATTTGGCTCAACAACCTGACCTTTATACCCAAAATCACATCTCATATATTCTTTCTGCCTCATCATTTATTTCTCCATTTTAAAATATTTTTTTTCACATAATACCTTTAGCTTTGGACAACAAACATCCTTACTCAAGTCAGTCCTGTCACAGTGACTTTGCAGCAAGTACATAAAACCCTCTTTCTTTCTGATGACTAGATTACTTGAATAGTGTACTAAATTGAATTTTTAAAACAATCAGTTCCAGCTTACCAATTAAAAATTTTGTCTCATTTATTCATCATATTCTGTGATACGGAATTAAAGTTTCATTCAGAATATTATCTCTATCTCAACTTGGGGAGTCAAGGATTGTATAGTTTTATGTAAATTTTCATACAGAAAGCTAGGGTATGCCAAAAGATGAAATGTAGTACTGGGGTAAGAGAAGCCTAAATGTGACAAATAGGATTTGTGTTGGTTCTTAACAACAGAAAGAAGAATACAGGAAGAGTACTTTACCTGACCAATTACATTCTATGACTGATTTTATTCTTAATTTCCCTATCTGAAAAATTAGGAAGCTGAATATTTAGATGACCTGTAAAGGCCCTTTCAATTTAAAAAAATACATATAATTCAATTTCATATAATTCTTTACTTTTGCTCTATTGATAAGCACACAAACAAGCTACTACCCTTACTCATCTGTTACTTTGAGTTTATCTTCCTTTCCTTAGTTAAGCTAACAACTCTATTGAGAAGATGAAAGCTTGGTACAGTTATATAAATTCATGCATAAAAATGAGATTATGGGTAATACACACTCTGGGGAAAACCTGAAATGATAAAATATGTATATGTAATGTATCACGAGAGTGTGTCAAATGAGACTTTAAACTTTTTCTTGTAATTTAAAATTATTAATAAGTTCCATAGTGGTTTACAGAAAAATCTATTAGAATTTCCTTTTCATTTCTATAAATTATATTTATGGCAGGTCAGTATTTTGTCTGTTAGTTAGTCTTGTTGTTTTCGCTTTTTAAACATTATGTTCTTGTAGATCCAATCATGATTTGGCTACATAGTCATGTTTGTGTAATTTTGTTACTATCGTTAAGTACAGGTTCCCCTATGAAAACTTTCATAAGCCAAATGGTGTAAAGTGAAGAAGCAGTACCTTAGGACAGACATATGTTGCTAACAGATGCACAAGATAAATCAAGATAAGGCACAGATGCTCACAAACAGTTCAAAACTGTGGAGGCTTGATTCTGAGATGCTGAGATGCTGAGTGTATATAATGAATATTCTCTTCCTTGCCACTTGATGACATAGTTGCTGTTTTTGAGAGTTCCCATCATTTCTGCTTCATAAACATATTTAAATTTGATACATTGTTTTCTTCCATTTTCTTTACTTCATATATATCATGTAAGTTATTAAATTTCCTTTAAAAAGTTTCAAAATTTATTATGTGTGTAGCTTCTGAGTATAATGTAGGAGGCTACAATTAATTATTAATGTTTTAAATAGGAAACAGAATCAAAATAGGTGAAAGATAGACAATTTCAACCTAGAACTAGATTCTATTTTTTAAAAATTAAATGAGTGAAAGTGACAAGACGGTGGAGTAGGAGACCCCCAGTCTCCATCCCTCCACAGAGAACAATGACTAGACAGCTATCCATGAACAAAACTAGCTCTGGGAAAGCTGAGTCCACTTTAAAAGTTTCAGCAATAAAGTGAGCAAAAAACCTGGAAAGGATTGTACAAAATGAGTAGAAAGAACAGTTTAATTTTGCCTGCCCCAGACCAGCACTCATGCATCAGACAAGCACTGTTCCTCATCAAGAGCTCCCCAGCCTGAGAGAGTTCCCCTCACGAAGAAAAGGAGAGCAGGATGAGTGACTAGCTTCCCAGCTTTTCAGTGCTCTGCACAAAGGATCCTCTTTGGTTTTAATTCTCCCAGAGAGATTAGCAGAGCTGAGACATCTAGAGAGAGCTAGGAACAGGGAAGAAGCACAGGAGCAGTCAGTGTCAGCCAGGTGGCAGGATTAACCTTGTGCCCAGTGTCCTGCTCTGCAGAGGATCCCAGCAACCTTCACCGCTAAGCGCTCAACAGCCCTTGCAGACACTACATACGTCCCCAGCTTTCATCACATGACCTCTTCATGGACCCCAAACTGCTCTGCAGAGGACGCTAGCAGCTTTCTCCACTGAGGAAAGCTGTGGCCTACCCAGCCACCATGAACCCCTTGCAGATTTTTGCCACTGAAGTTTTGCCCCACAGGCTTTCCCCTTCACTAACACCAGCTGTCTTGAGACCCTCCTCTTCATGTAAGTACATGCCAACATCTAGAAACCCACAGCTGCTTTTGTGCCCACAGCTGGCCCTAACCCTTGCTGCTGGTCCCAACACTTGACACTACATGTATATCTGCAGTCAGTCCCTGCCACCACATAGGCACCTTCAGTCCACCCATGGGAGCATCCAACAGCAGCCTAATACACACTCTCCTCAAGGGCACATGGAACATTCTCCAGCAAAGATCACAGGTTAGACCACAAAACAAGTCTCAGCAAATTTTAAAAGGTTGAAATCATACCAAGTACCTTTTCTGACCACAATGGTATGAAAGTAGAAATCAACAGGAGGAAAACTACAAAATTTACAAATATGTGGAAATTAAAGAACACACTCCTGAACAACCAATGGGTTAAAGATGAGATTAAAAAAAAATCTTGAAACCAACAAAAATGGAAGCACAGCATATCAAAACTTATGGGATGCTGCAAAAGCAGTGCTAAGAAGGAATTTTATAGCAATAAACACCTACGTTAAGAAAAAAAGAACTCAAACAATGTAAACTTTGCATCTCAAAGAACTAGAAAAGGAGAACTAACCCCAAAGTTAGCAGAAGGGAGGAGATAACAAAGATCAGAGCAGAAATAAAGAGAGACTAGAAAATCAATGGAAAAGATCAAAGAAACTATGAGCCATAAATCAAATCAGATTAGTTGCTTTAAACCTACTCTTTAAAACTATCTGGAAGATTTGTTGCCTTAACATCAAATAATTTATATTAATTTCTATGGTCCTCAATACTTCCTTTTAAATTGGGAAACTAAACAGTAGTCTATAAGCTAATAATAGGTATTGAAGATTCACTTTTAATAATACATCTTTCTTTACATTATTTTAAAGTCAAGAATCAACTGGAATCATCCTTAATCAATGGGCTCACTACTTTCTGTTGCACCTGTTTCCTCAGGTTTCCCTTCTGTGTACCATATATCACACTGACTCTTAACAAGCAATTGTCTTTTAGAATCTAATTAAAGTTAGTTTTAAGTACAACTTGTTTTTTAGTTCTTCAGTAGAAAACGCTATCAGATCAGACTCACATTTAGTTGGATAGTTCAGTATCTAAATTATACTAATACTCCCACCTCCCCTTGAAGTATTAACTTTGACAATAATTAGCAAATGTGTTAATAATGACTTCCTGAGAAGTACACACAAATCTCATTAAAATTGGATGATGAGGTAGACAAAAGAACTCTGCTAAGTCATCCATAGCTTTGCAATGCTGATCGAAAATCTTCAATTAGAAAATATTCTGTTCAGTGACAGCAAACCATGCCATTTTTTAAAAGTACTGATAAGATTATAATTCTGAAATGAATTAGTTTATGGTTCACATTTGTAATGTAATTTTTAAAAATATCACAAGACAACAATTCTTTCTGGAAATGTATTAGAAAGATGCCAATTCTGGGATAATTTATAACAACCACCCTTCTTTCATAAACAGCCTGAAGTCAAAATTCTGTCAATATATTTTTAATAGAAATATTTTTTTCTGGGTTTTACTCTCTACACTGGTAACTGAGAGAGCATGTGGACTTGGGGTACTGTTTAAGTAACAGGTAGTTTCTAATTCACAAACCACATGATGTAAAAAGTCAAGATAATTTACCTTAACGTTTTGATTTTACTATTGAAGAAACTGAGACTTAAGAGGGTGCATATGATTGCTCACTGTGGTTTATAATAACGTTGTTTCTAGAAAACAAGGTTTCTCATTCCAGTTCACTGTTCCTTTCCTTTGCATCATTTCCCCCACACTGAAAACTGTTTTTGTAAGTACAGAGCTAAAAGTATTTTTCTAGAAATTTCAAGCCCAACTCAGTGTTTCAGAATCCTTATACCCTGCATTTTGACACATATGAGCATTCATCTTACATTCATATTACTGTAAAGCCACCTGCACCTGCATGTCTGTGGCTATTGTTTAGCTCTATTATACTGTTTCCAAACCATATACTGAGATTTGTTCTGCTTGTACTATCTAAATTGTCTATTAAGAAAACTTGAATTCAATGAATGATTGTAAAACTCTCTGCTTCCTTTATTTGTCTAGAAATGATTTGAACACATTCTCATTTTTATTTAGACAAATGGACATGTTACAACATACTGATATCTGCTTTTCTCAGATTACTTTGTCTTAGTTATCATAGGATCTTTGTTTCTATATAGGATTTCAAATGCAATTTCCACAGTATTTGTACTGAACAACTGAAAGGATGAATTTGATCATATCCTGGTTGATATTCTACTGGATTATAGCCCAAGATAAAGTAATAGTTATGCTCACTTAAAAACTGGTGGACATATATTGGGAACATTATTTTAAAAATTCAATTGGTGACTAAAGTATACAGTAATGCTTCTCATTTTATTTTCTGGAGATTCAAATCATTGCTTGAAAAGTATAAATTGATTATTTTTATTTCCTTTTCCAAGTGCCTACCACATATTAAATATTTCTTTTTGCAAGTCCCATTTTTTCTTACATCCAAGATAGGAATAGAGAAGTTTTGAGTTAATTGGATAAGAAATTTAGTTTTATATTTTTATATAAAAAATAATTCAGCAAAAGCTGACTCCATCTAAAAGTTAAACATCTGAAGAACATAAAGAAGGCTTAACTCTATGTTATTTTTGGACAGATAGGCCAAGGAGCATATTCAATCATCCTTTCAGTATTTACTGGATGCCTACAATGTAAAGTACCCTATGAGCTGGTAAAGAGTGAACAAAAATGAATTACAAAGGATCATTGCCTTCAAGGAAATAAGTATATATTTTAAAAAATGATGTATAAAAATGTCATTAACTTTATTGAGGTTCATTCTGGAGAATGAATGAGCAGGAAATAAGAACTTGTGTGATCTAGAAACTCATATTATACAACTGATTAGATAATATGAACTGAGCACTTATGAAGTGCATCTTTAACACAAAACTTTAAAGCAAATGTTTATATCATTGTATATCTGATGAGGATGAAACTCGGAGAAGTCATATGGTTTGTCAAAACCATAAAATCACCAGTAGGACAATCTGGGATTTAATCTATATCTGAGACACTCTAGAGATTGCTATTTTCCAGAAATTACTTAATTTTATGAAATCTTCTGTAGAAACAGAATTTGTCCTAGGACTATTTTGTAGACTTAATAAATTAGCATATTTTAATGTAGTGTATAGGTAATATGGGTTCAAAAAATGATGCTGCCTCATTCTTCTTCATCCTCTCTCTTATTGTGTTTCCCTTTTTATACCCTCCTTTAAATATTTTTATAGCCAGTACTTAAATTAATAAAATTTAAAAATATTTAATGTTTGTCTAAAACCAAGATGTGATGAAAACTAAGGGTACACATGATTAGAGCTGTTTAATTGTCAGTGTCCAAAACCATAAAATATACAAATATAGAAAATCTGATCTCTGGTATTTCCAGTATTAAATATTATAATATTAATAATAACCATATACACATATACTCATTCAAAAAGAACACTTTTTATTATCATTTTACTTTTTTCAAAAAGTTTATTTTTGGCTGCGTTGGGTCTTCATTGCTGCGTGCAGGCTTTCTCTAGTTGCAGCGAGTAGGGGCTACTCTTCATTGAGGTACACAGGCTTCTCGTTGTGGTGGTTTCTCTTGTTGCAGAGCACGGGCTCTACATGTGTGGGCTTCAGTAGTTGTGGTATGTGGGCTCATCAGTTGTGGCTCGCAGGATCTAGGGCGCAAGCTCAGTAGTTGTGGCGCACGGGCTTAGTCACTCCATGGCATGTGGGATCTTCCTGAACCAGGGAGTGAACCCATGTTCCCTGCATTGGCAGGAGGATTCTTAACCACTGCGCCACCAGGGAAGTCCTCATTTTACTTTGTTGATTGACAAAGAAACTGTGAGAATGACCCATTTCCCACTGCCAACTAAATTTTGGAGTTACAGAGTATGGACTTTATAAAACATATATTTTTAGATGCATGAACTAAACATAAAAAAATATATGAACAGATTTAAGAGTAGAAAAGAATATTCCATTTCGTGAAATATGATTACTGGTGTCTTCTTCCTTACTTCCCTGCTTTTAATGTTAGTTTCTCAAGTTAAAATCACTACTATAATCAAGTTTAGTAGAATTCTATTCCACTTTCTATAAAATAGTGCTTTAGAGTTAATTTTGGAAGGATTTTTCATCTATTAAGGAGTGTTATATTTTTTTACACTATTACACAGCAAAAAAGGTTTGCACAGTAGCAAGATTTAAGACAAATATTGGTGATCTGTTTGGTTTGTCAGAATTTATTTTGCTCAAGCAATTTCTGAAATTGCTTTTGTGGATTTATATTTCATTTTAATTGGGACAAAATGGGCAGTGTCAGGTGAGATACTGATTGCTTTTTAAATATGCTGACAGGGTAATATATCTCATTAGATAGCTGCTGGGTTTACTTTTTAAATGGACTTGTGTCTTGAATAGAGCTTTTAAAATATATTGACTAAGTATTAAATATCTATCAAGAACTTTTAAAATGTGTATTTATAACATCTCATTCTAGTTAAAGTGTTTCTAATTAACTTGAGAGGACCAAAAATTTAATTGGTTTCTCTCAATATTTTTGTGTTTCATTTTTCTGTAATTGCAATAAGATGCAGCTGTTCTCATTCAATCAATCTACTCCTCGGAAAACATAAATGACTCACATAGGCAACTAAATAAGAATAAACATCTGAAATTTGCATTTTGGGCACTCTATTAAAAATGACTTCTATATTTTAACATATAACTTAGTTACCAAAAACTGATTTCTACTCATGTACTCAAGGAACTGTTTTGTTACACTGTATCAACTATTATTTCTTTTAATTAGTTAAAACCTAGTAACAACTATGGTAACAGGATTCAAATTTCTTAAAATTTCACTTCTAAAAGAGATCATATTTACTCAATAAAGTAACTCCCTGACCAATTACTGCTGAGGGCTGCCTTTGTTCAGAAAGGCTCTGAAGTAGTAACTGTATCCTAATGTGCCTTCCATATCACGGATGAGATAAAAACCACCAATATAAAAGTTGATGTCAACAAAGATCTCGGATTTTAGGTTTCATATATGATTTTAGATTATTTTATTTAAAATATTTTTTTTAAAAATTAACAATGAGGAATGCCTAAGACTGTCCCTCAGAAGACATTTACAGTGGTCTCCAGAAGCAGTGCCACTGGGTCTGTTGGTAGGGTGGGGTAAAAGGCAGCTGCCTTTAGTTAATGATATGTTAGCTCAATTCTAACTCTATATTCATTTTGTTTGTTTTACTAGATAATTTCTTAATGATTAAGAAGGCTCTCAGCCATTCTGTTCTTGTTGATTTTCAGAGACTGACCTCCAGCAGACAAGACTGTCTTTACTGTGTTTCTGATAAGAGAATTAAAGTATTACCACCAAGGAGCTAAAGTTTTAAAGACATTATTTTGGTCAAAAAATCCTTTTTTCCCCCTAAAAATGCTATGCATATTAAGAAATATTGCTGAGGCCTCTACTTAACTACTGTTTATATTTTTCATCTTTCTTCTCCACCTGCATAAAATTAAAACTTCTAGCACATGTACTTTCACCCAGAAAGCAGTGGTATAACTATATAACTTTGGGGCCTACCTATACACATATAGAAGGTCATGCATGGAAAATAAAAAACTGATAACCACAAAATAGGGACAAGGTATGGCTTACTATACTTATAACTACTTCATACCTACATCCATGCTTACATTAATACCTCATAAGGAATACAATTATGTTCAAACTCTTGTGGAGGTGGAATTATGAATTAAATGGTGCAGTTCCTTTTTTGTTTCTCATTGTATGCAATATTTATCTTCTATGACTCAACAATTGCCTAACATACTTTCCTCATTCAGGTGCCTCCTTTCTACAAATGGCTGTATTTTCACAGACAGTTATTTTAAAATATGGATCACTGACTGTTTATAATGCCAGCAAGCACTGTGTCTTGGCCTGGTTGCATGCTCCTACAAAGCTAATGCATTGCCAAACTCTCTCTGAAGTCACTAAAAGTGACAAACTTGAAGTAGCTTAGAAAAGGTACTGAAAGAGATGATAAATTGATGCAGGGAGAATGGTTTCCTTTTGCATGTTTCAGCAGGTTGGATAATCTCTCTTTTCTAGGCACACATGGACCTCAGGAATCGTCTCTCTGTGTAAGTGAAGTATATCAGCTACAGTATTGATGCCATTAATAAATCATAGATAATTGAGGTACCTATATCATTAAGTAGCTGAAATAAGATTTGTCCTTCTGGAGATTCAGCATATGTAAAATTGGTTGTGACTCAGACAAATTTAACTACCTAGAAAATATGTTATGCTCTCTAATTGTGTTCATCTAATTATTATTATTTCAAACCAATTCATTTTCTGAGGACTGCCTTATTCCAAAACCTCTGGACTAACTATGACTCACCTTGAGTAAAGGCATCCCCAAAATATAATATATTGTAGGTCGTTGTAGATTTGAGGACTTGCAAGTACCTTGAAAAATATTCCAGATAAATCAGCAACCACCCTCCCCTCATTTGCAAAGTAAAGAATTTCTGAAATATCTTAGATTGAATAGTATTTTATGAAAAATAAATAACAGACATGTTTAATAAAGTATTGATCTATTACCTTCTAGTAACGTACAAGTGCATTTACTATTTTCCTTTATTGAAGTATAGTTGATTTATATTATATTAGTTTCAGGTGTACAACACAGTGATTCAAAATTTTTATAGATTATACTCCATTTATTTTTTATAAATTTATTTATTTATTTATTTGGCTGCATTGGGTCTTTGTTGCTTTTCTCTAGTTGCGGTGAGCGGGGGCTACTCTTCACTGCAGTGTGTGGGCCTCTCATTGTGGTGGCTTCTCTTGCTGCGAAGCATAGGATCTAGATGCGCGGGCTTCATTAGTTGTGGCATGCAGGCTCCGTAGTCGTGGCTCGCGGGCTCTAGAGAGCAGGCTCAGGAGTTGTGGCACAGGGGCTTAGTTGCTCCGTGGCATGTGGGATCTTCCCAGACCAGGGCTTGAACCCGTGTCCCCTACACTGGCAGGTGGATTCTTAACCATTGAGCCACCAGGGAAGTCCCATAGATGATACTCTGTTTAAAGTTATTAGAAAATATTACATTCCCTGTGCTACAAAATATAACCTTGTAGCTTCTTTATTTTATACATAGTAGTTCATACCTCTTAATCCTCTATCTCTATCTTGCCCATCCCCCTTCCCTTGCCCCACTGGTAACTGGTATCTGTGAGTCTGTTTCTGTTTTGTAATATTCATTCGTTTTATTTTTTAGATTCCACATATAAGTGATTACATAGAGTATCTATCTTTCTCTGTCTGACTTATTTCACAAGCATAATGTCCTCCAGCTCCATCCATGTTTTTGCAAATGGCAAAATTTCATTCTTTTTTATGGCTAAGTAGCATTCCTGTGTGTGTGTGTATAATCTTCTTAATCCATTCATCTTTTGATGGACACTTAGGTTGCTTCCATATCTTGGCTACTGTGAGTAATGCTGCTATGAACATTGGGGCATATGTATCTTTTCACATTAGTGTTTTTGTTTTCTTTGGACATAGAGCCAGGAGTGAAATTGCTGGATCATATGGTAGCTCTATTTTTAATTTTTTGAGGACCCTCCATACTGTTTTCTATAGTGGCTGCACCAATTACACTCCCACCAAAAGAGTACTGGGTTTTCTCTTTCTCCACATTCTTCCCTACATTTGTTGTTATTTTTTTTGGTGATGGCCATTCTGACAGGTGTGAGGTGATATCTCATTGTGGTTTTGATTTGTGTTTCTCTGATTATTAGTGATGCTGAACATCTTTCTATGTTCCTGCTGGCCATCTATATGTAGCCTTTGTAAAAATATCTATCCAGGTCTTGTGCTGATTTTTTAATCAGGTTGTTTTTTTCATATTGAATAAGCTGTTTACTTATTTTGAAATTAACCCCTTATCAGTCATATCATTTTGCAAATATTTTCTCCAATTCACTAGGTTGTTTTTCATTTTGTCAATGGTTTCCTTTTCTGTGCAAAAGCTTTTAGGTTAATTAGGTCCCATTTGTTTACTTTTGCTTCCTTTACCTTAGGAGACAGATACAAAAAAAATATTACAATGATTTATGTCAAAGAGTTTACTGTCTATGTTTTCTTCTAGGAGTTTTATGGTTTCCAGTCTTACATTTAGGTATTTAATCCATTTTGAGTTTATTTTTGTTTATGGTGTGAGAAAATATTCTAATTTCATTCTTTTACATATATTGATTTTCTGTCTGGATGATCTGTCCATTGATGTAAGTGGGGTGTTAAAGATCCATCTATCTATCTATCTATATCTATCTATCTATCTATCTATCTATCTATCTATCTATCTTCCTTCCTATCTACCTACCTACCTATCACCCACCATCTGTGTGCTTATCTCTCCAAACTCTAGCAGAGTGCTTTGAATATTATATTTCCTGAATAAATATTTATTGAATAGAGTTGAAAGAGATGTCATTGCTTTCAACTATAGGAAGCAACAGTTGATTGGGATAGAAGTTTTTAGTAACGTCCTAATCTAATAGAGGAAGTTCTTTGAGAGCAAGCAGGGCATATGTATGTCCCATAAATTGCCCATTGTCAGTGGCTGCTACCTAATTCTCCTTTCAGAAAATCATAAATCTGAACATTCAGCTGGTTGCAATATATTATCAGTTATAATGAATTTAAATATTTAGATGATACAAAAAGCGATTTCCTAATCTGCTAATTTAATCTTATTAAGGCAAAGTTTTTAGGGTGCAGTTTTATTTCATTGCAATGTGGATTTTTTAGTAGAGTTTCCTTAATTATTTTCAGATTTGCAAAATTTGTACTATTCTTCAGGAGTTTTCTTAGACTTTTAGGCTAATTTTTATCTCCATGACTGCTGGAACATATTTCTAGTATAGAGAAAGGTCTTCAATAAATTATACATTTTGAAGAAATAATCAGAGTCATTTTTAGAAAAAAATAACGTTATTAATTGAGTCACAACTTCATTAAATATGAATAATTCCCTGTATAGATTTTATGGTACTTAACAAAAAAGAATGCAAATAATAATGTTATACTTACAATGTGCCAGACACTTTTAACATTTTTTATAATATCTTATTTAATCTTCTTAACATTTCTCTTAGAGTTACTCTTATTATCTCCATTTTATTGCAAGGAAAATGAGAAACAGATAAAAGGTATCTTTTAAAACAAACTGCACAGCTAGACAGGAGTCCTTAGCCATCACAATGCAAAGAAATAAGCTTATCCTCACCCCCAAGAAATAAGTATAATACTGAACAGTATGGTTAAAACAATCATTTTAGGGCTCTTTAAATCAGAATAAGTACAGACAAGTTTTTTTTTTTTTTCAGGAAACAAAAGTGAATATAAAACTGCTGCAACATATTATTTAAAACCTCCATATTTCAACCAATATTTATGAGACATACAAAGAAAGGAAGTATGACTCATGCTCAGTTTAAAAAAATATGTCATTAGAAATAATCATAAGTGGGCCCAGATGTTAAATCTGTCATGCAAACACCTCAAAGCAGCTATTATACATATGTTCAAGGAATTAAAGGAAACCACATTTAAATAACTGAAGAAAAATAAGATTACAATGACATTAAAAGGGGACTCAATAGATATAGAAACTATTAAAAAGAAACAAGTGAAAACTACGAAGTTGAAAGGACAATAAATGTAGACAGATTTGGAATGGCAGAAAAAAGGATCAGTGAATTTGAGAGATTAATAGAAATTATGCCACCTTAAAATCACAGAGAAAAGGGAGTGAAGAAAAATAACAGAACCTCAAAGACTAATGGAACAACATCTAGAAAAAAGAGTAGAAAGGAACTTTTCCCAACTCATGAGGCCAGTACTACTGATACCAAAGCAAGATAAGGATATCACAAGACAGAAAACTATAGATCAACAGCACTTATGAACATAAATCTGAAAATCTTTAACAAAATGTTAGCTAACCAAAATCCAGTCACATAGAAAAAAGAATTATAAATCACTAACAAGTGATATCTTATTCAAGGCCAGTTTAACATCCAGAAACCAATTAATGTAATACATTACATTAAAAGAATGAAGGACACATACCCCTTGAACATTTCAATAGATGCCAAGAAAAAAAAAAGAAAACCCCCACTTAACAAAATCCACCATCTATTCTTAATAAAAGCTCTCAACATACTAGAAATAGAAGAAAATTTTTTCAACTAGATAACAGGCATCAATGAAATTCCAGGCCAACACCATAGGTAATGGTGAAAGACAGGATGCTTTTACTCTAATATCAGGAACAAGGCAAGTAGTACTGTGAAGGGAAAATTTCTATTCCACCTTACAGATCAGAAAACTGAGGCTTAGAGAGTTTAAGCACACTTCTCGGCTTGCAAAACTTGCAAGTATCAGAGTCATGATTCAAACTCAAATCTGATTCTAAAGTTCCTGGGATTAATCACTATGAGACACTGCTCTTCCCTTACACCTCTGTAGTTTAGCTGTTGCACAGTTCAGTGGAATTTGAAAAGCAGTTCCATACTAAAACGTAACATCTATAATCATGTATAACTTCTGAAACCTGCAGTAGACATTTATCTTCCATGAAAATGTGTATTATTATAAACTTTGGGCCTTCCATTTTAGTTTGGTCTTCAGCTGTCCCCATTCTCTCAATGACATTTCCTTTAACACTGATTTTAGACATAACAGTCTTTAAATCTCCTCCAATATCCTTTCTTATTTTCAGTAGATCATTTTTATACATGAAAGCTTTTACCTCCTTCACCACATCCATCACTTCATCTAAACCAATTCTTACTGCTCCTCTTCAAGTATTATAACATGGAATACCTTATAGATAGCCAGTTCATAAATATGTACACACAATGTCCTACCTTCTTGGCTTTTCTGGGGCTTTGCTCATTAGTCACTTCCTCTCTATCATTCTTCCTATCACATGTAGCTCCTTTCCTTCAGTCTTTAAACACAATCAAGCCTTGCCCAGTCTTAAAATCCCTCCTTTATCCCCATGCCTCTCTCTACTACTGAGCCCTTTCTATACAAAGTAAAATGGATTCTTTGCTTCCAACAGATTCATCCAAGCTCACCAGAGTGATGAAGAACAGAATAAGGTTTGAAAGCACCTTGTATCACTCCTCTCACCCCCTTCACAAGCCAGCTCCTTCCCTAGTTTGTCCTCATCTCATCATAGAACAGCATTATCTACCTTCCATTGCTCAGACCAAAACTCCAGGTGTCATTCTTGATCGATTTGTGTCCCTCTAGTTCAATATTCAGTCATTAGCACTCCTGCTGGTCTTACCTCCAAATAAATTTGTAATTTAGTCACATCTCACGGTTTCCTCTGTTTCATTCCTAGACCAATTACCATCATTTCTTACTCGATCTACAGTAGCCCCCATTATCCATGGGGATTGTGTGCCAAGACCCCCAGTGGATGCCTGAAACTATGAATAGTCCAAACCCTATAAATACTGTTTTTTCCATTTATTCATACCTATGATAAAGTTTAATTTATATGCACAGTAAGAGATTGACAACAATAACTAAGAATAAAATAGAACAATTATAACAATATACTGTAATAAAAGTTACGTGAATGTGCTCTCTTTCTCTCTCAAAATCTCTGTACAAATTTAATGTCTTTTCCATCTTAACTAAGCACTTAGCACAAACTGCGGCCATAATTTTTCAGTTTGAGGTACAATAGCAAAAGTAGTATGAATTCCCTTCTCCTTCTTTACAATTTCATGGATAGATTTGTGCTTACCATAGAGCTTAACAACCTCAACATACGATATTTTTCTTTCCTTATTAAGTTGAGAGCTTTCACATCTTCATTTAAAGGAAGCATTTTTCGTCTTCTCTTTGTCATATCCAAATTGCTAGCATCGCTACTCTTGCACTTTGGGGCCACTATTAAGTAAAATAAGGGTTATTTGAACGTAAGCATTGCAGTACCCTGACAGTTGATCTGATAACCCAGGTGGCTACTATGTGACTAATGGGCTAGATATGCTGGACAAAGGGATGATTCAGATCCCAGGCAGAGGATGGAACAGTATGGTGCGAGAACTCAGAACAACACACAATTTAACACTTATGAATTATTTATTTGTGGAACTTTCCATTGAATATTTTCAGATCTGTTGACAGTGGGTAACTAAAATTGCAGAAAGTGAAACTGCAGATGGTGGGGGTGGCTACTGTAGTTTCACAGTCTCCTCTCTAGCTTTCTTTGTTTTACTTTTTCTCACAACAGTTTATTTTCCACAAAAAGGCCACATTCTTTTTTATAAAGTATGTATTAGATCATCATTTTCCTGCTTAAATCCTTTCCATGGCTTTCCATAGTATATGGAGGACAACATAAACCCCTTACTGAGGCCAACAAACATAATATCATACTCTGTAGTCCTAATATAATAATAAATTGTTATATCATCTTGCCTGTGTTTCTAAAATCAACCACTACAGTGTACCCCATATTAATTTACCTCTGGCCGCTCTGTCTCCCTTACTAACTTTTCAGTAAGTCAAGTTTGATCTTTACACTTGCATTTCCTGTTGCCTGTAACCGAGTCCCAAATATTTCCAAGGCTCATGCGTTTGCATCATCCACCTTCTATGCCAAATGTTAGCCATTCAAAGAAGCCTTTTCTGATTGTGCTAGATAAATTAGGATCCACTCACTTACTTACCACAACTCCCTATTGCATTTCTCTTTTATTTATTTATTTTTTTAGAGAACTTCTCAATATCTGAAATTCTATTTCATTCGTTATTTACATCTGTGTCAATATCTTGCCTCACCAGAACATGAGACACATGGAAAAAGGAAGAAATTATCTTCTACATGCGGATAAATCCTCCAACATTTAAAACAATACCTAACACTTAATAGGTTCTTTATATTTGTTGAATGAACAACTGAATGCATTAAATTGTAATGATTCCTGTGTACCTATAACTATACAAGTGAAGTGAGACAACTTCATGGTAGAAGGTTCAATGTGTTTAAAATATATTTGCATTAAAAATATATACAGTGAATGATCTTTTTTTGATAATTCCATAATTTTTTTATAATAAAATAGTAATGGGTAAATATCACATTTCTTATTCTGAATTATTTAACCTAGAAAATTGTATTTAACAATGAAAATAAAACTGAAAATATATGAAAATTTGTTCACTTTAAATATAGCTATTAAAGTATACTCTTCATCTTAATCATGTTTCTGTCTTGTAGGAGACTTTATCTGGTCTTAATGACTCTGCTACTCACCCTCTACGTTATTTAATTTGAACTGCAGTGATGCATTCCCCCTAGCCTTCATTTTTATTCTTTTTTGGACCCTTCATCTATTCCCTTGATATTTGATGAGTTCCAAATTTATATCTCCAAAATTTAACTCTCTCCTGAACTCCAGGCAGTTCTGTGTTTCCAGCATGTCACTGTGCATCTTTACATGGACATCACTAAGATACTTTAAATGAAACCCATGTTCTTAAGAGTCCTAAATTCAAATTTCAGCTCCTCTGAATTCAAGTTTCCTTATCTGTAAAATCAAGATAACAACAGTACCTACCTCTTAGGCAGGATTAACCCCAAAGTTTCATTGAGCTAAACCATGTAAAATCATTAGGCAAATGGTAAGTGGTATATAACTGTTTAGTTATTGCCCATGTAGGCTGGCATTGGAATTTGTATTAATTACTAATTTACTATCACATTAGTATATTTTATGAAAATATGGAAAATAAGTGACATTGAAACATCTGTTTTTTAAAAATAATATGTTCCTTCTTAAGTGAGTAAAGTGTAGCTATGAAATTTTTGTGATGGTATTATCTCTTTTATTCTAATATTTATTTAACACTTATAATGTGCCAAACATGATATAAGATTAATACCTTATTCAAAAAATTAACCAATTACTACATCTATTCTTAAAAGACTTAGTTCATAAATGGGAATTCAGAGAAGAAAATACTAATTTGCATCAGAATATGACAGTTATCTTGTAGATATATTCAAGGTAGGGGGTTTGAGTCGAAGATTGATAGATTTCCCACAAATACCTGAATTCCCAGCCTCAATTTCCTCATTTTGTAAAATGAGTGTTTGGTTATATCTAGTAACCATCCCAGTTCTAAATATTATATATTACAAATAAATGGCCCATAAATTAGTATCGTATACTTAACTGAAACAAAGAGAATATGCTATTTACATCCACTTCCTTTAATTCTTTAAAAAATGTGGGAGGATTATTGTTTTGTTTGTGTGTTATTTTTGTCATAAAGCTGCAGGTGGAACAGATTATCCATCATGTCTTTTATTTTCACCGTAGGTCAAAATATATCAATATTCACTACAGCAGAGATTGTACTTATGCTCTGGTCTCTTTTCCAGGTCAAAGTATCGACCTCTTGTGAATATTTCTGCTTTGCTATGCAGGATTACAATAAGATGTCAATCTGTGAAATTTGGCAGTACATGGAATCACTATGGGGAATCTCCTAGATTAAAGAGCAGGCTTTGTTTAATATCTTTGTTCCCTCAACAGAGCTGTAGGACTAATTGGCAAGTTGAATCACATACAAACGCCAAGAATTTTCAATATAATAACAGGAGGTAACAGATAAATTATAACCTATATCTGAAATTTTCAAGTCAGTAGCCAAGAAAACTCTGACAGCTACAGCTATTTAATTTTGGTGTCCATTCTCAATTACAATCCTAGTAGCTGGAAAAAAGCTTTGCTATTTTGAATCGATTTTTAATCTGATTGTAGATTTTATTTTATTTTATTTTATTTTATTTTTTATTTATTTATTTTTTTTTTTGCGGTACGCGGGCTTCTCACTGCTGTGGCCTCTCCCGTTGCGGAGCACAGGCTCCGGACGCGCAGGCTCAGTGGCCATGGCTCACGGGCCCAGCTGCTCCGCAGCATGTGGGATCTTCCCAGACCGGGGCACGAACCCGCGTCCCCTGCATCGGCAGGCGGACTCGCAACCACTGCGCCACCAGGGAAGCCCTGATTGCAGATTTTAAAAAGCAAAATGTTTACTAAGATTTTTTCAAGATAATAATTTTCATTTTTTTCCTGACAGAAGTGCCCTTAAAGACAGTAAATTCAATTAATGGTTTAAACTATGACTTCTTAAGAAGATTCACAGCACTAATTGGTTATTAGATTATTTTTTAACATTGATGACTTCCTTAGACATTTAAAAAATACCTTTAGTAATTAGGTGTGGAAAAAATCCTGAAGCATATACCATTAATAGCTTTACAACTATTATTCTTTATCTTTAAGACCAAAATATAAAGTGTAAACATTTAAATGTAAAATTGCCTAAATGAGAAATGTATAACATTTCCAGAATGAGTAATACTATAAAGACATTAGGCAATCAAAGCCACGTATATTTTGCCATTGCTATGGATACAATAAAACAAATTGGTATCCAGCATGAAACTGTCATCAGCAAAGTAACTGCTATGTTTATCATTTATATTTCCTACAGACTGAAACCAGTTTCATGGGTAAAGCAAGTAATCAATTAAATATCATGAGTCTCAGGTCTTAAGTGTTTATACTGCTTACCAAAATGTAGTCCTAGTGACAGTTTCATAGGCTGAAAAGACTGTGAATCAGAACAACATATTTATGTACTGGCATAATAGTTCGTGGAATAGATTAATTCTGGAAGGTATACCAAGAGAATTTATGATCTCTTCCTGTTAGATAACCTTTTTTATTACTATAAAGTGTTCCTCCTTAGCTGCATTTAAGATCCCTTACTTAAAATCAACATTGTATAAGTATAGCAGTTTCTTTTGATTAATGTTTGCATGCACATTGCTTTAAATCATTCTGAGTTGTCTTACAGAAGTGTTTTGTAAGATACATGAAATTGGGTTAAGTTTTCATCTGCTTTGACTTTTTAAACTTTTACTTAGTGAATTTTCCTTTTTGATTTAATGTAATTAATAATGTTTCTGTTTAGAGCCACAATCTTACTATTTTCTATTTGTCTCAGATTTTTAGTTATATGTTCTTTTTTTCTGTCTTGATAATTTTTAGATCATACAAATAGTATCATTTTCTTCTTTTCCACCTCCACCTTGTAAGTTATACATTTTAAACCATATTTTAGTAATTACTCTAGAGATTACAATCAGCATTCTTGCCTCACTGCGGATTAATACAAATCATTTTGTTTCCATCTTCCTCAACTCTGATAGAAATTTTGAACCTTTAAACTGTATTTACTTTCTCCCATGTCCTATTCTTTTTTTTTTTCATTATTTCATATATTTCTGTTTTGTTCTTTTTTATGTCTTCTCTTTGTTGAACTTCTCCTTTTGTTCTTGTATTATTTTCCTGATTTTGTTAAATTATTTATCTGTGTTCTACTGTAGCTCTCTCAGCATATTTGGAACAATTATTTTGAATTCTCTATTGGGCATTTCCTGTATGTCCACTTCCTTTTGATCAGTTACTGGAAGTTTACTGTGTTCCTTTGGTGAAGTCATGTTTCCCTGATTCTTCCTGATTCCTGTAGCCTTGTGCAGGTGCCTGCATATTCATAGATGCAATCACCTCTTCCATACTTTATGGAGTGACTTTCATAAGAACAACCTTCACCTGTGGGTGTGGGCACCCTGGAGCATGCCGTGACCCTGGGTCTAGTGGTGCAGAGTGCCAAGCGTGTGGCATGTGGCACCTCTGGGCCTGGCGGGGTTGGGGGGAAGGCACTGTGACTCTTTGTAGACACTGTGGTCCACAGCATCAACTGTGTGGTCCCTGGTGAGCACTGCAAGGGAGTGGCGGTGTCTCCAGAGGCTGCAAGGGCTACTGGGGTCCTCAGCAGCACCTACAGGTCCTGTGGCCAGGGACCTGGCAGATGACTGTGTTTGCTAGAGCTGGTGGTATATATACACTTGTGTCCAGGGGCCAGCTGCATGTGCCTATGTAACGGCAGAGGCTGGCTGCAAACACACATGTAGTGATGGGGGCCAGGGCAAACAACAAAGGCCAGGGCCAATTGTGGGCTAACCGGCAGCTGTGGGAGTGTAGCTGTTCACGTGCGCCACTGTGACTGCTGGTTCTCACCACAGGCATATGGTGGTGAAGGCTGGTGTTGGCAGTCAGGCCAGGGGTGTACAAGTGCACAGTTGAAGGGGCTAGATGTTGGTGAGCCCAGTGGTGTAGGTCAGTGACAGAAGAAAGGGCCAAATCTGGGCCCACAAGCAGTTGTGGAGTCCTAGCTGTGCACATGTACTCTTGTGACTGCTGCACAGTTTCCCCACGAGCATGGGCACTGCAGCGGAGGCTGGTGATGGGCCACTGGGCACAGGGCATGCAGGGTGACAGCAGGGAGCACGGGTTGGGGGGCTAGCCTCTGGAGTGCATATGTTGGTGGGGGTCAGCTGTGGGGCTCTAGACTGGTGTTCTGCACTTGCACAGCCACAGAGGCCTGGGCTGGCTGCCAGTGTGGCTCCCAGATGTTGAATGAGTTAAGTGGCTGAAGTACAGGTAGTGCCTATTGATAGCATCTACCTTTGGTACGTGACCTTCCTATTAAATGCTGGCTGACAACCTCTGGAATCAGAATTTCTGACTAGCACAACTCACTGCTCCTAAAGTGTAGCTTAAACTAACATACATACATATATGTTACTGTCTCTACAGAAATATTTTAAGTAATTTATAGATAATGTAACTCCTACAGCCCCACTTAAAACCCTGGGATTTACTGTGATCAGTAATAGCAATAAAACTACTGCATATGTTTTATAACTATTTATCCAATATGAAGCATTACCTAAATGTACTGGTATATGCAACAGTGGAACCAGATGGCATAAAACAATTTTTCCTGCATACTTCTCTTTGGAAGAGACTTAAAACCAAGATGTTGTGATACTAATAAGAATACTTATATTCTTGTGATTGCTTCAACTGTGCCAGACATAAGTATGTAAATACATTTATTTGTTATATGATACACCTGAGTGACTTTACTTTTAATTTCTGTATTACTTTTATGACAGATGATATAGCAACAAAACTTCATGTGTAAATATTATAAAAGAAGTTTACAAAATAGTCAAAAATACATCCACTGATTCTGGGTTTGTTAGGCTTCCCATATTTTTTCCCCATTACTAAATATGTCATCTTTTATTTCTCTGCCAATTTTTTCTTTAAAATTATGATTTAAAAAATCCATTTTGATGAACTCCATTTTAGAATACTTATAGACTTACAAAATCTTGCAAAAATCGTACAGAGAGTTCCTATATATCCTACAGTTTTTCCTAATATTAGTATTGTACATCAGTTATAATTAATGACCAATAATACATCATCATTAACTAAACTCCACACTTTCTTCAGATTTCATTATTTTTTACCTAATATCCTACTTTCTGGTCCCAAATCCCAACCAGGATAGATACCACATTACATTTAGTCATCATGTCTCCTTAGGTTTTTCTTGGCTGGGAGAGTTTCTCAGAATTTCCTTGTTTTTCATGACCTTGTCAGTTTTGAGAAGTATTGATTAGGTATTCTGTAGAATGTCTCTCTATTGGGATTTGTCTTGTGTTTTCTTATGATTAGACTGGGGTTATGTGTATTTGGGTGGAAGATGATACAGGTGAAAAAATATTCTCAACACATCATAACAAGAGTACATGCTATCAACATAACTTATCACCAGTAATGTTTACCTTTATCACACAGCAAACGTAGGCAGTATTTTCCACTATAAATTTTGCCAGGTTTCAACTGAAGTTACTTTTTTCTTCTTTTCACTACTTTAGTCTTTGAAAGCGAGTCACTAAAAGTAAACTACACTTAAGGGATGGGGAATTATGTTGTAACACTTTAAGGTGGGCAGTGTATCTACATAACTTATTTGAATTCTTCTTTATAAAAGGTATTTTTTAATAAGAAATTATATTTTCTCAACTGGACTGTAAGTTCCTTGAAGTCATTATTTGGAGACATGTCCTAGTACTAGCATAGTCTTTATAAAGAGTAGGTTGACCAATTAATATTTATAAATTGAGGAACAGGAAAGCTACCAGCCATCATGGAGGATAAAAGCTAGCTCTTCTCTAGTAATTTGATAATAGGAATAGAGTACCAAATATTTCCTCCTATCTCATATCTGAATCACAGAAAATTTATGGTTGTCAACGATTAGCTTCCTTCTGGACATTCCAATTATCTGCCATCAGGCGAAGCTTTAAGAAGGGTGGGTGACAATCATGGTGACTCAGTCATAATTTTTTTTTTTTTTTATCTAGCCACTGCTCACAATCTAAGAACCGAGTATATGACATTTTGCTAAAGAGTTGACTTATTCCCTAAGATGACCAAGCAACATGGGTAGTGGGGAAATGTGAGACACATTAAAAACATACTTTCCTATGGGTTTATAAACATACTTCCTCTTACATAATACAAAAAAAGGCTACAGAGATGTGATAGGAGAGTCTGACATTTAGAAGGATTTCCTAATTTTTATATACTTGTCTTAGAATAGACTCAAGGTTTTGTGATTATGTTAACATCATTACTCCTTCTACAGTTTCACTTCACTTAAATGAATCTTTCATATATAATCATAAGAATTAATACTTTTTAAACTGTAATAATTTCTATAGAATTTATGATTAGCTTTTTTTCTCTTGAGATTTAAATTCTATCAGGTTTTCCCAAAAGGCTTGCCTGGCCCTAAATCATTAGTGAGCAAGTGAGTTGAAATGGAGTAGTAGCTAGAAAGCTAAGTGGACAAATCAAGATGTGCAAAGACGTAAGTGCTGCTTTTTTGCAAGAATATTTTGTTAGGGCTGGTAAACTATTCTGCAATAGAACTAGAAATAGAAACAAAAACAAAAATATCTTATCAAAAAATACCTCATATACTTTAATCTTCCGTAATAGTTCAACCACAAAACTTCTCTTTATTAATTATATCATGCTTAACATTTACAACTACTGAATTTTTTATTCTTGTTGACATCTCTAGGATATTTCAACACATGGCAAAACTGAATTAAACCCTAGGTAAAGTAAATAGTACCATGTAACAATTAACCAGATAACTACTAAAATTAAATGGCTGTCTACCCCCAAAATCATTTGCTTTGATAGTCAAGAGAAAAAAAGAAAAATTAAAAAAAATAAAAAAAACAAAAAACAGCAGCACTTTATTTAATCTTTTATTGGACACTGATCTTTACAGATCAGATGTTCACTTCTCTTGGCCTTGTGCAGATCTCCCCTGCATTAAAGATTCTCAATGATTTCAAAGGAACTTAACTGCAAAGTAGGGAGTGAAATGAAAAACTGAACCTGTCTGATTTTTCTGTTTTTGTCAGATATTTACTTTCTACATTTGTTTTTCTCTTTCTCAGCACATCTCCAAAGGAAACACATTATGTCAAAAGGGCTCTTTCTTGCTTCACCTCTCAAATGCCTGATTTTCCAAAGGGAGTAATTTGTGCTGGGAGTAACTTAAGGCAGATCTCAAGAATCTTAAGTTTCAAATAATATTTGATATTTCACGCTCATCTACAGAGTGGTAAATGGCCAGATCAGCTTGAAGAAATAAAAGAAGTGCCATCTACTTGCCCACTCTATTCAATCCATTCAGAACTCATGTATTCCAGTCCAGAGTTATCACTTGTCAGATTTCTTCACTGGTACACATGTGCTAGGAAAATGTTTTACAGTTGTAATAGAAGTATATATGTGTATCTGCCATCCTTTTATAGTGTCTTAGCTCCCTCCTTCTTCCACAGATATTTTAAATACAGACCTTAGCTATCCCTGCCTCAGAGGAGAAGACCCTCAGCTAAAACTCAAAGAGCAAAGAGTTTAATTATTGGTGATTTAAAAAATATATATTAGAAGAATGTCTGAATAGCAACTAACACAGCAACCTATGGGAGGACAACTAAACATAAACATTTCTCGGATGAGTTTCTTTGTCCAAATCAGGGATCACCAAACCATTGCCACAGGACAAATGTGGCCTAACACCTGCTTTTGTACAGCTTTTGTGCTGAGAATGTTTCTTTTTATGTTTTTAGATGGTTGAAAAAAAATCAATAATTCTTTTCTGACACATAAAAATTATGTGAAATTCAAATTTCACTATCTAAAAACAAAGTTTTTTTTGGAACATAGGCAGGTGAATTCATTTATATATTATCTGTGGCTGCCTTTGTCCTTCAAGAACAGTGTTTGGGGGCTTCCCTTGTGGCGCAGTGGTTGAGAGTCCGCCTGCCGATGCAGGGGACATGGGTTCGTGCCCCGGTCCGGGAAGATCCCACGTGCCACAGAGCGGCTGGGTCCGTGAGCCATGGCCGCTGAGCCTGCGCGTCGGAGCCTGTGCTGCACAATAGTGAGAGGCCCGCGTACCGCAAAAAAAAAAAAAAAAAGAACAGTGTTTGGCAGTTGTGACAAAGACTGTATGGCTTGCAAAGCCTAAAATATTTACTACCTGGCCCTTTACAGAAAAAGTTGGCCAGCCCCTAGCATAAACTCTTCAATCCACTCTCTCTTTTAACTCTGCCAAATATTTTCTTAATCCACTATCATGTATCATGAAAACGTGCTTGGTAGACCCCAGAGCTCCTCTCTGCCTGTATACTCAAATTAAGGTATAATAAAATATTTATCTTTATTGTTCATGGGTCACTGTATATCCAGGAAGGAATGCCAATGAAGCAACTGGGTATAAAGAGATGAAAATTCTTAAATCATAAGGAGTGGGAATAAAGGAAGACAAAACAGGTCAAAGAATTCTGGGAGATGTTAAAAATAAGTTTATCATTCTTACTCCACAGTAAATGCTATTCTAAATACTTCTTATAACTGTTGATTTGTTGAACACTTACAACAACTTATGAGTTATTTACTAGTATTGGCCCATTTTATAGATGGGGAAACTGAGACAGAGAAAACATATAGCATGACAATGTCACCAATAGGTGACAAATCTAGGAGTCAAATCCAGGAAGTCTGTCACTTTGCCTGATTAAGGAGAAAATGTAGAACCACATTTACTAGTTGTGTGGTCTTAAAGAAGTTAGATATGCTCTCTGAATATCATCATTTTGGTTGGTATGTAAAATAAGCCATCTTGTAAGGCTGAAAGAAAATAAGTAATTTCTAAGAAATTAAAGTAATTAATGTACATACAGTACTTGTCCCAGGGCTTGTCAAATAGTATGTATTCAATATAATTACCATTTTCTTCATAGGTATCATCAACATCAACGACATCACATTTTAAAGACAAATATGCATGGAAATTAAAAGGAACAAATATCAGACCTTGGGGATTATAAATAGAGACAGAAGAAAAGATCAAAGACATAGGAGGATAACTATGTCTATTTGATGAGACAGGTATGTACTCAATTAACTATGATAGCACACTGACAACACAGACATTTACAAAGTGCTGTGGAATGGAAGAAAAAAAAGCGTCTTATTTTTGCCTTCAAAGTGTAGAGAAACTTCTCAAAGAACTTGAAACTGAAGTGTACTGAAGTTTGAATAAATGTTTGCCAAGCACACAAGCTTGGGAAGAAAAATCTAGGCAGAAGAAATAGAATTTTCTAATTTTCCTAATTTACAAACGGAAGAGGGCAAGATTATGTGTTTAAAAACGTGGAGCAGTCTGATATCTGCATCATAGGACTGGTGTTCAGACAACGGAAGAAAAGCTGCGATGTTTCTTAGAATATAGGTAGGTACAGATTTTGAAGAATCGATGCTACCCTAAATGACTTGGAATTTATGTGAGCTTTGGCAAGTTATTAAAGAAGTTTTGTCAGGAGAGTAGTATTATCAAATTTGTCATATAAGGAGCATTTTTTTGGTGGTAAGGAGGATGAATTACAGGGTGGTGGTTCTTTAAGAAAGAGATGTCAGTTAAGATGTCACTGGAATATTCCGAAGAAAGCAATGACAAGCATTACATGGTGTGTGTTAGAAAGAAGGACATGGTGATGTCTCAGAAGATACTTAGAATCTATTTTGACTAGGTGTAGTATTCCTATCACTTTCTCTTTTATGGTAGGGCCAGGGAGAGATGCTTTTCTGGTTTCAGAAATATCCAGACAGTTTGGAAAGAACCTGGGGCATGAGTACATTATGGAAAATATTCCTGATTTTAATGTCAGACCTAGGTAAGCAATTCTGGAAATTGTACCAGAAGTAGAAGCCAAGTTAAAAAAGGATAGACGAGTAAGAGAGGGAAGTAAATGTGAAATATCTGAATTTATCAACATTTTATAAAAAAATATGTGAAATATTTAACAAATGTGAATATAAGAGAAACAATTTCTAGTGGAATGCAAACTCCTTGTTATCAAAATGTATTTTATTTACCTTTGTAATTTTTCTCTTTGATATGTACTAGGCAGGAGGGTTGGGACACTGAATAATTATGAGTGGGTTCAATATAATAAAACTAAACGTTATTTAAACTTGGAATGGGTATAGCTTTTCATTTCATTATACGCTATACCTTTATTTCATTTGCCTTATTCTAGGAGGGTACCTGAGAGTTGATATGGGCCTTTCCATTGTGGAAGACTGGATTCAAAGGGTAAGTTAAAGAACTGATCCTGATAATCACACACCTGATAATCACCAAATGACAGCTCTTTTAAAACACTGTACCAGGGGCTTCCCTGGTGGCGCAGTGGTTAAGAATCTGCCTGCCAATGCAGGGGACACGGGTTCGAGCCCTGGTCTGAGAAGATCCCACATGCCGCGGAGCAACTGGGCCCGTGAGCCACAACTACTGAGCCTGCGCGTCTGGAGCCTGTGCTCTGCAACGGAAGAGGCCGCAACAGTGAGAGGCCCGCGCACAGCGATGAAGAGTGGCCCCCGCTCTCTGCAACTAGAGAAAGGCCTCGCACAGAAACGAAGACCCAACACAGGCAAAAATAAATTAATTAATTAAAAAAAAAAAAAAAAAAAAAAAAAAAAAAAAAAAACACTGTACCAGAAAAAAAAAAAAAAAAGGGTCACTATTTAAGAGAGTAAGAGAAAGGTTGTTGATCAAGGCTGTTGATCTTTTTCACCTGCTCTTTTAAACATCTTTGTTTCATGAATTCCTAACAACTATGATGCCAAATGTATATATCTATATATAAAATAGAATATATAACTGGGTTTGACTGCCTTTACAAGCATATACTATAATTCCATATATCAAGGAAGAGAGCAGACTATGGGTTTAGGCTGCCTTTCATAAATAATATAAATTGTTTATATGTGGGTTTAGGCTGCCTTTCATAAAATAATATAAATTGTATCTCATTGTAGGAAACTGAAAATAACTACTGAACATGTTCATGTTAAACATTTTTTCAAGATGAACAGTAATGGTCACAAGTTACCACAGGGTGCAGTAAAGTTTAAATAATTCTATTTTGAAGGATATATTGTATGTGAGAAATGCATGTTCACATATAATAGGATGGCAAGACAAAAGATAATAATTTAGGTGAATACTCTGTATTGGTGAATTGCTTGCTCAGTGGTGATCCTAACAGGGCTTGAAAGCTTATTGCGAGATTATATGTAGAAAGAACCCCTATAAAATATTTCATTCTCAATTGTATTTTCTCTGTATATGTAATAGCTTTTTATATTATAGTAAAATCATATAATGTAAAATTCATCATTTTAAAAAGTAACATTCAGTGGCGTTTAGTACATTCACTATGTTGTGCAACTTTCACACCATCTTATTAAAAAATGTATCTTCCCTCCAAAAAGAAACCTATACCTATTAAGCAGTCACTCCCCATTCCTCCCTCTCCCAACACTGGACAACCACTAATTTGTTTTCTGTCTTATGGATTTGCCTCTTCTAGATATTTCATACAAGTGAAATTATAAAACATGTGACCTTTTGTGTCTGGCTTCTTTTACTTGCTTCAATGTTTTCAAGGTTCATCCATGTTGTAGCATGTATCAGTATTTCATTCATTATTTATGGATATACCATATATTGTGTTTTATTATGTTATAATATATGGATTTTATTATATAGATATACCACATTTTATTATATGGTATTTTATTATATGGATATACCATATGTTTTATGGTATATTTTATTATATGGAATACCATATATTGTGTTTTTTTAATTTTTAAAAAATTTTTATTGAAGTACAGTTGATTTACAATGTTGTGATAATTTCTGCTGTACAGCAAAGTGATTCAGTTATATATATACATATATATATGTATATATATATACACACACATATATGTTCTTTATTTATATGTATTCTTTTCCATTATGGTTTATCATAGAATATTGAATATAGTTGCCTGTGCTATATAGTAGCACCTTTTTTATCCATTCTATATATAATATCTTACATCTGCTAACCTCAATCCCTCACTACATCCCTCCCCCAACCCCATTCCCCTTGGCAATCCCAAGTCTGTTCTCTATATCCATGAGTCTGTTTCTGTTTCATAGATAGGTTCATTTGTGTCATATTTTAGATTTCACATATAAGTGACATCATATGGTATTTGTCTTTTTCAGACTTACTTCACTTAGTATGATAATCTCTAGTTGCATCCATGTTGCTGCAAATGGCATTATTTTGTTCTTTTTATGGCTGAGTAGTATTCCACTATACATTTGTACCATATCTTCTTCCTCCATTCAGCAGTCCATGGACATTTATGTTGCTTCTATGTCTTAACTATTGTGAACAGTGCTGCTATGAACATAGGGGTGCATGTATCTTTTTGTATTATGGTTTTGTCTGGATATATGCCCAGCAGTGGGATTGCTGGATCATATGGTAATTCTACTTTTAGTTTTCTGAGGAATCTTCATACTGTTTTCCATAGTGGCTGTACCAACCTACATTCTGTTTTTTGCCAATTCTACGACATTTTGATTAGTATAGCTTTACAATATTATCTGAAGTCTGAGAAGGTTAGGCCTCCTGCTTTGTTATTTTTCTTCAGGACTGCTTTGGCAATTCTGAGCCTTTTATGGTTCCATATAAATCTTAGGATTATTTGTTCTAGTTCTGTGAAAAAATGTCATGGGTAATTTGATAGGGATTGCATTAAATCTGTAGCGTGCTTTGGGTTGTATGACCCTTTTAACAATAGTAATTCTTCCAACCCAAGAGCATGGGATATCTTTCCATTTCCTTTGAATCATCTTCAGTTTCTTTCATTAATGTTCTATAGTTCTCAGTGTATAAGTCGTTCACTTCTTAGGTCAGGTTTATTCCTCAGTATTTTACTTTTGGAGGTGTAATTTTAAAAGGTATTGTCTTTTTACATTCCCTGATTATTTCACATAACAGTTCACCAAAAACTGAATCAAGAGGAGATAGATAATTTGAACAGACCAATCAACAGAAGTGAAACAGAATCTGTAATTAAAAAACTCCCTACAAACAAAAGCCCAGGACCAGATGGCTTCACTGGCAAATTCTACCAAACATACAAATAACTTATAGGAACCTTCAATCTTTTGGAAGAGAGAAGGAGGAGGGAACACTCCCAAAGACATTCTATGAAGCCACCATCACCTTGATACCAAAACCAAAGACACCACCAAAAAAAAAAAAAAAATTACAGGCCAATATTTTTGATGAATATAGATGCAAAGATTCTCAACAAATATTAGCAAACCAAATCCAACAACACACAAAAAAGATCATACACCACAACCAAGTGGGATTCATCCCAAGTTCACAAGGATAGTTCAACATATACAAATCAATTAATGTGATACACCACATAAAGAAAACACAAAAACCACATGATCATCTCAGTAGATGCAGAAAAAGCATTTGAAAAAATTCAACACCCATTCATGGTAAAAACTCTTACCAAAGTAGGTACAGAGGGAACACATCTCTGTGTAATAAAAGCTATTTATGACAAACCCACAGCCAATATAATACTCAACGGTGAAAAGCTGAAAGCCTTCCTGCTAAAATCTGGAATAAGACAAGGACGCCCACTCTCACCTCTTCTATTCAACATAGTATTGGAAGTCCTAGCCACAGCAGTCAGACAAGAAAAAGAAATAAAAGGTATCCAAATTGGAAGGAAAGAGGTAAAATTGTCATTATATGCAGATGACATGATACTATATATAGAAAACCCTAAACACTCCAAATAAAAACTACTAGAATTGATAAATGAATTAGGAAAGGTAGCAGGATACAAAACTAACATACAGAAATTTGGATATACCATATATTGTGTATCCATTTATCAATTAATGAACACTTGGGTTGATTCCATCTTTTGCTATTGAAAATTGTGCTTCTACAAACATTCTTGTACAAGTTTTTGTTAAACACCTGTTTTCATGTCTTTGGGATATATACCTGGGAATAGAATTGATGGATCATATGGAAAGCCTATATTTAAGTTATACAGGAACTGCCAAACTATTTTTCAAAGTGGTTACACTATTCTACATTCCCATCAAAAATGTATAACGTTCTAATTTCTCCAAATTCTCAACAACACTAGATATTTTCCTTTTATTTATTTATTTATTCTCATAATTATAGCCATCAGATTGGATTGGAAGTGGTTTCTCATTGTGGTTTTGATTTGCATTTCTCTAACGACTAATGATGTTGAACATATTTTCATGTACTCTTAACCATTTGTATATCTTCTTTGGAGAAATGTCTATTCAAGACCTTTGCTGATTTTTTAATTGGGTTGTTTGTCTTTTTGTTGTTGACTTGTGCAAGTTATATATTTTGGACAACAGACTCATAAAATATATGATTTGCAAATTTTTTCCCCTTCACTGCATTGTCTTTTCATTTTATTGTCCTATGATTCACAAATATTTTAAAATTTTATCAACTCTAATTTATTTTTCTTTTTTTAGATTTTTGGTGTTGCATCTAAGAAAACATTGCTAAATCCAAAGTCATGAAGATTTACTCCTATTTTTTTTCTAAGTGTTATATACCTGTGGTCTTATATTTAAGTATTTGATCCATATAGAATTAAAATTTTACATGGCGTAAGAATCCAATTGCTTTCTTCTATTGGAGGATATCCAATTGTCCTGGTGCCATTTGTTAAAGAGACTATACTATCTCCACTGAATGACTGAATGGTCTTAGCATCCTGGTCAAGAATCAATTGGCCATAGATAGTATGGGTTTATTTTTGGACTTTCAATTCTATCCCACTGATCTATATGCAAATCTTTATGCCAAAACTACACTGTTTTGATTACTGTAGTTTAGTAACAAGTTTTAAAATTGAGATGTGTGTGTCCTACAACTATGTTCTTTCTCAAAACTCTTTTGACTATTTAGGTTTCCCAGCAATTCCATATGAATATTAGGATTGGCTTTTTTTTTAATTGAGGTATAGTTGATTCACATTATATAAATTTCAAGTATATAACAGTGATTCACAATTTTTAAAGGTTATACTCCATTTATAGTTATTATAAAATATTGGCTATATTCCCTGTGCTGTACAATATATCCCTGTAGCTTATTTATTTTATACACAGTAGATTGCACCTATTAATCCTCTACCCCTATCTTGTCCTTTCCCCTTCCCTCTCCCTGATGGTAAACACAAGTTTGTTCTCTGTATCTGTGAGGCTGTTTCTTTTTTTTTATATTCACCAGCTTGTTTTATTTTTTAGATTCCACATATAAGTTATAACATAAAGCATTTGTCCTTCTCTGCAGACTTATTTCACTAAGCATAATACCCTCCAAGTCCATCCATGTTGTTGCAAATGGCAAAATTCCATTCCATTTCATGGCTGAGTAGTATTCCATTGTATACATATACCACACCTTCTTTATCCATTCATTTGTTAATGGACACTTAGGTTGCTTCCATATCTTGGCAACTGTACATAATGCTGCTATGAACATTGGGGTGCATATATCTTTTCAAATTAATGTTTTCGTTTTCTTTGGATATATACCCAGGAGCTGCACCAACTGTTTTCCCCAGTGGCTGCACTGATTTATGTTTCCACCAACAGTGTATAAGGGTTCCCTTTTCTCTACATCCTCAACAACATTTGTTATTTGTGGTCTCTTGATGATAGTCATTCTGGCAGTTGTGAGGTAATATCTCATTCTAGTTTTGGTTTGCATTTCTCTGATGACTAGCAATGTTGATCATCTTTTCATGTACCTGTTGGCCATCTGTAAGTCTTCTTTGGAGGAATGTCTATTTAAATCTTCTGCCCATTTTTCAATTGGGTTGTTTTTTGATGTTGAGTTGTATGATCTGTTTATATATTTTGGATATTAATCCCTTATCAGTCATGTCATTTGCAAATATTTTCTCCAATTCAGTAGACTGTCTTTTATTGATAGTTTCCTTTGTTGAGCAAAAGCTTTTAAGCCTAACTGGTCCCATTTGTTTATTTTTGCTTTTGTAAAATCAGAAATGAAAAATCAGAAGTTACAACTGACACCACAGAAATACAAAAAAATTGTGAGAGACAACAATAAACAACTATATGCCAATAAAATAGACAATTTAGGAGGAAAAAAAATTCCTAGAAAAGTACAATCTCCTAAGACTGAACCAGAAATAAAAAAAAAATTTGAACAAACTAATTAATTACCAGTAATGAAACTGAATCAGTAATAAAAAACTCCCAACAAACACAAACCCAGGACCAGATGGCTTCACAGGTGAATTCTGCCAAACATTTAGAGAAGAGTTAGCACCTATACTTCCCAAAGTATTCCAAAAAACTGAAGAGGAAGAATTGCTTTCAAATGCATTCTAAGAGGCCAGCATCACCCTGACAGCAAAATCAGACAAAGATATCACCCCCCAAAAAATTGCAGGCCAATATCGCTGAGGAACATATATGTAAAAATCCTCAAGAAAATATTGGCAGACCAAATTCAACGATACATTAAAAGAAACATATGCCATGATTAAGTGGGATTTAACTCAGAGATGCAAAGATGGTTCAATATCAGCAATCAGTGTGATACACCATATTAACAAATCAAAGAATTAAAAACCACATGATCATCTCAATAGAGGCAGAAAAGGATTTTGACAAAATTCAACATCCATTTATGATAAAAACTCTCCAAAATTGGGTATAGAGGGAACATACCTCAACATAATAAAGGCCATATATGATAAGCCCACAGCTAACATTATACTCAATGCTGAAAAGCTGAAAGCATTTCCTCTATGATCAGGAACAACAAGGATGCCCACAGTCACAACTTTTATTTAACATAGTATTGGAAGTCCTAGCTACAGCAATTGGACAAGTAGAAGAAATAAAATGATAAGCTTTTCATTCTGTGTAAGAAAATAGTATTTTGATAGGGAATCTGTACCTAACCTTATGGAGTATTGCCATCTTTACAAAATTAACTGTTTTAATATATGTTATTGGGATATATTATACTTTATGTAGATCTTCTATAATTTCTTTTAGGAATGTTTTGTAGTTTTCAGGGTATAAGTCTGCAAATCCATGATTAATTTACTCCCAAGTGCTATACTCTTTTTGCTTGTAAATAAATTTTTTTTCTTGATTTTCATTCAGTTTATTCACTGCCATGGTATAAAAATACAACTGAATTTTGTTTGTTGATCTTTGTATACTGCAACATGACTGAATTCATTAATTACCTCTGATACTTTTCTCCAATGACTATTTAGGATTTCCATTATATAATGTCATCTGGGAAAAGAGAGTGTTTTCTTTCTTTCTTTTTTTTTTTTTTTCTTTTAATTTGGATACCTTTTATTTCTTTTCCTTGCCTAATTACTCTGGCTAGAACTTTTAGTTCACTGCTTACTACAAGTGGCTAAAATGGGGATCCTTATCTTATTTGTGATCTTAGGGAGAACACTTTCCCTAACATTGAGTATGATGTTATTAGATATGCGTTTTCATAAATGCCCTTTATCATTTTGAGAAAGATCCCTTCTATTCCTAGTTTGATGAGTCATTTATCACAAAATGTTGGGTTTTTTCAAATGCTTTGTCTGTATCAATTGACATGCTCATATGTGGGTTTTTTTCCCCTTCATTCTCTTAATATGATGTATTACACAGATCGAGTTCCATATGTAGAAACACCCTTCATTGCTGAGATAATCCCACCTGATAGTGGTATGTAATACTTTTCATGCTGCTGATTTTGAGGGGGTTTTAGTATTTTGTTGAGGTAGTAGCAGTACTACCATTGTAGTAAGATAAATTATTATTTACAATATTTTAAAGTTTTTTATTCATTGTATTTCTTGCTTATCTTCCCTCTTTCTGGTTTTAATTGCACATTTTATATAATTTCATTTTAACTCTCCTTTTAGGATAACACAAAATTCTCTGAACTTTATCTTTTTACTGGTTGGCCTAGAATTTGCAATATACATGTTTAATCTAACTCCACCTTCAAATAACACTAACTGCCTCACGGGTAGTACAGTTATCTTATAAAAAATATTCTCAATTCTTCCCTGATATTCCTTGTGACATCACTCTCACTTCAGTTGTCCATATGTAATAGTCACCAAGATATTGTTACTATCAGTTACTATTATAGCTTTAAACAAACTGTTATCTTTTAGACCTGTTAAGAATAATATTTTTATGTTACTTTCATTTGTTCCTTCTGTAATGCTCTTCCTTTCTTTATGAAGATCTGTTTTTTGACTATATCATTTTCCTTTCTCCTAAAAAAATACTTTTAGTATTTCCTGCATGGCAAGTCTGCCAACAATGAATTTGTTCAGTGTTTGTGTGTCTGAGAAAATCTGTATTTCCTCCTCAGTTCTGAAGAATAATTTCTCTGGATGTATAATTCCAAGTGGTGGGTTTGTTCTTTCAATACTTATTTAACTCTATCTCTTCTTGCTTGTATAGTTTCTGATGAGAAGTTCTCTATGATTCTTACCCTATTCTTCTATCGGTAAGACATTTTGTTAACCATCTGACTTCTTTAAACATTTCCTCTTTGTCATGATTTTCTGCTGTTTGAATATAAAATGCCTAATATATATTACAGTTATTTATATATATCCTGCTTGACATTCTTTGAATTTCCCAAATCCATGGCTTTGGGTCTGCCATTAATTTTGGAAAATGCCTGGCCATTATTGCTTCAAATATGTCTTTTGGTCCATCTTCTCTTTCTTCCCTTTCTGATGTTCCAATTATGTCTATATTATACCTTATGAAATTGGTCCACAGATCTTGGATGTTCTGTTGCAGTTTTTTTTTTGTTTTTTTTGTTTTTTTTTTACTCTTGGTATTTCAGTTTGGTAAGCTTTTACTGATGTCTTCAAGTTAATCAATTATTTACTTGGATGTACCCAATCTACTGAGAATCTCATCAAAGTTATTTCTCTTCTGTTACAGTGTTTTTTCTATTTGTAGAATTTCTGTTTTATTATTTCTTAGAGATTCCATCTCCTCACTTACATTACCCATCTATTCTTGCATGTTGTGTGCTTTTTCTTTGAGAGCCTTAAATATATTGTCACTAATATTTTAAATTCTCTGATAATTCCAACATCTCTGTCCTTATCTGAGTATGGTTCTGATCCTTGTTGTGTCTCTTTGGGCTGCCTTTTGTTATTGTTTACATGCTTGTTTGTTTTTGCCTTTTAGTATGTTTATAAGATTTTGTTGGAACCTCGATATGATGAAGGAGGTAGTAGGAAGTAAGGTAAAAAGCCTTTATTGTGAGGTTTTATGTTAATCAGGCCATGATTTGGGCTGTGTTTAATTTCTGTGATTTTTGTAGCTGCCAGAGGCTTAAAATTCCTCTAATGTCTTTGTTTTTCTCTTGCCTTTTGACCTTGGGGTTTCCTAAGAACTCATCTGCAGATACAGTCTTGAAGCCCATTAGCTGTAACCCACTCTTCTTTAAATTTACTTATTTAGTTGTTTGTTTGTTTGTTTATTTATGGCTGCATTGGGTCCTCGCTGCTGCACATGGGCTTTCTCTAGTTGCGGTGAGTGGGGACTACTCTTTGTTGCAGTGTGTGGGCTCTCATTGCAGTGGCTTCTCTTTGTTGCAGAGCACAGGCTCTAGGCACACAGGCTGCAGTAGCTGTGGCACATGGGCTCCGTAGCTGTGGCTTGTGGGCTCTAGAGCACAGGCTCAGTAGTTGTGGCACACAGGCTTAGTTGCCCCGCAGCATGTGGGATCTTCCCAGGCCAGGGCTTGGACCCGTGTCCCCCTGCAATGGCAGGCGGATTCTTAACCATTGAGCCACCAGGGAAGTCCCTGTAACCCACTCTTTATACTGGAAATCTGTTGGTATGGTGATAAAGCGTAGGTAAGGAGAAGAATTCTACAATCTTTTGACTGAATATCAATTGTTTAGTGGTCCTCAGTGTATGGGCTATGCCCTCTGCAAATGTTTCTTAGCTTTCTTTCCCTCCATTCCTTAGGTGAGATAAAAAAGCAGGAGGGTCTAGAATAGGAGAAATATTCTTCCCCAAATGGGTAATACTCTGGTAAATTATTTCCCCAGAGAGTAACCCTTATTATGAAGGACACTCTGGGTGTACTTCATAATGTCTACTTTTCCTCTTCCCTTGCCAGAGCTGTGAAGGGATCTTTATTGGCTTTCACTATGAAACTTGGTAAAATGACTACTAATTACGTGAGGAGCAAAAATGTAACCAAGCAGGACCCTATGGGGCCTTCCTAGGACAGGCCCCCTCCCCCATATCCTCTGCTGTAGCTCCTCTCTGAAGTACCTAGATAATAGTATCTGATGCACACTTCCTGCGTTGTTTTACAGATGCTAAAACCATCACCAAATGGAAGAGATTACGTGATGACCAGGAGTCCCCAGAACTACTGGCACCTAAGGATTGATAACGTTAACCTCCCTGTTACCTCAACATCAACCAATAAGAGAATTGTGCATGAGCCGACTGCATACACTGGGACTCCCCCTCCTTCACCTTGCCTTTAAAATTGCTTTGCTGAAACCCTTTGGGAAGTTCGGGGTTTTAGAGTACGAGCCATTGTCCTACTTGTATTGGCACCTTTACAATAAACACTGCATTTTCCTTCACCATAACCCGGTGTCAGTAGAGTGGTTTTACTGCGCATGGGTGAGCAACACCCAAGTTTGGTTCGATGACAAAAATTCATGGGGCACCAATTTAAAACCCTTAAAACCAGCACTTTGGTTAAAACTTTTGTAAATGGGTAACTTCTCCCTTTATACTTGATACTGTCAGGAAGGAAGAAATTTTCCTCTACCCTTCAAAGTTCATTGGCTGGTCTAAGAATTAAATTGACATGAGACAGTGAAACCGAGCAGGACCCTGTGGGGCTCCTGGGCACAGGAGCCTTTCTGTTCAGCCTCCATGACCTTCCCTGAGTCCCAAAGGGCAGGTTCAAACAGTTGCTAATCAGGGAAGGGAGGAGCTGCAGAGACAAGGGAGGAGCAGCCAAGAAACAATAGTGCAGCCTTGGGTCAGGGTCCTGGTCACACCTCAAGGGATACACATAACAATATCTTTTGAGCTCTTTATAGAACTAAAACCCCCAATAAATAGAAGATGAAGCATTGTCATTCCAGAGAGAAGGTCATGGTTTGACAGCCTGGAGAACCAGAGAAGCTTATCCAGAGACCACCTGAGGCCAGATTAAAGGAGTACAGGGCCCTGCACACACCCTGATCTTACCAGCAACCCCACCCTTGAACCATTGCTGTAAAACTCCTCATCAAATCCTCCTGGGTTGGGACACAGTTTTTCCGTGCAGGAAACCCCTGTGTCCCCCTTTGCCTGGCAAAGCAATAAAACTATTCTTTTCTACTTCACCCCAAACTCTGTCTCTGAGATTTGATTTGGCACCAGTGCACAGCTTTTGGCAACAAAAGATTAACAGGAGAAAATCACACAAATTTAAATAACAAATATATACACGGGAGAGACCCCGGAACACTAACTTTACAAAATGGATGAAACCCTCACTTTAAATACCTTCTTCAGCTAATGACAAAAGAGAATGCTGGGGGTAGTGGTTTGGGACTTCAAAGAGGAGAAAAACAATTCACATGGAAATGGAAAATCAAGTGTTTGGTAAACAAATGTTTGCTGGGCCAAGCAGAAACAATGGGACACAGTGGACTGTGATCTCTAGGCCCTGCTGAGTTTTCCCACCATACCTAGCCAATATTCTTTGCAGGTATCTCTGGTAATAGCTCTATTCTGGGAACAGGCCCTCTATCTAAATTCTTTTAGGCAGTTAAGGGGGAAGTAACACCAAAAAAAACTTCCTGAGTCTTCTGTTTCTTCAAAATAATCAGCATAAATTAAAACTCATGTCAAAGACACACATTTTTGGGGTGGCAAATTTTGCTCCCCTACCATATAAATACCAATATATTTCATTTAAAGAGAAAAAAAATTAAATAAAAATGGAAAAATCCTGAGTACAAGGCACCTCACATACAGGAGAAAATGAAATTTCACCCTCATGTTAAGAAAAATAAACAAATTTATGAATAGAATCTGACAAGTATTCTTTATGTGAATTTGAACCTGTTCTTCATAAAATGGGTATCGTTTCTTTTCAAAATCTTTTAAAAACCATCTTTCATTAATTTTTGAAATCCTAACAACTGGATACAAAAAGCATCGAACACAAACACAAACACAGTTTTTATAATGAAGCCTGAAAAGACCTAAAATTTATATTTGAACATATATATATAAAATCTTATATATACCTATTGCTATTACTGTGCCAATTTACTCTTTTCTATTTTGAAGGTGGGGCAGTGGCAAGGCAATATGAAAGTGGAATAGGGTGAAAAAGGGGAGACAGAATTCTACAGTCGTCATTTAATCCTTAGACATAATACGTGCTGGACAAAACATCTGGAACCAGCACCCTCAAACAGCACAGATAATTTTTATCTGACTTTGCTATGGTTTAGTCAGATAAAAACTTAGGTGCTATTATGTTTCCTGTGTTCAGAGTGTTTAATGTAAACTATTTCTTCATTGTTAAATAAACTAAACTGCATAAACAAAGTGAGAAACTGATAAGGAAAAAATCATCTCAAAGCTCTTTGGCAGGATAAGGTACATTATGAACTTATCATGGATTTAATATCTGACAGGTAGCAGTACAAATCCAAGTGCCATTAAACACTGAATTTTTAGGAAATACCCATGCTATATCTTTTGGTGCTAATGCACTGTATAAATTCACAATCCTCCTTAATGGTCTCTGCATTTCTCATTTCCTTTACACAGTGGGGTAGCATTATTTTTGCAATTCTTTTCTGAAATAGAACTTTTAGATACAAGGAAAAATATGCACTTGTAATTTGCATTTTTGCTGTTATTTAAAATAGACATATAATAGTTAAACCATTTTCTTGATGTGAGAAAAAAAAAACTGCTCTCCTGTTTCTATATTCTCTTCAAATATAAGTCATGTCCCACCCAAATACAGCAGATGAAATTCTATTTTACTTGGTAGGTACCAATTCAAGTGTTCTACTTTTTTTACTCCTAACTTAAAACTTACTAAATTATTTCATAAGTATAAATAAAATTGTCTAGACTTTTATCCAGATTCTCATGATATAGGTCCTAAATTTGAGCTAGCCTTGTACTCTATCAATATCAAAATGTTATTATCCAAATAAATCAAAAAGTTATGAGTTTTTTGTGTATGAGGCTAGTGAGCCTGTGTGATTCAGTCAATAGACGTCAGCGTCTTCGGGTAAAGCCAGACAGAGAAGAGTAGGGAGACAGTCTGTAGAAGCAAATGGAGAATATCCTTCACGCAATGTTTGCTGATGTTGCCACAGAGATGCACAGAGCCACCTGATCAGGCTACTGACTTCCGTGCTGCAGTCAGAAAGCTTCATGTCACTCATAGATCAAAAAATATTTCTTTGTGCTTTCAAGATTTGAGAGATCTTAGTAAAATTTTCTTCTTACATATTTGTTATGGCCTCTTATTTATTGGGATCTGTCACAATCTCTAAATGAGAACAGCATTAGAGCTAGAGCATATTGTCAACAAAGTGTATTACCAAATCTTCTTTATCTCTGACGTGTAGACAGATCTCATGTGCTTTCTAGATAACCCAATAATGATCTTCAATCTTATGCTGATATCCTGCTCCATATAGTTTTAAGAGAAAGATTTTAATTCACATAAATGTGAAGGAAGTGAACATATCAGCTACCTTTCCACTAATACACACACACACATGCATGCACACTACACAACAGTTTAGTTTGGGCTTGAAATCTATTTTACTTTTACTTTCAAATAATTTCTCAAATATTGTAATATTTAAAAATGAAATTAGGCTCATTGCACTATACTCTATATTGTGCTTACTCTTAAACATAACATTAAAGGATTGTCATTGGATCAACTGTGATGTTCAGATTTAAGCACCTGTGAATCTGATTAGGAAACAGCTATATTCACTTCCTCCATTGTATTGGGGAAAATATCTCTTTTTGTCTTTATTCCCTTCTGCTAGCTCTGAAAAACAAAAATTTCCAAACAAATCTGTAGCAGATGCTTTTCCTCACTTCTAATTGGTGGGGTAGGCCAATCCTGGAAATAGCATAGTTTCATACATTTTTTTTCTCCATTGGCCAAAGGTCATTTTTCTCCATTGGCTAAAGGCCATTCTCTTTCTATTGTTGAACTGGAATCCACTCTTTCCTTGAGGGCCTATTCATATCTCTAATGCCAAAGTGTGAATGGTCTATAATAAGCAAGGGCAGGGTAGTTATTCTACAGCTGTTCTCATTTATTTAGGAATACCATGCATGTAAGAAAAGGTGCCAACCTTGGATAATATCCTTGCCTCCCCCCACAGCCCCTAATCCATTATTACCAATGGGTTACTGGGCAGATTCTGCTACTGTGAGCTCTCTGCTCTAGTCATAATCATGGGCATTCTGTTCAATAACAGGAATGCTATGTCCATTCCCTCCAGCAACTGGTTGTGCTATTCAGTCTACTTATTTTTTATAATGCAATCTCCTGAAAATATTGCTTGGTTGAAACAAGAAAATAAACAGATATTTAACTTGTAGATGCTTGTTTGCAGCTGCATCGTGGATTAGAAATAAAATCAATATGCTATTATATAGAAGCATCTAGCAAAAGATACCAGAAGTGTATAAACAAATGTGAATCAACTACAAAAAGATTACTTGAGACATGGGGAACATTACCTCATGATTATAGGATAGTTTGTTTGGATCATGATAAAATGGAAATAGAACAAAAAACTTTGTACCTTTTCAGAGGGGAGACAGAATTCCTTTTTTTTTTTTTTTTTTTAATTCCAGAAGGAAGGAGCTGTAGGGGGAAAGGAAATAAAACAAACTGTTAACAATGTGCATAAAAATTGTTTTAACTTCAACAGAAGAACATTTTAAAATTATGGTTTCCCAGAGACCCCAGAAAACATGCTGCTTGACAGACTGGTTTGTATTTATGCCCTGATGTACAAACGCAGTATTAAAACTGTTGTAATTATTGAAGAAGTTAAAAAGTCAGACAAGGTTCAAGGACTGGGTCAGTCTCCATGGGTCTCCTGTGTTTCTGCCTGTCTTGTGAGCAAGACATTTTATCCTTTGTCATCTCTTTAAGAATGATGAGATAGCAAACACCTTTGGAAGACAGCGTCTCCCTCCAGAGCTGAGGACGGGCTACTTACTGCACAGTATAATAAAGATGTCTTCCTATGGAGCAAAGGGCAGGCTAGCTTACTGCCCATTGTAAAATATTTAGGTTCCTTAAGCTTAGTGTTGCTCTCCTATAATGTAACACATTATAGTGTACAGGTGTCATATGGGCCTTTCTATGTCATACTGTGAGAACTGGAACTTAGGGAATCAATGCAAAATTGCTGATATTCTGGCTACTGTTATTTCTGTGAGTAATAAATTTGACTTTATTTTTGATACAATAGTCTTGTGTTTTCCACCAGCATCCATGAAAATGTGGTAGGCTGACTTGTTAGCTTGTAAATAGGGTAACATCTCAGAACCTTCACAGTCGTTGACAGTTAATGCCCAGAAGGAGGGAAGGTTTAGGATTAGGGTTATAAAGAGGAGGTACAGTAGTGTCATATTTGGGATTTGGTGGGGGGGGGGGATCACCATGAAGATGTTGTTGGTTTCCTTAGGGTGAGCAAGGTATGTCCAACTAAATCACATTTTTTTCACAGGAAAAGACATGTATGCTAATGATTCTTACAAACACATTTTATTTTATTTTTCCTTTTTCTATGCTACCCTCTAAACAGAGTTGCTTCACACTATCTAGCCAAAATGTAACCAATACAAGTTCACTTTTGCTTTAGCCCTTGAGCCTTTTAGAATTAGGGGAAAATAATTTTTAAAAATCAGAAAAAGGTTATGAAAGAGAATGCTGAAGATGTATAAGGAAAGCCAGTGGTGAGGGCAGTAATAGTTGTCTACATTTATCCAGTTTATTTACTGAGATACTACACAATACATGCACCTGACCTAAAGGAAAATTTAGGTCCCTGTAATCCAGGAGTTTAGAAAATTTACAATTAAATATTTGCAGCCATATATATATATATATATATATATATATATATATATATATATATATATCACTCATACTGAGTCTGCATACTAATTCCATAAAGTAGACATTTCTATTTTACAATCAAGTTGAGGTTCAGAAAGATTAAAGAAACATAGTGAAGGCTTTGTTTATTTTTTTGCAGGAAGAAGGGCAAGATATGGTCTCAAGTTAGTCATATTTAAATTCTCATGAATTTGTCACTATTGAACACTCTTTACTATAAGAAGAGTAAGATAAGAGGGCAGCATTGGCTGATTCAGAAGCCCTTCTGCCAGATTCACAGCAGTGTTGCAGTGGCATAGCAGCTGTATCACAGCCTCACTGGTATATTCAACATCAATATATGCAATGTCCTGCATGTGGACATCTGGCTCCTTCAGAAACAATGGATAAGGAATAAAATGTCCCTTCAGTGTTATAACCTAAAGAACCGAGCTCGGGAGCACACATTAGCAGCCCTTGATGATTACCTAAAATACTTCCATAAGAAACTAGACTTTCTATAATTGTTGGAGAGATAGTGTCTTGCTACCGTCATTATCACCCTAGTTTTAGTGCACAATTCTGAAGGCTGGGGAAACAATGACTTACATCTGTTTCTTCCTGTCTTCTCTAATTGATTATAAGCTTTTAAAGACAGGGTCCATATCTTATTCATCTCTATCTTCCCAGACTTTATTTCAGTGATTGTCATATAGCAGCTGTTATATAAATATTTAATGAACTAATGAATGAGTCAGTGAATAATGATAAATGAAGTATATAAAAATCAAAAGAAAAAGTAAATTCTGTGAGAGAACATAAGCAATTTCCTTTTGAAAGTGTTTACTGACAGTAAAAGTGTGAAGTAGAAAGAACTAGGAAGCAGTTGTTTTCTAACCCCAAAGCTTAATATGCTTAATATAACCCCACAGCTAAAGTTAAAAACTCACTTCAAATAATTTAAAAACTATTCAGCTTTTGGTTGAGAGAAATACCAAGAAGATAAGGGCCAAGTAAGAAAAGGAATATTAAGTTACTATATTTTCTTGCTTAATGAGTCACTGATCAGGTTTTGTACTACAAGAGATATTCTTAATGATGTGATTATATTAAGTACATGATTTAGTTTTTTCAATTAGCAAGTCTTTCAACAAGCATACATTGGGCTATGAGCTGTATTATGAGCTGCTTTGAAGAGGCTGTGCTATGTGATTATATAAATAAAATAGTTCAAGTCATGAATTATCACATAGTCTAGTGAAGAAGAAAGACACTCAAATAGTGATAATAGCATGTCTAGGGCAATGAGTGAGATGAGCATGGAGGAAAGAAATGGCGCCAGTACATCCTCATGGATCAGAAATGGTTCCCAGATGAGACGATGATGGGGATGAGTCACTGTCCTCACAACAGATAAGGTTACTTTTAAGTTGACCTGACTTTGTCCACCTAACACACATTCATACCTAAATATCTTCAGTTCTCCACTAGGGACCCTATTCACAAAAAATTACAACCCCTTTAGCCCCTCCTTATCCTTCTGTCAGAGCATGTTCAAATCTACTTTACTTTTGTAATGCTCACAACAACCTTACAAATGTGTATGTGCTGGGAGGGGGACAGGGATATAGTACGGATTAGTACTTGAAGAAAAATGAAAGAAAAACACAGTAAGGTTAAATGATTTGTTTAAATTTGAACATGTACTAAATCCAAAAGAATTCACTTCTCTCAAAAACTGGTGCATATAAATTCTATATGATATTTTTGTGCCAGTACCATCACCAACGTATACTCTTACTATTAATGTCATGAGGGTACTGTTTTCTTTCCAGACACCAACAGAGTGACTTGTTAAACTTCTGGATTTCTGCTAGACTTCTAGGCAATGATGTCTCAGTAGAGTTTAAATTTGCATATCTTATTATTGGTAAAGTTAAGCATGTTTTCATATAAGTAAAGGCTATTACTTTTCTGTGAACAGTCTATTTATATTCTTTGCCCATTTTTCTATTGAGCTTTTGATTCCTAGGAGCTTTTTACTGTTTTAGGGAAATTAATTCTTACCTGTGGTGTGAGCGGCTAATATTTTTTTCTCAGTGTACCATTGTAATAAAGTTTATTGACCTTAATAAGCCACATTTTCCTAATCTAGAAAATGAGGAGATAATAGTACCTTTCTCTTAGGATTGTAAATTATCTAGTAGAGCTATGATTTAAAAAGAGGAAAGTAAAAAAAAAAAAAAATATATATATATATATATATATATATATATATATATATATACTTCAATTACTGCACAGTGTCTTCTGTTTACAATAGCCAGGACATGGGGGCAAACTAAGAGTCTATCGACAGATGAATGGATAAAAAAGATGTAGCACACATATACAATGGAATATTACTCAGTCATAAAGAGAAACGAAATTGAGTTATTTGTAGTGAGGTGAATGGACCTAGAGTCTGTCGTACAGAGTGAAGTTAGTAAGAAAAAGAAAAAGAAATATCGTATGCTAACACATATATATGGAGTCTAAAAAAAAAATGGTTCTGATGAACCTAGGGTCAGGACAGGAATAAAGACACAGACGTAGAGAATGGACTTGAGGACACGGGAGGCTGAAGGGTAAGCTGGGACGAAGTGAGAGAGTAACACTGACATATATACACTACCAAATGTAAAACAGCTAGCGAGAAGCAGCTACATAGCACAGGAAGATCAGCTCGGTGCTTTGCAACCACCTAGAGAGGTGGGATAGGGAGGGTGGGAGGGAGATGCAAGAGGGAGGGGATATGGTGATATATGTATACATATAGCTGATTCACCTTGTTATACAGCAGAAACTAACACGATATTGTAAAGGAATTATACTCCAATAAAGATGTTTAAAAAAAATTCTATATGATAGGTTAGGCCACTGTTTTTCAAACTAGTGTTTGGAAGTCTAGATGGTTTATGTGTTTGAAAAGTCAATGCTGATGGGTCTTCCCTGGTGGTCCAGCAACTAAGACCTGGTGCAGCCAAAATAGATAAATAAAATAAATAATTAATAATTTTTTTTAAAGTCAATGCTGAGAATAACGGGTGGGGAGAGCCAATAAAAACCCTGGCCTCTTCATCTTCTGTGACCTGAGCTGTCCCTCCTTTTATCTGTTCTCTACATTGGATTACTTTTTAAGATTCCATAAAAATACATATCAATGATACCCACAGCATAAAATCTGCTTTAGTCTACACAGAGAAACTTCCTCCATTATCACACATTCCTGAAAAATTTTCTCACCCTAACATTTTCCTGTCCTGAGCAAGGAATATGGATTTCCGATAAACTTTGTTAAGTAACTTTGAGTAATTAAGTAGTAACCACAATAAGACTTCAAATATGTGTATGTGTGTATATAATGCTATGATACCTCCAGGTTTGTTTCTGTTATATTCAAATTCTTCCAGAATATGTTGCTGCTTTATCTCTCCACATGATACACACCAGTTCTAACAGTAAGTAGATCAAGTTCAATTCAATTAATTAAATTCTGACCATGTGGTACAAACTGACACTTGGTTTAGGAAGAATGAAATGCATGACAACACAAATATTTAGCCTGGAAAATTTTAGAGAAATAGCAAGTCATATTAACTTGTAGGAAAAAAAAGTATTGTTTCCTCATTTCTGCTCAATGTTATATAATTAATGTCTATTTTTTTACTTAATAAAGCTGATTATCAAAAATGTGTAACAAAAGAGGGAAAAAAACCTTCACCATTTAGTTTCCAGTGTAATTTATTTACAGGTAAAATAATTAGATACAATAAAGTATAAAAGTAAAATTATTTTTATTTCATGAAACATTGTTTAGGTTGAAATTTTAACTTTTCTATTCCTAGTTGGCATGCAGTATGACACTCCTAAGAATCCCAAGATTTCATCTCAATGCAATGGATTAAAATTGTCCTTTTAATATGAAAGAAAAAATTTTGTTAAATGAAGGAATGCGTATTGGATAGACTGAGAAAATGTATCTTTTCTAAGGTGTGCTCACTGAAACTATTTGAAAGGCTATGTGTAATTTTTATTTGGGGGAGAAGAGTAAAATAATTTATATTTATTCACGCACATCTCTCTTACTACTCATGTACATCCTGCTTCATAACAGAAGCTCAATATTTTATTTTATTTTATTTTATTTTATTTATTTTATTTTTTTTGGTATGCGGGCCTCTCACTGTTGTGGCCTCCCGTTGCGGAGCACAGGCTCCGGACGCACAGGCTCAGCGGCCATGGCTCACGGGCCCAGCCGCTCCGCGGCATGTGGGATCTTCCCGGACCAGGGCACGAACCCGTGTCCTCTGCAACGGCAGACGGACTCTTAACCACTGCGCCACTAGGGAAGCCCTATTTTATTTTTTATAAATTTATTTATTTATTTTTGGCCGCATAGGGTCTTTGTTACTGCATGGGCTTTCTCTAGTTACAGCGAACAGGTGATACTCTTCGTTGTGGTGCAAGGGCTTCTCATTGTGGTGGCTTCTCTTATTGCAGAGCACGGGCTTTGGCGCACAGGCTTCAGTAGTTGTGGCACGTGGGCTCAGTAGTTCTGGATCACGGGCTCTAGAGCACAGGGTCAGTAGTTGTGGTGCACGGGTTTAGTTGCTTCGCGGCATGTGGGATCTTCCCGGACCGGGGAGCAAACCCGTGTCCCCTGCATGGCAGGCAGATTCTTAACCACTGTGCCACCAAGGAAGTCCCTGAATATTTTAAATTTCAGCAGGTTTATATTTCAGAGACAATATCATAGTAAGTGTTACTATTCTTTGAAACACAATATATAACTCTAACATCTTAATGATTCCTCACAGAGTCAGACTAAGAGGACCACCAAATCTCTTCCACTTCCCTCCAAAACTGTTGCATTAAAAACAACAGAATACTGTTTATATAGATATTAAAAAGAAATAGTAAATAAAATTAGGCTTTTAACCACTCATCACTCTTTCACAATAAAAAAATTTCCAAATAACTATTAAATCTATATATATTTTTTATTTTATATAGCAGGTTCTTATTAGTCATCAGTTTTATATACATCAGTGTATATGTCAATCCCAATCTCCCAGTTCATCACACCACCACCACCACCACCCCCTGCCACTTTCCCCGCTTGGTGTCCATACGTTTGTTCTCCGCATCTGTGTCTCAATTTCTGCCCTGCAAACTGGTTCATCTGTAACATCTTTCTAGGTTCCACATATATGCATTAATATACAATATTTGTTTTTCTCTTTCTGACTTAATTCACTCTGTATGACAGTCTCTAGATCCATCCACATCTCTACAAATGACCCAATTTCATTCCTTATTATGGCTGAGTAATATTCCATTGTATACATGTACCACATCTTCTTTATCCATTCATCTGTCAATGGGCATTTAGGTTACTTCCATGTCCTGGCTATTGTAAACACTGCTGCAATTAACACTGGGATGCATGTGTCTTTTTGAATTATGGTTTTCTCTGGGTATATGCCCAGTAGTGGGATTGCTGGGTCATATGGTAATCCTATTTTTAGTTTTTTAAGGAACCTCCATACTGTTCTCCATAGTGGCTGTATCAATTTACATTCCCATCAGCAGTGCAAGAGGGTTCCTTTTTCTCCACACCCTTTCCAGCATTATTGTTTGTAGATTTTCTGATGATGCCCATTCTAACTGGTGTGAGGTGATACCTCATTGTAGTTTTGATTTGCATTTCTCTAATAATTAGTGATGTTGAGCATCCTTTCATGTGCTTCTTGGCCATCTGCATGTCTTCTTTGGAGAAGTGTCTATTTAGGTCTTCTGCCCATTTTTGGATTGCGTTGTTTGTTTTTTTAATATTGAGCTGCATGATCTGTTTATATATTTTGGAGATTAAGCCTTTGTCAGTTGATTGATTTGCAAATATTTTCTCCCATTCTGAGGGCTGTCTTTTCGTCTTGCTTGTAGTTTACTTTGCTGTGCAAAAAATTTTACGTTTCATTGCATCCCATTGGTTTATTTTTGTTTTTATTTCCATTATTTTAGGAGGTGGATCAAGAAAGATCTTGCTGTCATTTATGTCAAGACTGTTCCGCCTATGTTTTCCTCTAAGAGTTTTATAGTGTCCGGTCTTAAATTTAGGTGTCTAATCCATTTTGAGTTTATTTTTGTGTACGGTGTTAGGGAGTGTTATAATTTCATTCTTTTATGTGTAGTTGTCCAGTTCTCCCAGGACTACTTATTGAAGAGACTGTCTTTTCTCCATTGTATATCCTTGCCTCCTTTGTCATAGATTAGTTGACCATAGGTGCATGGGTTTATCTCTGGGCTTTCTATCCTGTTCCATTGATCTGTATTTATGTTTTTGTGCCAGTAGCATATTGCCTTCATTACTGTAGCTTTGCAGTACAGTCTGAAGTCTGGGAGCATGATTCCTCCAGCTCCGTTTTTTTCCCTCAAGACCGCTTTGACTATTCTTCTGTAAAAAATGCCATTGGTAATTTGACAGGGATTGCACTGAATCTGTAGATTGCTTTGGGTAGTACAGTCATTTTCACAATATTGATTCTTCCAATCCAAGAACATGGTATATCTCTCCATCTGTTTGTATCATCTTTAATTTCTTTCATCAGTGTCTTATACTTTTCTGCATACAGGTCTTTTGTCTCCCTAGGTAGGTTTATTCCTAGGTATTTTATTATTTTTGTTGCAGTGGTAAATGGGAGTGCTTCCTTAATTTCTCTTTTAGATTTTTAATCATTAGTGTATAGGAATGCAAGAGATTTCTGTGCATTAATTTTGTATCCTGCAACTTTACCAAATTAATTGATTAGCTCTAGTAGTTTTCTGATGGCATCTTTATGATTCTCTATGTATAGTATCATGTCATCTGCAAACAGTGACAGTTTTACTTCTTCTTTTCCAATTTGTATTCCTTTTATTTCTTTTTCTTCTCTGACTGCTGTGGCTAGGACTTCCAAAACTATGTTGAATAATACTGGTGAGAGTGGACATCCTTGTCTTGTTCTTGATTTTAGAGGAAATGCTTTCAGTTTTCACCATTGAGAATGATGTTTGCTGTGGGTTTGTCGTATATAGCCTCTATTATGTTGAGGTTCCCTGTCTGCCCACTTTCTGGAGAGTTTTTATCATAAATGGGTGTTGGATTTTGTCAAAAGGTTTTTCTGCACCTATTGAGATGATCATATGGTTTTTCTTCTTCAATTTGTTAATATAATGTATCACATTGATTGATTTGTGTATACTGAAGAATCCTTGCATCCCTGGGATAAATCCCACTTGATCATGGTGTATGATCCTTTTAATGTGTTGTTGGATTCTGTTTGCTAGTATTTTGTTGAGGATTTTTGCATCCATATTCATCAGTGATACTGGTCTGTAATTTTCTTTTTTTGTAGTGTCTTTATCGGGTTTTGGTATCAGGGTGATGGTCGCCTCATAGAATCAGTTTGGGAGTGTTCCTTCCTCTGCAATGTTTTGGAAGAGTTTGAGAAGAATGGGTATTAGCTCTTCTCTAAATGTTTGATAGAATTCACCTGTGAAGCCATCTGGTCCTGGACTTTTGTTTGTTGGAAGATTTTTAATCAGTTTCAATTTCATTACTTGTGATTGGTCTGTTCATATTTTCTATTTCTTCCAGGGTCAGTCTTGGAAGATTATACCTTTTTACGAATTTGTCCATTTCTTCCAGGTTGTCCATTTTATTGGCACAGAGTTGCTTGTAGTAGTCTCTTAGGATGCTTTGTATTTCTGCGGTGTCTGTTTAACTTCTCCTTTTTCATTTCTAGTTTTAATGATTTGAGTCCTCTCCCTCTTTTTCTTGATGAGTGTAGCTAATGATTTATCAATGTTGTTTATCTTCTCAAAGAACCAGCTTTTAGTTTTATTGATCTTTGCTACTGTTTTCTTTGTTTCTACTTCATTTATTTCTGCTCTGATCTTTATGATTTCTTCTACTAACTCTGGGTTTTGTTTGTTCTTCTTTCTCTCGTTCTTTTAGGTGTAAGATTAGATTGTTTATTTGAGATGTTTGTTGTTTCTTAAGGTAGGATTGTATTGCTATAAACTTCCCTCTTAGAACTGCTTTTGCTGCATCCCATAGGTTTTGGTTCATCGTGTTTTCATTGTCATTTGTCTCTAGGTAGTTTTTGATTTCCTCTTTGATTTCTTCAGTGATCTCTTGTTTATTTAGTAACATATTGTTTATCCTTCATGTGTTTGTGTTTTTTACATTTTTTCCCTGTAACTGATTTCTAATCTCATAGCGTTGTGGCCAGAAAAGATGTTTGATATGATTTCAATTTTCTGAAATTTACTGAGGCTTGATTTGTGACCCAAGATGTGATCTATCCTGGAGAATGTTCCTTGTGCACTTGAGAAGAAAGTGTAATCTGCTGTTTTTGGATGGAATGTCCTATAAATCTCGATTAAATCTATCTGGTCTACTGTGTCATTTAACGCTTGTGTTTCCTTATTACTTTTCTGTTTGGATGATCTGTCCATTGGTGTAAGTGAGGTGTTAAAGTCCCCCACTATTATTGTGTTACTGTCCATTTCCTCTTTTATAGCTGTTAGCAGTTGCCTTATGTATTGAGGTGCTCCTATGTTGGGAGCATATATATTTATAATTGCTATATCTTCTTCTTGCATTGATCCCTTGATCATTATGTAGTGTCCTTCCTTTTCTCTTGTAACATTCTTTATTTTAAAGACTATTTAATCTGATATGAGTATTGCTACTCCAGCTTTCTTTTGATTTCCAGTTGCATGGAATATCTTTTTCCATCCCCTCACTTTCAGTCTGTATGTGTCCCTAGGTCTGAAGTGGGTCTCTTGTAGACAGCATATATATGGGTCTTGTTTTTGTATCCATTCAGCAAGCCTGTGTTTTTTGGTTGGAGCATTTAATCCATTCATGTTTAAGGTAATTATCGGTATGTAAGTTCCTATGACCATTTTCTTAATTGTTTTGGGTTTGTTTTTGTCGGTCCTTTTCTTCTCTTGTGCTTCCCACCTAGAGAAGTTCCTTTAGCATTTGTTGTAAAGCTAGTTTGGTGGTGCTTAATTCTCTTAGCTTTTGCTTGTCTCTAAAGCTTTTGATTTCTCCATCGAATCTGAATGAGATCCTTGCCGGACAGAGTAATCTTGGTTGTAGGTTCTTCCCTTTCATAACTTCAAATATGCCATGCCACTCTCTTCTGGCTTGTTGCGTTTCTGCTGAGAAATCAGCTGTTAACCTTATGGGAGTTCCCTTGTATGTTATTTGTCGTTTTTCCCTTGCTGCTTTCAATAATTTCTCTTTTTCTTTAATTTTTGCCAATTTGATTACTATGTGTCTCGGTGTTCTTCTCCTTGGGTTTATCCTGTATGGGACTCTCTGCACTTCCTGGAATTCGGTGGCTATTTCCTTTCCCATGTTAGGGAAGTTTTCGACTATAATCTCTTCAAATATTTTCTCCGGTCCTTTCTCTCTCTGTTCTCCTTCTGGGTCCCCTATAATGCAAAAGTTGTTGTGTTTAATGTTGTCCCAGAGGTCTTTTAGGCTGTCTTCATTTCTTTTCATTCTTTTTTCTTTATTCTGTTCTGCAGCAGTGAATTCCACCACTCTGTCTTCCAGGTCACTTATCTGTTCTTCTGCCTCAGTTATTCTGCTATTGATTCCTTCTGGTGTAGTTTTCATTTCAGTTATTGTATTGTTCATCTCTGTTTGTTTGTTCTTTAATTCTTCTAGGTCTTTGTTAAACATTTCTTTGTATCTTCTCGATCTTTGCCTCCATTCTTTTTCCGAGGTCCTGAATCATCTTCACTGTCATTATTCTGAATTCTTTTTCTGGAAGGTTGCCTGTCTCCACTTCATTTAGTTGTTTTTCTGGGGTTTTGTATTGTTCCTTCATCTGGTACATAGTCCTCTGCCTTTTCATCTTGTCTATCTTTCTGTGAATGTCATTTTTGTTCCACAGGCTGCAGGACTGTAGTTCTTCTTGCTTCTGCTGTCTTCCTCTAAATCTGTAATTTTTAAACATGGTATTACATTTTACCTGAGTTAAAGTTGTTTTTGCATTTTAATTTTGGATTTCTAGCTGTTCAGCTTTAGGATAACACTCAAAAGCTCTTCAAAGCCAATATCTTCCATTTCTTTACTTCTTTCTAGGCAAATTGATCAGTGGTATTTTGAAGATTGGCTGTGTGCCCAGTTTCCACAAATGCCAAAGACTTCTGTGCACCAAGTTAATTAAAAGTGACTCCTTGTTTTAGGCAGATGAAACAGGCAGAATGCCAGATGGTTCTAAAGAGTGATTGAACAACTTAAGCAAACAGAATAACCTGCCTTCAGGTAAAGAATAAAAATAGTTTATTATGTTGCCTTTGCTCAAAAAAAGAGGCTTTAAAAATGTTGGCTTTAATTGAAAAGTGTGAAATACATACCCAAATCAAACAGAAAATTCTATACTAGTCATAGAAAAACAACAAAAAAATGCAAACCATCACTTTTCACAAAACCCATAAATTAGATTTTTTGATGACCAATGTTTTTTGTTTAGATTACAAGTATATACTAAATTTCTTTAACTACTGTCTATAGCTAGGGTATATTTTCCAATATTCATAATATGTGAAAATACATGTCATCAATTAAATCTAACTCTGGAGCTCAGGAAATCTAGAGCAAAAAATTTTTAATACAGTAAATTAGTATTTGAAGCTGGACTTGACTTTTAAATAACACTCTGTCTAAATGCTTATGGCAACCCTCTAGATTCTATTGTATTAAAGAAAGTTACCAGCTTAAATATTTAATGTGTGAATGTAAACATGGCTTAATGAGCTGAGACTTGACTCCATAACCACAGTTTGGTCACTTTTTACGCAGGAAATAGAAAGCTGATAACATGTACTGAGAGTCTACTAACTGGCAGTAACACCATCAGATATAGCTTATTTAATGTATATTGTTTTTAATTCTCACCATAACACTATGAAATAGATAAGTATATACTTATTTTATAGATGCACAAACTGAGAAACAGAGAGAAGAAGCTTTCTTAATGTAAGAAGACCATTAGGATTAGTTAATTTGAATTAATTAATTTTAATTTAATTATTTCATTTATTGTGAGTTTTGATGAGTCCCCTGTGCTTTTCAATTTGTTTAACTGTTAGATATCTAGAATGAATTCTTATTTGGAACTCTGTCAAGACCCAAGGTGTTTAAAAATGAGCTTGAATCAAAACTGTAAAATCACTCATTGATACTCATGCATTTTTCACAGAGAAAGTTACCTCAGCAAACACTCAGCTTATGTACATGTCGACCAAACCTGATTTGGTCGACAAACCTGATTTGATTCCCAAGAGAAGATAAATTTAAACCCTATGCATTATAAAAGGAGGACTCAAAATAATTGGGTGCCCAAAAGTGATAGTATCACAGGAAAGTCTTATATCAATAGAAGAAAAATAATATTTGAAAAAGAAGTCAATAATCTCAAAAGGCATGTGAGGTTGATGTCCTTTTGACTGAAAGTTAACTGTCTAACACATCTCAACAGGGCATACCTCAATTAGCAATCTCTAATCTCTATATTATATTCTTACTCTACACAACCAGATTTTTGAGATGGGGTGGGTGCAGTTAGCATATGGACAGTTGTGGGCCTGGAACCAATCCTGATTATCTTTTCCTCTTTTCTCCTCTGGTTGCATTTCAGCCCACTGCAGTTTGATTTGCCTTTCCACTAATGAAACTGGCCTATTTGAAGCCAAGTGCTTCCTAATTGATCATTGCTTTTTTCACTTATTCATCAAATATTTTTGAGCACTTTCTGATGCAAAGTATTATGTTAGGTAAAGGGCATATATTGTTGAATAATAATGATAGTAATTATGATAATATTGATGTTCACCAGCCAAAATCTTTAGAAACACACTTGTAGTGCAATAAATTCAGTTTTAATTAACTTGCGGCAATAAGAAAGAACTTAATCCAAGGAAATGTGGGGGTTTCTCAACAAGGCAGAGTTTGGAGCAACTTCTTATAGGGTTTGAAATTTTCTAGGATGGTTGTAAATAGAAATTAAGGAATTGGAGGCCTGGATTAGATCTGTTAAGAAGTGGGGTCAATTTGGATTTTTAATATCTCCATTATTATCTAGGAGGTGGGAGAACTAAAAAGGGACTAGAGTTATCCTTAGTAAACAAGAAGTAATCACCCATTTTGGTCAGAGGAAGACTTGTTATTCAATATTTTTATAGACATTGAGGGCCTTTTCCTTGTCTTTTTCCTATCAGGGTCACAGAATGACCTTGTCTATGTCTTATTCTGAGAAGGGTTTATGTTCTGAAGTTATCACTTGACAATTTCACAATAACAATTAGTGCATTGTTTCAACTGTTTACTATATGCCTAGCATTGTTCTGAGCACTTTACCTGTGTTAAGTAATTTTGATTTTCATAAAAACTTAAAAGATTAATAGAGCTATTTTTAAATTTTGAAAATAGGGAAAGTGAGATAAAGAAAGAATAAGCAGTTTGCCCAAGGTCACAGAGCAAGTAAGTAACAGAGCTAGACCTGAAGTTTTAATTTCTGAATGCTACAAACACCAAGACTACCATTGTGAAAACATCATGACCTGTGGCACATCACATTACACTGTTTAAAGAAGTTGACTTTGCTTACTACTTCTTGAAATTCCTTTCCTTGGCTTTTGTGACATCATTCTCTTCTGGTTCTTCCCTCATATCATAACACTCCTGTTTAATCTCCTTGGCTGGCTTTTCTTTTACAGACTTTTAATTTTTTTAATACATATCATACTATGATCAATTTCTTGGTTTTTGTCTCTCTTACTCTATATATTCTCCACAAACAAAAGTATACACACAGAATTTCAGCTACTCTGTGAATGCCAATGATATCCAAAGCTATTATTCACTTATGTTGTCTCTGCTAATTCCAAACCATAATGTTAATTATCTAGATATTTCATAAGCATTTCAACATGCTGACACTAAAATCAATTTAACTCTACTTCTGTTACTACAAGTGTAACAGAGGCCATAATAATCTCTCACTTAGAATATTACAAGATTCTTATTATTGTTCTTTCTACTTCTAGTTTTTCTCATTCCCTTCCTGTCCTTTTCCTTATGTCTTCTTTACACTGTATACAATAGAAACTATCTAAAATGTAAAGTCAAAAATATCCTTTCACATAACATCATTTATAATAACTTCAAAGCAAATGAAATATGTGATATAATTCCACCAAAACATGTACAGAATCTGTATGCTAAAAGCTATAAAATACTCTGAAAGAAATTCAAGAAGATTAAGTAAAGAGACATCCTGTACATATATTGGAAAATGCAATGCACTAAAGACATCAACTCTCCCCAAGTTGATTTATTGGTTTAATGCAACTCCCATAAAAGTCTTCAGCAAGGTTTTCTGGTAGAGATAGCAAAGTTTATTCTAAAATTTATATGGAAAAGCAAAGGACTTAGAACAGCTAGAACAATTTTGAAAAAGAAGAGTAAAATGGGAGGAATCATTCTTACTGATGTTAAGGCTTATTATATAGCTAATCAAGAAGGTGTGATATTGGCAGAGGGATAGACATAAATCAATGAAACTGATTAGAGAACCTAGAAATAGACCCCCAGACATATGCCCAACTGATTTTTGATAAAGGTGCAAAAGCAGTTCAGTGAAGGAGAGCCTTTTCAACAAATGATGACGCCAGAGTAATTAGACACATATAAATTAAAAAACAATCTCAGGCTAAATGTCACATCTTATACAATAAGTAATTCAATATGTATCATAGACTTTAATGTAAAACATAAAGCTATAAGATTTTAGAAACAAAAAGAGTAGATAATCTTTGGGACCTGGAGCTAAATGAAGAGTTCTTAGACTTGGCGTTCAAAACATTATTCCATAGAAGGAAAAAAACTTATAACTTGAAATTCAGCAAAAATTAAAAACTGTTTTATTCTGTCAAAGCTTATATAAAGAGGATTAACAGAAAAGCTATAGCTGAAGAAAATATTTGCAAACCATGTATCTGACAAAAGACTAAAATCTCAAATATATAAAAGACTCTCAAAGATCAATAGTGAATACATCTCAATTAGAAAATGGGCAAAATACATAAACAACAGGTATTTCACCAAAAAAGTATACAAATAGAATACAAGCACATTTAAAGATCTTCAACATCATTAGCCATTAGAAAAATGCTAATTAAACTCACACTGATATATCAGTACACACCTATCAGAAACTTTTCAATCTTTTCAGTTTATGAGCAAATATAGTTCTAGTTTTAGGATTGAGAATAACATAGAATGTGTGGTCAACATTCTATGTTAATATCTCATTGTTCAAATGAAGACTGTCTCAGTATTATGTTTTTGAGGGAAACATTTTGCCGAAACACTGAAAAAAAAAAGGGGGGGATATATCTTACAAAGTCTATGAAATGGACTGGAACTTTGAAATCTTCAAATACAGACCCTTTATTCTAATATGAGAATACGAGGTTGGAGACAAGATGGCAGAGAAGGACTTAAGCTCATGTCCTCTCACAAAAACAGCAAAACCACAACTAATGCTGAATAACTATCTAGAAAAAAAGACGAGAACCTACCAAAAAGATATTCTACATCCAAAGACAAAGAGGAAGCCACAGTGAGATGGTAGGAGGGGTGCATTTGTGATAAGGTCAAATCCCATACCCGCTAGGTAGGCGATCCACAAACTGGAAAATAATTACACAGCAGAGGCTCTCCCACAGGAGTGAGAGTTCTGAGCCGCAACGTGCCCCCTAGAACTCAACACACTGTCAATCATCTAAGTCCTTAACATCTTTTTTAATATTTCTTTTACTTCCTCATTTTTATTGAAATTTTGGCTTTGATGGCATTGCGTCTCTTGCAACTCTCTCTGGAGTGGCTCTCCCAACTCAAGTCCCAACTACTTTGAATCACATTCCCTTGTATTTTATTCTATTTCTCCTTGTTTTAGTCATCTATACATCTTTATGGAACATATTTATGATAACTGCTTTAAAATCCTTTTCTACTAGTTCCATAATTCTTCTCCTGATTAAGGATTATAATTTCCTGTTTTGTATACCTGGTGTGTGTGTGTGTGTGTGTGTGTGTGTATCTTTTTTAATTAGAAGCAGACCTTTGTGAATTTTACTTTTTGGGGTACTGGATTCTGTTCTGGCATGCTGCTAAGTTACATGAAGTCTGATTTTTTGATACTTGCTTTTTAAAATTTGTTATGGTGAGTTCAGAGCAGTCATTAGCCTAGAGCTAATTTAAACCACTACCAACATAATACTCTCCTGAGAATTCTCTCTCATGCCCCAATTATTACAGTAGTTTTCCTCTGGTTCACTGGAATAAAATCTATTCCTAGATTCCTGTGAATTCCTGGAATTATTCTACTTCTACTTACAGGCGAGTTTATGTTCTTTCACCAGCTTTGTGTAGTTTCCTCACATGCATGTGGATATCAGTGCTCAGCCAAAGACTAAAAAGGCTTTGTTTATGAACTCTCATGAGAATTTTTTGGGAGAGGCTATCTTCCTATGCTTATATTCTGATTTCATATTTTATTTTTACAGAGGCTGTCACTGTTTAAGAGTCACATCATGATACAGCAGTCCCAGTTCTGACTCCTCAATCTATATAGGTCCAAACCCGATTTTCTAAAAAAGTAAAAACAAATCACTAGTTCCAACACTCCAACAAAAATAAAGTAGAGGGGCTTCCCTGTTGGTGCAGTGGTTGAGAGTCTGCCTGCCGATGCAGGGGACATGGGTTCGTGCCCCGGTCCGGGAAGATCCCACATGCCATGGAGTGGCTGGGCCCGTGAGCCATGGCCGCTGAGCCTGCGCGTCTGGAGCCTGTGCTCCGCAACGGGAGAGGCCACAACAGTGAGAGACCCACGTACAGCAAAATAAACAAAACAAAAAAACCAACAAAAAAAAGTAAAAACAAACATTTAGTGCTAGCTAAAGCTGAATATATGATTGCTTTGGGGGCATTTACTGATCTTCATAATTTGAGAATCTAGGGCTTTTAATAACAGTGTTGGAAACACTTATGTAGGTTCAAACCTGAGATTCTGTTGTCAAGAGAAACTTCAATTTCTTTCATTGGTGGTTTGCTTTTGAGTGTCATGTGAGGCCTGATGTGCTGAAAGCTTTCCTGTTCCACTCTAGGCTTTCAGCTATCCCTGACCATCGACACCAAGGAGACAGTCTCTCTCCATGCTCTTGCAGACCCCCACCCTGCCCCAACCCCAGTGACTGCTATTGCTAGTTTCTTGGTGGTAGGCTCATGGTGGGGCAATGGGATTATTTAGTTCTAATTCAGTTTCAGTTTTAGGCAAGCTCTGTGTGCCTGAGCCTTTTAAACTTGCTCTTATATCAGAGACTCTTGGACAAAAGAGTTTCCTACTCCCTCCCAGCAGTAACAAAACTTTTCTCGCAGGATCCTGGGCTCAAGTGGATTATCTGGTTATCTCCCAGGGGCAGCTGATTACTGCTTCTGTTTCTTCCTCAGAGCAGTGGACTTTAGCCTATGGTTTGGAGCAAGAATGGGCCTGAGAGGTGGAAGTCTCTTTGTCCCTCTTCTAACAGTTCAAGAATTTTTTTATTTGTACGAAAGAAGGGTCCAGGGAAGTGGGCCAGGTTTTTCTTTGTCGCTAGCAACCATTCCTCATCTGCATGCCTCCTCCACTCTGGGGAACTCTCACTGGTCTCTTGCCCTGACTCCAATCTCTCTCAAGACTACCTGGTGCTGGTCTGTGGAAATGAATTAGAAAGTGAATGAACCCTCTCTCTTTCATTTGGACTAAATAAGGTTTTAACATTTGGGGTAAGATCCTCTTCCATTGAACTTGCTCATTTTAAAAAAGTGCTTATTTTTAATGGATAAGGAATTCTAGATAGGTTTCCTCTCAATCAATAAAAAGAATCTGTGACACATAAGCATTAATTATTAAGAAACATTAAAGAACATATTTCTTTGAAAAAAAAGTCTCTTCATAATATTCAATGGAAATAAAAATTTTCCTGGAGCAAAGGTAATTTTAAATTTAATTTGTGAAATATTTCTTATCCATCTCTTTCTGCAGGATATTCAACAGAGATGAGCCACAAGCCTACCAGCCACTGCACTTAAAAACAGGCATACCTAAGATATCATGGGCTCAGTTCCAGACCATCAATATTGCAATAAAGTGAGTCACATGAAATTTTATATTGCCAGTGCATATAACAGTTACGTTTACAGGGCTTCCCTGGTGGCGCAGTGGTTGAGAGTCCGCCTGCTGATGCAGGGGACACGGGTTCATGTCCCGGTCCGGGAGGATTCCACATGCTGCGGGGCGGCTGGGCCCGTGAGCCATGGCCGTTGAGCCTGCGCGTCCGGAGCCGGTGCTCCGCAACGGGAGAGGCCACAACAGTGAGAGGCCCACATACCGCAAAAAAAAAAAAAAAAAAAAAAGTTATGTTTACACTATACTGTAGTCTATTAAATGTGCAATAGCATTATGTCTAAAAAATGTACATATATTAATTTAAAAAACACTTTAGTGCTAAAGAATACTAAGTGTCATCTGAGCCTTCAGTGATTCACAGTCTTTTTGCTGGTGGAGGGTCTTGCATTGATGTTGATGGCTGCTGACTGATCAAGGTGGTAGTTGATGAAGGTTAGGCTGGCTGTGGCAATTCATTAAAATAAGATAATAAGATAAATAAGATAGCTGCATTGATTCACTCTTCTTTCACAAAAATCTTCTCTGTACCATGCAGTACCATATGATAGCCTTTTACCCACAGAACTTCAGAATTGAAGTCAATCCTCTCAAACTCTGCTGCTGCTTTATCAACTAAGTTTATGTCATATTCTAAATCCTTTGTTGTCACTTCAACAATCTTCACAGCATCTTCACCAGCATTAGATTCCTTCTCAAGAAACAACTTTCTTTGCTCATCCATAAGAAGCAGCTCCTCATCCGTTCAAGTGTTATCATGAGATTGCAGAAATTCAGTCCCATCTTCAGGCTCTACTTCTAATTCTAGTTTTTCTGCTAGTTCCACCACATGTGCAGTTACTTTCTCCTTCAGTTCCACTGAAGTCCTTGACCCCTCAAATTCATCCATGAGGGTTGCAATCAACTTCTTCCAAACTCCTGTTAATGTTGATATTTTGACCTCTTCCCATGAATCATGAATGTTCTTAATGGCCTCTAAAATGATAAATCCTTTCCTGAAGTTTTTCAATTGACTTTGTCCAGATCCATCAGAGGAATCACTATGGCAGCTATACCCTTAAAATGTATTTCTTCAATAATAAGACTTGAAACATTGAGATTATTCCTTGATCCATGGACTGCAGAATGGGTGTTGTGTTAGCAGGCATGAAGACAAGCTTAAAATACTCAGAAAACTATGTCATAAACAGGTGTACCTCATCCAGGCTTTGTTGTTCTATTTATAGAGCACAGGCAGAGTAGATCAAGGATAATTCTTAAGGGCCCCAGGATTTTCATAATGGTAAATGAGCAATGACTTCAACTTAAAGTCACCAGCTGCATTAACCCCTAACAAGAGGGTCATCCCATCCTTTGACACTTTGAAGTCAGGCATTGACTTCTCCTCTTTAGCTATGAGAGTCCTAGATGGCATCTTGTTCCAATATAATGTTGTTTTGGCTACACTGAAAATCTGTTGTTTAGTGTAGCCACCTTCATTATCTTAGCTAGATCTTCTGGATAACTTGCTGCAGCTTCTACATGAGCATTTGTTGCTTCACCTTGCAGTTTTATGTTATGGAGACGGCTTCTTTCCTTAAACCTCATGAACCAACCTCTGCTATGTTTAAACTATTCTTCTGCAGCTTCCTCACCTCTCACAGCCTTCAAAGAATTGAAGAGAGTTAGAGCCTTACTCTGGATAAGGCTTTTGCTTAAGGGAATATTGTGGCTGGTTTGATCTTCCATCCAGACCACTAAAACTTTCTCCTTATCAGCCATGAGGCTGTTTTGCTTTCTTATCATTCATGTGTTCACTGGAGTAGCACATTTAATTTCCTTCAATAACTTTTCCTTTGCATTCACAACCTGGCTAACTGGTGCAAGAGGGAAGCTTTTGTCCTATCGGCTTTCGACATGCCTTCCTCACTAAACTTAATCATGTATAGCTTTTGATTTAAAGTGAGAAATGTGAGACTCTTCCTTTCACTTGAACAGAGGCCACTGGAGGGTTATTAATTGGCCTAATTTTAATGCTGTCATGTTTCAGGAAATAAGGAGGCCGAAGGAGCAGGAGAACAAGGGACAGGGTCAGTGGAGCAATCAGAACACACACATTAAATAAGTCTGCCATCTTACATGCACGTGGTTTGTGGCATCCCAAAACAATGCCAATCGTTGACATCAAAGATCAGAGGTTACAAAACCAAAACTCTTAGAAGGATGAGAGTTGCATTTAGGATAAGAAATAATAAACCCAACTACTCTCTATATTTTCTCTAGGAATATATACTCTTATAGTGTTCTGTTTTCCTCTCTCAGAATGCATGAAGAGGTTTGCAGATGCAATGTCCTTTCCTCACTTAGACTAAGACTTAACTCTGTCCTGGACAAGTCAGAGAAATGTCCTTGCAATTCAGCATATCATTTTAAGAGGAAACATTCTTCAAGGAATGCGATACTGGCTTTTCATAGAGCACCACTGCTTTCTGTCCACAGTAGCAAGTAGAACTCTATATTCCCCAAGCCTATGATATCAGAAGGAGGGGGAGGAATGAATTAGGGATGATATTTACTTATACCTAATTACCTTATTTCCTCATGTGGCCCATTCAGAGAAGGAAAAAACTTGCTCTTCGCCTTGATTGCTCTGTTTTCCTTTTGGTAAAAAATTTTGTAATGCTAAGAAATAAAGACGATGCTTTATTAAGGTGTCTTTGGTATTAGCAAGCTGTCTATTGTTCACATTCTTTTTTTTTTTTTTTCGTGGTACGCGGGCCTCTCACTGTTGTGCCCTCTCCCGTTGCAGAGCACAGGCTCTGGACACGCAGGCTCAGTGGCCATGGCTCATGGGCCCAGCTGCTCCGTGGCATGTGGGATCCTCCTGGACCAGGGCACGAACCCGCGTCCCCTGCATCGGCAGGCGGACTCTCAACCACTGCGCCACCAGGGAAGCCCTGTTCACATTCTTATAACAATACATTACATAATATTTATTATTCTGTGTAAGTATATAGTACCATCAACAATACTATCCGAAGCCTTTTCCACAGCAGGAGAATGCAATTCCTATTACCAATGGGACTTGAATGTAAAGAATGTTTTAAGAAGACTCACATCAACATCTGCCCAGGTGCACATACAGCTGCTCATCTCATTGCTCAGTATCATCTCAGTGACTGTCCAGAACAGATGTTCCTTCCATTTTTGTTGGGATTTTCTTCAGTGAAGCCCTCCTCAAACACAACCATGTCCTTCCTGCTGCTTTGATTTTGGGCAATCATCTTCCCTGACATGGTCTGCCAGTCTCTCACTGGCTTTCCCTTTGTTTCTCACAGAGCTATGAGACATGTCAGTTCTCAGAGGTCAGGTGGTGCAATTCCCCCTTCCTCTCTACTTATTTATCTCTGGCAAAACCCCAAATCAGTCATTTCCATGAGTCTGGTACCCCTAGGAGCAAAAGAGGAAAATCTCAGAGACATGTATTTTTGTAACTATAAGATGTAGAGCTTCAGACTCTAATCATTATACCCTAGTTCCACTTGCAGTGTTTTGGGATTTTTTTTCCTACAGCAGAATAGGAGTACGGTTTACTGACAGGAAGTTCGAAGTGATGGATACATCTGGCCATTATTTTATGTAATGCTTGTCCTTTTGTATTATTATTATTATTATTATTATTATTATTATTATTTGTGATACACGGGCCTCTCACTGTTGTGGCCTCTCCCGTTGCAGAGCACAGGCTCCGGACGTGCAGGCTCAACGGCCATGGCTCACGGGCCCAGCCGCTCCGCGGCACGTGGGATCCTCCCAGACCGGGGCACGAACCCATGTCCCCTGCATCGGCAGGCAGACTCTCAACCACTGCGCCACCAGGGAAGCCCCTCTTGTATTATTTTTATATCCATTTAACTGATCTGTTTTTTAAGCCTATTTTTAGACCCTATAATTTAGGTTCAAAAATCTGGATATCAATAAATAAAAATTTAACTAGTACTAGCTTTTATCTATTTTTTAACATGTGTTTTTATTTTTATTTATTATTTTTTATTGGAAGTGTTTTTTTTTTTTTTTGCGGTACGCGGGCCTCTCACTGTTGTGGCCTCTCCCATTGTGGAGCACAGTCTCCAGATGCACAGTCTCGGTGGTCATGGCTCAAGGGCCCAGTCGCTCCGCGGCACGTGGGATCCTTCTGGACTGGGGCACGAACCCGTGTCCCCTACATCACCAGGCGGACTGGCAACCACTGCGCCACCAGGGAAGCCCGGAAGTGTTCTTTTTTAATTGAGCTATATTTGACATACAATATTGTGTAAGTTTAAGGTGTACAACATACCTATTTGATACATTTATATTGCAATATGATTGCCATAAGAGTGTTAGCTAACACCTCTATCACACCACATGATTATCATTTCTTTTAGTGCTGGGAACACTTAAAATCTAGCCTCTTAGCAAGTTTAATGTTTCTAATACAGTGTGTTGCTTATAATCACTGTACTCTGTAGTAGATCTCCAGAACTTATTTATCTACTAGTGGCAAGTATTTACGCTTAAACACCATCTCTCCCATTTCTCTGAGCCCCCAGCCAGCCCCTGGTAACCACCATTTTACACTCTCCTTTTATTATTTCAGTTTTTGTATCATCTATCTTTTACAGAATTCTTCTATCATCACTGAAATCAAGCTAAATAAAAATTATTTTGGGAATTGAAGGTTTAAGTTCTAACCTCATTGACTCCTTTAGGAATATTTTTTCATGTTATCATGTTATACAATGTCTACTGTGTAGTGTAATGAGTTTACAGTTCTTTACCAAAAAAAATCAATCTAAGATTATTTGTTTAATATAACACTGACTAATGGCAGGTTTATAAAATCAACACAGTGATAGAGTACAAGAGCATTTTAAATTTGAAATAACTTCTAAGTTAACTAATCAGAAAAGAGAACAAAACAAAATTAGTCAACACAGGCAGATAAAAGCCACTGCTATATATGAACATATGCTAATGAAGGCCTCTATTAGCCTAAATTCTTTACTGAAATATGTTTCTAGTATGCTGAATTATCACCACCCTAGGGCATAAATGAGGCCACCCTTACATTAAGATTCTAAACCCCCATCCAAATTAGCAAGAAGACTTTTCTCAGAACTACCTCCTTTGGCATTTCCCTAAATCTCAAAGTGTGCTTGCTGATATTTCAGTTATCAGCCCTGGTTTCCATCAGTGTTTGACAGTACAGCAGGAACACAGATATACCTTCGGAGCTGAAAGACTGTTGAGCTTGATGACAGTTGCCCTGAAAGTTTCATGACATACATTGCCACGATTACCATTCCCACTTTCACTACTGCTGTTGCAGTCAATGTAGCCAAAAATTATGAAATGATGGGAGACTATGAATACTGCTGGTGCACATGGGTACATGATGCACGCCACTGTCACAGAGAGGAAAGACCTTCCTCTGTAATACTCCTTTAAAAAGAAGAGGATAAATTATTTGAAGAAGTTAGTGGTCCCAAGGTACCTGGGACTTAAACGGTATGTTCTTATATACAGTGCTTATGCTCACTATTGTGGTATCCTTGGCCAAACACCTGGGCTTCCCAAAGCATTTGAGGCTCTGACAAAGTCACTTATTCTTGATGCTTTTGGCACCTCTATTATGGAAGTTGGAGGCACAAGGGTCACTCTTTGCTGAAGGCTGGTGAATTCACTTGATTAAGATGACTGGCCCACAGCCATCATCTGGTGCATATCTCTGGTGGAACCACCAGGATATCAACAGTATAATAAATATATGGTGAATGAATGAATTCCCTGTGATACAAGTTAAAATGGTGCTTTCCTCAGAGGTATATATGCTCAGTCAACAATATTACATGTGTGTGGGCTACAAAATTTACCAGGCTTTAGATTCATTCTTACTGCCAGTTGTATATGGCACAAGTTGCCACAAGGATAGCTGGATCCAAAATTTTTCCAGAATCAGCCACTGTGGACCCTGAACTAATTCTCCACTTGACTATGCCATAGCAACTAGCCTATAAGCTCTCTACCTTCATGGTGAACAGACTTTAGAAACAATCTAGCTTTTGTCAGTGTCAATATTATTAAACCAAGAAGTTTGTAGAGAAAAGACCAGTGGTTACCAAGGGTTAGAAATGGTAGAGGGAAAGGCAGCATGGAAGGGAAGTATAGTTTTAGGAAAGGGCCATGCAAGGGATCCTTGTGGTGACAGAGATATTCAGTATCTTAACTGTGATGGTGGGTACAAATCTACACATGAAACTGTAGAGAACTAAATACACAAACACACACACATGCACAAACAGGGAAGTCTAACTAAGACTGGTGCATTGTATCAATGTCAATATCCTGGTCGCCACATTATATTGTAGTTTTTGCAAATGTTCCACTGGAGGAGCCTGGGTAAAGTGTACACACGTTCTCTGTATTATTTATTAAAGCTACATATGAATTTATAATTATCTCACAAACAATATTAATTAAAAATTAATCCTCAAATAAAGGTGACCCAGATCCTACCTCCTTTATTTAGTGCTTTCCTCCCCCATACCTCTAGGTAAATTCTTGTATGCAAACATATAAAACACATAGCCAAATCCATTAGCAACATCAAAACTCTAAAGGTTAAAGGTATATGTTGGAGAAGGAGTATAATCTCATTACTATATACGAGCCCAGCTCATGGCTCAGATAAAATATTCTATTGTATATACTGAAGGAAACTATACTATGAAATATCTCTAGAAAACTTAAGGGAGGGAGGTAGGGAGATGGAGGGAAGGAGGGAGGGAGGGGGAGAGAGAGAGAGAGAGGACATATAAGAATAGAGTGGAATAATTATAAAATATGGAACAAATCATATTGCTTTGTACTTATATTACCTCTGTAATTTTAATCACCTTCTGACTTTGAAATTCATTAATCTTCCTGCTAATATGTCATCATATGCAAAAAAAATCTTCTTTTATAAGTTTGTTGTGGAGATTAAATAAAATGTTGCATGAGAAAGCACCATGCACAATTCCCGACACATAGCAAGAAACCAATGTATGTTAGTTGGAATGGAATTGTATTGATTAAGAAAAAAAGAATCAAACAGAAACTAAGGTACTGGAAAGAAAGAGAAAGAAGGCCAATGTTAGTAAATAATACAAATCAGAATCATATGGAATGCTGTTAGATAATTAAACTGGAAAGCAACCTCTAAGTAAAGCTAAAGCTAAAGAACACTTTGTGAGTTTTAAAGCTTAGACATGACATATAGATTCTTGAGTGGTACTTATCTTTGTAGTTTAGATCTGATAAATCCTGAAATAATATAATATTAATATATCCAGTTATTATTATATTGCATGACACATAGTGGGAGTACAATAAGTTTTTTTGAGCAAATACATTATGCGTACTTACTTCATAGCAGGCTAGTGAGAAAAAAAAAATCATGGGCATTAGTCACTACAAAAATGTACTGTAAAGTAAATTCAATGGAATTTCACTTTATTCCTGGAAAATATAGAGAAAAGTAGAATAATCTGATATGCGTTATTTGAGAAAAGAAATTCTGGGTTGTATGAGGTAAAGAAACAATGGAGCAAAATATTACAAATCTTATAAATATTTATAAAATGTGGACCCTTAATTTAAAAAAAACACAAAAACTTTTGTTTAGTCTTTGTCATTTGACAATATGTAACATTCTTTTATATTCCTATTTCCAGAAAAGTGAAGAGGAGCATCCAAACACTCTCCAGGAGAGAGAATCTAGGTTTCTAGTTATACGGTTCCATTCATCAGGTGCTCCTTGTAGTGAAATCAAAGATCATACTTGGTCTAAGCACAGAAGATAAAAGTTCTTTTATGTTTTGAGATTTGGAGTAAGATTTTGTAGAAGAGGTGATATTTGAGCTGGATTTAAATTCTAAATACTATGAAAGGAGAACTTCTGTGAACAAATATAAAGGGTTTATGATATTTTTGGAGAAATCATTAGTCGTACTCTGTGGAAGCAGCCTAGTTTACATAAGCAGAATGTAAGGCTAAAAAAATATTTTGGCTCCAGATAATGGAGAGCCTTAAAAATCATTAAAGCAATTTAAAGCAGTAGAGTGACAACAGATCTGTGCTTCACAAACATAATTTTTTATTTGCTATGTGGAATAAAGACTGTGGAAGGGAAACACAAAAGTTAGAGATACCAGTTAATAGGGTATGGTATTACAAGGGTACAAAATAATAGAAAAGGGCAATTACAGAGGTAATTAAGAGAGAAAGTCAATTCAGGAAATTGTGTTTCTTTCTAACTGACAGACTTCCAAGAATTGTTAATTAATTAATTAAAAAGAGAGAATAAGGGAAATGAGGGAGACAGAAAAATCTCTAACATTTGTTTTTTAAAGGTAAATAGTAATATCATTGATGAAGATAACAGTAATAATAAAAGTAGCAGTTGGTATCAGTAGTGGTAATAGTAATTAAATACTATATCACGAAGACTAAACTAAATATCATCATCATCTACAAAGTGACACTGAATAAGTTATTTAACTTCTATGAGGTTTAATTTCTTTATCTTCAATCAGGATAAGACTACTTGCATATAAGTTAAATGAAATGAAATATCTCCATTTTAGAAATTAAGTTCAAGATCACTTATCTGGCAAATAGAGAGTCAGGGTACAATTTCTAATTATCATATAATTATCCCATCTATCAAATGGAACAGAAGAGCAGTGAGTGGGGAATCAGAAAGATAGCTAGAGAGAACAGTAACCATCATGATGTGATGGTGGTGGTGGCGGTGGTGGTGATGATAACGGCAACAGCAAACACTTTCTGAATACTTGTTATGAACAAGACATTGTTCTAAGTATTTTAAATAATTTATTATCATTAAGAAGGTTGTAAGTCAAACACTGTTATCATAATCCCCAATAGAGAGCGCTAAATGGTGGCCCCCAAATAGATATGTCAATGTCCTAACACCAGGAGCCTGCACAGAAACATGATTTTATTTGTAAAGGGATCTTTTCATATGTAGATAAGTTAAATATTTTGAGATGAAATCATGCTGAATTACACAGGTTATCCCTAAGCATGTCCATATGAGAGCTATCAGAAGACAAAGCATATTGTAAAGCAATTATACTCCAATAAAAATGTTAAAAAATCAAAAGAAAAGAAAAAGAAAAAGGAAGCAAAAACTTGCCAACCAAAAAAAAAAAAAAAAAGAAGACAAAGCAATGGGAAAACAGAGGTAGAGACTGGAGTGATGCAGTCACAGAGATGCTGACAGCCACCAGAAGCTGGAAGAGGATTCTCTCCTAGAGATTCCAGAGGGAGTACAGCCCTGCCAACATACTAATTTCATACTTCTGGCCCCAGAACTATAAAAGAATAATTTTGGCTGTTTCAAGCCACACAGTTTGTGGTAATTTGTTGTGAAATCCCTTGGAAAATACTGACTCCAGTATTTGTCCTCTTAAACACTACACTATACCATGACATAATTCAGAAGACATAATTTCATTTCACTGACCAATGGAGGAAGAATCTCAGGTATGAATAACAACTATGAAAATACTAATATGTACACTGAGGAGTTACATAAAGTTTCATAAAAGTTCTATGTTCATCATCCCTAATGAACTTCAAATTCAGGGTAAATAAAGATTATTGAATAAAGTTGAACTTACGATATCAAAAACATATTACAACTTATATGCTACTTCACTTTTGCTGAATAACTCAGAAAAAGTAAGAGTATATTGCCACGCAGAGAGTACTGAATGTAATTCCAAATTTGGGGAAAAATTTTCTACCCTTCGCCATGGGAAAGGCCACTGCAGAGTTTTCACGCAGCTTCTATTTTGTGTTCTTGCAAAAAGATGAATGAGATGCAAGTCAATGTTACTTTCATTCATAGTTGCAAGGCAGAGATCAGTTGACCTATTTGCTCTATCATCATACAGCAGAGATGAGAATTGTGATAGAATACATGTCTTGGAGAGAGGATTATGAGCCTTACTTCAAAGAAGGTTATTCTTTAAAATAGCACTGTAGAATATGAAACAAGGTAATATTCAACCTATTCCAATTCACTGCATATATATCTTATTCCTTTACATTCGGCTCTGTTGTAAAGTATGGTATCCAGACTATATGTAAGGTGATAGAAAACAAATGGAGAGGAGAGTACTTAGTAAACTTTCATTCTTTAGTTTTATACCTTTGTTCTTTGCCTTCCATAGGAAACAGATTTTAAATATATTTCATTGACTCTTTAATTTCCTAGCCTTGGCTTCAAATCTATTTTATTTTATTTTATTTATTTATTTTTTTACGTCTTTATTGGAGTATAATTGTTTTACAATGGTGTGTTAGTTTCTGCTTTATAACAAAGTGAATCAGTTATACATATACATATGTTCCCATATCTCTTCCCTCTTGCGTCTCCCTCCCTCCCACCCTCCCTACAAATCTATTTTATAAGCTTCAAAATTATTGTAGTTTGAACCATAAAAATAGATGTCATAAATACTTAAAGATCTCTTTAAATCACTTATGAAATCAGACAGGGTAGGTTAGGTACTGATACCTTTTCAGTACTTGTGTAAGTACACATTTAAGTGATTATATATAACATTTTCCATAGTAGACCTCTCTCCCATCCTGACATCTTCATGTTCCAGTACAACAGTTATAAGCCATTTTTGCTATGTCTTTCATAGATCTGTAGTAGTATCCATGTATTTTTTTTAAAAATATGCAATATATTTAAAGTTAAAAGTCATACAAGCACTGACAAAAGTATTTTCCCTAAATCAAAAGAATGGTGAATGTATTATAAAGTAAATATTTACTCAACGTTTAAGAGAAGCTGTGTTTTCATCCTTGCACCATTCATTAAAAGCAAGGTAACAATCTCCTTGAGCTTGATGGAAAGAAGCCTGTGTCTAATTCTGAGGTTCTCTCTGTATTTAGGATTTGCATTTTTCCTCATTATAACCTTCACTTATTTGTATATAAATGTAACATGCATTGTATCTGAGTCAAAATTCCTGCTCTACCTTTAAAAGTCATGATAACACTGAGAAAATTATTTAACTTTTCTGAGGATTTATTTCCTCTTCTTTTAATAAAGTTTATACTACTGACCTCACAGAATTATTGTGAAAATAAAACAAGTTAGAATACTTTAAATATTTAGTAGAGGACTCGGCACAGATTGTGTTCACTGCACATGACAATAGGTGCTACTGTTGGTTTTGATATTATAATATCTCAAATGACTTTAATCAATAGCTAGCCCAATCTTAGGAAAAAAAAAAAAACCACACGCACGCAATTCTTAATTTATTACAACCATACTTGTTATGAATTGGCTAGCTAAGGTTTTGAGAGAGAAAATCAGGAAGATATTTCCTTTTCAAAATAAGACAATCAAAGGAGTCACTTATAAATATGAAACCAATGATAGTTATAAAATTTAAAGCTAATCTAGAATAGTTTTTCTTATTTTTAATAACAATTGGGGGAGGGAGTTATTAATTGTAAAGAAAAAAGGTATATTCTAAAATAAATGTCATTCACATAAGTAGTACTATAATTCTTTAATGGCTGGACATATTATTGAAGGTTAGGACAATAATTGACCTATCCACACAGATAAACTGGCTAAGCACAGAAATTACTTTGAGATTCTAAAAATGCAATTTCCACATTAAAATATATATTTTTAAAGTTTGGTATTATGGGACCATATCTTCTTATTTATGTACTTATCAACATGTTCACTAGGTATTATCAAATATTGAATGACACCCCCTCCAAAAAAAAAGACAATCAGAATTTGGTATCCTGTCATTTTGCCTAGAGGAAGCTACAATAACACAGTTGAAAATCCATTTAACACAGATATCAATTACCAGAAGGGAAAAACAAACACACACACCAAGTGTAAGTAAACGATCAAGCTTAACAGAAGTGCTTAAAAAGCCATAAGTCAGGAAGAGTTTGAAAGTGAGGCAATTATTAAGGTTAACTGTCGTAAGATAAGAAGGTGAGAAGACTTGACAGAACAACTAGATAGTTATCACTGCTTTAAGGTAAAAATCATTACTTTAGAAGGGCAATTTAATTTGTTCCTAAATAAAAGAAGATCGATTTTCGATTTCATTTTGTAGGTTTTATTTTCCTATTGAAATTCCAAGCTGTGGATGGAGGGTGGTGGAAAGGATAGAAACACTGATGCATTAAAAAAAACTTGTTAAGATAAATTCATATTTATCATATCATAAGTATATGTTTCTTTTTGTGACTATTAAGAATTGAAAAATAAAAGTCCCCAAACAATTGGCAACCTATTTTCATTTAATCTAGCTCACTATTATGTTTGCAACACTAGAAATTTTCATGAAATGAAGAAAATTTATAAAAGAGATATAAGCCTAGGGAATTGCCAACCTTTTGCATACAAGTTTATGTTAACTCAGTAATTTTACTAATGTAAGCAATTACAGATAATAGCGAAATGATAGTAATAAGATCTTCAGATATGTTTTACATCTATCCCTAAAAGAAACTGTGAGATGATTTTCAAGGTGGGGATCAGGATTCAAATAGCTCTTTCCTAATTAAGTGAGAACAGTTCTAAATTGCCTTTGGTAGACTCTAATCTTCAAAGCATAATGAAGCTAAATTGACAGAAAAGCACATACATAGAAAAATATAAATACAATGGATAAATACTGAGTCAGCAAAGTCTATGGTGTAAATAGCTTTTTCTCTCTTTCTCTCTCTCTCTTTGCCTTTTAAAGTGATGACTGTAACCTTGGGCAAGTTTTAGTTAAATATTTTGTTTCTTAAATTGTGCAATAAAAATAATATCCCTTCTGCACCTACTATGGGTTATATTAGGCACTGAAAGTTCAAATACAAATTAAATGTACTTTCTGCACTCAAGAAAATCAAAGTTTAAAAACATGTCAAATAACGAAGAATATTCTATAGGTTGGGTGTTATAATTGAGATCGAATACTTGAATTATCCTTTAAAAATGGACATAAATAGGCAATTTCTTTTCTTCATTTCTCCACTACCACCACCACTGTCAAAGAGCTTACTATTGCAGCAGACAGTAAGAACGTAAGCTCGGGCTTCCCTGGTGGCGCAGTGGTTGAGAGTCCGCCTGCCGATGCAGGGGACGCGGGTTCGTGCCCCGGTCTGGGAGGATCCCACATGCTGCGGAGCGGCTGGGCCCGTGAGCCATGGCCGCTGAGCCTGCACGTCCAGAGCCTGTGCTCCGCAACGGGAGAGGCCACAGCAGTGAGAGGCCCGCATACCAAAAAAAAAAAAAAAAAAAAAAAAAAAAGAAAGTAAGCTCAATGGAAGTTAGTAGCTTTACAAAACTTCTGCAACTGTTTCAAAGTTGCATATGGTAGAGTCAATAAATCTTTCACCTTTCATAGTTGGATTATCACTTCTTTCTTATATTAGTGCCCCCCACGCAACAACTGTTGTGTAGAGAATATTGTTCTACCAAGCTCCATATTCATTTCAAAAAGTATCGTGACACACTAGAGGCTCATGCACCGTTGCTGCAGAAATGCTAGTCACTTCAACCGTTAAACATTATATGGTATTTTCATTTAAATCATGAACTATCAGGGCTTTTGCATTCACTACCAAGTTGAACTTCTTCAGAAGAATACTCCACTCAGGGTTGTAGTGAAACCCAGAAAGGGTTACCACAGAGCCTACCCTCAGTGGACTGGTGCAATTAATTTTCTTGTTTAATTTATAGCCAGTTAAATCTGATTTATCTCACATCCTTGTAATCTTTAAACATTCTCCAATATGAGAGCCCTTACCGCATCATCGTATTCTACCTGGCTCCTCTCCTCTAACGTTGCTCCTCTTTTTACCCAATCCTACAATTCATGTTATCTGAAAACTCCATTCTATGGATAACAATTTTACATAAATCCTCAGGTCTGCATTCTTGTGTTTAATTAAAGAATTTCTTGTTGATGAGGGAACGACTTTACACGAACTATTTTCAAGTCGTATATATAGTGAACACTAAAATTGTGACCTAGAGTCTCTCTACTTTGACTGCTTTCCAGGACGTTTCTCTTCTTTGCTCATGAGTAGGTAGTGGTTAAATGTTGTTTCTTTGACACTTCGTCCACTTGACTAAAAATATTCTTTCCTCATCTTTGTCTTGAACTCTGTCACTTCTTCTAATACAATAAAGATTTCAGAACTTAACTTGTGGTCTTTCTTTCCACACCATGTCAATTGCCATCCTGACTTAACAGTTCCTTTTCAATAATCTCCAAATATTATTCAAATAATAATTTGAAATTATAATTTCAAACTCCTATCTTTTTAATTATCCAAGTGTATTATTATCCCACTCCAATATTCCTATACTTCTTTCCTACCTAACAGATCCTTCACTTTCTTTCATTTATATATCAAATTTCATATCCCAACAGCTTACCTAATCTCTCGTCAATGTTCTTAACTCACCTTTCCAATATCCTGGCAGTCTACCCATTTGGCAAAATCATCCATCTGTGAATTTGACTACATTCTCTATTCCTGCCTCTAGGTTACTGTGGCAGTCAGCCTCAAATTGGCCTCCAGTGATCCATGGCTCTTGATGTGCAGCCTCCTCCTACACTGTACCAAGATGTTTAGTGTGGAAAACAGAATATGGCAAAAGTGATAGTATGGAACTTCCAGGATTAGGTCCTAAAAGGCACTGTAACTTCTGATTCTCTCTGTCTCTGTCTCTCTCTTATCACTTGCTCTAGGAAAGACATGTTGTGACCAACTACATGAACCTCTTTTAACAGCCATGTGAGTGAGCTTGGAAGTGATCCTTCAGCCCTCATCAAGTCTTTAGAAACTATAGCTCATACAAATCAATACCAAAAAAACAAACAACCCGATTAAAAAATGGGCAGAAGACCTGATTAGGGCATTAACTTCAGAACACTTGCAATTGTAAATTCTTTCTCTGCCCCTTTGAGTTGTAAATCTCCCAGCTTTTTGCCAGTTTTATAACCCAGGAATGTCTTTCTCAAGTACCTGGGAGCCATCCCTTTGAAATGTAACCATCAAGAAAGATAATGCCACTATCTTCCAGTCTCTGTTGGGGGATATGAGACTAACATCAGTATGTACTTTTTATGTTTTTTAAATTAGAAAACATATATGGCCTAATTATTCTGACCAACTCAGACCCTAATGTCCTTCAGCAGTTTTCCACTAGCTTATCCCAACATTTAAAAACTCCTGCCTTTTGGTTCAGCAGAGTTTACTTCAGTCTCTCTTCTGTGTTGCAATAGTATTGAAAAAAATCTTCCTTGCCTGTTTAACCTATTGGGTACAATGTTTCTGACAGCACCCCTGTGTATTTGCTGTGGTGCTCTGGGGGGAACCTCAATACACCTTTGGGAAACTATCATTCTATGCTTACTTTAATTCCATGGATCTAAGACATAAGAAGGAGGAATAGTAAAATAAACAAAAACAAAACAACAAAAGACTATTATGTATAGAACACCTCTCCCCCCCTTTTCCTGTCTCTCATCCCAATTTCTACCCCATTTAACCTCATTTTTAAAGCAAACAGCTGTAGAGAAAAGTTAGAGAATATGATTGGGACTTTGTAATTCTAATAAAAACAAAGGAAACTTTTTCTTCTATTCATTTCTTTTTTTTATTTTTTTATTTTTATTTTTTTGCTTTATAACAAATTTAATCAGTTATACATATGTTCCCACATCCCCTCTCTTTTGCGTCTCCCTCCCACCCTCCCTATCCTACCCCTCCAGGCGGTCACAAAGCACGGAGCTGATCTCCCTGTGCTATGCGGCTGCTTCCCGCTAGCTATCTACCTTACGTTTGGTAGTGTATATATGTCCATGCCGCTCTTTCACTTTGTCACAGCTTACCCTTCCCCCTCCCTATATCCTCAAGTCCATTCTCTAGTAGGTCTGTGTCTTTATTCCTGTCTTACCCCTATGTTCTTCATGACATTTTTTTTTCTTAAATTCCATATATATGTGTCAGCATACAGTATTTGTCTTTCTCTTTCTGACTTACTTCACTCTGTATGACAGGCTCTAGGTCCATCCACCTCATTACAAATAGCTCAGTTTCGTTTCTTTTTATGGCTGAGTAATATTCCATTGTATATATGTGCCACATCTTCTTTACCCATTCATCCGATGATGGACACTTAGGTTGTTTCCATCTCCGGGCTATTGTAAATAGGGCTGCTATGAACATTTTGGTACATGTCTCTTTTTGAATTATGGTTTTCTCAGGGTATATGACCAGTAGTGGGATTGCTGGGTCATATGGTAGTTCTATTTGTAGTTTTTTAAGGAACCTCCATACTGTTCTCCATAGTGGCTGTACCAATTCACATTCCCACCAGCAGTGCAAGAGTGTTCCCTTTTTTCCACACCCTCTCCAGCATTTATTGTTTCTAGATTTTTTGATGATGGCCATTCTGACTGGTGTGAGATGATATCTCATTGTAGTTTTGATTTGCATTTCTCTAATGAGTAAAGATGTTGAGCATCCTTTCATGTGTTTGTTGGCAGTCTGTATATCTTCTGTGGAGAAATGTCTATTTAGGTCTTCTGCCCATTTTTGGATTGGGTTGTTTGTTTTTTTGTTATTGAGCTGCATGAGCTGCTTATAAATTTTGGAGATTAATCCTTTGTCAGTTGCTTCATTTTCAAATATTTTCTCCCATTCTGAGGGTTGTCTTTTGGTCTTGTTTATGGTTTCCTTTGCTGTGCAAAAGCTTTTAAGTTTCATTAGGTCCCATGTGTTTATTTTTGTCTTTATTTCCATTTCTCTGGGAGGTGGGTCAAAAAGGATCTTGCTGTGATTTATGTCATAGAGTGTTCTGCCTATGTTTTCCTCTAGGAGTTTGATAGTGTCTGGCCTTACATTTAGGTCTTTAATCCATTTTGAGCTTATTTTTGTGTATGGTGCTAGGGAGTGATCTAATCTCATACTTTTACATGTCCCTATCCAGTTTTCCCAGCACCACTTATTGAAGAGACTGTCCTTTCTCCACTGTACATTCCTGCCTCCTTTATCAAAGATAAGGTGACCATATGTCCGTGGGTTTATCTCTGGGCTTTCTATCCTGTTCCATTGATCTATCTTTCTGTTTTTGTGCCAGTATCATACTGTCTTGATTTCTGTAGCTTTGTAGTATAGTCTGAAGTCAGGGAGCCCGATTCCTCCAGCTCCATTTTTCGTTCTCCATTCATTTCTTAAATTGTACTGTGCCTCAGGATTCTCCTTGGCTCCTTTCTAATCCAACAAAATATCTAAACAATTTCATCTATGGCCATACCTTCAATTACTATCAATCAGTTACTTTAAATGGGGTAGGAAGATGAAACTTCCACTGGGAAGGGGAAAGCTAGTATCAAATCCATCAAGGGGAATTTCAAAATTACATACCCCTTTCCACCACCCATTACCCAATATATAATCCCATATAGGAAATTCTTGCCTTCTGTTTGGGTATCATTTTTTTTTCTTGTGATACGCGGGCCTCTCACTGTTGTGGCCTCTCCTGTTGTGGAGCACAGGCTCCAGACACGCAGGCTCAGCGGCCATGGCTCACGGGCCAAGCTGCTCCGCAGCATGTGGGATCCTCCCGGACCGGGACACGAACCCGTGTCCCCTGCATCGGCAGGCAGACTCTCAACCACTGTGCCACCAGGGAAGCCCTGGGTATCATTTTTAATGTGAGTTATTGCCATAAAAAGAATGGTTATAGAAAGAGTATTGGTAACTGCTGAATTCTGGTGACCCTCATCAGAATTCAATGTATTTTTATGCCTAAAACATTTTTCCTGAGACCTGAACATGTATTTCCAATGGTGTATGGATAGCTGATGTACACTTCAAAAGCAACATATCAGAAGAGAAATTATTCTTTCCTTACCCAAATTAATTCTGCAGCTTATTTCCCTAGAACAATAAATAACATGGGTCAAATTGATTCTGCCCTCTTAAAAAAATTGAAAATTGAATATAATTACCCTTCTTCATGTACATGATTGCCATTCAAGGTCAGGTCACCAGGCTTCCTCACTTGGATTTTTATAAGTCTGATCACTGCTATATCAGCTCTTAATATTAGATTATATTCATTGTGGTTAAAAAAAGGTAACATTCCATACAAAATCCTGCACACAGAAGTGTATAGCAGCTTTATTCACAATTTCCAGAACTTGGAAGCACCCAAGATGCTATTCAGTAGGTGAATGGGTAAATAAACTGTAGTGCATCCAAACCATGGAATTCCTTTCAGCACAGATATCAATGGGTTATCAAGCAATGACAAGACATGGAGGAACCTTAAATGCATATTAGTAAGTGAAAAAAGCCAATCTGAAAAGGCTACATATTGTATGATTCCAACTATATGACGCTCTTGAAAAGGCAAAACTATGATGAAAACAAAAAGATCAGTGGTTGCCAGGGTTGAGGGGGTAGGGGTAAATAAGCAGAACACAGAGGATTTTTAGGATAGTGAAAATACTTCACATGATATTACAATGATGGATACATGTCCTTATACATTTGTCCAAATTCATAAAATGTACAACACTAAGAGTGAACTGTAATGTAAACTATGGATTTTGGGTAATATGATGTGTCAGTGTAGGTTCATCAACTGTATCAAGTACTCCTCTCTGGTGGGGATGCTGATAATGAAGAAGGCTATGCATGTGTGGGGACGGAGTATATGGGAAATCTCGCTCTCAGTTTTGCTGTAAAACTGAAAATGCTCAAAAAATAAAGTCTTAAACCACATAACAAACTTTACCATCTTAACCATTTTTAAGTGTACAGTTCAGGGGTGTTAATTAAAGTCACATTGTTTTGCAACAGAGCTCCGGAACTTTTTCATCTTGCAAAACTGAAACTACTGTCTATCCATTAAACAACTCCCTATTTCTCCCTCACCTAGGCCCTAGTAACCACCATTCTACTTCCTGTTTCTATGAATTTGACTACTTTGGATATTTCACACAATTGAAATCATACAGTATTTGTCTTTTTGTCCCTTCTTTCACTTAGCATAATGTGCTCAAGGTTCATCTTATTGTTGCATGTAACAGAATTTCCTTCCTTTCTAAGGTCAAACAATGTTCCATTGTATGTATATAGTACATTTCGCTTATCCTTTTAATTTATTTTCAACACAGACATGTGAATCAATTTTTTAAAATGTAAATGTAATGCTATCATTCACTTCCTTAAATAGTTTTCGTAGCATCTTTGACATTTGGATAATCTTCAAGATAATTGGTATGCAATTAGTAATCTGATCTGTTTTTGTTTTTGTTTTAATCCATACAGTCTCATCTCTCACCATTCTCCCTGCCTTGCCTTCTTTTGGTAACCTATAATTTATTTATGGGGAGCTTTTTTGAGATTCTCAAACTCCTCAGGAGTATTCTCATTTCTGGGCTTTGGTTTATACTGTCCACTCTATCGTGAATATTCCATTTTTGTTTGCAAATTTCAACTCATCTTTCATATTGTACATTAAATGCTAATATCTTTGTGAGAATAGTAATAGCACCTATGGTTTTCATTATCTTATTCCAAAAAGCTAACAAAATAACTACTTACTGATTGATTAATGAATAAATTGAATATAAAATAATGAATGAGAATTCAGCCCAGTCAGTAATTTTTCACAAACTGTATTTTTAAAATAATGAAATAATGAAAACTGCATTGTATTAACCTATTAAGATGTGAGACATTAGAATGAATCTTTGTGATATAATCTAGGACGTTGTTCAACAATGTTAGAGGCAAGTGTTTGCAATTAAACAGGGGCTCAAATCAGCAGAACTCTCCAGTCCATAAGCACTGAATTTGATTAAGAATTCATCAGTAATGCGAGGTTGAGATGATGCAATAACAAATTACTGATGTCTAGTTCTAATTCCCTGGCTCCTTAGGCTTTCAGAACAAATATTTCCCCAACAGGTGAATACAAGGAGTGCTGGAACTCAGAAAGAAGTACAAATTCATGTTTATCTGATTCTGGCTTGATGACTCATTTCACAACTGAATCCTTGATAGTTTTCATTAAGTCCAAATATACCTTCATATACTTTCAGCTACTTTACGTTACTTCTGAATTTCAGTCACTCTTACTAATCTCCTGGAAAATAAAATTCTATCCTAAATTCCAGATCCATTGCTGAAATGGCATTGTATTTTACCCAATCTCACTTATACTCACTTACTCCTTAAGTACTGGAATCTTTATATATTCTCTATCTTTGACAACCCATTACAATGAGAAGCCCACTTGCCTTAAATACCACCTGCCACTATATTCTCCTGCATCCCTGTATCCACTTACCTGTATAAATGCTTGCCTGTTTGTCTCTTTATTTAACAAATCTTTCTTGAGTGCTTACCATAAACAAGGAACAAATGTAAAATTGCAACTGTGACAAGTGACATTAAAGAGCATCAGTAATGAAGAATAATGAATCTCAAAGAGTACGGATTCTGGACATGTATGGCCTACATTTGAATCCCAGATTTGCCATTTATAAGCTGTGTGCATTTGGGCACTTTACTCAAGTCTTCTCTTCTAATTCCTTATTTGATGTGGTCAGGCCATGAAGGAAAAAGGCTACGTAAGCCTAAAACACCTTAGAGCTAACCAGGATACTTCCCTGCAAGTTTGTAAACATCTCCATCCAAGGATCTTAAGAAACAGCAGCATGCCTGAAGAAGGATTTCCCTAATATGAAAAACTTATCTATTTCTTAAGAGCAACAGATGGAGGACACAATGGGCATCCTTATGTGAGTTGCAGAGAAAAAGAAGAGCTCAGGGGCCATGGAGCTTCATGAAAAAGGAGATTAGGGTAAGGTTAACATCAAAGCCTCCACATGGTTTCTGAGCTGTTTTAGTCCACCCTTTCTGTTTATGCCTGGGGAAGAGGGAAGGGACTCCAACATGCCTCCTATACATACTCTGTTCATAGAATTTTCAGTGTATTCACCCCAAGCATATGCTCTTATGTGATTGCAGCATGAAGACTCAAGGGCCTTCCAAAAGGGCAGCAGCAGGGACTAGAGTGGCAACTGACATGACAGCAAACTTAAATTACCATTTCTTCCGTCCTTAGCCAAATATGGAACTAATAAAGTTAATGAAAAAGAAATAAAAGCAAGAGCAGCTGAAGAGGTAGCAGATATAGGTGTTTCACTCAAAAATGTATTGGCCACATTCCCCTGTATAGGAATCTAGGGCATCTTAATAATTGAGCAGAAACACATCTACAACTAGTTCAAGTTCTGCAAGTAACAGATTCAAAAAAAAAAAAAAACAGAATTGGTTTTTTTTGAAGAACTTCAACACCTGTCCCACTACAAAAACAGTGGTCCACTACATGAAAGAGATGGGCATTGTGTCTAAGACTATGGAGCCATAGCAATAGGGAGGGACATCATGGAGACAGCAGAAAGTGGAGAGCTAAAGATCACTTGCAATATCTGAGACCAATGGGACAATAACTTTGGAAGTTTATTAAACAGAAGCCAAAGCAGAAAGCTCCAATAAAGATCAAGATCATGAAAGTATCTTTATATGGCTAATTTCAGCTTGCTTTACTGCAGTTAAACAAATAGTAGAAAACTATGCATTCTCAGAATGAAATGATGTCTTCTGATTTAATTCATGTGTTCACAGCCTTGTAGTGACCTCAAAGTGGATTCAGTGATGTAAACTATGCTGCAGCTTAAGACACGAGTCTCTAGTCAATGTGGAGCACCATCTCACACCTTTGCTCATGAAGCCAATATAAGTTCTCCCCTTTGCCTTAACACCTTTATGGCTTTAGTTCCTCAAGATTGTGGGTCAGGAAAAAAAAAGGACACCTGACCCTTCAGGAGACATTCAAGAGAAGGAGAAAGAGTAGATCATACGGCACCAATAAAGTCAATCATCTAGACCTGCATGGTCCAATATTATAACCATTAGCCACATGTGGCTATTTAAATATCCATTAATTAAAATTATATATGGACCTTGAGGGTATTATACTTAGTGAAATATATTGGACGGAGACAAATACTGTATGTTTTCACTTATATGTGGAATCTAAAAATAAAACAAACAAATGTAACAAAACAGAAACAGACTCACAGATACAGAGAACAAACTAGTGGTTACCAGAGGGGAGATGGGTGAGGGGAGGGCCAAAATAGGTGAGGGGGATTAAGAGGTACAAACTACTACATATAAAGTAAACAAGTTATAAGGGTGTCATGCATAGCACAGGGAATATAGCCCATAATTAATAACAGCTTTATAAAGAGCATAATCTATAAAAATATTGAATCACTATGTTATATATCTGAAATTAATATAATAGTCTAAGTCAAATATACTTCAATTTAAAAAATTATATAGAATTAAATATCCAAGTCTTCATTATGAATTAGGTATATTTCAAGTACTTAAAAGCACATGCAGCTAGTGGCTACCTATTAGACATCCCAGATGTTTACAATATTTATATCATGGCAGAAAGTTCTATTGCACAGCATCAATCTAGATGTAGCAATTTCATTCCTACGTATCTACCCTGGAGAAACTCTCAAACATGCTTTCTAGGAGACAACTAATAAGAATGTTTATAGCAGATGCATGTGTAATATAAAAACACTAAAAACAGCCCAAATGTCCATCAAGAAGAGAATTTATAAACTGAATCATATGCATACAGTGGGATACTATACAACATGGAAAATGAATAATAGATATACATGGTAGTGTGGATGAATATCACATAATGCTAAATTTTAAAAAAAGGTCATATAAGAATACAGGTAATATAGTTATTTTGTTATATCAGCTAAAAAACAAAATCATCTTGTTATATCAGCTAAAAAACAAAATCAAACAATAAGTTGTTTAGGATAACTATTTGGTAAAACTGTAGAGAAAAAACAAGGGAATAAGAAATACAAATTTCACAACATTGATTTCTTCTAGGAAGGATAGTAGGAAGATACTTCTTCAGGGAAGTATGCAACAGCAACAGCAACAGCAACAGCAACAGCAACACTGTTGGGAATTATTCTATTTCTTAAGCAAGGTTGTGAGTAAGATGGTGTTTTTTTTTTTTCACGTTTTGATATTTGTAAAGTCAGGATGGTCTTTCAATAACTGTTAGCCACATAGCAGTTGTGATGTAGTTGTTGTGTTTGCCTTAGAAATAAGTTACCCAAAATGAATTCTCAATTTATGCATAAAAATATGTCAAGAATCTGTATAAATCTAAAGATCTCTTTTAATACATATTTAAAAACCCTAAATCGCAAGAGGATAAAAATCAGAGAACAAAAAAAGACTGAATTTTAAAGATCAACACTATCTCTTGCAAAATAGGAATATTGCTATTATGCATACAGAAAAGTGTTAATATTTCAATGTATGAAAATGATCATTTATATCTGAACCCACTATATTGCCTAAATTTAATATAGTCTTGGGTATTTTTTATATTTTCTAGTTCCCTGTCAAAATTCTCACTGTGCTCATCTATTCTTTTCCCTAATTCAGTTAAAATTTTTATTATCAGTGTTTTGAATTCTTCTCTGGTAAACTGTTTATTTCTTTCATTATTTTTTCAGGGGTTTTTTCATGCTCTTTCGATAGAGAGCAGTTCCTCTGCCTTTTCATTTTGCTTAATTTTCTCTGCCTCTATGAATTTAGGTGAAACTGTTACCTACTGTGGTCTTGAAGGGGTGTTCTTATGTGGGAGCATCCCTATACAGACTGCATGTGTCCAACGCCTTTGGTGGGAGAGCTGGATTTGGTGTGGATGCAAGTCATATCTTTCCCCAGGGTGTGCTGGCAGCTATCACCTTGGCAGGGGGTGAGGCTGTAGGTAGAGGGGCTAGAGCTGAAGATAGGTGTGAGGCAGGACTTCCCCTCTGCTCAATGGCCAATACTGCCCTTTCAGGGGTAAGGTCTAATCCCCAGTTGCTGGAGCAGAAGCCCTGAGGGTCCAGCCCAAGCTGGCTCTGTTCTCTTTAAGTGTGTGTTTTCCCCTATCTGAGTACCAAGACCCTTGCCCCAGAGCAGGTAGCGCTGAAGCAAGGGGGACCCATGTGGGCTCTAAGCACATGTTGGCCACATACAGAGGTCTGAGCTGTCTATGATGCACTACATATACAGGCACTTGCCACTGCTTCCCTCACTCTGCACAGATGCAGCCTTGAGTGAAAATCCCCTTGGTCCCTTGTACCATCCCTGCCCTGCTGTGGAGCCATGCACAGGGCAGGTGGGACCCACGCGTGTATCAGGGCAAGTTGCAGTGGACCTTCTGACATGATGCTTAAGTGCCAACAAGGGCCGCCACCACCCCACCCAGGCTCCACGGGGTCACCTCTGCATCCCAAGGCCAAGTCTCCTCCTTGACTCTGGCCACCCCAGATGCAGTGCTAAACTGTAACGGGGAGTGAGCAGGGCTGGAGCTTTTGCTCAGCTCAGGTGACAAGCATGCCAGGGTGGTGGTGGGAAACCTGGCAGCTGCTAGAGCAGACCTCTCTCTGTCCTGTCTCAAGGGCTAGCCAGTGCACACATGCTCCTCACAAGCATAGTATGGGCTTCCCACAGCCCTCCCGTTAGTCCCAGGGGTCCTTCAACCAGCCAAGGGGGCTCATCTCCCCTGCATCAGACCTCAGGTCTAGGGCATCCAACCTGTGGCTCTCCCCAGGGCAGGTCTCCACTTGTGTATTCTCCCTTTTCCTCTGAATTGCCTTCCAGGGGCACAGGTCCCAACCAGATCACTTTTCTTTCCTTTCTACTATATTATGTGTAGATCTTTTTTATAGCCTTGGTTGTATAGGAGTCTTTCTGTCAGTTTCTAACTAGTTTTTGGTGAGAATTGTTCCACATGTAGATGTATTTTTGATGTGTTTATGGGGAGAGGTGAGCTCCACATCCTCTTACTGCATCATCTTGATTGATGTCCCTCCAATATAGTCTTTAAATTGGTAGATGAGGTAAGGTGAGCATTAGCTTAATGGAATGAAAGTGATCTTTTAATAATCACCTATGGACTGTGAGAAAATTGTTCTAAAACAGTAGGAAAACAAACTAGAGGATTTACACTATCTTCCTATGGGTTAAAATGTCCTAGAAGTTATCTAATAAACACATGACAGTGTATCCAAAGAAAGCTGTATTTTTCTCATTCTTACAAAAAGAGATCAGTAACTTTCATGACATATAAGTTATAGGTCTCAGGTACTCATTACAATTGTAGCTGATCTATCTCATGATTACATTTCTTTTAGAAAAATGTATGTTCCTAGTCTTTGTTAGACATCCAAATAGAGAAAATTTATTTTTTCCTTGGAGGTCTGCTTTTTGCATAGTACAATGCACCATTTACAAAAGCTTAAAGAGATTTCTTAGAGTAAATGAAAGTACCTAGCCCTAATAAATGTTCATGAAGGGCAATTCATAGAATATTCCTGAGAGTGGGTGACATGAGTGTTATATCACCACAAAAGAGACAGTTTGGGGACAGAAAATTTCAAATCCCAAGTCATTAGACAAACATGATGCAATATTCAATGTACTTTTTTCAGAAACAGGGGTGGGGCTTCACTAAATTAATTGAAAGGAATGAACAAAATTCAGGTTCGGCACTCTAGGAAATCAAGTGTTAAAAAAAAGCAATTTATTTTCTATTATTTTTGTTTGAAAATAAGAACATTTTAAAGAGTGGGAGAACTACTCATTAATTTGTTACAAGAACCAGAAAGGGGGAAAAAGCTTGCCTTTGATTCAGCACTGGTTATCAACTAAAATCATATTTTAGGTCCTCAGTAGTTTTATTACTACTAGTGTTTCTCCTGACACATTTTTCTCCCAATTATCTTGCTTATTTCTCCTTCCTTAAAACCCTAAAGGCTGCTTCTGGCTGGCTTTCACATGCCAAAAAGGTTAATATACTAATTAACATTAGAGATTCACACTTGAAAAGACTGAAAATACATCCCCCACCCCCAAAGGTAAATATCTCCATTCTCATTGCTAACTAAGATATATATATATATATTTTTTTGGATTGTAGAAAGTTTGAAGAACCCAGCAACACAGAAACTTTCGCAGCTTTCATAGAAGAGTCCCTTTAGCCACAATTCTTCAATAGTAGTTCAATAAAAGTAGTGATAAGTTCTAGGCCATCTGATACTCTGGAATCAACAGCCTCACAGAGGGTAATAAATGGTCAGGAGCAAAGAATTCCTCCTTAAGATGACTCTGAATTTCCCTTGAGATTTAAAGATTTATTAGGGTGTAACCTTCCCTATTCCTCCAGATACAGCACAGAAGTAGTTAAAAGTAGCTGAAAGAAAGAAGCCATGGTCTGAAGGCAATAGGGTTTGCTCACAAAAATGACTAGGGACAGAATTGGACACAATTTACTAGATTTTGCGATCAGAAGCCAGCAGGATGTTTAGAGACACTAGGGAAGGAAATCCTGAAAATCAGACCAATAGTCTATGTCTCAGAGAACAGAACTGCTCTAAGTCTAACCACTTCACAATACCTCCCACAATATCATAGAACTATACAAGCCAGGCACTCACAAATAAACCCAGGGAGAAGAAGAGCAGGTGGACTGGGAAGTTTTAAACCTAAAAGATCTGAAAAGAATCTTCAATTTGATTTTGTTTTCCTGGAAATGATTAAAATTTTGGCAGCAGGCTGAAATGGAAATGTAAGATAAAACATGAAGCCCACTATAAATCAAAACAGACAGTTCTGTTTTCTGAACATCAGAATGTGTGCCTTATGAAAATCACAGCCACTGAGACTTGCATGTGAGTTAGCTAGTTACCATATGATGAATCTTTTGAACGAGAAGTTATTCTACTGAGGTACTCTCGGAGTGCATATGAAATTTCTGGTAATCTTACTGCATTTGGCTTACAAGGGTCTTAAACTAAGACCACTTAAACTTTCTTAAAATGATTTTTAACACAAAATACTACATGCACTTGTGCATTTTTTAAAACATAATTGTGTGAGCTTAGACTTCCCTCCACTAAAATGAACAAACAAAGAATTCCTACATGGTATGTAGTGGAAAGCACATGAGAATTACAATTCAACAAATATGGATTTATATGCCAGTTGGTTACATAAAGGAGGAAATGTATGTAAACTGTCTTGGACAAGTACGTATGAAACAAATGTTTTACTTTCTCCTTTTCATTCTTCATGCCATATTAAATTTGATTAATTATTCTCACCTATAACATATTTGAACATGCAGATTCTGTTTTTAGTTCAGTCTCTGAAATCTATAAATGTAATAAGGGCAGATGATCAGTGTTTTAATTGTCTACTCATTATTCATTTCCTCAGTTTTCCCAGAAAAAAGAATGCATTGTTTCAGGACAACCTCATCTTAACACTCACATTCATAGTCTCCCTTACAGCAATGAATGGCCATATGACACTGGGCAGCCTAATTAATGGAACATTAGTGTGGGTTATTTTTTTAACTTTTTATTTTACATTGGAGTACAGTTGATTAACAATGTTGTGATAGTTTCAGGTATACAGCAAAGTGATTCAGTTAAACATACACATGTATCTATTCTTTTTCAAATTCTTTTCCCATTTAGGTTTTTACATAGTATTGAGCAGAGTTCCCTGTGTTATTCAGTAGGTCCTTGTTGGTTATCCATTTTAAATGTAGCAGTGTGTACATGTCAATCTAGTGTGGGGTTTTGATAAAGCTTTTGCTTTCCTGATTAAGGAAGACAAGTGGCTATTACTGTTGGCTCCATTTTCACTTCTATTTCCTCTATTGGACAAAGATTTTGCATCTGAAGCTGCAGTAGCCATATTTTGACCATGACATAGGTGACAAGATAACATTTTCACGAAATGGAGTATAAAGATAGGTAGGATCCTGGGTTCTTAGTAACACAGCTGAACAATTAAAACAATTCTAGTGCATTTTTCATAGAAATAGAAAACTAATCCTGAAATCTGCATGGAACCACAGAAGACTCCAAATAGTCAAAGCAATCTTGAGAAAGAATAATAAAGCTCAAGGCATCTCATGTCCTGATTTCAAAACATATTACAAAGTTATAGTAATAAAAACAGTATGGTCTGGCATTAAAAACAGACATATAACTCAATGGAAGAGAATAAACATCCCAGAAATAAACCCATGCATATGTGGTCAATTAATTTTCAACAAAGAAGCCAAGAATATACAACAGAGAAAGGATAGTCTCTTCAATAAATGGTGTTAGGAAAACTGGATAATTACATGCAAAAGCATGAAACTGGACCCCATCTTATATCATACAGAAAAAATTAATATTAACTGTATTAAAGATTTTCATGTAAGATCTAAAACCATAAAACTCCTAGATGAAAACAGAGGGGATAAGCTCCTGAGCACTGATCTTGGAAATAATTTTTTGGATTTGACACCAAAAGCAAAGGCAACAAGAGCAAAAGTAAAAAAGTGGGACCACATCAAACCAGAAAGCTTCTCCTCAGCAAAAAAACCCATCAGTATGCTCATACAGCTCAACATCAAAAATAAATAAACAGATTAAAAATGGGCAGAAGAACTGAACATTTTTTCCAACGAGGACAAGCAGATGACCAACAGGCACATGAAAAGATGCTCAACATAGCTAATCATCAGAGAAATACAAATCAAAACCACAATAAGATAGAACTTCACATCTGTCAGAATGGCTATCATCAAAAAGAACACAAATAACAAATGTTGGCGATGATATGGAGAAAAGGAAACCCTAATACACTGTTGGTGGGAATGTAAATTGGTGCAGCCACTCTGGAAAACAGTATGGAGGAGTCTCACAAAACTAAAAATAGAAATACCTTGTGACCCAGCAATTCCACTCCTGGGTATATAGCCAAAAAAAACAAAAACACTAATTCAAAAAGACACATGCACCCCAATGTTCATAGAAGCATTGTTTACAATTGCCAAGATACGGAAGCAACCTACATGTCCATCAAGAGATGAATGGATAAAGAAGTTGTGGTATATATATACAATGGAATACTACTCAGCCATAAAAAAGAATGGAATTTTGACATTTGCAACAACATAAATGGACTTGGAGGGCATTATGCTAAGTGAAATAAGTCAGACAAGAGAAAGACAAATACTGTATGATACCACTTATATGTGGAATCTAAAAAAATCCAACAAACTAGTGAATATAACAAAAAAGAAGCAGACTCATAGATATAGAGAACAAACTAGTGGCTACCAGTGGGGAGAGGGAAGGGGGGAGGGGTAGTATAGGGGTAGGGGATTAAGATGTACAAACTATTAGGTATCAAATAAGCTATGAGGCTGTATTGTACAACTGGGGAATATAGCAAATATTTTATAATAACTATAAATGAAACATAACCTTTAAATATTATGAATTAGTATATTATACACCTGTAACTTATATATTGTATATCAACTATACTTCAATAAAAAATCAATAAAATGAAAAGACAACCTACAAAATGGCAGAAAATATTTGCAAACCGCCTAGGATTAATATTCAAAATATATAAGGAACTCATATAACTCGATAGTAAAAAACCAAATAACCCAATTAAAAACTGGGCAAAATACCTGAATAGATATTTTTGCAAAGAAGATATACAACGGCTAACAAATATACGAAAGAGACTCAATGTCAATAATCAATAATCATCAGGGAAATGCAAATCAAAGCCATAATGAGATATCACGTCATGTCCACTAGAATGGCTATTATAAAAAAGAAAAATAGAAAAGTGATTGCCAGGGTGTGGGGGAAGTCAGGAGAGGTTGGTAAAAGGGTACATACTTTCGATTATAAGATGAGTAAGGTCTGAGTGTCTAATGTATAACATGCTGACTAAAATTGATAACACTGTATTGTACAATTGAAATTTGCTCGGAAAGTAGAACTTAAATAAGGTAAATATGTGATGGGGAATAATTCAACGGGGAATCCTTTCACAATGGAGACATATATTAAATCATGCTGTATACTTGAAATGTCTTACAATTTTATTTGTCAATTATACCTCAATAAAGCTGGAAAAAAGCCATTTCACTCCTGGGTATATATCTGAAAAAAATAAAAACGCTAATTTGAAAAGACACATGCACCCCAATGTTGCATCAGTTTAATGGCAATTAGTGTTAGTGTATTATTTTAAAGACTAAAATTGTCATCCGTTTAATGGCAATTAGTATTATCATATTATTTTAAAGACTAAAATTACAAGGTTCATCCAGATTGTGTGGGGAATTAGTGACAAAAAGCACTAGAATTATCAAAATATATATTGGTCTGTGACAAAGACAGCTAGAGCTGTCAGTTTCTTCATTATATATTGCAATGTAGTTTTAAATTATACATAGAGAAGTGGATAGGGTATAGACCTGACTTTCTATGCCTATACATGGAAATGTAACTCTCCAGCTTTAGAATGAGAATAAATAGGGCATACTTTATGTCTGAGAGAATGTTCAGTTGCCTGAACTATGTTCTGTATAATCTCTGATTTAATATTGTTTTACCTCTGTAGACTTAATTAGAGAATTTTTCTTTCATTGGTATGGGAATAAAGATCAATAGTTTAAACAAGAAAAAAAAACTTTACCAAATTCTTAACTCCAAATTTTTCACTACACAAGAAAAGTAAACTCCTATTTGTTTAAGCCACACTAAAATATGTTTTATTGCAGCTGAGCACAATCCAGAGTAAGCAGTTATATGCCATCTGTGCTTTAATCCAAGTAACTATGTTAAATATTAAACCATATATGAATAAAAGAGCTCTATGACATGCTTGCAAAGAAAGATATTTTTAGATTGATGGGAATTTATTATTCAACACATCCTACGTACAATTGTTAAATAATTTATAAATGTATGTAACTCAAACCCACAATTTTATCATAAGATAGTGTCACATGAAACTATTACTTATAAAAATTATTTGAAAATATTTAATCAAATAATAATGAAAGAATATAAAATTAAAGTTTTGAAAGAAATAAGTAGGTCCTTACACCCATTTGGTGCCTACTGTCAAAAAAACCAAAAAGTAACAAGTGTTGTTGAAGATGCGGAGAAACTGGAATGCTTGCACACTGGTAATCAGAATGTAAAATGATGCAGCTACTATGAAAAATAGTATGGAGGCCCATTAATTTTTTTTAAAGAATTATTATAAGATCCAGCAATTCCACTCTGGAGTATATTCCCAAAGGAATTGAAAGCAGGATCTAGAAGAAATATTTATAAAGCTATGTTCATATTAGCACTATTCACAATGGCAAAAGGTAGGAACAATCTACATGTCCATTGGCAGTTGAATGAATAAGCAAAATGTGGTATGCACATTAAATTATTAAGCCTTAAAAAGGAAGGGAATTCTGAAGCATGCCACAACATGGATAAAGCTTGAGGACATAGTGTTAAGTAAAATAATCCAGTCACAAAAAGACAAATTCTGTATGATTTGACTTATATGATCTAGAGTAATCAAATTCAGAGAGACACAATGTTTTTGTGCTTCTTGGGGTTAATAACTAACTTGATTGGCACACTTTTTGTTTTCTATGTCTCTATCACTAATTATTTCCAATGAAATTATAAACCTCTCTAAGTAGTAGTCTCCACTTTACGTTACACGTTACGTACTCAGTCATTCCTTCCTTTTCACTCCATCATGGTAAAGCCCTCATGAAACCTTATTTTCCTTCTTCAATCTGTACTGTTTACTGTCTAAATTTGACAAACTGCTATTTTCCTGAGACTCTTCTTTGCCTCAGTTGTGGTTAAACCCTGGTTCTCAGATTCCTTGCTAATTTCTTTTCCGGCTGATTCTATCATTCAATGCCTCAGATTATTCAGTTTCTTAAAAAGGGAAATTACAAGTTTTTGAAAAATCTATGTTTATAAATAACCTCTTTTTGTGCTCATTATTTTTCAGAGGGGGAGGGCCAGGTATAGATTTTTAGATAACATTTTTGCTCAGAATTTTAAACAGAGTTTTACATTGTTTTCTAGTATGCAGTGTTGTTAATAAGAAATCCTTTCCAATTTGAATTCCTGATCTTTGGTAAGTAACCTATTTTCTCTCTTTATTTTGGTTTTGGACTCTGTGACCTTCTGTGTTGAATACTTTCTCATGTCTGGCAATCTTCATTGTCCTGTCATATAATGTTTGAAAGTAGTGTGCATGGGGAAAGCCACTCACCTGCTGTGCTTCACTGTGTGGCGACTCTCTGAAGACTCAATTACATTGTCAGAGAATCCCAAATATTGGAATCTATAGTTTTTAAATTTTATTTCATCTGAGCCTGCTCAGTTTCTCCAAAGAAAGATCCTCTCATATCCTTCCAAGGGGATAAACACTTGGCTGGACTTCAGTATTCTTTTTTTTTTTTAAGCTTTGTTTTTTAATTAATTAATTTTATTTTATTTATTTTTGGCTGCATTGGGTGTTTGTTGCTGCGTGCGGGCTTTCTCTAGTTGCAGCGAGCAGGGTCTACTCTTCATTGTGGTGCACAGGCTTCTCATTGTGCAGAGCACGGGCTCTAGGCATGTGGGCTTCAGTAGCTGCAGCACTGCAGGCTCAGTAGTTGCGGCTCACGGGCTGTAGAGCACAGGCTTCGTAGTTGTGGCACACGGGCTTAGTTGCTCCGCGGCATGCGGGAGCAGCTAAGGGCTCAAACCCGTGTCCCTTGCATTGGCAGGCGGATTCTTAACCACTACACCACCAGGGAAGCCACTGGACTTAAGTATTCTTAAAGCCTAATAATGCAAGAGGGTTGGAGGAATGAGTACTTTCACTTATTCCCCTGTTTCTATTCACCGCCTTTCCCCAGCTGTTCACTCTGTTTTGTTTTTTTGTGTTTTTTTGTTTGTTTGTTTGCGTTACGCGGGCCTCTCACTGCTGTGGCCTCTCCCATTGCGGAGCACAGGCTCCGGACATGCAGGCTCAGTGGCCATGGCTCACGGGCCCAGCCGCTCCCTGGCATTTGGGACCCTCCCGCACCGGGGCACGAACCCGTGTCCCCTGCATCGGCAGGCGGACTCTCAACCACTGTGCCACCAGGGAAGGCCTGTTCACTCTGCCTTAATTCCCTAGGACTGTAGTCTCTTTATTCCAATTTATGAATAGAAAATATATCAATCTTTGTGGGAGGGGAGGTTCTTATGCAGATGTATGAACAAGGGAGGGGACCTCAGGATCTCACTACTTTTATGCAAGCCCTCACCTGTTTCCCATCTTTAGCCGTTGACTCACCTTGCCTTCATCATCATGCCTGCTGGCTCCAATCCCTGAGGCTTTCTGGGAATATGTGGCTTGAACTATCTTTTTTATCACAAGTACCCCTGTGTGCAGGCCCTTGGTGTTTATTTTTTTTCAGGAATGCTAAATCCCTTTATTTATTTCCACTACTTGTTGACAGTATTTATTCACTGTTGCCTCCTTTTTTACCGCATTAATCACTTTGTTTTTACAGGTTTATACATTCACTTTTTGTTGTTCTCACGTTAACAAAGTTTCAGTATGGGAGCAAAGGTAAATACTTTTGTCTAAACTGCCATGTGACAAATACTTTACATCGTATACAGGGCTAGTTAGGAAGGTCTAATGAGAAAAGAATACAAAAATATTATGTAAACTTCAAAATATTATAAAATCTAATGTTATTCCTACAAATATCATGCTCACCAGTGTAAAGCTTTATTTTCCTCTTTTACAAAAACCTAAAACCGTTGTTGAAATCCTGACACCGATCTGCCAGCACCTTGATCTTACACTTCCTAGCCTTCAGAACTGTAAGAAATAGTTATTTGTTGTAAGCCACCCAGTCTGTGGTACTTTTGTTGTAGTAGTCAGAAATAAGATATCTGAAAACATATTTTATAACTTATGCTAAATATAGATATATATTAAAACTACATATTTTACATTATGAATAAGTGAACAGTATAATATTTTAAACCTCAGCCAAAAAAAAAAAAAAACTAGAATAAGCTCAGGGGTCAGTGGCAGGAGATCAGGATTCTATTCCTAACTTTGCCATTTCTCTGTATAGTTTTGATGAAAAATATTTCATCATTTGTGTTTAGTTTATTAATTTTTATAAGAGGACTGGAGTGTGTGTGTGTATATATATATCTGTGTATATACATATATATATGTCTGTGTATATATATGCCCTCTTAGTTTCCTTCCTTATAGGACCAACATTCCATTTATCTATCATGTCTTGAAAATTTCAGATGATTAAGGTGAGTATACATGAGGATGATAACAGTATTGAGACTACTGGATTCATCTAGAGATTTGCCTAAATTATCCAATCATAATGCTTTTATTAAATGGTAGGTAATACAACTCAGCCCAGAAATAAATTTAGCTTTATGTGCTTTATACTCATACTATGATAATACTGATTTCCTCCCGAAGTTCATCTCTTGAGTCTCCTGAATCCCTTGGCTTCCTCCTGTCATTTTCCTACGGCTTCCTAAGCCCTTTTATTCTAATAGATGCTCTTTGCCTTAGAGAGAAACTTGGACTGCATATTAAGATTAGAGTAAATCTCCCACTGCTGTGCATGAGTTAATAACTAGAATAGGAAAAAAGACATTTCAACTGAATATACTCTAGGCAACACTAAAAACCTGGATAGAGGCCTTTTACATATTAGCCCTTTTTGAGAAAGTTGAGTGGTTTTTTGGTTTGTTTGCTTGTTTGTTTTATGAAAAAGGAAAATGACATATCTACCTATCATGATGTTTCTTTAGGACATGGATAGAGACTATCATTGAACCCATTAGTTCTCTATACTTATCTAAAATTAAGTAATGCTGAACACTTTACAGAAAATGTGAGCCATTAACTAAATATAAAAATAAATTTAAAATTTTCTTAACAGGTAGGAGACAGCTAAATATGCAAGTAATTCAATGGCTTCTTAAGTGATGGGGAAGATGTGATGCATGAAGGACACCAACTCAAGTCTCACAGCTCTAAAAAGGATGAAGAATCAACCAGAGTTAGAATATTTAACTCTAATTTCCAATTTTTTTTCTAAAATATTTAATGCAAACTAATACTATGTGAGTTGTCTGTTAGGGAAGAAATTAAAGGAAAGTCCTGACTTTCACTAAGGTATAAGCAGGACAACACAAGTGAAATACAATATGATTCCTACATTTAATTAATTTAGCAAAGCAGGAGCTCAGAGCCAGCAGAAACCATGAAAATGCTAGAGTCAGAGAATATGAAGCACAATCTTTGAGAGGACACTGCTCTGTAGGGATGCAAAAACACATGTTAAATATTAAGGGACAAAGAGACCCTACCTGGCATCTGGTTATAAGTGCAAGACTTCTGTTGTAAAAGCATTTTCCAAGGTGTTTTAAGGAACTGAGAATCCTGAGATAAAGTTAAATATTGGATATTAGTTCGACTGTCATTTTGCTTCCAAAGGGATGCTAAAATTTAGTTATTTTTTGATGAAAGTATTCATCCTTTCTTTAATCCAAAATGCTTTTATTTGTTCAGAATCAGATGTACTTTTAGAAACAGTGGGAAAAACAGTAATGCTGAATATTTTAGAAAAATGTGAGTCATTAACTAAAAGTGCAAAGATATTAAAAATTTATTTCAGTGGTAAGATTGTAATCTTATTGGAGGAGAATGCTAAGATTGCAGTTAACGCTGGGAATGAGGCTCATAAGTCCAAGCCATCGAGTTTGGAAATACCAGCCTGGGACAGTGCAGTCTTGGAATATTTGAAAGTAAATTGTTCCAAACATTCAAATATTTGAAAGTCATCATGAATTTTAGTGATCTGTTCTTCCTGAAAGGAAAAATCCTACTACTGGTAGAATAAAGAAACTGGTTGAACAACAGCCCATTGCTTAGTTATACAACTATTATCAGTTTGTTGACTATATTTCTTAAATCTGAACTTGTTTTGCATTTAATAATTATGGTCGATACAATATTAAATGTTCTCTCAGCTATATATTTACACTTTGGTAACTTGGTTTTCACTGGAGATAATTTCGTTACGTTATCATTGTTTTATCTAGACTGAGATTGTTTATAGGTCATACCTGTATTTTCCACACAACCATGTTCCTTAAATGCACTGCATAAGCAGAAGCCCATTCAAAGAAAGGGAGCCTCCCTTTCCTTTAGGCACAAACAACCTCGAGGAGCTAATCTCTTGAACATCCTCACTCTCACTGAAAGGACTGCACAGCCAAAATTCCCTCCTGGTTAGGAAAAGGGAAACAAAACCACGGTGTCTCTTCCTTCCTGATCCAAAAAAAACCTCTTCTTCCCCTCTCCTAGATTTATAATAGTACGAAAGAGGAGAGAGGGCTAGAGTGATAATTAGAGGTCACAGAACCAGCTCGTTCACCTATTAATATGCTCTCTTTTCTCAAGATTCCTTTATAATGAAGCTTTCTTGATTCCTCTCAACCTTTAACTTGCATTTCCAGGTGCCAGTGCTGGGTAAACTGTGAAAGTCCACTCAACATCTTATCCCTCCTTCATAGAGGAACTGTAACTTTTTGATAGAATATGCTGCTAGTTCATTAACATTTATTTTAAATATTGCTTATAAATAGACAATACGTGAAATTCAATTACTATCGTATATTAAGTAAACATATGATATAGTAGATATTCCAGCGTTTTGGAAACTACAACCGTTTTAAAAGATAACAATAGCCAAAATGTTAGGGAAACCACTGACCGAAACTGCCCGCCCTGGCCAGGCACCGTAGTAACCACCTGCATGAGTTACCTTACAACAGGAGGTCCTGGTAAGGAATGCGGAACTAACAAGCTTCTACAAACCAAAGAATTCGGGAAAGGTCAAAAGGAGAGAGGAGACGCCAGTCCATATGTCCTACCAACCTCCCAGAATTCTTCTCACTGGAATCCATCTTGGCTGAGTGATGTGCATGCCACCAGGAAGGACCCTGACTCAGAGTGATTGGCCAGAGACAACCCGGAAACTAACCCCATCACCATAAAACCCGAGACTGTGAGCCACGTGGCAGAGCAGTCCTCCTGGGTTCCCTTACCCTGCTGCTCTCCACGTGGGCGCCCCTTCCCAATAAAGTCTTTTGCTTTGTCAGCATGTGTCTCCTCAGATACTTCATTTACAAGTGTTAGACGAAAGCCCACTCTCAGGCCCTGGAAGGGGTCCCCCTTCCTGCAATACAAATTCCCTTGGAGAATTCTCTTTTCTTCCTTTTTCTCCTTCTGTGCTAGCTACCCTTAATTCTTCTCACACACACAGACATACACACTTTAACCCAAATACAGGACTCCACGCTGTTTTCTACTTTTTTGTTAAAAAGAAACTACTGCCAAAGGACACAAAGTAAAATATACTGTCAAAGAACTATTTCTGTAAAGACTGATTCCTCCAGAGACATATTTTAGCAGCAATTATACTATGAAGAAGGCATTAGTATAAAAAAGTCACTTTTAAATTTGCAGATGTAAAAAGAGAATATATATTCAGAAGATATTAAACTTACGTAGGTTGATTCGGGTTTCTATAAGATCTAAAACTGATGCTTTTTTGATTGGGGTCTCCATGTTTCATTAGTGTGGAGACCAATCTTATGAAGATTAACTTTAGAATAATAAAGCATATTTCCTTTACTCTATTATTATATACATATTCAGGAAATTCTAACTGGAACTTCAGATTTTATGTTAAAATATTTTCTCCAATTATCTAGAGGTACTAAATCAGAACCAGCTGAAATTCACAATTTCACAAGTTTAACTCAAATTTTATTGGCTCTAAATATGATTTAAAAGTAACTATAGGGTTTCAGCTTTTTTATTTTGTGTAAAGAGATGCCATAAACGTAACTGACACTTTTTATCTAGCAATCAAAACAACATACTTCAAACTATCCTCATGAAGAAGGACTGAGTTGAATAAGTTTTCAGGACAAAGTAATATTAAAAAATCCCATTTACTTATCTCACAATCTATACAAGGAACTAAACAAATAATTTACCTGCTAGATGACTAATTTTATTGATAAGTATCTCCCTAAAATAGAGCATTATTATTGTAGTATTTGCTATGGAGGAAGATACTGAATATATACTGTTTTTTTCTCAGACATCACCAATGGAAAGAATTTAAAATTTTACATACCTAAATATGTATAGATGTATATTTATACATATGTACATGCATGTGTATTTACATATACCTGTGTGTTTACATATATATAAATATGTATGTTTGTATATATATATGTGTGTGTGTGTGTGTATGTATATAATCAGAAACATTTACTGATAAGCTTGCCCAATTCTGACCATATAGAGTAATACCTCTATGTATTTTAAATCAGATGTCAGTGAACTTTTCATCCAAAGGCCCATATCATAAATATTCTAAGCTTTGCAGGCCATTTGGTTTCTGTGGCAACTATTGAACTCTGCCATTGTAGCATAAAAGCAGCCATAGACAGTACATAAATGAATGAATTTGCTGCACCGCAATAAAATGTTATTTACAAAAACAGGTGGTGGGCTGGATTTGGCCATGTACTAGTATCCTAGAGCTACCAAAAGAATTTCCATTTGGTGGCTTAAAACAATGGGTTATGTTCTCACAGTTCTGGAGCCTAGAGGTCTGAAATCAAAGTGTCAGTCAGCAGGGTTGACTCTTTCTGGGCACTCTGAAAGAGAATTGGTTCCACGCCTCTCTCCTAGCTTCTAGTGATTGCTGGCAATCCTGTGGGTTTCCTTGTAGATTTCTCTCTCCAATCTCAGTCTCCACTGTCACATGGTGTTCTCCCTGTGTCTCTTCTCTTCTTATAAAGATACCACTCACATTATTAGATTAGGGCCCACTCTAGTAGAAACCCTATTTCCAAATAGGATCACATTCACAAGTACCATGGGTTAGGACTCCAACACATCTTTCTGGGGAACATAATTCAACCCATAACAATTCCCTGGGCTATAGTTTCCTAACCCCTGGTTTAAATAATATATAGTTTAGGATGACTGTTAAGAGGTAGATAATAGCAGAGGAAGATAAATGTATAAGATGACCTTCCAAATACTTTATCAATGAAAATATTTCATTGCACCTTTTTTTTTAATCCAGAGCTAATAACTTCATGACTTGTCTGGTTACCTACTGTTGTATAAAAAATCACCCCAAAATGTAGCAGCTCAAAAAATGACCATTTATTCTTATGATTCTGTGGGTTGACAAGGTAGTTCTTAAACTTCTCTTGGTTTCAGGCACTGGGTATTTTAAAATGGACTCACTCACCTAGTTGGCACTTGGTGCTAGTTGCTGATTAAAAGCTCAACTTAGATAGCCAGAAGCTTCCGTTCTCTAACATGTCAGCCTCTTCATGAGGCTGCTTGGGTTTACTCAGAGGGAGATATATAGGTTCCAAGAAGGAGTGTTCCAAGATGCAAAGGCAGAACCTGTGATTGTCTTAAAATTCAGCCTTGAAAGTTACACAGCATCCCTTCCTCAATATACTATCTGTCAAAATATGTCAAAAGGTCAGCTCATAAACAAGGAAAGAAGAAACATTCTCCTTCATTTGATGGGCTAAGTTACATCTCAAAATAGAATGTGGGGTGGAAAATATGCTGACCCATCTGTAGTAGATATTCCTCATATTCAGTGTTCATATATTTTGTATAAATAAAAGTACTGTTATAATCTTCCTGCAACTAGACATCTAGTGTTTGGAAGTGGTTTAATTATTTTTGATAGAATAAATTAATAAATATATATATTGCGAGCACTTTGCATATTTGTGTGTGTACAATATTTTTAGATGCATAAGCAAAAATGTGTATTCTTCTATTATTTCCCACTACCTGCCAATCTGTCTTCTTCCACATGCAACTTCTTTGCATATATTACATTAGACTATTTAATACTTATTACATAATGAAAGGAATGCTACCATAGAAAATAGACAAAATTGACTTTTAAGTTTCAAAAGTCTTTGTCCTTAAAGGGAACTTGGAAACTTGGAGTCTGAGGACATAGAACAAATTATCCCTTCAAAAAACCAATGATAACTCAGAGGAAGGTTTCCAGCTGTCAAAGCTACAAAGAGATTTCTAAGGCTGAGAGTTTAGCTTAGGTGATTAAGTTATTTAATACTTTAATATTACATGGTACCCAGGGTTATATCACACACTCAATAAACATGTGATAAATTAATTAACTTTCCTCCAGGAAATTTGGAGAAATAAGAAATCTATAGTAAAATTTGCAAAGTGTAGACTCAAAGAGAGAAATATAAAAATTAACCCAAAACACCATATGTGCCCATACTGATCTGGAAATTTTAGGCAAAAGTACAATGCGTTGATTTGAATTGCATGGAACAGTGTTTCTTATATCTGTGTTTTCTTACCTCCACAAAATCCTTGAGTCTTTATATTTGTTTAATTTTTTATATTGTAATGTTAATCTAAAAATTAATATAAGCACATTCTGAATCATCTGGATAATCACCCTAAAACTGAATACTCAATTTTATTTTATTGACCAAAATTTTGTTTTTTCAACTGTCATTTGACATTTTACTGTGCAGTGTATGAATAAAAAGTTGCTATTTTAATAGAGATATATAAAGGAACGATTGAGAAATCATACTGCAAGTTAGTAAAGACGTGTCAAATTCAAAAGAACGTGTGTTACTGTACTCTAGACTATGCTATATATACCTTTCAAGCAAACGTAGTGTATGAGCACAATATTTCTTTGAAGTAAGTTTATTAGTAAGTACAGTTGTAAATCAACAGAGAAAATTTTTCCAATTTTTTTTCAGAATTATATTTCTGGCATGTGTTAGTAAACAGATTGAAGATAATGGACCTCAATTTAAAATTATCTTTTAAAATCAAAGTAATAATTTTCTGAATTATGTATGATCCATGTCCTAAGAACAAAAGCAGCAAATCTATAAGGGAAACACAAAATATAAAATTCATACTTTACTACTAAACTGATATAATTCTTAAGCATCTATACAATTTTAAATTATTTTAAATCTATTAAATTGATGTTTTAATTTGAACTGTATTGGTTTGTTAAAGTTTTATGTATGTTGCAAATATTATGGTTTGTATTAATATATTAAAAAGCGAGGTAGAATATCTCATTCCATATTGTAAATGTTTCTATAGTATAAATTTTTATTTAGCTGTTTAATTCAGTCCTCATGATTTTTTTTCTTGAGAACATTTCAAGTTTGAGATAAAACCATTCTAGATGATTTCAACTATTGACATTATTTAGCATTTGTAGTTGGTTTTCTCCTCTTAATTTCAGGCACACATATTGCTATGCTCATCTCCCAAATTTGTGTAAGTAATTAGATAGACAATAATTAGCTATTTGCTAAACATCTTATTACAATTATGCCAATAACTAAATTGCCACTCAAAGTTGGCAAGCTATATGCACTCGTATGTTGAGATGTTAGTATTCTGTTCTATTTGGGAAACCATATTAATGAAGAAGATACTGTTATGTGGAGACTATTAATTGCCTTGATCACATGAATGATGGATGGTTACTTTTGGATGTGTTAAAATATTAATACCTTTGTAAAAAGACCAAAGTTATTCATTTTATTTAATTGCTTATTAATTTTTATTCTCAGTAATGTTAGTCATGTAGTAAGTAAAATGTCAGATTTTCCAGCATCTTTGACTAGATATTTGACCTTTATTCATTAATGGCTTTCAAGCTTACTGGTTCAAATGACTATCATATTAAGAATCCAAAGAGCTTCACTATCTATCATTACACTGAAATTAAATGTTGTATGATTTATGTAAATACATTCAAAAGGAAAAAATATTATACATTTTTTCTCCTAAAAGCAATTTCTATGAAATAGTTAATAGCATTCCAGTTGGTTTGCTGACAATGCAGATATAATTACTGCTTTAAAAAAGAAAAAAAAAAAAAGAATGGAATCTACATGTTCTTAAATATTTAATGAAAGCCTGTCATATTAGTGATGTTTGCTATTCAAAAATTATTGATAATTGCATACTGGCTTTAAATTGTGTTTTGGAACACCATGAAACTTTGTGCTCACTGCTATGTATTTGTTCCACAGAAAAATAAATCTTTCAACAAAAGAGCAGAAAAAAAGACTACTATGTGACTTGATTTTTCTAAAGTCACATAAATTTTAACTATAAGATTATATTCAAATTTGTGTGATAAGACATATACTTAACACCATTTTGAAATAATCTGTACCATCTATTTGTGTATCTGGTACTATTACAATATATGATCAATGGCATATAGCAGTAAGACTCCACAGTTCCTTATGCTAGCAGTTCTCAAACATTTTGTTTCCAGGACCACTTTATACTCTTAAAAGTTGTTGAGGGCCCCAACGAACTTTAGTTATTTAGGTATGTGTGTATCTTTTTCACATATATTCACATACATATTTTTCATATTAAAAATAAAAACAGAAATTTAAATGTATTAATATGTATTGAGTTTAATTACTAATTGAATAATGATAGTAAATACACTGCTATTAATCAATTTTTAAATTTAAGAAAAATAAATGTATATGTGCAAACTACTTTTTCTATATGTCCGCTATGACTGACATACAAAAGGCTGTAGGTATTTAATGTATGCAACTTGATGAGTTTATAGATAATATACATTTGTGAAGCCATCACCACGAAAACATTTACTTCATCTCCAAAATTTTCCTCCTATCTGCTTTATTTACTATTATTATTATCCAATGATAATTATTTAACAAAAGATTTACCCTCTTAGCAATTTTTAATGTGTACATTAACTGTAAGCATTATGCTGTACAGTAGATTTCTAAGATGTATTTTTCTTGCATAACCAAAACTTTGTACCATTTGACTAATACCTTCTCATTTCCCTTGCCCCATCCCAGCCCCTAGCAACCACCATTCCATTTTTTGCTTTTATGAGTTTGACATTTTTAGATCCTTCACATATGTGGTATCAAGCATTGTCATTCTGTTCCTGGTTTATATTACTTAGTAATTCTCCAGTTTCATCCATGGTGTTGCAAATGGCAGGATTTCTTTCTTTTTTAAGGCTGAATAATATTCCATTACATATATGCATATTTATGTACATTTTCTTTATCCATTCATTCACCAGTGGGCATTTAGGTTACTTCCATATCTTGACCATTGTGAATAATGCTGCAATGAATATGAGAGTGCAGGTGTCTCTTTGAGATCCTGATTTCAATTTCTTTGGATATATACCCAGAAAAGAGATTGCTGGATCATATAGTAGTTCTCTTTTTAACATTTGGAGGATTCACCATACTGCATCCCATAGCTGCACTGATTAACATTCCCACCAACTATGCTTGAGGGTTCCCTTTCCTTCCACATCCTTGCCAACAGTTATATTTCATTTTTTTTAGGACAGCCATCCTAACTGGTGTAAGATGATATCTCATTGTAATTTTGATTTGCATTTCCTTGATAATTGATGATTTTGAGCATCTTTTCATATACCTGTTGGCCATCTGTATGTCTTCTTTGTAGAAATATCTATTCAGGCCCTTACCCATTTTTAAAGTAGGTATTTGGTTTTTGGCTGTTGGGTTGTAGGAGTTCCCTATATATTTTGGATATTAACCCTTTATCAGATATAAGGTTTGCAAAAATTTTCTACCATTCCACAGGTTGGTGTTCATTTTGTGGTTTCCTCTGCTATACAGAAGTTTTTAATTTGATGTAGTCCTACTTATCTATTTTTGTTTCTGATGCCTATGTTTTTGGTTTCATATCAATAATAAAACCAATGTCAAGAACCTTTCCCATGTTTTCATCAAAAAGGTTTATGGTTTTAGGTCTTGCTTTTAAGTATTTTGAGTTGATTTTTGTGTATGGTGTCAGATAAGGGTCTAAGTTCATTTTTTTTGCATGGATATGCATTCTTTTGTTGATATCCAGTTTTCTCAACACCATTTATTGAAGAGATTATTCTTTCACTATTGTGTATTCTTGTATCAACTTTTAAAAATCTTTGTGGAAGATCTGTTGATTGTATATGCATGGGTTTATTTCTGGGCTCTCTATTCTGTTCAATTGGTCTCTGTCGGTTTTTTATGCCAATACCACAGTATTTTGATTACTATAGCTTTGTAATATATTTTGAAACCAGGAAGTGTGATGCCTCTAGCTTTGTTCTTGCTTAAAATTATTTTCACTCTTAAGGGTCTTTTGTGGTTCCTATTAAATTTTAGAATTGTTATTTCTATGTCTGTAAAAAATGCCATTGGAATTTGATAAGGATTGCACTGAATCTGGAGATCACTTTTGTTAATATGGATATCTAGCTTTCCATGAACTAAGCAGCTAATATAGCTCACAACTCAAACAAACACACAAGTGCTTTACTAGATCCAACCATCATTTTGGGGTATGAATAATAAGTGTGTTATGTGCACTTCTCATTTCATCACTCACTCAGAACATTCTTTCGTGAAGCTAGCAATTATCCTTTTGTTTTATTCTGTGTGGGCTTGGCAGTGAAGAATACAGCTACTACTAAGTTGGATGTCATCTTTAAGACAATCAGCTTTCTAATTCAAGAGCAATAATTATCCTTTAATATATTTAACTATTCTTTAACAATATTTCAGCATTATACTTTTGAATGTACAGATTAAGAAGATAGTTTCTAAAATTTATTCCTAAGTAGTTTATGGCTTCTAGTGATGTTTAATTTGTATTTCTATGAAATTTCATTTTTTACATACACATTTTATCTTTAAATATTAAAAATCTTGTTTTTAAATTTTATCTTTATCACTTTATTACACTATCTGGGACCTCTAGCACATGATTTGATAAAATTGTTGATATCAGGTATATTTTTATTCCTGATTCAGGAAAAACTCTCAATAAATCATATTAATATATATTCTCTAGGTTTTTGCTATAATTTAAAACATTAAGAAAATTATCCTCCATCCTTATTTTTCCATTTCTGTAAAACTTCAAATCAGTGTTAAAATTTGTCAAAAATTTTTTCTGGATCTATTAAGATGTCAACATTAATTTTTACATTTTTCCTGTGTTAATGCAGTGAATGAGTATACTAGATATGATTTTTGAATGCTATTCACTTCACAATAAACCTTGGTCAAAGACCTATTGTTTTATACCTCTAATTTGTTTTGATAATATTTTGATTAGAAGTTTTGTATCTATGTTCATGAAAAAAATGGATTTTTAAATAATTCTCTGTGGTAAAATCATTGTCAAATTTTTAGTTAAAGTTATAGTTGCTTCATATAACTAGTTGGAAAGTGTTCAGTTTTTATTCTTTGGAATAATTATTTTAAATTGATATAAAATGTGCCTTAAATACTTAGAAGTATTCACTATTGATGGCATCTAGGACAGTATATAGTTATTTTTCGTGAATTTTATATGTGCAGTCAAGAATATATTGTCATTTTTTTTTCTAAAATGCAATGTTCTTTGTATTTTCATTAGGTCACTTTGATCAAATGGTTTTTCAATTCTTTTATACCTTGACTAATGTATCATCTGCTTGCTTTGTTAACTACTGAGAGATGTTAAAGCTTCCCAATATGATTATAGATTTCTTTATTTCTCTTTTAGTTCTGTCAATTCTGCTATATCTATTTTTCTAGCTTCACTGAGATATGAGTTATATACAATAAACTGTACCAATTTAAAGTGTACAATTTGATATTATTTGACATGTGTATACGTCTACAAAACCATCACCAAAATCAAGATCATGAACACATAGCTCACCCCCCATATCTCCTCTTGTTCCTTTGTGATCTCTATCTCTCACCTCTCCTCATCTCCCCAGTCCAATTCTGCAAGCAACCACCCACCTGCTTTCTGTCACTATAGATTTCTTTGCAATTTACTAGAGATTTATATAAAATAAATCATATCATGATATATACTCTTTTATATAAAAGAGGTATAAACTGTTTATAATTCACTTAGTCATACAAACTTAAAATTATGCCACTGATTTTAGTTATTTGTTAGAATTCTTTTACTATATCTTAAATATACATTTTTTGTTTTATAACTTCAAACTTAATTTAACTTGTCATAAATCATCCTACCAAAAGCTCAAAGAACTCTCCAAAATATGTATATGTACACTTTACAGAAAATATTTTCTTTATACATGATATTCTTAGGAAATTATTACATATGGGCATAATTCATCATATCACTTATCACCGTGAGATTTAAAAGACAAATTAAAACTGAAATATAAGAAAACTATGAGGGTTATTTTCCTTTAACGTTAAGCACTTTTCTAAAGAATTATTTTCTTCTCAGTAAGAAAAATATTTTTTTAAGTTCTTAATTCTTTGTGAATAAAGAATTTGTGAAGAAAAACTGGAAACAGTGATGATAACAGTACTGGAAATACAAACCCCTGTACTCTATTTTCAGCATAGATTCGACTGCAAATCCACTACTTCAGTTGCAATTTTACCTTTTATAATTGGGACTTGGAGAACACTTCACTTATCTTTCAATTAAATGCACAACAGAGAATTTTTTTCTTTTTCCAGAATTTCTTACATGGAGTGTACTTTATTATGCTTTTTAATGTCCTATCTGTCCTCTAAAGTTTTTATATCAAGGTTAAATTGAATACTTTTGTAAAAACGTTGGCTTATGTAGTGAAGCTGAATCCACACTAGTAAACAATAAAGCCAAAATAAATTTTATAAAATGAGCTGGTTCAAGATATGAACATATGAGTAAAACTCTTCATCAGTAAAGAAAAGAAAATTTAAACTAACATAAAATACAAATGGTTTTTGGAAGCAGAATTTAAAGCAAACTAAGGTAATGTTTATTCAAATAATGAGTTTTTTAAATGGGTCAACTGAATACTATTGCAAATTGTACAGAAAGTTTCTAAAGTTTCACAGGAAATGTCAACTTATTGACAATCACTAAATTAATTTGTCTACTTTATGCCTGGACTTGAATTGTTCAATTAAGTAATTTGAATGAATGAGCCAGCATCTGGTCAATAATGAGGAACTGAAGGTTAGACGTGATGTTTAGAGGAGTGGCTTTCCTTGGACATCCTTTCCAATAACCACTGAAAATGCAGCTTTGTTTAAATACTAGAAACTGTTCTCTGAAATCAATGGACTAAGTGATGAAACTGTCACAAGATTTAAGGGATCCATAATCATATCAGAAGTAATTATTCCATCTTAATGACTTTTCCCAACCAACTTCTCCTTCTAGTGACTGCATTTTAGGGTCATGGAAGAAAAATTATGTTCATATATGCATATTTTGCATGGGTTAATTTGTTTTATACTATATGAGGAGAAAAGTGAAGAGAAGACATCATTATTTTTTAGACATTTAGGCAATTCATAGCAATGAGAAAAAATGCAACACCAGTGCTAAGACAAAACAATCACAAGTGTGTAAATGAAAATGCATTCTTCGAAAATGCTAATATTCTGGCCTGTAAAACTCTTAAAAAGTTGCTTTACAAACTGTTTCTCTCTTAAATAATTTCACTGTTACCTCTCTCCAAAGGGTATTTACATTTTAAGTACCTTCTATAATTATGTAGGAATGTGTTTGCATCCTATAATCATCAAGAGGGATATGTAGAAACATAGCTATTGAGTTGCAAGAGTTTCTTAATAGAAATCTGAGCAACACAAATTGTAATAGGAGAGAGAGGAGCTTCCATGGCTCACACTAAAAGCTCATGTGTATGTAGAAAATGAATAAAATGTCCATGATGTTTTAAATATGAACTATTTCAAAACACAATGATTTCTGTTAAATATGAACTATATGACTACATCCCCAATCCTCCATTCCATTTGGGAAATCCAACAGAGATTTTAATAGCATTAACACAAATTTTAATTAGGAGAAAAGTCATAAGGCTTAAGAGGTGCCCATCATATTCTGGTGTCTAACTTTGTTTCTTAAAGTTATTGACTCTTTCCATCATTATTTAGTAATGAGTTAATTTGACCTTAAAATAAATATTCTAATAAATGCTTGTCAACTACTAGATCCTAGGAAAATAAATTTTAAAAATATGACAAAATGCCTGACTTCACTGAGATTTCATAAATAAGAAAGCAAATATATAGTACCTTTTAAATAGTTTTGTATTCAGTAGGAGAATCACAGCATGATAAGGGGTATGGAACTGTAAATGACAAAGTATAGTACTTCAGTGATGGTATGAACTGAATATTTGTGTTTTCCTAAATCCATATGTTGAAGTCCTAACCTCCAGTGTAGCTGTATTTGGAGATGGGGCCTCAAAGGAAGTAATCAAGATTAAATGAAGTCATTAGGGTGGGGTCTTGATTCAAAAGAATTACTGTCATTATGAGACACCAGATAATTTGTGAGTGCTCTCTCTCTCTCTCTTGCTCGCTCTCTCTCTCTCTCTCTCTCTCTCTCTCTCTCTCTATGTGCAGGCACTGAGGAAAGGCCCTGATCTACAAGTCATGAAGAGATTCCACACTAGAAATCGAATTTGCCGGTACCTTGAATCTGGACTTCCCAGACTCCAGGACTGTGAGAAAATATGTTGTTTAAATATGTTGTTCTGTTGTTTAAGCCATCCAGTCTTGTGGTATTCTGTTTTTGCAGCCTGGGCAGACAAAGACAAGTGGTAAGAAGACCTCTCTCTGAGATAAACATTACATATATTTCTTATATGAATAAAGATATAATAACGTGAAGAAATGAGCCAGTTAGGAGATGAGGAAGTTGGGCAGAATTTCATGTAAAGGAGACAATAATGGTAAGGTTTTAAAGCATGAATCAGATTGGTAGGTTTGACAGAGATTAAGAGGTGCCATGCAGCTCATCTGGAATGTACCAGGGAAACATGGGTGGAAATTAGAAAAACTGGCAGGGGTCAAATCATATAAGATCTACCTTCTAAAAACATTACAAGGATTTTGTATTTGATTCCAAGGATGATATGAAGCTCTTGGAATGATCTGAACACAGTAGAGACCTGATGAGTTTGTTTTTGGAAGATCACTATAGCAGTTGTAATTATGAATAGGCTTGTGTGGATTCAAGGAGACTGATAAAGAAAATTCTGAAATATCAGGTTGGCCAAAAAGTTTGGGTTTTCCGTCACATCTTAAGCAAAAATCCGAATGAACTTTTTGGCCAACCCAACTTCATGTCATCTTAAATATTCCATTAGGCCAAGTGGCAAAAGAAATAATTGAAACTCATTTGAGCAGAATGTTGAGATTTATGGAGAAAGAGCAGTGGTGTCTTAAGTTAATAAGAAGTCTTTCTAGCATATTTTAAAGATAAAAACCTAATGTATCAACTTTAATGAATAATTTGTTCTGAATTCAGTGCTCTATCCAGTGTTAAGGCAGAGATAAAAGATACATATAGAGATATTTAATACATATCTATATATCTCTATAAACATATATATGTAATTTTATAATAAAATATATATGTAGTGGAGAGAGATAAATAAATCACAGAATTAGGTATTTATTTTATGGATATATCCATAAAAATGGTATTATGACTTGGATAACATGACTTTAGGAGATATAAGATCTTAGATTTCTGCAGTATAATGATAGGTTTATTCCACAGAAATAGGAGAGAGGGAGAAATCCTCAATTCTAACTTTTTAGAAATAGCATCAGGACATAAGAAAGCTATTATCAGATAAAAAAGAAAGAGAGGATGAAAATTTTGAGTAACGAAAAGTTAAAGTGAATTACTTTCTTTAATACAATGTGATTTTTAAAAATATTAATTTATCAATGAAGGGAAAAGGATAACCACCAGCTTTTTGAAATTCATTTGAACATGATGAGCTCACCACAGACCTAAGATAAGAAGATCTATATTCATTTTCAAGCATATAAGTAATAGGAAATAGGTAATGACACACTTAAACAATGAAACATATCTTGTCTAATTGAATATAGATTTAATTCTTCAATGGAAAAGGAAGACAGATGGCATTATTAAAACAGTTTCAGTAATAAGTAGATTTCCAAAGATGAGGATGTATTTTAGACACAGAAATCAAAACAGAAAGTCCTTCGCAAAAGGAGACTAGATAAACTTGTTCAGACACTACAAACAGGAACGTGTTGCAAAAACTCTTTACATATTACAAATTCTTCAGTGTCTTATGAAGAAGACTGCTTGCACCAGTAACCTTTCTTCATACCCATTTAAGAGTTGATGACAATTTGTCCTTGAAATGTTCATATCTTTCAGAAGAGCCTAGGATATACCATAGTAACAAATTCACACTCTCATCTCAATAGCTTACATGAAAAATAATCTCACTCAGGGTTCACGCCAGTGCAAGGACTCTACATAAGCACCCAGGGATCCAGACTCATAGAACCTCCACAAACATTAACTGTACAATTTTAAATGTATGCTATTCTCCACTTAAAGTTTATCTCAGTGTTAAATAAGTAGGGATTTATAAATATTCATAGAAATGACAAAAATTATATGAGAGATCAGTAAATTATCCAGCTATATGATGCTCTCTGACTGCTTACTGTGTACAGTTTACTTGAGGCCTGGTCATAGACCTTTTAGACTGATGGAAGCACCAACTTGATTTTGCCTGTCATCTTCCTTTTAGGCTGGTAAAGTAAATTGGCTGATAACTTAGTTTTGATTTTTCAAAAGGCATTTTTGGTACATAGGTCTTTTTACGGAGATGAATAAAAACTTGATTAATCTGAAGAATAAAAGAGGATGACTTCTATCAAAATATTTATAAATTGTTAGGAAGACTAGTGTTTTTACTCTATCATTATAAATTGCATAATGCAATAATTTCACCACACTGACCAAAAGCAAGGTTCGTATGACTCACACAGTTGGTATGGAGTAATCAAAACTCACCTTGGATACAAAAGGAAAATTTATAAGTGAATCAATTATAATATCCAATATTAAGTCAACCCCATATCATTTGCAGGATTGTTCTGAGAAAACAATTCATAAAGGAAGTGAGTATGACGTTTTCTGACCCTGAAGGAGTTAAAAAAGAGAAACTATCCTGATGGCCTTAAGCCAACTCATTCTCAGCCCTATACCTTGGTTACAGGTAGTCCTATTTAGCGGATACAATTATTTATTCAAGAGAGTTTAAATCCATCTATTTCTTGGGCTGATAGCAGGAATAGCTATAATTCAGGGAAAAAAAAACATCCAACTATTTTTTCTAAAAAAATTATATATATTAAGTAAATATGTTTAAAAGAAACAAATATGCATACATAGAGAAAAAAGCAGTACATATATTAACTATAACTTCCTTCTCAATGCTTTAAAAATACAAATTCTTAATTTATAATGTAAATCTTACATAAATATTTGAGCTGCACATTACTTGAAATATATGAGGCTATAGGTTATTAATGTTATGTATTGCTCAGAATCCTTTATAATTCTTATCACTTTGTGCATGTAAATAAAACTTATTTACTGGAAGTTATCCCTCTTCGAGAATTGTTTCTCAGTTGTTCCTTATCTGAAAATGAATAAGTTTCTCTCAATATACTTGGAGATGGCTGGATTCAGAAAGAATCACTCACATTAGCCAAACTTAAGTAAGATGAATGAATTATTCAGAATATCAACTACCTGAATGTAAATGAGAAACAGAACTATTAAAAAGATTGGATCATTCATACCTTTCTTACGAGATAAGGTAGTAATGTCTATTTTGCTTTTCAGTATTCCCTAGACATAGTATATGATAGCATGTTCATATTCTAGATTCTAATAAAGGCCATTTAGCATATTTTCCTAAATTTTAGTTGATAAAAATATATTTGGGATTTTAATGTCAATTTGGAAATATAGTTTAAAAATAAATTATATATATACATATAATCAATTAGACAAATGGATATTAAATTATAAATTACAATTTTTGTTTGCTTATTTGAAAATAAATATGAATATGGGTATTAAGACTGACATGTAATTGTGTCATTTCTCTTGATTATTCATCACTTAAAATTACCTTCCAACTTGCACATTTTCTCATAATATTTTAAAATATATTTAGTGTTCATCAGATTTTTTTAAGCATAAAGTAAGCTGAAGGATGTTCATTAACAAGGAATTCTATTACATCCTTACACCCACAAAACAAATATTTGTTGAGCAACTACCAGGCATTAGTCATAATTACTGGCATGGGGTTACAATTTTGAATAAAACCAAATGTTTACTTTCAAGTAGTACACATTCTATTGGAGAAGATGGACAATAAGCAAGAAAGTATATAAAATATCTTGACATGTAATGTTAAGTTCCATTCTCTTTACAAAGAAAATAAAGTGGGATAAGGTCACTAGAGAATTCCTGATGACTGTGAAAAGGGTTATGTTTTTTATCCCAGCAGTGGTCAAGAAATGTCATTCTATTAACATGACATTCAGTGGAGATAAGAAGAAAGTAAAAAAATTAGACATGCAGCTATCTAGGGGAAAAGGTAAAAGACAATGATAATAAATGGTCTCCAATGATAGAAAAAGCACACTGTTAAATGGATGTACAATAAATTATTTGACAGTTCTGTTACACAAAAATATGGATGTTTAAAGTGCTTCCATTTTCCCAGTAGGAAAGAATGGATAATGACCATCTTTGAAAAACTCATCTATGATTATTTCCTCAAACTAGATTTTGGGATGTGGAATATGAAAAGTTATTATTACCTCATCAATGGGGAAATTTTTTTTTTACTTTTTAAAAGGTTGTAAAGAAAATTTTTAAAATTCACACTCCCACTATCATTGTTTGGCTCTTCATTTCACTGAATTTTAGTCAGTGTTGATTATTACTGAATGCTACTTTTTTCTGCTTTAAGTGGCATTGTTATGAAAAGCAAAAAATGGAAAACAATACAATTTTTCTGATTTCTGATAACATTAATTGGTTTACCTCTGTGAGTTATCTGTGTTTCAAAAACTTTCAGAGTTTATTAATATAGTAAAAAAATCAGTTTGCTCTTGCAGGAAAGTGGCCAAGATGGCAGAGTAGGAAAATCCTGAACTCACCTCCTACCCCGGATACACTAAAATTAAAACTACTTTTAAAGCAACTATCTATGAGAATAACCTGAAGACTGTCAGGAAAGATTTTCCATAACTAAATACAGAAAGAAGGAACCACATCAAGATAGGTAGGAGGGGTAGAGACACAGTACATTCAGGACTAACACCTCCAGGTCAGCAACCCACAAACGGGAGGAATACTACAACTTTAGAAGTCCTCCCCAAGAAGCAAGGATTCCAAGCTGCATATCGGGCTCCCCAACCTGGGAGTCTGACACCAGAAAGATGAGCAGATAGAATGCCTGGCTTTGAAAATCAGCAGGGCTTACATTCGGGAGATCCAGAAGGCTATAGGAAACACAGACCCTCTTCTTAAAGGGTGCATGCAAACTCTCATATGCTCCAAGATTCAGTACAGAGGCACTAGTTTGAAAAGAGTCTGAGTCAGATCCACTTGCTGATCTTGGAGAACCTTTCAGAGAGGCAGGAGGCAACTGGAACTCCCCCTAGCTGTAGAGATGCTGGCAGCAGCTGATACCAGAAACTTGTTCTACAGCAATAACACTGGTGCTGGCAAGTGCCATTTTGGAATCTTCTGTTGGCCAATTAGCACCAGAGACCTGGCCCTACCCACCCACCCAGGACCAGCTCCGAGCCCCTCGAGGCTGTACAGACAGTGCACAGGGATCCAGCCCCAGTCTCCAGTGGGCTGACACCAGCCCTGAGACTCCCAGGCTGTGAAGACAGCCAGCCACTTGGGGAACCAGCGTTGCCCACCCACCAGCTGAATGGCAGCAACTCCACATCTCCTGGGCCATACAGACAGCCGTGTGGGGACTCAGCTCCTACCCACCAGCAGGCCAGCACCAGCCTAGGGCCACCTGGGCCATAAGCCAACTGTGTAGGAAGCCAACCACACCCTCCAATGACCCCACAGCCACCATACAAGGCACAGCCTTACAGCCAACAGGACCAGGAGCCAGCCCTGCCTACCAGCCCAAAGTAGTCAGCCTGGCCACAACAGAAGGGTACATTCAGTCCACATAGGAGGCATCCTAGGAATACAGCTCTGGTGACCAGAGGGGAGTGTGCTACTGGGCCCCATTGGACATCTCCTACGTAAGGCCACTTCTCCAAGATTGGGAAATGTAACTGATCTACTTAATATATAGAAATAAACACAGAATTAGGAAAAATGAGGAGACAGAGGAATATGTTCTAAATGACAACAAAAAAAGACAAACCTTGGAAAAAGAACTAGATGAAGTGGAATAAGCAATATACCTCATAAGCATACAAAGTAATGATGATCAAGGTGTGCAACAAACTCAAGGATGCATGGATCAACCCAGTGAGAATATCAACAAAGACAGAAAATATAAAGAAGAATCAAACAGAGCTGAAGAATACACTAACTGAAAAAAAAAAAAAAACTAAAAGGAATCAATAGTACATCATATAATACAGAGGAACAGAACAGTAATCTGGAACACAGAGTAGTGGAAATCACCCAAGCTGAACAGAAAAAAGAATTTTAAAAAATAAGGATAGTTTAAGAACCCTCTTAGACAATATCAAGTGTAATAACATTCATATTATAGAGGTCCCAGAAGGAGTAGAGAAAGAGAAAGGAATAGAGAACTTATTTAAAGAGATAATAGCTGAAAACTTCCCTAATCTGGGAAAGGAAACAGACATCCAAGTCCAGGAAGCCATTACATGGATAAGCAATAACATGGATGGACCTAGAGTATATTATCCTTAGTGAAGAGAGTCAGAGAAAGACAAATACTGTATAGTCCACTTATATATAGAATCTAAAAAACAAAGCAAATGAGCAAACAAAAGAAAACAACAGAATCAGATACAGTGAACAAGCAGGTGGTTGCCAGAAGAGAGGGGGATGGAAGGAGGAGAGAAGCAGTTGAGGGATTTCCAGTTACAAAATAAGTGAATCATGGGTATAAAATGTACAGTGTGGAGAATAGTCAATAATTATGTAATATCTGTCTGTAGATACAAATGTTAACTAGACTTATGGTGGTGATAATTCTGAAATATGTAGATATAGTGAATCACTAAGTTGTGCACCAAGAACTAACATAGTGTTGTAAGTCAATTATATTTCAAAAACAAACAAACAAAAAAACTCATAGAAAAAGAGATCAGATTTGTGGTTACTAGAGGGTGGAGGAAGGGGTGATTGAATGAAGGTAGTCAAAAGGAACAAACTTCCAGTTTTAAGATAAATAAGTACCAGGGATATAATGTACATGATAAATAGAATTAACCCTGCTGTACGTTATATATGAAAGTTGTTAAAAGATTAAATCCTAAGAGTTCTCACCACAAGGAAAATAAAATTTCTATTTCTTTTATTTTGTATCTATATGAGATGTTGGATACTTAACTAAACGTATTGTGGTAATCATATCATGATGTATGTAAATCAAATCATTATGCTTCACACCTTAAAGTTATACAGTGCTTTATGTCAATTATATCTCAATAAAACTGGAAGAAAAACAAAACAATTGTAATATGGGAGAAGACTAGGTGATTCTCTGATTACTGATAATATAATAATAGTGATGATGATATTATGAAAATATCTTCCATCTGTTCACGCTACCCAAGACTGTGTCAAGTTAAACTTGCGATTTCATCCTTAGTAAGTAAAAATACTACATAGGTAAAGAGATTTGTTTTAGTCTCCCAGGAATAAAAAACAATAGTATCAACGGATCTATCTGTTCACAGGAACTAAAAATGTTTTCAAATAACTAATACTGATTTGTAACATCAGCTACCTTGGGTGGTAACAGATAAACACTTTTTGAGATGTTCACGCCTTTCATTTTCTTCTGATGCTTAAATAAATACACACCTTTAATGTTTATTTTTGCCAATACATTTCAATATCTTAATTCAGATTGTGTTTTTCCACTCAAAGAGTTTTAGAACTTGATTTACTTGTATCCTTTATTAATCATACCTGGAGGCACTGTCAAAGGTTACCTTGGTACTCCTCAAACTCTGTTGAACACTTTCTGGTTACTTAGCATTAGATTTAATATGATTATTTCAGTTTGATTAGAAGACTGCCTTAGGAATCACCCATATCTTTTTGCTGCTCACCATAATTAAAATTAATCAGATCATTCCTTTTCATGGTCTTGAGATTTAATATGAAATATGTTGGAGGCTTGGGATTCTCTATGAGGAAAACTCTCATTATTACATTTTGTCCCCTTTGGGAAGATGAAATATATTTTTTGGAACAACTCAAACTTTTCAATTAATAGAAAGTATAATAGTAAACATTACACAGTTTTGGTGTCAATCCTGGGCTTAAGTTCAGGATCCCTAGACAAATATTACAGAAAGAAATGTCTTACATGCTGATAATCTATATAACGATGTAACATATATTCAAATTTACTATATAAAAATATAAATTCTTATTTATCTAAATTAGACTGCTTCAATGGATTTTTGGAATTGGAAGCCCTTGTTAGATAATATGCAATTTAAGATACTGAAACACTTTAAATCTAGTGCTAATCCTTTAATGTAACTGAAAAGATTTTGGTCTTTGTGAAGACAACAAACTATTTATTTTTAAAAAATTAAGCTCATGCTAGGGAATGCACAACAAATTTAGCAACCAGAGAATGTTTATATATTACCATATAAAGAGTAGTATCGAAATCTATGCAGGACTCACCTTGGTGTGCCTCCAGCTAGTCATTTCTTATCTCTGGAACACTGAAGAAACCCTTATAAATTGGATACTAAGTTTATCTTCTATTCCAATCCCTACTGCAGACTCTTTTTTTCTTGTATTATAGCTAAAATTCTTTACTCCTAAACCTGACTTTTCCCATTTTTGCTATTTGGCTTTGCTCCAGGACTGTCTATGGTATATGGAAAAAAACAACAAATCTAGAGTATTAGTTTGTTCACCATTTGCTAATGAGAGTAATATTGAAATCTTTCTGAAGTTATTATATCTCTAATTGTTCAAACTGAAGGTCATTAGAAAGGTCCTGAATTTGAGATCTTAAAATAAGTACCAATAGGGTTTACTTCATTGTATAGAAATCTTTTCCTTTCAGAATGTCTGCTATATGAACTGAACTCATTCAGAGAAATAACAATGCTAAAAATAATAACTGATATTTACTGAGAGCTTCATAAGTGCTGAGCAAAGGTATCAGCTTTTTCACTTCACACTCTCACCCTCTTAGTTGTTATTTATGACCCAATTTTACCGATGGGAAAAGTTAGATACAGAGAGATTAAGTGGCTGACCCATGTCTCTCAGATCCATGCTACTGACTTTAAAATAAAACGTGTCGAAGTGGTCATTATGCCATGATGGTAACTTTAAACAAAACCTTAAAATTAGGGACAGAAGTTATACAATATATCCCCTAATTGTTTGGGTTGTTACATTTGGAAATGTCATCGCAGTACCTTGACCTTTCCTGCCTCATGGCTCTTGTCCTCTACTCTGCTTCAACCATTTACTAGATGCATAAACTAGAGAGGTCTGTATCCATAACTCCACCATCTTCATTGCAAGCGTTCCAGTCTCCAACCAACACTTCTTAACTTTACAGGTTACTCCTGCTAGTATCCCGTCTCCAAAATTCTTCTGACCTTCTAGGACTAAAAGTACACTTATTATACCAACTTTTCACTATTGCTTAACTAATTCATATCATTACTTCTCTTCCTTCCAAGTGAAATCTCATAGTCCACTGTTAAATTATTCCCTTCACTATATCCTCAACTCCTTTGCCAGTGTCTACTTTCATCACACCTACCTGGCCTAACCTCAAAACCACTGAATTTCCACCCTCTTCCTACTCTTCACCTGCATGTGTATTGCATTGGATAATGTGCCTAAATTGAGGTAACGAAACCGAAGCCCTACACTAAACAAAAAGGAACTCACAAACATGCCAACTACCCTCACTGAAAACTGATAAACACTTCAGGTTATTCTAAGTGCTGCCCAGTAACCATTCTATATCTTCCCAGCCTACTAATTCACATGAATGTTTCACACCTTCTCATACATATCCAAACGTCAAGCATCTTTCTACTGTAAGCTGTGAACCTTGTAATTCCATGTTCACAGTACTGCCTTTGTTCTCAGTTGCATCTGTGACAATATTTTCTTCCTTCTTTCTTGTTACTGCTCCAGAAGTATGTTCACTTTTGCAATAAACATGATCCTTTTCCATTTACCAAAGAATCTCTCCTGCGCATCTATTATGTATGTGTAATTTTGCTCACCTTAATTCTTTTCTCTGGACCCACATCACTTTTTCTGATCCCCTTCCAATTCCTCTCTTCCCACTCTTGCATCAGCTATTTGAAGCATACACTTAACTCATAACTTCACCTAAACTGTTCCTTTCAAGGTTACCAGTGATCTCAATGTTGTTAAATCTAATTGTCTATTCTCAGTCATCTTACTTGGTCAGCAGCAATTAACACAATTGATTACCTGATTTTTTTTTCAATTTGGCCAAGGGACATTCCACTCTGATTATATTCCTGCTTCATTAATCATTCCTCTCAGTGACTTTTTCTACTTCCTTCTTATCTCTTGATCTTTAAATGTTGGAATTCCCTGGGGCTTTAAATTTTAGACCTCTTGTCTTCTCTGACTTCACTCAATTCACTGTTCCATAATGATATCTAGACTTATGGCTTTAAAAATCATTTAAACACAGATGACTCCCCCAAAGTAGGTCTCCAGCTGTACCTCTTCCCTATATTTTAGATAAATACATCTATGCTTTCAATATCTCCACTTGTATATCTAATTGGCATCTTAAACCCAACATACAAAAATCCAAACTCAACTCTTTTTAGCCAAAATTACTCTTCCAGTCTCTTCCTTTGCAGGTAATTGAAATTCTTTGCAGTGGCGTAGGCAAAAAATGTTGAAGTCTCTCTTGACTTTTCCTATCTCTCACATTCTACAGCCAAAAATAAAGACAAATACAGTGAGATATTATGTCCTACATAAGCAGGACACTGGCTACCTGTCACATATTAACTACTACCACTCTCTTCCTGGCATACTCATTCCTCTCCAAACTTCCTTACAATACCAGTACAGTTAAGGCTGTTCCTACCACAGGGTCTTTGCACTTGCTGTCCTCCCAGGCTTAAGTGTTTTTTCTTCTTATATACATGACCTCATCTTTTCTAGGTTTCTGCTTAAATGTGAGCATATTAGCAAAGCCTTTAGTACTACCTATACTCTTCATTGTTTATTTTTTCTTCATAGGACTCATTACCACCTAACATAATGTATATTTTAGTTTTCATTAGTTTTCTGTCTCCCTCATGAACATGTGTACTGTAAGGGCACGGGATTTTGAAAGTTTTTTATATTATATCCTGTCACTATACAAATGCTGCCAAAATAGAAAGGCACAATATGCATTGTTGAATTAATTAATTAAGAACAAAATAGACAAGTGTCTTGTTAAATATCCAGATGAAACAATGCAGTAAGGTAATTCCAGAGAATCATCAATAAACAAAACAAAAATGAACAAAACACCAATAAGTACAGGGGAAACCTGCACAGATGAAGTGGAATAAAGAGTAAAAAAAAAAAAAAAAAAAAAAGATGGTTTAGCACCACCAACTCTCAATACACACACAAACTTGGGAGCTACTTAAGAAAAAAAGAAAACAAAAAAGCCAACCAAATAAACAAACAAAAAGTAGCTATGTGTTAGAAGACATGGTAGGTTATGTTCCTTAAAGATTAAATACTCATCTAGGATATAAAATACGGAAATTCTGTGAAAATAGTTCAACTCAATGTGCTAGAGCTTTTCAGTTAATTGCAATTAACATTTATAAGATTCCAAGATGGGCCTGGTAGATTTCTTCTGATGTATCTTTAGAAGACAAAAATAAATAAAACTCACAATGGGAAAGTATTAAGAAGCTTTTCACAATGTGGTAGCCAATTATGCTGCTGTTAAGTACTTCCAGTTGTAATCCATTCCTGGTTTATGGTAAGATTATAAATCCTGTCCATCTTTTGGTTGAATGCAGTTACTACTACTGCTTCTGACCAGTGAGTTGTTATCAGATACATGCCACTTCTGGGCCAAAATATTTAATTCCTAGTAAAAGACCCTCCTGAGCTGTGTTTTCTTCCTGGCATGCCAATCAGCAACATTTGAGACTGGTGGGTGCTTCATTAATAACCTTGGTTTCTTACTGACTATGATGAAAAGATATCCAATCCCCAATATGCACTAACCTGCAGTGCAGGTAGCATGACAGAGTGAAAAAATACATGTCTATACCTATGTCTCTTTATTTCTATATCTCTGCCTCTATCTCTACCTTTATCTCGACCTCTATACCTAGCCTATTCTGAATGATGCAGAGGAAGCCAAGGAAACAGCTGTGTCTTAGTATAGGTATAGCTACACTTTTTAAATTATTGCAGGTGAAATCTTTCTTTAATTATATTTATTTTTTGACAACCATTCAAAATATATTTTGAAATCAACTTGGCTTTTTCTATTGTAACATTTATATATTGCTGCATAACAAAAGGTAGCAGCTTAAAACAGCAAAATATGTTATCTTAGAGTGTCTGTGGGTCTGGAATTCAGGAGTGGCTTAACTGGGTCCTCTGTCTCTGGGCTGCAATCAAGGACTGTGGTCATCTAAAGGTTTGACTTGGGGAATATCCACTTCTACTGATTATTTTTGCAGGCCTCAGATTCTTGCTGACTCTTGGCAAGAGTCATCTATTCCTTGCCTCATGGGTCTCTCTACAGGGCAGCTTACAACATGGCAACTGGCTTCCCTTCAGAGCAAGCAAAAGAGATAGTGAGTGTGAGAAAAGAGACACAGACTTTATAACCTAATCTCCAATGTGACATATTTTTTCTGTATTGTATTTGTATCAATCATTAGGTCTAGTCCACACTCAAGGAGACTCACACAAAGGGGTAAATATCAGTCAGTGAAAATCACTGGGGGCCATTTCAGAGGCTGCCCACCACATCATTACTAGATCCTTTCGTGCCTCTGACCCACTTCTTTGGTCAATCAGTGCTTAATTGGTTTTAAGAAGGTAACTTAAAGCATAATATATTATATAATTACCTGTGTTTTTAACCCCACTGGTTTTTAAAAAGTTAAACCAATATTTTGTTTTAACATCTTTATTGGAGTATAATTGCTTTACAATGGTGTGTCAGTTTCTGCTTTATAACAAAGTGAATCAGCTATACATATACATATATCCCCATATCTCTTCCCTCTTGCATCTCCCTCCCTCCCAACCTCCCTATCCCACCCCTCTAGGTGGTCACAAAGCACCGAGCTGATCTCCCTGTGCTATGCAGCTGCTTCCCACTAGCTATCTATTTTACATTTGGTAGTGTATATATGTCCATGCCACTCTCTAAGTGTCCACTGACAGACGAATGGATAAAGAAGATGTGGCACATATATACAATGGAATATTACTCAGCCATAAAAAGAAATGAAACTGAGTTATTTGTAGTGAGGTGGATGGACCTAGAGTCTGTCATACAGAGTGAAGTAAGTCAGAAAGAGAAAAACAAATACCATATGTTAACACATATATATGGAATCTAAACCCAATATTCACATTAAAAAATGTACTCTCTTGATCTTAAGAAATTTAAAGAAATAAATGTAAACTGCCTATACCTTGAACATTCCTGATCTATAAGAATTTGAACAGTTGATGGTATTCCTTAGAGACTAACACCTGCCAATCAACCTGTGTAATTATTTTTTCCCTTAAATCAAGTTATCTAACTTACAAAAGTTGAAACGCTTGTTATAGGTCTACTGTTATAAGCTCTATGACATTTGGCTCAGCATTCCTTTTGTTTTACAAGCTCTGTTTTTCTATCATAATTTTAGTATAAAATCCCTCCATGTAAATTTCAATTATTTAGGGAAAAAACTGAGGAAATTATATAAACTAAACACAGATACAGGGAAGAGTGCAAAGAGACTGCTTTATGGCAATTAGAACTCTGAGACATAGAGCAATTATTTAAAAATTGAAAGGATAGATACACAGATACCTTTAACAATTCTAATGGTGAATTAAAAATAAAAACCTATGTCTAACTCAGTTGAGGGGTATTGCTACTACTTATACTACCCCTTGGCATCAATAATTACTCCCAGGACTCCAGATAATATTATCTCTGACTGAGTCATCCCTTCTGGGCACTGTGCCCTCATACTCAGTTTCCTATTAAATATGATTACACAGAAAATCCTTCAAAGTCTATCCTATTAAATATCATTACACAGAAAATCCTTCAAAGTCTAAGCATCAAAAATTTCAAAAAATTTTAGTTTTTTCAATTATATTTAAAATACAAAAATCCCTAACTCTTAGACAACCTAGAAAGTTCTGCCAATCTCTCAATTCACATTTTGTATAACTACACTCCCTATTTCTTTCTATGATAGATACACACTTGATAGGAATAGAGTAGGATAATTAAATAGTTAGTTTAGAAATCCCATTAGGGGATTAAAGACAGAAAGGGAATTTTAAGGGAATTTGGGAGACTGTTGTAAGCTAATGACCACTCAAGAAAAGAATCTATTAACCTAGCAACAATCTAATCTACCTTGAAGGAAGACCAGGTACATTCAAGTGCCAGGCACACTCAAGCCACAAATTTTGATAGTTAAGACAAAAGACAATAGATATGGGATCTGAATCTTATTACATGAAGTCAGGGAGTTAATGGTCCTTGAAGAGTTGCATTTCTGCACACATAGCCAAGACAGGAATATAGGTGAAAGGGGAAAGAAACTAAGTGAAAGGGGACATTATACCAAAATCTGATTTGAATTACCATATTTTAATATATGTTACCACCCTTCTGCTAACATACATATAATTTAAACAGTGCCATGACAGTCCCGGTTAGACCATACAGGGTCAAAGGAGGAACTAATAATGTAAGCCTTGATGTCTGCCCAAGAATGAGAAAGAAGGTGGTCTTCTCCCATCCCCACTTTCTCTTTGATTATAAAAATGTAGCCCTCTTTGTTCTCAGGGCTGCGTTCCCTTGCCTGTCCACTTGTACCTCTCACAAGTGTCCTATGCTAACAAACTCACTCTTTGCCTGCCACTTTGCCTCACTCTGAATTTTTTTTTTTTGAAAATGTTTTACTTTACCTTCAATTATTTTTCTTATTTATTCTATTTATTTATTTTTGGCTGCATTGGGTCTCCATTGCTGCGTGCGGGCTTTCTCTAGTTGCAGCGAGTGGGGTATAATCTTTGTTGCAGTGTGCAGGCTTCTCATCGCGGTGGCTTCTCTTGCTGCAGAGCATGGGCTCTAGATGTGCGGGCTTCAGTAGTTATAGCACACGGGCTCAGTAGTTGTGGCTTGTGGGCTCTAGAGCACAGGCTCAGTAGTTGTGGCACACGGGCTTAGCTGCTCTGTGGCATGTGGGATCTTCCCAGACCAGGGCTCGAATCTGTGTCCCCTGCATTGGCAAGCGGATTCTTAACCACTGCGCCACTGGGGAAGCCCTAAATTCTTTCTTCAACAAGAAAAAAGAACCTGAGCTTCAGTAAGTCCTGGCTCCAGGTGAGTGTTTTCAATTAAAAGACAGTGGGTTCTAGTCCCTTTCTAAGTCAGGGATCATGGGGTCAAGTCCCAGTTTGAGTTTGGGCTGGGTTCGAGTCCCATGAGAGCAGGAGTGCTGTTTCACACTGACCTTTGCTTCTGTTCCCATAGTCACTTAAGAACCCTCACAAGCACAATTATAATTATCTTGAGAAAAGAGTGAGCAAATAATTTATACTTTACATATCCACAAGACAGATGCTACAGACTGCCTTGTGATAAGGAATCTCTTAGCCATATAGTATCTATTTCTAAATAAAAGGAGTTTATAAACACATAAATACACACAAACAGGATACAAGAAAGTGTCTTTCCCTGATAAAGCTTGATTTTTTAAATATATACACACGTGTGTATGTACATATACATATATATATGATGGCTATTAAAAAAATTCAAGCATAATCAGGGAAAGAAGCTTTCATGTATCCTAAAAATATCAACTTGTAGTTGAAGTGAATAGAAAAGTTTTTCACTTTTTGGAGATAAGTATAGCAAATCCTCTTGGAAATTATAAGATTTATTAAAATTATTCTCTTATGAAAGTTTTTCTGCTAATTGGCATTGGATACTTCACAAGCCAGCTGTCACCTAATTACATGACCTGAAAATATTTTAGGAGGTTTTACTGTGAATTGAAAACTCCACATAAAAATAAAAGAAATTGCTAACATTTATTATTATTTTGTTTTGCGGTACGCGGGCCTCTCACTGCTGTGGCCTCTCACTGTTGTGACCCCTCCCATTGCGGAGCACAGGCTCCGGATGCGCAGGCTCAGCGGCCATGACTCACGGGCCCAGCCGCTCTGCGGCACGTGGGATCTTCCCGGACCAGGGCACAAACCCGTGTCCCCCACATCAGCAGGCGGACTCCCAACCAGCACGCCACCAGGGAAGCCCTGCTAACATTTTTAAAATCATAAAGCCTGCAGTCTCATTTCTTACTTGGTTTCATATATAACAGGGTCTAAAAATAAGAAAATACAGCGTGACACACGAGAATGAAAAAAATTTTCAATTTTCGGAGGGAGAAAAATGACCCTGAAGTTTTGAGTGAATAAACAACATTCTTAATGTTAATTTCCCACATGGTGGTTACTAGTTTCATTTAACCATGTGTAACTCTTGAATCTGGCAAGTGAAACAAAATGCTGTAGACTGCTTGAAAATAAACCACCTGTATTTGTTTATCTTTAAATGAGTTATCTCTGGAATAACAAGAATATTTCATTAAATTCTCAGAGTTTTGCATTTGTTTAATAAAAGTAGATTTAGAGTTTCCTCCATAATAAAAAACAGAAATATTGTAAGTTGGACTAGACTAACTTGCACATTGTATCAAAACTTAGCTGTGTGCAGCCTTTACAAAGGCAAGCCACCTTATGCAAAAAAAAAAAAAAAGCTATTACTTAAAAAATCTTAAACTTGTAATATTGAAAATTTTAATTGTCATATTGGATATTTCAATACCCATAAAGCAATTACAGACCAAAATAGTTTCTCTTCTGTGTTGGTGCATTAAATGTGATACCACTAATTTCTCATAACAGAATAACTAAACTATGGACTAAAATAGATAAATAACTACCAGTATAGCTTAGATATTGGCTGTATTTTTGTTTTAAATTTGGCTGAAAATTGGAGGGAATGGAAAGTGGTTCTTTACAACACCAGGAAGCAAATAATTTAACCATCTCTGCTTTTATGGTTCTTTTATCTACTGGAAACTTTGCAAATCTCTCACCCCAATGCTTCTCCACAGGCCCTCTTCATCCTCAACTGTCATCTTACAGATTCACCCATGTGTTTATCTTACTCTCTCAAAATCACCCATATTGTTTTCTGTTATATTCCAAATTCTTTTATTTTCTTAAACAGAACATTTTAACCATCTCTTTGTTACCCTGCTCCCTTAGAAGTTGTGCCCTATGAGCCTTAGATTTTATAGTCAAAAACAACTACCAAGCTATTTTCAAAAATCAAATGCCATGAATTCTCAAAATAAATTACAACACTCTCTTAAGACAGATGTGGTTACATTCAAATAAATTATTTAGCAAATCCTCATATTTCTATATTTTTATAATAAACTTTATATTTTAGGATATTTTTAGATTTATAGAATTGACCAGATAGAAAATAAAATTCCACATATCCACCTCCCACTTCTGCACAGTTTCCTTTATTATTAACATCTTGCATTAGTGTGGTATACTTTTTCCAAATAAAGAATCAATGTTGATACATTATTATTAAATATAATCCATAATTTACATTAGGGCTCACTCTTTGTGTTGTATAGTTCTATAAATTTTGACAAATGCATATTGCCATGTATCCACCATTACAGTTTCATACAGGATAGTTTTACCACCCTAAAAATTCCCTGTGTTTCACCTATTCATCCTTTCGAAGGGGAGCAAAATATACCACCCCAAAATATGGCTTTAGCATATAGATTATTTTGAGCTGGTTATTTTTAAGAAACAGCAGACATAGGAGAAGCTCTGAAAACTGAGTAGAAGTTACCCTTTTGTAAAAGATATTTACATTGTAAGAGAACTCTCCATTTGTAAGAGTTTCTCCCTTTCTGTACCAGGAAGAGAAGGATGACTATAAATCTCTAGAAACTCTTATCAATGGAGAGGGCAACAAGTTAAATTTGTATAATAACCTTACTCTTGTTTACTGTGCTTTTCCTGGTAACCTCCTATAACTGGCCACCCCTCACCCCCAACCTCTTCTTTTGTCTTTAGCTGTAAATGGTATTTAAGGTGGTGGCTTGGGCCATTTAGGAGAGTTAGTTTTCCTGGGTAAATCCCATGTATACGGGAGGTATACATGTTATTAAACTTGTTTGTTTTTCTCCTATTAATCTGTCTTTTATCACAGAGAGTATCTCATCCAAGAACCTAGAAAGGTGGAGAGGGCAAATTATTTTTCCTCCCCTACACTTCCCTCCTTTCCAGAGAACATCTGGCAATTACTCATCTTTTTACTGTCTCTCTAGTTTTGCCTTTTCCATAATGTTATATAATTAAACCCATTCATTACTCATACTCATTCTTGCACTCCAGAATATGCATTTATATGCATTTAATGTTCCTCAGGTCTTATCATGACTTGATAGCTCATTCTTTTTTATTCCTGAATGATATTTCACTATGAACATACACAGTTTATCCTTTCACCTACTGAAAGACACCTTGGTTGTTTCCAGTTTTGAGTAATTATGAATAAAACTGTGATAAACATCATGTGCAGATTACTGTGTGGACATACATTTTCATCTCACTTGGGTAAGTATCTTAAGTGGCCTGTTACTGTGGTAGCAAAGTTCAGTGTGTGGGGGAGGATAGCACTTTCCATAATCCTATGATTGAGTCTCAGTCTCATAGGGGAACTGTGGCCTGGCTCATGACTTTTCAAGAGCTTCTCAACATTTCTGGTCCCTTAGTTGAGGAGGAAGTCCAGAGGGGGCTGGAGTTGGGTAATTTCCTCTCCCCCAAGTCAGATAAAGCTTTAGTGAAGTCTTTTCCTTTAATTGATGGGCATATATAGTGGAGGTCATTGGAGACTCTTTTGACAATACATTTTCTCTTGGTGTTTGTCAAAATGGTGACTTTTCCCTTCCCCTTGCCATGTGCAGGGGGATTTTTCTCTCATCTTCACTATGAGAACCTGGTGGGACTCCTAGAGGTAAAGCCCACAAAACTGGGGGGGGGGGTGCTTAGACTGGGTCCCCAGGAGTTTTTAACCCTCAAGCTGATCCACGCTCAGCTTCCAGCAACTTACTAAAGTTACTCTGTAAGTATTCTGGCTCCAGCCACTTCTGCTTCAGGTAAACTGATCTATATCCTCTGTATTCACATTTCTTGTCAGTTTTTGGGGTGGTGGTTTATACCGTGACCTCAGTTATCTGAAAGATCTAAGAAATTTTGATTTTCAGTTCCTTCAGCTTTTTTCCTGCTGTGAGGTTGAAAGCAATGACTTACAAGTTCTTTACATGTTGGAGTGGAAATCAGAAATCCTTCAAATGTAGTTTTAACAACAGTTCCCTACCGCCTCCGCACCACCACCCTCTCTCTCTCTCTCTCTCTCTCTCTCTCTGCTCAGAGGAAAGGAAAAAAAAAAAAAAGCATGGGGAGAAGGAAGAGGCAGATCAATACTGTCTGCAAAATTCATGTTTGGAATACAGGTCTAGTATACTATCAGCAGTTTATGTGTTTTTTTTTTTTAACTAGTAACCAATAAGGACTTCATGTTCCCCTCAGCTTGACTAAGCTTTTGACAAGCTTCTTCCTGACTCTAGATCCCTGACCTCCCATTTCTTAGAGCTTTTACTTTAGAATACAGATCATTGTAAATTCTTCCTCTATCCTGTGAATCTTTTTATAAACAACAACTCAGGAATGTCTTTCTTAAGGACCCTGGGATATTCCCTTGAAATGTAATCTTCAAGGGAGAGAGTACCCTATCTCCCAGTTTTTGTGGGAGGGTAGGAGCCTAACTTCACTAGTGCTTTGCTCCAAGTTGCAAAACTACCTCTTGCCACAAAAATAAACTGACTTTTCCTTTGGGTAAAGCCAGTTAGCAAACGCAACCTGTGTTGTTCTTCTCACTCCTTTGCTTAAAAATCTTCCTATCTTCTGTTTCAGCCAAGTCAAGGTCAGACTGAGTTCCGATCTCTTTGCTATTGGCAATCACATGCTCACATGTATGTGTGTGTGCGTGTATGAGAGAGAGAGAGGGAGAGGGAGAAGATGGTGACTCACTCACAATAAAACTTGAGAATGTAATATAATTCCCATGATCCTGTTTATATAAAAGGGAGACAGTAGGACTGTAAGTAAAAGATTATGTAGTATATATAAAAAACCAGTGGAATTCTACATATCTTTACAGAATCAAGTTTTCCAGGAGTTATTCAACATCTAAAAATCTAAGTGAATATTAAACTACCATGAATAAATTATACAATTACCCCCAACTGTTTTATCATCTAATGTAAAAGGTCAATTTGTTAAATTTGAGACTGCCTCAATTTCCTTATAATTAACAGACTGAACTATAAGAGATTGGTTTTTATGCAGGAAATAAAAAGGTTCAATATTGGAAATTTCATTTGGATCGACCTAAAAACAATATGAGTAATATAATGGACTTTCTTGAAGAATAATTTTGACAACCTCTTCATGATGGAGCACTGTAAAATATAACAATAATTATTGTAAATAATAATTATGTATTATTAATTGGGCCCCGATTTCATTAGTGTTACAACTTTGTAAAGGGAATCACTTTAAAAATAATTCCTACTTATGGCCCAGCAATTCCACTCCTGGGTATATATCCAAGAAAAATGAAAACACTAATTTGAAAAGCACACCCCAATGTTCATAGCTGCATTATTTACAATAGCTACGATGGAAGCAAGTGTCCATCAACAGATGAATGGATAAAGAAGATGTGGAATATATATACAACAGAATGCTACTCAACCATAAAAAAGAATGAAATTTTGCCATTTGCAACAACATGAATGGACTTGGAGGGTGTTATGCTAAGTGAAATAAGTCAAAGAAAGACAAATACGACATGATATCACTTATATGCGGGATCTAAACAATAAAACTAGTGAATATAACAAAAAGGAAACAGACCCACAGATATAGACAACAAACTGGTGGTTACCAGTGGGGAGAGGGAAGGGGGAGGGGCAAGATGGGGTAGGGGATTAAGAGGTACAAACTATTATGTGTAAAGTAAATAAACTACAAGGATATATTGTACGACCCAGGGAATACAGTCATTATTTTATAATACCTATAAATGGAGTATAACCTTTAAAAATTGTGAATAACTATTCAATATGTTGTACAGCTATAATTTATATAATACTGTACCTCATCTTAAATTTTTTTTAAATAGTACTAAAAAATATAATTCCTACTTTTACCCCTCCCCAAATCTATCCTCATATGTGAAGAGAGGAGTTTGTCTCCCAATTAGCATCTACTATTCCAGAGACAAACAGATGTATGTTCAGCTGAATACTGCATATAAACATGCATTTTAAGCATTTGTCTCTTACCTACTTTTGCAGTTGTAAATTATGGTCTTTTTAAATTAGAGTACACAACAGATGGTACAGAGTTAGTTTAAAGTGATGTTTCCTTTAATATAAACTACTGTGCCAAGTGATCTCACACTACAACAGTTTATTCATTCACTACACCAATTTATATACTGCATTAAAATATACTGGTTTAAATGGGCATTTCAGCCACATTTGCCATATCGTAAGTCTGGCTTTAAACACAACATCACTGTAGTGTACCCACCCTATCTAAAGGAAAGAAAAAAATGACGGACGCAGAGAACCTAGTAAGAAATCACACTCTGTGAAATGACAAGATTCAGTATGATAAGAAATTCAATTTCTATCCCCACTTTCCTTTATGGAAAAAGAAATCTTACAAATCCTTGATTATAATAATAATATGATTTTAACTAAAATGAGTTTCACAGAAAGCAAACTAATAGCCTGATGAAGTACTTTAGCTTCTTCTTGTGTATGTCATTATATTTGTAAATAATAAAAAAGTCATATTATATATACAGTAGGGGATGATTATTCAGTGGGGTTTTGACCATGGATGCCAATATATTTAAAACAGGTCATGTAGTACTTATACATACATATATATACGTGTATAATACATATACATGTGTAACTATCTTGTTTGTGCAAGAGTGTTTGGACATTTTCTGATTATATTATTACACTTTAGGACACAATAAAATTCCCCCAACTAAAAAATGTTTTGAGTTCATAAATTATGCATCCATACAAAGGACCCAAAATATTTAACAGGATGGTAGCCTTTTTTATGGTCATAAACATAATGAAGTCAATTTTATAGGAAATAAACACTAAAACACATTACAACAGCCAAAGTAATTTGATCTTTCTACACTTTTACAGATCTAGATTTCAATTACATATAGAGGCAAAAAAGGTGTGCAACTGGAGAGAGAATTTAAATTCAATTATTTATCTAGTCTTAGTCATTTAAGTATAACCACCCCAGATTATTTTCCAGACCATGAATATTGTCCCAAGTCAATGGAGGTGTGTGAGGAAGCACTGAATGCATCTTACAGAAGTATCACTGCAGATATATTTATTTCCACTGAAAATATCTTTATGAGTTCTTAGATCACTGGCTGGTGTAGCCTTTTTGAGTGAGCTTTATTCAGTGAGGGTACACACAGGAAAAAGAAATATTTAATGGGACCATCAGTTCTTTACAAAGTAACTCTCTTTGTATTCTTCCATAGTCGTATGCTCTCTAGCATCAGATGTCCCCCTTTAGGTGATTTGTGGGGAGCTAATGTGTGGATCATTCATTGGTCCTGCAGGACCCTCTGAACTGTTCAGCTTTCAGATTCTGTGATGCACTTCCTAGCTAACCTCTTTTTTTTTTTTTTTTTGCTGTACGTGGGCCTCTCACTGTTGTGGCCTCTCCCGTTGCAGAGCACAGGCTCCAGACGCGCAGGCTCAGCGGCCATGGCTCATGGGCCCAGCCGCTCTGCGGCATGTGGGATCTTCCTGGACCGGGGAACGAACCCGTGTCCCCTGCATCGGCAGGCGGACTCTCAACCACTGCGCCACCAGGGAAGCCCCTAGCTAACCTCTTTAAACCTCCTCAGCTCTTGCCTACCCCTACCCAGTGACGCACTCTGTAAACTTACTGCTGCAGTTACTCTGTTCCAACAGACCATGTTGGTTGGGTCCCCATCAAGATGGAGAACATCCAGCTCTTATTTTGGATGTACACCCCACTAGAAACTCTGGATTTCTTGGCATGAAAATTACAGGTAGTACAGACTTCTCTAATGCCTTTATTTCTTCACTCCAGCTTTGACAGGAAGTTCCATCTGGCCACTACCCTCAAAATTCTCCAGTCTATTTTTTTATTTTTTTAAATACATGACATCCAATTTCAGAAAACAGATGGTGACCTTTCCAAAGAAGTCTCTCACTACTTCTCTGATACACTGAAGTGGTTATACAATTTTCTATTGCTCACTCAGCAAATATCTAGCCAGGAAGAGAGACGTTAGTTTTCTCTTTGTGAAAATACCTCCTTCCCTCAAGCAACTTTCTTTAAAGTGGGGCAGAAACAACTCTGGAGAGAACAATCTCTCTCCAGAGATTATAGTGATAATCCTCTAGGCTAACATACCACAGATTCTACACTCGTCCTTTTCTATTTTCTTATGTAGGCTGGAAGTGGGTAATCAGGAAGTTATTATCAGGACCTTTTTTATTTCTTTATATTTTGTACATCTTTCATGAACTAGTTTAGCACTTCTCTTTAGAAAATGGAATATTTGTCACACATTATTCCAATATGACAAAGACAAAATTTAAAACCACTATCCTGGGACTTCCCTGGTGGCACAGTGGTTAAAAATCCGCCACCTATGCAGGGGACATGGGTTCGAGCCCTGGTCTGGGAAGATCCCACATGCCACAGAGCAACTAAGTCCATGTGCCACAACTATTGAGCCTGCGCTCTAGAGCCCGTGAGCCGCAACTACTGAGCCTGCGTTCTAGAGCCCGTGAGCCAAAACTATGGAAGCTAGCGTGCCTAGAGCCCATGCTCCGCAACAAGAGAAGCCACCACAATGAGAAGCCTGCACACCACAACGAAGACCCAACGCAGCCAAAACTAAATTAATTAATTACTTTAAAAAAAATAAATAAAATAAAACCACCATCCTGTTGCACAGGCTTTTGCTGTGAATATTTTGGATACTTAAGGTATACCACTTTTTGAGCATATTGTTAGGTTGATTTTTAACATAACCAAATGTGTTAAATTATGTTTTTGAAACTTAAGACAGTAATATTTTATGTTAATCATTCCAAATCTAAAAGATTAAACTTTTATCTTTTTTTCATAATTTTTACTTCTTAATCTTTTAAATGCTGATATACTTGATACTTCCAAGACTCTGCCAGGTGAAATCGATTAAGTGGATCACATTTTAAAATCTGAATAGAATTTATGGTAAATGTACAGTAGTTCATAACTATTAGGCCACAATGCATACCCATACACATAAGCATTTGAATTTACCTTCCTGTCATTTTTACATCTAATCAAGTAAAAATTACATCATTAGAACTTTATGTCTTGTAATTTTTTCCCACAAATTAGTTATTTCTAAAGAAATTATAGATTAGAATACTTTGATTTTTTTTAAAGCATCTGAAAGAGGCTGAAATTATTTGTATGCCTTAGTCCATTCAGGCTGCTGTAATAAAAAAACATAGGATGGGTGGCTTATAAACAACAAACACTACCTAAACTTACACCTAAACCAGCTAGAGAAAGAAGAACAAGCAAAACCCAAAGTTAGTAAAAGGAAAGAAATCATAAAGATGAGAGCAGAAATAAATAAGAGGAGAAGAAAACAACAGAAAAGACCAATGAAACTAAAAGCTGATTCTTTGAAAAGATAAAATTGATAAACCTTTAGCCAGACTCATCAAGAAAAAAAAAAAAAGGAGAGGGCTCAAATTAATAAAATTAGAAATGAAAAAGGAGAAGTTACAACTGACACCACAGAAATACAAAGGATCATAAGAGACTACTATCAGAAACTCTATACCAATAAAATGGACAACCTAGAAGAAATAGACAAATTCCTAGAAACGTATAACCTTCCGAGACTGAACCAGGAAGAAATAGAAAATATGAACAGACCAATCACAAGTACTGAAATTGAAACTGTGATTTTAAAACTTCCAACAAACAGAAGTCCAGGACCAGATGGCTTCACAGGCAAATTCAATCATTTAGAGAAGAGTTAACACCTACCCTTCTGAAACTCTTCCAAAAAATTGCAGAGGAAGGAACACTTCTGAACTCATCTATGAAGCCAGCATCATCCTGATACTTAAACCAGACAAAGATACCACAAAAAAAAGAAAATTACAGACCAGTATGACTGATGAACATAGATGCAAAAATCCTTAACAAAACCGAATCCAACAATACATTAAAAAGATCATACACCATGATCAAGTGGGATTTATCCCAGGGATGCAAGGATTTTTCAATATCCACAAATCAATCAGTTTGATACACCACATCAACAAATTGAAGAATAAAAACCATATGATCATCTCAATAGATGCAAAAAAGCTTTTGACAAAATTCAACACCCATTTATGATTAAAAACTCTCCAGAAAGTGAGCATAGAGGAAACCTACCTCAACATAATAAAGGTCATATTTGACAAATCCACAGCTAACATCACACTCAATGATGAAAAGCTGAAAGCATTTCCCCTAAGATCAGGAATCAGACAAGAATGTCCACTCTCGCCACTTTTACTCAACATACTTTTGGAAGTCCTAGCCACAGTGATCAGAGAAGAAAAAAATAAATAAATGTAATCCAACCTGGAAAAGAAGAAGTAAAAATGTCATTGTTTGCAGATGACTTGATACTATACATAGAAAATCCTAGAGATGCTACCAGAAAACTGCTAGAGCTCATCAATGAATCTGGTAAAGTTGCAGAATACAAAATTAATACACAGAAATCTCTTGCATTCCTATATACTTACAATAAGAGATCAGAAAGAGAAATTAAGGAAAAAATCCCATTTACCATTGCATCAAAAGGAATAAAAAACCTAGGAATAAACTTACCTAATGAGACAAAACACCTGTACTCTGAAAACTATGACACTGATGAAAGAAATCAAAGGTTACACAAACAGATGGAAAGATATACCATGTTCTTGGATTGGAAGAACCAATCTTGTCAAAATGACTATATTACCCAAAGTAATCTACAGATTCAATGCAATTTCTATCAAATTACCAATGGCATTTTTCACGGAACTAGAACAAAACATTTTAAAATTTGTATGGAAACACAAAAGACATCAAACAGCTAAAGCAATATTGAGAAAGACAGGACTTCCCTGGCAGTCCAGTGGTTAAGACTCCGTGCTTCCAATACAGGGGGCAAGGGTTCAATCCCTGGTCAGGGAACTAAGAGCCCACATGCCATGTGGCACTGCCAAAAAATAAAAATAAAATACAATAAAACAAGAGCTCAAGTGTCTCAAAAATGAGGAAATCTGTTTCTGTACATCCTTACTGGAACTCATTAAAGGAGGAAAACTATCTTAAAAAAATATATATTGAGAAAGAAAAATGGAGCTGGAGGAGTCAGGCTCCCTGACTTCAGACTGTACTACAAAGCTACAGTCATCAAAACAGTATGATAATGGCACAAAAACAGAAATATAGATCAATGGAACAGGATAGAAAGCCCAGAAATAAACCTATGCACCTATGTCCATCTATAACATAAAAGGCAAATATACAATGGAGAAAAGACAGTCTCTTCAGTAAGCGGTGCTGGGAAAACTGGACAGCTACATGTAAAAGAATGAAATTAGAACACTCCCTAATACCATAAACAAAAGTAAACTCAAAATGGATTAAAGACCTAAATGTAAGACCAGATACTATAAAACTCTTAGGGGAAAACATAGGCAGAACACTGTCTGATATAAATTGCAGCAATATCTTTTTTGATCCACCTCCTAGAGTAATGAAAATAAAAACAAAAATAAACAAATGGGACCTAATGAAACTTAAAAGCTTTTGCACAGCAAAGGAAACCATAAACAAAACAAAAGACAACTCTTAGAATGGAAGAAAATATTTGCAAACAAAGCGACCGACAAGGGATTAATCTCCAAAATATACAAACAGCTCACGCAGCTCTGTATCAAAAAAACAACCCAATCAAGAAATGGGCAGAAGATCTACAGACATTTCTCCAAAGAAGGCATACAGATGGCCAAAGAGCACATGAAAAGGTGGTCACCATTGCTAATTATTAAAGAAATGCAAATCAAAACAACAATGAGGTATCACCTCACACCAGTCAGAATGGCCATCATCAAAAAGTCTACAAATTATAAATGCTGGAGAGGCTGTGGAGAAAAGGGAACCCTCCTACACTGTTGGTGGGAATGTAAATTGGTACAGCCACTATGGAGAACAGTATGGAGGTTCCTTAGAAAACTAAAAATAAAACTACCATATGATCCAGCAATCCCGCTCCTGGGCATATATCTAGAGAAAACGATAATTTGAAAAAATACACACACCCCAATGTTCACTGCAGCATTATTCACAATAGCCAGGACATGGAAGCAACCTAAAGGTCCACTGACGGATGAATGGATAAAGAAGATGTAGTACATATATACAATGGACTATTACTCAGCCATAAAAAAGAATCAAATAATGCCATTTGCAGCAAAATGGATGGACCTAGAGATTATCATACTGAGTGAAGTAAGTCAGACAAAGACAAATATCATACGATATCACTTACATGTGGAATCTAATAAAAATGACACAAATGAACTTATTTACAAAACAGAAACAGACTCACAGACTTGGAAAACAAACTTATGGCCACCAAAGGGGAAATGTGGTAGGGAGGGATAAATTAGGAGGTTGGGATCAACATATACACACTACTATATATAAAACCGATAATCAACAAGGACCTATGGTATAGCACAGGGAACTCTACTCAATATTCTGTAATAACCTATATGGGAAAAGAATCTGAAAAAGAATGAATATATGTATACGTACAATGAATCACTTTCCTGTATACCTGAAACAAACACAACACTGTGAATCAACTATACTCCAATATAAAATAAAAATTAAATTAAATATTAAAAAATGAAAATAACAATAAGCACTTATTTCTGATAGCTCTGCAGGCTGGGAAATCCAAGATCAATTGACCAACAGATTCACTGTCTGGTGAAAGCCTGCTTCCTGGTTCTCACCTGGTGGAAGGAGTTAGGGATCTCTCTGGGGCCTGTTTTACAAAAGCACAAAATTCACCCATGAGGACTCCACTCTCAAGACCTAATAACCTACTAAAGACACCACCTTCTAATCCTATTACCTTGATGGTTAGGATTTCAATGTATGATTTTGTGGGGACAAAAACAATTCAGTCTAAAGCAGTATGGTTGTTTCACCTCTCCAGTTTACTCTAGTTTTCTTAAGTTTTCTCTAGGAAAGAAAAATATAAAATGAAACATTTGACATACATATATTTGTCAAGGTTTGAATTGTGTGAGTTAATATATAATATTTATGCAATTTGCATGTGTTGGTGTGTATGTGTGTGAAAATCATTGGCAAAGGGAATATGCTGTGTATGTTGCCTAAAAATTATTGAATAGTGTACGTTATTTCACCTCTTGATACTGATGTTCACTCAAGTTTATGACTCCTGTGCACGAAACACAGCTTTGAAAAAGCATTTCTTTGTTACAGACCTCTTCAAGATCACATTACATACGATAAAAAGCCCCTTCGCTACCAATGCCATCAAAATTAAATAGAGAAGTCCAAATTTAGAATACTTTACCTTGGAAAGTAAAAGAAAGACATTAAATATGCTTTATTCCTTGTAATCAATATAAGAATAAAAAATGTGGAATAAAACAAATGGTTTTCTGAAAAAGATTTACATATATTATATAATGTATAATATATTATATGATAGAATAGAATAAGAAAAAAGGTTTAATTGAAATGCAAATCATAAAAATAATATCTACAAAACAGCATATTTTGTTAGTATAATATTATTAGCAGAAAAGTATTTATCATACGTTATTAATCAATATTTATTTATTTATTTATTTGGCCACGCCACACAGCACGCGGAATTCTATTGATAGTTGCCCTCCCAGGGATCGAACCCACACATCCTGCAGTGGAAGCACAGTCTTAACCACTGGACCACCAGGGAAGTCTCAGTCAATATTTCTTTATAACCATTTTTAGGATGACCATTTCTAATTTATATTTGAAAATAAATACTCTCACAATGCACAGTTTTCTCTCTGATGAAAAACACTAGAGCTTCCATAATTACTTGGAGTGTTGTTGATTTATATCATGGAGTATATAATCACATAAAATATCTGCAATGTACTTAATCATGTATTATAAGAGTTAAACCAATTTTAGTTAACAGCTAACAGTTTAGCAAAAGTTAAAAACTTTAATGGTACATTACTTTCAAAACAAACAATAAAAAAGTGATCATGAGAAGACAAAAATCTCTAATAGGAAATAAGTAACATTCCTCAGATTATTTCATTACTGCAGAGTGATTATAAATAATAGTAATTGGATATACAAATATTTATTCTATGACACCATTTTGATTCCTATAGTCCAGTGATGGTACAGCTTTATTATAATTTCTCATTCTTATTTTCTGTGCCTCTAATGAAAATCACTAATTGTGTCTTTCTCAGGCAAAGCTAACAGAAATAAAGACTTGATGAGAATGTTATGCTCTGGAAAGAGAAACTAAACTTGAACAATGCACAGGACTAGGCTAAAATTAGGACTGTGAGTCAGAATGATAAAGACAATCCAGGTTCTTGGAACAAGAAAATGAGAAGAGGTCAGGATGAATACGAATAATGTGTCAGAAATAAGTTAGATATGCAAGGATCAGACGTACACAAAACTAGAGGAAAGAGGAAGCTGAAACACTTTACATTCAATATCAAAGCAAAATTTAGTATGATTCAAGCAAATAATTGATTTAATGCATTGCAATCAATAAAAATTGCATATATATCTAAGAAAATGAGACATCATTATGACATAGACTATAAGAAGTGAAATGATTAGAGATAAGACTTAAGTAACAGTTAAAGCATATATATAAAAGGTTTTGAGGACCATGCTAAAGAAGGTGAAGTTTTATGGTAAGCACTGGGAAGCTACTTGGAGTTTGAAGAGAGGAAATTGGAAGGTAATATTGTCCATAATATGGGATCTATTGTTAAAGTACTTAGGTTGAATCCCTGTTTTGTCACTTACTAGTTCTGTGATCTTGGACCAGGCAGTTTACTTCTCTGTGCCTCAGATTTCCTTCCTGTAAATAGGGATAATAATTGTAACTACTTCATAATGTTATAAAAATTAAACAAACTAAATAATTTAAAATTTGTAAAGCTTTTAAAATAGGACTTCTAGCACAGCAAGTGCTAATTGCATTTGGATAAATAAAACATAAAAGTAAATAAAATGAGCAAAGAAAATTTTATTGGCTCTTAGAAAATGGTAAACAGTTACCAACAAAGTACTAACTGAAATCTTTTATCTAAGAAATGGTGATAGCTGGATTGCTAAAGCTTCTTGTGCAATCCCTCTGGTACCTCCTGAGTCAAATGATCATACATTAGCGGTTTCTACCATCCAAATTTATTTTAGTAAAAAGAGAGCCTCTCATTCTCAATTTTGGGTTTGGCACAGCTACTCAAATATCAGGTAACCTCTGGTGGATTATAAATCTGTACAGATTTCTGGCAACTTACCTGATACTAGTCAAAATTTCTGATCATTGATGGGAGAGACTCAATGATAATCAACTGTCCTAACATTATACAGAGATGAGTGTAGGTGGAAGGGGATGCCATGCTAGACATTGAAATAAAATTGTCAGACTTCAGTGATAACACACATCTCTCTCCCTCTCCCCCCACCCCACAAACACACACACACACACACACATATATCACATCACGTTGCTGCTCTTGTTTGCTGACACAACAAAATAAGTCACAAATATCTTTATATTACACACTAAATGTTTCAGTTGTTTTGTCATAAAGACAGACAAACAGACCAATGGAACAGAATATAGACATACATGGTCAACTGATCTTCAACAAGGATGCTGAGATTACACAATAAGAAAAGGATAGTCTCTTCAACAAGTAGCACTAGGAAAATTAGATATCTACAAGCAAAAGAGTGAAACTGGACCCTTATCCTACACCATACACAAAAGCAAACTCAAAAAGGAGTAACGACTTACATGTAAGAACTGAAAACATAAAACTTCTAGAAGAAAACACAGAGGAAAACCTTCTTGAGATTGGTCTTGACAATGATTTCATAGATATGACACCAAAAGCAGACAACAAAAGCAGAAAAAAACACGTGGGGTTGTATCAAACTAAAAAGCTTCTGCACAGTAAAAGAAATAATCAACAGAATGAAAAGGAATAGGAGAAAATATTTGCAAACCATATATCTGATAAGGAGTTAATTTCCAAAATATCAATATGTAAGGAACTGCTACAACTCAGTAGCCAAAAAACAAACAAAAAACCTAAAAGCCCAATTAAAACACAGGCTAACGACTTGGATATATTTCTAAAGAATACATACAAATGGCCAACAGGTATGTGGAAAGATGCTCAACATCTCTAATCATCAGGAAACACAAATCAAAACCATAAAGAGACATCACCTCACACCTCTTAGGATGGCTATTATCAAAAAACAAAAGACACTTGCTGGCAAGGTTGTAGAGAGATTAAAACTCTTGTACACTACTGGTGGGAATGAAAAATAATACAGCTACCATGGAAAACAGTATGGAGGTTCTTATAATAGAACTATGATATGGTCCAGGAATTCCACTTCTGAATATTTATTCAAAAGAATTGAAATTAGAATCTCAAAGAGATATTATCACTACTATGTTCAGTGCAAATATTCATAATAGCGATATCAAGGGAGAGCAGATATTGAGGATGGAGGGTTCTTGCTAAACTGACAGCAAGATTCTTGCTAAAACTAGATTTTATAAGGAAGAACACAGATGGGACTAGAAGAAGGTTCAGGAGTCTCATCAAGAAAAGAATCTTTGCTTGAAATCTGGACTTTAAATAGTTAATGATGTCTGGTACTAGCTGTTTCTACAATTTTGACAACTGGAAGCAAGCAAAAGATAAAGCATCAATGAAGCAGTCTGGCTTTAGGTCCAAGTCAGTAAAAAAGTTGCTGCAAAACAAGATTATGCAATAGATGTAATTACTTATCTAAATAAAAATCTTGAAAAAAAACAAAAAGCCTTCCTGTATCCATAATACAGGAAATGTAAATTAATTTCCCTAGGAACAAAACTCACTACGATGGAAAATCTAGTATGTGTGTTTCTTTCCGTGAGAAGAGTTAGAGCAAATTTATTTGGTCTGTGCCCTCTTTCTCTCATATTACTGAACGATTGGCCTTTTTTTTTTTTTAATGAATGTTATTACTTCTTGGCTTCAGGACCGTTTGCTGACTTCATAAAGTAAGTTAGAAAGAGGTCCTTTGTTTGTTTTTGGTGAAAATGAAAGTTTGCTTTATTTTGGAGGCTGGCAAACCAGGAGGAAGGTGGGGGGTACTGATGTCCAAAGGCTGACACACACACACACACACACACACACACACACACACACGGATGACCAGTGGCTAAGAGCTTTTAAAGGCGGGTTTCAGGGGTGTATAAGTGAAGCTGGGGGCTACGTGTAGAAACAGCACAGTCAGCTCTGACAGTCATCGTGAAATTGGTCATGTGGTGGTCTGATCAACATCATCTTGATTGTTTTAGGTACACTTAGTTTTCAGTTCCAGGGTCGGTTTGTTCCCATTTCTTTGAGGACAGTTCTCAGAATTGTGGCAGCTTATGTCATGGCTACAGTCTGGTCATCATGTAGTTAACTTCTTCCATCTGGTGGCGGTTTCAGTATCTTCCTTTTGCTGTGGAAGGGGAAGCCGAGCTCGTCGGGAGTGAGGGGGGCGGGCGCGAAGGAGACGAGGACATGGCGACTCCTCAGCTGGCATGGCCACAGCGGCCTCGTAGTCCCAGAAGGGGTTGGGGAACGCACGCTCTTCCATATCTGCGTCCCCGCCCAGCTGCAACTTCTAGAAAGAGGTCCTTTTTAAGCTTGCTTTGACTCTCTGGAAGATTTCATTTAAAATTGATGATATTTTTACTTAAGTATTTCAAAGAATTTACCACTGAACATACTTTTCTTTCTAGAAAAGTTTTTATTTACATTTTAAATTTCTTTAATAATTAGAGGACCACACAGTTTTTACTTTTTTGCATTTGTCAAGTTATATTTTTCAAGAAATATGCTCATTTATCCAGATGTTTAAATTTATTTTCTTAGACTTGTGCAAGCTGCACATATTTTATTATTTTTAATATTAAAAAATCCATAGTGGTAATCACATTTTTTATTCCCAGAATTGGCAATTTGTATTCCTTTCTTTTATTCATAAGATGTCCTAGACGACTAACAATTTTATTTGATTTTCAAAGAATTTAAGCTTTAGTTTGATCTTCTCTTTGTATACATTTAAATTTTTATTTGATTTTCTCTCAATTATTTCTTTCCTTCTACTTGTATTTATGCTTAATTTAATGTCTTTTTCCTAGATTATTAAGAAAAAAGAAAGCTCCCTCACAAGCTTTATTTTTCATATTTTTTCATATTTCCATTTTTCAGTTTGGAATACTTGCAAATTTTGTTCTATTTTTCCTTTAACCTATGGGTTATTTAGGAGTATACTGCTTGTTTGCTTAATGGATTTTCTATTATTTAATTCTAGCTTAATCCCACTGCTGTCAAAGAATATTTTTTTCGAATTTTAGTCTGGCTTTTGAAATTTGTGGAGCCTTGCTTTTACTGACCAGTACGTGATAACATTTTGGTAAGTGTTTCAAATGTATTTGAAAATATCTTTCAGTGTGGAGGTGTTAGTTGATGTGCTTTATATACATCATTTTGTTCAAGTTTCTTTTTCATGTTGTTCAATTAGTCTTTGTTTTGGGGTTTTTTTGGGGGGTGGGGTGTCTACATGGACTATCAGTTACTAAGTTTCCTTTAAGCTTCCAAATATGGGAGTTCCTGGCTGTCCAGTGGTTAAGATTCTGTACTTCCACTGCAGGGGGATCGGGTTCTATCCCTGGTTGGGGAACTAACATCCCACATGCTGTGTGACTGTGTGCCACGGACAAAAAATTTGTTTTAAAAACTTCCAAATATGATTCTGAATTTATCTATTTCTCCTTCTATTTCTGTCAGTTTTGCCTTATATATTTTAAACCATGTCAATGCATATAAACTCAGTGTTGTTATATATGGAAGTTTAACTTAGTGCTTTAATATTATGAAATGTCCCTCTTTAAATTCAGCAATGATTTTTGCCTGAAACTCTACTTATTGCCTGAAACTCTACTTATAGGATGTTGGTATTACTAAATTGGCTTTATTATTTTTACAGTTTCCCTATCCTTTTACGTTTAACATTTCTGTTTTCTAATACTGAAGATAGATCAGGAGGAAATGATGCTCCTGGATGAAATCTGACTTTTTCCCTAATCCTCCACATCACCCATGTAATATAATATTTATATTATGGTAATACAGAAAAATAACAATTGTTTAATAATATATTTTTAGAAGAAGACTGAAAATATTATTGGCTTTTTATGTAACATTAAAAATTTACTTTACCCACATCATTGTTTCATAAACTAAACTGTTTCATAATATTGTCAAGAGAAATTTAATAACTCTTTCAAATAACACAAAGCTTAAGTAATACACCTTGCCATTTAAAGAATTTAAAATAGGTAAATTATTTTTATTTTTTATTTTTAATTCACGTTTGAGAAGGAATGACAGTGATGAACTGGGGGAAAAATGCATGATGGAAGTAATATAAATTTGACAGACTCATAGGAAAATAACGTAATTCAGCAGTTCAGTGAATATTACAGCTTTTAAGGGGGAATGTTTATAATTTAGACAACTTGAATACGAATGAAGTTGACAAGTATGACCTTTAAATAGTTTCCTCTTTGATGCTAAGAATAAAACACTTTGCAGAAGCATGCCATGACTGACCTTACTACCTACAATATGATATGCAATATTTTGTTTGAAAAGCTGAAATAAATCAGAAGGAGGTGTTTACTTTGTGAAAAAGAATATGAAAAACATGCCCTTCAATCCTTTTTATAAAGCAAAACACCTTTTTGTCATCTCATTATGTCCCAGATGACTTGACATTTAGCAGCTTAAAATGCAACTGGCAGCTTAAAATGCAACCGGCACTAAATGTTAAGAATTAATCAGTGTGGAGAAAAGGGAACACTCTTGCACTGCTGGTGGGAATGTGAACTGGTACAGCCACTATGGAGAACAGTATGGAGGTTCCTTAAAAAACTAAAAATAGAACTACCATATGACCCAGCAATCCCACTACTAGGCATATACCCTGAGAAAACCATAATTCAAGAAGAGACATGTACCAAAATGTTCATTGCAGCTCTATTCACAATAGCCCGGAGATGGAAACAACCTAAGTGTCCATCATCGGATGAATGGATAAAGAAGATGTGGCACATATATACAATGGAATATTACTCAGCCATAAAAAGAAACGAAACTGAGCTATTTGTAATGAGGTGGATAGACCTAGAGTCTGTCATACAGAGTGAAGTAAGTCAGAAAGAGAAAGACAAATACCATATGCTAACACATATATATGGAATTAAAAAAAAAATGTCATGAAGAACCTAGGGGTAAAACGGGAATAAAGACACAGACCTACTTGAGAATGGACTTGAGGATATGGGGAGGGGGAAGGGTAAGCTGTGACAAAGCGAAAGAGAGGCATGGACATATATACACTACCAAACGTAAGGTAGATAGATAGTGGGAAGCAGCCGCATAGCACAGGGAGATCAGCTCCGTGCTTTGTGACCGCCTGGAGGGGTGGGATGGGGAGGGTGGGAGGGAGGGAGACGCAGGAGGGAAGGGATGTGGGAACAGATGTATATGTATGACTGATTCACTTTGTTATAAAGCAGAAACTAATAATAAATAAATAAATAAATAAATAAAATAAATGAGGTAAAAAAATTAATCAAAAAATTTATATTTCATACTTTAAAGGAAAGAAACATTAATGACACTAAACCAGTGATTTCAATTACCAAAGGAAATGCAGGATTGTTGGACTTAGACTGTTTAAGAACCTTTATATTTTCGTCCAGAATCATTTCCTCTACCTGCTTTATGACCAGAAGAGTAAGTTCTTCATAGTGGAATTCTGACTGTGTCCAGCTATTTGTTATTCAATCTCTCACACATGTGGGAAAAGGGAGACAAATGTAAATCGGAAGAAATACTGATTTGTTTCAAATACAGTTCTTAAAATATTTTTCTGCTCTTGGTTTTATAATACACTGGTTAAAACTTTGAATTTGACAGACTCCTAGAATGAAAATCTTAGCTCAGCCACAAACAAGTTTAGTGAAAATAAAGATCTTATATAAAATCAGTGATTCTCAGTTTTCGCATGTGTAAACGGGAATGATAATACCTACTTTATGAATTGCTCTACTGCAATGGCTACTTTTAAGTGTCAATTTGATTAGACTATTGTCCCAGAAATTTAATCAAACACTAATCTCAGTGTTCCTGTGAAGGTATTTTGTAGATATGGTTAACATTTACAATCAGTTGACTTTAAATAAAAGACTATTTTTGAGGTAGTGTCTTTGTCTGGTTTTGATATCAGGGTAATGATGGTCTGGTAGAATGAATTTGGGAGTGTTCCCTCCTCTTCAATGTTTTGGAATAGTTTGAGAAGGATAAGTATTAGCTCTTCTTTATATGTTTGGTAGAATTCCCCCTGTGAAGTTGCCCAGTCCTGGACTTCTGTTTGCTGGGAGATTTTTTATTAAAAATTCAATTTCATTACTGATGACCAGTCTGTTCAGACTCTATTTCTTCCTGATTCAGACTTGAAAAATTGCATAGTTCTAGAAATTTACCCATTTCTTCTAGGTTATCCAATTTGTTGCCATATAAATGTAGTGTTCTCATGTTTTTTTTATCTCTGTGGTATCCTTTGTTATTTCTCCTCTTTCATTTCTTACTTTGTATTTTTGGGTACTCTATTTTCTTCTTGATGAGTCTGGTTAAGGCTTACCTATTTGTTTCTCTTTTCAAAAAACTAGCTTTTGGTTTCATTAATCTTTTCCACTTTTTTTGTGTGTGTGGTTTCTATTTTATTTATTTACTCTCTGATCTTTATTATTTCCTTCCTTCTGACTTGGGCTTTGTTCTTTTTTTTTCCCCTAATTCTTTTAGATGGTACATTTATTTCTGATATAAGTTAGTTGTTCTTTCTCTTGATTTCCTGAGGAAACTTGTCAGAGATTTATCAATTTTACTAGAACTTCCAAAAAAAATCTTGAGGGTTTTATTTTTACTCATCATTGTATTTTATTTCTTCATTAATTTCTGTTTCTTCTCTTATCTCATTCTTTCTACTTTCTTTGGGTAGAATGTGCTTTTCTTCTATATTCTTTATATTTTTAAATTAATTTTTATTAGAGTATAGTTGTTTTACAATGTTGTATTAGTTTCTACTGTATAGCAAAATGAATCAGCTATACATATACATATACCCTTCCTTTTTGGATTTCTTTCCCATTCAGGTCACCACAGTGCATTAAGTAGAGTTCCCTGTGTCTTCTATATTCTTTAGGTATAGACTTTCTTTTGCAACTACTCTCTCCCTCCCTTCTTTCTCTCTCTTCCTGTTCATCATTATCTCTTTGATTGTGGGTAACAGGGTATTAAATCCATCCACTGAACTTTTAATTTTGATTACTATGCATTTCAGCTGTGAAAGTTCCTAGTTCTCTGCCATGTACTTAATTTTTTATATTTCTAAAATATAAAACATAGTTATTTTATATCTAAGTCTGATGACTCTATTATCTAGAGCTTCTATGATTCTATTTTTATTTTCTGTAACTTTCATTGCTTTTGGTCATGTTGCTCCTTCTTCTCTTCTGGCTGGTTATTTTTTATTGTGTACCACATATCCATGAAAATTGTAGAAATAATTTGAAGTACAACATACTAATCTTTGAGGAACTTATCTTTGCTTCTGCCCTGTGTTTGGGGCATATTCAGTCTGCAATTACTTAATCCAATTTCAGGAATTGAGATTATTTGAGCAAATGGGTTCATCAGAGTTCCCTCTTGTTGTGTTCTTGACACAATAGCCCAACAACGTTAAACTTTAGCTCAGCTTCTTAACCTACTCATTCTCCTCAAGAAAAAAAAAATGATTTAGAAAACAGGGCAAAGGGGCATCAACTGCTAGTCTCATTTCATTGGAATTTCATCCTGTCCAGATCTGCTCTATGTTTCTCCACTAAATTGTCAGGTATCTTTGCCCTCAAACATGTCTGTCCCATACTCTTTCAAGTGAATGGTTGGCCGAAATTATGTGGTCTACCATTACTCAAAGCCTGTATATTGCCTTTGACTCTCCGAAGAGATATTTAATTATTTGAGAACATTTTTGGGAAAAGATAAGCATAAAATTTAGCATTCCATTTAAGTAACTATGAATAGTTTATCACTATCTCCTCTTTGAAACATTTTCTTCACATGCCTATCAGTTCATTTCATTTCTCTCTTGATTATCCTCCTACTTCAATGCCTTCTCCACAGGCTCCTTTGATAAGTTCTCTTTATTTCGTTAACATTGCAGTTCCCCAGGGTTCTGCATCTTGAATTCTCTTTTACATTTATAACCACTTACTTGATGAGCTCAGTCACATGCTTTTATTTACATGCTATGTTTATGTATGTGTTGGCATATTTCAAATTTATATCTCCAGTCAGAATTCTCCTGAGTTCTGAGCAGATTAATCTATCCAATTACCTACTAGATATTTCCAAACTTACCTAATTTCCTACTTGACAGAAACTCAACATGCCCTGAACTGAACTACTGTTCTTGTTCATCCTTAAACCTGCCTTTTGCACAACTTTTTCCTTCTCAGTTAATAAAAGCTCCATCTCCAAGTGAAAACCTTAGCAACATGTCCAACTCCAGTCTTTCTCTTACAGTTTACATGTGCTGTTTGAACACATCCTTTTGCCTTTGTTTTGGAAGAATTAAAAGATCCAGTCTCTTACCATGTCCACTGCTATTTGCCTGGGGCAAGCCACCATTATTTCTAACCTGGATTAATTAATTAGAAGGTTTCAATGCTTCAATCTATTCTTAGCACAACAGCCAAAGTAGTCTTGTCAAGACATAAACCAGATGACATCACTCCTCAGTATATTCCAAAGGCTTCCTCTGACACTTAGGGTAAATGTCAAAGTCCTTTCAATCATTTACCTCCCTAATCTCTTCAAGTGCTATTTTTCCTCTTTTATCAAAGCCCCAGCTTCTTTTACTTCATCAAATATTCAAATAGTTTCTAATTCAAAAACAATAACTAATGAATAAAATGCATAAGGATTAAGTAAAACGATGCATATATAAATATCTGATACAACTGCTAGCAAGTAATGGATAATCGTTTTTTGTTGTTGTTGAACTTTTATTTTTATTATATTTAAAAGGACCATATTTAGGTCACGGAAGCACACACTATTTTAAGGATATATTTCTCCATATCCTTGAATCTGCCTTCCTAAATGCCTTATCTTCAGTGACTCCACAAAATATTGATTAACTTTCTAAAACTGTTATGATTTTTATATGATACTATCTTTTTACCCAAATTAGTTTCCAGCAAAAAAACCCCAAAAAACAAAAAACAAAACTTCCTGTGATTTACAGAAAATTAAGCACTTAAACTTGTTAAGCTCTTCACTGTGTCTGTTTTGGCCTCTTTCAATGTACCTATTAAAAAACTAGTAAACTAGTACACAGATTATTGTTATAGAATTTGTAACTTCCACTAACCATCATTTTTTAAAAATCCATCTGTAAATATTGAGACAGTTATTCATTGATTTTTCCTTGTACAAAGTCAATTACCTGACCATGTTTTGATCCTTAAAGAGGTCTTCTCCAAAGAACACTAGGCGCCAATTACGATTATCTCAGCAATATAACAAATAACTACCTCTGTGAACTTTTAGTCATTGACAGTGGCCTTCCATATTTTGTTCCATATTTACAAGAATTTTACAAGATTATTTGGGCATGAGTTTTACAAAAGAAACCATTGAGAGGTTTAAGGTTAAATTTCATCTAATATCTGATTATTGTGTCGTTGTATTACACAAAAAACAGTAGATGAAGTACTTTCTTAGAGTAAACCTCAACTGTATCTCAGAAGGACTATTTCAATCTGTTCTTTATAATTTATTAGTAAATGTTTTACTACCCAGAGTATTTGAAAAGCATATTAGTAAAATACATTTTATCCTATGAACAGTATATCGAAGACCTCAAAGGAAAAAATGTTTAGTATATTTTTTACTATACAGAGTCCAAAAGAATATAAAATGAAACAACTATATATTCTGAATTAGTCACATATCAATGGTAACTTTAGGTAAATAACAGTCATACAACAGTAGTTTCATAGAAGAATATTAAGGACCATTTGTAAAATAAAATTCAAAAGCAAAATAGATATGAATATTTACTTAAAATAAACAATGACCATTTTCTTACCTTTCTCAAGTCCCAATATCATAGAATAAATCAGAATCTGTTTCTCCTGCAATTTTTTAAATATTCATAGCTATTCCCAGTTCTGAACTTTTTAACAAGACAATATTGAGTTCTTTTGTATTTTCCCTGACCTTTCTTGTCATATATGGACTTGGATATACTGCTGCCATTTCTTTGGGACAAAAATGATCATATTCTTGAAGATTAGGTAAACACTAAACCTGACCATATTTCTACTTTTCTTCAAATTTAATTATTCCACAGAAGAAGGTATAGAAGAATGTAGTCTACTATTTTTATGTGCTTAAATATTTCTTGTCCACTCACTAATTATGAGTTATCCATTTATTCCTTTTTAAGGAGCTACTAGATGCTATACACCCAAGGGTAAATCACGTTGTTCTTATCTTTAACATCCCCTGCAGTCTAATGGGACAACTACCACTATTGCTACTGCTCCTTCTCTGTCTGCTACTACTATAAATTATCCCTTGCATAACACTTAGCATATGCCAGACACAGTTTTAAATTCTTTACATGTACAATTTTATATGCCATATCTCATGTTATTTATTTGTAACAACAATTGTTCTAGTTGAGGTGTCTTCCCTGTAATGGGTAAAAGTGCTCTTCATGAGTGACTGTTATGACTTTTATTTCCACTGAACAGGAATTAGAATGCATTAATAAAGTGGATAATCTTACATAAAAATGCCCTACTGCAAATATTTTAGCAATCATTTGGTAGAGAAAATAACTGAAAAACTGAATATTCATATTTTAAAATAATTTATTTCTCACCCTAAACAAAGATGCAAAAATGGCTACTTAATTCTAGGGGAAATAATAATGCAAGGAAGAGAGTAGAAATTACTTTTTATGGTTTTTCCTATTTACTTACCCATGACAAAGTTAAGCAGTAACCCCCTCCCCTCTGCCCAACTGAACTAACAATTATCTAGTTATCTTGTTTCGTGATGTGTATAAATCTTGTGATATTGCTATTATTGCTATTTCAACTACTGCAAAGGAAAAAAGTTTTGAAAGGTTGTGTCTCATCTAGTGTTACTGAAATAGAATGTAGTTGAATGAAAACAAACATTATAAAGTCTAGCTCAAGATCTTGTGTGCTTAACATTACACTATCTTGCCTTCATATCATCAGATTAATCGTGGATTTAAAATAGGAATTTCAGAGAAGCAAAGTTAGCCATTCTGAATGACCGAGACAAGTAAATGAGTCTACTTAAGAGTATTAGAGACATACAATCACAACAACAATTAAAAAAACAACAAAAAAACTGTTGCACTACTAAATTATGACAAAGAAGAAAAGATGAGACAATATAGTACAGATACGTAGTGGCCTTTGAATTCTCTCTCTGCCACTTAAAAACTGTGTGACCTTAGGCAAATCACTCAACCTCTCTGTGCATCAGTTTCTTCATTTCTAAAAGAGACAATAATAGTAACTACCTCATAATATGGTTGTAAATAAGTGAATTAATATATGTAAATTATGTAACAGTGCCTGATATGTAGCATTATCTGAATTTTAATTACTGACATTACTTCACATTATTGCTCAGTAGGCATTATTACTCAATGTACAAAGACTGTCTTTGTAAAAAGAAAAATATATACATAAGCCTTATATACTTAAAAACCTGTCATTTTATTTATTATAAAAGATTGCTTGGGTTGTGGTCAGTAAGTTGTACTGTGTCCTTAATAAGAGAGCCCTAAAATATTCTATTTGGTCACAGTAAAAAAAAAAAACAATCGTGCCTCTCATTAATGTCTTTATCTGTTCTAAAAAATGTTTTTAAATGGTATGGATATTGATAAACATGTGATGATAATGCATATTTACTTTTTAGTATCAATTGCTGGGAAACACAGAGCCAGTTTTTACTTATCACTCAGAGGTAATTTTTTTTAAACTGACGTTTAACCTGACACAATATTTCAGTCCTCATATTTATTTTTCTGCTCATTAATTCTCTCTTTCAATTTTCAATTGCACTGTATTGTCATTTTCAAGTTTTGCTGATAATATGCACGACAAAAAGCATTAGCTAACAGTTGCAGATTACCTCCTCTGGAACAGACTCTATGATAAATGCCATATGTATATTAATGTATTCAAACACATCAATCATTATAATCTTTGAAGTTGATTCTATTATTATTAGGATAAAACAAGAGAATTGCTCTTTGGGTAGTCTAAGCATGTCAAATAGTAACTTTTCTGTAGATTCTTTAATATTTAGAAAATCAGATTGCCTGCAAATAATTTTTTTAATTCATCCCTTCCAATTTGTATTTCTTTTATTTAATTTTTTTACATATTGCACTAAGACCTTCAGTGCAATGTTGAATAGAAGTGGTTAGAGTGGACAACCATGCCTCATCCTCCATGTCAGAGAGAAGACATTCAGTCTTGGACTATTAATTATGCTGTTAGCTGTGGGTTTTACATAGCTACCCTTCATTATGTTGAGAGTTTTTATCATGAAAGAAGATTGAATTTTGCCAAATTTTTTTATGTTCCTACCAAGGCAATCATATGGCTTTTCTTCTTTAGTCTGTGAATATAGTGAATTACACTGATTTTTGTGTTAACAGAATAATCCCTACTTGGTTATGATGTATTAATCCTTTAATATATTACTAGATTTGATATGCTAACTTTGTGTTAAGGACTTCTGTGTCTAGGGTCATAGATTTTGTTCTTTCATAGTTTTGGGTTTGTTTGGTTTTTCTGGTAATGTCTTCATCTGAATCAGTTATCAAAGTAACATCAGTCTCATAAAATACATTTTGGAGTATTCTTCCCTTTTCAATTTTCTAGAAGTATCTACATAGAATTGGTATTATTTCTTAAATATTTGGTATAATCATCCAGGCAGCAATCTAGGGGTAGTTATTTTTATGCAATTTTTTTGCTATGAAATCAATTTCTTTAATAGATATAGGACTAGTCAGTATATCTATTTCTTCTTGAGTGAGCTTTGGTAATTTTTGTCTTTCAAGGAATTTTTCCATTTTATTTAATTAACCAGACTTCTTGATGGATGTTAATAACATTCTCTTATTATTCTCACTGTGTATGTAGGATGTGCAGTAATGTCACCTCTGTCATTCCTGATATTGAAGATTTATATCTTCTTTCTTTCCTAAGTTTATTGGTCATTTCAAAGAAACTATTTGTTTCATTGTTTTTCTCTACTGTTTTCTGTATGCAAATGTTTATAGCAAATATATAAATCACCTAAACATCTAAATATATACAATCACCTAAAACAGAAAACAACTGAAATGTCCACCAACAGATGAACGAATAAACAAATTGTGGAATACCCATACAAGGAAATACTAGCCAGCAACTACTTTTGATACCTGCAAAACCATGAATGAGTCTCAAAATAATTATGCTGAATGAAAGAAGTCAAACCAAAAAGGTACATATTGCAATGATCCCACTCAATAAAAAAAATCTAGAAAAGGCAAACTATCCAGAGAGCCAGAGAGCAAATCAGTGCTTTCCAGGAGACAGAGGTAGGGAAAAATGGATTTAAAAGGGGTACAAGGGCTTCCCTGGTGGTGCAGTGGTTGGGAGTCCGCCTGCCAATGCAGGGGACACGGGTTCGTGCCCCGGTCCAGGAAGATCCCACATGCCGCAGAGTGGCTAGGTCCGTGGGCCATGGCCGCTGAGCCTGCGCATCTGGAGCCTGTGCTCCACAATGGGAGAGGCCACAACAGTGAGAGGCCCGAGTACCGCAAAAAAAAAAAAGGGGGGGGGGGTACAAGAAAACTTTTTGGAGTGACTACTATGTTTACATCTGAATTATGGCAATGGTTTCTTAGGTATATATGTATTTATGAAAACTCATCAAATTGCGTACTTTAAATGTGTGTAGTTTGCTGTAAATCGGTTACACCTAAATAAACTATAAAATAAAACAGCCAAATATAACAATCTCATATGGTTTAGCCTAATATCTTCTCCATTTCATATAAAAATAACCAGAAAGACAGAAATATAAAATAATTTGCTAAAGTCACAATGCTAGTAAGTTATAGAGATAGGATTCAAAGTCATAGAATATGTCTCCAAAGCCTGAACACTTACACACTACTTAATAGTGCCTCTTTATGTGTTGAGGCACTTTAACAATAACCTTATTGAAACCATATCACACTATTTTCATTCTGCTGAATGTACATGATGGATCAAATAATTTTTCTTTATGAGTTTACTTAAGGGCATATATCTTTAAGTAAGCTCACAAATCAACATATGTATCTATGGAACAAAACTGAATTGTTATTTACAGGTAACATATCTGAGGGGAAATTGTCCTCAGATTGGTAAACACCTATTATCGTGTACTCTTTCTCACATATGTTGTTCATGTATAACAATAATGGAGATTCTGCACTGCTCCCAAGTGCTTTGCCAAGAGTTGGGGCCTATCCCTATTATAATATTTATCATACTTTACTATAATTAGTGATGCATTAGACAATTTCTTTTACTGTAGACAAAAGTTCTTTAAGAAAAGAGTTGTTATATTGACCCTTGTTTACCCAGACTAAGAACATAAACGTTCAGTAAGAATTTGTACAATTAATTAATGTAAAAGATGCATATTTTAGAGAGAAATCTTAAAGATTAAGATTAAACATTACTAAGTAGATAATCTGCTACGGTTGAAACATGAAAACTATCAAAAACTGAGTTTAATTTTAGTAGATGAAAAGATCAGGTTAAGCAGCATGATGGAGCTGCATACTGGAGAGAGATCTGTCTAGTCTCTCAAGAGCAATTACAAAAAATTGAAATATTTTCGAATAATCTTGTGTTGAGTTCACTATGCCACACATATATGACTATGCATATAGTGGTTCTAGAAAATGTACCTTTAAAAATCACACAGAATTTACAGGCAATAATTTGAAGGTTCCCACACATGTTCAAAGCACAACTTTTACATATAAATGTAACTTGGGAAATACTGCATAACAATATTACATTTAAATTTTTTCTCTAATACAAAACAATTGATACAGAAATGATGAAGGTTCTGTATTTCAGAATTCCTCAGGTTAATATATACTCATATAGCATAAGATTTACAAATCTTAAATGATAGTATCATATGAAAAGAGAGAATTAAAAATCTTGAATATTATATCACTTTTACTCAAAAACAAAAGTATTATTCCGAGACACAGGAATTCGATATTATCATGATTAACAATCTGCAATCATTCTCACCATCTTATTTAACTATCCTTTCCTTTAAATCAACTTAATCTTATTTTCCCCTCATTTTATCTTTCCTCTTAATTAATACCCAATCCCTATTGGGACACAACCCCCAAATATTCTACTTATAAAGCTCCCAAATTATTACATGTAATTTTAATTATGATTAACTAGCATGGGTGAAATATTCATTGCAAAGGGAATAATCCAATTACATCTAAAAAACTCTACTTGACTCTGGTATTTACCTGTCACCCTGCATTTTATTTCTAAAGCCTAGTTACCCAGCAAAATACTCCTAAGTACTTTTAGCAATTTTCTGTGAACATGAGAGAAGTAAGAAACTCCAAATGCCATGTCTCCAATCTGCTGCTTATCCTTAAACTCCAAGTGAGTTTTAATCATGTATATACAAGTAATGTAATGATGTATTTATTGTAAATGTATATAAAGAACTATGAACACAATGAATGTTAAATTTGAAGATGAGAGGAAAAACCATTTCTTGGAAATTTTCAAAGGAATTATTTAAAAACTATTTTCACAACTATAAGACCCTGAGTGTAATGCAGGTAGAAAATATGCAGATGTAGGAGAAAGATTTATTGATGAGAACTCTTGGATAAGAGCTCTTGCAATCTGTAAGCACTTCAGAGGTAGAGTCCACTTATCCCCAGAAGGGTGATGAAGTGATATCCCTGGAGCCCTCTGAAGAGGAAGACAAAGAGAATCTGGCCCTGTCTCAGGCTACCATCGAGCTCAAGTGTTCTGTACCAGCCTGGCAGAGATGGCTGCATGAGGGTAGGCCTGCATTCCCGGTATTCATCAACACAAGGTGTATGCCAGGATTTCCTATAAACTGGTTTATATATTTTATATATTTCTGGCAAGAAAGAAACAGTGTGTGTACAGACTGGAGGTTCTCACCACTTCCTCCTTAGGTTCGATTAATTTGCAGAGTGACTCACAGAACTCAGAGAAACATTTTACTCACTAGATCACTGGTTTATTATAAAAGGATATAACTCAAGAGCAGCCAGATGCAAGACATGCACAGGGCAAGGCATGTGGGAAGGAGCACAAGTTATGTGGGAAAAGCTTCCATGCTCTCTGGTAGCACCATTCCCCCAGCATCCCCTAGTGTTCACCAACCCAGAAAGTCTCTGAACCCCCACGCTTTTGGTTTTTATGGGAACTTTATTACATAGGCATGATTGATTAAATCATTGACCCTTCGTGACTGATTCAAACTGCAGTCCTTCCCCCATCCCCAGAGGGCAGGGGGTGAACTGAAAGTTCCAACCCCCTAATCACATGGTTGGATCCCCTGGCAACCAGCTCCCTTCCTTTGGATGCCCCTTACCATCCTCAGGTGTTTTCCATAAGTCTCCTCATTAACATGAACTCAGATGTAGTTGAAAGGGGTTTGTTGTGAATATCAAGACACTTTTATTACTCTTATCACTTAGGAAACTCTAATGGTTTTAGGAGCTGTGTCAGAAATGAGGATGAAGACCAGATACATATTTCTTATTATAAATTGCATTACCACAGTGTGTATCTATCAAAGGATGAAGGAATTCCAGCAGAAAAGAACTGGGGTGATGCAAGATTCCTAAAGACTGGTATAAATTGCCTCTGCCTAGGTCAAAGGAATTGTAGAACAAAGGGGCCTAAAAGGGAACCTTTGTCATCAGAAAAGACCTCCTTCACAATGTTAGCTTTAAGCATCTTCAGTCCCAGAGAGTGAGAAGCTAGCTGCCAATGTAAAATTCTTTCCTGTTCCTTTCCTATTCTCTTCCATTTCTTTTTCCACATCCCCTGGATAGTAACTGACTAATGAGATTGGAGACTGGGAGAAGGAGGGAGGAAGAGGAGAAGCAGAAAGGGGAGAAAGACAAAATTCAAGCCTTAGCCCTTATTCCAATAAAGGCTTCTATTGACAGCAGGCTTGAGCTAGTTAAGAGGAGGTTTGCCATTAAAACAAGTTCAGAGTTTGGACTAATAATTTGTACTCAAAATTCCAATTCCTTAACTGAGATTATGCTTATAATTTTTGGAAAAGTCATTATGTTAGTTTGGGTACTTAAAGAAGATGATAGATATATATTTGGGCAAATCCCTATGAAGAAAAAGTACTGGGAGACAGAGAAGGTTGGGAGAGCCTTTAGACTTGAAAGCAGGCCTTATGCCTTTCTCCCTGAAGGAGACTGGGTGGAAAGCATCTCAGCCGGCAGAACATCTCTAAGAAAGTTTTCTCCAGTCAGACGGGGAATCTTTGAGTCAAAGTTGCCCATTAGAGGACTTCAATATCTTGCATAAATATCCCTTTCTCATACACCTGCTGTGTATATCCATTGACTATTAGCAGTCCATGGGATCCAGTGTTAGATCCAAAAAGGCTACAGCTGGTGTCCATCAGAAAATTAAGTTGCTTGCCACAGTTAAGATAATTGAACGACACATTTTGATGACCAACAAAGCCATATACTTGCTTGAATTTTCACCCAGGGCACAGGAAATGACTCACACTAAACAGATGTTAAAAAAATCTTGGGAGATAAAACAATACAGTATTTTCAGTATATCAGGATACATGTGTAATTCACATACCTGTGGCTTAGCCCATGGTCCCCTAGCATCCTGTCATCACTATTTTACTTAACAGAAAAACGAAATGACTCAAGACCCATTCCACATAATAGCTACGTTCTATTAGTTCTAATGTGTTGTCAACACCAGGCCCCCTGGCCCTCCAGTAAAGCAGTAAAGGTCAATTTCCTTGGTTAATTTGGTGAAAATGGGTTGGCTGCATGTGTGTTCCTGAGTCTTATTATCCTATATACTGCTTGATGGGGGTCTTCTGGCTTCCATTTATGGTTCTTCCTTCCTAGAGTCCCTAGGACATGATAATATACAATAAACTACTAGAGGAATTTACTTTCAAAAGTTTGAAAGAATGTTTCTGGGAGTTGCTGCTTAATAAGTCAATGCATCTGCAGAGATTTCCAGTATTTCTAAATTGGTAAATTTGCTTGAAAGACAGAGTTATGGCTGGATAAGCAAACACTTGTTTGCCCCAGCACAGCTGTATCTGATGGAGGAAAATGCAATATTTGCTCTTCCCTACTTCATGTCATACCATAAAATCTCTAAACCTAGTCCACAGGTTATAGGACAAAGTAGAAGAAACCAATTTTTTTTTTTTTTTGGCCTTGTGTTCACTTTCCTTTGCTTTCCTTCTTGACTAATCTTGTTTTCTTTCTCCAATCTACCATCTTCCTTTTAACTAAGAGTCAGAATGAACCTTTGATCTATGAAAATCTAAAAGGCTTCACAATTCCGACTCGTTTATTTCCAGACATCAGGGGAAAAAAAAACTAAAGGATGTCATTTTCTCTAGTTTGAATTAATCTTCCGGGCTAACACCTGGGGCCTGGGCTGGATGGGTGGAATGTGGAGTTTCCCAAGGAGGAAAATAGGGCACAGTTGGAGCCCACAGGGTAAGCTTGTGGGAAGTAAGGGCAGGTCCTGATGAAGGGACAGGAAAAGGACAGGTTCGGATGTGCTGAGCTTCAAAGGCGGCACCCCGACCACTCCTCCCCAAAGAAGCTCACGGGATATCAGGAGGGAACTCCTGGGATGAGAAAACACCTGTGTGCCCTTGGTGCCGGGATCCCCTGCTATCTCGCAAACACCAGTCCTCTAGGGGGACTGCCTCCCCTTCTCCCCCCAAAAACCCCTATTCAGACTCACCGTGCAGCACCTCCTCGCCACAGAAGCCCAGTCAGGTGCGAGGGAAAGGCTGTCGTTCTCATGCCGCGCAGAGAAGAAGCCCGCGAGGCTTCCGCAGGAGGCTGACGCTGGCGCAGGCGCAGGACGCCGGCGCAGGACCAAACTGCGCATGCGCGGCCTGAAAAGCTCGCGCCTTTTAGAAGCCAGAAGTACAGCAAAGGCTTCAGGTGCGGATGAAGTCCGCCACGGAGGGCAAGGGCCGCAGCAACCCAGAGCCGCTCCATTGCACTTCCTTGGGACCAGTTGTTCCTACTAGCTGCTGCGAGGTGAGACTGTCGCTGCCTGTTCCTTGAGCCTTTCCCCTGAAGAGCAGCCTCAGGGAATTCGTCTTTCTCTCTAACCCACCTCATCTAGCAACACCTAGACATGAGGGAACTAGCTCCTTCACCTTTTATTTATTTTTATTTTTTAGCTTTTAAAACTTTATTTCACTTCAAAACCTTTATCAGAGACATGGTTCTATTCTGGGGTAGGAGGTGGCCTTGAGCTCCAAAGCAGCTCTGATCTTGCCTCTTCCCCAGGCAGGACAAACCAGACATCTCCCTCCCCAGCAAAGGGATGCAGCCTGGAGGTCATGGCCAGTCTGTGGAGGGGGTGTCGGGCTTCTGAGTGCTCACCCGAGATGGAAAGATTTGAGTCACTCCAATGGAGGATCAAAGTTTGGGTGCTAGCTTCCCCTCACCCTGGAAAAGGGGTGGGGAGGTCTCAGGGGTTTTGGGGGGGAGCAGAAAACAAGCACCCACCTCTCCATCTGGCTGCAGGAAGCTGGGACAGGGGCCAAGAGGGGCCCATCTGTCACCCTCCAGTCCTGCCAGGTTGCTGGGCTGGGACAGGGGGTGGGGGACAACCATCTGGCCTGGGTCCTCTCAGGCCAGGGTGGGAATGGGGCCACTTTAGGAGGGTGGGAAGTTTGGGTGTTTTGTTTTAAAGTTTTTTATTTTTTTCTAATGCCTAAGTAAATAAAGTGAAATAGATACATCTTTATAGATATGTATATACATAGATTCTTGTGGAGTGGGCGTAAGGTGGGGGCTGTGGGTGCCTGCCCTCACAGTTTCATTCCTCATCAAAGTTCTGGGTCAGGAGGAAATTGCAGCCAAATTCTCCAGTTTTTTTCGCAAGAAAAGTGGTTCTGGATCACCAGGTTCTCTGGGAAGCCCAGAGTTTTCAAGTATAGCTTCTTTCTCCTGCATTTTCACTTGGATGTAGTTCATCTGCCAGGCCTCCTCTCTTATGGACCCACCTCACACTCCACATCCGAGATATCCACCAGCTCCCCAGGGTGCTCATTTCAGCATCTGGATGAATTGCTCCTGTTGCTGGCTAATTTGCAGCAAAAGCTGAGAGTTCTCCTGGCCCACAATTAAATAAAGGGACGTGCATGGATTTTAACTCACTTTAAACATCCCACAGCAGAAATCAATTTCATAGGGTAGAGGGGTATAAATGAGCAATGTGCGTTTCTCAGGCAGGAATGTTTTTATTTGCTCACCTACATTGGCAGATATAGGATTATCTTTATGGGTAATATTTTATTTATACATTATAAAAATATTCTGGCTGAGATTTTATGTGTAAGGGATAGGTCTGAGCACTGGGGAGGCAGCAACGAACAACAGCAAAAAAAGAAAAACAAAAATTCCTGCCCACCCCTTATGCTTAAATTTGTTTGGGAATAAAAAACAAAAATTAGAATTATGAAAAAATTACTTTGATTTAATTAAATATATATATTCATATAAGTTACACACACACTTAACTATACATATATATGTAAAATATTGACAGTTTGGGCTTTGGGAAATGAACTTCAATGTCATTGGATAGATAGATAGGTATTGGAAAAATACAAAACATTTACACAATAATTAATTAGGAAAGTAGATTTTACTATAGCTTAGGGTAGATAAAACTATTTTAATTGAAGTATAATTGACCTTCAACACTATATTCGTTCTAGGTGTACCACATAGTGATTCGATATTTCTACACATTACAAAGTGATCATTACTATAACTCTAGTAACCATTTGCACCATACAAATATATTACAATATTATTGACTGTATTCCCCATGCTGTACATTTCATGCATATGACTCACTTATTTTGTAACTGGAACCTTCTACCTCTTAATCCCCCTCACCTATTTCATTCACTCCCTTACCCACCCTCTGGCAACCACCAATTCTATGAGTATCTATGGGTCTGTTTCTGTTATGTTTGTTCATTTGTTTAGTTTTTCACTTCTCACATGTAAATGAAATCATACGGATTTGTCTTTGTCTGACTTATTTCACTTAGTATAGTACCCTCCATCCATATCATCATAATTGTCAAAACTTCATTCTTTTTTATGGGTAATACCCCACTGTGTGTGTGTGTGTGTGTGTGTGTGTGTGTGTGTGTGTGTGTATGTTTTCTGAGTACAGGTTTATCTTCTTAGATTTATTCTTTTTGTTGAAATTGTAAATGGGATTCTTTTCTTAATTTATCTTTCTGATAATTCATTATTAGTGTATAGGAATGCAACTGATTTCTGGGTATTAATTTTGTGTCCTACAACTTTATTGAATTCATGTCTTACTTCTAATAACTTTCTGGTAGCATTTTTAGCTTTTTTATATATAGTATCATGTCATTGGCAAATAATGACAGTTTTACTTCTTTCTTTCCAGTTTGGATGCCTTTTATTTCCTATTTTTTTATTCTGTCTGTCTGATTGCTGTGGCAAGGATGTCTCATACTATGTTGAATAAAAGTGGTGAAGATGGGCATCCTTGTCTTGTTCCTGATCTTAGAAGAAAAGCTTTCATATATGGCTTTTATTATTTTGAGATGTGTTCCCTCTATAGCCACTTTGTTGAGAGTTTTTATCATTAATGGATGTTGAATTTTGTCAGAAGCTTTTTCTGCACCTTTGAGATCATCATAAGGTTTTTATTCTTCAATTTGTAATGGGATGTATCACATTGACTGATTTTCAAATACTGAACCATCCTTGAATCCCTGGGATAAATCCCACTTGTTCATGGTGTATGATCTTCTTAATGTACTACTGAATTTCGTTCCCTAATTTTTTTTGAGGATTTTGCATCTGTATTCATCAGTGATGGCCTGTAAGTTTCTTTTTTTGTGGTGTCTTTGTCTGGTTTGGGGATAAGGGTAAGGCTGGCCTTATAGAATGAATTCACAAGCATTCCTTCCTCTTCAGTTTTTTGGAATAGTTTCAGAAGGCTGCATGTTAACTCTTCTTTACATTTTTGGTAGAATTTACCTGTGATGGTATCTGGTCCTGGACTTTTGTTTTTTGGGAGTTTTTAAAATTACTGATTCAATTTCATTATTGTTAATTGGTCTGTTTATATTTTCTATTTCTTCCCGATTCGGTCTTGGGAGATTGAATGTTTCTAGGAATTTATCCATTTCTTCTAGGTTGTTCATTTTATTGACATATAATTGTAGTACTCTCTTATAATCCTTTGTATTTCATTTCTGATTTTATTTCTTTGGGCCCTTTCTCCTTCTTTCTTGATGAGTCTGCTAAAGTTTTATCAATTTTGTTTATTTTTTCAAAAAACCAGCTCTTAGCTTCATTCATCTTTTCTACTGTTTTTCTTAGTCTCTATATCATTTATTTCTGTTCTGATCTTTATTATTTCTTTCCTTCTACTAATTTTTGGTTTTGTTTATTCTTCTGTTTCTAATTCCATCAGGTGTAAAGTTAGGTCATTTAAGATTTTTCTTGTTTCCTGAGGTAGGCTTGTATCTCTGTACACTAACCTCTCAGAACTACTTTTGTTGTGTCCCATAGATTTGGGATCATTGTGTTTCCATTTTTGTTTGTCTCCAAGTATTTTTTTGTTTCCTCTTTGATTTTTTCAGTGATTCATTTAGTAGCATATTGTTTAGCCTCCACGTTTTTATGCTTTTTGCATGTTTTTTGTTTGTTTTGTCTTTCTTTTTTTTTTTTTTTTCCCTTGTAGTTGATTTCTGGTCTCATACTGTTGTGGTCTGAAAAGATACTTGATATGATTTCAGCCTTCTGCTTAGGTGATTTCCACTGCTCTATATTCTAGTTTGCTGATCCATTCTTCTGTATCATCTAATCTACTGTTGATTCTTTCTAGTGTATTTTTTATTTTAGTTATTGTAGTTTTCAGCTCTATTTGGTTCTGTTTTATATTTTCTCTTTGTTAAACTTCTGTGTTCATCCATTTTTCTCCTGAGCTCATTGAGCATCTTTATGGTCATTAACTTGGATTCTTTATTGGAGCGATTTCTTTTTTTTTTTTTTTTTTTTTTTTTTTGCAGTAGGCGGACCTCTCACTGCTGTGGCCTCTCTCCTTGCGGAGCACAGCCTCTGGACGCACAGGCTCAGCGGCCATGGCTCACGGGCCCAGCCGCTCCGCGGCATGTGGGATCCTCCCAGACCGGGGCACGAACCCATGTCCCCTGCATCGGCAGGCGGACTCTCAACCACTGTGCCACCAGGGAAGCCCTGGAGAGATTTCTTATCTTCACTTCAGTTAGTTCTTTTTCTGACATTTTATCTTGTTCCTTCCTTTTGAAAATATTCTTCTATCATCTCATTCTCCGGACGTCTGTTTTTATTTCTACATATTAGGCAGGTCAGTTACATTTCTTGTTTTGGAGAAGTGGCCTTATGTAGGAGACATCCTATGTGCCCCATCAACACTCTCCCCTCTGGTCACAGAGCTGTATGCTCAAGGGGTGCTCCAAAGGTGGGCTGCATGGGCCCTTCTGTTGTTGCTGAGCTGACTACTGTGAGTATGTTGATAGGTGGAACTGTCCTTTGATCCAGTTGGCTGCCAGGCCTTACCTCATGCAGGCTTCAGGCTGCTGGTGGGTGGGGCTGTATCATGGGGCACTGCTTGTAGGGTTCAGGGGTCCTGGTGCTGGTGCCCAGCCTGCTGGTGGACAGGGCTGGGTCCTCACGTGACTGGCTGCTTGGCCTGAGATGTCTCAGGACTGGAGCTGACCAGCTGGTGGGTGGGTAAGACCTCAGTGCTGACTCCAGAATGGCACTAATGGCTTCTGCCAGTATCTGTGTCCCCACTATTTCTTTTGGAGTCTCTCCAACATCAGCAGGTGGGTCTGACCCTGTCTCCTTTCAAATGATTACCTCCACACTGGATCTTGGAGCATGTGAGATTTTTCCTGAACCCCTTAAACATGAAGTCTCTGTTTTCTTCAGCCCTCTGGCTCTCCCATACATAAGCCCCACTGGCCTTCAAAAACAGATGTTCTGGTGGCTCATCTTCCTAGTTCAAGTCCCTAGGGCAGGGAGCCTGAAGTGGGTCTCAGACCCCTCACTCCTTGGGGAGAACCTCTTCAGTTGTAATTATCCTCCCATTTGTGGGTGTTCTACTCAGGAATGTGGGTCTTGACTATACCACTTCTCCACTCCTCCTACTATCTCACTGTGGTTCTTTATTTATATCTTTAGTTGTGAAAAATCTTTTCCATTTTTCAGTCATTCTCATCAATAGTTGCTCTGCAGATAGGTGTTATATTGGTGTGCCTATGGGAGGAATTGAGCTCTGGGTCTTCCTAGTTTGCCCTCTTGGCCACACCCTTGTTCCAAAGTCTTTTTGAATTAATCAACTTCTTAACATTGTTTGAAAACATATTGCATATTTTTCTTCCATGTGAAATAAGTCTTATTAAAGCAAAATTAATTGTTACTATATTGCTTGATATAAAATGTAAAGGCCCTTTTAAGGTTGTTGAACATGGACATTGCTCAAACACTGAAAAGCATTAGTCTGGATTAATGCCAGAGGAACTCATTGATTAGTGAATTAAAAGAAGTTTATATCTTAAGTTTTGAACTTGCAGAAGGCTGTTTGCTCTATTTTTTAAATTAAGTCAGTTTCAACTCAGTTCTCAGAAAACAAAGAGTAGATAAAAAGTTGACTACTTCATAAGTCAGGGATAATACCTAAACTATAACTTGCACATTTTATTTGTAGGCTTCAGGAGCTCTTAATTTGAAACTAAAATTTTTGATTCTTTTTTACTTAATATAAAATTGTATTCAAATATATCTGTTCTAAGGTCATGAGTAATTTTTATAACATAGAAATGAGATAACTTTTATCCCTTTAGGCATTTCCTTCAAGTGTGTTGAAATTTAACTTTGGTTACCTCAGAATTAAATGAATAACAAGGTAAAGAAATTTAGATTTTCCTCACTCACCACAGATGGCTGCAACCAGAGAAAGCCCATGTACAGCAACAAAGACCAATGCAGCCAAAAATAAATAAATAAATAAATTTATTTAAAAAAAAAAAAGTTGCCTTTAAATTGCTCTAAAAATTAGCAATGTAATATGTGGAAGATTTATATTTTGAAAAGTACACAAAGCTGATAAAAGAAAGAAAAGGCATAAATAAGTGGAGAGATACACCATGTTCATGGATTTGAAGACTCAGTATAAAGACATTAATTCTCTCAAATTGTTCTATGGATTAATGAAATCCCAATCAAATTCCAGCAGGACTTTTTGTGATATTTACATGTGGGATCGAAATTGTTTATGGAACACAAAATTATTGGGATAGCCAAAATGATTTTGAAAAGAACAAAGCTGGAAGTCTCAATATCTGGTTCTATCTATAATTGTATTAAGCTACATTAATCAAACTAGTGTTATCTTTGTGAGAGGATAGACATATAGATGTGTAAAATAGAATAGAGTGCAGAAATAGAGTCACATAAACATATTCAATTGATTTTGACAAAGATAAAAAGGTAATTTAATGGAAAAAGGATAGACTTTGCAACAAATTGTGCTATAACAACTGAATATCAATATACAAAAAAAAATTAAACACTGATCTTTGCCTTTGCAAGGGAGGAAAAATCTTTTCCTCTCTCCATCTTAGGTTATCATTAGGGGTCCTGTGAAGGAGACTGACCAAAAACATGTTAATGAGACAAAACCAAACAAGTTTAGTATCATGTGCATAGCACTTACAACTGGGAGTACTCAGAGATGAGTAACTCGAATTGGTAAAAACTTTGGTTTATATATCATCTTAGGCTAAAAAAAAGGAAAAGGAATTTTGGGTTTCTGGGCAGGGTGAGCAAATTATGGGAAGGTGACCAGGAAAAAAAAAATTGATAAACAAGGGTTGTTTAGTAAGGTTTGTGTTGCAGCTTTAGGTCAGTGACTGCTCCATTAGTAAGAATTGTTAAGAGACCTCCTCTTCCTGGTAGACATTTCTAAGAAAATGGAAATTTCCTTTATAAATGTAAATTTCCTTAAAAAGGAAAATTTGTGCCCTGATTTTAGAGCTTTCCCTGTGTCTCTTGGTTCTCAGTGCCCTTTGGCTCCAAATGATTCATATGCCACAGAGACATATTTTGGGGTTGCATAGTCTGGTACCTTTTACCTTATACTTTATATAAAAATTAATTTAAAATGAATGATGTGTCTAAATATAAGTGTAAAACTAATAGTTTTAGAAGAAAAGAGAAAATTTTCAGGACCACAGATTAACTCAGCTGTTCTTTGTTAAAACATCAAAAACATGATTCATAAAAGAAAAATTTGATAATTGGGCTTCATCAAAATTAAAAATTTTTGCTCTGAGAAAAATACTGTTAATAGAATAAAGAGGCAAGTTAAATATGGAAGAATATATTTTCTCCATAGCTGTTGACAGATGATGTTAAAATATTTGAATAAATTTGAATATTTGAATGATAATTTACTACTGAAGATATACTGATGGCAAATATGCACAATAAAAGATGCTCAACATCATTAAGCATTGGAAAATGTAAAATAAAACCCCAATGAGATACCACTGCACACTTATTAAAGTGAATACATATTTTAAAAATGACAATAGTAAGTGTTGAGGATCTGAGCAAATGTAACTCATGCATTGCCAGAGGGAATGCAAAAGTGTATTTCTTATAAATTAAACATACTTTTACAATATGACCGAGCAATTCCATTTTTAGTTATATATTCAGAGAAATAGAAACTTGTTGACAACCTTCTTATGAATGTTTGTAGCAGTATAATTTATAATTATTGAAATTTAGAAACAGATGTCCTATGGATGTATATTCATAGAGTGGTACACTACTCAGCAGTAAAAAGAACATGCAGCAACGTAGATGAGTCTCAAATGCTTCCTGAAAGAATCGAAAATCAAGGTTACTACCATACTATATGGTTTAATTTACATGACATTCTGGAAAAGTCAAAACAGTTAGTGGTAGCCATGGGTTGATATGTGAGGAGAATGTGAGTAAGACAGGAGATTTTTTTTTTTTTTTTTTTTTTTTTGCAGTACGCAGGCCTCTCACTGCTGTGGCATCTCCCATTGCGGAGCACAGGCTCCAGATGTGCAGGCTCAGCGACCGTGGCTCACGGGCCCAGCCACTCCGCGGCATGTAGGATCCTCCCGGACCGGGGCACGAACCCACGTCCCCTGCATCGGCAGGCAGACTCTCAACCACTGCACCACCAGGGAAGCCCAGGAGATATTTTTATAGTAAGGAAATTCTTCTGTATTCCAATCATCATTGTGATTACATGACTATATGAATTTCTCAAAATTTATTGAATATACATATATATATATTCTGTTCAGTTTTCCAATATACATATAGTCCATTCAGTGACTTTTCTGTGTTAATGCATGTACATATATATGTATGTGTTTATGCATATAAATATATATGTATATTCAATTATTATTGCATATAACTAAACCAAATTTAAACAAAATTCCAATTAGACATATATTAGGACTTCTATTTCTCTTCTCAGTGTCTCCATCATACTCTCTATCCCTCTGTGTATTTTTGCTAATTCAACAGAATTTCATTAGAGCTAACTTTCTTGTTATAATTTCTCTTTTTAGCTGCATCTGCTATACTGTGATCTATCCTGAGTTTTCATTACAATTATACTATTTTTCTTAGAAGTTTTGGTTGGTTATTTTTCCTATCTGTTCTGTGTTCTAGGGGTAATACCTTCTTTCTTATTCTCTTGTACTACCTTTTATTTACTAAAATATTTTACATGTCTATTTTATATTCTATACAAATTCATATTATGTATTTTGTTATTTTTTGTTTTTTTAATTGGAGTATAGTTGATTTACAATATTATATTAGTTTCAGGTACAGCATAATAATTCAGTATTTTTATAGATTATACTTCAGTAAAAGTTATTATAAGATAATAACTATAATTCCCTGTGCTATATAATATATCCTTGTTGCTTATCTATTTTATGCCTAGTAATTTGTATCCCATACCCCTAACTTGTCCCACCCACTTCCCTCTCCCCTCTGGTAACCACTAGTTTTTGTTTTTGTTTTTTTTTTTTATCTATGAGTCTGTTTCTGTTTTGCTATAAACATTTGTTATTTTTTAGATTCCACATATAAGTGATAACATGCGGTATTTGTCTTTGTCTGATTTATTTCACAACCCATAATATTCCTTAAGTCCATCCATGTTGCTGCAAATGACAGAATTTCATTTCTTTTTATGACTGGGTGGTAGTCCATTATGTGTGTGTGTGTGTGCGTGTGTGTGTGTGTGTGTGTGTGTCACATCTTCTATATCTCTTCCTCTGTTAATGGACCCTTAGGTTGCTTCTGTTTCTTGGCTATTGTAAGTGATGCTGCTATGAACATTGGAGTACATGTATCTTATTGAATTAGTGTTTTGTTTTTTCTGGATGTATAGCCAGGAGCGGTATTGCTGGGTCATATCATAGTTCTAGTTTTAGTTTTTTGAAGAACTTCTCTACTCTTTCCATAGTGACTGCACTAATTTACATTCCCACCAACAGTATACAAAGGTTCCCTTTTCTCTACATCCTCTACAACATTTGTTATTTGTAGACTTTTTGATGATAACCATTCTGACAAGTGAGTGATATTTCATTGTTGTTTTGCCATTTCTCTAATAACTAGTGTGTTGAGCATCTTTTCCTATGCCTGTTAGATAACTGTATGTACTCTTTGGGAAAATGTATATTCAGGTCCTCTGCCCATTTTTTTATTGGGTTGTTTGGTTTTTGATATTGAGTTATATGAGCTGTTTATATATTTCGGATATTAACCCTTTGTCAGTGATATCATTTGCAAATATTTTCTTTCATCTGTAGGTTGTCTTTTTGTTTTGTTGATGGTTTCTTTTTTCTGTGCAAAAGCGTTTAAGCTTAAATAGGTACCATTTGGTTATTTTTGCTTTTGTTTCTTTTGCCTTAGGAGATAGATCCAAAAAAATACTGCAATGATTTATGTCAAAAAGTGTTAGCCTATGTTCTTTTCTAGGAATTTTATGGTTTTGGGTTTTACATTTAGGTCTTTAATCCATTTTGATTTTATTTTTGTATATAGTGTGAGGAAATATTTTAATCTCATTGTTTTACACGTAGCTGTTTATTTCCTAGAACCACTTATTGAAAAGACTGTCCTTTCTCCATTGTATATTCTTGACTTTTTTGTTTTAGATTAATTGACCAAGAGTGTGTGGGTTTGTTTCTGGGCTGTCCACTCTGTTCCATTGATCTGTGTGTCTGTTCTTGTGCCAGTACTATGTTGTTTTGATCACTGTAGCTTTGAAGTATAGTTTGAAGCCAAGAAGGTGATACTTCTAGCTTTGTTCTTTTTTCTCAAGACTGTTTTGGCAGTTTGGTGTCTTTTATGATTCCATATGAATTTTAGAATTATTTGTTCTACTTCTGTGAAAAATGTCATGGGTATTTTGGTAGGTATTGCATTAAATCTGTAGATTGTTTTGGGTAGTATGGCCATTTTAACAACATTAATTCTTCCAATTAAATCTTTCCACTTCATTTTAATTCTTCCAATTAAATCTTTCCACTTCATTTTATCATCTTCAGTTTCCTTCATCAGTGCTTTCTAGTTTTTTAGAGTATAGGTCTTTCATCTCCTTGGTTAAGTTTATTCCTAGGTATTCTATTCCTCCTCTACAAAGCAAATATTTTTCTTCTTAGACTGGAAATATCATTTAATTTGTGTACTTTATATGTAGCTGATGTAACTAAATTTATTACTAGTTATTCCAAAAACTGATAATTACACTGATCAGAGTCTCAGCCAATGAGCCAGATTGGATATGTAGAGAGGGAATGAATGATCTAGAAGCATGTCCAGAAGAAAAAAGTTATGCTTCAAGTAGGTCACACACAGATTTGGCAAACATTAAGTGATAAGTTCATCAACCTGGAACTGGCTGGCTAATGGGAGTCAATCCAGAATGGGTAAACAAATACATGGGCTTGGATTTAAATGTGAACACAGTTGACTAAAATGTTTCACGTTGAAGAAGCCACAGAGGAGATTCCAAGAGTGAAGAATTTGGGATGACCAATGCGTAAGAAAAAGCAACATAGCAGAAAAAGAGAGGAGCAAGAGTATATTCATACACTTCTATACAAAATTTTTTTGCGTGTGTCATTTGTGCAATTGTCTTGTATCTACAGGTGCTTCACCTGTGAATCCTGAAGATTATCATCAAATCTCTAATACTCAGTATGTCTCTGCTTTCCTTATCTGGAATGTGTTGGCAGAGTGGCACTAAGAGTCTATGCTTATCAACAGGAGCAATCTTAATCCTTTCCCCCATGTGCTGCAAAAATAAAATTTCAAAATGTATAACTCTCTATTTCAGTTTGCATGGAAAGCAACGTCTTTGCAGATTTGTACTTCTTTTGTTTTCGTTGTTTACATAAAACCTAAGAAAAAATGATTATGAAAGAACACTTTAAGTGTTTTTAAGTAGGATAAAATTTTTAAGCAAGATAGTGACTTGAATTTATATATTTACCCGTTTTTAATTTACTTTCTGAGATATTAAATAGTTCTCTCAGTTTAATATAATAACATTTCTTAAATATATTTAAAAATCAAACCAGGTTACAGAAGGTTTTTATAAAATGTGCAATGGCAATTCTACTAAATGATGGCATGACAAAGGATACTGAATGTTTATAAAAGCATTAATTTCAAAGATATGTGTTCCCAGATTCATTAAAATCAATTGATATTAATATCATTGATACCAATTTATTTAACATATTTCTAATCTTTAAGCCAATCATTTTTCAGTCACATTTAGAGTTAAAGGAAGCCATCACAAAATATGGACATATGTGAATATACTGTAGTTGATCAAGAAAAATCATTTAAATATTTACGTAAATGATTATTTTAAAATATTAAAGCATAGACTTGCAATTATCTCATTTGGTGATAAACCACATCTGGTTGTTTTTATCTGCTTCCCACCTACTTCCTAGAGTTCTGATGATAGTGATTTTAATTAAACAGACCATTTCAAAATTTTATGTGTACAGTTATAACTCCTCTAACAAAAGTCATAAACATATGACTAAATAGTTCATACTTATGAAAAGATTTTTTAAATATTATAATAATTTAAAAACACATACAATCTACCATTGAAAACAATAACATTTTTCTCAAGCATTTTGCAATCTACCTGATAGCACAAAGCTAAGTCTTTACTAATTTGAACAATACTGGAATGAAAACACATTTATTCAAATGAGAATAAATAAAAGAAACTCAGCATGATTATTTTAGGATGTACAATTGCTAAGTAATAATTTACAATAGAGATATAATGCTTATGAAGCTGTTGGCTCATTATTCTTTCAGGGAATGAAAGGATAATGACTATTGAAATTCCTTCTACATTATATTCTAACTTCAAATATTTCAAACCCTTTACAGACTATTGAATACATTGGTTCATTCATTACATTCTCTAGCTTTTCAGCTCACAGAAGTAATTCCTTTGTATGTGCCCATGCCAAGGTTCTAAGTCCTTTTATGTGTTGTTCTCTTTTGTGTTTTATTGGCATTGACCCCCACCCTTCTATCGCTAAATACATTATTAGAGTAAGTAAGTTCTAAATAGGAAGAATAAATAGGGAACACTTTGTGGATCTTTAGAGTAGTAAAGCAAAAGTCTAGAATAAAAGTAGAAAAGAGTGGGATTGAAAAGGTAGGTGTCAGTGTTACGAGGAAACTGAAGTTTACACCAGTCTGATTTTGCTGGTTTGTAGACAACCACAGTTTTAAAGCAAAATACGTATTAAAGAAACACACTTTTAGAATAACTCTGTAAACTACATGTAAAACTATTAGTCATCTTTAAGCCAGACTTTTCTGTAGTCATGTTCCAATACAAATGAAAAGTAAATGCCTTTCTAGAAGATTACTCTTCATAAGCAGAGCCCCATTGCTCTCTATAATCTTATATCCTTTCACTTCACACATTTTATGTTAGTGTCTATTCTCTGTAAGGATATGAATTTGAAACCCCTGCCAAATATACCAGTTGATTGAAAAGAACAAGATCATGCATGTGCTGTCAGAAAAGTCATTTTCTTCCTTTATCTTAGAGCTTATTCATAGTTACAATGGCAAATAATTTTACTTACCTTGTAATTAATATTTGGCATTACTTAATCCTCTCATTTATTTTTTCTAACAGCATTGTACATAAAGTGTTATAAAAGCTCCTTTTCCAGATTAAGTGGAAAAGGATCAGAGGGGTTACATGGCATTTCCAAGGTCACACAGCTATATTTCAGGGACTCTGGCTTTCTAAGACTGAACAATAGAGTGAAGAATCTATATTCAAAATGATAAACACTAGATAAAATATGATCTCTCTATAGCTGTGTTAAAAATTATTCTTTTCTATGACTATATAATATATAATTCACCCTTTATGGGACAGTTTTAATCACTGTCAAGACCCTGTCCTTGTGGCATAAGATATAAGCATTATATCATCAAAGTGCGGAGGAAAACTAACTGAAAATCTAGAATTCTATATTCTGCTAAAGTATCTTTTAAGAATTAGAGCAAAATTAGGTCATTTTCAGACATTTAAAAAAGCAAATACATTAAGTCCCCTACATACAAACCTTCTAGTTGCGAACTTTCAAACATGTGAACGTGTGTTCACACGTCCAATCACATAAGTTAGTTCATGCATCTGGCGTACATAGTCACGTGCGTTTATCCTCGGCAAGTGGTTGTGCTTTTGTGTATTTGTACAGTACTCTATAGAGTAGTACAGTATTTATTTCAAGCCCAGGATATCCGGAAGCAAGTGTAAAAGCAGCCGTGATGTAGCTGGTACTCCTAAGTGCCAAGAGATAACAATGGAAACAAAAGTGAAAATAATTGAGAGAGTGGAGCGACAAGAGGAAGAAGAAGTAACTGAAGAACCAAAGAGATTCATGATGCAGGAAATGGCAAGGGGATTTTCTTTATTTGAGACAGCACTGTTAGTTTTTGAGGCACAGGACCCAAACGTAGAATGGTACATGAAGGTTGCAGCAGCCGTTCAGAATGCAATCCAGTGCTACCGTGTCATCTATGATGAGAAAAAAAGCTTCTACCCAGACATCACTGGATAGTTTTTTCAAAGGGGTAGATAGAATTGAAGCCAGCGAGGAACCAGAACCTGTGCCATCAATGTCAGGCGTAGTGAAATTGCAGCTTGCCCTCCATCTCCTATTGCTGACGATCCTTCAGCTCTACCATCTCCCACCTCCTCTCCCTCCTCCAGTCAGTAACTCTTCTTGCCTGTTCACTCAATGCCAGCCCCTGTATGCCAGCTGTTGTACTGTACTACTGTACTTTTCAAGGTACTGTGCTGTAAGATTTAAAATGTTTTCTTTATTTTTTGCATTTGTTTGTTTTTTATGTATTATTTGAGTGAAAAGTATTATAAACCTATTACAGTACAGTACTATGTAGCTGATTGTGTTAGTTGGGTACCTAAATTTGTTGGACTTAACGAACAAATTGGACTTACAAATGCTCTCTTGGAACAGGACTTGTTGGTATGTAGGGGACTTACTGTACTTTTTATACCCAGAAACTTCCAGTGGCACTTCTGAAATTGTAATATGTATGTGATAACACATTGAAAGAGTTTCAGTGTTGTGCTCATTAGTTTATTCATTTTCAGTTATTTCATTTAGAATATAGCTACAGCTTCCAAAATAACTCAAAAATGCATTACTCTTCATTTTTCATTCGTTCCCTAAACTTTGAATAATGAAGATTGGGTAAAAATATATTTTCTTCGTACATATTCTCTTTATTATTCTTTCTCTTTTTCTCTGATATATATATATATATATATATATATATATATATATATACACACACACACATATACATGTATATATATATACAAATATATAAAATTGTTCATATATTGGCTTTATATACATTTATTTTAATATATATTTCCCCTGAGTTATCCAAATTTCTTTATTCCTTCTTAAATAAATTCTTCAATGCCATCATTTGTTCTGTTAGTAGTAAATAATTGTAAAATGCACAAATGCAAACAGTTCAGGACACATAGCATTTATGAGTGCAGTTGTTGAAATAGTTCATGTGAAGCTCTGTTAAAAGGTCAAGACTCTTTCCTCTACTAAATCATTTTTCTGTGGTCTGGCATGTCTTCTCTCTTGATCCATTATTCTCACTATTTTTTAGAGAAGGATTCACCAGTGCCTCTAGATATATTTCCTAGGTATTAAATTCATTTTCATTAGATCAGTAGATTTAAGAAGATAACAGAAATGGAATTGAAAAGATAACCATCACATTCTGTAGCATATGACTGAAATCTGTTTGTGGTATTAAAGTTCTTCCTTGCAATGGACATTGGGGAACGTCAGGTTGTATTTACTTCACCAACAGCACTTGCTTTTCAAAGATCCAGTAATTATAAATGTCACTGCTGGTACTTTTAAAATAATCCCTCCTAGGTGTACTCAAGCAACACAACAATTTTCTGAGTTTCTTGAAACAGCTAACAGTAAAATGTTAAATACAATTAACTGGCCAACTAAGCTGACAAGATTAATTTTAATGCTAAATAAACCTCATCCTTTGGGAGAACAATAGAGCAAGCAAACTTTTTTTTCTGCCCCCAAAATAAATGTATATGCATTATACAGTAAATTTATATAGAAAAGCCCCAAGTAAATAAAATTTGGTAAAACTAACTGAAATATACAAACATGCATTTATGTTTAAGCTGATTATAAATTAAACAATTAAATATAATAAATTAAAATTAATGAGAGGAGCCACCTTTACTTCACTAGGCAAATGCTCACAATATATTACCATAATCTAAAGAAACCCATTGAGTGACAGAGAAAGTTAGATCATGGGTAGAATAAACCAGAGAAATTTCGAGAACGTCCACACACTATAGTCTCCTCCACTGTATAACAGGTATAGAAAGCCAATTCACAGTGTCCAAAGATTAATGCAGATTGAGTTTCAGAAGGAATTAATCTCTATGGAGATCTAACTTGGTGTAAGGAGACATGATAAAGAGAATCCTAGGGGAAAGTAATAGTTAAACCCAGATGGATTGGTAATCTCTTTAAAGCCCATTTGTATAAGTTAAAATTGCTTAGCAGGAAGTTAAATTGTTTCTGGACACATAGCTATCTATGTTTACTGATAGTCTAGTAAAAAAAAATTTCAGATACTCCAGATAAAATGAATCTCAGTGTTAAGATAAATCTAGGACCCACTAATTTTGAGGGTGATGCAAGACTAAACTCAGATCGGCTGAGCTTCATATCAGAAACAAAGTTTCTAGGTGGAAAGCACTAGAGAAGTGAAACACTGAAATAATATATGTATAATTTCATGATATCATTTATAAATCTCACTTTCCTCTTTTATTGATTTTGTATCACGATTTTCATGCTATTAATAAAATATTTCATCTGATGTATCTTTCCATGAAATTATAAATTGACTGCAGTGAAATAATATGTTCCTACATTTCTATATAGTTATCACATTCTTAGGTAAAGTAGTCAATGAACTGATGATTAAATACCACCTAATGATGATTATAATCAAGATGATGATGGTGATGATCATTCAGGAAGCAATTAAAAATATAATAAAGTAAAAAACTTCTTTTTAACATCTTTATTGGAGTATAATTGCTTTACAATGGTGTGTTAGTTTCTGCTTTATAACAAAGTGAATCAGCTATACATACACATATATCCCCATATTTCCTCCCTCTTGCATCTCCCTCCAACACTCCCTATCCCATCCCTCTAGGTGGACACAGAGCACGGAGCTGATCTCCCTGTGCTATGCGGCTCCTTCCCACTAGCTATCTGTTTTACATTTCTTACTGTCTATATGTCCATGCCACTCTCTCACTTCATCCCAGCTTACCCTTCCCCCTCCGTGTCCTCAAGTCCATTCTCTACATTTGCGTCTTTATTCCTGACCTGCCCCTAGGTTCTTCAGAACCTTTGTTTTTAGATTCCATATATATGTGTCAGCATAGGGTATTTGTTTTTATCTTACTGACTCACTTTACTCTGTATGACAGTCTCTAGGTCCATCCACCTCACTACAAGTAACTCAACTTCATTTCTTTTTATGGCTGAGTAATATTCCATTGTATACAATGGAATATGTGCCACATCTTCTTTATCCATTCACCTGTCAATGGACACTTAGGTTGCTTCCATGACCTGGCTATTGTAAATAGAGCTGCAATGAACACTGTGGTACATGAGTCTTTGAATTATGGTTTTCTCAGGGTATATGCCCAATAGTGGGATTGCTGGGTCATATGGTAGTTCTATTTTTAGTTTTTGAAGGAACCTCGATACTGTTCTCCATAGTGGCTGTATCAATTTACAATTCCACCAACAGTGCAAGAGGGTTCCCTTTTCTCCACACCATCTCCAACATTTATTGTTTGTAGATTTTTTGATGATGGCCCTTCTGACCGGTGTGAGCTGATACCTCATTGTACTTTTGACTTACATTTCTCTAATGATGAGTGATGTTGAACAACCTTTTATATGTTTGTTGGCAATCTGTATATCTACTTTGGAGAAATGCCTATTTAGATCTTCTGCCCATTTTTGGATTGGGTTGTTTATTCTTTTGATATTGAGCTGCATGAGCTACTTATACATTTTGGAGATTAATCCTTTGTCAGTTGCTTCATTTGCAAATATTTTCTCCCATTCTGAGGGTTGTCATTTCGTCTTGTTTATGATTTCCTTTGCTGTGCAACAGCTTTTAAGTTTCAATAGGTCCCATTTGTTTAATTTTGTTTTTATTTCCATTTCTCTAGGAGGTGGGTCAAAAAGGATCTTACTGTGATTTATGTCATACAGTGTTCTCCCTATGTTTGCTTCTAAGAGTTTTATAGTGTCTGGCCTTATATTTAGGACTTGAATCCATTTTGAGTTTATTTTTGGGTACGGTGTTAGGGAGTGTTCTAATTCCATTCCTTTACATGTAGCTGTCCAGATTTCCCAGCACCACTTACTGGAGAGGCTGTCCATTCTCCATTGTATATTCTTGCCTCCCTTATCAAAGATAAGGTGAGCATATGTGTGTGGGTTTATCTCTAGGCTTTCTATACTGTTCCATTGATCTATCTTTCTGTTTTTGTGCCAGTACCATACTGTCTTGATTACTGTAGCTTTGTAGTATAGTCTGAAGTCTGGGAGCCTGTTTCCTCCATCTCTTGTTTTTCTTGCCCAAGATTGCTTTGGCTATTCAGGGTCTTTTGTGTTTACATACAAATAGTGAAACTTTTTGTTCTAGTTATGTGAAAAATGCCATTAGTAGTTTGATAGGGATAGCACTGAATCTGTACATTGCTTTGGGTAGTATAGTGATTTTCACAATGTTGATTCTTCCAATCCAAGAACATGGTATATCTCTCCATCTGTTTGTATCATCTTTAATTTCTTTCATCACTGTCTTACAGTTTTCTTCATACAGGTCTTTAGTCTCCTTAGGTAGGTTTATTCCTAGGTATTTTATTCTTTTTGTTGCAATGGTGAAGGGGAGTGTTTCCTTAATTTCTCTTTCAGAATTTTCATCATTAGTATATAGGAATGTAAGAGATTTCTGTGCATTAATGTTGTATCCTGCTACTTTACCAAATTCATTGATTTGCTCTAGTAGTTTTCTTGTAGCATCTTTGGGATTTTCTATGTATAGTATCATGTCATCTTCATACAGTGAGTTTTACTTCTTCTTTTCCTATTTGGATTCCTTGTATTTTTCTTCTCTGATTGCTGTGGCTAAAACTTGCAAAACTGTGTTTAAAAATAGTGGTGAGAGTGGGACACCTTGTCTTTTTCCTGATCTTAGTGGAACTGGTTTCAGTTTTTCACCATTGAGAATGATGTTGGCTGTGGGTTTCTCATATATGGCCTTTATTATGTTGAGGAAAGTTCCCTCTATGCCTACTTTCTGGAGGGTTTTTATCATAAATCGGTGTTGAATTTTGTCAAAAGTTTTTTCTGCATCTCCTGAGATGACCATATGGTTTTTCTCCTTCAATTTTTTAATATGGTTTATCACATTGATTGATTTGCATATATTGAAGAATCCTTGCATTCCTGGGATAAACCCCACTTGATCATGGTGCATGATCCTTTTAATGTGCTGTTGGATTCTGTTTGCTAGTATTTTGTTGAGGATTTTTGCATCTATGTTCATCAGTGATATTGGCCTGTAGTTTCCTTTCTTTGTGACATCTTTGTCTGGTTTTGGAATCAGGGTGATGGTGGCCTCATCAAATAAGTTTGGGAGTGTTCCTCCCTCTGCTATATTTTGGAAGAGTTTGAGAAGGATGGGTGTTAGCTCTTCTCTAAATGTTTGATAGAATGCTTCTGTGAAGCCGTCTGGTCCTGGGCTTTTGTTTGTTGGAAGATTTTTAATCACAGTCTCAATTTCAGTGCTTGTGTTTGGTCTGTTTATATTTCTGTTTATTCCTGGTTTATCTCGGAAGGTTGTGCCTTTCTAAGAATTTGTCCATTTCTTCCAGGTTGTCCATTTTATTGGCATATAGTTGCTTACAGTAATCTCTCGTGATCCTTTGTATTTCTGCAGTGTCAGTTGTTACTTCTCCTTTTTCATTTCTAATTCTATTGGTTTCAGTCTTTTCCCTTTTTCTTAATGAGTCTGGCTAATGGTTTATCAATTTTGTTTATCTTCTCAAAGAACCAGCTTGTAGTTTTATTGACCTTTGATATCATTTCCTTCATTTCTTTTTCAGTTATTTCTGATCTGATCTTTATGATTTCTTGTGCTAACATAGGGGGTTTTTGTTCTTCCTCTAATTGCTTTAGGTGTAAGTTTAGGTTGTTTATTTGAGATTTTTTTTGTTTGTTTTTTGAGGTAGGGTTGTATTGCTATAAACTTCCCTCTTAGAATTGCTTTTGCTGCATCCCATAGGTTTTGGGTTGTTGTGTTTTCATTGTCTCTTGTTTCTAGGAATTTTTTGATTTCCTCTTTGATTTCCTCAGTGATCTCTTGGTTATTTAGTAGAGTATTGTTTAGCCTCCATGTGTATGTATGTTCTGTAGATTTTTTCTTGTAATTGATACCTAGTCTTATAGCACTGTGGTTGGAAAAGATACTTGCTACGTTTTCAATTTTCTTAAATTTACCAAGGCTTGATTTGTGACCCAAGATATGATCTACTCTGGAGAATGTTCCATGAGCACTTGAGAAGAAAGTGTGTTTTGTTGTTTTGGGATGGAATGTCTTATAAATATCAATTAAGTGCATCTTGTTTAATGTATCATTTAAAGCTTGTGTTTCTTCATTTATTTTCATTTTGGATGATCTCTCCATTGGTGAAACTGGGGTGTTAAAGTCCCCTATTATTGTGTTACTGTCGATTTCCCCTTTTATGGCTGTTAGCATTTGCCTTATGTATTGAGATGCTCCTATGTTGGGTGCATAAATATTTACAATTGTTATATCTTCTTCTTGGATTGATCCCTTGACCATTGTGTGTTGTCCTTCTTTAAACTCTATTTTGTCTGATATGAGAATTGTTATTCCTGCTTTCTTTTGTTTTCCATTTTCATGGAATCTCTTTTTCCATCCCCTCACTTTCAGTCTGTATTTGTCCCTAGGTCTGAAGTGAGTCTCTTGTAGACAGCATATATACAGGTCATGTTTTTATATCCATTCAGCCAGCCTATGTCTTTTGATTCGAGCATTTAATCCTTTTACATTTAAGGTAGTTATCGATATGTATGTTCCTATTGCCATTTCCTTAATTGATTGGGTTTGTTATTGTAGGTCTTTTCCTTTTCCTGTGTTTCCTGCCTAGAGAAGTCCCTTTAGCGTTTGTTGTAAAGCTGGTTTGGTGGTGCTGAATTCTCTTAGCTTTTGCTTGTCTGTAAGGTTTTAATTTCTCCATCGAATCTGAATGAGATCCTTGCTGGGTAGAGTAATCTTGGTTATAGGTTTTTCCCTTTCATCACTTTAAATATGTCCTGCCACTCCCTTCTGGCTTGCAGAGTTTCTGCTGAAAGATCAGCTGTTAACCTTATGAAGATTCTCTTGTATGTTATTTGTTTCTTTTCCCTTACTGTTTTAATATTTTTTCTTTATATTTAATTTTTGATACTTTGATTAATATGGGTCTTGGCGTGTTTCTCCTTGGATTTATCCTGTGTGGGACTCTGCTCTTCCTGGACTTGATTGACTATTTCCTTTCCCATATTAGGGAAGTTTTCAACTATAATCTCTTCAAATAATTTCTCAGTCCCTTTCTTTTTCTCTTCTTCTTCTGAGACCCTTATATTTCGAATGTTGGTGCACTTAATGTTGTCCCAGAAGTCTCTGAGACTGTCCTCAATTCTTTTCATTCTTTTTTCTCTATTCTGCTCTGCGGTAGTTATTTCTACTATTTTATCTTTCGGTCACTTATCTGTTCTTCTGCCTCAGTTATTCTTCTATTGATTCCTTCTAGAAAATTTTTAATTTCATTTATTGTGTTGTTCATCATTGTTTGTTTGCTCTTTAGTTCTTCTAGGTCCTTGTTAAATGCTTCTTGTATTTTCTCCATTCTGTTTCCAAGATTTTGGATCATCTTTACTGTCATTACTCTGAATTCTTTTTCAGGTAGACTTCCTATTTCCTCTTCATTTGTTTGGTCTGGTAGGTTTTTACCTTGTTCCTTCATCTGCTCTGTATTTCTCTGTCTTCTCATTTTGTTTAACTTACTCTTTTGGGGTCTCCTTTTTGCAGGCTGCAGGTTTGTAGTTCCCATTGTTTTTGGTGTTTGCCCCCAGTGGGTAAGGTTGGTTCAGTGGGTTGTGTAGGCTTTCTTGTCGAGGGGACTGGTGCCTGTGTTCATGTGGATGAGGCTGGATCTTGTCTTTCTGGTGGGCAGGACTGCGTCTGGTGTTGTGTTTGGGGTTGTCTGAGAACATATTATGATTTTAGGCAGCCTCTCTGCTAATGGGTGGTGTTGTGTTCCTGTCTTGCTAGTTGTTTTGCATATGGTATCCAGTAGTGTAGCTTGCTGGTTGTTGAGTGGTGCTGGGTCTTAGAGTTGAGATGGAGATCTCTGGGAGAGCTTTCACCATTTGATATTACATGGAGCTTGGAGGTCTCTGGGAGACAAATGGCCTATACTCAGCTCTCCCACCTCAGAGGCTTAGGCCTGATCCCCGGCTGGAGCAGCACGACCCTGTCAGCCACACGGCTCTGAAGAAAAGGGAGAAAATAAATAAATAAATAAATAAATAAATAAATAAATAAATAAATAAATAAAACAAGTAATAAAATAAAATAAAGGTATTGAAATAAAAAATAAAAAAATTAAGATTATAAAAGTAATAAAAAAAGAAAGAAGAGAGCAACTAAACCAAAAAACAAACCCACCAGTGATAACAAGTGCTAAAAACTATACAAAAAACAACAAAAACAAAAAAAGACAGACAGAACCCTAGAACAAATGGTAAAAGCAAAGCTGTACAGACAGAATGACACAAAGAAGCATACACATACACACTGACAAAAAGAGAAAAAGGAAAGAAAAAGTGTATATATATATTCTTTTTTTTTAAAAGAGAGAGCAACTAAATAAATAAATAAATCTACCAATACCAATGATAATAAGCTCTAAATACCAAACTAAGATAAGCATAAAACCAGAAACAAATTAGATTCAGAAAGCAAACCCCAAGTCCACAGTTGTTCCCAAAGTCTTCTGCCTCAATTTTGGGATGATTCCTTGCCTATTCAGGTATTCCACAGATGCAGAGTACATCAAGTTGATTGTAGAGATTTAATCAGCTGCTCCTGAGGCTGCTGGGAGAGATTTCCCTTTCTCTTCTTTGTTCGCACAGCTCCTGGGGTTCAGCTTTGGATTTGGCACCACCTCTGTGTGTAGGTCACCGGAGGGCGTCTGTTCTTTGCTCAGACAGGAGGGGGTTGAAGGAGCAGCTGATTAGGTGTCTCTGGCTCACTCAGGCTGGGGGGAGGGAGGGGTATGGAATGCGGGGTGAGCCTGCGGCAGCAGAGGCCAGCATAACGTTGCAACAGCCTGAGGCGCGCTGTGCGTTCTCCCAGGGAAGTTGTTCCTGGATCACGGGACCCTGGCAGTGGTGGGCTGCACAGGCTCCCGGGAGGGAAGGTGTGGATAGTGACCCGTGCTTGCACACAGGCTTCTTGGTGGCTGCAGCAGCAGCCTTAGTTTTTCATGTCTCTTGTGTCTGTGCTGATAACCACGGCTTGTGCCTGTCTCTCGTTGAGGTGGTGCTCTGAATCCCCTCTCCTTGAGCACCCTGAAACAATGGTCTCCTGACTCTTAGGCAGGTCCAGACTTTTTCTGGGACTCCCTCCCGGCTAGCTGTGGTGCACTAGCCCCCTTCAGGCTGTGTTCACGCAGCCAACCCCAGTCCTCTCCCTGGGATCTGACCTCCGAAGCCCGAGCCTCAGCTCCCAGCTCCCACCCGCCCCGGCGGGTGAGCAGACAAGCCTCTCGGGCTGGTGAGTGCTGGTCGGCACCGATCCTCTGTGCGGGAATCTCTCCACTTTGCCCTCCGCACCCCTGTTGCTGTGCTCTCCTCCGTGGCTCCGAAGCTTCCCCCCCCCACCCCCATCTCCACCAGTGAAGGGGCTTCCTAGTGTGTGGAAACTTTTCCTCCCTCACAGGTCCCTCCCAGATGTGCAGGTCCCATCCCTGTTCTTTTGTCTCTGTTTTTTCTTTTTTCTTTTGCCCTACCCAGGTATATGGGGATTTTCTTGCCTTTTGGGAAGTCTGAGGTCTTCTGCCAGCATTCAGTAGGTGTTCTGTAGGAGTTGTTACACATGTAGATGTATTTTTGATGTATTTATTGGGGGGAAAGTGATTGCCACATCTTACTCTGCCATCTTGAAGGTCCTAAAATACATTTTTTAAAGAGGTGTAAGCACAAATAGATTTGATATTTATATTTCTTTGCGAGAAGCATATACACTTTGTTTTCTAAAAAGTCGTAATGCATTGCAAATAAACATTCTGTGATCTTTGTAGTGCGTGAATAACTTTTAAAGAAAATTTAAATATATATATATAAATATACAATATATATAGATAAAAACATGTTCATAACTCCCTCCATATTCTCCTTTATAGGTGTGTGAAAAGCATTATTTTCCTTACAGAGATTTAATCAAACCACAATTATCTGCCTTAAATTGAAAACAGAAGTAGCACAGATAGCCCCTAAACAAAAGAAGTGTAAAAACCACAGACACTGACTTTTGAATATATTATGAGTTATGTTTACAACATTTATAGGTTGCTATTAATGCTACTTTTAAGGCAGTGTTAAAATCAGTTTATATACCTGAAGCACACAGTTAAATAATGGTGAGGAAAGATGAATAAGCATCTTGGTTTGTGGTTACAGAAGCCTTCCTGACATTAAACCTATGGCATAAATCATGTCCTTACTGGATAATCAATGAGAAAAACTGACTGATATTATACCGCAGTTTAGTAATTAAGACCGGACTTGGAGACAATTATTTGATCCCTAGTGTACCTACAATATAGTTGAATTCTTAGAATATTCTATGATAAAAGTGATACCATTATAGTTCATTTTTCACAAAGCAGTGGTAGGCATGGTGGAAAGTTGATTCAATGTCATTTTGAGACCAGTTCTTTATACTATCAAAATTCCCATTTTATGACAACTGATCTCATCCAGGCATAAAATAAACAAGATCCTTATTCAACAAATTCATATTAATGCCTAAATGACTGAATATTAATGTGTCTTAAATTTGCATTTAGAAGAAAAAATAAGGTAACATATATTTTATAATTAGTAGAGTTCTAATCATAGAACAAAACCAAGTGAAGAATTTTACCCCATGAGTAATGTTTAGAGTATGATGTGGTTAGGACATCCTTACATTGCCTCTTAAATCTGTTATTATATAAGACAACTGCTCTCTCTGCACATAAAGCAAGAGTTGAAGTCATCATATTCCATTTCCATTTCACTAACTAAAATTACACTGTACTTTGCTATTTTTTTTCTTTCTTCTTTTACCCCCCTTTAAAAAATTTTTCCACACTTCAAATGCTATTTATGGGATTAACACTATCTCATTATATAGCTTTCATACTTAGGGTCTAGTGTGAATTCTATCCACTGCACATACCTGAAAGAATGCCAAGTTGCAACCACTTAATGATAAAGCAGAATCATTATAAGAAAAGCAAGCCTAAGGTTTAACTTCATCCAGAGGGTTTTTGAAATTTTTGTTGACCTGTTTCTGAACAAGGCTAAGAAGATTGTACTAGTTATCTAGCAGTGATGTTAGCATCCCAGATAAGCAAGAGGCCTATCCATTTTTAACTTTTACGATGAATTCACCTTGGACCTGAATACATTAAGTGGCCACTACTAATGTTACATCACTGCATATATAATCAAATGCTATGAGAGAGGAAGAATATATGCAGTTGATGTGTGAAGAATTACAGAACAGAACTAAAAGACTCTCAGGGATTTTTAAACACTACAGAATCTACCAACTTTCATTTAAATGGCAAGAAAAAACACACATACACAAACACACACAGGTAAACATTTTTGTAAAGGTATCTTACACAAATTTTGAAGTTCTTACCCTCTAATTAAAGTTCATAAAATTGCATCCCACCTTAGCACAGCAAGAGGGATATTGGTGATAGAAGGACAAAGTGATCTCTTGAGATGACCTTCTCATGTGAATAGGGACTTCTGATTGGTATTCAGTGCTTTCTTTGTCAACAGTGCTTCTAGGTGACTTCCACTCTGAGTGATTTCTTACCTTAAGTAGAAAAATAGAACTTTTGGAAAAAAAAGTCAGAGGTTTAGAGCAATGATTACTAGTGGATGCGATTTATTGAGGGTAAAAACTTATTCTAAACCCTTTATTTTATAGAAAAGGAAATAAAACAGATTGAAGTGATTTTTCTCAAATTTGCACACAGATGTTTCCTGTCAGAGCTTGGAAAAGAATCATTTCTCTGTCCACTGATGAAGGCTCCAGGTCTACACTGTGATTAGAACTAAAAGATGGGAGAGGTGCATAGAATTAGTGGTTTGGATACTAATTACTGACAACAAATAGCCTTCCAGGGTCCATAGTGAGTACTATTATTCAATAGAATAAGGCTACACCCTCATTCTTCCAAACCTCTTTTAAGTGATAGCACTAAGGAATAGAGGGTATTGACTAGATCCAATAACTTAAATGTGGATACTGTGAAACAGAATCTTTATGCTTTCTCTCTTAAAGTTGTTGTATTTCCTAGACAATGTTTTGCCTTTTTTATTTTGCCCTTTCATTTTTCTTTTTATATTTTACTTTTGATGACTACCAGAAAATAAGAAATGCCACTTTGTTTAAGAAATTCACAGCTTACTTGGGAGCAAAACAGTAAACAGATAAATAACAGTCCAAAGCAGTAAAGGGCTCTTAGTACAGTAAGACAACTTTCTTTTAGAATACAGATAGTAGCAACTCAGTTCTTCAGGGAACTGAGAAGGCTTCACAAAGGAAGTGACTTGTGAGTTGGTACTTGACTGTTGAGTAGAATCTTGCCAGCGATGGAGAGCAAAATGGGCAGCAAGAGTTACGCTGTTGGTGAAGCTCACTGCTAGAACCTAATAAGCCCAGCTGGTACAATGGGGGGCTATTCTTCGTTCATGTGCCTTTTGCTATCATTAGATCATAAATCACTAATAGTGTTACTCCCTGTCCTTCAAGAACAAGTAAGTAACAAGGAAAGAGCCTTGAAGCAGAACAGAGGAAAGTATACTCTCTTTTACCTATGATGAGGCATGTTTCTTTCTTTGACGGATAGAACTTACCTCAGCAGTAGAGGTCCCAAAAGGAAATGACCTCCATTCTCCACACTGACAAGGAACATGTCTTTATTGTCCTCTGCAGCACTTAGCACACTTTGGATGTTTAATTAATGAAGGCCTCTCTCACTGCAATGAGTAATGTTGAATTCTAATATCCAGGCTTATGTTTCACTGTTCCTACAATGGAAATTTAGAGCTTCTTCTCAAGTGCAGAGTCAAGTGACAAGTTGGTAATTTTTTTCCTTCAAATGCAGAGTCAATAACACTTAACAAAGAGTTGTTACTTTTAAATCACCTTGTTCAGTGGCTCCTGCCCTGTTGAGTGTTTCTCCTAGTTATAAATTAAAACCTGATTCATTTATACTAGGCCAACTACAATCTATGGCTAAGTGTGGATTTTCGGAATATTAAACACTCAATATGTTTCTTGAGTGACACAATATATTTGTCACAAGAACATTCATGATTTGGCATTTGCTTTTAGTCAACATAGAAACATTTTCTACATTTAATAGACTTCCAAAGTTTTAACCTCAAAAGAAAACAAAGGAGTGACTGGCACCTTTACAAGTATGTTTCTAGCATTAAATGAGGTTGGTTCTACCCCAATAATGAGTGATATTAGTGTTGAGAAGCTAAATGAGAATAAATTTTTTAAATTAATTCTATACTAGAGTATTTTTCTTATCATACTGTTGGTGTAAATATGTATGCAGTGAATCCAAGTAGCAAGTCACAGTAATCCTGGACTATAAAAAGGCCCACAGATTCCCATATAGATTTGGAAGTTTCACATATCTGACCTAGAAGTAAATGAAATTAGATTTTAGTGACCAGTAAAGAGTCATTATAAAGTAGTTATCATTAATAACTGCAAACCTAGTAAGACATATATGAACACATACCAATGAACAAACACTATATTCTTCTTAGAAATGGCTTGCATTATTACCAATCATAAGGTATTTAAAACATAAACGTGTTTCATCTTTGAATTCCAGTTGTGGGATATTTCATAAAGAGAAAAAGGGAACAAATAAAGCAGCAAAAAACAACAAAGAAAACCAAAATAGAAATTTCCAAAGTAATATTAATATTGACCTAACATTTCTTAATATTTTTAGCAATACAGAAGCTAGTTATACTAATTGAACAAAATGAAGCCCAAGTTTCTGTTGCATTGGATATTTTTTCAGAACTCGTGGCTTCAATAAGTTACAGTCTCTAGGAGTATTGTGAGTCTTACTTTTTTTTTTTTTTTTTTTTGGTGAGTCTTGCTTTTTAACCCTTGATCTGATCAATGATGAGGGGGGAATTTGGAAATACCCTGTTGTAAGAACCTTACACTACTGGTAAAGTAAGACAAGATTATTTGAAAGTAGAGTCTGATTAATTAAAGATGCATAATCTGAATCCTGAAGCAGCCAATCAAAAAAAAATCAAATCATAGATAAAAGCTCAATTAAAACCAGATAAGTCCAATAATTCCCCATGAATTGTATGTTTTTCCAGCTTGGCTGGTGTGAATGCTTAGAACTGATCTATAATTAGCACTCTTCCAAATTCTCTGGGGATACCCTTTTCAGATTTCTGAAAAAGTTGAAAGAGTTTTCCAATGTTTACCATATTTTTCCATTTACTTCGTTAATGGTGAGCATATGGTGTAAACTATGGAAATGTGATTTTCAAAATACTTATTGAATCTTAGATTGGGAAAAAAAGTTATAAATTTTTAATGCACCTATTGCTATATAGTATAGTATCCAGTGTTGAAATATTGTTGAGAAAATAATTTTCAAAACTTTAATGGGCACTGTTCTGGGAGAGAATAGATTTCTTAAGGGGACAACTTTGTTTGCAGTTTTCGATATCCATTTTTTTTTTTTAATTCCCAATAGCAACTGGCAGGCCTTTGCTCCTACTGTGATACATGTTTGTTGAATAAAGGAAAGAATGAATATGTGAGTGAATGACTGACATGGAATAAGATGAGTCAATAGATGGCTACAGATATTGTTATTATTTATCTGCTTGCTTTACTTTCTCTTTGCAACATACATTTAGAAAGGCTATATAAGTCAGGTTTGTTGTGGCAAGAAAATAATCCCCAAATCAGTGTATTTCAACAATAAAAAGTTATTTCAGATTCACAGTTCTGCAGGTCAGTTCTGTTCTGCTCTGTTCAGCTTAGCTCTATTGTGTTCAGCTCTGTTCCTCAAGTCACCTTCCTCCATGACCTAGGATAGCACGTAACTGGAGCAAGCTGTTCTCATGGAAGAAGAGGGGAGCAAGAAACCTACTGAACTGTGCAAGTACGCTTACATCTTCTATTCATATATGGTGTACCCATCCGTTTTCTTGGTCAAAGTAAGTCACATGACTAAGCCTCAAAATAAGAGGGAATAGATTGCAACTAAAAGGAGACTTGGCAAGAATGAGGACGTATGATACTCCTACAGGAGAGAGTGGATTATTGAGGACGATAATACAAAGACCTGCATTTTTACGTTATCTGAACCTAGAGATTCTCTTGGGTCTATTTACATGAATTTCACAATCTTCTGTCATGGTGGACAATAACACCAGAATATTATTTTCCAAAAATTTTTAGAACTATCCTAGTATTGTATGAACAAATATTTGCTGGATTTACATATTGTTTGAATTCTAAGTATGTGTTTTAAAAACATATTTGTCTATTAGATAAGAATGCTCCTTTCACGTATTTCCAGTCTTCTTGGGCTATAAATATTTATCATTATTTATCCAGGTCATATTCAATTGAAACTCGAAAGCACAAAGTTTTAGGAACATAATATAAACATGTAAAAACTTCCTGAAATGAAATAAAAAGAGAAAACTTTCAAAATATAAAAAAGAGGTTTAATAAATAATATGTCCTACTGTTAAAATAAATATGTATATTAAGTGAAATTAATAATAATAAGATATACTGGAAAGTATACCTTAAAGGCAGAAGTCAAATACCTTTAAATGTGAATGTCCTTCTTTGACTGTCCCTGGGATACCCAAGTTCATACGTTTCTATGTATCTTGCAAAATTTAGAGTATAAAATACAGTAGATAATTTACATCAGGTTGATTAAGAGAAAAGTGAGAATTCGTTACACACACCCCTGAAAATGACAGAAGTAAGAGGTAAACACCTTTATATGGCAGTGTAAAATTAATTTTTAAATGAACATGGCAGTTTACCTAAATTGATTGGAGATGGAAACACCCAATCTTCTTTAATGAATGGCAGTTTAAACTCTGTATAATAATGTTAGAACCACTCTAAACCACCTTTAAGATAGAGACAGTTTCTATTTAAATAATCCTAATATTTCTGCTTAATCAAAAATTATTCATGTCAAGTTGTATCAGACTATCTGTAGAGTTCATTAGAATAATTGGCAAAAGCAGAATAAACACTGATGACTTTTTTTTCCCACATAACAATACCTTTACTTAGGAAGTAGGCTGTTTAACTGTGAGCACACTTATTTAAAATCATCTGCTGCATCTTAGTTATGTGAACCCTGGTAAGTGATGACTACAAGAGCAGTGCTTTATAAATTGCAATATATATGATTTTGGGGGGGAGAACTGGAGTAAAACTAATATACTGTATGTTAAGAGTATGGAAAAGTTGGGCAGAAGCAACTGGAGGGATCTAGGAGCTAGCAGGGAAAACAAGAGACTGAGAGGCAGAAGACTGATCAAGGGCAATGTTAACACCCACCCTCAACCACCACTCCTAGTTAGCAGTTAGATTTGGGAACAGAGGCATTTATAAAGTTGTATTCTCTGAGATAAGTATATTATGTGAGATAGTGTTTAAGATATTAATAGTGTTTCCATACAATGGCTCACTTAATTACTATGTAATGGTTAGTTTTGGATGTCAGCAGAACCAGCGTATGAAAAAGCCAGATATCTGTTAGATGTGGATTCTAACATTCATCCATTCATCCATTTGTTTATGTAGAAATTGATATGTGTGTTTATTCACATAGAAAATAAACATACACAATACCTATAATGAAAATAACTAATGTTCATATGACACTTTAAAATTGCAAGATATTTTCATATATTTAGTCCTCATAATAGTCTTATAGAGTAAACATTTATATTATCTCATTTTGCCAGAGTGTGATGCATTATATTCAGGAGACTGAAAAATCGGGATTGAAACACAGGTCTCTGAAAAACCAGATTCTTACAAATCACTTAATATAAAGAGCAGTATTTGAAAAATACGTAAGTGTTGATCACTGTATAAATATTTCCAGTACAGAATATTATACCAAGACATCTGTCATTCTGACCTTTAAAGAGCTACTGGAAATGTCATGTCTAGCCTAAATAGCATACCCAATATATGCTGAAGTGTTCAACAAAATCTAAGCTGGAGCAAACAAGGACAATCTGTCAAGCCAGCTGTTCCCAGAATTTGATAACACACTCTCCTTCAGAAAAAGAGGCTTGTCTCTGATACTGTTCTCTACTCAGTGGTGATAAATGCCAGTGTGTCAATTCTTCACATATTAAAAGGTTTCTATGTATCAAATTTGACAACAACATGTGGGGTCTCCACTCAACAGGGCAAAGACAGCACTGCTAAGACATTTGTGCTTATAATGTAATCAGAGTCTGAGTTTGTAGATTACTTGATATTTTTGCTAATGGGTCAAGCAGAAAGAAAGAAGTAGGGTAAAATGCCATTAGAACTATTTCATGTTTTTTCTTTTCCCCAACTCCAAATCATTTATTATTTCTTGTAACATTGTTCTTTTAATTTAAGCTGAACGCTCAAAATGCCAACATTACACGTAACAGGAAAATACTATTAAGTTAATCTTTATTAAGGTACCTCAAGCCACTTTCTACCTTTTTTGTTAGAGAAAAACACTTAAAAAAATGAAAATATGAAGAAGAGTATGACTTTTTAATTATTGAATAAAAATGTAGGAGGTAATTAAATCAGAACTTCAGTTAAAATTGACTTTGGAAAATGTGTTTTATCAGATATTAATATAAAATTAGCCTAAAGAGAAAAGAAAAAGCAGTGATCAAGAATGGGGCAGCATTTAGCATCTTTAAAAATCTTAATGTTCTTTAAAGCAATAGTTACAACCTGGTACTGTTCACTTTCCGACATTTCTGGGTTTAATATATAAAAACTAGCAAAACAGAGGGGGAAGAGAATGGAGTTCTGTTGGATCAAATTTGCTGTATTCCCTGGCTTGAAAAATATAGTACATTTTGATGCCCTTTCCTGGGATAAAGAAAGCTGAGGCAAAAATAGGTTACATACAATATCTGAATCGAGTCCGAAGCATATTAAGATGCATTTGAGATATGCTAAGTTGGCAATAAAGAGGCAGGAGATTTAAATTTGAGTATTTTTAGCATGAAGATATGATTGATAGCTAAGGGAAAAAATAAAAAGGTGATGCTATCAGTTAAAGTCACAGGGTAGAAAGAGAAGGGGTCTAGGTCTAAAGTAGACAACAGAAATATCTGGGAATCTTGCACTCAAAAGAATCAAATTAAGAAAATATTTTATGACAAATGAATAATAAACAGCCTCTGTCCTAAAGGCATTTAAAATCTAGATTGGAATCAGACCAGAAACATGATAATTTAAATAGAAAATGATGTGTTAGCACAGGGTTAGGATGTTTGTCAAGCACGCCGGAGACCTAAAGGACAAGCAGCAAGCAAAGCAAGTTGAGACTTACCAGGCAGCAGACGTAGGTATGGGGTCCCCAGAGCTGGACGGAAGTGTAAGAGACAGAGAGAGAGTGAACATAAGCTGGACGTGAAGGGCCCACTTTATCCTGAGGTGGAGGAGAGCCACTGAAGGGGGTTAAACCTGCAAGGGAGTGTGGGGTGGGAGGGGGGGTAGAAGGTGATATATAATGTATTATATTGATGTGTATGTATCATAGTAAAGAGAAGAATGCATCAGGTCATTAATAGTCATTAAAATATATGAAGAATTTGTTCCAGGAAACAAAAGGGGGAGAGGAATTAATGTCAGAATTATATTCTTGCCCTAAAACTGTGGGAAAATAGGGCTTTAAAATCTAACCAGAATTTGTAATCTAGTTGGAAGGTCAAAATCTTTGCATACAAAAACATTAGAGAGTACATATGTTAGCCTACAGGGTGGAGATATCAATGCAGTAGTGGTTCAGGGAACGGCCTGCTCCAGAGAAGACTGAAGCAGCCTCAAGAGACCTTATGGGGCTTCCCTGGTGGCGCAGTGGTTAAGAATCCGTCTGTTTATAATCTGGTGGGGATGACCCACTATAGGAGGAAGTTTGATGATGCATAATGGGGAGCAGAAAAGGAAAGGGGTGCATTTGAAAAGATAAGGGCATAGGTAGAGGGATTGGCCTTTGATAGTGAACTGTCAAGTCTTCCATGAATAAGGTGCTAAGATAGATGCATATTTAAGTAGATTTGTAGGTTTTACAGTATTCACGTATGCCGATGTGTATTTTTCAAAGAGTTATGAGGCAACATATTGAACTGGAAAATCCTACTAAAAAACTTAAGTTGATATTTACACATAGTTTTCGTACATATAATGAAGTACTTTCAAAGAATGAAAACTTGATAGCTAGAAACGGACAAAATGCACTTCAGGCATCAAGGACATTTCTGAATCATTTGTATAGGAAGATATTTTAATGCACCAATTGGTTGTATGAAGTTAATCCCCAAATCCTAATCAGAAATAGAGAGGTAATGAGACAAAGAGGAGCTAAATGCTCCATATAATGATGTAAAAAATCATCTTTCTGAACTGCAGCCCTGAGTGTATCACTCAAGCTAGAGGCAGCTCTGAGAAAAGGGAGAACCTATTTTTCTAATCTATTTGAACCCTGGAAGAGGTTGAATACCTGATTTGGGGGTGATGATAATAGTCACTGGGGGTGGCTAGGGAGTGAGAGAACCGGGAGGTGGAGGATTGGATCCTTTCAACATTTTAGCAGACCAGGAGAGAGATTGACAAGAAACCAGCCAAGGAAAAGCAAGATCTAGAGAGTTACTCCAGAGAAAGCAGTATCAGTTGTCTCATTTTAGGAATATTTCATTGTACTTTTCATATGCTATGTCTAAGCTTTCAGACATGTTATTTACAACTTTAATAACAGCTTTAAAAAGTTATTTATGACAATAAAAGTTGACCAAAGGTCACCTTAACAATGATTGGCTGAGGTACGGAAGAACAATGGATTTGTAGACCATGTAAGCTCTCCCTTAGAATTCTTAAAAATAAAATAAAACAAAAACAAAACAAAAAAAGAAAGAAAAAGTTTTTAAAAAATACTTTGGATGGAAAGCCCAATGAAAGAATTGAAGTGCTGCAGTGTCGCTGGAGAAGATGTCTGAAATGAAAAAAGTGAAAGGCAAAACCAGAATTACTTCTACTTATTTGGTTTATTAACATTATCCTTGGACTCCATTTCTATAGATTCTATAAATGGGCTTTCTAGAAGACAAATATCTTTAGAGTTATCTGCTTAAAAGATTCCCAGTAGATCAAATCCCAACCAAAAAAAAGATTTCAGCAGAAGTGATGACATATGAATGAGAATTATGTTGGCTCATAACTGACCACACATTATATAAATTGGTTATATAGGAGTCATACCAGTGAATGGTCCCAATGAATTAAGGAGATCAACTCAAAGACACTTTCTTCTATCAGATGTAATATTCTGTTACTTGTAAATAAAATAGTTATCCTCTACAAAATGGATATCTTGGTGGTGGCTTTCAGAATTGTTCTAATGAAATCTAGGGAGAAATAAGAAAATTGAAAGGGGGAGGACAGTTGGAGAAGGGAATGTAGAGTAGTAGAAGAACTAAACAAGGAATAGTGAATATAGTTGTATGTGTGTTTTCTAAGTAAACTTTTGATTGAAGTATGTCATATATACATAAAAGTGCACAAATCATAACTGTATAACAATAATTCTTCACAAAGTTAACATACAGACAGCATTCAAATGAAAAAATAAAACATTACATGCACTCTAGAGGCTACATTTAAACTCTCTTTCTAGTCACCACGTTCCTAGAAAGTTAACACTAAGATGATACATTATTTTTGCCTAATTTAAAATTTTATGTAATGGAAATATACATTAAATACTCTTTTAGCCTGGATTTTTCTCAATGCTATGTTTGTGAGATCCATTTGTGTTGATGTGTGTAGCTGTAGTTTGTTCATTCTCATTATGGCACAGAATTGCATTGACTAAATATACCATAATTTATATATTCATTTTACAGTTAATGGCCATTGGGTTGTTTCTAGTTTAGGGCAATTATGAACAGTGCTGGAATCAACATTTTTGTTAAGCATCTTTTGGTACACATTTTTATACATTTTTCTTGGTTATAGACTTAGAAGTAAAACTGCTGGGTCATCAGCATGAGGATGTTCTTTGATGGCAGATAATGCCAAAAGGTTTTTCAAAGTAGTTAGTCAGTTTGTACTCACAGTATATGAAAGCTTCAGTTGTTCCACATACTAAATAACGTATAATATTATCCATCTTTTAAAATTTAGTCATGGGGGTAGGGGACATAAGTAATAGTAGTTCATTATAATATTGTGCATTTTTCAGATGAAAAGGAATGTTGAATATTTTTCATGGTTATTGGTCAATTTGATATCCACATTTGTAAAGTGTCTTTTTCTGTTCCTTTTGTTCATTTTTAATTGTGAGTTTCTTTTTTAATAAATTTGTTGAAATTTATTATATATTTTGAATGAGTAATTTTCTGATTTTTGTTTTGCCCTTTCTTTATATGTTTGAAATAATTAAACAGTGACAACCTTAGGCCTGGGATTTCCTATTTTAAAATATTTAATTAAAACATTCCTTTCAAAGATATAGGGATATTCACATTTTCCATATCTTCTTGTATCTTTTTTGGAAAGTTGAGATTTCAAGAGATACAATCATCATTTCATCTAAATTGTAAATTTTTAACTTGGGGAAAGTAATTTTTAAAGTATAGAGAAAATACAGACACTATCACAAGGGCTTAGTGTGTATTTGAGAGTATCGGTGAAATTAAATTGGAGAACAAAAAATGAAATAACTTATAACCAAACTGACCCTAATAAGTAATAAAAGTGAAACATGTTTAAAGAAATGTTTGTAGTAACAAAGCAAACATACTATGTGTTCAGATTTATAGAGCTCTGACCTAGCTACACAGGACTCATTAAGAGCATCATCAAAAATCTCTCAAAAAATTAAATAAAAGCCAAAAATCCTCCCAACTATCCCTCCTGGCACACGATACAGAGATACTCAAATAAGAAGTATAAAGGATTGCAGAATCAGTACATGAATTTCAGAGCATCTGCTTTCCTGAATTTTGGAGGTTCACTTTTGAACCATTCTTTCTTATTTCTGCCAATGGAGACAATATATAACACCATGTCTTCTTTACCAAGAATTTAAAGAATCCTCCCTTTATGTATGAGTTTCAGAGAGATTTTAGAAATGTGAATATTAGAGCATAAAAAAGAGCAACAAACTACACTATGATACAATAAGAAATATATATTTAATTTTTGCCCCCAGTTCTAGACACAGAACTTCTAAAACCCTTGAGTAATAAGTGTGTCATTTTTATGATAATACGATGACTGGTTACTAGGTGTTCCTAGATAGCTTCAGCATGGGAGATGGTCAGCCCTACCCCCTGACTTCTGAGGAGGGGAGAGAGCTGGAAGTTGAGTTCAATCATCAATGGCCAATGATTTAATCAGTTGTGCCTATTTAACACCTCCCACCAGGTTTGGAGAGTTTCTGGGTTAGTGAATACATCAAGATCCTGGGAGGGTGGTGCTCCTAAAGACGTCACAGAAGCTCCGTGCTCCATCCACCCATACCTTGCCCAATGCATCTCTTCCATTTGTCTGTTCCTGAGTTGTATTCTTTATAATAAACTGGTAATAATAAGCACAGTACTTTTCTGAGTTCTGTGAAACATTCTAGCAAATTATCAAATCTGAAGAGCAAGTAGTGGGAACTCCTGGCTTTATAGGTGGTTGGTCAGACGTATGTGTGGCCCGGACTTGTTATTGGCATCTGAAGTGAGAGCCGTCTTGTGGGAGTGAGTTCTTAACCTGTGAAATCTGCATGAACTCTGGGTAGTCAGTGTCAGAACTGGATTGAATTCTAGGATACCAGTTGGTGTCCAGGTAGTTGGAGAATTGGTTGGTGCAAGGAAAAAAAATCCACACATTTGGTGTCAGAAACACTGAGTAAAAATAGTTCACACACTAAGGGACAGCTTCTCAGAGAAGACAAGTTCCCAGGATGGTTTTAATGGCTGAATTGAGAGAGAAATACAAAGAAGGATTAAATAGAATTTTCCAGACATAGAGAGCAGCAGGGAAAAATACAGGACTTTCAGAGAGAATTGAACACTTAGAGAACACCCAACTTTCAATACTGAAGAATTAGATTTTTTGTAAGTGGAAATTGATAAGTAGATATGAAACTTCAATGTTTTGCCCCGGTGCAGTGATCTACAGAGGGAATAGAAGTGTCCTTTGCATTTAGAAACTTGTATGCCACTGGTATCCATGGTGAGAGCTTCTACCATGACATGTTGAGGTCAACGTTTTAAGCAGTACCAAGAAATATTATAGATAGCATGATAGCTGTCTTAATTTAACTAACTAAAAATGCCAAGGCTATGGGCTAATTCATTTTCAGTTATTTCAGGCATATATATAATTTAAAAATTACATAAGGCAGATACACTTATCTATCATTTATTTACTTATTTACTTATATATTTATTTATGTTTACACATGGTTACAATCAGAGAAACTGTTTCTAACCATGAATGCTCCCCTACAATGCAATAGATTTCCTCTTGAAGTGATTTATGATGAGGCAGTTTTCAAGTAAAACTTCAGGTATTGTTGCTAGATTAACTGAGTTAGGTGAGAGCTTACATTTGAATAACTTTGGAAAGACTCTTATTTGAAATTTTCGGAATTCTATTACTTTCTCCTAACCCTTGAGAATCTTTCAATATATCAATTAGAGATTTCTGGGAGAAAAAAAGGGAGCACCATTTTTCACCTTGTAATTAAGCAATGTTTAAAATTATCAAGATTCTTCAAAAGTGACTATAGTTCAAGAGTGACCATCATATTCATCTTTTAGAATGCTGTAGGAACTTAAAATATAAGAGGGACTTCCCTGGTGGCGCAGTGGTTAAGAATCCTCCTGCCAATGCAGGGGGCACGGGTTCGAGCCCTGGCCCAGGAAGATCCCACATGCCGCAGAGCAACTAAGCCCGTGAGCCACAACTACTGAGCCTGCACTCTAGAGCCCTCGAACCACAACTATTGAGCCCACGTGCTACAACTACTAAAAACCGCACACCTAGAGCCCGTGCTCTGCAACAAGAGAAGCCCGCGCACTGCAACGAAGCATAGCCCCCACTCGCAGCAACTAGAGAAAGGCCGTGTGCAGCAGTGAAGACCCAGTGCAGCCGACAAACAAACAAACTAATTAATTTATTTATTAGAAAAGAATAAAGTAAAATAAAATATGAGCATTGGTGTACCCTATTTTTTACCTTCAGAAATACCCACCTTACTGATCACTGTCATTAACCACACACAGTCTCAGCACTGTCCATACTAATCAATATCCCATGATTAGCACTGTCCCCTCATGAGAGGACAGCAGTTCCCTTATCTGAGAATGCTTGCAGAAGACTGTGCTTAACTGATGCCCTGAGATTCACAGTATCAATGCCCTGATGCCCTGAGATTCACAGTATCAATTTTTACATAGGGAATGAACTTTTCCCTAGTGGTATAAGCACACAGTTTAATGGACCAGTGAGACACAATTAAAGACAACTTTGTGGTACAGATTGCCTAGAGTTTCATAGCTTTCTTGAAGGAAAGGCATAGTTTTCCACACTTCATGCACGTATTACATACTTCTTCCAAATATGAAAATACTTAGCTCCAACTCAGAAGCAGAAATGGAAGATGGAATATTCTTCATTCTTAACGTGATTCTCAGGTTAAGTGGAGGAATATTTTTTTAGAAAGAATGCTTGAAATATAGCTGGAAATTAGAACCATATCAGTTACTGTATGTTATATGTACATGGCTATTTACAAATGTAAATTCTATTTGCTACAACTTGGATGAACCTGGAGGACATAAAGCTAAATGAAATAAGACAGTAATAGACAAATACTACATGATTCCACTTGCATGAAGAATCTAAAATAAAAGCAGAGAGTAGAATGGTGGTTGTCAGGAGGTGAGGGAAAGGGGAAACAGAGAGGTATTAGTCAAAGGATACAAAGTTTGTTATACAAGATGAGTAAGTCCTAGAAATCTGATCTTCAACATAAAGCATATAAATAATACTGTACTGTATACTTTAAAATGTGTTAAGAGGGTAGATCTTATGTTAAGTTTTATTTATTTGTCACAAAACAAGTAAAAAGGATGGGAGTGTACTTTTGGAGGTGATGGATATGTTTAAGGCCTATATTGTGGTGAAAGTCTCAAGGATATATACTTATCTCCAAACTCATCAAATTGTATATATTAAATATGTTCATATTTTTTCAATCATACCTCGGTAAACTTTTAAAAAATGTAAATTCTATATATGGTTTTGGCCTTTTATTAGGGACAGTTAACATTGCACAACATGTACAGTTCTGACTCCAGCAAGAAATTATGTGTTAATTATTTTTAAAATTTTAAATGTATCTTTAAATTTTTAGAATCTTAAATGTAATTTTAACTCACAAAACTCAGAAAATACAAACACCTTGTCATTTGCTGACATTACTAGTGTAGTACTTAAAGAGTGAATCAGAATCCCCAGCAAGAAGATCACATAAAGCACAGTTGATATTCTTGATAGTCCTTGTTGTTTTTCAAAAAATTTTAATTATGTGATATTTGACTGGCTTGACTGGCTTTTGATCATTGGCTACCCAGAATTAATGGTTGTGCTTTCTATTTATTTGTTTTCTTTTTTTCAGTTGGCATTTATATAATTCTAAAATTATGGATTTATTATTACTTGCTTAGCAATGAAAAAGTATGAAAAGAAAAACAGACTTAGTGCCAGATTTAAGGAATGAAAGTGTCTGACAATTTAAATCACAATCCATGCACAGGTGTACATAAGATTAAACTAATATAACCCATTTTTATGGATATAAATTTTAACCTTCAATTAATTCAGAACAGAAGATGTGAATCTATGATGTGTGTTTTTCTGCCTAGCTAGCGATCTGTCTATCCAGAGAATGACCAGAATACATTAACAGCATACTTAGAAGTTTTTTGAATGCATATACATATGCATAGACATACAGATAATACTAACTGTGCACCACTGTCAGTTTCTATTTCAGATATGACCACTAGTTAGGCTATTTCATGGGTCATACAAGTACAAGGATGACAGAAAATACTCACAAAATCTTCCTCCGTGTCACACACAAAAAAACAGATTCAATAAACTATATCTCACTTTTATAATTAATCCCTAGATCACCTAAAACTAATTATTACATGGCAGGTGGCCAATACACATTTGCTAGTTTCATATAATCAATAGGCCACAATTTGATTGACATATGGTTTGGAACTGCGACAAATTTTGCTTCTTCCCCTTTCAAGACTGGCTATAACTAGCAGTCTCTTGGATGTGAGAAGAGAATAGAATCTAATATGCATCTATTCCAGTTAAAATATGGAAGAAGTTTGTAAAATGATTTGTGGTTGAAACCAAACAAAGCTTTGAGTAAGAATACATTTGATTACTTTTCTTTTTTTTCGTTAATTAATTAACTTATTTTTGGCTGCATTGGGTCTTTGTTGCTGCACATGGGCTTTCTCTAGTTTTGGCGAGCAGGGGCTACTCTTCGTTACAGTGTATGGGCTTCTCATTGCGGTGGCTTCTCTTGTTGAGGAGCATGGGCTGTAGGCATGTGGGCTCAGTAGCTGTGGCTCACGGGTTCTAGAGCACAGGCTCAGCAGCTGCAGCACACAGGCTTAGTTGCTCCGCAGTATGTGGGATCTTCCTGAACCAGGCCTCGAACCCGTGTGCCCTGAATTGGCAGGCGGATTCTTAACCACTGTGCCACCAGGGAAACCCTGATTGCTTTTCTTGAGAAATATATGATGTTTGTATTAATAAGCTTGTTCATAATTTGAATGTAACGCATTCAGGTCCCTTCCAATATTGAAAACATTTAGAGAGAAGATTTATAAATGACATGTGCAGGAATTCATATCAAGCTGAAAATTGTAATATTGCAAAAGTGCTTTATTCCTTACTTTCTATAACTCAGCATGAGTTACATACTTGCTTTCATATTTGATCTCTTATGACAGTCCATTGCTAATAAAAGCCAAGGAATTTACTTCCATGTTAAATAGATTTAGTAACCATGAGCTCACAAATTAATGAGTACTTTTTTCTAATCTCTTTACTGTACTGTGTAAATTCACATGGTTTTCTTAGAAGTTAAGTATTAAGTGAATTAGTTACAATGTAAATTCATTACAGCTGAATTTAGACATTAAATACAATTAGGTTTACTATAAGATATTAGTTACCTCATACTTCTTGATGTTTTAAAATCATTTTTATAATCTATTTTATTCATTATTTTTACTACTTTATTCATATCAAATTTAAATGCTTTTTATATCTTATGTTTTTAAATAATGTAATTTTTACTTTTTCTTTGACATTTCATAATCAACTTGTGATTTATAATGACAAAATTGGGCCAAATTTAATACAAAGATATATATTTTGTAAAACATTTAAATGTTAAAGTTTAGGATATAATCCATCAGATGCATTTGGAATAAGGTTTGCCATTTATCTTATTTACATGAGAGATAGTGATTGTTGTAAACACATTTGATTCAGGGATATGAAGATGGTGGCCTTATTCATGAATTGTGAATTATTTTCTTCAGCTGTATCATTACAGTAGTCATTTACATGTGCATTGGGAAGCTACTATATTATCAATGAAATTATATGCTACTGGTTTCTATAGTTGCTTTAAGAATAATTTTTAGACTATCACTAGCATATTGTTAATAATCATGTTAAATTCCAAAGAATATATATGACATATATATGACAACATCTATATTAAGAAAATTTAATGACCATTTGTGATCTCTGGGATATCACTTTACATATATATGTACACATATACCTATATATACTTATGTACCTATAAATAATATACATGTATATAATATATATATAAATTAAATGTATAGTGTATTTTAAAAGCATGCTAAGTATGCCATAAATTTAAATAATGAAATGTATATGTACATTATAGCATAAAACACACTACCGATTCTCTATCAGTTCCTCATTGACATTAACCACAAAAATATGATTTTTCACAACACTATCTCAGATTTTCCAAGAGGGTTTTGTAATTTCTTTTCTGTTTTTATTTTAATCATCCTGTCCATATTCAATCTGAAATTTACTTGCTTACATAGGACAGTTTTGATTGTCTACTCGAATCTAATTATTTGTACTTTGAGGATTCAGGTTTGTCTTTGAGTTGCTGGCACTTGTTTGGGGAGATGATTTAAATCTTTGGAAATGTCAAGTTCCTTGCACTTCTGGCTTAACTAGGTGAAGATACTGAGTAGCTTATTGGAAACATGAGTTGTTGAGCTCAATAGAAATAGAGGTATTTGTTGTGTATGTAGTTACATGTGGTGGTGTGTGTGATAGAAACATTGTAATTTAATATGGAACCATACTGAGTAAATTAGTCATTGTAATTTAATATGGAACCATACTGAGTAAATTAGTAGGGTGAAAGTTGAAAAATAGCAATATAATAAAAGTAACAAGGAATCACCAACTAGGGAAAGATTGACTAGAAAGATTGATGATAGAAGTAGAATTTGAGAAGCATTATTCTTCTACTAACAGAGCAAAGAGAGGACTTCATTGTAGAAGCCATGACCCATGAGATTTCCAAAAGGAGGAGAATGTAAGAATTTCCAACTTCCCCCTTGAGGTCAAAAATATATGATCTAAGAAGAAGGTCATTAGATTTAGTAATTGGAAGATAATTAGTGATTTTAGTTACTATAGAACAAATTGGAAACAAGATTTTGGTTGATACTAGAATGAAAGGGATTTGAAGAACTTCAGATAGTAAATTTAATCTATTATTTTTACTTGATCTGCATTGTGTCACAATTCTGTAATAATAGTTAAACTGTAAATAACAATATCTTTGTGCTATAAATTATATGAATTATAATTAAAATTATATGAATTTTAATGTGTTATCCCACTTTCACAAATACCTCATAAATTAGAGGTATAAATTTCATTTTATCTATATGAAAACTAAGAGGGGTTTGGGAACTTACCCAAGAATTCATAATAAGGAATGAGAGGGATAGGCTATGAATTCATGTACATAGTCCAACTCCAGTGTTTTTGCCTGTGAACGCTAAATTCAGCCTTCCTTAGTATTCTGACTCTCCTCCACTGGGCTCTCTAATTTACCAGAATTCTGAGTTGTAACTGACTCCACCTTGTTATTTTTTTTTATGAAAATAGCTCTTTATTGTGTATTTTTTCCAACAAGTCAATATCACTGGCTTCTCTAGTTAATGGTACTTACATCCACTGAGTAGGAAGGGCTAAAAGAATAATTTTGAAAATACTTAGCTTTTCCTCAGCCACTCCACTCTCCCCAAAATACAGAAATACATGACTTTACATTATTCTGGCTCTTGCCAGCCCTCAGATGATCCGTTATCTGCCTAGAACCTTCTCAATCTGTGATTTCCATCCTTTTCCAAAATGTTCTTTGTTGTGAAAACAAAGGAAAAATATGTGTTTATTTTCTTAGTTCTGACACTGGAGCGTTTTGAATGTAACTCATTGTTTCAAGGGCCCAAACTCCTTAAATATGATGCATTGCCCTGAGATTTTGATGATCATCTATCATTACTTTTCAAAACAGAAAGATCTGTTGAGGCAGTAATTCTGAGCAATGATAGGTCTCTTCTCACTGTATATTCTAACATGAACTGAGAAAAAGCATGTGGATGCCTGTCAATGCCTGTCTCCACACAAAGATACTGAGATTAGTAATTTACAGAAGCAAAATCAAATTGTGTCTTTGCTAATGTTGTTCAGCCTGCTAAACAAGCCACATACCAACTGCTTCACCTAAGATTGAAAAAGAAAAATAGAATTAAAGTGTATGTAGGCATATTCCTTACATAATTATTTTATCATATTTTAAATTATTCTTTGGCATCTTACTGGGCTATCAAGGCATAGAAGTAAGGGCAACATGGGACTTCATGAATGATGTCCAGTTGGACCTCCCATTGAGATGATAGTTTCCTGAAGTGGCCTCTACATATCATGAGTAGATGATTGGTCTTGGACCCCAGGTCTTCAAAACAAAGACAACCCTGATAAGCTTTATGAGCTAAAGTTCAAAGCTCAACAAATTATAAACCATTATAAACCAATTAGCCTCCTCAGTTCTAATCAGCTTCTCTAATTTCTCATCCATAAAATCAGAGCCAACTGACACCTTCCCACAAGGCCCCATGACCAAACAGACATTTGTGGTATTGACACAATTAATATATCAAGCATTCCTAAGACAGTGGGATATCTTAGTGGTGAAAGCCTACACATTTTTACATAAAGGAATTACAGGAATCAGGAAGAAAAGTGAATTCTAATGAATATCTAGAAAAATACAGAAAGGAAATACTTCTACATATAGTTAATGACTCTCAAGAGCTTGGTGACAGCAGCCTGTCAGCTTGTTCAGAATTGCAAGTTCAACATCCTGAACATGAAAATACCTAGCTGATTCTAGAGTGCCAGTGGAAAATGTACACCCCAGAATTTGGATCTAAAGAAACCCAACCCTTCAAAAGGCTTGCCTCATGCAGGATCATAAGAAAGAGAATGACAATGAATGAGAAATAGTCAAAAACTAGGTATGGAAGTTTCAGGGAATGAACATCAGTATATTTGTAGATATGTGGTGTAAGGCCCGAGCAATGTCATTCATGGAATTTGTGTGTGTCTGCAGGAGAGGGCTTTAAAGGGAAGCATTGATTTCAACTAAGTACAAAGAATTATGTACAATGGACAAAAAGATCTGCAAAAAACCAACAACAACAACAAAAAAAAACAAAGCAAAAAACAAAACAGACCATCCATCTGTCTTCAGGATTTTTTCCAAGCTCTCTCAAAGAGCTATACACCTTACAGAGAAAATTGTATTTGTAATTAATCGTGTCAGAGTGATAGTTTTGATGGTTTTTACTGTAAAAAAACTTTATGATCCTGTTTGATGACCCTGAATTAATGGAATTTGTAGAGGGTTTTGTTGTTTCTCACATACTCTTTTCTTATATATAGTATCATGATAATTTATATAAATTTATATGTAAATATGAATATATTTATGTCAAAATGGAGATAGATTCCATTTGTTTTTCCAGAAAAAGAAAATGTTAATTTGATACTTTAAAAGCAATAATAAGGGCCTATTGTTTTCATGGTGATTTTCTCAATTGAAGAAACAAAAGCCTTTGAAAAAAACTATGTAAACCATTTACCCACCTAGCATACTACATTCTAATGGGAAGATACTCATGAATACAGAAATACATATATATATAAATGTATGAGTTTAACAAAAACAAAACAAAAACTATTCACAAAGGGCTTAGGAAAAAGAAGGTACAGTATCTCAAGGATAGTGACAACAGAAAGCTGTTGACACCCCTCAGCCTAAAATTAGAAGGAGAAGCAGACTCTGAACCCAGAGACATAGCTGCAGGGATAGGGCAGCCTGCACATAGAGCTGTTGTTTACACTGGAAAGGTAAAACCTATGCACAGGAACCCAGTGAAAGGGTTCTGGGTAACAAATACCCTAATATTATTTTCTTCCCATTTTCTTAACTTCTGTTACTTCCTTTAACAGGGAAACTAAATTAGAAGACAGAGGGCAAGAAAGCCACCCAGGACACAGATCAAAGCTGAGAAGTATGAGGAGTGGCGTTGGGAGAAAACAAAGGTATCTAGTACATAGGTAGAATGCATTTTCAATGAAAGTTGACTCTTCCACACGTCACACAAGTGAGAGTGTATTAAAAAGTCGGAAAAGAACCTGTTCTAAACTACTGATAGTTCTTACTTCTTGGAAGTGAAATTGGGTAGGGGAAAGAAAGGACTTTATGTAACTTTGAGGCAAGGGAGGAGTGAAGCAGGGGGATAAAGGTAATTTTTAACTTATTTTTGATATTTTCAGTGTCTACCAAATTTCCCCTATAAACAAGCATTTAGTTTGAAATAAATGTTGAGATCTAATAAAATGTTAAAACTGTGCCTAAATTGATGTTTTATAAATTCAGTTTAGTTCCAACATAGTGGAATAAACCATCACTACATTTATCATTTGACAAATTCAATTTTTTTAACCAAGGCTTTTAAAAACCAATCATACACAGATATTTCACAGCATACATCACATTCATAGACTGAAAAGATTTAAAAGAAGAGGAAGTCACATTAAGATCTTCCTATATGCTAAGAAACTTGTTAAATGCTATTACGTAAATTATCTTAACGTGTAAATCTATCTAGGAAGGTAGATATTTAACTTTTCCATTCATATAGATGAAAAATTAGCTTAGAAATGAAAAAAAATACTAACATAGTAAGGTAAATAATTAGAATTCTTTAGTTAAGTTCTATTTAATGTATATTTTTGGGAATTTACTATTTATCAAGTATGGTTCTAAACAGAGAATAATAATTCCAAAAGGAGTAAGACCACATACACTGATTTTCATCCACTGTGTGCATTTTTATCTATAATAAGCAAAATATTTGAATTGAAAAAATGCACAAAGAGACAGTAAAATGCCAGAACGTTATCATTGATGTGATATGAATAGATTTTTGGAGAAACAACATTTTGGAAAATCATGTTAGTCAATTGAATAATTGACAAGTTATTTTGGAAAGTAGATGCAAGAATTATGTTTGCAGGAGTTTATAGATATAATGACTATAGGAGAAAAAAGTTATTTTGAAAAATTTATATGACTTTTTCATAACTTTTCTGCATAGACATCCTATAGATCATTGTACTAAAAAGGGGGGGGAAGCATTTGATCTTAAAGAGTCTATATTATGTTAATATTTTAATATTCATAATATCTTTTTTGTTTTATTTGTGTGATTCATAGGCAACATAGAATTGAGTATATTTTATACAGAATTTTTGCAGCAGTTCTTAAGATCAGAGAATCATTAGAGTATTTAAGGATGAATTTTAGGAAGACCATGAATAGTTTTAAAAAGTACAAAAACCATGTGTGTAAATGTGTGTGTAGGTGTGTGTTTATGTATAAGATTATATGCATTTTTCTAAGACAGTGATTCATAGTTTTCATGACATATTTTAGTATGACAGTTGGTTTTTCTTTTTTGTAATTCAAGTGCTGACTTAACGTTTGATTGCCAAGGCATCCACTTTAAGACAGCTATAGTGAATAATAACATTGCCAGTCACAGGACTAGATAAAGAGGTAGGCTTTCCACCACCCCAGGCTCCTTAGATAACTGACCATTTAGGCCTCTTGTTTTCTCTCTTTCTGCACTTTAAATTTCCGCTCTTGGTTTTAAATTCACTAATAAAGAATGAGCCCGTCAAACCCTAGGCCATCAATCCATGACCCCAATAAAAGCAGAACCCCAGGCCCATATGCTCTCAGTCTCTCTCTACCTGTGACCTTGATATGTGGCTCCAGGTATGTCATGTAATTTCCAGGACTTGTAAGTAATAAACCTTGTCTCTTTCAAAGTTTTCTGATGGTTATTGCTGAGGATGTCTTGCAGTCACGATAAGAACCACAAGGGCTAGTCCAGCCACACCATTGGATAGCAGTAGGCTAAGATCGGCACAAAACACATATTCAGATGCTTATGATGTGCAAAAAATGTTTTAAAGCATGAGCTCTGAATCCTGGGAATGTTTGTTAACAACAAATAACTGATTCTGCCATATTTATATTTTAAAATATTTAGAAACAAAAAAAGAATAAATTAGAGCAATATATCATGCTGAAGCTTGAGCCATTAAATATCATTAGATTACTGGAAGTTTGAAGCTAGAACAATCTAGGCAAACTGGAACCAAATCAATAGTATGAGACACCTCTGGGTGTACTACTTAAGCAAAGGGAATATCTGGTAAATGAATGATGCCCTAGAACAGAATTAGTTTTCTGTTATCCATAGCTGATCTGCTATGTGAATTGCAAAGAGCTGGTGACAGGTTGCAGTTTGAGTTTTAAATCAGTTCATAGTGTACATTTTCTTATAAAAATGTCAAACTTTGATTAGTCAAATGTAGCAAAAAGAAATCTGGTCGTATATTGTTTTGGGTTTCTTCCTTCTCTAATATCATAAAATGTCATTTATTTTCTTTAATTTTTTTGCTTTTTTTTGTTTCTATAGCTCTTTAAATCAATTGGTATTTATTTTAGTGTATAGGAGGTAGGAAACCTTTGTCATCAAATTTTTCTGTAATCCATGACAACACATACAGAATCATCTCAGATGAAGATTTTCCATGTTATTTTTGGTGTAATTTTATTCTGCTTTGCTAACGTCTTTTTTTTTTTTTGAAGGGGGAGGGAGGCAGCCTAATATCTCAAGATAATATTGGGAGGATTAACACACATCAGAGTATCTTGCCTATACCAAGGATTAGCACAGATTTCTTTTATCAAAGAATCATGCATAGAAAAATTAGGCCCAGGTTCCTTGATAACTTTTCACTTTTGCAAATTATGCACTGTGTTATTCTTTAAGTAATGCATTAGTTTCCTAAGGCTGCCATAACAAATTACTACAAAACTGGTGACTTAAATCAACAGGAATTTATTATCTGACAGTGCTGGAGGCTAAGTCTGAAATCAAGGTATCAGCAAAACTGCTTCATTCTGGCAGTTCTGAAGGCGACTGTTCCGTGACTCTCTTCTAGCATCTGGTGGTTGCCAAAAATCTTTGGCATTCCTTTGCTTGTAGCTGGGTCACTCTAATCTCTGCTTCCATCATCACATGATCTTCTTTCCTGTGTGCGTCTTTCCTCTTCTTATAAGGACATTAGTGGTTGGATTTACAGCCCAGAATACAGTCTGACCTCATGCTAACTAATTGCTTCTGCAGAGACTCTAAAAAGAAGTCAAGATCTGAGGTTTCAGATGGACATGAGTTCTCAGAGGACACTATTCAACCCGTTATAACTGGGAATCATTTATTTTGGTCAATGATTGAATATTTATTTCTATCACTTTTGCAATTTATAGAATAAGGAACAAAAGCCCACTTATCATTTCCTTCCATTATCTAACTTTCTAATGGAATTTCAGCATGTGTATTTAAGTTGATGCCATTTTTTAATTCCCTTTCAAATGTAAGAACTGTTTTCTAAACAAGCCAGTTATTGCTATCAAACTCATGCTTCAGATAAACCCTGAAGCAACATAACTGAAATATCTATGTTTCTCTTATTGAATTAATTGAAAAACCACAGAAACTCTGAAGTCATTTGGGGGAGAGTAAGGTAATAGATTTAGATATAAATTTGTAAGGAGTATTTGAACCTGGATTAGCTTTGTCATCCATTAAAACAGCAGCAGTGTCTTGCCTAGGCCTATGCTTATTATGTGTGAATTCTTTTCGAGTGATTTCTTCAGTGATGTTACACACGTAAATGAGAGTACCAGCAACATGCCTGATTCCTCATCTGTTCTCCCTCTGACTCCATGTGTCAATCTAGATGATGTTAATTTGAATATCAACACACATAAAATATAAACTAATGTGCAGTTAACTTGGGAATTTGCCATTCATGGTGGCTGAAATTTCACATCAGAAGGTATATCAGTGCTTTTTAATTTGAGATGAAATTCAACATGCAGGCTGCAAAATCTCCTCACTTCTCCAAAGAATTTCTACTTCGTTTAGGAATAGATGATTATTCACAAATTCTGAACATATAACTGGGAAAATATGGCTATGGTTCCAAAAGGGAAAGGAGACAGTGAATGTTTTCCCAGCTACAGAGTTTCTCATGCTCTTCTTCCCAGTGTGAAGGAGTAGCATAAGGTAGTAACACCTCCCGCTGCTCTAGTTCCTCAGGACATCAATTAAGCCATGTACTTCCGAATCTGTTTCTGTTTGTCAATTATGTGCATTTTTTGGATATGCATTTATTGCCCTCTAAACCACATTCCAGTTATGCTGAGGAAAATGGTGAAAGCATGAAATCTAAGCCTAAGCCCCTTTGCTGGTTGGAAAATAAATGACTCTCGTACTATTCATATTGATACTTCTATAAATATTCTACTAATTTAACATTGCTCTGGACCTTCAACTTTGGCGATGACACTTGTCATGTTTCCACTTACGTGCATTATATTCAAGAGTCCTAATATGTATTGTACCTAGAGCAAAGGTTTCCATAACATATTTATAATATAAAACATAAAGGCAAGATCAAATATTAAAATGGTAATTAATTCTACACTTCAAATCTCATGAAATTATAATTGAATATTAATAACTACAAGAGGCTTTGGGTATGATGAAATGATTTAACTTTTATGATGAAGAAAGATTTTTTCCAGAAATAATGTTTCTTTTCACTGAGGTCAAACTAGCATAAGTACCTTAATAGTCATGGTGTTTAACCTGTCATTCTAGGCAAGTCTAATAGTTATGGCAGAGCTTATATCTTCAAATAAAGATTGCATATAAAGCCTCATGAGAACATAGGAGTTTATAATTCCAGAAAGTATTCCTCTGACAGTAGATAGCTCTTGTGCAAAATATAGCTGGTGGGAATTCCCTGGCAGTCCAGTGGTTAGGACTCCACACTTTCACTGCCAAGGGTCTGGGTTCAGTCCCTGTTTGGGGAACTAAGATTCTGCAAGCCATGCAGTGAGGCCTGTATATATATATATATATATATTTTTTTTTTCCCATATACATATACGGAAAAAGTATTAACCTGACTTATATCTACCACAACGACTTGATCTTTACTCCTGCAATGACCTGTTAAATCCAAAGGGAAGCATGTAAGTTCCTTTAAAAAAAAAAGACAGAGAGAGAGAGAGAGAGGAGAGAGAAGAGAGAAAGGGGGGAGGGGTTGGTTTAAATAAACCAAAAGTACAATTGATAAGCTTGATTCAGACCAATTCAAATAGTTCAAAGATTGAAGCTAGGCCAAAAGAGTAAAGTTACAATGATAATGGCTTGTTTCAAATTTCTTACAATCAAATCCCTTTGTATCTCTTCAGTGACAGTCACTATACTATAGCATACTTATACTCTTCGCTTGGCTCTTGGATCTACTTGGCACCTAGGAAGGCAAGCAAATTCCAGAGCTTAGGATCTTAACTTTAACTGAGGCTTATTGTCATGTAATTAATACAGACATTATCAGATCAAATAATGAAAATTTTTAATTGAGGTAGAGTTGATTCACAGTATTATATAAGTTTTAGGTGTACGACATAGTGATTTAAAATTTTTATAGATTATATTCCATTTATGGTTTTTATACAGTATTGGCTATATTCCCTGTGCAGTACAGTATATCCAATGTAGCTTATTTATTTTATACATAGTAGTTTTTTCTTAATACCCTACCCATATCTTGCCCCTCTCCACTGGTAACTGCTAGTTCTCTATATCTGTGAATCTGTTTCTTTTTTGTTATATTCACTAGTTTATTTTATTTTCAGATTCCACATATAAGTGATAACATACAGTATTTGTCTTTCTGTGCCTGACTTGTTTCACTAAGCATAATACCTTCCAGGGCCATCCAGGCTGTTGCAAATGGAAAATTGTATTCTTTTTTATGGCTGAATAGTATTCCATGTCTTCTTTATCAGTTCATCTGCTGATGGACATTTAGGTTGCTTCCATATCTTGGCTATTGTCAATACTGCTACTGTGAACATTGAGGTGCATACATCTTTTTGAATTAGTGTTTTCATTTTCTTCAGATACGTACCCAGCAGTGGAATTGCTGGATAATGGGGTAGTTCTACTTTTAGTTTTTTTGAGGGACTTCCATAGTGTTTTCCACAGTGGCTGAACCAATTTACATTCCCATAAACAGTGTACAGGGGTTCCTTTTTCTCAACATCCTCACCAACATTTCTTATTTGGGGTCTTTTTGATGATAGCCATTCTGACAGATGTGAGGTGATATGGTTTTCATTTGCATTTCTCTGATGATTAGTGTTGTTTAGCATCTTTTCATGTGCCTGTGTGTCTGTATGTCTTCTTTGGAAAAATCTCCATCCAGGTCTTCTGCTGTTTTTTTAACCAGGTCATTTTGTTTGGTTTTTTGGTTTTTTGTTTTTTTTTTAATATAGAATTGTGTTACTGTTAATATATTTTGGATATTAACCCTTTTTTGGTCATATCATTTGCAAATATTTTCTCCCATTCAGTAATTTTTCTTTTCTTTTTAATGAAGAGTTTCTTTGCTGTACAAAAGCTTTTAAATTTGATTAGGTCCCATTTGTTTAGTTTGTTTTTGTTTCCTTTGCTTTAGGGGACAGATCCAAAAATATATTGTTTTGATATATGTCAGAGAATGTTCTGCCTATGTTCTTTTTTAGAAGTGTTATGATCTCAGGTTTACATTTAAATCTTTAATCCATTTTGAGTTCATTTTTCTATACGGTGTAAGAAAATGTTCTAATTTCATTCTTTTATGTGCAGCTGTCCAATTTTCCCAGCACCACTTATTGAAGAGATTGTCTTTTCTCCATTATATACTCTTTCCTACTTTGTCATAAACTAACTGACCATAAGTGCCTGGGTTTACCTCTGGACTCTCTATTCTGTTCCATTGACCTATGTGTCTGCTTTTGTGCCAATACCATACTGTTGTGATTACTTAGCTTTGCAGTATAGTCTGAAGTCTGGGAGTGTGATACCTCCAGCTACGTTATCCTTTCCAAGATTGTTTTGCCTATTCAGGGTCTTTTGTGGGCCTATCATATATGGCCTTTATTATGCTGAGGTATGTTCCCTCTATGCCCACTTTCTGGAGAGTTTTATAATTAATTGATATTGATCTTTGTCAAAAGCTTTTTCTGCATCTGGTTTTTATTCTTCAGTTTGTTAGCATGGTGTATCACAGTGATTGATTTGTGGATATTGAAAAATCCTTGCATCCCGGGGATAAATTCCACTTGATCATGATGTATGATCCTTTTAAACATATTGCTGAATTCGGTTTACTAATATTTTATTGAGGATTTTTGCAACTATGTTCATCAGTGATATTGGCTTGTACTTTTACTTATATGTAGTGTGTTTATCTGGTTTTAGTATAAGGATAACACTGGCCTTGTAGAATGAGTTTGGAACTGTCCCCTCCTCTTCAATTTTTTTTTTGAATAGTTTGAGAAGGGATATGTGTTAACTCTTCTCTAAATGTTTTGTAGAATCCACCTGTGAAGCCATCTGGTCCTGGACTTTTGTTGGGAGGGTTTTTGTATTTTTGTTTTTTTAAACTACTGATTCAATTTCATTATTGATAATTAGTCTGTTCATATTATCTATTTCTTCCTGGTTCAGTCTTGAGAGATTGTACATTTCTAGGAGTTTGTCCGTTTCTTCTAGGTTGTCTGTTTTATTGGTGTATAGTTGCTCTTAGTAGTCTCATGATTATTTGTATTTCTGTGGTGTCAGGTGTAACTCTCCTTTTTCAGTTCTGATTTTATTGATTTGGGTCATCTCTTTTTTTCTTGATGAGTCTGGTTAAACGTTTATCAATTTTGTTTATCTTTTCAGATAACTAGTTCTTTTTTTGTCTCTATTTCATTTATTTCTGCTCTGATCTTTGTGGTTTCTTTCCTTCTACTAACTTTGGTTTTGTTTGTTCTTCTTTTTCTAGTTCCTTTAGGTGTAAGTTTAGGTTGTTTATTTGAGATTTTTCTTATTTCCAGTGGTAAGGTTGTATTGTTATAAATGTTCCTCTTAAAACTGCTTTTGCTGCATCCCATAAATTTTGGATAATTATGTTTCAATTTTTATATATCTCCAGGAATTTTTTGATTTCCTTGACTTCTTCAGTGATCCAGTAGTCATTTAGTAGCCTCCACTTGTTTGTCCATCTGGTATGATGTGTCATTTAAGGCCAGTGTTTCCTTAATGATTTTCTGTCAGAATGATCTGTCCATTGATGTAAGTACAGTGTTGAAGTCCCCTACTATTATTGTATTGCTGTCAGTTTTTCCCTTTATATCTGTTAATATTTGCTTTATGTATTTAGGTGCTCCTGTGTTGGGGATATATACAATTGTTACATCCTCTTCTTTGATCAATCCCTTGATGATTATGTAATGTCCTTCTTTGTCTCTTATAACAGTTTCTGTTTTAAAGTGTATTTTGTCTGATATAAGGATCGATACTCAAGCTTTCTTTTGATTCCCATTTGCACAGAATACATTTTTCCAACCCCTCACTTTCAGTATATGTGTGTCTTTAGATCTGAAGTGAGTCTCTTGTAGGCAGTATATATACAAGACCTGTTTTTGTATCCATTCAGCCACTCTGTGTCTTCTGATTGGAGCATTTAGTTCATTTACATTTAAAGTAATTATCGATTTGTGTGTTCTTATTACCACTTTGTAAATGGTTTTGGGATTGTTTTTGTAGGGTTTTTTGTTTGTTTGTTTTCTTTTTCTTATGTTCTCTTCCCTTGTGATTTGATGATTATCTTTCTGTTAAGTTTGGATTCCTTTCTCCTGTGTGTGTGTGTATCATTATAGATTTCTGGTTTTGGTTACCATGAGGTTTATATATAGTAAACCATATATATATATAGAGAGAGAGAGAGACAGGAGTGGGAGGGAGAGAGAGAGGTAGGAGCCTAATTTCAGTTAGCTTCTCATTCTAGGTGGCAAAACTACCTCCTGTCATGACAAAAGGAGAAAATTTAATTTTTCTTTGGGTATGGCCAGTTAGCAAACACAGGTAGCCTACAATCCCCCCACCCCAGCTCTTAAAAACTCTGCTGCTTTTGTTTCAGTGGAATTGAGTTCAGTGTCTCTTCCCTCTTGTAATATAATTGGGATAAAATTGACTTTTGTTTGTTCATCCTGTTCAGTATTTTTTTTTCTTTAACAATTGCCACCTTGGACCCGAGATACCTATCCCTAGATTTACTGTTATTTGAAAGAAAGTTAATCTCAATCTTATTTAGTTACTGTTATTTTTGAAATTGAATCTAATCTCTAACATATATAATAACCCTCTAAGAGAGCCAGAAATTTTAAGGTTGAATCACAGCTTACAACCACTTGAAGTTCAATCCTTTTAGGTACGTAAATCAAGAGAGAGAGAGAGAAAGGAAGGAAGGAAGGAAGAGAGAGAGAGAGAGAGAGAGAGAGAAAGAAAGAAAGGAAGGAAGGAAGGAAGGAAGGAAGGAAGAGGGAGGGAGGGAGGAAGGAAAGGAGAAAGAAAGGAGGGAGAGAAGGAGGAAGAAAAGAAGGAAGGAAAGAAAGGAGACAAAGTGAACAAGAAAAATGCAATCCAAGTATTAAACTGAACGATTGAAAGTCAATTTTTATAAAATTGTAACTTAAACAATAGTTGAGCTAAGGAAGGTTAGCTATTCTGTGGTGAAACCAATCCTTACTATCTAAAATCTTTTAAGTTTATTTCTTAATATAATTAAATAGCTCTTTTATTGAAAGTTTTATCTTAAATAGAAAAAAAGACAGTTATTTGCCATTTATCATAAAATCTTTCCAAAAGTAAAAATTGAAAAAAAAAGAAAAAATATCATGCAGTTAGTTTTAATTTGCCTCTTGTTTTCATATGTGTATTCAGTAAAAGTACAGAGAATCTTGTGTAGGAAAAACTATTTGTCATTCAGAGTGGAAATACAGAAAAGCAATGCCATACCTAATTAAATTAGCTAAATGTTGCTGTCTAAGTTTATCTAGCTGTTGTAATTTAATCAAAGCTAAATGAAATCATCATTTAATTAAAATTGAAACTAATTCATTGTTCCAATTCTTGTTTCTATGAAAGGTGCAATTTCTTAACAAAACCACTTTGATGAAGTGAAGAGATCTTTTAGAACATTGCCTTAGGACCATTGCTCTGAATTGAAGTCATTCACAATATAATCATCTTCTTACTTTGAATTAACATACAACATCGAAGAGGAAATATTTACTTTAAGTATTGGGCCTCCTAATTGTATTTTTTAAGTCAAGAAATTTATTTATTTATTAAAATAACTTTTTTGAGGAAATATAATAGGCACTAAAACAATTACAAGAGTTGAATTTAAAAAATTTACTCACCTCCTATTCATTGTCTGACCCAAATTGATCTGATTTCCATTTCTACTACACTGCTTATAAATATTTTTCAGTTTTAATCTTACAAAATGTTTTAGTGTTAGTTGACTTGATTGATCTTTCTGTCTGACTTACCTGATTTCTGTTGCATTCCTCTCTCCTGATTTTTCTTATGCTAACTCTGCTTTGGTTAGGCAGTGCTCATCCTAATCCACTGAAAGTGTGACATTTCTTATCATTTCTACTTTTCATTGATGGTTTGCACCCATGGTGTGGACCAGAGAGGGGGTCAGTGTTCAGGTGCATTCCTAACATCTGTAGCAGTTTGAGCAAAGCCATGATGGCACTTGCTAGCATGTTTGGGAATCTCAAGTAGTTTCAGCTACAAGAAGCCTAGATTTGGAAAAAAACAAAGTTAAAAATGATAGTTTTGGGCTTCCCTGGTGGCGCAGTGGTTGGGAGTCCGCCTGCCGATGCAGGGGACACGGGTTCATGCCCCGGTCCGGGAAGATCCCACATGCCGCGGAGCACCTGGGCCCGTGAGCCATGGCCACTGAGCCTGCGCGTCCGGAGCCTGTGCTCCACAATGGGAGAGGCCACAACAGTGAGAGGCCCACGTACCACAAAAAAAAAAAAAAAAAAGATAGTTTTGTTTCTGGTTTTTTTCCCCCCATCTCGATAAGTTGAAAGAATTGATACTATTTCTATAACCAGAAAAGGAAACGTACCTTTCTTGCTCTATTTTTCTTTACCACATCACATTATCACTGTATTTTTCTTTTGCACTCTGATCCAGTATGCCCTTCCATATCACCATGGTGACAGGCAACCAAGAGAAAGACTCAGGACAGAATTGTCTCACTCTCCGTTGCACACGAGCACTCTAATCCTGTGCACCTTGGTGGAAATGGGCTATTCTTTCTTAAGTTTAGCCCACCAAAGTGTTAGCGTCCATAGTGTGGGTGAGAAAAACAGGGAGCTCTTGACTGATGAACCCTAAAGGCTTGGTGGGCTATCTTTCTATAATCACTCTTCCCCTGTCTAAAACCAGGGGAATGTTGAAAACTACTTTTGGCTAAATGTCAGCCTGTCCAAGTGAGATAAGATATTTCTTTTTAATAAAAATATTCAAACATAATATAAAATGCCAACATTCTCAGGGTAGAGAATGGCTTAGGATGTAGAAATCTTCTTTTTCCCTTATGATATATTTTCAAGATGCTGAGTATATTCATGGCCTAAGGGGAAGGAAGAAATATACTGCTGTTAGGATCCTAGGAAGGATTTTGCCCTTAATTCATATGCAGTCTTTGGGCTCTCATAATCCTTTCAGAAACTCAACAGCTCCTCTCTTTTGTTCAGGTTATGGCTGCCTGAGGAATAGAGGAGTTTAAAATAAAGCATACACCTAAAAGTACACTGGATGATGACAAAATTTATAAACTGGCTAAGGGAAAACCAATCTAATCATGTTTCTGACACCATTGGCTTTGTGCTCTTGGAAAATTATATTACCTTTTAGAGCATTTCCTCATCTCTGAGTGAAGGAGGTGATTGGGTCATTTCATACACACCTTCCATTATTTAATATTACTTACTTTTTGTTCCAGAATGCATAGAAGGTTTGTGTGTGCTCTAACATTGTCCATACTGTGTTAGTAGCTGGTAATGAAGAGACAAATATAATTCATCCTCTGCTTCCAAAGAGTCCACATTGTAATGGGAGAAGAATAATGAATGAATAAGAAATGTCTTCCTAAAAGTTACCTTTAAACAGACTTCATGTTACATGGCTTTTATATGGAAACACATTAGGTGAAAAAAAGTGGGAATACAAAGACCATTACAAAAAGTCCCTATCGGGCTTCCCTGGTGGCGCAGTGGTTGAGTCCACCTGCTGATGCAGGGGACGCGGGTTCATGCCCCGGTCCGGGAAGATCCCACATTCCGCGGCTGGGCCCGTGGGCCATGGCCGCTGAGCCTGTGCGTCTGGAGCCTGTGCTCCGCAACGGGAGAGGCCGCAGCAGTGAGAGGCCCTCGTACCGCAAAAAAAAAAAAAGAAAAAAAAAAGTCCCTATCTTTAAGCAGGGTATTACCCAATGGAGAATACAAAATGTAAACAGATAAATTAAGTGTGGAATGACATTTTCTAGGATACAGGTGTATACAACTTGCAGTAACATACACCTGAGGGCTATATCACCCAAATTAAAAGGTCAGGGAAGATGTATTCTGATGCTGTGGCCTGAGACAAAGCATAAATTTGTAATATTAATTATTTATTAAAGAAAAATTCTCCAGACAACCAAAGACAACTACTAACACCCAAGATATTTGCTCGACCACTGAGCCACAGCTCAGTGAACTAGAGCAAAAGAATCCAGGAGAGAGACTTGTGTCTTCTCAGTAACCATCTAAATACACAGCCAAATACATACATGTTTTTTAATTTAGATACTGAATACTATATTCTGGACACTAGGCATAGTGTACAAAAGTGACATTGGTCTTTATTAAACTCACAGTTATGGGGGAGACTAACACAAACCAAGTAAGCAGCTAATAAATATAAAATTGCAAGTTGTGATTGTGGTCATATAGACATTAAATAAGATGTGTTGATAGAAAATACAGAGAGACTCTGGCAATTTAGTTTAACTTGGTGGCCAGAAAATTCTACCTGATGAAATTACCCTTGGGCTAAGACTTGAAGGAGGAGAAGGAATCTATTGCTAAACAAAAATTGGTGTGATACTATATGTGAATGTGTTAGATGGGGGTGAAATAGAAGGGGAGGCAAAACGCAGTTACTCAACCTGTTAGTCTACAAGAGATAAATCAGAGCACTTCATTAAGAAAGCTTTGCTAAGGAGAAAACAAAACAAATACAAAACAAACAAACAAACTTCAGCTGAGCTTAGTGAAGTGTTTGATTTACATTCAAAGAACTTATCTGTTTGCTGATCTATTTGCGCTAACTAGTAAGTCCATTCCACTTGTCTAGAGTACACCAGATATAGACAATAAAATGTGAAAAGACCCTTGAAGAATTTGTCATGCTCCTTGAATAGACAACGGAACGTGGAGTCTAGTGTGTAGCAAGTTTGCTCGGGCAGCATATGAAATTATGAAGGGCTCAGATTTCTCAAGACTTAACTTGTTAGATCAAGTAGTCTGGATTTATTTTTATATATAACCAAAAAGCACAAATGGCTTTTCAGAGGGTACTTATATATTTCAGTTTATAGTTTTTAAAAAAATGATTATTTTGTTGACAACTGTCTCTTCTCATAAAGAAAATTAAGGTAAATGCAAGAGCCAGAAAATGAATTAAGGAGGTGTTGTATCAAGTTATTAAAGTTTGTCATTTTACCAGATGCCCTATATGAGAATATTTGATAGTTGCCAAATCTACCACTTACATTTGTCAGGGAGGAGGACATTTCCCCCTCTACCCCTTCTGAGTTCTATGCCTGGACTAATAACAAAAATGACACAAGACAGATTAACAGGAGAAAAAGAAACAAATTTTAATGCATAGAAATGGGACCTAAGAAGTGGCCCAAACAGGCAGCTTTTATACTTTTTTGAAAAAGAAACGATAGGGCTTCCCTGGTGGCGCAGTGGTTGAGAGTCCGCCTGCCGACGCAGGGTATGCGGGTTCGTGCCCCACTCCGGGAGGATCCCACATGCCGCGGAGTGGCTGGGCTCGTGAGCCATGGCTGCTGAGCCTGCGCATCCGGAGCCTGTGCTCCACAACGGGAGAGGCCACAACAGTGAGAGGCCCGCGTAACGCAAAAAAAAAAAAAAAAAAAAAAAAAAAGAAAGAAACGATAGATTTGTAAGAAATTGACAGTACAAAGAAACTTAGGTTTTGGATGCTCAGTTAGTGAAGAATATAAACAGAGTGTGGGCTTCAGGTAGTAAATTAAACAAATAACAAGGTTTGTATATACAAGCTTTTCGGTTTGAATTCCCTATCTCTGGCCATAAGGGTGTCCTTTTACCTCCAGATGCTGGGAGTGTACCTTTCACATGAGAGATTTATTTCCTGCTTTCATGGGACAGAAAGGAGGGTCAGAGTGTCCCTTTTGCATTGGCCATTTCTTAAGTAACTTTATTTATTTAATTAATTAATTTAATTTATTTTTTGTTGGCTGTGTTAGGTCTTCGTTGCTGCACACGGGCTTTCTCTAGTTGTGGCGAGCGGGGGCTAATCTTTGTTGTGGTGCACGTGCTCTCATTGTGGTGGCTTCTCTTGTTGTGGAGCATGGCCTCTAGGCACATGGGCTTCGGTAGTTGTGGCTCCCGGGCTCTAGAACGCAGGCTCAGTAGTTGTGGTGTACGGGCTTAGTTGCTCTGCGGCATGTGGGATCTTCCCAGACCAGGGATTGAACCCGTGTCCCCTGCATTGGCATGCGGATTCTTAACCACTGCACCACCAGGGAAGTCCTTAAGTAACTTTAATTCAAAATAATCAATATACTATTGAGGTACATTTTGGGGCAACTTACCCTGGGCCCCAACACATTTATACTTTTCTTTCTGTCTTATTAAAATATTAATCTGAGTACTTTTATATTTATGTGTTGTATCTTTAGGAATTATTTTAATTTTTAAACATCTCTAATGATGAAAAAAATTTTCATCCAATGTTAGAGGAATTCAGAACTTTACAAATAAGTGCAAAGGATTTTAGGAAGGTAGACAATAAAATTTTTCTTTAAGTGAACTATCAAACTTTTACATAAGTTTGGCCATCTATAGTGCTACATGTAGATAAGTACATGCTAAATGCTTTAGCTAATGAAGAAGCAATTGAATTGTCTTATGATAAAAGAACTTAAATACATTTCAATGAATTGGTATATATTTAGAAGTTATATTTTGTTTTCTTTCATTGACAAGGATATTGTACATTAATGAGAAGTTGAATTACCTAAAAATACATCTCAGGTCATAGAAACTGAACACCAAAGGGAAATACTACTACTACTGATATGACTGCTATAGAAAATAATAACAAAAAAAAATCTTAATTGCCACTGTACTTCTACTAGTCTAACAAAAACAGGAACATTTTTACAAATATAAACTGTATTTAAATTATATATATATATATTTGTACAAATGATTCTTATAACCATTTATATATTATATAAAACAGTTCTTTTTGTTATATTAGCAGAAGTCTAATGATGATTAAGAATATGTACCAAAATACAGTTATAACTGACATGGTGCTATCAGTACCCCCAGTTATTGAGGACCTATTATTTTGACCTCTTGGTATGTGTCCTGTACTACAGGTATAATATCTCTATGTTAATGGATCTTTTAGTGAAGTTGTGAGTTGCTGGACTCAGGAAATATCAGTGACCATACTTGTCATCTGAAGAAGAGGAACTATATTAAGAATAAGCCTAATTAAGCAGAGAGAAACAGAGATGGAAGAGAAATGCAGGATACTGTTTGATCCCTTACTGCCTGTTTTCAGATGTTTGTTTGTTTTTCTTGACACAACTATATTCCCGTAATTAAGAGGCTTGGCTGTCAACCTCTTTAGCCATTAAGCATGCCTTGAGATGGCTTATGCTAGCCAACTGGAGGGTAAAGATGAATATTCAGGTAAGTCTGAGTTACACACACACACACACACATAATTAAAAAGGCAAACCTTTTGCCTGCTGCTATCGTACAGGTATAATTAATTCCTGCAACTAGCTTAGGTATTGATTATTTTCCACTGAGGTTTATTCACTTCATTGCTCAACTTCATTGATACAGATAACTAAAAATCAACCAATCTTTATAAATCTGTGCCCAAAATAGATATATAGTAAAAATATGATGTAAATACATATTATATAGTAATAATCACATATAAGGAGTAAGTTTATTAAGCATATATTAGCGTTAAGACAGATAAAAAATCTTCCACTGTTTGTAGCCCATGTATTCAAGTTCATACAAAGAAATTGAGAAATAATACCTGGAGGAGTATAATCCGCCGCATTTGTTCTCAGAGGTAATTTCCTTATCCACTAATTTTTATGGAAGTGTTTGCATGAGTAGTCTCAGACAGAGATATGATAAGAGGAGGAAGCCAGGGAAGGCTTTGCTGTGCTTTTGCTATAAAATCTCTTTCTGAGGATTTGTCAGGTAATGCCATGTTGAGGGAGAGTTGGTCTCTCAAGGAGTATGTCAGTTGAATAATTTTAAGCAAATATCAAAGAGAATTAAATAAGCAATTAAATTAAATAGGTGAGTAAATGCCCACTTTATCATTAAAACTATCAAGATAGAGTTTTACAAAGTGCTTAGGTTTCCAAGCTATTTGCAAGATTTGGAAGAAAGGAACAAAGGATTGGAAGGAAAACCAGCACTTAGGTTTCTGTACATTTTTGTCAAAGCATGTACTGCCACTAGAGAGTGTACTTACTGAGTGTAAAGAAAGATATATGATAATTCTATACATGGACAAATTCCACTTAAACAAGTAGCTAATTTTACTAAAATTTTAATTTTCTTTCAGAAGGTTTGAAGAAGCAAATGATGTAACTGTTACTGGGACATAATTACAATTAATGAGGAAAAACAAGTGAGCACTAGCGGACCTGGCAAAGAATATGTGCTAGTTAAATAAATGCTTATTAAATGATTTAATTGGTTAGAGATACAAAAGTTACCTGAATCATACACAGTGTCAAGTAGAAACTTATAACAGGATAGGAAGAAAGTACTGAAAAGTGCCAGACATAACAACTTAATTGTACAATAGATTTATTCTGAGAGTCAGGCAAATGAGTACATCATCCCATAGTGAATACATTATAAAATAGACTCTACTCTTTATTATTCTTGTAACATTTAAATTCACTTAAACTTTTTGAGCCTCAGATTTTTTCACTTATAAAAAAGAATAAAATATTTAACTCACAGGACTGTTATAAATATATTTATACTATTTTCATGTGTACACACATACACAAACATCGTGTAGACACATGTATACTGATCCTAGAAACTTGTTTCTAACAAATAAAACTACCACTTTTTAAAATTATAAACTCTAAATTGATAAATTTATTTTTTACTGTAATCAGCACTACTTTTGGCTTGAATCTGAAATTAGGTTTTGGTCATAAATCCAGTATTCAATTCCAACTTCTCAGTTCATAACACACTGAAGCAGAGATTCCTGTAACCTCCACTGTGGATGGCCAGTTCCAAATGACTATTAGTCTGCCCTAGTTAGTGGTTCACTTTCCTGTTCACTATAATTACATTCCTGTCCTGAACACTAACCCAGTTGATGAGAGACCAGTTAATTCCCCTTGTACGAATAAATTCTTAGTCCTGGGACAAGATCTTATCTCTGTTCCCCAGCTACAGACTATGCCCCTTTAAAGCAAGATGTTGACACTTACTGGATACTGACAGAGATCCCTGATAAAACTGTACTCTAAAATTGTGTCCTCCTCTCTCATCTCTCCCTCCAATAGGAGAGTGAATCTAAATTTTTCTTACACAGGAATACAACTTCTTACAAGTAGAGAATCCTTATATCATCTTGATAATAATCCTATGTAAATGTTTAGAGATATCTATCTAGGATATTTAAGAAGTATTTACAGACACCATCAAATGGACAGAATTAATTGGATAATAATTGACTGTTTATTTAATCAACACTATTACCAGCCTGTAAATAAGTGACCTTTTGATGGAATGACTGATTAGGATCAGGTTAATGTCAGGTTAATACAATGAAAATGGTAAAATTACTTGAGTAAACAGGTCTAATCTCAATGCTGAACATTAGGTGTTCATTCATACTCTATTTTCTACTGCTACAGAATACATATTTCTAAATTATTGCTATGTTGAAAGAGCCAATTATGTATTTACAAGTGTATCTGTAATTTTACACTATTATAAACATAGATAGTTTTGTAAAGTCTTTGTTCCTTAGAAGCACCAATCTTTATTATGACAAAAAGGCTTCAAGTTCTCTGGGGATTAGGATTCTAATTTATTTATGTCTGTATCAATAATGTCTTGTATGGCATATGGTTGATAATCCATAAATACATGTTTTTCCCTGTTTTTCCTGCACTGTAATACAAATGCATTTCTTACTTATTTTTTAAGTAATTATTTTAAAGTGTGAGAAACATGGCATAGAGATATTTATTGAGCTTACTCATTGAATGACTAAATTCCTTCGCCTTTCCATCCCTTATCTAGCATAAATTTGAAAACATGTAAAATTTAATTGAGATTGAGATGAAGCTTTATATCGTGACCATAATAACTGTTGACTTAAAAAAATGCGCAACGTGAGAGGTGCAAGTTAAGTTTTATTTGGGGCAAAATGAGGACTGCAGCCCCAGAGACAGCATTTCAGATAGCTCTGAGAAACTGCTTCAAAGAGGTTTGGGGGAAGGTCAGTATATATGTGACTTTGGTGAAGGGGGAGTACGTGCAATCGAGCACATACGCTTTTTTGCAGAAGGTCTCTGCTAGTCACGAGGAGCAGTCGTCACCATGCAGGATTTTAGTGTTTTTCTAGATATGATATTTGGGCTCATAAAATTGGCTCCTGAAAATATCTAACTATCTGAAGACCTGTTCTGCCAGTCCTTCCCAGAGCACAGTGCCTCATTTCTGAACTCCTTTCAGGGGGTGTTGAAAGTCAGCAGCTGCAGCAGCATGTGATTTAATCCTTGTAGAGGTAGACGGCGAGTGCCAATTTGTAGTTGACAGGGCCCCCTCATGGTCATAAATTCCACCATACTTTGGGAGGCATTTCATGACCATTTCATCCCACAGTGCTAGGAAGGCTCTTTCCTAGGTCTGGTGAAGATTTCACTGCTAGGCCACTCAGTGTGCTATTACTAGACTAAGTCTTATAAACAATAACTAAAGGGAGCTCTGGATCACCTGTCTTGCTAATCTGTTATGGTCCAGGAAAAATTCCCTCTTGTATCTTCCCATATGCAGAATTACACTATTACAATCATTGATCTCATATAAAACTATATATTTTTGACAGTCACACATTTGGTAATGCAAGAAGCAACAATCTTGTAAAGCAGGCAAAATACAAATAACATAGCTAGCAGTATTATTAAAGTCATAAGTAAGAATTCAGCCAAGAACTTCCATTAGATGCAGCCCAGTATATCCTCAGGTCACCTGACTTAGTCTCTTGTGTACCACTCTTTATCTTTCAGGGAAATTATATATTGACACAATCCATAAGGCTCCCTAAATTCTAAGTTTTCTAAATTCTAGATTATTGTCTAGTTAAAGTAATTAAAACTTGACTTAACATTTACAAAGTACAATTTGGTAAGGGAAAAAAGAGATTTAATCCTTTTATTATCTAAGAATGACATGCTATTTTTATTCTTTTTAATGTGAAGCAAATTTTCTAGCTGATTATTGAACATTGTAACATTATATAGCATATAGTGTTTATTAGGAAAATATAAAATATGTCTGATTTTGGTATTGGGATAATACTCATCTCATGAAGTGAGTTGAGAAATGTTTCTTCCTCTTCTATTTTTAGGAGAACTTGTGAAGTGTTAGCATAAATTATTGTTTGTATATTTGGTAGAATTCACCAGTAAAGTCATCTGCACCTGGAATTTTCTTTGTGGGTATATTTCTTTTCCCTGTACTTTATGTCTTTCCAGGAATTTGTCCATATAATCTAAGCTCTCTAATTTGTTGGCATTCAACTGCTCATAGCATTCCCTCATATTCATCTTTTATTGCTGCAAGGTCAGTAGCAATGTCCCACTCTTTGTTTTCTTATTTTAATAACTTGAGTCTTTTCTCTTTTCCTCTTGGTCAGTCTACCTAAAATTTGTCAACTTTGCTGATACTTTCAAAGAACCAATTCTGGGGTTCTTGGGTTTTCTCTATTAGTTTTCTTCTTCTATAATTCACTAATCTACATTCAAATACTCATTATTTCCTTTTTTCTACTTGCTTTGGGTTTAGTTGCTCTTTTTTTTCACTTTCTCAAGGTGGAAGTTAGGTTATTGATATGAGATCTTTCTTCAAAATTAATGTAGATACTTATACCTATACATTGCCCTCTAAATACTGCTTTAGCTAAATTCCATAAGTTTGGTATATTATGACTTTTCATTCATTTCAAATCATTTTATAATTTCCCATGTGATTTCTTCTTGATCAGTTGGTTATTTAGACGTGTACTGTTTAATTTCCACATACTTGAAATTTCCCAAAGTTCTTTGTGTAATTAATTTATAATTTTACTCCGTTGTGGTCAGAGAACATAATTTGCATGATTTTGTTCCTTTTAAATTTATTGAAACTTGTTTTAGGTCCTAACGTATCATCTATCCTGGAGAATATTCTATGTACACTTGTTAAGTGTGGGGTGTAGTGTTTTATAGATACCTGTTAGGTCTAATTGGTTTATAGTTATGCACTTTTAGTATAAGTTTGAAATACAAAGTTATAGAACTGCTATACCTTTTCAGTCTCTAGAAATATTATTCTGACTAATCTCTCTTTCAATTTTAATGTGTTTTTGTTTGTTTGTTTGTTTTTTGCGGTACGCGGGCCTCTCACTGTTGTGGCCTCTCCCGTTGCAGAGCACAGGCTTCGGACGCGCAGGCTCAGCAGCCATGGCTCACGGGCCCAGCCGCTCTGTGGCGTGTGGGATCTTCCCGGACCGGGGCACGAACCCGTGTCCCCTGCATTGGCAGGCGAACTCTCAACCACTGCACCACCAGGGAAGCCCTTAATGTGTTCTTATACTCAAGGAATATGTTTCATTCCTTTTTGCATCTCTAGATATCATAGTAAACATATTTATTACACCTAAGGAAATTATTTTATCTTTATGCTTCCCAAATGCTATGATTCAGTACCTCAACTGTAAGATCAAAGACCAAGATATATACATTAAAATGCAACTAAATTGTTTTATGATAGTGTTACTATTTGGTATTAGGTTGAGCATTCATGATAAATGGTTCTTAAGACTCATCTCCAAACCCCCTTAACCTTCATGCCTACAGCACCAAATATGCTGTCATTCAATAAATTATGTTAGATAATTGAAAATATATCTATATTAATTTGCTGTTTAACATCATACAATTTAAATAGTTCATGTATTTTCAATATGTTTCTAAATTAAATAATAGGCATATCCATGACATTTTCTTATGATTTAGTTGAAACTATGACATTTAAAAGTGTATATTTATAATCTCTGGCCATCACAGTATGCAACTCCAGGACCTAGTTTTTAAAATGAAAATACATGAGGAATGATAAAATTAAACTACTAGAGACAGCAGAAAGTAAAAGGGCAAAGATAAAAAATTTAGTAAAATAGATTGGCAAGTCTCTGTAAAATTGCTGCATGCACAGAATTTCCCAAATGATAAGTCATGATCTTAGGATAAAACATCTGTAATAACTGACTTATTAAAGGACATTAGTTCAGGGCTTTATGGATATTTTTATCTTCTGCGAAAAATTGGAATCAAAAGTCAGTCATCAAAACATACCACAGACATACTTCCTTTTGAAAAGTGAAGACCAATTATTTAAAACAGAATTCACTTCTTTCTTCATTCTTCTTATAAGCAAAAGAAACTGTCTCAGTAAAAAGACATTTCTTAAACATATTGAAAATAACTTCTATCTGCATAAGAATATCTTTCCTAAAATATTAAAATCTTAGCAAATTAGTTTACTATGGACAGCAAATAAGAATATGTAAATTTCATAATATTTCTGAATGACCTAGAACAAAGTTTAGGTCCTGGGAACCTGGGAATTTGTCAACCCATATGGCAAAAGAGACTTGCAGATGCAATTAAGGTTAAAGACATTGAGATAGGGAAATTATCCTGGATTATCTGAGTGGACCCAATCCAATCATATGATCCTTAAAAATAGAAGAAAGAGGCAGAGGAGTGAGTCAGAGAGATAAGACATGAAAACCAGGACCATGAGCCAAGAGTTATGGCAGCCTCTAGAGCTGGAAACAGCCCTCAACTGACAGCAGCAAGAAAAGAGAAACCTCAGTCTTGCAATTGAAAGGAACTGAATTCTGCCAACAACCTGAATGAGCAAGGCAACAGATTGTCCCCTAGAGCTTCCAGAAAGAAACACAAGCTGTCAGCACCTAGCCTGGTGAGACCTATATCAGACTTCTGACCTAGTGTAAAAACTATGAGATGATAAACTGGTGTTGTGTTAATCCAGTAAATTTGTCATAATTTGTTATGGCAGCAATAGAAAAGTAATACAACACTCTATGTTTATTTGAGTAATGTGAAGCTTCTACTTAATTTTATTAGTAACCCTATCCTTGGCTTGTACGCCTGTCTTTATTCATCAAATTCATTTTATGAAAATGAAGTAGCTTTATACATATACACATCTTTTAATCTTCTGAATTATTCTAAATACTGTTTAAAATCATTGGACTGCAGGAGTTATTTACTGTGATAATTCTACCAAGTCCTTATTTGTGAGGCATAACTGCCTTATCTGTAGGTCTTTCAGATTAATCTTACCTGCTTTGGTAAAAATTATATAGTACCAAAGGGAATTTGGTTATAAAGAACTGGCACTTATATCCTCTGTGGAAACCTATCCCCACACACAAAGGATGCAAAACATTAAGTTAGAGAGCCTCTGTGAAAATATATTATGAAGTCTCTTCTATAACTTTATTTGATGTAACTTGAGAAAACAAAATATGTGAATCCTAATTACTGTAGGATCTTACTAGAAGAGCAAAGTTTTTAAAGCTTAAATGTCTAATTTATATATCCCATTTGTTTTATTTTTCTCTGTATTTACTTTTTTATTTAAGTTTATTTTATTTATTTATTTATTTTTGGCTGTGTTGGGTCTTTGTTGCTGCACACAGGTTTTCTCTAGATGTGGCGAGCGGGGGCTACTCTTCGTTGCGGAGCACAGGCTTCTCACTGTGGTGGCATCTCTTGTTGTGGAGCACGCAGGCTTCAGTAGTTGTGGTGCGTGGGCTCAGTAGTTGTGGCTCACAGGCTCTAGAACGCAAGCTCAGTAGTTGTGGCACACACGCTTACTTGCTCCACAGCATGTAGGATCTTCCCGGACCAAGATTCAAACCCGTGTCCCCTGCATTGGCAGGCGGATTCTTAACCACTGCACCACCAGGGAAGCCCTGTATTTACATTTATTGTCAATTTAGAGGTATATTTATAGTTCCATTAGTCTTCTAAATTTTATTAAAATGCTGCCTACTTTGAATGGTCTTTAATTACTCCTTATGTCATTGTGTCATAAGATCCTCATCTAACTTCTTATGAACATGCTTATGTAAAGGTAGAATATGCTTTTTTATGCAAGAGTTAGGTCAATTTTCCATCCCAGTAGTACTTAGCTCAGATGGAAAAAAATCTTCAGGCTCACAAGGATTGAATGGCTGAAACAAAAATTCATTGTTTCAATTATTTTCTGATCAGCAAGACTTAAAGATAAGAAATATTTAAGGTTCTTCTACAGTGAACTAATAAGTAAAAAACGTAGACATCATGCTGGTGCTGCTTTCACTTCTTTCGTTTGGAGTCTTTTCGTGTACTGCCTTCATAGAAGTTTGGAGATTTAAGCTAAACCAAAATTATGTGATAGTTTGTGGTATTTGAAGTGGGAAAGGGAGTGAAGATTTAAAAGATAATTGGTATTTGAAGTCAAAAGAAAAAGAAAATTCCAAGGAACTGTATGAATGTTCAGTTCTCCTCTCATGTCCTACATTTTGTAAAGGATCTGGAAGTGATCTTAGGGTTTATCCAGGGCAGATACCAAGCCACTGGAAGACTAAGGAAGTGGTCCAAGAGCATGAAACTAATTAGAAGTAGAATGGGTTCTTGTCACTCCTAGTTAAGCATTTCTCTTTATCTATAAAAGATTAGCTTTCTGTGTAACATTTTACATGTTTCTTAAGAAGAGAAGAGGGTAATGAAGAAAAATTTTTTTTTATAAAAAGTGTATATAATAGTCACTCATTGTACCTGGGAAGATATAGAAATAGAAAGATTACAAAGAGTGCTTCTTTAAAATAATATTCATTCTAATAGGACTTTGACAAATGCCCTAATATTTCTTTCTCAATGTCCTCATCTAATTCAGTTTGTATAATAATCCTTTTCTAAATGCATTACCCTAAGTGGTATAACTGAAAATGAATCATAAAGTTTGTGAATTTAATAGCCATAAATTGCTGTATATGCATATTCCTTAAGACAAGTTTAGATAAAAGAAGAATCTAGAGTAAAAAAATCATGTTTTAATAGATATTTACTTGTAGCATACAGCTCACCTTTTTAATAAGGAAACGATGCTATCCAATGGCATATTACTTGAAGCTTCTGCTGGGTAGAGACCACAGGGTTGGCAAATTGGCTTGACTAAGTATGTGATAACATGTGTGGCTTCTGATATCCCTAAAAACTCATAGTAGGGATAAACTTGAGCTTCTCATTTTGATGCTAGGCAATGTACTAGAATAAAAGCATGCAATGGATGAAATAAAAAAAGACATGAGGGAAAGGTATACGTCATTTCTTGCATTCATGCATGCTGCTACTACTAGGGAGTGTTGAACCTGAGCATAAACACTGACAAGTAAACCACTCTAAAGATAAAATAAAGCAAGGACTATAATGTTTATATCACTAATGATTTTTCTTTTTTTTTTATTCTGAATAGATTTTTATTGCAAGAACAAATGTCAGCCTCACTATAAAATAATTTTGATTAACACATGTAAAATAGAAAAAAACTTGTCTTAGTTCAGCCTGCTATAACAAATCACCATAGGCAGAGTGGCTTAATCAACAAATATCTATTTCTCACAGCTCTGTAAATGAAGTCTGAGATCATGGTGTCAGAGTAGTCAGGTTCTCGTGAGAGCCTTCTTCCCGGTTGCAGAGGGCTGGCTTCTTGTATTTTTCAAGTGGCAGAAAGAGAGCTAGCTAGCTCTCTGACCTCTTTTTGTTTGTTTGTTTTTTTGTTTTGCCATACGCGGGCCTCTCACTGTTGTGGCCTCTCCCGTTGCAGAGCACAGGCTCCGGACACGCAGGCTCAGCGGCCATGGCTCACGGGCCCAGCCGCTCCGCGGCACGTGGGATCCTCCCGGATCGGGGCACGAACCCATGTCCCCTGCATCGGCAGGCGGACTCTCAACCACTGTGCCACCAGGGGAGCCCTCTGACCTCTTTTAATAAAAGCACTACTCCCACTTATGAGGACTCTACCCTCATGACCTAATCACTTCTGAAAGGCCTCATCTCAAAATACCATCACAACAGGATTAGGGTTTCAACATAGGAATTTTGAGAGGAGACAAACATTCAATCCATTGCAAAGTTTTTCTCCACAGTAACTCTTCACACTTTCCCTCAGGTTCAAGCTCTCCTCTCACTGCAAGAGGAAGTGGGGAGAAGATGATCAAAGGAGGCCTGGGGAGTATGTGTAGCATTGGGTTAGCCTTCTCTCTCATATATTCACCCTACAAAGTACACTCATCTTTGTGAGGGCTGGTAACAACTCATAACTCTATGCCTTTAAGGCTAAAATAACCTTGTTTACTAGATCCTACAGCTCCAAAGGCATCCCTAGGACTCTCCCCAAAACCCTATTTGTTGTGACCTAGTTAAATTAACATTAGACCTCCAGGGTGTGAATGGTGAGCCATATAGTTCAGCAAAAGATCAGATCCCAAGGGAAGGTGAAATAGAGAAGTTTATTACTTGAGAAGTTTATTACTTGCAGGTCCTGAAGGAGGTATTTAGCACCTCCAGGGACCACAAGGGGAGGACAAGGTAGGGTACAGGTAGAGAGAGCAGGGCAGGACCCGTGGCACATGCCTTTATTAGGGTCCAGGGGGGCGAAGTCCTCTATGAACTTCAAGCAGGGAGGGTCTTTTCTAAGGTTTGCACTGGGGGAAGGCTCTGAGCAGCTGAGGAGAGTGCTTTTCACAGGGTTGTTGGGGAAGTCATAGCAGGAATTTACATTTATTTCTGACTCTGCAGACTGTGAGCTAAGGCATGAGTTCCAAGCAGGGGGGTAGTGACAGTTCAAGGCCCCTGCATCCTGTCTGGCCACACAGAATGGATGTCAAGGCAGCAATATTATGGAGTCCGTTAGCTAAGCTCTCAGCATCATAGTAAAGAGCCATAATAAATCAACCACTTTGAACGTATCTTCTAATATTCCTGGTCTCAGTTACCTGACCAGCCTCTATTCTGTTTCTTAAACATTCAAGCAATTTTTTCCTAGGTCCATTTGCCTTACTTCATCTGCTAGGAGCACACATCTCACACATCTTCCCTTGGTTATTTATCACCCTGCAGCTCTTACCTAGTAACTGTCCTTAATGGTGTCTTTTCAGACACCACTCTAAAATAGCCCTCACTATTCTTTTTTTTTTCTTATCTTTTTTCATTGTTGTTTTTCTTTTTTTAACATCTTTATTGGAGTATAATTGCTTTACAATGGTGTGTTAGTTTCTGCTTTATAACAAAGTGAATCAGCTATACATATACATATGTTCCCATATCTCCTCCCTCTTGTTTCTCCCTCCCACCCTCCCTATCCCACCCCTCTAGGTGGACACAAAGCATCGAGCTGATCTCCCTGTACTATGGGGCTGCTTCCCACTAGCTATCTATTTTACATTTGGTAGTGTCTATGTCCATGCCCCTATCTCACTTCATTCCAGCTTACCCTTCACCCTCCCCGTGTCCTCAAATCCATTCTCCATGTCTGTGTCTTTATTCCTGCCCCACCCCTAGTTTCTTCAGAGCCATTTTTTTTAATATCATGTATAAGTGTTAGCATACGGTATTTGTTTTTCTCTTTCTGACTTACTTCACTCTGTATGACAGTCTCTAGGTCGATCCACCTCACTACAAATAACTAAATTTCGTTTCTTTTTATGGCTGAGTAATATTCCATTGTGTATGTGTGCCACATCTTCTTGATCCATTCATCTGTCGCTGGACACTTAGGTTGATTCCATGTCCTGGCTATTGTAAATAGAGCTGCAATGAACATGGTGGTTCATGACTCTTTTTGAATTATGGTTTTCACTGGGTATATGCCCAGTAGTGGGATTGCTGGGTCATATGGTAGTTCTATTTTTAGTTTTTTAAGGAAGTTCCATATTGTTCTCCATAGTGGCTGTAATAATTTACATTCCCATGAACAGTGCAAGAGGGTTCCCTTATCTCCACGCCCTCTCCAGCATTTATTGTTTGTAGATTTTTTGAGGAGGGCCATTCTGACCAGTGTGAGGTGATACCTCATTGTAGTTTTGATTTGCATTTCTCTAATGATTACTGATATTGAGGATCCTTTCACGTGTTTGTTGGTAATCTGTATATCTTCTTTAGAGAAATGTCTCTTTAGCTCTTCTGCCCATTTTTAGATTGGGTTGTTTGTTTTTTTGATATTGAGCTGCATGAGCTGCTTGTATATTTTGGAGATTAATCCTGTCAGTTGCTTCATTTGCAAATATTTTCTCCCATTCTGAGGGATGTCTTTTCATCTTGTTTATGGTTTCCTTTGCTGTGCAAAAGCTTTTAAGTTTCGTTAGGTCCCAGTTGTTTATTTTTGTTTTTATTTCCATTTCCCTAGGAGGTGGGTTAAAAAGGATCTTTCTGTGATTTATGTCATAGAGTGTTCTGCCTATGTTTTCCTCTAAGAGTTTTATAGTGTCTAGCCTTACATTTAGGTCTCTAATCCATTTTGAGTTTGTTTTTGTGTGGTGTTGGGGAGTGTTCTAATTTCATTCTTTTACATATAACTGTCCAGTTTTCCCAGCACCACTTTTTGAAGAGTCTGTCTTTTCTCCATTTTACAGTCTTGCCTCCTTTGTCAAAGATAAGGTGACCATATGTGCGTGGGTTTATCTCTGGGCTTTCTATCCTGTTCCATTAATCTGTATTTCGGTTTTTGTGCCAGTATCATACTGTCTTGATTACTGTAGCTTTGTAATAGACTCTGAAGTCAAGGAGCCTGATTCCTCCAGCTCCGTTTTTCTTTCTCAATATTTGCTTTGGCTTTTCAGGGTCTTTTGTGTTTCCGTACAAATTGTGAAATTTTTTGTTCTAGTTCTGTGAAAAACGCCACTGGTAGTTTGATAGGGATTTCACTGAATCTGTAGATTGCTTTGGAGAGTATAGTCGTTTTCACAATGTCAATCCATCCAATCCAAGAACATGATATATCCCTCCATCTGTTTGTATCATCTTTAATTTCTTTCATCAGTGTCTTACAATTTTCTACATACAGGTCTTTTGTCTCCTTAGGTAGGTTTATTCCTAGGTATTTTATTCTTTATGTTGCAATGATAAATGGCAGAGTTTCTTTAATTTCTCTTTCAGATTTTTCATCATTAGTGTATAGGAATACAAGCAATTTCAGTGCATTAATTTTGTATTCTGATACTTTACAAATTCATTGATTAACTGTAGTAGTTTTCTGGTATCATCTTTAGGATTCTCTATGTATAGTATCATGTCATCTGCAAATAGTGACAGTTTTACTTCTTCTTTTCTGGTTTGGATTCCTTTTATTTCTTTTTCTTCTGTGATTGCTATGGCTAAAACTTCCAAAACAATGTTGAATAAGAGTGGTGAGGGCTTCCCTGGTGGCACAGTGATTGAGAGTCTGCCTGCCGATGCAGGGGACACGGGTTCATGCCCCGATCCGGGAAGATCCCACATGCCGCGGAGCGGCTGGGCCCGTGAGCCACGGCCGCTGAGCCTGCGTGTCCGGAGCCTGTGCTCTGCAATGGGAGAGGCCACAACAGTGAGAGGCCCGCGTACCGCAAAAAGAAAAAAAAAAAAAAAAAAGAGTGGTGAGAGTGGGCAACCTTGTCTTGTTCCTGATCTTAGTGGAAATGGTTTCAGTTTTTCACCATTGAGAATGATGTTGGCTGTGGGTTTGTCGTATATGGCCTTCATTATGTTGAGGTAAGTTCCTTCTATGCCAACTTCCTAGAGAGTTTTTTTCATAAATTGGTGTTAAATTTTGTAGAAAGCTTTTTCTGCTTCTATAGAGATGATCATATGGTTTTTCTCCTTCAATTTGTTAATATGGTTTATCACATTGATTGATTTGCATATATTGAAGAATCCTTGCATTCCTGGGATAAACCCCACTTGCTCATGGTGTATGATACTTTTAATGAGCTGTTGCATTCTGTTTGCTAGTATTTTGTTGAGGATTTTTGCATCTATGTTCATCAATGATATTGACCTGTAGTTTTCTTTCTTTGTGACATCTTTGTCTGGTTTTTGTATCAGGGTGATTGTGGCCTCGTAGAATGGGTTTGGGAATATTCCACCCTCTGCTTTATTTTGGAAGAGTTTGAGAAGGATAGGTGTTAGCTCTTCTCTAAATGTTTGATAGAATTCTCCTGTGAAGCCATCTGGTCCTGGGCTTTTGTTTGTTGGAAGATTTTTAATCACAGTCTCAATTTCAGTGCTTGTGATTGGTCTGTTTATATTTTCTATTTCTTCCTGGTTCAGTTTCAGAAGGTTGTGCTTGTCTAAGGATTTGTCCATTTCTTCCAGGTTGTCCATTTTATTGGCATATAGTTGCTTGTAGTAATCTCTCGTGATGCTTTGAATTTCTGCAGTGTCAGTTGTTACTTCTCCTTTTTCATTTCTAATTCTATTGATTTGAGTCTTTTCCCTTTTTTTCTTGATGAGTCTGGCTAATGGTTTATCAATTTTGTTTATCTTCTCAAAGAACCAGCTTCTAGTTTTATTGATCTTTGCTATCATTTCCTTCATTCCTTTTTCATTTATTCCTGATCTGATCTTTATAATTTCTTTCTTTCTGCTAACGTTGGGGTTTTTCTGTTCTTCTTTCTCTAATTGCTTTAGGTGTAAGGTTAGATTGTTTATTTGAGATTTTTTTTGTTTCTTCAGGTAGGATTGTTTTACTATAAAACTTCACTCTTAGAAGTGGTTTTACTGCATCCCATAGGTCATGGGTCATCATGTTTACATTGTCATTTGTTTCTAGACATTTTTTGATTTCCTCTTTGATTTCTTCAGTGATCTCCTGGTTATTTAGTAGTGTATTGGGTAGCCTCCGTGTATTTCTATTTTTTACTGATATTTTCCTGTAATTGATATCTAGTCTCATAGCATTGTGGTAGGAAAAGATATTTGATATGATTTCAGTTTTCATAAATTTACCAAGGCTTGATTTGTGACCCAAGATATGATCTATCCTGTTGAATGTTCTATGAGCACTTGAGGAGAAAGTGTTGTTTTTGGATGGAATGTCCTATAAATATCAATTAAGTCCATCTTGTTTAATGTATCATTTAAAGCTTGTGTTTCCTTACTTATTATCATTTTGGATGATCTGTCCATTGGTGAAAGTGGGGTGTTAAAGTCCTCTACTATTATTGTGTTACTGTCAATATCCCCTTTTATGGCTGTTAGCAGTTGTCTTGTGTATTGAGGTGCTCCTATGTTGGGTGCATAAATATTTACAATTGTTATATCTTCTTCTTGGATTGATCCCTTGATCATTATGTAGTGTCCTTCTTTGTCTCTTGTAATAGTCTTTATTTTAAAGTCTATTTTGTCTGATATGAGAATTGCTACTTCCGCTTTCCTTTGATTTACATTTGCAGGGAATCTCTTTTTCCATCCCCTCACCTCTATAATTGAAATGTTGGTGTGTTTAATGTTGTCCCAGAGGTCTCTGAGACTGTCCTCAAGTCTTTTCTTTCTTTTTTCTCTATTCTGCTCTGTGGTAGTTATTTCTACTATTTTATCTTTCAGGTCACTAATCCGTTCTTCTGCCTCAGTTATTCTGCTATTGATTCCTTCTAGAGAATTTTTAATTTTTTATTGGGCTGTTCATCATTGTTTGTTTGCTCTTTAGTTCTTCTAGGTCCTTGTTAAACATTTCTTATATTTTCTCCATTCTATTTCCTAGATTTTGGGTATCTTTACTCTCATTACTCTGAATTTGTTTTCAGGTAGACTTCCTATTTCCTCTTCATTTGTTTGCTCTGGTGGGTTTTTACCTTGTTCCTTCATCTGCTGCATATTACTCTGTCTTCTCATTTTGTTTAACTTACTGTGTGTGGGGTCTCCTTTTTGCAGTCTGCAGGTTTGTAGTTCCCGTTGTTTTTGGTGTCTGCCCCCAGTGGTAAGGTTTGCTCAATGGGTTGTGTAGGTTTCCTGGTTGAGGGGACTAGTATCTGTGTTCTGGTGGATGAGGCTGGAACTTGTCTTTCTCGTGGGCAGGACCGAATCTGGTGGTGTGTTTGGGTTGTCTGAGAACTTATGATTTTAGGCAGCCTCCCTGCTAATGGGTGGTGTTGTGTTCCTGTCTTGTTAGTTGTTTGGCATAGGGTTTCCCTCACTGTAGTTGCTGGTCTTTGAGTGGTCCTGGGTCTTAGCGTTGAGGTGGAGATCTCTGGGAGAGCTTTCACCATTTGATATTACGTGGGCCTGGGAGGTCTCTGGTGGACCAGTGTCCTGAACTCGGCTCTCCCAACTCAGAGGCTCAGGCCTGACACCTGGCCAGAGCACCAAGACCGTGTCAGCCACAAGGCTTGGAAGAAAAGGGAGAAAAAAAAAGAAAGAAAGAAAAAAATAAATGTTATTAAAATAAAAAATAAAAAATTATTATTAAAAATCAAAAAGTTAAAAAAAAGAAAAAAAAAGAAAGAAAGAAAGAAGAGAGCAACGAAACCAAAAAACCAATTCACCAATTATACCAAACACTAAAACTATACTATAAAAAAAAAAAAAAAAAAAAAAAATGGACAGACAGAACCCTAGGACAAATGGTAAGATCAAAGCTATATAGACAAAATCACACAAAGAAGCATACACATACACACTCATAAGAAGAGAAAAGGAAATATATATATATATATATATATATATATATATATATATATATATATATATAAAAGAGGAAGAAAGCAACCAAACCAATTAACAAATCTACCAATGATAATAAGTTCTAAATACTAAAATAAACAAAATCCAGAAGCAAATTAGATGCAGAAAGCAAACCCCAAGTCTACAGTTGTTCCCAAATTCCACCTCCTCAATTTGGAATGATTCGTTGTCTATTCAGGTATTCCAGAGATGCAGCGTACATCAAGTTGACTGTGGAGATTTAATCCCCTGCTTCTGGGCTGCTGGGAGAGATTTCCCTTTCTCTTCTTTGTTCCCACAGCTCCTGGGGTTCAGCTTTGGATTTGGCCCTGCCTCTGCATGTAGGTCGCCTGAGGGCATCTCTTCCTGCCCAGACAGGACGGGGTTAAAGGAGCAACTGATTATGGGGCTCTGGCTCACTCAGGCATGGGAAGGGAGGGGTACGGAATGCGAGGTGAGCCTGTGGTGGCAGAGGCCAGTGTGTCTTTGCAAAAGCCTGAGGCTCGCCATATGTTCTCCCAAGGAAGTTGTCCCTGGATCACGGGACCCTGGCAGTGGCAGGCTGCTCAGGCTCCCGGGGTGCGGGGGGCATGTATGGATAGTGACCTGTTCTTGCACACAGGCTTCTTGGTGGCTGCAGCAGCAGCCTTAACGTTTCATGCCTGTCTCTGGTGTTCATGCAGATAGCCACGGCTTGCGCCCATCTCTGGAGCTCGTTTAAGAGGTGCTCTGAATCCCCTCTCCTTGCACACCCCAAAGCAATGGTCTCTTGCCTCTTAGGCAGGTCCAGACTTTTTCCTGGACTCCCTCCCAGGTAGCTGTGGTGCACTAGACCCCTCAGGCTGTGGTCACACAGCCAACCCCAGTCCTCTCCCTGGGGTCTGCCCTCCAAAGCCCGAGCCTCAGCTCCCAGCCCCCACCCACCCCAGCAGGTGAGCAGACAAGCGTCTTGGGCTTGTGAGTGCTGGTCGGCACCGATCCTCTGTGTGGGAATCTCTCCGCTTTGCCCTCTGCATCCCTGTTGCTGTGCTCTCCTCCGTGGCTCTGACACTTACCCCCTCCACCCCCCGCAGTCTCTGCCCGTGAAGGGGCTTCCTAGTATGTGGAAACCTTTCCTCCTCACAGCTCCCTCCCAGAGGTGCAGGTCCCGTCCCTATTCTTTTGTCTCTGTTTTTTCTTTTTTCATTTTCCCTCTTCAGGTCGTGGGGAATTTCTTGCCTTTTGGGAAGTCTGAGGTCTTCTGCCAGCGTTTAGTAGGTGTTCTGTAGGAGTTGTTCCATATGTAGATGTATTTTTGATGAATTTATTGGGAGGAAGGTGATCTCCACGTCTTACTCCTCCACCATCTTGAAGGCCCCCCCCCAACTAATGATTTTTCTAAGTTACTCAGCTATGTCCAGGGCCCTGAATTATCCAACTGAGTTATTCCACATTTCCCTAGGGTGCTCTTTTATAGCTGGCAACGGTGGAGGGAGGAACAGTGTAGATTAAAAAGGAATTTCTATTCTATATAGGAAGTCTCAGAGTTTTCCACAAAGTAGAGAGGAAAAGAAACTACAAGTATTAGTACCTCCCACGTTGCTGAGGAAATTTCAAACTATATTAAATACCAAAACGTATTTTTTTTTCAGAATTCTTATTTCTCAGGTCTTAGAGTACTAATTTGATATACAATAAATGTTTATTTCTCACTGCACACCATACCATAATGTGGGTTGCCTGTGGAGGTGGGAAAGCATCTCTGCTGCATGCAATCATCTGGGACTCAGTTTTATGCCATCTAATGGTTTGGTTATGATGTAGGGCTTGAGTATACTCCACTGGTCATTGGCATCCTACTAGCTAATGACCAAAGAGAGAAATCTTTGGAAGACCTCCAGGGACATTTTAAGGGCCAGCCTCTGTTCAGTTTTCAGTGGCTAAAACTAGGTCACTTGGCCCCACTTAGATGCAAGGACACTGGGACGTAGTCTGGAAGTTTCTTTAATAGAGGGAGTTCATTGATATTGGTAAAAACTCTACTACAGTAAATACCATTAAATTATTCATAGACACAAAGTTAACTCACAAATAGATTCCACCCCCAGCAGGTACTCGTCTGTATTTTCTTGCATCCCACATGTAATTCATCACTAAAAATATTCTGAATGACACTATAATTCACTGCTACCCACTTTCACTAAAACTCAGTATTTACACTCCTTTTAAGCCTGTAAAATCAGCTGCAGTTTTGTTGCCTAATAACTAAAACATTTGGTGACACCTTTAATCCATCTCTAGTTCAAATACTATAAGTACTTACTTCAGATATCCCTGAAGATTCAGTTGAACAATTAGCCTTGATAAGCAGATTTTTAATCAAGGAAATAAGCAGAGTTAATTATGCACATAGGCTGTGCTTTAAATGATTCTTATTAACTGAGTGCTTCACCTACTAGCACACAACCCAGGTGCAACAAGGCAGTTCTTCCTTTAACTGATGCTTGCTGAGATTACAGTTAGAGACAGACTTAATCCAATTAGCAAATCAATCCTCATGTGAAAAGTGAAAAACCACTGACAGTTGCAAAGACTCCCACTAGTGATTTTCTATTGCTGTGTTCTCTAATTATATTCCTCCACTACACAAAGGTATCACACAAGGCCAGAAAACAGACAATGAAATATATTTGAATACCAAAGAGATAATTTCTGCTGGAAATAATGTAATCTCACCAGAACCTATGGTATAATATTAAAGCTAGGTAATCCCTTGAAAATGTTATTTTATTTAAAAATTTTCCCCCCAACTAGCTGCTTTTTTATTTAAGGTTAACTCTGTTGTGGAGAAAAAAGTTATAAGAAAAACAAATTAATGGAAAAAAATTCTGAAGTAGCCTGGAGTTTTCTAAATTCGACTTGAATGAATTTCAACATTATTTTAAGCAGTTAAAATTCTCTGAGGTTCAAAATATTAATCTGCATATCCAGTATATTCTCTTGATTGAGGAGAATACTGTAGAAGTTCTTCATCTCACTCAAAAAGCAAAAACAAAACCAAAAAACACCACTCATCTATTTCCATGATATTAAATCAATTTAGTTTTACCTACACATTATGGGTTTATGTAAGAGCTCACACTGTTTATATGGTAGAATTTCAATTTTACTGTATATGGCAAGTTTTGTAGAGTGAAAAATTTATGTAAATGGTAAGACTTTAAATATAATATAGCTAAGAAATTTAGCATTCTTTAATGAAAAAATTTCATGAGAAAAAAACTTAAAACATGAACACGGTAGGTTTTATTTTACTCTAGTATATTTTATTCATTGCAAAATACCATTGTATTACGTGAAATAAAATAAAATAATCCAGTGAGAATCCATACATACATACAAGTACTTAAATACATTAAAACAAAATTTTCTTCCCATGAACAGATGCAGGATCATTTTGACACTACAGGAGCTACTATGAGTAGAGTAATACAGATTGAAAGGTTTCTGAGACAGGTCTTAATGTGTGACTGAGAGGAAGTTTAGGCCCCCAAATTGGATGGAAATACACACGTACACACATCACATACATAGTCTTTTTCTATTTATATAAAAACTCATGCTCTTAAAATCATAAAATTTTTATAAGGTATTTAGAAATCTTCCAGTGATTCTCAACTATTGTAACTAACCTTGGGGTATTTATTATTAAATTTATTAATGTATTTAAACATTTCAAATGGTATTAAACTATAAAGAAAATTTGAGAAACATTGGGTTAAGAAACATTGTATTAATAAATGCAATTTCCATAAAGGGAAATCAATGGAGAAGTTAAAATATCTGAAAACTTGCTTGTGATAGGAAGACTTTTTAATATAATTTAAAACAATGTTTTCAATAATAGGTACTTTCTCTCCTTTTAAAAAATTATTTTGAAAGCTAGAGTGATAACTAATTAAACTTTTTTTCTTCTGTTTGTATTGAGATAGAAAAAAGATTAGTGTTTTTGCTTATCCTAAATATTTTTCCAACCTTAGCCATGTCTCATTTGGCTAAATACAGATCGACTCACACATTTCCAATTCTTGAGAATTTTACAGAAAAGCATAGTAAAATATGGATAACACTTTATAATGAAAGGTGAAGATACACTGAATGCTATATAAAAAGGTGAAATATGGAGATATCAGCTAGAAAGAAAGAAGGCAGAAGTCACATGTTGGATGGAGGAGTTGGGGGTATGTTAGGAACTAGAGTTTTCACTAAGCACTAGCTAACTAAGCACTAGTTTTCACTAAGCACTAGCTAACCTATGGATAAAGCCAGTCCTGCATTCCTGGGTCTCTACTGATGCTTTTGTGCTGGCTGGAGATGTCATGCCCTTCACTCATTTGCTGGCTAATATTTATTCATCCTGCCTTTGAAGATGCAGATCAAATAGCATTTCTCTGCCTCCCCCGCCTCCCCAAGAATCATCCATCCATTTACTCCAGAGTTTACTTCCCTTTAATCTGTACTCTCACAGAACTTTGCCTGTTTATAATATTAGTCACAAAGCATTTTTATTTATTTGTCTTTCTACTTAACTATAACTATTGTTTGAGATCCTCAAGAATAGGACACAGTTTTTGGAGATGGAGAGAATTATTCAAAATCATAGTCAACCTCTTACTAGCTAACCGACTCTGGCCTAGTTAAAGAATCTATAGGTTCCTCATTTGTTAAAATAGAGATAATAAAATCAATTTCATATGGTGGTGGCAAAGACAGATTTAGATAAAACGGGTGATCTGTTTTAACACTTATTGTAACATATATGCTTATTGTAACATATATGGGCCCACGTTCCCATGCAACTCCCTTGCACCTACTTATTCAAATTTAAATGCCCAGAACATCTATTACTTGTTAAGTGCTGAGTATATGGCATTTTCTTCACATTTTTCATCCTTCTATTTATCTGCAAGTCTAATCTGAGCATCAAAAAAGTGCTTGACAAACAGGAAAAAAAAGTAATTGAATTATATGTGAATATTTTTTTGCTGGTCTAATTTTAATAACTCTTATTATAAAATAAATGCAGCAGTTAAAAACATGAAAAATAAAATAAGCAATCATCCCATTGTCCTCAGACATCTCACACACACACACACACACACACACACACACACACACACATACACATACATGCATATACAAAATGCCTTCTTTCTGTACTTTTACATTTTTATCCTAAAAGTGTGTTTATATTATATGTATTATATACATATAACTTATAATAATATGATACAATATATAGTATGTAGGTTATATACAGTATATTCTATATAATATAATACAATATTATACTATGTGTGTTATCATGTATAAATATATATACATATTTTAGCCTGTACTGTTCACTTTAATATTGTTTCAATCATCTTCATATGGTTAAATATAGTAAAACATGTTATTTATAATTCCTGAACACTATTGCTTCAAGTGATGCACTATCATTTATTTAACCTTCCTGTTGCTTTGGTGAGATAATTGCTTAACATTTTTAAGTTTCTGTCTCTAAAATTTAACATATTCACATTTGCTTTCAAAATTAATGTTTTCCCTTCATATAGTCATATTTTTTTCTTTTTTATGTTTATTTGATGATTTGTTTGGGGTTTTTTTGAGGAAAATGTAGAGTACACTAAAAACTTAAAGCAGGATACAATCTCTTTTGCTAAATGAAAATAAATTTGATAGAGATGCACTGAGCAGATATATATAAGAAATGTCCGAAGCATAAAAAGGTTTTCATTTTAAACTTTGAGGAAACTGCTGTAAACACAGGCAAAAGAAGAAAGCCAGTCAATGCGGTTATCAAAATGATTGGTTTACCTACTGAGCATTTTATGAATTCAAAAGCACTATAAAGAGATGTTACAGAAGTAATGTCACCCAGGACATAGATTTATCCTGCTATTTTATTGACAGTTTTATAATTTGTTTTAGTTTTCCTCTTTTTGTGTCATTTTTCTTCCTTTTGAATAGTCACTTTTAATACACTTTCTTTTCCTTTACTAATTCACAAAATGCTTCACTGAAGTGTTTTTATATAACAAAATCAACTGAACTGACTAATTCTATATGCATGTACCAACATCCATGGATTTTCATTTCTACTATTGGCTTGATATTCTTGGCCTAATTTCCTCTTTATTCATCTATTTAAACCAACATGCTCAATATTTTTCTAATTTGTATCTGGATAAATCAACCCTGTAAATAAGCTAGAGTGCTTGGGATCAATGACAAATCAGAGTAAGAACTCTGAAATAGAGCAGTTTACTAAAATTTTTCTTTTGTTTTTGTTGTTATAGATGCTAATTTTATTCTAAATAATACAGATATTGGTAAGCAAAGCAGATGCTGTTGTAACAACAAACATTAAAAATCCTAAAAACAAAAGGGTGGCATCTGTTAGAGGTTGTTCACCAGGCAGAGAGGAAACATAGTGCAGCTGGAAATTTGGAGACGGAGATTCTCATTGGTAAAAGTGCAAGAGATTCAGGTTATCTTCTGACACTAAGGCTCTATGGGAAAACATTAAGACACAGAAAGTTAATGCATGCATTTGCTGTAACTGGCTGAGTTCATCAAGGTAGTAGAGAAAAGAGATGAGCTCAGACAAGACTGGGCAAGTTTAAGAGCAAATAGTGAAAGCTAATAGAAAGAATCCAAACTCTTGGGGCCTACAGTATTTGAAAAGTCAACCGCTTCTAGCCCTCAAAAGTAAAAGTTGTGATTGAAAAGTGATTTGGATGGGCCCATTAAGATTTACACGTGCAAGATTAGATTAAGAATAGGGGCTTCCTCATTCAAACTCATTCTTTCATGCAGCCTCAAGATGGGTGTTAAATTGAGAGCAATAACCAACGGAGTTAAAAACAAAAACACAAATCAGTTTTAGAAGTTTCCTCTGGAAAAGATTTTTGTATAGGTGTTGGCTTATACAACTAACTAGAAATAAATGGATCTCAAGCCTACTAAGTTTTTGAGAAAATTATGTTGTCAAATTATTGATTTAAAAAACGTTGAATATTTGAATCTTTTATTTTTTATTGAATGAAACAATAGTGCTTTACAATTTTCAAAAGTTTCACACACATGATTTCATATAATCCCATAATAACCCTTTTTTAATCCCCTAACCCTTTATTGCTCCTCGCCCCTTCCATCCCCACTGGTAGCCACTAGTTTGTTCTCTGTATCTGTGAGTCTGCTTCTTTTTTGTTTTATTCATTAGTTTGTTGTATTTTTTAGATTCCACATATAAATGATATCATAAAGTATTTGTCTTTCTCTGTCTGACTTATTTCACTTAGCATAATGCCCTCCAAGTCCATCCAGGTTGTTGCAAATGGCAAATTTTCATTCAATTTTATGGCTGAGTAGTATTCCATTGTATATGTACCACATCTTCTTTATCCATTCAATTGTTGATGGACACTTCAGTTGCTTCCATACCTTGGCAATTGTACATAACTCTGCTATGATCACTGGGGTGCATGTATCTTTTCAAATTACTGTTTTTGTTTTTTTTTGGATATATACCCAGGAATGGAATTGCTGGGTCATATGGTAGTTCCATTTTTAGTTTTTTGAGAAATCTCCATACTGTTTTCCACAGTGACTGCACCAATTTACATTCCCATCAGTAGTGTAGGAGGGTTCCCTTTTCTCCACATCCTTGCCAACGTTTGTTGAATATTTGAATCTTTTTTTTTTTTTTTAAAGAAGATGTTGGGGGTAGGAGTTTATTAATTAATTTATTTATTTTTGCTGTGTTGGGCCTTCGTTTCTGTGCGAGGGCTTTCTCTAGCTGTGGCAGGCGGGGGCCACTCTGCATCGCGGTGCGTGGGCCTCTCACTATCGTGGCCTATCTTGTTGTGGAGCACAGGCTCTAGACGCACAGGCTCAGTAGTTGTGGCTCACAGGCCTAGTTGCTCCGTGGCATGTGGGATCCTCTCAGACCAGGACTCGAACCCGTGTCCCCTGCATTAGCAGGCAGATTCTCAACCACTGCGCCACCAGGGAAGCCCAAATATTTCAATCTTAACCCTTGGGTCTCCAAACTTAAAGAACCTAAGTCACCCCAAGAGGGTTCACCCCTGATACCCACCTTAAAAATATCTATGGAGGAAAATGGACAAGAAAAACCTCTCACTGTTGAGTCTGGAACATAAAGGGCAATAGAGAGAGGAACTCCTCCTAGAAAGCAGAATCAAGGGTTTCACAGGGAACTTTACCACTGCCATAAAAGCAGGATCCACCCACAAGAGTTTGTCATTGCCATGAACCAGTGAGACTGTGTTTTTTCTTATTTTTTCCTGGTAAAAGTGTTCACTGCAGTTATGGTTCCCCTTTGCCACCAGTGGGCACTAGTATATGTGTGTCTGTAGTGGGAAAAGATGGAAACAAATAAATTTACTTCCCATTTATAGAGCACCAATTTATATGCAGCTGCATTTAAACATGGAAAGTAGTTCACATAGTTCAGATTTCTTGATCTTTGAGCTGAGTAAAATAACTAAATGGGACTGTAACTTATTTGTCTGTGGAAGAGTGTGAGGGTGCTCTGGGTGTGGGAAATATCTGCACATAAATTTTTGTTGCCCAGAGTAAGAAAAGCCAGAGACAGCTGGCTATCTGCCAAAGAGTTATGTTCTTTCTTCCATAGTGTTATCGTGCTGGGGTGCAACTTCCTAGAAAGAGAGTACTTTTTTCAACATTCCTCGTGTCTTGGGGACCTACATGAATAATATATTCATTTGTTAAGAAGAGAAAGCATAGATGAGGAAAAATATTGGTGTAGAGGGTGAGTGAATCAAGATAGTTATTTTGGACAGATTTAGTTTGAGATGGCTATTAGATATCTGGGTGGAAATTTCAATTACAAATATGCAGTTACAGATATTGTTTTGGAGTTCTCCTTATTAAAATTCTTTTATATTGTTAATGTTTACTGAGGCATACCCCTTAGCCTGGTGTTAAAGAAGTACTTACTAAGGTCATCCTTGGCTTTTTTCCTTATTTTTAGAGCTATTAAAACTCTATCATTCTAGAAACGATTTGTCCTGATGGCAAGGTTTCTTTTCCAGAAAAGAAGGAAACACAACCTGGTGGTTCAAGACAATATAGCGAGTGTATCTGGATTCAGATTTTGTTCTCCAACTTTCTAGCTCTGTAACAATAACAAAGTTACTTCATCTCTATAAGTTTATGTTTCCGTTGATGTAAAATGACATAAACACTTGTCAACTTGATGTAAGGATTAAATGAGCTAACATATTTAATATGTAAACCATAGAAAATGTTTGAAATATTATAAAAATAAAATGACAATAATTGTGGTAAGGTTGATAAATTCCCTGTCTATAGTGCCAAAATTTAGTACTAAACCACATTGCATACCTCTGGGGCAAATGATTCATGGTCTAAGGAATGATAGCTTAATGCTATCATATTATAATACTGAATGAGTTTTCTTTTTAGTAAAACCAGGATATCAAACTCCTAGCTCTATTATTTAATTTATAAATGATATCTCAAAGTCAGTTTTTTAAAAATGGAGTAAATTATTTTGAGAAATACTTTTCCTTGCCAAGAAAAGAATAAAACCTGTTATTTACATTATGTTGTGAAATATTTGTACAATTTAGGCCCGTTAATTTTGACGAAAGGAATAGTAAGGAAAGGGAGTTGCTTTAAAAAAAAAAAAAACCTATTAACTGCCATCAGTCTCTTAGCCATTAATGCAACCTAAAACCTTTTATTCATAGTTATCTTGTAAAATATTGGCAAATTTTTATAGTTTATTCTCAATATCTTTTCACAAAATGAGGAGTATAATCTGGGATTCTGCCTTAAAATTTAATGTCATAACAAACATTTGGTTTTAATTAAAAGTTAAACTAAAGGAAATTCTCACTGACTTTTGTTTCTTGTTTTCTGCTCTAAGATGCTCATTCTTAATGATGTAATTCTTTTTCACAGTATGTCAGAGGTTACAGTACATTTTGCATGTACTTCAAATGGCATATCACAAGTTATTAGCCCATGAATTTAATTTTCTTACTACTAACAGAATGACTAAATGTTTTCATCTGGCAAAGTTGCCTGTAAATGGATTCTATGTGGCATGTTTCCAATGATGAGAGATTAAAAGATTATATTCAGGTGTTATTTGTCTTGCCCAGAAAGAGTACTCATCAATATATAAAAATGGCAGGATAACACATTTAAAATTAGTCCAAGTTCCAAAAGCAGATTACAAATGATCCATGTAAAAATAATACTCCTAAAGCGTAACAAGTGGTGCTATTCCCTGGGAACATTTTGATACTTCAACATTTGGCAAACAGAGGCAGCAGATTTTAAATCTACTTGCTCTTAGAAATAACAGTTTTGATGATTTTGAACTTGGCTGAATTTTCTAAAGTCACTCAATAAACAAACTATTAAGAATGCATTTCATGCACATAATAAAAGGGCAGAATTCCAAAGCAAACAAACACATATTTTATTAGTCTGCTTATGTCCCAAACAGGATAAGTTACTGACAATGAAACAATTTGGTTTAAATATTCTAACTCATATTCCTCCAAAGACTTTTTTTCAACAGCTTGACATTCAAAATTATTGATGACTCTACTCACATATTAAAACCATCTTTATAATTGATTTTAATCAGCTTCCTTGTGTTTGTCGTTGTCCATCATATCTTCTCTCTGTTAGGTCTAGAGAAATAGTAAGGCCCCACCTTTGACTATTATTATTTTTTTAATTTTCATGCTTTTCAATTTGCTTCTACATATATGTTGTCATTTACTATTCACAACATCCTGTTAGAGAATTAACATAAATTTTTACCTTCATTCGTTTTACGTGTAGGAAAAAATAAACATTGTGAAAAGTCAAGTATCACAAGCTAGTTAATGATAGCTCCAATATTGGAAGGTAATTATAAATGTTCAAATTATGCCCCAATTTAAGGTGTATTATATCACCAAAATATTATTTGTGCTAGTGTGTTCTCCTTTTTAACCCTTTCCTCTGCTATTATTTGTATAATTTCTCACATCAAGAAGCCACAGGAAACATGGAGACCATTTCATAGTGGTCCCACTATTTCATTAGTATACTTGCAAGCTCCTGTTATGTCACAGGATGAAAGTGTTTGGAGTTATGGGGAAAACAAGTGAAGTAAAAATATTTCAGACAGCATGACTGATATTGTAAACAATTGACAAAATTCAGTTTCTATTCATATATATCTAAAATGTAGAATACACGTATTTAAAACTTCTAGAATAAAACAGTTCTCCATATAATTGTGCCATTAGTAACAACAGTCAACTGTTTTAAAAAAATGTCGAGGGAATTATTTTGTATCGCATCTCTTCAAGGACAACCTGTTTCCAAAAGATCGTGGACTCACCTGCATCTTGTTTCTTTAATGACTGCTTAATTTTTTAAGAATTATGACACGTTTCCGTTAAGTTCATGTTACTGCAGTCTTCTATATAGCAAGGCAAAGTTTCCAAAGTCAATACACAAAGAACTTCCATTTAAGCCTATAATCAATAGTTGCCAATGATGAATGAGCATCAATTATTAACAGTGGATGTGGTTTAGGTTGTTTTACTTATGTCTGCTTTTAAAGCGCTTGTAATGGATTGCTACTGTCATGTGCATCCATTAAACAGAGTTCATTCCACTGAAAGCACAGAGAAGGGTCAGAATTGTTGATAAGAGATGGTTAATAATCCCAGGTTACCTCTCTTTGATTCAAAAATTCACTCTCTGTGATATACGAAGAAAATTTGGCTCACAGATTAATTTCTGCTATATTATTTATACAAAATAAATATTAGGATTATTATTGAATACCTGTATTCAGATTTTATTGAACTTACAACAAATTTACTACAAAATGAGAATTTGCCAAAGATTAGACATAATGAGTTTTTCCATAAAACATTCCCAACTAAAAGTCAGTAATCTTTACTGGAATAAGGGAATAAGTTACAAACTCAGTTGAGATAAAGTCTTGGCATGTGGCAGCACATGGCAGTATTATAATGTGGCAATAAAATGCATTAAATGATATTTTAGAAAGTGTTATATAAAGACCCAGAGGAGATCAGTATGGAGCAAAAATTCAGATTGAAACTTATCTAAAGTATTAGGGCCATGTGTGGAAAACAGAACTTGGAGTAGGACTCACTTAAATTTCAAAATTAGAAACCTAGGTAGAATAAAAGGCAGGCAAATGGTAGAAAATCACTCAACATCTTGAGTTTATACATGAGAGAAAATGGGTCAACAGTGTAAAAGCAAGCAAGAAAAATACATAGATCCAATTAGCTTTTCTACAAGAGAATGACAAGAGTTTGACCTTTCAGAGGGAAAGAAATGATGTGAGTTAGTTATCAATGGAGTATAACTTTTAAAAATTGCCAATCAGTATATTGTACACCTGTAACTTATATAATATTGTACATCAACTATACTTCAATAAAAATAAATAAATAAAAAATTTAAAGTACATGATCATTAATTCATCATCAGTTATATGTAATGACTATGTGTCTAGTTTCTCAAGTGTAAAGTATTATATTTAATTCCTAAAATAAACTTGTAGGGAAATCATTATGATAATATTTATTCCACATCGAGAACCGAGGTTCAAAGGTGTCCAAGACAATACAGCAAAAAAAAAAATGAAAAAGCACAGTTAATCCTTGTCTAATTTATGGTCTATCATTGGTGTCTTCTGTAACAGACAGCTAAGACCAAGTATAGAACTTAAAATACATTGTTTAATATGCGTTATAATTTTCACTTTTCCCAGTATCCTATCTCTTGCATGCACTTAATTGCCTAGAAATATATTAATGCATTAAATTAAGGAGAACAGCATTTAGCACCATGAATTTATGGGTTGGTGAGTGATATCAGAATAATATTTCTTCATTATCAAATTCTAACTCTTCTGTTTCTACTAAGAATAGAATTTCTACTAACAGTAGCAGCTGAAGCTGTAGATTATTTCCTTGTCCTGAAGCATGCTTTTTTCCAAACTTTTCTGTGACAAATGTTAGGGTCTCTGACACATAGTTCTGATTCTTCAAGGCTCAGTAGACACTGGCTGCCCTTATGTGCTTCCTAACCCTCACTCTGAAACCTACTGAATATACACAATAACTGGGGATTTCAAAAGGAAGATTTTAATCCTCCTTTCTCCAGGGAGATTTTTGTCTCTATATTCTGTCAAATTAGACATTTTAAATTTTGACACACATCCTTGAAGGCTTCCCACAATACCTTTTCTCTACCAAGGTTTGTCTATTTATTGGTTTGCCTTGTAGAACCCTCCAAACTCTTGATAGTTTTCTGAATTACATAAAGTAAATCATTCACATGTAATTATTCATTGACATAGAATATCACTGAAGTATGTATTGAGACAGCTAAGATTAAATATAACTGATAAGTAAAAATGAAACATACCTTTTTACAGTATCATTACAATTTTTTAAAGAGTTCAGATTTACAATGATTTAAAACACTTGATTAAAATATGATTCTCTTTTATATATTTTAGTACCCATATTGCTTTTGTTTCTTATTTGTCTCAACGATGGTGTTGAGTCATCTCAAGATTTTTAAATAGAAATTTACCAACCAAATCACAGTTAAAATGTCAAGTTGTTTCTGGCCTCAAAAGTATCATAAGTTTAACTCTGTAATATAGCAAGCCCAATATTTCCCTTAGACTTTATCACACCAAGTCTCAACCAGGTATCTGGGTGAAGCAGGTTAGTTTAAAAACTTTAAAGTATCTGAATTTATGGTTTGTGACATTCACTTACATAAGTATCTATGGAATAAAGAATAAAGGCTAATATAGATTGAAAAATCAGTTAATTTATATAGGAGAATCAGTTCTTTCAAATGCTTTCACTATAAACTTTACTTATTTTATTGGCTTTTATATATAACACAATTAGTCTCCAAACATTACAAAAAATGAAACCTAATATCTTGATAAAATAATATCAAAGGTATATTTTCAAATTCCTGGCTTATATAGAATTAGTTTGAAGGTTAAATCATTTCTCCAAGATTAGAGATCTAAAATATTTGCTTTCTGAAAATAGTGAAGGAAGTGCTTTACTATTTACCTTTGCGAACACTAGGCAGTTATCAGGAGAGAATATATATTAAAAAGACTGAGAGTGTGTTATCTGAACATTTCCTTTGTGGTCAGATGCTTTTTGCCATAAACTAAAGTGGTTCTACGAGACTAAATTTCACACCCCTGTAATAGAATCAAACATGATCAGATTCCCATATATTCCATTTCTTAAAATTAAAAGACTTTTAAAACACTTTTTAAATTGATGTAAACATTTTAAATTGTTATAAATCAAATGAGAATGGAAACTAGTTATTTCCTTTGAAGCACAAGTCATAAAAATTATGTAACATTTAGGAAAGAATTAAATCTATCCAACCATATGATATCCTCTATGATAAATTAATTAAAGTATAAAGAGACTACCATATTATATCTTATTATGCTTTTCTAGAATTAATTCATTAAATTGAAACACTGTGTAAAAAAAGAGGCACAGGGGATGAAACCTGATACCCGGAGCAAAAGATAGCAGTTGTTTTGATGATAAAAATATTTAAGTGAAATATTTTTAGACTCTACATTACTAATCTCAGTTGTTATTTTACCTAATTAATGAAAAGTCATACATTACAGAAAAAAACATGATTTGTTAATTTTTCTACCAATATATTGCAGTGTCTTTGTTCTTTTTTGTCTAGGAAAACTGCAACGAATTTAAATTGTCTCAAATTATTCATTTTCTCTCTCTCTCCCTCTCCCTCTCTCTTTAAAGTTTTTCCCTGTCTCCTGGATTTCAGGATCTTTTTCTCCACTTCAGCTATATTTATTTCATACCTAATACTGTGTTGGTATTAGAGTGAGATCTTAAAACTTATAAATTAAAAAAAAAAAAGCAGATGAATCAGTACTACTTTCTTTTTCCAAACTATATAAGTATAGTCCAGAGAGGAAAAAATAATTACAAGCAACGTTGAGTATAGATCCATTTCTGTCAACAATAAGAATGGAAAAACCCTCTTTAGAAGATAATCTTTTTCAACATATTTTACATTGCCAGAAGTTTTTCAGAAATTATAAAGAAGGTCCTCTGTACTCTGTCCTCTGGAAGGAGATGTTGAAACAAAGTGATTCTCTGATTGAGAGAGAAACATTAAAGAGAAAATTTAGGTCTGCTGGCAACACATTCTTTTAGTTTTCCTTCTGTGACAATGCCATGATTTCTTCTTCATTGCTGAATATTTTCCAGGATATAGAACTCTAGACTAATAGTTTTTTCTTTTAGCACTTGAGAAATGGTGTGCTAGTTCCTTCTGATTGCAGTGGTTTCTCCTGAGAAATTTGGGGTCATTTAAATTATTTCCCCTCATATGTAAGGTACTGTCTCACTCTCAATACTTTCAAAAATTTTTCTTGGTCTTTAGTTTTCAGAATTTTGACAAATGATGTGTCTTGGTGTGGTTTCTTTGACTTTATTCGTTTGGCATTTGTTCAGCTTCTTGAATCTGTAAGATTATATCTTTTACTAAATTTTGGAAGTTTTCAGGTCAGTGTTCAAATACATTTTCAGCACCACCCTTTTCTTCTATTTTTCCAGTACTCTAATGACACAAATGTCAAATATGTAAAGTCCCACATGTTTCTGAGACTCTGAGTTTTGTTTGTTTTCAGTCTGTCATCTTACTTTTTTTTAGATTGGATAATTTCTGTTCCGGTTTCTTCAAGTTCAGTAATTCTTTCCTCTGTGCACCTCATTCTGCTGTTGACCCAATCCATCAATTAATAAACAAATTGCATTTTTTAATTTCTAAAATTTCAATTTAGTTCTTCTTATCTTCTATTTCTTTACTAAAACTTTATGTTTTTTTCATTTGTTTTAAGCATTTTAATAATAATTCATTAACATATCTTTATGGTAGACACTTTGGCATCCTTGAAAGTATACATCTACACATAAATGAATAAAGAAATGTTGGTATATGTATATAATATAATATTATTTAGCCTTAAAATATGATATCCTGCCATTCATGACAACATGGATGACCTAGAGGACATTATGCTAAGTGAAATAAGCCATATACAGAAAATTTTTAAAAACTATATGATGTCATTTATACAGGGGATCTAAAAATGTCAAATACATAGTAGTAGAGATTTGAATGGTGGTGGCATGGGGAAAATGGGAATATATTCATCGAAGGATACAAAATTGTAGTCTATAGGATGAATAATCTATAGATCTAAAGTGCATGATGAATATACTTAATAATACTGTATCGAACACTAGAAATTTGCTAAGAGAGTAGATTTCAGGTAAGGAGTATACATGTGAAAATTGAGAAGCTGGCTGTGGATGATGTCATCCAGAGTAAGAAGAAAATATTGTCCAGAACAGAAGACCTACTTAAAAATTAAGTAGAGAGGAGACCTTCAAGATGACAGAGGAGTAAGATATGGAGATCACCTTCCTCCTGATAAATACATCAAAAATATATCTACATATGGAACAACTCCTACAGAACAGCTACTGAATGCTGTCAGAAGATCTCAGACTTCCCAAAAGGCAAGAAACTCCCCACGTACCTGGGTAGGGCAAAAGAAAAAACAGAGACAAAAGAATAGGGGGACCCGAACCTCTGGGAGGGAGCTGCGATGGAGGAAAAGTTTCCACACGCTAGGGAGCCCATTCACTGGCGGGACAGAGGGTTGGCAGCAGGGAAGCTTCAGAGCCATGAAAGAAGGCACGGCAACAGGGGTGCAGAGGGCAAAGTGGAGAGATTCCCACACAGAGGATCAGTGCCGACCACCATTCACCAGCCTGAGACGCTTGTCTGCTCACCTGCCAGCTCAGGGGGCTGGGAGCTGAGGCTCTGGCTTCGGAGGTCATATCCCAAGGAGAGGACTGTGGTTGGCTGTGTGAAGACAGCCTGAAGCAGGCTAGTTTGCCACAGCTAGGCAGGTGGGAGTCTGGGAAAAAGTCTGGTCCTGCCAGAGAGTCAAGGGACCTTTGTTTCAGGGTGCGCGAGGAGAGGGGATTCCTTCCCCGTGTGCCCACAGGCACTAAAATCTACCTAAAGTCATACTAAGTTCACAGACACTCCAAAACACACCACCAGTCGTGGCCTTGCCTAACAGAAGGACAAGGTACAGCCCCACCCGCGAGAACACAAGCACCAGTCACCTCCACCAGGAAACTTACACAAGCCACTGAACGAACCTCACCCACTGGAGGCAGACGCCAAAAATAATGGGAAATACAAAACTTCAGCCTACAAAAAGGAGACCCCAAACAGAGTAAGTTAAACAAAATGAGAAAACAAATATGCAGCAGATGAAGGAGCAAGGTAAAAACCTACCAGAACAAACAAATGAAGAGAAAATAAGCAGTATATCTGAAAAAGAATTCAGAGTAATAAGAGTAAAGATGACCCCAAATCTTGGAAGTAGGATGGAGAAAATAAAGGAAACATTTAACAAGGACCTTGAATAAATAAGAGCAAATAAACAATGGTGAACAACACAGTAAATTAAATTAAAAATTCTCTAGAAGGAATCAACAGCAGAAAACTGAGGCAGGAGAATGGATAAGTGACGTGGAAGATAAAATAGTGGAAATAACTGCCACATGGCAGAATAAAGAAAAAAGAATGAAAAGAATTGAGGACAGTCTCAGAGACCTCTGGGACAACACTAAATGCACCAGCATTCGAATTATAGGGGCCCCAGAAGAAGAGAAAAAGAAAGGGTCTGAGAAAACATTTGAAGAGATTATAGTTGAAATATTGTCTAACATGGGAAAGGAAATAGTCAAGTCCAGGAAACACATAGAGTCCCATACAGGATAAATCCAAGGAGAAACACACCAAGACACATATTTATGAAACTATCAAAAATTAAATACAAAGAAAAAAATTAAAAGCAGCAAGGCAGAAGCAACAAATAACATACAAGGGAAACCCCATAAGGTTAACAGCTGATTTTTCAGCAGAAACTCTGCAAGCCAGAAGGGAGTGGCAGGACTTATCTATCTATCTGTCTATTTAAATAGATCTTCACTGGAGTATAACTGCTTCACAATACTCTGTTAGTTTCTGTTGCACAGCAAAGCGAATCAGCCATATGCATACACATGTCCCCCTATTCCCTCCCTCTTGCGTCTCCTTCCCATCCTCCCTATCCCAACCCTCTAGGTCATCACAAAGCGCTGAGCCGATCTCCCTATACTATGCTGCTGCTTCCCACCAACCAACTTTTTACATTCAGCAGTGTATATATGTCGATGCAACTCTCACTTCGCCGCATCTTCCCCTTCCCACCACATGTCCTCAAGTCTATTCTCTATGTCTACTTCTTTATTTCTGCCCTTCAACTAGGTTCATCAGTACCATTTTGTTTTTATTTTACGGTCCATATATATGCGTCAGCATCCTGTATTTGTTTTTCTCTTTCTTACTTACTTCACTATGTATGACAGGCTCTAGTCCTGTCCAGCTCACTACAAATGACTCAATTTCGTTTCTTTTTTTGGCTAAGTAACATTCCATTGTATATATTTGCCACATCTTCTTTATCCATTCAGATGTCAATGGACATTTAGGTTGGTTCCATGCCCTGGCTACTGTAAATAGTGCTGCAATGAACATTGTGGTACATGTCTCTTTTTGAATTATGGTTTTCTCAGGGTATATGCCTAGTAGTGGGATTGCTGACTCATACGGTAGTTCTATTTTTAGTTTGTTAAGGGACCTACATACTGTTCTCCATAGTGGCTGTATCAATTTGCACTCCCACCAACAGTGCAAGAGGGTTCCCTTTTCTCCACACCCTCTCCAGCATTTATTGTTTATAGATTTTCTCATGATGGCCACTCTGACAAGTGTGAGGTGATACCTCATTGTGGTTTTGATTTGCATTTCTCTAATGATTGGTGATGTTGAGCATCCTTTCATGTGTTTGTTGGCAATCTGTATATCTTCTTTGGAGAAATGTCTGTTTAGGTCTTCTGCCCATTTTTGGATTTGGTTGTTTGTTTTCTTGATATTGAGCTGCATGAGCTGCTTGTATATTTTGGAGATTAATCCTTTGTCAGTTGTTTCATTTGCAAATATTTTCTCCCATTCTGAGGGTTGTCTTTTCATCTTGTTTATGGTTTCCTTTGCTGTGCAAAAGCTTTTACGTTTCATTAGGTCCCAATTGTTTATTTTTATTTCCATTTCCCTAGGAGGTGGTCAAAAAGATCTTTCTGTGATTTATGTCATAGAGTGTTCTGCCTATGTTTTCCTCTAAGAGTTTATAGTGTCTGGCCTTACATTTAGGTCTTTAATCCATTTTGAGTTTATTTTTGTGTATGGTATTAGGAATTTTTCTAATTTCATTCTTTTACATGTAGCTGTCCAGTTTTCCCAGCACCACTTACTGAACAGGTTGTCTTTTTTCCATTGTATATTCTTGGCTCCTTTGTCAAAGATAAGGTTACCATATGTGCGTGGGTTTATCTCTGGGCTTTCTATCCTGTTCCATTGATCTATATTTCTCTTTTTGTGCCAGGACCATACTGTCTTGATTACTGTAGCTTCTGGTATAGTTTGAAGTCAGGGAACCAGATTCCTCCAACGCTGTTTTCCTTTCTCAAGATTGCTTTGGCTATTCAGGGTCTTTTGTGTTTCCATACAAATTGTGAAATTTTTTGTTCTAGTTCTGTGAAAAATGCCATTGGTAGTTTGATAAATATTTCATTGGGCTTCCCTGGTGGCGCAGTAGTTGCGAGTCCGCCTGCCGATGCAGGGGACATGGGTTCGTGCCCCGGTCTGGGAAGATCCCACATGCCGCGGAGCGGCTGGGCCCGTGAGCCATGGCTGCTGAGCCTGCGCATCCAGAGCCTGTGCTCTGCAACGGGAGAGGCCACAACAGTGAGAGGCCCGCGTACCGCAAAAAAAAAAAAAAAAAAAAAAAGATTGCATTGAATCTGTAGATTGCTTTGGGTAGTATAGTCATTTTCACAATATTGATTCTTCCAATCTGAGAACATGGTATATTTCTCCATCTGTTTATGTCATCTTTGATTTCTTTCAGCATTGTTTTATACTTTTCTGAGTTCAAGTCTTTCACCTCCTTAAGCAGATTTATTCCTAGGTATTTTTTGTTGTTGTTGTTGCAATGGTAAATGGGAGTGTTTCCTTAATTTGTTTTTCAGATTTTTCGTTGTTGATGTGTAGGAATGCCAGAGATTTCTGTGTGTTACTTTTGTATCCTGCAACCTTACCAAATTCACTGATTAGTTCTAGTAGTTTTCTGGTGGCATCGTTAGGATTTTCTAGGTATAGTATAATGTCATTGGCAAACAAAGACAGTTTTACTTCTTCTTTTCCAATTTGTATTCCTTTTATTTCTTTTTCTTCTCTGATTGCCATGGCTAGGACTTCCAAATCTATGTTGAATAAGAGAGGCGAGAGTGGACACCTTTGTCTTTTTCCTGCTCTTAGTGGAAAAGTTTTCAGTTTTTCACCACTGAGTATGATGCTTCCTGTGGGTTTGTCATATATGGCCTTTATTATGTTGAGGTAGTTTCCTTCTATGCCCATTTTCTGTACAGTTTTTTTCATAAATGGTGTTTAATTTTGTCTAAAGATTTTTGTGCATCTACTGAGATGATGATATGCTTTTTATTCCTTAATTTGTTAATGTGGTGTATCACATTGATTGATTTGCATATATTGAAGAATCCTTGCATCCCTGGGATAAACCCCACTTGATCATGGTGTATGATCCTTTTAATGTGCTGTTGGATTCTGTTTGCTAGTATTTTGTTCAGGATTTTTGTGTCTATGGTCATCAGTGATATTGGTCTATAATTTTATTTTTTTTTTTGTTGTATCTTTTGGTGGTTTTGGTATCAGGGTGATTGTGGCTTCATAGAATGAATTTGGGAGTGTTTCGCCCTCTACAATTTTTTGGAAGAGTTTGAGAAGGATCGGTGTTAGCTCTTTTGTAAATGTTTGTTAGAATTCACCTGTGAAGCCATCTGGTCCTGGACTTTTGTTTGTTGGAAGACCTTTTAATTACAGTTTCAATTTCATTACTTGTGATAGGTCTGTTTATATTTTCTAATTCTTCCTGGTTCAGACTTGGAAAATTGTACCTTTCCAAGGATTTGTCCATTTCTTCATGGTTGTCCATTTTATTCGCATATAGTTGTTTGTAGTTGTAGTAGGGTTAGATTGTTTATTTGAGATTCTTCTTGTTTCTTGAGGTGAGATTGAATTGCTGTATACTTCACTCTTAGAACTGCTTTTGCTGTGCCCCATAGATTTTGGGTCATCGTGTTTTCATTGTCATTTGTTTCTATGTATGTTTTTGTTTCTTCTTTGATTTCTTCAGTGATCTCTTCGTTATTTAGTAGTCCACTTTTTAGCCTCCATGTATTTGTGTTTTTATAACTATTTTCCTGTTGTTGATTTCCAGTCTCATAGTGTTGTGGTCAGAAAGATGCTTGATATGTTTTCTATTTTCTTAAATTTTCTGAGGCTTGATTTGTAACCCAAGATGTGACTATCCTGAAAAATATTCCGTATGCACTTGAGAAGAAAGTGTATTCTGCCGCTTTTGGGTGTAGTGTTCTATAAATATCAAATAAATCTATCTGTTCTATTTTGTCATTTAAAGCCCATCTTTCCTTATTTATTTTCTGTTTGGATGATCTGTCCATTGGTGCAAGTGGGGTGTTAAAGTCCCCTACTATTATTGTGTTACTGTCGATTTCTGTTTTCATGGTTGTTAACATTTGTCTTATGTATTGAGGTGCTCCTATGTTGGATACTTATACATTTATAATTGCTATATCTTCTTGGATTGATCCTTCAATCATTATGTAGTGTCCCTCCTTATATCTTGTAACAGTCTATATTTTAAAGTATTTTTTAATCTGATACAAGTAATGCTACTCCAGCTTTCTTTTGATTTCCATTTCCATGGAATACCTTTTTCCATCCCTTCACTTTCAATCTGTATTTGTCCCTAGGTCTGAAGTGTGTCTCTTGTAGACAGCATATATATGGGTCTTGTTTTTGTATCCATTCAGTCAGTCTGTATCTTTTGGTTGGGGCATTTAATCCATTTATATTCAAGGTTATTATTGATATGTATGTTCTTATTACCATTTTCTTAAGTGTTTTTTGGGGTCTTTTTCTTCTCTTGTGTTTCCTGCCTAGAGAAGTTTCTTTAGCATTTGTTGTAAAGCTGGTTTGGTGGTGCTGAACTCTCCTGGCTTTTGCTTGTCTGAAAAGGTTTTGACTTCTCCATCAAATCTGAATGAGATCCTTGCTGGATAGAGTAACCTTGGTTGTGAGTTTTTGTCTTTCATCACTTTAAGTATATTCTGCCACTCCTTTCTGGCCTGCAGAGTTTCCACTGAAAAATCAGCTGATAGACTTATGTGGATTCCTTTGTATGTTATTTTTTGTTATCCCTTGCTACTTTTAATATTTTTTCTTTCAATTTACTTTATGTTAGTTTGATTAATATGTGACTTGGTGTGTTTTTCCTAGGGTTTATCCTGTATGGGACTCTCTTTGCTTCCCGGATTTGATTGACTTTCCTTTCCCATGTTTGGGAAGTTTTCAACTGTAATCTCTTCAAATGTTTTGTCAGACCCTTTCTTTTTCTCTGCTTCTTCTGGGACCCATATAATTCGAATATCAGTACGCTTAGTGTTGTCCCAGAGCTCTCTGAGACTGTCTTCAATTCTTTTCATTCTTTTTTCTTTATTCTGCCCCTCAGCAGTTCTTTCCACCATTTTGTCTTCCAGCTCACTTATTCGTTCTTCTGCTTCAGTTATTCTGTTATCAATTCCTTCTAGTGTATTTTTCATTTCAGTTATTGTGTTGTTTATCTCTGTTTGTTTGTTATTTAGTTCTTCTAGATCTTTGTTAAACATTTCTTGTATTTTCTTAATCCGTGCCTCCATTCTATTTCCGAGATTCTGGATCATCTTTATTATCATTACTCCAAACTCTTTTTCAGGTAGATTGCCAATTTCCTCTTCATTTATTTAGTCTTGTAGGTTTTTACCTTGCTCCTTCATCTGCAAAATATTTTTTTGCTGTATCATTTTTTTTTTTTTAATGAGTGGGATTTTGTTCCTGTCTAACTGGTTGTTTGGCCTGAGGCCTCTAGCACTGGAGTTTGTAGGTTTCTGGGTAGAGCTGGGTCTTAGTGCTGAGATGAGGAACTCCATGAGACCTCACTCTGATGAATATTCTCTGCGGTCTGAGGTTCTCTGTTAATCCAGTGGTTCTGACTCAGAGCTCCCACCGCAGGAGCTTCTGCTCGACCCCCAGCTCATGAACCAAGAACAGACAAGCTGCATGGGGCGGCAAAAAACATTAAAAAAGAGAACAATGACAAAATAAAAAACAAAATTGGACTAGGAAACTAACAGATATGTTAGAAACAATATAAAAATAAAAATATAGATGAATCAACAACGGGAAGTTACATCAGTACCACAACAGTAAAAAAGAGGAGGGAATAGAAAAAAAAAAAGGGAAAAAAGGCCTTGGCTATGGCGGGGGTGCCTAAGCAAGGGCGAGTTTTAGGCTGTAGTTGGGGTGTATGCTTAGAACCCATAGGGCTGGAAAAGGCCCTGGGTGCTGTGGTGGTTGCGACTTAGGCTCAAGGAACAGAAGGGGCCCAGGTGTGGCCACTGCTCCTGGTCTCAGAGGACAAGGGACCTCACCTGTGAGCCCAGCATGCTTCCTGGGCATGAATGGGTGGGGCAAATGCAGTCCTCTCCTCTCCTGCTCCTCTGGTCTTGGAGGGCCCCTCCTACCTGCCTCTGCTGTGCTCCCCTCTGCCTCCTTCCTATGCTCCCACGTGCTTGCTATGCTCCCACGTGACCTGGAGGGGTCTTGGAGGACAAGGGATTGGTCTGGGAGCTCAGCAAGCTACCTGGGCCTGAGTAGGTAGAGCAATCGCCCTCAATCCTCTCCTGCTCCTCCGGGATGGCTCTTCTCACCTGCCTCTCCTGATCTCCCTGGCCTCCCTCCTAGCCCCCAAGGATAAAAGCAGCCAGGGAGGGGTGGGGCTTTTGAGGGCAGGGGATTAGCCCAGGAACTCAGCAGGTTCCCAGGGCCGAGTGGGCAGGGCAATTGCCCTCCACTCCTCTCCCATTCCTCCCACAGGGCCCCTCCCACCTGTGACTCCTGATCTCCCCATCCTCCCTCCTATGCCCCAGGACCCAGGAGGCCAGGATGGGGCTATGCAGGGGCAGTATCATCCTGGGAGCTCAGCAGACTCCCCAGCCAGAGTGGGCAAGGCGATTGCCTTCCACTCCTCTCCTGCTCTTCCCAGGGAGTCCCTCCTACCTGCCTCTCCTGATCTCCCTGGCCTCAGGGGGGCAGATCCTGTCTGGCCTCTCCTTCTCCTCCCCCCTCAGTCCCCCTACATCATACTGGTTCACTTTGGAGTTCCTCACATCTTCCTGGGTGCCAGAGTACTCCATCGGCGGCCGGCAAGCGCCATAGTTGTGGGGAGATTCTAACTCCGTGTCTTCCGACAATGCCACCTTGACTCCTCCTGGGACATATTTAAAGTGGTGAAATGGAAAAACCAACAACCAAGATTACTCTATCCAGCAAGGATCTCATTCAGATTTGACGGAGAAATTAAAACCTTTACAGACAATCAAAAGTTAAGAGACTTCAGCACCACCAAACCAGCTTTACAATAAATGCTAAAGGAACTTCTCTAGGCAGGAAACACAGAAAAGGAAAACACATACAATAACAAACCCAAAACAATTAAGAAAATGGTAATAGGAACATACGTATTGATAATTACCTTCAATGCTGTCTACAAGAGACCAGCTTCAGACCTTTGGACACATACAGACTGAAAGTGAGGGGATAGAAAAAGGTATTCCATGCAAATGGAAATCAATAGTAAGCTGGAGTAGCAATACTCATATCAGACAAAATAGACTTTAAAATAAAGACGATTACAAGAGACAAAGAAGGACACTACATAATGATCAAGGGCTCAATCCAAGAAGAGGATATAACAGTTGTAAATATTTATACACCCAACATAAGAGCACCTCAATACATAAGGCAAATGCTAACAGCCATAAAAGGGGAAATCAATAGTAACACAATAATAGTAGGGGATCTTAACACCCCACTTTCACCAATGGACAGATCATCCAAAATGAAAATAAATAAGGAAACACAAGCTTTAGAAGAAAATCTAGACCAGATAGACTTAATTGATATTTATAACATTCCATACAAAAACAATAGAATACACTTTCTTCTCAAGTGCTCATGGAACATTCTCCAGGATACATCCTATCGTGGGTCACAAATCAAGCCTCACTAAATTTAAGAAAATTGAAATTGTATCAAGTATCTGTTCTGACCACAATGCTATGAGACTAGATATCGATTACAGGAAGAAAACTGTAAAAAATGCAAACACATGGCGGCTAAACAATATGCTACTAAATAACCAAAAGATTACTGAAGAAATCACAGAGGAAATTAAAAAATACCTAGAAACAAATGACAATGAATACACGATGACCCAAAACCTACAGGATGCAGCAAAAGCAGTTCTAAGAGGGAAGTTTATAGCAATACGGTCCTACCTCAAGAAACAAGAAAAATCTCAAATAAACAACCTAACCCTACACCTAAAGCAATTAGAGAAAGAAGAACCAAAAAAAACCCAAGTTAGCATAAGGAAGGAAATCATAAAGATCAGATTAGAAATAAATGAAAAAGAAATGAAGGAAATGATAGCAAAGATCAATAAAATTAAAAGCTGGTTCTTTGAGAAGGAAAACCAAATTAATAAGCCATTAGCCATACTCATCAAGAAAAAGGGAGAAGACTCAAATCAACAGAATTAGAAATGAAATAAAAGAAGTAACAACTGACACTGCAGAAATACAAAGAATCATGAGAGACTACTACAAGCAACTATACGCCAATAAGTTTGACAACCTGGAAGAAATGGACAAATTCTTAGAAAAGTACACCCTTCCAAGCCTGAACTAGGCAGAAATAGAATGTATGAACAGAACAATCAAAGCACTGAACTTGAAACTGTGATTAAAAATCTTCGAACAAAGAAAAGCCCAGGGGCTTCCCTGGTGGCGCAGTGGTTGAGAATCTGCCTGCTAATGCAGGGGACACGAGTTCGAGCCCTGGTCTGGGAGGATCTCACATGCCGCAGAACAACTAGGCCCGTGAGCCACAACTACTGAGCCTGCACGTCTGGAGCCTGTGCTCCGCAACAAGAGAGGCCACGATAGTGAGAGGTTTGCGCACCACGATGAAGAGTGGCCCCCGCTTGCCACAACTAGAGAAAGCCCTCGCATAGAAACGAAGACCCAACACAGCAAAAATAAATAAATTAATTAATAAACTCCTATCCCAACATCTTCTTTAAAAAAAAGAAAGAAAGAAAGAAAAGCCCAGGACCGGATGGCTTCACAGGTGAATTCTATCAAACATTTAGAGAAGAGCTAACACCTATACTTCTCAAACTCTTCCAAAATATAGCAGAGGGAGGAATATTCCCAAACGCATTCTACGAGGCCCCCATCACCCTGATACCAAAACCAGACAAAGATGTCACAAAAAAGGAAAACTACAGACCAATATGACTGATGAACATGGATGCAATCCCTATCAAACTACCAATGGCATTCTTCACAGAATTAGAACAAAAACTTTTACAATTCATATGGAAACACAAAATACCCTGAATAGCCAAAGCAATATTGAGAAAGGAGAATGGATTTGGAAGAATCTGGTTCCCCGACTTCAAACTATACCACAAAGCTACAGTAATCAAGAGAGTTTGGTACTGGCAGAAAAACAAATATACATCAATGGAACAGGATAGAAAGCCCAGAGATAAACCCATACACATATGGTTACCTTATCTTTGATAAAGGAGGCCAGAATATACAGTGGACAAAAGACAGCCTCTTCAATAAATGGTGCTGGGAAAACTGGACAGCTACATGTAAAAGAATGAAATTAGAACCCTCCCTAACACCGTATGCAAAAATAGACTCAAAATGGATTAAAGACCTAAATGTAAGGCCAGACACTCTCAAACTCTTAGAGGAAAACATAGGCAGAACACTCCATGACATAAATCACAGCAAGATCCTTTTTGACCCACCTCCTACAGTAATGGAAATAAAAACAAAAATAAACAAATGGGGCCTAATGAAACTTAAAAGATTTTGCACAGCAAAGGAAACCATAAACAAGATGAAAAGGCAACCCTCAGAATGGGAGAAAATATTTGCTAGCAAAGCAACTGACAAAGGATTAATCCTCAAAATATACAAGCAGCTCATGCAGCTCAGTATCAAAAAACAGCAACCCAATCCAAAAATGGGTAGAAGATCTAAATAGTTATTTCTCCAAAGAAGATATACAGATTGCCAGGAAACACATGAAAGGATGCCCAACATTACTCATCATTAGAGAAATGCAAATCAAAACTGCAATGGGGTATCACCTCACACCAGTCAGAATGGCCATCATCAAAAATTCTACAAACAATAAATGCTGAAGAGGGTGTGGAGAAGAGGGAATCTTCTTGCACTGTTGGTGGGCATGAAATTGGTACAGCCACTATGGAGAACAGTATGTAGGTCCCTTAACAAACTAAAAATAGAACTACCATATGACTCAGCAATCCCACTACTGGGCATATACCCTGAGGAAACCATAATTCAAAAAGAGACATGTACCACAATGTTCATTGCAGCTCTATTTACAATAGCCAGGGCATGGAAGCAACCTAAATGTCCATCAACAGATGAATGGATAAAGAAGATGTGCCACGTATATACAATGGAATATTACTCGGCAATAAAAATAAATTAAATTGAGTTATTTGTAGTGAGGTGGATGGACCTAGAGTCTGTCATAGTGAAGTAAGTCAGAAGGAGAAAAAAAATACCGTATGCTAACACACATATATGGAATCTAAGAAAAAAAAATAGAAAAATGGTTCTGAAGAACCTAGGGGCAGGACAGGAATAAAGATTCAGACGTAGAGAATGGACTTGAGGACATGCGGAGGGGGAAGGGTAAGCTGAGACGAAGTGAATGAGTAGCATGGACATATATACACTACCAAATATAAAATACATAGCTTGTGGGAAGCTGGTGCCTAGCACAGGGAGATCAGCTTGGTGCTTTGTGACCACCTAGCAGGGTGGGATAGGGAGGGTGGGAGGAGGCGCAAGAGGGAGGGGATATGGGGTATATGTACACATATAACTGATTTACTTTTTTATACAGCAGAAGCTAACACAACATTGTAAAGCAATTATACTCCAACAAAGATGTTAAAAAGCAAATTAAGTAGAGAAAGGTGAAATAGGGTTTTTTTTTTCAGTTAGAAACTGTACTTGAAATATTAAAGATGGTACCTGACGCCTAAACTAAATTATTTTAGTAAAATATTCCACTTTAGTACCTATTTAGTTAAGAGAACATTGAGGTTGTCAATACTGTCACATATCCATATTGTTTTTTTTTTCTTAAAATGAGGAGTTTCTCCAACGTTGCGTTGACTCATGTATCTTGTATAAAAGCCTTTAATATACAGCTGATTTATACAGTGCTGTCTTTGAAGAATGCCCAAAGCACAACCCTTGTAATTGCAGAGACATGACTTATGAATAATCAGAACAGTACATGCATATTTGAACCGGCTCACCAGTGACCCAGAAGCTTGTTAGAGCTAAGTCCATATAACAGCGTGTTAAGTTTCCTAAAGCTCTTTGGAAATGAAGTGCTGTCTGGTAGTCATTAATTTTCATTATTCCTGATTAAACAGTTCTATTGGGAGGTGCATTAAAATTATGAGCTAAAATTAGACTTTGGGAATTACTGCAGATTTTCTTTACATGCTTTTCAACACTATATTATATAGCCAAATTCAGGCTCATTCTCTTTAGAGATAAAATTATCTTTTGTTAAGTTTTGTTTTCTTTTCTGTAATTCACGCATGAAGAAAAATCAAAATGACAGTTGCCTGCATTCAATGTGAAAGAGTGTTCGATGCTTTGTGGTAGACATTTTATCAAAGTGAAAGGCTTTTCCATCTCCACGAGTCCCTGTCATTTTTGGTTTGACCGTATGTGTCTCCCGCTTAGATTCTAGGAGGTGCAGTACCATTAAATATGCTTTGATTTTCCTTTAGACATCAAGTTTTAAGTTTCAGTAAGATTTCCACCACAACATAGCAGTGCTGCCTTATAATTCTCCACTAATAAATGCATAAAACACGGAACAAATTAAGATTTATAATGCACATTATCTGTGTCCTGAACTTCATAACCATACATGTTAATCCCAGATGCTAAAATCAAGCAGATATGTTTTGTGAAAGTGGAAATTGAATATATGATTCCATCTCTATTGTAAGGATTAAAAATGAAATTCAAAAGAAGAAACAAAAATTCTGAAAAAAAATCAGCATGTGCTGTGTGTGGCATATTTATATTCTCTTGCCTCATTAAAAAAACCTTAAAATAATATTAAATGAAGTGAACATGTTGAGTTTTTTTTTTATTTTAAGGCCAGTAAATATTGAATAAAATCTTGTCAATGCATATGTATTAAACACATATTATTTGCAGGACATTATTTATTCATTTGATAACCTCATTTGCACATATTATTAGCATTAAATTAAAAATGTCATGGTGTGAGTCTGGATCAAGATGGTGAAGTAGTAAGATCCTGAGATCACCTCCTCCCATGGGCACACCAATACTACAACTACACATAGAACAGCTGAGAATTACTTGAAGACTAGCAGAACAGATTTTCTACAACTAAGAATATAGAGAAAAGGCCACATCAAGCGGGGGTTGGGGAGCAGTGTTGTGGTCTAGTCAGAATCCACACCCCTAGCACGGCAACCCACAAATAGGAGGAATATCAAAATTGCAAAGGTCCCCCGGAGGAGCCAGGGGTCCAAGCCCCACATTGGGCTCCCCAGCCCAGGGGAAGCCCCATAATATCTGGCATTGAAAACCAGTAGGACTTACACCCAGGAGAGCCAGAGGACTGTGGGAAACCTAAACTCCATTCTTAAAGGACTTGTACACAAACTCACTCTCTCCAGATGCCAGCACAGAGATAGCAGCTTGAAAAATGTCCGGGTCATGGAAGGAGATTCATTGACTGATTTTCGGGCATGTGTCAGAGGGGCAGGGAACTAGTAGAACTTTCTCCAAGGACAGAAGTGATGGCAGGTGCCATTATTATTATTATTATTATTATTTAATTCTCTTTCCGCTTAACTGACCTGGTACTAGTGAGCACCATTTATGTCTCTTTCCATCAACCTAGCTAACACAAAGAGCCCACCCATGCGTTCCACTCAGGACCCACCTGATTCAGTCGGCCCCTCCTAAGCAGCTCTTGCCGCACACTAGCTGGTGGGCTACCCAGTCAGCACCACCACACCTCCAAAGTGTCTCCCGCTCCAGGGTGCCAGCCCCACACACCAGCACACCAGCAAAAGACACAGCTGGGCTTCGCAGCCAGCACACCCACAGCAATTGCAGCCCAATCACAACAGGAGGGTGCACACAACACACACAGGGGCTAACCTTGGAGCACCTGGCTTTGTGACCAGGGAGGAATGCACCACTGGACCCTGCAGGACACCTTGTACATAAGGCCACACTTTCAAGACCAGGAGACATAACTGAAATGCCTAATACATAGAAACAAACACAGAGCGTTAGGCAAAATGAGGAGAGAAAAGAATACTTTCCAAACGAAAGAATAAGACACAACCCGAGAAAATGAACAAAAGGAAATGCAGATGAGCAATTTACCAGATAAAGAGTTCAAAATAATTGTTACCTTTTCACCTACCTAACATGTGATCAGAGTCTTTCTTTTAAGACTTCTCTGAGACAGAAATTAATACACAGTGTAACTGAGAAATTACTAGTGGCTGTAGGCCTGTATTGAGAAGAATCCTGAATCCCATCTATATTCAGTGCAACAGAGTTTCATAAATTCTTTTCAGTCTTTGCTCTTAATGCCTGCAGGTGGAAGAGTGTCACTGGAGGGTACATTCATAGAGACTATATGATTAAAGCTTAAGATATTATTCTCAGAGCTTTGAAATAGGATGATTTTAGTTTCTAAGCCAGGATCTGTGAATTACTAATTCTGTGTCCTTTAGGCAAGCTAGTTGGACTCCTTGTCCCTTGGTTTCCTTATCCATTAAATCCAGTAATAATGCCTGCTGAAAACGTTGAGTCTAGGCACAAATGAGAGGAGTCAGGTAAGGAAAGCTTAGTGAAGTAACTTTATATGTGGTAAAGTTACTATATATAAAAATATATATATACAGTTGATGTTGTTTTTTTTGTCTACTGACCACTCAGCCACTATGTCTCCCTCTTCTGTGCTATCAGAGCACTTGAAACATAACATATATGCATCCCATTCTGCTGTGACTATACATCAAGGCATGGATTTCTATCCTTAAACTCTGAGCTTCTTTACAGTAGAGCTTGCATCTTATTCGCTATTATATTTCCAGCACCCATCTCAGTGTCAGCCATGTAGAAACACTCAATAAATCTTGAATAATTGACTAAATAAAATAACAAAGGAACAACTTACTATATTCTTGGATCAGGCTCAAACCCTCACTCTCTCACGGGATTTTCCCCATGATGCGTTTTATCCAAATGTACCTTTCTTCCATCTTAATGGCAGTACTTATTATAGATTTCATTGCAATATAAAATCAAAGGTATATACTTTTCATTTAAAGTCAAAAATTGAGGGGACAGAAACTTCACATATTCATCTTTGTACTTGTTTTTGTCTTACATAAAGCATACACTTAATGAGGGAGAAGGCATTGAAACAAATAAGTATTAGGCTAAACAGAATTACACATGTATTATAATAATAATATAGAAACAAAACAAAGTACTCTTAAATAACAGAAGAAGGGACTATTGATTTTGACTGGAGATCTTAGGGCAACTACACTGAATATTTAGCATTTGAAATAACTTTGAAGCAGGAGTACAGTTTTGCTAGCAGAAATGAGGAGAGATAATTCATTCTCTCATTCTCTTTGTTGAAATATATTATAAAACATCTTTATTTTTCAAGACATTTATTATGATTTATATTAAAAATATCTCCCTCCCGTGGATATGGGTTTATATTTGGATGAAGAAAGCAAGAAATGGATACATACCCTATTTCTTCTTCCAGCATCTTTCACAGAAGTAAATGTCATGGTAGGATAGTGTAGCATACAAGAACACAAATTCTTTTATGGTTTTATATTTCCCAATAATAGAAATATGGCCATTATTCAAATAGCAACAATTTCCTCAAAACAATGTTAGACAAATATTTGATTAACAATATTTTATTGAAATACAGTGTGCAGAATGGAAAATGTATGCATGAAATGTGTATAACTTCTTTAATTTTCACAATGTGAACACACCTGTGTACGAACCACTCACATCAAAATATCGAAAAATCGGGGCTTCCCTGGTGGCGCAGTGGTTGAGAGTCCGCCTGCCGATGCAGGGGACACGGGTTCGTGCCCCGGTCCGGGAAGATCCCACATGCTGCAGACCGGCTGGGCCCGTGAGCCATGGGCGCTGAGCCTGTGCGTCCGGAGCCTGTGCTCTGCAATGCGAGAGGCCACAACAGTGAGAGGCCTGCATACCGCAAAACAACAACAACAACAACAACAAAATATCGAAAAATCACCATGAAAATTAGAAAAAAATTTTGTGCTCCTTCCATGACATTGTGCCCCTAAAGAACCATTATTCTGAATTCTATAAGCAAAGATGAGTTTTTCTTGGTTTTGAAATTTACATAAATGAAATCATACAGTATGTGTTCTTGATTGTGTCTTCTTTCATTTGTGATTATAATTTGAAATTCATCTATGTTGTTGCATGTAGCAGTGATCTCTGCGATTTATCCATGCTGTTGCACATAGTAGAGATTTATTAATTTAGATTTGGTGTTGTACAAATAATGCTGCTTTACACAATTTTGTACATGTGTTTTGATGTAAAGTTATACACAAATACTTTGGATATATATGTAGGAGTGAAATTGCTATAAGATATGCATACGTTTAGCTTTACTATTTTTAAAGTGGTTGTGCAGTTTACAAACATACTAACAATAAATGTATTTTCAATCACACTATATCCTCACCAACACTTTGTATTCAGTTTTTTTCCTTTTAGTTTAAATAATTTGGGGGGAGGTGTATAGGTAAATAGTTGTGGTTATAAGTAGTAATGTTGAATATCTTAATATCTTCTATTGAAAAGCATTTTTAGTCATTTTCCCATTTTCTTATTACAGTCTGTCCTTTCTCATTGATCTGTAACAATCTTTTTATGCTAATGTATATGAATCTTTGGTCTGAGACATGTATTCTAAATATATTATTTTATTCTCTATTTTTTCATTTGCTTAATAGTAACATATTTTACAAACTCAAATTCTGAATTTAAGATCCATTTAATTAATATTTTCCTTCATTATTAATTTTTTCTCTTTTATTGTTTTTATCTTAAAGAAATAGTCATTTATCCCAAGGTAAGCAAAAGATATTCTATTATTTTTTCTGGAAAAATTATTTTATTTTTCCATTTAGGCCTACAGTTCAATCGAACTTGATTTTTTATATATGGCATAAGATAGGAGTCAAGGTTCATTTTTCCCTATCTGAATATTCAGTTGATCCAGCATAAACAGTGGCAATTATTGTTATAAGTGAAGTGGCTGTATAAGTAGATTTGTATCTGTACAAGTAGGTCTGACTCTTTATTCTGTCCTATCTGTCTGCTCTTTAATTCTTATTTCAACAACTTTTAATTGTCAAAAATTGGAAATAAGTTTCTATAACATATAGTGCAAGTCCTTCAACTTTGTTGTTCCTCACAAAAGTGTCTTCACTGTTCTTGCCATTTGCATTTCCATGCAAGTCTTAGATTCATTTTGTCAGTTTTCTCAGATGAAAAAAAAAAAAAGAAACCTCTAATAATTTTACTTTAAATTTCTTTGGATCCACAGATTAATTTTAAAAGAATGGACATTTTTACAATATTGAGTCTTTCAATTCATAAAAAGGATAAACTTTTAATTTATTTCATTTTTTAATGCTTCTCAGAAATGTATTTTAGTTTTCTGAGAAGTTTTACACATCTTAATTAGCTAATTCCAAACATATTTGATAATTTTAATACTATTACAAATGTGTTCCTTTATTTAATCTAATAACTTTTTTCTGATATATAGAAATGCAATTTAATTTTGTATATTGGCATTGTATCCAGTGATTGTGTTAAATTTACTTAATAGTTCTAATAGTTTACATGTATACTCTTGGGACTTTTTTAATGTAAACAATAATGCCTTGTATTAAGACAGTTTTATTTCTCCTTCTCTCTTTCTCATATCTGTCTTTGTCTTGCCAGAATAACATAAAATATAAATAGTGTTAACAAATAGACTTCTGAGCAAGATTCCACTATTCTATCTTTAGATATGGTACTTGCTATATATTTATGAAATGAAGGATGACTCTTACTATTCTTGGCTGCCTAGATGTTTTGTATGGCTTGTTTTTATTTTGTTTTCTTGAGCCATGATTGGGTGCTGAATTTTATCAAGTATATTTATGCATTAAATATAAATTTTCTCATTTAGTCTCCTAAGTAGTGAGGTGCATGATTGATTTTCAAACATTTAAATAGGCTTGCATCCTGACATCAGCTGTAGTTGACTTTTATTTGAGGTGTTTGTTCAAGTCCTGGCTGCCTTGGTAACTCAGTGAGATTGCTACAAACTCAAGGTTTCTGCTTTCTGATGGCCAAAAGTGCGAGGAGAAAAAAATGCCTGCAAATATACAGGTGACCTCAATATGTTTTGCTCTTAAATCTTGGTCTGAGTACTGACTACTCTTCAGTGCCTTCAAACACATATTTTCGCTTGTTTGGGTTTTTGGGGTTTTTTTTTCCCCCATCTCTTTATTTTTTCTTTCTTAAAAAAAATTATCTAGCATTTGTGGTCTGATTATATCTACACTGTCAAAGTTGGAAGCAAAATCTTCAATAATTTATTTTCATTGTGAATTCTTGAGATCAGGGAATTAAAATGTCCCAAATTTAATTTGTGACATGCCCAGTGACAACGTAAGATATGTTTTGTTCTTATCCATCCCAGAATTTTAAATTTTCTTAAGGGCCCAATCATGTAGAAGCATGTGGCACAAAAATCTTTATACTCAGACAGAATAAAGGGAAAGATAAACTTCTCAGAGTCCAGGAAACTCTGCATTAAACCTGCATTCTATAAAATTACCTCTTTTGGAAATATTTAGCATAGAAACAGATCCACATTTTAGGAGAAATATTATGTGCTGGTCTTCCTAGAAAGTGTCTATGAGTGGTTCTGAATCAAGAGAATAGCCAGCCATTGTAGAGTGTCATTATTTGCCGATTTCAGAAATAACAGCATTTACTTTAACTTATTTTGGGGTGTCCTTTTACACTTTTGGTATACTGGTTATGATATAAGGCAAAGCACAAGAGTCTTTTGTGATCATGGTTAAGTGCAGAATGTAAATACACTATCATATTTGCATAAGAGTTTGAGCACAAACACAGAATCTGAAACTGATAGAAATCATGTTGATCTTTAGTCCCTCACATTACATTCATATTAATAATGAATGTGACAAGAGCATCATAAATATGCAAAAGAGTAACACATCAGCCTAAACATCACCAGTAATTTGTAGACTTACACTCATAAGAAACCACTAATGGAATATAGTGCATTTTCTTTTCTATGAATAGTCAAATGTCATGCATAATGTAACAGTGCGATTGCTAATAGCAGACTCAGGCACGATCCTTTAAACTTGTTATTATGGGCAGTACGAACTGATCTTTGAAGTGACCTATAGTAAAATACTTCTCTGCCTTTACCCTATCCTGATTGTTCAGTTATCCTTTCCCAGAGCTTGTATTTTATAGGAAGCACAAAAATGATTACCTTGATATCGGGTGGGGGGAAGTACTTAACATCCTCTAACAAATATAGAAGAATGGTGAACAGTGAATAACAAATCAAAGTTAAAGGTCGGTGAACCATCTGCTCTGCCTTTTTAATGTCAGTATTGAAACATTCTGTCATAGTATCCATTATCACATTATACCCTCATGGTATGTATTTTCAAAACAGCCTTTGTTTATGTAAAATCTCTTACAGAAATGGTAATACTGAAGTCATCTGCAAATAAGTCGGAGCAGAGTCTTAGTTGTTGGAGCTCACAGGATAACTAACAGCACCTAAAACTAGGATAAGTATTGGAAACTCCAGGAAAATGCTGACTTATAAAGGAATCCTGCTTGATATAAATATCCTGGGGATTTCTGTTTAGTCACAGGTTATATTAGGTTAGATAATAGTGGATAAACTAAATGATCCTAGTATTTTAGCTCTATTTGGACCCCCTAAAAATTCTTGAGTTCTTAGTTATAGAGTACCATTCTGTACTCTATTCTCAAGGCTAAGCAGAGTATGTCTAGCATCTATTTGGTCTTGTTATAAAAGTACTATAGAAGAAGCTATTAAGTTGCAGAGGTTCCCCAACCTAGGATTTTTTAATACTTTGTATGAGAGATTAATAATACTTTATTATATGGTTTTATGGCACAATATAAAATGTTACTTTTAATACAGGCAATTAGTGAAAGCTCTTAATGTGTATTATCAGAAATCATTGATGAATTTGAAATTCTATCATATATATTTATAAAATAGTTTCACAAATATTTATTAAAATATTAAATACATATTTTTTAGTATTTGAAGAGATAAAGCCTCTAATGTAGTCTACTTAAATTATATGAAAATATGCAAAATCTCATCTTTGGATTAGATGTATCATTAAGATATATTCATGTAATACATTGATATTGAATCAGAAAGCCACACCCCACTCCCAGGGATTTTCTGCATGCCATGACTGACAGAATCTAAGGTGAAGTCAAGCCACCGAGTTGTAAACTGAGCTTACTAAAAGAGCTGTCTCAGACTGGGAGCCCCTCATCAGTTCTGCCAGTACCTTTGTTGATACTGTCGTGCAGCCACAATTCTTCCTCTCCCCAGTTAATGCTCCCTTTATTTTTCTTGATATAGATTACAATAATAATATTTAATTAGCTTATTGTATGCTAATCTTCATCTCAGAGTCTGCTTCCTGGTTAACTCATCTGATTGTAAGTCCTTTGCTGCATATTCTCTGAGAAGCAAGTATCAAAACAAACATGCAAGGCTTTTTATCACACTCAGTGCTTGTGAGAACAAATGGAGAGAGATCTTGGAGAAGCTTGGATAGTCATCAGACCTTGAAGGAAGTCTTACTGTATAGTATAATGTTCAGTGTAGTCTTACTGAATAGTATAATGTTTGACAAACTCACTGGAGATTCTTAAATCAAAGTCAGCCCTCCAAGGAATCCTGTGCCTCTCAGGAATTGGCTGGCTTTAATATCCCTGCTCTAAGAGGTATACAGTGTCCCCAGTATCCTTGGGATATTGGTTCCAGGACCTACCATGGATACTAAAACCTGCAGATGTTTTCTACATCTGTGACTCTATTTCAGTTTTGTAAATAAGTTCATTTGTACCATTTTTTTAGATTCCACGTATAAATGATATCATACGATATTTGTCTTTCTCTGTCTGACTTACTTCACTCAGTATGACAATCTCTAGGTCCATCCATGTTGCTGCAAATGGCATTATTTCATTCTTTTTTATGGCCAAGTAATATTCCATTATATATATGTGCCACATCTCCTTTATCCACTCCTCTGTCGATGGACATTTAAGTTGCTTACTGGGGGTGGGGAAGAGGGAGGAGGGATAAATTGGGAGATTGGGATTGACATACACACACTACTACATAGGAAATAGATAACTAATAAGAACCTACTGTATAGCACAGCGAACTCTACTCAATACTGTATGATAACCTGTATGGGAAAAGAATCTAAAAAAGAGTGATATATGTGTATGTATAACTGATTCACATTGCTGTACAGCAGAAACTAACACAACATTGTAAATCAACTATACTCCAATAAAAGTTTTTTTAAAAAGAAAAAAATAAAACCTTTAGATGCTCAAGTCCTGTAGTCGATCCCCCTTATCTGCAGTTCTGCGTCCTCAATTCAACCCGAGGATTGTGTAGTATGACTTACTGGAAAAAAAAAATCCATGTATATGTGGACCCATGCAGTTCAAACCCATGTTGTTTAGGGGTCAACTATGTATTCCTTAACTTGGTTAATTCTCACAATAAACCTGCGAGGTAAATGTTCACACACCTCGTTTTACTGATGAGAAGCTATTTCACTGGAATGTTAACTGCCTAAACTTACCCAACCTGTGAGTTACACAGCAGTGTTAACCAAGACAATCTGGTCCCAGGGTTTGTGCTCCTAAGAACCACACTGTAATCACACTGAGCCACTCCATGGGCAGGAATTCCTTGAAGCAAATGAGACTAGGTCACCCAAATCAGTACCCTTCTTTCCCCCCACAATTATATATTGTAAGTCTTTCTTCCAGCCTTCCCGTAATGAAACATAAGACCATTGTCAGAATGTACACAGACAAAAAGGAAATTCTAAAACTTTCTAGATTATTAAACACGGGCTATGAATGAGTAGATAATCAAATACCATTAATGGTTCATACCAATTACCATTTTATTTCTGGATGCATGGTTGGAATAGACAAACTCAATAATGGCAGAATTCCTACTTTAGGTCCCTGAACCATCTCATGAGGAAAATGAATTAGGAAAGACTAAGTGGGAGCCTCTGAAAGTTCTCTGCTTTACCAGCATACGATAAATAAAGAAAAATATCACTTTGTCCCTGAGAGAACTGGAATAATTACTTCTATCATCAGAGATTTTAAATACACTGTATTTGGGAAGAAAAAAAATGAGTGATTAGGAAGAGAGAGATAACCCTGAAAGTAAGTTTAAATGTTGAATCAACTGAATAATTATCCAGAATATACTGTTTAACCTAAAAGAATGTTTTGTTGTTGTTTGTTTCAAGCCAGAAACTACTCATCTTTATTTGGAAAGCTCAAGTATTTCACCAACCTTGCTTTGACCTTTTTAATTCCCACCCCCAACCCGTACCAAGCTGAAACTGGAGCTTCTAGCTTAAGGAGCTGAGATAGAGAAAAGAAAAAGAAATTTGTTGCAACACTTTATTTTTGCTTTAAGCAATAATTCCTCTACACCTCCCTATCTTATCTCTCTAGCTCTATCTCTAGATGTATTTATATAGAGATATAATAGAACTGTTCTAAGTACTTCTATAAGTATTAACTGATTTAATCCTCATGAAATCCTCATGATATCCCAATCGAGCAGAAACTGTTATTAATCACATTTTCACCTGAGAAAACCAAGTCCAAGGGCTACTAAGTAAATTGCCCCAAAGTTCACAGTTAATAAAGAAAATGAAACAAGGTTTTGCATTCAAGGAATTAACTCAGGAGCCTGTGCAGGCACTTAATAGGCAGTTAAGACATGTCTGTTTTAAATCTTATGGAAATATGAGTAAATTAGTCAATTTAATGAGAGCTTAGAGGCCAGTAAGTATGAAAAATGTTTTATTAAGAACTGAGGCAGAGTTTAAGGATTTACCACTTTTTTTCTTAGAAATAACAGGTCTATTTGACATCAATATGCACAAATTGTATACACATAGATTTATTTGCATTCATATATATTTGTATATTATTCAAAGACATAATTAACTTTATTGGTAAATAATTTAAGGTACTAGTTCGATACCATTGGGCATCAATTACAATTCTACAAGTATCTAGCACAGATTTACAGTCACAATTAATGGCATGTCAAATTGTTGGAAGAAAGTATTGATGTTCAATAATAAAGCAATCAGATTCTCAGAAGGCCAGATAGTTTGAACATCTTTCAAAAAGTGTCATTTATGTAAGATTACATTCAAAATGTTCTCATATTTCAAAAAGAAATGGTGGAAGTATCAAAGTAAGTGTATTTATCTCTGTGGCTGTGTTTTATGGCACAAGAAAAATATAGACTAAAGGTGAATATTCAAGTCTATCATCTGAATCTTTGGCTACATGTTCCCAAATATTCAGAAACATTTGGTTTGTTATTATATGGTGATACAATAGTGTAATAATAATTTTCCCCTATGTACTGTGGTGTCATTTGATACAATCTTATGGTAGCAAGCTGACTTCTAAGATTTCCCCCAGTGAACCCTGCCTCCTGAGATGTTATGCTTGTGTAATCCTCTTCTTCTGACTGTGGGTTGGACTTAGTCACTTAATTTTAACCACTATAATATGATAAAAACGATGAGATGTCACTCATGTGATTAGCTTACAAAAGATTGTGACTTCTGTTTTTCCAGTATACTCTCCCTTTCTGTCTGGCTTTGATGGAGCAATCTGCCATGTTGAAAAAGCCAAGTAGCAAGGAACCGAGAGTGCGCACTAGTGAGTGAGGAACTAAGCTTCTCAATCCAACAACCCTCAACTAACTGAACCAGCCAACAACCACACATGTGAGTATGAGAGCAGATTATTATTCCCCAGTAGAACCTTCAGTGCTTCACCATACAATGATCACAGTCTTATGAAAGACTCTGAAGTAGAAGGCCCAGCTAAGCTGGGCATGTATTCCTGACCCACATAGACTGAGAGATAATAAATATGTGTTGTTTTTATTGTTTTATTGTGGCAAAATATACATAATGTTTATCATTTTAACCATTTGTAATTGTACAGTTGAGTAAGTAGCCTTATATATATTAGCAATATTATGCAACTATTACCACTATTTCTATTCAAAACTTTTTCATCATCATCCAAAAGAGTTTGTACCCATTAACAGTAACACCCCTTACCCCTGAGCCCAAGTAACCACTATTCTTTCTGACTCTAGGGATTTGCCTATTCTGTGCACCTCATGTAAGTAAAATCATAAAAATTTGTCCTTCTATGTCTGGCTTATTTCACTAAGCACAATGATTACAAGGTCCATGTTGTAGCATACATCAAAATTTCATTCCTTTTTATGGTTGAATAATATTGCAATGAAGCATATACCACATTTTGTTTATCCATTCATCTGAAGACGGACAGTGGGTAGTTTCCATCTTTTGGCTATTGTGAATAATGCTGCTATGAAAATTTGTTGAGTCCCTACTTTCAGTTATTTTAGATCCATACCTTGGAGTAGAATTGCTGGGTCATATGGTACTTCTATGTTTAATCTTTTGAGAAACTGCCGAAATATTCTACAGTGGCTCCACCATTTTACAATCTCTACAACAATGCATGAGTGTTCCATTTTCTCCACGTCCTCACCAACACTTGTTATTTTCTGGTGCTTTTATTTATTTATTTATTTTTATTATTTAGCCATTCTATTAGGTTTGAAGTGGTATCTCATTGTGGTTTGGGTTTGAAGTTCTCTAATAACTACTGATGTGTCTTTTCATGAGCAATTGGTCATTTGTATATTTTCTTTGAAGAAATAGCTCTTCAAGTCCATTGTCCATTTTTTATTTGGGTTGTTTGCCTATTGTTGTTGAGTTTTAGGGGTTCTTTATATATCCTGGATATTAGTTTTACACTTAATTTGAAAATATCTTCTCTCATTCATTAGGTTGTCTTTTTGCTTTCTTGATACATAAATGTTCTTAATTTTAACAAAGTTCATTCTATTATTTTTCTTTTGTTGCCTATGCTTTGGTGCCGGTGTCATGTCTATGATGTCGTTAACAAATTCAGTATCATGGAGATTTTCTCCAATGTTTTCTTCTAATGGTTTTAGTGTTTTAGCTCTTGAGTTTAGGTTTTTGATCCATCTTTAGTTAATTTTCATATATAGTATGCGTAAGGTCCAAATTTATACTTTTGCATGTAGATGTTCAGTTTTCCCAGAACCATTTCTTAAAAGGACTCTTCTTCCCCAATGAATAGTCTTGATACTCTTGTCAAAAATCAACTCATGATTTTGTGAAGATTTATTTCTGGGGTCTCTATTCTATTCCTTAGGTTTATGTGTCTGTCATGCTAGTACCACACTTTTTAAACTATTGTAGTTTTCTAGTAAGTTTTGAAATTGTAAAGTGAGTTCTTCAATGTCCTTCCTCGTTTTCAAGATGGTTTTATCTAGTCAAGGCCCGTGGGACTCCATATGTATTTGGGGACTGGGTTTTCCGAATTTATTTTTGCAAAAAAAGAATGTAAGAAGTTTGATAGAGGTTATGTTAAACCTGTAAATTGTTTGGTGCATTAACTCTTCCAATCCGTGAACACAGTGTCTTTCCATTTATTAGGTCTTCTTCAACTTCTTTCAGCAGTATTTTCTAGTTGCAGCATACAAGTCTTTCACCTCCTTGGTTATATTTATTTCTAATTATTTAATTCTTTCAGGTGCTAATGTAATATAATTTCTTTCTTAATCTCCATTTTGGATTATTTATTGCTGGTGTATGTGAACACAAATGACTTTTGTATGTTGATCTTTTACCCTGCAACTTTGCTGAATATTTTTATTAGCTCTATTAGCTTTCTTATGAATTTTTTGGGGGGGATTTTCTATATATAAAATCATGTCATCTATGAGTAGAGATAATTTTTTCATCTTCCTTTTTAATTTGGATACCATGTATTTTTTTTTCTTGTCTAAAAATTCTGGCTAAAACTTCCAATACAATGTTGAATTGCAGTGGTGAAATGGGCATCTGTGTTCATGACCATAGTGGGGAAGTTTTCAGTCTTTCAACATTGTATATGATGTTAGTTGTGGGTTTTTCATAAACAACTTTTATCATGTTGAGGAATTTTACCTCTATGCTCAGTACTCTGAGAGTTTTTATTATGAAAGCATGTTACATTTTCTCAAAAGCCTTTTCTGAGTCAGTTTAAATAATCATGTAGTTTTTCCCCCTACTTTTATTAATACAATGTATTACCTTGATTTTTCTTGTGCTGACCACTCTTGCATGTCCTAGGATAAATCCCATTTGATCATGGTTAATAATCTTATTAATATAGTTTTGGATTTTATTTGCTAAATTTTGTAGAAGATTTTGCATCTATATTCATAAGGTATATTGTTCTATACTTTTATTTTCTCATGATATTTTTATCTGGTTTTGGTATCAGAGTAATGCTGGCATAGTAGAATGATTTAGGAAGTGTTGCTGCCTCTTAAATTTTTTGGAAAGTATAAGAATGACTGGTGTTAATAATTAGTTAAATGTTTAGTAGAATTCACTGGTAAAGCCATCTGCTCCAGGACTTTTCTTTGCAGGGAGAATTTTGATTACTGATTCAATCTCTTGCTGTAGGTCAATTGAGATTTTCTATTTTTTTCTTGAGTGTAAAGTTAAATTATTGATTTAAGATCTTTCTTCTTTTTTAAAGTAGACATTTATAGCTATACATTTTCCTCTGAGTTCTGCTTTCACTGCATCCATACATTTTGGTATACTGAATTTTTATTCCAACTGGAATTTATCCCAGGTATGTAAGGCTGGTTTAATAGTCAGAAATGAATTAAGGTAATCCATCACATCAACAGACTAAAATAGAAAACTCATGATCATTGATATGAGTTTGGCATCAATTGATGCCAGAGAACATTTGACAAAACAACACCCATTCGTGATAAAAATTCACACTAACTAGAAATTCAAACTAAGCAGAAATAGAAACTTCCTCAACCTGCTAAAGAATAATTACAAAAAACCTACAGCTAACATCATACTTAATAGTGGGAAACATGAAGCTTTCCCACTGACTCAGGTACACAGCAGGATTGTACCTTCTCACCACTCAGTGTGAACATCTACTAGAATTCTAGACAAAATTCTACTAGAATTCTGGCTAATGCAGTAAGGGAAGAAAAGGAAATAAAATGTGTACAAAGTGGGAAGAAAAAATAAAACTGTCTTTGTTCACAGATGACGTGTTCACCTATGTAGAAAAGTCCAAAAGAATCAATAAAAAAACTTCAGGAACTAGTAAGTGATTACAACAAGGTTATAGAATACAAGGTTAATATACAAAAATAAATCACTTTCTTATATACCAACAATGAACAAGTAGAATTTGAAATTAAAAACAGAGTATCATTTACATTGGCACCCCCTAAAATGAAATATTTATACATAAATCTAACAAAATATGTACAAAATCTATATGAGGAAAACTACAAACTCAGATGAATTAATTTAAAAAAGAACTATATATATGCAGAGATAATCCATGTTCATCGATAGGAAGACACAATATTGTCAAGATGTCAGTTTTTCCCAACTTGATCTATACATTCAGTGGACTCTCCATCAATATCACAGCAAATTATTTTATGGATATCAACATACTGATTCTAAAGCTTATGTGGAGAGGAAGAAGACACAGAATATTCAACACAACATTGAAGGAGAAGAATAAAGTTGAGGACTGGCACTGTCCAGTTTCAAGACTTGCTATAAAGCAAAAGAACTCAGGATAGTATGGTATTGGTGAAAGATTAGACAAATAGATCAATGAAACAATAGAGATTTAAGAAATATATCAGGGCTTCCCTGGTGGTGCAGTGGTTGAGAGTCTGCCTGCTGATGCAGGGGACACTGGTTCATGCCCCGGTCTGGGAAGATCCCACATGCCGCGGAGCGGCTGGGCCCGTGAGCCATGGCCGCTGAGCCTGCGCATCCGGAGCCTGTGCTCCGCAACGGGAGAGGCCACAACAGTGAGAGGCCCACGTACCGCAAAAAAAAAAAAAAAAAAAAGAAATAGATCAATATAAATATAGCCAACTCATCTTTGACAAAGGAGCAAAGGTAATAAAATAAATAAAATATATTTCGACAAGTGATGTTAGAACTGAAAATATACATACAAAAATAAATTAGACAAGGGGCTTCCCTGGTGGCGCAGTGGTTGAGAGTCTGCCTGCCGATGCAGGGCATACAGGTTCATGCCCCGGTTTGGGAAGATCCCACATGCTGCGGATTGGCTGGGCCTGTGAGCCATGGCTGCTGAGCCTGCGCATCCGGAGCATGTGCTCTGCAACAGGAGAGGCCACAGCAGTGAGAGGCCCGTGTACTGCAAACAAAAAAACAAATAAATACATACATAAATTAGGAAAAAACCTTACACTCCACAAAAATTTATTAAAAATGGATTTGAGACATATATGTAAAACACAAAACTAAGAGGATAACATAGGAGAATACCTAGATGACCTTAGGTATGCCAGTGCCTTTTTAGGTAGAACAATAAGGCATGATTCATGGAAGAAATAACTGATAAGCTGGATTTCATTACAGTTAAAAACTTCTGCTCCGAAAAAGACACTATCAAAAAAAAAGAGAGAGAAAAAAGCCACACACTTGGAGAAAATATTGCAGAAGACACATCTGATAAATGACTGTTATCCAAAATATACAAAAAACTCTTAAAATTCAACAATAAGAAAATAACCTGATTTTAAAATGTGTGCCAAACCCCTTAATAGACATCTCACCAAAGAAAATATGCAGGTAGCAAATAAGCATACGAAAATATGTTCCACACCATATGTCATCAGGGAAATGCAAATGAAAACAAGATACCACTATATATATACTAGAATGGCCAAAATCCAGAACACTGACAACACCAAATGATGGTGAGGATGTGGAGCAACAGAAACTCTCATTCATTACTGGTGGAAATGCAAAATGGTACAAGCACTTTGGGAGACATTTTGGCAGTTTCTCACAAAATAGAACATACTCTTATGATATGATCCAGCAATTGTGCTCCTTGGTATTTATGCAAAGGTATTGAAAACCTATGTCCACACAAAAACCTGCATGTGGAGGTTTATAGCAGCTTTATTTGTACTTGCCCAAACTTGGAAGCTATGAAGATGTTCTTCAGTAGGTGAATGGGTAAGTAAACTGTAGTACACCTAGACAGTGGAATATTATTCAGCACTAAAAACAAATGAGTTGTCAAGCCATGAAAAGACAAAGGGGAACCCTAAATGTATATTGCTACATGAAAGAAGCCTATTTTAAAGACTATATACTGTATAACTCCACCTATATGACATACTGGAAAAGGCAAAACTATGGAGACAGAAAAAAGATCAGTGTTTTTCAGGGGTTTGGGGGTACAGAGGGATGAATAGGGAAGACACAGGGGATTTTTAGGGCAGTGAAACTATTCTGTATGGTACTATATTGTTGGATACATGTCATGATACATTTGTCCAAATCCACAGAAACAGAATGCACACTACCAGGGGTGAATTCTGATGTACGTTATGGACTTTGGCTGATTATGATATGTCGACGAAGGTTCATTAGTTGTAACAAATGTAACACCCTGGTGGGGGATGTTGATAATGGGCATGGCTATGCATATACGTGGGCAGGTGTGCATTGGAAATCTCTGTACCTTCCCCTCAATTTTGCTGTGAACCTTAAACTGCTCTAAAAAACCAAGAATCTTAATTTAGAAAAAGAAAATAACCCTAAAATATTTACATAAATGATTGTTTGGGTTTACTTTAATGTTATCTTATTTGTCGAGAAATCTTGGTCTGGTCACTTTCATTCCCCTATAGTCAATTTTGTTATTTTAAAACTTTTCAGATTTATTTGCAACCTACAAGCAACCCACATGTAGTACTCTTAGTCAATGCATGTGTCATCATAGTTCTTAGATATAAATTACAGAAATGAATTCCAATTACTATAATTAAAAACTGGATTATTAGAAGCATAACATACAGCTCAGAGAATCTATGGAAAACCTATTAAAATAAGCACCTAGAAAGTGGAAGGGAAGAGAGAAAAACTGAGAACACAGTGATATCTCCCAAAGTCCTCCAGAACAGCACAGTTTATGATGGGGCACAAAAGATTGACTGACACAGCTGGATAACCACCCTCATTCAGTACTTAATGCAGCACTGATGGGCTTTTTGATTCCAGTGTCATGTCTTCAGGGTACTCCGGATTCTGGTAGTCAAAGCCACGATTGGTAGAATGAATCTTAAACTGTCACTGCTGTTTTGGGTTATTAACACCAGAGTCAGAGTCGGATATTTACTACAGGCTCACCGTTCCAAGTGATACCATGTGACTGGCTTAGTTTTAATCACATACTGCTGAATTGGATGCCAAGGTCTGAAGGAAATATAGAAAAGGTTGTCCAGTAGGACAACATCGCTAGCAAAAATTCCCAATATAGTTTACCACTTTGGCTACCCAACACCCATATATGCTTCTTTGCCTAATTAAAACTGTTTATACCTAATTGAATGCAACCATTCTGCATTTTGCCCGAAACACATTCACCCATCCACAAGGTATTGTAAGTTACTGCCTCTAGTTCTGTTCTATCAACTCAATATTCTTCATATCATAAAATTAAGCATCACAGCATATCTTATATAGCAAGGTCAGTGAATATTCAGGAATAAGGCAAAAATAGTTAAACTGTATAAGTATTCACAGGCTATAGCAATAAAGAAAATTAGGTAGAGACTACAGTCTTCATTTCTACAAGTCATACACCAATAATTTCATGGTGAATTGAGTTTCTTAATTACCATTAATTTACCCAAAGTCACAGGTAGTAAGTAGTAGGATCAGATTCCAGACCAGGTGGTCAAGTTTCAGAGTCCATGCTGTTAATCTGTAGGCATTATTACTTCTCAGTCCTACTAGCTTTCAGTCCTTTTTCTGGTTTCTGTAATAAATAGTTTTCAGGTGCTTATTTGTCTCAAGATCTTTAAGATGAAGTTTTCCAGTCTTCATTCTTCTTTGAAATTTTCTAATGTCTCATATTCCTTCTAATTTATCCCTTGTATTTACTGAAATTCAGTGTGCAACACCATATTTAGATCTTATGTTTAGAGACTGACAGAGCAAGTGATGTTCCCCTGCATCATTATTGTTCCTCTTAGAGCCTTCTCACCCTTTCCCATGATTTTCCCCTTTGCTTTCTCCTCAGTGAGAAATAGTCAGTGTTGTTTCTCTTACAGACTTCCTGTCCAAAGTAAGCCTGTCAGGCAGCCTAAATCAGCCACACACTTGACCCTGGGTCAACTCTCTTGTTCTTACACTACTTTATTCTTCCTAGTGGAACCATTTCTCCTGAGCTAAGCTTCCTCAAATATAATAGAGGTAAACAATTTTGGCCTGAGACTTAGGTGTGGACATTTTTTTTCAGTCATTTGGAATGTTGTAGTTTTTTAAGTCACTGAGTATCTCTCTTAGATACTTTTCCACATCATGTAGCCTAATTTATCATAAAGATTTATTCGAGTGTAGCCCTAAATTTTTATAAAACGTAAGAATTTGCTTAAGATGTACTCCATGCACATATTTTATTGGAAGCATAAGGGAAGAGTGGAAGGAAGGCATTCAAGAATAAGGTTCAAGTTTACTAGATCCCTTGTTTTGTCCAATTAACTCTCAACTATTTCTTCATTGCTATCCCTAATGGGTATGTGGAGGATAAGAGTACTTTGAGTTTCTCAAGAAAACATGCATACATAATAGGAGACATTACAAGAGTAACCGTTTTTGACCTGATTTAATTAGAGTGATTCTAGAATCTCATAAGTATAATGCCAATTATTACTTTTAGATGTACTTTATCATGTTGGTAATACTGTCATTCACATCTAATTTGTAATGAAATGTTTAAATAAAGAAATTTTAAAAATATTTTCTTTAAAGGAATTCCCTGGCCGTCTAGTGGTTAGGACTCCACACTTTCACTGCCAAGGGTGTTGGTTTGATCCCTGGTCAGGGAACTAAGATCCCACAAGCCTTGCAGAAGGGCCAAAAAAATAAAAAATAAAAAATAAATTAAAAAAATAAAAATATTTTCTTTCAAATTTCCCTTTTGGTTGATTCTGTTCCCCCCTTTCTTTTTCACCCTCAGTTCTCAAGGCTTAAAGTTTCCTCCTTAATATTTTTCACATCTGAACTTCCTTTTAATCTTACTAGAGCAGGCCTTTATCATCTCTTGACTGTACCATTTTAGTGGTTTCCTGTGAGATAGATTATTAATACCACAAAAATGGAGACTGGGTCTCTGGTTCTCCTTCATATCCTATGTATACTAAGAACAATGCCTGAGTATAGTAAGACTTTTAAAATGTATCATAAACTGATGAATAAGTGAATGAATAATGAAGATGAATTTCCTAATTCATTCTCCCCTTCTCTCCAATAAATGCCCAATGAATAATCAGACTAATCAACTGCTTGTATGACAGCACTTTTCTGCATATATAAATATACACATATATATATGTTTGTATGTTATGTATTGATCACAATTTTTCTTAGAATAAATTACTTTTCTTCCAATTGTTTGAAAACTCATTGATTTAAAAAAAAATTATCTAGGAAATTAATTTCACCAGACTTACTAAATTTTTCTCTTCATGGTGATAGTGGATCACAATATCAGAAAAAGTAAAGATCCCATGTTCAAAGAATACAGAAGGTGGCAAAATATGCAAATATTTAGATTAATGGTTACTACTGGTGTTCAGAAAATTATCTTCAGGATATTGCAAAAATCCTGGGATATCACTATTGCTTTCATCAGTCAGATTTCCTCTCCCATGTTGTTTTCGGATTTGTCTAAATGAAAGCTTTCCTCTTTTATTTTCTTTTCTCTGTGTTCCATCATTGTTGAATGCTACATGTGAGAAAGGTGGTAGAATTCAAGTGCAGTTTTAAGACAGACAAGTATAGTGGTTAAGAGCATGCACTTTGGAGTCAGACCACATGAGCTTGAATTCTTGCTGGGCAACTTTGGTACTTTTCTTTTCTTTTTTTTTTTAAATAAGATGTTGGGGGTAGGAGTTTATTAATTAATTAGTTTAGTTTTGCTGTGTTGGGACTTCGTTTCTGTGCGAGGGCTTTCTCTAGTTGTGGCAAGCGGGGGCCACTCTTCATCGTCATGCACGGGCCTCTCACTATCGTGGCCTCTCTTGTGGTGCACAGGCTCCAGATGCTCAGGCTCAGTAGTTGTGGCTCACGGGCCTAGATGCTCCGCAGCATGTGGGATCCTCCCAGACCAGGGCTCAAACCTGTGTCCCCTGCATTAGGCAGATTCTCAACCACTGCACCACCAGGGAAGCCCTGGTACTTTTCTTAATCTCCATGTACCTCAGTTTCCTTATCTGTGTAATATGAATATCACAGCACTTATTTTGTGGAGATGATGTGAGGATTAAATAGGTGCTGGTCACATGGATGATTCTCACACATTTTATCATCACTTGTTTTTTCACTTTAACCTTGGTTTCGTCTTCATATGCAGAATGAAATTAGTAATTAAATAAGTAACCCACGAAATATAGTAAAATTAAGAGGAAAGATTGCACTTTTAAAAATGTTTCAACATAAACCTTTTTTTATGTATAAAGTATCCAAATTATCACCTAAATGTGCAGTGTTCTTTCTTAGCAATAACTGTATAGAACATAACTCTCTAATTCTAGTGATTCTACTTTATTTCAATCAACTTACATTAAAAAACACTATTCAATATAAGTAATATTTAATTAAAGTATGAGTTTAATGTAAGTATAGAATGCTAGTATGCACATTCCTATATGTACACACTGCTAAAAAAACCCGAAAATCTTCAAACCATGGGTCTAGGTTTCATTAAATAAGTTCAGCAGTTGCTTCTTTTTTTCACTATAGTGTAGCATCACATTGTGTGACTGGGGCTTCAGTGCTTCATGATAATTGGCCTCCTGTTCCTCTGACTCACAGTTTGATGTTGTATACTGGAGATAATTGGGCAGATAGGCCTTGAAAGAATTTTCTCTCACTGCTTTTGGTCTATTTTTCACTGACCAACAATGCTAATCATATTTTGTTCTTCATATACAAAGGGAAAGGAAAAAGAGCACACTGAAATGCCAAGACCAAAATATTCCTTGCTCTTGATGTCAAAAATCTATTTGAAGGTAGTCTACAAAGAGGAAAAATCTCAATAGGCAGCAACTTTATGTTTGCTTATATACTATTCAACTGGAAGTAAGTTCCAGTGAGAAAATTCAAGCATCTTGCTTCCTCTATGCATTATTCATTGTAAATCAGCAAACATCTGCCCTAGTCTTCCAAATGTAGGTTCCAGGGCCCCAGTGGACATAATAGCCCAGAATTTAGATATTCACTTTTTCCAATATTTGATGAAATTTAAGATGATTGGGCTTTGGGCAGTGACCTTTACTTTAAAGTGAGTGTACCATGTAATGCCATGTTATTATCGTTATTTTCTTCCATCTAAATCAGTTTCTTCTATGTTGTTTGAGACAAAAGTAAAAGTAGAAATATTTTTGATAGATTAAAGCAAAATAATATAATTTTTTATGGAATTGTTCAATGCCGTTCTACTCGTAGAGGCAGAAAATGGGTTGATTCTATTAACTATAAATTACATTTTTATATAGTAAGTCCTAATAATGAGAGTACTATATTGTTCACATCTAATTTTTGTTCATAAATCATATAAAGAATGCAATGCATATATTTTAATGTATTATATTATTAGGAAAAAATTTATAGAATATTAGTGAACATACTTAGCTATCAGATTTACTTTTGATGAGTCAAAAGAAAGATCAATGAAATTTCTGCAAGTTAATACAAATCCCTATAAATAAAGTGTCAGGTAAGAGTTATGCTGGTTTACTCTATTTCATGTTGGTTTTGGTAAGATATGTTAACACAGTCAAGGACTGATTAAATGACACCAGTTCTGTCTGGCTGGAGGAAGGCAAAGCTGTTCTCATAACAGAATAATAATTCAGTTCCTTTTTCTGAAATCCAAAGAACTATTCAAACTGAGTATAAAAATGGAACATAATCTTGAAGTTATCCTAAAAAACTAATAATGTGCATGTCATCTAAAAACTGAAAACCATAACATGACTTAATAAATCATATCACCTACTGACTACCCAACAGTGGGCTGTGTCAGGTTAAGATGAAAAGATTATGTTTCAAACTTATAGAAGGAAAAACATAAAAATGGGAAGGGATGACCAGGGAAGTTTTTTCCTAATGCTCTTATCCAACTTAACAAAATTTATTAAACCACAGTTTGGGGGAAATTTTATTTATATATTTCTATCAGACAGGCAATATTTTATTGAAAGCACACAAGTTACATTAAACTTTTCTTGGCTTTATATTTCTCTACTTAAAAAGTAAATTAGAAAATTATTTTTTTACATATTCTAGAAATGCCATTCATTTGCATTACTTTCTGTCATTTCTGTCTATATGGACTGGTTTTACTAATGATAGAAATAGTAGTAAAAATGATTTACATTTATTATGGATTTACCACTTGCCATGCTCTGTGTCAGGCACTCTACATTCACTTCATGTTATGTTTCCTTATGAGGAAGGTAATATCTCCATTCTCCACATAAACACATGGCTGAATTATAGCTCTGCCTATATAGTCTTCCAGGGACATATAAGGAAGAGGTGACATTTCTTGCAAGGCATTCTAGAGGAAGGCAATAATACTGAACTGTAGTATTGAAATCTTCTCAATACCCACCTTAAAAAGCATTTTCCCAGATCATATTTGGTAATACATAGGATAAGGGTTGTCTTGGAGGATTCAGCTTTATTTTTCAACAAAATATCAGGTTGGCTTCATTAGGCAATAGCAAGTGTCTCGGCTTGTCACCTTTAATCCTTCCTGCTGCCGATGCCCTAGCCCAGAACTTAATTCCTTATTTGAATTTTCCTTTATATATATCTCTCCAACCTCTCCCCACTCTAATCCAATCCTTCCTTATTTGGACTTTCTAAATTGTAAAGCCCATCATGTTACTCTGTGATTTAAATTTTTTACATCATACTTCACTGCTTAATATAGTTGAACACTGACCAACTGGGTAAGTATGACCCTTAGACTCTTTCATTTAGCTAAGCAAATATTTGAATTTGAATGTCTTGTGGTTGGGCATATATTTTCCAGTTCCACAGCTCTTGACATTCCCCAATATCTTTTGCGATTTAGATTCATACATGTACATGTTCCTGTACTCACACAGGGAGTAGTTTTTTACTTTTAATTAAGTAGATATAATGGAGTATCCTTAGCTACCATTTATGGACCAGGAGATGGTATGGTTTCTGAAGTTATGCTGCCTGGTTTCAAATTCTGGGTTCAAAATCATGGTAAACAAAATTGCCATGTGTCTATAATAATTTTGTTGTGGCGACACAGTGGACTTAGGCAAGTAACTAAATCTGCTTTTCAATCTCTCATCAAACAAGTGGGATAATAATTTTACTACAATACCACAGTGTCATTGAAATTTTGCAGCCTAAGAGCTTAACACAGTCCTTGGTTCATAGTAAAGTGTTCATTATAATAATGAAAATTATTTATTTTTGTACACTCCCAGTTTCAAAGTAGTAAGACTGATCTCTATCAAAGCAATACCAGAATACTATTTCTCACACACAGCGATATTTTTCAGCTTATGTTCATTCCAGTATCTTATCTGGACTTGTCTTTCCTGCTTTTGCTGCCCAGCTTTCTCTGCCCAGCTTTCTCTTCATTCTCTAAGTTCCAGATCAAATATCACCTGTTATCTGTAGCTTTACCTGGGTCTTCTAGGGAGAATAATTTATCCTGTGTTCTCAAAGTTACTTTTTGCATATCTCTGAAATGCCATTCATCACATTGAAATTTATTTATTTATAATAATAGCTAACATTGGTTGAACACTTACTATGTGCCAAGTATTATGTTAAGTACTTTACATGCATTATTTCAATTTAAGTTTCAAAGTAATCCTCAATGGTATCTATTGTTATCCTCATTTCTCAGATTCATACAGTTAATTCAAATTTTATTTTATGTAACAGAAAGAAGTAAATTGCTTAAGTATATACTCTTTGTAAGTAGCTGACCTGGGATTTAACCCAAGACTATATGACACCAGAGCATATTTCTTTTCTTTTTTTTTTTTTTTTTTTTTTTGTGGTACGTGGGCCTCTCACTGTTGTGGCTTCTCCTATTATGGAGCACAGGCTCCAGACGCGCAGGCTCAGCAGCCATGGCTCACGGGCCCAGCTGCTCCGCGGCATGTGGGATCTTCCCGGACCAGGGCATGAACCCGTGTCCCCTGCACTGGCAGGCGGACTCTCAACCACTGCACCACCAGGGAAGCCCAGAGCATATTTCTTAATCACTATAATATGTGAGTAGTAAGTACCACATTCATCCCAAAATCCCAGAGCAGGGATCATGTCTCATTCATCATGTTTAAGCCTCAGCATCTAGATGAGCTTCTGACCAGAGTAGAGGCTCAAATATGTTGTACATGTGTGAATCACTTGATTAACTTGTCTTTAGAGGAGCCGAGGTACCTGGAAATTGCTAACAAAAATTTTAACATACAAAGGATCTTTAGCATCCCTGGAAGAAACTTGCCAGAAGACCAGAGCGTGAGCTAGGTGATTATTAGAAAGATCTAAGGATTAGCACTGAGTAATCTTTGTCTCTAATAGAAATAACTTGGACACCAAAAACAGGACATCAAGAGAAATAGTCATGAGGTTATACTATGGTAACTTTCAAAACAGGTGAAATTTGACTCAGAATGAATGGAGCTTACAAAGCAATCAACTGCTATAGCAGTTAACTATTATTATAAAATAAGTCATCACAAAATGTATGTTAAATCAATCTTTTTTTTTCTCATTTATCTATAAATTAGCTGAATGGTTTAGCTGACCTTCTTGGGCACTGCTGATCTTGGTTGAGCTAACTTCTGTACATGTGGACAGCTGGTGAGTTGGGTAGAAGCTTGCTTAAGATGGCCTTGGCTAAGACAAGGTTTGAAGGTACAAAGAGTTGCCTTCAAAGAAATTACCAAATAGTAGAATATATGCTATGTAAAGAATCAATTCTAATTCAATAAACTATGTGATACATGATTCAAAAGAATATATGATGCTGCTGGAGTTAGAAGAAATACTTTTGTAATGACGATCGGAGATGATTTCATGAAAGTCGCATTACTACTGGGGCTTAAAAGAAGCCTCAGTTTTTGGCAAATGGATACTTTTTAACAGATGGGTTGAAAGTTGTAAATATACCGAGGCTAAAATGTTCAAGACATATTCAGGTAAGGGAAGATTGTCCAAACTGAGCAGAAAATAGGCAAGTAATGGAAAGAGCTCAGCTGGGGGTGGAAAGTTTGGGTCTAGTTTATGCTGAGTTATTTTGGATATGTTTCATATCCCTTATGTAGTCTCTTCCTCAGATATTTTATATTTAATTGTGGAGCAAAAAAAAAGTTAAAGGAAGGAGCAATTACTCATTTGCTAGTAGAGAGACTGCTCCTTAGAAGAATCATGCATAATAAAATGGATAGTAATTACGTGCCAAATTTTAAAGTAAAATAAAACCTTGCCTAAACAATGCAATGAACATTAGCCAGGTCATGGAAGCAACCTAAATATCCATTGACAGACAAATGGATAAAGAAGATGTGGTACATATATATAATGGAATATTACTCAGCCATAAAAGGAAACAAAATTGGGTCATTTGTAGAGACGTGGATGCATCTAGAGACTGTCATACAGAGTGAAGTAAGTCAGAAAGAGAAAAACAAATATCGTATATTAATGCATATATGTGGAAACCCAGATGAACCAGTTTTCAGGGCAGAAATTGAGACACAGAAGTAGAGTAAAAACATATGGACACCAAGGGGGGAAAGTCGCGGGGAATGGGAGTGGTGGTGGGATGAATTGGGAGACTGGGATTGACATGTATACATTGATGTGTATAAAATGGATGACTAATAAGAACCTGCTGTATAAAAAAATAAATATAAAAAAAGACACCATTACAATATTTTTAAATATTTAATTTAATCCAGCTGACAGTATTTTGAGACCTATAAGCTTTTGCTTATTGTTGGATTATCAATGAGCTTTGTGTGAATGACAATCACAAATTCTGAATGTCGTCACAAAAACAGTTTTATTATTTTAGTAATTTTTCCCTTCCAGGAACCATTGCCCAAGTATTATGACCTGTTTCTTGCACCAGAGTTTTGTGATTACATTTTCCTAGGCTTTCAACATCATTAACAATGTGCATGTTTAAGTACATATACATTGTTTGAGCTCTGTCATTGCAGATTTGAATACATTTAATTACTGATTTCAGTCGCTTGGAAGGTTGTTAAACAAAAACTGTTATTATCTTTTATTTAGGTTTATCATTCTCATGCAACACACTGCTATTCAGGCATTTCTCCTATATTATATACATTTATCTATTTATATAAGCATTTCCTAATTTTGTGCAAGTGAATAATGAATTCTACATCCCCAGGATGTTTAAATAGAGTTTGAAGAACCAAATAAATACCGAAATAATCCCCCTTATTACATACTATCTATGTATACGTTTCTGACTGCTGATATCACTAAAAATTTTATCCATGCACTTATCTGTGTTTGATTCAAAAAATTTCTGCCTGGTAGAAGGATATAGTTTGTCTGAGTTTTGATAGCTTAATATATTTGTCAAATAGCACTGGCAATCTCTGAATGTCTGTTGTGAATATATTAATCTAATATGATAAAATGATCCAGAACCTTGCAAAGGCAAAATAGCCTAGTAGTTAAAAGCACAGACTCTAGAACTCGACTCCCTGGGTTTGTCTCTTAGCTCTGCCACTTGCTGTTGTGTGACCGAGGACAAGTTGAATATGTATGTGGTGCACGTGTCTTTGCGTATGTGTATATTTATAAACAGTGATATCTAACGTCTTAAACCATAATTTGTACTATTATTATTATTGTTATTCATGATTGTCCTTATTTCTTGAGTTAACCCAAAACTGACGATTAATTAGGAGCAGCACTAATTCCCACAAAGAGCTGGATGAGGGCTTTAGGGAGACATCTCCAAAAATTTAAAACTTTGACATGATTATTTTTAAAAAATTGCTTTCTTTAAACGTGGATTAATGATCATTGATAAAATGAAAAAACACATTTCCTTTGAGGCTTGGAATCTAAGGATTGGGCATTAAGAGAACAGAGTATTGAGAGGTCTTTCAACCAAGACAATGTGAGGGGAACTCTTGCTCAAACCTCAAAGGTATGCATTTCGTTTTCTGACCCTTACATATGGAGAGAATAGCCTTACTGTATATTTTATATATGACTAATACAGTGCATTTTTGTGCAATAAAAATCACAAAATTGAAACACTCTCAGCTATAGTGTTTCATGTTTTCAAAAGATACTGTCATTTCTAATATATTCCTCTAGTCAGCTCTGCCTCTCATCTTCACAGCAGTATTTAAAACACTGAATCGCCTTCTTCTCAGTTTCAGTGGGTGGCCCTACAACCTACCCCACAAGAAAATGGAAAGCGAACAAATAATTCTTACCTCAGCTTCCCAACACCAAACCCCAACAGAATAATCCATTCGCTTTTCTTTCTATGACAATACATCTTCCCACGTACAACTTTTCTTATTTAGACTCTATTTATTTAGTTTTCATTTAGTGTTAACTAGAAATATCACTTCTCTTTCCTGGAACATAGACACGTCTTCTAGATTGATTTCTACTCATTAGCCCTTAAGCCTGTTTAAAATTAACCAAAACAAAAATTTAAAAATGTCTACACCACCAAAAAAATTAACACCCTGGAATTACTACCGGATCACACTATCCTTCCATCACTTAGCTTTTGTTGTGTAATATACTACTCAGAAACTACTTAGTGGCCTAAAAGAGTAAACATTCATTATTTTCATAACTCTCTAAGTTGGCTGAGTAGTTCTTCTTGTCGGGGCTATCTTCCCTGTGGCTGGATGGTCTAGGGTGACCTCACCCAAATGTCTGATAATTTGCGGTCTGAATGGTCTCATGGTTGTGTAGCTTGGTAGAGATGGCTCATGTCTGCTCTCTCATCTTCCAGGAGCTTTGCTTGACTCTTATAAACTATTCATGAATACTAGCACTATCTTTGAAGCTTCATTTATGCCCTCTCCAAGACATATTTGATAAGAGATACTGTACCATTTCATGGTTATATCAGAGGTTCATAATGTGATTCTGGTATTTACATAAATACAATTTAAACAGTTATGCACCATTTTACACCAGATAGCACTCTCAAGAAAAATACTTGACAAACCAAAAGTCAAATCTCAAGAAGAAGTTAGACAAAGGGTGGAGAATTGAACCTAAAACTGAGCTACATGACAGCTATTACTGAACATTCCAAGACCTAGAAATATTTATAATTATCATTTTTACAACTTAAGATAACCTCTTTGTGGTAGAAGAATTAATGCCAGTTATAGAATGCCTTAAGAAAGACTTTACTTTGATTTCTGAATCGAATAAAAGCACTATTAATATCTCAGAAATAGCTTTTTCAAGTATACACATAATGCCTAAATCATGCAGTCTAATCGCAAGCATAATTCAGGAAATTCAGTTAATGCAGCCACTGCTTTGGAAGGTACAGGTCAATTAGTTGTTCCTTAAATATATTAGCTAAAGTTCAGTAATCCAGAGAGAATAGCTTCCTCCCCTTACAAAATTAGCATAAATCTGTAAGCCTCAGAGAAATATAATAAAAATAATATATTTCTATTATAATAGGAAGTAATGCCAAGAGAGAAAGATAGAATTGCTAAAATATACATCAGTTCTCTCTCAACTCGGTTTCAAATATTTCTCTTATGACTTCTTCCTGGAGACCCAGATCCACATAGAGTCATTCATTCTCTTTGGTAGGCCTGTCTCTCAAAATTCATTCTTGTAATTTGAATCCACCCTTACGTATCCCTGTCTGAACCTCCCATTTCCTCTTAGCTCAATGTTAAACCAGAAACATATAATCACATTTAAAGCAAGATTAGAATCGTCAAATAAAAATCCAACATTTTGCAGTAGAAAAGGGGCCTAGAAAGTTTGAGTTGCCTAAGACAGAGTTAAGACAAAATCAAGACTTATAGACTAGTGTTCTTTCCATTCAATCACACATGAACTTTGCTAATGGTGACTGTCAAAATGTGCTTTCCTTCAGGACCTTTGGGCAGTTTTTATCTTACAAAGGTCCTCTGGAGTCTAGCACATTTTTAGCAAAAAATGTCATTCATATCACACTTCATAAGGCTTTGCTTATTCCAGCCACACGTCATAGCAGTTGCAGCCCCATGAAGTCTATGATAATCATTTACAATACAAAAGATGGTATATATTTGACTGCACATAAAATCAATTTTATTGAAATGCAGTTATCAAAACATAAATATGATATGGTAATACATGCTCTTATATAAACTAAGAATTTATGATATTGGCCAAGTGTGAAGTAGATGGTTAGCTTGAATTAGAACATTATACTATATAGAGTAGTCTTTCCCTTACCTCCTTCTACATATTGATCAAATAACAATTGAAGTTAGGGAACACTAGAAAGCAATAAGAAAATGCAATTTTATTTTAAATGACTTGAAAAAAAATGACCAGATGTCTTTGAGGGTTTTTGCATATATTTTGCAGTCCTAAAAATATATATATATATATTTTAAATTAATTAACTTATTTATTTATTTTTGGCTGCGTTGGGTCTTTGTTGCTGTGCGTGGGCTTTCCCTAGTTGCAGCAAGCGGGGGCTACTCTTTGTTGAGGTGAGCAGGCTTCTCATTGCAGTGGCTTCTCTTGTTGCAGAGCTTGGGCTCTCGGCACACAGGCTTCAGTAGTTGTGGCACGTGGGCTCAGTAGTTGTGGCTCTCAGGCTCTAGAGTACAGGCTCAGTAGTTGTGGCACACAGGCTTGCTTGCTCCGCGGTGTGTGGGATCTTCCCGGACCAGGGCATGAACCCCTGTCCCCTGCACTGGCAGGCGGATTCTTAACCACTGAGTCACCAGGGAAGTCCCAAAATTATATTTAAATTTAATTAAATTCCAATTATTTAATCAAACTTAAATTTTACTTAAATCGTTCTGCCTAATCATCAGCTTGACAAATGGCTAATTTTCCTAAAAAGAACTACCTTTTAAATGTTTGGGGTTTTTAAAAAAATCATTCACTGGGATGTCTTTTAAAAAGTAAAATTTAAGTGATTAAATTTTTGACTACAAGATCATACAAATTGCACACATATAGTAGTGTGACTGAAAGCAAATAAAATTGAAAAAAATCCAAATATACAGCAGTCTTCTCATTCTTAAGATGGTAAAAAATGTGATACATATAAAAATTTAAATTATCCTCAAAACAGTTTTAACAAAAGCCCAAAGGATACCTGAACAAATATTAAAACATTAAAAAGTGATTGGATATAGGTGAAATGTCATTAGATATCCTAGTCAAACACAGCATTAGGATAAATAATGGTTGAGTACACTGGTATCAAGTCACCATTTTCTGTCAGCTGGATTTGGGTGATTGTGCTACAAACAATTTATGGCCTAGGATACCTTCATTTTCTCACCAAATGTTCAACTTCTTGGTCAGAGGCATCACTTCCATACAGTGGTCCTTGATTCTACCAGGCTGAAGTAATGATTTTTTCCCTCCTCTATTGTCAATTTCACTTTAGGTACATAATGTTGTCAAATATATCATGTAGGGGAGCAAAATTTGCCGCCCCAAAATGTGTCTCTTTGGCATAAGGATTAACTTAGCCTCATTATTTTTAGGCCCAAAAGATTCAGGAAGAACCGTTGACTTTCCTCTTAAATGCCTAAAAGAATATAAAAAGAGGATATGTTCCAGGAAGGGAGCTATCGCCCTAGGTAACTTCAGTATAAACTAGGTGTGGTAGACAGGGAAGAACCTAGCAAAGTCTGTTAAGCCTGTTTGTTGTTCCTCTCTGCATCACATTGTCTCTGCAAGGTGCAACAAATATTTGATTACCAAACATTTGCTTTTCTATCTCCATGTCAATTGCCTTCCTCCCCTTTGAAGTCCCAAACCACTACTCCCAAAACCATTTTTGTATTTAGCTGAAGACAGTATTTAAGGTGAGGGTTTCAGTCATTTTGGTGAGTTGTTCAGTTTTCCTGGGTCTCTCCAATGTATATGTTATTAAACTTTTGCTTGATTTTCTCCTGTTAATCTGTCTCACATCAACTTAATTCCTAGACCAGTCAGAGGAACCTAGAAGAGTAGAGGAAAATCTCTTCCTTTCTGACAATCACATGGGAACAGTGAGATATCATCTAGTATATGAATATGTAAATATGTGAATGTCACTCAATTTATGAACCAACAGATTTTAATGTTTTATAGTATATCTAATTTGAATCAAGCTATGACACAGTTACAAATCATTAACCACATTGTAGGAGGAGGAAGAGGATGATGACACTCTGAATTCCATTTTGATGATGTCCTGCATACTTTATTTCAATCCTATTCTATACCTATTACATACAGTGCATAGCATACTGCACTAAAGGGCTAAGACTGCAACAGCATTCTTTGTGATTATAGTGATTATTGTCATAGGTCAGTTTACCCATTTCCCATTCACAGAAAACTCAACTCTATCATTTTAAGCAATTCCTTCTGCTGGTAACATTTAAATGTACTTTGTTTATCCAAATGATAAATTCAGCTATATAAATGACTTGGGTACACCTGGATGGCACTGCTAAATGATAATTAGTGCCTAAGTTTTAAGTATCTTCCTTCCTTATACACATCATCTGGTTATTGATTTGTCTGGAAATAAAATCAACATAAATTGCTAGATTTCATCTATAAAAGAATATTGTCAACTTGCCTTACAACCTTTGTAGATATCTCTCCTCATGTGCATAGAAAGCATTAGGAACACCTATTTGTAATATCTGAAACTCAAGCTACTGTGGCGTTTTCATTCAAAGACCAACATTTCTGATCTAATAAGTCTTGAATTTATTGTGCCTTCAAGCCATTTGAAGAATGAGCCATGTTCTATTTGAAAGCCCACCCATAAGCCATTCTTTTTATTTGCTCAGTGGCTTGCATTTGTGAACTTTCTTGAAGTTTGATGGTAGGTGTAATTCTAAGACTTTAAATCTGCCACTGGCCTTTAAAAAAGATCACTGTTTAGTGAATAAATTCCTTTAGCTAAAAATTGCCCGAAAGGGGGAGGCTTTTTCTATTGCTAAATATGATTGAAAGAAAGACAGCTGAGAAAGAAAGGACATTGGCTAATAGATTGATGGATTTCAATCTCAATCACAAGTGGAGCAACCATTAAACTTTTTGAATCTTTTTTAAAAATGAGGATGTCAGCTCAAATAACCTTTAAATTTCTTGTCAAATTAACATTTTACCAGGAACTTCATGAGACAGAAGTTATATCTGTGACTAAATCTGACACACTTCATGAGATTCAAATAAAATAAATAATTTTATTCTTGCCTTTACAAAAACTTCTTTTCTACCCTTTTCTTCAATGAGTATCTCACTTTGTCATTGGCATCAGAAGTCAAAATATCAACATTATTAATATGTCAATTACTTTCTGTATGAATTTTGAAGGCTCATTGCCTTTTGATCAAATGCTTTTTAATTTATTCTTTTGATTGATGTTCAAAGTGTACCAAATATATATATAGGAATTGTGATATAAAGGCATGTCTTTTCTTTATTTGTTTCCTCTCCTTCATTGAGCAGTCATTGAACTTTGACATCTGTAACTTGCTAATAACTTCAGGCCCTAGTTACCTTGCCTGTGAAATATCTGAGAGGAAAAATGTAAATTAGATCCCAGTAGAGACACTCGGCATACCCACCAGCAATACACTTTTACTCAGATCTCAACTAAAACAATAGTCAGCTCTTAATGAATTGATATCACATTTTATGTCTTTCCAGACATTACTTGATGTTTCCTTATTTGCTGGTGCTTTTAGAGATTTCCCTGGTTGATAATGTTTTTGTGTTGCTACCAAGCCTAATTTGGCTCTTAGCAGAGCCTTTGAATTTTTTATAATAAAGTCATTTACAGATGCCAGTAGATAAATTAGCACCACAAATGCAGCTAAATTGCAGAATTGCACCAACTGATTTTGTGTTAGCTTTCAAGATGTATAGATACCTGGTGGCATCTCTGACAAGTTTATAGATGCTCAACAGAGTGATATCACCTTGCCATAGCATTTAAATATATGTGAAGCCTAACACACACACACACAAACACACACATTGATTCTTAAGGGGATATCTAACCATATGATTCTATTAGAAACAGATGCCATAATTGACCTTGCTTCTTTTTTTAAAATTAATTGATTAATTAATTAATTTTTGGCTGCATTTGGGTCTTTGTTTCTGCGTGTTGGGTTTCTCTAGTTGCGGCAAGGGGGGCTACTCTTTGTTGCTGTGTGTGGATTTCTTATTGCGGTGGCTTCTCTTGTGGTGGAGCACGGGCTCTATGTGGGTGGGCTTCAGCAGTTGTGGTGCACGGTCTTAGTTGCTCTGTGGCATGTGAGATCTTCTCAGACCAGGGATCGATCCTGTGTCCCCTGTACTGGCAGGAGGATTCTTAACCACTCTTGCCACCAGGGAAGTCCCGATCTTGACTTCTTTTTCTTTGAATTATCAAGTGAAATTAACTTACATTTTCATTTCCTACACATATTTTTAATCTCCCCCAAGAGATCTATACTTCTCAGTATAAATAGAATTTTAGAGGATTAATGTGACCATTGCAGAATCTCTCCAAATTAAGCCAAAGTACACAGTGATTTTTTCATTTTATATCTTGATTCCAAACACTTGGGCAATTGTATGCAATATACTCTAAGATGGTAGAACTAGAATGGTATGGCTGGTCATTGGAAATGATCACTTTTTTTTTTTTTTTTTTTTGCGGTATGCAGGCCTCTCACTGTTGTGGCCTCTCCCGTTGCGGAGCACAGGCTCCGGACGCGCAGGCTCAGCGGCCGTGGCTCACAGGCCCAGCCGCTCCGTGGCATGTGGGATCTTCCCGGACCGGGGCATGAACCCGTGTCCCCTGCATTGGCAGACGGACTCTCAACCACTGCACCACCAGGGAAGCCCGGAAATGATCACATTTGAAAACTCTTGATTGGAAATGCTCACAATTGAAATCTCTTGAGAATAAAGAAAAATTTAATTCATGGTCCCTCTTATGTAGAGAAAATCGTACTATTAGTACTTCTCATACTGGCTTGCCTTTGGGTCTGCCTATACTAAATAATCTTAAAGTGTTTGAATCTAGCTTCTAGAGTGCTTTTAAGTCATAGAATCACTTTCCTTCAGACTGAAATGAAACTATTTAGGGAGTTAAAGTGTCATTTGTTCAGAAAATAATAGCACAGAAAAATGTAGATGGAAATATACTAGAAAAATAAGCTCTATACTTAATGTTTAAATGTATGGGGTTTTTTTGTCATGAAATTCCTCTTAAAGTTAATTTAATTTCTTACTAGTCTAGAAATAGTATATATGGCAGAAAGATGGAAACCTTAGAGTCATGTCAACTTAGGTTTGATTTCCAACTTTAATATTTTCTTGACCTTACCTTTCAGATTCTCAATTTTCTCATCAATAAGATTGTGATAAGAATACATACTCATCTTATATGATTATTGTGAAAATTAGAGTCACAAGTGATGTTTGGGACAAATAAGTACATATAAGTGGTGCCATTTTCTATTCCTGAACAAACAAGTCATGTGTAGTTGAGTCTGTGCTGTGCTCCCTAATTTCACCTTCAGGATTGAAGGAGGTATTCTCCCAGCTACCGGAAGTGCTTCTGACTGACAGTCCTCGAGTTTAGTCTTCAGCAAAAGTAAGCCAATTAGCCCAAGGTCAAGCTCCCTTCCAAATGACAGCCTACACTTAGCAATTGGTTGATGGAAACTTTATAATTCTTAGCCATCTCCCTCCAAATCGAGCAACTCTGAAGGGCTTTATCAGCTTCATTGCATGCATGGAGTTGCCTCAGCCCACATTCTAACTGTGGTGGAACCCATCTTACCTCATTCCCATACCTGCTTCCTTTATTCTCCCTACAGTTGCTCATCCTAAGAGTATTCCTCCAAAAATTTTCAGCTAATTTCCATCTGAGTTGGCTGTCCAGAGAATGCGAGACCTACATCTTGTTGCAAAGTCTACTTTTTATATTTTATATTAGATTTCTTCTGGTTAGAGTTTTTATGGGTGTCTTTCTATAATTTTACTTTTAACCTTACTACATTATAATATTTAAGAAGTGTGTCTAGTAAGCAGCATATAAATATCTTTTTATCCTGTCTGACAATCTTTATTTATCCATTAATGTATTCAGTCCATTTACATTTCAGATAATCACTGATGCATTTAGTTTGATAACTATCTTCTTACTATTTGTTTTTTATTTGGTTTACCAGGTTTTTAAAATTTGTTTTTATTATTTTTTCATTTTTCTCTTGGGTTGTTTTATTTATTATTTATTTTTCCATTCTATGTATTCCCTAATTAAATACTGTTTTCCTGTTTTGAATTCCTGACTTTTAATCAATATAAAATAGTCTTTTTGCATCCTATACAATACAAGGCACTTAAAACACTTTTTTTTTTCTAAAGGTTACTCAAATAGGCTTTACTTCAGGGACTTAAAAAATTTTTTTTCTATTAAATTATAGTTGATTTACAATGCTGTGTTAGTTTCAGGTGTACAGCAAAGTGATTCAGTTTTATATATATGTAATATATATGTTATATATATATATATATGTTCTTTTTCAGGTTCTTTTTCATTATAGGTTATTACAAATTATAGAATATAGTTCCCTGTGCTATACAGTAGGTCCTTGTTGTTTATCTTTTTTATATATGGTAGTGTGTATCTGTTAATCCCAAACTCATAATTTATCCCCCCCATTCCCCCTTAGTAACCATGTTTGTTTTCTATGTCTGTGGGAACTTACCATACTTTAAATTCAATCCTCTCCCTCTTGCTTTTGTGATCTTATTCATATATATGTTACTTCTACATACTTTTAAACCTCAAAAATAACTATTATTCTCATTTTATAGAGTCAATTCTCCTTTGTATTTATCCATACATATATTGTTCCCTTTGTTCTTCATTCCTGCCTTCATTTACATGTTTCCATTTGGAAACAATATTTATCTGCCTGAAGAACTCCTTATTAGGTGATTTCTCTTAACTAATCTTCTTAGTTTTTTGCTTTTGAAGGTTCTTTTTCAGCTTTTGTTTCTTGGGTTTTTTTTGAATGTCATTTTTGTTGGATATAGAATCAAAGATGGGCAGTTATTTCCTTCTATCCTTTAAAAAATCCATTTCATTACATTTTGGATTCCCTCATTTCTGTTTACAAGTCAGTTACCATTCTCAATCTTGTTCCTTTGAAAATAGTCTGTATTTCCCCTCTACCCCACTTCTGACTGCATTTAAGATTTTCTCTTCATTGTGATTTTCAATAATTTTACTATCAGGTGCCTCAGTATAGTCTTATTCAAATTTATCTTGATTGGGGTTAGACTTCTTTCTTCCTTCTTAAATACATGCATTATATATATATATTTTAAATTCTCATACATTATCTCTTCAAATATTGCGTCTTCCCCATGTATTTTTCTTCTCCGCCTGAGAATCTCATCATATGTATGTTGGACTATTCTTTAGGTCTGGTATGTCTCTTACAGTCTCATCTGTACTTCCAATTTTTCTTTTTTCTTCTCTGTTAACCCTCATATTTTAATCTCAAATATGAATAATATTTATATGTAAGTTATTTTCTGTTAACTCCAAAACCTAGACCTCCCTCCTGTGAGTCTGTTTAAGTTATGTGGATTCTTTTCTGCTTGTTTAAGTATGTTTTTTTTTTTTGACTGTCTGATTATTTTTATTGAAGTCTGAATATTGTAAGCTGTAGAGATAATTTAAGACTTCATATATTACCTTTTTTGCATAGAGAATTTACTTTTCCACCTAGTAGAAAGCTAGTGTAAAGAACATCATTTTAATCCATTTAAGATTTAGCTAATTTGAAACTCAGTTTTAGTATTTTTCTATACCCTTTTCCTAAAGTATAACCTTTAAGGGTCAAACTGAAAGCTTGGGGTGTTTACTCATCCTTGTTGGGTCTTGAACTGTAATTTTTTGTCTCCCTGTCCCCTTTACCATGTAAATCTCTGCTCAACTTCTTTGCTTCTCAGCCTCTAAGGTACAGCTTGGTAAATGCAAATGCCATAAAGGAGAAGGAGGCACAGAATGTCAGGGTCATTCCTCTGAATTTCCCTTCTAGCTAGGATCTTGGTCCTTCAAGTCTTGACTAAATTGGTAGTTTTCCAAAGTCTTCCAAGGGATTGTTTTCTTCTGTTTTGATTTCATATTTTATTAAAATTTTCTAAATGTTCTCAGCAGGAGGAATGAGGTGACCTACCACATAGACAGAAGTAGAAGTTTCAGACTTAACTCATTTTTACCCCCAGCACCTAGTAAAATGCTTCATGTTTCAGTGGTAATTCAATCAATATTTGTTACACAATTTAAGGCAAGAAATAGCATTTTGCTTTAAGAGAAAGGATAGTAATTTAGTTTTATTTTTGCTTAAGTTGTTAAAGATATAATGATCAGGTATATATAAGGCTGGTATGATAATCAGAGGCTAGACTTTAAAGGGCTTTCCATGTGTTTGAACATTACAGAGAAAGTAATGGAAAGCATTGATTTTCTTTCTTCTATACATTGTAGTGGAATAATCAATTATATATTCTTTAGTCAACAATCATTTAATTTGGGCCCATGATGTACTGTGCATTATGTCAAAGTATAAGTTAGAACCATAAATAGGATGTTAGTTCTATCTTTAAGAATCTTAGAGTATATAAAGTAATATAGGGGATAAGGAGTTTGATTTGTGTACTAAGAAGTTCAACAATTTTGTGTGTTGGAGTTCTTAGTTGCTTGCATTTAGTGATAGTGATCCTGGTTGATATAAGACAATTGTGATTTATTAAAACAGTATTGAATAACTCATAGATTCTCTAGTAGATCAGGGAATCAGCCTTGCTAATCAGCAAGAATTATTTTCTATATCACGCTCTGTTACTGGTCTGGTAAAGACTCACATCTCTCCTGGCCACTTTCTTACAAAGACACCTGTAATTACATTTAAGGCCCACCCAGATAATCCAAGATAATCTTCCCATCTCAAGATCCTTAATCACATCTCCAAAAACCTTTTCTTCATATATATATACATGGAAATGGTAATATTTACAGGTTCAAGATTAGTACCTGATATCTTTGGATGGCCATTATTCATCCTACTGCAAACATTGCCCCAGGATAAATGCAGAAGCAGATATCAGAATGGGACTCTCTTCTATTAAGCCACAAATTAAAGAGATTTAAAAAAAATTTAAACAGTGCTATTTTCACTATTTTTTATTTGTAAAATATAACTATTTTTAATTAAAGTATATTGTTGAGATTAATATGTTTTATATAAAGCAGCGCTGTTTTCACCATTTTTTATTTGGAAAATAGAACTATTTTCGAATTAAAGTATTTTGTTGAAATTAACGTGTTTTATACTTGTTATTTTAAGTGAATTACTAAATAAATATTTAATGGTTTAGTATTAATAGATATAACCTGCATAAACAAAAAAGATTTTTAAGATCCTCAATAATTTAAAAAGTTAACCAAAAAAAAGTGAGAACTTCTGCATTATCAGTACTTAGGTAGGAGTAAACTAAGAAAAAGTGAGTTTCTAGGAACCAAGTTGTATGTTTTTCCATCACTGTTTAATATGTGCTTTGTATGGTATCTGAAGTCCAAAATATTAAACCACTATCATTTACTATGAGGCTTTTATATATAATGTTATAAACAGGAAAACTAAATGGATATTCTAAATATCCTTGAAACCGAATTCCTTGAGTAGCTTTAACAGTTTCTCTAAGGATATTATGGATTTTCCTTTGAAAGCTCCCGTATTACCTACTAGGCAACTTTCAATCTCAGAGTTGTCTAGTAACATGCTTCTTAACTGCTGCGTGCCTTTTAAATCACAACATCTTTAATTCTCTACCAAGGGAGCCAGCAATACCCTCCTGAGGCTACCAATGATATCCTTGAAATTTCTTCTTAAGTTCAAGAGTATTTTGTGGATTTTCTAAAGGAGCTGGAAAAATTTGTAAATATGAGAGTTTTCTCGTTCAAATCCATGTCCTTCAGCTGCAGAAAAAGTTCTGAAAATTGCTGTGACATTGTAGAGACCTCCTTTGTATTAGTCAGGATTTCTAGTGGGATTATATGTGTCTATGTTCTTAGCCAGTGGACTAACACTTAACAAGGTGTGTGCTTAATTTATCTCTGAATAAAACACGTTAAACCGAGAGCTTAGTCTTTAGAGTTAAAGAGACCTTGATTCAAATCCTGTATGAGCCATTTCCCAATTGTGAACCCTAGTGAAATTGCTCAACTCTGCAGATTAGTTTCCTCTACTGTAAAACAGGGATAACAGCATCTATCTAAGGGTTTTGTGTAAAAATTAAGGAAGATACCATGAGTAAATCAGTTGTTCAATCAAGAAAGCCTCTCATTACTATACTAAGAATTTCTTTTTCCATTCTCTTCTTCCTGTTCCATATATGTGTCTATTTCTCAGTCCATCAATGTTTGGTCAATGTCTTAGAGAAAAAAGAAGTAACTTCTCGGTCTTTTCAGAAGTTAATATTTCCGACCCAATATATAGCCTGGGTTATATAGGAAGGGGATACATTTTATTTCCCTGTAAGTAAATGATCTCCTTCTACCTTCTTGGTTTTCATGCTTAGCTCACTCGTTAATTGCCTTGCCCATGGCTCCTGGTCTGCTGCTTCAGTTTACCCATCTTTGAACACTGAACACAAAAACCTTAGTTTAAGACACACATTCACCTAAGTATGACAAGCATTTTGCCAACACTGCTGAAGAGTGAGGAGTGTTTTTTTCCCAACAGATTCATTACAACACACACACATATATATAGGCCCCTAAATGTTTGAGGGCAATTTGTGGGAGAGAGTACTTTGATTTTATTTTTCTGTGCTGTAGAGTACTCTTAGCTTTTGGACTGAAGAGAGGTTTCAGCCAAGGCTACCAAGGAGTAGATACCAAAAATCTTCTCTAGACCATAAATTCATTAAGAGCAGAGGATAGGCCTTCATAATTTCAGTAAACTTCAAGAAGTGATTGTTGGGTAAAAATACAGGCTTGATATCTCCTTATGGGGATTGCTTAGCCCTAAGGATTTCCATTCATCAGGAAAATTATTAAAGATTATGTTATAATATTAAATAACTAATCAATTAATAAAAATCAGGGCCATCTCATATCACATCTAGATCTTTTCTTCCAAGGAGTGTCCTGAGCATAAGATATTCCTGTACATATATTTCTGATGCAAGCATGGGAATTCTCTGGAACTTCTGGGCCTTATGAGGTTACTGAATTAATATTCCAATCTGACTTATGCTGTCATATATGGATGCTAATGGATACTTTTGTTAACTCTCCCAGGTTATATTCATGTGGTAAAGGGATTTTTAATATATTAACTGAAAAAAGTGAATTATCCAGATCTTCCAGATACCTTTTCAAAAAAGTAGAACAAATTGTAGGTGTAGAAGGATTTTAGAGTCTTTAAAAACATATAGGTAATAATCAAATGCTAATATTATTATTGCTAAAAAGGTTCATAAATAAATGGTTTAAATAATGATTAACATTTGTAAATTTAGAATATTGAGGCCAAGAAAATGAGAAGAATATTAACACTAAAAATACAGCTTCATATCCATTTTCCTATCTATCATCCATTTATTTACACACCCTCACATTCAGTGAACTTTGTTTCATGTGGATAAATGTAAGAAATTAGACAAGACTTCAGCCTCCAGACAGCAAGACACTGAAGTACTCAGCCTAACGGTCTACAATGAGCTAAATGTAGGCAACAGCTATGTAAGCTTGGAAACAAATTCTTCCTCAGTTGAGCCTTTGGATGAGAAGTCAGTCCTGACCAGTACTTTCCCACCTTTCTGGGAAAAAAGCTAATCTGTAATTCCTTGTCCACAGTTATTGTGAGATACAAAAGTATGTTCTTTTAAATGTCTAAGTTTATGGTAATTTGTTACACAGTAATAGATAACTCTTAAGGATTTTGACCTATTTCAATTTTTTATAGATATACATTCTTGCAGTAATAAGAGGCCCTAGTGTTCATCAGATTTGAACCCACTAGTTCACATTTTATGTCTAGTATCTGTTCTTTAGCTCAGGTTGAAATATTCTGCAGTGAATTATGTATAAGTTAGAGCAAATACAGCCAAATAACATTTTAACTGTTAGACATACAACCAAGGATATCACTAAGTAATTTAATGGGAAATAATATATTTATGAGAGTATTTCTACTAAATGTCACTGGCTTTTGAAAAATATTAGTTAAAAATATTGTCCTTTAGTAGCCATGCACAATATTACCATGTACCACTGGGCTCCTTATCTTGATCAATTTATGGGGAATTCTTGTATAACCTATTTAAGGCAAAATGCTCTTTGTTTTCATCTGAGTTTTCATTAAATTAGTCTTTCTCAGGAAATGTTTGATTTGTGTTTAAATCTGTTCTTGGATGCTGGGAAGAAAAGCAAGAGTAGTGTGACAGTGTTTTGTGAACAATATGTTTGACAGCATGCACCATGATTCATCTAAAAATGAAAGTTATTAGAATCTTGAAGTCAGTAATCAAAGTTCAATTGCATTTTCCTTAGGAAAAATTTTCAGTAATAATAAAAATTGTTTAGAAATAAAAATATCAAAGAAATAAATTTTCTATTTCAACATGTTTTGGAAATGCAGTCGACATAATGATACCACTATTAAACTCTGAAGTTTAAGGTTTCTATTGTTCAAGCCAGTTAACATGTTCCTGTTGAAGTAATATTGTTACATTATTTTTTTCCAGCTTAGGAAAATGTTAGTTAAAGAATACAGCAGGGCTTCCCTGGTGGTGCAGTGGTTGAGAGTCCTCCTGCCTATGCAGGGGACATGGGTTCGTGCCCCGGTCTGGGAAGATCCCACATGCCGTGGAGTGGCTGGGCCTGTGAGCCATGGCCGCTGAGCCTGTGCGTCCAGAGCCTGTGCTCCGCAATGGGAGAGGCCACTTACACTGAGAGGCCCATGTACCACAAAAAAAAAAAAAAAAAAAGAAAGGAAGGAAGGAAGGAAGGAAGAATACAGCAAAGGAGGAGGAGGGTTCAAGATGACATAGGAAGATTCTGAACTCACCTCCTCCCATAGACACAACAAACCTACAGTTACCTATTAAATAATTTCCTTGGAAAAGGACTTGAAAACTGGATGAACAGAGCCTCCAAAACAAAGGGTAGAAGGACAACAATGAGAAAGGTAAGAGAGGCACAGATATAGTTCTCACCAAGGAACAAACTGTACCCCAGCTGTTGTGATGCACAATCGAATTCAAGCTCCACTCCAATCCCTAGATCTTACACCAGAGAGACAGGTACCCAAAACAACCGATTTTGAAAACAAATGGGGAAAACTATAGAATTATAGGAAATGGAAAACCCACTCTTGAAGGGCTTTCACACAGATTCACTTAACCCAAAAACCAGCACACTTACTAATCTCAAAGCATTTGCCAGATGCAGGGACTGGTTGGGCTGCTCCCTGGAAACTGAGACACTGGCAGGAACCATTTTTATGACATCAGGCTACCTTGCTAATGCTGGTGCTGGTAGGCACCATTTTGGAATTCTCCTTCTAACTTGTTAATGTCAGTGAGGCATAGTAGGGGACTTTAATATACCATTGACATCAATGGATAGATCATTCAGAAAGAAAATCAACAAGGATACAGTGAACTTAAATGACACATTACACCAGAGAGACAACAGATATATATTTCAAGAATTTGTATTTTCAAATACAATTCTTGTATTTCAAGAATTCCATTGAAATACATCAGAATACACATTATTCTCAAGTGCACATGAAACATTCTCTATGATAGATATCTTTTAATTACAAAGCAAGTCTTAATAAATTCAAGAAGATTAAAATCATATCAAGCAATTTTATGACCAAAATGGTATGAAACTAGAAACCAATCTCAAGGAAAAAATGGGGAAAATGGCAAAAACATTAAGACTAAACAACATGTTGCTGAACAGCAAATGGGTCATTGAAGATACCAAAGGAGAAATCAAAAAATACCTAGAGACAAGTGAAAAACAGAAATAAAACATTCCAAAGTCTCTGGAATGTAACAAAAGTGGTTCTAAGAGGGAAGTTCATACCCACCTAGGCCTACCTCAAGATACAAGAAAAATCCCAAATAAAAACCTAACTTTACCACTAAAGGAATTAGAAAAATAAGAACAAACAAAGCCCTGTTTAGTAGAAGGAAAGAAATACTAAAGATCAGAGCAGAAATAAATGAAATGGAGATGAAAAAACAATAGAAAAGATCAATGAGATGAAGAACTTGTTCTTTGAAAAGATTAACAAAATTAGCAAACTTTAGTTAGACTAACAAAAAGAGAGGACTCAAATAAAATCAGAATGAATGAGGAGAAGTTACAACAGATACCACAGAAACACAAAGGATCATAAGAGACTATTATGAACAATTATATGCCAACAAATGGACAAACTATTAGAATGGATAAATTCCTAGAAACATACAATCTTCTAAGACTGAATCATGAAGAAATAGAAAATCTGAATAGACCAATGCTAGTAAGGAGATTGAAACAGTAATCAATAAAATCTCCTAACAAGCAAAACTCTAGGACCAGATGGCTTCACTGGCAAATTCTATGATAAATTCAAAGAATATTTAGTATCTGTTCTTCTTAAATTGTTTCAAAAAATTGAAAAAGAGGGAAACCTTCCAAATACATTTATTAATCTAGCATTACTCTGATATCAAAACCAGGTGAAAACACCACACAAAAAAGAAAATTACAGGCCAGTATCACTAATGAACACAGATGCAGAAATCCTCAACAAAATATTAGCAAACCAAATCCAACAGTACATTAAAAGGATCATACACCACGATCAAGTGGGTTTTATTCCAGGGATACAAGGATGGTTCAACAATTGCAAGTCAATCAACATGACACATCCCACTAAAAAAATCAAGGATAAACATTATATGATCATCTCAATAGATGCAGAAAAAACTTTTGACAAAATTTGACATCCGTCTATGATGAAAACTCTCAACAAAGTGGGTATAGAGGGAAACACCTCAACATAGTAAAGGCCATATATGACAAACCCACAGCTAATATCATATATACAGAGATCTGTGGTTTTCTGTGCAGTAATACTGGGCTCTAAAAAATACAAATTAATAAAAACAATCCCATATACAATTGCATAAAAAAGAAAAAAATACCAAGGAATAATTTTAACCATAGAGGGGAAAGAACTGTACACTGAAAACTACAAGACACTGAAGGAGGCACAAATAAATGGAAAGATATTCCATGTTTATGGATTAGACAAATTAACATTATTAAAATGTCTGTACTGCACAAAACAATCTACAGATTCAGTGCAATCCCTATCAGAATTCCAATGGCATATTTCATACAGCAAGAACAAATAATTCTAAAATTTTTATGGAGCCACAAATGATCCAAATAGCCAAAGCAGTCTTGAGAAAGAAGAACAAAGCTGGAGGTATCACCCTCCCTGATTTCAAACTATACTACAAAACTACAACAATCAAAGCAGTACGGTAGTGGCACAAAACAGAAACACAGATGAATGGAGCAGAATTGAGAGCCCAGAAATAAACCCACACATGTATGGACAATTAACTTACCACAAAAGAGCTAAGAACATACACTGAAGAAAGGATAGTGTTTTCAATAAATGTTGTTGGAAAAACTGGACAGCCACATGCAAAAAAATGAAACTAGACCACTATCTTACATCATACACAAAATTAACTCAAAATAGATTAAGTACTTTAATGTAAAAACTATATATATATAAAATTCCTAGAAGAAAATTTAGGTAATAACGTCATTGACATTGGTTTTAGCAATGCTTTTGTGGATTTGACTCCAAAGGCAAGGGAAACAAAAACAAAAATAAGCAAATGGGACTATATCAAACTAAAAAGTTTCTGCACAGTGAAGAAAACCATCATCAAAACAAAAAGGCAACCTCCTGAATGGGAGAAGATATTTGCAAATCATATAACCATTAAGCAGTTAATATCCAAAATATATAAAGAATTCAAACAACTGAACAGTGAGAAAACAACCCTATTAAAAAATGTGCAGAAAGTTTGAATAGATATATTTCCAAGGACTTATAGATGACCAACAGGCACATGAAAAGATGTGCAACATCACTAATTATTAGAGAAATGAAAATCAAAATAGCAATGAGATGTCACCTCACACCTGTTAGAATGGCTATTATCAAAAAAGAGAAAAGGAAACCCTTTTACACTGTTAGTGGGACCATAATTCTTGCAGCCACTATGGCAAAAAAGTATGTAGATTCCTCAAAAAAATTAAGAATAGAACTACCATATGATCCAGTGCTTCCTCATCTATGTATTTATCCAGAGAGCACAAAAACACTAATTTGAAAAGATATATGCACCCCTATGTTCATTACAGCATTATTTACAATAGCCAAGATACGGAAACAACCTAAGTGTCCATCGATGGATGAATGAATAAAGAAGATGTGTACACGATGGAATACTATTCAGCCATGAAAACAAATTAAATCCTTCATTTGCAACAACATGAATGGACCTTGAAGGTATGCTAAGTGAAATATTTTAGACAGAAAAAGACAAATGCTATATGATCTCACGTGTGGAATCTAAGAAAGCAAAACCAACAAACAAAATAAAATAAAAACTAACCGATACAGAGATCAGACTTGTGGTTACCAGAAGGGCAAGGGTTGGGGGTCTGCAAAGTGGGTGAAGAGGACCAGCTCTGTAGTGATGGATGGTAACTAGGTTTGTGGTGGTGATCATTTGCAATGTATACAGATGTCCAGTTATAAGGTTGAACACCTGTGATGTATATAATTTTTTTGAAAACACAGCAAAGCAAATAAGGACATAATCTATTATCACACATATGTTTGTATGAAGCTAATTTTAATGGTCTCCATAGCTATCTTGGAAAACTGCTCCTCCACCCTCTACTTTAGAGGCTTAATTCCAAAAGATCCAGCAGTACTCTGTTTCATTTTTTTCTTTAAACAATACTGTGTTCAAACCCTCAGCAATGCAAAGATATTCCTTACTGAAATAATGTTTAATTCTGAATAAACATGTTCTAGGTCTTTAATGGTAATAATTTTATATAATTAATCCTCAAATACTAAATTATGGTTCAGTGCATTTTATCTTAATGAAAACACAATGATCTTAGGCCATGCATTTTTAGAAAAGTTTGAAACTTAAAATACTTTATTTTTATAACGTGAATAGTCTTGGGTATCTTACTTCATGAACCTCAGCTGAGGTGTGCCCTTCTCTTTTCCCTGAATGTGGTTTTCCCTCCCTAAGTTATTCAATGCCTTCATCTCCTACCCCTAACCCCATTCCACTCCTTCTAAAACTCTGCTCTTAGAAAAAGAACTGAATTGTTTTCCCTCTCTTGGAGAGAAGCTATAAGTCTTATCCTAACTTCTCCAAACTACTCTCTTTTCTAGTTGTGATCATCTCCAGGGCAAACTTGGTTCTAAGGCACTGAAACACAGAATTATCCTCCCCCACTTAAGAATGAATGAAAACTCCTCAAAGCGAACCTTTTCTTTCTCTTTCCTGACTATAACATCTGAGAAGCTTAAGGGTTTTTCCATTCATTCTAATTTATTGTTTGAGCAAGACTTTATACACACACACACACACACACACACACACACACACGATATCTGATTGTATTTTTTCTTAGTAAATTTCCCTAGAAATCTTTCATTTCTTTATTAGTTCACCCCTTTGAATGTATGATAATTTATGTACATAATTCCTCCCTAACCCAAACTCTTTTTCCATACACATGGAGAATGTCTTAACAGATTATATTTCTAGACATATAAATATGTTAGCTATCCATATTATGCTTGTAATAAGAATTTTTACATGAAATGTGAAAGGAATTTTTCCTCATAAACAAAAATGATAATTTTAATATAAGCTATGGAAAATCAAATTTGAATAAAATAATATTTTTTTTTCGTCTACCACCTAAAACTAAATACTGTATTCTGGTTCCCCCACCATGTTCTTCTTTCCAAGTGAAGAATAAACTAATGGTAAATGTGTGCTAGTTGGAAGTTTCCACTTCTAAAACTCTAATTTTCTTGACAGAGATGTCCTATAGTCAGAAATTTGCTTGCAGTACATTTAATAAATTGAAATAGCAATTGCTTTTTCCTGATGTTCTGCCTGAAGCCAACATGTAGATATGCATAATTCACTCCTAGCAGGAACTAAATTTTGGAACTATAAGAACAAGATGAGCAAACCTCAAATTTCTAACTGTAGTGAACAGGAAGATTGTTTTGAAAGAAAATATAGTAAGGAGGAAAAAAAACTTAAGCAAGTATGCTGCAGAAAATACATATGCTGGTTAAGTTTTGATGAATTGCTTTTTTCTCTGTGCAGTTTTTATTCTTATTGCAAACGAGGCTGTAGTTTTAAATTTCCTTATTTGTTAAGAAATGAAATTTTCTTTTCATCTTTTTCCCCTTCTTAATGTCTTTGAAGTAGCTTCTCCTTTTATATACATTTACCAGCCAGGATACCTCATATGTCTCTTCTTTATACATATTAAACTTGCTGCTTCCCACTTTGGTCATTCCACTCTTCTCATATGAATATGTGCATATGCACACGTGTTCACGCATAGAAATGCATACGTATGTCCATAGGGAAAGTTACTAATATAACTTCTGTTGAATATGTTAAATGGTCATGAGAGGGAGGATAGAAATCCTTGAATTCATCAAAGCTCTACGATCCAACAGAGTTGTTGCAATAAGAATGACAATATTGCATTTCCCAGAATTTTTGGACGGTTTCTAGCCTTGTCCTTGTATCGTAAGGACATGACCTACTGAGTTGGGTGAGTACTCAAATGCCACTAGACAATGCTACAAATTCATATAAAGGGTTATACCAGATACTTTTTTTCACTTTTATTGCTAATTTTTAAATTGAAAAACATAAAAGACAGCAAGATGTTCCAAAGGGAGCCTAGACTAAAATCTTGATGGGGGAAGTAGGAAAAAGGAAGAGAACATGTATCCTATAAGTTGGAAAGCTTGCTCTTAACAGGTAACTAAGCAAATAAATCTACACTTGGTCCAGTAGAAGCTGGAAGGAAAGTGTTAACTGCTCATAGCCATGGGAGCATTCTAAAGTTTTATAGCTATGGCCTTAGCGTAGTATCTCTGGCCACATGTAGCTATTTAAATCTATATTTAATAAAATTAAATTAAATTAAAATTTTAGTTTTTCAATCCCACAAGACAAATTTCAAGGGCTTTATAATAGTCTATGTGGCTACTGCATCTGGAGGATGCGGATGCAGAAATTTTCCATCTTTGTATAATGTTCTATTAATCAGCATTGGTTTTTAGACAAACTCTGTGTGACTGGATGTAAGTAGTGGTGATTTCATACATAGAGACCAAACTATCTCCCTGTGGATATGGTAGAAACTGTTAGCTGTTCCAAATATCTATTTTTCCTTTTCACACAATTTTTAGCTAGTTGTATAATTGTCCAGAATAAAGGCCATGTCCTCCAACCTCATTTACAGCTAGGTCAAAGATAGATATAAATAACAGAGTTATATGTCAAATTCCTGGGGTTTCCCCTAAAAGACAGTGTGCTCTCATTTCTGTTCTGTTTTCCTAGGCCCTTCCAATCTGCTTCCTGAATGTGGATAATGTGTTCCAAGCCCTAATTGCTATATTCAATCATTAGAACACTGCTACCCACTAAGGTTAGTGAAACAATAGTAGAGAAAAGCCTGAATTCCTGGAAACCTCATGGAGCAGGGCCACCATACTAGCCTAGAACTGCCTACATCCTGACTTTTATATAAAAAAGAAATTCATTTAATTTAAGCCTTTGTACATGTAGGTATCCTTACATCTAAACCTAAGAAATAACTTTTATTGCATTGCCTATGACCCACAGGTTAGTTTCTTTTTGGATTTCTTTGTTTGTTTCTATTTTTGGCAAGATGAAAAATATTTTTTGAAATGATATTGTGGCAGAGTTAATAGAAACAGGCAAAACCACTGGATTTTCTACCTTAAATAAATTAGTCTTTCTGGATAGCATTTTAATATTTCTGTCTTTTGTATACTAGAGTAATTTATAGCAAATTCCTTTGTGTACCCTTTCTATAAGTTGTACATCTTTCTCTCACTGTGCTTTTTCATTTTAATGTCTTTCTCCTCTTAGCCAGTTGTAGGCTCCGAAAGGATATAACTAATATCTCTGTCTGATCTTCTACATATGTTAGCCAGTTGCATGCAAGCAGGCAAGAAAGAAGAAAGGAAAGAAGGAAAGACTAGGAGGGATGGGAATAGGCCATGGTCTGCCACAAGGAAATATGATTATGAATAAATAAGAGGCTTATAATGTCTTAAAGGAAGTAGGAATCAGACACTAACTTAGATGGAAACTACATGAGAAATTCTTAAAATATCCTCATTCTTCAGAATCACAGCTTGATAAGGTCACATATGAGAATTTTTCATTTGGCTAATTCACATAGCTCCTAAAAAGAAGATAGTCTTGAGGAGAGGTTTTTAAATAACGTAATGAGAATGCTTGGACCTTTGCAGTTCATGGGCAGACCTCTTTGAATATTAGTTATATGAGTTCAAAAGAAGCACAAGTCATGTAATTGACAACCTCAAATGGCTCCCATGAGGACTTGGAACAGGTACAGGAATAAGAAATAATGAAGTTAGATAGATAGATACATAGATATAGTCATATAGTTATATAATTAGGTATATGGTTATATAATTACAGTTATATAGTTAGTTTTAGAGTTATATGATTAACTACATAATTATACAATTACAGCCCAAAATATAAAATAAATATCCATGAATCTGTGGATAATTTTAAATAATTCTTTTAGAGTAAAATATTTTGAAAAGTAATTTTAAATAAACTTTCTATTCTGTGCTATTTTTTTTTTTTTTCGGTACGCGGGCCTCTCACTGTTGTGGCCTCTCCCGTTGCGGAGCACAGGCTCCAGACGTGCAGGCTCAGCAGCCATGGCTCACGGGCCCAGCCACTCCTCAGCATGTGGGATCTTCCTGGGCCGGGGCACGAACCCGTGTCCCCTGCATCAGCAGGCGGACTCTCAACCACTGCACCACCAGGGAAGCCCCTCTGTGCTATTTAAAAAAAAAATTTTATTGGAGTATAGTTGAATTACAATGTTTTGTTAGTTTCAGGTGAACAGCAAAGTGAATCAGTTATACATATATATATATATATATCCACTCTTTATTTTTAGATTCTTTTCCTATATAGGCCATTACAGAGTATTGAGTAGAGTTTCCTGTGCTGTACAGCAGGTTCTTATTACTTTTCTATTTTATATATAGAAGTGTGTATATGTCAATGCCACAGCCACTATGGAGAACAGTATGGAGGTTCCTTCTGAAACTAAAAATAGAACTACCATATGACCTAGCAATCCCACCCCTCAGCATATACCCGGAGAAAACCATAATTTGAAAAGATATGTGCACCCCATTGTTCATTGCAGCACTGTTTACAATAGTCAGGACATGGAAGCAACCTAAATGTCCATCAACAGAGGAATGGATGAAGAAGATGTGACACATATATACAATGGAATATTACTCAGCCATAAAAAAGAACAAAATAATGCCATTTTCAGCAACATGGATGGACCTAGAGATTGTCATACTGAGTGAAGTAAGTCAGACACAGAAGGACAAATATCATATGATATCGCTTATATGTAGAGTCTAAAAGGGTACAAACGAATTTATTTACAAAACAAAAGTAGAATCGCAGATGTAGAAAACAAACTTATGGTTACCAGGGGATAAGGGGGAGGGATAATTTTAAATAAACTTTTTATTTAAGAACAGTTTTAGACTTACAGAAGATAGTATACAAAGAACTCATATACCCCACACTCAATTTCTCTTATTATTAACATCTTATATTAGAATAGTGTGTTTGTCACAATTAATGAACCAGTATTGGTGAATTATTATTAAGGTTCATAGTTTATTCAGATTTCCTCAGGTTTTATCTAGCATCCTTTTTATTCCAGGATACCATCCAGAATATCACATTATAGTTAGGAGTTGTGTCTCTTTATGGCTCCTCTTGGCTGTGACAGCTTTTCAGACTTTTCCTATTTTTCACAAATTTGACAGTTTTGAAGAGTACTGCTCCGGTATTTTGAGGACGCATCTTTATTGGAGTTACTATTATGTTTTTCTCATGATTGGACTGATGCTGTGTTTTTTGGGAAGAGTACCGTACCATTTTCATCACTTCATTATCAAGGGTACATACTATCAACAACTTGTACACTGTTAATGTTGATCTTGGTCACATGGCTGAGGCAGTGTTTGTCAGGTTTCTCTACTGTAAAGCTAAACTTTTCCCCCACTTTCCATACTGTGCTCTTTTGGAAGGAAGTCGCTATGAGCAGACCACACTTAAGGAGTAAGGATTTATGCTCCCTACTCAGGACAGAGTATCTCCATAAATTGTTTGAAATTCTTCTGTTTAGGAGCTTTGTCTCTTCTCCCCCATTTGTTTATTATTTAAGCATTTATTTATATCACTATGGACTCATGGGTATTTATTTTATATTTTAAACTATAATCTCTTACTACTTTATGTATTATTTTGTTCAAATTTTTTCAGCTTTGGACATTGAGAGCTATTTCAGTTGGCTCCCGTGGCCCTTTGACATACCCCATTGTCGTGGCTTTTTTTTTTTTTTTTTTTTTGCACACTTACTTTCTGGCACTACAACAGGCTCACCTTGTATAGTCCCTGTATTTTTCCTGTTCCAGTTCTAAAAACAGCAATGTCTCCTTTTATTGGTATCATAGCAAGGTATGAATGCTAAGTATATCATTGCAATAAATGTGTATACTCACCTGTGTGTATACATATAACTAAGAATATTTCTATTAGATAAACCTCCGTATGTATATGAAACCAAACATGAGTTGGCGACCCATATCCTCATCTCTAATCCATTACCACATGGGTCATAATAGCATCCTCCCCTTGCTTAATCCCCCACTCTGACAGTAGAAATCTGGCTCCCACTGTCCACCACCAATTTCCTTAACTGTTTAATAGCAGTATCAGAATTGTTAACCTGTACTTTCTTGGGAAGAAATTTTATCAACTAGAGTACAGTGAGTATGTGTAGTTCATTTTGCCTTTAGTATTATAGACTTCAGTCATTTCCAAAGTTACTACTGCCACCAGCATTTCCCCTTGTGTCACATTAGTGAAGATATCACATATACAGTTGACCCTTGGACAACTTGGGGTTTAGGGGTGCTGACCCTCCTCACAGTCGAAAATCCATGTATAACTTATAGTCAGCCCTCCATATACATGGTTCCTCTGTATCTGGGGTTCTGCATTCCTGGATTCAACCAACCCTGGATCATGTAGTACTGTAGCATTTACTACTGAAAAAAAATCTGTGTATAAATGGGCCCACACAGTTCAAACCCATGTTGTTCAAGGGTCAACTGTATTTGTAATACACTTAAATTGTCACAGTCTTCTTTCCATCTTGGTATTCCCCAAACTTCTAAATATTTAAAAAATTTGTATATATTAAGGCTCACTCTGTGCTGTAAAGTTTAATGGGTTTTGACAAATGCATAATATTATGGGTACACAATTACAGTATCAAACAGAATAGTTTCATCACCCTAAAGATTCCCCTGTGCTTCAATCTACTCAATGCTCGACCTTCCCTCTGAATCCCTGGCAGCCACAAATCAATTTACTGTAGTTATAGTTTTGCCTTTTCCAAATGCCCAGTTATTGGAATCATACAGTCTGTAGTCTTTTCACACTCACATCTTTCACTTATCAGTATGCATTTAGCATTCACTTATTTTTGTTTTCTGACTTGATAGCTCATTTTCTTTCAGTGTTGAATAGTATTATACTTATTTGTGTACCCACTGAAGGACTGCTTTTTGCATCCAGTTTTTAGAGATTATGAATAAATCTACTTTAAACATCCATGTGCAAGTTTTTGTGTGGATATGATTTTCAAATCAGTTGGGTAAATATTTAGAAGTGTGATTGCTGGATCTCATGGTAGGATTACTTTCAGCTTTCTAAGAAACTCCGAAACTGTGGTCCAAAATGGCTATACCATTTTGCATTTCCACCAGCAATGAATGAGAGTTCATAATACTCTTCACCTACATCAGCAATTGGTATTGTCAGGTTGTTGTTTTTTTTAATTTGAGACATTCTAATAGGTATATAGAGGTATTTAATTATTATTTTAATTTCTAATTCATTAAAAACAATGTTAAGTATCAACATTATATTTATTTTCTATCTGTACATTTTGGTGAGGTATCTGTTCACCTATTTTGCTTATTTTTAGGTTGGGTTGTTTGTTTTCTTATTTCTGTGTTTTAAGAGGCATTTTTTAATATTTTAAACACATCCATTATTAGATACATGTTTTGGAAATATTTTCTCCAGTCTGTACTAGTTGTTTTATTCTATTAACAGTTTCTTTCCAGAGCAAACTTTAAAAAAAAGTTTAATAAATTCAGTTTATCAATATTTTATATCTTGTGTTTTTGGTGTTATATTTGAAAACTTATCACCAAACCAAAAATCAAATATATTTTCTCCTATATATGCTTCTAGAAATTTTAGTGTTGCATTTATCATTTAAGTCTGTAATACACTCTGAGTTAATTTTTACAACCAGAATATAAAAGACACATGGTCTATGTGTTTATTCTTTCATCAATAACACAATGTCTTACTCTAGCTTTACAGTAAATCTCGGTGTATAATATTTTTTGTACATTTTATACATTGTAGGATAGATATGCTAATATATAGTTGAAAACTTTTGCATCTGTGTTCATGAGCAATATTTGTCTGCTTTTCCTTCCTTGTAATATCCTGATCTGGTGTTCATATTAGGAAAACGCTTGCCTCAAAGAATGAGTGTGGAAGTGTAGTGTTCCCTCTGCTTCTACATTCTGGAAGAGGCTATGGAGAATTGGTATCATTTCTTCCTTAAATATTTGATAAAAGTCACCAGTGACACAAACTGAGACAGATGTTTTATTTTTTTGGAGATTATTAATTTTTTATTTGGTTTCTTTAATAGATAAACAGCTTTTTAGATTATTTATTTGTCCTGTGTGGGTTTTGGTAATTTTTGTTTTTTAAGGAAATGGTCCACTTTATCTAAGATATCAAATTCTAAGGCATACAGTTTTATAGAGTTCCTTCACTATGCATTTATTGGATCAGTAGTGAAGGTCCCTACTTTATATCTGACATTGGTAATTTATTTATTTTTTCTGCATTAGTGTAGTTAGAGGTTTATCAGTCTTACTGAGCCTTACAAATAACCAGTTTTTTATTTCATTGATTTTCTCTATTTTCTTGTTTTCAAACTAATTTTATACGCTAAATTTTATTATTTCTCTTCTTCTACATGCTTTAGGGGGTAATGGCTCTTTTTTCTCTAGTTTTCTAAGGTAGGAGCTTAGATTATTGATTTTAGATTTTTCTTCTTTTTTAAAATATGTATTCAGTGGTATAAATTACCCTCTAAGCATACCACACATTTTGATAAGTTGTATTTTCACTTTAATTTAGTTTAAAATATTTTAAAATTTGCCTTGAGACTTCTTATTTGACCATGTGTCACTTTGAAATATATTGTTTAATCTCCAAATATTAGGATATTTTCCCATTATTTTTTGTTATTAATTTCTACTTTAATTTCATTGTTGTCAAACATATGTTTTCTATTCCTTTAAATTTGTTAAGATGTGTCTTTCCACCCAAATCTTAACCATTATTACTTCAAATATTTCTTTTCCTCTATTCTGTTTCCTCTGTTGGTATTCCAATTATGCATGTTACATTGGTAGTTTGCCTGGTAACCTCAAATATTTGATGGGTCCAAGGAATATTATTGACTTTAGGTTTCATCGTTTTTCTTGTGATAAATATGGGAGTGATTACTTCCACACCGTTTACATGTCAGAGTTGAAATTGTAAGTCATCTGAAAGTTTTAGGAATCAATAATACAGAAAGCTGCACCAACATTTGTACTCCTTTCATTGCACATATTTAGGTGTAGAGGGCCATAATGGCAGGTTAACAAAACTACCACTCTGTCGTTTGAAATTCTGTCAGTATGGTCCAGTAATAGGAGATATTCAAGCAATGGAGATATGCAATCATCAGGGATAATATCCTGTGACCTGAACCTGTTTGGAAAATATTTATTGTCGTGAAGAATAGTATTTATGAAAGTTGGGTTAACCTCCAAAGTTACTTAGATTTTCAAGAAACAAAATAATCAAGTGTCAGTACATAGGATTTGATGTAAAAAACAAAACTGTACTTCAAAGATGTGTGGCTTTGGGAAAACTAAACATCCTAATTTTGGTTGAAGTTTTTTTAATAATAAAAGAAGGAAAATAATATAGCTCTTTTTTGTAGTTTTTGAAAAGGTAGATGGCATGTAGAAATCACTCAATATTAACAATGATGATGATGGTGATGGTAGAGTTTCTTTGTCATTGTTTCTGTAGTATTAAGCACAACTCACCTTTAGATGTCACAGTGTCTCCTGTAATGCTCTATGGCCTATTATTAAGCATTGTACAAAATTCAGAAGTAACCTTTAGAGAAAAGGACCAACTCTCACTGGTCTCCTTTGGGAGTGATGATCTAGAGCACATCTGATTGTTAATGTAGCAAATGAGCACAAAAGACTCCAACCAATTAAGTCTGTTTTGTTGACAGAGACTCTTGAAGGTTTTCAGAGAGCATTTGATTGTATTTTATTCCAATACAAGTGTGTTAAATCATCTTCTGATAAACAATGACCACTTAGTCACAAGTCTTTGAGAGAGAGTTTTCTGAAGCATGGTTCATCTAGTTGAGAGATGTTCATTATTAGACAACTATGTTTTCTTCAGGATTAATAGTGGGTAAGATTGGGGTTTATAATTTCAAGAATCATTGGTGTTTAAGCCTAAATGTCACTTCCTTAGACAAGCCCTCATGAAACTCTAAACTAAATCAAGACCCTGAGTTATACCTTTCAATTTTCATTTCTACCACTTACACAGTTTGCAATTATGTCCCCAAATTAGGTTTTGAAATCTCTTATAGACTAGATATAGTACAGACTTATGCAACTTTAGGACCTACGCTTGTAAAATTTTTAAAAATAGTTATGCAAGGAGATAACCGAGATACTAGCTATTTTGGTCAGGCTTTAGTGGGCTAATGGCTTTCTTATAAGCATAAAATTGGCAGAAATTATGCTGTGTGATTTCTGAGGCTACTTTAGAATAGGCAACGCAGTTTCCAGCTTAGTTTATGCAAACATTCACAGATGGAGCTTTACAAGTAAGCCAAGCCTCATAGAAAATCCACACATAGGTGCTCCAATCAGTGTATATAGTTTTTAGCCTCCAAGCCTAGGTGCCAAGCATGTAAATGGATGAGACTTCAGATGCTTCCAGCCCTTAGTCATGAGCCACCCCAGCCTTGGAGTCTTTGCAGCTGAGGTTCCAGATATTGTGGAACAGAGCCAAGCTGTCCCCACTATAACCTTTTGAAATCTTTGATCTTCAGAATCTGTGAATGTAACATGTTTGTTGTTTTAAGTCACAAAGTTTGGAGATAATTTGTTACAAAGCAGTAGTAACTGGAACATGGAAAATAATGGAAATATCACAAAGACACTTTAGAATTTGGACAAAGAACTAACTCTATATGAATTTAGGATTCAAATGATGGGCTCTGAATGCACACTCTAATTGCATATAGTTAGAACCATGTAATAAGTGTTCACTGTATCCTAAGACTATGCTAATGACCTTTTATGCATATCGCATATAATTCTCATAATAACTCTATATTTATGTACTATAACTATCTCTATTTAAAAACAAGAAACAGAAGCTCAGAGAGGTAAAGTAACTTAAATGTCACAGATACAATAGGCCTCACAGGTGCCAGTGGGATGCTCTGAAGCTGGAAAGGCCCTTCAGAATTGTCCCAATTTTGAACAGGGAGAGAGTTCAGCCCTTTATAGCCTGTGTCAACCAATCACAGCATTCAGGCTGCTCCAGAGAATCCTCTTCAATCATAGAGTTGATAAACATGATACACTATTTTATGGTGGTAGACATCAGGAGAGTTTTTAACTGGTAGAAGCATTGACTGGAAGGACAGACTAAGTATGTTTCTGGCGGTGCTTATATGAGTCTGTTTATTAATCTGGCTTTGGTTACAGGAATGTATTTTGCTTTTGGATATTCACTGAGCTACACACTAAGTTGTAAACATTTTTGTATGTATTTTTGGACATGAAAATTTTTAAAAGTCTGCTATTTGAATCCTGATTACCCATCAAAACAAAGTAGAGTTTATTCTAAGAATGCAAGATAGATTTAAAATTTAAAAATAAATTACTGCCATTCACCAGACTAGCAGAATGGAGGAGAAAAAGCCCATATAACCACTTCAGTAGATGTAGTTAAAACAATTGATAAATACTATTATTGGAAAGAATTATTTGATAAGCATTATCTTCTCACTAACAAGAATATTTGGGCCATCTCTTAGATATGTTCTTCTCTAATTGCCTTTCACTCCTGTTTGTCTTCACTCAAGATGCAAATTTCCCAAGAGAAAATCTGATTGGCCTTATTTTGGTTATGTCCACACTTCTCTGACAAGGGTAAAAGAGTTACTCTGGTTCCTGCTGTACAAAAAGTAGGCAAAAATAAGAGATACTCACTTCAATGTTAACTTTAATAAATTTTTATTTAAATAAATCAATGCACTACCAAGTTCAAAGGTACAGATACATACAACTAAATTTCATATATTCTGAGCTATAAATGGTTCACTGGAATTGGAAAGACAGATTAAGTGAGAAAATTCCTGTATATAAAACAGCAGAGGTAGACAAGAACCAGATCTCAAATGACCTGTTATCCCATGTAAGTAATATGGATTTAATTATGAAGAAATAGAAAATTATTGAAGCATTTAAAGTAGAATGGACATGAGCTAATATGTGCTTTAGTTAAGAAAGAACATGCTGGCGTCTGTAATGAGAATAAATATGAGAAGAGTGAACTTCAAGCACAGAGATTAATTGTAACAATCCAGGTGAGAAATAAAAAGGACCTGAATTAATCGGTAATGGAATGAAGAGAAAGGGACAGATTTATTTGCAGTTTATGAGGTACCATCCATGAAGCTGAGTATCTAGCTGAGAATGCAGAAGTAAAGGAGCATGAAGAGTCAGGATTGAAAGGCACGTCTAATTACCAATAGAGGGGATATGAGAGAAAGATCGGTGAATGGGAAAACACAGAGATAATGAATCAATTTGATCTATTTTGATGCTAAGTTTCCAGTTGCTCATCATGCTGGAGATGTCCAGTAGGAATCTGGATATATAGGTCTGTTTTGAATTTAGGTATAAAGTATCAGAATGTGGTGAACAATTATTTTAAGCTTTTCCTTTAGTTTGGAACTTCTTTTTCTAATCCTCTTTTCCTTGAATATACCTATTCCCACTTAAAGAATATATTCGTGTCACTTCTGAAAAGCTTTACCTGTCATGATCCCCACACCATAAGAGAAAAAAGCTCTTTCTATTCTTCTCTACTCTGTTTTCCTTAGTGCATCCAGAGCTGTCCATATTTAACTCTAACATGGAACTTAGCAAAATTATTTATATTCATCTAGAGTTTAAACTCTATAGGAGCAAGAATTTGGAATATCTCCTCTAGAATATGTCTTTAAGGCATAGCACTCTTCTTTGTAGATGTTGGTTGTATGATAAATATTTGGTGAACCAAATAATGAAACAATGAATAAATGAATCTGCAAACAAAAACAGAGACTCAGTAGTATGTAGTCCCATTATCCCAAATACTTCTCCCAGTGCCTGGCACATAATAGATATGCAATAAAGAGTTTCAGTTATGAAATACCAAAGAACTACAGAATTACTCACACTCCATAATAAATTCATAAATACAGGTGAACTGCATGCATTTTCTTTTATCATCATTTCCAACATTGTCTCTCTTTTGCTAGAAACACTGTATATTTATACTTTAGCTGGAAGAATACATTGAGGTTTGTGCATCGTATTTTAATAATATACATCATATTAGGAGTGTACGTTATATACTTCCTGCCTTTATGTGTAATTTGCCCATTACTTCAGGGTATGAGACTTTTGAAACAGTCTTTTGCATTCCATTGACACTCTGGCCACTAATAGATATTCTACTCTTTCTTCATTATTTTACACTTTAGATATCAATAATACTGAGAAATAATGATGAGTAAAAAGCTAAATGACATTCTAATTCACTCTGGAAATGGCTCCTTAAACACTCATTGTCTGGCTATGCACAATAAGGGGAAATGTATTTCCTAGTCATTGGCTAGCCATTTAATCTTGCTACATTTACATGCGCAATCCTGATTTTATCTTCCTACATGCGCAATCCTGATTTTATCTTCCTACATTATGGTTGTGGTTGAAGACTGTTCACAAATGGTATTATTTGAGAGTATGTGTGTGTTTGAATGTGTAGCATGGCTGAGAAAAAATATAATGAGTGTAATGAACTTTCCAAGGAAAATGAAGCTTAGTTCTATCACCAATACTTTTGAATTGGTAATTCATGGTGCTCTTCATCAACTACATTATAAATGTAATGGTCTTTTAAAACAGAGAGCACATTGTTCACATTTTTTTGTTTTGATGCCTCAAGTTCTATTTTGAGCATCATATCTTGTACCACATGTTTCTTTGTGAAATTTTATTTTTTTAATTCTTCTCATGTTCTTTGTGTCAATCATTGAAAATTCAACAGTAATGCTGCTTATTTCAAATAGCCTTTATGCCTTTTCTGCTGCCTTTAATCTGTCGTTGGCTAGTAAAAAATATATCAAATCTTCTTATGAGTTATATTTAATATAAGAATCAATATAGCACAAAATGAAGCCATATGAGTAGAATTCAAGACTTTGGTTTGAGGAGCTTTGCAATAAAAAATTTTGTTCCTAAACATTTTTTTTCTTTTCATGTATTTTCAGAATCATGTAATTTGTTCTGTGGGACTGATATTCACAGAAATCAAATCTGTGTCAAAGTGAGACACTTCTCTATTGAAAAAAAGATTTACACAAGGATAATTATTTCCAAGTTGTTCTGTAGCTGAAATTATGCTTTTTCCTTAAATAGGAGATAAAATGATCTAGTGAAATTAGTACCTGCTTTGGAATCAGAAATATGAATTTAAATCACAGAGCAGATAATTCATTAAGTATGTTAACTTATAGAACTCAATTAATTTGTGAATCTTAATTACTTATCTACAAAGTGGGGCACAATCACTTATGTCACACTGTAAGACTTAAATGATATAACATACCAAAAAACACTACCATAGTGTCTGTTACGTGCCAGGGTAGGTTCTCTTTCCATATATGATTTATGTAAATCATGTATATATTATAGATATATATATAATTTTTAGGATAGAATCTGATATACATAATCAGGATAGATTCTATTAGCCTAATAATAAAACTTTATGGCACTTTGAGCATGCAAATCACATGAGAAGAAAAAATCATCAGTGCTGTTTGGAGAACGAAACACCAAATCTAATAGTTCTCTTTTTCAGTATTAGGTAGGTATATAATATGTAATTCTTGTTATTCACGATTCTTCAATCACATGAAAATTGGCAATTACTGATTCTTTGTTATAAAGCTCTTCTAGAGATCCTAAAAACTCCAGAATGGTTCAGAATGCCCAGAGCTAGGCAAAAACGATTAACACAGGATGAGGCCCTCAAGTAATTTTAAAACAAGTTTCCTGAAGACCTGTAATATTCACTCATGCATAGCCATGAGTAGCCAGGGTGTGGCTGCAAGAACACAAATAAACAAAAAACCTAGTCCTTGCTTAGAAGCTTTATGAATAATATCTGGAAAAATAAAAGTTCCTATCAGCATTTCAGGATGGGCCAGTGAAGATAATGATATAATTGTGAAAAATTCAGAAGATTGTCATATTTTTTTTGAGAAATGGACCCAAAAAATATGTGAAACTTGGAAAATATTACAACCAATTATTTAAAAAAAAAACAGGCTTTGGTTATCAAAATGTCATAATTGTAGGGATTAGAAATCTTTTCTATTCCTGAGGAATTTCAAGATCCATCTAAAGCAATACAAATTGTTCTGATATCATTTTTACAGCCTGCACCATATTATTCATTATTAGGGATTTATATCTGCCCTTGGCTCCTGTCTGAGAATTTCTTTGAATACTTGCTGAGCAATTACATTCTTTAGCAATGGGGAAGAAATAATAGGGATGAGATGTGTAACTCAAATTAACTTTTTCTTTTTTACTAGTTTTTAACACCTTCCACAGTTCCTGTTGCTAAATAGCCTGAGCTTATACTTAATGCTAAAAATCAGTGCTATCTAGCAGATTTTAACAGAGATGGGAACAGTTAGACTGATGTAAATACAATATTCCCATGTGCCCAGAATCTTATTCCTGAATAGGCTTTAAAGAACATAAATCGAGGGAGTTTTGTCAGTCTATTTCCAAATACAACAGAAGTGTAGACTCTCAAAAATAAAGAATAAAGGTCATAAGTCAACTTGATGTGCCAGACTTGTAGAACCTGCAGGGAAGGTGGTGCCACAGAAGGATGAATTATCCACTCCTCAAACTTGAGGTGATCAATGATCATGTGCACTTTATGTGTGCACTAATCTCTTTGCAAAATGTGTTATTACCTCCAACACAGGAGAGATGTGAATTGACAGGATAAAAGCAATAATCCTAGAAAGTAACGAGAAAAAAATAAGTTATCCTATGTTGAATTGGAATCAAATTGTTGTCAAGAACTTTAACATGGAGGAATGTGAAAAAGAGGGAAACAGACTCTACAGTTCAGTGGTTATCCAATGGAATAAGGTTCTGACTGAGCATCAGTAAAGAAGAAGGAAGTGTAACATGCAGAACACAGAAAGCAAGAGAAATCTGTTACACTTCCAAGGAGGCAGAACCTCCCTGAAATTGTGAGGTAGGTAAATGTTTAAGGAATACAGAGAGAGTTACACCTGAATAAACTTTGGATAATTTGTTTGGATAAGATGCTTTGGTATATACATTCTAGATTTTTTGAACCCAAGTTTCCTCATCTGTAAAATAGTGTAGATAACAACACATGTTCTTTTCACTTTTTTGTGATAGACAACTGAGATAATGCATGAGAAGATGAAAAAATAGAAGGCAATAGTTATGGAATTGGTGGCAGATGAATAATGTCAGTGTTTTAGTGAAAATGATGTAATGTAGGAGAACACAAATCCCAATACAATTAGATCTGTAATAAAATGAAATATTATTTCCCTAAGTTTTGTATTTAATTTACCAGGATTGTGAACAAAATTTAATCACTAAATCCCTACTATTTTATTGGTCTATGAGCAAATACCATGTTTTTTTGTTTTGTTTTGTTTTGGTCACACCTCATGGCTTATGGGATCTTAGTTCCTCAAGCAGGCATTAAATCTGTGGCCCCTGTAGTGGAAGCGTGGAGTCCTAACCACTGGACTGCCAGGGAATTCCCAATACCATGTTTTTATGTATCAATTTTTAACTAAAATATGGGCACATTATCACTGTTTTTCTACTATTCCTTTTTTTTTAAGGTACTAATGGTAAAGCCAGGATCTACCATTACTGAAGGATACCATGTATTTATTTCAAAAAGAAAACTAAATATGGTTGAATGAACAACTAAATTAACTGCCAATTATTAAACATCTAAAATCAACACAAAATCGGGGATTTTACCCATACCTTTTTTGTATTTAACAGTCTAGTATATGTGTGACAGAAAGAGAGAGGGAGAGAGAGAGAGAATAAGTAGGTGTGGCCTCCTTTTTCAGTTGTAATGGACTGTTTTCCATCTGTCATGCCCCAGATTCTGTGTTATCAGCTGAATCAGTCAATAAATTCATATAACAGAATTTGTTGTCTAGCTTAGTTTTACTTCCTTACACACCCTCTTAAAAGGACTGTTGTTATACATCAATAACCCCTTTCCTGAACAAATACCAAAATGTATACTTTTGTTTTTTACACTGTGGGGGGAAAAGCACATACACAGCATACGCCACACACCATTATTTACTTGGGTTTGGTGTTTTATTTGCCACAAAGCAGTTATCATAAATAACATCCAAGAGAGTACATTCAGCCTTTAATAATATTGTTTTGGGAATACATCACCTAGCACTAAAAATGTCATATAAAATTCATATCCATAACTGTTTACAGAGGGGGAAAAAGAACAGTTGCACTTTGCAATGCTAGCACAATTCTCCAAAACACTGAGAAAGATGCCATGTTCTCTGTCTTTTTCACACTTATTTTTGGTATCTGGAGCTATGTTTCAGGGTTATATTGATTTTCATTCTGGCTGTGGTTGATTAATGTTTCAGGAAGGAGTCAGGTGCATTAGTGCATAGCTGAATAGAAATATCACTGCTTTTTCTCAAGTCAAAGTGGGGCGGGGGTGGGACAAAACCCACCCACCTACTGGTTTTAGCTGGTAATGTGTACACACAATAAAATGAATCTCTAAAATTGACAACCACATGGACTGGTTAACAGGAAGCTCCACATTCTTTTCAACACTGGTTATTGTTATTAATGGCCTGTCAGCAACTTCTGGCAACAAATAAAATGTTAGTGTTTTGAGAGAACATTAGTGATCTTTTTATTTTTTCTTCAGGTTTAATCTTTAGGTTAAGTGTGTTCACCTTATAAATTTGCTTCCCAGAAGGTACATTCTTTAGTAATTGCTTTTCCTTGATCAGGATTTCTCACTCATTACAGGGAAACTGCAAATGTAATAGTTAAGAGACACGATTCCACTGTAGTAACATTTTTCATCCTGACCCTATTCCCAAGGTTAAGAAACTACTCGTCAGTTTAATGTTTTCTATTTGCTTCTTTGCCAGCTGCATGTTTCTATTTTAATAGCTCATTTTCCACCATCCACAATTCCCTTCTTCATATCAGCTTGGCTTTTTTTTTATATGACTGTTACATGATGCTCACAGATTTCTCTGAACCTATTAAATGTCCAACATATTGTCATCCAGATAAACAATCACACCTAATTAATGTGACTTGCAAACTCCCATTCATTTCTGAGAAGGAAATAACATTTTGTAGAAGTAACAGATAGCCATTTAGACCCACTGGTTATTACTGGGTTTGAAATATTACATTTTATTTAAAGAAATGTTAATGATTACAGTGAATGAAAACACATTTAATAAAACAGACTCAGTAATTCAATTTGGTTGTAATCAAAGTTTATCTTAATTTGAATTTTGGAAGAAATCAACATTTTAAAAATTTTTAGCAGTTCTCACATTTGCTAAAATTATACAGCTTAGATGGAACATGACTAAAACTTTAGCTTAAATGTACGTTTAATACTGCCAAAGGCTAATCAACTTCAGAAAGTCCAGTAGCCATATAATGAGGAACTGATTATGAAACTCTAAATCAATAGAGAATGTCCCTCTAATAAATAGAGAATGTCCCTAGTATAAAAGTCAAATGTACTCGTTTACCATACACTTCAGTTCTTTGAAACAATGCCACATGTTAGTTTGCTCCAAATGTGAACCATGTTTTTCTGTTTCCTTGAAATTACTGAAAAGCTTTCATTTCTTACTGCTGACCAAAAAAAAAAAAAAAAAAAAAAAAAAGGAGCAAATAAGGTAACTTCTTATTCAACTTATGTATATCTAGTCTTAAAATCATATTTCCTATTACATTAGGTCCATTTATTTTCTCTGAAAAAAATCTCTTCTGAAGCCCTGAAGTTTTAATCTGGACTAATTGCTTTCTTGATACATTCCAAAATTCTTTACTTGAATATCTTCTGGGTTTACTGGAATCTCAATCTTCCTCTGTGTTGTTTTTGTTTTTGTTTTGTTTTTTGCAGTGTTTTGTTGTGGTTTATTGTCAACTATCTTCCTCTGAAAGGAATATAGGGAAGAAAATTTGTGTTCTTGCATGTCTGAAAATATATTTATTTTGACTTCATGCTTGATTGTTCTTTGGATGGGCATAGAATACATAAATAAATAACATTATTAAAAAGTAATTTAATCTAACTTTGCATGTTGCCTCTTTTGTTCCATTGGTCTTTTTAAAATGTTATCATTTCTAAAATGTTATAATCTCAAGAATGTTATATAAACAGAATCATAATCTTTTAGATTGACTTCTCCATTAAGCATAATTCCCTGAAGATTCATCCAGGTTGTTTATGTGTCAATAGGTTGTTCCTTTATATTGCTGAGTAGCATTCCATGGTAAATATGTAGCACAGTGTGTTAAACAATTCACTTGCTGAAGGATATCTGGACTGATTTCTTTTTTGCTGTTACAAATGAAGCTGCTTCTAATATTTCCATACAGATTTTTGTGTGTGAACATAAGTTTTTATTTCTCTGGGATAAATGCCCCTGGATGCAAGTGCTGGGTCACATGGTAGCTGTATGTTTAGTGTTTTCATACTCTACCAAACTATACCAAGAATGTCTGTACTATTTTACATTCCCATCAGCAATATGTCAGCAATCTAATGTCCAAGTGCTCACCAAAATTTAGTGGTGTCATTATTTTATTACTTTACCCATCCCAGTAGATGTGTGATGTCTCATCGTGATTTTAATTTGTATTTCCATAATGAGCTAATGATGTGAAACATCTTTTCACATGCTAATGGTCTTCTATATTTCATCTTCAGTGACAAATATGTTCATTTATTTTGTCCATCTTTATATTGTATTTTTTTATGTTGAATTTTGGGATTTTTATATATTCTAGGTATTAGTGCTCTATTGGACACATGGTTTGCAAATATATTCTGTGGCTTTTGTTTTCATTGTCTTCACATGGGCATTTCAGAGCATTTTTAAAAAATTTTTTTATAAGATCCAATTTTTAATCAATTTTTCCTTTATGGATTATGCTGCTTTTGTAAGATCTAAGAACTTGTTGCCAGCCCCAGATCAAAAACATTTTATATTTTTAATGTTCTATATTTTTATGTATTACTATTCAATCTGTGTTTCATTTAGAGATTTTTCTTGAAGTATAATTGACTTACAATATTATATAAGTTTCAGGTGTACAACATAGTGTTTTGATGTTTTTATACATTACAAAATGATCACCATGATAACTGTTAGACAATAGTTCTAGTCTAATAACATACGAAGTTATTACAATATTATTGATTATATTCCCTATACAGTACATTACATCTCTGTGACTTATTTATTCTATAACTGGAAGTTTGTACCTCTTAATAGCCCTCACCTAATTCATTCATCCCCACACACTCCCCTCTGGCAACTACCACTTTTTTCTCTGTATCTATGAGTCTTTTTCTCTTTTGCTATGTTTGTTCCTTTGGTTTTTCATTTTTGGTTTGTTTTAGATTCCACATATAAGTGAGATCATATTCTCTTATTCACTTTCTGTGTCTGACTTATTTCACTTAGCATAATACCCTCTAGGTCCATCCATATTGTCACAAATGGCAATATTTCATTCTTTTTATGGCTGAGTAATATTCTATCGTATGTATGTACCATATGCACTTGAAATGAAGGTGTATTCTGCTTCTCAATGGACTGTTCCATACATATCTATTAAGTTCATCTGATCTAATGTGTCATTTAATGCCATTATTTCCTTATTGATTTTCTGTCTAGATGATCTATTCATTGATGTAAGTGGGGTGTTAAAGTCCCCTACTATTATGGAGTTACTGTGCATTTTTTTTTATTAGTTTCTGCTTTATAACAAAGTGAATCAGTCATACATATACATCTGTTCCCACATCCCCTCCCTCATGCATCTCCCTCCCTCCCACCCTCCCCATCCCACCCCTCCAGGCGGTCACAAAGCACCGAGCTGATCTCCCTGTGCTCTGCGGCTGCTTCCCACTATCTATCTACCTTACGTTTGGTAGTGTATATATGTCCATGCCTCTCTTTCCCTTTGTCACAGCTTACCCTTCCCCTTCCCCATATCCTCAAGTCCATTCTCAAGTAGGTCTGTGTCTTTATTCCCGTTTTACCCCTAGGTTCTTCATGACATTTTTTTTTTTTAAATTCCATATATATGTGTTAGCATACGGTATTTGTCTTTCTCTTTCTGACTTACTTCACTCTGTATGACAGACTCTAGGTCTATCCACCTCATTACAAATAGCTCAGTTTCGTTTCTTTTTATGGCTGAGTAATATTCCATTGTATATATGTGCCACATCTTCTTTATCCATTCATCCGATGATGGACACTTAGGTTGTTTCCAGCTCCGGGCTATTGTGAATAGAGCTGCAATGAACATTTTGGTACATGTCTCTTTTTGAATTATGGTTTTCTCAGGGTATATGCCTAGTAGTGGGATTGCTGGGTCATATGGTAGTTCTATTTTTAGTTTTTTAAGGAACCTCCATACTGTTCTCCATAGTGGCTGTACCAATTCACATTCCCACCAGCAGTGCAAGAGTGTTCCCTTTTCTCCACACCCTCTCCAGCATTTATTGTTTCTAGATTTCTTGATGATGGCCATTCTGACTGGTGTGAGATGATATCTCATTGTAGTTTTGATTTGCATTTCTCTAATGATTAATGATGTTGAGCATTCTTTCATGTGTTTGTTGGCAGTCTGTATATCTTCTTTGGAGAAATGCCTATTTAAGTCTTCTGCCCATTTTTGGATTGGGTTGTTTGTTTTTTTGCTATTGAGCTGCATGAGCTGTTTATAAATTTTGGAGATTAATCCTTTGTCAGTTGCTTCATTTGCAAATATTTTCTCCCATTCTGAGGGTTGTCTTTTGGTCTTGTTTATGGTTTCCTTTGCTGTGCAAAAGCTTTGAAGTTTCATTAGGTCCCATTTGTTTATCTTTGTTTTTATTTCCATTTCTCTAGGAGGTGGGTCCAAAAGGACCTTGCTGTGATTTATGTCATAGAGTGTTCTACCTATGTTTTCCTCTAAGAGTTTGATAGTTTCTGGCCTTACATTTAGGTCTTTAATCCATTTTGAGCTTATTTTTGTGTATGGTGTTAGGGAATGATCTAATCTCATACTTTTACATGTCCCTGTCCAGTTTTCCCAGCACCACTTATTGAAGAGGCTGTCCTTTCTCCACTGTACATTCCTGCCTCCTTTATCAAAGATAAGTTGGCCATATGTGCGTGGGTTTATCTCTGGGCTTTCTATCCTGATCCACTGATCTATCTTTCTGTTTTTATGCCAGTACCACACTGTCTTAATTACTGTAGCTTTGTAGTATAGTCTGAAGTCAGGCAGCCTGATTCCTCCAGCTCCGTTTTTCGTTCTCAAGATTGCTTTGGCTATTCGGGGTCTTTTGTTTTTCCAAACAAATTTTGAAATTTTTTGTTCTACTTCTGTGAAAAATGCCAGTGGTAGTTTGATAGGGATTGCATTGAATCTGTAGATTGCTTTGGGTAGTAGAGTCATTTTCACAATATTGATTCTTCCAATCCAGGAGCATGGTATATCTCTCCATCTATTTATATCATCTTTAATTTCTTTCATCAGTGTCTTATAATTTTCTGCATACAGGTCTTTTGTCTCCTTAGGTAGGTTTATTCCTAGATATTTTATTCTTTTTGTTGCAATGGTAAATGGGAGTGTTTTCTTGATTTCATTTTCAGATTTTTCATCATTAGTGTACAGGAATGCCAGAGATTTCTGTGCATTAATTTTGTATCCTGCTACTTTACCAAATTCATTGATTAGCTCTAGTAGTTTTTCGGTAGCATCTTTAGGATTCTCTATGTATAGTATCATGTCATCTGCAAACAGTGACAGCTTTACTTCTTCTTTTCCAATTTGGATTCCTTTTATTTCCTTTTCTTCTCTGATTGCTGTGGCTAAAACTTCCAAAACTAGGTTGAATAAGAGTGGTGAGAGTGGGCAGCCTTGTCTTGTTCCTGATCTTAGTGGAAATGGTTTCAGTTTTTCACCATTGAGGACAATGTTGGCTGTGGGTTTGTCATATATGGCCTTTATTATGTTGAGGAAAGTTCCCTCTATGCCTACTTTCTGCAGGGTTTTTATCATAAATGGGTGTTGAATTTTGTCAAAAGCTTTCTCTGCATCTATTGAGATGATCATATGGTTTTTCTCCTTCAACTTGTTAATATGGTGTATCACATTGATTGATTTGCGTATATTGAAGAATCCTTGCATTCCTGGAATAAACCCCACTTGATCATGGTGTATGATCCTTTTAATGTGCTGTTGGATTCTGTTTGCTAGTATTTTGTTGAGGATTTTTGCATCTATGTTCATCAGTGATATTGGCCTGTAGTTTTCTTTCTTTGTGACATCCTTGCCTGGTTTTGGTATCAAGGTGATGGTGGCCTCGTAGAATGAGTTTGGGAGTGTTCCTTCCTCTGATATTGTTTGGAAGAGTTTGAGAAGGATGGATGTTAGCTCTTCTCTAAATGTTTGATAGAATTCGCCTGTGAAGCCATCTGGTCCTGGGCTTTTGTTTGATGGAAGATTTTTAATCACAGTTTCAATTTCAGTGCTTGTGATTGGTCTATTCATATTTTCTATTTCTTCCTGAGTCAGTCTTGGTAGGTTGTGCATTTCTAAGAATTTGTCCATTTCTTCCAGGTTGTCCATTTTATTGGCATAGAGTTGCTTATAGTAATCTCTCATGATCTTTTGTATTTCTGCAGTGTCAGTTGTTACTTCTCCTTTTTCATTTCTAATTCTACTGATTTGAGTCTTCTCCCTTCTTTTCTTGATGAGTCTGGCTAATGGTTTGTCAATTTTGTTTATCTTCTCAAAGAACCAGCTTTTAGTTTGGTTGATCTTTGCTATCGTTTCCTTCATTTCTTTTTCATTTATTTCTGATCTGATCTTTATGATTTCTTTCCTTCTGCTAACTTTGGGGGTTTTTTGTTCTTCTTTCTCTAATTGCTTTAGGTGCAGGGTCAGGTTGTTTACTCGAAATGTTTCCTGTTTCTTAAGGTGGGATTGTATTGCTATAAACTTCCCCCTTAGAACTGCTTTTGCTGCGTCCCATAGGTTTTGGGTCGTCGTGTCTCCATTGTCATTTGTTTCTAAGTATTTCTTAATTTCCTCTTTGATTTCTTCAGTGATCACTTCATTATTGAGTAGTGTATTGTTTAGCCTCCATGTGTTTGTATTTTTTACAGATCTTTTCCTGTAATTGATGTCTAGTCTCATAGCATTGTGGTCGGAAAAGATACTTGATACAATTTCAATTTTCTTAAATTTACCAAGGCTTGATTTGTGACCCAAGATATGATCTATCCTGGAGAATGTTCCATGAGCACTTGAGAAAAATGTGTATTCTGTTGTTTTTGGGTGGAATGTCCTATAAATATCAATTAAGTCCATCTTGTTTAAAGTATCATTTAAAGCTTGTGTTTCCTTATTTATTTTCATTTTGGATGATCTGTCCATTGGTGAAAGTGGGGTGTTAAAGTCCCCTACTATGATTGTGTTACTGTCGATTTCCCCTTTTATGGCTGTTAGTATTTGCCTTATGTATTGAGGTGCTCCTATGTTGGGTGCATAAATATTTACAATTGTTATATCTTCTTCTTGGATCGATCCCTTTATCATTATGTAGTGTCCTTCTTTGTCTCTTCTAATAGTCTTTATTTTAAAGTCTATTTTGTCTGATATAAGAATTGCTACTCCAGTTTTCTTTTGATTTCCATTTGCATGGAATATCTTTTTCCGTCCCCTTACTTTCAATCTGTATGTGTCTCTAGGTCTGAAGTGGGTCTCTTGTAGACAGCATATATATGGGTCTTGTTTTTGTATCCATTCAGCCACTCTGTGTCTTTTGGTGGGAGCATTTAGTCCATTTACATTTAAGGTAATTATTGATATGTATGTTCCTATTCCCATTTCCTTAATGGCTTTGGGTTCGTTATTGTAGGTATAGTCCTTCTGTTGTGTTTCTTGCCTAGAGAAGTTCCTTTAGCATTTGTTGTAAAGCTGGTTTGGTGGTGCTGAACTCTCTCAGCTTTTGCTTGTCTGTAAACGTTTTAATTTCTCCATCAAATCTGAATGAGATCCTTGCTGGGTAGAGTAATCTTGGTTGCAGGTTTCTCTCCTTCATCACTTTAATTATGTCCTGCCACTCCCTTCTGGCTTGTAGAGTTTCTGCTGAGAGATCAGCTGTTAACCTGATGGGGATTCCCTTGTGTGTTATTTGTTGTTTTTCCCTTGCTGCTTTTAATATGATTTCTTTGTGTTTAATTTTTGACAGTTTGATTAATATGTGTCTTGGCGTATTTCTTCTTGGATTTATTCTGTATGGGACTCTCTGTGCCTCCTGGACTTGATTAACTATTTCCTTTCCCACATTAGGGAAGTTTTCAACTATAATCTCTTCAAATATTTTCTCAGTGCCTTTCTTTTTCTCTTCTTCTTCTGGAACCCCTATAATTCGAATGTTGGTGCGTTTAATGTTGTCCCAGAGGTCTCTGAGACTGTCCTCTGTTCTTTTCATTCTTTTTTCTTTATTTTTCTCTGCATCAGTTATTTCCACTATTTTATCTTCCACCTCACTTATCCGTTCTTCTGCCTCAGTTATTCTGCTATTGATCCCATCTAGAGTATTTTTCATTTCATTTATTGTGTTTTTAATCGATGCTTGATTCATCTTTAGTTCTTCTAGGTCCTTGTTAACTGTTTCTTGCATATTGTCTATTCTATTTCCAAGATTTTGGATCTGGGAAATAGAATCTTGGATCAGCTTTACTATCATTATTCTGAATTCTTTTTCAGGTAGACTGCCTATTACCTCTTCATTTGTTAGGTCTGGTAGGTCTTTATCTTGCTCCTTCACCTGCTGTGTGTTTTTCTGCTTTCTCATTTTGCTTATGTTACTGTGTTTGGGGTCTCCTTTTTGCAGGCTGCAGATTCGTAGTTCCCGTTGTTTTTGGTGTCTGTCCCCCGTGGCTAAGGTTGTTTCAGTAGGTTGTGTAGGCTTCCTGGTGGGGGGGACTAATGCCTGTGTTCTGGTGGTTGAAGCTCGATCTTGTCTTTCTGGTGGACAGGGCCACGTCTGGTGGTGTGTTTTGGGGTGCCTGTGGCCTTATTATGTTTTTAGGTATCCTCTCTGCTAATGGGTGGGGTTGTGTTCCTGCCTTGCTAGTTGCTTGGCATAGGGTGACCAGCACTGTAGCTTGCTGGTCGTTGACTGAAGCTGGGTGCTGGTGTTGAGATGGAGATTCCTGGGAGATTTTCGCTGCTTGATATTATGTGGAGCTGGGAGGTCTCTTGTGGACCCGTGTCCTGAAGTTGGCTCTCCCACTTCAGAGGCACAGCACTAACTCCTGGCTGCAGCACCAAGAGCCTTTCATCCACCCGGCTCAGAATAACAGTGAGAAAAAGTAGAAAGAAATAATTAGTAGAAGAAAGAAAGAGAGATTGAAAGAAAGGAAGAAGGGAAGTAAGGAAGGAAGGAAGGAAGAAAGAAAGAAAGGAGGGAGGGTGGAAGGATGGAAAGAAAGGAAAGAAAGGAGGGAGGGAGGGAGGAATGAAAGCAAAAGGAAGAGTGAATGGAAGAAGAGAGGGAGGGAGGGAGGAAGGAAAGAAAGAAAGAAAGACAGGAGGGAGGGAGGGAGGGAGGAAGGAAAGAAAAAGAAAGTGGAAAGAAGAAGGGTGGGAGGGAGGGAGGGGTGGAGGAAAGAAAAAGAAAGAAGGAAAGGAGGAGCGGAGGGAGGGAGGGAGGAAGGGAAGGGAGGAAAAAAAGAAAGAGCAGGTAAAGTAAAATAGAATAAAGTATGAAATATAGTAGCGTTATTAAAATTAAAAAGTAATTATTGAAAAAAAACACGGACCGAAAGAACCCTGGGACATATGGTGGAAGCAAAGCTATACAGAGAGAATCTTACACAGAAGATTATACATACACATTCACAAAAAGAGAGCAGGGGGAAAAATCAAAAATCTTGCTCTCCAAGTCCACCTCCTCGATTTGGGATAATTCGTTGTAAAAAGAGGAAAAGGGCGAAAAGTCTGAAATCTTGCTAAGTCCACCTCCTTAATTTGAGATAATTCGTTGTAAAAAGAGGGAAAGAAAAGGGGGGAAAGTCTTAAATCTTGTCCTCAAGGTCCACTTCCTCAATTTGGGATGATTCGCTGTCCATTCATGCACTCCACAGACGCAGGGCACATCAAATGGACCGTGGAGCTTTAATCCGCTGCCTCGGAGGCTGCACAGAGAGATTTCCCTGTCTCTGCTCTCACAGCTACCGGGTCTCAGCCTTGGACCTGGCCCCGCCTCTGCGCGTAGGTCGCCAGAGGGCGTCCGTTCTTCGCTCAGACAGGACGGGTTTAAAGGAGCCGCTGATTCGGGGGCTCTGGCTCACTCAGGCAGAGGGGAGGGAGGGGAATGCCCTCTCCTCGCGCACCAGGCAACAAAAGGGAAAAAAGTCTCTTGCCTCTCCGGTAGCTCCAGACCCTTTCCCCGGACTCCCTCCGGGCTAGCACTAACCCCTTCAGGGTCTCTTCCTGCCGCCAGCCCCAGACCTCTCCCTGCGCTCCGACTGAAAGCCGATACCCGAGCCTCAGCTCCCAGCCCCGCCCGCCCTGGCGGCCGAGCAGACAAGTCTCTCGGGCTGGTGTGTGCCTGAGGGCACCGATCCTCTGTGCCAAAATATCTCTGCTTTGCCCTCCACACCCCTGTTGCTGTGCTCTCCTCCGCTACTCCGAAGCTTTCCCCCTCCGCCACCTGCAGTCTCCGCCCTCGAAGGGGCTTGTAGTGTGTAGAAACCTTCCCTCCTTCACGGCTCCCTCCCACTGGTGCAGGTCCCGTCCATATCCTATTGTCTCTGTTTATTCTTTTTTTCTTTTGACCTACCCAGGTATGTGGGGAGTTTCTTGCCTTTTGGGGGGTCTGAGGTCTTCTGTCAGCGTTCAGTAGGTGTTCTGTTGGAGTTGTTCCACGTGTAGATGAATTTCTGATGTATCTGTGGGGAGGAAGGTGATCTCCGCGTCTTACTCTTCCGCCATCTTAGCAAATCACTCCTGTGCATTTTTTTTATGTTTGCTAATATTTACTTTATGTATTTTTGTGCTCCTATGTTGGATGTAGTATATTCTTGTTGGTTTGGTCCCTTTATCATTATGTAATGTCCTTCTTTGTCTCTTATTACATACAGTCTTTGTTTTAAAGTCTGTATTGTCTGATATAAGTATTGCTACCTCAGATTTCTTTTTATTCCCATTTGTATGGAATAACTTTTTCCATTGGATATACGTTTTGTTTGAGGTATGAGGTTTAAGTTGAGGTTTATTCTTTTTCTTATGTATATCTAATTGTTCCTGGACTATTTGTTGAACAGGATATTTTTCCTCATTTGAATTGTTTTCCAATTTTGTCAAAAATCAGTTGGGTATATTATGTGGATCTATTTCTGCTTCATAGATCTATGTTACCATCCCTCCACCAATAATATACTCTCAATTATTATAGTTATATATTTAGCTTTAATATTGTATAGAGTAATTCTTCCTACTTTATTCTTTATCACAAGATATTTTAGCTATCTTGGGACCTGTGCTTTTCCTTTTAAATTTTAGAACAAATCTGTCATTATCTACACAAAATCTTGCTGGGATTTTGTAGGAGTTGCACTAAACCTATATGCCTACTGGGGAAGAATTTACATCTTTAGTGTGTTGACTCTTCCAATTCATGAACATCATTTATCTCTCCATTCACTTGGGTCTTCTTTGATTTCTTCTGTCATAATTTTGTGATTTTCTGCATATGTATCTTGTACATGTTTTAAGTGTATATCTAAGTATTTAATTTTCTTTGGAGTGATTGTAAGTGGTACAGTATTTATAATTTCTGTTTCCACATATTTACTGTTATTATATAGAAATGCAATTGATATTTGTGTGTTTATCTTGCCTCCTGCAGCCTTGTTAAACTGATGTCTTAGTGCTAGGAATTATTTATAGACTTGTTAGAATTTTTATGTAGACAAATAGATAGATTTATTTCTTAACGTAAAACTGTATACCTTCTTTTTATTTATTGCTATCACTAGAACTTCCGGTACAATGTTGAACAAGAGTGGTGGGAGAAGACATTCTTGCCTAATTCCCAGTCTTCAGGGAAAGCATTCAGTCTTTCACCACTAAGTATTATAATAAATGTAGAATTTTTGCAGATCATTTCTTTCCAGTTGAGGTAATTCCACTGTATTCCTAACTGGCTGAGTGTTCTTTCCATGGATAGGTATGGAATTTTGTCCAATTGCTACTGTAACACATCTATTACCTTCTTTGGTTACAACAACACAAATTTATTACCTTACAGTTCTAAATTTCAGAAGTCCTAAAACAATGTGTTGACAGCACCCTGTTCATTCTGAAGACTAGGAAAGAAGCTGTTGCCTTGCATTTCCATCTTCTATAGTCCTCCTGCATTTCTTAGCTCACAGCTATCTCTGTATGTTCAAGATCAGCAGCATAGCATCTTCAGATCTTCCCTCACATTCACTGCTTCTCCCACCTTTGCTTCCATTATCACATCTCATTTTCCAATTCTGACCTTCCTGCCTCTATTGCATAAGAATTCATGTGATTACATTGGTTCTACTCAATAATCTAGGATATCTTTCCAACTCAAAATCCCTAACTTAATCACATCTTCAAAATCCCTTTTGCCATATAAATGAACATATTCACAAGTTTGGGAATTAGGACATGGATATCTTTGGGGGAGGAGACATTATTTTGTCTACTGCAGATCTTATGATTTCTCTCCCTTAGCATGTCGATATAGTGGATTATACTGATTGATTTTGAAATGTTGAAACAGACTTGTATATCTAGGATAAATCTCATTTGGTCAATTTGTATAATTCTTTTTAGATATGATTGGATTCTACTTGCTAATATTTTGTTGAGCATTTTAAGTCTAAGGTCATGAGAAATGTTGGACTATAGTTTTTGTTTGTGTGTGTGTGTGTGTTGTGTGTGTATGTGTGTGTGTTTTGTCTTGGTCTGGTTTTGATATCAGGATAATAATGCCTCATAAAATGTATTTGGAAGTGTTCCCTCCTTTCCTATTTTCTAAGTTATTGTGTAAAATTTGTATTCATTATTTGAAAGTTTGTTAGAATTCTCCAGTGATACAAAACTCAAATTACAAATTCCTTTGTTGGTACAGACTGCTCAGATCTCTGATTAGTCTTGCTTGAGGTTTGGTAGTTTGTGGTTTTTGAGGAATTGTATGATATTGGGGAAGAGAGAGTTTTTAAATTATGAATTCAATTTACTTAATGGTTTTAGGGTCATCCAAAAATATTTATTTAACATTAGGTGAGTGTGGTAGTTTGTGGGGTCTTTTTCAAGAATTAATCAATTTCATCTATGTTTTGAAATTTATGTATTTAGAACTGTTTTTATTATTCCCTGGTCATCCTTTTTATGACTGCAGGTTCTCTAGAGATATCCTTCATTTTATTCCTAATACCAGGAATTTGTGTTTTCTTTCTTTTTTTTCACAAGAAGTTTGTCAATTTTATTGGTCTTTTCAAAGAATCAGTCTTTGTTTCAGTGATTTTATCTATTAATTTAATGTTTTCTATTTGATTGATTTCCATTCCTCATTATTTCCTTTCTTCTGCTTCCAATCCTTCTCAAAAGTTAAAGAGGAGGGGCACTTCTAAATTTACTTCTCAAGGTCAACATTACCTTGATACCAACGAGTACACTGTTAGAAAAAAAAAGTTACAGACTAATGTCTCTATAGACATAGATGCAAAAATCCTCAACAAAATACTAGCAAACTGAATTAAACAGCATGTAAGAAGGATCACACATAATGATCAAGTGGGACTTATCCCTGGACTGCAATGATGTTTCAATGTATGCAAATCAATAAATGGGATACACCACATTAACAGAATGAAGGGTGAAAACCATATGAACATCTTGATAGATGCAGAAAAAGCATTTGACAAAATTTAACATCCTTTCATGATGAAAATTCCCAACAAATTGGGAGGAACATATCTCAACATCACAAAGTCTTATATATGTCTACAGGTAACATCATACTCAATGATAAAAAGCTAAAAGCTTTTCCTCTCAAATCAGGAACAAGACAAAGATACCTACTCTTGCCACTTCTCTTCAGCATAGTACTGAAAATCTTAGCCAGATAAATCAGGTAAGAAAAAAAGAAGTCAAAGGCATCCAAATGGGAAAGGAAAAAGTAAAATTGTTTCTCTTGAGATCCTAGACTATTTCTGTGGGCTGTGGTTCCAATGACAGTTTGATTTTCTGGCTTTTGCAGTGTTATTTCAAACTGCCTCATTTAACTGGTGCCACCAGGGCCTCCACTGGTCTTTACTGGTGATGCCTGAGAGGACAGAAGGGTTTACTCCAGGTCAGGGTGCCAGATATATCCCAGTAGGGGAGAAATGTGGTTCAATCCTCCAACCATCCAACCCCTCCCCCATTTGCCCCAGTGTCTCTGGGAAAGAGAGGAGAATCTCTGGCCTAAGAGGACAAAGAGGCTTCCTAGTCAGTAGTGAATCTACTACTGTAGTGTATCTCTCCTGTTGGCTCTGCCTACCTTCTTTGATATCTTGTAGTGGAAAAGGGAAGTCTGGAGCCTGGTGGAGGAGAGTGCTTCCCCTGGCTACTTATTTCTGGCAGAGCTCCCAACCTATCCCCCTTTCCATTGGTATTAGGTCGGCATGCTATTGTTAGGAAAACACTCATTCCATCAAGGGAAACAATGAAGCTACCTGAACAGTCTTCTGTTGCTAGGTAGGGGGTCAGTACAAAACAGGTCTGGGTAGTCTTCTGCTGCCTGGGAGCATACATGACTCCCTGCTGCTGTGCTGTTCCTCCTGTTCTGAATCCCCAAACCAGCTCACCTTCCTAGCACCTTTCAGAGTTCTCATTTGCTTGTTTTTTGTGTCTTTTCCAGGGATAATATAGTTGTGCTTAGCAGGGAGGGTTAGAGGAAAACAGGTCTATACCATCTTTTCCAGGCTGGAAGTCTTCATTTTTTAAAAAAAATTCTGTCTTCCCTTGTTACTTTAAAATTTTACTATTTTATGTCTAGGTGAAAATTTAAAATTTATCGTCATCAACACTGGGTAAACACTCAATGTGAAGGCTCATGTTTCTTTTCAGCAGTGGGAATTTTCCTTCCATCATTTCTTTGTTAACTTTGTCCCATACATTTTACCTATTCTCTTATCCTGGAACTCCTATTACTTGAATATTGGCCCACCTGTATTGATTACTTATGGCTTTTTAATAGTTTTCCCTCTGAGGATTATTATATCTTTATCATTTTGCTACATGTTCTACCATTATATTCAAGCAATTGTATACATTTTTTTCAATTCAGCAACTACATTTTTAATTTCTAAGAATACTCTCTTTTTCACCATTTTTCATAACATTATTAAATTATTTCTGTAAGACAATAACAATATCTTTTCAAAAAGCTCTGAAAACCAATTATAGGTTTTGTTTTTAAATTATTTCCTGTTCCCTGAATTATCTCTGATTTCTTGATGACTTAATTTTTTATTTTCTTTTCTCAGTCTTTCTTTTTTACTCTGTTACTGTTTTGAGTCTTCTCTGCTAAGCATGTAGTACATGTCCAGTTACCAAGAAGCTTGCTGATAGTTAACTTGATGTATTAGAGGGGCATTCTCTTCCATTTACAGTGAGTTAGATTTGCGGTCTATTGCTATGGGCTCTCAAATGCTGAGATGATGAGAACAATAGCAAGTTCCCACTGGTTTATTCAATGCCTTGTAAATTACCTCTACCATTTTTTATCTTGGGACTGAATGCTGGATTGCATGGTATTTTTCATTTAGATAGTGTATGAAAAGATACAGCTGTTTTCTTAATTAATCCTCAATCAATTTCCTTGTTTTCAGCACCCCTTCTCATCTTGGCCCTCTAACAAACTGCCAAAGAGAAGCCTGGGTCTGCATTTGGCCAGGCAATCTGCATTCATGACGTACTGACATTTCCTCTCTGCTTCATCCATTAGCATTCTCCAGAGTCCAACTACATAAAAATTTAAAAACTCTCATCCACCTGTGAAGACCCTGTTGTTTCTCTTTGTTGTTGTTGCTCCATTCTTTTTCTATTTCTCCTACGTCTATGGAGTGTTGGGTATGCAGTTTAGGGATGATGGGATGTAAATTCTTGTGCTAAGTCTTCCATATTAAATTGCAAGTCTATTCATAACATTTAAGTAGTAAATTACACTTGTTATAAATAAACATTTGCAAGCAGAGAAAATCTCTTGAGCATGATGTTTACCAATAATTTCTAGAAACGGGAGCTGTCTGTTATATTATTATTTCCATGACAACCAAACTGTATTTCCCCAAAGGGTTAAAAAGGGAAAGTATACATTGGATTCTCTTAAGTTCCTATAGATATTATAATATTTTTAGAAATCTCCTTTTTATCTACCTTGCACCCAAGAATAAAATATTCTTAAATTTCTGAATATTACTTCTTTTCCTGATTTTGTTGTGTTTACTTAAATATTTTTATAGTAAAACTGAAGCATGCAAAAGAGCATCACATTAAACAATTTAAATGATATTTGCTTGACTACCATGTCTATCTATAGGTAAAGCATAAGAAAATTATATTCTTTTTTATATTTATATGTATATATTTTTAAATTAGACCCAGAATGTTTTCTATTATTTGATCTTTCATTGACTAGAAGTGTGAGTTTAAAAAGTCATTTTATTTCCCTGGGTTCAGTTCTTCACGTGGGGAAAGAAGGGACTTTGCTAGACAAGTATATATTTTTCCTAGGATTTTACATTTCATAGAATACATGTTTTAGTCTGTATATGCAACTTATGTTTGGAACATCAGCAGTTACACTGAGGAATTTCTAGTTTCAGTGTTCTACTTTATTTGCTAATATTTAAATATCAATGAAATACTTTGACCATTCTGGCAAAAACCTTTAAATGTTACTTAACTGTTTCATTAGCTTCAATAAATGTTATTAAGTCATTTCTATCAAGCCTCTGAAATTATTTTACCAACTGAGCTAAAGGCAGTTTAGAGGCCAACACAATACATAGATCAAATACACACTGGGAACATATGTATTTTAAAAGTACTTGCATGTACTGAAACCACTTTGAATTTATATACGAAGAAATATTACAATGGATGTATTTATTTGCCATGACTGTGTGATAGACATTTAAATGTACCTATTACTTACCCATTCACAGTCTTTTTTCTCTCTAATAGAACTCTGATATTTTCAGGAGTATAATGCACTAAGAAAACCTTCTAGATTCCCACTGAGTTACCTTTGTATAACTGACCCATATATCTGATCAATTAGGTATAAGCTTCAGTCTACTGGTGGCACTTCCAAAAAGCTGTTGCTATCCTAAAAAAAAGTATTGGGTTGGCCAAAAGGTTTGTTCAGGTTTTTCTGTAAGATGTTAAATATTAAACTTGACTGGTACTATTCTTTTGCCCTTCACTTTCTCCCTACTTTTCTTCATTCTTTCATTCTTTTTAAAATAGTTATAGCAGCCATCTTTCATAAGGCAATGAGTAACAGAGTGAGAGTACTGGGAAAGAAAGATAAAATCACCCTTGGAAACTGATTGTGTCATAGAACTATCCATACTAGCTCTTATCTCCTTTATGTCTGAAGTTTTCTGCTACATGAGAAAAATAGATCCCTATTTAGATAAGTCTGTAGTCACGTATTTCCATTATGTGAAGCTGAGTATTTTAATTTCACAGTTTATTCATTTTTCAATTGAATAGACACGTGCTGATTTAATAATATATGAATAGTATAATATAATATTGAATTGATCTATATTTATTGAGAATAAGGGAAGTCAGATGATACATCTGTTCCGCAAATTCAAAGTAACAAAATATTTAAACCTTCTCAGAGAGGTGGCATATGCTTGCTAGGAGGTGTCATTTATAAATGTAGGTAACAGTATTATAGAAGTGGTGAAATTTACATAGAGTTTCAGAAAAAAAGAAAGCTAGACATCTAATAACCACACAGTTTGACCTGATGGATAAAGAGAAGTTCATTAGTTGGTCTAAATATACAAGGACATTTAAAGCAGAAGGATCAACATGTCCAAATGTATAAAGACAAAGAGTTACATAATATTTTTAAAGAATGTCAAATAATACAATAATTATAATTTATAAACTCTGAGGACAGTGGAGATATTGTAAATTGAGCCTATCTGTAGCACTTAGCACTGTGCCTGGTATACATAGTAAGCACCTCAAAGTTTAATGAAATTAATGAATATATAAATGCATTCATGAAAAATTGCAGAAATTTGGAGTGATAGGGGAGAAAAAGATAGGAAATATATATTCATTCTTGTCTAATGATTACTTTTTTCTTTTTTGTGTCTCTCACAACCAAATTCTTACTATTTACCATGATGAGAATAATTATCTTATGAAGGCTATCTTGCTGTGAATGATAAAACAATATGCCCATACCGATTCAACATTAATAAGTGGGTATAATTTATAAGGGATTACTAAACATTTAATATCAGTCATGTTAGATCTTATAGAATTTTGAAAAACAAATGTCAGATAATTGCTTAATTCACTAAGTTAATTACATAAGTAAGAATTCAGTATTTTATGCATTTTAAAAATAATTTGGGTGTGTCAGTAGTAAGACATATAAATCTGAAACATTTCAAGATGTTGCTTAATGAAGTTATATCTAAGGAATATATGTGTCTAGTACCAGGTCAGATGAGTTATTTAAAATAAATAATTTAGAGATTTGACTTTCTTAATTTATATAAATATTTCCTGCAAGATAAGATATATTCTTAAAAACTAAAATCTGTCTAGCCAATCTCCATTTCATCCTGAATTATAGCTTACTTTTACATCAAGTCATAAAAATTGCATTCTTCCAATTTCTGTTGGTAATCAACTGTGACATTAAATGGCATAAATCTTTGCTCAATTTATTTCCTGCTTCTTTGAAGAAATGAAAATAAAGTACATCTAAAAATGGTGATTATAGAAAGCACAAGAGATTATTTTTTGCTAAGTTCTTGGAAGTTTAGATTTGAATTTAAACCTTTCCTGCCATTCATCTGTAGCAATAAAAGAAAACTTGCTTTATTTTTGAACTAAAGATGATAGCTTAAAACTTAAACTTTTTTATTATTTCAGATCAATTTGAAAAGTATCACTCAAATGTAGTCCTGTGTTTTCTAACTTGAACCTCAGGCAATGTCAGTGAACATAACAGCCTAATGTAGGGGTGGCCTGCCTGGCAGCAAGAGCAGATGAGTCCAGACCAATATCTCTGCTGAGACTGACTCAGTCTGTTGCATTGGGCACATTTCTAGACCAATCTATGTCTAAAGTTTTTCTTACCTATGAAAGTTAGATTTTTGATAATAGCTTTTGCAGAGGGATGATCTGTAGATTTGTGACTTAATTTATAGATTACTTTTGAATCTGAAAGATATTTTAAATTACAAATTTTAAAGTAGTTTTTTTAATAAAGAAAAATTTCAAACACAGCAAAGTGGATAAAGACTACAGTCAAATGCGCAACACATATCTAATGTTCAAAAATTATCGAGATTTCTTCTTCTTTCCATTGTTATTAAAATTTCTTCACTAAACTTTTGAGAAATCTCAAAACTTATATAACCCCACTCCTATATGTTTCAGTTTGCATTTTTAAAAATATTTATTTTATTATTTTTATTTTCCTTTTTTTTTTTTGGCTGTATCGGGTCTTAGTTGCGGCATGCGGGATCTTCACTGAGGCATGTGGGATCTTCTTCGTTGCAGTGCATGGGCTCTTCATTGCAACATGTGGGTTTTCTCTCTCTAGTTGTGGTGCGCGGGCTCTCCTGTTGAGGCATGCGAGCTCAGTAGTTGTGGGCACGTGGCATGTGGGATCTTAATTCCCCAACCAGGGATCAAACCTGAGTGCCCTGCATTGGAAGGTAGATTCTTTACCACTGGGCCACTGCGGAAGTCCCTCAGTTTGCATTTTTTTAAATAGGCAGTTTGTTACTAAAATGTTCTGCTAATATATAATGCATACAACAATAAAGTTTGTAATCATCAAATACCCACTTTATTCTAGGACAACCACTAAAAATATATATATATAAAAAAGGAGTATAGCTGATATATTAAGAAAGGAGATAAACTCAAATAATATTTTTAAAATCCTCAATTAAAACCACAGAAGAAAGGAAGATAAAATTGGAACCAAGAGCAAGGGTAAAAAATAGAAAAAAGCAATGCATAGCTTAGATATTAATCCAACTATAACAATAATCACTTTGAATATGAAGGTCTAAATGCACCAATTAGAAAAGAGATTGACAGAGTGGACCAGAAAACAAGACACAAATATATATTCTCTTCAAGAAACCCACTTTAAAGTTACATATAGATTAAAAGTAAGTAAATAGAGGAAAATATACCATGCTAACACTAATCAGAAGAAAGCAATAGTAGCTGTATTAATTTCAAAAAAACAAACTTCAAACTGTGGAACTTTATCAGGATGAGGAAATGCACTACACGATGATAAAAGACTCAATTCCCCAAGAAGACATACAATCCTTAACATGTATAATACGTACCCAACTGAGAGTCAAAATATATAAGACAAAAAACAATAGAATTGCAAGGAGAAATAGATGAATCTCTAACATACTTCAAGGCTTCAATACCCAACTCTTAGAAGTGAACAAATCCAGCAGACAGAAAATCAGAAAATCAGTAAAGACATAGTGAAACTCAACACCATCAATCAACTGGATGTAATTGACATCTATAGACTACTTCATCCAACAACAGCAGAGTTCACATTGTTCTCAAGCTCACATGGAACATTCAACAAACTAGATCACATTCTGGGTCATAAAATACACCTTGACAATTTAAAAGAATAGAAAATATACAATGTCTGCCCTCAAACCACCATGGAATTAAACTAGAAATCAATAACAAAAGATAACTGGAAACCCCAAAATAAATGGAGATTAAATAACATACTTCTAAATAGTATGAGCCAAAGAAGAAATATCAAGAGAAATTTAAAAGTAAAATTAAAATGAAAACTAAATGAAAATGAAAATACAAATTATCAAAATGTGTGGGATGTAGTAAAAGTATGCATTAAATGCTACATTATAATGATTTTTATTACCATTTCCATTCCTTTAAGAGAGATGGGAGTAAAAGGTACTGGTGCTATGAAGAGAGGAAACTGCAATGCTTGATGTACTACTAGTCAAGATTTGAATAACATTCTAATCATTCAGGATGGGACAGAAAAACATCAGCACAAGTTGATTTTGAAGGACAAGTAAGGAAAACCCTGACTAGGTTAAAACAACAAGCAGAAAAGGAGCCAACCACAACACCATCACAGGTACTTTGAAGAGCTAGCCACAGTATTCATGATGAAGAGGTTCTATAAATGTTACCAGAAAGAAACTCATTAAAGAGGCTAGTAAATAGAATTCAAAACAGACATCGACCTCCAAAACAACTTTATTGCATAGAATTGAAATTCCAGAGGAATATAAAGTGACCAGAGATTGGAGAACCATTTCTCATGCACAATTCTACTATTTCGTTGCTCAAGATAACAAAAGAATTCTTATTTTCAAAACTTAGGACAATGTTTGATATTTAAGTGCCAATACCACATTATTCGGTGATGGCACCTTCAAGATAGTACCAACACAGTTCATTCAGTTATTTACTGTGCATGATGCAGTATTGGGTTATACTATGACATTGATTTATGCACTAACAATGAAAAGGTGAGAAGACACCCAGATATATATATATGAAAAAGTACTTGCATTTGCACAGGAAACAAATCTTGACATTAACCCTTCTTTGTGTATGATGGATTTCGCGATTGCAAATATGAATGTGATTTGATTACTACTAACAAATGTGCAAGGAAAAAGATGCTTGTTTCACTTTTCACAATCACTGTGGTGAAAAATATGTTCTTTGGGTCTAACACACAAGTATATGACAATGGAAAGTAACACTTGTAAGGGTGCATCCATATTGTTTGGATTTTAATTTGTGCCTTTTGAAGATGTAAATGAAACTTGTGAGTACATTGTGGAGAATGCAGAAGAAAATTTAGATGACCTAATGGATTATGTTGAGAGACTGTATGTCTGTGGAAGATATGGCAGGGGCAAAAGACCAGAAGCTCCAAGATTTCCACCAGAAACTTGGTATGATTGAATATCATTACCAACAGTAATTACAGAATGGACAAAGCAGAGGAAGGCTGGCATAGCAAATTTCAAAAGCTGATGATACTGCATCCATCATCCTTCAATTTTGAGATTTATTGAAGTGTTAAAAGATGAACAGCAAATGCAATGAACAAGTTATCACTCAGGTTCTTGGTGGCCATATTCAAACATGGCCACCAATTTCATGATGACACAGACAAAATCAAATTTTATAATTGAAATTGTTAACATACATAACAAATGTAAAACCAATAATTACATCGATATATATTTGAGAGCAATTCCTCACTGACCTAAGAGTAACCCTGCCAAAATTCATGATGAGGAAGAACAAGAATAAGTGTGAAACCCAAAATTCATCATGAATTACAATAAAAATGATTTAAATAAATTTAAACTTTCAAAAGTTAAATGCTTGTATTATTTAACAAATCATGGACCAAATGTCTCAATGGATATTTTGGACAGGACCAAATTTCAAGGATCTTTTGGTGAAGTTAAATGTTTAATTATTGAATGAGTCATGGACAAAATGTTTCAATGGATGTTTTAGATGGAACCAAATATCCTATAATGCTAACAAATGTTTAATGAAGAAATTATACCAATTCTCTACAATCTCTTTCAGAGGATAGAAACAGAAGGAATACTTAGGTATTTCCCTAATATCAAAACCAGAGAAAGACATTATAAGAATAAACTGGAGACCAATATCTCTCATGAACATAGACAAAAAATCTTCAACAAAATATTAATATTAGCAAATCAAATCCAACAATGTATAAAAAGAATTATACACTATGAACAAGTGGGATTTATCACAGGTATGTAAGGCTGGTTCAACATTTAAAAATCAATTAATGTAATCCATCATATCAACAGGCAAAAGAAGAAAATCACATGATCATATCAATAAATGCAGAAAAAGTATATGACAGAATCCAAAATCTATACATGAAAAGAACTCTTAGCAAACTAGAAGTAGAGGGGAAGTTTCTCAACTTGATAAAACATATCTACAAAATACCTATAGCTAACATCATTCTTAATTGTGAGAAACTCAAAGTCTTTCCATTACTATTAGGAACAAGGCAAGGATATCCCCTCTCACTACTTCTTTCAATACTATATTGGAAGTCCTGCAAATGCAATAAGACAAAAAAAGAGAATAAAATGTGTATAGATTGGGAAGGAAGAAATAAAACTGGCTTTGTATGCAACTTACCTCATCCTCTATTTGGCAAATTTGAAAGACTAGACCAAAAAACTCCTGGAACTAAGAAGTGATTATAAAAATTTTGCAGGATAAAAAGATTAAAAGATAAAAGCCAATCATTTTCCTATGTACCAGCAATGTAGAAGTGGCATTTGAAATTAAAGACACAATACTGTTTACATTACCATCCTCCAAAATGAAATACTTAGGTATAAATCTAACAAAATATGTACAAGACCTATATGAGAAAAGCCACAAAATTCTGATGAACAAAATCAAATAACCAGTTCATTTAAAAATGTCCCAGATTATCTCACACATATCTCTTGGAGTTCAAAGTAAGATTCAAAATAAAGTGTATACATTACTTTCAGTTATAATATATTGTCTCTTTTAACCTAGACTAGTTGGTTATTCTTCCTGTTTTATGCATCGATTGAAGAAATATCGCACTTTCATAAAGACCCATAGCTTTGTATATTATGATAATATTTCTCTCTCAGACTCTAGTGGTATATTTTAAATCTAATTTCCCAGCCTACAAAATCTTTAAATGTTGATGTTATTAGCAATAGGGAAGCTCAGCTTATTCCTTCTAGTTTTGAACTGCTCAAAGGACTTCAGCTTACCTGTATCTCAAAGCCCACTCCAGCTCCACCCCATAATATCCTGTGCCTCATTATTTGTCAGAGACATGGGTTGGGATGGTTGAATCAGTGGAGAAGAAATCAAACAAGTTCTCAGAAACAAATCTACTCTTGTTATTTTATTCTAGCCTTTTAACCAGAAAACCTCAACACCACACTTAGAGCCAGTGCTGACTCTTCGAATATGCCATGAGAGTGATGAATCCACTCTGAGTGTCAAGCTGGGGAACTTGACACATGATTGTCTGAGACTTGGTTGCTGAGTTGGAGCAGAATGGCCTTGCTGATGACCTCATTTTGCAATTTATCACATAAACCTCAGCGTTTAGCATTTCAATAAAATATTGGTAATCCAGCTACATAAAAAGTTCTATAAAGAAAAAATATACGTGCCATTCATTTCACAAAGAAAGAGTCATTTTTCACAATATATAAAAAGCTTCTATATATAAATAAGAGAAAAATCAATAATAATAGAAGAATGAACATAAGCAATAATGAGATTTTTCAAGGAATGAAATGCAAAGGAATTTTAAAGGATAAAACATGCTTATCCTCAATCATAATAAAAAATATAAATTAAAATTACACTGATACAATTTTTTTCTCCTTTAATATTGATAAAGATCAGAAAGCTTGAGAACACATTGTGTTGACAAAGTCTGGGTAAAACAGACTTTCATTTACATTATTGGGGGATGAGAAATAGCAAACAACTGGAAACCATCTAAATGTGTATCAGTAAGAGAATGGTTAATAAAAACCATTATTTTTATTACCATAAATAAGAGACTGGTTAAATAAATCATGGTCCATCAATGCATTAAAATTCTGTGTAGCTGGTTAATAAACTATAAGAAAGCTTTTCACACAATGAAATGGAGTGATTTCCAACAAATGTTAAGTAAAAGAGTCAAGCTGTACAATAGTATACAATAGTGTATAGTATACTATCAGTTATGTGAAAGAAGAGGATGAGTACATGTATTTATATGCACATTCGGTTATATAAATATAAAATATGTGTGGAAAGTAACCATAGAAAATAATAATAAAAGTTGCATTCAAGGAAAGAAAGTGTATAACTGGAGATCAGGTATGACAAATGGACTTTTTCACTGTTTATTCTTTTATACCTTTTGAATTTGTACTGTGTGAATGTATTACATCAACAAAAAATACTAATTAAAAAATTTAAAGTTTCAAGTATGATGTGTGGAAGATACAATATACTAGCAGTCATAAATGTTTCATCACATTGTAAATCTATTTATTCAAGCAGGTGTATTCATTTACAATTCTGCCTCCCTCTTCAACATTTAAAGGATACCTTGTGATTACATTGAACCCACTCACATAGTCCAGGATAATGTCCTGATTTTATGGTTAGCTGATTAACACTCTTAATTTCATCAACATAAGCCTCCCTTGTCATGTAACATAACATTTTCATAGCTTCTGGGAACTAGGATGTAGACCTCTTGGTGGAGCCATTATTCTACCTCCTACATTAGGCAACCTTTGGGAAATGTCTCCCCTTTTACACACTTTGCTCTTGTGTAAATGGTGATATTACAACCTCAGAAACAATATAGGCTTGAGCTCTTTCTGCTATGTGGAAGTCTCAATTGTTCTATATTAAATAGCATAAGGTTAGAGTCAAGAGAGGCATAACTACCAACCATGGGTAGGTGTCACCTTCCTAAGATGTGACCTTGAGCCATGTCCTTCAATTTTCTTAGCTTTGATTTCTTACATTCAGTATAAGAATAAAAGTATGTACCTCATAGAAAACTATTTATCCTAGTGAGAAACGTGGAAACAAAACGCTATTTACACTAAAAGAAAAAAAAAACTGTCTCCAAAGAAACATACAGATTAAAAGCTTCTTATCAATAAAAAAGATCTAATTACTATTGTCAGGATAGTCTTTTATGTAGCACCTGAACACTGAAGAGAGGATACCATCTGCGCAGATTTCAGCTAGATGGTGAAGATAGCCTAGCTGAAATGGCAGCAATAAAATCTGCTTTCCAAATCTTCCTGATTAAATACCCTTAGTGTAAATTCACTCAGAGTTGTTAGGGAAACCACAGAAGTTCATATAATCCTTAAAAATTATTCCTGAAATCTACAAATTGTTTTGAAGTCTCTTCTGTAACCTGACTCAAGTTATACATCCTTAATTGAACTATATTTGTCTGCCTTTTTCAGGGATGTAATTAAATCAGAATGATTCAACTCTCTATGATGACTGAAGAAGCATGTGACTTTAGTTCCTCTCTCCTTTTTAAAAGGTTGTCGGTTTGTCAATGAACTGAAATCTGTGGGGCTGGATTAAGGCAAATAAATCTGACTTCCAAAAGGAAATGTGTTGTCAAATAAACTAGTTGCTTTTGCTAAGTCTTCCTGTAGTGCAAAAATATGCTAAGATATTTCTACCATGTAAGGTTTGCTGATTTTATTACCAATAAAAAATCCTATTCATGGAATTGCTCCATCTTCTTTCCTTCCAGAATCAGAGCTTGATTTGAAAGTATGCCAGTGATTTGGAAACTCAAACTGGGATCAGAATAGGACTGTGAACATGTAGGAATGCCTACCAAATACCTTTAGTAATAATCTTCTAATCTAGTTCATGTGCACAGAAAAGAGTGAGAGGACTCTTCCTTTTTAATCCATTTGGGAAAGGCCTATTTTCCAAACTTTTACTTTCTTATTTTTCTATCACACACACACACACACACACACACACACACACACACAGAGGAAGTTCCACCCTTCTGTCCTTATTAATATATAGTTTTTCAGAAAGATGGACTTTTCCTAAACTGGATTATTATCTCCTCATTGAACCCACTGCCTTTGAACTTGATAATTGTCCTTAAGGTGTGATTATCATGAAAAATAATTCAAACACAGATTCTACAAATGATCTCCATACAAAATCATTTACTACTTTTCATAAACTGAAAGTGCAGTGGTCTGTCTGGTTGTCTTGGCTTCCTTTACCCTCATCCAGTCATTTCTTTTCACTCTGCCTTCAAGTTGAGTTTCATCATGGTCTTGAATCAATTGCGTTCTTAGTCAGTATAGGTGAGGAGATCTTTCCAATATTGAGCAGGCTTCAAAAATAAAGTAAAAATCAACATGTCATGTCTTAATACCAGAAAGCAGGCTTCTGCTTTCCTCCTACATTGTACATGAAAGCCTGAGAAACAGGGTCCCCAGCTTGCCAGTTCTTCTCATGGAAGTCCAGCCCTAAAACCCCATCTGGAGCCTGAGGCCCCACTCTCTGTTCCATTCCTTCTTAGAATTCCATGCTCCTGGCGCTCTCTGTGCCATCTCTTGCTCATATGGGCTGCTTTGTCCTTGTGCAGTTTTGCCTGCTGGTAGCTACCTGTTCCTTCTTATTAAACCCTAACACATCCACTGCTAATATGAATCACCAAGTCATCTGTCATATCTTTCTGGATATCAGCAGCTAAATTGAACTTCATACCTGGCTCACCCTAGTAAACATCACTATTTTCTTAATATCTGACTCCCCTAACCTGACCTATCCCATCACTGACAGAACTTTAAAACACATTTCCGAAAAAACATTGAATCAAGTGTTTCTATTGAATTGTCTAGATAATTGACTAACTTTTCAATTTTAATATATGTCTATTGATGACAACATGGATGCTATGAACAACCTCTAGAATATGTATTAAGAGATCAGTTTCATCCAACATTTGTTCAGAAATACTTAATAATGAGTGCTGCCTGTACTAGCTACTGGAGTTACACAAGAGATATGAAAATGTCCCCGCTTTTAAGAAACTTTGTACAGTGATACAGATAATATAATAGCAAAACAAATTATCATGATGATTTTTAAGTAGTGATGTTTTTGTTTGTTTGTTTTTTTTTGCGGTACGCGGGCCTCTCACTGTTGTGGCCTCTCCCGTTGCGGAGCACAGGCTCTGGACACGCAGGCTCAGCGGCCATGGCTCACGGGCCCAACCACTCTGCCGCATGTGGGATCTTCCCAGACCGGAGCACGAACCCGTGTCCCCTGCATCGGCAGGCGGACTCTCAACCACTGCGCCACCAGGGAAGCCCTAAGTAGTTTTTAATACTATGAAATAACAAAACAGGGAAAGATGAGAGCAACCACTAAGTATTAGCAGTCAATAAAAGCTTGAATGATGGTAAAGCACTAGCTACAGGGCAATCCAGAAAGACTGTTCTAAGGGAGAGAACAGCAAATGCGACATTTCTGAAGGAAGGATTAAAAAACGGTTAGATCATATATGTCATTAAAAAGTTATATCTCAAAATGAGGAAACTGACATTCAGATTGACACAGAATAATTCTAGAAAAGAGCATAAGGTTCATTAATATTAAATCTCATTAATAATGTTAAATAAATTCCTTTAAGAAGGGCAAAGAAATTTGGACGTTTTCAGACACACTCAGAATAATTATTGTTCTCAGATGATATTCAGACTTCCAAAGGTCCCTAAAAAGACAGTTTATTGTTGCTATTTTTATCACCTTTTATTTGTATTTTTTTCTTCTTCATTTTATTCCATAATTAATTTTCTCCCCAGGAAAATGTGCACAACTACTCTGAAATATCAGAATAGTCTTCCATTTCAACAATTCCACATTAAATATTGTACAGCTGAGGATAATCATGACTAAAGAGAAAGAACCTGATCCGAACTGTAGGGGTCCTCTACTTTACTTGGTCTGTGTGAACACGGAAGTTTAGAGAGCAATGACTTAGCTTTGTAAATGATTAAACATTGATCATCGTCTTTCATTTCTGACCTACCACCTTGAAACTATTGTACATTTATACTAAATGGACAAGATACTCCAGTGTTATCTTCTTTGAAAGTTCCCTGAGAGAAATGTTTAAATCTAAACTGAACACTATGTCACAGGGGAACGTGTTTGTGAATAGTGGTGGCAGCTGGAGTATCTTTAAAATACAGGCTGCAAGCAATAAATTGCCCTTTCTGTCTGATCACAGCTAACTTAAGTTTATAAGTAGCATTAAGAGATGTTATATTAATTTCATCACAATGGCAAACAAATCTAAGTTCAATTCCAACCTGTGCCACTTCTATACATCTCTAACTATTATCTATCTATTTATCTATCATGATCTATTCATCTACCTTTCAACCTACTGTAAATATTCAGTACTGATCATGACAATCACATTAAAAAATATCTAGTTTAAACACTTTATTTCACAAATGAGAAGAATTCAATGACATGGCCAAGATCATAGGCCTAGCTTATTGGTGATAATCCATAGCCCTCTTAGCCCTTCACAAATTTATCAAGCTAGTCTGATGACTGTCCCCATTAACCCATCAAAAGCATGTGAAGAAATAAATATTTTTCCATTATTTTTTTTCTTTTTGGTGCTGTTTCCTTACATTTGCCTTACTGTAACACAAAGGGTTCTCTTTTTAGTGTTATCACTATTTTCAGGTAAATTCTTGAATTGGGATTATACAGCAATTTAGCTTTCAAAAAACCTCTAATTTGATTTCTCTCTAAATGGATGAGGCAGGTAGAAATTATGCAAAATATTTAAATATATAAAAATAATTTTCATTTATTATCACTCAATAGGTGAACATATTGAGACTTGACAAAGTAAAATCATTCATTTCAAATTGTATGGAAAATTTCAAACTTATACAAAAGTAGAGTATAGTGAATCTCCACATACCAATAACCTTGATTCAGTGATCAGAAAATTATGGCCACTTTTACATATTATGTTCTTCCATCCCCTCCAGATTATTTTGTAGTGTATACTAGGCATATCATCAAATATTAAATAAATATTCATATTTTCTTAATTGTATTATAGATACACATTGTGTAAAACACATACATGTGTGTATTCATAGCTCTACAGTTTATACATAGGGTAGATACGTGTGATTTGTTGACATGTTGCCTGTATCTATAGGACTGTAGACTATAATTCTTTGCCTTATCTATTACTTTTTTACTTTCTTACAAGATTTTGTTGAAGAAATCAGACTGTTACTACCACTATCTGAATTTTACTCATTTAAGCCTCGTGATATCCTTAAACATTTCTCCTCTGTATTTCCCTCTTGTTAAACAAGAGACTTGGTAAGATTCAGATCTAATCATTTTAGTGAGACTATTTCTAATGTCTATCTGCCTTTCTTTTTGTAATGTTAGCATCCATAGATTATCAATGCTCAAATCCATGAATTTTTAGAGGTTGAAAAATGTTATACTTTAAATCTATCATTATTTCTTCACTTATTGGCTAGAATAATTTCATAAAGATTTCATCAACTATTACATTATCCCAGTGTAAATATTATGTCAAAAAAGGAAGATTAATATCTGTTTTCTTCTGTTAATTCACCAGTTTTAAAATGATGAGTTGCTCTGTAGCATCCTCTGAAAGTAAAATTGAGTTCATTTTTTTCCTTTTTGTTAATATGATTAACCTATGGCTTTAATGTACTTTATTCATTTTAACTTCTTGAAGTAATTATTCTTATCAATTCACAGATTTTGCTATCATACTTTATTCTCAGTGGCATTTGAGTTACTTTGCCATAATCTTGTGGTCTTTAAGAGTTTTCTTGTTTTCTAGTATTGTTACTGAAAGTGGGGGTCCGGCTGCTCACTGCTCAAAAGCCAATAAAGAGGCAAGTTGGTGGAAAGGAAAGCTTGCTTTATTTCGGAGGCCGACAACCTCGGGGGTGTGGGGGTGGACTCCTGTCCAAAGGCTGACTCCCCTCCCACTGATTATCAGTGGGCAAGGGCTTTTATAGGTGAAGGGAGTGAGCTACATGGAGAAACAGCACAGTCAGCTCTGGCAGTCATCTTGAAATTGGTGATGTGGTGGTCTGATCAACATCATCCTGATTGTTTTAAGTACAGTTAATCTTCAGTTCCAGGTTTGGTTTGTTTCCATTTCTTTGAGGCCAGTTCTGAGAATTGTGGCAGCTTATGTCATGGCTACAGTCTCTGGTCATCATGTAATTAACTTCTTCCACCTGGTAGGGGTTTTAGTATCTATAAGACAGCTCAAAGGATATGGCTCAGAATATTATCTATAGTGCTTGAAGAGGAACCAAAGGTCCTTGACCTTGCTTAATGACTAAGCTATTATTATTTGGTCTCCTTTGACTGTTTTCCTTTGTTTCTGCATTTTCTCACTTCTCTGATTAAACTTATTCTTTGGCTAAAGTTTTTCCACAGACAAAAGGTAGGCTGAGGACATGGTGGGGGCGGTGAAGGACCGTAGTGTCCTGCTCCATTTCAGTATGACAAAATATTCTAAGCTCTTCCTGAATATTTCTGCCCCCAGATATTTAATCAGCTATTTCTTCAGGAAGCCTGGGTTCCTTTTGGTGAGAAATAGTATTTAAAACCACAATTTATTTGCCAAAGTGTGCTCACTGCTACTGAGTTGGTCAGTTTCCAGGCTTTTCGGTAATAAAAGCTAGGAAATGTGTGCTTTGGTTAAAATATAGTTTAAGTTCACAGTCTTTCTGATTTCAAATCAAGACTTTGGGATTTTTATTTAGTGGATATATATTTTTGGTTATATTTGGTATGATAGTTTTTAACAATTTAAACCTCTCTCTATTTTCTAGAAACTGCTCAATGTTTACTTATCCTGCTTTAGTTATAGAACTCAGAACTGAGACCCATATAGTAGTTAAATACTTCCTACCACTGCATGTAATAAAAGAAATGGCACAAACTCCCATGTGCTCATTTCTTATTCTGGAATAGTTGGGAAATTCCCCCATGGAGTGCCCAAGAGTGCTTGTAATAAATTCTAGTAAATCTTAGTAGTTGAATCAGAGCCTGGACCTAGTCAAGCAGAATGCTTTCACTGAGGATTTTACTAAAAATCTTCTTGGAACGTCCTGGACTAAGAAGACTGTGATTTTAGGATAGAGTAGAGTATTAGTCAGAATATCTTAGTTGTACCTTGTTTCCCAGTTATTCTATTGTCCATATGAAACAGCTTTTCCTGACATGGTTTACATAGTTTGCAGCTGTAGAGTCGTATGCATATGAAGAAACTGAGTATTTATAATACTTGTAGATAAAATAATATCTATCTTATGTTTCTTAGTCTTCAGTATGTAAAAAAGGTATTTATGCAAAGAAGCAAAGAGAATGGAGAAAGCTGGGAAAGATGGAGCTTACCTAGAAAGTATGGAAAATTAAATATGGAAGAGACTTAAATGATTGTATTGTTCAGTGTTCTAATGCCCAGTTATACATAGAATCGCATAGGGAGCTTAATAAATAAAAATCTATGCCTGAGTTGTACTTTCAGAGCCTCTGGCTAATTTGGAGTAAGATATGAGTATTTTTAAAGCTCTTCAGATAAATCTAATGTGCAGCCAGAGTTGAGAACCAATAATATACTCCAAGGTATTCATAAGATAATTGAAGCCCAAAGAAGTATATATATATTGTGAAGAACACACACCTGGTTAAGCAGAGCCAGGTTAAGCAGAGCCAGTCTTGTGCACAGGCCCATGTATCTCATAGGCCTGTATCACATGTTACCTCTTGATGGCTTTTTAAATTCCTCTGCTGGGTAAGCTACATTTTTTCCCCATTTTGTATTACTGTTCACATACAGTCATCATGTGTACTAGATACTCATGCAGTGAGTAAGGAAATATTTCCAGTAGGAAACACTGGACTGAACTTGGTGACAGTTCTTTGGCTGATTTCCCCTGGCAGCCCTTCCTATCAGGCTCTGTGTTGGCAGGGTTGTGCATGGAAGCAGCTTCAGAGATAACCAGCTTCTATTAATCAGGCTGTTTCCTACCCTTTACACTGTAGGTGCATCACATTGATAAAAGGCTTTGTACTTCTCAGTCTTCTGTGCATCTCCTGGAAATATATTAGCTCCTGTTAACTTACAGCATGTAATAATAACCAAAAGAAATGACAATCTGTAAGAAATTATGGCATTCTCAGCAAGGATTTTCACAGCTTACAAAAGAAAAACAAAAAATCTCAACCTGCTCATTTCTTGTGGGCTCTCTTCCTCTTTTTCTGTTACCTCTTGCTCTACTTAAATATTTGCATACTGAATGTTATAAAGCATAGGGCCCGTATTTGTCATCTTGCTAAAGCGAACTATATATGCTGCAAATATCGGAATATTTTTTGCTAAGAAATCACTTAATTTAACCAAACCTTTACCCTGACAGTTTTCCAGAATTATCTGAAGGATATTTGAACATATTATGTCTTACCGAATTCCCATGGCTTAAGTCCTTGACTAGAATTTTTATTTGATGGAAGTAAAGAGCTGGCAAGTCTCTTTTTTAAAACCAGAAATGGTCTTTTCATTAGCTCTTATGATCTGGGACAAGAAAATTCAAATTTTATGTCTAATTGCATTAAGAAAGATGATTTGAGATCATCCTGTACAATAGGCAAGAGAAAACAGTTTACTAAAGCCAAGGTTGTCATTTGCACCAAACAATAGTTTATGTGTATCTTTTATAGAAATCACTTTGTTCTAAGACAATAGTTCTTATAAACACTAAGTGACTCTAAATCACCTGAGGATCTTATTCAAAGTCTTCTTCTGATTCAGTAGTTTCAGGGTGAGTCTTGAGATTCTGCATGTCTAGCAAGCTCCCAGATGCTCCCTGCACTGCTTGGACACAGCACCTTCAGAAACATGGGACCTTCTTGAGTAAGAAGTTAACTTACTAGAATCCTGAGAAAAGGTCACAAAACAAAGATAAATCACTTGGACTGTCAAAGGGAATGTAGTCAAATTTTCCAGCTTGTCTTTTATTAACACTCTTTCAAGCTACCTATACTTATTTGGAGCTTGCAAGACTTCTATTTAAAGAAAAAAATATATATATATATATACTATATAAATGATAAAGAAGTGGTAAAACTGGAATGACAGTTTAATAGCTATGGGTTTTTCTTTCTCTTTTTTATGGAGATATAATTGACATATAACATTCTATTAGTTTCAGGTGTACAACATAATGATTATATATATTACATATATAGTGAAATGATCACCACAATGTCTACCTCCACCACCACAGCTACTACTTTTTTTCTTGTGATGAGAATTTTTAATATCTACTCTCCTAGTAGCTTTCAAATATGCAATATGGTTTTATTAACTATAGTTTCCATGCTGTATATTATTTATTTTATAAGTGGAAGTTTGTACCTTTTGACCCTGTTTTCTGTATCTGCAAGTCCAGTTTCGTTTTGTTTTTTTAGGTTTTATACATAAGTGAGATCATACAGTATTTGTCTTTCTCTGTCTGAAACAGGTCTTTGCTATAAGTTTTTAAAAGACAGGAAACAACATACTGTTACCTCCTCTCCTTCACCCTTATGATTAGAATCTTCTCTATGTTATAATTATATAAACTTACTAACTGAGAACACAGAGCTTATGTCAATATTTTGCATGTATTTACTTCACAGTGCACTACTTTAAAAAAAAAAGCTCAGATCATATCTATATGTATAATTCAGGTACACTGAGTCTACATTGCTTTTCCAAATAAAAAGTGAAAATAATATTTTACACCATTTTTTTTCAAGACTATAAACCAGTGGCTCCCTAAAACAATATCAATTTTCCCAAATTCAACACTATTTTAGTGCATTTAACCCCTAAAGTTGTTTCTAGAAACAAATCCTGTTGAGGAGTGGGGAAGTAAGAGATCCAACTGATCTAGGTTTCTTTTTTCTCCCCCCATACCTTCTTCTCTCTCTCTCTCTCTCTCTCACACACACACACACACACACACACACACGCACACATATATACACACAGTTTATACATGCATGGCTTACTCCCCAGTCAAAGTTTCTGTTCACTTTAATTACATCATTTCCTAAATAATCCGTCAACATTTAGAAGGATGGATATTTGGAAGTTCCTGAAATTCCTTATAGAATAAAAAATTGTACTACATCTGTCATGGATGATGCTCTAGCTAAATAGAAAGTATTTCCAGTGAGGAAACTAGTAACAGTAAACATGTTCTGATGGTCTTGTGAAAACATGTGATTGTTGAATTAAAGTCTAAAAAAGGGACTCAGTCCATATGTCAAGGCCTTTATATAACACATAAAGTCTGCATAAGAAGTAATTAGATTGTGCTTTTTTTAAATAAATAAAAAGAAAATTACACTTGCAGATTATGCTCCAAGAACATTTAGTTGGATCTAATTAGAGTAATGATCATCTATCAATGTGAAACTGAAAACTTTCTATTAGATTAACAGTTTTATTTTTCCAAACAAAAATACTATGAGATTTGATGCAAACCAATATTATCTGTACCAATAAAGTCTAAAGAAATTGATTTACCAAAACAATGTTAAATATCTTCTGATTTACTTTAAAAATAAATTATGAATATATTTGCTATAGTGAGCAACTCAAAAGAAAAAGAACAAGGAAAGTTATTTATATTTTTAATCTCTGAAAAATGTCTGCCAAGTTTTTGTAGTGTGATATACCCTGCTTGACTGAAATACAAACTCCTTACTAAATGAGCAAAATTCTAGACTTCAGGCCTTAGGATCCTCTATATTGCAGAGCGTTCGAATTTATAACCTGATAATTATAATAACCGATTGAAAAGTAATTAATATATTTTGATAATCATCACTTTAGCCTATCTTAATATGTGAGGGTATAATCTTTATCTTAAAAAATAAATTTCTTAGACCCATGGAGTTTTCTTATCTAAGTATCCTAAAATAAGCCAATCTTTCTCTTTGTTTTCTCTTAATGACAGAATGCTAGTTCCATTCCCTGCTCTTATGATGTGAGATGAGTACTGATTTTGCAGTGCATGGGACTTTGAAAGACTAAACACAAGGTAAATGATCAGAGATATAGATCACTTACTTTAGTGTAAATCTTAATTTTGAATGGATATCATAGGTTTCATATTTAAAAACAGCAGATAATTGTATTCTAAACAACAAAAAATAAATATAAAGAATGAGATCACTTCCTTTAAAACATTTAACATCTGAGGGAAATCCAAAATTAATATATTTTGTCACAAAAAATTGAATAGCAATGATAAGATACAGAAGAAAATGATAAGCATACAAGAGTCTTGCATTTTGATTACCATTGCACTTGTTTGGTATTCAATATTCTTCATTTTTTAAAGTCAAAGGGAACTGTCACATATACTAGTAGCACAAATGCATGGATAGAAAAGAACACTATATATTTCCAAGAAAACAACTATGAACAAGAGGAGATATTTATTTGATTTGGCAAAGCTTTTTATAAAAACAATGCTAAGAATTATAAAATCATAAACAAGAATTGAGAAGTGTCTTATTTTTAAAAATGAATATAGTTATCCATGGTACCAACTTAAATAAGATTTGTATGGAATATATTTTTGAGCTAATACAATTTTATTTTTAGAATAGGTTCCAATTATAATAACAAAGCATTTATAAAAGTACTGTGAAGTTTAACTAAAATTAAAATAAGTGGCTGATCTTCATTTATTATTTGATACATAAAGTGAAATAGAAAGGATTAACTGGATATGTTATTGTGTTTGTGGATATTCAACACATGTTTTCTAGCCACAGGAGAATTGAAACTATATAGTAAGGAAAATAATGTTTAAGCTAGAACACTAGTATTATGCATCTAAATTAGTATTTCCCCCTTCAAGATAGTCATCTTGCTTGTCCAAAATATGTTTAATTATTCTATTAAAATTGTTTTCTGTGCCATAAAAACAATTCTATGAATAGAGTGAAAGACAGAAAAATTTTATCCTTTGAGACTGAACTCAATTTTATGGTAATAGTTGAATATAATAAAGCTAATGCTCAAGCGGACTATTATCATTGAGGACCAAAGATAAGGTGTGACTGAAAAGATTGAGGGAATTATTAAATGTGGAGTAGAAACGAGTTCAGAAATCACTTCTAAACAGTGTTGGGAAACTTTCATCAGAGGAAGCACTGATGCTTCCCAAGCACTTAAATTGCTTCCAAAATACCTTCCTTAGTGGATATCACTTATAGGGATATAAATGTTTTGGAATTACATTTTGAGAAACACTTGTATCAGAATCTCATAGCAGCACATGCATTTATAATAATTAATATTTTATTTTTCACTGGAGAGAATAGAACTAATTTTTCATACAAATTATAGAAATGATTTTTTTTCAAAATACTGAATAGAGATAGACAATTATGGCTAGCCTTGCTGCCTATCTCCTAATAGTTCCTCTCAGGATTATATAAAACAACAGAAGAAAAAAGTAATTCTACGTGGGCCCTAATTAAACTCAAAAGCTTTTGCACAGCAAAGGAAACCATAAACAAAATGAAAAGACAACCCACAGAATGGGAGAAAACAAAAAGACAACTGACAGAATGGAAGAAAATATTTGCAAATGATGTGACCTACAAGGGATTAGTCTCCAAAATTTACAAACAGCTCATGGAGCTTAATATCCTCAAAACAAACAACCCAATCAAAAAATGGGCAGAAGACCTAAACAGACATTTCTCCAAAGAAGACATACAGATGGCCAAGAAGCACATGAATAGATGTTCAACGTCGCTAATTATTAGAGAATGCAAATCAAAACTACAATGAGTTATCACCTTACACCAGTCAGAATGGCTACCATCAAAAAATTCACAAACAATAAATGCTGGAGAGGGTGTGGAGAGAAGGGAACCCTCCTATGCTGTTGGTGGGAACGTAAATTGCTGCAACCACTATGGAGAACAGTATGGAGGTTCCTTAAGAAACTAAAAATATAGCTACCACATGATCCTGCAATCCCAGTCCTGGGCATATACCTGGGGAAAAACATGGTCCGAAAGGATACATGCACCCCAATGTTCAGCGCAGCGCTGTTTACAATAGCCAAAACATGGAAGCAAACTAAATGTCCATCGACGGAAGAATGGATAAAGAAATGTGGTACATATATACAGTGGAATATTACTCAGCCATTAAAAAGAATGAAATAATGCCATTTGCAGCAACATGGATGGACCTAGAGATTGTCATACTGAGTGAAGTAAGTCAGACACAGAAAGACAAATATCATATGATATTGCTTATGTATGGAACCTAAAAAAATGATACAAATGAATTTATTTACAAAACTGAAACAGACTCACAGACTTAGAGAATGAATTTATGGTTACCAGGGGGGAAGGGTGAGGAGGAGGGATAGTTAGGGAGGTTGGGATTGATATGTACATGCTGCTATATTTAAAATGGCTAACCAACAAGGACCTACTGTATAGCACAGGGAACTCTGCTCAATATTCTGTAACAACCTAAGTGGGAAAAGAATTTGAAAAAGAATAGATACATGTATATGTATAACTGAATCACTTTTTTGTACATCCGAAACTAACACAGCATGGTTAATCAACTGTACTCCAATATAAAATAAAAAGTTTAAAAAAAATACTGAATGGAGATAGACAATTATGGCTAGCCTTGCGACCTACCTCCTAATAGTTCCTAAACAACAGAACAAAAGAGTAATTCTACATGGAATAGAGGCCACAGGGAATAAACCTCAAAGTATAATTGACTTAAAAAGCCAGTTTTGCTTTAAGGGGAAGAACATAATTTAAAGAGCCAGATGCAATCTAAAGATTAGACTTTGAGACACATAGATTCCAGAGAATAAAAAGACAAAAATAAAGGGAGAAGCACCCTTCTAAACTCAGGTATGAAAGGAAAAAGAAGAAATAAGGAAAAAATTTAAGATCTTATAAGACAGTGAATCAACAAAATAAGAAATTTTACAACCACACCACCAGCAAAATGAACAAGGAAAACCACCAAAGTCCTTGGACTTGCTCTTCTGACAGAAAGTGTACCGTAAAACTAGAAATCTTGTAAAATGCCTGAAAATGTTAAAAATGAAAAGTAGGAAAGACAAGTTCATAATAATTACAGAAATTCAAGAACAGCATTTCATACAATTGAGGAATGGCACAATATCAACTGAGGAAAATCCACATCCCTCACCTTGAAAACTCCACGAAACAGGGAAATTTTAAGTCAAGAGTCAAAAGAGAATTATATGTACTTGGACAATCATTTAATGATATGAAATTACCTTGAATCAGAAATTTACAAATTACAAACAGAACTGGACAAAAATCAGGAAGAGAAGAAAAGATTTAAATGAACTCAGCAAAGAAATATAAAAAAGGCAAAATTAGCTCAGAAATAAATAATAAATTGGGAGTAGCCCAAAGTAGGAAAGGCTCAAGTGATAAATTAATAAAGGGCATTAAAGAAAGGCAGAAAAATAACCAAGCAAAGACAGTGACATAAAGAAAGAAGTAAAAGTGACTGGAGAGAAGAAAGTAGAAAGTGGGAGTGAGAATAATATTGGAAGTAATAAAAATGCAGGGAAGAAAAATATTTAAAGTATCAGAGTCCTTAAATAACTAAAATAAAACAATGAAATACAGCTATTATTTAAAATTATAATCTAAGAAAACTTGCTAGTAACAAAAAAGAGCTAACAATATAAAGTTCCACTGGGTACCTAAAAAAATTAATCCAAATGATCAACTCTGAGATTGATCAGAGTAAATCTTTTAGATTTCAAAGATAAGGAATAAATCTTCTAAGCCTGCAGACAAAATGTTTAAATAATTAACAAAGGCAAAAGAATTAGAATGGCTTTAGGCTTTTCAAAGCAACTTACAGGACTTCTTGCTTCATTACCAACATGTAAAGAACTTGAAGTAAGCTACCTAGTCTGTGGTACTTTGTTAAAGCAGCCCTGCAAATTAGTACAACTGTTAGATTAAAAAAAAAAATGCCATCCTTAATGTAAGAAAGAAGAGGATATAAGAAAATACACATTTGTCTTTCCATCTTTGCAAAAGAAGTGCAGGAAAAATAAGTCAGAAAATTAAAAGATTGGTTGCTTAGAGAGGCTGAAGGAAAAGGACAGGAAAGGAAAGTGAAATGAGAATTATTGGAACTGAGAAGGAATGACACTTCTCTTAGTATACATTTTTATATAGCCATAATTCTTAACATTAGAGTACTGCTTCACAAATGCTCAAATAAATAACTAAACAAAACATATAAGAATGATGGGAACAAAGTGGGATAAAAACAATAACAAATGAACCAAACTGTGTTGCAAATGAATAACATAACTACACTGATCAAGAAAAGAACTAATATTTTACTTTGAAGAATAGTGTCTTGACTAGACACTGTAAGGCTAGAGAAAAAAGGAACTACAGAAACACTGCAGTCTAGTTAGTAAATTGTTTTCTCACATGGGTATGACCTAGCAATTCTGAAATGCCTTTATGTATAAACTAGAATTGAGGATATAATATGTATATTATATATTATGAACTTAATTTTTTTATGGTTGGAGAAAGAAGTTACTAATAAAAGGAGAAGCCTAGAATAAACTTTGTGTTATTGGATTAGAAACAAAGATAAATAAATTCATGTTTTTAAGTTTATAGACAAATTGATAGAGAAGTAAAATAGAGATGTGTATACATGGATGGATTAATATAGATACTTATAATTCCTAGTTCTGTTCACTGAGAGAGCCTGGATGCAATGCTACTCCAGCAGCAATGAGCACTCATAGCAACCAGATCTTGCTTTCTAAACAGAGTTCTCCAATAAAAAAGAATCAGGGCTCCTAATTATAGCAACAATCAATAGACATTATCTGTAGCAATTATTACTATGATATTTTCCTAAAGATGATTTTCTAGTTCCTTCTTTCTTTCTGCATTTATTAATTGGAAAATTTCTGTAAGCATGCATATTCTCACCCCAGTCATGAGAAAATAACAGACAAATCCAAAATGAGGGACGTTTTTACCAAATAACTAACCAGTAACCTTCAAAAGTGCCAATCTGATGAAAGGTAAGGAAAGACTGAGAAACTGTCACAGATTGGAGGAGACTAAAGAGACCTAACAAGTAAATGTAATGTGGAATCCTGGATTGGAGTCAAGAGCATAAAAAGGGAATTAGTATGTTGACCTGAAACAAATAGACTGCCAGCAAAAATAGGTTTATTTGAGATCAGCAGAGAATTGCAATTAGGGGTCTGCAACCATGGCGAGCCACATGAAAGTCCCTGCAAGGCAAGGGAAGAACACTTTTATAGAGAGGAAAAAGAAGTTGGGAGGGCTATAGTAAATAAAGAGTCCATGGCTTTTCATTGGCTGAGACCTTGCCAGGAAAGAAGAAGAATCTTTATTCTTCCTGTTGGGCTCTGCTATGGTCACATGAGAGCTCCCTCTTCTGGCCTCCTAACTCTATTTAATTGAGGTTTCTGTTTATTAATTTTTATACCATGAAAAAACTGGTGAATTATGAATAAGGTCTATAGTTTAATTAATAACATTGTGCTAATGTTAACTTTCTTGGTTTTGAGTATTTTTGTATTGTTATATAAGATGTTAATGGTAGGGGAAGCTGGTGAAAAATATGAATGAATTCTCTGTACAACTACTGCAAATATTTCTGTAAGTTGAAATTATTTCAAAACAATAGAAATTTAAAATATATAAATTGAATGCCAAATTGGTCTCTGAGAACAGAAATTTAAGGTAGTAGCTCATCTTTCACATAAAGGATAGAAAGTCATTGAAAGTCTTCACTAGAAACAAGGAGTAAATCTTCACTAGAAACAAGGAGAGTAAAGAAATTGTGTTACACACTGTATGGGAGAAGGAATTATGATTATGTGGAGAGGTTAAAAGGCATATTATAATTATCTTTAAATATTTGAAGTGCTGACCAGTGATAATCATTTTGAACTAGTCTATACAATAATGCCTCCAAGGGAGTGTTGATGTAGTTTTAAAGTCCATAATTCCAATAAGACTCTCACTATTCATTGATATCATCAATTGGTTTTGGGAACCTTACAAGCTGTTCTAGGAATACATGGCTTCCAGTTCTCATTCAATTTGTAATGCAGGCAATGAAATTCTTTACAGAAATTCTGGAACCTACATTAACTCTAAATCCCTTTTAAGGGAAAAAGTTCATGATAAAACCTTTCATCAACAGTGTATTGCCTTGCGAATTTTTGTTGTTGCCCAAAAATATTCAGGGATTCCTGAATTATGTGGGAGATTGGACTCAATGACTTATTAAATCTCCTTCCAGCCTACAATTCTGAATTGTGATTTTTTCACTTTAATCACTTTGTGATTTTTTCACGATAATGATGTGAAGAAACATATTCATTAGAAAACCAAACTTAGAATACAGTTTTGTCACATTTTACATATAAGTACACTTTGCTTTTAAATTATGCAAATTTATAACACAATTCTATCCAAGAATTATGATTCAGTGATAATACATAATCAGGGAATATTCTTGACAAAAGAAAATAATAAATTGTAAGCATATTACCTTTAGTGTTAGGCATTTGGTGATTTGTAAATCATTGGCACTAGTATTCCACATAAGCTATATTGAGTATTTGTTTTTAACAGTATTTTTGACAACGTAAACTATTTTGTCTTTTAATGATAGTAACAAGTAGAATGTTTAGCTTTTTCACTTACTTTGATCTGTGGTGAAAGAATTAGACCCTGAATGCTTCAAGAACCACTATGTTCAGGCACTCTACTATAAACTACCATCTATTTCTCCTCTGGTTCAGTACTTGCCACACATAGATTTGATCAATAGCACCTTCTTTCTTTTCCCACCCTGACAGTGTACACTCAAACTCCACCAATCTTGCATTATCCCTGTCTCTGACACGCCATCCTCAAATTTCTATGGTAATAAAGTAGAGATTTTGTAGCATATATAATTACTTGATTTTGTTTTTCAACCCCCATTGCCATTCTCCAAAATGGTAATAAGTCTTGGGCTAATCAGAGAAAGGCAGGTACACAAAATGTAAGCTCACTGCCCTGTCAGAATTCACAAGAGTTAGTAGGCACCGGTTTCATGCCCCTTGATGTTTTTTGTATGGATTTTCTGATTCTGCAGTTTGACCCATAACATACTGTAATATTCAGATTATGTGTGAGTTATTAGTAGCTTTTCCCATTCAAGGTTCTTCTTGGCCAAATCTCAACAGGCAGCCTAAACTGGTAAGATTTACTATGGCATCAAGAATATTAAATTAGGCCATGCTACACAAAGTAGAACATAATTAGTACCAAAGCCTAGTTCTGCCTGCACATTTACTGTCTATTTGAACTACTGAAAAGTGCTAGACTGGTTCAAATAATCAAGTCCTGCTTGAACTTTCAGTGACCTAATTTCATGGAACAGAATTGTGCTCCAACTATCAGTAAAATGTCTTCAGTTGATTTACAAAATATTGATATGGCAAGTGTTATAACTGTTATCAGGAATACTCTGGGACATTTTTCTGTATTTATCCATTCTTCATCTTGTCATTTGTACTCAGTGAGGACAGAAATACAAAGAGGTTTAGGGATACTTTGGAGAAATATGCAATTTCCGTGGCTAAGCTGAGTTTGAAGCATTTCATTTAAACCAACTTTGAATTTTTTTAGGGTGGTTTAAAAAAGATTCAAAAGGCTCTTAAAAAAATCAAAGAAAATATTTAGTTCTTATCCTGTGCCAAGTGATTTTCATTATTTTAAAATTTACATAAATAATCCATGCTTATTTTATACAAATTCAGCAAATACAGATAGCAAAAAGGAAAAAATGCACTTATTTTCTCACTCCTAAGAGATAAAAAGTGTTAGAATTTGGGCTTCCCTGGTGGCACAGTGGTTGAGAGTCCGCCTGCCAATGCAGGGGACATGGGTTCGTGCCCCAGTCCGGGAAGATCCCACATGCCGCGGAGTGGCTGGGCCCGTGAGCCATGGCCGCTGAGCCTGTGCATCCGGAGCCTGTTCTCCGCAACGGGAGAGGCCACAACAGTGAGAGGCTCACATACCGCAAAAAAAAAAAGTGTTAGAATTTGATATATATCCAACGAGAATTTTCTAAAAATATAGTACTTAAAAATAGTAAACAGTGTGTTTCATTGGTTACACATTATTCTATCATATACTTTATAATTATAAATAGCTTTTCATTAAGCGTCCTTACAAATATTTGTCTGCTTATCTGATTATTACCTTATTCATAAAATTAGAAAACTTGGATCAGAAGAAAAACATGTTCTAAGGATTTTGACACAAATTAGGCCAACTTCTTAAAAATTATGTAGTGTGAATTTTTCTATTCTCAAATATTCATCATAAATATCTAAAAATCTTTTTATTAAGAAATTCATTTGCTAAGATTTTGCCCATAATTCATCTGGGTGAAATGTTTTATACATATGTATTTGAGCATATGATTTAAAACAATCTATGATAAATTATTAAACATTATTCTCATGAATAAAAAAATTTGGAAAAAGATATATCTCATAAAAGGAGAAAATAGTAAGGAAATGGCATTGACTGAATGACTTTTTTGAGATGGGAACAAAAATAAGTGCTTATATATATTATTCTGTTTTATTTAATTCTCACAATTCAGCATGAGAGATCCATTGCTGTCTTTTTCTTTTCTCTCTTCCAGAAGAGGACAACATGGCACAGTGATTTTAAATAATGAACCATATTAACTTAACAAATTAGTAGTAGAAAAAAATGTGAACTCATATTTCTATGCCTCCCCCAATTTCTCATTCCTTTGTATTATTCCACAAATGTAATTTTAAGATGCCTTTTTTCTTTATAACAATGAAGGATTTAGAAATCTTTTCATACAGGGAAATTGGAACTTGAATCCTGGAAAGTAAGAATATCTAATATCTATCTAAAGCTCTCTCTAAACATCTAAGGGCTATTCTAAGTAAAACAGAATAATTAAGATATTTCTCAAAGTGTGTTGTGTAAGATGTTAAATCATATCCTAATACAAGTAAAAAAAAATGGGGAAATTCTGAGTTGCACTTGATAGTCATGTTTGTTTGAAGGAAGAGATTACAGAGCCTCTAAATATCCACTATGCTGTGTGAAGATTTCAAAGTGAGAGAAATAATATGAAGAATTTCATGAATGTGTATTTATAAGGAAGGCTGTAGGTCCTGTGCTCCAAGGGGCATACTTTGCTAAAAGCTTTGGTTGTTCAAGTGAATGAGGCTTGTCTAATATTATCAGGTCAAATGAAGGGAGATGGTGCAGAAGCCTTTACGATTATAACCACCAGGCTAAAAACAAATGATCACCCACAGATCCATGCCAACTCCTTCTAGGAATTCCTACTGTCTGCTGAACTTGCTGTTCTACTTTTCTGCCTCTGCATCCATGAAGAGTAATTTGCCTTTAGTTGGGATATATCTACCTTCTACACAGCCCATCTTTTTTTGCTCTATCCACTTATTTATTTTAGGCTTGATACATCTGATAACATTTTGTTTACCCCTCTTTATTCTCTTTCCTACCTTTATTTTCATCTTAATCCAGAAATCCCTCTGCCTCTACTCTATTGGTTCCTGCATTACAGTCTCAACCCACTTCTGAACCATATATAAATTTATTCCTGATCCTTCCTAGCTCTCCTACTGTCCTTCTGAATTACTTCAGAATCCTGTATTCTCTCTTACTGCTTTGGCAGACAATTTGTTAAAGTTATGTCAAGTTCTACATTTTGACATCTTTACATACTTAGACAGCACATTACATCCATCTAATCCAATTTTTAAAATATCCCAAATAGCATAAAAAGATTATATATAATCATTAAATTCACCTAAAATTGATTAAGATCATTAAATGCTAAAATAATTCTACCTTTTAAAATATAGCATTACTTTTGTAAATATATATTGTCTTTCTTAGCTTTAAGGTGGCAACACCAGGTTAAAAAAAAAATGAATACCACACATGCAATTACTTTACCTACAGAAGCTGAAAGCATCAAGAGGCACTCATGATTTCCAATCCTGGAGGAAGTAGGAATAATTCCCACACATTGTTCTTGACTGAACAGCATTATAGTTTGCCACCAGAGCAGTTTTAGAAGTGTCTGGATAAGTGGTCTCCTTGCCTCAGGGTAAGGACCAGGCACACAGCTGATTAACTGAACAGTGAGTCAGGAGCCTAAAGCAAGAAAGGACAAAGTGTAGATTGAGGGGGTGAATAAAAGTTGCATGACTTCACTTGAACAATAGGAGAAACACTAAAATTTTTCAGTATACCCCTCTGATTAGAAGTATAGATACACAATAATTTATATTTCCTTCTGTGAGGAAACAGTCCACTGCTGCAGAACCAAGAATCCAAGGCATGGAAAATATCTCATTAAGACCAAGGGGACTTGATAAGGCATGTATCTCTACTTTCTTCGAGTAGACTTTGACTGGATGTGAAGAATGTAAGTGGAAACCTTGCAGACAATAGCATTAAAATTGTATAATGTGAATTTTTATCTGGCTCTACTACTGTTAGAGTAGTAACATAAAAGAGTTTATGCTCTGATTTTTCTTTTCTTCTTTTGGCTTATTTACACTATCTTAAAAATACTGTTTAAGAACTTTTCAAGTTACAAATATTAGATCCAAGTACAGATAGTTTACTGCAATTTTATGTGCCCTGAGTTTACTATCCAGACATTCTGCTTTTATGTGCTATTTCTTTGCCTTTTACAAGAACATTTTATCCACTTTATGGAACTGCAATAGTTAGTTCAGTTGTTAGACACTACATACAAGCAAATGTTTATGAACAAACAACTTCAGATTATATTTATTTAATGTAAGCATTTATTTTTGTCAAATTGTACATGTAAAATAGGTGTTGATACCTTGAAAATGTAACACATTTTGTTCTGTTTTTCTTTGTTTTAATTTAGATAGAATTGTTTATTTTTTTAGGAAAAAAAACATTTTTTAACTTCTAAAGTTGTTTCTGTGTTTATAAAGATGAGATAGCATCTCTTACTCATAAATCACAAAAAAACTATGTAATTTAGCCATAAGACTATGTACTTTTTCACCCAATTAAGAAATTAACCATCACAATATTATAACATAAATGTTAGCTACTTCAATGTAGGAAATGGTGAATGGTAATATATACTGTATGAACAATATATGATACAAATATACAGCTGGAAAGTTTTCTTGATGATAAGAGATATGAAGAAATAAGCTGTCTATACTGAGAAAAAAAATTATTGAATTAAAAAAAAAACTCTGCACAATAGGAGTTATAGGCAACAAATCCACATTTAGGGACCTAAAGAACTGTTACTAAAGATACATAAATAAATAAATAGTGAGGAAGTAAAGCAATTCACCTAATAGAATGTTTCCAGTTGACCTCTAAGAATTTTCAGACTTGGACTCATCCAACTTTTATGACAAACAAACTTTCCAGTGAATAAAATAATGTTTTGGTTTGACACATGAGTATAATCTTCACATAAAATGTATTCAAATGTTAGATTATTAATAAGGATATTATAAATAAATGAACTTTTAGAATTTATTGTATAGTTGTTGGCATACACTGCTACATTCTCTTAAAAAATTGCACAAAGTATTTCAAGAAAATTAGTGTAAAAGGAAGGTTACAAATACATAGATCCTGATGCCATATGATTGTTTTGTTTACTGTGAAAACAATATCTAAATGTCAAAGAAAAATATAACATACCACTATGGAATGAAAATGAAGATTTCCCAAAATTATAAATAATTCGTTTTGAAAGCATATGCCACATTATATTAAAAAATCCAGTTTCAACAACAGTGTGAAATATGCAAAGATATTGGTAAATATAACCCATTCAGAAAAAAAAATTATCAATAAAAACTGTCCCTGAGGAAGCCCAGATGTTAGATTTACTAAACAAAGACTTTAGATCAGTTATTATTAAATATGCTTAAGGGACTAAAAGAATGTCTGAGAACAATGTCTCACCAAAGATAGAATATCAGTAAAGAAAGAGATAACATTTTAAAAGAACCAAATAGAAATTCTGGAGCTGAAAAGTACAATTGAAATACAAAATTATGGTGGAGGCTAAGCCAATTTCATCTAGCGGAAGAAAACACTCAGTGAATTTGAAAATTGGGCAACAGAGATTGTTCAGTCCATATAACAGAATGAAAAGAGTAATAAAGAAAAATGTATAAATCCTCAGAGATCTGTTGGAGATCATCAAACTTACGAACATAAACATAATTAGAGTTTAAGAAGAAAAGGAGAGAAAGAGACATAAAGGATACTTAAAGATATATTGTCAGAAAACATGTCAAATTTGTTGAAAAACATCAATAAACACATCCAAGAAGTTCAAAGAATTTGAGACAGGATTCTGACTCAAAGAGATCCACACTTGGACACATCATATTCAAACTGTCAGAAACAAAGGACAAAGAATATCTTGAAAACAGTAAGAAAGAAGCAACTCATCATGTACAAACAATCCCCAATAATATTAAAAGCTGATTTCTCTGCAAAACCATGGAGGTCAAGAGGCAGGGATGTTATATTCAAAATGTTGAAAGAAAAAGACTGTCAACCAATAATTCCATATTTAGAAAAAGAATCTTTCAAAAATTAAAGAAAAATTACATTTAGAGAAAAGATTAAAACAGAATTCATCATTATCATACCTGGACTATAAGGCAATGGGCACAATAAAACAATGTTCAACATCATTAGGCACTAGAGAAATGCAAATTAAAATCACAATTAGATGTCATTAAAAACCCACTAGGATGCCTATAACCAAAATGACAGATAATAAAAAGTGTTTCTGAGGATGTGGAAAAATTGGAACACTTTTACATTTCTGGTGGCAATATGAAATGGTGCAGCTGCTTTGGAAAACAGTTTGGTAGTTACTCAGAAAACAAAATATAGAGTTACCATATAAACCTGCAATTCCACTCCTAGGTATATACTCAAGAGAATCAAAAGAATATATGTACACAAAACCTTATTCATAGCAGGATTATTTATGATAGCAAGAGTGGGAAACACCCAAATGTCCATCAATTGATTAATGGGTAAACAACAGTGATATGTCAACAATGTATGGTAATGAAATATTAGCCAAAACAAACAAAAAAGAATGAAGTAATGATTCATGTTACAATGTGGATGAACCTTGAAAACATTATGAAATGAAAAAAGGCATACAGGAACGACCATGAGTTGTATGATTCTATTCATATGAAATGTCTAGAATGAGAAAATCCATGGAGAAAGAAAGTGATTAGTGGTTACCAGGGTTTGAGGGGACAGGCAATGGGGAGTGACTACTAATGGGTATTGGATTTTTTCTGGGATAACAAAAAAATTCTGGTATTAGATAGTGGTATGGTTGCACAACTTTGTAAATATATTAAACTCTATCTAATTGATCACTTAAAATAAAAAATAACATATGAAAGAAAAATTAATAAAAATAATAAAGAAAATCAATCAAATCCAAAGGTTATTGGTTGGAAACATCAATAAAATAGATAAATCTCTAGTCAGACTGACCAAAAAAAAAAAAGAAGAAGAAGAAGAAGAGAGAAGAATTGCCAACATCAGGAATGAAGAATGAGACATCACTATGGACTCCACAGACATTAAATAGGATAAAGAGGGATTACTACAAGCAATTATATGCCCATAAACTGGACAATTTAAATTAAAATGCATGAAATTCTTCAAACACAAATACACACAAACTAACTTTCATTTAAGAAGGAATTAAGTATAGTGGACCTTCTTACCAAAACCATGGGTTCTGTATCCCAGGATCAGTCCACAGTGGTTGAATTCATGGGTGCAAACCCACGAGTATGGAGGGCAGATTGTACTAGGCCATTTTATATAAGGGACCTGAGCATTCACAGATTTTGGTATCTGCAGAGGTCCTGGAACCAATCCCCCATGGATACCCAGTGACAATGGTAATCTAAATAGCTTATATCTATTAGATATATTGAATTATGCCTTAAAACATTCCAAAAATATAAATCCCAGGTCTGGTTTCTTTTAATGGTGAATTGTCCCAAAGTTTGGGAATTCTACTACACATCAATGAAAGAAAAATAACAATTCTACAAAATCTCTTTGAGAAAATAAAAGAGGAAGAAACACTTTGCAACTTTTTTTATAAATCCTTCACTGATAAACCAGATAAAGACATTTCCTGACAACTACTGACCAACATCTCTCATGAATGTAGATTCAAAAATTCTCAACAAAATCTTATTAAATTTAATTCAAGAATACATATAAAAATAATGTATCACAACTAAACAGATTAATGCTAGGAATGCAAGTCTGGGTCATTAATCAAAAATAAATCAATGAAATTATATTAGTAGACTAAAACAAGAAAAAATATAATTACCTCAATAAATGCAGGAAAAAATGACACATGTCAATATCCATTCATGATTAAAAACTCTCAGTAAATCAGAAATAGGAGGGAACTTCCATAACCTACTAAAGTGTGTTTACAAAAACATATAGCTAACTACTTAATGACAAAACACCGAATGCTTTCCCCCAAGGACATTGAACAAGGCAAAGATGTTCTCTCTCATAGGCGCTGCTTAAATTTATACTAGAATTCCTAGTGAAAGCAAGAGAGAAGTAAAAAGAATTTTAAAATGCAGATTGTAATGTATTAAAAAAAACTGTTTCTATTCACAGATAAAATATTATCTATGTAGAAAATCTTAAAATTTTACAAAATAGCTCCTAAAAATAGTAAGTTTAACAAACTGTCAATATACAAGAATCAATTAAATTACCACGTACCAGCAATCAACAATTTGAATTGGAAATTATCAAAACATTACTATTTACAATAGCATCAAAGCAGTTAAATACTTAGGAACACATTTAACAAAATATGTACAGCATTTGTATGCGGAAAACTATAAAACACTTATGAAAGAAATCAAAAAAGATGTGGAGAGATATATTGTGTTTATGAATTAGAAGATTCAATATTATTAAGATGTGATTTCTCCCAAAATGAAATTTTATTTTAAAAAGCAGTAGTAATAGAACTAATAGAACAGAATAGAGAGCCCAGAAATAGATCCACACAAATATAGATGCAGGATTTTTAACAAAGAAACAGAAACAATTTAATGGAGAAAGGATAGTCTTTTCAGCAAATAGTGCTGGAACATTAAATATCTATATATTAAAAAAAAAAAACCTCGGAACATACCTCATACCTTATATATAAATTAACTCAAATTGGATAATAATCCTAAATATAAAATTAAAATTCTAGAATTTTTAGAGGAAAATACAGGAGAAAGGATATGGGAGTTTTGGTTTGGCAAAAAAGTTTTTAGATACCACAACAAAAGCATAATCCACTAAAAATATTGATAAATGGCACTTTTCAATATTGAAAACATTCACTCTTCAAGGTACTTTTTGAAGAGAATAAAAAGACAAGCCACAGTTTGGGAGAAAATAATTACATATCACATATATGATAGAGGACTCCCCCCCCCACTATATATGAAGAACTCTTAAAACATAATTTAAAAAAATTTAAATAAGAAAAGATATCTATAAAGACATTTTACCAAAGAAGTAATACGGATGGCAAATATGTGCATCAAAAAATGCTAGATATCTTTAGTCATTATGGAAATCCATATTAAAAATATACCTACTACTACAGTACATGCCTATTTAAATGACTAACATAAAAAATACTGACAATACTAAGGACTGGTGGGAATAACTGTCACTATCGTACATTTCTGGCTCATACAAAATGGTACAACCATTTTGGAAATCTATTTGGCAGTAAATGCAGTTAGCCAAATAACATAAAACTAGCGATCTCACTTTACGGATTCATTCAAGTGGATTAAAAATGTGTATTCACACACACACACAATCTTTATGCAAAAATTCATAGCAGTCTTATTCATATCACCAAAATCTGTAGACAACCTAGTTTTTCTTCAATAAGTGAATGGATAATATTTAGTCCATACATACAATGACATACTTCTCAGCAATAAAAAGGAATGAACTATTAATCTATGCAAAAACATAGATGAAACTTACCTGCATTTTGTTATATGAGATAAGCTAGTCCCACAAGTTTCGTACTATATTATTATTTTTTACAATAAAAAATATACAGACAATTTAATCCAGGGAACACACATTCAAAAGTCTGCCAGGGATGCTAAATAATATGTATGAAGTAGGCCAGGTAAGATAGTAAGTGCTGAACTGATTGTATTTATTATAACCCAATTCTTATAAGTATTAAAACACAAACTAGATGTTAACAACAACAAAACAGTATGTCTAATAAAATAACCCCATACACCAAGTCTGCTGAGCTTGGAAAGATTTATCTATATCTCATGTATAAGAGGGGATACTAACTTCAGAAAACAGTCCTTCATTTCCACTCAGGCCAAGATAAAAATCAAAACATGAGAATATTTATGGGAAAACATTTCTCTAAAACATTTTTGACCACCAGGATGAGTTGTCAAAGGAGATTACAGAACATTTTCCCTGAAATGTTTACAACCATTTTAAAACATGGTTCCTAAACCAAACTCTGAGAAATTGCTGTATGTTTATTTCAGCCTTCAAGTTCTATGAATTTGACAATGAGTTGAGATGGTGTAGTCTGCATACTCTGTTGTTTAACCTAAATCAATTCTGATATTGACTTTTTCTAAATATACAACATGCAAATCAGCATCAAAATCGATAGCACTGGTCACCTGACAAGAAAACATCTGTGAAATCCAGCCCAACATGCATCCTCTCCTTCATTCACAGCACCCTGCCCAAAACACTCACCCTAACACTCTGAATAAATGTGTGCTATTCAAATAATAATTTTTCAAGTGTGAGATCAGTTTGGAATTGACAATTAAAGGAATGTGCAATCCTTCAGGAAATGAAGCCATAAGGCCATTTTTTTTGCTATTTGTCAACAAAATGATCATGTATTGGGGTATTTCAGATGGAGGAGCATCATTCATAAAACCTAGATTTGATCCAAACCATGAAACTTTTTTAATGCATTGCATCAAAAATATCAAAGCAACAAGTAGTGGGCTAGGTTTCTGAAAATATTTGACTTTCAGGGAGAGCCTGAATATGTAGATTAATTATACAAACACTATACAAATGCACTATTAATTCTCTGTTTATCCTTTCTTCGCTGTGACTCCTGAAGCAATTGGAGGTATTCACCATAAGTAATCAGATTCTTTTCATAAGGCTGAAATAACTTAAGTCCATGGGGCCTTGTGTAGCTATTTTTGTTACAAGTTCAAATTACTTGTTCTTTGAATAATGACTACCCAGAAAAGAAGTAGCCTTTAAATATCATATACATAAAACTGAGTACCTTTTCTAAATGACATTAGTCAAGCTGCAACCTTTTTGTTTTTCTTCTAAAACCTTCTATTACATTTCTTTTCCCTCTGATTCAAGATAAGGATCAAACTTGAAAACTGACAATAATTATACTTGGTGACATTGGAGTGAATTTATATGAGAGTAAGTTCTTTCATGAAGAAAATTCAATGAAATTCAATAAAATACAATGCAATTCCTATATTAACTTTAATGAAGCTCTACAAGAGTTCAGATGCTTAGAAGGTTTTTAAAAGAAGGTAAGTTGGATGCCAGCTGGGTTTTTCTCAGCTCAGTCAGATTAAGCAAAGAACACTTGTGCAGCTTTATTAACACACACAATTTAGCAGAGTAACAATGAGGCTTCTCTATTTCATGGGTTGCTTGCTTACTGGTAATATCATTCCTGAGAGACTTCAGGACTTTTAATTATGCTGTGAATAGTTTACAGTATTGAGCTACGGAATGGCAATTAAACAGAGGACATTTTATTTGTACGCTGGTTAATTAAATAGGCAACAGCAAGCTAGACTTATAGAAACCTCAGCAGACTTGGTCTGTCGACCATGTGTGAAAATATTTTTTTCTTTTTAAGTTCAATTAGCAACCCACTGTGCTAAAATGAAACTGAGTCAAAAGTGGGTTTTGAAGTTTTACCTAGGTAGATAAAATGACCCAAGGAATTTTAAACATTCAGTAGATATTCACAGCTCCCAATAAATGCACTCTACCTTTTCAAGTTTATAGTAAATGTATAAATCATGACTCCTGAAAAGTACAACTCATTGTTAACTCACAGTATATCTAAAATAATATAAAAAGAGAGAATGTTTACATGAAGTAATACAATTTTACAGAGCTGTCGAAAAAGCTACTTCCCAGTATTAGAAAGTAATGATAAAATTCTTTAAAATTTGATTATTAAAAACTGATGTAGTTCTGAATATTTTCACATATGTTCAAAGGACATTTTTGAGCCTCTGCTGTATAACTTGTGTCTTGCTAAATGCAACAGATTAGTAAAATTTGATTTTTTTCTTAAGGATCTTTTCCAAATCAAAATTTTGATGATTTGTGATCCTGCATAATATCCTTCAGTCATCTCTTATTATTAAGATAAAGATCAAAATCTTTAGCAAGGCTTACAGGGCTATGGAGGATCCTTGCCCTGCCCACCTATAGTGTCTTATTTGCAACACTTTCTTTTTGTGTGCTCACATATGGCCACAATGATCTTTCTTCAATTCCTCAAATGTGCTAGGCTCCTTCTTGATTTAGAGCCTTTGCTCAATCTGTTCCTATTCCCCTGAAGGTTCCCTGCTCCCAGCTCAACTTGAAATTTTCCTTCTCTTTATTCTTCAAAATTTATTACAAATGCTGATGGAAACCTTCACTGAACACCCTAGATTATAATCCCATTAACTTCTCTAGTAATGGATCACGTGACCTGTTGTTGAGCAAGTAATTGGGTATATGAGTCTAGAGTTCTAGGAAGAATCCAGGTTGGAAATATAAATCTGGGGTTAACAGTATTTAAATGTTGTTTAAAGCCACAAGGCTAAATGACATTACACAGTAGTGAGTACAGGCAGAAAAAAAAAAAGTATTGGTATACTCCAAGCCTTTATTGCATTTGTCAGTCTTTGTCTTTTAACTGGTGACTTTAATCCATTTCTGTTAATTCTTAATATCAATATATTTATATCTGCTTCAATAACATAATGTATCTTACATTTGTCTTGATTTTTTAATATTTTTCATCTTACCTCACTTTAAAAGTATTTGGTATCCATATTTTTAGCCTAAGAATAAAATAATTTTCCACATTCTTAAAACTCTTGATATCCACCCAAATTCATCATACTATTACATAGATTTCTAAGACTGGATTTTGATGATTTATTGATAGATAGATGATGATAGATAGATAGACAGATAGATAGATCGGTCTAGATAAATAGATACAGGTATACATATTTTAAGACAGTAATAAATGTTACTAAGGCATCTGTTTGTCTTTTCTTCAGATATCTCCAGAATTGGTGTCTACTTTTATTTATATACTCCATACATAACTGTATTCAATGTAGTTTTTGTGTAGCAAACTTTCTAAAGCTTTGTATAGCCAAGACTATATTATCAAGCAATCTATTTAAATGGAAATTTGTTGGAATAAAATTCTAAATCCTTTTCCTTCAAACACTAGAAATACAGTCCCATCATCTTCTCTCTTTCATGTTTTTTAAGCTATTGTCCATGTCCTTTGTCTTGCTCTTTTATCTGTGGTCTTCTCTTTTTTCTTATAATCATTTTATCTTTGATATTTTAAAATTCACTTTATATGGAGGACTGAAGTTTTTCCTATCTCTTTGGTGATGCATGAGTCCTTTCAATAGCATAAGATGTCTTATCAATTTCTTGCTTTGTTTTTATTACAATGCATTTATCTTCATTGTTTTTCAAATATTTTTTCTCATTTTTATTTTTCAATCTTTCTGAGACTCCTATGATCTGCATGTTGCATTTTATTTTTATTATTCGTATCTCATATGTTTCTCTCTTGAGGTTTATACTTCTATGAAATTTCTGATTCTGATTTCACAAGTTTCTAATTGATAGAGCTCTATCAATATTTCTAATATCTCTAATAGAGATACTAGAAAATATCTCTAGCACTATATATTTCATCTGTTGACTTCTTGTTTCAACTCTCGCATTTTTCATATCAAATATTTTACTGGTTCTTTGTGATTTTTTTGATAATATATTTCTTTATACAATTTAGTATGATTTTTAAGTTACTATGAAATTCTAGGCCTTTCTTTATTGATATGTCTTCTACCGATACAATTTGTAATACAGTGCACTTTTTTTCTTTTTTTTCCCTGAGGTATATTTGGCAAGTAGAGTTGTATATATGTCAAGTGCACAACATAATAATTTGATGCATATATACACTGTGAATGGATTAACTAATTAAGGTGATTAACACATGCATCTACAGATTCAGTACAGCCTCTATCATAATTCCAATGGCATTTTTGACAGAAATCTTTTTTTATATCCTAAAATTTGTATGGAACTACAAAATACCCCAAATAGCCAAAGCAATTCTGAGGAAGAAGAACAAAGCTAGAAACATCACACTTCCTGATTTCAAACTCTATTATGAAGCTGTAGTAATCAAATAATATGTACTGGCATAAAAACAGACAGACCAGTGGAACAGAACACAGTGCCAAGAAATAAATCCATGCATACATGGTCAAATAATCTTTGACAAGGGGGCCAAGAACACACATGGGGAAAGCTAAGTCCCTTCAATAAATGGTGTTGGGAAAACTGGATATCCACATGCAAAAGAATGAAACTCCCCAGCAGAAGGCATCAGCACTTGCTTACATGATCCTAGGTCTGAAACCGTCTTACAACAAGGCCATACCCAGGCCTGACTGGGCAACTTCCACTTACCATCAGGTCCCCTGGATCCCACAGGCACCTCTTTTATGCTCCCATATCCCTGATCTTTATCATTTATCACTGTCTTTATCAAATATTTATATAAACCTTACTTTTACTATGTGCCAGTTACTGTTCTAAGTGCTTTACTTAAATCCTCAAAGCAACCTATGAGACAGGGACTACTGTTATAATTCCCACTTTACAGAAAAGAAAACTGAGCCCAGAGAAGTTAAGTCACTTGCGCAAAATCACTGATAAGGGGTAGAGCCAGACTCAAACCTGGGCAGTCTGGCTCCAGAGGCCTCCGTGTTCTTAACTGCTGGCTGTGTTAACTCTGTTGTATCTGCCTGTTTTCTTGTCTGGTTCCCCAGTCTGTACACTTCGTGAGGACAGGGTCTGTGTCAATTTTTTTCACCTTTATCAACAAAGTAGTTAGCATAGTGCCAGGCCCTCAGTAAAGAAAGAAACAAAGACAACATACAAATGGTCGACAGGTACATGAAAAGGTATTCAATATCACTAATCATCAGGGCAATGAAAATCAAAACCACAGTGAAATATCACCTCACACCTGTTAGTATGTATATTATTAAAAAGAAAAGAGATAACAGATGCTGGCAAGAATGTGAAAAAAAAGGAACCCATTTGCACTGTTGGTGGGAGTGTAAACTGGTACAGCACTTTGGAAAACAATATGGAGAAATTAAAAATAGAACTACCATATGATCCAGCACCCCTACTTTTGGGTATTTCAAATGGCATGAAATCATTATCTCAAAGAGATATCGGTATTTCTATGTTCATAGCAGCATTATTCACAATAGCCAAGGTATGGAAACAGTGTCCATCGATGGATGAATGGATAAAGAAATGTAATATATACATATATATTTATATTTATATATATTTAGTGTAATATATTAATATATATTTAATGTAATATATATATTTAATGAATATGTATTTAATGTAAGTCTATTCTGCCTTAAAAAAGGAAGGAAATCCTGTCACTTGCAACAACATGGATGAACCTAAAGGGCAATATGCTAGTAAAATAAGCCAGACAGAGAAGGACAAATACTATATGATATCACATATATGTGGAATCTAAAAAAAAAAAAAAGTCAAATTCATGGAAACAGAGAGTAGAAAAGTGATTGCTAGGGGTGGGAAATAAGGGGAGGTTGGTAAAAGGGTACAAATTTTCAGTTATAAGATGAATAAGATCTAGGTATCTAATATTTAAAAATGAAGGAAACTGGAACCCTATCTTACACCACTCACGAAAATTAACTCAAAATGAATTAGACTTAAATGTAAGACCTGAAATTGTAAAACGCCTAGAAGAAAACACAGAGAAAGTGTCCTTTTTTCTTTCCTTTTGAAATAGAGATGCCCTGCAAATATCTTGTAATTGTGTTTTGTGAACTCTTTTGCCTCTGGGATGAATGGTTTCTCTATCAAATAATGTATATGCGGGAGGCCAGGCACAGCTCTGGTCAGCCTTCATGAGTTTAAGAGGTAGAGGTGTATGAGTTCAGCCCAACTTGGGGGAGGGAGCCAGCAGTCTTGTGTTTTAGTGTCTCTTCCTAGGACACTGTGAGTTTTAGAGGAATGGGAGATGCAAAGAAACTACCAAATCAGACTGTTGAGGAGCAATAGAGTAAGAGATCAAAAGAGACAGTGACGTTCCAACTGAATGTGGTGCTGATCAAAAAGAAGTAGAGGGCTTCCCCGGTGGCGCAGTGGTTGAGAGTCTGCCTGCTGATGCAGGGGACAGGGGTTCGTGCCCCGGTCTGGGAAGATCCCACGTGCCGCGGAGCGGCTGGGCCCGTGAGCCATGGCCGCTGAGCCTGTGCTCCGCAATGGGAGAGGCCACAACAGTGAGGAGAGGCCCGCATACCGCAAAAAAAAAAAAAAAAAAAAAAAAAAAAAAGAAGTAGAGCAGTAACTAGATGTGGAAGTAGGGTGCCAAGATGCTGTTTGTAAATTTAGAGAAATTAAAGTACACACTCCATGTGCCAATATCAAAGTTCTTCTCTGGAATATATGAGTCAGTCATGTTAAGCTTTGTTAATCACTGTATTTTAATTTGTGTTCACAGTATATTCACTATAAATTAACATTGAAGATGTATTTTTTATTTCTAGAAAGATTATCCAATTTTTTAATTTCAAAAATTTTTAATTTTAATTTAAAAAATACACATTTCATAAAAAATAAATGTTAAGCAAGCTCAAAGATACATTCATATTCCCTTTTTACTATAAGATTCTTTTATTGCCTATGTATATGAATTTTGTAAATATTAATACCTTTCAGATCCTTATTCTTAGCACCATTCTGACTCTCATGGTTTTTAACAAACTGTTCGAGTAATTTGAGAAGGCAAATCAGAAAATGTGTCAGTGCTTATTTAATTGCCATTCACCTTTAATACATGCTGATATATGCCTGTTTTGATTCTAGTTTAGTATGCTATTAGGAAATAATGGGCTTGTACATATTCATTGTTATAACTGTCCTGTTACAACAACTGGCTAGCAATAATGCCAAAACAAAGATTCATTACAAGTAGGCTAATTTGTTTTAGTAAGTATCTCACTGTGTGACCCCATAATCATTCAATTTGACAGGCCAGCTAAAAAGGCCCAATAACTCTCCCACTACACTATTTAATTTTTAGTAAATAAATACCAAGTATGAGAAAGCTTGCCCTCTCTGCCATTACCCCACAAATCATTGTTATTCTTATGTCTAAGTCCTTAAGTCTGTGGGCACAGCCTATGGATAAGTGGGTGTTTGTATGTCTCCAGAATGGCTCTGAAGGCATATATTGATAGAAACAATAATTAGTCAAGCATATTTCCAAAAACATAATTCAAAGTAGAGAACTTGAGCAAGCTTTTTCATGAAACTAGACATATAATTTGTAATATAGATCACCAAGTGTTGTTGTTGTCTTCCCAAAATCACATGGGCAATTCTAAACAATCAGTTCTGAGCTGAGATGTTTTGCATATTTTTCTTTGAAATAAATAAGCAAACTTTACCAAACTAGTTTCATGCTACCAAATAAAAGAATAAAAAAAAGGCAAATTTGGCAATCTAGTAAAATTAAACTTTGTCTTGGGACTAATAAAGGCTTGAGTCCAGAACTTCCCTTGCTACAATTAACTATGTGACCCTAGGCAAATTATCTATTCTCCCAGAGCCTTATTTTTTACCTCTTAAAATACAGTTGCATAATTCAAAGAATTGTGATGATTTATGAAAAGGATCGTGATGATTTAGTCAAGAAAAAAACCTCTAAGAGAGAGCATCTAGTATAGTCCTCGTCACTTGAGAAACGTTAGTGCTTTAAAAAGTTATTATTATGTCCATGTTCAATGGGATGAATGAAGAGGGAAACAGAACTTGTAAATCTGTAGTTTATCTTTATTTCTCTTCCTCCTCCTCTTCTTCTACTTCTCCTCCTCTTCCTTTCTCTTACTCTCCTTCTGCCTCTCTCTCTCCCCCTCCACCCCTCCTGCACAGAATCTACAAAATTTTTCCACATTTGTGGAATTCTCTTCTTTTGATGATATCTGTTGCTGCATAACAATCTCAAAATATAGCAGTTAAACAACAATGTATAGGATCTCTCATGGCTGTGGATTTTGTGGGCTTCCTAGGCTTAGTTGACTAGTTCTTGCTTGTGATTTCTCACCACACTGCAGTCATGTGTCAGCTGGGACTACAGTGGTCTTAGAGTTTGACTGGGCTGGATATCTAAGAGCTCTCACTCACATGGCTGAGAGTTGAAACTGACTATCAAATGGAAGTTCAACTGAGCCTATCTATCAGGGCATCTACACATGGCTTCTTGGGCTTACCACTATATGGTAGTGAGGTTTCAACAACAAATGTTCCAAAAAACTCAAGTGGAAGCTGTAGGGATTTTTTTTTTTTTTTTACCTCCATCACATCTTGTTGATCAAGAATAGGTTACAGAGTCAACCAAATTCAAGAGGAGAACTCTACAGAAGGATATATAAATGGATGGTGGGACAGGTGCCAGATCCCTTTTACCCATCTTGGGGAAAATAACTCCAAAACGTTGAACGTGCCAAATCCTTATTTTCTTGGTCACTTGCTGCTAGGACACAGACATATGCCTTAGACTCAGCTGCACACATACAGCTCCTCAGGACTTAGAATCTGTAGCCAATGACACAAGAAAGATGTATCTATGGAAAGTCATTTCAGGCAGAGGTTTTAACAGTGGCAACATCACTTAGTTTCCAAGGGCAGCAAAGCCTGCATCAGTAACGGTGGTCTCCAAAGAACAAAAAGAAAGGTCAGGGTCACGGCACAAATAGTTGTATCTAGTCTGTGGCAGAGCAGGTTCAGCTTCTCTGTGTCTTGATATTAGATGTGATTTTGTCCTTATGTCTTCTGAGTCTCATCCAGTACTCTTTTTAGTGATTCTTTTTCCCACCAACAATCTTTTAATATAGTTATTTTTTGCTTACTTCAGTCATGCTAATTTTTTACTTCCTGTATTTAAATATTTTGATTGATACAAAAATAATTATGTTAATGAGTTTTTTATTAAGTGAGGCACTTCCGTAAGGTCTAATACTAAACTATGTCATCTGGTCATACTTGAACAATCTCTATAGAGTCAGACATCAATACCTATAGTATTCTAAGATTTAAGGACTTAACAATATAACACTGAATAGTTTTATATTTCACTGAATAGCTAATAACTATCTGTATGATAGTTAACTTTAGCTTTTCCAGTTTTGCCTTCAAATTTTTTGTTTTTATTTTTAAATATTAAATGTTAGAAGAACCCTGTGAGAAAAACCTGAGGCAGTGCAACTGTTCAGTAAAGTTCTGATAGAATTGAGTCATCTAACCCACCTGCTGAAAGCCAGAACAGAAAAATTCATAGGACTTGGGTTACCAGGAGCAAGGAGTGAGGGCACAAACTGACCAATGGGATTATAATAAGTAAAGCAAATGGAAATTTTCCAGAAAAGATTCATCTTAAAAATATCTGGGGGCTTCCCTGGTGGTGCAGTGGTTGAGAGTCCGCCTGCCAATGCAGGGGACTCGGGTTCGAGCCCTGGTCCGGGAGGATCCCACGTGCCGTGGAGCGACTGGGCCTGTGAGTCACAACTGCTGAGCCTGCGTGTCTGGAGCCTGTGCTCCGCAACAAGAGAGGCCGCAATAGTGAGAGGCCCGCGCACCACAATGAAGAGTGGCCCCCGCTTGCCGCAACTAGAGAAAGCCCTTGCACAGAAACGAAGACCCAACACAGCCAAAAATAAATAAATAAATATTAAAAAAAAAAAGAAAAGAAAATATCTGTGGCAGGTTACTTATTGGGTACATCAGATTTTTCTCACAGAACTAAAGATGTTAAAATTAACATAAAGCAGAGTACCAATAACAATGGCATATTGTAATTTTAACTCTTATTCTGATAGTCAAAGAAAAATTAGCAATAATATAAAACCAACCTGGAAAGCACAATTGTATGTAAAATAAAAAGGGGAAAAGGTATTAACAAATACTACCTGGGTTACATAATAAATTGCAGCTAATTCTTAACAAATGTCATACAAGAACTGAATATGCCTCATGTCTGAATAAAATTCTAGAGTGCTAATTTTCCTGACCTTATATTCTTACATGGTTCATTTCTCAATGAATAGACTACTTAGAATCTCTGTTGAGAATACTTTGTATCAGATGAGCATGTGTGTGTGTGTGTGTGTGTGTGTGTGTGTGTGTGTGTTAAAGAGGGAGAGGAAGAGAGAGATTGGAAAGAGTTGAGTGTAGGGCTTCCCTGGTGGCGCAGTGGTTGAGAGTCCGCCTGACGATGCAGGGGACATGGGTTCGTGCCCCGGTCCAGGAAGATCCCACATGCCGCGGAGCGGCTGGGCCCGTGAGCCATGGCCGCTGAGCCTGCGTGTCCGGAGCCTGTGCTCCGCAACGGGAGAGGCCACAAGAGTGACAGGCCTGCGTACCACAAACAAACAGAACAAAACCAAAAATAAAAGAGTTGAGTGTAAAATATTATGAAGAACCAAAATAAATAATGTAAATTTTACTCATGTCAATCCTTTTCTAGTTAGTTCAGTAGCAGGCCATTTACCAAAACATGAATATCAAGGTGTCAATCAAACTTCCAATGAGAGCATAATATATCTCCCAAGAAAACACTTCTAAATGGGTGGTTTTCCCCAAGGAGGTTGTAACTAAGTTTCATGAAGGAGTCCTTCAGTTTTGTTAAAACACCTGAAAATTCATTAGTAAGTGAGAATAAATATCATAGAATATAACATTCATAATATTAACTGAATTAACCTACACCTGACTTCTGAAAAATAAATTATATTCTGAATATTCTTCTATCCCTTAGGGGACAATGACTATGTCATAAACATTTTTTATGTCCTCTATCACTCCCTTCCCAGCACTTCTCTCTTTATTAGGATGACGTATGGTTAGTAAATATCTACAATGGTCACGTTATTAAACAGGTTAAAGAGTAGTTAAAGAAGGCAAGAATGTCTTATCAAGTCATCAGCAGAATATGGATGACTCATGACTCATATCCATAGTCTTTAAAAATTGACTCAGCGATGCTCATGTAGATATTTATTTTAATGAATTTGATTACCATTATAGCAATGTTTCAAATGAACTGGCTAACATAAATGATCAAAACAATCTCATATTTCCAAAATAATTGTCAAATTCCATAAAGATAATAACAGCTATATTAAAACAAACAAACCTTGTATATGCCTATAATGAGCCAGATTTTCTACTGAGTTAATTCTTAAGGCAACCTCAATGTCTGGGTATTATTATTAATACCCATCTTATTTATAAGGAGATTAAAAGAAGAGGAGTTAAGAAACTTGCCAAAGATTATGGCACCTCTCCTGACATGGCCTCTGAATGCATTTCTGAGGATTTACTGACTTGAAGTTATCTTAATTTTCAGTCATCATTAAAAGTTGTTCAATTACTTAAAATACAAGCACTGAAGTATGCTTTAGTGATTGAAACAGGGATTCTAACTAGGAAATGAAGCGAAAACAGCACACTTAGAAACAAAAGCCCTATTTTGATTTGAGAATGTGGTGAATCAATGGAATAATGCTTATAATTGTTTTTCCATACTGGAGATTCTCTGATTATGATACTATTATTTCTTACAGAAAGTCAAGAGGGCTCTTTAGTCTAAAAGGGTAGTCTTAAAGGCTTTGCTGTTTATGACATATTTCCTCAGAGAGAAATACTGCATGTTCTATTCTAAATAAAGACCATAAAATATGAATATTTAAGAGTAGCCCTTTGGGCATTAGCATTTATTCAGTTTGTCTGCCCAGCTCATACAATTTAACTAGATGACAAAATAAGAAATCTTGTTGTAGTGGCATAAACCAGATTATAATTATCTTATCTTTTAATTCAGGGAATATCTGATCATCAGATAATGAGAACAGTACTTAGATTAAGATTTAAGTCAGGTAAGATGTTATATACCCCTTTATTTCTAAATCTACTCATTGTCTTTAAAATGGGAACAAAATTATTCTCCAGTTTTTAGAGCAGTTTTTTATTTTTATTTTTTTACTTTGGTGCTTACCTCACCCCCACCCCATTGCTCCATAATTCACTGATGATGTCCAGCTCAATTCTCCCTTAGGAATAGTCTGTAAATATTTGAAAATGCCATTAATAGTACAGCAACTTTTTAAAGTAAATAGGTTGAGCTGAAATTACATATCAACACAGTTTACCTAGTTACAATTACCAAGTTTCAAGATTGTTTGAAAAGAAATTTTATCTGATTTTAAATAAAATTTGTCAGTCATGTCCATTCAGCCATTTAATATGTATTAATTGACTACTCTTATTTTCTAGAGGCAAGTAATATAAGAGTGAACAAACGAAGCTCACGCTTCAGTAAAATTACATTCTAGTAGGAGAAGACAAAAAAATCATAATTAAATAGATACAATATATATTTATGATAAAAGCTATGTTGAAAAATTAACAAATTATACAATATAGAGTGATGGGAGGGTTATGCTATTTTAATGCATGTGGTTACTAGAACCCTCTCTAATGTGGTGGCATTTAAGCGGATTTGAATGTAATGAGGACACTGGCCCTCTTGCAAGCCAGGCAGTGTGAGAAAAGCGGGTAAAGTCCTGCCATAGGAGAAGCTTAATGTGCTCAAAGGAGAGCCCTGAGACCCAGGTAGCTGAGTAGCATGAGGTGAGGGGGCAAGTTGTAAAAGATAAGCAGAGTGACTTGAAATTTCATGACTTATATATATATAATTATAATGGAAAGCAGTGTTTCCAGTGACAGGTAAGAGGGTAACTTTGTAGTTATAGAATCTCTAAATTGTGGATTGATATCTCTTCCCATCAAGAGGCACATAAGACACCACAAAAACCTCATTATTAGAACATCATAATATGATACGCAGACATCATAATTAAAGTATGACAGGGAGCAAAAGACCAAATGATAATAGATGGATGCTTTGATGTCTGTATAGTTCTCAGACAGAGGTAAGATGTGACTGAATATTCTAATATGACCTCATTCCAGTACTGCTTGTATATTTTTAACCAGTCACCATACCTTCATTTTCCTCCCTCTCAAATGTCACCTTGCACACACCAATTCATCTTTTTAAAGTTTACTTTTTGTAACATCTTTCCTTTGCAGAGCATATGGATAAAGGTTAAGATTTAGAGTGATAAATGCAAACATATTGTTATAAAATATCACTTTAATATTAGGAACCATGAAAATAGCAATAGCAAGCTCTTAATATGGTCTAAACACAATTTTAAACATTCTAGTTGGGACCACATCATTTAAATCTCACAACAATTCTATGTAAGTAGTTTTTAAAAACTGTTTTCATACCCATTTTCCAGATGAGGGAACTGAGACAGATTATTCCTTTTTGAAACTGACATAGCTGCTGAGTGACTGGCTTAGAATCTGAACCTGAGCAATCAGGCTTCAGAATCTGCACTTTAACATAATTTATTTTATATTATTATTATATAGTATATACATTATTGACCATATATTATATATTATATCATATCATATTATATCATATATAATACACATATTAACAATCCTTACCAGAGAGCTTACTCTTATCTATTTCAAAACTCATGAGAAATGTCAATATTAATATCATTTTTTAAATGATTATTTCAATATTTCTATACCACACTGAGTAGTATACTGGTATTAATTATTTAGGATGATTCCAGCATTGCAAAAATCATCTTTTTTGCATGAAGGTATCATTATGCTTTCAGGGTAGTATCTTGAGGAGAGATTCTACACAATGGGATTAGAGTGTCTAAAGAGACAAACATATTTAATGCTCTTGATGCATGTGCTGTTCACAGTTTTTTTTTTTTTTTCTGGCATCTAAATGTCTGTAAAGCCAGATGATAATTAATAACCACATCTCCTAAGAATTCCAATAATATATTCTGTATGCTAAGGCTCATTATCTGAAGCTGGGCCAGTGTGAGTATTTTGCCATAAGAAAGCAGCAGTGCAGCTGGTAAACATGAAGTCAGCATTTAGGGATGAGTAAAACACTTAAGAGCTTGGAGGAGGGGAGTAAATAATATTCCAAATTGAGAACTTGGTACCTCTCTTCTGATTGTTTTCACTTTAGAAAACATTCACAGTTATACTGTCTGTTACTGGATTATTTTCAAGCCAGCTAGATAAAAATTTAAAGATCAATGTAATTCTAAATTACAAGATTTTAAACAACCTTGTTTTTCTTGGAATGATCACTGTAACAACTAACTGGGGATACTTGATATATTGCCAGAATTATTTTGCATCACTCCAACGAAAGATGGTGGTCTGCATATCCTGGCATACATGTGACAAAAACACATGCCTTTCCAAAATGTCAATGTTAAGTTATTGCTCTTTCCATAATTTTCAATATTTAATGTCTAGTGACTCATGTTGACTGATTTTTGTCATGATATATTATTATATGTGTTAAAAATTAATAGTGGTGCCGTCAGGAAACTTCATGAGGCATTTAACATATGAGCTAATGTTTTCCATAAATATTTCCATGCATTCACATTCACATCTTTACTTATCTCAGATGAAAGCCTATGAAAAGAACTTCATTAAAGCATTATGAAAAAGGTATTTACTGAGAGAAAGATAAAATGATTAATACATAGCAGTCATGGAACACATTTGAACTGATGGTGTTGCCATTAAAAGGAACTATAAACACTGCTTGAAATGATCTTCATTAATGTAACAGCGCCCTCTATGTTCAAGGGTCTACAATAGAGAGGGGAGTAATAATCTTTGAACAGTTAATGAAACCTGACTTTTCCATATCAAGTTTTTATACATAATGGTGAAATTAACTTTTTAACTTGTTTGTCAGTTTTATAGTCCACTTGCATAAAGCCAAAAGGATACCCATTAAGATTTCATAAGCAGGGCTTCCCTGGTGGCGCAGCGGTTGAGAGTCCGCCTGCCGATGCAGGCGACACGGGTTCGTGCCCCGGTCCGGGAGGATCCCACATGCTGCGGAGCGGCTGGGCCCGTGAGCCATGGCCGCTGGGCCTGCGCGTCCAGAGCCTGTGCTCCACAACGGGAGAGGCCACAACAGTGAGAGGCCCGCGTACCGCAAAAAAAAAAAAAAAAAGATTTCATAAGCAAAAATAAATAAAATAGAATTTAAAATCTACAGCTGTTCATTTCTTTGGAGAATAGCCACTCACCTATTGTGCTTCTATATCAAAAGCAGAGACGATTTTGAGTGGGAAAATAATACAATTTTAATACTGACAAGCAACATTTGAAAGTCTTCAATGTAATAGAAGAGGGCTTCCCTGGTGGCACAGTGGTTGAGAGTCCGCCTGCCGATGCAGGGGACATGGGTTCGTGCCCCGGTACGGGAAGATCCCACATGCTGCGGAGCGGCTGGGCCCATGAGCCATGGCCGCTGAGCCTGCGCGTCCGGAGCCTGTGCTCCGCAGTGGGAGAGGCCACAGCAGTGAGAGGCCCGCATACCGCCCCCCGCCCAAAAAAAAAAGAAAAAGTAATAGAAGAATATTTTAATTTGACAGAAACCATAGCACAAATTATAGGTTTCGTTTATAAGGCAACTTCTTGCAAATTATAATGAAAGACTGCCTGAATCATACGAAACCTTCTACAAGGGAGATTTATCCTAGAACTAATACCACAGGAGCGGATGAAATTTATTGTTTTAGAAACTACTCTCTAGAAGGAAGGCTTTACTTCTTCCTCATCCTATAGTATTTATAATGTATCCACAAATCTCCCAATGTAAAGCTTTGGATTATTTTACAAACCTTGCCTTTAAAGGGTTAAAGGCAAGGTAAAAATTAGAATAGAGAAGCCCAGCTTTATTGAGTGCTTACTTAAATAGGACTAGTTCTAAGCGTTTTTATTTGTTTTTATTAGTAATTTAAAATGTTTGATCTTTTAAGATATCTGTTAGCTTACATTAATTGTTGTACGTTATAAACATTTATAAATATTGAATTTTCTGATATCAAATGAAATTCATAAAATGGAGGTTTTGATTGATAATTTTTATTTTAACTTTTTCATTTAACTGTGATACTAAGTATATTGCTAAAAATAAGAAGAAAAAGAAGGAAAATGTGGACTAAACATATAAAGCTGGAATTTTTCGTAAAGAAAGTGTATCAAATTAGAAATGAGAGTGGCCCTAGGATGTCTAAGAAATATTTAACGTTTCTGTTATACACTTTAATTTTTACACAGTTCAAGACATTAAAGTACTATGACAATTTGAAGAAATAATTCTATACTTTTTTCTCCAAGTGTCAAACTTATTTTTCATGATTTATAATATGATGCTACTGAAGTTTGAATGTATAACACTTGAGAGCACAGATTAGACAGTCCAAGTAAAACAAACTTTAACAGAAGAAAAGTTAAACACAAATATATTCAAATCCAACCCTGTGACTTCCATTAAATGTACTAATAAGCCATGATACAACTAATAAAAAATTAAGCATAGACATGTTAAATATTGTCGGGGGGCTTAAAAATAGAATTTATTCTGAAATTTATTCCTGTCAGATCTAAATATAAAATTGGAACTTTTCAAATCTCCAAATATCTTTTCTTTTTTTTGCAGGAAAATGAGGGCCTGAAAACAGGGAGTATGAATGCTTATGTTTTTGTTTCAGGAATGTGGTGGAAGAATGAACTGTTTTGCAAATTATAATTATATTCTACCTTTAATATTTAAAAAGTAATTAAATTGTTGAATATATTTTTCTAAAAAACAAAAATGTAATTTTAAAAGCTTGCACTTTATAAACTTAATATAAATTTAAAACTAAAAAACACACTAAAACCAGAAAATGAGTGAATTTACTTTTTAAGGGTAGAGAAGAAAAATTAAACAACTATTTGAACATTTTTGTTTTAAATACCGTGAAGGAGAAGAAACATTTACATATGAAATATTATAGAGCAAACCTATCTATACAAGAACCAATTGCACAGCACAGAAAAATCAATGAACAAATAGTTACTAAAATAGGTCATCAATTTGGGTAGTTACCATCTTGTAACTTTTTGACTAGATTAGTAGATATTTTGGGGAAAGAGAGATTCACTAACCACTCATCACCATGCTACTCACTATTTAATTGAATGTGACTCTATCCCAGTAATGCTGAAAAGAAAAATGTCCAAAGAGTCAAGGTTTTCATTAGCCAGAATATAGTAATTGTGAATTTAATGGCAAAGGACCTGAAACCACTAAATTCAGTCCCAATTAATAGATTAGGCAGATGTTGGGCACACTTTAAAATCAAGAATGCTTGGATGCAATGACCTGGCAAAGATTATGATTCAGAGTCAAGGTTAAATTAGGAAACAAGGGCTGGAAATACAGTGATGAGGATATATAGTACCTGCTCTCCATCTAGTCCCAACTTTACAAAAGAAGCTGGGGTCTAATTGCCTCCTCCATCCAATATATCCCCATCTCTGTCACCAAGACTTCCTTGTTGCTAGATCCTGTGTTCTTAGCTCAGGCAATTATCCCTGTTTGCTTCCTACTCCAGCTCCCTCTATTTGGTCTTTCTTTGTGACAATTTATTATTTATATTGCAACAGATTGCCCTTTCAAAACCATCAATCCAGATAATAAGCTCTATGAGGGAAAGGACCCTGACAGTGATGAATTCACTGCAGTCTGTAGCTCCTAACCCAGGAGCCTGTGCCTGATGCACAGTACACAGAGCAAGCCTGTAATGAATATTGTTGAATGAGTGAGTGAACAAATACAAAACCTACTCATGGCATTCCCTTCAGTGGCACCATATAAATTTCAGCTTTATTAATGCAACCTAGAATGCATTGCACACACAAATCTCATCCTTTTTAATCTCTCTCTCCATGTGCTCCTTTTCCCCACAAAGGACTCTATTATCCAAAAGCAATGCACTTCTTTCAGTTCCTCAGAAAAAGAAAGATCTTCATTTTAAGTCCTTTTCACTCACTTTCTCTCAGTCTGGAATATTCCCACACTCCTACTCTCTTTTCCTCTCTAAACTGCCTTCTTAAGGCTAACACCCACTCATCTCTTGGCCTCAACTGTCAATATATCACTACTGATCCCTCTCTCAAAGCTCCCAGAATACCAAGGACAAATCTCATGTTGAATTTAGCCTAGAGTACAATGCCAGGCACATGGTGTATTCTCAGTCAACGTGTACTGAAAGAAAGAATAAGAAATGTCAATTAATAACTGATCATTTTAAGGTCATTCAGTCATTTTGTAGATCAAAATGAACTCACATTTGCACTTGTTTTGCAAATTTGATTATTGCTCTCATGACAAAATTTCAACTCTTTCTAACCAAGTTTCCAAGATAAAATTGTTGTCTAGGAAAATGATGATCATATCTGGTTCATATATAATAAATCTCAGGTACAAACACTGCAAATATTCAGACATGTATGTAAATTTGTATATATTCATAGTAATTATGGATGCATTTAATAAACCAAAAAATCACTGATTGACAATGTAACAGAATAAGACAAACATGAAACGAGTTATGCAGCCACCTGTGCTGGAATCTTAAGACCTGCCAATTCAATTTTTCCTGTGTTGCATTAGTTACTTCATATCTCTGAGGCTTACTTTCCTCATGCCTAAAATAGAAATAAAAACACCTTGTGGTGTGGTTGGAAGGAATGTACAGAGGCTGAAAGGTTGTAGGTGTTCAAAAATAGGTATCATTATTTCAAAGTCCTTGTGTTGAAATCCCTATCATTGAATGTTGTCAATATTTTAATGGAAAGTTATTAACAAATAAGAGAGAGTATCACTCAAGAATACCATAGTAGATATCTTTATAAACCTGCTGTTTTCCTATTTAAGAAGATAATTAAGACTTGACCATGACTAACTACCTTAGAGATAGGTTTCCTGCCTCTATTGCAAATTAATTTGTGTCACATAAAGTGCACTAAAACATGTATTAAATTAAGTACTCAGTGTCTGGTAATCAATTCATCTTAAAAAAAAGAGTTAAACATTTGTAAGTGTAACATTGATGCCTTTTATAATTTTAATAAGATTAAAATTATGTAATATTATTAGATGGTCCCTCAAACTTTTAACCCTTAATCTTTTACTTAACTGAATTTGCAGTTAAATATCTAGAGTGAGTCTACAGGATTGAAAAACAGTCTCATATTATTCATAGTGTTTAGCTTATCAGATTAATTTGGAATTATTTCTAAAATGTTTCTCATGTGTCAGACACAATTCTAGGTGCTAAGGATATAACAGTGAACAAAATGGGGAAAACTATATCTATTCTTATTACAGCTTAAAACAGCACCTATTTATTATCTCAGTTCTGTAGGTCAAGAGTCTGACTTGTGTTGGCTGGGTCCTCTGTTTAGGTTCTCACAAGGATGAAAAAACCAGTCAGCAGGGCAGGGATAGGCTATTATCTGGAGTCTCTGAGAAAGAATTTGCTTCCAAGATCATTAACATTGTTGGCAGAGTTCATTTCCTTGCAGTTGTAGAATTGAGGTCCTCCTTTGCTTATTGGCTCTCCACCGAGAATCACTCTTAGCTCCTTGTGACTGCTTCTTGTATGTGACCCATTCCATCTCCAAACCCAGCAATGGCATATCAAGTTCTCTTAATTCATGTATCTCTGTCTTTCCTTTCTGCTACCAGCCAGAGGAAACTGCTTTAAAATGGCTCGCCTGATTGAGTCAGTTCCACCTGGATGGATGGATAGTCTCTGTCATCTTAAGGTCAACAGTTTTGGGATTTTACTACATTTGCAAAATCCCTTCACAGCATATTAATGTTTGAATAACCACCAGACGGAAATCTTGGGGCGAGGGCATCTTTAGAATTCTGCCTGCCACAACAGACAGTGCTGATATTTAAGAAAATAAGTGAAATACATGTTATGTTAGAGGATGATAAGTGTCATAGAAAAAATAAAGCAAGTAGGATATAATAAATGCTCACGTGGAAAAGTATTGTAAGCTTATAGTCTATAGTCGGAAACAGAAGACATGCCCAGGGAGACCTGGGCTTCTGGAGGTGACAGGCTAAAAGGAACATTGAGATTTCCCCCTGGAGATTAAAGCAGAAAATAATGGAATAGAGCTGAATTATGTCTGAGAGGAAGAAGGAGGGCGAGATCTTGGCAGGAGCATTTAGCGTTTGGTGACTCTACTCTTAACCCCTATCAGTGGCTGTCCATAGGCCAAGGGAAGAGGGGGCATCTTATAAAAAATATAACCTAAGCTATGCCAATTTCAGAAAAGTACAAATAGAAGCTGCACACGTCCTCAGTTGCATCTCCTTCCCACAAACCTAAATGTGGTATTTATTAGTCCAGTTTATGTTATTATACTGACCCTTGAAATAGAAACCATACTTTCAAAACAGTCAAAGGACTCACAAAACAGATAAACTGTACAAAAGCATGGCATGCAAGATAATCTATCTAAGCTCAAATCCCTTTAACACCAGTTTATTCAGACCCGTATGTTTCAAGCTAAAACACAGACCAATTGACCAAATAGTAACCCTGTAGAGACTCATATATTTTAAAGTTATGGCACTGATCTTCCAGCAGCTCCTTATTTTACAAAATCAGTTCAGTCCCTGTGAATACCATCCTATGAGTAATTCTAGTATCCAAAATGCTATAAATAACTTTCCCAGCTTCACCATTTTGAGACTCCTCATCCGTCCTCACAGTTTGCATTTTCCTTTGCTGTAGCAAGCTAATAAACCTACCACCAGAGTGACTTGGATGGTCTTAGCAAACGAAGCCCCAGTGAGACTTGGCCACATCCCTCGTTCACCTTGACAAGGAGCTCACCTCTGTAACAGTGTGCACATCTGAGATACCTGGAGTCTTCCCCAGCTGAGCCCACCTGCTGGTGAATATGATGTAAGTTTTATGCTTAATCAGAGTTCCAATTATTTCAGAGTCCTCAGCCTTATGTTTTCTTCTCCATTCTGAGAAAAGAATCCCCCAGACTTGTTAGCCATTGGTCAAATGTGCCCACATTTTTCCTTTTCATGGATCTTCCATAGCATTAATTTACCACTAACTGCCAACTCTACCTGTCTATTGTCTGTAAGGATTTATGTCTCTAATAAGGTTCAATAAATGTTTTTCTGTAAAAGGCCAGGTAGTAAATATTTAGGTTCTCTGGGCCAGACAGTCTTCGCTGCAACTACTCGAATCGGTACTGTAGCCGGAAAACAGCAGACAATATGTAATGAATGCACAAGGCTGTGTTCTAGTAAAACTTTATTTATACAGATGTTGGTCTGAGTTTAACCTTCTGGCTGTAGTTTGCTGACCCCCGGTTTATAGGATGAAGTTCAAAGGGCAAGAGACAGATAGAGGTTGGAAAAATTGTCCTCTCAACTGGATTGAAGCTGATGCTTTCAAAATGTCATGTTGCACTTTGAAAACCTTATAAGGACATTCCTCAGTATTGTCTTCATGTTTCTGAGAATATTTTATTTAATTCCCTCTGCCAGGCCAGGGAGCTTCTCTGGGCCACTAGTCTTTGGTGACAACTAATTTTTGGCCCAGTTCTGGAGACATGTGGTTTCAAAACTGTAATCTTTACTGACTATTGCAGTTCTCATGAAGTTTCTTAAATGTGTGTTCCCTCCAGACTAAATATCTGCTTCCTTCATAACTCTTGTTACAGTCTTAACTCATATGCATAACCAAGGGCAATTTGGAATTGCTGTGACAGTAACAGGAACTTTTGATATGAACAAGGGTGTTCATTTGAAAGGCTCCATAAAACAAGGATTCAGTGAATCAGATTTTAAAGTTTCTTACAAGCTACTGGAGCTCAAGTTCTAATTGATACATATTTAGGATTTACATAAATTGAAAATGAAAAAATTCAAGAAATTTAAAAAAATGTTTAACTTTTAATGTATTAAAAGTTTTGACTCTTTTAAAGAAAACTTTTTTTCTCCCCAAAATAGCTCTGTTACAGGTTGGACAGTAAATTTTTTTCGGTAAAAAAATATTCTAAAATTCTGTGAATTAAGGTAACATCCTTGGTTGTGGTTAGAGATAAAAAGAAATGTGTGATATTCAGAACTTTTTAACATAACTCAGAGTCTTTTAAAATATGATTTATGAACACAGAGTTTATAATTTGTATTTTTTAAAGTTAATTTAGTATATTTCTGATAAATAGAAGGATTTTTTTAATTAGTTACTAATATTGGTTTTAAAACAACTCTTTATGTTTTCTTTCTAATTCTATCACAGTACAAATATTCTACCTTGTATAGGACTAAGAATCGTATGAGGTCCTTATATATTTTGGATATTAACCCCTTATCAGATAGGTGGTGTACAAATATTTTCTCCCATTCTATAAGTTGCCTTTTTATTTTGTGGATCATTTTTTTCCTATGCAAAAGCTTTTTAGTTTGATGTAGTCCTGCTTATTTAGCATTGCTTTTGTTGCCTGTGCTTTTGTTTTCATATCCATAAAACTATTGCAAAGACCAATGTCAAGGAGCTTGTTACTTTTGCTTTCTTCTAGAAGTTTTGTGGTTTCAGGTCTTACATTTAAGTCTTTAACCCATTTCAAGGTAATTTTTGTGAGTGGTGTGAGATATGGGTTCATTTTCATTCTTTTGCATGTGAATATTCAGTTTTCCCAACACCATTTATTGAAGACTATATTTTCTCCATTGAGTGTTAGTCAAAGATCAGTTGACCATATATACATGAGTTTATTTCTGGGCTCTCAATTCTGTTCCATTGGTCTATGTGTCTGTTTTTATGTGAGTACCATACTTTTTTGATTACTATAGCTTTGTAATATAGTTTGAAATCCAGAAGTGTGATGCTTCCAGCTTCATTCTTTCTCAGGATTGCTGAGTTATTTGGGGTCTTTTTTGTTACAATACAAATTTTAGAATCATTTTTTTCTATTTCTATAAAAAATGCCATTACATTCAATATCAAAAAATCAAATAACTCAATTTAAAAATAGGCAAATGACTGGAATAGACATTTTTCTTAAGATATTCTAATGGCCAACAGATACATCAAAAGGTGCTCAACATTACTAATCATGAAGGAAATGCAAATCAAAACTACAATGAGGTATCACCTTACACCTATAAAAATGGCTGTTATCAAAAAGACAAGAGACAAGAAGTGCTGGTGAGGATGTGAAGAACAGGGAACACTTGCACACTGTTGGTGAGAATACAAATTGGTACAGAAAACACCATAGAGGTTCCTCAAAAAGCTAAAAATAAAACTACCACGTGATCCAGCAATCTCACTTCTGGGTATATATCTGAAGGTAGTTAAATCAGTATCTCAAAGAGGTATCTGCACTCCCATTTTCACTGCAACATTATTTGCAATAGCCAAGACATAAAAACAGCCTAATTGTCCATCAGTGGATGAATGAGTTGTTTATCTAGGAAGAGAAAGGAGATAAAAGTAAAATATTTTGTTTAAAAGAAAGAAAGTTATGGTTGTACTAAAATATGAAAGAAAATAATGAAATATACTTGAAGATATGTAATAAGTGTAGAGTGTATGAACAAAAGGTACTTTGTGCACCTGAGCTATAATAAGTGCAAATAACAGTTTAGATAGAAGCAACAAAATGTATGTAAAATTTAACAAAATTGGCTAAATATGATAGGTTTATTCACAAGGAAACAAAAAGACTTGTTACTCCTTTACTGCAAATTTTTTAATTTATAATATGCAAATAAAAACAGAGTAACTAGAATTTGAGTTTTCTCTCTGTTAAATACTGGTTATTCTGTGCCCAAATAACAGAGTTTCCTTTTATCACAAATATATTTACACATGATGGAAATGTAAATTTTGAGACAGCTTTTAGTTTCATCTTATACACATTTGAACTTATTGGACTTACACTTAAAATCTGTACATTTCAGTGTATCTGTTAAACCTTAATGAAACAAATCAATCAATCAATTGATAGATTATATAAACACCTGTGACATAATGCCCTACTTCTTGCCTCATCCTTACCCTGCCTCTGAACTCCAGCCAGTTGTCCTGGCATCTTCTATTCCTGTGACCTTACCCTGAAGAGGTTCTTTGGTACACAGAAGTTCTAGAAACCCTCTGCCCTTATCCATTCTGAATGTTTTGTCCAAGTCACCACAACACATCATTTCAACTTACATGTTTTTAGTAAGACCAGCTAACAAAGCAATATTAAGGTAGTCGATGATGAAACAGATTTTCAAGCATTCTTTAATTAAACTTATGTTTGTTTAGGAACTTCATGAGAAGCAGGAAAAATAGATACTTCAGCAATAAAGAGGCTCAGGCTAAGAACGAACAGTGCCTGGGAAAGTGGATAAGGTTGACAGTGCGCAGGAATTTTTGACCACTTCTACAGTTTTTGAGGTTGGGGATAAATAATGTGCATATAAATTAGCCTCTTGGGCTTCCCTGGTGGCACAGTGGTTAAGAATCTGCCTGCCAATGCAGGGGACACGGGTTCGAGCCCTGGTCCAGGAAGATCCCACATGCCGTGGGGCAACTAAGCCAGTGTGCCACAACTACTGAGCCTGTGCTCTACCGCCCGTGAGCCACAACTACTGAGCCCGTGTGCCACAACTAGTGAAGCCCAAGTCCCTAGAGCCCATGCTCTGCCACAAGAGAAGCCACCGCAATGAGAAGCCCATGCACTGCAACGAAGAGTAGTCCCTGCTCGCCGCAACTATAGAAAGCCTGCGAGCAGCAACGAAGACCCAAAGCAGCCAAAAATAAATAAATAAAATAAATAAATTTTAAAAAATTTCAATGTATAAACAATATCCTTGATTGTCTATTTTTGAGGCATCTTATAGTATGGTTGGAAAATGGAATCCAGTTAAATTCATGGTGTTTAAATGCCTATTCATTGAAATAACTACTGATAATATTTTTAAAAATTTTATTGAAAGAGATCAAAATGTCTTGGGTAAATATGGAGAATTTTGAAAAGAAAAGAAATCTCCTTGGATACAAAGATTATATATTCTCACCACTTCTCCTTGAGATTCTAAATTATTACAGTCTACTGCAGTGGGAAGGATAATAGGCCCATAAAATTAATAAAAGAAATAACTCTGGGAGGAGAAAGAGACACGAGACACGAGCAACAGAAGTAGTACTGCACTAGTAGAAAAAAGATGGTTATTCTGAGTCAGAGACCTCACCTAATCCAGTTAGTGGACAAACTTTACTCTGAGAATGTGGCAGTCTGAGTAAATCCAGAGGTTTTTTTAGTTTAGTTTAGTTTTGTTTTTTGTTTTTTGCAGTACGCAGGCCTTTCACTGTTGTGGCCTCTCCCATTGCGGAGCAACAGGCTCTAGACGCGCAGGCTCAGAGACCATGGCTCACGGGCCTAGCCACTCCGTGGCATGTGGGATCTTCCCGGACCGGGGCACAAACCGGTATCCCCTGCATCGGCAGGCGGACTCTCAACCACTGTGCCACCAGGGAAGCCCCAGAGTTTGTATTTAATATTAGGAATTTAAGTCAGTTTGGGTATGGGGTGCCACTTGGCTGAGCATCATCCTGAACTGGGGGAGATCATTTTATTTCACATCTTAAAACACTCTTGTCATCTTAGCATCATTTCACACTAGAGAGAGAGGAAATGACCTGTACTGGAAGACTGCCTGCCCGAGGACTTCATCTTGCAACATGGTTGTAGTTCCAACAGATGCTGCAATGTAAGAGCATGGCCAATGGTCCTGAAGCAAACGAATGCCTTAAATCTGTATGGGTTTCAGCTGTCTAAACTTGGCTGTAGTACAAGAGATTCAATGGCTCTTCAAAGGGGCTCGTTCTAGGACAAGCTGCTTCTGGGAAGAAACTGAGGAAGCCTCTTAGTTCATGTGAGTTCCTTTCTCAGCATGGTGAGGCAAAAAACAGCAAGACTATCTTTTGGGACACTCAAGCATCCACACATTCCTGGACATACTAGGGGAAAAGATACATAACTGGAAAATAGTACTGATCGCTGCACTTTGAGACTCCTTGGGCAGAGGTGGGACATTATTCTTAACCTGATCTGTGAATCAAAACGTTCTAGTAGCTGATAAAACATGGTTTTTACCATACAGCCTTCATGGTTTCATTGTATTTTCTCCATTGTTAAAAGTAAATTTCATTTGACTTTTTTTTCCTCTTCTTTTTTGCTATCAAGTTCCCATGGGTACCAGTTGATTAGTGATTAATTGGTGGATGGAAACGGTTCTAAAGATAGACATGCAAATGATATGCATGTAAGTAATTCTAAGGATCAGAAATTTATTAATAGAAGTGATTGTTGTGCAAGTATCATATTTGCACTCATTACAATAATTAGAAAGAAAAAACTGAATGCTTCCAAATTTTTTTATAATGCACTTAGAACCGAAGTAAGAAATAAAATAAAAACCAACGACTAATAATGTAGAACAGGACACAAGTAAACTGTTTTTTCTCTTCCAAGCATATTTTTCGTGGTTCTAGGCAATACCACAAGGGCAATAACACTCTGTCGTTGTCGTTGTTAAACACCCTATTTTATCCCTCTGGGTAAAAATACTCATCTGTAATAACAATCATTGCTTTAGTAATGTGGGAATCTTTGTAATTGTTATGATGATCAGGTAATCACTGTGGTTTCTGCCTTAAATATTTTTGAGGACACTGATTTTTTTTTCTCTGCACTCTCTAATAGAAAGACATTTGATGCACAATGTTTCTGTTGTAGCCACTCCATAAAAGTAGGATAGATCAACCTAATCAAAATTTGGTTCAGATGTCAAGATGAAAACAGACACCACATATTCACCTATAAGGCATAAAAAACATGATTAATCACAACACTGTAAATCAACTATACTTCAATAAATTTTTTAAAGCATTATTAATGAATTAAGTCTTTCTGGGAAGAACAAAGTGACATTCAAAGTTGGCCTGAAAATGACTTCAGATAGTAGGGAAAGGAGACCGGTTCATCTTCTATGATGATTAGGGTGGGCCCAGTGTGAGGTTTCCCACAAATCTTGCATGACTTGTGTGGCTTGAACTTGCTGCTGGTGCCAAAAGAGAGAGCAGCCAGGATATCTTATAAGATTGCTCAGATGGGGAGCAAAAGGTGAAGGGGGAGTGGTAAAGCTTGAAATCTGTCAGTGGTCAAACATCAAAAATGGAATTAGACTGTATTTCAATACATCTTGATATTTGATGACTAAAATGTGTCAGGTTTAATTTAATTGAATTTGAACCTGAGACATTTTGTTGCTCTGTGAGACCTGTAGCCCAGTGCTGACAAGGGAAGTGAAAAGTCCTTAGCATCTCTACTTAAGAGCCTAACAATATATATTTTAAGAAGTAAAATGAGTGCCCTGGTCACTCTCAATAATATCTAAACTCAGAAAGGATTGAGGAGTATATTGATGAGGCCTTGCATAGTGGTTTTGGTATTAGTAGAGATATATGTGCTCTGGAATTATATTTTGAGTATCTATGAGGCAAGAGTTTCCAAAAACTCTATCCCAAAGGCAGGTTTATTGGCTAAAGAATTGTTGTTGGCATTGACTGGACAAGATAGCCAGCCCATTGACAATGGCCAAAGAGTCTATAAAAACATACAGATAGGGCGTGGGCCAATCCAGTGCTAGGATCACTGACTGAAGTTCAGCCAATTGTACTAGCCCTTGGGTTTCATGGTTGATCAGAGATATTCTGGTTAAGGAGTAAGAAGCAGCAGCTCTCCAGCAAGCTCTATCACATATGAGGATAGTGCTGCCGTACTTAAAATATAAAACTCTCTTTGCTATTCACTCAATTCATTCCGTAAGTCTCTCCAAATAGAGGGGTGGGAGAGAGAGTAACCACCTACAGCACAATGTACCTGACAAAGGAGGCCATTCCGCCTGCAGCCAGGATAGGTCAGAGAACCCAGATGTAGCACAATCTTGTGGGTATCCTTTTTATCTTATCAAGGAGACCTTGGTGGGTGCTGTTTTCATGACCAAGGGCATAATGAGCAGCTGGATATGGAGCTTCATAGGTATAGAGCCTATGTGAGCTCAGTACAGTCAGAACTGACGTTCTAATGGTGTGTAGTGCAGAAGTCCATAGACACTTTATGCTTCGGAAGTCCAAGGGAAATTCATTGACGTCATGGTTGATCCAGTTACTCCAGGAGATATAAGAGGAGGTTACTAAAGCTTCTACAGTAAAGGAGTGTCTGGGAGGCATTAAAGGGAGTGCCTATTTTATTTATTTATTTATTTTTTTGTGGTATGCGGGCCTCTCACTGTTGTGGCCTCTCCCATTGCGGAGTACAACCTCCTGACGTGCAGGCTCAGCGGCCATGGCTCACGGACCCAGCCGCTCCGCGGCATGTGGGATCTTCCCGGACTGGGGCACGAAACCGTGTCCCCAGCATCGGCAGGCAGACTCTCAACCACTGCACCACCAGGGAAGCCCCAGGGAGTGCCTATTGTATTACAATTTGGATGGATTCTAGAGCCTTTTCTAGTAAAGTACTCCATTTAAAGTGGGCTGATTTGCAAGTAGCTTCATAAATGGATTTATGTAAAATTTATAAATTGAGAAGGTATTACCTTCAGAACACAAAAAGGTCTAAAAGATGTCTAGCTCATGTTAACATCGCTGGTACTGAGCAGGTCAATATTTGTTTCTTGATAGTGTCAGTGACAGAGCAACACTTGACTGACCAAATAATTTTTAGAAATTTAACCAAGATGGTGGGGGCTTGTTCTATGGGTGGGTCAATGACCCATCCCCTTTTGGTAAAGCTCCTTTGTGAGTTTTGTATGTCCTGAATGAGTTTGTCAAATGAACCTCCTTGGAGAATGATGTCATTGATGTGGTATTATAACTATACTCCTGGAGATAGTTGAATGGAGTTAAATTCTTTTCTATAAAGATTGTTTGAGATGGCAGGCATGTTGAGGTACTCCAAGGTGCATTATATTCCCAAAAGTGCATTATATTTATTTGAACTTAAAGCCAACTGCAGCTGAGAGTCTGTTGAAATAGACACTGAACAGAATATATTAGCCAAATCTATGACTGCAGAGTATTTATTAGTTTCTGCTTGGATGGAGTCAAGAATTTCAATAATATTTAATATAAGTGACTTAATGGGGGAAACCACAGTATAAAGATTGCTGAAATCCACAAGGAGACTCCATTCATTCTTTCCAAGTTTAAAACCAGGCCAAATTCTGCTGTTAAATGGAGAAATGATAGGGAAAATCACTCCTTATCAAAATAAGTTTTTATAATGGGTTTAAATCCTTGAAGGCCTGTTTTAATTTATATTGAATCATACTGACTATTTTAATTGGGTGGGGACAGGGGAGGTCTATGGCAGATCCCATTTTTGTCAAGCTGATTGTTAAGTGCCAAGACTTAAAAATTTAAATATATTACTCATTGGATCAAAATGTCATGCTCACTATGAGATATTTTAGGGTAATAGGTGCTATGACCATGGGGTATTTTAGGCAAGGCAATAGCTACAATAGTTAAGGTGAGACTTTTAAATTTGGTAACTCCCCAAGAGAATAGGGGTACCTTATTTAAATTTAGTGGTATCCCAGGTATGAATGTCACTTGAGCTTCAGTATCAGTTAAGGCTATTAAAGTTTGCCATTTGGTGCATTTCAGCTGATGTTAAAGTTAATTCAGAACCTATGTTGTAGTGGCATAAAAGCCAAATCAGCACTGTTTTATCCTTTTTTTTGTATAAATTATTTTAGTAAATTTTGGATTTTCAAATGGGTCAAATTTGGGGCCTCTTTTATTTTCTTTGTTTCCTTCCTCTATGTCTAGGCAATGACTACTACTTCATCTCCTTTCTTCCCCTCCCCCTCCTTCTTCATCTTCATTACTAGCTCTACTCCGGCGCGGGGCGGGGGGGGATTCTTTCTACCCTGGGTACATTTATAAGTTTCTTCCATCAGAGATCCTTAAATCAATATCATGAGGGTTAGAGGGTTCCCTTGTGGCAGTGTTTGCTTTATATGGTTTAAGGACCCCAGTTTGAATTAATCCTGTGATTGTGCCATAGGGGTGCCATGGGTATTTTTCCCTAACACCCCAAGAAACAGTATCTTTTCTTTGACCACAGAGGCATAGGCATCAGCAACAGCAGAAGCATTTTGTAGCCATCTGCTTTTAGGAATATGACCTCAACATACAACATGGTGACTATTCTTCCTCCACGCAAGCGAACACCCAATGGAGCAATGTGTTGCAAAGAATATCAGTTTTCCCTCTATGTACTCTATAGAATGGGGGTTTAGACACATAACAGTGGTCACAGGGTAAGAGTTGTTCTCCTGAGCCTAGCATCAGTCATGGCTTATACTGGAATTGAGACACATGATTCAATCTAAGACACAAAGACAGTCTGGGCCAAGACACTCAAGTCAGGGTCACTTTAAGGAGGACCAAGTCCCATACTCCTGCCCTTAAATGTCAATTATTGAAACTTCAAGCATAGTTTTTTAATCTATGCTCAGTAGGACTTAGCAAATCCAGCACAGAGAAGCACAGCTCAAAGAAAATGCTTGCCAGAAGGCAGCAAACCAAAGCAAAAAATAATGACGACTAGTGATCATTACCTAGACAAACTGCTTACAGTGCCAACTGTTGTAACCAACACACGAAGATGGGATGGACACCCCACACGGCATTTGGTTCAGGTCTTGAGACTGGTGATGCTAAACACACACACACACACACACACACACACACACACACACACACACACCCCAAGAGGGTATAAAAAAATTTCTTACTTATATAATGAAGCTTTCTGGGATGAGAGCAGGATAACGTCCCAAGATGGTCTAAATGAAGACAGGCTCTGCTTTATGGTCAGGGAGTGGAACTGAGTGAGGGTTGTTATACATGGGCCAGAGATTACATACTTTGAATATCCTATAAGCACAAAAAGAGAGAGCACCCAGACTTACTTTACCAGCTTCACCAAATGTGGAGGAGAAATGGTGGGGCTTGAAAGCTGTCAGGAATCAAACATCAAAAATGAAGTCAGTCTTTATTATAGTTCCAAATGATCCCTGTGGTCTCTGATTATTATTCAATATCTTTGTGAAAGAACATTATGGTAATATTAAATATCTTTTGGGAATAAGGTAGGTAAAAATAAATGCATGCCTATATAACATTAATACTAATATATGACAAAGGCCCAAATTTAAAATTGAAGAACATTAAGAAATGAATGTGGAACACATTAAATGAGACCAAAGCTAAATTAGAATTGTATGCAAAGGAGAGTATAACAATTTAGATTACAATATGAAATGATATACACGTGTAATTAAAGTTTCAGTTCCTTTATAAAGAATTATTTTATAGGTTGTACCAAGCTGCATATGATATTACCTTTCAATGTTCATGTAATCAGATTTCATCCTGAATAGCCTAATTTATCTGCTTAAATGATCACACATTAAAATTGAATTTAAATAATTTAGTATTGAATATGTATAAACAGTAAGAGAGGAAAGAGTAGCTATTTATTTCACCACCAAAAAATTAAAGCCAGCTGAAATTCTAAATACCCAGCAAATACTACAATGACCAAAATGACAATATTCAAGATAGAAATAGAAATGTATTTTTTAAATTCACTAAGATTTAGATAACAGTTTACAGTCTGTTAAGCCCCTCTAAACATCTCAGTTATACATGAGTCATGTTTTGCACTAAATACCTTAAATAATATGATCATACATATTACCATCAAACTTACGTTTTAAATGACATTTATTGCAGATAATATTCTCTGAAAAAATGCATTAGAGATTTCCCTCTTTTTAAAGAGGAAAGTAAGTATTAAGGTTAACTAAATATCTGTATGCCTGAGTCTTTGAGGTCAGTAGAAGGAAAAACTAATATTTTGCATAAATTCTGTGTGTCTTTCCTGTCAGTCACACTGACTTCCATATATAATTTTAAATAATTATAAATTATTTTCCCTTTTTATTAATTACAACCATATTTTTGACTATATTGCAATTTTTAAAATTTTAGTACATACTCTTTTAAATGTTTTTCTTGTCTCTAAAGAGAAAATTATGGAGTTAAGAGTTTAAAAATCTATGAGAAACAAAAAAATTGTAAACTATTTATTGAAATAGGGTGCTTTTATTTTGAGGGAAACCTAGGATATTGCAATGCTAGAGAAGCTTCAGTATATGTCTAAAAAATTAAATATCCAAGATGTAATTTAAGACATGGATTTATAAAGCTCTAGTTAAATAACTTACTTAGGATTAATGGCTAATTAATTGCAAAATCAGACTTCAACCCTCAAAGAAGTAACTGTAAGATGCCATTGTAATCAAGAGACTAATGAACATCAACTCTTGAATATAAAAGATACAATGTCTACTAATAAAAGTAAACAATTTAATTAGAAATGTGAATTTTTCCATGCAGTTGGTGACCAGTATAAAATAATGGAAAATAAGCTTACATAGACAAAAGCCACTGTACATTAAATACTGTCTGCACAAGAAATGCACTGGAAATAAAACTATAGGAGCAATTTTATCTCTAAAGAAATATCCTCAATTTTGTGTGATAGGATTATTTCACTGGGTTTTCTAAAGTTTATACTAAATAATCCCTTCTAATAAAATAATAAATATTTTATTATCTTTTGTATGATATCATGTTTACTATGTGTCAGGGGAATGCTTTGGTTTCAATTAACAAAATATATGACTAATGGTCGCATGAAATATAGAGACATTTATTGTTAAATTAATACATCATAAAACTAGATGTTATTTACACAGCTGTTAAACAATGTATTCAAGGAACTGGGATCTTTCTATGTTAGTGCCTTACTATCTTAAACATGTTGGTTTTTCTTCTTCATGCTATCCTTCCGTTTTATAAAATGGTAACCACGGCTCCACATGTGCATTATCAGCAATAATAAAAGGAAAGGGAGGGGGACCTTCAAAGTGGCGGAGGAGTAAGACATGGAAATCACCTTCCTCCCCACAAATACATCAAAAATATATCTACATGTGGAAAAACTTCTACAGGACACCGACTGAATGCTGGCAGAAGACCTCAGACTTCCCAAAAGGCAAGAGACCATTGTTTCAGGGTCCACAAGGAGATGGGATTCCTTCCCTGTCTGCCCACAGAAGGCAGAGCACAGCCTAGATGAGCTCCAGAGATGGGCGTGAGCCATGGCTATCAGCTCAGACCCCAGAGACAAGCATGAAACGCTAATGTTGCTGCTGCAGCCACCAGAAATCCTGTGTGCAAGCAGAGGTCACTATCCACAGCCCCCTGGGAGCTTGCGCAGCATGCCACTGCCAGGGTCCCGTCATCCAGGGACAATTCCCCAGGAGAACACGTGGTGCTCCTAAGGCTGTTGCAACGTCATGCTGGCCTCTGCCGCCACAGGCTTGCCCCACATTCCAGTTATAATTACCATACCCCTCCCTCCCCCTGGCTTGAATGAGCAAGAGCCCCCTAATCAGCTGCTGCTTTACCCCGTCCTGTCTGGGCGGGAACAGATGCCTGAGGGTGACCTACACACAGAGGTGGGGCCAAAACCAAAGCTGAGCTCCAGGAGCTGTGCGAACAAAGAAGAGAAAGGAAATTTCTCTGTGCAGCCTCAGGAGCAACAAATTAAATCCTCACAATCAACTTGGTGTACCCTGCATCAATGGAATACCTGAATAGATGATGAATCATCCCAAAATTGAGGTGGTGGTCTTTGGGAGCAACTGTAGGCTTGGGATTTGCTGTCTGCTACTGATTAGTTTCTGATTTTTCTGTTTATCTTAGTATAGTCTTAGTATAGTTTTTAGCTCTTGTTATCATTGGTGGATTTGTTTATTGGTTTGGTTGCTCTCTTCTTTTTTTATTACTATTATTTTTTATTTTAATAATTTGTTTTATTTACTATTTTTGAAATTTTTTTGTCTTTCTTTTTTCTCCCTTTTTTTCTGAGCCATGTGGCTGACAGGGTCTTGATTATCCAGCCTGTTGTCAGGCCTGAGCCTCTGAGGTGAGAGAGTTGAGTTCAGGACATTGGACCACCAGAAACCTCCCAGCTCCACATAGTATCAATTGGCAACAGCTCTCCCAGACATCTCCATCTCAACTCTAAGACCCAGCTCCACCTAAAGGCCAGCAAGCTCCAGTGCTGGACGCCCCATGCCAAACAACTAGCAAGACAGCAACACAAACCCACCCATTAGCAGAGAGGCTTCCAAAAATCATGCTAAGTTCACAGACACCCCAAAATACACTAACAGATGTGACCCTACCCACCAGAAAGACAAGATCCATACCCGCCCACCAGAACTCAGGCACCCCTCCTCTCCACCAGGAAGCCTACGCAAGCCACTAAACCAACCTCACCCAATGGGGACAGACACCAAAAACAACAGGAACTACGAACCTGCAGCCTGTGAAAAGGAGACCCCAAACACAGTAAGTTAAAAAACATGAGAAAACAGAGAAATATGCAGTAGATGAAGGAGTAAGGTAAAAATCCACCAGAACAAATAAATGAATAGGAAATAAGCAGTCTACCTGAAAAAGAATTCAGAGTAATGATAGTAAAGATAATCCAAAATCTTGGAAACAGAATGGAGAAAATACAAGAAACATTTAACAAGGGCCTAGAAGAACTAAAGAGCAAACAAACAATGATGAACAACACAGTAAATGAAATTGAAAATTCTCTAGAAGGGATCAATTGCAGAATAACTGTGGCAGAAGAATGGATAAGTGACCTGGAAGAAAAAATAGTGGAAATATCTACTGCAGAGGAGAATAAGAGAAAAGAATGAAAAGAATTGAGGACAGTCTCAGAGACCTCTGGGACAACATTAAACAGGGGTCCCAGAAGAAGAACAGAAAAAGAAAGAGTCTGAGGAAATATTTGAAGAGATTATAGATGAAAACTTCCCTAACATGGGAAATGTAATAGTCAATCAAGTCCAGGAAGAGCACAGAGTCCCATACAGGATAAATCCAAGGAGAAACGTGCCAAGATACATATTAATTAAACTATCAAAACTTAAATACAAAGCAAAAATTTTAAAAGCAACAAGGGAAAACCAACAAATAACATACAAGGAAATCCTCATAAGGTTAACAGCTGATCTTTCATCGAAACTCTGCAAGCCAGAAGGGAGTGGCAGGACATATTTAAAGTGATGAAAGGGAAAAACCTACAACCAATATTACTATACCTAGTAATTAGAAGTAAAACTGTCACTCTTTGTAGATGACATGATACTATACATAGAGAATCCTAAAGATGCTACCAGAAAACTACCAGAGCTAATCAATCAATTTGGTAAAGTAGCAGGATACAAAATTAATGCACAGAAATCTCTTGCATTTCTATACACTAATGATGAAAAATCTAAAAGAGAAATTAAGGAAACACTCCCAGTTACCATTGCAACTAAAAGAATAAAATACTTAGGAATAAACCTACCTAAGGGGACAAATGACATGTATGCAGAAAATTATAAGACACTGATGAAAGAAATTAAAGATGATACAAACAGATGGAGAGATATACCATGTTCTTGTATTGGAAGAATCAATATTGTGAAAATGACTATACTACTCAAAGCAATCTACAGATTCAATGCAATCCCTATCAGACTACCAATGGCATTGTTCACAGAATCAGAACAAAAAAATCTCACCATTTGTGTGGAAACACAAAAGACCCCGAATAGCCAAAGCAATCTTGAGAAAGAAAAACAGAGCTGGAGGAATCAGGCTCCTCGACTTCAGACTATACTACAAAGCTACAGTAATCAAGACAGTATGGTACTGGCACAAAAATAGAAATATAGATCAATGGAACAGGATAGAAAGCCCAGAGATAACCCATACACCTTATCTTTGATAAAGGAGGCCAGAATATACAATGGAGAAAAGACAGCCTCTTCAATAAGTGGTCCTGGGAAAACTGGACAGCTACATGTAAAAGAATGAAATTAGAACACTCCCTAACACCATACACAAAAATAAACTCAAAAGAGATTAAAGACCTAATGTAAGGCCAGACACTATAAAACTCTTTAGAGGTTTATAGGCAGAACACTGTATGACATAAATCACAGCAAGATCCTTTTTGACCCACCTCCTAGAGAAATGGAAATAAAAACAAAAATAAACAAATGGGACCTAATGAAACTTAAAAACTTTTGAACAGCAAAGGAAACCATAAACAAGACGAGAAGGCAACCCTCAGAATGGGAGAAAATATTTGCAAGCAAAACAACTGACAAAGGATTAATCCCCTAAATATACAAGCATCTCATGCAGCTCAGTATCAAAAAAACAACCCAATCCAAAAATGGGCAGAAGATCTGAATAGACATTTCTCTAAAGAAGATTTACAGATTGCCAAGAAACACATGAAAGGATGCTCAACATCACTAATCATTAGAGAAATGCAAATCAAAACTACAATGAGGTATCACCTCAAACCAGTCAGAATGGCCATCATCAAAAATTCTACAAACAATAAATGCTGAAGAGGGTGTGGAGAAGAGGGAATCCTCTTGCATTGTTGGTGGGCATGAAATTGGTATAGCCACTATGGAGAACACTATGAAGTTTCCTTAAAAAAACTGAAAATAGAATCACCATATGACCCAGCAATCCCAATACTAGCCATATACCCTGAGAAAACCATAATTCAAAAGAGTCATGTACCACAATGTTCATTGCAGCACTATTTACAATAGCCAGGACATGGAAGCGACCTAAGTGTCCATCGACAGATTAATGTATAAAGAAGATGTGCCACATATATACAATGGAATATTACTCAGCCATAAAAAGAAACAAAATTGAGTTATTTGTAGTGATGTAGATGGACCTAAAGTCTGTCATACAGAGTGAAGTAAGTCAGAAAGAGGAAAACAAATGCCGTATGATAGCACATATATATGGAATCCAAAAAAAAAAAAAAAAGGTTCTAATGAACCTAGGGGTGGGACAGGAATAAAGACACAGACATAAAAAATGGACCTGAGGACATGGGAAGGGGGAAGTGTAAGCTGGGACGAAGTGAGAGAGTAGCATTCACATATATACATTACCAAATGTAAAATAGATAGCTAGTGGGAAGCAGCTGCATCTCACAGGGAGATCAGCTCGGTCTTTGTGACCACCTAGAGGGGTGGGATAGGGAGGGTGGGAGGGAGACGCAAGAGGGAGGAGATATGGGGACATATGTATACATATAGCTGATTCACTTTGTTATACAGCAGAAACTAACACAACATTGTAATGCAGTTATACTCCAATAAAGATGTTAAAAAAAAAAGGAGAAATGCCAGCCAGATTGTGAAGTGTTTTATCAATAAAGCAACAGCTTTCTCAGGATCCCGTGAACCCCATACTTTCAATGATAACTTATTGGTTATATCTGGGACAAATGGCCATTTTTAACTCAGGAGAAGGTAAGGATGCCACTACAGTTGGAATTAGCAAGAGAGACCCGTTTTGCAAATGGAAGTTGTGCTACCCAACCAGTGGGATCAGCCACATCAAGCAACTTTAGATCACCAGTTTTTCCATAAGGAACTGTGGGAACTGTGACTAGAGAGAACACACCGATTCTTAAAAAGGAATATCTTTCAGTTAATACATTGGGATTATATATATATATACACATATATATGTATATATATATAATGTATTTTATACATGTATATACATAGTGTAAATTTTATTTACGTGAAACTTTGATAAAAGTAAACATATATGGAAAATAGGGAAAATCCAATTTCTGCACTACAAGGCCATATGCTACCGTATGGGATAGCAACTGTAATGAGGGGCTGCTTCTATATATCTTTTCCTGAGTTAAAAGCCAAAACGCTTTGACTTCCTTGTTCAAGCAATAAGTGTACTGTTTTTGGTTTGTTTTGTTTTTTTTTTTGGTACGTGGGCCTCTCACTGTTGCGGCCTCTCCCGTTGCGGAGCACAGGCTCCGGACACACAGGCTCAGCAGCCATGGCTCACGTACCCAGCTGCTCCGCGGCATGTGGGATCTTCCCGGACCGGAGCATGAACCCATGTCCCCTACATCAGCAGGTGGACTCTCAACCACTGCGCCACCAGGGAAGCCCCTGTATTGGGTTTTGAGGTGTGCTAATTATCATTACTCTTCCCTTCATATAGATTCTGCATAAAGTGAGAAATAGATATAGGTTTCAAAGATATTGGTATCAGCTTCGTTAATGGTAAATCTGGACTGAATAATGCAACTTTCATCAGGGGCTGAATGTTGGACTTCCTCCTACTTCCCCAGTTATATAATCCACTCATATTCATGGAGGATCATAGTGTTATTAAAACTCACTGTAATTAAAAGAGTTAAAGAGGAAAGGCTCAGGGAGACAGAGAGATAAAGACAGAAGGAGAGGGAACTCAATCTGCCTTAATTAAGATATTTGCTTTTTTGGAGGTTCTGATGTGTGTGAAGAGATTGCCCTTTGTTATTTGAGCAATTCCTCAGTATGCATGTTGATGAGAAGAGTCTTCTCCTACGACAAAACCTGAAAAAACCCAGATATTTGCTTTACAAATAACCCTGTGTCTGAGGCAAAGGTACTAGGCCTAGACTCCACTAAGCAGATGCCTCTCTCCCAGACACTAAATTGGGGACTAAAGAAACATGGACTGTGTAAAATCCCTGATGGCGGTGGCTGTGGAAACAGCAATTCTTTTCTGGGACAATGATGGTGGTGGCATCAGGATTGGGATTCAGTGTTGAATAGCAGTGGTGACAGCAGTACCAGCATTCAAGCACATTTTTCCATGTAGGAAGAATCAGTATTCTCACTGAACTGACAGTCACATCATTTTGGATATGGTCAGTTGGACCTAACATACTAAATTCCATTCAACACAAATACACAGAAAATAGAAAGGAAGGAAACTCGCTGCCATTAGGGGCACATGTGACAGTTCTTTTTGCAGTTCAGCAATGGAATTTGGAATGAATAGCTTTAGGAGGTAATGGAGAAAGGCTGATGGTAGTCAACACTTAAAATTCCTAAATAGGAAAACTTCTGCTCATTGCATTTTTTAAAAAAGAAAATGAAATAACTACATGAAAGAGAAGTACTGTAAATCTGTTTCCATTTTTCTTCGCTTTCACTGGAAAACAAATATTGTGTTATCCAGTAAAAGGGGAAAAGCTAATGATAATTTAGATCGTTTAAAATTTGAAGTTGCAGAAATATGAGAAGTACGAATGTAATAATTTTAGTCAAGCACAGCACATAGCTATTATTATAAATTATTAGCTAGACGGTTAAATGAATTGTGGATTATGCAGTAGTGTAATTTTAGAAAAGTAATATTATGAGAAATAACATTTGCATTTTTTCTGACTTCTTATTTGGAAATTTCAGCTATTCTTGTAAATTAGTTTTCTGAATTAGCTTCTTAGGTTTTAAGGGAAAGAAGAAAAGGATGACAAAGCAGAGAAAACATATGTATATTTTGGATAGTCACAAATCTGTAATTATATTGCATTAGTATATTTTATTATAAAAACTCAAATGTTTATAAACCAGTCTTTAAATCATGCTGACTTTCCAGGGGACTATATTTATGCAAATAGCCCAGTGCAAATTGTCTTTGACAGCGAAGAGGCAGCCATGACAATATAGCTTTTAGAGGTCAAAGAGCATATATGACATGCTGTATATTGTTAATAGGTATATGGAAGGAAAAAAGTTCTCTGACTGGTTTGAAATATTCATAAAATGCAAGTATTTTTCAATTAAAAATTAAAGACATGGAATATTTGATGGAAAATATAAATAACAAGAAAGAAAGGGGATGGGAAAGTGAATTATCTATTGATTAAATTAAAATCGATAAGGCATACTGCTAGATGCTCTAAATGTGTTGTATCATCCACACAGAATTCCTATGAAATTTACTCCTATGAAATAGGAGTAAAGAACCCTATTTCTGCAGTTCGGAGAGTTCACGTTCAGAGAGATAAAGTAATTTTCCCAATGCCACATGGTTGGCAAAGGGCAAAGCTAGACTAGAATCATTCAACATTTGTACATCGGACTAGGACTTTAAAACCAATGACAAAATCTAGAGATACAGACATTATGGAAGAAGAAAAATGATACCAAATAAACTAGATATTCCACAGATATCTGCTCTAAGTAAAAAAAAAAAAAAAAAAAGGAAAGGCAAGTAGTCACCTAACTTGAAGTTCCTCCGAAAACACCTGCAACCTCATTACATGCATGCAGCCCAGTTGTGTGGTAAATGTCAGTCATCACAGTTCATTCATTTTGAACATGTAACATCTATACATATACAGCTACACTTAAAACTTAAAAGTTAGAAAAGGCGGACTTCCCTGGTGGCGCAGTGGTTAAGAATATGCCTGCCAGTGCAGGGGACATGGGTTCTAGCCCTGGTCCAGGAAGATCCCACATGTGGCAGAGCAACTAAGCCTGCACACCGACCCTGACCCTGCGCTCTAGAACCGCGAGCCACAACTACTGAACCTGCATGCCACAACTACTGAAGCCCACACACCTAGAGCCTGTGCTCCGCAACAAGAGAAGCCACTGCAATGAGAAGCCCATGCACCACAACAAAGAGTAGCCCCTGCTTGCTGCAACTAGAGAAAGCCTGTGTGCAACAATGAAGACCCAACACAGCCAAAAATAAATAAATAAATTTATTTTTTTTAAGTTAGAAAAGGCAAAGAAGATTAATGAAAGCATGTTTTATATTTCAAAATGCATTTAAATTTAACAGCTTTATTGAAGTATAATTGATATAAAAAGAACTGTACATATTTAACACATACAATTTAATGAGTTTGGTCATATGTAAACACAATACCATCACCATAATCAAGGTAATAGATATATCCAACACCTCTGAAAGTTTCCTTGGAGAAGTTAGGTGGTAAGAACACTTAATATGAGATCTATCCTCTTAGCAAATTTTGAAAGGCACAATACCACATTGTTAATTATAGGCACTATGTTATACAAGCAGATCTCTAGAACTTATTCATCTAGCATAACTGAAACTATATTCTTTCTAATAGTTCTCTGTTGCCTATGGGACACTGGAGGAAATATTGAAATTCAAGGCTCTGCATTATCTGGTCTTTAACTGTCTCACATTATTTCTTATTCTTCATTCCCTCTTGACACAACAATGAATTTTGCACTCCAACTAGGCTTACAACTTGACTCTACTTGGACTAGTCACTTGCATTTTCACCTCTAAGATCTAGAGCAAAGAGATAGAAGCAACATATCATTAATGTTAAGACTCAGACTTTATATTAAAGGCAATGAGGGGATACTGAGGAGTTCACCTTGCCTCATCAAGAAGAGGAAGATAAATCATTAAAGGCTTTATATGGTGCCTTATATTTCTTTTGATTCTCTTTTATTTTATTTATTAATTAATAAATTTTTTTTCCAGATAAACACAGTCAACTTTATTTTTCAGGCATTTCAAGATAAACATAGTCAAAATGAGCATTCTTACCCTCCTGCTCCTTCTCCCCAGTGTAGCAGCTAAGTTCCCAGGGGCTTTTGGGCTTCATGGTATTGGTGAAGGGCCACTTGGTCCATAATTGTCCTCTGTCCCCTGTTGGGACCCACAAACATGTGTCTCATCTTGGTCATTTGCTCATTGATTCTCTTTTAGCAGTCAGTGAATAAAACACAAATAGCTAATTAAATAGGATATGCTCAATAGTTAACAATGTCAAAAAATTTTATTTTTATTAGATATCTGAATTCCAAGCCAGAAAAGATAGAATAAAACAGAGACTTCTGAATGTTTTTATCAGCATATTCTTCTTTCTGGGCCTCTGCATTTCAGTTATAAAAATGAGATTGTAGTCTATAATTTATTGAATGGTAGCATAATATAGGAAAAAAAATTTCATTGACAATAATGGAAGCTGAAGTTTTCTTAATCCCAATTTAATATGTGTGAACATATTCAATAATTTTCTTAGTTTTTATATATTGAACATTCTAACAATATAGATAGAAAATAGGATACAATAACTTATTCAGATTAATTAAATTTTAATGTCTTAATATTCATGTGTGTATAATGGATTTTCTTTATACTATTAGACACCTGGTTTAAATGAATTATGTCGAGTAATGCCTCTGTGCACATTAAATGCTGTATAAATGTCTGGGAAAATCTCATATTTATACTTTATTTTACTGAGAATTGAAGTATATATTTTGTTTTCTACTCCTGCCTTTCTATTATGGCAATCATTTGGGGTTCTAAATTTGGTTTAATCTCCATGACACCTCCAAATGAAATTTGAGGCTGAAAAAAATAGAAATTTTGACACGTGAGTAATTTTTAATAGAAACTTACTTAGAGTTAATTACATTGAGAGGACTAAAAACAGGATTTGTAAAAAAGTGAAAATTACAGCCAAGACTATGACAATAAGGTAAGTATATAAAATATACAGATGATTAAATCCACTAAATTTTCCCTGTGGTCATGTACATGATCATGAGAAGAAAAATGTCAAATTACTTTCCAAGTTGATTCTTAACTCTTCATAAAATAACATTAAAAATCAGAAATAATATCAATAAGTTACAGTTTATGAACTTGTGTTTATATGTTCCCTTGACTGCATTTGAAGATTGAACTCCCTGAGCACTGCCCTTGAACCCTTTCTCAACAGCTGGTTCTCTGTTGCCCAGGGGAAAACTACTCAACTTCTGACCATTCTGACTTTGAACACTGAGTTTCCTGTATGTTACTTTTGCTGCTTGATTAACAACAAGCATAAGAGATATTTATATAAACTAAGTAATGAGATCATTGTCTCCACAATTCTGGATGTCACCTACCTATATATTTTCCTAATTGAATACTTGAAATTGCTAAATCTTGACACTGCGTCTTGTCTCTCCCCATCTGAACCTTGGTTCCTCTGTGGACATATCTCCCTGTTTTGTTTTGTTTTTTAATTCTTGAATGTGGTCTAATGTCAGAACCCACTCCCTCTCACTATTTGCTTGTCATCAGAAATCTCAAGATGTGGGATTATATTTTCTTCAAAGCTAGGTAATATATTTTAAATCACTTTCTTTAAAACATCTATGAAAGAGACACCTTTTGTCTCAGGGTATAAGAAAATGAATATTCAGTAGTTATTTAGAAATGATATTGCTATAGTCTCCAAAGAGTAAAAAGATCATGCTTAGAATCTATGATGAAGCTACTTCTGAATTTTCTAAATTTTCAGACATGACTCATAACTTAGGAGTTTCACTCTTAGATGTTTCTCCATTCTATTAAGTTATTTATCTGAACTAAGATAATGTGACCATGAGAAGATATTGAGTTAGTATGTCAAAAATAATGTTAATTCTTATTACTTATAGTTTATTATTTGAATCATTTATTTATAGCAATGCTCTATGTTTAGGAAAAACCATAGGACAAAGTTTTTGTCAACAAGTGTCTTGCAGTCTAGAATGGAGAGGCAAACATAAAAGTAAATAACTTTATAAAGAATTGTGTTCCTTTCTTTATAATAAGTGATTTTACAATGTATTACAATGAAACATATAGTAGTATCAGCTTTGGGATATACATATATTACAAAAGGATATGTATGTTTCCCTTATTCTTCTCTTTAAATTTTATAATTTAATTGGAATTGCACTAAATATATAAGTAAATTTGAAAAAAAATCACCTCTTCTGCAAAAAGGTTTCTTCCCAATTATCTAAATCTACTTTTGATCTCAATCAAATATGAACACAACATAGATATCTTCAATATTCACAGAGTCGAGTTTACCTTCCATTCTTCTTTGCTGAAGAAATCACTTGAAGGTAAACTCTACCAAAATAAGTGTGTTGGACAAGTCATTACCATGGAAATTATGGGAGGATTCACATTAGAGAGGCATGTGAGCCAAGCAGGCTTAGGTATTGAAGATTAGCCTTGGAACAATGGAGGGGTGAGATGTGTACATTCTAGGCCAAGAGACTAGTGTGTAAGGAACTGCAAGATTATAGCTTTAGCTGACACATAGGGTATGAGATGAGGCTCTGGACAGCAATTTCAGTCAAATGGTGAAGGACCTTACATGCTGTACTAAGGAGTTTCAGTTTTATCCTATGGATACTGAAATCGGTCAGCAAATAAAAGCACACATTTAATAAAAATATAGTACATACTAGAGATGAGGCAAGGAAATCTAAGTAGGGAATTGGGTAGCTATATAAGTTAAACAATACAAATGACAGGTACCTAGTCCAACATAAGATACAGGAATCATGGAGAAATACAGCTTGGTCAATCACATGGCTTGATACTAAGGCACTCAGAGACATAGGAACTAGTGTGACTGGCAATGTATATTACACAGACCTTTGAGGATCTGAATAGATTAGTTCTCCTCCCTTTAGCAGGATGTGATAGAAGAAAAGAAATGAATGTCTTAAGGGTCTGAGAAATTAAATCACTCAAATAGTATAAAACTGGAAGACTAATAGTTATAAGAGACAATATTATTCTCTCACAATTTTAGTCAAGCCAAGAAAATATGTATGGTGTCATTAACATTAAAATTTTTCTCCTTTCTTTTTTGCTAAATTACATGTAAAAATCAAAATTACTTCCTCTCTCTCTGATTGGTTATTAAAAATTAGATGTTAAAAATAAGAGCCATAGTGAAATATTACCTACTAAGTAGCTCACTAACATCAAAAGTACTTCCTCTCTCTCTGATTGGTTATTAAAAATTAGATGTTAAAAATAAGAGCCATAGTGAAATATTACCTAATAAGTAGCTCACTAACATCAAAAGTATGATTTTAATGCATAAAAATAGATGAATTTCAAACTAGAATTAATGCATAGTATTTTCCCACAAAACAAATATTTTCTCAGTCATGATAACTATCTACAAAAACATGAACAATAAGCATGAGAGAGGCAAGGTTACTCACCCTTTGATTTTCAATAAACCTGACGCAAATATTGTTTTGTGTTCATTCACCTATTCTCAGTATTCAGTTTATCTTTCTTATTCAAAGCAGAAGCTTAACAAAAATGACAGCACAGATGGTGTCATTTTCTTCTTTACAAGTCAAAGTGATGAGCCTTATAAAAGATTGTCACATGCATCCTCTCACCTGTCTGGTACCTTCTGTGCCCCCATCTGCACAGCGCTAATCTGATGACTTGTACTTCCTTGACCTCTTCAAAACCAGACTTTCAGGATTAGTTCAGAGAGGAAACTAGTTATATTTAGGTTATATTTTTAATTGTATAGATATTATATTATCAAATCAGTTTTATGACATAAGATCATGGTATGATGCATAATTTTTTAAACTTAAATTTAAAATATCTTTAACTTTCATGATTAGTAGCTACTGGAAGTTTATATACTCTGACCAAAATCTCCCCCATACTCCCACTCCCCAGCACTTGGTTACCATCATTCTACTCTGCTTCTATGAGTTTGGCTGTTTTAAATTCTACATATAAAAGTGATATCACACACAGTATCTCTCTTTCCCTTTCATAGATAGGTAGGTAGGTATGTAGATAGATAGATACATAGACAGATAGATATACACACCATATCTTCTTTACCATCAAGCTAAGAAAATAAGAACCAAACCAAGGTACTATTTGAACTGAAAACAATCTTCTTTTTCCCTATCCTGTTGAATAAATGCAGATACTACTACATCAATGTCAATGCTATCCTTCCAGATGAGCACTGTTCATATGTCATATTTCTTTAAAAATTTGCTATAATACAATATTTCTGGAGATTTCAAAGGTTGTGCATTTTCTCCCAGCTCTGTAATCTGTTATCATTTACACCTGAAATAGGCTGACATTCTACTCTGTTCCTAACTCTGAATGGATCACACATTCCCTCTTTTCCAAAAGTGCCAATCTTTTCCCTGTATCCTTCAAGTCATAGCTTCAAATATATGCAGATCTGCCTTGGTTCTGATGGTAAAAACAAACAAAAGTAAATAAATAAAACAACTTTCACTGGAACCCTAATAACTCTTCTTATTTTCTTTCCTCCATTCTTTCAAACAATGGATTTATTTCAGAATGTTTGTCTGCTGATGGTAGCTTCCAAATATTTCTAATTCATTGTCTTTCTCTTGTCTTTCATTCTGACTGCTATATTTACTATATGGCTTAAATAATTTGCTTCAGCATATATTGGGCATGTCATTCAGGGCACCTGCCAGGTCCAAATTATAATAGATATAATTACCCATACACAGCCTCTGTTAAGCCAGAGTTCTCAACTGTGTTTTATCATGCTTGGCAGATGATTGGATTGTGATCAGGAAACTAACCCAACTGAAGATTATTACTAACGTCTACCAACGCATGAGGTTGCTAGAAGCAAACAGCCAGGCTGTCCATGAATTCATCAACAGGAATTAGGGCTTCCCTGGTGGTGCAGTGGTTGAGAGTCCGCCTGCCGATGCAGGGGACACGGGTTCGAGCCTGTGCCCCGCAACAGGAGAGGCCACAGCAGTGAGAGGCCTGTGTACCGCAAACAAAACAAAAACAAAAACAGGAATTAGGCTAATTTTCAGAATTCTCATGACTGATTATCTCTACAACATATGAAGACAGTGGGTCCATTTTATGATTAAAGAATGAAAAAGACACCCAGAAAGAAGCAGAAAATTATGTGAGCAATATACAGACCCCTAGAAAGATTCAAAGGATTGTTGCCAGAGTTTCCTTATGCCTTGGTGATGTTCAAGTGTGATCAATGTGTATCCTCAGGAAGCAATGTGACCATAGACAATACTGAATAATCCCATCTTAAAGAAGAAGCAAATATGATATTTTTATAATTATAATTGTGGTTGGGGCTACAGGAAAGAACACAAAGTAGCAGATACAGTGGAAACTGATTTTGCCATCATTTGCCTCAGGAGAGTTTTATCTTGCAGCAGCAACTGACAGTCTCTAAACTCAAAGAATGAGGGAATTTAGATAAATTTTAATAACATTACTAAGTTTTTTTTTTTTTTTTTTTGGCGGTACATGGGTCTCTCACTGTTTTGGCCTCTCCCGTTGCGGAGCACAGGCTCCAGACGCGCAGGCTCAGCGGCCATGGCTCACGGGCCCAGCCGCTCCGCGGCATGTGGGATCTTCCCAGACTGGGACACGAACCCGCGTCCCCTGCATTGGCAGGCGGACTCTCAACCACTGCGCCACCAGGGAAGCCCATTACTAAGTTTTTATATTGATTATTTTTATAGTTACCTTCTATTTATGGTAACTTAATTTAGTGTTCTATTTATAGTGAGAATGTCATTTCTTTAAAACTCATTTAAGGACCAGACTTTCAGGCTTGGAAGGGTTAAAATTATTGTAAGAATAGAAATAAGATCCTTCTGGCAAAATGGAAATAGGTCAGGAAGGAGCCCAACTCAGTGCATATGCTTATTCCCAGCTGCAGCAAATTTAATCATAGTGAGGTGGCCAGGTTCTTTAGCAGCTGTAACCAGGACACTGGTAATGGATGTCAGATGATAACAACAGACCATTTGAACTTACAGATTCACTTACCAAGAGGGAATATAACCAGCAATGGCCATCTAGATATTTGGAGGTGGGTTCCCTTCCCCATTCCCTCAAGGTTGGATTGGTTTCACCAACTGCATTCACCAACCAAGACTCTGCTCCAAGCAAGGTGGTAATGTTATCAATGTGGGGGACACAGAATAAACAAGAAGGCTGGATAACAAGGATGTATGGATTCATTCTTAAGTGTAGTTGAGGCACTACACTGGGAAAATCTAAGGTGGAAATTTGTTTATTTATTCTTTTTTATTATGGAAGCATACACATAAAAGAAGAAAGAATTTTGTAATAATATCATAAAATCCCATGTACCCATCAGCCAGCATCAACAGTTAACACTTAAAGATTTTTCTTTTTTGTGTGTGTGAAAGGTTTAAGCTACCTAGCTTTGTTAATTTTTTTTTATTTGTGACTTTACTTTTTTAGAGCAGTTGTAGGTTCACAGCAAAATTGAGGGGATGGTACAGAGATTTCTCATATATTCTCGGCTGCTCCCACACATGCATTGCCTCTGCCATTATCAACATCCCCCATAGGAATGATACATTTGTTACCACTGATGCACTGCCATACACATCATAATTCCCCAAAGTCCATAGTTTACATTACAGTTCACTCATGGTGTTCTACATCCTATGGGTTTGGACAAATGTATAATGACATGAATCCATCATTATGGTATCATACGGAGTATTTACACTGTCCCCCAAACCTTCTGTGCTCCACCTATTCATCCTCCTGCAGCCTCAATCCCTAGCAACCAGTGATGTTTTTACTTTGATGTCCTGTAGTTTGAACATGATGATGTAGGAGTTTTTTGTTTTAGGTTTTTGTTTTTGTTTTGCTTTTATCCTGCTTGGTGTTCTCTAAGCTTTCTGGATCTGTGGTTTTGTGTCTGACATTAGTTTGGGGAAATTCTTAGTCATTATTGTTTCAAATATTCCTTCTGTTCCTTCCTTTTCTTTCTGGTATTCCTATTATGTGTATGTTACATCTTTTGTAGTTGACCCACATTCCATAGACATTCCACTCTTTCTTCCTCAATCTTTGTTCTCTACTCTTTTTGGTTTTGGAAGTTTCTATTGATATGTCCTCTAGCTTAGAGATTCTTTCTTCACTGCTCTCTTTTACTAATGTGCCCACCAAAGGCATTCTTCATTCCTCTTACAGTGATTTTCATCTCTGGCATTTCTTTTTGGTTCTTTCTTAGGATTGCCATCTCTCTGCTTACATTGCCCATCTTTTTTTACATGTTCTCTTTACCATAACAGCCCTTAGCATGTTAGTCATAGTTGTTCTAAATTACCATCTGATAATTCCTACATTCCTACTATGTCTGGTTCTGGTGCCTCTCTGCTCTTCAAGTTGTGTTTTTTTTAGCCTTTGGAATGCCTTGTAATTTTTTCTTGATAGCCAAACATGATGTACTGGGTAAAAGAAACTACTGTAAATAGATCTTTAAGGTTTAGGAGGAGAGGAAGCATTCTACAGTACTGTGTTTAGGTCTCAGTCTTCTAATGAGCCTAAGCCTCTACACTGCAAACTTTACAAGTGTTTCTCAGTATTTTTCTCCCCCTTAGGTGGGGGAGGATGGCTAGAATGGGTTGTATTTAGTATTTCTCTTCTTTGTGGTAGGCGAAATATGGCTAGAATTGGGTTTTTCCCATCCCCAGGTCAGTTTAGCTCTGATAATAGTTTTAGACTCAGGCTAACTAGTTTCCTCTGAGGTCAGGCCATGTTAAGAAGAGTGCTCTGGTGTATTTCAAAATGGTTCCTTTTGCCTCCCCCTGCTGAAAGCAGGAAGGGATATTCTTTGATATTTTCTCTGGGAATTTAGTAGAGCTCCTGTAGGTAAACCTCACAATTTTGTGGGCACCCACTGCCCCCACACCCCTGACCATCCATGGGCTCTCCTGGAATTTTTAACTCTCAGACTTGTCCACACTGAGCCTTCAGCAATTATCAATTACAGCTCAGATTTTCCTACCCCGGCACTGGTTCCTGAGGCAGTTTCTGCTTGTGAATCTGCCCTTGTAAACCTCGACTCCCTGTATTCACCTGTCTCTCCAATCCTGGGGGCCAGTGGATTGCCCTATGTCCTCTCCTCTCTCATGAATTCAAGAAGAATTGTTGATTTTTCAGTCTTTTCAGCTTTCTGTTTGTTGTTAAGTTGAAATGGTGACTTCCAAGGTCCTTATATGCAGAACTGGAAACTCAACCTCTACTTTTTTTTTTTTTACCAAAGCTACAGTTGGATTTGATTAGGATTGATTAGTAGTTTCAAGTATTTTCAGCTGTGGTAGGCAGACTTTTAGCCCACCCAAGTTCCTGGCCTTGGTTAGTCAATCAAATACTAACCTAGGTACTGCTGTGAAGGGACTTCAAAGATCTAATTATGAGAAAGAGATTATCTTAGATTAAGTGGGTGGATCCAGTCTAATCACCTGAGCCCTTAAAAGCAGAAAGGTTTCTCAGTCTGGGGTCAGAGAGAAGAGGTAAGAGGAGAGATGAGGCAGAAGGGGAAGTCAGTGATTTCATAACACGGAAAGGAGTAAAACTGTTGTTGCTGACTATGAAGATAGAAGTGGCCTCTAAAGCTGGGAATGACCCCCAGGCAAAAGCCAGCAAGTAAATGGGACCTCAGTCCTACAACGACATGGAACTGAACTCTGCCAAAAACCTAGATGAGCTTAGAAGTAGATTCATCCCCAGACCCTCCAGGAAGAATGAAGCCCTGCTGGCAACTGGGTTTCTGACTTGTGAAATCCAGGTAAGAGAACTGAGTCACACTGTACTTGGACATCTAATATACAGAACTGTGAAATAATAAATATGTGTTCTCTTAAGCCACTAAATTTGTCATAATTTATTATGACAACAATAGAAATTTAATACCTCAGATTTATTCCTTTTATAATTTCCCTATCAGCCTTTCACCATTTCCCCATCAGCCTTTCACCAAATGCTTTTATCATTCACTATTGATCATTGCCTAGACGCATTATTTCATTAGAGACTGCAAAATAGTAGTATAACATTTTTATCATTCCTCCCACATTTATTACCTCTAATTTTTTTATGAAGAAGACTTTCTCTTATTAACTATTGGTTATCCAACAATATAAGGGTACAAAACCAATGCTCCTCCCTTTATTTACCACTTTTCAGAATAATGAGTTAGTGTTCTAGTTGCTGCCTAAAATTCATTTGAATATCATTATGAATTCTAGATTTCTATGTATTTGATGTGTTTTGGTTTGATGAATTCAAAATTTTCCCATCTTTGTCAAACTGCAGACTGTCTTGTTTCCTCTGACATGACTCATTTGTTTTATATATCATCCTTTCTTTCTGGTACAGCAATATAATCACAAGTTAACTTTGCATATTTTCTTCCCCATACCTGGAATCAACCATGTTTCCCCCAAAGAACTCTCATCTTTTTGTAGAAAGTGGTATTTAGAGAATATCACCTAGGTATTAGGTGAGCTCACTGCAACTGAGTTGTTATTGCTTCTTGGACTTAAAGTTTCACAGAGCAAAAAATATTATTCTGTTGGAAAAAAATTATGAGATCCTACTTATATTTTCATTTCAAGTGTAAGATTACAAATGTTTTACTTGTTTTTTTGAACTTATTTTGATATATATGTGTGTATATATATATATATATAGAGAGAGAGAGAGAGAGAGAGAGAGAGACAGAGAGAGAGACAGAGATAGAGAGAAGGACAGAGAGAGAGAAAGAGGGAGAGTCAGTCATATACACAGATATCATAAAAGTATAAACCCAGGAAAGTTAACCAGATGGTAAGATTCTTATATATTAATTACCTAAAAACCCCATTCTCAACTCATAACTTTATTCTTTACCAGAAAAATGGAAAAGGAGTTTCCCATAAGCCAGTAATGAAATGTGTCTCTTGTTTGTTAATAAGTATGAGTTTACTTATAATATTCTCTTCATTTGAATCTCTAAATTAGGAAGAACCCAGATTAGAGATGCTACATATGTGTAAATTAGTAATTCATTCTTACTCAGCAGTGATCAATAAACTTCTTGGCAGATGTCTATAAATCATCTTGGAGCCAAATACCAAAAGTTCTCTCCTGGTGATTGTAGTATATAACCCTTAATGTATAAGCTGTTCTTCCTTGTCTCAAATAAGGAACAAAAATTGGATGAGAGAAACCATTCTCTCTTCTCTGTGTTCAGTAGATATATTGCAGGTGCACTTTCAAACGAACTAAGCAAAAATATGAATAACTGAAGATGGTTCCATTTGCCTAGACATTGAGTACAAGTTTTACTACGAAAAGAACACACAGAATGGATATTATACAAAGGTCACCTACAAACACACAACTGTAAATTATAAAATAAGAAGATGGGCTTATTCTTGGGGTTATTTTATGGAATAACATGATACTTTGCTTCAGTGAGTAATAAAGCGTTCAGGCTTTTCCATGATACACACAAAATAAGTAAAACTATGAAAGCATCTAAATGTCAAGATGCTTTGTTACTCTGCTTTCCATGTTGAATAGGGAAGTCATAACGTTAAATACCACTCTCCATCATGCCACAGAACCTCAGATACAAAGACTATTTGTAAGGTAGATATAAAGCAGAAAACATGGATTCATAAGGGTTGGCAGTGAGAAAGGTTTTCTTCAACTGAATGCTTATAAATATCTTCAAAAATAGACTGTAAAGGCAGAAGTTAAAAGTTATCTTTTAAAAACATTTGCGTTGAGTGAAGTAAGTTAACCTAAGCTTTTCTTTTACTCAGAGAATTATTTTCCATAATTTTACTATTTGTAAAATGGAACAAATTACCTAACAACATAAAAATAAAAATACATCTCAAGATGTCAATAATAAGATTGGGAGAGTGGTAAGAGGGGAGAATAATAAAGTTATCTTCTGGAGGAAGATGAAGATATTTACTAATTTTTGTCAGAAAAATTTATGTTGAAATATAGATTGAAATGTAAACATAACAACTAAATACTAAAATACAATGCATACATTTCAAACTAATAGAGAAACATAAATGGTAATTATCAACATATATATCAATTAACAGATGGCAAGAAAGGGAGATAAGAGGAAGAAGCAAAGAAGAGGGGCCAGGAACAGATAACACAAAATACAAAGTAAGCACATCAAAAACAAAAGCAAAATGAACAGTTAAATAATAAAGATATGAAAAATATGTACTACTAAATATTAAACAAAAGAAAATTGTTAGCAATATTAACATTAGATAAAATGGAATCTAGGTAGAAGGCATTAATAGAGATGAATATTAGCATTGTGTAATAAAAGAAACAAATGGATTAGAATATATTAAAATATTATTGACATCTTGAAGAAATATATGAAGCAAAACCTGTTGAGATTTATATGGAGATACTAACAAACTCACTAATCATAGTGGGAAATCTTTATAATACTCTATCAGAAACTTGTGATCAAGTAGATCAGAAATTTAGCCAGGATATAGAAGATTTTGAAAACAAAACAATCTTTCTGGGTACTGTAATCAAGTAGAGATAGTACATTATTATAAAGTACACATTAAACTATTATAAAAATTGATTATATGCTAGGTCACTCCTAAGACTCAACACATTTCAAAGAACTGATATCATACAGTCCATGTTGTTTGACCACACAAAAAAGTTAAAAATCAAATCAGCCACAACATTTTGTATTTTTTTGTATGTAAGAAAGAATAGAGAGAGTATTAAGCCATCATTTCTGAAAGCTGAAAAAGTCTGAATTCACGCGCTGGAAAGGCAATAGAAACAATAAATTGTGCTGCCAAGGGAAAATCAAACATTTCCTAAAAGAAACTAAGATTTAGGTTGCAAATGCCTTTGTGGTTTGCAGTATCAACACTGGGTAATCATAATGAAGAATTGTATAAAGTATTTTATCCCCAGGTTGAAACTATTGCTGAGTAGAGCTGTTTAAAGAGGGAGGGAATAAATGGTTTTCTCTATTGGTTGCATTAGTCTTTCTATACCATGATTAAGAAATTAGAACCTTGTTTGAACTGTGGATTAAAAATCCTAGGAGGATTCTGATTCTCTTCGGAATTGATGTTGTCTTTAATCTTTTCTCCCCCATTAAAAATGGTTTTGCTTTTTTAACATTGGAAAATACTTCTGCTTATACAGCATAGGAATAACCTTGTAATCCCATGGCATAAATGCTTTCTCCATACTAGAAGAAAGTATGAAATACCAGGAGGAATACAATATCATGAAAAACTGAGAAGAGAAATAAGAAGGAAACAAGAGGAAATCTGATTCTCTCTTTGATAGGAAATAGAAAAAGTTGAAAAATGCATTCTCACACTCAAACAGATAAATGGCAATCAGAGAATGCATATTAGGAGAACTTTTGTCCTCGGAGTAGAAAAAAAAATCCTGAAGGTTTGAAAAGCAGAAGTCTTTCTACTGCTAATTATGTATGATGGCACTTTCTTAGTTAGAAGTGACAGCACACTTACATACATAAATGACTGGGAGCTGCTTTTCTGACTGTGAATAGAAGAGCTTATTTTCTGTTCCCTCCACTGAACCAATTATGCTTTTAACATCAGCTCCCCACGGAGACAGTTAATACATGACAACCTTTCTTGGTCAAGCGTGCCTTATTTAAACAGAAGTTTCTCTGGAGAGTGTAAATGGTTTGGCATGGAAGTAAGTTAACCAGTGACAGCTCTGTTCCATTTTATAGAATAGCATTAAGAAATGAAAGGAGCATGCATCCAGCTATGAATTTAATAGTTAATTCCTCCAAAAAAAAGTCATTTTAAGCTCCCATTGGAAATGTAACGAAGAGACATATTAATAAAAATGATTCATAATTGAACACTAATAATCAGTTATTATACACTTGTGGGGTAAATTAGATAACTGCTTGGTCTTGAAAAACATAACTCTTAGACCAAGGACTGAAGTTTTAGTTCTCAATGAAATAATATTATGTGCTACATATTAGTCTAATAATAAAAAAGTTTATTTCCCATTTCTCATTACCAGAAGCAATTTGAAAAGAAATATGGCATCATAGAATTGGAATGATTGAAAAAGTAACGTTAACTCTTCTATGAAGAATGTCTAATCATCTGGGGGAGTATTTCCTAAATGAATCCCATAATACATTAACAAGTATTGAGTAATAAAAATGGTTGTTATGGCCAAATCAGTATGGGGGAAAAATATGTATTCCTGCTTATAGATTCACAATGCTGAGGATCATATTAATGGCATTAAGAAATTCTGTGAAGTAAAGAAACTTTGCCTAAAGAAGCCCAAGCTTGTTTAAAATGAAACAAGCAACTCTTTCTCTCTTTCTTTGTTTTCTTTCTCTGTTTGTCTCTTTATTTCTTTCTTCCTTGCCTCCCTCCCTCTTTCTTTCCTTTCTTTCTTTTTAGAGAAGAGGAGGGGTAGGTTCTTAGAGATCTAGTGTTTTCAGAGTACAGTTTAGAAAAACTGATTTGAAGACTTGGGATTCTTGTCTAGACAGACATTTAATTAGTTACTTGGCTATACATCACCTGAGCAATTTTATTTTGTTTTGGCTCATGTAAATATATATTTAGAATTTAAAAAAAAAATCTGTTTTACATATTTCCCTTTCTTAATCAATTCTCAGTACTTAAAAAAGTTATACCTGTACTTGGAAATGAAATTAATAATAAAGCCATCTTAGTAAGAATTTGAGTGGAACTTAGGAATTATCTAGTCCCAATATTCATTCATGGATGTGGCAAATGGGTTCCCATTCTACATGGCACCTAGTTATGAATGTTTATAATTCCACATAATTTCTGGATATTATAATGTCTCCATCTTCAATATTCTTGTGTTGTTAAAGTTTTCTTCATATGCTTCTAGGAAAACATATCATAACCCATTAACAGATGATAAACCTTTCAAACATGCTATTAATAGAGAAATCAATCTATAATTTTACTGCAGGGGAATATTTGTAACTCTTGATTATTAGAAGACAGCAACTGATTCATCCCATGTAAATCTATGAATAGTATACTTAGTATCTTTTTGTAACCATATTTTATAAGTCAATGGAAGATGGGATAGAAAGATACAAGGTCAAGAAAAAAACAAAGTGGGAATCTGGAAGAAGTAAAGTAAAAATAAGGAAAGGAAACAGGTGCTGTGTTTTGCTCATTTGATTTTTTAAAATAGTTTTTGACAGCTGACTTCACTCACATGGGGTTTTTGGCCAGGGCTAGAATCGATTAACAGGTAAGACTGGCTGCACTGAGGACTGGCTGCCAGTGGATCTAGAGTGAAGTTAAGCTGTGTCCCAAGAGATTGAGTGGCATGGTTCTCATATGTCATATTCCCTTAGGACTCCTCTTTTGATATCAGCTCACATCTGTCAGAATGGCTATCATCAGAAAGACAAGAAATGTGTCAGAGAGGATGGGTAGAAAAGGGAACACTTGTGCACTGTTGGTGAGGATATAAATTGGTGCAGCCACTATGGAGAACAGTACGGAGTTTCCTCAAAAAATTAAAAATAGAACTACCATACGATCCAGCAATTCCACTCCTGTGTGTTTATCTGAAGTAAACAGAAACACTAATTTCAAAAGATATGTACACATCAATGTTGATTGCAGCATTATTTATAACAGCCAAGATATGAAAGGAATCAAAGTGCCCATGGGCAGAGGAATGAATAAAGAAAATGTGATATAGAGAGAGATAGAGACACAGACAGAAATATTACTCAGCCGTAAAAAGGAATGAAATCTTGCCATTTGCAACAACATGGATGGACCTGAAGGGTATTATGTTCAGTGAAATAAGTCAGAGAAAAAACAAATACTGTACATTTTCACTTATATGTGGAATCTAAAAAACACATGAACAAATATGACAAAACAGAAACAGACTTGCAGATAGAGAAAACAAACTAGTGGTTGCCAGAGGGGAGAGGGGTAGGAGGAGGGGCAAAAGAGGGGATTAAGAAGTATAAACCTCTAGTTATAAAATAGGCAAGTCACAGAGATTCAATGCACAGCACAAGGAATATAGCCAATACTTTATAATAACTTTGTATGGTTTGTGAGCCATAAAAATATTGAACTCACTGTGTGGTACACCTGAAACTAACATAATATTGTAAGTCAATAATAAATAAATAAATGTTGGGTCTATTTATGACCCCAGGAAGGTTGAAGATCTGTTGAATCTTCAATTATTAAAACACAGAGGAACTTTTCCTAATAGAAACAGTTAAAGGTACGCTACATAGCATATTTGTTATACTATTTGATACTAAACTTCAGTATCAAATATATAGTGTATTTAAAACCAAGTAAGAGGACTTGATTACTTACTGAACTGCCAAGATATCAATTAGCAGATATTTATTAAGATTCTCTTTTTTATGCTCAGCAAAAACCTAAACATGATGAGTCAATAGAAAAGTATACAACATTTAGAATTGCTTTTTTGACATCCCTCTCACTCCTAAAAAATAATAATGATGACTCATTGGATGCTTTATTTTAATTATATTAAGCTTGAAAATTACTTTGGGGAAAAACAGACATCTTTAAAATATTGGAAATGTTTTCACATTCAGGAACGTGGTATCTCTCTTCCTTTATTCATTCTTCCCCAAGGTCCCTTAGGTATTTCTTGCAGCTCATTTTTAAACATTTTTATTCAGTTTACTTCTAGCACATAGTTATTTCTATTGTGAATAAAATCCTTATTTTATGACTTTTAAATTTAGATATTAATGGATAGTGTTTTCAAACATGACTGCATTCTCAAACCCAGCTGCACATTAAAAACTCTGAAATGTGGCCCATTTGAACTCCTGCCATACAAATTATTTGTTGCTCACAACTAAATTTGTAATTACTTTTTCTCTAGTTGGGGGATGGTCTAAATTCTTCATTTATTTTCTTGTTTTCACTAAACAGACTTGCATCTGTAAATAAAAGCCAGCACATAAGTTTGTCTTTTAGTTTCTAAAATGTAAAAATATAAACAAACAGAAAACCTCCATAAAATCAGATGATGAAATTTGCATTGTCAATGGCAGCAACATTGGAAATAAAGCAAATATTTGCTCATTTTTATGTAAAGTCCATTCTCATATTTCATTTGGAAATATGAACACATTTTCTTTCTTTCATTTTATTTCCCCTTCTGTTTTTGAAAAGCAGATTGTGTCTTGCCCAATACAAGGATATCTGACTGTTTAGAAGTAAGGGATTGTTGTAATCTCTGGATGTTGCTAATATTCTTTTGTGGTCATCCTTCATTCTCCCAGAATGAGGAAAATACTATTCAGTCTTTCTGTGATTTCATAATAAATGTTGGCCAAATACAGAACCATTAAATCAAAACTTTTAGGAGGGGGGCAACAGACATTTTTTTTTTCCAAGTTCCTTAGGTGATATTAACATGCAGTGAGAGAACAACTGTTGTAAGGTTACTAACCAGTTATATATAAAATATCTTGGAGCGTTTTTTAAAAAAACCACAAAACCTCATATTCTGTTGAGATTTTTAAAAGCGATTGACTTAATTCTCATGTGCTCATCTTCTAACTTTTAGGAGCAAATGATACTAAGCACCCACTATCATCAAAATAAGCATTCCTTACTGTAAGTTAATATTATCTCCATCTACCATCCTCTTTTTGCATAGGGAAGAGCCCCAGTGTCCAATCGCCTGGCAAAGAATAGGAAATCATAAATATATGTGTTGTATTACTTTGCTGTATGTTTTTATTTTTTAAATTCAGACATATATTTTCTTATTTAGTTGCCCCTGTGACCAGAAACACAGGTTTACGAGATGATTTATTAGGGTAAAGAACATACTCAGTATTCATCAGGCAAAATAAAGTTAATTGGTCCCTAGAGAAGTTATTTTCCAATAGCATTGTTCTCATAAGCACAAGATTTTAACCTACTGACTTACTAACGAAGGACTTATGATTCCATATCACATATATAACACCTTTGCACACAATGTCTTTGTAGAGGGAGGTGGGGCTGTTGCTATAGGGATGAGATAAATTTGAGGAGTACACTGATACTGAATTTTGACACAAGATTATCCAGTTTCTCTAGCTCTGCTTGGAACAGTATTAGAAAGAACACATTAAACATACATGGCAGGACAAATTTTCAAGTATTAATAACTGCTGAGCTGAGCTGCTGTAGAATGTCGGAGCTATGTAGGGAAATCAGGAAATCAACAAGGGATCTCTTCCATTTCCAGGACATCCCTCTGGAATACCAAGAAAAGCACTGAAATGTTAATATCAGAGTAAAATAAACATTTGTTTCCTTCAACACACAATCAATGAGTAATAGTTCTATCTCAGTGGCTATATGTGATGTTAAAAAAATAGCAGAATAAGTCCATGATTTATATCCTCAGAGTGCTTACATTTTAATGTATGAAACAGACAAATTATGACAATATGGCATGTATGTGCCATAATAAGGGACATGCACACCAAGAGCTATGGGAACACAGCAGAGGAAACCACTAACTGCTAGAAGAAGTTGACATGGAGATTATTTTGTGAATTAAATAGCCATTAAACTCTTTTAAGTCCCCTTCAATTTCTTCTTTGCTATAGCATTCATCTGTGTTGATCATTTCTCTCTCCTAACAGTTATAGTGATTCTTAAAATCTGTACAGACCCCATAAGACTCCTTGGCTTAGACCCTTCACTCTTCCAGATTTTCTGCCATCTTAGACCACTTACTGTGATTTGCATATTTTCCTCCTCAGTCTATTCCTTAAATTCCTTAAGATTAGGCCCATTGAACACTCTGTCCTTGGATTGCTTTTTACTCCCTATTTTTTCTTTATAATCCCTTGGTTACTTATGCCTTCTACTCTACCAAATTATCTCACTCCACTTCTCTCTTCAGGTACCAGATAATACTAAATCTGTCTCAGGATATGTTTTATAAGATATAAAGTTTCTTTTGATGGTAGAACACAACACACTGACACTCTAATGGATGAAAGGCAGAATTTTGTTACTTATAGCTCCAAGAGAGAAGGCTGCCAGGAAGGGCCCCTCAGGGAGTTCCACCTGGGGGCACAGTAGCAGCAAGTCAGAGCTGTAGGGGGAAGCTTGTGAACAGCAAGAAGGGTAGGGCTAACTGGGTTTCACGGGCTCCCTGAGGATTGCCTAATTAGAATAAATTCTTGGGCTCAGGGACTCAGTGGCTTTCCTAGTCGTCTGACCTGCCTCCAGGGTGATTAGGGGAGGTGCACAGTGGCACAGTGTGTGAGAACCTGATAAGGGAAGTGATTGAGGTGTAAACTTCCTCAGCTGCTCAAGAAGGGGAACTGATCAGTCTCTAGCCTGGGCCTCACGACTGTGTCCTGAGGAAGAATTTAGGAGACAGCCATGTCAGCAAGATGGTGGAATAGGAGGCCCCAGGTCTTGTCTGCTCCCACCCTCCCATCCAGTGCCAAAACCAATGATTTACGAACTATCCATAGATGAATGTAGCTCTGGGAGAACTCCAGAGTGCGGATGACAAGCTGCAGCAACCCAGTGGAACACAGGGACCAGAGATGACAGCAATTTAAAGATTTTTATACCAATTTAAATATAGCAGAGCAAATGCATGAAATCGATAAACTAACATGTAAAATATTAAAGTAGGGGAAATATGATAAAAGGATACAATGCAAAAGGTAAAGATTATAAACATGACAGTAGGATTAGATATTGAGGAAAGAATTAAGATTTAAGAAGTTAATATAAGAGGATTAAAACATCTGCATATTTAAGACAACAGCAGGTAAACTACAAGGTTAAAGAGAAAATGGGAAACAAATAATGACTACATAAGTATAAATCAGGGAAATTAAGATGCATCAAAAACAATATTATGGTCCTGAGTTTCCTATATTTTGTGTTTTGCTGTGTCATTAATTTTCAAAAAATTTTGGCCATTCTTTGTTCAGATATTTCTTCTGCTCTATTCTCTTTTCTCCTTCTGCTATTCCAATCATGTTTATGCTAACCCTTTTGAAATTGTCTCATAATTCTTTATTTAAAAAATTTTTTTTATTTGTCTGAGTTCTCTCCTTCAAAGTCTTTTCTAGGCTGTATTTCTACTCTGGTACTTTTTTCCTTTCTCCTGCTTCCCCCTCTCCCAGTAGCTTTCAAATTCTTTGCTTTCTCATGTTCTGGGGACCATAAATTACCCCTCTATTATGCAGAATAATCCAACTCTGCTCCAGCTCTTGCCTCAAATGCACATACATTCAAACTAGCCTGGATCTTGAGTAAAAAGTAAATTTAACATCACAACCTTGTATACACACACACACACACACATGACACACAAGAGGATGTAATAAATTAACTGTCTCTAGGCAGTAGGATTATTGGTGTATTTTCTTCCTTCACATATTCCAATAATTTCTAAGTTTTCTGCACAGAGCATGTATTACTTCTGTAAAAGGAAATGCAAACAGTAGAAAAAAAAAAAGCTCAGTTCATGTTTTGCCTCTTTTAGGAAACCTTTCTTGTCCTATAATCCTTTGATGTTCTCTTCCCAATTTTGTTTTGTTTTGTTTTTAATTATTTTTTCTTTTTGCATTTCAGTTAGAGAAATTCCTATTGTTTCTTCAAGCTCAAATATAATTAACTCCACCATGCCAAATGTGTTGATGAGCCCATAAAAGGCACTCTGTAATTTATGTTACATTGTTTTTGACTTCTAGAACTTGCTTTTGATTCATTCTGAGTGTTCACATTTTTGCTTACATTACCCATCTATTCTTGCATGTTGTCTATTTTTCCATTAGAGCCCTTAACATAATCAATGTTATTTTAAATTCTCTATCTGATAATTCCAGCATCTGTGCAATATCTGAATCTGTTTGATATTATTTTGTCTCTTCAAACTGTGTTTTTTCTTGCCTCCTAGAATAACTTGTACTTTTTTGTTGAAAACCAGACATAATGTATCAAAGTAGTAGAAACTGAGGTAAATAAGCCATTAGCGTGAGGTTTTATCTGGCTAATAGTTGGGTTGTGTTTAATGTTTGCTGTAACTCTTAGTGCCATAGTTTCAATTTCTTCCATTGTCCTTGTCAATATACTCTCTGTTGTTTTGGGGTTTCCCTAAGAGCCCCTCCTCAGGTAGTATCTGTGTCTTGCTGTCTCTTAGCTGCATATTAAGAGTTAAGCTGAGCTGCTATGCTAGGTGTCAGAGTAGTCACTTAAGACAATAAGCCAAAACAAAGTTAAGTCAAGTCTTTACTCCCTTACTGCAATAGTATAAAAAAGAGGCTAAACAACGTACACTTCAGTGTACAACTCTTTGCACCTCCTTTAAATTTATCCTATTTTATTCTTTTCAATGTTATCAGAAATGGATATTTTTCTTAATTTCCTTTCAGATTGTTCATTGCTAGCATACAAAAATACAAATGATTTTTATGTTTAGATTTTGTATCCTTACCAAATTTGTTTATTACTTCTAACAGTTTTTCTAAGGGTGGATTCTTTAGAATTTCTCACATATAAGATCATGTCATCTGCAAATAGAGATAGGTTTACTTCTTCCTTTCCAATTTGGAAGTTTTTTTTTATTTCTTTGTCTTCCCTAATTTCTCTATCTATCATTTCTAGTACAATGCTGAGTAGAAGACACAAAAGTGGGTATTCTTATCTTACTCCTGTTTTTAGGGAGAAACCTTTCAGTCTTTCGCCACTGAATATGATGCTGGCTGTGGTATGCTCATAAATGCTCTTTTTTAGTTTGAGGAAGTTCCCTTCTGTATCTAGTTTATTAAGTGTTTTTATCAGGAAAATGTTGGATTTTATCAAATGCTTCTCTGTATCAGTTAAGATGATCATGGGTTTTTTGTTGTTGTTTTATAACCTTCAATTATATTAATGTTGTGTATTACACTGATTTTCGTATTTTGAACCACCTTGCATTCCTGGGATAAATCCCACTAGGTTAAGGGGTATAATTATTTTAATATGCACTGTATTTGGCTTGCTAGTATTTTGTTAAGGATTTTTGCTTATATGCATAAGGGGTATTGGTCTGTAGTTTTGTTGTTGTTGTTGTCTGCTTATTTTCCTGTTATATCTTTGTCAGGCTTTCGTATCAGAGCAATGAGTTGAGATGTATTCCCTCCTTTCATGTTTTATGGAAGAGTCTGAGAAGATTTATTGTTAACTCTTTAAATGATTGGTAGAATTCAACAATGAAGCCATCTGTTCCTGCACTTTTCTTTGTTGGAAGATTTTATAATTGCTAGTTCAATCTAATCACCTGCTAAAAGTCTTTTTATATTCCTATTTCATCTTTAATCTATTTTGGTACTTTGTCCATTTCTAAAATATTTCCTTTTCATTAAGATCATCTAATTTGTTGATATGCCATTATTCATAGTACTTTCTTATAATTCTTTTTATTTCTGAAAGATGGTAATAATATTCCCACTTTCATTTCTGATTCTGGTAATCTGAGTCTTGTCTCTTTATTCCTTAGTCAATATATCTAAAGGCTTGTCAACTTTGTTGATCTCTTCAAAGTATAAATTTTTGGATTCATTGATTTTTATTTATTGTTTTCCTTTTCTCTGTTTTTTTTTATCACTACTCTAAACTTTATTATTTCCTTCATTCTGCTAAAACTTTCCCTCTAAGCACTGCTTTTACTACTTTCCATACATTTGGTATGTTGTAGTGTTGCTTACATTCATCTCAAAGTATTTTCTAATTTCCCTTATGATTTATTATTTGCCCCATTGGATGTTTAAGGGAATGTTGTTTAATTTCCACATATTTGTGATTTTCCCACTTTTCCTTCTGTTTTTGATTGCCAGTTTTATTGCATTGTGGTTAGAGAAGAGCTTTGGATAATTTCAATCTGTTTAAATTTGTTGAGACTTGTTTTATGACCTAACATATGGTCTATACTGGAGAATGTTTCAGTGCACTTGAGAAAAAATTTTATGCTGCTTTTCTAGAGTAGAAAGTTTCATGTAAGTCGGTTAACCTAATTGATGTAGTGTTATCCAAGTACTCTGTTTCCTTACTGACATTCTGTCTGGATGTTCTATCCATTACTGAAAGTGGGATATTGAAGTCTCCAAATATTGTAGGGGTGCCTATTTTCCCTTTGGTTTGTTAATGTTTACAGTATGTATTTTGGAATTCTATTTTTGGTGCATTTTTTAAATCTTCTTGATGAATTGATCATATTATCAGTAGATAATGTCCTTATCTGTCCCTTGTAAACTTTTATTCTTGTAAAATTTTTTTTTTTTTTTGCGGTACGCGGGCCTCTCATTGTCGTGGCCTCTCCCATTGTGGAGCACAGGCTCAGTGGCCATGGCTCATGGGCCCAGCCGCTCCGCAGCACATGGGATCTTCCCAGACCGGGGCACGAACCTGTGTCCCCTGCATCGGCAGGCGGACTCTCAACCACTGCGCCACCAGGGAAGCCCTAAAATTTTGTTTTTTAATTAATTAATTTTGGCTGCATTGGGTCTTTGTTGCTGCATGCGGGCTTTCTCTAGTTGCGGCAAGCGGGTGCTACTCTTCATTGTTGTGGTGTGCAGGCTTCTCATCCTGGTGGCTTCTCTTCTTGTGGAGCATGGGCTCTAGGTGCGTGGCTTCAGTAGTTGTGGCACGTAGGCTCTACAGCGCAGGCTCAGTAGTTGTGGCACATGGGATTAGTTACTCGGCTGCATGTGGGATCTTCCCAGACCAGGGCTCGAACCCGTGTCCCCTGCATTGGCAGGTGGACTCATAACCACTGCGCCACCAGGGAAGTCTTTGTCTGTTAAGTATGCCTGTGCTTCTTAAGTGAAAATTCATGTTAATGTCTCCTATGAATGGCCCATACTTTCTTTTTCTTTACATGCTTCATGGATTTTTGTCATGGAAACTTTGAATATTATATGTGGAAACTCTGAAAATTAGATTCCTTCATCCTTCTCAGGTTTTGTTTTATTGTTTGCTGTGGGTTGTAGTTGTTTGTTATTTAATTGACTTTTCTAAATATTATAAAATCTGTATTCCTTGTTGTGTGTAGTCTCTAAAGTCTCTGTTCCTTTAGTTTGTGGTCAGCTAATGTTTTGACAGAGATTTCCTTAAATAATATGGGGGAAGGAAGGAAAGAAGGAACAAAGGAAGAAGGAAAGGAAAGGAAAGGAGAGGAAAGGAAAGGAAAGGAAAAAAACTTTCCTAGTTTTGGGAGATTGACTCTATGTTGAGGTACTAAACACTTACCCAGGCTGTTTAAACTTTGCCTTAGCTTCACTTCTGGCTTGTGCTGAGCCTAAAGATCAAGAAGAGGTGAAAACTTCAGTGTAAGAGGAAGTAAAGTGCCCAAGTTAATATGCCTCAAAGATTTCCTACCATTTTTAAGTTGCCTTTTTCTTGATTCTATGTTTGCTGGGTTTCTGTAAACCTTTGACTTTTTCCAGAATTCTGCCAAAATTGATTCCAATAGTTTTTGTTTATTTTTTCTGTGTCAGTGAAGGGACAAGCCCTTGGGTGTACCTATTTTGTCATTTCACTGATGTTACCACCCTGTTTATTTACTATTAAACAGAAACTCAGAAAGGTATTCTAGAGATGATCAAATACATTTACAGATTTTTCCCCCGTGGGCAGAGTCTTGTTATAGATGCTGTTTAGAAGAGGAGACAGAGGTAGAAAATTAATTTACGTGGTACGATTTTATTTATTTTCTGTTCCTGTGTAAGAAAGGAACATTAGCGTCTCCATCTGTGTGTTTGTCTGTTTACCCTTTCAGCTGTATTTAAGTTTTTGCCTCATTATTTTGAAGTTCTGTTGTTATATACATACACATTTAAGAACGGTATACTTTGAGAATTTTCCCTTTGGTGTTATGTAATACTTATCATTATCCCTGGTAATATTCCTTGTTGTTAATTCTTAAATTAACTCTGCCTAGACTTAACTATAAACACTCCAGCTTGTTTGGGATAGAGTTTGCATGGTTTATCTTCTTCTACCCTTCTTCTTTTAACCTATGTATGTCTTTATATTGAAAGTGTTTTTTATTTTATTTTATATTTTGTAGATGGCATATAGTTGGGTCTTAATTTTTAATCCAGTTTGAAATTTTCTGTCTTTTAACTGGTGTGTATAGACCATGGACACTAATGTCATTATTGGTATGGTGATATCTACCATATTGCTAGCTATTTTCCATTTTTTCCATATATTTTTTCTTTATAGTGTACCTTCTCTTGGATGATTAAGACTTTTTACATTTTATTTTAGCTTCTCCATTGACCCAGTATTTATATATTTCAAAATTCTTCTGTGGTCATCTATATTTTTAATATATAGTTTAATTAATATGAATCTACCTTAAATCAGTAGTATACTGCTTTACTTGCTTAACCCAATTATGACAGTGTTTCCAATTCCTTCCTCTCATTCTATGGGCTATTACTGGCATATATTTTACTTTTCCACATGCTACAAACACAAAATATATTGCAATAATTTTGCTTTAGAGAGGGAATAATCTTTTAGAGCAAAAAAAATTTTTTTAATGATGTTTACCTTTATTTATTCCATATCTGTATTCTTATCACATCCCCAGTACTCATCTGAGCCTAGAACTTATTCCTACCCTTCGTCCAGGTGGTGTAACATTTTCTTCACCTTTTTCCTTCCTGTAACTGCAATGCATTTTCATCAGTGCCTAAATGTGACTATATTTTTGCCATCTATCCACAAATTAAGGCTTTAGTTCTATAGAGAAAGTAGGACATGTGGTCCAGGTAGAGTTTTCTGCTTCTTCCACAATGCTTCCATTTAACTTTTTCCAGTTCTGCATAATGAGGAGACATTTTTTGAACTCTCCTGATATTTTTAGTGAGCAACTGGTGGAGCACATTAAAAAAAAAAAAAGCCCATAGAAGGTTGTAGACTTTCATTATTTTTATGGTCCCTGGGGTTTGCCATCTCTCAGCAGTGCACACTAAGCTGGCCTTCACCAGTTCACCTATCACACCCTAGCTTAACATTCCTTATCCATGTCCAGATGTGCCTTGCCCAAGTAAGCACATCCTCACACTTTGTCTCTATTTTAAGGAACCTATCTCTTTTTAGATTATAGCATCAGTTTCCCTGTAATTTTAGCACTTCAGTGGGTTCATAAAAAGTCACGAACTTGATGTTTTATAGTTAGCAGTAGCCTTCTTTCAAGCTATGCCCCAGAATGACACCAAAATACTATTTTTAAAGCAAAAGTTACTCAAATAGTTTTTACTAACAAATCTCCTTATACTCTACCATTGACTATTCCATGTTTTGACCTCCTTTGTGACCTCCATCAAAACAGATATGGACATTTTATTTTTATATGTTTATATGTTTGTCTCCACTGTATGTCCATCAGTATTAAGAAACACAAGTTCTATGGTCCCTTAGCACCTGGAAAAGCAACTGAAATATAGTAGAAACTTAAATGTTTATTGACTGAATAAACAAACTAGAATTGTAATAAATACTTGGTGGCACAATGTATATGTATGTTAAAACATCATGAGGTACACCTTAAAAAAGTGTACCGTTAAGTAGATTTTAGTATATCAATAGAGTTGTGCAACTATGGCCATGTCTAATTTTAGAACATTTTCAACACCCCAGTAGTTTCTCATTTCCTTCTCTTCCAGACTCTGCAAACCCTAAATCTACTTTCTGTCTCTATGGATTTACCCATTCTGGAAATTTTATATAATGGAATCATACAATATGTGGCCTTTTGTGACTGACTTCTTTCAATCATCATGTTTTCAAGATTTGTCCATGTTGTAGCATATATCAGTGCTTCATCTTTTTATTGCCAAATAATATTCTATGGTATGGACATACCACTTTCATTTAAAAAAAAAAAAACTTGGTGGCAGAGAACTCAAAATTGTAAACTCTGAAAAAATCTTGGAGCACAGATTTTCTGTCTGGTTAATTAGGAAAGATGTGATAGCCAAAATTTCAGAGTAGGTGATTAAGATAGAACTTGGAAACATTAACAATTATATATAAATATAGGGCTGAATTGATGCTTATCACTTCTATCACATTTTTTATCCTTTTGTGAATAATCATTCTTAGTGAAAATTTTGTTGTGGATTCCAAGAGAGAGTGAGAATATTAGAATAATTTATTGCAAACTAAATTAATACAATAGAAGTAGGGAAAATAGCACAGGTAGAAAGCAGCAAGCACTGGCTGGTGATTCAAAGATATACTCAAACATTATTGTTTTAATTACCATCTACTGATTGTGACATTGATGCTTTAATACATCAATCAGTTTCCCAATAGTTTATTACTGGTGTCTTTTATGAATCAGCTGTTGCCACAATATCCTATGTATCAACAATGAAACAAATCTCAAAATCTCAATAACTAACAAAACAAATATTTACTTTCATGCTCGAGGGATTCCAGGTTGACGGTGGTTCAACTAACCTGAGCTGGATTGACTGGGTGAGTATGGACACCAGGAGTCCAACTAAATTCAAATCTGTTCCACATTTCTTCATTCCACAGTCTAGGCTGAGGGGGTGGTGTTTACCTAGGGTATGTTCTTCTAAAGGCAGGTTACAAGTGTCAGAAAGCAAAACAAATCCTCAAACTAAGATAAAGTTACTTGTATCAAATATTCTAATATTCCATTGGCTGAAAAAGTCACATGGCCAAGCAAAAGACCAATAGGATAGAGAAATAAATGCTGTCTCCTTTGTCAGGATAAATAATTTTCTAACAGGAAGAATAAAGAATTTGGAATAATAATCTAATCTCCCACTGTTCTTTTACAAGCTTTTCTTCACACTTTTCATTCCAACATTATCCTTAGTTCACATACAATTTATTGAATTTAGTTTATGAGGCCAAAGTAAATAGATTTATAGATAAACTAAATTTTTACATGGGATAGATCTCTACATAATGGCAGGAGAGCAGTAGATCCTACAAACTCATTTATTCTACTTCTACTTTTATTTATTTATTTTTGGGAGTACACAAAACCATCTGAGCCACTTGGTTTTGCCAAGTAAATCCAGAATTAAGCAATAGTCAAAGTATAATAAGTATATCATTTGAAAATTGCTTATAAACTACAGGGTAAAAGGGGCTCTGTTGTATATTTTAAAAATAGCCCCAGCTTCTCCATTGTTTCAGAAGTTCCTGCAAATAATATAGTTTCCTCTCTTCCTTTCTAATCACATCAATTTTTTTTTTTTTACCATGAAGGCCCAGTTAGCTTTCTAATAAAAGTCCCAGCAAAATTCTACTCCTACTCCAAATGTAACATATAATTTCTGATCTCTCCACTGTTGCCTCAGTTTGAGACTATCCTTCAACCCTAAACTTTTTTTATTTTTTAAAAACCATTTTATTATCTTTTTTTTCAAATTTATTAAGGTATAAATGACAAACAAAATTGTAAGATATTTAAAGTATATGAAGTGTTGATTTCATATACATACACATTGTGAAAGTATTATTCCCTTAATTAACATATCCATCACTTCATATATTTACCTTTTTTTGAGGGGGGAGGGGGCATGAGAACATTTAAGTTCTACTCTCTTGGCAAATTTTATTTATTTACTTATTTATTTATTTAGGCATGCCCCACATCTTGTGGAATCTTAGTTCCCCCATCAATGATTTAACCCCAGCCCTCGGCAGTGAGAGCATGGAGTCTTAACCACTGGACCACCAGGGAATTCCCCTTGGCAAATTTTAATTACTCAATACAGTGTTATTGATTATTCCTCTCAATTGATCCTTCCTCAGTGATAATATCTTGAATGGTCTCTCTGCCCTTCTCTGATCAGTATCTTAGATATTTGCTCCACTCCATCTCTTCTCTGTACTGTGCATAGAGTTAGAAGAAAGCTCTTCAGAATGAATACTCTCATTTCCTATTGGAATGGGTATATCAGCACTGTTCGTGTTACGAGTAGCAGTTTGATTCAAACTAGTTCCAATAATAAAAGTAGTTTATAATCTCACATAACTAAAGATCTCAATAGCATGTCAGTTTTCACACATAATTTGAATCCTGGGTTCACAGTAGCACCAAGGTCCCTGGTCCACCTGTCTGAAAATATCTTGACTACCCTCCTCTTTAATTTGCTTCATCTCCTGTTTGTCTGCTTCCTTGCCAAGGTTATGGTTAAACAAATGACTCTCAGAATTCCAGGATAAAGTCCATATAGCATACTGCCCAGAGGAAAAGAAAAACTCTTGGCCTAGTGTTCCAAACAAGTGTATGTAGATTTTCTTTAATTAGATCAGTTTAGAGGCAAATGCCCATTCTCTGAACCAATCATTATGGTCAAGAAGATAGAATGGAACAACATATTTAGATTAGGTTTTGGGTCCCAACCCTGGAACTATGAAGTCAGTTTACCAAAAACTAAATGGATTCTCAAATGGAAATTAGAAGATATTGAGAACAATTGATTTTAAAAAAATGTATCCTGATTTGGTAACAACTGTGTACAAACACAGTGAACAAAACTGCTCTTTTCTAACAAGAATTCAGGGGAAAGACCTAATTGGGACTTGCTTAGCAGCTTTTAGCTAAACGTTAGAAGTACACATTCTGATTTCTTGACTAGTATCTCCAAATATATGTTCTACTCAGCCCCAGTTCTTCAAGAAATATATAGTTACTCTATGAAAAAATGAGAAAAGTTGTTTGATGTTTAAATATTAGGATATTCACTTAATAAAACTAAATGAGTCCTTGTAAATCTCCCTAAAATCAGTATAAAATTAATACTAATTTTAAATAATTACTGAAATAATATTTTACATAGCATAGCCCACAATATTTAATTAAGGAAGCCTTTTTCTAGAATGATATCACTAGATTAATTTCTGAGAAAAATACCTAGATTGTTGCGTTTCTAAACCCATGTGCTAGCTTGGCTAGGTAAGCCAGCTGAGCGCTTTTCTCTCCCCTTTCTGACTTCTTTCGCCCAGGAAGCAGCCCAGTGCACACTCCCTAGATACCTCCACAAACTGCACTCTGAATAACGGACCATGCATTTATCATTTTGCTGATACTGAATACATTTGATTTTTCTAATCATGATTAATTACGTCAGGGAGTCCTTCATGTGCACAAACTTCAATTTACCCTCCTCACTGAAATTATTGAATTTGCATCCAAGATCAAGGTGCCAGCATTTGTTTTTAGTGAGACCTCTCTTCCCGGCTTACAGAGGGCTGACTTCTCACTGTGTTCTCACTTGGCTTTCCTCTGCGTGGAGATAGAGAGAGAGGAAGAAAGAGAGAGAGAGAGAGAGAGAGACAAGAGAGAAAGATCTCTGATGTCTCTTCCTCTTCTTATGATGACACCAGTCCTTTCAGGTTAAGGTCCCACCGGTATGACCTCACTTAACCTTTATTACCTCCTTATAGGTCTTATCTCCAAGTACAATCACAATGAGGATTTGGGCTTCAACACATGAAATTTGGGAGGGCACAACTCAATAACAAATTATACATGAGAGCCAAAATAGCATGGCTAAAGTAAGATCATTCAATTTCCCAAGCATAATGCATGTCTGCAAAATAATAATTGATACAGGTTTTTTCTTCTTATTCCTCTAATAGCTATAGGGTATATTGACTAGGTTGGTGACACTGAGAAACACTATCTATATTTCACCCAGCATGAAGAGAAGGGGAAGGGACCAGAACATTACTTCCCTTTAAGAGTTTTATCCAGAATTTCATATATTAGTTTTGCTTATGTTCCATTGGCCAAGACTGCTTTATTTAAAAGTTGGAAGAAGCATTTCCTACTAAACAATCTCACATAAAAATTAGAGCCCAAAATCAAAAATATTTAAGAAGAAAAAAGAATTCCTGTCTTCCTGGTTAAATGACAGTGAACTACAAGAGCCTCCAAACTTTCCATTATGAATATCTATGAAGACACAGAATTATAGGGTCATCATTTAAGAACTCTATAAACTATGTGGAAAAAAATGTCATAAGCTAATATTCAAATTGACCTTCTACCAACTGGACCATTATTGGGAAAGAAGATTCAGACTCTAGCACACAGTAACACGTGCTGTACTTTCTACTGGGAAATTATGTCCTAATAGTGTAGATCCTGCTCTGGCAGAGATTCAGGCACTAGGCCAGAACCAAGTAATAAGTGCTAAGGGGAAAAATGGAGCAAGAAGGGAAGATTGATGTGTGTGTGTGTGTGTGTGTGTGTGTGAGATTTACTATTTCTGCTTTCCAGTCGCAAAATGTCATTGCCATCTTTGTCACTTCTATTTGTCCTTAACATTTTATGCCTATTTAAAGTCTCTTTATTTACATTTTAGTGTAGTTTCAGGAGAGTGGAAGTAAACATATGTGTTCAATCCTACAGGTTGAAACCAATTTGTATTACAGTTGGATAAATTATTTATATAAAGAAAATAATTGTACTTATCACTAGAAAGTGAATATTACATGACTGCCAAATTTTGCATTGACCATTTGTTTTCAGCTCCTTCTCTGTCAAATCAAAATACAAAATACAGGTATGCACAAGAATAAACTTAAACGGGGGATCTAAACAATAATGGTTCAAAAAAATGGGGACTCCAATGTATGTAAGAGAAGCCATGTAATATCTGTTCTGATTCACTCTTTCTAGCAACACTAGAAACAAAGTAACTTATAGCAGAGCTTAGGAATTTGCATATTGAATAAACAAAAATATTATTGAAGAAAGCAGTAGAATCATGTTAAAAATCTATTTGCGTGGACTACCAATTACTATATGAGAAAATAAATGCTCGTGAGTGGAAGTACATGAAAGTAAATGTGGGTTACTTGGGTTCTTGCAAATTTTAGGCAACCTACACATTAAGAAACAGAAAATGTGTTTTTGAGGAGACTGCAAGGAACACGTCAGTGATTGAAATGAGCTTCATTGGACAGATTGAAATGGGCATGTACTTTGTTCTAAGTGATCGTTTCTATGTATTAATAAAAAATACTTTTTTTGTAATTTTACTGGAATAATATAATTACAGCTGGAATGTTAGGTTTCTAAACAAAAAAAAAACCAAAAAATGTTGCTTTTAGGGAAAAAAATGAATGTGAGCATTTAGTTTTTCCACATCAAAACTGGTGAGGTTAAAGGAATCACTGCTATTTATAAAACAGAGAACGTCTGTTTTGGTCTACCCTTCTTGTAGATCAGTTGATTGTCAGATTATCTGCTTGACTTTAGCCACATCCTCAACAGAATCAGCAGAAACTTTGTTCTGCAAAGGGAGTTGTAAGACAAATAAAAGTCAGTTTCCATATCCATTTTCTCAACATGGATACAATTTATGTTTTTCCTTTTGCTTAGCAAGCAGTTGTGCTATGAATTCTATCTTGAGAATTTTGGTGGTAATGAAACATTGCTGTAATTTAAAATGAGCCGAGCGTGTATAAAAATGAGAAGAAATCTGTCTTTCTTGGCTCACTGAGACATTTTTTTTAAATCCAGTTGAAATATGTATGACTTCCCTGAGCTCTGGCATAATTCATCATTTAAAAAAGTCAATATAGAAGATTTTATTTTCAATTAGTGAACATTTATCTGCCAAAGAGCTAGACATTCTTGATTTCTCTATTACGTTTTAGAATATTTTACGATATAAGAATATGCAACCGTCTGTCTTTATATAACTATACATTAAATAAATTGTCAACTAATATCCTGACATACAGATTTTTAGATCATTATATCAGGCAAATAGTAGATGCTCAGTAAATGCTGTTTTATTTTTATTGCTCAAGGTTTTTTCCAGTCATACTCCACATGAAGTATCTGATAAGAAAATATGAACTGTTTCCATTTTTAAATTAATATTTATATATCTTAAAAGGATATAGAGAAATATTGCCTGAATGAAAATAACATCACAAAAAGCAAATTGCTTCCTAACTATGTGTTGCAATTCATCCAGCAATATATTGATCTCAAAAAGAAAGTGTGGGAAATGGTAGTCAATAACATAAAGCTATAAAAACTTTCCAGAGAAAACAATATGAAGAAAATCTAAATTTTTAAATTTGTTTTATCTGATTATTTTATATAGATAATAGACCATTCTTATAACACTAATAACTTTAATCAAAAGTTTCACCAGAGATTACACGAAAGCAATTATTAGCGACATGTTCCATCAACATTCTCCTAAATATTTTGTAGTTTTAACATAGGCATAAAGCTCTTATTCTATCGATATATAAGAATAAAGATAAAATAATAAAAACAAAACTGTAGAGGAAATGTATATAATAAATCTGAAAACAAACACTAGATCATAAACGTATGGGGTTTATTTCTTCAAGGGCAGCTTTCATAGGAAGATTTCAAAAGTTCATAAAGCTTTTAGAGGTTCTGAGGCAGTGTTTTCAACAAAATGTTTGTTCAAAGAGAATTAATGCCACTGGTCATTTCATAATGCCCTGACCTGTCCAGAAGACTGTGTAATAGCTCACTGTAGAAGCTGTCAAAATATGATGAAATACTGTATATTCCACCAAGTCAAGAATCACACCAGCCCTTCTCTATTATGTACACAGCATGACAAAGATGCGTAATAGCCACAGAAGAAGCAAGAATGTGGGAAAAGTGAGCACACGCATACTGGTGGTTAGAATTTAAATCCATAAAGTTTTTTGAAAGGTACTTTTGCAGTACCTAACAGATTTTAAAACTTTGTACATTTGAGAGGGGAATTTGACATCTAGAAATCTAAACCCCAGAAATACAAGTTCACAAATATTCTAAAGAATGTTCATTGCCGATTTGTTTTTAAACGCTAAATACTGCAAATGGCCCAACTGTTGATTAAGAGATGTATAGTTACATAATATATGGTATATCCATACTGTGGGAGGCTATTGAGCCATTAAGAAAAATGAAGTAGGCCTGCATGCACAGACATGGAAATATCACCAAAACTTAGTGATTGAAATATGAGTTGCCAAAAGGTGCATATACCGTGATCTCACGTAGGTCAAAAAAAAAAGAGCTATGTACGTTGTCTGATTACATGTAAATGTATATAAATGCACAGCAAAAGAATATATACCAAGCTCTTGAGTGGTAACATTAAGGATGAAAGCAGGCCTGGGGAGAGGAAGAAAAGACTTGCACAATTTGCTCTTTATATTTGTGCACTTTAAATCTTTTGTAGAAAGAATATATTTATTTATTAGTTGTATAATAAGCAAGGACTATATTTTAAAGCCAAATATGAATAATATTTGGAGTTTCCCTTGTTTTTATAGTATTGACATAAACAATAAGAAGCTACCATTTAACAGAAGGCTGAATCTCTACTAGCTAATTCCTTTCCCATTGGATAATTAAAAATAATTTATTTTCTCTAGGTATTTCTACCTTTCTGCCTGCTACTTATCCATTTAACTCAAATTAAGAACAGCCAATATATATACATCACTTTTAAGAGTTAGAATCCTCATACACAGCCTCAAAGATTTTATAATTACCTTCACTACTCCCTTTAATAATATATTCACCAGCAGTCAGATAATTTTTTAATTTATTTAATACAGATCATTTAGGAAAACATTCATACTAAAGGAATTATCCAAAACTGGTTATTTTTCTTTTACCTACAAACCACGTTGAACAGGCACAGTGTGAAAAATGTAGTTGTCACTGCCTGACTGAGGCATTACACTCCTGACCACTTCATTTCAGTATCTAAAATCCGGGAATATTTTCTTCCCATTATGATCTAATGTAGCTTAAGCCCTGTCATTACATACACAGTAAAGATGGAAAAATAATATTCTTGTCCAAACCACATTAATTCGTTTTAAAACCAAAATCGATGGTGTCACGTGAGGCATCTTGAAATTAATTTCCTAGGTTGCATTTGAATTGTACTGGAAGATGCACTCTGCCTTTGGCTCCATTAGAACAATATTCTGTTCAGCTCCCGTTTTATTACTGATATCTATATACGATACTTAAAAAGAAATGGAAAGGCAAATTTACCAATAAGAAGCAACAAAAAGATGCTTATGGCAAGGAGGTTGATTAAGTTTGCATCCATATCATGCCACTTTGTTCTTTTGTTTTATTATTAAATGCCCTATTTAATCCATAGTCTCAGAAAAGTCTTTAAACCATTTTGTGACCATGCATAAGACGTTTCTAAGATAGAATAATTTGAATGAGATGTTCTGGACAATAGGCTGAATCCCTACTAGCTAATTCCCACTGGAGAACTGAAAATAGCTTGTTTTCTCTAGGTAATTCTGCCTGCTAATTACCCATTCAATTCAACTTAAGAGCAGTCAAGCCCTATATAAAAAAGGGTCACTCAAAGTGACTTGTTTCTCTAGAATGGTAGTAAAAACTACTCTTCCTTAACATATAAGATTAGAATTTCCTTCAGACACACATTTGGTCAGAGTCAATATATAATTATAGGACACATGGGAAAATCACATCTTAAAGTATCTGATAAAATGTAATATTCATTACTATATGGTCAAAGTAAAATTTTAATAATTAAGAGGTGCTTGTTACTAACAACCATCTCAGCCATGTGTTGAATATTTATTTTGTGTTATGTGCCAGTGCTTCTTCCATCTTTACTTTTGTACTTTTCTTGTCCATAATTACCTAAGAAATGCTTTTAAATCAAGTGCTTAGCAACTCTCCAGACAGATTTAAACCATATGTACTTCCTGGAATTTGAAGCAATATTCAAGAATTTAGAGGAAGGGCCAAAGTCCTACAGATAATCCTGTGACTCCGGACCATCTCATTTTTCTTTTGTTTTCTTCCTCATCTGTAAAATAATAGGGAGAACTTGACATTATCTAAGATTGCACTTAACTCTAACAATATATGTTTCTAATTTCCTTTCCTCTTTATATCCTTTCAGACTTCCACAGAGTAGACAATATGTCAATCCAAGGAATATTTATTCAAACCAAGTGGTTGTGTATGTTGTATATGTGATAACTCAGAGCCTTTGGCAAGATTTTAGACAAATTCCCATTATTTGTCCAACAATTATCATCTTGTAAATATTAGAAATATCATGATCACCAATTAGTATAAAAATATGTGATTATGGTTATTCAAGGTTAGAGAATATCCTGTATACTCTGTTTCTTCATGTTACTTAAGGGTAATTTATAAATTGTGGGCCCTTAATAGATAAGCCAAGAAACAATTTCATAGATATTTTTATAATAAAAATCTGAAAATCAATAGCCATTGCCTCCAAATTTTGTAATATAGGGACTACTTTGTCTTTCCTATCAGTAACTGGGATAAGCCAATGCAATCTAAGACTAGAAAACAGGTCTCAATAGAAAAAAAACTATGCATGTGATCAGGGCAGTCATACCCTTTCCCACAGCTTGACCAAATTTTAGGCCGGCTTCTTCCTGTCTCTACGCCCCTGACCTCCTTTTCCTTAGAGTTTTACTTTAAAAAACTTGTCAGTGCAATCTCTTTCTCTGCTTCTTTGAAATGTATGTAAATCTTCTCCAAGCTTCTTGCCAGTTTACAACCCAGGAATGTTTTTCTTAAGGTTCAGAGTCATCCTTTTTATTATTATTATTATTATTATTAAAGTACAGTTGATTTATAATATGTTTCAGGTGTACAACATAGTGATTCAATATTTTTGTAGATTATCCTCTGTTTAAATTTATTACAGAATAATGGTTATATTCCCCTGCACTGTACAATACATCCTTGTTGCTTATTTATTTCATACATAGTAGTTTGTACCTCTTAATCCCCTACCCTTATTATGCCCCTCCTTTCTTCCCTCTCCCCACTGTAACCACTAGTTTGTTTTCTATATCTGTGAGTCTGTTTGTGTTTTGTTATATTTATTCATTTGTTTTATTTTTTAGATTTCACATATGTGACAACACAGAGTATTTGTCTTTCTCAGTCTGACTTATTTCACTAAGCATAATACCCTCTAAGTCCATCCACATTGTCGCAAATGGCAGAATTTCTTTTTCTTTCATGGATGAGTAATATTTCATTGTGTGTGTGTGTGTGTGTGTGTGTGTGTGTGTGTATATATAACATCCTCTTTATCCACTCATCTGTTGATGGACATTTAGGTTGCTTCCGTATCTTGCCTATTGTAAATAATGAGATATCACCTCACACCTATCAGAATGGCTATCATAAAAAAGTCTACAAATAACAAGTGTTGGTGAGGATGTGGAGAAAAGGGAACCCTCTTGCACTGTTGGTGGGAATGTAAATTTGTGCAGCCACTATGGAAAACAGTATGGAGGTTCCTCAAAAAACTGAAAGTAGAACTACCATTTGATCCAGCAATTCCACTCCTGGATATATAACCAAAGAAAAGGAAAACACTAATTTGAAAGGATACGTGCACCCCAGTGTTCTGAGAGCAATCATTTGAAATGTAAACATGGAGGAAGACAGCACCCCTATCACTCAGTTTCTGTGGAAGGTTGTAGCCTAACTTCTGTGAGTACCTTACTCCAATTTGTAAAACTACTTCCTGTCATGAGGATACAAGAAAGTTTACTTTTCCTTTGAGTAAAGTGAATTAGCAAACACAGATGGCCGAGGATCACCCCTCCACTCCAGCTCTTAAAATCTCTCCAGACTTTTGTTTCAGGAAGTCCAGTTCAGTCTCTCTTGCCTGTTTAACTTTGGTGCAATTTTTGCTTTGATGCATGAAAACCATAGTGAGTTAAGGAAAAATGTATCAAATTTGTTCAATTTGGGTACTTATAAAAAAACTCCAAAAAATCATAATCATAATTTTGAGGATGCATTGTAACCTATTTCAATCATGTCCTTATAAAGTTGTTCAGGTAGGCTTACCTTAAAACAAATATTTTAAATAATTTTGAATTAACATCTGTTGGAGACAAATTTCACATTGCAGTTAAATTATTTTTCTTTATATCGACATCTCAGGCGTTAGAATTAATACAATTCTGAGCTTATATTCTGTTGATTTAGGATGCACAGTAAATGGTTTCTTGCTTGTAAGAACTTGTATTTTAATAGAAAGGACAAATATTGATTTAGAGAGAATTACTAAAAGCCCATACGAGAAAAGTGAGACAAGACTGAAGGTGAAGCTGAATGTTGCTTACATGCAGGCTTGGTGCATTATGTATATAACAAAGAATAGGAGAATGTGTCCATAAAATAGCGAAAGAACATTAATAGAAAATTCATAATACATGATCTTAAGTACAATTCAATAAATGTAATGCTCTTTAGTGCTTTTTTCACCTCAGATTACTTGTTCTTTAAACAATGGTTAGAATTATCTTTTAACAGCTAAAGATGAAAGAAGCTACCATGCAAAAGAGAAAAGATTGAAAGAACAAGGAAACAGACAATAGCACTTCAGATGAGGAGTGATGTGATTGGAGTGTTCTTATATATTATCGAGGAGACAAACAAGAATGAAGAATAAAAGGACACTGTGGATTTCTTTTTAAATTTGTTTTTAAAATCTCACATGGTTTCACCTCCATGTATATCATAGAACTAGCAGGCATCTTTTTATCTCTTACCTTCTCAGGTCTCTTTACAACTTTTCTTTTACTTTAAAAGAGAGAGACAGAGCTTCCCTGGTGGCGCAGTGGTTGAGAATCCGCCTGCCGATGCAGCCGACACGGGTTCGTGCCCGGATCCACGAGGATCCCACATGCCGCGGAGCAGCTGGGCCCGTGAGCCATGGCCGCCGAGCCTGTGCGTCCGGAGCCTGTGCTCCGCAACAAAAAGAGAGAGAGAGAGATAGTTAACAAAAAACATATTTATTATTCTAGATCAAAGTATATTTACACAACATCAAAAGTTAGCATGAATTAAATGGTTGTTTAGGTATCACATAAATTTCACCTGAGATATAGGCTCATTAAAACAATTAAGAAACTTGTCACCTATTCATTATGTCACTCTTTAATTCATGTCTAGTTGTTCCAACTCTTTTTGAATTGATGTACGAGTTCCATTGTCCACTTGAAAACTGAAAAAAAAAAAAATCAACAAAGCAGAAAGTGATCATGGTAACTAGACAAATGAAGCAGAATTCATAAAAATTAACTAGCTCTGGCACTAAGCAAAATTATGAATAACTTGCTTCTGTTTTAGCACACTACCATGGGCAGCTTTTATCATTATTTAGGATAATCAGATTGTGTTTGTATAAATGCTTTAGCCAAATAAGCTACCAATAGAATTTCTTTCCATAAGTGATTGGTCTGTGGGAATCTGTGGAACTGGGGTTTAAAACAACAACAAAACATGTCTGAAGAATTAATTTGACAAATATTTTCTTATAATTTTTTTTGTGCATCCCATACTGTTTTACATTTGGTGCAATCTAATAAATAAAAAAATCGTAGTCTCAACACCTGAAGAAAATTTAAGAGTAATTTTGTCCAACAACTTCTCCGCACTTAAGCCTACTCTAGCATTGATGATTTTCCTGCCTTGGCTCAATTCCTAAAAATGTATCACTTACCAAAAACAGTCTCACCGTCTGAGACAGCCAGTGATGCTTAAAGAAGTCATGTTTAGCTGCCCCTTAATATATCTGATTGTCATTTATGCTTACTGGTTTAATTCTACCCACAGAAACCAAACATAGAACACATCAAATTCCTATTTTATTTAACAGCTGTCTAAACACTTAGAGACCTTTATATGATGACCAAGTAACAATTACAAGAGATAAATTATATACCATTTAAAATGTATGCTTCCTTTTCTTGGATATTTTTGGGTTTTAATAATCTAATCATTCTTAAAACAAGTGTGACCCAAAACCGCTGGGTCCCAGAGAGGAGCCTGTGAGATCAAAGCTATTTTTATAACAATACTAAAATATCTTTTCTCCTTTTGTACCGATGGTGCAGAAACAATGGTGGATAATACTGCTAACACCTAAGCGGTGTTAGCTTAGGTGAATCGAGACAGTGGCACCAAACTTACCAGTAGTCATTGATTTATTCATCGTCATACATTCTCTGTTAAAAAAAAAACAACCTAAATTGGAAAAGAATTTGAAAAAGAATAGATACATGTATATGTATAAATGAATCACTTTGTTGTACATCTGAAAGTAACACAGCATTATTAATCACTTATACTCCAATATAAAGTAAAAAGTTAAAAATAATCCACTTCACTTAAAAATAATCTTAATGAAGAAGATTCACAGTGTTGCCATACCGCAACTCTTGTGAATGTGTCTTTTTTCATAATCTGTGTGATAAAATGGGAAGCATGCATAAAATGCTTTGGAAGCACTTGGCAATTGCTTGACTTGCAGGTGGAACTAGCCACTTTCTTGATTCAACACCATTTTTACTTGAATGAACAACTGACAGACAAAAGATGATTATTTGGAATTGGGTATTTGCCCAATTTTCTCAAAACTGATGAAGTGAAGCTGTTCAAAAATACGTGATATTTGTTTAGCCTTCAATTGAAAATTAAAAACTTGTATCTGCTACCATGAACTTGTTATCCTCCCAATACTTAATGATGTTTCTGGAAAGGCCAGTATGGGATAACACAGTGAACCAATATTTTCCAAATGACCAGTGGCTGATGACGCAAAATTATACCTGAGAAAAAGATTCACCAAAGTGCAAAATAGACAAATGAATCATAACGTAACTGTGTATGACAATTTCATTGATATGGGATCAGATCTCACACTGTACCTAACTTTTAAGAAACTACTCCTTGTTGATTTTTGGTGGAGCATCAAAAGGGAGACTATCCACAATTACCTGCAAATACTCCTTCCATTTTCCTACTTCATATCTATGTGAGACTGTATTTGCTTTACAAATGTTAACAAAAGTAACATACCACAAAAGCTTAAATTCAGAAGAAGACATAAAAATCCAGCTATCTCCTGTTCAGACAGACTTTAAGGACAAGATTTGCAAAATGAAAAAAAATGCCACTCTTCCACAATTTTTTTGTTCGTTCATTTTGGAAAATAAATTTATCACAAAAATGTTATTTACATAACACATAATGGACTTGTTTTTGTTATTTTTAAATGAATAGATAAATGTTTTAAATTTTTTGTTTTAATTTCTAATGTGGTAAATATTGAATGACATAACCTATGCAAACTAAATCCCTTTGAGGTTCTTGGTAATTTTTAAGAGCAGCTAGATGTCCTGCCACCAAAATGTTCGAGAGCCATTGATCTAAGCTCACTTACTCTTTCCATGTTTATCTCTTGTTGCAAACTTCCATCATACTACCTATTCAGCTACAATTAAGTTATATTAGTTCCTTGAAATTGCCGTGCTCTTTCATTATCTGGCCTTTTCTTTTGCTCTGTAGTACTATCATTCTTTTATTTTTGCCTGTTTTCTCTTTTGCTTCAGATTCTAACTTTAACATTACCTTTTTCCAGAAGCCTGTTCTCTTCTCTCTTATGACCGCCTCCTCTATTTCACTTATAAGAGCACTTATCCTACTGTATTTAATTACATGTTACATTGGCTGTCTCCATGCTAAATGTCTCACTGTTTATGCCTAAATCCCTAGAGTTTAAGAATAACTAACATTCATTGAGCCCTTTGCCCAGGCACTGCTTGACATTTTACATATAGTATTTCATTTACTTCTGACATCAAGCTTATTAGACAAATATCCATATTCTCCTTTATTAAGGATAAATTAGCAGAGAAGTTAATAATAAGTAGTTCAAATCACATTGTCAGCAAATATCAAAGCTGAGACTCAAACTGCATTTGCTCACCCATTATAATAAACTCTCCTCAGTATCTGGCACTTAGTGAGCATTCAACAAACATTTGTTGCACAGATTTTCTATCAAAGATATTTTCTGTCCTTTGATTAATTTCCTGGATAGCACAATATTATATATTTGCTTACAAAGTCATTATTTAAATAAATATTTTTGCTATTAAATAAGAAAAATGAAACCCATGGACTAATAAAATTTTAAATATTTATATAAGTACTTTATTTCTTGGAATCAGTAAAATATTATTTAGCTTTAAGACTGACAAGAAAAAATAGAAATTATTGTACTATTGAAGAAGTCTTCCTGGGGTGGTATCTAGAAAAAAATATTCATAAACATACTCAATTTTATTGTCCTCAGAGTCACCTAATACTACAAGTAGAACTGTGAAACACCTCATAAATTCCTTTTATTCTCATTCTAAAGAACAGTTTTCAAATAAATGAGTGTAAAGTCCACTGACCATAAACTATGCTCAAGAATAATTAATTTGAAAATTTGGTATGCTATTATAGAAGGAATAAAATTGCCAGGTTTAAATAAAATAGTTACCCATTTGATATCCCTTGATTCAGCCTTATTTGGTAGTCCAAACATTATTTAACATTTCAAATTGAGACTGAAAACTAACCATAGACAGATGTACATTCTTTTCCATACTCCCTGGTGTCAGTTCATTTTGCCAGAGCATCTATTACATTTTCAGCATCACCATGATCTGGAGATGAAAGGGATGAAATTTAAGTTATATAAAAGTAACCAAATCTAAAGGCAATTTATAGGACAATGAAAAATTTGTGATCTGGATATGAAGACAATACTGAATTGCAGACACGTCCTGGAGTAGAGAAACTGGGATTCTACGTAGAACTGATAGTCAATGGACCACTTGGACCAAAGTCATATTAAATGAAACGTGTTAAGTAAATATTCTTGTGGAACACCATTCAACTCCACATTTGCATGTGGACACATATAGAATAATGAGGCTTTAAAAATAACCTAAAGAATCTCCCTTTAGTTCTTGCATACTTTATATTGTGACAACTCTTAAAATGTATATAGAAGAAAGAATGTAAGGTGTGGAAGACAGAAAAGCCAATAAAGTGTGTGTTAATTAATTAGTTATCTCTGTAGAAAACTAAGGCTCGGTCTCACTGGGGAAACTATGAGGAAACTACATAGAACACAACTCAGAATTGACCCTTCTTCCCTGGGGATAAAAAGGCTGGCTGAACTATATACCAACTCTTGTTCCATATTTGTTCAGGAATGACCCAGGGGGCTTTAACTACCTTGAATCTCAGGTTGCAGCAGTGCAATGCCAAGCAGCCTTCTGCAGCTAATGAAAAGCCACAAGGCAGCAAGGCATAGAGGCTGCACTATGTACATTTAATATGGCACTCAGACCAGGTGAATGAACAGTATACCGTAGCTGTGCTGAATTCAGGTGGGACAATGAAATTTAGCGTGGTGCATCCAAGCACGGATCATCAGTTTTATCATTTGAATCTTCTTGCATCTTATATTCACTTCACTCTATTGCTGACTCTTCTAAGTGGTACTGTTTGCAACCCCTAAAAATAAGATTTGTTGGGCTTCCCTGGTGGTGCAGTGGTTGAGAGTCCGCCTGCCGATGCAGGGGACACGGGTTCGTGCCCCGGTCCGGGAAGATCCCACATGCCGTGGAGCGGCTGGGCCCGTGAGCCATGGCCGCTGAGCCTGCGTGTCCGGAGCCTGTGCCTCGCAACGGGAGAGGCCAAAACAGTGAGAGGCCCACGTACTGCAATAAATAAATAAATAAATAAAATAAGATTTGTTTACAATAGAGTTAAGAAAACAAGCTATAGTTCCTATTTGCTGCTAGTACAGAGGTTATAATTGATATTCATCATCTTTTTCATCTACCCACTCTAGATTTCCTTCACTCTTGGCCAGCATGTCAGCTGGAGTAAGTTGCTTATCTGGTTGGTTCACCATACTTTGGGCATCAGAGTCCTTGGTGCCCTTTGCCTTGTCAGGTTAGGTTTCAGCAATTGTCCATGCACTATTGTCAAAAGTCATTAAAGTTCCAAGAGATGCCCAGTGGAACTCTTACAATGTACCCTGATGGAGGCACCCCATCTGGTGACCAGGACCTGCAATCCAGGAGAGCCTAGGGTTGCATGGGCACGAAGTTCAAATCTGCAAAGTCACTGAGAGTGATGATGATAGGAGCCAATCCTACTTCCACAACTTGGTTTGGGATTAATTTATTCTGACTGTTAGGCAAGTGTGCCATTTATGTGTTTTCATCCAATGTCTGTACTCCTTCATGAAAAACAGCAACCCAGCCTTACGTGTTGTCATCCCCAGGCTTGTTGTTGGATCCAAAGTGGTTTTTTTGCAGGATCCTTTGTCGGTAGTCAAATTTTCTGTAAAGAATCACACAGTTATTCTAGCCAAAATAATGTATGCAGGAAGGTTTGCCTTCCTGTATTGAGTGGATGAATATCCCAGCAAGATCAAAACTTTGTCACCTCGACAGTGAAAGGGTTCAGAAATAATCAATGGGGTTCCAATTACCTGGCTAGATCATTGAAAGACGTTACCATATCTGAAACTCAGCATTTGCCTGTCTTTTTATGGTTCAGGAATTCAGGAACAGCTAGATCAGCCTTAGTGAGAGGGAATCCATGTTGTGATGTTTGTGCATAACTTCCATTTATGCTTCCGTAGCTGCTCCATAAAATGCAACATTTAAACTTTTCTTAACACTTAAACAATCACAGAAAGAATGAAACTTTGAAAGTCATAATATTCCTTCCAAATGTTACCTTTTAGTTTTAGAAATTAAAATATATATGAATAAAAAGGTCATCGTAAGTAAAAGGCAATGAAATGGGATTTACTCAAGATTTATTTGACCTTTCAGTTGAAAAGATAATTTCTGAAAGCAGGTATATTTTCATCTACTTTCTAAATATTTTAAATTAAAATTACTCTTTTTACCTTAGCCAGAATTGCAGTGAAAACCAAAGAGTTCTACTCAAGAAAAGATTTAAGTTCATCTGTATTTTAAAAATTCAGTTACAGACTAAGATCAGGATTATTCTTCAGGAAGCAGTCTGGAAGTTTCATCACACATCAAGGCTGTATTTACACATATCAGATATTCTGTAGTATTTTAAGCAAAAGGTTTTTTTAAATGCTTATTATTAACCAATATCATCTGCCGGAGGGATGATTTGTTATGTACCAAAATTCAAAATATTTTATCACATACATTGGCAATTTGTCAAAGATGTTAACTATATATTTTTTCATCACTCTCTATTGAAAATATGAAGTAAAATGATATTATAGAAATGGAAAATTACTATCATCAATAGATAGTGAAAATACATATTGGAATTAGATGCATGGATGCCAAATGAAGATGCAGAGAAGTGTTCCCCTTATTGAATTAAAAGCCTCTACTTTTCTTCCTATTTGACTTTTTTAAGACTTTATTTTTTTAGAGGAACAAACTTGAGAGGGAAATACCGAGATTTCTCATATACCCCCGGTTCCACACATGCATAGCCTCCCACACCATCAACAATAGAATGTTACATTTTTATACCAAGGATGATCCTACATTGACACAACATAATCACCCAAAGTCCATAGTTTACCTTCGCATTCACCCTTCATGTTGTACAGTTTATAAGTTTCGGCAAATGTATAATGACATATATCCATCATTATAATATCACACAGAATATTTTCACTTACCTAAAAATCCTCTGTGCTTTGCTTATTCATCTTTACCCACTCCTCCACCCCTCATCCACCCTGATCTTTTTTCTGTCTCCATAGTTTTGTCTTTTCCAGAACAACATATAATCAGAAACATACAGAGTATAGCCTTTTCAGATTGATTTCTTTGACTTAGTAAAATGCATTTAAGATTCCTCCATGTCTTTTCACAGCTTGCTAGGAAGAGCCTCTACTTTTAAAATCTTTGTCAGATTCACAAAACACAATATAGCTTCATCCATGTACAAGCTCAAGTTAACACTGGAGAAATATAGGTACCCAATTATAAATTACTGAAGTCAGGACGTATATTGATCTGGTCCATCACTGTATATCCAGGGGTTAGCAATGCCTGATCCAGAGAAAGTTATTTATATACACACATGTTGAATGAATGCATCTAAATTGAAAATGTGATTGCCTCAGTTAACTATGGGTCATTTATACAACTCAAATCCAATATGTGAACCAAGCAGAGGGAATCTGTACTTTAAACACAGAAATCTTTGGGTTTATGGGAGACTTCTGCATCCTCTTTCCTCCTCAGTAGTGCTTTCACCAGCATGAGAATACCCCTCATCATGTGTTCAGCACACCCTGGGACAAAGAACTAGACATATTTTTCTAAAACATTGCAGTGGTCTTGAAGAAGTGGATCTTGCACTTCTAAAACTCATTGTTCTTTATTCCATATTTTGCCACAGGTAGGAACCCAAGTGGACTAGACCTAGCATTCTGACAAGATTTTCACATCTTCCTTATCCAGCTTTGAAGAACTGATAAAATTGCAGCTATATTGTCTGTGGCCGGTTGTAGTCAATAAAGTGCTCTCCCATAAAGCATCTCAATTTCTTCTCATGGCAGTCTTTTGAAATGGGCACAGAGGAGAATACTACGTGCAATTTCTAGTGAAATTAAAGCTCTGAGAGCTGAATTCACATGTACAAATTTGTACATTTACCAAGTGGCATAGTATTCTTACTTCAGGATACATATGCCACTATGTGACTTAAATAAACTTGTTTATTTCTTCTTTATTAAAAAAATGAAGAAAAAGTTTTATATGGAGAAAAGTTCCTTGGACGAGAATGGATTTTGGGGTAGGAGGAAAAGGAACTATGACATTTTAAAAGAACACTTAATCTAAAGCAAACTTTTGCTATTTCTACCAGCAAGAGCAGCTTTGAGTTAAAGTAAATAAAGACAACATTTTACTTAGAGTAAGAACAAAAGTATAGATTTTGGATTTCTCCGTGGACAGAAGTTTGTAGCTCTTACAGTGATGACAGCTTGTCTTGGTAAAATGATACCTTTTGGCTAAGACAATGCACAAATATTTTCATGAAAAATTTAGCATAAAAATGTGTGTCACCCCAAATTTGAAACCATTTAAAAATTGAGGAGGCAACAGGAATAGTAAGGAATTGTGGAAATAAAACTACATCAAAAATCTGACTGGTAACTGGCTTAATTACATACTCAGTCACTAGTAACTCTTCTTATGTGACTCAAAGCCAATTACTTCACCTCCAGGAGTGTGAAATAAGTAAAGTTGATTAGATGACCCCTAAGCTTTCAACCAATGCTCACATTCTATGATTTTAACTCATGGAAAGTATTTATTGGGTCACTGAGAAAACATAGCTTTAATGTTATTTGTTTTGCATTATCATTATTTTGAAGAAAAGTTTGTAATGAATCTTAATAAATGCATTCCAACTTGATGATTTCAAGCCTGTCTTTTAGAGAATTTTAGAAATCAAAGGATATGTGTATGACTTCCTTTTACATGAAAACTTTAGAATTTGATTAGAACAATGTGTAGATGATTATATTCTAATATTCACAGTTATGAAGCTTGGATATCTTCACTACAATTCCTTAGAAAAATATCTGAAAATAAAGAAATATAATGATAGATATTAGGACTTAAACTAACAGAAAATTTAGCTTCAATACACTTGCTACACCATTGAATCTTATTTAGCCACATATTCATCCTGAGTCAATAAAAAAGAGTGGGTACTTGCCTTGATGGAACACAACAAGCTGTCATGGAGGAGATGAGATATCAGTGTAATTCCCATTAAGGACACACATATCTATAGCTTCTCTTGGACAGTTTTTCAGTATTTTGCTCTGACTTCCTCAGGTGAATAGCTATACGCTAAAAACACAAGGATTCTAGAGGTGGTAGAGTTGTAGATGAATATTCTGAGCAGCTTTATTTCATGAAAAACTAGAAAGAGTATGAATGTCCATTAAGAAATGAATAGATAAACAAATTGTGATATATCTCCACAATGGCATACCACTCAAGAAGAAAAAAAAAAAAAGGAACTATGATACACACAACTAAAAATAATTATGCTGAATGAAAAAAACCTAGGCAAAAAAAAAAGTACATACTATTTGATACCATTTATATAAAACCACAAAATGTAAACTAGTCTAAATTTACAGAATTCAGATCAGTGAAAGCTTGGGTGTGGAGGGCTAGAGCAAGCGGGAGAAATTACGAAGAGGCAGAAGAAAACTTTTGAGAGTAATACATATATGTATTATCTTAATTTTGGTGATGGTTTCATGGATGTATACAGATGTCAAAAGTTATCAAAGTACACTGTAAATGTTGATACATGCTGTTTATTGTATGTCAGTTATATCTCAATAAGTCTGTTTTTAAAAACTCTGTGGAAGAATACGTTACCAAATAAGTTCCAAATATATTCATGTAATCAATAGTTAAGGATATATATAGGGTTCACCCCTTTGGGGGAAAAATTTAGGGCAGAATTCCAACTTTTGCATTTATTTTTAGCATATACATTGCATGACACATTCAAGGTTTTAAAAACACTCCTAAGTACAAACCAAGGAGCTACATGCTATATGTAATATTCATTTTAATATTTGAACTTATTTTTATTGGGTTGAGATACACCATTCAAATTATTCAAACTGGTGCTACTGAGTAAGGATTTCAATACTACCATGTCCCATCTGGGGGGATTTAATAGACTATTAGGGAGCAAGTTGAGTGTTTCTTCTTAATTTAGGCTTCTCCACAGGCTCATACTTTGTACCCCATTTTTGCTCATTTTTATGCTCTGAATAAACCCTCATTTTTATCTCAGTCCCAGTAACTAGTGTCTTACTTTTGTGTTCTGTAATAAAGTACTCCCTTCTTTTATTACAAAAGCCACATCTTGCAGAAAACCAGACCATCGGACACTTTTAAGAGGATAGCTTCCTTTCTCTGAACCACCACACACTAACCAGCTACCTCCCCCTCCAACTTTATTGAAATATAATCAACAAATAAAATTGTATAAATTCAATGTGTACAAATGATGATTTGATGTATAATTGTGAAATGATTACCATGGTAAAGTTAGTTAACACATCCATCACCTCACATAGTTACCTTTTTTGTATGTGTTTGGTGAGAGCATTTAAGATCTACTCCCTTAGTAAATTTCAATTATAAAATACAGTATCGTTGGGCTTCCCTGGTGGCGCAGTGGTTGACAGTCCGCCTGCCGATGCAGGGGACACGGGTTCGTGCCCCGGTCTGGGAAGATCCCGCATGCCGCGGAGCGGCTGGGCCCGTGAGCCATGGCCACTGAGCCTGCGCATCCGGAGCCTGTGCTCCGCAACGGGAGAGGCCACAACAGTGAGAGGCCCGCGTACCACAAAAAAAAAAAAAAAAAAAAAAAAAATTTATATCCTTTGGCCAACATCTCCCATTTCCTCCCACTCTCAGCCCCTGGCAACCACCGTTCTACTCTCTGTCTCTATGAGTTCAACTTTTTTAGATTCCACATGTAAATGAGATCATACAGTGTTTGTCTTTCTTTGTCTGACATGTCATATAGCATAATGCTCTCAAGGTTCATCCATATTGTTGCAAATGGCAGGATTTACTTCTTTTTTATGAATAAATTATAGATGATAGATGACAGATAGATAGATGATAGAAAGAAACATGGATATCTATCTATCTATCTATCTCTCTCTATATATATATATATCCCCACATTTTCTTTATCCATTCATGTGTTGATGGATACTTAAGTTGTTTCCATATCTTGGCTATTGTGAATAATGCTACAGTGAACATGAGGGTACAAATATCTGCTTGAGATACTCATTTTATTTGCTTCAGATATATACCCAAAGTGGAATTACTGGATCATATACAAGTCAACTACCTTTGAGTTTGCTGTCCCTTGGTTGTTTTGGAGTCCCACATGTGTTTTTACTATCTGCAGGGTCAGTGTCTACTCTTTGACCATTACTGCTTCTTCTACAGAGCTTTCTGGTCTCAGGGTCTGGTCTACCACACTGGTGATTAAGCCCCAATTTTTCTAATATAAGGAATGTAAATAATAATGTAGTATAGTTTCCTATTTACAAAGAAGAATTTTCTAACAAGATTCTACAGCATTGTGTGGAAAAGGCAATATATCTCTTGCCAGGCATTGCCTTAATCACAGAATAAATGACTTGAAAATATGCCTGTTCTCGATATTGATTAATTACCATATTTTCAGAGTAACTCAGAGAGTTCCAGTGAGCATTAAATGGAACAATGTAAAAGGAAGTGATGTTTTATTTTTTCCTACTTTTTATTTCTGATATCATATATTCCACTTAGCTTCCACTTCTTCAGAATCTTCTAACTGGAAGATTATGGAAGATATGGACTGCCTACCTGTGAGCATGACTCCTGGCTAGCAAAAAATTATAGGAAAATCTTACTGAACTAAAACTTTGATTTAGTAAGTATTCAGATCCTAAGCTTCATGGTCCCTCAAAATCCTCTGTTCCCTTCATTCACTCCTTTAGTTTCTTGAGATCTTCTGGTCTTTGTCCATCTACCATGCACTGCCATCTCTCTCTGTGAAGCTGATATGCCAGCTGACATTCTGATTCACCCACAGCCAAGTGCTATTCAGGGGTGCTCCTAAAATACTGTAGTGCTATGTAATTTCTTGTCTCAGAGCTATCGAATCATCGCTTTGCTTTGGAGTGCCAGTCCAAACCTCAGACCCCTGAATTTGAAATCTGTAACACCCAAAGAAAACACTACTAATCGAATACTGTAAAATAAATCTCAGAGAACTGACACAGAAATGAACACCAAGAATACAGTTTCTAGATTCAAACCTGAACTATGGAAATTTAGGTTCAGGACTTATTGATGTAATATAGAAATTGAGAATCAGAAGAGATGCTCTGTATCTGGATCAGTGGTTCTGAATTCTGGCAACATAGAAGAATTACACACAGAGCATCTTTACTAGGCTGATGCCTAGGCTCTGCCCCTGACCAACTGAAACAGAATCACGAGGGATCATTACATAGTATTTGCAGTCTTAAAAATCTCCCCATTCTTTCTGAATTGAGAACGACAGATCTATAGTAAGATCCACCTACTAACATACTAAGGTATAAAGAAATGAAAGAATATTCAGTTGCCACTATTCAAGTATGAATATACTGTATCTTCAGCAATGTTTCTTTCCTGAATTCCTGATCATTCTTCCTCATGGTGAAGTAGATTGGATACCTAAGAACTCCCTTCTTCATTAAAGGCTAGCAATTTGTTTTCTTTCCCCTGATTTCATTCCTTGCCTCTCTTAAGTTTACTAAAGCCGAAGAAAGTAGATTCTTTCTAATCTAAGTGAGCTTCTAATCAGAGTTCATCCTCATTCCTAAACCTCATTACTAAAATTGCCACTCTAGAAAGGGGAAGAAAGTGAGAGAGAACTAGGCAAGAGAACAAGAGAGAGAGAGGAAGAGAGAAGAATTAAACTGAGACAGGGGGGACCTGTATACCTTCTCTCTTTTCCTCAAAAGCCTGGTATGTAGTCATGTACCATGTGTTCTTCATTTGTGACAGATCAACTCACTGTAGGAGATCTGAGTGAAGTGAGAGTAGGTGGCCAAAAAGAACCATCCAAATGTGAATGTATTTACCTTTTCCCAATACTTTAATTTTTAACTGACATTTATAAGGTCAAAAAAGTACTTCATAAGGCATAAGATTCAATTCACTAATCTCTAAGTGGCATTTACCAGACCTATGATGACAAACATACCTGCTTTCAAGTTTCAAAGTTCCTTTGTCTCTCACTGTTGCTACATGACTTTGTATCATTCTTTACTGGGAAGCCTAAGCCATTCAGTATGAGTTCCTTGGACTTCCTGCTCCTTCCTCTCAGGTTTATTTAATCTCTTTTTTTTTTTTTTTTTTTTTTTTTTTTTTTTGTGGTATGCGGGCCTCTCACTGTTGTGGCCTCTCCCGTTGCGGAGCACAGGCTCCGGATGCGCAGGCTCAGCAGCCATGGCTCACGGGCCCAGCCGCTCCGCGGCATATGGGATCCTCCCAGACCGGGGCACGAACCCGTATCCCCTGCATCGGCAGGCGGACTCTCAACCACTGCGCCACCAGGGAGGCCCTCTCTTTTTTTTTTTTCATTCTCTTTTCCAGTGTTCATATATGTTTGATTCTAGTCTTTCCCTCATCTGCCACAACCCTAATAACCTCTTCTTTTAATTTTTACTCTCTGTTGCTTTCTTATGTTTTAGTTATGAGGGCATTGAAGTTCTAGTTGAACTAATTTGAACTTATTAGATCAACATGAGTGACGGTGTTATGAACACTCAACTTGTAAACACTAGGATGTTGGGACAAGCCACCAAAAGGCATATGTGTCCAGGATTTAGTGAACTTAATTCTCAAAATGGGACTTAAAACTGAAAATGATGTAACTGGTAGCCCTGAAAATTTGTATGATTCCCTGAGGGAAAAGACAACATAGGTAGATTGAAAAAGCTTGCATCTCTCTAATCCCTCCACCAACTTTGAGCATTCAAATAAAATAATGCATACATTAGTAAAAGAATTAATAGTGAAATGGACAGCACACACACACCTGCCACTGTCCTGTCCCAAAGGTGCACTATCAGAAGCATCCAACAAAACTGGAAAAAATGGTAAAGGGATGGTAGCAGTGTCAAGCACTCATGTGGAAGGGAGGAGAGCAACCACATGGAGTAACTATAAGAACATCCTGGTAGATGTGCAGGATTAAATAAAATCATCTATGAAATGCAGGTTCCATTTGTAATAGGATATTAATGCTTAAGAGTTAGAAAATAGACTCTAGGTCAGATAAAGGAATCAGAAACAATCTATGTTCATCTTTCTCTATCTCCCCACCAGGAGTATAGCATAAGTTTAGCACCCAATACCAGACATTAAAAATGGAAAAGAAGCCTATGTCTTAGGTGTAGTGGTAGTGGTGGTAGCAGTAATTACTAAAATTTATTGAGTGCTTACTGTATGCTCAGCACTGTTCAAAATGCTTTCAATGAAATCACTCTTTGAACTCCAGCTGTCTTATGAGTAGGTACCATTAACTCCATGTTACAGATAAGGAAACTGATGGACAGAGTAGTTTAATAGTTGGCCCATATTTCCACAGCTAGCAAGTAGATTTAGAATTTGGTCATAGACTATCTGCCCTAGAATGTGGGCATATAACCACTGCCCATGCCCCCATTGTTCCCAGGCCTCATTTCTGGTCAGAATTCTCTGTAGATGCAGACATTCCTGTGTTGGGATTACTGCAGCTGACCATGTGGGTTGTGTTAGAGGTACACATGACAATGCACATGATGTGGGAGAATCAAATGAGAGCTGGATCTCAGTGAAGACCTGAACAGTGAGGATGTTTCAACAGCAGCATCCTTACCTCAGGGAGAGGTTCACGTCTCTTCAATGTTCTATTTGTCTGCCTTAGAGGAGGGAAGCTTCTTGCTTCACTGTTTTTCCTAAAGGTATTACAGCAGAAATGGTTGGCTTATTTCCCATTATTTATTTTTCTCTAAAGACTCAGAAAATTAGTTATTGACTTAACTACTGTAATTTGCTTAAAGTGAAAATGATTAATAAACATTTAAGATTCCACCAGATTTTATTTTCAGTCCACTGAGAAGCTTTTCTCTAAATGAGATTTCAGAATTTTAAATTCTTAACCAAATTATACAGTGAAATAGGTATTGCTTATGCCCTTGAAAATATGCACTCACTAATAGTATTCTGGTAAAATACCTGATATGTTAACATACCTAGGTGGCTTATCATTATTTAAAAATTATTTTGAACATCATTAATTTCATTTTTCTTAATATATTCTCCATTATAGTAAGATACAAATATATACAGCTTCTTTATGTTCTTACTGAGTGACAGCCATCAAAAGGATCATCCATTAAAAATAGAAGAGGTGTTAAAAAAATAAAATAAAATAAAATGGCAGATATGTGATTAAACATATCTCAGAGTCATTTCACAAGCACCCACAATTACATAAACTAAAATAAGAAAAGAAGTTTTGAGTCATTCTACTGACTAATATTTTACAATCTCATTTAATCTAATCACAAATTAAATACCTTTAGTGAAATCTTATTAAATGAATTGCTCTTTTGTAAAATTATACAGGTCTAATTGCTATAACCTCTAGAAAAAATATTTTCTGAGTTCTAAGTACATCAAATAGATATCAAGCACTTCCACCTTAGCTTCAAATTAGTTTTTTCTTTTTTTTTTTAAACAGCCGCTCCGCGGCATGTGGGATCTTCCTGGACCGGGACACGTACCCGTGTCCCCGCATTGACAGGCGGACTCTCAACCTCTGCGCCACCAGGGAAGCCCCAAATTAGTTTTAAAAGGAGGAAATTAAAAATAAGTTTGTCTTATTGAAATTAAAATGAAATAGCAATTAATACATTACCTCATTATAATTCATAATAAAATTATTTATTTCACTAACAAAGAAGTTGCAGGAATAGTAACTATGATTATTCTATTTTCATGATTTAAAACATGAAATATTTTCAAGGTTTACTGAAGACTTTAAAATCTCAATATATGAGGAGTGTAGGTGATTATATTTTGGATACATTTCTAAAAATTAATTTCTCTATCTTAAAGGTAAGTTTTTAAACCCAGTTATGTCTTTAGGTTAATTAACTCACATGATATTGCTGATATTTGACATTTTATGACCCATAAAACATCACTTTTATATGATTCAACGTAACATATATGACTGAAATGCTTACTATTATTTATGCCAATATTTTAAGGTCTAATTTTGATTCTTTCCTATATCCTTAATTTTCTCTTCTGCTACACTGCCTATTTTTTCCTTTGATTTTTTTTCACTTCTCTCAATTCTTCTAATAGCTATATAAAAGAGTTTTTTATACAATAGCACGTTACATTTATTGATCCATTTAAGATTCTACATAATCTGCTAATTAAGAATTATTATTATCTCCATTTAACAGATGAGAAAACTGAGGTAAAGAGGGATTAAGTATCTGCCTGATTCATACAGCCATTAAATTGTGGAGTCATGTACACCCGTAGTCTAGCTCCATATCCTGTGTTCATTATCATTCCACTCTGTTGATTTCCCTTTTTAAGATACTTGTCTGAATTATGATGCCTCCTCAATTTGTCATTAATATCAGGAATCTAATATTCTTTGCTCGGATCAATATTTTAATTTCTTCTCTGACATTTTTTCATTCATTTATTTACTCTTTTCTGGAGTCAGATTTTCACATGCAGTTTTCTATACCACCTCGCCTTGACTTTAGATATATGGTGTACATTATATCTATATGGGCCTCCTTCCTGTTTGCACTGTTTATTGTAGTAGGGAAGAAATCTGCCACATGAGGTAAACTATAAATCCATGAAATTCCATACAAGTTTTCTTTTTTGGAATCAGCAATGTTTGCTCTTGGAGGGTCCACCTCAGCTAATTAATTTCCAAATGGTTAAAAGCATCTCTCCTGCAACTCTTTATTTCTAGAACTAACCTTTCCAAAGGTCAGTGTATAAATGAGATTCTGTCACGATTTCTTCTGATTTTTCATAGTCTACATCATTTTCTCAGGAATGGCTGTTGATATTGAACCTTGTTAAATTGCTTCAGTTTTCTAGATATCTATGATTTCTTCTAATTTTTCATAGTCTACATCATTTTCTCAGGAATGGCTGTTGGTGATGAACCTTGTTAAATTGCTTCAGTTTGCTAGATATCTATTGTGATTATATTTCCAAGAGTAATCAAATATTTTTTGCTATTTTTCAGATTTCTTGTGATTACTTTAGCTGCCTTCTAGAAGGAGCTGGTATGATAGTTGTCATCCTTTTGACAAATGCAGAAATAATGGCCTGAACATGTAGTATTCCCAGAACATAACCCTCTTATTTCTCTACATTTTGTAAAAGGAACTTGGATACTCCTGTTTCCAAGATTGTTTGATTTAGCCAGATATAAACCATTAAGCTCAAAGTCACCAATTCCCTTTCCATATAAATTTACCCAGACTATTTATCCCTCATGCCCCAGTAATCTCTTAATCATAGTTATTCTCATACCTATATCATTTTATTTGGATGGCACAGTTAAATTCCCTAGATTTGGGGTTGTGGTATAAAAAAAATGCTCATAGACCTTTACTATATAAAGGTTAGAATAATGTCAGTGACAACTATTTAGGTAAGCCTTCAGTTCTTAAAACATGATATACATATCCTATTTTCCTGAAGCTAAGAGAGGTAAACAGAAATAATATGGCTGATTATCTAATATGAATTTTTGTTAACAACAATATCTGTATTTATGAAATATAAATACCTACTATACTAACTGCTTTTTAGTAGATATTTTGTAGTTAGTTTTGCATTAAACTTTCTCAACAACACTAAGACATAAGTTCCATATTTTTCCCCATTTTTCTGATGAAGTTGAATAAAGCAGTTTGGGTTTGGTAGGTGCAAACTATTACAGTTAGAATGGGTAAACAACAAGGTCCTAAATGTATAGCACAGGGAACTAGATTCAGTACCCTGTGATAAACCATAATGGAAAAGAGTATAAAAAAAAGAATGTATATATGTGTATAACTGAGTCACTTTTCTGTATAGCAGAGATTGGCACAGCACTGTAAATCAACTATACTTCAATGAATAATAATAATAAAAAGCTAATGGGGAGAGTTCTTAGTAGAAGCACTTTGATCCCAGGCTCTCTGATTCCAAAGTTCATGATCATGTGTTCTCCCCATGAATCCATTTGGTTAAGAGATGACATAAGCCCAGATATTTTGTTTCATAATACATGTCTCTTCCTACTCTATCAACTGCTAAATAAATGTTGCTTACAGAAATAATAAGAAAGTGATGTTTGCCTAGGACACTAGGCATAAACATTATAGTCATTTAGATATAGGCAAAAGGCAAGGGCTTTAGAGTAGAATTAGCCTACATTCATTTTGGCTCCAGTTATGTGCTATGCATTCTTGGGCAACCTCTCTGAGCCTCCACTACATCATGTGCACAATGGAGCATAAGGCTGCTTTTCCAAATCCTAAGTTGTTTTTTATAAATAAAAAATTCCTGGCAAAATTCCTGGCACATAGCAGGTACGCAATTTAAGACAATTTAACGCACCTAGTCCAGCACCCGTTACTTAGCAGGTATAAATGTGTTAGTTATCTTAATATGAGCCCAGACTGAAAATCTCCACTCACAGTAGCACTTAGCATCCTAATTCTATTTGCATACCATTAAGAAATTATAATTTAAGTGATAATTAGTGTAAAGACAAGTAAAATTTTGCTAATGGAAATAAGTCAAGAATGGCAAAGATATTTACAACAGGAAAAAGTCCTGTAGGGAAAGTAAATAAACAAGATTTCCACTTAAGTATTTTAATTAGTTGTGTCATTGATGCAACAATTTTACTACGTTACCAATATGTGTATTTATGTGTAATATTAGTATGTGTATATATAATAACTTATGAAAACTTTTTAGAAGTTTATCACTATAGCAGATGATTGTGAACTTAAACAGGAACAGGAACTTTTTTGATCAGATATCTTCAATACATAAACTTCAGCATATACTCCTGACTGGATTCAACAATAAGCTATCTGGGAAACTTGACTGCTTTCTCTTTTTGACATTAAAATGCAGAGAAATAGAATGAAAAGAGCACAGGCAATAGTTCTCAATCTTAGCTTTTGTTAAAACCATCTGGGCAGCTTTTAAAGCATGCATTTGGAGCTCCTACTGCAAACATGTTGAATGAGTATTCCCAAGTATGTAGTCCAGCATCTTAATTTCTTTTATGCTCCAAATGTGTTTCTTATGTGTAGCCAGGAATGGGAAATCCTGAATGAAGGTGTTGAAAGAGAACATTCTGTGATTCAGTCCTAGGTCTATCATTTCTATGTAGCATAGTACATTTGAAAATTAATGGCAATAACTCCTGATTCAAAGAGTTGCTATAAAAATTGGACATAAATGTACCTGGATCATATGATACAGATAAAGATATCATTCTCTCTTGAATAACAGTGGTGAAAGTACTTCCTGGTTCTGGGCCCTAAGGAAATCAGTTGGCATGTCTGACAATATAGACCCTTTACTCTTTTTAGTCTGTCACCCAATAGAACTCTGCAATACTTTTATGTGTATATGCTCCCAGTAAAGAATAGGCAGTGGTTGAGACTTCATCTTCCAATGTAGGGGGTGTGGGTTCAATCCCTGGTAGGGGAGCTAAGATCCCACATGCCTCATGGCCAAAAAACCAAAACATAAAACAGAAGCAGATTGGTTCAAGATGGCAGAGTAGAAGGACATGCTCTCACTCCCTCTAGCAAGAGCACCGGAATCACAACTAACTGCTGAACAATCACTGACAGGAAGACACTGGAACTCACTAAAAAAGATACCCCACATCCAAAGACAAAGGAGAAGCCACAATGAGACGGTAGGAGGAGTGCAATCACAATAAAATCAAATCCCATAACCACTGGGTGGGTGACTCACAAACTGGAGAACAATTATACCACACAAGTCCACCCACTGGAGTGAAGGTTCTGAGCCCCACATCAGGCTTCCCAACCTGGGGGTCCAGCAAAGAGAGGAGGAATTCCTAGAGAATCAGACTTTGAAGGCTAGTGGGATTTGATTGTAGGACTTTGACAGGACTGTGGGAAAAAGAGACTCCACTCTTAGAGCGCAAACACAAAGTAGTGTGCACATCGGGACCCAGGGAAAGGAGCAGTGACCCCATAGGAGACTGAACCAGACCTACCTGCTAGTGTTGGAGGGTCTCCTGAAGAGGCAAGGGTGGCTGTGTCTCACTGAGAGGACAAGGACACTGGCAGCAGAAGTTCTGGGAAGTACTCCTTGGCGTGAGTCCTCCCAGAGCCCACCAATTTTTAAGAAAAGCATCTTTTCTGACCACTACGCTATGAGATTAGAAATCAATTTCAGGGAAAAAAACGTAAAAGACACAAACATATGGAGGCTAAACAATACGTTACTAAATAACCAAGAGGTCACTGAAGAAATCAAAGAGGAAATCAAAAAATACCTAGAGACAAATGACAATGAAAACACAACAATCCAAAACCTATGGGATGCAGCAAAAGCAGTTCTAAGGGGGAAGTTTATATCAATACAAGCCTATCTGAAGAAACAAGAAAACTCTCAGATAAACAGTCTAAGCTTACACCTAAAAGAACTAGAGAAAGAAGAACAAACAAAACCCAAAGTTAGCAGAAGGAAAGAAATCATAAAGATCAGAGCAGAAATAAATGAAATAGAAACAAAGAAAACAATAGCAAAGATCAATAAAACTAAAAGCTGGTTCTTTGAGAAGATAAACAGAATTGATAAACCATTAGCCAGACTCATCAAGAAAAAGGAGGAGGGCTTCCCTGGTGGTGCAGTGGTTGACAGTCTGCCTGCCAATGCAGGGGAAACAAGTTCGTGTCCCGGTCTGGGAAGATCCCACATGCTGCAGAGCGGCAGGGCCTGTGAGCCATGGCTGCTAAGCCTGCGTTTCCACAGCCTGTGCTCCGCAACAGAAGAGGCCACAACAGTGAGAGTCCCGCATACTGCAAAAAAAAAAAAAAAAAAAAAAAAGAGGGAGAGGACTTAAATCAATTAAATTAGAAATGAAAAAGGAGAAGTTACAACAGACACCACAGAAATACAAAACATCTTAAGAGGCTACTACAAGCAACTCTATGCCAATAAAATGGACAGCCTGGAAGAAATGGACAAATTCTTAGAAAGGTATAACCTTCCAAGACTGAACCAGGAAGAAACAGAAAATATGAACAGACCAATCACAAGTAATGAAATTGAAACTGTGATTAAAAATCTTCCAACAAACAAAAGCCCAGGATCAGATGGCTTCACAGGTGAATTCTATCAAACAGTTAGAGAAGAGCTAATAACCATCCTTCTCAAACTCTTCCAAAAAATTGCAGAGGAAGGAACACTCCCAAATTCATTCTATGAGGCCACCATCATCCTGCTACCAAAACCAGACCCAGACCAATATCACTGATGAATATAGATGCAAAAATCCTCAACAAAATACCAGCAAACAGAATCCAACAACACATTAAAAGGATCATACACCATGATCAAGTGGGATTTATCCCAGGGATGCAAGGATTCTTCAATATACGCAAATCAATTAATGTGATACACCATATTAACAAATTGAAGAATAAAAACCATATGATCATCTCAATAGATGCAGAAAAAGCTTTTGACAAAATTCAACACCCATTTATGATAAAAAACTCTCCAGAAAGTGGGCATACAGGGAACCTACCTCAACATCATAAAGGCCATATACGACCAACCCTTAGCAAACATCATTCTCAATGGTGAAAAACTGAAAGCATTACCTCTAAGATCAGGAACAAGACAAGGATGTCCACTCTCACCACTATTATTCAACATGGTTTTGGAAGTCCTAGCCCTGACAATCAGAGAAGAAAAAAGAAATAAAAGGAATACAAATCGGAAAAGAAGTATTCCAATGTCACTGTTTGCAGATGACATAATATTATACATAGAGAATCATAAAGATGCCATCAGAAAACTACTAGAGCTAATCAAAGAATTTGGTAAAGTTGCAGGACACAAAATTAATGCACAGAAATCTCTTGAATTCCTATACACTAATGATGAAAAATCTGAAAGAGAAATTAAGGAAACACTCCCAGTTACCACTGCAACAAAAAGAATAAAATACCTAGGAATAAACCTACCTAGGGAGACAAAAGACCTGTATGCAGAAAACTATAAGACACTGATGAAAGAAATTAAAGATGGTACCAACAGTTGGAGAGATATACCATGCTCTTGGATTGGAAGAATCAATATTGTGAAAATGACTATACTACCCAAAGCAATCTACAGATTCAATGCAATCCCTATCAAATTACCAATGGCATTTTTTACAGAACTAGAACAAAAAATCTTAAGATTCATATGGAGACACAAAAGACCCCGAGTAGCCAAAGCAATTTTGAGGGAAAAAAACGGAGCTGGAGGAATCAGACTCCCTGACTTCAGACTATACTGCAAAGCTACAGTAATCAAGACGATATGGTACTGGCACAAAAACAGAAATATAGATCAATGGAACAGGATAGAAAGCCCATAGATAAACCCACACAGCTATGGTCAACTAATCTATGACAAAGGAGGCAAGGATATACAATAGAGAAAAGACAGTCTCTTCAATAAGTGGTGCTGGGAAAACTGGACAGCTACATGTAAAAGAATGAAATTAGAATACTCCCTTACACCATACACAAAAATAAACTCAAAAAGGATTAGAGACCTAAATGTAAGACTGGATACTATAAAACTCTTAGAGGAAAACATAGGAAGAACACTCTCTGACATAAATCACAGCAAGATCTTTTTTGATCCACCTCCTAGAGTAATGGAAATAAAAACAAAAATAAACAAGTGGGACCTAATGAAACTGAAAAGCTTTTGCACAGCAAAGGAAACCATAAACAAGACGAAAAGACAACCCTCAGAATGGGAGAAAATATTTGCAAACGAATCAATGGATGAAGGATTAATCTCCAAAATATATAAACAGATCATGCAGCTCAATATTAAAAAAACAAAGAACCCAATCCAAAAATGGGCAGAAGACCTAAATAGGCATTTCTCCGAAGAAGGCATACAGATGGCCAAGAAGCACATGAAAAGCTACTCAACATCACTAATTATTAGAAAAATGCAAATCAAAACTACAATGAGGTATCACCTCATACCAGTTAGAATGGCCATCATCAGAAAATCTAGAAATAACAAATGCTGGAGTGGGTGTGGAGGAATGGGAACCCTCTGGCACTGTTGGTGGGAATGTAAATTGATACAGCCACTATGGAGAACAGTATGGAGGTTCCTTAAAACACTAAAAATAGAGTTACCATATGACCCAGCAATCCCACTACTGGGCATATACCCTGAGAAAACCATAATTCAAAAAGACACATGCATCCCAGTGTTCATTGCAGCAGTATTTACAATAGCCAGGACATGGAAGTAACCTAAATGCTCATCGACAGTTGAATGGATAAAGAAGATGTGGTACATATATACAATGGAATGTTACTCAGCCATAAAAATGAACAAAATTGGGTCATTTGTAGAGATGTGGATGAATCTAGAGACTGTCATACAGAGTGAAGTAAGTCAGAAAGAGAAAAACAAATATTGTATATTAATGCATATATGTGGAACCTAGAAAAATGGTACAGATGAACTGATATTCAGGGCAGAAATTGAGACACAGATGTAGAGAACAAACATATGGACACCAAGAGGGGGAAGCAGCAGGGGTGCGGGGGTGGTGGGGGTGGTGGTGTGATGAATTGGGAGATTGGGATTGACATGTATACACTAACATGTATAAAATGGATAACTAATAAGAACCTGCTGTATAAAAAAATAAATAACATAAAATTCAAAACTTCAAAAAAGAACCCCAACAGAAGCAATATTGTAACAAATTCAATAAGGACTTTAAAAATGGTCCACATCAAAAAAATCTAAAAAAAAAAAAAGAATAGGCAGTGGTCTGATAGTGATAGAAGGTAAAAAATAATCACATTTATTGAGCACAGTTCCATAATTATTTCTTACCACAAGTTGTGGAATCATCCTGCTGTAATAATTTCATGATTCCTTACCTCTAATTCCTCTCTAGCTCATTCAGCCACCAAGATTTTACTAGCCAGTGAAGAAATAGCATGAACCATATCATACTATGCTGTTTCAATTCAGAGGAAGAGTATATTGCAGAACTCTTTAGTTGCAGAATTGTTTAGTTTCAGGTTTCTAGATAACAAATTAATTCTTGTTTGATTAAGGAGTTCAATAAATGGAGCCATGCACTGGTCTGGTTAAAGATTTTCAGAAATGAACAGATTCTGTTCTTTAGAGAATTAGTATTTATATTTTTCCCTAAGTATGGAGATTGAAATACATCAAAAACATATATCCCAAAGGAATATTCCAATAGAAAACTATGCCTCATGGTATGTTTATTACAATATTATGGTAAAATACTAGAAAAAATTCAACAACAGGGGATTGGTTGATTAAATCACGGTATGACTCAATGACTATTTAACTCTTTGGATGGAAATTGCTTCTTGCTAACCCCACAGTGGTGACACTCTCAGAGAACCCAGGTAACACATGACACTTCACCTCTACTCCTTGCCATGCTTTATTGTGGTATACTGCCTAGATGGTCATACCATTTCTTTTAGGACTGAAGCATTCATTCCTTCAGCTGCTGGGAGTACTGGTTGCTAATTACTCTCTGACAAGTCCCACCCCAAGGACTGTTTACCAAATGTTAGGTATGGTGGTGCCAAAGCTGGCTCTCTTGCGTCAATCCAAAACAACTCTGAAGGGTTATCTTAGCTCCAGAATTCCCTCTAGGATTCACTGAAGCCTTCTTTGCAGCCCAGATTCCCTCTCTGCCTACTCAGCTCCCCACAGATGTCGTCCAAGAGCATTTCCCAAATCACATTTCCTGATTGCAAATCTCTCTCTCAGACTCTGCTACTCAGGGAACAAAATCACCAACTTGCCTGCAATGGACACCTCGTCAGCTGTACTGATGCAACTCTCTCTCCTCCAGTTTTGGGATTCACTTACTAGAACTTGGAAATCATAGCTTAAATATTTTTTCATATTAAAATATATATATATGTATCTCCATACTTATAGCTTTACTTGTACTTTCATTTTCTAATAAATCAAATTTGAATTTAAACTATATAGAACCAATAATTTAGGATGATCATTAAGTAGAAACAAAAATGGGTTTATCTTAGTTCTATCCCTAGTCAAGTTGATGCCCTAAAATTAGTTTAGCTAATCTATTTTAATGAGCTCTTAATTGGTCTTTCTGCCCCAATTATTTTTTCTCTCCAATCAATCTAATGCAGTGCTAAGATAGTAATAGTCATTTAATATACACCACAAAACTTGTCAGCTCAAAAACTGCAGTGATTCTAGCTATTATTTTAAAATGTATATCTCAGAAATAACAAACAAACAAAAAAAAACCCCCAAAACTTGCAGTGGTCCCAAATTGCCCCAGGAGTGTAAAATAAACTCTATATTATTCAACAATCTGGCCCCAACCTAACTTTTCTAACCTCATATACATTTTGGTCTATTTTTTTGTCTCTTGCTAATGATCTTCCTTTTCCTCACTTCTAATTTCATGCTTTTTGTTTTTCTACAATTTCTTTTCCATATCCCCAAAGGGGTAACCTATCTGTTAGAATGCAGGTCAAATGACATGGGTTTTTGTAGTCTTACTATAACTCCCTGGCCAGAGTAAACTTTTGCTTAATTCAAGTACCACATTTTATATCTGTACCTCTTTCATCAGCTATCACGTTCTTCCTTATATCAAGACAATAGAGATAAGGAAATTCCCTGACAGTCCAGTGGTTAGGACTCTGTGCTTTCACTGCTGTGGCCCGGGTTCAAGCCCTGGTGTGGGACCTAAGATCCCACAAGCCTCGCAGCACAGTCAGAAATAAAGACAACATAGTTAATGCTTATTTATCTCTGCATCTGTCACTGTGCCTTCTTATAAAAAGTGCTCAAAAATATTTTTAAATAAATCATAGAAAATGAGAAGTTGGAAGACACCATAGCATACTTGACACACAATTTTTTTTCTATCACTGAAACACCCTTGACAAATTTAGAACTGTTTCACTGAGTCAACACTTACTGTTTATTCTTATTAACAAAAACTGCTTTTTACTTGCTGACTAAACCTTATGTACTAGTTATAACCCATTAGTAACATGTTTGCTTCAATACACTGCAGCAATCATCTACAAGAATATAGTCCTAGCGATTTCTACTGCCCATGTCTTATACCATGTACACAGATGCAGGTCTGAGGTGTCATTTTGCTGATGGTAAAACAAATCAATCAGAATAATTTATGTGTTTGGAGCTTACATTGGTGTATCAACAATCCAACTGCAATTGAGCCAGATTATGAAACATCCAGTTGCTGACAGAGTATGTTATACCTTCAAAAACTCAAAGAGATTTACATCTAACAAATTATATATTTCAATTTTCTGAAGGAAATGGGAAAGATTTTTTCTCAGTTGCTGTTCCTGTAAAACTGCAGAAACAAGGAGAAAAAAGGTGAGCTTCAGCATTTTTGGCTTATTTGTCAGTTGAAAATATTACTATTAGTATTAGTATTAGTATTAGTACTAGTATTACCTGCTTAAGGAACCTCTTAGCATTCTTCTGGCATCAACTTAGATTATTTATCCATGATGGGGTAGCTGAGAGGGAGACAGAGTGTTAAGTTTTAAAAGGATAATATCAGATAAGTTTGCCTTCAAATATAAAGACATTCTTTACATTAAATTTATAAATGGGAATAATTTATTGTGAGCCAAGCATGGTCCTAAAAATTTTCCATGTTTATCATACTTAAGCTTCACAGTTACCTTGTAAAATAGGATAGGTATATATGCCCAGGTTAATACTATCCACTAGCATGGAGCACAGCTAAACTTTATATTCAGCAAATTTATTCCAGGGCACACATACTCAACCTTTATGCAATACCATCTTTTAAAAAAAATTTATATAGTTGATTTACAATGTTGTGTTAGTTTCAGGTGTACAGTAAAGTGATTCAATTATACATATGTGTTCCTTTCTTACATTCTAGGTTATTACAAGATAATGAGTTATACAGTAGGTCCTTGTTGGTTATCTATTTTATATATAGCAGTGTGTATATTTTAATCCCAAACTCCTAATTTATCCTTCTCTCCCCCTCCCCTTTGGTAACCATACTTTTGTTTTCTATGTCTGTGAATATATTTCTGTTTTATCAATAAGTACATTTATATCCTTCTTTTTAGATTCCACATAGAAGCAATATCATATGATATTTATCTTTGTCTGGCTTACTTCACTTAATATGATAATCTCTAGGTCCATCCATGTTGCTACAAATGGCATTATTTCATTCTTCTTTATGGCTGGGTAATATTCCATTGTATATATATATACCTTCTTTATCCATTCATCTGTCGATTGACACTTAGGTTGCTTTCATGTCTTGACTTTTGTAAACAGTGCTGCTATGGTATTTTTGAATTATGCTTTTCTCTGGATATTTGCCCAGGAGTGGGATTGCTGGATCATATGGTAACTATCTTTAGTTTTTTAAGGAACCTCCATACTGTACCAATTTACCTTCCCATCAATAGTGCAGGAGGAAATACTGTCTTTTGAAGAATTAAAGTATTTAAGGAAAATATGATCTGTACCCCTCATTTAAGAATTCTGGATGATCTAAACAATGATGCACTATAAATTAATAAATACTACTTTGCTCTGTCTTTAAATACATGAACATTATGTGAAGAAGCATACTTGCTTATCTCAATAATAAATGGGTTGATACTTAAAAGAATTGATGTAAATAAATCAATCATATATTTTCTTGAGCAAGAGAAAAAATATTTTTGAATGTGAAGCAAATCATTGTTGACATTTTATCTTGCTCCTTTATATCACTAACACTTGAAAGGAAATATTCATATAATCTTTTATGGGAATGAAAATGTACAGTAGGGAGGTTAACTAAATGCTCTAAATAAATATTATACATATTTAGAGTGCTGCTATAGGACAACTTAATGTTCATTATATTGAACAAAAATATTGAAAACAAAAATAAAACATTCCCAAGAAAAAGTAAATGTTTTGTGGTGAGTCCTATGCTTGCCATAACTTTTTTTTTCACTTGAGATCATTTGCTATTTCTATTCATGAGGCATAAAAGCCAATCAGAAAGCAACGTCCAAAAGCTGTGGCAGCCTCATTGGTCTGCAGACACAGAAACTGGATTTCAGAGCTAGCAAGGAAGTCAAGAATCATAGGTCAATATCTCAGACAATGTAGACTGCATAAAAGTGTATCCAATATTCTATGTGCTATTTCTAATTTCTGATTCCTAAGCTGTGCACGCAGGTGGTGAAAGACTTTTATATTTGTTAAAGAAATTTAGTCTATTGCTAAAAGAAAAAAAAAAAACCTGTAGAGCAAACTCTAGACCCAGATGGCTTCACTACTGAAGTAACTTTCATTGTGCTGCCCTTTCCCATGCTACAGTGGTGTCACTGAGAAGTGGCTGAATGGCTAGGGATGATATTCTGCACAACTCTTACAGTGATGTGGCCACATGCCCATGAATTCTAACCTGTGGAATGGAAGCAGGTTTACTTTACTTTGCCTTTACTTCCTAGCCCAGTGCATAATACCCTCACACCCAAGCCATTTATTATTAATGAGATAAATAAGTATTCACCTTCACATAGTGTTCATGTAATTAAAGACACACTCTATCCATTGACTTTACACTAGAAAAGATCAATCATTTGTGCATTTTGTCTTGGGAAATTATTCATGTATCAGAGACAGATTTGAGCATATTCTAAACCAAAGGGAAGAGAGATTGAAGTGGTGGTCAGTGTTTCTGAAAGAGCAGCAGGCGCTGAGAGGCTAAAAGGCCTCTTCATAGGCAGGAGATGTAGAGGAGACAGATGCGAAAACACAGAGAAAATCAGGGGTAGGGAGAAAGGAGGTAAAGTACCTCAAACATTGTAGTAAAGTAGGAGGCAAAGCCATTTGCTAAAGCTAGGGGTAGGTTAGAAGGCTGAGACTGAGAAGCCTGGTGAAGATTTGGGACAAGTGTTCCAGTAAGTAAGAGAATATTAATTAGAGATAAATAAAAGGAGTAATAAATAATGAGGTAGTCAAATGAAGCTAAGTGGCCACACCTGCTAAAACTAAAGAACAGTGATGAACCAGGAAAATGGAGAGGAAAGAAACTGGCAACAGCAATTCAGTATCAGTGGTAAGAGAGGAAATGTCAAAGTTTCTGGAACACTGGCTGATAGAGCATTAGACACATGTATAAACCAGCATGAAAGAAACAGAAACAACATGTCAGGTTTTTGTCAAAGAAAGACAAGGTAAAATTTCAAAATCTAGTTAAGGACACAAGACTTACATATGTTGTTAACAGGCAAGTTAAGTAAAAATATGTGAATAAGAATAAATGATCATGTTGTAAATCTCAAACAAAATGTTTTGGGGAATAATTAAGGTGAATGAGCTTGAATAGAAGAAGTTTCTCGAAGAAGATGAAGTTCAAGCCGAGTTTTGGAAAAGAGGAGAGGGGTGGGCAAAACAAAGATTCCCAGCTGGCAGAGGTATAGAGGAAACTGAGATAGGAAGGAATTGTCAGAGCTCTTGAGTGAGCCTTGGTTTCAAGCTTCCCTGAGGGTCCCCGTATGCAGCTCTCTGCCAAGCGAAAGACTAACCAGGGTCAAAGAGAAAGAGGAAGAGAAAGGGAAGGTAAGTATCTCTGCTTGAGTCCCAAGGGGCAGCCCAGTGAGCGCGCTCACCTGCAAGAATGGAAAAGTGTATCTGTGTTAGAACTAAATCACTCCTGTCAGATAGAAATGCCTCATTTGCCTATACAGAATAAATCAACCTTGTCAAAGCTGGCTGCTGGTTTAATTCAACTGTGGAAACTGAATGAAGCTCCAACCAAACAATAACTTCCTTCTCTGGACCCAGCTCCCACAGCCAAACAAACAAACAATAAGAAATGTCAAAAGCTTGTTCATTTTGAAAAAGCCCTACAAGCACTGTCCTGTCAGAAATTAGGGGACAGCAGCCATTCATCCTTCAGGAAAGGTAATTTTGAATTCATTTCAGTAGTTGCCTGAAATTAAGTTTAACTGCAGAAAATTCTTCAGTTGACCTACAGCTGATCTTTTACTTTGTCTTTAATTCAGTTGCTCAGAAAGTAAACCAGTTCATCTGAATTGCTGGAATGAGAGCAAAGCTTTAAAAATAAGAAAAAATCAGAAGCAAAAACAAGCAAAAAAGTGTCAAAGCCATCTGCTTGGGGAATATCAGAACTGATGCAGGTAAATAATTAAAACAGTTTGAGTGGCCTTTTTTTTTTCCCCACACAAAAAGAAAATTTCAGGACCACATGGTATAGAAGTATCACATATGGAAACTAATTAAAACCTTGTCAAAGGAAGCTTGTCATCTCCTATACTTCGGTAAGTGAACAAGAAAATAGGACAAGATTGTTACAGAAATGGGCAAAATAATTTACTTTAAAATTTATCCTTCTTTAAGAGAACACATCTCAGGAACCCAAGTTGCTTATCTTGGGGATGTTACAGTTGTTTTGATCAGAAACAAATGCAAGTTTGGACTAAGCTCATCCAGAATCTAAAGTATAGAAGAATTTAAATGTGCTATTACATGGCATCTGAAGCTCATGTCATCAAATCATTGCATTAACATAAAACAAAACAAAACATGCAAACAAATAAAAAGTCAAGGAGCCTCATTCCAGAGGTGTATGAAATACAGATGAAGTGGCTCAGAATTGAGATTGAGGTTACCTGAGTTCAGTTCTTAGCTCGCTGAGTTTTGGTTACGTGGTCAGTCAGGACTTGTCATTATCCCTACCCCACCCATGAGCCTCAATGGATTATTTAAATTGTACATTCCACTCCACTTCCATAGTCCCCTGGAGATGTTGGTACACCTAGTTAAATATATTTTATTGAACTGACTTTAGCAAGGTGCAAATTTCATATTAACCATCATCTGCTTATCCCACAACACCCCCAACATATACATGTACTCTCTCTTCCTCCTTTGTTTTGTTAAATTTAGATGTCTCTCATAGATTCTTTTTTTTTAAGTTTACTAATAATTTTATTTTTATGAAATCCAAAAATCAAGCAAAATTGACCTAAGTTAATAGATATTAAAATGTTGATTAGTTACAGAGAGCAGGGATTAACTGAAAGGGGTATGAGTTAATTTTCTGGGAATGGATAAGTTTAATGTCTTGTTTGGGGTTTCAGTTACATAGGTATATGTATTTGTCAAACTCAGCAAATAGTACAATTAAAATCTATGCATTTCACTCAGGAAAAAACAAACAAACAAGTATGTCCAAATACCATGCGTTCAGCACATGAAAATATGTAGCATACCTCAGAGAAATTGCAAGTTCAGTTCCAGACTACCATCATAAAGCAAATATAAAGACAAGCCTGTGAATAATTATTCTCACCTTTCTACCCGGACGTTCCCTAATTCTCAGACTGAGAAAGGATTTTATTAGGCCCCCCCCCCCCAACAAGGTGCTTAGATGTATGATCACGAGTTATCCTAAGAATAACCCTGTTCGGTGTGGACTATTATTATCCTAATGTAACAGAGAAGAACAATGATGATGGAGAGAATACCTGACTTGCCAGAAGTCACACAGCCAGAAAGTGACACAGCTGGTACTAAAACTCTATGTATCTTTCTCAAATGCCTGCATAGGTAAGTGTTATGCTGTAGGGTCTAATCTGAAAAGAAACAACCTGATATAAATGGAAGGGTCCTCATTTGTGAAGAGTTTACCCTAAGATCAACAACCCTTGTCCAGAATCTGGAGCTGTATTTGCTTTTGGAAGTGAATTGTTTGGTCCTAAAATGGTTCTGAAATATTTCTTATGGAAAGACTTGTAAAATAAATCAAAAGAAGAATGTGTAACTAATGAAAGAATCTGGGAAGGGAATTCAGCTGCCGTTAATCAGTTGGAATGTTAAAAGTTACTGAACAGTAAAAATTACAATATTGATTTTTTAACACAGTATAACAGGTATTTCAAATACTGGTATAAAAGAAATCTTTGGTAAGATGATTAAAAACCATCATACATATCTATACACTCATGCCTGTCAAATTGCAAGACTCCCCATAAAAATATTTTTACACTCTCACTTGGCAGACTATTTCATTTTAAAATTATTCTAGGAAAATAATTTGATTTCCTTTTTGTCCCCAAATATAAACTACACAGATCATTAAAGTCCTTTATATCTTGCTTAATCTGATTATAGCGTTACTCAGCACTGTGAGTTTTTACAAATTTATAAGGTGACAGTATATGTACCTCCCTTCTTCCCTCCTTAAGTCTACACTTATAGTATCTCCTCTAAGTGGATACAGACTGGAAAATGTCGCAAAGTAAGACACTTAGATGCCACCGTATGATTTTATGTGGAGCCTACGAGAGTTGCCACCTACACACATGAGCTCAGTATATAGCAATCAAGATTCAGAGATGAACTTTTGGTCCAGGTATCCAGCACGATAAAATCAGGGTTTTAGATCTGAAACTTACCTTGCTTTAGATCCCTTGTAATGTTTACCATAGTTCTCTGCTCATTTGGGAAATATTTACTGATTTAATGAATAAAGCAATGTATTCTGTAGGAGAGCTGATAGCTTTGCAAACAGCAAGAGTTTTTTTTTTTTCTTTTTTTAATTTATTTTTGGCTGCTTTGGGTCTACTTGCTGTGCGTGGGCTTTCTTTAGTTGCGGTGAGTGGGGGCTACTCTCTGTTGTGCTGCGTGTGCTTCTCATTGCGGTGGCTTCTCTTGTTGCAGAACACAGGCTCTAGGTGCGGCACTCGGGCTCAGTAATTGTGGCTTGAGGGCTCCAGAGCACAGGCTCAGTAGTTGTGGCGCACGGGCTTAGTTGCTCCAAGGCATGTGGGATCTTCCTGGACCAGGGCTCGAACCCGTGTCCCCTGCACTGGCAGGTGGATTCTTAACCACTGTGCCACCAGGGAAGTCCAGCAAGAGCTTTTTTTTCTCCCCCCCCTCTATGAGAACATGCTGGAGTCAGGGAATTCTCTCTCCATTAAAGAAAAGGACTAACCAAAGATAATAGGGATGCATCTCAGCTTTTTGACTCTGAGAGGACCATTGCTAGCACCTTCTGATTGTAAAAGTGACTGTAAAACACACTCAATTGCCTCTTAACCTCTTATCCAGACTAAATAATCTTCATTGTCCATGGATATCTGGCTCTTTCCACTGGCTACTAGAATTGAGCATAGTTCCCTATGTTCTACAGTAGGTCCTTGTGTTTGACTTACATTCTTTTTTTATATACTTTTTTTTAGCATCTTCATTGGAGTATAATTGCTTTACATTGTTGTGTTATTTGCTGCTGTATAACAAAGTGAATCAGCTATACGTATACATATATCCCCATATCCCCTCCTTCTTGTGTTTCCCTCCCACCCTCCCTATTCCACCCCTCTAGGTGGTCGCAAAGCATCGAGCTGATCTCCCTGTGCTATGTGGCTGCCTCTCACTAGCTATCTATTTTACATTTGGTAGTGTATACAAGTCCATGCCACTCTCTCACTTTGTCCCAGCTCACCCTTCCCCCTCCCCGTGTCCTCAAGTCTATTCTCTACGTCTGCATCTTTATTCTTGTCCTGCCCCTAGGTTATTCAGAACCATTTTTTTTTAGAATCCATATAAATGTGTTAGCATATGGTATTTGTTTTTCTCTTTCTGACTTTCTTCACTCTGTATGACAGACTTTAGGCCATCCACCTCACTACAAATAACTCAATTTCGTTTCTTTTTATTGCTGAGTAATATTCCATTGTATATGTGTATCACATCTTCACTATCCATTCATCTATTGATGGACACTTAGGTTGCTTCCATGTCCTGTCTACTGTAAATAGTGCTGCAATGAACACTGTGGTACATGACTCTTTTTGAATTATGGTTTTCTCAGAGTATATGCTTAGTAGTGGGATTGCTGGGTCATATGGTAGTTCTATTTTTAGTTTTTTAAGGAACCTCTATACTGTTCTCCATAGTGGCTGTATCAATTTACATTCCCACCAACAGTGCAAGAAGGGTCCCTTTTCTCCACACCCTCTCTAGCATTTAATGTGTGAAGATTTTTTATGATGGCTTTTCTGACTGGTGTGAGGTGCTACCTCATTGTAGTTTTGATTTGCATTTCTCTAATGATTAGTAATGTTGAACATCCTTTCATGTGTGTGTTGGCAATCTGTATATTTTCTTTGGAGAAATGTCTGTTTAGATCTCTGCCCATTTTTGGATTGGGTTGTTTGTTTTTTTGATACTGAGCTGCATGAGCTGCTTGTATATTTTGGAGATTAATCCTTTGTCAGCTGCATCATTTGCAAATATTTTCTCCCATTCTGAGGGTTGTCTTTTCCTCTTGTTTATGGTTTCCTTTGCTGTGCAAAAGCTTTGAAGTTTCATTAGGTACCATTCGTTTATTTTTGTTTTTATTTCCATTTCTTTAGGAGATGGGTCAAAAAGGATCTTGCTGTGATTTACATCAAAGAGTGTTCTGCCTATGTTTTCCTCTAAGAGTAAAAAAACTTGGTGTTGATGAACCTATGGGAGTAGAGACACAGAAGTAGAGAATGGACTTGAGGCACGGGGAGGGTGAAGGGTAAGCTGGGACGAAGTGAGAGAGTAGCATTGACATATATACACTACTGAATGTAAAAGAGATAGGTAGTGGGAAGCAGCTGCATCACACGGGGAGATCAGCTCAGTGCTTTATGACCACCTACAGGGGTGGGGTAGGGAGGGTGGAGGGAGGTGCAAGAGGGAGGGGATATATGTATACGTACAACTGATTCACTTTGTTATACAGCAGCAACACAACATTGTAACACAATTATACTCCAATAAAGATGTTAAAAAAAAAAAAAGAAATCCCACGTGCAGCAATGAAGACCCAAGACAGCCAAAAAAAAAAAAAAAAAGTCATTAAACCAAACACATCGGCATAAGAAATATATCACAACTTAGACTTCTACGTTGAATGCAACAAAATAAGAACAAAAAGATGAGTTTTTAGTTGGAGGAGCATATTTTGGTGCCTTTATATCCAGCAGCTACCTGTGCTGCCTCCTCTTGCTCTACCTGACTCTCACTCAGAATTTAATTTTCTAGTGTTTAGCTTACTTTCCACACAAACCTTCACTCAGATTTTTCAAGTTGGCACTTTCAACATTTTACTATTTGTTAGTTTTATTCTTCCATTTTTTGTTTTAACAAACACTCTCTTACTTCTCAGAGAAGTATAAAAAAATAGCTTTCTCTACTTTTGGTTGAAAATCTTTTGAATTTCTTTTTTTGATCTCCATCAAGGAAGTTGTTAAACACTTACTAGTGAGTTCCTATAAGTTCGTAATCACAGTTTCTTTAACTCAGACATGACTATCTTGCTCTTGATCTCTTCTTTCCGACTTTTGGAACTGAACATATTAGCTTAAATAAATGAATATGTCATTTTTCTATCTTACTTTTCAAGACCATTGATGCGATAGATATCAGAATGAAATGCTTTCTTTCATTTTCTACATTATTCTGATAAAGAGGGCAGAAAGGTAAAACTGTCTTTGAATGGAATCCAGTGTCTCATGAGTATTCAGGACTTAGAGTAGCTGACATTGGCAAGGATTGTGGAATGAAGAGCATCGATGATAGGTCTATAATAAAAATGTGGTTTTATCAGAGAACACATTCTGCTTGCCTTGCTTCCTTTATCTGACATCTAATCAAACTGGAACCAGATTACACCAGGAAAAAATTGTATTTGTAGCATGGACGCCATCCTTTTCTATAGCCTGAAAAGTGGTCATGATTCCTAGCTGGCTACATCTTTTTCTTTGTGGAGTTAATTATCCCACTTATAGTGTATCTTCTAGGAAATTAACACCATAAATAATACTTGGGTGTTCATATGAATTTTGTCCAAGTAATGATTAAGAACTATAATTTTCCATTGGCTTGAAGGTTATATAAAGGTCAGGAAAATAAAATAGCTTCTCTTTGCTGAGACTTCTACTATACAAAGAGCCTAAGAAATAGACCTTATATTTCCTCATGTTTTATTTTTCAAAAGCATCGCTAGTATGAAAAACAAATGTAATGGACTAAGACATTATTACCTTATTACTATCAATGATAATGGAAATAATGGAACTAATATTTTACATTTTGATACTTCTGAGTTTGTGGAAATTTTCCCATGCCTCATTTGTATCTCACAAAAACTTTATCTTATAGGCTGCATTTTGAAGGGGGAAAAGTCCTAAAACTTACTGAATGCTTATGTTGTGTTGGCATATTTGGGGTATTTGCAAGTATATTACCTTTAATCTTTTAAACAATCCAGCAGGTTCAATTTATAGATTAAGAAAATGAGGCATAAATATATTAAGTAATTTTTTTCCTGAATATACGGAAAGTAAGTGAAACTCATTCGTTCATATACCCAACTCTCTACTTACGATTCCACTTGGATATGTTTGCATTATCTCAAACTTTACATGTCCCAACTTTAATTCTTTATTGTCACTATCAAATCTGTGCTTCTTCATTTCTCCCTTCTTTGTAAATGGCAACACCATCCTCCCAGTTGCTCAACTCAAAAATATTGGAATCATAAATATTTTCTTTTATTTTCCCACATTCCACACCAAATTCATCAGCAAATACTATTAGTTCTACCATATTTATCCTGGATCAAACAATTCTCATCAATTCTACTTAGAACACTTTGCTCTAACCATCATCATCACTCACCAGAACCATTTTAAATAGTCTCTCAAGTGGCCTCTTTGGGGCTTCTCTGGTGGCGCAGTGGTTGAGAGTCCGCCTGCCGATGCAGGGGACACGGGTTCAAGCCCTGGTCTGGGAAGATCCCACATGCCGCGGAGCGGTTAGGCCTGTGAGCCATGGCCGCTGAGTCTGCGCATCCGGAGCCTGTGCTCCGCAACGGGAGAGGCCACAACAGTGAGAGGCCCACGTACCGCAAAAAAAAAAAAAAAAAAAAAAAAGTGGCCTCTTTAATTCTATACTAACTCTCTCCATAGCCTACTCTTTACAAAGCAGACAGAGTGCTCTTTTGAGAAAGTAAATATTATGTCACTTTTGTGCTCACAACCCTGCAATAGCTTGCTCCTTCACTCAAAGTGTTAGCCATGGTTTTAAAGGTCCTACAGACCTGTCACCTGCTCTTCTCTTTTCACTCTCTCATAGCCCCACTCCACGTGCCCTGGAAGTCCTCCTTGACCAAGCCAAGCACATAATGCTTCATGCCATTTGAATGGATGGCTCTTCTCTTAGATATCCACCATGGCACCACATTTCATCGGGTATCTGATCAAATGAAATCTTATCAAAAAGACTTTAATCTATTTTTTAAATAGCATCCCAGTTACTCTCCCCTTCTAAGCTTTAATTTCTCCTTAGCACATTATCAACTGATATGAATTTATTTATTTTGTTGTATCATCAACCTTATGTTATTAGCATGGCATCTCCAAGAGAGTGCTGACCTTGGTTTGGCTCATTGCTATATCTCTAGTGCAGAAAACAGTGTCTGGAACAGAGTAGACACTCGATGAATATTTGAAATAGCCACACATTCAACAAATATTTACTAAGTCTTGAACATAGTAGACACTCAATGAATATTTGAAATAGCCACACATTCAACAAATATTTACTAAGTCTCAGAAATGTGGTAGCCACAATCTTCTGAAAGATTTAAATCTAGTAGATAAAAATAAACATTGATCTTGTAAGAGCACTGAGTGATAAAATCAAGGCTCACACAATAGGTATGGAAGCAAGCAACAGGTAGGCATAGCCTACCATGAGATATCTGGGAAAAGGTCTCCTAGATTGACTATAGGTATGATGTAGATAGGCATAAAGGAAGACGGCAAGCAAGAGAATTCTAAGACATAGAATATCAAGTGCAAAACCCACCAAATATGGTGAAAGCAAGCAAAGCTCATTTGAAAAAGTTAAAGAATTTGTAAATGGAGCAATGAAGCACATTGAACCAGAAAGCGATAGTGAAAAATAAAGCTAGAGAATATGTGCTTCATGCATTAATCTTTTTCCTAAAACAATGGGATCTATATAGACTAGAGACTTTTCAAAGGTCAGTCTAAAATATGAAGATTGGGTTAAAATATGAAGTACAGATGTGGAAATATAATTTAGGAAGCAATGGCAATAACACAGTATGGTAGCAATGAATATGGAAAAAAACAGTGGACCCTAAAGAAATGCTCTTGATTAAAATGACAGTTTTTTGTTTTTGTTTTTGTTTTTTTTTTTTTTGCGGTACGCGGGCCTCTCACTGTTGTGGCCTCTCCTGTTGCGGAGCACAGGCTCCGGACGCGCAGGCTCAGCGGCCATGGCTCACGGGCCCAGCCGCTCCGCGGCATGTGGAATCTTCCCGGACAGGGGCACGAACCCGTGTCCCCTGCATTGGCAGGCAGACTGTCAACCACTGCACCACCAGGGAAGCCCAAAATGACAGCTTTTATTTGAGACACTAAAAAAAGTTTTGTAGATGGATAGTTGTGATGGTTGTGCAGCAATGTGAATGTATTTATTGCCACTTAACTGTACACTTAAAAACTGTTAAAATGGTAACATTTTATGTTATACATATTTTATAAGAATAAAAAATTTTAAATAAAATCCTGCAAGTATTTTTTAAAAACCAGCTTTTAGTTTTTATTAGAAGTGGGGAGTAAGAGGCTATGTAGTTAAGTGTGATTCATAGAATTCCAGTTTAAACAGTTAGATGGGGCCACTTTTGAGATGATTTTGATTAGTAAGTGGAAATGTCAAGAAGACAGGCATATATGGAAATGTGAAGCCCAGAAAAGAGATCTGGACTGAAAATAACAATATAAGAATTGTTGACATGGAGATGGTAATTGAAGCCTTTGGAATAAATGGGATTGCTATAGCAGAGTATGTAAGAGAGAATCAAACAGGAATGTAAAGAAAAGGATATAGAAACCAGAAGGATATTTAACAGAAGGATAGTGTTTTGAGGAGAGAGAAGTTAGGTAAAATTATGCTGAGAGACCATACAAGATAGTATCTAAAAAACGTCTTTTTATTCGGTGACAAAAAGAACACTGGTGATTTTAATAAAAGCACTTTGAGTGGAGTAATAACAGTCTAAAATGGAATGGGTTGGAAAGTGAGTGGGAAGTGAAAAAAACAGAGGAAAAGCATTTTAGAATATACCCCTTAAGAAGTTGTTATAAAAGGGAACACAAACTAGGCAGCACCTGGATTACTAGAGGAAATCAAGGGGGCACATTTTTTTTTTTTAGGATAGGAGAGATTTAAGCATGTGTAAATTTCATACAAAGGTACCTGTAGAAAGACAAAGTTTCAGATAAAAAGAGAGTGCTCTGGATTGATACTCAAGATTTTAAAAAGAGAATTAGATTCAGGTCATAGCTAACCTAGGAGGGACCACCGTCCTCATTATAGTAGGAGGAAAGGATGTTTTCATAGAACTGGGACTAATCAAACGGATTTTTGTTTGTTTCTCACAAACCCATAGTTATTTTTATAGGATAATCAGCATCTTCTGTGAGAAAAATATTCTGTGATACCCAAAATAATGTTATTTAAATACTTAGAATTTTACCAAAATATTTTATTTGGATATTATCAAGGTGGCTTCTGTTTAACTTACCTTTTGGATGACTGCTATTTTACTTCCAGACAGGTAGGGCAGTTACCTGTTCTCTGAACAGGCCATCCACTTGTGTGTCTTGGTGTCTATTTACTTTGCCAGACCAAATCTTGATTTCCTTTGTGAAAGCTGAGAGATTTTTGCTAGGGAACCAAAATGGAAGAAAATACACTCTTGCAGAGATTCCGTAAGAGATAGAAACATAAATAGATGATTATAACCCAGTGTGAAAAATGCTGGCATGAGGGAAGTATTTTCACTATAATACCATGTATTATTAAAAATTTGAACTCCTAAAGTATAGAACATGCCTCATTTATCTTTGCAACCTCTTTAGCACAATAACTATTATGTACATCCAAAGAATTCAGAAATAATTATTGAACTACTGAATAATTGAACACATTGGTGCAAGCTCTATATTTCTGAATAATGTCATTAATGCAGTAAGAGCCTAAAGGTTTTTTGTCACAATTTCATTTTAATTTTTTTTTGAACTATCAATTATCCCTAGGTAAGGACCACTAGGAAGACTAAATTTGCTAAGAAGGCAATTAATTTCAGTGCTCAAAATCTCAGTAGACCATGTACCTTTACAAAAGACTACACTTTTTATTTTAATCCTAAATACATGGCTCCTATCTACACTGTGCTACTTCTCTGCTTCTCTAAGATAGTAATACATTTTAAAGGCTAATGATAGAGATCAGAGTATTTTAAAATACTAATAATTATGTTACATTTCAAAATGTACTTAATGTATACCTAATATTAATTTTGAAAGACTAATGCTCTGTGGTTGTGTACTGAAGCAGTTTATAAGTCCAGAAAAAAACTTGATAAAAATTTCATTGCTTGAAGTTCATCTGAAGCTCAGATATATAGAGCATTTACATTTAGAGACTGATAGGAGAAAATACCTTGCATAAAATCCCTATATTTAAATGACCAGTTCAAAGTATTTAGAGAAACAGACTCAATCATTGTTCTTACTCTAAAAGACTGAGGACATTGGATGGATGATAATATTGATTGATTGAGTTCTGACTATACTTCTGATTTCAAGGTGAAAGCTCCTAGAGTGTGGAATTTCCTCTATGTTGAGTTAAGCAAGATACACAGGGTGGAAGATCCTATAGAGAGTTAATGAAATGTATAATAAAAATATGGTTGAACATAATCTTCAGAAGTAATTTCACATTTCTGTGGACTTCTATCCCTATACAGTTTGCCTATCCACTTTATTTCTTTTTTGAAACACGGGCTTAACACGACTTCTCTGCTGGTGATTATCACACTTAAGCACAAATTATAGAGAATCTTTGACTCCAAAATTAACTTTTTAGTTATTTTTTAAAATTTCTTTTGGCCTTATATTTTAGACATTGAGAAACAAGATAGCATGATGGTTGAAGGGAGATCCTGGAAACCAATTGTTTGGGTTCAAATTCCAGCTCTGCCACTTATTTTATGACTTTCAACAAGTATTTCAACCTCTCTGTGATTTGGCTTCCTCATCTGTAAAATAACGGTAGTAATTTTCTATTTCGGGGTAATTAGAAGAATTAAATAAATTAGAAGATTTAAATAAACACAAGAAGAATTCCAGATCCACAGCTAACGCTCACCATGCATGAAATGTATTGTCACTATGGTCTTTGAGCAAATGGTTTTGGACCATTCTAAACACTTTATCTACATTTTCCTGGTTTGATTGTAGCAATTCTAGTACATGGTAACAGACAATCAACACTAGATTCAACTTAGAAATATAAAACAAGCACACACAAAAAATAAAATTGATGAAAATATTCTGGTAAACTTTTGCTTAATAATTGATGCAGCAATAGTCTCTTGGGCACACCTGCTACCATAATATGTTTAGAGAATAAAACTATATAAGACCTTTGAATTGCAATTTCCACTATTTCAAGTTACAAATTACTTAATCTCTGACACTTGTCACATTCTATGCATTATGTCTTATTAGGCCACTACCATAGACTGCCAAGTAGGAAGGAAAAATATTCAGTTATTTTTTCTCAAAAGGATTATAGCAAAGTAAATCTTTGCCATTTGCAGAGTAAAATATATATCTCACTACAGTGCCAGGAGAGCATTCATACCTGGCCATTCACTCTATGTAATTAGGAATGGATCCTAGAAAAAAAAGTCAAATAATATGAGTTTAAAGAATTTTTAAAAACTTAGTCAAACTTTCACAAGTTTGGTGGTAGATTTTTTTTCTCTTTGTGATGTCAGGAATTACCGTAATAATTTACATTTATTTTTGAAGATTAACACTGGTCCAGGCACAGTGCTAACCACTTTACATTAATTACTTTTTTAATCCTTAGTATAACAATGTTATGTGATACAGTTGTTATCCTTCACTGAATTAATGAAGCACCCAAAGCTCAGAGAAGCTAAGAGATTTGACCAAGATTATCTAACTAATAAGTAGCTAATAAGCAGACAAGGTTAAATTCTCAGTGGTTTGTCTCTAGGACCCATGTTCTTAAACTTTATGCTATGCTGCCTCTTCAACTATTTATTAACAATAGTCAAACCTCGATTTTTTTCTTTAATATAAAATTATTTTTATTCTAATATTCTGAAAATTCTTGATTTGAGTACAGAGATTTCATGTTCCTCAGATTACATAATCTGATCTCAGACTAACTGAATTCAAATCCTAGTTTTGCTACTGAACACTTTTTGATCTTTGAGTCAATTTATTTAAAGTTTAGGAGCTTCAGTTTGCTCATCTGTAAAATAAGTGCAATCATCATGCTTCATACAATTCTTGTAAATTTTAAATGAATTAATATATACAAATCATATAGACAAGTGCATGAAAAAAGAAAAATTCAATTAATATTAGCTATTATTACTATTAGCAAAAAGCAAGAGCTTGGACTCCGAATGTTAATATATTAATTAAACTTAGGTTTGGCAGTGAGTAGCAGAAAACTCAAAATGACTGTGGCTTTAAAAAGACAAAAGTATTTCTATTTCATGTAAAAGTTTGGAGATAATCATTTCAGGGCTGATGTACCTTCTGTGTCAAGAACCCAGCTTATTCTGTCTTGTTGTTCTGCTAGCTATGTTGTCTATTGCTCCACTCAACTCATAGTCAACTTTGGCTTGACCGTATCCAGCCACATCTATCTGTGTTCAAGTCAGCAGAGAAAAGGAGAGGCTAAAAAAAGAAGAGATAAAAGGTACAAACTAACTCTTAAGTTTCCCAGAAGCTGACACATATAACTTGATCTGACATACTTTTGGTTAGAACTTAACAGCAAGACGCTACTAACAGCAAGGAAAGCTGAGAAACAAAGTCTTTATTGTAGGCATGCATGAAGGGACAAGCGTTTGGGGGGGCCTGTCTAGGTTTTTCTTAAGGAGCTAAAAAAATGAAAGGGAGGGGCTTGAACTTTGTTTCAGTGTTGGCTGGAAACTTGTTTTTCCTAATATATCACTTTCCATAACAATGGATTTATTAGGAAATATTACATGTCTTATTTACCCTCTTTTATATTTTTAATAATATCCTCTGCCCTAGTTACATGTTTTCTCCTATTTTCTCTCTGTGTTTTTTTGTTTGTTTGTTTTTTGTTTTGTTTTGTTTTTGCGGTACGCGGGCCTCTCACTGTTGTGACCTCTCCTGTTGCGGAGCACAGGCTCTGGACGTGCAGGCTCAGCGGCCATGGCTCACGGGCCCAGCCGCTCCACGGCATGTGAGATCTTCCTGGACCGGGGCACGAACCCGTGTCCCCTGCATCGGCAGGCGGACTCTCAACCACTGCACCATCAGGGAAGCCCCATCTCTCTGTTTTGTTTTTAAAGTAGAAAAGCAAAATGCAAGATTTCTCAGTGTGAGGAGTACTATTTCTGGTATAACACATAATGGAGAACCATAAGTCTCTCTACTTTAAAATCTCTTGTTCTCTAAGGTAAATTCATTTGGTGAAAAAAAAACCCACATATTTTTGCTACATGCAAGTATCTTTGGAGAAATATGGTAAATAAATTAATATTTTTCTACAACCACTGCATGTCCTGTTGAAGTGCTTAGATAGTTCACCAAAATAATGGACAAAGTATTGACTTTTTAGCTAATGTTGTTTCTTGATCCATTTAAAAGATCAAACTTTTGTTTCTGGTAAATAAAACTGTATAAATTGTGTAGTCCACAGGCAATCTCTAAAACTGGTATTTCTTTACATTTTAAACTAGATATTGGTCTATATATTGGAAAAGTATGGAAAGCACAGGAAAAAGAGTAAATTTATGGTGGAGAAACCTGACAAAGACTACCATTTATTAAAATATATGTGGCAATTCTCCTTTTAAAATATTACTGGCTTTAAACTTAGGCAACTCTCTAGAAGATAGTCAATAGAATAACATTTTTTGCAAATAAGGATATCAGTTGTGCAAATGCTACAAAAGCCATAAAAACAGATTAGTTTTGGAGAAGGCAGACGTCTACACAGTGTTTCTGCTGCTCATCCAGAGATAACCTGAGAAGTAAAAGAAAAGAAATCCAGACTCCTCTTGGCCCTGAATTATTCTTGGTCATTATAGTTGAAGGGGAATTCTAAAAGTCACCCAAGATAATGTGCAGGTTTCTCTTGGTAGAAAGGTCTCCTGAAAAACAACTTTAATTGATCACAGAACAACTATATTTGACGTCTGATTACCTGTTTAAAATCTACCTATCCAGAACTGAAAAGATTTTGCTTGTTTATTTGTTCATTTTACTTCCCCTATCTCTTCCATAGAAGGAGCAATAATAAATAAATACTACTTCAAAAAATATTACAAGTGTTAGGAAAAATGGACCCATTATTGATAAATGAACTTCCTGTTTAAGAAATAAGTTCCTGTTAAGAATTCCTGAAACTTGGGGCTTCCTTGGTGGCGCAGTGGTTAAGAATCCGCCTGCCAATGCAGGAGACACAGGTTTGAGCCCTGGTCTGGGAAGATCCCACACGCCGTGGAGCAACTAAGCCTGTGTGCCACAACTACTGAGCCTGCGCTCTAGAGCCCATGCTCTGTAACAAGAGAAGCCACCACAATGAGAAGCCCACGCACCACAACGAAGAGTAGCCCCCGCTTGCCACAACTAGAGAAAGCCCATGTGCAGCAACAAAGACCCAACACAGCCATAAATAAATAAATAAATATATTTATTTTTAAAAAAAGGAATTACTGAAACTTGTATCTCCAGCATTGTTTGGAAGGTGGTTTTTGTTTTTGGTGGCTTGTGTACAACAGAGATATTAAATAATTCTGACATGGCTTAATTTGTGCTCTGTCACATAATAGGACTGTGTCACCTTTGCCACGTTACATCTCTCTAAACCTCAGTTTCCTCCTCTGTAAAAGGAGGGAAGTAAAACTTACCTCGTGTGATTATTGTGAAGTATAAATAATATGATGGATGTAAAGTTATTTTTATAGTTCTAGGCATAAAATTGCTGTTCAATAACTAATCACTTGAAATAGTACAAGTCTATCAAAAGTTGACATTTTCAAATCATTCTAGAAAATGAAAAGGAAATAATGATTTTACTTCTGCCTCATCCCTTACCTATAAGGATAGGAGTCCATATTTTTCTTAGGTTGGGAATTGCTTATTTTTGAGAATGAAGTCCTTTTTAAAATCAAAACATTTGCAGATTCCCATACCAAAATAATTTTATAGACATTAATCATGACATTATTTGACCATGGTCTGTATTTGGACAATACTTTTAAATATATTTGTAATTTATTAATCTGAAAGGCATCTGTTTACACTTTAAAAACTATAATATACATATATGCAAGACCTAATATTCCTTCAGTCTAGGGGAAAAAATTGATGTATATATGGATTTTTGCATGTATTCTGTGCAATACGAGCAAGATTTCAATGAGTACATGTCCCTCTGCTCTGGATCCACTGATTTAAACTAAATCTTTTGACTAATTAAAAATATAAAGTCCAAGGTATAACTGTATTATCCTAAACAGTGCCATACACTATCTATGTGAAAAAGACTTGCTTTTTTCACTGTTGTTGTTTGCATGCACTGATACTGATAACCTATCCTGGTGTCATCCTTCTAGTATCTTTGTTAAAAATATATGAGACAAAGCCTGATTATCAGCCTTTGAAATATTCTGCATTATATAAAAGACCCAGGAAAATCAAAGTAGCAGGGCATTGCATTAAGATGAAGCAAATCAAGGTTTGACACAAGATATATGCAATGTAAGAGAGTAAATAAACTCTCCAGCTCTAGGCACTGTTGAATGCAGATTAGGATTTGTGACAGATACTGATGGTCATAGGTATCTCTGCTATGCCTAGCCTTGTAAAACAGGACATCTATATATGGTCCATATTGCCTGTCAATCCTTTTAGAGGGCCATAGACTATAAACTCAGAGCCTGGTGCTGCTGAGGCTTATGAGGTATCTATAACAGCATTACACAACCAGCCATAATGACTACTTGGCACATATAAATATACAAATGGTGCCTGCCCTGGAAGAACTTACAATTTTCTTAATCTGATGAAACAGGAAATAGAATTTAAAAATTAATTACATTTTGATTGTATCTTTGAGCTTCTCGTTTTTATGTTCTCTGCCAACTACACCCAAAAAATACTGTTAATGGAAATAAGGTGGTCTGGTTTGAAATCTGAGAATAGAAGCTACATCTACCCTGAGGATGGGGACTGGCAAAATAAAATGTCAGTTTGGAGGTAGATCTTGCAGAATGTGAGCAGAGCAATCAAGGGTGCACATATATTAGTCCTTGTCACACAGAGTGTGGCTGCTTCATGGTGACGACACTTCCTCTAATCTCACATAGACTCACACCAGGTTCTGTAGCCTGTCCCTGGAACCCTATTATCCATGGAAGGCAAAGGAGACCAAAATGTGAAGGAGAATCATTTCAGGCACAAGTTACAATAACAGTGATACTTTCCCACAGTGGATTTTTCAACAGTCTGGATTCTCCTGACATTCTGGCATTCTGTCCTGGGCTAGTTAGACAGGGAGAGCCACCTCAGTCACTTGGTAACAGAAGGAAGTTGGCAGGTCTGAGACATTCAGAAATTACCTTCTTTTTCAGCCAAAGGAAAGAAAAAAAAAAAAAAAGATGAAAGTATAGATTAGCTGTTGTGCCGTTAAGTTGCACCTTGAATTTGACCCTAGGCAGGTGACCTGGGGAAATAGAAATAGTAATACTATAGATGGAAAGTACCATGGGAGGACAAAGAAGACAGGGTTAAATTCCAAGGGAAGAAGTCTGTGAAGACAGCAGTAGAGAGAGAGGCAGGGTAGGAGTGAGTCCCGTAGGACACTGATGACTTCCCAATCTTTCTCCTTGGATCTGTGCCTTGCCAACTGGACATTCCCTCCTGAATAAGCCACAGAATAAACCACAGGATAAACCACAGGATTTATCCTCTAAGATAAGTCACAGCACACTGCATGTGAGTTGTAATTGAATGCTTACCAGCCATCCTCTCAGTTGCACTGAGCATCTCTGAGTCTTACTGATCTCTGTATCCTCAGTGCCCAAGACTGTGTTTAATGCTTTGAAAATTCTCAACAAGTAGTTGTGGAATATGTAAAGTATTAAACTGATGAAAGGGTAGTTTAAAAAAATCCTGCTTTCTCATTTCTCAAATATATTTTTTAAACCAATTTGACACCAAAATTTACTTTTACTCATTAAGGTTATGAGCACAGACATTCTGGCATTCCAGCATGTTCGAATTAAAAATGTAAATATCTCATTCTCCAATTGCAGAGACCACTATGCCTGCAGAGGCCTGTACACTTCAATGAATGGGTTTTTCAATTTGCATACTAAGATTGCGAAACTAATAGTTCTTATTTCTGCCAATTTTCCTGAACTCTTTCAAGTTACAGAGATTTTGCAAAAAAAAAAAAAAAAGAAAAATTGTATTTACTACAATTTAAGGGAGCACTTGGAAATTTGATTTGGCAGGAACCTATAAAAGTCATAGACTAGAAATATACAAACATAGCAATATCTTTTTTTTTTTGTTGAATCTATAGATTTATAGGCATTTTCAAATGAGAAACTTTAAATGAATTGTGGATTTCCAAATGTTAGCTATATGTAAAGTCTCTCCTTGGTTGCTAATGATTGTTCCACTCCATATACAGTGAATACTAGTTTGCATGGATCCATCTCATCTAATTTTTTCACATATACGTAGCATCTTTATAAAAAAAAAAAGTCAAACTCAGAAACAGAGAGTGGAATGGTGGCTGCCAGGGGCTGGGGGAGGGGATTGGCCTGTTGTCTTCCACAGAGACTCGGCTGAGCTCCTGACAAAGACACTCCACGGACTTCATTCTTCTCAACAAGCACTCTCATCCCTCAGTTTTGAAAAATATGTTGTAACAACTGCTATCTGGGAAAACGACAGAGTTAGGGGGAGTGAGTCCAAGTCCGTCATTAAGTTAGCAGTGTGGCTCTGGTGGGTCAGATCTGTGGGGCTGGGCCTTTCCGTCCGCAAAAGGCGGTCTCTTGATTGGATTTTGCTGAATGCTCCTTTCAGGTCTCTCTTCTGAAAAAGTTTTAAAAGTAAAGCAGCAGAACAAAGCTAAACAGTTTTAAATAATTATTTTTAGAAGGTAACCTTTACGACATTGCATTTTAGAATAAATCATGTCACAACTCCAACGTCTGATGGTGCCGCTTCACCCCGGCCAGCAACTCTCTCCTGCGCGTCTGCCACATGCCAGGTGAACAGCGTCCCTCTCCTTTCCCACCCAGAACACTCAGCGCTTCTTCCAGGTGAACTTCCTGGGGGCTCCCTCCTGGCCTGGCTTCTTCCGCTCTCTGACACGGGGATCAGCAGTAAGCAGTCCCGCTTGGCGCATCCACTCGACCTCTTCCTCGGTGACAAAGCTGCACAAGGCTCTCGCAGTCTGCAAGCGGATGGCCTGCGCCTGCGCCTGCGCCTGCCCCGCCCCACCCCGGCGCCGTGCTGGTCATGTGGTGTTCTCCAAGCCGGCTGAGGAAGTGGAAAGGGCACGTCGGCTGTTCTCTGTCCTGAGTCACCGGAAAGTAGAGCAGGTAGTCGACCCCATTTACTTCTATCCTCCCACTTCCATGGTCATAAACAGCCACGTCCGCCTTTGCAGTCTTTCTGTTACCTTGGCCTGTGCTGAAAGCCATACCCTTCTCGTCGTACTGCAAAGGCTCAATCAGCGGTTTTTTCAATTGAACGGTTACACTCCTAAGGAGCCTGCTCACAAATTCTTCTTCAGCCGCGTCAGACGGCAACGCCAATAACTTTTCCAGCAGCCGAATGAACTGTGCGTAATCTTGACCTGACAGTTTTTCCACTAACGTTTCTTCCAGTTCCTTCTTTTTCGTCTTTTTTTTTTTTTTTTTGCGGTACGCGGGCCTCTCACTGCTGTGGCCTCTTCCGTTGCGGAGCACAGGCTCCGGACACGCAGGCTCAGCGGCCATGGCTCACGGGCCCAGCTGCTCCGCGGCATGTGGGATCTTCCCAGACCGGGGCACGAACCCGTGTCGCCTGCATCGGCAGGTGTACTCTCAACCACTGCGCCACCACGGAAGCCCCCAGTTCCTTCTTAATCAGCCATCTGCTGCCAATCGGGTCTTTGGCTTTATGGCTTTAGTTTTTTCTGAAAACAGACCTTTGGCTCTCAGCTGGTCTTGACGGTTTTCTACATCTGGTAGCTTTCCGTATGCTCCCTGCGTTAATGAATAATATGACTGTCTGCTAGTATAAAAGAGAAAATGAAATGGGCGGCCATCTTCTCCCCACTGGATTGCTCTTTGTTTTGGAAAAATCTCTTCAGGATGCTTCATTATTGGTCGGGCTCACTTATCAGACAAACCACGGGGAAAAAGGTAAGCAATCGCTCTATCAATATCCTCTTGGGTAAAAGTTTCTGGATCTTCTCCCATCATGTTGGCTAAGTGTCTCTTTCCTATGTTGAATTCTTCAATCTGCTTTTTAGTAAAATCCACTGTATAAGTTTCAAGTCTTAAGGCTGCAACATTTTTCCTTGTTGTTACAACTGTGGTGTGTCTTAGCCTTGATATCTGGCATCCGGGACTTCTCTGCAGCTTAGCAGCCGCGGCTTTCCAGAGGCCCTGTCCCCGGGCAAAGCTAACCCTACCCCAAGAAAGAGCCGGTACGAAGCGGCTGCGCCGCAGGACACACGGACAGCCGCCTTGTTGGCTGCGGGAGGCACGGGCAGTAGGACGAAAAGCCATCTCATCTAATTATTACATGGCCACAACTTATCACTACTTAACGCTTCCCTGTGCTCCCATTTTTCCACAATGACATCTCTCATATTGTTTCAGATTCCCTTGACTCTAGGTTTAATTCACTTATTCTGCCCAAGTAGGCAAGGTATTATCTCACCACTGCAGAGGAGCTAAATTGGGATGGTAAATATTCAACGAACTTAGACCTCATTAATAATACTAAAATGTTTTCGTTATAATTCTGTTTCGCTAATAAAAGTTTGAGAGATAAATAGTTAATAATAAATATTAACATGACTATTTAATTAATATTAATATATGAATCACAGAGGACAATCCATTCTACCTAGGCTAAAATTATGACAATAACAAATAATTGCACAATAAGGGATCATTTACTTCCCTATATTATGAACTCTAAAATACTCATGCTTCAAAGTATACTGTAAAGTACTCACATTTGGAAATGTAATCCTTGGAAAAGCCATGGCCTTGTACCATTCCTTCTTCTAATCCATAGATGAGACCTATGAAACCAGTTGAAATGTTTTCATAATAACGTATTTTTAAATTATCCCTTGTCTTCTCTCTTCTGTGTATTAAGTATTCTCGTTTGTCTTTCAGTCAGAATCCAAAAATTGTTCACCTTGATGTCATTCAAGCTTTACCAAGGAGTGCTTTATCATATCCCCAAAAGACAAGCAAAGGAGCAATTATTCATACATAATAGGTGTTGTACAGGGAAGCACTAATTGTTATGTAAAGTTTCCACCTCTTTCCTGACAAAGCAATGTCCTAAGCATCTGTGGAATATAGCACATACTATTTAAATATATTTACCCTAGAATTTCATTTCACCACATAGCATTAAAAAAAACTTACATCATTTGTCACTACAACTTTGATTGCATGTATACTTTCTTTTACTAATAATTCATCTCAAAGTTCATTGCTTAAGGTTGGAATAATGGGGACAAAACTGAGGAATTAAATGAAAAGCAGAATTCTACATGATAGTATTATCAACTATAGATATTGCTTTGAACTTTTCTCAGTACAAAACATTGGATCATAAAAAACATCTCCAGGTTAGGAATCAGTTTCAAAATACTACCAGACATCATCCATCTGTATTCAGTTAAACCAAATGTTAAACACGAAATGATATATAGTATTCAAGAGAAATAAGACACCACTTTTCGACAAAAAGAAAAATGTGCATAAAGTCGAATGTTACGTTTCATTAGTTCATGTTCTTTTCAGTCATCAATTGATCTTTTGTAAAAACTAATAAAGTATGAACTGAAAAGAATATCAAACATTCTTAGGAACAGTAGTGACATGTTCAGTAAATAAAATTGCTTTAGGTGGTTTTTCTGAATAGAGATATTCACAGAAAGAGTGGCCCAAGCTCATTTGTTGCCAGTGGGCTGTATGATACAGGAGCTGTCATACGTTGCATAGTTAAAAGTTTTTCAAATTCATGGACTTCTAATAAGATTGTAACCTTCAAACAACATTTAAAATAAATTCCACTTTTCCCACAATTTATCATTTTCTAGAAAATGTAGTCACACAAAAAGGATTTTATTAGAAGGGTTCCGTTGAAATAGAGATGTTGTAGACTTTGGGAGAAGAAGAAAAAGACCAAGTTTGAAACAATAATAATATCCCTCAGGTCAGGCATTGCCTATCTGTTAATGAATAACTGGGTTAGAGAACCCCAAGGCAAAGCCTATTCCTTAAATAGCATCGTGTATAGCTGATAAGGGTTTTCATATTGACATTTTCTGTAGTTTCCCACTGGTCTCTTTTTAAAGCTATGGGTCCTATTGATCCACATCCCTATGTTCCCTTTTAGATGTTCTTCTCAAGAAATATGCTTTCATAGATTTGTAAATGTGTGCACAAAGAGAAAAACATGACCTCAGGAAAATATCATGGGGCAACAGTAATAGGTCTTATGCAAGATGTCTGCCATTCTCTGGAGAATGAGGATTGAATGTGGAGAGGGTAGGGAGAGATGCAGTAAGTCTGAATTTCTAAACCCATAATTAAAGAGGATATGTTTCACAAATAGTGGCATTTTTAAACCTTCCTGTATTATTTCTTAAAAAGGATTGGGGGTTAATTGAATGTGGGGCTTTGGGCCCCATGCCAGCTGTTCTCATTATCATATTTTCATATTTTTAATTAGTTGCAAAGAGTTACAAGCAAGCTTTCTCCAAATATTTGGGACAGTTTACCAGGGGGGCTAATTTATTGGTAAAATCTGGAAGCCACTAAAGAAGCTGGTGGTCTAGTATAATTTAAAATCGTTCTAAACTCCTCATATTCTAGAATATGAGAATTATATATGTAAAAGGAAGTTCTTAGGTTATTGCAGCTAAATACTCATTTTCAGAAGGGCAAGTTGAGCTGCTGAGTGATTGACTTCCCTAAGGTTAGAAATGCAAATATACCACTCAAAGCAATTCACAGATATCAGTTGGTAGAGGGATTGTTTGTGCATTATTGTTAAAAGTTCAAATCATTTTTTAAGACTCAAAGATAGGATCTGGTTGGAAGGTAAGTGCCCATTATCTAAGACCTTACTCTTTATGCACAGAAACAAAGGTAAGGAGCAAAGTAAAAGATTAGACATGCCCAAAAACCGGCCCCGGGGTGTGGGGACAGGAAGACTTATACACAGATTTTTAAGCTGGCTAGGAATATCCTTTTTACCAGACCATTGTTTCCCACAATACGTCGCATCTCAACTGTTGCCTTGAGGTATCTGGCAAATAATCCATCAAATAATACATACATATGTAAATATATAAATGCATATGCACATACACATACATAAATAAATAGATATTTTAAATATGTTTATAAACCCATACTCAAATGAGTTTAAGAATGCTACCCCTTCTAGGAGACTGCCACTGAAATATTAATGAAAACCTCTGAGAATTCCTGCAGTTATAAAACCTTTGTGAACTCAGAAAAAAAGAACCTCCCCTCCCGCTCCAGGCCTGTACACACATATTTTAATCTGTTATACTTACTGTTTCTTTAGCTTATGCTGACCTGGGAATGGTTTTTGTTATGTCCATAATCATTCTGTAGAAATAGTGTCCCAAAAAACATATTTGGGAAAATAATGTCTTAAGTGTTCACCTTCATGCATGGAACAATTTGGGATGGAGAAATGAAGAGATAAAATGAACAAATGCAATGAACACCATACATTCTGCTTCTTTCTTCTGTATTAGCCCTTCTCAGCAAGTAATTCTCTCTTTTTTTAAAAATTATTTTATTTCATTTATTTTTGGCTGCATTGGGTCTTTGTTGCTGTGCGCAGGCTTTCTCTAGCTGTGGCGAGCGGGGGCTACTCTTCGTTGCAGTAAGCGGGCTTCTCATTGCAGTGGCTTCTCTTGTTGTGGAGCACGGGCTCTAGGCACACGGGCTTCAGTAGTTGTGGCACGTGGGCTCAGTAGTTGTGGCTCGCAGGCTCTAGAGCGCAGGCTCAGTAGTTGTGGCACACGGGCTTAGTTGCTCCGTGGCATGTAGGATCTTCCCGGACCAGGGCTTGAACCCGTGTCCCCTGCATTGGCAGGCGGGTTCTTAACCACTGCACCACCGGGGAAGTCCACAATTCTCTTTTTTGAGAGATCCCATCAGCTGGTTCAGAAACCTCTCTTAGAGTTTGCTCACTCTACGCAGCCTAGGAGGCGGTATAGCGCAACAATTAGTGTGGCTAAAGAGAAAAACCAACGTGGCTGACTGATAGAATTGCATTTCTAAGCCTTGAGTTTCTCATGAAGGTTGAAATGTATGTATACAATTTTTAGAGATTGCCTTGTGCCCTACACAATTTAAAGTAATTGTAGAAAAGATGGTTTCTACAATTCATAGAAAAGATGGTTGTGAAGATTAAATGAGATACTACATGCAATGTTCTTAGCACCAGTGCCTTACACAAAACACTCATTAACTATTTGGGCTGATAATAGGAATGTCCATCACAAGCTAAGGTGCTGAACATAGTCAGTTTTCCCATTTTCATTAAAACAATTCCATTTCTTTCTTGACACCCCCACCCCACCCCAATACCAGCCTGCCAGGATGACAGGGCATTTGACTTCACTTGATATCCATGGTTTAGTTTCTGTTGTGTTGCCCAGTCCCAAAGTTTAATCCTATTCAGATGCTTGGAAGGGAGTTCAGCAGCTGAAGGCATCTGGTGCTTGGTTTGCCTTTTACACAGGCTGCTATTAAAATGTCCATTATTCTATTTCTCCATGCTCCTTCAATTCCAATGTTTCTAGTGAAGCTTCTATGTAGTCCTTGGGACTTGGACATGACTATATCGCTACCTACATGCCAAATATAGGACATGGGAATCCCATCTGGCCTGCCATATCTTATAATCATCACTTGGGTCTTTCCACTTCCGTTGTACTATCACTGGGCAGCAGGCTACAAGAACCAATAGCTCTCAGGACTCCCAAATGTCTCAGTCTGTCTCTGCTCTTTTTTTCTCTCTCTTTCTTCATAGACAAGGGAAAAAACATCTCTTGCTAATTAATCTGTTGGAGACTGATTTCTATCCTCCCAGTTTCCTGCCAGGATAGTTTTTCCATGTCTACGACTTTTCTCTGGTGTTTGAAACCAAAATAATAAAATAGGGAAACTTAAAGGTAAAGTTGATTTTCTACCCTGCCTCCTCCCAACGTATTATCCTACCGGAATTATTTGTCCTAATTATTCTGGGAATGTGCTGATATAATCAGATACTCTTTGGAGCTATGACTAGTTCTAACCCAGACATACCTTTGTTCTCAACTACGCAGAGATAAGTTCTATCCAGTCCTCTATCCTTGTCCAAGCTCCTCCTCAGCTCTTTGTGTTTACCTATTTATCTACTCGCTTCATCCCTATTGGACTGTGTTCTTTTTCAATCCTGGAATTATCTTCCCACTTCACTTCACCCTTAGGTTTCTTGTTCTGTTGTCATTATTCATCTCTTGGTGGGAAGTACCAATCAGCCCTGACAGAAGAGTTCCATGGGGCTAAAGATGACTGCAGCTATCTCATAAAATGGAGCACCAGAAAAAACAAAAATGAGGCATCATGTAGAGATAAAAACACAGAGGAAAGCCAGAAAGTATAGTCCAGGTAGGTTTCCAAAATGAACTAGGCCAAATGAGCATATGACAAGCTAGGAAGGATAGGGAATCAGGGTCCCAGAGCTGAGAAAAGAAGATACAGGAGTGGACATGAATAAGCTGGTCATAACTTGAGCCAACTTTCTAAGACAAAGTGCGACATCCAACATTAATTTTTATGTTCTAGTAACTGCATGTTATATGGGCAGGGGCCTCCTTAGTTTCAATGTGTTTAAAAATGGTGATTAGGCATTAAATCTATGCTAAAGTTCATATCAGTGCAATAAGAAATGTCACCTACTACCAAAGGAAAATGCAAAAGATGATCCCAGAGGTTGTAGGCAGGTATTTGCTTTTTCCCTCATGCAATGCCCTGTATTTGTTTATCCACTTTAATATACCACCGTCACATCTAGTGTTAGCAACTTATGTGAGGTGGGTCTTACAGAGTCTGAAAACTCATCCTGGTGGTGGAGTTTAGCCTATTTATATAATATAGCCCAAGTAGTTAGTTTTATACCCAGATATTTATAACTCTTGCTATTAATAAATTTTACAAGCTGCAGAATAACAGGAAGGAGCTAAAACCATAGTTCTACAAAGTCCCTCTTGTTTATTTATTCAGCATTCTGGATTTGGTGCCTAGAAGTTAATCTTCAGGAATCCACCTTATAGAAAGGCACATTTACCTTTACACAGACTAAACCCCAAGGGATAAAGTATGACATTTCATGAAAGTGACAACAATCTCCAGGCTGATGTGAGAGATATGATGAACAAATTTTATCACCATTTTGCTCTAAAGGGTTTTGCTTTTCCTTTTATTTTTGTTTCTTGACTGTTAGGTGATTAGAAAAAAGTTCTTTGTGCCTTAGGGTATCCTTATACACCTGGTCTTTTTCACAAAGAATTGTACCTCATTGATATAATTAGGTTTAAAGAAAACAAATTGCTATTTGTTTTCTATTTAGCCCATCTGGAATTTATTTGATTGATTTATTTGATTTGTTTTTTCCCTTTTTATTTCACATTAACTGAGGTTTTTTTTTTTTTTTTAATCTATTTTATTTCCTCTTGGTTTTTAGTTATGCATGTTTGTTATATTATTTAGTGGTAGTCTAGGACTCATAATATGAATTCTTAACTTACAACAGTGTACTAAGAGTTATGCATTCATTTGTAATGGAAGAACCTAACAATAGTATTCTTTCACTTACCCTGGTCCCATATTTTGAGCTAGTTTTGTCTCACATTGTACTTCTACATATCTTATAAAAAGCCACAGTTTATATTTTTGACTTAAGAAATGAAGTTAGAAAAATGTGTTTTGTATGTATTGATATATTTTCCATTTGTGATACAGTGCATTGTTTTGTGTAACTCTATTTAACTTCATTTTCCTTTGATTTAAATTTCTTTAATATGTCTTATAGAGTTCTATTGGTGAAAAGTTCTCTCAGCTTTTGTTTTTATCTGAAAATATCTCTTTTCCTTTCATTATGTCTATGCTGTACAGGTAATTCTAGGTTGACAGTTTCTTTTTCTTTCAGTACTTTAAAGAAGGCTTTTGCTTTGTTCTAGTTTGCTCTGTTTCTAATAAATAAATGATCATGCTAATTGTTGATTCTCTGTATATTGTACATTTATTTTAATTCTCTGGCTGTATTTAAGCTTTTATCTCTACTTTTATTTTCAAGCAATGTAACTACAATATTCCATGCATTTTTTATTATAATTAAGGCTTGGGGACAATGAGCCTTTTGGATCTTTGAATTGAAACTTTTCCACAAATTTGAAAAAATTTCAGCCATTAATTATTTAAATATATTTCTTTTTCAATTTCTCTTCTCCTAAAACTTCAATTAATTATGTTTGACCACATAATATTGTCCATAGGTCACTGAGGCTTTGTTTATTTTTTTAACCATCTTTCTTCCTGTGCTTTTAGTTTGGATGCTTGCTTGAATTCTACTTCCATGGACTGTATGTACTTCATAAACTGCCTTTAAACAGAAAACCTGGACGATTACGGGCCTTACTTTGTGTGTTTCCCTTCTCTCAGGAATTAGTCATGCATTGCCTATTGTCCAATGGCTGAAAAGAACTGTGTAGTAATGCATCAAACTATGCAAATATCATCTTACAATTCTATAGATGGGAAGTCCAGTACAAGTTTCACTGGGCTAAAATCAAGATGATGACATGACTGTGTTTCTTCTTGAAACTGTAGTATTTCTTATGTTTTCCAGTTTCTAGAGACTGCACAAAATCCTTGACTCACAGCTCCCTTTCTTCCTTTTCAAATCCAGCAAGTGCAGGTCAGCTCCTTGTCACCTCATGTCTCTCTTCTTTCTTCTTCTACCTCATCATGTTGACCCAGCGGAGAAAGTTTCTCCACATTTACAAACTCATGTAGTTAGATCGGGCCCACTCTGATAATCCAGGATAATCTTCCATCTCAGGGTAACTTTAATCACCTGTATCTGTATCTTTATAATTACAACTGCCAAGTTTTAGATATCAGTAACATTCACAGGTCCTGGTAATTAGGGCATGGACATCTTCAGGCTCATTATTCTGGACCTCAAAAATATATATGTCCATTCACGTGTAAAATACATTTACTTCCTCCCAAGGTCCCCAAAAGTCTCACCCACTACAGCATCAACTCAAATTTCCAAATCACAACTAAATCTAAAGAACTCAAAAGTCCCAATTCTCATTGTCTGTAACATCCAAATTAGGAATGGGTGAGGCTTTGGGTGTGATCCATTCTGGGGCACAATTCCTCTCCATCCGTTGGACTGTGAAACTAAAGAAATAAGTTTTCTGTCCCAAATACAATGATGGGACAGGACCGTGATAACAGTTATAAACATGCTGGTTCAAAAAGGGAGATAATTAAAGAAAAAGCAGTCAATGTTCACAATTAAGTTAAAAATCTACCAGGCAAATTCCATTAGGTTTCAAAATTTGGAATAACCCTCTCTGGGCTTGAAATTCTCTTCTCTGGGCTTGAAACTCTGCTCTCTAGGTTCATGTCTCTGCTCTCTAAGATGTCCTTCCTTTTCCACTTGCAGCTGAGTAGCTTTATTAGCCTGTTACCTGTCTGTAGAATTTGGGAGAATCTGGCAACTTTTTTCACTCACTAATGTTTCTTTCCTTTTGGTGCAAGGTGGTAGTATTTCTGATGATATACAATTCTCAAGAACTTTCTGTATCTCCAATGTATATCATGGGGATTCACTCGATTAGATAAGGGACTCATCCACTGAACTTTCCTAGATAATTCCCTCTGTATTTTTGGTTTCTTCTGAGATGACTGAGAGGACCTATGAGTCATACCACTAATCTCTTCAAAGAGCCATTTGTGTGAATAAATACTCTGACTTTTTGTGTTTTCAAAATCATTAAGGAAAAGTTGAACAAAGCCTTTCTTTTTCTTAAGAGTATTCTTTTTCTTTTCTGATAGTACATCTTTTAACTTTAGCATCTTCTGCATCTGGGTGGGCTGAGAAATTCCCAAATCACCAAGTCCTGGTTCCATTTTAATAGTTTTACCCTCACTTTATTTCTATCATCATGAATTTTACTATAAGCAGCAAGAAAGAAAACATGACCCGCCTTTAACCCTTTGCTTGGAAATCTCAGCTAACTAGCATTAATTCGTTGCTTAAAAATCCTGCAGGACACAATTCCACTAAGTTTTCTGCCACTATCTAACAAGTATCCTCTTTCCTCCAGGTTCCAATAACATGTTCCTTACTTTCTTCTGAGATTTCACCAGAACTGCTTTAATGTCCATGAAACTGACAGTCATTTCATGATTATTTAGGCTTCCTCTAGAATGATTTATGTTTTCTCTGTAATGCTCCTCACTTTCTTTTGAGTCCTCACTAGCTGTCATTAATGTCCACATTTCTACCAACAGTCTGTTCAAGGCCATCTAAGCTTTTTCTATCATGTTCCACAACATTTTCCCAGCCTCTGCCCACTGCCTAATTCCAAAGCCAGTTTGCATTTTTAGGTGTTTGTTACAGCAGCACTCTTCTCCCAGGTATCAAATTCTGTATTAGCATTCTGCTGCTACTGTAACAAATTACTACTTACTTAGTGGCTTAAGCAGTACAAATATATTATTGTACAGTTCTCCAGGTCAGAAGTCTGACATGAGTCTCACTGGACTAACGTCCACAAATCAGCAGGCCTGTGTTTCTTTGTAGAGGTCTAGGGGGACAATCCATTACCTTGCCTTTTCCAGCATTCCTAGAGGTTGCCAGCATCTCTTGGTTCGTAGCTCCTCTCCTTCACCCTCCAAGAATCAACTATAGGTTTTGTCTTTCTTGCATCACATCTCTCTTCCTTCTCCTTCTGTCTCATCTCTCTAACGCAGCTTAGAAAGTTCTCCACATTTAAGGATTCATATAATTAGATTGGGCCCACCAGATAATCCAAAAGGATAATATTCTTACTCAAGGTGCACATCTTGATCTATTCACATCTGCACATCCCCTTCTTGTCATGTAAGGTTACATATTTACAGGTTCTGGGGCTTAGGGTCTGGATATCTTTATGGAACCATTATTCTGCCTATCACAACTTGTTTCCTAATATTTCTGTGACTTTTATAGTTATTTGCAGCAGAAGAGCTGGTCTGTTACTAGGTATTCCATCATGACCATCATGTAAAGGAAGAAAAGAAATTTGTGGGATAGTTTTATGTGACATAAAACTAAACTCATGGTTTGAAAATTAAAGACATTATTTTAGTTTTAAAAGGAATGCCTTGTCCTTATAGTCAAATATAATTTCATTTCACTTGTTTATCGTTTTACATATTTGGATATTATTTTGAGAATGTTATATTTTATAAATTTGAAAAACATATATGTTAATATATCTCACTTCATCAACAAAGACTGAAATAATGAGAATCCAAAAATGTAAAAGTCTTTAAAGTTAGCATAATTCCAAAGCAGAGGAATAAGGAATGATTATAAGCTATGTTTATGTTGATGCTACATGACATTATTCTGTATACCAATAGACAGAGATATTCGCCATTTTTGTCATGATCTGTTTTGAATTACATAAGTTTTAAATTATGCAAAGACTTTGGCAAGGCAGACTTTTGAATAAAATGTAACTGCCTCATACGAGTAAAACATTTTTTATCAAGATTATTGCTAAAGATGTTACAGAAAACATCTGAAACAAAGTTAAACATAAATAAAATGTAAAATTATTTTATAAAGTCATAACAAATTTTTGCATTGAAACTATTTCAAGTGTTTGATTAGTGAATTGGAGTAGAGGGAAAGAAGCAAAAACTCCTTAAGAAACATGTGGAAAGGTAGAGAAGGGAAGCTAATATAAAAGTTTGCATTGGCTAAAAAGTTAGGAAATGTTAGCACATTAATACCTACATATGTCTAAAAGATATATACAAGATAGCAAAGGGCAGAAATATAAAAGTATCAGTCCAATTAGTGGTGGAGTTAAAACATATTTTCTTATATTGAAAAAGCTAAATGAACTTGGAAAATCATCATGAAATAACAAAAATAGAAAGCCTTAGTTATCTTAAATATATAGCATAATTTCTGTCCAAAAATATTCTGGAATTATTCTTAATGATATTTGCAAACATTAAGGTGTTTTACTAAATTACAGAATAAATATCATACTCTGGATTTTTAGAAATTGTAAACGAAGTAGTAGGAGTGGCAAAAGGCAAGAGAATAAACTATTAATTGTTGCCCTTGACGTGTAGTTAATAATGCTTTATTTAAGTATGTAGAGTTTTATGATTTACAAAATATGTTCATAATCCTTTTTTTTAACACCTTTATGAGCTAGCAAAAGAAAGAAACAGTTTAGTAGGAATTAAAGTTTACAGAAGACTGTTTTTCTTTGCTTCCAGTTCCATTTTAAACTTTTAATTCTTTGCTTTCAAATTCTGATACTATTTGACAGAAGGAAAACTGAAGGAAATGTTCCTTACCCTACTTTCTAAAATGATGCAAGGATAGAATCAGAAATGAACTTAACATAACTAATCAAATGAATGCAAAAGCAACAAAGAACAGAACATGTCAGTATTACCGAACAGCGTATTTTGTGGAATCAAGGTACGGCAGGTAAAATTTATGACAAACTTGTCTGTGTATGCCAAAGAAATCTCTTACCTGTGTTAAACTTGAGACCACCTAAACACTTAAGATATTATAGAATTCAATTTCAGATTTTAATTAAGAAGCTCAATGTTTTCCTTCAAAGTCTCTGCTAGCAAGCTATGTAACTCCTTAGAGAGTGACTGGATTATGCATTTTTGGAGAACAGGGATAAAGGATATAATGTGTAAAATAAGTTAACCTAATTACAATTACTTGGGTTAAATCCATGAACCCATGCTATATTTTAGCAGAGCCGATTCTCCAGGAAATTTTAATCTGACGAAGTTCCTCTAAGGAATTCTCCTTATCCTGGGTTTGATCCAGATTTAGGAAAGGAGCTGTGTTTTATCTTTCCTCTTGCTTTTTTTTCCCCATTCTTGCTACAAATTTTCGTATAAGTAATGATCATGGCTATACAATGAAGCTTTTGGTGTTGAAATAGTTCAAAGGGCCATGATTGGGAAGTTGGAAAGAAGGAAGAGGTGACTCCATGTAATGTCATAAAACATCATAAACACCGTAATATGAAGCTCTACGAAGAATGATACTGAAAGATTCCTCTTCCCTCCACACCTCCTGCTGGCCCCTCATGAGAGGACTTGTCTTATTACAGTAGCATTTGATTTCAGACCGATTTCAATTTTAAGAGGAGGAAATAAATAAAAATCTTTTTAAAAAGTAAAGAAAATTAATATTTAAGTGTATATTCCCATATGTTGGGAAAATATACTTTGATGTCACTGCAAAGTGATCTCAATAAAATCATTCAATTTGGGGAGTGTTCCATCCTGCTCAGATAGCAAACCAGGTAGGGATTTGTGTCCCTTTCACCTAAAGATTTCACTACAGGATCAGAGAGAGTGTTTCTACCAAGTTTCCTAAACATGCACATTAAAAAACAAGACTAAAACTTCCATTACACTGGATACTTTAATCCAAATTCAGTCTACATCATCACATGTGTTTGTTTGTTTGTTTTTCCAGCAAGAGTCCAGCAAATTGAATATCCTGTTGACATTATGTCAATATATTTTAACTTGTGCTCTTTGGGAAAAGACAAAAATTTATAAAAATTATTTTTACTTATCTTTAAATATATAATATCTCCAAATGAAATAATGTTAATATTCATACAAGAACCTAAATCATGATAAAAAGTTACTGATTTTAAAATTACCCATTTCCTGAGTTTACTGAATTTGCAATATAAAGTTATTCTGTCCTTAACTCTGAGATCAGCTTCTTTATGACGGCTTCATGCAAATGGAGGTACATTCATATCTTTGCTGTGACATCACTAATTTAAAATATTTATGGGCTTATTTATTGGTACTATACTAAAACCTGAACACAATATGTGTATATATATACATATATATATATATAATGTATCCTAATGCATAAACTTATAAACAAAGAATTTTAATGTAAAAGAAGTAAAGTAAATAAATCTCACCAAATGACACTATAAAGAGCTATTCAGAATCATAAAATTCTACATATGTATCTCTGCTGATGACTGCACATAAGACCTTATTCTAGATTTGACATATACTTTTCTTTGGTACTGAGATCATCCAAACTATACATGGTGCTATAGCCAGGTAGTTCGGAGAATGAAGCTCTGAAGTGAAGCAGCCAAGAATAACCAACCACACAGCAGGAGGCTCTAGTGGCAACACTGCTTTCTTCACTCAGCAGTGAGGATGGTCAAGTTTGAATGCAAGAAGCTTCACATCTAATACATCAGCTCAGCTAGCTGGTTTTTTAACTGTACTTGAAAGGAAAAATACTGCCCCCTACCCCAACCCAGATGAGACCACCTCCTCACTTTGATCAAGTCTGTATCTAAGCATCCTTTGAATTTCCCTGACTGAAGGATCCTAGTGAGGAGTCCAGCCCCAGGCCAAAATTCTGTGTGTGATTTTTCAGGCCCAATCGTTGGCAATTACAAAGGCTTTACCTGGCAGACCTCACAGGGGAAAGCTTCCCTTTCCACACCTGACTTGGTGGATAAGCAGCAAACTGCAGTCTCTGAAGGGAGTCGCAGTCAAGGACTCAGGAACCCCTGGCTGGCCTTGCTCATATTCATATCTGCATTCTTGGTCCAGACACCTTCTTTCAGATCCCACTTTATCTGGGTACTTAGCAGAGGCCTGCCTCAGGCACCTCTTCTGAAATCTCCTTATTGGAGGAAAGGGGGGAAAGGAAACCTGAAGACAGTTTTCTTCACTCTGAGTCAGAACTCAGTACTTCTCCACTCCTAGCTCTTTCTCCTTGCCCTCCCTTCTCCCCCACTAGCTTCATACAACTGCAGGAACCTTTTGTTTAGGGCTCTCTCAACAGTGGGACATCCCCTATATCTATGCTGTCCACCTGGTCATTGACCTGTGTGCCATTCTTGAAGGAAAATGGAAGGAGGGGAGGGAGGGAAGTTGGTGCTTTCTCTGGTTTAGACTTTGATTATGTTATTGCAGTAAGAGATCAAAGGCTTGACTGTTCCTTTTATTTTTGGCTTGTTGCTTTAGTCAACTATTTCTACATCTGGCAGCACAGCTCTCTGCAGCTCAGCTGAGCTCCTGCCTGGCATCTAGAACTTAGATACAAGAGAGGCTAACAATTCAAATTTCCAGGGTTTTATCATAGCAAAATGGATGACTAATGTGGGAAATTGCTAACATGTAGGAAGCATATTCTAAAGTGCTAGGTAGATACTAATGAAAGTAATAATGTTTAAAATTATGACTTATTAAGCATCTATTGTGAATAATACACCACAGTGGCAGATATAAACAGCCTGTATGTCACTCCTCACTGTACCCCTTGATGTTGTTCTTAGTTTTAACACCACTTACGTGCAAGCAAAATGGAATTCAGAGAGGCAAACTACCAAAGTTACAGAGTTAGTTTCAGAATTAGAGTTTGAATAAATTCTCTTATTCAAAGCCCTTATTTTTCTTCTGCTTTACTGCAATATAGCTATCTTTCTAATACATATATGTACAACAATATTTGTTTAATTAAATTAAAATATTAATATTTTTGATAGAAGCTGAGCTTCAGGGCTAGTATAAAATTAGCTCTCCTGCTTTTCTTCAAAAATTAATTAGACTATCTTGCCCAAGTTTCAGCAACCTGTTTTTCATGGCTTAATATTATTTAGTGTTTCTGATTTTATTATAGAATCTTTTGTTTTACAGGATCTGAAGCTAAGACATAAAATAGAGGGGCCTTGGAGTGTCAGATATGTCTTAATTCTGAATCATTAAGTCAGTCAGCCAGTCAATTAAAAAAAAAACAAAACAATAATAAAGTGGAAAAAAATAGTAGGGGAGAAAAGGTCAGGAACATTTTTTTTCCTTTACTAGTGTACTTGTTTCTGCAAATGGTCTCAATGAATCATTTCAAAATTGAACAAGAAACAGATGTCAGTTAATTAGAGAGTTGAGTTTAATGACATGGTTGCATAGGTATGGCACACAAAACATCTGTGTTCTAGTATTAACATTAATTTAATTTCTTTACAGGAATCATTTACATTTTTCTTCATTTTCAATAAATTGTTTTTCACCACACAAAATAACATTGTAGTCATGAAATTGTTGCCATCTAAATAGACCACTGTGAGGCTGACTCTACAGCCATCACTAGGTAAGTTCTGTATTCTCATAGGGTACCGTATACAGAAATAACAAGTGACAGTTGATTAATTCTGAATGATGTAGACATTATATTTTTTGTGCCACGTGAGGCTATTTAAGGATTAGTAGGATTAATAAGTCATACCATATGCAACTGTAAAATGTCAGTTTAGGATCTGAGCTTTTTCAGATTTCACTTTACTTTCCCCTTGTACCATTACACTTGTGAAGCACAAAGTAAGAACCAGACTAATGCCTGATGCCTAAGCAGTTTATTTGGGTGAATAATGCAGTTTTTACTCTCATTAATCTAACTTTAAATATATATATATATGCATATATATATTTATTGAATATTTACCATGTGTCAGACCCCGAATGAAGTACTGTAAATATAATATTTCATTTGGTCCTGTAATAGTCCCATGAGACAATTGTGACTATCCCATGTGTAAATGAGGAAACTAAAGTTTAGTAAGGTTATAGTAAATTACCAAGAGTCACAATGTTAGCAAGTGACAAAGCTGAGTTAAAAACAAAGACTTGTCTTATCTAAGCATTTGCTCTTAGCCTCTGGGTCCACTGCCTTTGAGAAATTTTCTCTGCTCCTAGCAGAGGTCAGTATAAGCATAACTCATTTTATTACTATTGCACTTTGCAGATGTTGTATTTTTCACAAATTGAAGTCTATTTGTGCCGTTTTTTCAACAGCATTTGCTTACTTCATGTCTGTGTGTCACATTTGGTAATTCTTGTAATATTTCAAAATTTTTTCATTATTATTATATTTGGTATGGAGATCTGTGATCAATGAATTTTGATGTTACTATTGTAATTATTTTGGGGTGTCATGTATTATTTAAAGGCTGTAGGATTTGCAGAATGGTAAATAAGCTTTGGCTTCAACTTAACATCACCAGCTGCATTAGACCCTAACAAGAGAGTCAGCCTGCTCTTTGAAGCTAGGTGTTGACTTCTCTCTAGCTATGAAAGTCCTGGATGGCATCTTCTTCCAATATAAGAATGACAGCACATCTGTTTGCAGCATGGTTTATTGAATATTTTAAGCTCACTGTTGAGTCCTACTCCTTCTTTCAATGACTACTGCCCATTAACAATGAACCTGGTTGCCCAAGAGCTTTGATGGAGATGTACAATGAGGTTCATATTGTTTTCATGCCTGCTAACACAACACCTGTTCATGAATAAAGGAGTCATTTCAACTTTCAAGTCTTATTATTTTAGAAATACATTTCATAAGGCTATAGCTACAATAGATAGTGATTCCTGTAATGAATCTGGGCAAAGTCAATTGAAAACCTTCTGGAAAGGATTCACCATTCTAGATGCCATTAAGGATATTTGTGACTCATGGGAAGAGGTCAAAATATCAACATTAACAGAAGTTTGAAAGAAGTTGATTTCAGCCTTCATGGATGACTTGGAGGGGTTCAAGACTTCAGTGGAGGAAGTAACTGCAGATGTGTTGGAAATAGCAAGGGAACTAGGATTAGAAGTGGAGCCTGACAATGTGACTGAATTGCTGCAATCTCATGATAAAACTTGAATGGATGAGAAGCTGCTTGTTACAGATGAACAAAGAAGGTGGTTTCTTGAGATGGAATCTACTCCTGGTGAAGATGCTATGAAGATTGTAGAGTATTACATAAAATTAGTTGATAAAACAGTGGCAGGGTTTGAGAGGATTGACTCCAATTTCGAAGGAAGTTCTACTGTGGGTAAAAATGTTGTCAAACAACACTGCATGCTACAGAGAAATCATTGGTGAAAGGAAGAGTCAATTGATGTGGCAAACTTCATTCTTATCTTACTATAGGAAGCTGCCACAGCTGCCCCAACATTCAGTTGACCTGATCAGTCAGCAGCCATCAACACTGAGGTAAGATCCTCCACCAACAGAAGGAACACAACTCACTAAAGGTTCAGATGATGGTTAGTAATTTTTAGCAATAAAGTCGTGTACTTTTTTTAAACAACACTGTAGTACACTTAATAGACTACAGTACAATGTAAACATGATTTTTATATGCACAACTCTTTGCAAATAGAAAGTTGTTTCAACCAGCAGAATTCCCTCTCTTTGGGGCATTGGAATCCCAGTTTTCAGGAACTACACTGAGGACCTAATCACCAGGAAAGTGACCAAGGCTGCATTTTTAACTCTGAGGTATGCCTGTATATATGGGACAGTTCCTATCTACATCTCTTCTTTTAGTTACACAAGTCCATTAACTATAGAATTCAGGACTAGTCAACTTACTTTCTTAGGATATTCCAGAGTCATTGTTTGGATCTAATTTTCAATACATGTTTGATGAGAAGTTGGGCCAGCATCAGCATTTTCAAAAGAGCTGCTAAAATTCAAGGGAAATGTATATAGGATAGACATTGGGGCCTAAACCAAGCGTCCCCACATTCAGACTAAAACACCCTCTACTCTAAGGAGGGAGTGATGGTATCTTACTAGCAGCCCCTTGAATAGGCACCTAAGGAAAGTAAAATACTCTCCAGAGTCAAGAGGAGTGCTAGAGAAAGTGTCTTTAAAATGCAGACATATTGCTGTGAGGAGGAGAGTTAAAAATGCAGTCTTGGTCACACACACAAACACACACACACAAAACAGCACATACTGATAATTATATTTATATGAAATTATATAAAAGGCAAAGTGACCATTGATCAGTAATCACTGGTGGTCAAGAGCTGAGGGACAGTATTGACTCTTAAAGAACTCAAGGAAGGAAATAGTCTGGAAATAGTCTACATGTTGACTATAGTGAAGATTACATGACTATGTACATTAGCCAAAACTCATCAAGCTACATTTAACTTTAAAATGAGTGAATTTTATTGTAAAATTTCTGTTGTAAATTATACTTCAGTAAAGCTGTTGAAAAAATACTGTGTATTAAAGTCACTTGAAATAATGTTTTTCTTTTCTGATTATGCCACCAACTTTGTATATTAAAAGGTCTGTTTTTTTCCATGTTTTCAATTTTTCATGAATTTTGTTTTCTCCCTTTTTGGTTTCACTTTGATTCTTCTTAAGTTAGGAAATGCATTTATGTGAATTCAGAATGAAAACTCTGAAACAATTTACAGTCACAGAAGCCTTGCTTCTATGTGCATCTTTCACAATGTTTCCCCTCCCACCTGAAGGTTAGAATTAATATTGATTTTTGGGTTTTCTAGTCCATCATTCCTTTTAGAATACATAAACATCCCCCCCCCCACATTACTTAATAAGCCCATCCTTTGTTACTTAAAAGGTAGAATACTACAAACAATATCAGCACTTTGATATTTTCACTTAATAAGATATGCTGTAAATTACTCCATATAAGTGTACAGAAATGTTTCTTATCTCTTTTTACCTTCTATGGTACAAGGATTAGCCTCATGTAGGGGGACTGGAGACAGTACATAGAATAAACTTGCTAATTGCTACATAGGTTTCAAATGAGAGACTGGATAAGAAAGAAGGACATACTAGCTTATTTTATTATTTTTTATGTTAGGTAACAAATATGACAAATGTACAACACACATGTATTAATATAAATAAAATAATTAGAATGCAGCTAAAATTCTTTCTAAATGCTAAAATATAAAACATGGGTAAGTATACTTTTTGTCCAGTAATCTAACTACTAGAAATGTATTCAAAATATACAGTTGGCAAAAATACAAAATGACTTTTGTGTGAGGCTAATTTTTGTGCCATTAATTGTGATAGCAGAAGACTGAATGCAACCTAAAATTCCATTGATAGAGCAGGGATGGAGTCCCATATATGGTGAAAAGGGATAGAAAATGTTGCCATACACTTATATGGAGAAATCTACAGCATATCCCTCTCTTGCAATTCTTTTTGCCAAACCAATCAGTGTAGTGCATCTTCTTGTAATATGACCAAGGAAAACATGCAAAATATTAGTTCCTATTGGAATGTCATGCAAAGTCTTTGAGATCCTGAGTACCTAGACTGAATAATCCCTTCACTGAGCATTATGAATAGTCTCAATATATTTTATCCATTAATTAAGTAACTTACTTATTCACTTAATAATCATATAATGTAGTACTGAACAGAACTCAGACTTTAGCTCTATCTGTCCATTTTATAGATGAAAAATGTGAGGACTGAGGGTTGTACCACATTTCTATAATATTTTAATTTAAGAATCATGTCTATAAGGAATAGGCCATATCATTTTTTTTAAACTTTTTTGAGGTATGCACATGAAACACTAGATCCTTGAAAAGGTGGGAAGTCAAACTTTAAAAAACCACCTTGCAACATACATATAAGTGTCCTACAATTAATGCCCTACAAGTAATATATGTTCTATAAATAGTGTTTTACTTCTCCATTTTTCTCCTTTAATCATCTCTTCCTTCTACTCACCTCCTTTGTTTTAAATTCTGATGGTGTTTTTGATTAAATGTGAGTTACTGCTTTAGGTTCCTTCATTTCTTAGTGGTGCAACTGGTTTCCATAAACTTTGGTGCTACAGTTTTTCTACCTTATATCTTATCTTCACTGTATCAGGAATTCTAAGATTGTCTCTTTATTCAACTAATCCATGATTGAAAAGTTTTAGGCGGTCCCATCTCACAAAAGGACAGAGCAGCCTGGCTGCACTTTCTTAAAAGAAGATACAGGGGCTTCCCTGGTGGCGCAATGGTTGAGAGTCCGCCTGCCGATGCAAGGGACGTGGGTTCGTGCCCCGGTCCAGGAAGATCCCACATGCCGCAGAGTGGCTGGGCCCGTGAGCCATGGCCGCTGAGCCTGTGCGTCCGGAGCCTGTGCTCCGCAACGGGAGAGGCCACAGCAGTGAGAGGCCCGCATACAAAAAAAAAAAAAAAAAAAAAAAGATACACATTATCAATAATATTTCCTTATGTCTTATTGCCCCTGGGCTGCCTACATCGGAGTGCTGACTTGGCCTATGACCTTTTCTCATAAAATATATTCCTTATAGAAATATAACATTTCTGGTATTATAGTATTTATGAATCCAAATCTGGCACAAATTCACCTTAGAGATGTACTTAACTCATGATTATGAGTGGGGAAAAAAATGTGAAAACATGAGAAAATGGATAACAATATAACATTTAATCATAGGACACTATTTATTGGTTGCAGGAGAATCTTAGCATCCTAATTAAAGTATTGGGTTGGCCGAAAAGTTCATTTGGGTTTTTCCGTAACATCTTAACAACTTACGGAAAAATCCAAAAGAACTTTTCGGCCAACCCAATATTTTAAGTCTCCTGCAAGCTTACAGTAGGACCACATTCATGCCTGGAATAAGACTTTAGCCAACATGTAACATAGATTCAAACAAATATCTGGGATCAAAATGCACTACCCTACTTACTGCCTTCTTTTACACTTAGTTTGAATTGTCTACTTTCTCCCTTCTCGGGGGAAAGGTAGGTGATATAGTGGTAACCCTGCTAGCACTTTTTGGCAACTCAGTGAGCACAGAGTGACAGTCTTCTGTATTAAGTGTGAAGGCTTTGCAATTGGGAGTGTGGTTTACTAAGGACATTTGTGACACTGGATTATGTGTGGAGCATCAACTTAGTCCCCAAGATACTGTAAAATTAATACTTGTTTTACAAAGACACCTGGACACCAAAGCCAATTTGTGTGAGCACTGCATTTCTTGTATTATTCTGCTATGCTATTTTTGCCTTTGCTATAAATAGCATCACATATGAATGGCAGTTTCATAGTCTAAAAAAGTTTGAGCATTTTTTGCATCTATTTAATACATTCTTATAAGTTTCAAAGCATGAGGAATTGACAATGTAATTACATCTTGCTTTATGCATAATGTAAAGATAATTTACTTGGTACCTCTACTTTATCTAAATCCCTTAATAATCAATGATGGATCATCAAAAAGCAGATATAAAATAATTTATAATTATCATAAGGAAAAACTTAAGAAAATGATTTTAGAAATGAAAAGGTTTACATTAAAAAGAACTAAAATATTTTCTAAAATGAATCGCTGTGTTTTATCAAGACAGAGTTTCAAAAAGACAGTTGGAGATTAAGATGTATTTTGCTTTCGAAGTAGGATCTTCTCTTTCAGAGATTTCTATGACTGCTTGCCTGACTCTCTATAACTTCCTAATATATCACAAAAGACATTTTCAGGGGTTTTTACCCATTAACTCTTCATCTTGACCCTGTTACTGCTCAAGAAATATCTGTTTATTGCTATTAATAGTTTCTAGGCTTTAATGATAAAACCTATCTCAGTGACTCAATACATAGATTTCTAAATTATAAATCGGTTCCTCTGAATCTTAACTGAAAATTTGGCAGTATCCTAGAGATAGGGGTAGTATTTCCAAATCAGGGCAAAGTTTGATCCTCATCTATACACATTTGCTAGGAAGGCAGATGCTTTCCACAAACTCATCTAGATGAAAAGTTGATCTATTTGGCTATTAGGAAGAGCAATGGTAAGCATACTTACTTATATTCTGTTTTATAAATGGACAAAATAACTAGCAGACAATAGAAATACAGTCTACTTAATTCATTTAAATTCTAATAATCATCACATTATTTTTAAATAAACTAAATTTAAAACATTTAAAATTTGGTGATTTCCAAATTTTTTTAGTATCATCAAATTTAAGTGAGAACTACATAAAAGCAGATTAATCTAACAAATATTTAGCACCTATTATTTGCTAGATATTGCTTGATATATAGATTATGTACAAAGACTTGTATATTAGTTTCATTTTTTTTCTTGCAATAATGCTGGATTAAAAACAGAACTCCAAGATCTCAGAGGATTACATCAAGAAAGTTTATTTCATATTCATAGTATTTATATAGGTTGGTTGCAGTTTTGGATAGACTCAGATTGGCTTAGCTGGATGAGGTGGGACTCCAGACTCTGGGTTAGGGACTATCTCCATAGAGCTGTATTCCTGGATTCAGGTCAAAAGGTTAATGGTGTTGGACTGCCTGCAATGGGTTGTCTACAATGTTGTGCTTGCCCAGCTTCAACACCAAAGCAAGAGCCCAGAGTCAGCAACAGAGACATCAGTGGGATCAATGGTTTAATGGATAGGGGGATCTTACATGTCTGAAGCAAGGTCATGGAATGATGACACCACCCCACTGTGTGTGGCCAACCATGAGGGGAAGAATGTGGCAGCAGTCTTTGCTTGTGGGGGAGGGCAGGTGTGACCAGTTATAGGAGGAATTGATGTCATGTTGGCTCATCGGTTACCTGGGAAACCAGCAGAAGGGCACACTCCTTACTGCCCCTTTGATAAGCATAGTGGAAAGTTCTGATCTAAAGCTAGAACAATCACTAGCTAGGGCCTGGGGCAAGTACGCAGGAAGGTCAGTCATGTGAGTAGGGTGTAGGTGAAGCAGGCACTGGTTGAGTAGGGAATGTACAGAGAGCAAGAGAACAGCCATCTTGAGTGCCTGACCATACAAAAGCCTACCTGCTCTCCTAATGGGGGGGGAAGGAATAAGGTCTCTGAGTCTTGGTGGACACTTGCCATGCTTCTTAAGGCCTTAGATGACTGACCAAGTGTCATTTCCACATTCCATTACTTAAAGTAAGTCATGTGGCCAAGTCTGAAGTCAACAGTTTGGAAAAGTATATTCCAGCAACAGGGAAGCAATGGCAGAGAGTGGTAAGGATGCAAGAATTGTGGTAAAATAATACAATCTATCACTCCTTGAAACAACTCTATCAGTTCTCAGGGAAACAGAAACTTGAATATCTTCTGTTTGTCTCAGTGAAAATACAAATATGTCAAGGTAAAAATGGATGTAGGAAACAATTCTCATCAAGTCAGTGTTTCTAAACCCTGGCTACACATTAGAATCACCTGGAGAGATGTTTGTTTGTTTGTTTGTTTGTTTTAATACCAAGTCACAGGCTTATTCCCAAAGATTTGCATTTAATTATTCTAAGGTGGGGCTCAGGCGCTATTTTTTTAAAAGCTCTTCAGATGATTTTAAAGTGTAGCCAGGTTTTGAAAGCCACCAAGATACATTTCTCAGAATGCGCTTATATTAATAATATCTTTTATTAATAATAATTTATTAACAATGTCTTCAAACTCAGGTTTGAAAACTCAGATGTTGTTTAGAAAGTCAATTCAATCAGATAAGGATGGTTTTGATGAAATCAGCTCTCACTTTCCTTACAGCCAAGTATACTCTCTAAATTATGGCTACTGTTTTGACTGAAATCTAAGTGGTTTTTGTTTTTTGGGTTTTTTTCCCAAGTTTTTTTGGAAGCACCTGCATGGCTTGCAGGATCTTGGTTCCCTGACCAGGGATTGAACCCGGGCCCTCGGCAGTGAAACATGGAGTCCTGATCACTGGACCACTAGGGAATTCCCAGATCTAAGTGGTCTTGGATAGACAGTTTTCTGTGGTCACCAGGTAGACACAGAATATGCAATATTCTTCCTCTTGGTATTTGGAAAAAACAAGTTGTTTTGCACTCAGCAACAGGGCAAAGATGTCAGAAAGGAAAGATTGTGCTGTTCATTTTTTTCTGTAAGTTTTCCTCCTTTTAGTGCCCCATTCTACCTAACATCCCCACTTCACCATTGATCCACATTTCCAATCACTTCTCATGACATCTAGGCCCTCTTAACTATGACCTGATTTATAGGACTCAAGACTTTTTTATTGGTTTTTATTCTCAGCATAAAGTATAGAATCCTTTCTGAGTACAACTATATTATTACAAAAGATGCAGACCTAGAATAGGAAAAGAAAAATTATGTAGGGGAGGAAAACTTTTCCTTCTTCCCTTCTTGATTCTTTGGCTGGCCAAAGATTACATTGACATAAGGTAGATTAACAGGAGAAAAAAAATATTTAAATTTTGTACACATGGGAGATCATAGAAATATGAGACTCAAAGAAGTGACCAAAGTAGACAGTTTTATACCTTTTAGACAAAGAAACAATAAATTTGTGAGAACTTGACAAGAAAAAGAAGTTTGGGCTTGGAATAATAAATTAGTAAAGAAGTAACAAGCTTTGTTTACACAGTGTACTCAGCCCTGAATTCACTATCTCTAGTTATAAGGATGTCTCTCTACCTCCTGGTACAGGGAGGGTACCTTTCACATGCGAGATTTATTTCCTGCTTTCAGGAGGACAGAAGAGGGTTAGTGTCCTTTTTGTGCTGGCTGCTTCTTAGTAACTTTAATTCAAAATAATATGCCAAAGTGGCATATTTTGGGACATCCTGCCCTGAACCCTATCAATTACATCATAAGTTGTTTCTCTGAATTTTTCAGACTTGGTTTCTATACCTCTGGTTTGTTACCTGTTCAATAACGGCCTTTGAAAAACTGTTTCTGCTTTCTCACTTAAATTTGACTCGTTTCTTTTTGCAGCCAATCTACTGTATTGGAATTCTGCTATCCTCTTCTCTGTATAGCATTCATTTATGCTAAGCCTTAAAAAAACAAATGAATATGTCCTCTCTTCCTTTGCTCCAAAAGACAAATGGTCTCAACACTAATTTGTAGTTGTTTGGGTGTTTTTTTTTTTTTTTTTTGGTTGGTTTGTTGGTTTGTTTTTTACTTTCTCCCCAGTGATTAGCTCTGCACGTCAATGGGAACCGAAAGGCAGAGTTACTCCATCCCCTAGAGCAAATGTTCACTGCGTCTTTTAAGTAGAAAACTAAAGATAGAATTCCACCTCTGAGATTATCTTGAATCTCCAACGTGAGGGGAATATAAGTGAGTACTATATTATCTCGTGAGGTGAGGGCTATGCAGATTTCATAAACCTCTTCAGACATCCAAGCTTCTTTCTCCACTGAGCCACAAAGATATAAGCAGTTACCCAATTGGATTATTTTTACTAGTTGTGAAGAAAACAGGTTTAATGCTTGTTGAAATGTTGTGTGCTATCTACCAAGCTGCCCTTGGAGGGGATCAGAGTTCCCCCGTAAAATGCAATTATATGTTCCCATTGCCTCAGAGAACTTTTCCTAGCTCCATCTCAGGCTCATCCTCTTCCCTTTAGAATCTATTTCTTACCTGAGTACTCACTGTATGGCCTTAACTATAGCTGGAGCCCAAGGGAGAACAGGAGAACAAGGGCTTTGAAAGTACATTTACACTCTGTAGCAATTACTCATCAGGTCCTACCCACCCCCACTCCCCCACGGGTCTTCAGGGCTTTTTCTAGAAGATATTTTAATGAGTCACTCTTCTTCAATATGACACCAGGGAACAAGAGACCAGCCTTCTGATGTCGGGGAGGAGTCCACACTCTGCCTAAGGAGCATAGGTTTGGTGGTTCTGACCAGCCCTTTTGCCAAAAGATTGCAGAGCCCAGAGCAAGATACAAATAGAGGCCCTTACATTTAAAAGTTATAAAGCAAGCTAACAAACCGTTACATAAAATATGTCCTATCCTCCTACCTTGACTAATGTATCTTTATAACAATATGGACGACCAGATTTGAACTTAGAAGTTTGCAGACTGTTTGGATTTCCTTGGTTGTGTGGGAAGAGTCAGTACTGGGGCACAGACCCTTGAACTCAGCTTAGGGTAATTCAGATAGGGAATTCAAGGGTTCCCAGGACCCAGAGCTAGCCTAGAAGGGGAGGAGGCATGGACTCAAGGTAGATCCAACCCTTCCTTAGCCCCTTAACCTCTATGGAGAGGTGTAGCCAGAAGAGAGCCAGAGCTGAATCCTCTGAATTGCAGGGCTGGGACCAGAGGCTAAAACATGAAACTGAAAGGGATTTTTTTCTGCAGAATAAAAAGAGCAGTTTTGGGCCTCTACAGAAATTTGGGTAAGACAGGGTGAAACCGAGTGGGGCTCTGTGGGGCTCCCAGGCACTGAAACCGAGTGGAGCCTGGACACAGAGACCTCCTTTTGTCCCCCATTTCTTAATAGGCAAGACTCCAGCCTCCATGGCCTTCCCTGAGTTCCAAAGGGTGGATTTGAACAGTTGCTAATCAAGGGTGGAGCAGCCAAGAAACCACCTGAGGTGAGATTAAAGGGGCCAGAGAAGCTCATCAAGATTAAGACCACCTGAGAGATGAAGGGAGTGGAAGCCCTGCTCACACCCTAATCTTGTCAGAGACCCCACCTTTGAACCACTGTTATAAAACCCTTCATCACATCCTCTGGGGTGAAGACACATAGTTTTTTTTTTTAAGACAGAAGCCCGGTGTGTTCCCCTTTGCCTAGCAAAGCAATAAAGCTATCCTTTCCTACTTCACCTAAAACTCTGTCTCCAGGATTTGATTTGTAGCAAAGCAGATAAGCCGAGGGGAAGTTAAAGAGAAGAACCAGAAGATGATAAGTAAGAATCAGAAGCTAAGTGAGGATGGTCAAAGATTCTCTCCTTGATCAAACTTGAGTTAGGCTCTCCTGAGTCCCCTTTTGACTAGACCTCATCTTTGTTCTCTGTTCTTGGTCCACTTAGTCTAGTTTTAGCAAGAATCCTGCTCAGGCAGTTTAATGAAAAATCCCCCATCCTGATATCTGATCAAATTCCTCTTGCCCCATCCGATGTCTGATCACCCTGGCCTTCCTTCAGCAAAACCTCCTATTGAGTAGGTCTAGCAAGAATCCCTCTGGACATTTTCTCTTAGCAATTTTTTATCCACTGACCCCACGCCACCCTATTCCTTGTCCATAAATCTCCACTTGTCCTTGTTGTATTAGGAGTTGAGTCCAATCTCTCTCTCCTAATGCAAAAACTTCAATTACATAAAGCCCCTCTGGAATAAAATCTTCCTTACTATCTTTAACAAGAGAGGAACACACTGAGTAGTAGAGAAGCATATGAATCCAAATGTGAACAAGGAGGACGAAGCAGATTTTGAGGCAGAACTACTTACAGTGTATGAATGTGAGGTTCCCTACCTACTCTTAGTCATACAGTGTATTATCAAACTGCTTAATCTCATCCATGTGAAAGTCTTCTTTTTTTAATTAATTAATTTATTTTTGGCTGTATTGGGTCTTCATTGCTGCACGCGGGCTTTCTCTAGTTGCGTGGGGGCTTCTCTTCATTGTGGTGCGTGGGCTTCTCATTGTGGTGGCTGCTCTTGTTGCAGAGCATGGACTCTAGGTGCACTGGCTTCAGTAGTTGTGGCACACGGGCCCAGTAGTTGTGGTGCATGGGCTTAGTTGCTCCATGGCATGTGGGATCTTCCCTGGCCAGGGCTCTAACCCATGTCCCCTGAATTGGCAGGCAGGTTCTTAACCATTGGGCCACCAGGGAAGTCCCCTGAAAGTCTTCTTATTTTAGTTTTTACATTACATTAAAATGGATGAGGTTGAGTGTTTTTTCATATTTTTTTTAATTGGGTGAGATCATTTTTTCCAGTTTTATTAAGGTGTAACTGACAAAAATTATATATATTATATATATATATATATTTAAGGTGTACAACGTGATGATTTGATTTATATATGCATTGTTAAATGAGTACCATAAAAGTTAATTAACACATCCATCACCTCACACAGTTATCTTTTTTGAGAGTGATGAGAACACTTAAGATTTACCCTTTTAGCAAATTTCATGTATACAACAGTACTATTTAACTGTAGTCACCATGCTGTACATAGATTCCCCAGAATGTACTCATAACTGAAAGTCTGTACCCTTTGACCACCATCTCCCCATTTCCCCTACAGTCCAGCATCTGGCAACCACCATTCTACTTTCTGGTTCTATAACTTTACTCATGCCAAACTCATTTCTATCAGAAAATGAACTACTGCTGTGCCTGCCCTGTTTTATCACTTTCTGGATTTGATAACCCAGCTCATGATGGACCTCAAGCCACTTAGTCACTTTGTGTCTTATGATCAGGTACTCAGTCTCTACCAGGGCTTAGTAGCACTCAAGGAGCTGCAGAAAGCATGATCTATGCTGTGACTCTTGCCAAAGACCAAACAGCATCATTATCCACCAAGGATCCTAACACCACTGGATCTGCCAATTACAGTGGCAGAGCAGATGCACTGCAGCCTAGACCCACTGTCTTTCTCTATACACAAATCAAAGCTGTAAGCCTCTCATGTTACCTAACCAATGATTTGAAGTGCTTTTCTAAAATTCTCTTTGTAATGCCTCAAAAATCTAAAGAGGCCCAAGGAGCTGAACCTTTTCATAGAGGAAAAAAGTGACAAAGTATGAACAACTTGTACTTTAGCTTAGAGCGGCTAACTCAGCTATTAGAGTACTGGACCCTAAAACTTACTAATGTGGCAGATCCTTGACTCTTTAAGGGCTTAAATCCCATCTTCTGACATGTAAGTATTTTATTGGCACATCTAGAGTACTTGCCTCTTCTTTCTCATCAGATTCAGTTCATAGGCTGTCATCAGTATAGTGAGCTAGTACAATATGCGTGGAGCATCAAAATAATCAACATTCCAGTAGACTATATCACGACAGAGAGGAAGAGAGTCAGCATATCCTTGGGGCAGGGCAGGAACTGAGGGCTGCCATTGCTTTATGCAAAGGCAAAATGCTCCTGATTTTCCCTACTGAAGGAGATCAAGAAGAAAACATTTGCCAGATCAATGACCACATACCAAGTGTCAGAGGCTTTAACGATCTGCTCAAATAAAAGTATAAACATTCAACATGGCAGCTGAAATTGGGGCTACCAACTGGTTAAATTTATGGCTTTCAATACTCATTGACCATTCATTCATCTCATTTTTGGAAAGATTATAAAGGCTAATTAAGTAATGACATCAAAACCCCTGCCATTTCTTCCCAGAGGCATTATTGCTTTTGATTTACTATCTTGGCAGGGGCAGGATAGTTTCCAGTAGTTTCTGGGGCTTCCACTTGGCATTTCATACAATAATGTCTCATTTCTTTAGTCAGGTAACCAATGTGATTATTCTGCCAGTTGCTAAATACATCAGTTCCAAGTACACATTCCAGGACTGGGGTAATAATCACATAGTGTCTGTGGAAATTCTTAGAAACGTTATAAGATAGATTTACCCAACACTTTATTTCCACCTGACCTCCATAATCTCTTATTTTAGTTGATGTTTTGGTTTCCCAGGTATCAATGTTAGATCACACAGATCTGCAAATAACCACAAGTCTTAAGGGGGAAGGATTTTTATTGTATATATTTAGAAGCATTGTAGGATCCTTCCTCAAGGCTTCCAGGATTCTCCTTCAATCAATGGACTCTGGGTTTGTGATTTTAATTTGAACTGGCCTGGGCAAAGGACCACAATTTTCCATTCCAGCAGCTTTTTTGAGTTTTTATCATCTATTAACACCCTTGTCAGTGGTCCATCTTTCTTAACCCAAGGAACATCATATCTTATCAGTTAACACCCAAAAATACTTGGGAGACAGTCTCCTAGAATCTACTATGTTTTATTTTGTTTGTTACATATGGGAAGAAAGACACATACCAAATACAAGAAAGGTCTTCAATAATTTTAAAAGATACAGTCCTCTTAATTATGAGGCTATGGTGTTGAATAACATCCCAACACTACAGTCATGTTGGTTTGAAAGAAGTTGAGGGTTAAACTGATGAAAAAGCACACATAGACTATGTTTACAAATTTCATGTATCATTGAAGTGAGCAAACGTAGCAGAATTTGGTGGTTTTAAAAAGATTAGACTATCATTAGCATATCATGAAGATGTGTGAATATACATGGATTAGAAAGACAGAAATGAACACAATGTGTACAGAGTAAGCAAGAAATCTATTTGCATTTTAAAATATTGATTAGCATGTAATTAAGAAAGGTAAACTATAAAAATTTGTTTAAAAAATACATTCATCTGTTATTTTATAGTATGTACATTTTACACAATCTGCCAAATTCAAGAATAATTACCATGCCCATCTTGAACATAATTAATATCAAATATATAAGATAGAAGTTTAAGAACAATTCACATTATAAGAGCATTTTTCTCACAACCCTAAATCATGGATATTTGTAAAACTGAAACTAAGATCTAAACTTAAATAATACTGTGTTTTATTCTCTTTAAATAATTTACTTGTGTTAAATTTATCTACTCTTCATAGAAGTCCTATGAAGTAAATACTACCATTGTTTCCATTAAAGGTGAGGAAACTGAGAAAAACAAAGATTAAATACTTGCACAATGTCATAAGGCTAGGAGATGGCAAAGCTAGATTTGAAACTTTCTGATTTTCTTAATTACTGCATGGTATCACCCTAAATATCAACTCTATGCAGTGTTCAGTGCTAGCAACCACAGACAGTGAAGCATGAGAACTCAAGTTTACTGAGAACACACTAAATGTGTGTGTCAATTTGCTAATACTCTTACCAATCTCATGAGGTAAGTACGAGGAAAGAGAGGCTCAAGGAACTCAGGTGATTTGCCCAAGATCACAGAGCTAAAAAGTAGTAAATCCTCTACCCAAGTCCATAACCTTTGTAATTTCCACTAACCGAAGAGGAAATCAATGAGGGAAATAATATTTCTTGAGCCTTGGTTTTGTACAACTCTGTGCCACTGGTTGGGGACATTAAAGTGCAGTCTTTGTTCTAAGGAGTTCACTTTTGTGTAAAGCAACTACGTACATATAATAACAATGAAGAAAGTTTTGTTTCCACGTTAGAAAAAAATTAAATTAGTCATTTAGCTCCAAATTATTTTACAGACAGGAAAACTCAGATTAATTAGCTTAATCAGATCACAAAAATAACAGCAACAGAACAAGGATAACCAACAGCCCAGAACTTTTGACTTCCCATCCAGCCCTTTCTCTGTTGCCATATGCTTTTTCTCTGCCAGTGGAATGGCACAAACAGTAAAGTTGTGGTTCAGATGAGGGAGAAAGTACTGTAGGCTGGAATAGTTGACTCAATTTCTATTCAAGATCCTATTTCAGAAGATGGTATTTTGGACATCAGCCAGTTCATTAGAAGAAACAAGGATTGGATTTATTTAAAAGCAAATATGAAAATACCAGCATCTCTTTCATAATTGTGCGGATGCAATTGATTTTGCTGCAGTGCTATGTCCATACCAATTGACATCCAATATCATCTGTAATATGAGTAGTGACATAAGAACTATATGTTATTTACACAAATTTAAAAAGTAGGGGCGGGCTTCCCTGGTGGCGCAGTGGTTGAGAGTCCGCCTGCCGATGCAGGGGACACGGGTTCGTGCCCCGGTCCGGGAAGATCCCACATGCCGCGGAGTGGCTGGGCCCATGAGCCATGGCCGCTGAGCCTGCGCATCCGGAGCCTGTGCTCCACAACGGGAGAGGCCACAACAGTGAGAGGCCCGCGTACCGCAAAAAAAAAAAAAAAAAGTAGGGGCCTTAGACATTAGAAGTGATGGCAATTGAACATGGCAACTTTGGAGATACTTATTTATTATGATTCCAAAATAATAGTTCAGGGTTCTTGTAGCCTCCCTGTTAAATAACGGCTTGGACAGCTCAACAGCAGAACTTTGTTCCATTTGGCTAAAAATTTTCTTCCCAAACCATCTGGGCTGGCAGGTGTTCATCATCAGATCTGGGTTGCTATGAGACTGGAACTTGCTAATGCTAATGAGGTATAGAGACAGAAACCTAAATTTTGCTCATTTGAAACAACCTTATATTTTCCCTCTGCTGGAAATACCAGCAACACCTTATGACATTCCAAAATGCAAAATTGGTAATGAAGTTTCCCAAGGAGAACATTCTAGTGATCAAAAATGATAGAGTAAATTGATGGCAATGTGTGTTTGTTTTCATTTTAAACACTGTATGAATCTTAATGCTTTCCCTCTTTCTTGGTAGAGAGCAAGTCCCCAGTCTGTATATAATTTTAGGGTGATTGGGCAGGAGAAGAAGAGCAGCATCTTTCTGTCGCGTGAGAGATGTATTCCTATCCTGACAGGAAGGAAAGTCAAGTCATTTGCATATGATTGCCATAATGAAATTTAAAGTATGCCGAAGAAAACACACATTAAACAACAGTTATAGAAAGATGTGATCAATCTAGTGGTTCCCTTAGTTTTAGTGGTCAGGTAGCATTACATGAAATTCATCCTGATGGTCACAAAAAGGCAGACAGTCTATACACAGGGCAGGGTTGTAGAAAATGTAGAACTGATACTCAAAGTGACCTTGAAAAACTAGAGAAATGGCTTTACGATAATATGATGACAATTAAACGAAGTTTAAATTGTACATTTCGAGGCCAGGATTACTCTTTAGATCTACGAGAGCAGACAAGTTACTGATCAGAAAGATACCTGGAGTCGTGCTGGATCCCATGATGAACATGGACAGATAAAAAGTGTTGGCATGTCAAATGCATTAGTAAGAGTGATGTTCAGTGTTTTCATTTTTTCAACATTTTGTTACTATGTTGGGTACAGTTTGTGTCACTGTGTTAGCACTACAGAGGAGAAGGGCACCCAATGGGTTGATGAAAATGGCAGTTTTTAAACTGTCTATTGTTGTGCCTAGTTTTTTCAGAGTGACTCAGGGATTGCTGGGAGCAGGTGGGCAGGAAGGAGGGACAAGTGAATAAATAGCCCCTGATCCATTATTTCAGCTTTAATAAAAGCTCAACTTGTGTCAGTTTTGTATATCAAAGTTCTGTATAATGTTTGGCTTCAAAGGGGAGGAGAGAGGGCTTGATTGCTAAAAAAGGAAAAAAAGGAACTCTGAAAGCCATCAAATTAAAGCATAGACACAAAGATATGCTTAAAATAAATTCTGTTAAAAACTCTGTTAAAAGCTAATGGTAAAGAACAAAATGACATAGATTCTGCTATTGAATTGTACTATGAAATAAAATATTGTGTTGTGCTTTATGAAAAATACCTAATATTAAAGAAAAAGATACTAGGGGTTTATGTGTGTGTGTATTTGTGTTTTGCAGAACTGATCTGAACACACAAGAAATGTCTACTGCGTTAACAAGGACAGAGAGACTCAACAACGCGAAAGGAATGGAGGTAAATATTGCTTAATAAATTATTTGGAAAATTATTTTATATGCTTCCGTTTGATAATGATAATATTATAATAAGGTTACTTTGTATAATTACTGTGCTGTAGAAGATTTGCATTCATTATCTCAACTGTTCTTTACAAAAGTCCTATAATTTAAGTGTTTAATCCGCATTTCAGAGATGTGGACAGCAAGGCCTGTAGTGGTTTAGTAATTATCTTCAGTCTGCAAAGTTAGTAACTGACAGTTACTGTAAAACTTCAAAGCTTGCAGTTTCCCCATTGTACAACCTACTTTTTCATAAGTTGGAAAGTTCATAAATGTCATGTAAGATGGTTCTAGAAATCAAATGTATAATAAAAGAAACAGTGGTGTTTCTTTTGTGTGTTTTCCCTCTAAACATGCATAATCCAGTCACCATCTTAACAGGTATGGTGTGACCCAAGTAAATACTATTTACATTTTTCAATAGTTAATTTAAATCCTCATCTAAGAGTGAGAATTGTTTTCATTCATTTTAGAGTTTCATCTGGAGAGCTGAATTTCTGAAGCAGCAGAAGTATTATTAGTATAATTCCAAACTGAGTATTGAAATTCTGGTACAATCTTACCCTTCCACTGATGTTTGAAAATATATGTTAAAACAAATGGTTTCTGTGAGCTCTTTAATAATAATGAAGTAGATTGATCTCTATGGGGTCAAGCTCATAAGAAACATGTAAGTAATTTATTTTTCTCTAGCAAGGAAACCTGCTCCAACAGAAGGAAAATCAAGATAGCATGTTACATTCAATACCTGGCTTGTGTTAAGAATGTGTTTCTCCTAGGCAACCGAGAAGAACCTGCTGATTCCTTGAGAGTTCTTTGCCTTGCTAGAGTTCCTTTATTGATCATCAGATACACGGGGATGCTGCTGGTTACAAAAATACAGTCAACCACTTAAAATTTTTTCCTCTGTAAAGTAAAATTATATAGCCTGAATCTATGAATGAACAACTAGGTAGAATGATAACACACTCCTACCAGTTCCAACCCTTGTTCAATCCTAGTGTCAATTTGCAGGTGTGTAAGTGTACCTCGCTTCATCCTCCTGAATTACCAACTTAATTAAAGATGCATATGTTTCTCCATTCATTCACAAAGAACTGTCAAATATCGACATGGCGTTTAACTGTCATTTGTTCCAGCTACCATCTACCACGTATGCCTGAAATTTACAGCCACTCTATGTTGCAAAGAGGTCCTTAGACTTTTTCCAATCGTATCATCTGTGCTGCTAATGTCCATATGCCTGGCTGATGTGGCTTTGTGGTTGGGAGTTATGAGCAATTCCCAAAGGTGTATCCCTGATGTGCCATATTACTGTGCTACCTATTCCAAGAAGTGCAAGTCTGGAATATTCCACCCTATTCACACTGTTGGTGCCTTTGTTCTGTCTTGTTTCCCTGTTTCTTCTAGATAGTTTCAGATTTCTAAAGCATGGCAGGATGTTTGGAAACCTCCAAAAACAGAAGAAATGACTCCCACCCTACATATTTCTGTAAGACAGATCCTTGTGGGTATTAAGGGAACTAAATGTCTAGGTTGTAAAATTTAAAACTGGTAACATAATCATGTTGTTCATAGTTTGGGTTATCCTCTGAACTAAAACTGAATATTACAGAGACAGGAAATCTGACAAACGATCATAAAAATCTTAAAAATTACTTGGTTGAAGGAGATTCCATATTTTTTTATTTCTCAAAGCAATAAGCAAAGTAACAGTTTGGGTAAAAAATTAAAGAAACAATAAATAATAAAATAACCTCCTTTTTTAAAAAACAACAAAAAGAGAGTCTTTTTAACAATATGTTAATGTTTATTGAGAAATATGTTCAGATCATTCTTGGGTTAGCTTGTTGTTTTACATAAAGAAACAAATTTTTCATCCGTTTAATATAGTTTAAATTTCCAAATGCCACGTGCATCCTGTCATTTGCAGAAGAAATCTATGTGCACTAGACTACCTCTATTGTTAAACCCACCCCCCCACCCCCATGCTTTAAAACAGATTTTTAACAGGAAGCTATCTGCTGTCCCAGGTTCACAACTATGGCTCATTTTGTTTTAAAAAATTGGAAAGACTGTTACAGAGCTAATTAGTCAACTGGCTATCATTAGTGTTGTAGAGTCTCTTGCCAGTTTGAATTTTATAAATTAAATTATTATAATGATTCCAGCTCACTTACTACCAGGCATTTGGCATGATTAAACCATGTTTGGCCCACCTTAGCAATTAACTTATTCTCCATATATAGTGTTTTTATCCAGTTTCTACAAAAGAAGGTAAAAAGAAGATTGGAAAGCCAACCAAATCCAAATCATGGCATAGATAACTAACTAAAGTACATTGGAAACCATCTGGTGTTTCATGTTTTAATCAGAAACATCTCACGTCAGACTGTAATGCTTGATGAATTTTAAATGTATTCCACGGTATCACCCCTTTAGTATTGGTAGTAACTGCTGTATTTGTAAGGAAGATCCTCAAAGAGCAGGGGACTATGATTGAAAATAAAACAAAAAATATATACTGTATAATATTAAACTTTTCTTTTTTTGTTTCTTTCTTTTTTTAATGTATATACAGTTGTTTGGGGGATTTTTTTAAAATTTTATTTTATTTATTTTTTTATACAGCACATTCTTATTAGTTAACCATTTTATACATATTAGTGTATATGTGTCAATCCCAATCTCCCAATTCATCACACCACCACCCCACCGCCACTTTCCTGCCTTGGTGTCCATATGTTTGTTCTCTACATCTGTGTCTCAATTTCTGCCCTGCGAACTGGTTCATCTGTACCATTTTTCTAGGTTCTACATATATGTGTTAATACATGATATTTGTTTTCCTCTTTCTGACTTACTTCACTCTATATGACAGTCTCTAGATCCATCCACATCTCTACAAATGACCCAATTTTGTTACTTTTTATGGCTGAGTAATATTCCATTGTATATATGTACCACATATTCTTTATCCATTCATCTGTTGATGGGCATTTAGGTTGCTTCCATGTCCTGGCTATTGTAAATAGTGCTGCAGTGAACATTGGGGTGCATGTATCTTTTTGAATTATGGTTTGCTCCAGGTATATGCCCAGTAGTGAGATTGCTGAGTCATATGGTAATTCTACACTTAGTTTTTTAAGGAACCTCCATACTGTTCTCCATAGTGGCTGTATCAATTTACATTCCCACCAACAGTGCAAGAGGGTTCCCTTTTCTCCACACCCTCTCCAGCATTTGTTGTTTGTAGATTTTCTGATGGTGCCCATTCTAATAGTTGTGAGGTGATACCTCATTGTAGTTTTGATTTGCATTTCTCTAATAATTAGTGATGTTGAGCAGCTTTTCATGTGCTTCTTGGCCATCTGTATGTCTTCTTTGGAGAAATGCCTATTTAGGTCTTCTGCCCATTTTTGGATTGGGTTGTTTGTTTTTTTAATATTGAGCTGCTTGAGCTGTTTATATATTTTGGAGATTAATCCTTCGTCCATTGATTCGTTTGCAAATATTTTCTCCCATTCTGAGGGTTGTCTTTTTGTCTTGTTTATAGTTTCCTTTGCTGTGCAAAAGCTTTTAAGTTTCGTTAGGTCCCATTTGTTTATTTCTGTTTTTAATTTCCATTACTCTAGGAGGTGGATCAAAAAAGTGATTTATGTCAAGGAGTGTTCTTCCTATGTTTTCCTCTAAGAGTTTTATAGTGTCTGGTCTTACATTTAGATCTCTAATCCCTTTTGAGTTTATTTTTGTGTATGGTGTTAGGGAGTGTTCTAATTTCATTCTTTTACATGTAGCTGTCCAGTTTTCCCAGCACCACTTATTGAAGAGACTATCTTTTCTCAATTGTATGTCCTTGCCTCCTTTGTCATAGATTAGTTGACCATAGGTGCATGGGTTTATCTCTGGGCTTTCTATCCTGTTCCATTGATCTATATTTCTGTTTTTGTGCCAGTACCATATTCTCTTGCTTACTGTAGCTTTGTAGTATGGTCTGAAGTCAGGGAGTCTGATTCCTCCAGCTCCATTTTTTTTCCCTCAAGACTGCTTTTGCTATTCGGGGTCTTTTTTGTCTCCATACAAATTTTAAGATTTTTTGTTCTAGTTCTGTAAAAAATGCCATTGGTAATTTGATAGGAATTGCATTGAATCTGTAGATTGCTTTGGGTAGTATAGTCATTTCCACAATATTGATTCTTCCAATCCAAGAACATGGTATATCTCTCCATCTGTTGGTATCATCTTTAATTTCTTTCATCAGTGTCTTATAGTTTTCTGCATACAGGTCTTTTACCTCCTTAGTTAGGTTTATCCCTAGGTATTTTATTCTTTTTGTTGCAATGTTGAATGGGAGTGTTTCCTTAATTTCTGTTTCAGATTTTTCATCATTAGTGTATAGGAATGCAAGAGATTTCTGTGCATTAATTTTGTATCCTGCAACTTTACCAAATTCACTGATTAGCTCTAGTAGTTTTCTGGTGGCATCTTTAGGATTATTTATGTATAGTATCATGTCATCTGCAACGAGTGACAATTTTACTTCTTCTTCTCTGATTTGTATTCCTTTTATTTCTTTTTCTTCTCCGATTGCCGTGGCGAGGGCTTCGAAAACTATTTTGAATAATAGTGGTGAGAGTGGACATCCTTGTCTTGTTCCTGATTTTAGAGGAAATGCTTTCAGTTTTTCACCATTGAGAATGATGTCTGCTGTGGGTTTGCCATATATGGCCTTTATGATGTTGAGGTAGGTTTCCTCTGTGCCCACTTTCTGGAGAGTTTTTATCATAAATGGGTGTTGAATTTTGTCAAAAGCTCTTTCTGCCTCTATTGAGATGATCATATGGTTTCTGTTCTTCGATTTGTTAATATGGTGTATCACATTGATTGATTTGTGTATATTGAAGAATCCTTGCATCCCTGAGATAAATCCCACTTGATTATGGTGTATGATCCTTTTAATGTGTTGTTGGATTCTGTTTGCTGGTTTTTTGTTGAGGATTTTTGCATCTATATTCATCAGTGATATTGGTCTGTAATTTTCTTTTTGTAATATCTTTGTCTGATTTTGGTCTCAGGGTGATGGTGGCCTTGTAGAATGAGTTTGGGAGTGTTCCTTCCTCTGCAATTTTTTGGAAGAGTTTGAGAAGGATGGGTGTTAACTCTTCTCTAAATGTTTGATAGAATTCACCTGTGAAGCCATCTGGTCCTGGATTTTTGTTTGTTGGAAGATTTTTAATCACAGTTTCAATTTCATTACTTGTGATTGATCTGTTCATATTTTCTATTTCTTCCTGGTTCAGTCTCAGAAGGTTATACCTTTCTAAGAATTTGTCGGTTTCTTCCAGGTTTTCTATTTTTTTGGCATAGAGTTGCTTGTAGTAGTCTTTTATGATGCTTTGTATTTCTGCAGTGTCCGTTGTAATGTCCTTTTCGTTTCTAATTTTATTGAGTTGAGTCCTCTCCCTCTTTTTCTTGATGAGTCTGGCTAAAGGTTTATCAATTTTGTTTACCTTCTCAAAAAACCAGCTTTTAGTTTTATTGACCTTTGCTATTTTTTTCTTTGTTTCTATTTCACTTATTTCTGCTCTGATCTTTATGATTTCTTTCTTTCTACTAACTTTGAGTTCTGTTTGTTCTTCTTTCTCTAGTTCCTTTAGGTGGAAGGTTAGATTGTTTTTGAGATTTTTCTGTTTCTTGAGGTAGGATTGTAAACTTCCCTCTTAGAACTGCTTTTGCTGCATCCTATAAGTTTTGGAATATCGTGTTTTTGTTGTTATCTGTCTCTAGATATTTTTTGATTTCCTCTTTGATTTCTTCAGTGATCTCTTGGTTATTTAGTAACGTATTCTTTAGCCTCCATGTGTTTGTGTTTTTTACATTTTTTTCCATGTAATTGATTTCTAATCTCATAGCGTTTTGGTCAGAAAAGATGCTTGATATGATTTCAATTTTCTTAAATTTACCAAGGCTTGATTTGTGACCCACAATATGATCTATCCGGAGAATGTTCCGTGTGCACTTCAGAAGAGTGTAATCTTCTGTTTTTGGATGGAATGTCCTATAAATATCAATGAACTCTATCTGGTCTATTGTGTCATTTAAAGCTTGTGTTTCCTTATTAATTTTCTGTCTGGATTATCTGTCCATTGGTGTAAGTGAGGTGTTAAAGTCTCCCACTATTATTGTGTTGCTGTCGATTTCCTCTTTTATAGCTGTTAGCAGTTGCCTTATATATTGAGGTGCTCCTATTGTTGGGTGCATATATATTTATAATTGTTATATCTTCTTTTTGGATTGATCCCTTGATCATTATGTAGTGTCCTTTGTCCCTTGTAACATTCTTTATTTTAAAGTCTAGTTTATATGTTATGAGTATTGCTACTCCACCTTTCTTTTGATTTCCATTTGCATGGAATATCTTTTTCCATCCCCTCAGTTTCAGTCTGTATGTGTCCCTATGTCTGAAGTGGGTCTCTTGCAGACAGCATATATATGGGTCTTGTTTTTGTATCCATTCAGCGAGCCTGTGTCTTTTGGTTGGAGCATTTAATCCATTTACATTTAAGGTAATTGTCGATATGTATATTCCTGTTACCATTTTCTTAATTGTTTTTGTAGGTCCTTTCCTTCTCTTGTGTTTCCCACTTAGAGGAGTTCCTTTAGTATTTGTTGTAGCACTGGTTTCATGGTGCTGAATTCTCTTAGGTTTTACTTGTCAGTAAAGCTTTTGATTTCTCCATCAAATCTGAATGAGACCATTGCCGGGTAAAGTAAGCTTGGTTGTAGGTTCTTCCCTTTCATTACTTTAAATATATCATGCCACTCCCTTCTGGCTTGTAGAGTTTCTGCTGAGAAATCAGCTGCTAACCTTATGGGAGTTCCCTTGTATGTTATTTGTCCTTTTTCCCTTGTTGCTTTTAATAATTTTTCTTTGGCTTGAATCTTTGTCAGTTTGATTACTATGTGTCAGTGTGTTTTCCTCAGGTTTATCCTGCCTGGGACTCTGCACTTCCTGGACTTAGATCGCTGTTTGCTTTCCCACGTTAGGGAAGTTTTCGACTCTAATGTCTTCCAATATTTTGTCAGGTCCTTTCTCTCTCTCTTCTCCTTCTAGGACCTCTGTAATACATATGCTTGTGGGTTTAATGTTGTCCCAGAGGTCTCTTAAGCTGTCTTCATTTCTTTTCATTCTTTTTTCTTTATTCTCCTCCACAGCGGTGAATTCCACCATTGTGTCTTCCAGGTCACTTATCTGTTCTTCTGCCTCAGTTATTCTGCTATTGATTCCTTCTGTTGTATTTTTCATTTCAGTTATTGTATTGTTCATCTCTTTGTCCTTTTTTTGTTGTTGTTCTTTAATTCTTCTAGGTCTTTTTTAAGCATTTCTTGCATCTTCTCGATCTTGCCTCCATTCTTTTTCCGAGTTCCTGGATCAGCTTCACTATCATTATTCTGAATTCTTTTTCTGGACAGTTGCCTATCTCCACTTCATTTAATTGTTTTTCTGGGGTTTCATCTTGTTCCTTCATCTGATACAGAGTCCTCTGCCTTTTCATTTTGCCTATCTTTCTGTGAATGTGGTTTTCATTCCACAGACTTGCAGAATTGTAGTTCTTCTTGCTTTTGCTATCTGCCCTCTGGTGGATGAGGCTATCTGAGAGGCTTGTGTAAGCTTCCTGATGGGAGGGACTGGTAGTGGGTAGAGCTGGGTGTTGCTCTGGTGGGCAGAGCTCAGTTAAACATAATCCAATTGTCTGCTGATTGGTGGGGCTGGGTTTCCTCCCTTTTGGGTTGTTTGGCCTGAGACAACCCAGCACTGGAGCCTACCTGGGCTCTTTGGTGTGGCTAATGGCGGACTGTGGGAGGGTTTACACCAAGGAGTACTTCCCAGAACTTCTGTTGCCAATGTTCTTTTCCCCGTGGTGAGCCACAGCCACCCCCCACCTCTGCAGCAGACCTTCCAACACTAGCAGGTACGTCTAGTTCAGTTTCCTATGGGGTCACTGTTCTTTCCCCTGGATCCTGATGCACACACTACTTTGTGTGTGCTCTCCAATAGTGGAGTCTCTGTTTCCCCCAATCCTGTCAAAGTCCTGCAATCAAATCCTACTAGCCTTCAAAGTCTGATTCTCTAGGAATTCCTTCTCCCATTTCCAGACCCCCAGGTTGGGAAGCCTGACGTGGGGCTCACTACCTTCACTCCAGTGGGTGGACTCCTGTGGTATAAGTGTTCTCCAGTTTGTGATTCACCCATCCAGCGGTTATAGGATTTGATTTTATTGTGATTGTGTCCCTTTTACTGTCTCATTGCGGCTTCTCCTTTGTCTTTGGATGTGGGGTATCTTTTTTGGTGTCTTCCTGTCAATGATTGTTCAGCAGTTAGTTGTGATCCTGGTGCTCTTGCAAGAGGGAGTGAGCGCACGTCCTTCTACTCCATCGTCTTGAACCTAATGAGATATCTTGAGGAAAAGATTAACTAGAAAAACTGAGCTGAATAGAGAATGATTTTTCCACATCGTGATTCTGAACATGGCACTTTCCAGCTTAAAGCCATCACTTATTTCTTATTTCCTAGGACAGGGGCAACAAACTTTTTCTTAAAAGGTTCAGAAAATAAATGCTTTTGTGAACCATTTGTAGCCATAAATAATAATACCTAAACAAATAGGCATAGGTATGTTCCAATAAATCTTTATACATATATATATATATATATATATATATATATACTCTTTATATATATATGTATATATATGCTCTTTATATATAAAGAGTATGGCCTGAACTGCCTGAATTTGACTCACAAGCCATAGTTTTATGACCCCTGACCTAGGAAAAGAGACAAATTTGCACATCTCCGTATACTTATTTCCAGCCTCTTCTCCTTTGTTCACACAACTTTCTCTGCCTGAGAGTTTCTTTCCTTGTGAGTAACTGTCAAATAACTACTGATGTCTCCAATCTAAATATATGGGTCTTTAATTTGGGGTTGCCTTTCTTCATCCTCTCCTTATCTACCCTCTAGTAGAATAAACTCCTTATTTTTCATTCTTTCAGAAACATTTTGTCAAGGACCTACTATATGTTCTCCACGTTTTGGATACTCCAGTGAACAAAATAGAGATACCTGCTATTTGCAGCTTCCATTCTGGGGGAGGATTACAAACAATAAAACATTGTCAAAACATTAAAATAAGTAAATAGATCATGTTGCATGTTAGATGGTCAACATTATTATGAGAAAATAAACAAATAGAGCATTATAGGGAAAATAGGGAATATGTGTAGAAAAGGGGCAGTTTGCTGTATTAAATTGAGTTCTCAGCATAAGCCTCACTGAGAAAGTGCGACTTGAGAAAATATTTGAAAAAGAGAGAAAACGTAGCAGATATCCTTTTTTTTTCTGTAAAATGCAGTCCCCATATTTCTTTTTTTTTAAATTTATTTTACTAAAGTATAGTTGGTTTACAATGTTGTGTTAGTTTCTTCTGTACAGCAAAGTGATTCAGTTATACATATATATACATTCTTTTTCATATTATCTTCCATTATGATTTGTCACAGGATATTGAATATAGTTCCCTGTGCTGTACAGTAGGACCTTTTTTTTTAAATTATTATTATTATTTTTTTTTAGATGTTGGGGGTAGGAGTTTATTAATTAATTAATTTATTTTTGGCTGTGCCGGGTCTTCGTTTCTGTGCGAGGGCTTTCTCTAGTTGTGGCAAGTGGGGGCCACTCTTCATTGCGGTGCACGGGCCTCTCACTGTTGCGGCCTCTCTTGTTGCGGAGCACAGGCTCCAGACGCACAGGCTCAGTAGTTGTGGCTCACGGGCCCAGTTGCTTTGCGGCATGTGGGATCCTCCCAGACCAGGGCTCGAACCCGTGTCCCCTGCATTAGCAGGCAGATTCTCAACCACTGCGCCACCGGGGAAGCCCCAGTAGGACCTTTTTGTTTATCCATTCTATATATAATAGTTTGCATCTGCTAATCCCAAGCTCCCAATCCTTCCCTCCCCCCACCCGCCCTCCCCCTTGGCAATGACAGGTCTGTTCTCTAAGTCTGTGAGTCTGTTTCTGTTTCATTGATAAGTTCATTTGTGTCATATTTTAGATTCCACAGGTGAGTGAAGCAGATATCTTTTTTATAGAGAGAGCTATGAGAGCAAACACCATAAGATAAGACTAGCCAGTGTGAATGGACACAGTAAGTAAGGAGGGGAGTAAGCAGAGATGAATGTAGAGAGAATAGGAGTTGGGACTAGATCCTGTGGGGCCTCATATACCATTACAAGGACCATGGCTTTTACTTTGAATGAAAGTGGGAGCCATCAATGAGCCTGGGAGTGATATGACCTGGCTTATGTTTTAGAGGGATTTTTTTTGACTACTGTCCTGAGAAGGGATTGCAACGGGGCAAAGGCAGAAGGTGGATGTGGTGATGTTAGTGACGAGGCTCCTTCAATAATCCAGTCAAGGGATAATATGGATCTGACCAAGGAAGCAGCAGTGGAGGTGTTGAGAAGCATGGAGATTCTGGATTTTAAAATTCTTCCTTTGAACCCTCCTACACTGTTGAAAGAATGTAAATTGGAGCAGCCATTATGGAAAACAGTCTGGAAGTTCCTTAAAAAACTAAAAATAGTGTTATCATAAGATCCAGCAATCCCACTCCTGGGCATATATCCAGAAAAGAAGAAAACTCTAATTCTAAAAGATACATGCACCCCAGTGTTCATAGCAGCACTATTCACAATAGCTAAGACATGGAAGCAACCTAAATGTCCATCACCAGAAGAATGGATAAAGAAGATGTGGTACATATATATAATGGAGTATTACTCACCCATAAAAAAGAGTGAAATAGTGACATTTGCAGCAACATGGATAGACCTAGAGAACATCATACTAAGTGAAGTAAGTCAGACAAAGACAAATATTATATGATATCACTTATATGTGGAATTTTAAAAATAATACAAATGACTCTATATACAAAACAGAAACAGACTCACAGACATAGAAAAGAAACTTATGGTTACCAAAATGGAAAAGGAGGGGGGAGGGATAAATCAGTAGTATGGGATTAACAGATACAAACTACATAAAATAGATAAGAAACAAAGACCTACTGTATAACACAGGGAACAATATTCAGTATCTTGTAATAACCTGTAATGGGAAATAATCTGAAAAATATATATATATATAAAACAATCACTTTGCTGTACACCTGAAACTAACACAATATTGTAACTCAACTATGTCAATAAAAAAGATAAAAGTTAAAAAATAAAATAAAATTCTCCTTTTGCATTTTGCATATATTTGCATCAAAATGCCTTTTAAAGTATTTCTAATTATTTAGATAAATTTCTGTGTCACCCATTTCAGACCATTAGGAAAGTAACATCCCTATTTGTATTTCTAAGACTTAATTCATTATTTATTAAATAATCCAGTAAATATTTAATAACTATCTAGATGAATGAATAAAGGAATGAATGAGTCAGCCAATCAAGCAATGAATTTGAAAAATAGGCATTTTTCAAAAAAAAATTAAAAGATATGTTTAAATAACAGGGATATAAAACAAAAGTGCAATGATGAATTGTAAGCAGAAGTAAATTAATTATAATGTGGCTAATTAGCACACAATGTAAAAATGTGATTTTTGTTTGTTACTGTTGCTTTTTCTTCATTTTTGTGACCTTCTCTATGTCCCTAAGTCTCTCCCTTTTCTCTCTTAATTAATCACTTTAGTTCATTCCAACTATGTGTCTTACTCATTCCTATGTTCCAGCATTTTTTCCTCATTCTCTCATCAGTTTCAGAATTAATGGGATAATGGAAGTTGCCCCTTGGGAATTCCCTGGCAGTCCAGTGGTTAGGACTCTGTGCTTCCACTGCAGAGGGCCTGGGTTAGACCCCTGGTTGGGGAACTAAGATCCCAAAAGCTGAGAGGGGGCCAAAAAAAAAAAAAAAAGGAAATTGCCCCTAGTCGTGACTCAGACTACTGTGTGTGAACTCTACTGATTAAGTTGTACCATGTCCTTAAACCACAGAATGCTCTTGATGTCTGTTAGGGAAAAAAATCATCTTTTTCCTCTTCAATATACCTACTCATTAAAAAGAAAAAGATGTTCTCTAAAGAAAACGTAAGAAATCTCCCCTGTATGTCTCCAATATCTATTATATCATGAGCCCCATGGTTTGCATTTGGGAAACTGTGATGCAAAAATCATTTCTATCAAATATTTTTGGAGATGCTAAATATCTCCTTCAACCCACCCTCCAAAAAGTCTCCATCTATAGGAAAACCAAGTAGGATCTAAAAATACTTTTTTCAGAAGATTATCTAAAACAGAGGTCCCCAACAACCCCTGTGGCCTTGGACCGGTAGTGGCCACAGCCTGTTAGGAATTGGGCCGCACAGCAGGAGGTGAGCGGCTGGTGAGGGAAGCTTCGTCTGCCGCTCCCCATCACTCCCTGTCGCTCGCATTATCGCTGAACCATCCCCCCAACCTGTGGAAAAATTGTCTTCCACAAAACCTGTCCCTGGTGCCAAAAAGGTTGGGGACCGCTGATCTAAAATCACAAATTTCTTAATAACTACAGAATTGCCAGGTGTGAATCACTGTAGGGCCTATTCATTTCAGGATCTTTGCTGCTTCAGGTTCTGCCCTCAACTTATTAATGCATTTGTGAGGTAAAGTGTAGAACATTTACAGTTGTGGGGTGTTTTCATAGAACTATTGCATTTATTTCCAAAATGTTTAATACTTTCTTCTCCATTATAAAAAGACAATCCCCAAATAAATTGGATTACCTGGATAAAAGAAAAGCAATTGAATTATAGTTATTTTTAAAGGGCATTTGAAGAAACACTATACTTCATCCTTCTGTATAGAGATGAGCAGATTTCTATAAAGGCTGATTAGCCCATCTAAGGATTTACATCATTGGATTGAGGTGCAAACTGTTCATTTTGCTGCATTTCAGCAGAGTATGTATAAAACTGGATGTCCTTTCTCTTTGCAAACCATGGGTTCCCAAAAGCGAGTGTGACTCTAGCAGGATCTGAATTGAAAGAAACAGGAAAACTAGAGCTATAAAGGTTCTGCTACAACATTCTCTAGCTTCTTTTATAAACTGTTCAGTTTTAGATTTCTAACCACAGTAAACACATTTACTGCAGCCAGGATCTAGGTTGTTGTTGTAGGAAGGTAGTTTTCTGGGGTATTTGCACAAATTCCCTTCTACGAAGAACATGGAGAAAACCTAGGTGAAAATATTTTCTTGAGTGTATTGCTGGTCCCTAATTTGAAACAAAAGAGAAAATCACCCTCATTTGTCATCCAGTTTCTTTGATGCAAAGTCATTTTATTTATTTATTTTTTAACTCACAACATGACCCAGCAGAGGATCTTAAGACAAAGAATCAAAGATCTTAGTTCAGGCTTTAGCTCTGCTATAATCAAGTTTTGTTGCTTCAGATAAAGTCCCTTTACCTCTGCGTTCCAGTTTCCTCATTTATAAGGCTGTAATCAACACTGACCTTGTCTGCTTCTGAGAAGTAATATGTTAACCAAATAAATATTTGTGTGAAATGTCTTTGAGGAGATACAGGAAACTAAAATAACCCACTTCCCAAACTTGGAATAACTATATTCACATGTATTTTGTCTTTCAGCCGATGCCTTGAGGAACCACATACTTTGTTTATCAGGGAGAAATGCTTTTGACTGTGAGTATTAATATCCAAATAGAAGCTGTTTAAATCAGAGGGGCATTTATTGTTCATTTAAAATGAAGTCTGGAGGTTCAGTGGTTCAGTAAAGGTCACCAGCTTTCTTTTCGTTGTGAATTATTCTTAGGGTGTAAGCTTTTTCACCCACATGTCTGTTATCATCTCCTCTTCTCCAGTAATAAATGCCTGGCTAAGGAACAGATATCATCATGTACATGTGTAAGGCTGGGAAGCATTGGCTAGGGGAAGAGATCCAGCTCTCTTGTTCCTGAACTATTCATCTAGAAATTACCTTTTCCAGAAACTCCCCCTATCAGATATCCCCTAACACATCAACTTCCAGATCTACCTTATATTGCCACCTCTGCAGTGAGAGAGAGCTATCTTTACAGCATGTAAGATGGGAAGCCTGCAAAGGATAAATGGGTGAGAAATGCCTTCGGGATAACCAACCAATAACATCCGCTGCACCTTAACTAAAAGTTCAATACATCTTCTTGAGAACATAACCCCACAGCCTACGGCTGCTGCTATACATTCACACTCTTATGTGATTCTATTTTTTGTTTAAGCAGCTATAACAAGGTGAACTTAGTGGTCCAGGTCCCTGCCCAAGTTTCATTTGGGGCATGAAGGTTATGAGTTGATTTTTAGCTGTGACCCCCAGTCTTATTGTTCCCCCAAAAGTAAACACCATTCTGTGGAGATGAAAGCATCAGTCCCACCTTGTTAGGTAACGAATTCTTGTCAATAAAATCTTTGACCCTCTTTTTCAGATGAGGTCACTAGTCTGGTCTCTACTATTTCTTTGGAATGATTTTATTGTTAGAGCCTCATTGGCTTGCATTCGCTAAACCAGTCAGAAAGCAAAAGGTGGCATTATAAGATTATCTCCTGTATCCATTTGTCCTTAAATATAAACTTAAAGATGTCTCCCTACTTATTCTTCTCTGAAGAAATATAATCTTAATCAAGGTGAATTTGTTTCCCTGCTCTCAAGGCAACGCAGGTGGTAATAATTCTCTCCCTATCACCCACTCCCTCAAAATGAAGTCATTCCTGTTGCATCCAGGCATCCTATTACTCATTATATTCTTATTAAACCACTGTCTTTTTGCATTATTGACACAACTTAGAGTAAAGGAACTCACTTCTGATCAGTCATTGAAACCAAAGGGGCTCCTTTCTCTCCTCATTTTGCCCTTCAGAATCCAATAAGAGGCAGAATGACTCTATCCATAAGCACCTGGCTGTGGAATTGTTCGCTGTCGCAGAAGGAGTTCTAAAAGTAGCATTGAGGAAGCTGGTATGGGAACCACAAGGAATAGCAATTAGATTCTGCAACCCACATAGAAGCCTCTGGTGTACTTGATTAACCTTGAGAGGCTCTAGGAAATGTTTCTAGAATAATAAAACAAAACATATTGGCCAGGCTCAGCCTTGCATACTGAATCCAAGGATCACATTCCTAAGCCAGTTATGAAACATCTGGGGAAAAAAATTAGGAGAGCTGTTTTCCATTTTTTTACAAAAACAATTCATTACTTCCCTCATAGAGGAGTTGGACTGAAATTCGCAAGGGATAGTGGGAAGCAGGGTCTCTACATATGTCACGGGGGACCCCCCCCACCAGTTCTATTATTTATTTATTTATTTATGGCTGTGTTGGGTCTTCGTTGCTGCTCGCGGGCTTTCTCTAGTTGGCGGCGAGCAGGGGCTACTCTTTGTTGTGGTGCACAGGCTTCCCATTGTGGTGGCTTCTCTTGTTGTGGAGCACGGGCTCTAGGTGCGTGGGCTCAGTAGTTGTGGCTTGCAGGCTCTAGGTGCGCAGGCTCAGTAGTTGTGGCGCACGGGCTTATTTGCTCCATGGCATGTGGGAGCTTCCCGGACAAGGGCTCAAACTCTTGTCAGGTGGGCAGGGTTAAGAACCATTGGCAGGTAGGTTCTTAACCACTGCACCACCAGGGGAGTCCCACCAGTCCCATTTTAAGAAAAGTACTACCAGACCTTGATTCTATTCTGTTGATGCAGAAAGCCTTTTGCCTTCTTCCTGACATCATTCTCCCCAATCTAACTCAGTGGTGGCAAGGGCAAGTTTACTTCCCTGACTCTTCTACCCCTAACACTATTTCTTCCTCATAGCAGGAGTTCAATAAATAATAGCTTAATAAAATATGAATTTAAAATGTAATATTTACATAATATAGAAATATTCTGTTGAGTAAATACACGAGTGAGAGTGGCAGTTTGACCATGCAATGGGATATGTGGGGTGGGGCACACTGGGGCAAGCAAAGAGGCCTCAAATTCCAAATACAGCTCACGTGGAAGAAGAAATTTAGCTTCCAATCCTATAAGGAAGCAGGATGCCAAAGAAAGGTGACCTACCTTAAAGGCACAGATAGCCTGACAGTAAGAGGTGAAGGAAGATGACAGGTGCTTCCAATGACATTAGAGTTGAAAGAGTTTCCTGAGGCATATAGAGAGTCTGTGTATAAAATAAATGAGATGCTTGATGGATTTGATATTCATTGGAAACCTCCGGGAAAACATTTGAAGTAGTTTGCTTTCCAAACCTTTTTCTTGGTAAAGTAAAGAGTGGAGATGCATCACTTAAAACCCAAGCAACTTGCTTCCCTTGGCAGCAAAGTCAATCTCTATTCATAGAATGGGCATGTTCCTGAGCCTTAGCAATTTATGTTTCTTTTATTCTCAGAACACATATCAGCCCAGCGAGTCTCAGTGCATGTGCTTGACATATTTTAATGTTATGTTGCAAAATAAAACACTCTTTCTCTTCATGTGCCCTGAGTTTTCAGATGGGAGTTCTTACATTGCAAACCCATTGGTCAAGTATAGCTCCTGTGCTCATAGACCCTCGTCTCCTTTTATGTGCTACACATTTAACAACAATGACACACGCAGTCCCCTCATAGTAGTAATAAGTTCCTGCTAAATAATTCACATACTAAGAGCTAACATAAAGTTTTGAATATCTTTTGTCATTATGTATTGGGTTGGCCAAAAATTTCTTTCAGGTTTTTCCATAATACATTTCCTAGGGTAATCTATGGGAAATTCCAGATGGATTATCACCAGTTTCCTTAATAAAACTATTACTTCTCATGTCATCTGTACCTAGCCAAAATGAAAATATTTCAAATGAAAACATCCTTACTAAGGATATGGTGAAATATATCACCGCAAACTCATGTCACATTGTTTTCAAACGAAATAACAGAAAAAGAAATAAGAAACCAAAAATTTAATCTAGTTCCATATATATATATATTTTTCCTTTTAAATATGAAATTTAAAAACCATTGCTTAGGGACTACCCAGGCGGTCCAGTGGTTAAGACTTCACCTTCCAGTGCAGGGGGTGAGGGCTCCATCCCTGGTTGGGGAGCTAAGATCCCACATGCCTCGCGGCCAAAAAACCAAAACATAAAACAGGAGCAGTATTGTAACAAGTTCAGTAAAGACTTAAAAAATGATCCACATCAAAAAACTCTTTAAAAAAAGAAAACAAACAAACCATTGCCTACTTTAGGCACATTTTGGAAGATTTCTCTCAATTGTATCAAGTTAATTCCTACACATTGTTTTAGATGAGACATATTATTTTTCCTACATTTTTTAAAGATTTCTGTTTAGATTAATTGTTAAAATATTGTAGCACCCTGATAGTCTAAAAATATTAAGATATAATCACTGTTTTTTTTTTTAATTTTTGTAGACACAAAGACTTTTCCCTTACCTGATCTTCAGTTTCTTCAAGGGTACATGAGATATTTTAAATAGAGGATACTTAAGATCTTTCCCTATTCTAAGAATCAATGTCTAATTTACATTACAAGGAAAGAAAGATATGAGATTTTTCTGTGAAACTTCATTGTTCTTATTTCTCAGCATCACCTTTACTAACTGTGACAGCTAGTTTTCAAAGATACCCACTCTTGTGAACTACACTCTCCTGTGAACTTCTTTTAATCAGTAGAATGTGGTAGGGGTGATAATGTGTGACTGCCAATGCTAAGTCATAAGAAACAAAGGCTACGATCTGGATACACTAGAACACTTGCTCTGGGGAAGCCAGCAGCCAGGTAAATAATTCAACTACAGTGATGTTGCAGTGCTCTGAGGAGGCCCTAGCTTGTCATGTTGAAAAGCTACACGGAAAGCAAAAGACATCCAGTCAGTTCCCACGTTGGCTGAGGACCAGCCTTGTGAGTGAAGGAGCCATCATGGATATTCACCTTATTGGACCTTCAAGGTGTTTCTTGTTGCAGTTGCAGTCTTTCTGCAACTCTATGAGAGATCTGAGCCCAATCAACCAACTGTAAGAGATAAATTATAAGTAACAAAAATCTGGTGGGTGGTTTTGTTACATAGCAATAGATAAAAGAAATACCAACTACATTTTTAATCTATGGTCTCCATTAAAGTCCTCACCTATCACATTGATACAATTTTCCTCTTGTATACTGATCTTTTTCCTTCTATTTTTTTCCCATAATGATAAGCCTCACATTTTGAAAGGCACATTAAAAAGGTAGCCTGTTGGATAGTAAATATCCTGTACAATGGTATCAAAAAACCTGGTTTCTAATCCCCATTTTACAAAGTAGTTGACTTTTCCTATGACTTTAAGCAAGTCATTGCCTACTTTTTCTGCATCTCACTGTATACAGTTTATGTAATTAAAACAATTTATTTCATTGAAGTAGTTAATAATGCCAAGAAACAACAACAAAACTGGGAATGGAAAAACTGTAAATTCTACTATGAAAGACAGTTTTCCATAACAGAAAAATCTAAGGCCTCTGCTCCCTCCCAGAATTTTTCATGATCTAGTTGATACTCATACGGCTCATATTTATATCAGCCATCTCCTCGTTTAAAAAAATGGTAAGAAAAAAAAAATGACCTTATGTTTATCTCAAATGTTAATGTCACATTTAATTACATAGATAAGAAGTTATATCTGATTCTGTGCTTAATATTAAAAATCCTTATCTAAGTAATGGTATTAGAAAAAATAGCATGTTTTTCTAGTTACTGTATTGTGCACATTTAATTAAGACCAACTTTTCAAAGTCCTGTCCTGTCTTGCTCACCCACAGCCTTTGGGAAACAGAGGAAAGATCTGAAATGTGTGAAGGATGGTCAGTTCAATGTTTAGAAAGAGGGGAGAATTGCAGTGTTTGCAAAGAAATAAGCAAAAATAGCACCCAGAAGATGGACAGAGTAGGTTGCTGGAGCTAAAGAAAATGCCTGGAGTTTCCCTCTGGGTCTGGTTGCCTAGATTTTAAGACTTCCCTTACTGGGTCATCAGTTTCTTGAAGAAATAATAAAAGCATCTAGACCACAAAATTTAAACTATTTTGTTATGATAATGCAGGTGTGAGTTTGAATTTTGAGTAGCATGATTGATTCAATTGGATGAAGTGATGGTGAAGTGGACTAGCTGATCCCATTTGTGATGGTTTATAAAATCCAGAAGCATGACCTCCTGACCTCACAAAAAGAGAAGGGCTGACGTTCATTATAGGCATAGACCATCTTAGCAACACAGGATCTCCAAAAATGCTAACCACTGCTAAAAACAATGGTTTCTCAACTCAGACTAGACAAGTACATTACTACCAACTGCAAAGACAAATCCTATCCCTTTTCCTCTCCATTAGCATGCCCAGCCTGCCACAGGGAAGGTTTTAGTAGTGCCCTTCCTGCCCCCTGCTCTGGGCTGAGCAATGTATGGCTACAGCAACATGCATGCATGTGTGCTCAGCCTGAAAGAGTGTGGTCCTTGTCACCATTCACCATAACGATAAAATAACCTAAAACATTTCTTACTGGGTAGCTATGTAACTTCCCTACCATCCTCAGAATATGAGAACTCAAGGAACTTCTCCCTCCAGGTGGAATCCGTCCCTGTACTGAGCTTCCATATGACACTCATCAGGCTCCATATAGTGGATGAAATCCACTTCTCTCCACATTGTCCCATCCTAGTCAGGAACTACTGGGCACCACTGCACTTTAAGAACAAGTTACAGAATGTAGGTTAAACAGCTAAATTGTCATTGGAAAGAGAAATGTATGTGGAAGAAGAGATTTATTACCCAATTCACGTAAATATTGAATTGATTTTTGACAGGTGGAAAAAAATGAAGCGAATGGTTTTTAGTAATCAAAACTAGAATATAAAAATGCATACAGGGCTTCCCTGGTGGCACAGTGGTTGAGAGTCTGCCTGCCGATGCAGGGGACACGGGTCCCGGTCCGGGAGGATCCCACATGCCGTGGAGCGGCTGGGCCCGTGAGCCATGGCCGTTGAGCCTGTGCGTCCGGAGCCTGTGCTCCGCAACGGGAGAGGCCACAACAGTGAGAGGCCCGCGTACCACAAAAAAAAAAAAAAAAAAAAAAAATGCATACAGCAGTTTTTCCCATGTTTTTTTGGGAGGAAGGAGGGAAGGGTTTTACTGAAATATATGTCTGGTGATACATATATTTAAATCTATTTGCTAGTATTTCTATTTTTAACCTCTCAATGTAGGTTAAAGCTGTATATTTTCTTACTCTTTAATGGCTATTAAATGAGTCTGTTCTCAAACACCAAGGATAATAATTTTAGAGTACAAGACAAAAGAGTTCCTGTCAGTTGCTCTCTGAATATTAACAGACTAAGTTTATTGCTAGATTACATGATTAAAACAAGAGATTTTAATAACCATCAAAAGCATAAAAGTTATGCTTATATGTCTGCTGGTGTAAATTTATATTTGTTCAACACAGAGAGTGTTTCTATATTTACAGATAGATAGAGGAAAAAAAGTAAAAACTTCTTCCAAACTAGCATTGTTTGTTTGCAAAAGTACCTGAAGTCAAAATAGAAGACACAGATTTTTATGTCTTACAACTAAGATACTTCATAAAATTTGCATAGAATGGTGTTCCCCAAACTGTCCTTGGGTACTCATACTTTTACTTGAAAAAAATAAAAAGTACTAATCAAACAGTTGCTTGAAGGATTTGAGAAACACCAGATTTTTATAGGCTCTCACAGCCTTTAAAATACTAATGTGAATTGGGAATCTCCAAAAGAGGCATGTAATATACAGAGTTTGCTAAATATATTTGACCACAAAACCTTTGGGTATGTGTGAGTGTGTTTGTGTATTGAACATTTGTTAACAGATAAAAGAAGTAGTTTCCTGACTTCACAGCTTGGAGGAAAATGCTGGTGTATAATATGATTTATGGAACCACAATTCATTTCACACGCAGACACAAACACAGGTACATACACAAAACTCCCTTAATATCAGAGTAACTACATATATAAAAGCAGTAGTTCTTGAATTAAATAATTCATAAAAATTATTGGAATATCTGTTTTTAAAATTGTAGTTTTAGAGGCCCTTATAAATAGACATTCTGATTCAGTCTTTGGAGGGGTTCAGAAACCTCTATTTTTAATAAGTACTCTAGGTAATTCTAATACAGAGCCCCATGTGTCTTACTTAGAGAAACACTGATCAAACTTTATGTTTCTAATAAGTTTATTTTTTTGGTATGTGTGTGTGTGTGTATCTGTGTATCACAGCCCCATATTATAAAGTGAATAAAGATCAAATGTACAAATGTACATTTTAACAAAATGTATTGTTAAATTTAGGCAAAGGAAGCATTCTTCTCCTCATTTATTTTCCCATCTCTCTCTACAACTGTTGAGGAATAGTAGAGCTCTTATTGGCTGGTATGTTTTATTGGTCATTATTCCTGATTAAATATTGAGTGCATCTAGGCTTGGTCTTTTAATGCCTCCTAGGACACCTCTGCCAAAAAGGAGCAGCCCCAGGCAGTCATCAAAAAATCTCTTCCTGGCCCATTTATCACAAATCCTCACCTCTGGAATTGGGTGGTGAGGAAGAGAAGAGAGAGAGAAAAGTAAAAGATTAACCATTTGTGAACCATTGATCCCTCCTCAGCTTGATGTCCCTCTTTTTCCCTCCCCCACTGAGTATCAGAGATACTCAATCAGCATTAGAGAAATTTCCATCATGGTTGTAGAATTCAACTACCCCCACCCCCACCCCAGTGTGTTCAATACTCTAGGGGATTAGGTTTATCAGTGAACAGCAACAGAGGAAGGATGGTCCTCATCATTTGGGGAATGGTTCATCTTTCTGAATTGAAGGGAAAGAAAATATAAATGAATTAACCACATATCCAAAGGCTACATATAACCAAAGACATATGCACCTTGGATGGGAGAGCCAATTTTGTCCAGAAATTTTAGAGGGACATCAGGAGGTTGAGCTATTATTGAATGTTTAAAATAAACAATGAACTATTGTTCAGAGATCATTTAGTGCACTGGGAGTTGTAGAAGGCAAACTAAAGAGAATACAGACAATTTTTTTTTAATTGAAGTATAACCGACATACAACATTACATTAGTTTCGGGTGTACAACATAATGATTCGGTATTTGAATATATTGTGAAATGATCATCACAGTAAGTTCAATTAACATCTGTCACCATACATAGTTACAAAATTTTTTTTCTTGTGATGAAAACTTTTAAGATTTCCTCTCTTGGCAACTTCAGATATACAATACAGTATTATTAACTACAGTCGCCATGCTGTTCATTACATCCCCAGGAGTTATTTGTTTTACAAGTGAAAGTTTGTACCTTTTGACCCCCTTCACCCATTTCACCCTTTGCCTGTGGCAACCACAAATCTGTTCTCCATATCTATGAGCATGGTGCTTTTTGTTTGTTTGTTTGTGTTTGTTTTTAAGATTCCCCATATGAGTAAGATCCTATGGTATTTGTCTTTCTCTGTCTGACTTATTGCACTTAGCATAATGCCCTCCTGGTTCATCCATGCTGTCACAAATTGAAAGTTTCATTCTGTGTTATGGCTAAGTAATATTCCATTGTGTGTGTGTGTATATATATATATATATATATATATATATATATATATATATGTAACATTTCTTTGTCTGTTCATCCATCGATGGACACTTAGGTTGTTTCCATGTCTTGGCTGTTGTAAATAATGCTGCAGTGAACATAGTGGTGCATATATCTTTTCAAATTAGTGTTTTCTTTTTCTTCGAACAAATACCCAGAAGTTGGATTGCTGGATCATATGATAGTTCCATTTTTAATTTTTAAAGGAATCTCCATACTGTTTTCCATAGTGGTTGGACCACTGTGGAAGTTTTTAATATTTGTAATAATTTGATTTTATGCTAAAAGTCAATGCAAGGTTTCTGGGAAAGGGATCAAAGTTATTATAACTTACAGCAATAACTATGCCAGTTCCCCACATCCTGTGTTCCGCAGGTGAAACTCTGAGAGCCAGAGTCACACCTGCACAGATAGGGTCTGTTCTGCAGGGCAGAACTCCTAAAATGAAATCTGGGCATTTATATAAGTTACAAGTTGCCCTCTGTCTTTGTGAGAGAGGGAGTAACTCTTCTCATTCTCTAGTTATTTGCCTTCCATTGCAATGTAAGTAACTGGCTGCCAAGCTCCAGGTTTCATTTCCCTTTGAAACATAAACACATAGGGAGAGAACTCTAACTTCCTCCAGAGATTTCTAGCCTTTCAACCACCATTTAACTTCCAAGCCTCGTCCTTTAACCCAGGCTCTAACAATGTTTGATCAGAAAGTCCTAAAACTATGTATAAACATTAAAACGTTCACTTCCTGATGATGACTATTTCTACTGGAAATGGCTAACCACTCATTTGACAATCTGAAATCCACAACTTTCATTTTACCAACATCGTTCTCACTGGAATCGAGCCAATGGTCACCTTTCTGCCTTTATTTACTCAATTTTAGAGTTGTTCTCCCAGGTACCCCAAGCTCAACAAGTCCAGTTCCTAAAGTCATAATTTACTTTCCAAAATCTGCTCCCTATTCATCATCCTTTACTTCAGTAAATAGCATCACAATCCACCCAGGTGCTCAGGCCAAAAAACTGTATGTTACATTGACACCAGCATCTTCCTTACCACCAATAAAACACCAACTTTCTCAACTACAGCCATGCCTCTACATCTCCATTCAAACCACCTACATTTTTTGAGTGTCTACTGCAAAAGCATCCCAACTAATCCATTGCTTTTATCCTGAATCCATTCTGCAACTCAAGTAATATTTACAGAGCAATTTTTATGTCACTCACCTAAAACCCTTTATGGCATCCCACTGCCTTGGAAGTTAACTCATTGTCAGATTGCACTAGCACAGCCCTTGAGATCTAGATAAAAATGAGATACTCAACATTTCATCATCTTTCTTGACTTTTTATTTCATCTTTTCCTCTGTTTACCTCATTCTGTGCCACATTAAACATAATATAAAACTCAGCCTCTTCTTCAGATTTTGAAACTAAACATTACTCACAAGAACCACTGAGAAGCAATATAGTACAATAATTAAGAGCAGAACTTCTAGAAGTAAACTTTCTGAATTTAAATTTACCTCTTTACTTTCCATGTGTATGGCCTTGGACAAATTTATTACTCTTTCTGTGCCAGAGCTTCCTTATATGTAAATGAAGATAACAATACACGTAAGTTTGCTATGATGAATAAATTAATTAGTACATGCAAAGTATTTAGAATTGATTTTGACACATAGTAAATATTCAATAAATGTCAGCTATTTTGTTTATTGCCATAGCTTACAAACAGACATATTTTGCTTAGTATGTGCTGTTTAAAAAAAAAGATATAGATAGATGGATAGATATAGATAGATACATTTTGCCCTGAGGTAGCCATAGTCCCCAATGCATCTAATTATTTTATTTCTGTCTCAGCCAGCCTTATTCATATATATTACTTCCCTGGTTCCTGGTTTTCATCTTCCGATATTGGATGTTACTTGAGATTTTTTGGAGAGGCTGCAGAAGGGTTTATATCAGAGCAATGCAGACAAATTTTAATGGAAGAGCAAGCTACAGAGCTCCTAGAATTTCACCTTATCCCACACTCTTATCATCTCGTTGGTCCCTCTCTTTATCTCCCCCTCCAGTATCTCATTTTCTTCCTATACTAATCTAGAAAGTCCCAATTATTCTTCTATTATGCAGAGAAACATCCCATCAGTAATCCCGCTCATTTTAGAGGATCCTTTTCTTGTGGCCATCCCTCTCCAGGTGGTGAGGAATCTACAGGGCCACTGGACCTTGCCCACTTGGAGCCAGCAGTCTTCCTTTAGATGGCGCTCTGGGTACTCAGGGCTTAAGAATTCTCTGCCCAAAGTTCCCAAGCTCATTTCAGGGCTTGGGTAGGTTTTTTTTCCCTAGGATGTCACATGAATATCTAAACTTGGAGTGTCTGCATGCTTTCATACAGGATTCCTCCTAGTATGGGTAGGAAAAATGGGAGATAGTTTGAGAATTGAAAGTAAGGCCGAAATATTGGCTCTCTCTGTGCCATCAGATTCCAGTACAGAATTCCCAGAAGTCCAAGAATTCTAACTTCAAACCTGTTTCTCCAACTTATTATGAAGATATATTTCTCAAGGTAGCATGATAGAACATATTTTTTACCAGTTTGTTAGCTTGATTTATAATTTTTAAATATCTAGACATATGGTATGTAAGTGTCCATTTGATCTCTTGATGTGGAGCCTGCAAATGTTAAGCTCTGGCCTGCACCCCACCTCTTTTAAGTCTTGGCCCCAACCAACACAGAGGTCCCTGAGGTAGTGGGGAGAATTGCCTTCTACTCCAAGAACTTTTCAAAGTTTTGTTTTGTGTTTTTATTTCAAACAGAGACTTTTTGAATACATAAATTTATTTATTGGCTGCGTTGGGTCTTCGTTGCTGCACGCGGGCTTTCTCTGGTTGCGGCGAGCGGGGGCTACTCTTCGTGTGGTGTGCAGGCTTCTCATTGCAGTGGCTTCTGTTGCGGAGCACGGGCTCTAGGCATGCAGGCTTCAGTAGTTGCGGCACTTGGGCTCAGCAGTTGTGGCTCTCGGGCTCTAGAGCACAGGCTCAATAGTTGTGGCGCACAGGCTTGCTTGCTCCACGGCATGTGGGATCTTCCCGGACCAGGGCTCAAACCGGTGTCCCCAGCATTGGCAAGCAGATTCTTAACCACTGCGCCACCAGGGAAGTCCAAAAGAAGGACATTTTTATGCCTACTTGAATTTCTTTTTTTTCTAAATGGAAGTGTACTTGATTTACAATGTTGTGTTAATTTCTTCTGTACAGCAAAGTGATTGTTACATATATATATATTCTTTTCCATTGTGGTTTATTACAGGATATTGAATATACTTCCCTGTGCTATACAGTAGGACCTTGTTGTTTATCTGCTCTATATATAATAGTTTGCATCTGCTAACCCCAAACTCCCAATCCAACCTTCCCCCCCGCCACCCCCTTCCCCTTGGCAAACACAAGTCTGTTCTCTATGTCTTTTAAAATTTCTGATGTTAACTTTTAGGTAATAAACTATTTTCAGATCATTTTTACACATTGAAGACCCAAATCTGAAACACAGGCTGTAGAGGTCTGTGTACTTGGTCATCTATCAATACGTAACTTACAATCCTAGTTTCATACCACTTTCCTCCTCGTTCTCACTATCCTGGCCATGCTGAGCATTGCTCAGCAACTTAAACACAGCATACTCTTACCTGCCTCAGGGCCTTTGGGCTGTTATTTCTATTTGAATTATTCTTCCCCTCCTTTTACTTATCCTACTTAAACCCACTCATACTTATGGGCTTTGCTTAAATGTACTTTTCTCAGGAAAATCTTCTGAGATTAGGTTAAGGTTTGTTCTTGTTTCCTTCTCCCTTGCTCCCTTATAGTCTCATTCAACTTAATCCCACAATTAACTACTGTCTGCTTATTTCTCCACTAGAGTGAATCCATGCCTGTTTGTACATCAGGTTATTTCCAGTTTCTAGAGCATTTCCTTCCACATAAGAAGCCTTCAGTAAATATGTGTTGACAGACTTGCTAGCAACTCAATGTTTTGCAAGTTTATATAATAATAAATATATCCCTATAGCCTAGATTGTGAAAGGCTGATGTGCAGAATGCTTTATCATGAATTATACATTCCAACTGTGAAATTTCTTCCTAAGTAATTCCATTCAGGTAACAAGAATAATTATTTGAGGATTTTAAACTCATGGAGCCCTGCAGAGAGTTTGTTTCACAATATTATCTTCACTTAAAAACAATTTTGGCTTTCTCTTCCTGAAATGTTTCAGTACCATGTGCAAGTGAATTATAAAAAAAAAAAAAAAATCTTCAGTTATTCAGAAACACACTGTGGGGCTGTAGACCAAATTTGCCCTCTTTATATTATTCTTTCACTGACTTTACCTTGATTTATTGTAGTTCAACCGAATCCTTATATCTTATCAATTTTGTGATCCAGTTTGCGTAATTTTTTTTTTTTTTTTTTTTGGTACGCGGGCCTCTCACTGTTGTGGCCTCTCACGTTGCGGAGCACAGGTTCCAGACACGCAGGCTCAGCGGCCATGGCTCACGGGCCCAGCCGCTCTGCAGCATGTGGGATCTTCCCGGACCGGGGCACGAACCCGTGTCCCTTGCATCAGCAGGCGGACTCCCAACCACTGTGCCACCAGGGAAGCCCCAGTTCACGTAATTTTTATAAAATAAAATCATGTCATTGGTTAAACTCATTGTCATCAATAGCTCAGGACTGCCTGCCCCATCTTTGGGGAATAAATCCTGAGGATGGATGAATTTTTCAGGGGCTGACTTTCTTTGAAAAGCACTAACATCATGGTTTTTCCATTTTTGTCATTAAAGAAAGGAAAGGACATAACTATATGTTGACTGTATATGTTAACTATGTGTTAACTATGTGTACATGCCTATGTTAACATGCTTTACTACCTGCAGCCCAGGGAGTTACAAAGTATTCTGAGAAGCTCTCTGAGGTAGAAAGAGAAAGCAGACTGTACATATAGTCCATGTATAAATATGGTCTTGGTTTAGGCTGCTGCAACAGAATGCCAAAGACTGGCTAATTTAAACAACATCTGGGGCTTTAACAGCTGACTCAGCAATGTGGACAGACCCCATGCTAGTGATGATAATACCACGTGGTCTATGCCCAGTTGTCCTCACAAACTAGTGGCTGATACAGATGCAGAGGCAGTTTACAAGGGGGGTACGTGATTTGTTGGAGATATGAGAATGGTGTTCCTGAGACGCAATGAATGGAGTAGCATCTAATTTGGGGAGAAGAAAGCAAGGTTTAACAAAGAAAGGGGAAATGTGTCTGAAGAATGGTGAGAAGTGGAGTGGCTGCCATAAGGAATACACAGGCACATGGCACTGGGGTGGATGGAGTAACTGGAACCTGAGAGGTAGGCGGGGTCCAACTGGGAAGAGCATGCTCCTCACCCAGGCTTTCTCCCATTCCCGAATGCGTGAACACGCGAACGCACACACACATACACACGCACACACGTGGTATCTTACCTGTTTAATCTCCTTAAATATGCCCCTGTTCCTTTCTTCCAAAAAATCTCAGAATCAGAAGGATGGAATATCTTCCAATCATAAGACAGTACATCATTTGTGCTACAGAGTTTTCTAGGTATGCCTGATTTTATCCTTGTGGTATAATTTCACATGTCCCGCTATCCCCACATATTTCTATTAGCTGGTAGTTACATCTAGAGACTTAATTTAATTCTGTTTTTGTTTTGTGAGGGTTGTTCCCCCCCACCCAGATCATATCAGGAGGCACATAATGTGCAAGTTTTCCTCTTTTAGTGATGTTAACATAGTTTTGAGCATTTAGGCTAATGAGGGCTAAATTATTAGCCTAAATCTTCCATTAAAATGTTCTGTATCAATCTTTCTCCTAATGTTTTAGCATCCACTGATGCTCATAAGCCAGCTCCATTATTTCATTAGGTAAAAGTCTTATTTATTAAGTGCCAAAGATCAGTCTACATTGACTTACTTCAAGGAAATTTTTAGGTGGGTTTCTAAGGACTATGTATGCAGGCAAACACTGCAGTGTTTAATTAATAGCCAACCTCCCAGCTCTTGCCTAATGGACTTTTATTCTTTTGTTAATGTAATGGAGTTTGAGTTACTTTTCAATGACCTTACACGGTCGACTCTTCCCATTAGAGAGCAACATTCTTTGCTGTACATTATTTTTATGCATCTATAATACAATTTGTGTTTTGAGAGCACTTTATATTTTTCCTTTCATTATCTAGCTATTATTTTGTAATTCTGCTTTCATACAAGGCAAAGCATACAACCAGATAAATGAACAAATCAGAAGGCAGCCCACAGTTCAGTTGAGGAAGACACAAAAATTCAAATGAAAGCAAGCTTATTGAATAATTTCAACTAGTGATAATCTACAAAGAAAATGAAATATGTTGATATGATGAAAGTTAATTTAGGGATAGCTAGGTTAGTCACAGAAGCTCCCTCTGAAGGAGGCACAGTTGAGTTGAAACCTAAATTGAAAAGGAGTTGGTCATGCGAAGAGCATCAGACGAGCATCTCAGGCAGAGAGAACCATTGCAAAGAGCCTAAAGAAAGAATGAGTTTAGCCAAGACGTGGAAACAATCCAAGCACCCATAAAAAGACAACTGGCTTAAGAAGATGTGGTACATATATACAATGGAATATTACTCAGCAATACAAAAAGAGTGAAATAGTGACACTTGCAGCAACATGGATGGGCCTACAGAATATCATACAAAGTGAAGTAAGTCAGACAGAGAAAGACAAATATTATATATCGTTTATATGTGGAATTTTAAAAATAAATCTATATACAAAGCAGAAACAGACTCATAGACATAGAAAACAAACTTATGGTTACCAAAGGGGAAAGAGAAGGGGAGGTAAATTAGTAGTATGGGATTAACAGATACAAACTACTATACATAAAATACATAAGCCACAAGGATTTACTGTATAGCACAGGGAACTATATTCAATGTCTTGTAATAACCTATAATGCAAAATAATCTGCATTTCTGTACACCTGAAACTAACACACTATTGTAAATCAACTATACTAAAATTAAAAAAAAAAAGGAATGAGTTTGTTTTCTTTGAAAACCTGAGAAAAGATCAGTGTGTATTATTCTTAGTGAGGGGTAGAATCGTATAAAATAAGGCATCATTAGTGGGTAAGGATCACATTATATAGGTCTTTCCGTGGGGGCCTTGATAAAGAATTTGAACTTTATTTGAACTATCACGAAAGTTAATTATGAGGTTCGACTACAGTGGTCACATGATCTTATTTACGGTTGCTAAATGACTACTGGTGATATTTAGAGAAAGGATCTGGGAGAGTTAAAGGGCAAGAGTGGAATTAGAATGACCTAGGAGAAGATCATTGCATTATTCCAGGGAAGAGATTGGATGGAGCCAGTGGAGAGGAAAATACTACTTTAGAAAACAGTGATATTATTCTTGATTGAAGACAGGACTGGAGAGAAAACGGAAGTGAAAATAGTATTTGTTATGACATTAGTTTCAAGGGATATATTTTAATGTCATGATAGAAGCAAGATTTGTGTTTAAATAAATTTAAAGACTCTCAGGTTAAAGAAGCCTAAAGATACGATTTTAATTTTAAGATATTTATTATATTTTTTCCTATAGCACCTCCTGGGGACTTTATTTTGCTTATGTGTATTATGACTTTGAGTGGGGAGTTGGTTAGTTTTGTTTTTTTCTAAATTTTCTAAAATTCTTTGATAATGAACACAACTTCTAAGACACTGATTTCCAAGACACTTTTTCAACTTGGGAAATAATTAGATACATCATCTCTCAGGATTTCCTTTTCTCAAGATTATGTTAATATCATTTGTCTAATAAATTAATTAAGTGTGGGTGTCGAAGGCACAATATAGTCAAGACTTGTCAATATGATCATTGAGAAGGAAGAAGCTATGGCTCTTGCCCTCTGGGAACTTGAAATCTAGTTACTTTGGGCGCTTCAAAGTTATTCCCCCACCCCAGATCCTTCCAGGGATATTTTTCATCCATCCCGTGTTCTGGCATTATCACTGTCTGAATAACATGTAGCCAGTAGTTAATTATCTTAACAAAATGGCAAGGGCCTAGGGTACAACTCAAACTTGTCAAATATTAACATTCTGAGACAGATCATATCTGTTGTGAACATCCCCATCAACAGCTTCAAAGCTAAGGAAGTGACTTTATTAGGCCTTTTCAAAACTAGATGGTGAGGTTAAAAGAAAAAAAAAATTAAGAAAATCAATACTTCGTTTTTACACACTGGCCTACAGTCAGACAACAGAGGCTTCAATCTCTGAGTCAAACTTAATCAGAATCTCTAATGTCACTCACCTTCTCAGTGAGCAGAACTGAGGTAATAGACCTGCAGCTCCCATTTAGTCAAACACTTTGATTCGTCTTGTCTACGTGCCCAGCTCAGCGTTCAAAAGACACATCACCACTAACAAGTTCTTATAGCCTCTCGTCCATCTTCAAAGGGCATAATTGTTTTCCTCTGAGAGAAAATTCATACACAGTGCATTGTCTGCAGAAAATGAATCACTGTGACACATCCCAGAAATGGGAAGATAAGGACAGATTATAAACTTATAGAATCAGCTAGAAGCATGGCCTCTAGTTATAAAATGATGCCTAGGAGGGCTGATGAGCAATGGCAAGATCCTGAGTGTCAATGACGGCTGCAGTCAAACATAAAGTGGGCCAGAGGATGAGATACAGCTGTGGGGCTGAGGCATCTGTAGGATAATCCATTCATCTATTCCAGACATTCTCCAAGTGTGGTCCAGACCAGCAGCATCAGCATCACCTAGGAACATATAAGAAGGGCACATTCTAGCTCCCAGCCACCTCCCCACTGCTGTAGACTCATTGAAAGAGAAACTGTATGGGTGGAGCCCAGGGATTGGTATTTTAACCCTCCAGGTGATTCTCATGCCCTCTCAGATCGGGGAATGATTGATCTATCTGAATCATTACAACAATTTGCATGGTAATATCGTCTTTTTTCAGGAAATCCTCCCATAAAAAAAATTCCTGTACCATTTCATATGCCTTGTCTGAATATGGCAATAGCCTAATCCTATGGAGAAAATGAAAGAACATTAATGAAAAGCAGCCAGAAAAGAGGCACCAGCCTCAGTTGTCAAGCTAACTTATGTATGCAAGCAGTGACGTGATGAGCAAGGGTCACTGATTAGCAGATTTGGCCACCACTGCACACAGCTGCAGGGTCAGAAGCATCATCTTCATTGGCAAGGAGCCAAACAAATAATTTCTTTTCTTTTTTTTTTTTTTTTTGCGGTACGCGGGCCTCTCACTGTTGTGGCCTCTCCCGTTGCGGAGAACAGGCTCAGCAGCCATGGCTCACAGGCCCAGCTGCTCCGTGGCATGTGGGATCTTCCCGGACCAGGGCACGAACCCATGTCCCCTGCATCGGCAAGTGGACTCTCAACCACTGTGCTACCAGGGAAGCCCTAAACAAATAATTTCTTAATTAAAATGCCTGTTATGTACCTAAACAAAATGAACCACTGGTATTTAACTTATCATTATGAAAAGTCCTATCAACTATGAAATGTGGAAAATACATCAAATCAAATCCTGAGCCATTTTTCAACAAAGAACAGTAATAAGACACCATGGGAAGCTTGTTGGTAATAGAGGGGGTGTTTCATAAGGGCCTGCTGAAGAAGATTTATGTTTTCAAAATGCAGGTACAAGAGATAGCGCCTGTTTAGCTACCATAGGAAATCCATTAGGAATATGCTGAATAGCAGCCAAAGAGAGAAACCTGTGACAAAATGACCAACTCAAGCAAAACATATTTAGGTTTAGAATCTCTGAAATGTTTATCCCACCCCCAAATATCCCCTACTTTCAGCTCTGTCTGTGGCTCCGGGCTCCATCATCAGGTGACTCTACTTCTGCTACTCAGTTCTATCCAGAAGAGACCACAGCTGAGCTCGCCCTGTCCAATCAGCAGCTGCCTGCTTATCTGACCAGAACAGCTCTGTGGGGCAAAGTTCCTCTCCCTGAGATAAGCAGTCCCTTCCATTCTGGGAAACAAATTGGCTCTGGAAAAGTAGTGTGTGCAGAGCAACATTACAAGGAAAATAGAAAGAGAAGCTGGAGTGGGGCATGGTAGAGAAAAGGGATAAAGGTGGAAGGAGAAATGATTAGGAAGAGTGATTAAAGAGATAAAGCAGAGGGACAAAAGGGAAAACAAAATTATTATCACTCAAACTTAGAAAGATCAGACAGTATTTAAATATTTGCAAACCAAGTATCTTTCCTGCAAACAACAACAAATGGAAAGCTGATACTCTATATCAACAATAGCTCCCCATGTATGAAAACAGTTTCCCTATACAGTTCAGTACAAATACAAATTATCTCTTCAAATAATACAAATTATCTCTTTGTATTGATTTTTATCAGCCTTTTAAAATTTCTTATACTGAAAGTGTAACAAATCAGGCCTGTGATTAAGGATACCTTAGCAGCATAGTTCAATTTTGGCAGCTAATTTTTAAGCCATATATTACAGGAAAAATTCAACTATAAGTCAGACCTGATCTAAGTAGCTGGAGTTGAATGAGTTTATCCTCCAAACATTTATTTTTCATTGAAAAATAAGGTGACCAATTATAGTTGAGTCTTATAGCTCTAGGAGGCCTTTCTCATTCAGTTTTGTGATCCATAAAATGGATCCCAGTTCATCACTTTAATTGACTGCAGAGATAGCACTGCACTCAGATGGGTTCATCAGGATTGAGTTGTGGGGGAAAATATCACATTTCTATTAAAAAATGCATTTCCAAATTTCCTCTTATTTTTGAAAATAGTCCACTAAGCAACACTTAAATGATTTTAAAAGAGTACAATAATGTTAAATATATATATATATATATATATATATATATATTTTTTTTTTTTGCTGTACACGGGCCTCTCACTGCTGTGGCCTCTCCCGCCACGGAGCACAGGCTCCGGATGCACAGGCTCAGCGGCCATGGCTCACGGGCCCAGCCGCTCCGTGGCATGTGGGATCCTCCCGGACCGGGGCACGAACCCATATCCCCTGCATCGGCAGGCGGACTCTCAACCACTGCGCCACCAGGGAAGCCCAATGTTAAATATTTTAAATGCCAATTCATAGTAATTATAATGGATCTTCTTCAGTACTAGGGAAATCTAGCAAATGTTCTCAGAAAAAGAAGAATCTGCCTCATTATACCCTTTATTTGTTTTATTTTACTACAGATGTTAGAATTTGGCAGGTATCTTATCACAACCTTATTTTTTGTCATAAATAAATTACAGGAGGCTAAAACTCATAATTGTGATTAATTTTAATTAAGGTGTGAAAACTTTTGAAGCTTTCTACTTAGTATATATTAATTGCATTATCTTTGTTTTTCACAAATGTTCTGTATATGAAAATGTATTATTCTCATGCCATACGCTAATAGTAACATTATAAAAGAAGCCAAACAATCTTAAATAAAAATACGTATATAGGGCTTCCCTGGTGGCACAGTGGTTGAGGGTCCACCTGCGATGCTGGGGACACGGGTTCGTGCCCCAGTCTGGGAGGATCCCACATGCCGCGGAGCAGCTGGGCCCATGAGCCATGGCCGCTGAGCCTGCGCATCCGGTGCGTGTGCTCCACAACGGGAGAGGCCGCAACAGTGAGAGGCCCGCGTACCACAAAAAAAAAAAAAAAAAAAAAAGTAGGAATCAATCAATACCATCAAGAAAGTAGAAAAATACAGAATTGGAGAAAAGATTTTCAAATCACATAACTGATAAAAGACTTGTGTCTGGAATATATGAAGAACTTTTACAACTTGATAATAAAAAAATAATAAATAACCCAGTTAAAAACGGGCAAAAGATCTGGATAGGCATTTCTCTAGAAAGATATAAATGGCCAATAATCATAAACCACAATAAGATACCACTTCACAACCACTAGGATGGTTATGATAGAAAAGACAGATACTTAGGATAAAAAAAAATAACAACCCCACACTTTATCAAGTGTTGGCAAGGATGTGGAGAAATTGGAACCCTCATACATTGTTGGTAGGAATATAAAGTGGTGCAGTTACTTTAGAAAACAATTTGGCACTTCCTCAAAATATTAACCTTAGAGTTACCATAGGTTCTAGCAATTACACTTTTAGGTCATACCCCCCAAAATTGAAAACATATGCTCACATCTAAACTTGTATATGAATATTCATAAAAACAATCCTCATAATAGCCAAAAAGTAGAAATAACCCAAATACGAATCAAGTGATGAATGGGTAAAAAGTGGTGAAATGAAGAGATGTTGGTCAAAGAGTACAAACTCTCAGTGAAAAAAAACGAATAAATTCTGAGGATCTAATGTAGAGTATGGTGATTATAGTTAAAAGTACCAAACTGTACACTTGTAAGTTGCTATGAAAATGGATCTTAAGTGTTTTCACCATAACAACAACAACAAATGGTAATTATGTGAGGTGAAATATGCGTTAACAACCTTATTATGATAATTTCATAATATATGTGTGTATCAAATCATTCAATTGTACACCTTAAACTTATACAATGGCATATGTCAATTATAGTTCTATAAATCTGGAAAGGAAAATCCTAAAAAAAAATAGGGAGTAACAGTTTTGGGGGTGATAAAAGTAATAGAAAATCTAAATTTAATTTTGGTAATGATTGAAAAACTCTGTGAATATACAAAATAATAAGAACATTGAACTCTACATTTTTAATGGTTGAATTACATGGTATGTGAATTATGTCTCAATAAAGCTGCTTTAAAAAAAAAAACTCAAGCATTGGGACATAACAAATAAAACAGTTATATTTCCTCAAGTGCTCACAGATCAGTTATATTCTCTGCCCTCTGGGAAAGTACATGGGAAGTTAAATTGTAATCAAAAGGCTGCTTGATAGATACAGATTTAGAACAAAGAAGTCTGGTAATCTAAGTAAGCCCCTGGCACTTATCTTTGATTAAGGAAATAGACCTGCCTGCCAAAGGGTTTAGTATCTGGGCCCCTTTGCCTAGTCAGACTTTCCCAGATGCCCAGAGTAAAATACAGTATAATTCTTCTTTCTCACTTTTCTGACTTTTGTACTGTTTACTGATAGTTCCATAGAAAAAGTTTTATTTAATGCAGTTTGCTACTACCATAGCACACACCAGAGTTTCAGATACAGTTGACAACATGGGTTTGAACTGTATGAGTCCACTTACTCATGGATTTTTTGTTTGTTTGTTTCTATAGCAATACTACAGTATTACACGATCCATGGTTGAATTCATGGACTTGGAACCTCAGATAGGGAGGAACCGTGTATACAGAAGATTGATTGTAAATTATCCTTGGGTTTTCACTTCCCGGAGGTGCCCCTGAGCCCTGCATTGTTCAAGGGTCAACTGTATCCTCCAAAAGACAGACTTAACCTGAGGCTATGCACCGATTCATTGATTAAAAGCAGTTTCCTAGTCATCCAATTGTCAGGATGCTATGAGATCCTGAACTTTGAACAGAGAATCAACTTTACCTTGTTGACTTAAGCCTAGTGCTTATTTGATACAGAGCATTGCCTCTCAAAATATCACTTTGAGGATTATTTAGATGCGCTGCTAAGAAATGGTACAGATTTAGTTCTTCTGAGATGGCCTTAATACTTCCCTACTTTCCCAAGCACCTTCTTTCCAACCTTGTGTTAGAGTTGGTCATCAAGAGGATGTGCCTGCTAATTGACCCAGAGCTGGACTCAGGCAATCAGAGGCCCCTCCCTCTGCCCCCCCCCCCACCGTCTCTGGAATTATGTTCTGTCCACCGTGCCCACACTAGGATCTGTTCCAAGGACACAGCCTTGAGAGATTAAGGTGTGTGAAGACCATCTGGACAGTACATGACTGACAAGTTAAGACTTCTGTATAAACTTTAATGATCCCGGTGACGGGTTCGAAAATTTACTTGTCTCGTGGCTGCCCAAGACAAGCCTGGTATGTAAGCTCCTGTGCTTGTTAAACCTTCCCCATACCAGTCTGAAATGGTCTGTCTCTTTATTCCCTTTCTCCTTGCTGTCCAGTGCACAGGGAGCAGTTTCCAATTTCACCTTAGAAGCTCCAGAGGTTTCCAACCAACACCTTAGCTCTACCTTCACCCCCTTTGCATCCCTGTCTCATCCAGCATTCAGATGCGTGTTCTGCCATTCACAGTCATAGAGAGGAATGAACCAATTCCTTTGCATTGAATGGGTACGAGAAGGCACATTACGTACACGTGACAGACTACAGCAGGAACAAGATGTTTGCTTCTCTTGAGCCATTTGTGAAATGTTAAACTCAACTGAGGAGTATTCTTAAGCTGTTCCATTGTTTCTGAAAACTGACCCAGTTAGTGCAGTCAGAAAACTAGTAAATTCTGGCTTCCTCACAAAGGGTGCTGGTGACATGAAAATGGAGCGACTAGGAATGACCTAGCTGGAAAAGCCTGCAGTGAGTTATAGAAACAATCGGTATTTGCTTTCTGATAGTTGGTAACTGCATTGCAGTATTTTAAATAAATTTTCTGCAGCTGCAGTCAATAATCCCGAGAAAGCCTAATGGACATAAGAGGATACATCCTCCTCTGTGGAAACCACAGATTTTGTTTTTTTCTCCTCCAGGTACTTGCCTGCAGGGGGTGATGGTAACTGTTCTGCATTATTCTCTATAATAGCTTTATGATTTTGCAGACTATACTTACAAAAGTAAAACACAGTTCTTGAAAATGTGCTAGGTAGCTGCTTGCCTCTGTTATCTCATTCTTATCCTTTAATTAAAAAATCATTGTAAAGACCAGTTACTTCTCATAGTTTTTTGTTTGTTTGTTTGTTTGTTTTGTGGTACGCGGGCCTCTCACCGTTGTGGCCTCCCCCGTTGCAGAGCACAGGCTCCGGACGCGCAGGCTCAGCGGCCATGGCTCACGGGCCCAGCCGCTCCACGGCATATGGGATCTTCCCGGACCGGGGCACGAACCCATGTCCCCTGCATCGGCAGGCGGACTCTCAACCACTGCGCCACCAGGGAAGCCCACTTCTCATGTTTTTAATAGAAGTGTTCCTTTCAAAGACTGCAGGATGAGGTGATAACCGAATGGGCTAAAAATTCAAGGGAGACCAGTTTGAGGAGTCTCCACAAACATACCATGTAAGGCAGAAACTAGGGGTTGCAACACAGGACAAGACCAGAGATTTGAGCATCTGAAATCTCTTCAATTTTAAAAAATGTGCCTGTCAGGAAATTCAGCACTAATTGAAGGACCAGGCTACCTGCCAGAAGGGCAGATGGATCTCATGTACACTTAGTCCTAGGTCCAAACTAAGTCTAAGATCATGGAAGACTCTAAAGCAGCAGGAGAATTTCAAATGACAAGGTTCTAATAAATGGGGAAACTTTAAGGGCTTAGAGCAACAGGTATGACCATAGTGGGAGTTCAAAAGTCTTAGAGACCAGTGCATGGAACCCTAAAATTCAGGGACAGAAATAAAGCGCCAGGGTCATACTTGGAACTCACCTTTGATTTCTTATCTTCCTTTTTTTTTTGTTAACCATAGCTAATGGGTCACCAAGTTCTATCACTTAGAACTTAAAAACGCTTCTGTCAATCACTGCCCACATCATTCCTCTCAGTCACTACAAAAGCCTCGCTACAGGTTTCCCTATCTCCTGCTCTACCTTCTTCTAACCTGTTCTCCACACTGCATAAAAGTGATCTTTCTCCATTAGGAATTCCTCTTCATACATTTACCAATGGCTTCCCATTGCCTTTAGAATGAAATGCCAAACTCTCGCATGGCTTTCAGAGTTGGCTATGCCTTGACTCTGATGAATCTGTCACAACTCCTTGTCCTCAGCCACAGTTAAGCATGCTGCTGCTTCCAGAGGAGCCCTGGTCTCTCAGGTCTAATTAGCTTTGCACATTTTATTGCCCTTCACCCACCTCCACTTAACCTAGTCGATTCCAACCTGTTCCTTGAAATTAAACTCAGGCTTCACTTAGCATGGGAAAAGACTTTGTTATTCTCTCATCTTCCTTCCCAAGTCTGAGTTTTCTTATGTGTTGCCATTTTTATGTTCAAATCTATTAAGTACTGTATTGTATGTAATGGTTTATTGCTCTATCTTACCCACTATTCTGTGTGGTCAGAGTGTTTTTTATTTATCACCTGCCATATCTAGTGCAGGGATGGTAAGTATGTTTCAACTTGCAATCCAACTCCCAGGCAGTAACTAGCTATCTAAGACAGTGTGTTGAGATGATTACTCTAGCAAAAGTGACATGGTTGATTAATGATGTCTGTCTTGGGCACTGGTTTTAGGAATAACAACATGCATATCATACATTTGGTCTTTCTAGTCTACGTTACCTAATGCACTCAGTTTTTGGTGAATGAGTTAATGACAAATGCAAGCATTAAGAAAGAGAAACTAAAATTGTATAGGACTAAAAGCAAAACTGGGTTAATGTTGGCCCAAGAGCATTAAGCTTCTTCATGTCTGTGGACGGGATTGGTATTGGAATCTAGAGGAGACTGAATCAATATATTTTGATTATGTAGCTATAGACCTTCAGGATAGAGCACAAAGAATCTGTTCCTAATGTGCTGACTCCAGATTAAAAGAAAGACTTATCATAGCTAGCCAGTGACTTTCACTAAGACTGAAGACTTTTGAATGGAATGATAAAGCTTCTTGAGAATCTATTGAAGAGACAGATTTCTAGAATAATCACAGTGATCTTGAGTGTCTTCATAAAGCTAAACTCTTGGAATTGTGGGTGTGGCTACGTGAGGATGAAGGATGATTACTATAACCTTAATAGACGCAATGCAATATTAAGACAAGTTTCAATGATCTTTATAGATTAAATTTATAGAATTAGGAATATCAAAGATCATGGTTTAAAATTAGAATTCAAAGGAACTTTGTTATATCTTTTTCTCCAGAGAAGATACCACCTCATTAGTGGGAGTGCTTCATAAGAAGGCAATTTGGGTGCTTCTGTAACTATAATAAATATCCCTTGGATAATATGCCAGCTTGCCTCAACTTGTTTTCACAGATAGAATATTTTTTTTTAAAGATGTTTGGTTCCTCCCAAGAAGGTTTAATGCTAACCTTCAAGCCTTAGATTGCATCTTTCAACATTCTGTGATCTATCTGGAAAGTTTATAGCTTATAGAAATGGTTGTGATTAGTAAGATATTCAAAGGAGAGATACATGCACACACATACACACACATATTTGTTTATTTAGTTAAGATACTATAGATTGCAAGCTCCCTCTTATCTTAAGTTTCTCTTTTTATGGTAACAGTATTCAGTTAGTCCAAAACTGTAATATGTTATGGAAGCAATAATTAAGTGTTCTTTATACATATGTACCTTCAAGAGCTTGAAAATATACATGACTGGTCTAGCTGATCTTGTGCTCTCAATATAGACTTTAGTTTAATTATACCACTTCAGTTTCTGTTACTAAATGATGAGTATAAAAAGTGGAGAAAAGAACCTAAAGGATTATACCATCCATAGTGGAAAAGTTGGAGAGGCATGAAAACTTGGATCACACCAATTTAGTTCAAGAAGCAACTACTGTGATTGACATAAGGGTACAAAGATAAATAAGCTTTTTATTTTGTCCCTACGTAGCTATAGGATTTAGAAAAATTCACTTTACATTTCTGGGCTTTTTTCTGCTTATTTGAAAAATTATGGTGTTGGGATAGGATAACTAACTTTTAATGACTTTTTTGTTCTTAAATGCTTAGAATCTCATGAGTCACTTGACTGACTAATATATAGCCTTATGAATATTACTCATCAATATTTTGGATTAGTTGTTATTGAGTCACAAAGTTTTCCAAAATTCTCAAGTTATGTTAAAAAAAAAAAAATAAAGCACATGAGGTCAATTAAAAATGTATGCTACAGAATGAGTTTGTACATTCATTATCAACTCAGCCTTAAAAATAAAAATCAAGGCACAGGCAGATATATTACAGAAAGACCTGATGGGTACAAATTTAGAATAAAGTTGAATTGCCTGATCATTTTTGCTTATGCAGTGGAGTAGACATTTGTCTTGTTTGTAGGGAAGGGCTGCTTCTTAGAATCTTAACTCTTATCCTCTAAGGATAGAGGGAGGCAGAGACCACTTGAAACAACAGAATTTTAAATTGCCTGATACTTGCTTTGTCAGTCTCCCCTAAAGCTGGCCAGAGCTCATGGAAAATCAATTTGGAGACCAGCAGTACAACTTCAGAGGAGGTGTACACATTCCTGGGAATTCAGGGGATGAGTCCTGCAATGGCAGCCTGTGGGCAGCTCAGGAGGTGGCCAAGCCCCTACCTGTGGAGGGCAGGGCTCAGTGTTCATAGCAGGAGGGCCTCACAGAACTGGTTTCCTGATATTTGACTGTGGATGTTACTCTGTCTGCCATATTATTGACGATTTTCCATGTCTTAGCCTTCCCGGTGAGACTGTAAATTACTCAGTATTCTTTCCGTAATTTTTTTTTTCACTGCCTTAATGGATTGGAACCAGTTTGTGATGTCTGCAAATAATATGTTAGAGTATATATGGTTACAGACACTTGTGCAATAATTTTCCGCCTTAATTTTGTAATTCTTTAGAGTATTTACAGGTCTTAAACATGAATTGACAAAAATAGATTGATCATAGAAGATATCTATTTTAAAGCATGCATCTATACAATAGTGTGTTTAGGATGCTGAATTGCACACTATTTTCTTAATGTGTGACATTGGGCAGGTTTATTACCTTCCCTAAAAATCAGTTCTCTCATCTATAAAAAAAAGGACAAAAATTCTATTTACCTCAAAAGATTGTTTTTAGAATTAAATTAAAAATATATACATCAAATACTAAGCAAAGTGCTTGGTTCAGGTAAACAATAAATATGATCTACTATTTTTAATAAATATATTCTAATTCATATTTTAGTAGAAAAAGTATACTTTGGGGAATTACTTTGAAATTTAAATTTTGCTTCTGCTTCATTCTAATAATATAACATTGACATTTTTGTTTAATCTCTCAGTCTCAGTTATCTTTTTTTAAAAGTAATTAATTAATATATTTATTTATTTTTGGCTGTGTTGAGTTGTCATTGCAGCATGCAGGCTTTCTCTAGTTGCAGTGAGCGGGGTCTCCTCTTCATTGCGGTGCGGAGGCTTCTCATTGCGGTGGATTCTCTTGTTGCGGAGCACAGGCTCTAGGCGCACAAGCTTCAGTAGTTGTGGCTCACGGGCTCTAGAGCACAGGCTCAGTAGCTGTGGTACATGGGTTTAGTTGCTTCGTGGCATGTGGGATCTTCCTGGACCAGGGCTCGAAACTGTGTCCCCTCCATCGGCAGGCAGATTCTTAACCACTGCGCCACCAGGGAAGTCCCAGTCTCAGTTATCTTAACATTGAAAAAAAATTTTTTAAGTACCTCATTGAATTGTTCTACAGACTTGTATGTGTGAAATAACCCAGACAAACGGTTAAAGAAGAAATTTTAGAAGCTACCTATTTTATGTAATATCTTTGGAACATAGCATTTAGTCTTTACAACACTCAATTTTATGAAAATAAGACTGCAGCTCATAGAGGTTTAAATGAATGCCTGGAGCCACGCAGGAGCACCTGGAGTCAAACCCACGTCCACAAACCTTTGCAACTTCCAGTTCCTAATTCATGTGTGAGACACATGGTTAGCACTGAATATATTTTAGTTCCTATCCTGTTTTCCCCTTAACTTAAACAAATGTAGTGTTTATTCAAAAAAAAAAAAAAAGGAAAAAAACTGCTTGGTCAATTAAAATAAATGGAGGCAATTGGTCTCTTTTGTCCTCTCTGCCCAGTGACGAAACCACCCAAGCTTGTTAGAGGCAGTGTCATAGGGACATTTACACTCACTCCAGAAGGACTTTTCCTTCACTTCTGGCCTTATGATGTCTCTGGCTTCCATTTACTTACCTGTATAATGGGCTGCTACTGGAGTTTTTATAAGGAATGAAGGAAATAAATATCAACTGTAAGTAGATTAAAAATAAAGGCCATTAATTTCCTTTCATCAGAGGAAAAGAATGCACAGTTGGAACCTCAACCCAACTAAAATAGTATCTAATTCAGCCAGACCTGGAGCATCAGCAGAAACTGTGAACACCAGCCATAGTAAACAAACCCTCAGGCTAGGTTTCTGCAGCTATCATGAAATTGGATCAAAACTCAGTATGTTGTTTGGTTTTCTATGGTTTGTCAATGCAGCAAAAATGTAAAACCAAGACCAGACAGTCTGGCTTCATTGCCAGTATGGCATTAAGACAAGAGTTGGCAGGATAAATCCACCTAATTCATGTCTTAGTTTCAATTATCCAAGGATACATTTACATGCATTTGTACAAAAATACCTAATTTTTCTGCTGCAATTTGTTTTTTTGTTAGGTATTCAATTTGTCTATTTTTATAGAGCCAAAAAAAAAAAAACATTAAAAAGACCATTCTGCAATTGTGCTCTGCTTATTATGACATATATGTTTTACTGTTTTCTTTAGACAATGTTTAGAAACGTGTTCTGCGTAATAAACTTAAAAGAAATTAAAATATTTGATTTCTTACTTATTATCCATTTAACCTCTTAAATGATAAATCTTGGATTCATCCTTGACTTACCATCCCCCAAATCTAAATAAGCATTGAGCTCTGCTGTTTCCATGTACTAAATACTTTTCAAATTTGTTCCCTTCTAGTTTAACTGCACAGCCTAATTTCAAGCTCTTACTGTCTCTTGAAACTACAGCTTTCTATGAGCTCCTCTACATCCAATCTTGGGTTTCTCAGATCCAGTCTACACACAATTTATGGAATAATCTATCCAAATGCAAATCTGACCATGTCATTCCCAGGTTTAAAACGTACAACTAGCTCCACCTAGCCCTTAGCCTAAAGCTAAATCTCCTTAACAGGCAAAAAACAAAAAGCAAGCCACCACAATTTAACCTCTTCCTGCCTATCCAACCTCACCTCATGACATGTCATATATTTTATACTCAAGCGACAAAGAACAACTTGCAGTTCTGTAGACATGCTAAACTAGTTCTCACTTCTGTGTCTTTGTGCGTGCTATAGCCTACCCAGCTAGATCTTTGGTCTAGCAAATGCTTGTCATCCTATAAGACTTAGCTTCGGCATTATCTCCTCCAAGTTTTCCTGACATATTTCTCACCACCAGGATGGTTAGGTGTTTCTATAGTGTCTTATGCATATCTTTGTAAATACCATTTTCTCAATAAAAACAATCAGTTAGCAAGTCTGCTTCCCCATACTATTCAGAGAGCTTATTTAGAGCAGAGGATGTAAGTTCATCATCGTTGATCTCAGCACCTAGCACAATGTTTGGCATGATGCCTAGGAGATGTTCGAAATATATTTGATTGAATGAATATACTCATGTCACAATGTGTGCCATAATGTGTTTGACTAAATGAATATACTCATGTCATAATGTTTTCTGGTCAATTATAAATACTTCCTGAAATTTCTCACATTTATTAGCTGATTCATACTTTGCTTCAAATCCAATGTGAAACCATCACTGTCACAGAAGACTTAACAGAGTTATACATAAATGGAGAGGGACCCCTTGAGAGCTTGCCTTGCAATGAACATTCCTAGAGGTGATTTGGATGAATTTTTTATAGTGAGTTCTTTGAACTTTGGGGAATTTTTACGATTAAGTAATTTAAGTCAAGTTTAAATATGTCCCCACCAAATTCTCTGGCAAGTGTAATGTGATCTTGCTAACAGCGAAAAAACAAGAGACTGAATCTGTGTTGTCTTGGACATTAGGAAGAAAGTATCCTTTCTCAAACAGAATGCGTAATGAATAAGAGACCGATAAAGGGAATAAAATTCAAGAGACTATTCAGAAAGCACAGACTTCATACCATGACATAATGATCTGTTCTCATGTAAATACGTTCATTGCAATGAAAAAAAGAATAACCTTTTTCTTTTCTGAGTTCAGAGCTCTCCAGCAATGGATGAACACTTATTCATTAGCTGATTAATGATGAAAGCTCACTTTTTACTAATAGTGTGTAAAGGCAAAACGCAGACCTTTGCATATATACTGTGTTCAGCATTATGTGCTGAAGGAAATAAAAAATCAAAGCAAATTAGCGAAGCAGAAAGAGCTTTCAAAGAATCGCATTATCTGTAGCAGTTCTGGGAGTAGTTCCGCTTTTTTTGTGTCCATCTATTCCACAAATACTGGAGGAAGTCTATGTGAAAAGCACTTGGGGCGCTGGGGGGAACAAACAGGATGAACAATAATAGAGCAAAGGAGCACTGCATAGATGCTGGTGATGGCTGTAAGTGCTTTACATGAATTAACTCATTAACACTCTCCACAGCCCTAAGCGGTATGCACTATTATCCCCAAATTACTTATGTGGAAACTAAGATGCAAATAACTTAAATAACTTGCCCATTTTTCACACAGCTTGCTCTCTGCCTGCAGTGTCTGTGCTGTGGGTAAAATGCAGGGAGAAGAATAGACATCATTCCACAAATGTCATTCATGAGAATAAAAATATTACAAGCATGATCTAATGAGTGATATTCACATTTCCCTTTGTCATCGCGTTATCTATAGCATGAAGAAAAGTGCTTGGTATATAGGAGGCACCCAGTATTTACTGTTTGAATTAGTTGAACAAAAACATTGTTTTTAAAGGTTCAGAAAGAGGAAAGAAAATGGGAAGAGAAATAATATTTATTGACTAGCCTTCTGTGGGATAGGCACCATTACTACCCAACTGCTAGTTTGATGTGATGTTATAAATAAGAATTCTGGCCCTAGACTAGCTGGCTTCAAATCCTAGCTCTGCAACCTTCTAGTTTGCATGGACTTAGGGACACTTACTTTTTCTGTGCCTCACTGTTCTCCTCTGTAAAATGGGAATAATACTGGCAACTACTCAGTGGATTAGCATGAGGATTAAATGAGTGAATAAGGCAAAATGCTTATTAGAATAGTACTTTTGCAGTGTTAGTTATTATTGCTATTAGTTGAATTTCATTATTACCGCATTCAATACCCTATTTTAGTGTCTGGAAAAGGGTCCAAATCAGCTCCACCTTGGACGTTTCTGCCCTTTAATAAATGCTAAAGGAATGCAGAAACAAAAGAGGAGGGTTCAAGGAAATCAGCAGGGAGAAGGAAGAAGGGGCATGAACACAGGAATAACTCGGGCAGATGAAAGCATGGGAGAAAAAAATCACGGATGCCAAAGGGCAGAGATTATTGTGAGAAACAATACATGGAAAGGTTTACTTGAGAGAAATTCAGCTCAGTCATTAATCAGTTTAATCTCATTCCAATCTATCGATCTTCTGAGGGAAAAGCAAACCAAAGAAAACACACAATTAAAAAAATTATACATTTATTTATTAGGTTGCGCCAGGTCTTAGTTTCAGCTCGCCAGCTCCTTAGTCGCGGCATGTGAACTCTTAGTTGAGGCATGTGCGTGGGATCTAGTTCCCTGGCCAGGGATTGAACCTGGGCGGCCTGCATTGGGAGTGTGGAGTATTAACCACTGCGCCACCAGGGAAGTCCCAGAAGATATACAATTTGAAACGTGATACCTTTACTTATATAACTCTAGTTTCTCATATGTTAAAGAGCCTTTGCACTTCCATTGACCATAAAAATATCTGTTTTTATCCAGACTAATATATATTTTCCTTGACAAGTGACACAAGCTCCTACAGTCCCAGGTTCCTTGTGTTCAGCTTAATTCTGAGAGCGATAGTGGTCTAATGGCATATTAGAGCTTATCTGTTTAATGGTCTGTTGAGGGGAACACACTGGCCTTAATGCAGGGCCCAGTGAATTGGAGTGTGCCTTCTTCTACATGACATTGAAATTGGAAGTCCTCAACAGAGCAGCAAAGTAATCAACGGTCTCTGAAAACGGCCGGCCCTTTAATTCTCAGCAGTGATCCCTCTGGATCAGAACTCAAGCAAAATGGGACAATTGTGCAGGGAAGCCTGACTTGAATGCCATGTGCCTTATTCTACAGACAGGCAGGCCAAGTGATGGTTCATTTGGCATCTCTTCCCGGCCCTTAATTTTTAATTTTAAAATGCCAGTTATAATAGAAAGTATTTTTTTGTGCTGTAATGTTTCTGTCTGGGGAGAATTGTTGAATGGAGATGCTCTGGCCATCTATAAAGGATTCTGAGGGTAAAAGCATTCAGGCCCTAAGCTCTTAGCAAACATATTTGTTCCATATGGTAAAACAAAATACTCTTGTATCCTATCTCCAAACTAGGTTTATACATACCTGAATCAGAGAAAAAGAGGCACATTAAATAATAATCATGTGCTCAATTTCAGGATGTTAGACTCTTACTGTTGACCTTTATGTGGTAGCCTGTTTATGAAAGCAAATCATGGAGAATGAAGTCAGCAAATTCGGCTGCTCTGGGAGGAGGAAAAAGGCTTCAGACTTAAGCAAGAGGCTTCAGACTTAAGCAAGAGCTTGCTGCATAAATATATTTAGTCAGTAAGGCAGCGAACTGGAAAACCAAATTAGTCTCTTTAATATCATAATCTAGGGCTTAGTGGGAAATGCTTAAAGAGAAATCTCGCTGAACTAGTAGAGCACTTTGTTACAGAGGGCAATCCAATTGAACATGGGGGAGATTTTTTCCTAGTTCGAAAATACATAGAACAGAGTTACAAGACAGAATAAAGCTTCCACAACTCTTGACGAAGGATATTTGGGAGATAAACTGTCTACAAGAGTAAATTTAAATTGCAAGAATGTCAATTCTCTGCTTTTTATCCAAAGCAGGAAAGAGAGACATGTCAAGACAATGTACGCATTTAAGTATAAAATATTAAAATGCTATTCTTATTATTTGCAAACCTAAGCATGAGATTAAAACACTGTATGTATTTCCAGTTACTTGCCTGACAAGTTCTTAAAATGGATTTTTTGCCAAAGGGAGGATGGAGACTCTATTAAATTGGAAGTTGAAAATGGGTAAAGGATCATCGAATGTTGAGGAAAAAAAAAAGTTGTGTATCATGTTAATCATGAATAAAGCATAAGCAGTTCTTATTAGAAAGATAATTCCAGTACTAGAGTCTATTATGTAAGTGGAAAGTGCCTTCTCTGATTTTAGGATTTCTAGGTAAGGTATGGTATTTGTCAGTCTCAGAGAGCCTGCATTGTCCTGTGGGCTTAGCAACAGGATCCAAGAGAGGACAATAAACCGTGTGGACATTACCTCTAGGGAAAGAAAGAGAGGAGCAATATGTCAGAGCCAGAGAGAAATTCATGGCTACTGAGATCTCAAGGCCAGATGACGAAAAGAGAAGAGAATATGAGACTGCTACGTGCAAAGACAATAAGTTCCAAAAATAAGGCATGTGGCCAAAAGTGAAAGATCAAGAACTGGCAAAAAAAAGTCAGAAGAAAGTGAGAAGTGGGAGTATGTGTGTATGGAGAACTTCAAAGGAGTCCATCACTGAAGCGATTCTGATGCCCTTTCTCCGTGGATGGACTTCCTGACTTTACACTCTCCCTCAAATAGGCCTGGTCTTTGGTACACAAAGGTCACAAATGCAACTAAACACCACTATGAATGAGGGACAGGAAAGTGGCAGGATGCTATGGTAACTGCTGAATCAAGTAGACAAGTCATTCATTCAGTAAAGATAATGCATGAAAAAGAATAAGCATAGCACATGGCATATGTTCTCAGTAAAAGATAGTAGACATATTTTTTCATTGTTACTAGTATTACATTAGTATTAGAATTATTATTACCACTTTTATTAATTGCCAAATTCTGGTCCTAGACAGTCAATTCTTGAGACCAAAGACTATGGTTTATTTGTTCATATTTATCCCTTTAGCACCTAGCATTGTAACCCGACGCCCCAAAATATGCCACGTTGGCATAAGGATTGTTTTGAGCTAAAGGCAATTGAGAAGAAGTAGATATGAGAAAAGCTCTGTGTCCTCTCTCAGTCTGCCAAAAAGCAGGGCATAAATTAACAAAGGTGTCCCTTCTCCCCTCTGTGCCACTGGGAACAAAGGTTAATCCTCAGAGACACCTTTAGACCCTATCAGCCTGGAGAAGGCACCAGAGGAATCTACATAATAAACTTTACTAACTAGCCTGTATCTCTGCCCCTGGAAGCCTGAGACTGCTTTCCTTTGTCTTGTCATTTCTCCACAAATTTATTATGCTTTGTTTAAGGTGCTATATAAGCTGGGATTTTAAACCACCCCAGAGGAGTTACTAATTTTCATCTGGGTATCTCCCAAGTATACATGAGGTATAGATGTTGTTAATCTGTCTTTTATTACAGGGGTCTCAGCCAAGAACTCAGAAGGGTAGAGGGAGAATTATTTTCCTCCCCTATAAGCCACATAGTGGACTGGCATTCAATAGATGCTTACTAAATGAAGACATGAATAATAGCAAGATGAGATACAGAACTCTGCATAAAGCTATAGCCCTAGTGCTTTTAGGAAGCTAAAGTCAGTGCTTTAGTAGAAATCTGCATGGGGGAGTCTCAGATCACAGAAGAGCAGTAGTTAACCCAGGGACATTTCTCAAAGGAAGAGAACCCTGACCCAAATTTGGAATCCTGTGAAGATAGAGGTAGAGGAGGATAAAAGTGGCATACAAAAGGATCTTCCTTGGTAGGCAGCACCATATAGACAAAGGCATAGATTGAAAGAAGACCATGACTTGCTGGTTCAAGGTAATGCAAGTGACTTGCTAGAGCTCTATCTTAGTTTATTCTAAGTTCTAAGTTCACAATAGCTTATTCTGAACACTTCCTTTATCATGGAAAATACTTTTCTCAGTGAGTCCAGAATTACAGTGGTTCAGGAACTAGATTGGGGAAAGTCAGAAAATATACATGTAGGCATGTATAGATGGATGGATGGATGGATGGATAGATGAATGGATAGATAGATAGATAGATCACCACTTTGCTAATTTTTTTTTTTTTTTTTTTTTTTGCGGTACGCGGGCCTCTCACTGTTGTGGCCTCTCCCGTTGCGGACCACAGGCTCCTGACGCGCAGGCTCAGCGGCCATGGCTCACGGGCCCAGCCGCTCCACGGCATGTGGGATCTTCCCGGACCGGGGCACGAACCCGTGTCCCCTGCACTGGCAGGCGGACTCTCAACCACTGCGCCACCAGGGAAGCTCCCTAATTTTTGAAATGAGAAAAAAATGTATATAGGTGGGAACTTTATAAAACATTTGTGGAATCAAGAATTCTGAATTGACCTAAGAATTTTATGTCAGAAATTGTTTCCTTTTCCATTTTATAATGTAACACTGTGGAGAAGAGAAGAAGGCAAGCTGGAGAGGAGACTGAGAAGACATACTTAATACCTTTAATGTCAATGCCAATAAAAATTATGAAACTGTGTTTCTAAATTTGTGTCAGAAAGTATATAATCAGATACCTTCCCCCAAATTCAAAAGATTCTGCCTCTCTAAGATTAGGGCACTGATACGAATTAGCAGATGAGGAAAGAAAAAGCTTTCATTGCTAGTAACAATTAATGATTAGACAAAAATAGTTGTTTGTGACTTAAACAACAACCCATTAAAATTAAGTTGAAAGCTGTCCTTACTCTGGGATTGATGTCAGGGAGAAAGCAGGTACATCAGTGGCCCAGGAGGCTCTGTGAAATTGTGACAAGGTGATGCCTCCAGGTGGGCATAGCTTTGAGGAGGGCACAGAGCTTCATCAGTGGAGTGTGGGATGGGTTTCAGCACGCATGTCCTCTCTCCCATGGGTACAAGATGTGAACGTTACAGGACCCAAAAGTAGGTGGGGAGAGATGCTCTTTCCTAATAGTAGTGATTAGGTGAAAGTCCTAAGAGCCACCATAGTAGTGCCAGTCCTGAGCACTGGCCATGAAAGTTTAAAACAATAACTCTCCAGGACCTCAAGAAAAGACTCATCCATAAAGAATGGAAGCTAGCTTGGATACACAGGAAAGAGAGGAAAGGGAAACCTGGCTACCATTTAACTTTTGTAATTAGTTACCATTCAGACTGGCATCCAAGCTCCTGGGTGTCAGAGGTGGTACCAAGGGCTGCTGACAAAGTGTAGCCTTGCAGGGCTATAGCCAAGTGTTACGCTCGATATACATGGTTCATAATCAAGGAGACATTACAAAGAAACAATTATTAAAGATGCATAGGTGAGAGAAATGTGATTTCTTCTTGTGTGTACTCAGCACGAAGTTGGAAGGATACTGGTTCTGATATTTAGTTCTCCAGGACAGTGAACCCAGGGGCTGCTAGCAACCAACTGTTGGGCCATACTCTCAAGAATGTCCTTGATTAGAAAAACAACGATTAGCCTCTTTCTAAATATGTGTTTCTTTGTTTCTCCATATCCTTAGGAACTGGTCTCAATTGGAGGAAAGAATCGAAGAAAATGTAGTAAGAGTTAGGGCTTTTATTTTTAGAATATAGTATGTTGGTGGGGCCACAGAATACAAAAAGAAAAGTGAGTTGAAAAACATTAACAGGAGGGGCTTCCCTGGTGGCGCAGTGGTTGAGAGTCCGCCTGCCGATGCAGGGGACACGGGTTCGTGCCCCAGTCCGGGAGGATCCCACATGCCGCGGAGCAGCTGGGCCCGTGGGCCGTGGCTGCTGGTCCTGCGCGTCCGGAGCCTGTGCTCTGCAGCGGGAGAGGCCACAGCAGTGAGGGGCCCGCGTACCGCAGGAAAAACAAAAAAAACAAACAAAAAAAAACATTAACAGGAGCAAATCCACTATGTGTCAGACATAAGATTACACAACGAAAATACAAAAGTTAGTGGGATACTGACCCTTCTCTACAGAGCTGCATGATCTGCAGCAGCAGATAAAATCGACTTCCATAGACTGCACACTCTCTAAGTACCAAGCAGTGTGACACTACTTTAGATACACGTGTGCTTTAATCCTTAAACCACCCAATGAGAGAGGTATTTAATCACTGCTTTTGCAAAGAAGAAATTGAGGATGAGAGAACTTTAAATAGCTTGTTCGGCATGTAAGAGATGGAGCTGGGATTCAAACCCAACATATCTGACGACAGATTTTCTTCTTTATTACTATCCTATATAAGTTTGAGCCTTCTTCTTATATTAACCTTCTAATACTTGGGTTTATATTATGACAATTATTGGTGCTAATTTTATTATTAGACTATTGCTTTGAATGGAGTTTGCACCCACCAGCTAGCAAATTAATATAAAAGCACATAGGATATTGCATTTATTATTACTTGACCTCTGTATAACCATTGTTAATGAAATTGTCAGAATATCCTCCAAGTTCAACTATTAAATCTTAATTTTAAAAGTTAGATACAATCTTAGAGCTAGAGAGAAATATACAAGGTGATGTTCCAGCTTTTATTCATGCCAATGAATATAAATAATCCAATGTTTTTAAAGGGCAAATCTGAGTGAATGGGTGCTCAAAAAATAAGTTTACTAACATGAAGTTTACCTTTGAAACTCCTGCTTTTTTGGTTAACACACCTAGGAGAGATTTGAAAGTGATCAATAGTTATTTGTTTTTACTATAGCATAACATTTAAAAAAAACCCTTTCAAGTGGTTTATGAGTTTATTTTTTAATTATGTTTCAAACACAACATGCTTTATAATGACATTATTTAACATCTGAGTGCCAGCAGTTTACCTTCTGTTGTGTGAAGAGAGGAAGGCATGATTTTTTTGGCTTCCAATCAACAATAAAGTGTGAGGGAGTACAACAGATGCTGAATATTTAGTCGTGCAGTTTGAGGATTGAGCCATGACATGACTGTCCTAGATAAACAGGCTGAGTACCTATGTGCAAGCACATTTCAAATGATATTTTCCCCACATCTTTTCCAGGATGTGAAAAGGCAGAATCTGAAACCTAAGGCAGAACAGTAGTGGGAAGAAGTGATATCAAGACCACAGCTAGTCTGTTTAATTTCTGCGACACTTTGCCTATAACCCTTTCCTTCTCTGTTACTGCATACCACAGTTTAGAAGGCTATGCCTCCTTATTTTACAAGGAACAAAGCAGATGGAGTGGTATTCTTCAATGTAGCCTTAAGTGGGATGTTTTACAAAATCTGAGTTTATGATAAAGGGAGAAATGGGCTCTCTTTCATATATTTAAGCCTCCTGTTGAGACAAAGAAGCAAAATTATAGGATCTCAGGATTTGAAGTTCCCTCGTCTGTTAACCTACTAGGTTTATGGATGAGAGAACTGAAGTCTAGATTGTTGAGAGCCAGTAGGGGAGTCTAGTTTTGTGGTTTCTTGTGTAGCTTTCCTGAATATTTCCAACAGAGCTTTCTCTGCATTCCAATTCCAGCTCATTAAAAGCAATGGAAACTGTAAAGTATTTGCTAGCATAATAGAGGAATTTCCCTCCAGTCCTAAAGTAGGCTCTCCTTAAACAATATATGGAATACTCAGAGTTTCCTTTACGAGATTCCTGTCTTCCTTCACTCCTCGTGTTTATGTTAAATGTAGCAAGACCTTTTTGGCACCAATATATTTGATTTTAACCCAGGTGCATGCAACCAAGAGATGGTTTGTGAGGTCAGAGACCTGACAGAGATTTGTATTCTCTAGAAGAAATTCTTAAGGGTCATGATTCATCTGCTTACCCTCCCCAACTTTCCTCTACCTCTTTACTCAAATTAAATGTTACAAAATGCAGATGGTGTCAGTTAGAAGTAAATTATAGTTTGAATACTTTGTATTTGGGGGGCAATTTTTTGTTTAGTTATTTATTATGCCCTATTGTTTCACATTTAATTAGCTACATATGACATACACATATAATATTACAAACATAAGAGGTCTAATGTGACAATTTTTGAAGATGAGGTGTCAGAGAGGAGGATTCTAGGTGTAGACCTCTGGGAAATTTTGATGAGGGTAATGAGGAATTTAAATCTTATGTGTCATTTACTGTAGTAATGAAACAGGAGACAGAAAATCACCTGTTTCTACAATGAAAGTTACTTAAAAACGCATTTTACATGGGTTGGTAATTCAAGTCTTCCTATTCCATTGTACATTGTCTATGGAAAACAACTTTCAAATACACTAATATTTCCACCAAATTCACAGCCATTTGATAAATAAAGGTGCTGATCATTTTAAACAACTATTGGAATCCCAAAACAAATAGAATAAAAGCCTAGATTTGAAAGGCATCAGAAATAATTTACTTAGTAACAGCAAAACTTATTGCCCAGAAAAGGAAAACTAATAATGCCAGCATGTAAACTGAGAAAGAGTAAAATGCTATGACAAGATACAATATGATCACATGGAAAAAGGTTCCACTTTGAAATAGTAAATCAGTTGATGTATTGATGGTGCGTCACATCATGCTGGAAAGGTTGGATATAATAAACTGAAAGACAGCAGCTTCTCTCTCCAGGTTGATGAGTCAACAGATTTCACCAATAAATGTCATGCTATAGCATTTGTAAGATTTGTAAATGATGTTGAAATTCAAGAAAACCTTTTCTGTTGCAAGGAACTGCATGAAAGAAGCAAAGGCAAGATATATTTAAAGTTTCATGAACAAAGATTCGTCTTGGAGGAATTGGGTTGGCAACTGTATTGTTAGTGTCCATCCAATGACTGACCCCATGAAACATTTCAACTCCTGTAAAATAATGTCACAACGCACTGCTTTCTTCACAGATAGGTGCTGATATTCTTGGAAATGAAGATTTTTTAACATGTGGATGAGGATACAAAAATGGTTAACTTTATTAAACAATGGCTGTTCCCTTGGGAATGCTGTAAAAACCCTGAAAAACCCTGGAAAAGAGCTCAGAACTCTCCTGATGCCGACAGCTGTCTGTTGGTTTAGCAGCAGAAGAATTCTTACCAGAATGTTTGAGTTGAAAGGTAAATTGCAGATGTTGCTGAGTGTTTTGAAGATGAAGAATGCCTACAAAAACCTGTCTGCTCAGCACACATTTTTTTAATCATAGAAATCAGTTGAACAAGCCCCTATAAGGCTCTTCAGAAAATGTTTTGACTTCAAGTGATGAGAGTCTCAGATTTAAAAGAAAACGAAATCTTTTGAAAAATTGTGTTGCAAAAGGAAATTTTGAAATGTTTCCACTGCCTCTTGGTCCCAAGAGTGAGGAGAGATATTGGTAGCTCTCAAGTTTTTTTGAAAACTCTCTGGAGGAGCCACAGTATAAAAGAGCAGCATCACCCCCAGAACCCACTATCCCTGTAAGTGCTTAACATGGTGACAACCCTTTCTTTGAATCTTCTCAGCCTGGGAACTTTACTTGGAGAAAAGAGGAAGAAATTGTGAACTGCTGTCTGATCATACATTTAAGGTGAAATTTATCAATCTGTCCCAAGACAAGATCTCAACTTCTGTGAACGGAGAATAACTTGCTACTCATAGGAAAGCGCTGAACAATTTACTGTAGTTTTCAACCCTTACATGGGTGAGCAAGTTTATTTTTTTTGTTCTGTTTTGTTTTGTTTTTGTTTTTGGAGCAGAGAAAGGTTTATTCCAAGGGCCACTTAAGGAGAATGGGAGGCTCATGCTCAAAAGACCTGAACTCTGCAAGTTTATTCTTAATAAGAACCAAAAGTTAAGATAGAAGTAATCTCCTGTCAGTTGAAAATGAGATCTTTGTGTACTTATCTCAAGTTTGATTCTGCAACAATAAATAAATAAATAAATAAAGTAAGGGTTTCTTAGCAAAGAGGTAAATTAATTATTTTTGGTTTAAAAATAATGCTTATATATTTGTGTATGTGTGTGTTTCTACAGAAGATATTTAAAAACACATTAATTGTATAACCACTGGGCCTATATTTGAGCTTGGTATGTCACTCAATGGAAAAAAAAATTTTTTTCAGAGTCATAAAAAGTTTGGTCTAACATTAAAATTTTGTTTATATTGCTTTGAAAAAAGGTTTTAGTAGACTTACTATTAATTATTTCCCATTAATTTTCCTGTTGTAAATCACATAAATTAAAATATATCTTTACCTTTAATTTAAATTTACCTTTAAAAATATGAAATTTCATTTTGATTGAAGCCAGTTGTTTCATAGAAATGTATTATGTTTTATTTATGACAAAAGGAAGATAATTTCATAAATAACAAGCAAGGTCTAAATACCTGATTTTTTCCTCAGGAAACTTAGACTATAAACGTCATTTTTAGTTTTAAATAGAGGGAAAATAAACTCCTCTTGCACATACCAGATATCTCATTAGCATCTCATACATAGAAATCTATGATAAGACTTTAAGGCCTACTTGGATAAGGTTAAATAAAAATTAAATAGGAAATATAAAAACAAAGAACAAAAACTGAAATTTCCTCTACCTGTACTACTGACTTGCATTAAAGTTGGTATCTTCTGTGGAGAAGGGGGAAGTAAACAAAAAGAGTAGGTTACGAAGACAAAAACATTTTTTTTCACAGGAAAATGACTGTGCTCTACTCAAAACAGCACTGGTTCATATACATATTAAATTTTTCATTGTTGTGATTCTTCTGAGGCCACCACAATGGGTTCAAAGTAGTGGAATATGCAATGTACAATAAAAATTAAAAAGTCACAGAATAGAAAAAAAGGGTTGGAAGCTAATGGTCCAGATATACACCAATAGACAGCAAGTGTTTGTTGCAGGGATTAAAAGGAACCTAAAATGCTCCATAATCTCTGTCCTGGAGGTGAGTGCTGCAAGTGTTAGTGTTTTACCATCAATCAGATATTTTTCGTAGTCATTAATTAATGAGTATAAGTTTGCCTTTGGTGACAGTAAGATTAAAGGAATCAAATATATTAAACACAGGGTTTCTTCATAATCTGTTTTATATCCCCCCAAGTTTTACAGTTTACAGAATGTTTTAGCCTTAAAAAAATAGTTTTGTAAATGATAACACATTAAAATATGTACTTTTCACTCTTTCAAGCTAAAGATTTCAATTAGTAAAATTAGTGTGACTCTAATTCTAAATATATTCCAAAGCTCATGTTTTTTTTTAATGACATTGATAGAGTATAAAGCTATTAATTCTTTGAAAATTGGCAGCAATGAGATTTTTGTTAGAGTCAAACAGAAGTAAAATGAAAGAAATAGTATAATGAGGATATTATCCAAGACCCATTTGATCTGTGGTTAGAGAGTGCGTTTTTTAAAAAAAAGTGAGAGTTCTGAAGAATATGAAACTTAATGTGATTAATTAGGAAAAATAATCCTGGCAGTATTCTTATATCCTCGATAATGAACTGACACCATGAACACAATTTCCCCTTGATGAGCTTAGAATTTAATATTTTCTTTCAAAGGGAAAAAAAGCAAAGCAAAGCAAATAGATTTAACCATTGAAAGTTGGGGTCAATGAGGCATTAGCTCATTGAAATACAAAGTATTTCAGTTCTTCTCCTTTGGTTTTGATAATACTGATTACATTTCCTCAGTTAAGATCTTATTTTTTCCTGCAAAAAAAACCTTAAAGGTTGCTAAAATTAAAAATTTTCACCTAACTGTTAAAGGCTCTATAAAAAATGTTTGAATTTATATAGACAACTCATTTGTATTCTGAAACAATAAGTGTGGTAAGGACAATTGCAGTTGTAAGATCACTTTCTTCAGTCCCACCATATGATTTCAATTTAAAAAATAACCTTTGATTATCATCTCCCCGGAAGTGCCTCCTGCCCAAGATTTTCCACAAACTGTGCAGTTTTGGGAGCATATAATCAGAGTGATATACCTATAATTTCCAAAAGAAACCTCTAACATAAATTTGAAGTCAATTTATTTATTTAGTTTAGAAAACTGATTTTGGTATGGAGTTCCAGCCCTGACTTCTTCCCAGAATCCCAGGTTCGTGGGTCACTCACTACTTGACCTGTTGACATGGGTGTCTAATGACCTAAAAAGGGGATGCAGATAAAACAGAATTTTTTTTTAATTGAAAAAATTTATCATATAACATTGTATATATTTAAGTTGTACAACATGTTACTTTGGTATATTTACATATTGTAATATCTTTGCCATTGTAGTGATATTTATCACATTACATAATTATAATACAATGTCATTGTCTGTATTCATTATACTGGGCATTAAATCTATGACTTAATTACTACTCATTCCAAGTTTGTCTCCTTAAACACCATCAGTCTTATCCTCTCACCCCTCCATCCCCTGGTAACTATCATTTTATACTCTATAAAACGAAATTCTTAATTTCTATACCAACCTCCTTCAATCCTGTACTTCACTCAGTCTTTCCAATTGGGTAGCAAATGGTGTCGTTCTTTTGCTTAAGTCAGTCACCAAGGAGTCTTAATTGATTTCTTATCTTTTAATTTTTATCACTTATTTTTTATCACTATGAGCAGGTCCTATTGGGTTCTGTCTCCAAAACATATCTGATTACTTCTCCTCATCCCTTTAACTTCTTCCTCAGTCAAGCCACCATCATCTCTTGCCTCGTTACTGTAATGCCCTTCTGTATTCTCGACAGGCTGTTCTTTGCATAGTGGTCAAAGTAGTATTTTAAAACAAAAATATAATTATGGTATACCCCTCTTACTAGCTTCTGGCATCTGACTCTGTTTAACTCTGACCTGATCTCATGCTATGCCCCACCTCACTCACTGGGAGGGACCAACCCAAACCATCAAATATTAGGTAACCATCCAATTATTCTCTATTTTATAACCATAACAGTATTTTTTGTGGTACAATATTATTATTCATATGATGTTTTATTGCTAATTTATTTACTTACATATTTATTGACCTGATCATAAGATTTACAAGAGCAGACAACTTGTCTTATTATCATCACACTACCCTTAACACTTACAATAGTACCAAATACAAAGTAAGTGTTTAATAAATATTTCATGAATAATTTGTAAATGAATAAGACATATTGGTAATATGTTTTACCTTGCTGACTCACTACTGTTTTCAGGGCTATATATCACAATATTACATAACGTAATTATACTTTTTAAAAATTTACTTTGTACTGGGTGAATACATGAGATCATGAACTAAGACTTAAAATTAGAAATTTTGTAAGCTGTACTCCCCCCGGACTCCTAATAATTTTACTTCTATTTCTTTTATCTTAAGTACTTGTATTATAAATTTATTTATTATATTTTGGGTTTTTGTCTATCTTACCCAGATATAATATATACTCCATATGGTTAGGAATTTTGTCCATTTGTTTACAATTGAAATATTTTGCCATTTGAAATACTGCCTGGTACATATAGACGTCCAATAAACATTTGTTGATAAATGAATATTTGATCACCTTAATTTTCTAAGTTCTTGATAAGCAAGGAGTTATTTCAAAGTTCATGAGATAAATGGTGTTCTAGGAACTTCCCTGGTGGTCCAGTGGCTAAGACTCCATGCTCCCAATGCAGAGGCCCTGGGTTAGATCCCTGGTCAGGGAGCTAGATCCCACATGCCATAACTAAAGATCCCGCATGCAGCAACGAAGATCCCACACGTGGCAATGAATATTCTGCATGCTGCAACTAAGACCTGATGCAGCCAAATAAATAAGTAAATAAATAATTGTTTAAAATGGTTTTCAGTATTTATACTCTAATATTTCAGCAATAATACATAGTTAATATGGAACACAATTTTTGGATAAAGATGTAAATGATGTAGAAAAAAGAGGCAGAACCTTTGTATTTAAACTTATCATAGTATATAAATTAGGCTAGAGCTCTCCTAAAATGTGTTGAAAGAGATACAGACCCTCTAAAAACTTCCTGAAAAATTCTGAACCTCTCTGTAATAGTTAATTAACTAATGAAGGAAAACACTCTTTCAGTAAACTAAAATTATTTAATTTTCTTAAGTGTAGTTTTCTCTACTTGCAACTGAGTTACACAATGATGCTGTAACTAATTTTATGGTATCTTATTCATTGAAATGTCATATATTGGTCTGAACTATTTTAAGCATATACTTAAATTCTTACTTTAAAATTATCCACATGCCTGAATTAGATCCGTTATTAGAAAACTCTACTTTGTGCACCTGAGTTAGCAGTGCCATTGAGAAAGTACATTATTTTTTTTTGGAATGTTTCATGATAAGCAACTCACTGTTCTGTATTATTTTGAGTCATTTAACAATTATCAGCATTACCTAGAAAATACATTTGGACTTGCAATAAATAAATATTCATCTGTCACCTACTTTTTGCAAGTTCTCTGCAAGTACAATAAGGAATATAAACAATCCATAAACCATATTTCCTGCACTCTTATAACTTGTAATCTGCAGTGACCACATATAAATTTAACTAACTGCAATAAAAGACAATATGTCAGTTGTTACCCATAGGTGGTGCAGAAAACAAGTTCTGTAAGATATAGAAGAGGTGAGATAACTCCTAGAAGAGGAAATAAAGGAGGCTTAATAAGAGAGGTGGCCTCTGAGCTGGGCTTCAGACGGTAAGTGTCAATAAAATAGGAGTAGAAAAACCAAGACCAGAAATATAAACAAAAGAGTTGAACTGGTCAAAATTAACATGACTGGATTGATTGTGAGTGGACTCATCTTGGCAAAAGTGACAGGTTTCTACAGAAAAATTCAAGAAAGGTAATTTAGAGATGGATGACTTGAATGACATAAGAACCTTTCTTTGTTTTTTGTTTTCTTTGGTACGTGGGCCTCTCACTGTTGTGGCCTCTCCCGTTGCGGAGTACAGGCTCCAGACGTGCAGGGTCAGTGGCCATGGCTCACAGGCCCAGCTGCTCCGCGGCATGTGAGATCTTCCCGGACCGGGATACGAACCCGTGTCCCCTGCATTGGCAGGCGGACTCTCAACTACTGCGCCACCAGGGAAGCCCAATAAGAACCTTTGATAATAGACTGGTTGTGAGTTAATAAAGGCCTTTACTAAAAATATTGGTAATGTTAATGGAAAAGAATATTATATATTTTTTTCTCTTGATTCCATATCTGTTTCTGGATGGACTTAATCAAAATATTCCTGGAACTTGAAATCCATGTTCATCCTCCCTGAATCCAATTCAGCAAGTCTGAATAAGTGAAATGAGTTTCATAAACTTGATATGAACTCATTAACTTCGTCAGTGAAAGTGTGAAAGGCTGCAGTCTTACTTTTCCCAGCCAAGTGCGTTGTCTATAATAAAACACCTATCACTTCAGGGATTTTAAATTAGCAAGCCATCTGGCAGTAAAGAAAATTAATGAGGACAGCATTACTCATGAGAGAGGGCTTGAGTTTGACTCAGAGGGCTAAACAGCATTGAGGATGATCTGATTATTTTTTTTAAGTTAAAGTTTTAGTTCTTACTAAAATGTCACACACCTAAGGTCATATTTTTTAATAGATTTCTCTATTGTAAAACCAAATATATACATATAAAAATAGGTAAGTGATTATGAATTAGATGTAAACCCCATTGATTAGTTCAGGTCACAACAGTACCATGTGAAGTTCTCATCAAGTGTTCAGATTCATTCTTATCAGGAAGAACCTGGTAAGGCCCAGGACCACACTATTAAAATCACTTGTCTGCAATATCCTCTTAATATGACACCCCTGATGACCCAGGCCCATGACTGTTTAAGAAAAACAAAACCAAACCTAGTGTTGGTGAAGGTGGGAGGGTTCACTCACTGCTAGCTGATAAAAAGGTGATCGATTTAGTCTTTCAGAAAAGCAATTTGGCCATGTTATTAAAAACAACGTGTTTCTAACTTTTCACCTATTAGTCTCATTGTAGATTTGTCCACGTAATAATAATTAACTAATTAAAAAAAAAATCCTGATCATCTACGAGTAGGTCAATAAATCATGGCATATTTGTAGGCTGAAATACTATTTTCAGGTTTATGACAGGAGTTTTGATGTTGGACAAGGAATAAAGGTCCAGTATTTGAGCTTCACATTCACAGAGTCTGAAATGTGGACTTTTTACTTTATATCCACATGGCATAAATACCATCCTAGATTTACATATACAGAATTGAAATATAGATAGCATACAATTTTAAACTTCTTTCACACTACCTGATGGAAATTCTTGGATGGTAGGCTTACGAGTAATATTTCTATATATTTTTGTAATATCCAAATTTTCTATGGTGAATATATATCACTTTATAAATAGGAAAACAAGCAATAAATGCTGTATTTTTAAAAAAAAAAACACTGAGGAGATAAGAAGCTCACAGTTATTCTGCTCAATCCATTTTAGTTTTGTACACAAAGCACAGCAGTGTAGGACAACTAATAATAAATATCTTAACACAAATGACAGATGGACTTTTTCTCCAACACTAAAATTTTTCCTGAGTGTCCAACTTATGTGAAACTCTTTATTCCTGTGAAATAATCGTACTTTGCTATTCTTTGTCCTAGTTGGCTTCCCAGACACCTAAGTTCATTGTTATATGCAATCTACCACGTATACATACCCTTGTTTTCCAAAGTTATATCAAAATTGTCTTAGTTTGAGTTCTCCCATAAACAGGACCTGAGACACAAATTTTGGTACAGGTATTTCACTTGGGAGTACATTCCAGAAAGCTGTTACAGGGAAATGTGACATGAAGTAGGAAAAGCCAATAAAAGGCACATTCTCGAGGTCACAGTTGTAGGCAACAGGTGCTCAACTCAGCCAGGTCTGCCTATAAATATACAAAGTGTCTCCAAACAGTGTCCATAGAGAGGATGGCTAGGGTAATTATGCTTCAGATCCCAAACTCTCCAACATGAGCGCTACTGTACTGCCAGGCAATGCCTGCATGTGAGCTGAGTCGGCTTCTGCATCTTCAGTGAAAATTACAGGACAGAAATGCAGTAAGACGAATGGCTCATGTTGGAGGATGGGGTGCTGTCAGCACACACAGGAATGTCTGTCACCCCTGCAGCTGAAAGTGGGGACAGGGGTAAGAGGATATATTTCAGGCCAGCAAAAGCATCTGCTCCAACCCACCCTTACACCACGAAGATCTACTTGTAACCCACATTAATTATACTCTGTCAATTACTCTTTAAGGTGGCAACCAATTACATTCTCTTAATAAGACTAAGCAATTAGATTAATGACACAAGCTCCAGTATCCATTGCCGCAGCTTTCTCTGAGGCCGTAAATAATGGTTATTATTTACGGGCATCCTCTATGTTGCCCTTTCTAGGTTGTTCTTACCTTTGTCCAGCACTGCAGCTGTTCTAGGTATTTGTCCAGTCAGATGATGGAGCGCTTCTTCCTTGAGGAGTCTGAGACTTTGGTTGCCATTTTCCTATCAATGTTTGGTTGCTGACAAATGATCTATTAAGTCTCCATATCCTAGGTGGCCTGATTCAGATCTTTATTCCTGAAGGTTGTGAGCATGCGGCTGTTTTGCTTTTGTCAAGCTGTGGAAGATGTAATTTTCCTTTCACTCTTATCAGGCATGGACCCTCCAAGAGATGCTTCCATAGCTCCCCAAGATCTCCTCACCATTCTCATTAGGTAGCAGTGAGTCTAGCTCCTCTTGATAATCAGAGTTAATTTTTCCCTCACCAGCATGGTAACTATTTTCTTTGTCTGCTAGTCTACTGACATATGATACCCCAAATGACCATGCAGCTATAATAGCTTCAGTTTCAGTGAAAATATTATTGTGTCCAGTGGTGGAATTGTTCCTCTCCTGGGAAATAAGGACTTCTAATTCAGTAGAGACTAAAGTTATGGGGATGGGAAAGATACATTTCCATGTGGGTCTCTGGGAGTAATGGCAAGAGGACTAATTCTATGCATACCCCTTGATTCCAGACCTATGTATTATAACTATTTGGGACACAACAGTCGTGTGTCAGTGTTTCAGCATACGTCGCAAAGAACAGCACCACCACTCTACATCCTTAAATCTGAAGGATAAAAATAAATTATTAACCACCAGTTTTACATTACAGAGGGAAGCTTTAAAAATTGAAAGAGAAAGTCAGTTTTAAGGATGTTTTATTAACTAATGAAATAGATGATAATTATAAAGATTATTACCTGGAGAGCCCCACAGGAAATTAATATTTAGTATTAACTTATTAATGCTCGGCTCCACAGTTAAGAGGTTAAAAGGTAAGACTTACAAATAAATTTCTTCTGGCCTCGCTATTACAAATAGCTCTTGCTGGAGCTATACACATAGACCTAAAAAAAATAGTTAATTGATATGGAAATTGTCCTTTAATGTATTCCTTCCCATGGTTTCCCAATATCCTTGATTATCCTAGCTTCTTTCTAGTATTTTCTTTCATCACTAAAGAACATAAACATTTTCATTCAGTCAGCAAAGCAAATATTGTATTTTTATCAAGTATGATTTATTAATTAGAATCGGTAGTTATATTATCTCTCTGTTATCATTTTCCAATCTGTGACTAAATGGAAAAATTGAGGCAATTTTGTGTACTTGGAGGAAGCTGGATATTTAAATTCTTTCTCTTTCATGATTTGCAAATTTGAGCCTGCCATGTAACTTCTCTCTGTTTTACTTATTTCATCTATGAGTGAATGGTTTTTATTTATCTCATCTGAAAATAAGATGAAGGGCATATGTGAGATTATATATTTTTAGCATCTACCAAAGGCACGGGGCTAAAGGCCATGATTCTATTAAATAGGTTGTTGACCATTTCTAACTGATCCAAATAGCTTCTCAGTGTGAACTTGCTACATATTTTACATATGTGCAATTCCATAAGGTATTGAATTGTCCCTTTCCAAATTCAGTTATAGTGAGAGATAAATGAGTATTTAAAGCATCAATATTAAGTAGAAAAAGCATATTAGAGGGATATGTCTGTGGTTCGTGTTCTTTCCAACTTAATTTTAAACCAGGAGATCTATTTTTATCTTGAAGTTAAAATAAGGTCCGAACATCTGCCTCTTCATTTCCCAGTTCCAAAACACAGTTTTTCAGTTAAGAATTAAGACAGGGTATTAAGGAGATTAAGGAGACGTTTAATAAAATGTATCCTTAACTTTATGGATTTTAAATCTCTCATTTTAATACTGACAATACTTCCCTATCTGTGCCCCCAAGGTTATGTCTCTCCAAATTCTATCTTATCTTTGCAGGGTGCATTTAAAATATGTATCTGTTCCCTAGTCAAGCTCAAAAGCAGGCACCTAGAAGGTTGAGACAGCACCCTGCCCCTCCCCTCCTCCCACACTTTATTCAACTCTGGCTCTTGTCCCTTGACAGCTGACAACTATTTATCAGGTAAAATGTAATTCTCAAACTAGTTCCATGGATTTTTTTTTTCCACTTGAGTTTCTTGTGTCTTGGGCTGGGACAGCCCCTGGGAAGATGACAAATACATATTTAATCTCCATTCCCATCACTGCCTGCAGGAGATTTTGGTGATTCGAGTTGGGAATGACTCTAACAGTTTAATTAATTTCTCACATGGCTTTAAAATAAGCCAAAGTCTAATCAGTCCCTGTTGTCTGTGCTGCCTCAGGGGTATAGCAGGGATTGAAAGAAAATAGTCATAGGTGATGTCTTCATCTACAACCCTCTCTATTACCTCAGCCACCCCATAATCCTGTTGGAGTTTCTCCAACACTGTGTTCCCTCTTCCTCCTGCCCCTTCTTTCTTCTTCCTTTCTTCTTTCCTTCTTTTCTTTCTTTCTCTCATTCTCTCATTCTTTCTCTCTCTCTTTCTTTCTATCTTTCTTTCTTTCCTTCTTCCTTCCTTCCTTCCTTCCTTCCTTCCTTTCTTTCTTTCTTTCTTTCCTCCCTCCCTCCCTTCCTTCCTTCTTTCTTCCTTTCTTTCTTTCGTCTTCAGCAAGGAACAATGAAATCATGTTTTATGGCTAACACTAGGTGGATAGATTTGATCATTCTCTCTCCTCTGCAAACAAATGAGAAAGTATTATCTAAATAACTACTTACAGATTTCATCATTAGTAGTAATGAGTAGTAATAAGTTGAAGAATGGCCAGTAGAAATGTGGGAAACAAAATGTTTTTTTATTGTAGTAATTAGATGTAATTAGTATTAGTAACTAGTAGTAATAAGATGAAAAAGATAATAATCACAATTTCTCCCTTTCCAAAGTTGCATCTATCTCTATTTGATTTGGGTTAGTCTATAAATCCAGTCATTTTGCTCTAAAAAAAGGAATACTAATATGGATGTAGCATCCAGCATCTCAAAGTTCTAATTAGGTTAGAATTGAATTGAATCTAATATTTGAATATGTCATAGAAATAAATGTAAAATACTATAGTTGTATCCAAAAACTTACTGCAAGTATATAGATGAAGAAGATGTAGTTTTACAGAATCTTACATGAAAATGAATTACGTTTCCTTGACTATAATTAACAATGTGATATGTAAGACTAAGAGCTAATGTTACTTTAAGTTACATTAATAGAAGTAGAGAGCACAGAAGAAAGGATGTAATAGTTCAGCTGCTCTCTGCACTTCTAGAGATTTCTGCCTCACTCTGGAGACTCATTTTTTTTTCTAAATGATCAAAATGATGAGATAACTTTAAATAAAATGATCATATATTGTAAAACAGAAAAAATAATATTTATGGAATGGGGATGGAGTAAGGGAATAGTATAGTTTATTTACTTGAAGGACAGTTTAATGAGAGGTGAATATGTTCCATTCTTATCCTATTACACATTCCTCATGTCAAATTTTTCATTTAACTCAATACATGTTTATTGAGTGTTTACTATATTTACTCCTGGCAAGATGACGGGGTTGAGGATCAGAAATAGATACCAGTTCTGGCTCTTTCACTCATTGTTATGTGATCTTGGCAAGTACTTCACTTTTCTGAGTTGGAATATTCTCAACTGTTAGATGAGGCTGATCATACCTATTTCACAGTTGGTGCCGAGTATTAAGTTAGTTAATGTACAGAATGTAACAGAGGCCAGCTCATAGCAAGCACTTGACATATTCTTGGGAATATGATAGAATATGATTGAATAGAACTAATATTCAAAGTATTTAGTAGGCCCCAGTGGAATGAATTAGGACCAAAATCTTAAAATTCTTGATATATTTCTATTCAAATAAAGAGTAACTCTGTTTCCCACAGTCTTACTGGTCCTTAAGTTGTTTTTGTTTCCACTAATGCCTCAGTAATTTTGATAAAAGCTGAGTCCCCTCTCTATATATGTGTGTTCATAAACAAGCACAAATGCGTGTGCAAAATTGTGTTAAATATTTCAGGAGCTGGATTGGCTCATTAAAATCCTTCTCTCAGTATGTATCTTCAATAAGCAAAAATTAAGTTAAATTGGTATAATTTGAAATTTCACAAAGAAGTGAAAGGAATGAAATAAGTATTTGAGAATCCTGTTGGGAATGCTGCTATTATTGTGCTTTTTATTTTTCTTAGTCATGATGCAATAGGACAAAAGAAAAGAGATTGGAGATGTAATCTCACGTCCAATTAGAAATTAGAGTCATTGAGCAATAGCCAAAAGATTAACTAAATATTCCCTAGATATAGGATGGCAAATGAGTAGAAAGTTAACCCTTTGTTTATTTACTGATTTTTAGCAAATTTGTTTCCAAGCATTACACTGGGATCAATTTGAGAGTTTATGTTTTGTCATCAGAACAAGTCCTGCTACACCAATTTTCTAAGTCTTTAAAAACCCATGGACTCTTTTGATAAACATAAAAATACGAATCTTTCATTTAATGAACTTTGAAATTGCAAAATGACTAAATATTTGAATAAACATTAAGCTACTAACAATTTTGAAAATAGTTTTTGAAATTAAATTTTCTCTCAAAGTTTCCAACATGCCTCCCTCCATGCTCACTCCCCTCATGTCTTGCCCCCATTAACTCCAAAGCTTGTTATATACTTAAATAATTTGTTACACTTCTGGCCCAGAGGGAAGCAAAAATAAAGATTTAAAGCAATTATTCAAATTATTCTAATCAATCTTTTTTCTTTGGTTATTGTAGTGCCTATTGTCTTTATCTGCCCAAGAGTCCTTTTCCCTCCTTCTGATAATAGAACCTGGTCCCCAATCCCAGGGGCAGCCATGTGACCCAAGTTGGAATATTCATAAAATAGATTCAAGACATTGGTCCAGGAATGGGCATAATAACCCAAGAAAGGACAATTGGAATCATTCCCCTGGATTTTTAACTGGAACTATCATGCCTGTGTGTTGGAGTTGGGGGTATTGTGTACACATGCATGTGTAGGGAATGAGGGATATCTCTTTTACCTGTGGTCAGAGTTGTGTGTATATAACACCTAAGCACACTCCTGTCTAACACAGACAGAATGAAGATACACACAGAAAAAAGAAGAGATGAGAGACACGTTATCCTGAGAGTGTCAAGTTTCAATATGTCAGAGATATCCTCATACCTACAGGTCTTCCTTCAACTTTGTATGCTGTCATGTCAATAAATTTTCTTTTTAATTAAACTGGATCAAGTTGGGCCTCAATCACTTTCAACTGAAATGGTTAATACAATTATTAGGAATTTCAGGTTATTGTTATTATTTTTGGTCTTCAAACTTTTATTTAAAGCAGTGGAATCTTTTATTTAAAGCAGTGGAATCTTTTTCAATCTTTTTACCTGCTTTTTAAAGCAGGTAAAGAGCATCCTGGTCTCATAAGTACTTTCTTGGACTTCCTTTGCCCCAGAAGTGACTCCTCTACTGTCTGCAAAAACACCTTGGTCTCTGCAAAACTCAGTTTAAAAGTGACTGGGAAAGTTTTCCTGGGGACAAAAGCATACATCATATTTCATCTGTTTCTTTTTTTAAAATTTCAGCTTTATTGGGTATAATTGTCATATAAAATGATAAAATATTTAATGTGTACATCATGGCAATTTGATACAGGTACACATTGTGAAAGGACTACCCCCATCTAGTTAACACATCCATTAGTGCATGTATTTATCTCTACGTGTGTGTGTGAGAACATGTAAGTTTTACTCTTAGCAAATTTCGATTGCACAACACAGTGTTAACAACTATAGTCACCATGTTTTACATTAGATCTTCAGACCTTATTCGTCTTACAACTGAGAGTTTGTATCCTTTTAACAATTTCTCCTTATTTCCCTCAACACTTGCTCCTGGCAACCATTTTTCTAGTCTCCATTTCTATAAGTCTGACTTTATTTTTATATTCCACAGGCTATTTTTTAACAGATATAACAGATATAAGCCTGAAGATAGCTGCATCTTTCTACCCCACTTTGCTCTAGTTAGTGATACCGCTACACAACTTCTTTCTCCACATACTATTTATGTTAAAGTACCTGTTACCTGTTTCATAATGTGTTGTATGAAAAATTCTGTGACAAAGTAGCACTTTAGAGAAATATGTATGATTCCACTATTTTCCTTATGTATATATACAATTTCGTTATATATATTTTTGAAAAGAGTATTCAAATTATTTGTATCAGATCATTATGTTTTCAATTTAATTTTTACTTGCTAGAACATCAGGTTTTAATATTGGGTTGGCCAAAAAGTTCATTCGGTTAGTGAATACATTGTTCAATAAAATTCTTGGTGAAAATGAAAAATGTGTCTTTTATTTTTACTTAAAACCAAATGAACTTTTTGGTCAACTCAATATTATATAAAACTTAACAAATTCAAGCTTTAAATTGACTTCTTAATTTTAAAATGAAAGTTGTATAAACCATACTTATAAAGAAAATTCTATAAAGAAGAAAATATGGAAAATTTCTTGAAGTAGATATTCTTGTCGATAATTAACCTTGAAGAGTGAAATACAGTGTGAAAGTTTAACTTTGTGATAGCAAATATAATTATGCTTTATAATCAATTATTCCTTAAAATAGGAAATAGTTACATGAGTTTCAACTTCGGGTAATGAGCAAACTTCATTTTAGTCGTGTGCCTTTCATACAGAAGTCAAGAAGATTGATACAATAATAATGATGATAATGTTCTTAATTCTAACCTCATGAGGCATCAGTTATCGCAATGAAAGCAAATTAGAAATGAAAAAATATAATCAATACAAACATAACAACTAGAAGTCATCAATTTTTTTCAATATACAGTAGCCATTATTGGTTTTGCCTACCCAGCATCTTCTCCTTTTCAGTACAGCATTTCAGGTTTCCTCTGAAAAAATGTACTACACTCACACCCAGACAAAAAGGTTGAGAAGAGGCAAGACTGCATTGAGATTTAGACTGGACAAACAAATTGCTTTAGATACAGGGAATGGTTGAAAGATGAGCATATGACCCAGATTCATGCAATAAAAGAGAATCCCAGGGCTTATGAGGGAACCACTAGAAAGAGATGCTCTATGTTTTAAACTGACTGGACTAGAGAGCTCAGAAATAAAACCATGTATTTATGGTCAACTGATCTTTGACAAAGTTGCAAAGAACATACAATGTGGAAAAAATAGTTTCTTCAATAAATGGTATTGGGAAAACTGGATATTAACATGCAGAAGAATGACACTGGACACACATCTTATACCATATATAAAAATCAACTCAGAATAGATTAGACTTGCATTTAAGATGCCAAACCATAAAATTCCTAGAAGAAAACATAAGGAAAAATCTTCTTGCCCTTGGTATGAGCAATGATTTTTTTGGGGTATGACACCAAAAGCAAAGGCAACAAAAGCAAAAATAGATAAAAGGGATTGCATTAAATGAAGAAGCTTCTGCACAGCAAAGGAAACATTCAACAGTATAAAAAGACTAACTACAGAATGGGAGAAAATATTTGCAAACCATATGTCTGATAAGGTGTTCATATCAGATTAACCCAATAGCAAACCAATAGCAACAACAACAAAAATTAATCCAATTAAAAAATGGGCTAAGAACCTGAATAGACATATTTCAAAAGAAGACAAACAAATGGTCAACAAGTATGTAAAAAGGTGCTCGCCATCATTGATCATCATGGAAATGCAAATCAAAATCACAATGACATATCACCTCATATCTGTTAGGATGGCTATTGTCAAAAAGACAAAAGTTAACAAGTGCTGATTAAGGATGTGGGAAAAAAAGAAGCTTTGTATTTTGTAGGTGGGCACGTAAATTGGTATAGCCATTATGGAAAACAGCATGCAGATTTCTCAAAAAATTACAAATAGAACTACCACCTGATCCACCAATCCCACTTTTACGTATATATCCAAAGGAAATGAAATCAGTATCTCAAAGAGATATCTGTATAACCATGTTCATTGCAGCGTATTCACAAAAGCCAACACATGGAAGCAACCTAAGTGTCCATGGACAGATGAATGGATAAAGAATATGTGGTATACATACAATGGAACATAATTACATCATTCAGCCACAAGAAAGAAGGAAATCCTGCCATGTGACAGCATGAATGAAACTGGAGGACATTATCCTGAGTGAAATAAGGAAGAAAGAGGAAGACAAATACTGCATGATCTAACTTATGTGTGAAATCTAAAAAACTCAAACTCATAGAAACAGAGAATAGAATGATAGTTGCCAGGGCCTGGGGGATGGAAAAAATGGGGAGATACTGGTAAAAGGGTGCATGGGTTCAGTTTTGAGGGCTGAATAAGTTCTGGAGGTCTAATGTGCAGCATGGTGAGTGTTGGTAAAAATACCATATTGTATACTTGAAATTTGCTAAGAGTTAATCTTAAGTATTCTCACCACAAAATATAACTATGTAAGCCAATGCATATATTAATTAGCTTGATTGTAGTAATCATTTCATGATGTATATCAAAACATCACATTGTACACCTTAAATATAGGCCTTTTTTTTTTTTTTTGGTCATGTATATCTCAAGGCTGATTAAAAAAAAAAGTCAGAGTCTGGAAATAGTGACTTAACAAAGGGCTAAAACCAGAAAGATTATTAGCCAAGAGATGAAAGTCTATGGAAAAATGTGAGCTTGATATCTACTCAAGGAATGAGTAAGATAGGAGTTTGTTTAAAGGAGTAAGGGATATTTGATAGGGAGCAAACATCAGGAATGTTCCTATGCATTTTGCACATAGCCATTCTACCCTTTATCTAGAAGAAATTTTAATTTCTGGCATGTTTACATAATTTTTCCCTATTTCAAGTACAAGTGTAGATTATTTTTCTTAGAGTATTGACAGTTTTATTTAGAATTTAGAACGGGTGGAATTAGATGTATATGTATGGATGTACATACAAGCTTGCATCTTAATTGAAGTCTAGTAAATAATTAAGTCTTATAGTAGACGTCAGTAACTGAAAAACATTTACTGGACCTTTATAAGTAGGAATTCATCAGGTCAAGGAATGAGAAAAAACGTAGGCTTATGGAATAGCATGAGGCAAAAAAAAAAAAAAAAAATTGGCAGATTTATGAAAATAAGAGACCCATGTGACTATATTTTAGTAATTATAAAAGGATTTATTAAGAAATAAGTTTGGAAAGGTAAGTGGTGGTAGGTAACGAGAATTTTAATACCATGCTCAGGACTTTAATCTTTTTCCTTCAGAAAATGGAGAGTTCATTGAATATTTGTGAGGGTGACAGTGATTTGATAGAAATCTGGCTAGAATGTGAATAAATATAAGGGGAAATGGACTGGAGGATTAGAGATATTGGAGAAAATGGACTAGGGGATTAGATACTAAAAATAAACTGGTAAAGACCTATGTAAACTAGAACAGAGACCACAGGTGGAGTGCGGCAGTATAGTAGAGGGAGATGGTCGAACACTATTGGTTTAGTTGTAGGTTTCTTCTACAGTTGCATTATTTTTCTTATTTTTGTCTTCTATCTTGATGAAAAATGAGTATTAAAAAATGCTACTATCCCTTGGTGTACAAGTCAAAATCCTTTGACCCGTATGTCTCTATAAAATCAATCCCTAATCCCTTCTCTGATCTCATCTACTGTGTCTCCCCTTCATTTTCTCTATTCCAATGAGGCTGAACATCTTGCCCTTTCTTGAACTTGCCAGACATGATCCTGGCTCAGACCTTTCACATTTACAGTTTCCTTCGCTTGGGATGTTCTTCATTCAGAAATCTGCATGTCTTATTCCTTCACCGCCTTTTGGTTTTTATGCAAATATTACCTTATCTACATTTTCCAGGGAGGGAGGCAGAGCAAAGAGGATTTTTAGTACAGTGAAACTACTCTGTATGATATTATAAAGGTGGATACATGTCATTATAAATTTGCCCAAACCCATAGAGTGTGCAACACCGAGACTGAGCCCTGATGTAAACTATGGGCTTTGGATGATAATGACACATACATGTAGGCTCATCAGTTGTAACAACTGTACCACTCTGAAAGGGGACACTGATAATGAGGAAGGCTATGCATGTGTGGGACAGGACATATATGAGAAATCTCTGTATCTCTATTCCATTTTGCTGTGAACTTAAAAGTTCTCTAAAAACTAAAGTCTATTAAAGAAAAAGTTAAAGGAGGGAGAGTAGGCCGGGAAGGGATTTGAGGGGAAATTTCTGTGGTGCAGGTAATGTTCTCTTCTTGAACTGAATGTGTCCCCTCTGTGTAAATCTAGTAAACTGTATACACGTGAAAACAACAATAGACATTCATTTCAGCCCTTAGGAATGGCTTGTATTTTGGCTGTGTCTGACTTCCATTGACATTAATCGATTATGTACATTCAAAAAAAAAAGCAGTGCAGATTTCATTTCAAAGTTTAACATAAACATTTATTCGTCATTTTAATTTTAAGTTAATAAGCAATACAGGTTTTTTTCTTACGTATTATATAAATATACATGCATATACTTTCTAAGAAGCAGCCTAGGCCTGAAATAAAAATTAGTGAGCAGTAAGAAATAATAATTAAAATACAATAATAATAGAGTACAAAGGAACACATTGCTAAATTGCATAATTCAGACGAAAAGATGTAATTTTTTTTGTACTCCTCTCCCTGCAACTCCCCCCAGAAAGGAAGAAATAAAGCTCAGCAGACAGGAGCACTTATGATCAAGGTAAATATTAGAAAATAAGTAGCACCTTTGGTTAATAAAATGATTGTCAACATTTATTTCCAGGAAGCCTAAATTGAGCATTTCTGATTTTGTAAAGAAAATAAAACTAGTTAATATGTACCATGAGGTTTAGCTGTTGCATATTTCAGCATTTGCATAGAATGTTTACTGATAAAATAAAAATAAACCTTCAAAACAGAGTATCAATTTTAAGATAAAGCAAATGCTACATGTTTGTTTTCCCAATTTTTAAAAAATTAGCCAGATAATTCCCTTGATATACATTGAGTCTTTAAAAATTAGCCAGAGAATTTTTCTAATATATATTCAGTCTGCATCATTTAGAATACTGTAGTATTCATTTAATAATCTAGGTCCATCAATTCATTTCAATTAAGGAATTATTTTGTGCCTAGCACTTTGCTAGGCATTAAAATTATTACAACTAAGATAATATCCTTGTCCACAAGGAGCTCACAGTCTAGTAAGAAATAGATGAATTTGAAAGTATATTCAAAACCACAGGCAAAATATGTACTCCCACAGAGTAATTCAACATTTGGTTCCAAGTTAGTTATATAGTGAAACTTAAAAACCACAATAGAGATTTTTCTAAAACATTTTGTCCATATAACATCATAGTATAAATGAAAGGCAGTAAATGGTTCAGTAGTCAAACAAGCTTGCTTAAAAATGAAGTCGGAACATATTGAACTAAATAAACTTTTTTTTTTTTTTTTTTTTTTTTTTTTTTAACGTGGGCCTCTGACTGTTGTGGCCTCTCCCGTTGCGGAGCACAGGCTCCGGACGCACAGGCCCAGCAGCCATGGCTCACGGGTCTAGCCGCTCCGCGGCATGTGGGATCTTCCCGGACCGGGGCACGAACCCGTGTCCCCTGCATCAGCAGGCCGACTCTCAACCACTGCGCCACCAGGGAAGCCCTAAATAAACTTTTAAAATGATCAACAATATAATATATTCTTGATTTAAATAAATCTACACTATATTTACATTAAAAACAAAATACATATTTGTATGAAAATACCAGTTCTTTCATTTTTGGTTAATTTTGTCCCACATATTTTATTTGCCCAGTTCAGAACTACTACATGTACAAAAAGTACAGACATAAATATATATTCCAAGATCAAATCACAGTCACTTTAAGTACATTCATCTGTAAGAAGACAAAAAGAAGAGGGTTCTATTTTAAAACTTTGACAGGCATTTATATTATTTTGTACCTTTTTGATTTTTTTAAGAAAAAATATGTACAGTGATGATTTAGGTCATGTAAAAACAACTGATTGGATCACCTTTGGTGTCAAGCAAAGCTACCTTTCTCTTTAATTCACTAACATAGTAATTGTAGTTGATAGACCACGTGACAGTGTGACCATTTGTTCAGTGGTCTTGAAGATGCCTACAGAACAAACAAATCGACTACATTTAAATTTTTTTCACTTAAAAATCATAAAAATACAGCCTAAAATATAATTTATATTTAAAAAAATAATTCTATAGATTAATCCCTAAATCCAATCCCTAAAGATTTCTTGCAAAAGTTATCTAAGTTCGGCTATTGCCAAGGAATGCCTTATGTCTGTCTTATTAGAAACATGTCATTATGTATAACTTTTATCCCAATAATCTTACTTTTAATATTTGCCCAAATGTAATAATGGGAAAAGAAAAAACATGTGTTGAAGAAATATAAGTAGTAAATGAAATGTTTTCAAAAATTCCTTAAAAATGGGGAATTATTCATTCTAGGAAATGTTAACCAACATGCTGGTTTGAAATATTTGGAGGAACGTGCTTTTAAATAAAAAGCTTCAAATCGAATGTAAAAGTTTAGCAAATATTTGAAAAGATCCTGCTCTTCCATCTTCAAAAGAGGGATTTCTATGCCTAATATCTAAGTAATGTGCAATGCTATTTTTACCATCATTACGAAGAAATAATCTTATGTTATTAAGTTGATGTACTCACTGTAGCTACAGACTCCCCCTCATCACAATGACAACGCACATTTAGCATCTGGATGTCAGTTTAGCTGAATCTAACCAAACACATCCAGACATGTCACTGACTGTAAATGTGTTTAAGGCCCTTTTTATGAAAAAGTTTACTGTGACACATCAGTTTATCAAAACTTTTATTAAAGTATGTTCTTAGTGTAAATATCCTTGATGAACTAAGCAAACAAATACTGAGGACAGATTCCTGTTTTTACACTTTTACAGAGTGAATTCCTATTAGCAACCACTCTTTACCTTCACCAGGGATTTTATTTAGGAGTGTTTTGTTTTGTTTTGTTTTGTTTTTGAATGAAAGCAAAAGGGAAAAATCTAGAAATAAGATCTAGATAAGATGGGGCTGCAAGTAGATGGTATCTCTAAAATAAAAGAAACTGTAGTCTTACTGTTGCCAGACACCTGTTGTAGATTTCAGTATTGTTTAAGTAGGTGAAATGACCATTTAAAAAGCAAGAACTTTTGAGATAGATTTTATTCTATTAATTTTATTAACTCATCCTCAGATTCTTAGATCAAAAAATATGGTTGGGGTGTTCCCTTCTCCTCAAGGTTACACAATAGTGAAAATTTCTCACAAATTAATAATTTAGCAAACTTGTATTGCACACTCTGTGCTCTGGCATTATAATTTTAGAAAAGAAGTGAGTGAATGATGCTTCTAAAACCAAATATGAACATAAGCAAAATAAAAGGAATTAATGGAATATGGACACATGGATTCTATAAACAAGTTACTGTATTATTTTAATGACTTACATATTGCTAGAACAACAGATATTGTGCAAAATCATTCATCCCAGTAGTTATTATGTCCAATTCACTTAGAATTATCTGCTGTGGGAATCAGCAAATATTCTTCAAATTACATTTATAAACATCATTTTCCAAAGGATGATTCAATTAGGAGAAATGTATTCATTTTGGAAATAAAGGATTTATCAAGTATGATTAGAATATGTGTTTCCAAGAAATAGGTGTTTAGCCTATAAAGTTCACTATTACAAATAGGATGGCTAATGGAGAAAAAAAGTGGGTTAGAAGTTAAAAGACCTGGTTCTATTTCCAAGTCTGCATTTACTCAGAGGACATGTATATGTTTAGGCAAAGACCTTACCTGCTCTAGTCTTATTCTGTCAAAATGCAGATATCTAACAAACCTATCTTTAATATATCAAAACCAAAATGCAATACAAATCAAAACACAATTACATCTAATGCTTAGAAAATAAACATTTTAGTTTACATGTCCTTTCTCACTAAATCCAGAAATATTCATGCTTTAGTTAGAAATAGAAAGCATGTGGCAGAAAAATAAAGTCCATTAAATAATATATCAGAAACTTGTACTCAAATGAACAAGTTATATAAACTGAGTCCAACTTAAAAACTTTTTTTTAAGATGCATATAAATGTAAAACAACAACTAAAAACTCAGAATAAAACACTTAGAATATGTTTGAAAATTTCACCCTGAAATTCATACGCAATAAGAATCCCATTCTTTTGTTCATCTGAACAGAACTTTTTACTGACTTATGTCTTAATAGAATGTTGAATACCAATGTTTTCATACAGAGCTCTCTAGCTTATTTTGCCATATTTGAATTTGAAACAAAAAAAATATTTTTACCATATGAAGAAAAATATTTGCTAATATGGTAATGAATTTGTGGTCACAGAATCATAGCCTACTGAAATACTCCTGAATATTATGCAGCTTATTAACAAGTACATATGAAGACTGCAAAACATGGAGATTATGCAAGTAGTGGAGATATAACTAAACCCACCAAAGAAACAAAAATGCTGCACTAAAAATGTCCATAATTAGATTAAAAAATGCTAAAGAAGTTGGCCTAGATATTATGAAAAATGATGAAAGAAAAATAATTTTAAAAAATAAGCATGAGGGGAGGAATGTACATAGCATGGGGTTGGGATGGGATAAATAATTTGGTCTAAAAGTTTTCATATGTCCCACTAAAGTAAAAAATTCTTTTTTGCAATATTCCTTTTCCTCTTAGAGACCTAAAGTTATGATTCTCATTGCTATAATAATTCTTTCATGAACTGAACATAAGTGAAATAAAGTGAAGGCAAAGCAGAAGACTAAGATAGACCAGATCATAGGACCTCGTGAAGCATTAAAACCTAAAGTGTACAATTTGATAACAAAGAAGAGAAAATCAGAACTACAAAAAAGAATGTGAACTCAGCAAATTATTCATTTTTTAAAAACTATCAATAAAGATAGTTTGTGATTTTGATTATACAAGCATTATAATTAATTACTAATAATTGGGCTTTTCAGGTTTTAAGTGCATTTCTCAAATGTGAGATCGTGCACATAAATATGTAGAAATCAAAACCTAAAAAATAAGTAGGATGAGTAAAAGATTGTAATTTCAATTTTTATCTCAATGATTTTGATGCTCTTTGGTATTGTTAATTGTCATGGCAAGAATCTAGTTGTTATGATGTATCTGTGATGTAATTGCATTGAAAGAGCCTACAGGATGACATATAATGATGCTATGCTGTGATGGTAAGCTTTGTTTCTCAAAATTTCAGGCACTTTAAGAGAGTTACAAACATCCAGAATAATGTCAAGGACAGCAAGATTGATTTTTCTAGATTCTTAAAAGTCATATTCAATTATCTATTTATCATGCATAAGGAAGATTCATAATAACAAAAAGTCTTGTCACATAAGTTCCCTTACTGGTGAAGATGAGTGGTCTTAGCAAAAAGTATACACTGATGACTCCAGGAACATGGTCATTGCTGCAAACCCAATATATAGGACCAGATGCAGCATGAGTGACTTTGTGAAAGATGTATGGCATTAGAAGTGCACCATCTGAAATAGAGCTAAAGAGAGCAATATTCTAAAGATGCCAAAAGTCTAGAAGAAGACAAAAGCAATGGCATTTGTTCTCTCTGTAGAACAAAGTGACGGAAAGGAGAATAACAATCCAGATGTTCAGGAAACTTGAAAAATTAGTTACAGTGTAGTGGCAGTTGCATTAAATGATGCAAATAAATATATACTGTGTAGATGAACCAAATCTTTTGTATCTCATAAGATTTTTACAAATTTTTGGTAGCTTGGGATAATCCTATAAGTGAGAATCACTATAATTCTGAACATAATGTTTCATAGTAAGTACTTTTTATTTTTGAGTCATAATAAGTAGCAGCTAATATGGGAATTACTTATCCATAAAGAAAATAGCATTTTTCCTCTAAACCCAACCTCAGGGAAAATATATTATGCCTGAGTCATATAAATATTTCATTATTTTTATGAAAAAAAGTCACATTGAAGCAATTACAGCTATTATATAATCATTACCATTATATGGGATAATTTGCATTGGTCAGAAAAGCAGGCAAGTTGAAATTATATATTCAGGTTATAGCAAATGCAGTCTCTAATAAACACTAAATAAATCATAATACGGATTGCAGTTGAATCTAATTGGTTTACCAGATAGTGTTTAATTTTTTTGTATCTATATTTTATCTACCATTGTATCTACAGCTTCTAGGGGGAGGTGGCATGGCAGTGAACACCCTAGGGGCTCTTTCTGCTTTTAAGTAAACCTGAGTTTTTGTTCTGGTTCTGTCACATACTACCTTTTAACTTTGGGTAATTTGTGAACTTCTTTGTATATCTGTTTTTTGTTTTGTTTCACTCATCTATTATATCAGGCCAATAGCCTCTACCTATGATTTGATTTGAATATCAAATAGGCAAAATGCAGGAAACATAAATATCCATTCCCTTCCCACTTCACATCCTTTTTCCCTATTAATTTGAGCCTAACAATCATGATTATTTTATTAAAAGCCTGCAACATTGTACATATAAGAGGGTTTTTTTTTAAAGGTATTTTTGGATGGAAAATAAGTTTCAACTAACTGATTAAGTATATCTCTACATTTTATAACATCAATATAAAAACTTACATTTTCAGCATACGTCTTATTATCTTTTTTTCTGCCATGTACAGCCTGAGACGGATGAGTAAAAAATACCTAGATTTTTAAAGTGTACATTCAAATATATCAAACCAAATTATTTTACTTATTTCCTAGTGTCCAGGGGAGACCCATGAGATAAGGTGGTTTGAACTTGGTACTAAAGAAGTGAAATTTATGAGCCATGTCCATTTACACTGAGAAAACATCCTGTCTTCCAATGTGAAGGACACCAGAACCTGACCCAACTGCCTCTTAAATGTGTGCTGGTTGGCTCCAAAAGGGATCAAGTAAGAGGATGGGCATGTGTCAAGACATGTCTATATCCCATATTGCATTCATAAATTAGTGAAGGAACATTTAAGATTAAATGGTGAAAAATACGAGGAGTCTTGTTATCACAAATGGAAAAATACTTAAACTAGCCAGTGATCATGAATTATTTTGGTACCCAGGTTTATGATAACCTTCCTTCTGCACAATTCCATAACAGAAAAATGGACTGAAAGGTATTTTAATGGTTTCTGACTTTGCTTCACGGTGTCTTGATCATCTAAAACCTGTCATTCCCTTGGGGAAGAAATACTTTCTGACTAATCATTAATTGTTGCAGAAAGCCAACTATATTTTCTTCTTCATTTAGGCAACTTTATAATAATAAATGTTCTAGGTTGATATTTTCTTCTCAATCTCTGAAAGATTCTGTTCAAGCAACAAATATTCTAATAAGTTCAAGGGATTTGGGAGAGTAAACAACTTGAAACATTTATTTTACCCTGAAACAATTCTGAAAACTGTGTGTGAGTTTGTATCACTGTTTCAAGTGTGTTGTGATTTAACTTTCAACATTTATATATAGGAATTAAGATGGATACATATTTGTAACTTTGTGCAGTGCTACTGTCCCGCATGACTGTATACATCATGTCATGTGCTTTGAATGTGCAATTTCACTTCCCTTTCTTTTTTAACAATTTAATATAATCAGTGTTAGGAATGAAAAGTTAAAGAAGATGATCAAAGAGCAATAGAACAAATACAAATTGGTTTTGACTTGACAAGAACCTCATCAGCAAGTAAATAAACCTCCTTCCATGGAGAAAGCCACTGGAATGCACCCACCAGCAGGTGATAAAAAGGACTATGCCTTAGCCCTAAAACCCCATGATCATTACTTGTCCCAGAGGTCTATTATCTATATTAATTTAAATATGTATCTTCAGAGAATTCAAGGCACTTTTTTGGAAACATTTAAGACTGGAAAGCTACTGAACAATTTATGATGTCACACTTTTTATGACAAGTCACAATTGAATACAAACACTAATAATATGAAAATAGCTCATTCAAGACTTTAAGAACAACTATATATTGTCACATTTTCCCTGATTTATTTACCTATGGTATTGGCACATATTGTTTTAGTTAATATTTTAAAAATACAAATATCTTTATGTAAAAACGTGAATGTTAATTGAAATATGGAATTTTATATAGCTTGCTAAACATGAGCCACATGCTTAAACAGTGCCTAAAGTTTACAAATCAAATCCCTAGTGTTAACTATCACAAAAGCTTGGAATCCAAGTGCAATCCTAAAGGAAATAAGAATAGCACCTGCTTCTATTGGAATAATAATAGTAAGAAGAATGGCAAATTCCTTTTGACATCTTAAGAATGACATTACTTCAATAATCAAGAACTAAATTATTTTTTATTAATCATGACCTTAATTTAAACTTCAGATTTATAAAGGTGAATATTTATAACTTTATACCTAATGTATAAATTCTTTCTTGTTTAAAAGTACTTACTCAAAATGGTATTTATAGTTCTGAATGCACAGATCTATCATATGCCTCTGTATTCAAGAGTTATTCAGTCCCAGATGTTTTCACAGTTATGAAAATGAGAAACTGCTAAATTAACCTGGGTTGGCATGTTGCAGGCTACTTTCTATCAAGTTATAAACTAAATCTACACTTCCCAAGTATATATCAAATCATACACAACCTCCAGTTCTAGAAGCCGTTTTTAAGTCTCCTGGTTTAGTTATGCTCGCAGGAAGCAGGAAAGCTTATTGGTAGAGGGTGGAATTTTCAAGTGCTACCTTTCCTATAATATGAGATATTTTCAGTGGCTGAGTAAAAAGCCTGTTTGGATTTCTGTTTTTTGCTTTTGCTTGTCATGGAGGAGAGGGAAATGAGAGAGCTTGGAGGGCTCTCTATAAGCACCTCGCACCCTTAGCTTTACTCAGATGGATTACTCATAACAGTAACCCTCTGATCACTACTATATGTTGGGAAAAATTAAAATTTTGCCTATATGTAAGCCTGTCAACCAGGATTCCGGTTGATTCCACTTTGATGTCTCAGTATAACAGCGAGTCTGGATTGAGTTTGGTTAAAAGAAGTCCCTGGTTATTACTTTCTGGATTACTAACTAAAATCCTTTAAAAATCAACAGGCAGCTCATTGCTAGGAGTCATTTAGGCTTTTAATTTAATTTACTTATTAGTAAATTCTGAAAATTATTTGAGGGTTCTATTCACTAGCACCAGGTACTGGTGGTCCTGCTCAAAGAAATCATGTGCATGTATGAATCAAATCGGACAGTGCTCAGAAATAATGGTTTAAAATGGAGTTTTTCAAATTTATTTCATATATGCATATGCTTTTTTTTGCAGCAGTTAGTTGTATTTTCAAATTAAGGCCACCCTCATTTTCACCCATGTTCTTATCTTTAAAATCCACACTGTAAAGTAGTATGCAGATATAACACATTTCTTTTTTCTCCATGGATTTAAAAAAATACAGTGATAATATTCTTTTTGAACTTGTCTTTTTTCTCCAGATGCCCTGTGTGCTTGTTCTTAAGTGTGTGAAAGTCAGTGTGTGTATGTTTGGGAAAAATTCATTTCCTTCAATTCCATTTCACACTTTAATATCAAATAAAAAATGAAATGTGGAGAGGATAGTCTTACAGGATTGAACATACTCCTTCTAACTACTTAAGCCAGTGGTTTGGAATTCAGATCTCTATAACCAAGATGGAAGTCACTGGAAGACTTTAAAATCATTTTAACCACCACAACCAGAGTCATGTATGGAAATAAGCCCATTGCATGAATTCTTTATATGCATAATCTCAAATTTTAACTGCCCAAATTTTAAAAAACAAACTTTTTAAAAATTTGCCATTAAGGAAAATGTCTTTTCCATACTTAATTATGACTCCTCATTTCAACTAAAAACGTTCTAATATGTTGAAAAAAAAATACTCCTAAGAAAGTCATAAACACTGAAATCAGAGATGTGATTCTTGTTAAATATTAGTTTCTCTTTCTGAGGGATTAACCCCTGATCCTTTTGACTTTTGACTTTTGATACTTTTGACACTAACGTCATGACTTTTAGATGTCTTCAAGGGTTCAGATTCTTGGGACTCAGATGTATGTATTTTCTTCGTTGTCTCTTTCAACTTCTTTTCCTTTGCGAGCAGTCTGTAGTTAATAGCATTGCCAATGAGCAGCCACACGCTGGCTAGGACTACAATAGCTCCACAGGCCACATACATGTATTTATATTGTCCAGTTTCATCCACCAATTTGCCTAAGAGACAAAGAATGTCTTTTAAGACAGCATAATACATCAGCCATAAAATGTTAACATTTGCAAACAAATTATTCTCCACACTGCATACCTATTTCTTATTTAAGCTAATACTAAATGAGAGTTTAATAAAGAAAAAAATATTCTAGATTATGACTTCCACGTATGCATAGTAAAGGCATTTACAGGCACATTCTGCATTATATTACCAGTATATTAAATTTATTGAAAATTACTACCCTCAATAAAAGTGTACAACCACGACAAGCTGGGTATATATGTGTTTTTGTATATATTCATAGATACATAAATGTGTGAGATACATTTTTAAACCTACATGTGTAGAAATACATATACATATTTACAAATGTAAACATGTATATGAATAGATTTATAGCATACATATTGAGATTGCTTCAACCTTTCCACATTTACTATCTTTTTGATAAAGAGGAAAAATTACATTCTTTAGGACAAATTCAGAGGCTTTTATAAGGTTCCTAGTGGGGGTAATATTTACTAAATGCTTTCTCTATGCCTAGCACGAGGCCAAACGCTTTATTTGTAATTTTGCATTTAATCCTTACAAGATCACTACGCAGTTATCTGACCATGGTTACGTAGCCAGTGAATGAGTGGCAGAATCTGGGCTCTAACCAGTCTGTCTGCATCTTGTATTCTTAACTACTCTTTAAAATGGCTTCACCAAACCTCTTGGTTAAGTGTCGTGTCACTTTTTAGGCTAATCGCAGTTTTTCACTTTATCTGAATCTAAATTATTAAGGCCAAACTAATCAGGAAGAAAGTTTTTGTTCCATTTGATTATTGAGAACATTGAAAAACTAGCCTGGTGCCATATAATTGCAAAGCTTACTGACTTTTAAACATGCTTCAGTTTATACTGTTTATACTTAGTTTTGCCTCTTGCTTATGCAGGCATCTAATTCTTAACAATAATTATTACTGGCAAAATTTAGTATACACAAATCCATATTATTTATCATATGCATATTCCAGGTGATTCTGAAATAGACCTATTTGTTTAGTCAGAATTTCCATCATTCTGGCTTCCCAGGTGAATTCTATCAAACATTTAGAGAAGAGCTAACACCCATCCTTCTCAAACTCTTCCAAAAAATTGCAGAGGAAGGAACACTCCCAAACTCATACTATGAGGCCACCATCACCCTGATACTAAAACCAGACAAAGGATACTACAAAAAAAGAAAATTACAGACCAATATCACTGATGAATATAGATGCAAAAATCCTCAACAAAATACTATCAAACAGAATCCAACAACACATTAAAAGGATCATACACCATGATCAAGTGGGATTTATCCTAGGGATGCAAAATATACGCAAAACAATCAATGTGATACACCATATTAACAAATTGAAGAATAAAAACCATATGATCATCTCAAGAGATGCAGAAAAAGCTTTTGACAAAATTCAACACCCATTTATGATAAAAACTCTCCAGAAAGTGGGCATACAGGGAACCTACCTCAACATTATAAAGGCCATATATGACCAACCCACAGCAAACATCATTCTCAATGGTAAAAAACTGAAAGCATTACCTCTAAGATCAGGAACAAGACAAGGATGTCCACTCTCACAACTACTATTCAACATAGTTTTGGAAGTCCTAGCCACGGCAATCAGAGAAAAAAAAAGAAATAAAAGGAACACAAATTGGAAAAGAAGAAGTAAAACTGTCACTGTTCACAGATGACATGATACTATATATAGATAATCCTAAAGATGCCACCAGAAAACTACTAGAACTAATCAATGAATTTGGTAAAGTTGCAGGATACAAAATTAATGCACAGAAATCTCTTGCATTCCTATACACTAATGATGAAAAATCTGAAAGAGAAATTAAGGAAACACTCCCATTTACCATTGAAACAAAAAGAATAAAATACCTAGGAATAAACCTACCTAGGGAGACAAAAGACCTGTATGCAGAAAACTATAAGACACTGATGAAAGAAATTAAAGATGATACCAACAGATGGAGAGATATACCATGTTCTTGGATTGGAAAAATCAATATTGTGAAAATGACTGTACTACCCAAAGCAATCTACAGATTCAATGCAATCCTTATCAAATTACCAATGGCATTTTTTAGGGAAGTAGAACAAAAAATCTTAAAATTTGTATGGAGACACAAAATACCCCAAATAGCCAAAGCAGTCTTGAGGGAAAAAAATGGAGCTGGAGGAATCAGACTCCCTGACTTCAGACTATAGTACAAAGCTACAGTAATCAAGACAACATGGTACTGGCACAAAAACAGAAACATAGATCAATGGAACAAGATAGAAAGCCCAGAGATAAACCCATGCACATATGGTCAACTAATCTATGACAAAGGAGGCAAGGATATACAATGGAGAAAAGACAGTCTCTTCAATAAGTGGTGCTGGGAAAACTGGACAGCTACAATTAAAAGAATGAAATTAGAACACTTCCTAACACCATACACAAACATAAACTCAAAGGGGATTAGAGACCTAAATGTAAGACCGGACACTATAAAACTCTTAGAGGAAAACATAGGAAGAACACCCTTTGACATAAATCACAGCAAGATCTTTTTTGATCCACCTCCTAGAGTAATGGAAATAAAAACAAAAATAAATGGGACCTAATGAAACTTCAAAGCTTTTGCACAGCAAAGGAAACCATAAACAAGACGAAAAGACATCCCTCAGAATGGGAGAAAATATTCGCAAATGAATCAATGGACGAATGATGAATCTCAAAAATATATAAACAGCTCATTCAGCTCAATATTAAAACAAACAAACAATACAATCCAAAAATGGGCAGAAGACCTAAATAGACATTTCTCCAAAGAAGACATACAGATGGCCAAGAAGCACATGAAAAGCTGCTCAGCATCACTAAATATTCGAGAAATGCAAATCAAAACTACAATGAGGTATCACCTCACACAAGTTAGAATGGGCATCATCAGAAAATCTACAAACAACAAATGCTGGAGAGGGTGTGGAGAAAAGGGAACACTCTTGCACTGTTTATGGGAATGTAAATTGATACAGCCACTATGGAGAACAGTATGGAGGTTCCTTAAAATGCTAAAAATAGAATTACCATAGGATCCAGCAATCCCAATACTGGGCATATAGCCAGAGAAAACCATAATTCAAAAAGACACATGCACCCCAATGTTCACTGCAGCACTATTTACAATAGCCAGGTCATGGAAGCAACCTAAATGCCCATCGACAGATGAATGGATAAAGAATATGTGGTACATATATACAATGGAATATTACTCAGCCATATAAAGGAACGAAATTGGGTCATTTGTTGAGATGTGGATGGATCTAGAGACTGTCATACAGAGTGAAGTAAGTCAAATAGAGAGAAACAAATATCGTATATTAATGCATGTATGTGGATCCTAGAAAAATGGTACAGATGTATCGGTTTGCAGGGCAGAAGTTGAGACACAGATGTAGAGAACAAATGTATGGACACCAAGTGGGGAAAGCCACGGTGGGGTGGGGATGGTGGTGTGATGAATTGGGCGATTGGGATTGACATGTATACACTGATGTGTATAAAATGGATGACTAATAAGAACCTGTTGTATAAAAAAATAAATAAAATTAAATTAAAAAGAAAAAAAAGAGAAGCATTTCCATCACTCTGACTAGAATCTAGTTAGTGGCTTGGTATTAAATTTAGCTACTTGTGAAATTATTTACTTCAACAAAGTTCTCTGCTTTAATTAGGTAAATGTTAGAATGAACTTATTTGAGTTAATTTGAGTAAGTATGACATATACCTAAAAAACAAAACAAAAATTGTGTAATTTAATTTTCCATTCTAACTTTAGTCAAATATTCCTATTCATACAATGATTATTACATATCTAAATACAAAAACATTAGGTCTTTTGCCCCATCAGAATTATATCATCACTTTGTATTGCCAAATCAACATACTTTCTAAATGTTTTGGGAATTTTTAGCATCATCAAGAAAGCCGATATGATTTCCAGAACTAAAGTTTCAGCTCTTTTTGAATGTAGCAGTGGAAGTTCGAGTTGAAAAAAATAAAAATAAAAATCATGCTCTCCCTGCCTTTTTCTGTTGTACTAACAAGACTAGTAGCAGCATCAGCAACTGTATAAGAAGTAACAACACCCATTCATTCGAAAGTATTTATTGAGTGCCTACTATATGCCAGATGCCATGCTAGTAGTGACTGAATGCTATAGAGGAAAAGCCAGTCTAAAAGTCAAGGAGTATCAGGGATAACAGAAAGCAGAAACAGGATAAAAAAAAATGGCTACTCTGTTATGGCTATAGCCTGAGAGCTTCAACAATAAGCCCCAAATCAATTACTGCCACTGATCCCACTGGTGCAATAGTTTGGCAATATTAACAAAATAAGCCCTCAAGGATACTGAAATTGATGTAAATATTATTAAAATAGGTCTAAGCCCAGGTAGAAATGGCCAAATCAGATTCATTCATTTCCATAGCAATTATCCACTATGCCTATTGACCTGACTTGATTTTTTTTCATCCCAACATGGCTGGTGAAATAAATTTTTCTCTGTTGATACTAAGAATTTTATTGGTAATGAATAGGCTTCTAAAACCCATTTGGTAAAACTAATTCTGTATGAAAAGATAGGCATATACTGGCCAAAATGAATAAGACCTACTGGCTTCATTCACTTTGAAAACTGTTTTGGTGCCCTGGCATATCTATAATGAGAGATATACCACCCAAAGCATCTGTACTAGATACCAGAGGACAGTCTTGGTGGACAGAAAAAGTCAACAACTATACCACTCATTCCTGACCAAATTGAAAAGCAAAAGGTAAATGTCAATGGTGCCTTAAGATTAACAATTTAAGCATGAATTTTCCCACTTTCAAAATGATTCCTTGATGTCATGTAGGAGGACTTTAAACACTGATTTTAAATACACGAAAAAAATTTATGTTTAGCCCAGCAATTATTGTGACCATTATGGGGCAGGCCAAGAGGTCTAAGTAAATACCTACATTTAGCATTAACTAAAGCAATGCTATACAGTGATTACTGAAAAAGACTGGACAACAAAAAGTGTTTAATATTTATAACATTGAAATCTAAGACTAAACAAAGTCTTAACTTCAAAAATGAACTTATACATATGTCTTTACTCAGGATCCTTACTAGATAATTTAGCATAGAGATTTTTTATAGGCATCACTGACAGTATTTTAGATCTTAAAATCTAAAGGTAATTGTTATAAATATGGAATATAAGTATCTGATCAAGAAAATGAATTTGAATGAACTTCCCTTCATTCTTGCATTCCTACTCATATATTCTAATTAGTGATATTATAAAAGTATTCCTTCCTTAAGCATGTAACAAATTCCATATTAATATAACCAATAGGAAAACAGATCTTGACTTTTGACCTTTTGAGAGCATTACTTCAAATTTTTGACTCATTTTAATAAAAAAGAAGAGAAATCTGTTTATCAATGATAAAATAAAAAGGAATTTTATTTTTATGATACTTTTTTAAAAACACAAAACAAGTTGACATAGGTAAAAACCTGAAAATTATGCTAATTAACAGTCTAATTTAAATTCTTAAGTTCATAACTCCAGGCTCTGAATGAAATTTTTGTCTAAAATAGACTAATTAGGAAATTTTAAAACACATAGTAAAGGCTAAAATTAACACACCACAGTCTTTTAGGCAATTAGTATCTATTATTACAAACCACATTTTACACTACAAAGAAAGTCTTGGCTAATGTATATTAATTTTATGCTTTTTGCTTTCCGTGATGAGAAATATTCTTACCAGCAAGAGGAGGACCAAGAAGGACGGGGCAACACTCCACAACTGTGACGAGACCCACAGCACTGGAAAATCTTTGAGCACCAACAAGGTCCATGAGACTTTCAAAGAGGATACTGCTAACACTCCCAAATCCAAGGCCAAAAAATACAGCATACACCACCAGGCTTGGGTAGTCCTCAGCCAACGGGCATAAGAGATGACACACTCCATTGAACAAAACCGCAAAACTGAAGAAGTACTGGATTCGGGGTCGGATTAACTTGGAGTTTGCAATGAATCCTACAGTAGGTCTGGCAAACATATCAACAAAAGCCATAACAGACAGCAAGAAAGCTGCAGAATATTCATCAATTCCTTTGTCTTTAGCATATGGAGCCAAGAATATAATGGGGGCAAAGAACCCCAGAAACATAATGACATTTCCAGATAAGTATATCAGAAATCCCCTATGCTTAAAAAGGGAGAAATCTAAATACTTATCAATTTTTGCCCATATTGATTTCTTCTTATGTCTTTTCTTCATGCCTGAATCAGTCTCTCTTACACCAACCTTATTTTGAGACTTCGTAGTAGTTAGTTTTGGTCCAACAGGCCTCATAAGGGACCCAGCCACACAGGAGTTCAACAATAAACCTCCCAAAATCAGGAAGCTTCCTTTCCAGCCATAAGTATTAAAGAGGTACTGATTGAAAGGAGCCAGTGTACTTAGGAAAACAGGACTTCCTGCCATTGCGAGGCCACTCGCCATAGGCCGTTTCTTATAGAAGTACTTGCCAAGGATTGTTAAGGCGGGTTGCAGGTTGAAGGCTAGACCTAAACCTAAAAAAAAAAAACAAAAGAAAAGGAAGAAAAACACAAACACATTATGCCATTCACAAAAGAAACTACTCCTCAAAATGTACATTCAAGTGAAAATGGCAGAACTAAAAATGCAAGAGCACGTAGTAATTTTTAATAATTATTATCAATAGGATGGCACGTAAACAAAAAGGTTCTCATAACTGGACACCTGAGAGGCATGATAGGTTCATATTCCTTTCTTTTTAAAACACAAAAATAAAACCAAGAACTTCTACTTCTGTTGCAATAATCATAGAATAGGTTGAAACCGGGACAGAATTCATTCGTTCTTAGTTACAATCACTTAATTCCACAAACAAATTAACCTCTCTCTATATTTATATACACATATAGAGAATAAATATCTTCCTTGTGGGCAAGAGTGCATTTAAAATGTGAATACTTTCTTTCAGAGTGGAATAGAGTGAACAGACTAAAAAAGTTGTCATTTATAAATAATCTTAGGTCTCCCAGAGATATTTCTTTCAAAGCTATGCAAATAATAAAAAAGAGTAATCAATTAATGCCATCGATTTCAAGCTCTTCATCCCTCACATTCCACATTTCATGACTACAGAGGTACATGAGTATTAACTAAAAAATAAGTAACTTTTGTTTTGCTAGAAACATATTCTCATTTCAGGGATTAAAGCTGATTGTTTATATGAGTCAAAAGTTTCTACTGTTTCTAGGGACACCTTGACAGTGTTGAGTATCACCTTTGAGAAATGAATTACTTCTTATAGCTCGCCAAGGTACTATCTGGCAACAGAAACAAATGTTTGTTTAAAAAATAAATTCAGTTGATTTATACAAACTGTTGATACCTCTCTTTCCCCTTTAGCCTGAGCATTATTCTGCATTATTTTAGGATCTAGGATATAGAAGTAGGGATTCTTCTGCATTTACCAGTTTATGTAAATTGAGACAGTATTGCAAATTGGTTAAGTATTAAGATTCTGGGACACTGAGTTCTGAGTACAAATACTTACTGCAAACCTCTAATACAAATTAATACAAATAGTTGTATTAAATATTTGTAATAGGGTTTCTAAAAACTGACAAGAAGGAACCAAGAACATGCTTTGGAGAGTGACAGGGCAGTATGCTCTCTGATTCTACCTCAGCTGTACTTATGAGATATGCAGAATGAGTGTAATTAGATCCAACATTTAAATAATAAAACTATGGTCAGCAACTTGTAAGTGGAAGAACCCAAATTAAAACCCGGGAGTTGTGTTTCCAAGTTCAAATTTCTTTACCTTAAGCCATCCTCCCTCCCTGTGACCTCATAGTGTCACCTGGAATTTTGCTTTCAGATGTTAATGCAAGTTCTCCTTAGGAGATTGTGGTCATCTATTTCCTGTTTGTCATGGTAAAAGGAACATGAGATTTGAAATCAAAAGATCTAAATCTGCCTCGACTACTTACCTATGTGTACTACTGGGTAAATACTTAGTCTTCTTGAGTTCCAGTTCCGTCAATAACAAAAAAGGGTTTTGCTAAAATCGAGTAAGGTCTAGAACTTTAAGATGTTAGTAATGATGTTGTGATTATTATTATATGCTAATATTTATTTAAAAGTGACAAAATGCTGGGTACTCTCTGTAAAGTACCATATATTCAATTTTTACATTAATCATGACAACAACTCCCAAAGGAAAGAGGTATTATTTTCCCATTTTAAAGACAGAGAGACTGAGGCATAAGGGGGTTTATTTATCCATGATCACATGGCTCATGTGTGCTGAGTCAGGTTTAAAAGCTAGACCTGTCTGATTTCAGATACCAAGAAGTTTTGGCTGATAATGACTTAAGATAAATCCCTTATAGGTATATTTAATGGTTGACTAGAAGCACCAAAGCCTTTAAGACCCAAAGGAAGGGAACTGAAGTTAGAATAACATAAAATGCTATTGATATTTGTGACACAGTAACATCAAAACCATCTTTTCCCTAATACATCTACTTGTGGGCCCAGTCTGAATTCTATGGCCAAATGACATATGGCTGACCCTTGAACAATGTGGGGTTTAGGAGGGCCCACTCTCTGCATAGCTAAAAATCTATGTATCATTTATAGCCAGCTCTTCTCAGGATTCAACCAACCATGGATCCATGGATCGTGTAGTACAGTGGACCCCTGCAGTTCAAACCCATGTTGTTCAAGGTCACCTGTATGTAGTATTTCTGCACAAAGGAAAGGGCATTCACTCCACCATGACAATTCTTAGATATAAGAAGATTCTCATTTAAAATGTTAAAGGAGGGACTTCCCTGGTGATCCAGTGGTTAAGAATCTGCCTTCCAATGCAGGGGATGAGGGTTCGATCCCTGGTCGGGGAACTAAGGTCCCACATGCCACGGGGCAACTAAGCCCGCAGGCCACAACTACTGAGCCCACATGCTTTGGAGCCCGAGCGCCACAACTAGAGAGCCTACATGCTGCAACTACTGAGCCCGTGTGCTCTAGAGCCCACATGACACAACTAGAGAGAAGCCCACATGCCGTAATGAAGAGCCCATGCACCACAATGAAAGATCCTGCATACCACAACTAAGATCCGACACAGCCAAATAAATAAATAAATATTTTTTTTTAAATGTCAAAGGTGTTTTACCATATCAAAAAAGAAGAAAGTTGTCCATAGGTTGTAAAGAGAAAGATTTTAACATCACTATTACTGTAGGCTTTAATACATGTTTTTCTGTTTGTTTGTTTTTTGTTTTTTTTGCGGTACGCGGGCCTCTCACCGTTGTGGCCTCTCCCGTTGCAGAGCACAGGCTCCAGACGTGCAGGCTCAGTGGCCATGGCTCACGGGCCCAGCCACTCTGCGGCATGTGGGATCTTCCTGGACCGGGGCACGAACCCATGTTCCCTGCATCGGCAGGCGGACTCTCAACCACTGCACCACCAGGGAAGCCCTACATCTAATTTTTTAATCAAATAATACATTAATGCAAGGTTAGACTGATCTAAAGTCATAAAAAGAGAAATACATTTACCTTTTTGTCTGTGGGCAAAAGGAAATGATTCAATTTCTTTATATGTTGAAGTCTAATTTTTCTTAAAATTCTGAGTGTAGATTTGTTTAATGCAATTTATTGCTGAGGCTAATAAAGATAGTATTTTCCAAATGTACATATTCAGGTCAGCTAGAGTCTACAGACATGCATGATAAACAACTATAATCAAGTGACAGGATGTCATTTTAAAATATTTGTCTTTAGTGGCAAATGTGCCTTTCAGAGCTTTTAAACAATCCTTTAGTAAGAAAAAGAAGGGATATCCATGCAGAGCTCTACCACTAATCAGAATACAGGCAACAACAATTCTATTGTTAAAGCTAATCAGTGAATCCAGGAAATATCTTTTTGGCACCATTTTTAACCTAGTATTAGTGATAAGTCAGACACTAATAGTAATAAGTAATGAAAATATATTTTTTAATGAAGCTATTTATATGCCAGAAAGTCTGTGTCCACAATACCATCTTCACTGGCTGAATATTAAATGTTGAAACAGTAAAAACAAACCAAAGAGGTTTTCTTTTTGACATTTATATCATAACACATAACATGTCTGATAACTTGCTGTTTCCATTGCTTGAAATTTGATTGGCCAGCCTATAGCCAGTATTTTGATGTACTAGATGACAATAGTTTAAGATAGCATCTGATATAAAAAAGAAATTCAAAGAAAACAATAAGAATGCTCTATTGCTCATGCTTCTGACAGAGCTTTGTAAACAACAGGGACTGTTAAGAAGAAAATAAGATGAAAACAAAACTTGACTTACCACAAATGAATCCCATGGTGATGTAAAGCTCTACTACGCTGGTACTAAAAGAGGCTGTGACCATTCCCAAACAGCATAACAAACCTCCTACCATCACCACTGGCCGGCTACCGTATTTATTCACCAAAACACTACTTATGGGACCTGAGGTAGAGAGGACATTAAGAAATATTCAGTTGCTGGGTTATTATTTATTCATTTATTTATTTATTATTTGTAACATGTGTTAATTTTGAAATTTGAGAAAGCACATTTTAATGATTAAAGAAAAATATTAGTTCACATGGAATATCATGAAAACTTTTTAATACTTCCCAATCAATTTGACTGGTTATCTTTACCCATATATATACGAGCACATAAAATAATAAATTAGAATTGTTTAACATAGAGTTTGTTAGGACCATAATTATTCAACTTTTGATGGAAAAGATTTTCAACAGGACATAGCTAAACTGCCTAAATATCCTAATAAATGCAGGTAAACTTATCTAACAAAAATCTAGGGATTATATAAATGACCTGTCTGTTAGAATTTTATTTTCTGGAATAATGTATGTTTGTACACACACATATATGTCCTTAATTGCAGCTGAAATTTTTTTTTATTATACTCCACTGTGACTTTTCTTTAATACTATATTTTTTTTATTCTAAGTCACCAACTGTTTGCATACCTCATTATATTAGAAATGAGGATGTCTTACACTGATGGTCTCTTAACCATTCCTGTCCATCAGGGGGCAGTCATAGGTAGTATGTTGCTACCATGGCTTATGTATGCTTGAATTTGGTTGTTATTTCTGTGGCTTGGTAGATAGTGGAAATTCCTCACATTTCAATCAGACCATTTAAGGACCATTTGAAAAAGGAATATGAATATGAATCCTGATTGTTGTTTGAAAAAGCTTCTGTTGATACATTCTGGTAAGGTCAAGAAAGTACCACCATCAAAATTTACAGAATGGGTGCAGCAGTTTAGATAGAACTGCCAGAGAAAATGGTGGCTCTCTCTATTAAGACAGGCTGCCTCACCAGCAAAGGGAAAAATCTTAATGTGGGAAACATGAACATCGAGCACTCTGACTCAAAAAGTAATTTAGAAGAGCTAGATACTAAATAGGATGAAGTTTTAGGAATGCCTTATGCAATGTATGTAACATACATTTTCTGATATATGTGTATGTGTGTGTGTGCATATAAATATTCAGGAGTGATTAAAATGATTAAAATAATCTATGTCTACAAAAGCTCTTTTGGTAATTATAAAATAAAAATCTAAATATTAAGAAAGAGTTGGTGTGTCTTATTTTAATGTGCAGCATTTTTTTCTTTAGTGTTACTTCATAAAATAGTGGTGCAACTTAACAATTGAGGCTATCTTAGATTCATTGAAAAGTCCATACCACTTTCTAAGACCTGTCCGAGTGTAAATTGTTTGCTTTGACGTTTCCTTCTTAACTTAAAATTATATTTCATCTGAAACTAGGGGCACTGCTTTGAGGAAAAAAAATTACATTAGGTCAGAATCCTAAGTCCAATTTTTAGCCTAGAAAAAATTAAATAATTTTTAGTTAATACTAAAACTTAAAAATTTGCATCACATTTGAGAGCTTCTACATGGATGGTATTTAAAACACATTGAGATTCAATCGTCAATACAACCTTATTCTTTCACACAACTATACTTAATATTTTTATTCTTTACCTATAAATATAAATACTCGTGGCCAAATAGTCTTTAATATTACTCCACAATATCTTTTGAAAGGATATTGATAATAACACGTAATTTTAGAAAAAGAACTCAAAAACAAAATACCACATTTTGCATTTAATACCAAACAAAATAAACCTTAAAAGGGCCATATATAAGACAGCTCTATAAGAACAGCAGGGTTAGAGGAAAAAAATCAATGAAAATTGTACAAGGTGATGTGAAAAGAATAGAATTCTGTCCCTAATATGGTAAAACTCATCTGAAGAAATTATATATATACATAATATATATTATTATATATAAAATAGTTATTTATTATATACATTGGTTTAGGAAATGAACATTTTAATTAAAAGCATGAAGTTAAATTCAAATAGCCTTTCTGAGAGGGGGAGAGTCAGAATCAATTGATTAGCTTGATTAATTACTGAATTTAGGTGTCGATTCCTTGCCTTAAAATTACTTAACCAATTCAGTTCAATTCAATTCAACTCAGATCAGTTCAATGCAGTATCGAGCTCCTGGTATAAAGCCAGTTGACAGACTCCAAGGATAAAATAATAAAAGCACAACTATAATCCTCAATGCATTATTTTCCAGAGGAAAAAATAATCAACAAGTTATTTTAAGAACTCTGATGGATGCTTTGATAAATACTAGATTATCAGAATGAATTCAAATGCACAAGTGGTATCAGTCAAGATGCAATGAGAGTTCTAATTTTAACAAGTAACTTTATTTTAAATTATATATCTTAGTTAAATGATATCCTGTAAGGGATATGTTTACATAATTATGTATAATCTTTTTCTAGCACAAAAAAGATATTCTTCATAAGTGATTTATTTAGAAATAGTCAACACTCCATACCCCTTAATATTAAATGCTTATAAAATGTCATAAATTATTTCTACTTTGTAATAGTTGTGGAGGCAAAATTAAAATTATGATACAGAATAAAATAAGCTTATTTTGTAAAGAATCTCTAAATGCTTAATATTAGCCTGAGGAGACATCTAACATTAGATGTAAAACACAACACCATCTGACATCTCTCTCCGACCTTAAAAGCAACTCGGTTTATTGTATTAACAAGAAAAAATAAGTTTCAAGGAAATAAATTCTCATCACACATGATTTTTGTTAAACATGCACTAGCATCACAGGTGTCCCTTGTTGAGGAATCTTAGGCCTAATTATATTCTGAACTCATTCATTTATTTATTTATTCAGTCATTCCGGAAGTTTTTACTCAGCAAGTGTTTCTCCAGTAATCATGTTACTTAATCACTAGTTATGTCAAAAAAGAAAATCTGGGACTTCCCTGGTGGCTCAGTGGTTAAGAATCCACCTGCCTAATGCGGGGGAAATGGGTTTGAGCCCTGGTCTGGGAAGATCCCACATGCCACGGAGCAACTAAGCCCATGCACCACAACTACTGAGCCTGCGCTCTAGAGTGTGCGAGCCACAACTACTGAGCCTGCATGCCACAACTACTGAAGCCCACGTGCGTAGAGCCCATGCTCCGCAACAAGAGAAGCCACTGCCATGAGAAGTCCATGCACCGGAGCAGCCCCCACTCACTGCAACTAGAGAAAAGCCCACACACAGCAAGGAAGACCCGCTGCAGCCGAAAATAAATAAATAAAATAAATAAATTTATTTTTTAAAAAAGAAAATCTTCCACCTGCTGAGAGTTACATCTGAGCCCATATCTTGGTAGAGCAAAAGTATTGTTCATCAAAATGCTTTGTTCTATTTGCTTGTCAAGCAGTTAAAAAAACAGTGTGCAAGAATAATAATGTCTTATTTCCAAAAACATACACAAAAGTATCAGACTGTGTCTAAATCAGACTGATCTAGCCACTAATTTCTCCTGATGCAGCTTTCCAATCTATCTCAGAATCTTTAGTGTCATGTACAATGGCCACTTTCATGCTAGCTATGAAGTTGTAAAGGACGGCTTCATCAGAAAGCAATGTAAGGATCAAAATATTGTCCCTATTTTTCAAGTACTTCTTTGTCTTCTGAAAGCTATTTCTGTCAGCTACTTCTGTCTTTTATGGTTGAGGCACCATAACACTTAGCAAAAGAATACTCATTCTGGCAAGGAAGGTTTTGTGGGTTCTTATAAATTACATTCTTAGAACTTCTGTTGCACTTACAGTTAGTAACACACACATGAACAAAATGAAACACTTGCTGTCTATTTCATTTGTGTGAGACTTGTTCACATAATCTGTTCTAAGCTCCATGAAGGTAACTGACACATATACTATTATTATTCATCAACATCAACATTTATCGAGTTATTACTCTCTGTAGAAATCATGCAGAGAATTCTACATGCATTATTACATATGATTTTCATGGCCTAATTAACTAATTGCCTAATTAAAGCTATTAACAGTTGATAAAACTGAGACGTGCAAAGTGTTTGGATAACTTGTTCAAGGTCAACATCAATATACGTGCTAGGATGTAGATATGAGCCCAGAGTTATCTGATTATAAAACTTGTGTTTTTAACTACTGTGCAGAAAACAGTTAACATAGCAAAGGTAGTACTGCCATCCTTAGACAGGCCTGCTTGCAAGGCTGGCTCTTGGCTGGCATCTGGGAACTTGGATTTCAGAAATGTTCCCACCATTCCCTAACGGGTAAGACTGGCTCACTCTGCCTACACTGTCTTACAAACAATGTGGTTTATGCTGAACACCTGCTTTCCTTCTGGGAGTCTAGAATTTTGGTGCCTGCTGGACGGAGAATGCCTTTGTGATCATCAAACCAATAGAAACCTTAAGCATTGAGTCTCTAATGAGCTTCCTGGTAGACATCACTTCACATGTGTTGTCAAAACTAGTTGCTGAAGGAATTAAGCCCATCCTTTGCGATTCCATCAGGAGAGGACTCTTGAAAATTTGTACCTGGTTTCTTCCACGCTTCATACAGCATGCTTTTCCCTTTGCTGATTACTTCACTTTGTATCCTTTCATTTTAATAAACAATAGCCATGATTTTTTTTCTGTCAATTTATTTTTTTTATTGGACTATTATAACTGCTTTACAATGTTGTGTTAGTTTCTGCTCTACAATGAAGTGAATCAGCTTTATGTATACCTATATCCCCTCCCTCTTGGACCTCCCTCACCCCCCATCCCACCCATCTAGGTCACCACAGAGCACCGAGCTGAGCTCCCTGTGCTACACCGCAGGTTCCCACTAGCTATCTGTTTTACACATGGTAGTGTATTTAAGTCAAACCTAATCTCCCAATTCGTCCCACCCTCCCCTTACCCACCACATGTCCATTCTCTACGTCTACATCTCTATTCCTGCCCTGCAAATAGCTTCATCTGTACCATTTTTCTGGATTCCACATATATGCATTAATATACGATATTTGTTTTTCTCTTTTTGGCTTACTTCACTCTGTATGACAGACTCTAGGTCTATCCACATCTCTACAAATGACCCAGTTTTGTTCCTTTTTATGGCTGAGTAATAATAAATAAATAAATAAATAAACAATAGCCATGAACAAGACATTGTTGAGTCCTGTGAATCTTTCTAGCCAATCATCAAACCTGGGAGTGGTCTTGGGGACTCTTAATAAAACTAATATATTATATCTCTCCTACTGCTAATTTTGAGTTTTGTATATATATATATATTTTTTTTTTTAACTAAATTTATTTATTTTTGTCTGCGTTGGGTCTTTGTTGCTGCACTCGGGCTTTTCTCTAGTTGTGGCGAGCGGGGGCTACTCTTCATTGCGGTGCACAGGCTTCTCATTGCGGTGGCTTCTCTTTGTTGCAGAGCACAGGCTCTAAGCGTGTGGTCTTCAGTAGCTGTGGCTTGCAGGCTCTAGAGTGCGGGCTCAGTAGTTGTGGTGCATGGGCTTAGTGGCTCCGCGGAATGTAGGATCTTCCCGGACCAGGGCTCGAACCCTTGTCCCCTGCATTGGCAGCCAGATTCTTAACCACTCTGCCACCAGGGAAGTCCTTGTATATATTGTTTTAAACAGATGATTTTTGTTACATATTTTTAAACATATGACATATATATGAACTGGTCTATTCTTTGCTATATTGTTATCCTGTTCTGTAAAGATGAACTCATAGTGCTTATTTTTATTTCTTTTGAATATTGCATGAGTACTTGATAAACGTGAGAAAATTTGAAGAGTATGTTATGTAATGAACATTTCATAAAATATATTTGATCAATCTAAAACCATGAACTAGGATTGACTATCAATTTCCACTATATAAAATTTTTATGCATAGCATAAACACTAACAGAAGAAGTGATAAACTGCTATAATTTATTTTTCATTTGCTTTATTTCAAATTTGTATATGTGGTATCCTGTCAAGTCAAATGACAAAAAGCACTAGTGCAGGACTGGGACAAAGTTGTTTGCAATTACAGAAATTTATCTGTGTTTACTATGACAGTGTTTTTCTTACCAACAGAGGCTTTCTAAATTTGAAATATTTTTCAAAGAGATGTTTTTGTTTGTTTGTTTGTTTTTTGCGGTACTCGGGCATCTCACTGTTGTGGCCTCTCCTGTTACGGAGCACAGGCTCTGGACGCGCAGGCTCAGCGGCCATGGCTCACGGGCCCAGCCGCTCCGCGGCACGCAGGATCCTCCCGGACCGGGGCACGAACCCGTGTCCCCTGCATCAGCAGGCGGACTCTCAACCACTGCGCCACCAGGGAAGCCCCTCAATAGGATTTTGAAATATGAATATGTAATTCAGAATGTATCTTCAAAATATATGTATATGTGTATATTTTCATTAGCCAGTCAGGAAAATGCAATTTGTAAATTCAAGATTCATATCTGTTTTAGGCAACTAATAAGCAATATGACCATTTCCAAAGGATGCTAAAATACATTTCTGCTCATGGATATTTTTTCCTCATAACTCTTATTGTGCATAGGATATTGTGTAAAGTCCTATGACATTTTATATTCTTTCCCTCCCTCTATTCTTCAAAATTAGTTTTAAATAACACTGCCATAATGCATTCTATCAACCCATCTGTCTAATGTAATCCCTAACCTTTTAATTGCTATACTACTTTGTTCTTATCCCTCTTAAAAGATAGTATTAATATTCTACTTTGTGGTATATTTATTTGCATATTTGTATTAATCACTAGAATTTCAGCTCTTGGAGGGCAGGGGTGTAATATTACTCAGTTATAATTTATTTAGTCATAGGATAAATATATTTCATATAGTAGATAGTAATTTTTAAGTTTAATTAGATTAAGTTGTTTTCTAAGTTCATCTAGGATTTTCATATGATGCCACCATCACTACATTGGTATGATATCAGGATTTATCATAGCAGACAAAATTTAAAAGAGGATATTTAATCTATATCCTTTCTCTTTTTACCTAAATCATACGGGAAACAAAAATACAGCACATACGCCAGGTTAAAGGTCATTTTAGAGATGTGTGTATGATCTCCATTCATCTTAAATCTTTTCTTCAAAAGTGCCTTGGTTTATGAGTAACGACAAATTTTAAGCAATCAAAATTCCTAACTAAAGATATGAGACCCATCTGCTCCAACAGCCCTGCCACTATCTACTACAGTATTTGATTGTGTATATAGTGTAGAAACAGGTGTATTTGTGTGTGGGTGTGTGTGCTGTCAATCCAAGGGACATAGTACCAAAAGAAAGTGCTCCAAGTATTCTTTGTGCACATTTTATATAAGTTCTAACATGCTATAAAGTTCCACGGAATAGTAACAATTAGTGTTCTCTACTTATTCCAGAGTATAAATAGTCATCATCAGAGAAATCATAACTGATATTTAAGTGAGTCCTCCCTTGGCTAACACTCTTTGTTATTGATTGTGCTTCCATCTTCTCCTACTTCCTCTTTTGGGAGAACATTGATTCCTTCCAGGAATCTGCTTTTTACTGTGCAGCCATGTGCTCAGAGAATTAAACTCTGTATTGAGTTGGGAGTCACTCCTGATTTACTAAGACAGCCAGTCATGGTAATCTCATTCCCTTCTCCACTGACTGTGTTAGGGCTGGGTTTAGGACACAGTTCTGGCCAGTGAGTGGAAATCTATTAGCAATTTCTGGGAACAGTTTTCCTTTGCTTAAAAAGTTACCAAGAAATCCCTAAATGTTTTCTCATTTGCATGTGTTGCCTTGAACCACAATAGCCGTCCTGTGAACAGAAAGAGAGCTGGCTTGAAGAAAAAGCTGAAACACAGAAGCTAACAGTTCCAAGAGCATCACAGTGGACTTGGAACCCGAATGATGCCATTCTATGGTTACCCTATATTTAAAATTCTTATTAAATGCGGTAATGTGTTTAGTTAGTGTGGAAGGCTATTGAGTATTTACCTTGAAAGCATCCCAGCAGATAAACCTGTAGTAAAATAGATGATTTTTCCTTAAATATTGTGGTATAATGATTTGGAAATACCAAGAATAATTAGAACAAAAATGTTTGGTTCAAGCACATGTCCAACTGAGAAGCTGTTGTTCAGTTTTACTTTGAAGAATTGGGTATTTTGTTTGATAGCTTGTTTTACAGGTTTCCTGAAATAAGTGGCATGCAAATTTATTGCATTACACACATTCATAAATTAAATGAGAGTTTTAAGTTGACAAGGATTTATTGGTGTTCTGAACTTCATGGAGATTGTCTTTGTGTTTGGCTTATATTTAACCTCTTTATACAAACTATCTTCACACACACAGACACACTCTCACACACACTTAATTCACAATACAATTTTTTAAAAGGTTAAGAATGGTCTTTGAAGTCTCATTATTTATAATTAATTGTGGGACATATACTTTCTAATCTATGTAACCTTGCTGTTAATCCAGAAGACAATATTATCCAAAAAAGCTACATTAAGACATTTTATATATTTTGGCATCATCTAGAACCTCTATGGGTGGATCCAGCTATATTAGTGTTCACAAAGCAAGCATAAATGAATGAATGAAAAAAACCCATTTTTAACAAATAAACTGTGTATGTTCTGAATGAGGAACCAGCAAGCTCCAGAAAATATCATATGCTACTTGTAGCAACAGCACCTGCAGTGAAGACACGCAGAAAGAGAATTAACTGGATATATGAGATGCAAACACTGGTTTTCATAAGCAAACATCTCAATACTCCAGGCAAAGAGAAAGGTATTTGTAGTATATTTTGATTTTAAAAAGATTTTTAAAAATCTTATACAGAATGTAGGAAATAATATAAAAAACAAAGGAGTAACTGTAAACATCTAGAAATATGAGTTTAGATTGAGAAGTATATTAATCATTTGATACAGAAAAGGGAGAAATTAGACAAATACAAAATAAGTTTAAGATCACTAAAATAGAAGCCAAGTGTGGATTTTTGGAGTAGAAATGGAAACTCAAGAGAAGAGGGATAATACAGCTGAGGAAGTTAAAACTAGAGTCGTGAATAGTAACCCAAAGAAGGGACAAGATGGGCAAATGTGTAACACCTGAGATACTTGATGGACATGAAAATCATTTTGCTACCAAAAGCAAAAACAAAACAGAAAAACAAAAACCTCACCTACATTATCAGAGGTGATTTTTTAAAATTGTATGTATTTAAGGTGTACAACATGTTTTGATATGTGTATACATTGTGAAATGACTACCATAGTCAAGCTAATTAACATACCCATCACCTCACATAGTTACCATTTGCGTGCGTGTGCGTGTGTGGTGAGAACACCTGAGATCTACTCTCTTAGCAAATTTGAAGTGTACAATACCTTATTATTAACTAAGTCACCATGTGATATATTAGATCTCCAGAATTATTCAACTTGTAATGGAAAGTTGGTACCCTTGACCAACATCTCATTTCCTCCATTCTCCTAAGCCCCTGGCAACCCCCGTTCCACTCTGCTTCTATGAGTCCAACTTTTTCAGATTCCACATATAAGTGAGATCGTGCAGTATTTGTCTTTCTATGCCTGGCTTATTTCACTAAACATAATGTCCTGCAGGTTCATCCATGCTGTTGCACATGACAGGATGTCCCTCTTTTTTGGGCTGGATAATATTCCATTTTATATATATGCCACATTTTCTATATCTATTCATCCATTAATGGACACTTAGGTTGGCTACTGTGAATAATACAATGAACATGAGTGTGCAGATATCTCTTTGATAGTGACTTTATTTCCTTCAGATATGTACCCCAAAGTGGGATTACTGGATCATATGGTAGCTCCATTTTAAATTTTTTGAGGAACTTCCATATTGTTTTCCATATTGCCTATAACAATTTACATTCCCACCAGCAGTATACAAGGATTCCCTTTTCTCCACATTCTCACAAGCATTTATTATTTCTTGTCTTTTTGATAATAAACATTCTAAGGGTTGTGAGGTAATATCATTGTGGTTTTGATATATATTTTTTTTCCATCAGAGCTTCTTAACTGAGATAAAACCTATTCTTTGTAGGGGACAGTTGGCAATGTTAGAGAACACATCTGTTTTCATTAGAATTTGGAGCACTTTTAGTGTTTGATGGATGGGATCAGGGATGTTAATCTTCCTGCAATGTGCAAGATCCATAACACAAAGACTTGTCCAAACCCAAATTCTATTAAGCTCCCACTGAAATACTCTGGGTTAGATAAATAGAAGTGCATTATTTGAAGAGGAGAGTTATTTCACACATGAACACTTGATATAATGTTATATAAGGAATGGTTGAAAAAATGTATATATTTATCTTGGATAAAGATGATTTAGGAAAAACAATAGCTTCTTTTCGTTATCTGAAAAACTTTCAATTGAGAGTTAGTAGACAGAACAAAAGTTAGAGAAGGTTGATTTTTGTATAGGAAAGATATTTTCAATTATTTGAAAGGGAGTTACTTGGCCTTAAACTGTTCAAGCAGAAGTATGTGACCACATGTTAAAAATATTGTAGAGGGACTTAAGAACTGAAGGTTGGTTAGACATTTATGTTTTTTCAATCAAGATTTTCAAATAGAATTTTAAAATGTTACTAATAAAAGCTATAATTTAAAATATGTTAAACTATAAATTTCTTATATGACTAATTTGGATCTAGTTTTGAAATAGTTTTTAAGTTTAATTGCTATGGTGCCTACCAGAGCGGCTTACACTTCTTAAAAAAATAATGCACATTACTTATCAAATATTGTTTCCTACAATAAATAGGCAACCTTTAGTTTCATTATTAGGTAAAGTGTTAAATCAGCTTTTCTACCTTCTGTTGATCTTGCTATTTTAGTATTAACGGTTATCATTCATGACATATTTATCATAATTTCATTTGTAGCATTAAAAAATAACATGATTATGAAAGAATGCTAGAAAAGCAAAGAACTTTGAAAAGATGCAAGTGAATTCCTAGATTCTGGAACATTCACAGTTCGTTCCTGTTTAAGTTAATAGGAATTGACTCCATTAATTAATTGCTCATCAAAAATTAGATGTTTATCACTCTATTGGGAAGGTAGTGAGGGGGATGCTCTCTGAGAAACTACGTAGTGGATGACTAGTTTCTCGTTTCAGATGGAGAAATGAATAAATGGCAATGTGCGTTAGTAAGGTAGCAAAAAATTGGTCGTGGTTTTACAACCTTGGGCATATCTCTGAATATCCCCAGTTATCATGCAATCAGCCATCTGCGCTCAAGCCATCATGGGGATATTAGCTTCAAACAGAGGTGGGTTCTCATATCTACAAGAATCCCAGAAAAAGCAAGTCTTTTTATTTCTGTCAGGGTTCTGTTCACTTGATTGAATGATTGTTGAAAATCACTAGGCTAAGTGATTTTTAAGCTTTCTTTATAAAGTTTGACAATCCTATGCCCTTGTAACTTGTTCTGGAATTCCTTTATTCAATCAACAAATACAGATAGTGCTGGTTACATGCTAGACATTTTAAGAGTTTCCTTAGTTGCTGGGGGTAAAATGACCCTACCTCACACTAAAAGCATGGTGGTGGTCATATTCTAAAGAAACTGAGTTTAGTAAATGAGAGTGGCTCAGACACATAAGGAAATAATTAGAGAAAACTGCAATCTGTTCATAATTACGTATATATAAAGTAAGGTATTTTTGAATGTTTACACCTGATTCATAAAACACTTTCAGATACATATTTACTAAAGTAATATTGTGTCTTTTGTCATTTTCTTACTTCACAAATAAATAATCATCTTATTTGCATATTACACCAAATAATTTCAAAATATGTATCAGAAACAGCCTATAGATTTGTTCTTGTTATTAAGCTCTTTGCAAAAACACATGAATACATTAGAGCTCGTGTTATCACTTTAATTTTGACTTAACTTTTACAAGATGCATACTATATTGATTTTCAGTGCTTTTACAATAATCCTCAAAAGCATAGTAAAGTATTTATTTGAATTTAAAAATCAATTCAGACATTTTCGGACAAATTAAATCTTAGTTCACTGATCAGTTTGAGAGTAGGGACTGGCTTTGCTAATTAAGTTAGAGGGCATCATTTTCCCACACATTGAATGAGCTAAGTCTGCATCTCCAAAATTTTCACAAATATAGACTTAAAACATGTGACAGACAAAACTTTTAATTACAAGTACTGTATTGAAAAAAGTGTATATTTTAATTTCTCTACCCTTCATAAGCTTATTGGATTAAAAATTTGTCTCTAAATGATAAAAGAGCAGTGTAGATATTTATTATTTGGTAAATGTTGGTAAATGTTTTTGGTAAACTTCTCAGAAGTTGAGAAACTTATTGACTGAAAAATAATCCTTTTGTAAATGAAATGCTTTCCAATTCTCTGTTTTTCATAAAATTAAGGGAAGACTTAATTGAATTGCTAGCTAATAGATCATTACAAACAATTTTCAAAGAACTGTCTGATATTGCTAAAATCAAATAATTTCCATTATTGTTTACTTTATTATGTGAACAATTTACTCAGTGCTTACTTTTTTAGAAATGAAACAAAACAAAAAGAGAATATAATTGAGACTAAAACTTGTATCTCCTTAGCTAGCAACAAAGAATACTTATCTGGAGATATATAGGAGGCCCATTTATTTCATTAAAAGACACCTTTCCACTAAATGTTTACTTTTTCTTTAATAATTATCTTATTTTGATCACATTTGCTGTAATAATATTATAATGAAGCCCAATAAGAATAATTCTGCTAACAAGTAGTGCCTTATGATCCCAGAAAATTTTTTTAAAACTTATATTTATATGCAGTGTTTTTGCAAAGAAAGAAAAAAGGGATTAGAAATACTTAAAAACACAAAAATAATTTTCAGAAGTATAATAGAAATATAAGTTCAAATAAAGACAGAATGCAAAATTTACCATTTCATGGTCCTATGCTCATTCATTCATTTAAATGAATGACAGTGGTCATCAAATCATTTGGTATTTATATCCCATTGTTGCTTCAGAAAGAAGTCACTATTTCTATTCTTCCCTTGTACAATAATTTGCAGTAGAGAGAAAATTCTAAGAAAACCTCTAGACATGTTTGAGCTCTGGGAATTGTTGCTTGATAGTGAATGTGTCTAACGGACATTTTGCAAGGTCACTGGCTAATTTTAAGCATACATAGAAATAATACACAAGCTCAGATGCAGATTTTCAAAATTTTATAAAACTAACATCCAATTCACAGTCAATGTCATACTATATACATACTATTATAATAAAGAAAATGTAATTATGAATTTATCTTGAGACATTCCATTTAGATATTCAAGGTAGAGTGAAACAATAAGAAAGCTTTCCATGATGAATTCTAAGAGAGGGTATAAAGACAAAGGCTCCTTATTTATCCGTGGCATTCTGGCTTAAGATACACAATTTATGGAATTTCCTCAAAATTAAGGCCAGAGCAACTTTGACTCCAAAGTTAGACACAGTTCATAAAAAGCAGCAGATTGGTAAACTTTCTTCACGTGTTAGCTTGAGTCAGTTTATATTAGAAAACAATTCAGCCAGAGCTAAAGTGTACCACCCATCCTATATGGGCGTGATGTGGTGAGGGCCCAAAAGATGAAAGAAAGGAGCCCCTTAGCAGAATATAGTGAGAAAAACTGGTAAGATCAAACACAACAAGCCTAAGCCCCATCCTACTTATTCTTTCTGTAGAATGACCACCTTCAGAATTTCTCTTTGAGTAAATATTGGAATTATGCCCCAACACCATGCAAATGCTCTGAATTTGGTTTAGAGGTCTGACACCAAGGGAACAAATAGAGAAATATGTGAAAATGTATAGCCCTGCCCAGAGTTTCCTTGGGCATTTTGGCATTGTTATTTCCAAGGAATTATGACTCGGCCTCCGGCATTTTCTTCTGTTTCTTGCTAGGAATGTGAATTGTTCACTTGAATAGTTATTGCTTAACTAGAAATGCCAAATACCAGGTGTTCATTGATACACACAGGTACTCATGGTATGTGTTCTAGAGAGCAATCTATGCTTCAATTTGTTATGCTGATTAGTTAAAAAGAAACATAAAATAATTTATGTTAGCCAAACAAAGGTAAAGGAGGTAGAAGGGTTGAATAAATAGACTCAGAAGCAACAAACTTTACATCTTTATAACAGGCTACTAGTGGGAGAATCACAAATGCATTGAGATTTTATATGTTCCATTACAAATAATAAAGAATGCCTCTGTATATCCCCCAAGTTGAACTTAAGTACTAAACGTATCAACCAAATATTCGAAGAGTTACGGACCTATTGTTAGACATTGAGAGGACATAAATGTTTCTAACACAGGAAAAGAAAAAACAACACAGAACAAAAACCCCTAAATCTTATCTACTGATTATTTATTATTTACTGATTATATTATGAATAGTTCCATGTTCCTGGGACTCACTCTGACTAAGCTGCACTGAATGAAGGCTGTAGAGATCAAGAAAAGTTTCAAATATTCTGCTTGCAAATACAAGCATCTTTTGTAGTAATCCCTGCAATTAAAGATCATATTGTCAAGAGATATCTGAATTTCTTACAAATGGAGTTAAATATTAGAAATATTGGGAACTAGCTGGTTATAAATACATTTGGTTTAATATTTAACAAGTGAATCCATGTACAACGTTATCAAATATTTAACTAATGGTAATGAAGCCATTAACCAATTTACTTCTTGATTCATATCTTTTTACTACTTCCAAATGTAGGTTTACTGTAAAGCTAAAGCAGCTTAAGGTCCAGAGCCCTGTACTTGCATGGGTTCCTTGCAAGGCCTAAGGGCTTAGAGATATATCCACAAGGTCATATGCTTAGTAAAATATGAAAAGTAAGATGCTTTTATATTTTTTTTCAAAGAGATTCCTCCAAAAGATACAATATTTCAGAAACAACGAAATCTAGATTTACTCCTAGAAATGCCAGTATTTTTTGTCTGCAATATAAATAAAAATCTCAAGATTAGAGTTTTAGTTTCACAAAACTTAAGTCTGGACTGTTTTGTTCTTGGAGTAGCAGAGTTATATTGTCTGTGTACTTCTTAGCTACTATAATCTATGATTTTTTTTAACTAATGTGGTCCATGGAGGTGAAAAAATCCCAGGGTGCTAACAAAAACATTTAGTTTCTCTATGGCCACTGAAAACAACAGGCCATCTATTTCTGATCCACAAATAAAACTCATTAGAACCACATAGTAGCTAGGTTTAATGTTATTCTAATAACTACTACAATTGCAGAAACAGAAAGTTTATAAGAACTGACCTAAAATAATTCTGCTGAAAAGACACAGCTTTCAATGTTTGCATAATTCACCTCTAAACAGACCATTGTTCTATCACTCAGAGGCAGAACATCAAAGCATACTGAACTAATATGTTTTCCTCTGAATTTATTCCAAAGTTATCCAATAAAATATTACTTGTTGAGTCTTAAATCCATAGGTCTCTAGAGAGATGTTGATTTCTTTTTTTTTTTTTTTTTTGTGGTATGCGGGCCTCTCACTGTTGTGGCCTCTCCCGTTGCAGAGCACAGGCTTCAGACGTGCAGGCTCAGCAGCCATGGCTCACGGGCCTAGCCGCTCTGCGGCATGTGGGATCTTCCCAGACCGGGGCATGAACCCGTGTCCCCTGCATCGGCAGGCGGACTCTCAACCACTGCGCCACCAGGGAAGCCCGATTTCTATTTATTTAAAAAAACTGTATCCCTTTTTTGGAGTCTGGATATTTTTTTCCTTCGTCTAATAACTTGTGCAGGAACAATGGAACATAAGTGAAATTTATAATTTAATAATTCCCTAATTATAGCCAAAAGGTATTAAGAAAAAAGTGCATAAATATGAAATGAATTTTACTCGGTGAGTAAGAAAATCGGGTACTATTTTAATGTTTCTAAGAATGTAATCGCATATGAAAAGTGGAGCTCTACAGATAGACAGGTAGGTAGATAGACAGATTTTAATTTAGGTACTGTACTAGGTACTTCTTTACACTGTATCATAAATAGTATGATAGGCTGTTTGCTTAGTTTTACCATTCTGAATAAGGATAAAAGTTCCAAGTTACATGCTTGTCATTATATTCATAGCCAGTAATTATCACACAATGGATTAAAATATATCTACTTTTAGAAAATAGAGAAGTCATTCCTTAAATAGAAAAAAAATCCATCCAAAAGAGTCATGAAAAATCTGGTCGTTAACCCAAGAATATTTTTATATCAAATTACATAATAAAGTTGACAGCCTTAAAAATAGCAACAAGACCCCAAAATGAAAAAAATACTCACAAAAGAATATGTTATTTTAAAGCAGTCTAACAAATGAAGATGTGTTTATTTTTCAGACATAGATGCCCCCAAATCAGTTAACTGTAAGGTACACACTTATGGATATGCTGTATCTGATGGAAAGTGAAGTCTGTCTATTAATATACCACACAGCACAATCACTCTGATATAATGCTTTAAAAAAATCAGGAAATCTTTATCATCAAATCTCAGATCAACTTTGTAAGATAGTGACTTAGGGTAATTACAGCGCCTCTGAAACTCAGTGTTCATTCTACGGTCTATGGTCTATAGACTACTTCACAGGATCTTTGGAGAATCCAATGAGGTAATGAATAGGAAAGAGTTTTGCAATTGTTAAAGAAATAAGTTCTATTTCCCATTCCTACACAAAGATCACCTCTGCTTACACCGTTTTCAGTTATACAGCTCCATCTACACTTTTCCTATGCCAGACCTAGAGAGAAGGAATTACTAACCTGATTGGTTAGAGTCTGAGAATGGATTGAACCTATTTGGAGATATCATCTGCTTTAAAAAATGTGAACTAGGCACCTTGCATCCTCTTACTCATGAGGTTTTACTTCTATGTTCCGCTTTTCTTACTGGATTTGTGCCATTCAGCCAGACAGAAGGGGGTAAGATCACAAGATCTAGATAGGTGGTGGGGATCAGGGAATAGGAAGATACAGTCTAGTGTTTTAACTCATTAGAACACTGAGTTAGAAAACAATTAGAAAAAAATTATAAATATATTGTATTATTTTTCCATAGAGATATATCTACTTTGAATCCTTGTATTAAATGATAATTTCATTGTTATGTCTCTAGCTGATAGAACTGGCTTGAACAAAACAGGTTTGAATTGTGCAGGTCCACTTGTATGTGGATTTTTTTCAATAAATATATTGAAAAAAACTTTGGAGATTTGGGATGATTTGAAAAAACTTGCAGATGAACCATATAGCTTAGAAATATCAAAAAATTAAGAAAAAGGTATGGCATGAATGCCTAAACTATATGTAGATACTGGTTTATTCTTATATAGGCATAAGGTGAGTAATATTTAATATAAAATTAATAATATGTTATTTTCCTACTGTTTTATGACTTGGCTTTCAAAGAATTACATTATTGTACAGTATGCCTGTATATCAGCCTATCATCACAGGTAAGTGGTTTTTTTTAAAAATGTAACAATGTTTCCAATACTGTATTATGAATATGATTGCAACAACATAGCCCTAAAACTTTTATAATATACATTCAGTTGTGTATAGGTTAGGCTATGGTGAAGCAATCATATCAATTACACTAGGCTACCATAAAGCAATCATACTGCTGCTTCTTCATTATCAATGCATGAATATACTTGTAAATAAATATGAATTTCTTTTTCACAATAGCTTTTCATTTTTGAAATCTACTGTTAGTAATACATATAACATCTACAGTGTTTTGTACAGTGTAAGACAAATGTTGATGGAGGTACTGACAGATGATTCATCTCGTAAACAAATGACGTAAACTTACAGTATTGATATATACAGTCAATACTATAAAGGTATTTTCTCTTATGACTTTCTTAATGCTTTCTTTTCTCTAGCTTACTTTATTATAAAAATACAGTATATAATACATATAACATACAAAATATGGGTTATCAACTGTTTATGTCATCAGTAAGTCGACAGCAGGCTAGTAGTAGTTAAGTTTTAGGGAAGTCTGAATTTTAGACCACGCAAGGGGTTGGTGCCCCTAAACCTGTGTTCAAGGGTCAACTGTAATTAATAATTGATTTATTCAAATATGTAGCACAACAATGACTTTATTATAAGATAGTTTAATAGTTGTAGTAATTTCTGCTTAAATGGTAACTTAATTTTTAGAGCCTTTCTTTCATATTACTATGTAACTATATGTATGTATGTATATTTCTTAGTAGTGAACTGTCATTCATTTTAAACACAAAGAACCCTAAATATTGCTTGCCTGACTTTGGGGAAAAAGCATTGCAAGGACATCTTCATCCATGAAATTCCCTAATTATCCTGGCGTCTACTTTGTCAATATTCTTTGAAGGAAAACTAAAATAATTTCCTGCTAGATTCAAATGCAGGGGTGTAGAGCCTCTGAGGAATACCGGTATGGCTAGAACTAAACTGGGATACTCTTAAGGATCCTCTGGATGAAGATAACAATAGTAATGATACATTAACTTACAGTCTGCTTTTGCTCGGCTTAACCATATTTTTATTTTACTCTCTAAGCTTTCTTTAGACTTTACTATAGAGGCTCTAAATCCAAAATTCCAAACTAGAACTCTTTAATGATTACAGAACAGGACAGCAAGCCCTTTCTAGCATTTCTGCTGTGTATATCACTGACACCTCAAAATTAGTTGAGTCACAAATATAGCTTCATTCAAGCCTCTAAAATAAAATTTTCTTGGCTCCTGTATTTCTGATTATATTTAGTGACATCACTGTCCATTCAATCAAGCCAAAAAGCTACACATCATCCTAAATTACTCCTTGTGTTTCATATCTGATATCAAATTAATTACAAAGTACTGTCAACTCTAGTTCCTAAATATACTTTAAAACCATTTTCTTCTTCCATCCTTGTTCTGTTTTCTTACTTGAAGTCTGCACTGCCTATTACAAGACACTAATAGATGACCAGAGTGATCTTTCAAAAAGCTTATTATTGATCATGGTTTTCCTTCTTAAAACTGTTGTCTATCAGCTTCAGAATAAAGATTAAATACCTAAAAATGAGATATGGCCCATTCATCATGTCACCTGTCTTCAACTTCAGTTTTCCACTTTGCTTTTTACATTCTTTCATGATCTATCATCTTCCTCTTATCCTTTGCTCTCTACTCAAGTTTCTACTCATGTTTTGCTCTTCCTTTAAGACTCAAACTCCACCATGTCTATGAGGGTCTGTCCTTGGAGCCTTGCTCTCCTGTTTCCAACCACTGACGCCATCTGTTGTCAATTGTGGGAATAAATCTCACCACCTCTTGCCTTGAGTTCTTATTAAAACCATGCCTTAAAATATACTTTCCTACCCAAACCTTGTTATCTCAAGTAGATGGTAATCTCCTTGAAGGACAAATGAATGCATTCTGTTTCTCTCTTTTCCTGTGGTACCAATCATAGAATAGTATACTTGATACGTGTTACTTGAGAGTTTATACTTGATAAGTGTTACTTGAGAGTTTAATTTTAGTCTAATATTGGTGTGTATTTAAATATATGGTAACCTCCATTACATAAAATTTATATTTTACTTACTCTGAAATAGTCCATGATAAATATATATTAAGAAGCAGCATTTAAAAGAGCCAGTGGAAATTGCATGTTAAACTTATGTTTGAATATAATGCAAAACCAGAGGGCCACACAGTATTTCATTTAAAAATTCCCTCATGGTTACCTATGATAAGGTACAGTGATGTGCATGATATATGAGAATGGTTACATGGAATTGGTAGACTTCTGACTTTATCCCACTTTATTGCAGACTTGTTCCTTTTTTTTTTTTTCATTTTAAAATGGCATATTTTCCTGTGTGGCATCAAGAAATAAAACCCACCATAAAGAGAACTCTTATTCCCCATGAGCTGATGTAAAGCAGCTTACTTCTAATGGCCGCAATGCATCATAAATTCAAAATAAATTAGTGGCCATTAAGCCACAGGCTCCCCATCATTTATATTACAAATGATGCTTAGACATCAGGCATTACTGGAAACTCCTTTCATCTGAAGAATGAAATTGATATTCTTCAGCCAAAGCACATTAAAATGGTCCAATGAAATACACCGACTTCATGAAGGATATATAGCATGTTATGCTTGTGATGAGAATATTATTTAGGTTTCCTAGTAGCAAAAGCATTTCTTCCATTATAAAAACTATGTTTCTGAGGTAGAAATTAAATATGTCTCAAATCAAAATGACTTTTCAGGAACCTAGCAGTGGTATACTACTTACACGTTAGCTGTTTGCCACCTAAATCACAAAGCACACAGAGACCATTCAAAATATATTCATGAGCTATAAAAGACAATTTTGCTTTCACTTTTATATCATGTTTTAAACTCTTTTCAAGATGATTTAATTATACAGGAAATGTATTGGGTTTTATTATTGGTGTCATAGAAAAGGAAACTTCCAGCTGAATTTTAAGAATCGAGAGTAATGCACGAATGTATGAATTTATAGAAATATATGAGGATTTAAAAAACATATGGTTATAAGTCTCATGAAACAACTCTTCTTAATCTTGTCATAATTTTTCTTTCAAATATAACTTTTGAACAGTATCAAATTACATAAAATAATTACAATAATCTAAACCATCAAAGTCTCCAAGTCCACATCACCAATTATAATCTTAAGGAAATTTTAGGAATATCTGTGATTCTAACCTGAATCTCTCAGATTACTGTGTGAATTCCCTCTATAGCCAGAAAGTCAGGTTTGAATTGAGACAACTGGCAGCATTTGAACATTAAGGGTGTAAAATTACCATTTAAATATGTTTGTTCACCTCCTAGATCCCTTCTTTTGTCTCCCTAGTCTGGCCAACCTCAGGGATATCTTTCACATACTAGTGAGAATAAACTGCATACTTCTTCAACCAAGACATTTAAAAAGTGATCTCTGGGATTTCCCTGGTGGCGCAGTGGTTAAGAATCCTCCTGCCAATGCAGGGGACATGGGTTCGATCCCTGGTCTGGGAAGATCCCACATGCCATGTGCCACAACTACTGAAGTTCAAGCTCCTAGAGCCCGGCTCTGCAATGAAGAGTATCCCTCACTCGCCACAACTAGAGACAGCCCACGCACAGCAACGAAGACCCAACACAGCCAAAAATAAATAAATTAAATAAATAAATTTTTTAAAAAGTGATCTCTTATGTCACCTCTTACAGAAATTAGCTCTTCATCCAACACCCTCTCTTTTGCAAGATAGATGCTGGCAAGAGTGGGTAAGAAGGCCTAGAGCTAACCAGTCTAGGAGGGTAACAGGCTCTCACTTAAGCACTCGGTCGCTTTAATGGAGTGAACGGTGATGAATCATAAAGGGAGGGGTCAGTATGGAATGTCAGTTCAACTTTTATGAAGTCCCTTATAAAGCAGCAGAAAAATAAGAACTTTGGGTATTTAAGAAAATTAAGAAATAAAGGAAGGAGGAGGTTGAAACTCCCTGAGAAGGGCAAATGTATGAAGACAAGCCAGTTAAAAGTCACACATTATACTTTACTCATAGACGGTCCTCCTCCACCCTTTCATGTACCTGCTTTGGCTTATTTCCTTTAGAACCCATAAAGATTCAAGAACCATTACATTTCTGACATACGGACTCAAAAACGTAACATTTTAAAGTATACTACATGCTAATGAGGCTTTTCTCCAATATATGTATATTTGCATGGCAGCACCTTTTCAGTGTATGAAGACCTTCACTCTTTTGTTTATTCCATTTGACTTCTCACAACAATCTGTAATGAATAAATATCGCTGAAAATTGGATGAAGGCAGTCAAAAAATTACAAACTTCTAGTTATAAGATAAATAAATACTAGGAATGTAATGTACAGCATGATCAATATAATTAACATTGCTGTATGTTATAGTTAAAAGTTGTTGAGAATAAATCCTAAGAGTTCTCATCACAAGGAAAAAAACATTGTTTTTCTTTTTCTTTTATTTTGTATCTATATGAGATGATGGATGTTCACCAAACTTACTGTGGTATCATTTCATGAGGTGTGTCAGTCAAATCATTATGTTGTATACCTTAAACTTATACAGTGCTGTATGTCCATTATATTTCAATAAAACTGGAAAAAAATTAAAAATAAATAAATATCACTTGAAAAATCATTATTTTACAGTGGAAAAAAACAGATTCTCACATTGGCTCAAGGACTTGTCTGGAATCACAGCTCCCAAAGGTGGAGTTGAGGTTTGACCCTATGACTTTTACCTTAAGGTGAAATGTACAGTACTAAGAAATAGTATTTATTTATATTTTAGAAGAGCAGCACCCAATCATTTTCAGAGCACTGTCTGGGTTGGGTGTGCATCACATGGTCTCTGTGTAAAGAGCCAGGAACTGCATGCTAACCACAGTAGAGATGAATAGGTCAGGCTCAGAGTTTAGGTGCCTTGCATGAGGGTCACATGGCTAACCAATAGTAACGACTAGAATGTAGTCTTTTTATTTTAAGTCTAAAGTGCTTAGATAGCCAATGAACTCAAGGATTGGAAAAAGTAGAGATAAAAGTTAATGAGACATTGCTGGGACTCTTATCCTGCTGCCAAATACTTCAAAGCACCGAGCTTGGGGCTACGAGGCTTGCTTTCCTACAACTAGCCCTGTGATCTTATGCTAGTCATTTAACCTTTTAAACTTCACTTCTGTACCCTAGAAAATGATGATCATATCCTTCCCTAAACTCAAAAGTTGTTCAAAATTCAAATGAGGTAATGCATATTAAAGAATGTTAGAAATTTTAAAATGCTATACAAATATAAAATATCACTGCTTTTTGTCACTTAATTTAAGGTTTTCTGAAAAAGTCTTAAAGGTAGCTTCTTTTTTGACTCAGTTTTGAACATATATAAGAATAAAATATCTAAACATGTTTGAGTTTGAATATTTTGCATTTAACTTGTAGTATGCATTATTAACTATTTATTCTATAAAAGGAATTAGATCAGCCCCTCCATCACACCAAACAAAACAAAACAAGAAAAGACACTTGGCTTAAAGATATTTAGAACCTGTTCAGCAGAAATTTAATCAACTTATTTGCTTTAGATTATACTTTCATGATTATTTATTTTGTAGAGTGATAGATTTTCCTCCCCTTTTGTTTATGATCTATAAAAAAAGCTCTCTATGGGTCTTGGGCTCTATATAGGAAGACTGGATGGATAAGCACTGCTGTAGATAGCATAGGTGGTGAAGAGACTTCAGAGTTTGAAAGTTCCTTAGCTCTATTTTTTTTTTTTTTTTTTTTTTTGCGGTACGCGGGCCTCTCACTGTTGTGGCCTCTCCCGTTGCGGAGCACAGGCTCTGGACGCGCAGGCTCAGCAGCCATGGCTCATGGACCCAGCCGCTCCGCGGCATGTGGGATCTTCCCGGACCGGGGCATGAACCCGTGTCCCCTGCATCGGCAGGCTGACTCTCAACCACTGCGCCACCAGGGAAGCCCTCCTTAGCTCTTTTAAGAGTCATATTTCAGTGGAAGAGAAAAGGACTAAACTGTTCCATTCTGAGAAGCATGTAGTTCAAGAGAGAGTTGCTGAGCATAAATATGCCACCTGGAATCTGAACACATCTCTTAATAAATTAGGAAAAGAAAAAGTAAAATATATGGACTTGTTCCATATACTCAGGCAAAATGTCTGAAATATGGCCATCAACCTAGTGCTCCTTAGCTAAGTTATTCTCTGTGTTTTTTGGTGACTTCCTTGGTTTACTTAATAATACTGCTTTTTGCTTTACCAATATTTTACTCAGTTGCAACTACATAACAGTGAGTCTAATACATACTCACCTAATTCTCACACTTAAAATGTATTTATATACTAGCATAGAAAATAGAGAAAAATTTTGGAAACTCCAGCAGTTTATCATTTTAGGAGCTCTGTTTCCTGGTTATTTTTAATTTTAGAGAGCCCAGGGTTTTAGAGCAGATTTAAGAATATTTATGTGGATGGGACTAAAAGATTGAGTTCTTTTTGGTAGATGGTACTCACAGAGATGTACCTAAGTGTCGCAGGGTTTTTTCCTTTTGTATTAGGATCCCAAAGAACACTGACTACAATAAGGAAATGTGGTAGCAATAAGTGATGTGGACACCTGCAGGGTAAGCCTTCGATCATTCCTGGTAGATGTGGAGCTAACTGTTGAGAACCTCTCTCCTGAAAATTAATCTAGATTCCCACAAGTAGTTGGGTCACAACTGACCTCTGTGTAGACACTGCAGAGTTTTTTTTACAAATGTGAAAGCTTGAAGGCCACCAACTACAACAAAAGTAGATTCTCAATAATTATAAATAATTTTAAAGAATGAATCTCTTTCCAGACCTACTTTAACTTTTCTCACAGAAGCAGACAACTGGATAGCGCTACCTAGGTATCAAAGTCAGCTACGGTGTCAGCAAGCCTTATCGTGCTATTTGAAAGCTAGCTATTTGAAAGTGTTTAGCTTCTCCTGAACTATCATTCTGTTTTCAGATGCCTACTTTGATCCGGCTGAGTTTAAGTGACGAATAACGACTTGGTCTAAGTGAAAAATTAATGAAACAAATCTGTTTACAAGGTGAGGATTCATCCCTTTGTTACATGACCACTTTAAAAACCATAAAGGTATCTGATTAATAAAACCTTCTAACTATAAAACTCTTCAACTTTACTAGGATGAAAAAAAAAGTTGGGCTTCCTTTAGAGAAAAGTGAGTCATAAAAGCATTAGTTTTCACAGATAATTAAAGAATTAAGGCTATAAAATTATAATCAAATGAAAGGAATGAAAATGTTGAATTAATAATGATATGGGAATTAGAAAATGACATTTAATAAAAAGAAACAAAAGAGACACAGAGAGAGTGAAGACAGCATTTTTCCAGACAATAATTTTTCTTTTTTTGTCACAGAAGACTTACACAAAGAAGTCAGAAAGAGATGATGGGAAAAGGGAAGGAAATACCCACTTGACCTGCCTGGTAATCAACTATTATTATTGGTTATAATACCAATAGATACCCTCACCTCCTATGGGTTTTCTAAAATTGTGTAGCTTTTAATATTAAGCTCAAAATTAAGAAAAAATGACTTTAAGGGGAAAATTGGATAATTATGAACTTAATTATCCAAACCACGCACAGGCATGATTAATGAGAATGTGTTAAGTATCCGCTGATGATACATATGGGGCATGACTTTCACCCAACTTAATTGCACCACTAACAATCTGAAATGGAAAAGTACTTCACAATTTTTTTTTTTTTTTTTTTTTTTTTTTGCCGTACGCAGGCCTCTCACTGCTGTGGCCTCTCCCGCTGCAGAGCACAGGCTCCGGACGCGCAGGCTCAGCGGCCATGGCTCATGGGCCCAGCCGCTCCACGGCATGTGGGATCTTCCTGGACCGGGGCACGAACCCGTGTCCCCTGCATCGGCAGGCGGACTCTCAACCACTGCGCCACCAGGGAAGCCCCACAATTTTTAATTTACAAAAATGAATTATAAGGTAAAAGTTTAGACAAACTGGAAAAACAATCTTAGACAAATATCTAGATAGGGCATGCACCTATTTGATATTTCCTTATTTCAGAAGTTGGTAAATTTTCAGAATTTCTAGGTTTCTACTTTCTTGTGTAATAGAAAAAGAAAAATACACCACAATATATAGAAGTGTGGGTCCCTTCAGGGGAAAATATGGCTGAATATCATCCCATAGGTCTCACAGCATGGCTGTCATAATCTAGAACATTGTTTGAGGATAGGTTCTGATTCTCAAATTCTCAAATTCTATTTTTGTTCTGATTCTCAAATACTCAAATTCTATTTTTGTCAGTAATCTAAGAGCATATTCATCACCTCTGGGCAAACTCATTTTGACTATTTGCCATGCTAGTTCAAGCCATCATCATTTATTGACAGACTGTTAAATGCTGCCAGCCATTAACACAGCCATCAGGGATATACCCTGTGTGTAGCCAAGAGGAGAATATGCAGTTGATGCCTCCATGTCACAAAACGAATACTTAGGAACAGAGAACTAGAATTGAGTGAGTGCCTGCACTCTTCTATCTGGTCCTAGTCCAATTTGCATCAAATCCTTGTTTATTCTAATCACCTTAGAAGTGATCGTTCATAGCCCTGCCGTTCTATCAAATCTATCACCTGATACTCTATTTTCTACCTTTCTCCTGTGCACTATGGAGCTCACATTTTTTGTCTGTTTGTTTTTTGTTGTTTTGGCTTTTCCGAGTGTCATGGCTGTTCCATTATAAAACTACTTCCCTTGATGCCCTTTCAATTGCAAAACGTTTTATCTCCCACGGAAGTACTCAGGACCAGGAGGCTGCATATATGTTCTCCCTGTTTTCTATCAACCTCTAAACTTCCTATCCAGCTTTTATAAATCTGTGCTTCTTTGAAGCTGTTTTCATCCAGTTATGGCAACTTCTCCAACCTCCTTTTTGCTATTGTCTGTTGTCACCTGGGTCTCACCCACTCACTTTCATGGCTGGCTCCTGGCAAAGAGTCTATCTCTACCTCACTGCCGATCATCTTTCTTAGGAACATCAATATACGTGTAGCTTTGTAGTTTCTTGACCTTTTTATTTCCCCTGACCTTTTGACTTTCTTTCTCTTTTTTTGTCGAATTCTACCTCAATGATGCACTGAATGGTCATAAGTTGGAATTTGTCATCAACCAATACGGCACTACCTTCCCTCCACAATTCAAGTGTAAGCATCCCCCTCACCAACTTGAACCTTTCATTTCACTTGCTCTTACTCTCACTATTAACAATTTCTCAGTCTCATCAAGGTTTCCAATCCGTAGATGCTATTGCTTCCCCCTCCAACCTCCAACATTTATCAAGTTCTCCTACACTTCTTTCCCTTGTAGATTTTAAATTGGATGGTTAATGCTTATAACAACTCCCTCAAAAGCATCCTTGACTCATTTACTCCTTCCTCCATAATGTTTATCTGGAAAATACCTAACTCAGCATGAACTCAGGCAGGTTCCCAGCAGGTTCGCCTTCCCACTCTTACACTAAAGACCTGAAAATTGGTGTAGAAAAATCATAAAACTGTCCTGACTGGTGCCTTTAAATTTCATGATCTCAAACTACAAATGGAATCTCAACAGTGTCCCAGTGCTGCTATATACTTTTCTAATAATCTAGCTTTGCCACCCTCTGGGATTTCACACACCATTCGCTCTGTCCTCAAAGCACCTGTCCTCCCTCTTCGAGCACCCACCTCTCCACAGTCAGCCTATGGAGACCGGAGAAGTCATCACAGGGATTAACTCACCTTTCCATGTCTAAACACCAGACTCTACCTAAACATGCACTCATATTTCTTCTCCATACAACATTTATATCCACCTCATATTTTCAATAATCTTGCTAACAGAAGTGTAATACTCAGTATCAGTTGGCTAGAGTCCCTTCACCATTGGACAGTGTTTGGATAGATACTGACAAGTTTTGCCTCATGACCACTCCTTTTGAGTATCTTTCTTACTTAGATGAATAAAAGGATTTAGTATGTTTACTACTACAGCCTAGAGGTTCTTTCTTATTATTCAAGGTGACTTTGCATATCTCTATTCTGATCCATTTATGCATTGGCCATAAAATATAAATCTCTGGACAATCTTATTTCCAAATATTGTATCATACAAAGTTCCCAATTTTTTTTTTCCAGAAATGGAAGTAATGACTACTGAGTGAGTTTGGGGAGGAGTTGAATTGAGGGTACTAGGTCTTAGGATAAATGGAGCAGAGCACAACCTGCACCATCACAGCCAGCTACACCGAGAGCCTGAAGATGGAGGATCCAAGGCTAGAAGTCAGGTTTCCTGGTGCCCAGTTCAGTATCCTTTTAATTTTCAATATTATTTACTAACTTGCTCACTATTAACAGAGTCATTAAAATCTAGTGGATCAGAAATTGGCCAATAAGATTTTAGACCATATAATTTGATATCAAGCGACTTAAAAGGCAGTGAGATTAGTGAGAAGAAACATAATTTCTGAAATCAGTATCTTTCTCTCTCTTCCTTTTTTTCTCTACCTTTCTTTCCTTTCTATCTTTTAAACTGGAACATCTACTTAAAAGACATATACTTACATTTGGTAGTATGGTGGGAGGGAGATGCAAGAGGGAGGAAATATGGGGATATATGTATATGTATAGCTGATTCACTTTGTTATAAAGCAGAAACTAATACACCACTGTAAAGCAATTATACTCCAATAAAGATGTTAAAAAAAAGCCATATACTTAGTATGTCTATCAATATACACCTAAAAACTTTAAATATTCTGTTTTCAAAACAGTTAAAAATACTGATTAAAAAACACAGTTTGACCAATTGAAAATAGCTATTCTTTATATTCCAAAGACCTTTCCCAAAGGAGTTTCAAGTTGCTTTTTTTTTTAACATCTTTATTGGAGTATCATTGCTTTACAATGGTGTGTTAGTTTTTGCTTTATAACAAAGTGAATCAGCTATACATATACATATATCCCCATATCTCTTCCCTCTTGCATCTCCCTCTCTCTCAAGTTGCTTTTAGTTTAGACATGAATGCTGCTGGAATTCAGGGTACCATTCTGGTAATCCATAGGTACAAGGCAACCCAAATTAGCCACATGTACTCATGCCTCACTATAACTGAGATAACTTTAAACATAGGGGAAAGATTAGACTGAGGTGAAAAATGCTTCTGAACTCTACTCTCTAACTAATGGTTTTGATCTCTTTCTCATAATCCAAACTCTACTGTGATGGTTTAGTCCACATTCCTTCTGTGGTCTGTTGAGACCATGCTAAACACAATGTGGCAATTTGAGTGACCTCTCTAAAAAGAAAGATGTTATGTTTTGAACAGGGCCAAGTAAACTGTCAACACTCAAAAAATAAAGTACAATAATAAGAACAGGTAGGAGGCAGTTCAGGGAGAAACAAGCGAAATGTCTAAAAGGCTGAGGGACTGATTTATGAGGGCTGATTAAGAGAACAAAAAATGAATAGGTTGATCAAACAGTACTAAGGAAGGTGACGGAATAACGGCTCATATTTTTTGAAAGAAAGGCTTAAACGTATTGAAAAGTAAAAACATTTATTATTCACCAAGTAGGGTAATAATAATAATCACTATATTGCTGACATTTCTTTAGCACAATTTTCAAAATATATCTGACATATCTCAGAGTATAATTAAGCAGCACAGAAATTATTTTAAATCCATAAGACATTTTTTTTTGGTGGTGAAAATAATTTGACCGAGGGAAGTTATTTCTTATGGAAGAAAGTTATTACAATTTTTTTCATAGGAAAGGTGGAGATTGACCTCACAAGGAGAAGTAATCATTAAAGAATGAAACATGGCATCACAAAAGCCTGGAAGTCAGAAGCAGATGTCCTCAGCCTACCACTGACTCTGTCTGGATGGCTTTGGAAAACTCATAAATTTCTTAGTTTGTTTTTTTATCTGTAAAGTAAAGCAGCAGTAGAGTGAAGAAAACCTTCCTTCACTTTGTAAAGGTTTATGAATTCGTGTAATTATGATTCAAAGTGTGAAATGTTTCTTGAAATAATATTAAGTTATATGCAGTTGGAAGTGGATTTTAGCTATTTAATATTTAGTGTTTAATGATAAACTATACAATAACATGACATTAACATAAACTCAACAACAACATTCTATCTATTTAGTTATGAAAATGATCAAAGAATTATTCCCTGTATCCCTGTAATTAAATATGGACGTGTTCTTGAGAAAAAGCATTTATTCAACAATATTTTTGGAGATATACTATTATCCTTTGGCCCTGGAATTTCAATAGCTATCATTTTTTAAGCAATTTGTTTCATAGTAGGAAGTATACTACACTTTCCATAATTTAATTTACTAGTATTTTCATAAACTAAAAATGTTCTATTATCTTTATTTCACAGGTAAAAAACTTATATAGGACTTTCTGTCATTGTTTTACTCAAATGCAGAAATTCCACCAACATCTCAATTTTAAAGAAATTATCCCTAAAAGGAAAAAGACCCTCCACCATCTCTTTATATGGACTTTTAATAAAAATATTCTAATGACAATATTAACTGCTTATAATGATCCATATAATTAAATTACAGTCTCATTTATGCCTTAAATTCCAACCCCATTTTATTCATTTTTATTTATTTATTTAGTTTTGCAACTTGACAATCATCTCAGATATAAGCACCCAACTAGTTCCAGCAAGTCTACTATAAATTCTATCATATAAAACACAACATATATTTACCTGGGAAGTAATACATCAGATTAGCAAGTTTCAATTATAATTCTCTTTTAATTGTTTATCATTGTTATAGAAGCCTGAAGACTAACCTCAAGAAAGAACTGAAATGTGGTTTTTAAGCACATTGTCAATATTAATGTTATTATGCTTATTTAATAATTGTATTTTCTTCTTTCCTTATAGATGTATGTGCCTGAAAACTGATATTGAACTATGACAATAAGCTTAGCCTTCAGGGGAGACACCTGATATGTTCTTTGGCTGGTGTGAAAGGGGAAACAGCACCCTGCTTTACCATGTTAACAGTACTCTTTCTTCCACTGTCACCTAATCCTCAGCACTAGAATGAGATGGACACAAAAGCTGTATTGAGGATGTAAGAGAAGTTGCTCTGCACTTCCACGGCCTTTCAGGTGTTTCTGCTCTAAAATTTTCTTGGAAGATGTATACAACCTCTTATGAAGCTGATGAGATATCTATAATATTAAAATCATATAGATGGATATTCTATGACATAGACATTATTTATACATATATTCTTTATCGCCACAATTAAAATGTTCATTGTCAGTTTTTATGACCTGCATGCCTGTTTAGGAATGAAAAAGAAGGATTTGTAAAATATTCACTAACTATAAGCCAGAAATCCCTTTTTATATACATAAAAAGAAAGGCAATGGACATTTTTTAAAAAGCAATGCAAGCAGGGGAACAACAGTTGAAAACAACTATTATTTTAGAACTTCGTAATAGAAAGTAGTTGAAGGATTTGCAGAATTTATGAGTGTCTTCTGCTTACACTATGACCTCATAATAGCACACAAAGCCATATTATGCAATGCCTTGCACTCAAAAATCTCATGTTTCCACATTTTGTGTTACAGAAGGAATTAATTGTGAATATGGTCTCTGTTGCCATTATACTAAAATATCGATTCTTTCTAAACATTTCAAATCCTCTCTACCCTCCAGGAAGTCTCACTATTCCCCTTTATACCAACTATTCCTTTGACCATTAAGCCTGCCTTTTATGTTTTTTCTCTGTTCTCACAGCCGTTCATATTTCTGTCTTTAGAAGTATCCCACAGATTGAATAATTTTTACTTCTCTTTTGTCCTAACTGGATGAAACTCCTTGTCAGGGACCATGTCTTTTTCATTTTGGGACATCAATATATAGCATAATTCCTGGCACACAGAAGAGCTCAATACATGTTTATTAAATGAAAGAAAAAAATATGAATGAAGAAATTTGGGTTCTGAGAATGTAAGTGACCCTGAAAATCACACCATTATTGAGTACCATAGCCAGGAAGAGAACCCAGTTTTTCATGGCTTATTTTATGATTTTTACAATAATTTTGACAATGATCCATTTGTTCATTCCTTCAAAATATTAAGCACCTACTATGTTCTAGGGCATATCTACCCACTGGGGATATAACAGTGAACAAAAGAGGGAAAATAATCCCTGCTCTCATGAGGATATTCCAGTGGGGGTGTGTGTGAAAGTTTGTCTTTTAAACATGCACTGTCCAACAGGATAGCCATTAGCCAACTGAGGCTTTCTAAATTTAAATTAATTAAAATAAAATAAAATAAAAATTCAGTTCCTTTCTCAAACTAACTTCATATCAAGTGTTCAGTAGCCACATGTGGCTAATAGATAACGTACATTGGACAATCAGATTTAAAGGACATTTTTATCATCACAGAAAGCTTTCTAATAAAAAAAACTAATTGTGACAAGTGCTACAGAGGGGAAAAATAATGCAAGGACCGAGGGCAGAACTGTGTGGATGTGATGTTGAAATTTTAGATAGGATAGCTCTAGACGGCCTCTCTGGGAAGGTGAATTTTGAGTAAAGACCTGAAAGAAGTGGAGGCATGGGGGTAGCCATACTATAAATGATATTCATCAGGGGAATGCAATTCCAGGTAAAGGGAAGAACAGGTACAAATCCCGGAGGTGAAAGCATGTCCCCATGGGGCTGGCATATCTTAGGAACAGCAGGTGGATCAGTGTAGCTGAGCAGAGTGAGCAAAAGGGAGAATGATGAGGTCAGGCAAGTAACGAAGGAGAGGTGACATTCAGAGTGAGATGGGAAGCTTTGGAAGCTTAGGGTAGGTCTACAGAGAGGAGGGACAAGATCAGACTTAGGTTCCAACAGAATTTCACTGGCAGCTATATTCAGAAACAGGGACACCAAATCATAGACTACAATAATAATGTGGACCACAAATAACTATACCTGGGACCAAGTAATGGCAGCAGAGGCAGTGAGAGGTGATCAAACATTGGATTTGTTTAGAAGGTAGAACCAAAAATGGGCTAAGTGGGATTAAGAAAAAAATAAATAAACAGAGAAATCAAGGATGGCTCCAATCTTTTTGGCCTCTTCAACAGGTTTGGGGAAGAATTTCAGGAGATCAATTTTAGATAGCTTAAGTGAGAATGCCTATGAGGCTTTTGAGTGGAACTGTTGAAGAGATGCTTCATACATAGGTCTAAAGTTCAGGAGAGACTGGGACTGGATCCATAAATTTGGGAGATTTGGGGGGCATCAATTTATAAATAATAGCTCAAGTCATGAGAGAGTGTGAGTCACCTACACATCAAGTCCATGTGGAAAAAGAAAAGATACAGGAGCTGACCTTTCCACGTTGAGAGTTTAAGGAAATACATACAAGAAATAAATACCGAGATGCCATTTGTGGCTAATGGTATCAAAAGAAAAAACACAAGTGTGGTCTTTTACAAGTAAAATTAAGAAATTTTAATAAAAGAGAACAATCACTACTATATTAAATGCTGCTGAAAGGTCCAGTGTAATGAGGACTGAGAAATGACCACTAAACTGATAACATGGAAGTCACGATTGATCTCGAAAACAGCAATTTCAGATGAGTGGTGAGGACAAGAATCTGATTAGAATGGGGGCAAAGAGATGGGGAAGAGAGAAACTAGAGATACTAAATACAGCAACATTTTAAAGAAGTTTTGCTTAAAGAGAAGGAAATAAATAGAGTATGGTTGACAGAAAATATGGGTCTAGAGAATGTTTTTAATTTGTTTTGTTTCATTTTTTCCCCAAGTTGGAAGATGAAATATCATGTTTATGTGCTATGGGAGTGATCTTCTTGTAAAGACACTATTGTTAATGAAGGCGGGAGAAGAAAGAATTTCATCTGTAGCAATGATCAGGTGAGAGATAAAAGGTGAAGCACATGAGTAAAGGGGTTGGCCTTAGTTGGGATGCGGACAGTACAGGTGAGAAGGTAAAGTATACAGGCTCAGATGTACACAGGTGGGAAAATGTGGTGTAAACATGTGACAGTCATTCTGATTACTTCAACTTTCTGAATGAAGTAAGAATCAAAGTTATCACTTGGGATAAAGAATGAAGGAGGAGGGGGAAGGGATAAATTAGGAGTTTGGGATTAACATATACACATTACAATATATAAAATAGATAACCAACAAGGAGCTACTGTATAGCACTGGGAACTATACTGAATATTTTGTACTAACCTATAAAGGAAAAGAATCTGAAAAAATAGACATATATGTATGTATAACTGAACTGCTTTGCTGGACACCTGAAACTAACACAACATTGTAAATCAACTATACTTCAATAAAAAGTTTAAAGGAAAAGAATAAAGGAGGAGATGATAGTGGACTTGAAGAATGAGAAGTCGGTGAGAAATAATCATCTCATGGAATGGGAGAGAGGCTGGGTTAGAGCAACAGAAAATAGAGTATGGTTACCAGGCAGCTTAAGGGCCTTCTCGAGATTACCGATCATCAATTAAGAGACAAGTACATCCTGCAACATGTTTTTCCTCAGTTACATTGAGCTGTGAAGATGCAGGCACTGAGCAGGTGAAGAGCCAGCTGGTTTCATCAAGGCATGCAGGAAAATGGGTAGGTAGGTAAACAAGTTGAGAATGTATGCAAATAAGTGATAATCATTGAATCTGCTACTTAGCTAAGTAAGGAGGGTAAAGATGGCATGAGGGGAGCACTGATAAGTGTGGCAGCATCAATACATAGATGGATAGTACCAGTGGGCTGAAGGATTACTAGAGTTGGGGTACTAGAGGAAATGGGCTGAGAGATAGAACCTAGTGTTGCAGAGTAAAATACAAGAAAATTGAGATTATGAAGGGTTTAAAAGTTACTGGTAATGACAAGTTTAAGGGTGTGAACATGGGAGTTAGGTTCTCACTGGAGAGGGACTGAATGATAATGGTGATCATGATGATGACGGTAACTATTACTTCAAGCACTATCTTTTCTATTACAACAAAGTGTCCAGGTTGGAATCCATAACGTCCTCCCATTTTGTAGAGAAAGTACTAAAGCTTTGAGGGATAGATAACACGCTTTAGGAGATATTAGAAACAGGACATTCCTAGGCCTATCTGACTTCAAAGTTATACTTTTCTCTCTGTTTTTTTTAGTGACATAGGAAGTTCATACTACCATGACTGGTCCTTTTCAATAATAGAAAGATATATTTCTATTGGCATGAGAACTAATTATGCCTTCACAAGTCTGACCATATTCTATTTCAAGAAAACATAGGCCAAATTCATGAACGTATGTTACAAGAATAAAAAAGTGATGTAATTAGAAATTTTAGTCAACTATAAATATAAAAATAACAATAAAGTAAGAAAATTTCAAACTAGGACAAATCTACTCTCCTTCCAATTTTGTATTCTTTTGACAGTGATGCCATAATGGATTTGATGGAATATATGGCTGATGCACATTACCCCAACCTGGAGAGCAGGAAAGAAAAGGATATGGTTCTTATATCACTAAAACTGAAAAGTGAACAGAAATATGAGCATGAAAGTCAGAGAGACCAAGGTATGTGTCCCATTTTCTTGAAAGATTAACATGCTATCTTATTCCCAGTAAATTCACAATTCAACAACCCCAATATGGGTGAATTGATAAGGAATATATGTTAAATACCTTTGTTTTCATTTATATCTAGATCTACCATTCATGCATTTATCTAAAGTTTGATTCTGTTAAAATTTTGGTCTAATTCATTTTTTTATTGGGATCATAAATTCTATTGGCTTATCATTGTCATATTATAAAATTTCCCTTTTTCAGGCTGTCTTGGGCCACATTTCCTTCTCTCGCACCGCAATTCCAATACTGTGGAATTTAGTTACAACTATTCACATAATCCATACCCTTCAGGACTTCATATTGTTTTATTATCTCCCTTTTTAGGCTTGGTATTTCCACCCTATAAAGACAAAATCTGATTTGTCTGTCTTGATAGAAGAGGTATTCTCTATTTCAAAAACAAATACAGGCTCACAAATATGTGTTTCTGATCCTTTTAGCTTCTCTGTTTTGAATTTTCTCTGGCCGCATTATGTTACCAAGTACGGTGCTCACTTTGTGTGCAGCCATTCACAGCAAAAGATGACGGCACACAACAACTTCTCTGCAATTGGGAAGGACTTGGCGCCTCACGCATCCCACATGTCCCTTGTTGTCTGTTTGTCCCAAACAACAAGGGACAAAGAAAAGTTTGTTCCAGACAACAAGGGACAAAGAAATTGAGAAACTTTAAAAAGTTTCTCAATCTCTAGATCCATGTCCACTCTGGAAGATGAGAGAAATCTGCAACATTGAGAAAGAACTCTGTTTCAAAAACAGTTTCTTTAGCCCAGAAGTCAGATTAGCAACTGTCTGTTATTTCTGCCACATGGATTTCACAACTGTCATTTCCACAGCACATACCATTGCATCTTTCCACCAATGTCATAACAGCTTACAACCAATGAGATAAAATCTCAAATACTTTTACCTTACTCTGATTTTTTTTTTCTCCTAATTAATAGGACTAAAAGGTTGCTCTAAATGTTTTTGGTCTCTACATGATTCTTCTTCATCAACATAAGTCATGGACCTGAACATTGTGTCACCTGGTAGATGTCTGGAAAAATTAAAAGAAACTCCAAATCACTAACACACACATAATGTTTCTCCTTTCATTATCTGGATTTCACTCATGTTCTTATTCACAGATCCTTTTTGCTCATCATCTGAAGAGAACAGATGAATCCAAAGTAGATCAAAGTTCTATTTCTTGGGTTTATTCCTATTCAGCTTTCAGGAAATGTACACTCATTACTGGGGTGCTGAGAAAATATATAGGTTGCTTCCATTTAGTCCTTCAGATGAATCTTTAATCCAATCACTGATTGCATGGGTGGTGAGGCCAAAGAAGAATGGCATGAATCAAAAACATGCTATGACCATCAAACATTCCTAGGGAGTGCAGAGCACATCCTAAGGAGAACAGTGTAAGGCTAGAGAGCACTGCTTCCAAAATCTATCAAAGCTCCCACAGAAGCTGCCCAAAGCTTTCCACTTAATGCCCCCCTAGTGACTAGAAAGATTCTAAGTGTAATTATTATTACTTTAATAGCTTGAGAAATTTATATTCCTCTAGTAAGAACTTCAGTAAAATTGAGGGTGATAATCAATATGCATCACTGTAATCATAAACATTAATGTAAATTAGCCTTGTGATTGTGCAGGCTTATTGCATTCTTAAAAACAACAGATAAAACAATTATAATAAAAATGTTGGGTAACTCCAAATCTTTTCATACAGCACAAGAAACAGTAACCCTATCAGAGAAAGTCTATAGGTACGGTCAATCCTCATTATCCTTGGGTTCCAAGGATACTCACCTGCGTACTCACTAAAATGTATTTGTAACCCCCAAATCAATGGTTGCAGTGTTTTCACTGTCATCCACAGAGATGTGCAGACTGGGGACAAACTGGAACCAGCAGCTACACATGTTCCCAGCTGAGGTCAAAGAAGGTGACACTCTGCCATCTTTTTCCAGCTCTCATACTATAAATAAGTGTCTCCCTATTTAGTGCCACATTTCCCACACTTGTGTACTTTTTATTAGTGATTTTGAAGTTTGAAATGGCCTTCAAGCATAGTGCTGAAGTGCTGGCTAGTGTTCTTAAGTGCAAGAAGACTGTGATGTGCCTTACAGAGAAAATATATATGTTATATATTTTTCTTTCAGGCATGAGTTATAATGCTGTTTGTCATGAGTTCCATGTTAATGAATCAACGATACACATTAAATAAGGTGTCTTTAAACAGAAACGCATATAAAACAAAGTTATGTATTGATCGATTGATGAAACTGTGACCAGCGGCTCGTAGGAACCTAACCCTGTATTTCTCTTAGGAGCGGGAGCTCAGTAATCAATACTTCAGTGTCCATGTCAATTTCATAGACCATAATTAACTAATTGGCATAATGAGAATCAATTGTATCTTAGCACATTCGGATTATGAATATGTTCTTAAAATAGAACAAAAGCAGGGAGAGTACTCAGAGTTGTGATCTTGGTATCCTAGATGCCCATCTTCTGATCTCTTCTGTCTGTATGGACACACAAAACATGTTGCCCAGGATCATTTCAGTGGACTTTTAGGCCATCAACCACACCTCTCTCCATCTTGCCCTCATGTATTAATCACATTCACCTCCTTTGCTACTAGAACTCTCTATAACTCTTCCCCTTTAGGGATTTCATTTATAGTATTTCTTCTGCTTTGAATACTTCCCTTCCTTTGATTAATGCTGTATCCTCACTCTCAAGTTCAGCTCAAGAAACATTTCCTGATCACAGCTTTGAGATGTTTCCTTTTTATATAGTTTCATGGCAACTACTATGTTTATTTACTCATGTGTATCATAACTGTTATTAGAGGAAGGTGAAAATATCTATTTCACATTCTGTAAGCATATCTGGTGTCTGATGGCTTGGTGTGGCTTTCCAGTGCCAAGCCACTACTTTGCACATGGTAGATGCTCAATGTACATCTGTAGGATAAATGAATGAATGAAATTATATAAGGTTTAGTCCCCAATTATGACACTGGATTACCTACACATCCCCACCTCTGATGATCACAAACAAATACTGTGCATAATTGGTATTTCTGCCACAGTTGGGGATCTCATCTTAGGGTCAGATCCATGAATCACACATCTGCATATGTAATTCTAACTGGCTGAGCAAATTCTTGCTCAAGGACAGCCATCTAGATTAATTGTTTAAAAATCTCTCTGGAATAGATCAATTACTCTGCCAAAGTCACTATTTTTGTAAGAAATAAAAAAGTATTCAAAGGGTATTTCCAATTTTCTAACATAATTTGTCAAACTTAAGTTACTCACAGCACATGAAAATATGAAATTTAATTTTTATAATGTCCTTTTAAAATAGTTAATTGAAAAAGAACTGTTGCATATTCCCAATCCTAATATATATATTGTTTGAGGGGGCAGAGAACGGCTCCTTCTTTTGAAGGAAACATTCATAGAAATAGTTTGCAAATTAACCAATGTAGTTCAGGAAAGTATTTCATGCTAGACCTCACTAGGACCTTTTAGAAATTTAACCCACATATGTCTATCATAGATCTTTTCTAGTTAGTTAAAGAAGAAAGCATTCAACAAGGACATGAAAAGTAACTCACAGAAATATAAGGGAGGATCAAAAAAAAAAAAACAAAAACAAAAAAGCAAGCTTGGATGCTGCCATGGCAAAATACAATAAACTGGGTGGCTTAAACAACAGGAATTTATTTCTCCCAGTTCTGGAGACTGGAAGTCCAAAGTCAAGGTGCCAGCCAACTTGATTCCTGATGAGAGCTCTCCTCCTGGCTTGCAGACCAGTTGCTGCCTTGCTGTGTCCTCAAATGGCCTTTCTTTGGTGTGTGGGCATGGAGAGAAAGAGATCTGTCTCTTCCTCTTCTTATAAGGCCACCAATCCTTCTGGAGTAGGACCTTATACTTATGACCTCATTTAACCCTAATGACCTCCTAAAAGCCCTATCTTCAAACAGTGATATTGACGGTTAGAATTTCAACTATGAATGTGCGGAGAAGACACAATTCAGCACAGCCTAAATCACACTATAAAATGGATTGCTCCTGAGTAGGCATACCAACTGCTGCCACCAATGACCACAGACCCTACAGCCTATACCACAAATCCCACTGACTCTCAACACTGACACTATTTTTGCGTTGCTTTTGGATCATGGACTATCTGCAACCATGTCATCTGAATGTGTTCTCTGGGGCATCTGTTTCTTCACATCAGTGGTTTCTGACTCAAACCTGGCCTTGCTACACTGGGTTAATGGGTCCTGGGTACTCTAGGTGAAAGGAATTCTATGAAAGTAAATTTCTGGCTTTTTACCTGGGGATGCAGGAAATCACGAAGTTGGGAATCCCCTATTTACAGGAAGGATTTTTAGAGATATATGATGGCTCCAAAGAATGATCTATGTCCATTTCACCACCTGAGTAGTAGGAGGCATAGGGGAGATGCCACAGCAAATATGAGTAAAGGCTATAGTATTCTTTTAGAACTGATTATTGACCTATTTATTTCTTGCTTCACCCTCTGTTTCCAAACCTTATTGGCACAGGTTGCTCTAGTCAGATTTACTATCTTGCGTGAACCTAATCTGCAGTTTCATTCTATAATGGTTAATATCAAGATCAACACAGGAACACAGGAACAACTACCACGAATCAAATACTAAAAATTCCTAAGCATGGAACCCAGTACTTTCTATACATTATAATCGTTTATTCATGACAACGACCCTGACCAGTGGATACCATATGTACATATACAAACATTTTTTTCGTTTGCAATTTTACAGATGGGGAAACTGAGGATCCAGGGTCAAATGCGTGGCCCAAACAACAAAGTGGCCAAGTCCACATTTCATATCTGTTATCTTGGAGCTCATTATTTTAATGGTAATGTTCTTCTGCCTTTCACGGGGCTATTAAACCATTAATAAACCCTCCGGAGATCCCAGGACTTTGCAGATCGAAGATCCACTAAAGGGGCCAACTCTTGTCAGGTACAGTTGAGTCCTCTGGTTGGCTACTAAATATTATATTTCATTAGACAATCTGGTATAAGCATTTTGACATATACCTAGATAGCCACTTAGCTATAGAGAAATTATCTAATTGTAAAGTTACTCATGAGTGATTAGTAAAAGCAACAAGTGGTTTTATTCTTGGGAAATCATATATTACTCTATGTTTTTTTTTTTTGCGGTACGCGGGCCTCTCACTGTTGTGGCCTCTCCCGTTGCGGAGCACAGGCTCCGGACGCGCAGGCTCAGCGGCCATAGCTCACAGGCCCAGCCACTCCGCGGCATGTGGGATCTTCCCAGACCGGGGCATGAACCCGTGTCCCCTGCATCGGCAGGTGGACTCTCAAACACTGAACCACCAGGGAAGCCCTATTACTCTATTTTTAAAAGAGTAGTGAGCAGTTATTGTTTTGTCTCTTCAAAAGCCTTCCTTCCTCTGGGAAGAGTGTCAGCCTTCCTTTAGGGAACTGCTCCTTTCCTACACCAAATACAGAGTTCCACTCAGCCTGCCAATGTTAGCTCCTCATTCATCCACTGCCTGCAGGGGCAGATGAAAGGAGGACAGACCCTAGCAGTCTTCCCTAGAATTTGTCTAAGTATAATCTAGGGAAGAGAGGCAATCTCTCTCACGTCAAATTTGAGACTGAAATATGAGATGGAGAAGCTGGTAATCATCTTCCTTGTGTCAGGGGGAGGATACCGAAGCAGATAGACAAGGCTACCCCACCAGTAGCAGCAGAGGGGAGAGAACAATGTGATGGACAGATGGAAATCACCTGTGCTAGTCGACCTGGAAGACTCTGGTACCAAAGTCCTTCCTCTGACCTGTATGCAGGAATGTTTTCTCTTTAGACCTTAGGGGGTTTGAATAGGGGTTCTGTCATTTGCAACCAAAACACATCTGCATAAAATATGTAATGAGAAAATAGTGTATTTTAGAGAAATTTTAAGCCAAAAATCAGGAAAGATATTCTTATTCTTGCCAGGCCATAAATTAGTAAGTAGGTTCTTTTTGTAAGTCCGTAAGTAAAATGTTCACTGTCTAAAGCACACATATCAAAAGGGATTTCAGGGCTTCCCTGGTGGCGCAGTGGTTGAGAGTCCACCTGCCGATGCAGGGGACACGGGTTCGTGCCCCGGTCTGGGAAGATCCCACATGCCGCGGAGCGGCTGGGCCCGTGAGCCATGGCCTCTGAGCCTCCGTGTCCGGAGCCTGTGCTCCGCAATGGGAGAGGCCACAACAGTGAGAGGCCCACGTACCGCAAAAAAAAAAAAAAAAGAAAAAAAAAAAAAAAAAGGGATTTCAGTAAAGTTTCTTAAATTTTCTCTGTTGAAAATAACCTTTAGTAATAATCCAATAGTATGTGGACTGGATTAGCAGCCTTCTGTAGCGAAAGTATTTCCTTGAATAGTCTCAAAGGCCTAAGCATACTTGGGATCTGCCCTTGATTCCTGCCTCCTCCATCCCTGCCTTGAGAGGGACAAAGAAAGTTCCATGGGCATTATTTGATCCCTATTTCTGTGCCTTGAAGTGCCTGCCTCTCACTTGTACTCCCATGAAAAATGGCAATGGGATTTCCACTTACAACTCCTTTTTCATTTGAGGTACTGAAGGCTTCCTCTTCTCTAACGGAGATCTGAAAAAGTAGCATATGTACAAACCTTCTCATGACATAATATAAGCTCAATGACTAAGGACATCCCATAGTCTGTTCTAGTCCTTACTTAAAATTTACATAATTTATACTGTAGTTACACAACAATCTAAGCCTTCATGTTTGTACTGATCAGTATAATCTAGGTTTTATTCCACATGAAAAAACTGCAGAAGCTTAATAAAAAGTTCTTTCTTACTCATTCAAAGTATAAAGTGGACCAAGGATCTTCCCCTTGTAGCCACATCATATGAAATAAGGTTGTGGGGAAAAAGGAAAAGGAAGATTCACGCCAGCTGGTACTGCCTTGTCCAGGTGTCCAGGGATGACAAACATCCTTCCACTCACATTTCATTGGTCAGAACTAGTCACTTGGGGACTTCCTTGGTGGTCCAGTGGTAAGGAATCTGCCTTCCAATGCAGGGGACGTGGGTTCTATCCCTGGTCAGGGAACTAAGATCCTACCTGCCACGGGGCAACTAAGCCCACGTGCCTCAACTAGAGAGCCCACGTGCCACAAATTACAGAGCCCATGCACTCTGGAAACTGCGTGTCACAACTACAGAGCCCACGCTCCACAACTAGAGAGAAAACCTGCAGGCCACAACTAGAGAGAAGCCTGTGTGCCATAATGAAGAGCCCTTCCGCCACAAGGAAAGATCCCGCATGCCACAGTGAAGATCCTGCATGCCGCAACTAAGACCCAATGCAGCCAAAAATAAAATAAAATAAATAAATAAAAGGGAAGCTGGGAAATATTCAAGAGCACATGGAAATTTGGTGAGCAAAATGGTTTCTGCCACACTGGACCATATTTCCTAGGAAAACCTTAGCAATATCTACATTCATGGATGGAAAAAATAACCCACCATGGTGTAGGTATAAGAAGAACACAGCCTGCTTGCACAGGGCTGTCCAAGTGTACCTGGTACTTTGGGTACCCTGGGTTTTGTCAAGCTAAGCTGAAAGTCCTAGGTATCTTAGTTGCAAGGTTAGAATGAACTTCTTTTCTATCTTAATTGCTGCTAAGATACAGCACTATATGACTTATTTTCATAGTCTCCTTCATTCTGCAAACATATTTAGAGCACAGAGCAAAATAATATAGTGAGCTTATTTAGGCTTTAAAAAGAATAGAGGGGCTTCCCTGGTGGCGCAGTGGTTGAGAGTCCGCCTGCCGATGCAAGGGACGCGGGTTCGTGGCCCGGTCCGGGAAGATCCCACATGCCGCAGAGCGGCTGGCCCCGAGCCATGCCCGTGGAGTCTGCGCGTCCGGAGCCTGTGCTCCGCAATGGGAGAGGCCACAACAGTGAGAGGCCCGCGTACCAAAAAAAAAAAAAAAAAAAAAAAAAAGGAATAGAAAAATACACATTATATACTATGGCCACCAACCTCCTATGCCTAAAACCTTTTGCTTGTTGGCATCCAGTAAAATAAGCTCAGTGGTCTGATGCTTGGTCCCTTGGGTATAGTAGTCCATCATAAAACCATCACCCTTCCTTTAGCACAATTGGCAGTTACTGCTCACATAAAACAGAAGAGTGGGGCTTCCCTGGTGGCACAGTGGTTGAGAATCTGCCTGCCAGTGCAGGGGACACGGGTTCGAGCCCTGGTCTGGGAAGATCCCACATGCCGCAGAGCAACTAGGCCTGTGAGCCACAACTACTGAGCCTGCGCGTCTGGAGCTTGTGCTCCGCAACAAGAGAGGCCACGACAGTGAGAGGCCCATGCACCGTGATGAAGAGTGGCCCCCGCTTGCCACAACTAGAGAAAGCCCTTGCACAGAAACAAAGACCCAACAAGCCAAAAATAAAAATTTAAAAATTTAAAAAATTAAAAAACAGAAGAGTAAGTTGCCATGGAGACAAAGCCAACTCTCCGCTTTAGAATGGCTGTTTCTTCCAAGTCATAACAGATATTACCAGAAAAATAACATGAGGTACTCACAGAGACTGGCAGCACCAAATCTGTGTTCTGTCGTTGAGTAGCTAACCATGTTCACATTATCTTTTGATATAGTAACAAAGACACACATTGCACTAAAAGATAATCCAACATAATCACTGTTTACAAAATAAATCCTTATATCTGTCTAAACAATGTGGAAACTTTAAATCGTAATATGTTTTCTACCTCTAATTAGTGCTTTATTAATGGGGTAACCACTCTCCTTGACCTATTTGCTGAAATTCGTTAGAGCTTCAGGAGACCATATGGATGGCCAGATGGGGTACTATAATTTAATGCCATTATTCTAAGGATGAAGTAAAGGGTAAACATAATTTGCATTCTTTTCCATCCTTCCTGCATGCCTTTTATTAGTTTCATTTTTAATTCAGACATAAGAAGGGAAGATAATACCTTGCTACCAAGGCCCAAATGCCAACTAATTATTACAAGAGACTCCGGCCCCGACATCACAGGCCAAGCCTCTGAACATACTCCGTCTTACCCAGTGACCCCACCATGGTGATTAATAGGTTGAGTGCTAAGCCCTAATGAGTGTCAGATCTTAGATGTTCTCTAGGCTAATGTAATTAGCACTATGTTGAACACAATGTTTCAGTTACTTGGTAGAGAGACTCATTATACTTCATAGTAAACTATATGCCTTTTTGCTTTACATCTTTGAATTTATTTCATAATCATCAGCCTAAAAGGCCTCTATAAGTAGAGATTTTTCAAATATTAGACAAAAATTTAAATACAATATTTTTAAATCAAATATTGATTTGCTCTTACAACAGTTCAGAGATACTTGTTGAAATGTAAGTTTCTGGACTCTACCAACAGAAATTCGGATAAAAAAGGGTTTGGGATAAGACCCAGAACTATGCATTTTTAATAACAGACCGATGGTTCAGAAGCAAAAAATCTGTGGACCATACTTGGAAAAGCACTGCCACTTTAGTAACAGGACCAAGGTCTGTATCTTAGATTAATTGAGTCTATCAGACTTTTTGTTTTAAATAGTTACTATGTAACTATAACAGTAACTATAATAGTAAATATAGTTACTAAGCCTCCTTTTAGAGCCAGCCTGGGAGTGGAAGAATGTCATATGATCATGGTACGTCTATAAATACAACCTGTTTGCATCGGATGGGGAATGATTGTTGGGGTATCAAGCTATCTGAGACTTGCTCTATGTTATTTTATTTCTTCCTCTAGAAACCCTGAATTTCCCAGGAAGCCTGCCCCTGCCTCTCGGTAGGGCAGTATAAGAGTTCTGACCAATGGAAGGTGTACAGAAATATCGTTTAACCCTTCCAGGCCTGGCCCTAAAATATCCCAGATGATGTTCCATGATATCTGTGTTCATTCTCTGTCCAGTTGGATGGAGCACATTTAGGGAAGACTACAAAGCCTTAGGTGATGGCACAGCCATTAGATAAAACATTATTTGAGCAAGAAAAAAGCTTGAATTCCCTTAAGACCCTGGGACTTTGAGGTTGTTTGATTAAAACTAATAAAGTCAACTGAGACTTGACTTAATTAAAAAATTACATAAATTTTTGTGTTGCTTATAAGTTAGTCAATGATCAGCTCAACTGAAAATTATTAATATATGGAACCCAAAATCCAAATTCAAGAGACTTACACAAATTCACTAGAGGAATCTGTCTCAGTTATATTTAAGAAGGGGGGAAAATGACATATTTTAACATTAGCACATTTTGGAGCTCAGGACTTTCTGCCTTGCTTTAGCAAAACATTATTAAGGAACAGCTGACCCATGGAATAGAGGGGTAAGACCAGCATATAGTATCTACTGTTTCTACAGTCATCAGAGATAACACAGGTACAACCTTTAAAGCAACTGTCCAGTGGAGAATCTCAGAAAGTGTTTTAAAAGCAAAGGTTTTCATTGACATATCCAAAGAGCACTTTAAAGTTACCGTTTGGTACTGGAGCAGAAATGCATCAATTTAACCTAACCAAAAAGGTAATGGAGACATACAGTGGATTAATGTAAAATCACTGACATACAGAAAGTAGAAAATACCCCCCCACACACACACACACACATGTGCAGGATTATTTGGAGATCTAATTTTTACCTTGGTAGTACAATAAAAAGACAATACCCTAAAGAATAATTATTATGTCACTAAACAAATGACCTTGGTGGGGCAGTACCTAAATCAGGTTTGTGGAAGGCCTTGCACAGACCTGGCTCTGTCACTTACTTTATGGAGGTAAGATAAAGGCAAAAGAGCAGAGTGATTACATGTGTGGGGTCTCAATTTCTATCTGCCACTAATGAGCTGCTTGACCTGGGAAAAGTACTTTATCTTTCTATCTCCTCGGCTATAGAATGGAAAGAAGTAATTCTTATTTCACAGAAGGTTAAAAGAATCAGGTCATATGACACATAGCAAGCATTTAGAGAGGACTTAGCTGAAAGTAAATATGAACATGTGTTAGATATTATTCCTAACGGTATATCCCCATCACTATGAACCATATTATCCTCACCTATAAAGTAAGACATTGAAAGATGATTTGTATAATTTCTTTAAGTGCTTATATTCTGAGTGTATATCTGTATCTTAAAGTCAAATATCCAGTTGAAAATGAAAACCCTAAAATCTAAATATTTTAAGTAATGACTAAAAAAAATCTGTAGACAGTCTTGTCTGCTGTTAGGATTGATTTCAAGCAGATAGGTGACATAGCAATGAACTAATAATTCCAAAAATTTTTAACAGTCAGAAGTCATATGGTACTTATTTATTCATTATCCCTTATGAATCATACCCTCATTTCAACATGGAATGTAATAAGATAATCGTCAGGCAACCATTTAAATTAAAAAATGTCATATTTAATAAGTACTACAGAGATAAGGAATTATTTTATTCACACGAACTTGAATGGATCCAGAATGTACATGATAACACTCTATTTTGCAACTTAAAGTGAATTACTTTCTAGGCTTATAGATTGTCAGCAACTTGAGTTTCTTTTTCATTCAGAAAAAAGCAACTGTAGCAATATTAGGAAATGATAATACCATTATAGTATAGACTCTATTCCAAATTAAATGGAAAGGTGCCACCCTTGAAAATTCCATAATTTAGTAAATCTTAGTTTGTGCAAAGACATCCTCATTCAAATAAATACTCTAGTAAGACTCAGAATGAAGTGAATAGTTTAAGATGTTGAATTACTAAAATCACTAAAACTTCAGTCCTAATTATACTTCTGGTTGGTTTTAAGTGAGGATAATATGAAAACAGGGCTTTAATGTACCAAGGCACTACATGTAAAATACTGTGGCATGGAGCAATTGCTTTCTTAAACCAGAATTATATTTAGTCCAAAGAACCTTACCTCCTGCGTACATAACAGCTAGCATAGTGGATGATATCCATGCTATTTCACTGTAGGTAGTGTTGAATATTAGCTGAATTTCTTTGAAGAAAACTGTGACAGCTTTGGGAAATGCATATGAAAATCCAATGGAGATAAAAGCTGCTCCAACCACTACCCAGCCCCATCCTCCATCAGGAGGTGGATGCAGCGGTGGGGAGCCTGCTGGGGGTGGCATTTCCACTCCTCTATTCGGAATTCAAGTAACCTGCATTAAAAAAATGAAATAACAGTTTAAGCCATATTTCCATTTTCATAAATCACTCTTGGTAGTTATCAAAATAATATTATTATAATATTTTTATTCTATTAACTACAACTATGTAATTTTTTCATAAATATTTTTTAATACTCTGGTACTCAGAAACTTATCAGAAAATTAACCAAAAAATTGGAGTGAGGTATATAACTTTGTTATGGGTTAAAAATTGAAAGCATTTTGTTTATGGAAACAACAGTTACTCAAAGAGAAGTTAAGAATTCAGATTATACTAAAGTACCAACCAAAAATAAAAGCTATCTCCATCTGACTTCTAAGATAAATGGAGCTGTCATCACTTAGAATAATTTCTTAATCCAAAACATTTAAGATTTTCTATACAAAGATTAAAAGGACGTTATATTACATCTGATGAATTTCACAGAATTAAATAGTAAGCATATTTTAGAATTTTTCCACTTTAAAAAAATTATTTATTTATTTATTTTTGGCTGCGTTGGGTCTTCGTTGCTGCGCGCAGGCTTTCTCTAGTTGTGGTGGGTGGGGGCTACTCTTCGTTGCGGTGCGCAGGCTTCTCATTGCGGTGGCTTCTCTTGCTGTGGAGTGTGGGCTCTAGGGGCACGGGCTTCAGTAGTTGTGGCACGTGGGCTCAGTAGTTGTGGCTCGTGGGCTCTAGAGCTCAGGCTCGGTAGTTGTGCTGCACGGGCTTAGTTGCTCCGCGGCATGTGGGATCTTCCTGGACCAGGGCTCAAATCCATGTCCCCTGTATTGGCAGGAGGATTCTTTACCACTGAGCCATGAGGGAAGTCCTCCACTTTTAATAATTGACAATACTTAAAGACATTTTAGCATAGATCTATTTTCTAAAATTATAGGATTAGAAATTGTGTGATTCTAATGAATTAATTTTAATGCACTTCCAAAACTGGTGATACCTATCATTTTATGAATGATACATTTTATGAATTCTTCATAGCAATGATATGCTCCCAATCAAATGGATGGTATGTTATTTTTATTCAAAGAAAGGGACTTTCTTTTTGGATATGCCTAGGAACACTTAACTGCTAGTTTTATGGTATAGAGCACCCACTCTCTTGTGGAAGAAATGATCACATATAGCTTAATACAACTGAAATCAAATTTAAAAAATCTTGGTTCCTTAACATCAATGTTTCTTTGTAGAGCGATGCTGCTTGCTTGGCCTTTAGCTGTAATCATCAATATTTCTCAGCACCTTCCTTTTACTACTCTCATTCCATTTGTGAATATTTTTCAATTGGAATGTAGAGGAAAAAGGAAACACTTGTCTGTTGGTAAGACAATATAGAAAATAAGCAAATAAAAGCTAAATTTGCCACTAATTCAGGAAACCTACCAAAAAAACTAAACAGGTATCTATGAACAGACACAGAGGTTTAATTTTTGTTTGATGTCAAACTGTATCTAAGATATTTTTGGTGATCTTCTATATGCACCTTCCAGATTTTGAGTGAAAACATTCTTTAAAGTTTTCTAATTTGTCCATAGTTCTACCCAAGGACTTTGCCTTCAGAAACTCATATAGGCAAAATGATAAAAATGAAACTTAAAATAGGTAGAGCACGGTTTCCCTAGAATAAATACTATGATGATGAGTATTAGAATGGAAGTAACAATATGGACAACTATCACCTTCACTCTTTTTCTGAATGTTAATTTTGGCAAATATACTTAAGCCTTTTTAACATAATATTTTACAGTATTTCATAGGTGGAGGGAAATCGATATAATCTGCAAATAACAGATAATAGGGCTGAAGATTAAAATGCTTATTTTACATTATGTGAGTCAGGCATATCTGCAAGGAAGTTCTCAGACATTGAAATTTAATCACATTTTTTTCTTGAGTTTTTTCAGCTCTATTGAGGTATAATTGACAAATAAAAGTGTAATATATTTAATGTGTAACATGATTTGATATACATGTACATTTTTAAAGGATTCCCACAATCAAGTTAATCAATACATCTATCACCCCATATATTTACTTTTTTTGGTATGAACACTTTATATTCTACTTTCTTAGCAAATCTCAATTATACAGCACAATATTATCAACTATAGTTACCATATTACACATTAGATCCTGAGAACTTATACATCTTATAACTGAAAGTTTGTACACTTTTACCATCCCCTCTCCATCTCTACAGTGTTATTATGTAGAATTTGTCTTTCTCTGTCTAGCTTATTTCACTTAGCATAATGCTCTCCAGTTTCATCCATGTTGTCCCAAATGGCAGGATTTCATCATTTTTTAAAGCTGAATAATATTTCACTGTGTGTGTGTGTGTGTATGTGTGTGTGTGTATACATTTCTTTATCCATTCAGCTGGCAATGGACACTTAGTTTGTTTCCATATCTTGGCTACTGTGAGTAATGCTTCAGTGAACAGGCGAATACAGATATCTCTTCGAGATAATGATTCCCTTTCCTTTGTATATGTACCCAGAAGTAGAACTGCTCAATCATATGGTAGTTCTATTTTTAATTTTTTTTCTTTTTTCTATTTAACAAATTTAATCAGTTATACATATACATATGTTCCCATATCGCCTCCCTTTTGCGTCTCCCTCCCGCCCTCCCTATCCCACCCCTCCAGGAGGTCACAAAGCACCGAGCTGATCTCCCTGTGCTATGCGGCTGATTCCCACTAGCTATCTACCTTACATTTGGTAGTGTATATATGTCCATGCCACTCTTTCGCTTTGTCACAGCTTACCGTTCCCCCTCCCCATATCCTCAAGTCCATTCTCTGGTAGATCTGTGTCTTTATTCCTATCATACCCCTATGTTCTTCATGACTTTTTTTTTCTTAAATTCCATATATATGTGTCAGCATACAGTATCTGTCTTTCTCTTTCTGACTTACTTCACTCTGTATGACAGACTCTAGGTCCATCCACCTCATTACAAATAGCTCAATTTCATTTCTTTTTATGGCTGAGTAATATTCCATTGTATATATGTGCCACATGTTCTTTATCCATTCATTCAATGATGGACACTTAGGTTGCTTCCATCTCTGGGCTATTGTAAATAGGGCTGCTATGAACATTTTGGTACATGACTCTTTTTGAATTATGGTTTTCTCAGGGTATATGCCCAGTAGTGGGATTGCTGGGTCATATGGTAGTTCTATTTGTAGTTTTTTAAGGAACCTCCATACCGTTCTCCATAGTGGCTGTACCAATGCACATTCCCACCAGCAGTGCAAGAGTGTTCCCTTTTTTCCACACCCTCTCCAGCATTTATTGTTTCTAGATTTTTTGATGATGGCCATTCTGACTGGTGTGAGATGATATCTCATTGTAGTTTTGATTTGCATTTCTCTAATGATTAATGTGATGTTGAGCATCCTTTCATGTGTTTGTTGGCAGTCTGTATATCTTCTGTGGAGAAATGTCTATTTAGGTCTTCTGCCCATTTTTGGATTGGGTTGTTTGTTTTTTTGCTATTGAGCTGCATGAGCTGCTTAAAAATTTTGGAGATTAATCCTTTGTCAGTTGCTTCATTTGTAAATATTTTCTCCCATTCTGAGGGTTGTCTTTTGGTCTTGTTTATGGTTTCCTTTGCTGTGCAAAAGCTTTTAAGTTTCATTAGGTCCCATGTGTTTATTTTTGTCTTTATTTCCATTTCTCTAGGAGGTGGGTCAAAAAGGATCTTGCTGTGATTTATGTCATAGAGTGTTCTGCCTATGATTTCCTCTAAGAGTTTGATAGTGTCTGGCCTTACATTTAGGTCTTTAATCCATTTTGAGCTTATTTTTGTGTATGGTGTTAGGGAGTGATCTAATCTCATACTTTTACATGTCCCTGTCCAGTTTTCCCAGCACCACTTATTGAAGAGGCTGTCCTTTCTCCACTGTACATTCCTGCCTCCTTTATCAAAGATAAGTTGGCCATATGTGCGTGGGTTTATCTCTGGGCTTTCTATCCTGATCCACTGATCTATCTTTCTGTTTTTACGCCAGTACCACACTGTCTTAATTACTGTAGCTTTGTAGTATAGTCTGAAGTCAGGCAGCCTGATTCCTCCAGCTCCGTTTTTCGTTCTCAAGATTGCTTTGGCTATTCGGGGTCTTTTGTTTTTCCAAACAAATTTTGAAATTTTTTGTTCTACTTCTGTGAAAAATGCCAGTGGTAGTTTGATAGGGACTGCATTGAATCTGTAGATTGCTTTGGGTAGTAGAGTCATTTTCACAATGTTGATTCTTCCAATCCAAGAACATGGTACATCTCTCCATCTCTTTGTATCATCTTTAATTTCTTTCATCAGTGTCTTATAATTTTCTGCATACAGGTCTTTTGTCTCCTTAGGTAGGTTTATTCCTAGATATTTTATTCTTTTTGTTGCAGTGGTAAATGGGAGTGTTTCCTTGATTTCACTTTCAGATTTTTCATCATTAGTATATAGGAATGCCAGAGATTTCTGTGCATTAATTTTGTATCATGCTACTTTACCAAATTCATTGATTAGCTCTAGTAGTTTTCTGGTAGCATCTTTAGGATTCTCTATGTATACTATCATGTCATCTGCAGACAGTGACAGCTTTACTTCTTCTTTTCCGATTTGGATTCCTTTTATTTCCTTTTCTTCTCTGATTGCTGTGGCTAAAACTTCCAAAACTATGTTGAATAAGAGTGGTGAGAGTGGGCAACCTTGTCTTGTTCCTGATCTTAGTGGAAATGGTTTCAGTTTTTCACCATTGAGGATGATGCTGGCTGTGGGTTTGTCATATATGGCCTTTATTATGTTGAGGAAAGTTCCCTCTATGCCTACTTTCTGCAGGGTTTTTATCATAAATGGGTGTTGAATTTTGTCAAAAGCTTTCTCTGCATCTATTGAGATGATCATATGGTTTTTCTCCTTCAATTTGTTGATATGGTGTATCACGTTGATTGATTTGCGTATATTGAAGAATCCTTGCATTCCTGGAATAAACCCCACTTGATCATGGTGTATGATCCCTTTAATGTGCTGTTGGATTCTGTTTGCTAGTATTTTGTTGAGGATTTTTGCATCTATGTTCATCAGTGATATTGGCCTGTAGTTTTCTTTCTTTGTGACATCCTTGTCTGGTTTTGGTGTCAAGGTGATGGTGGCCTCGTAGAATGAGTTTGGGAGTGCTCCTCCCTCTGCTATATTTTGGAAGAGTTTGAGAAGGATAGGTGTTAGCTCTTCTCTAAATGCTTGATAGAATTCGCCTGTGAAGCCATCTGGTCCTGGGCTTTTGTTTGATGGAAGATTTTTAATCACAGTTTCAATTTCAGTGCTTGTGATTGGTCTGTTCATATTTTCTATTTCTTCCTGGTTCAGTCTTGGTAGGTTGTGCATTTCTAAGAATTTGTCCATTTCTTCCACGTTGTCCATTTTATTGGCATAGAGTTGCTTGGAATAATCTCTCATGATCTTTTGTATTTCTGCAGTGTCAGTTGTTACTTCTCCTTTTTCATTTCTAATTCCATTGATTTGAGTCTGCTCCCTTTTTTTCTTGATGAGTCTGGCTAATGGTTTATCAATTTTGTTTATCTTCTCAGAGAACCAACTTTTAGTTTTATGGATCTTTGCTATCGTTTCCTTCATTTCTTTTTCATTTATTTCTGATCTGATTTTTATGATTTCTTTTCTTCTGCTAACTTTGGGATGTTTTTGTTCTTCTTTCTCTAATTGCTTTAGGTGCAAGGTTAGGTTGTTTATTCGAGATGTTTCCTGTTTCTTAAGGTGGGATTGTATTGCTATAAACTTCCCTCTTAGAACTGCTTTTTCTGCATCCCATAGGTTTTGGGTCGTCGTTTCTCCATTGTCATTTGTTTCTAGGTACTTTTTAATTTCCTTTTTGATTTCTCCAGTGATCACTTTGTTATTAAGTAGTGTATTGTTTAGCCTCCATGTGTTTGTATTTTTTACAGCTCTTTTCCTGTAATTGATATCTAGTCTCATAGCATTGTGGTCGGAAAAGATACTTGATACAATTTCAATTTTCTTAAATTTACCAAGGCTTGATTTGTGACCCAAGATATGATCTATCCTGGAGAATGTTCCATGAGAACTTGAGAAAAATGTGTATTCTGTTGTTTTTGGATGGAATATCCTATAAATATCCACTAAGTCCATCTTGTTTAATGTATCATTTAAAGCTTGTGTTTCCTTATTTATTTTCATTTTGGATGATCTGTCCATTGGTGAAAGTGGGGTGTTAAAGTCCCCTACTATGATTGTGTTACTGTCGATTTCTCCTTTTATGGCTGTTAGTATTTGCCTTATGTATTGAGGTGCTCCTATGTTGGGTGCATAAATATTTACAATTGTTATATCTTCTTCTTGGATCAATCCCTTGATCATTATGTAGTGTCCTTCTTTGTCTCTTCTAATAGTCTTTATTTAAAAGTGTATTTTGTCTGATATGAGAATTGCTACTCCAGCTTTCTTTTGGTTTCCATTTGCATGGAATATCTTTTTCCATCCCCTTACTTTCAGTCTGCATGTGTCTCTAGGTCTGAAGTGGGTCTCTTGTAGACAGCATATATATGGGTCTTGTTTTTGTATCCAGTCAGCCAATCTGTGTCTTTTGGTGGGAGCATTTAGTCCATTTACATTTAAGGTAATTATCGATATGTATGTTCCTATTCCCATTTCCTTAATTGTTTTGGGTTCGTTATTGTAGGTATTTTCCTTCTGTTGTTTTTCTTGCCTAGAGAAGTTCCTTTAGCATTTGTTGTAAAGCTGGTTTGGTGGTGCTGAACTCTCTCAGCTTTTGCTTATCTGTAAATGTTTTAATTTCTCCATCAAATCTGAATGAGATCCTTGCTGGGTAGAGTAATCTTGGTTGCAGGTTTTTCTCCTTCATCACTTTAATTATGTCCTGCCACTCCCTTCTGGCTTGTAGAGTTTCTACTGAGAGATCAGCTGTTATCCTGATGGAGATTCCCTTGTGTGTTATTTGTTGTTTTTGCCTTGCTGCTTTTAATATGATTTCTTTGTGTTTAATTTTTGACAGTTTGATTAGTATGTGTCTTGGTGTATTTCTCCTTGGATTTATTCTGTATGGGACTCTCTGTGCCTCCTGGACTTGATTAACTATTTCCTTTCCCATATTAGGGAAGTTTTCTACTATAATCTCTTCAAATATTTTCTCAGTCCCTTTCTTTTTCTCTTCTTCTTCTGGCACCCCTATAATTCGAATGTTGGTGTGTTTAATGTTGTCCCAGAGGTCTCTGAGACTGTCCTCTGTTCTTTTCATTCTTTTTTCTTTATTTTGCTCTGGAGCAGTTACTTCCACTATTTTATCTTCCACTTCACTTATCCGTTCTTCTGCCTCAGTTATTCTGCTATTGATCCCATCTAGAGTATTTTTCATTTCATTTATTGTGTTTTTAATTGATGCTTGATTCATCTTTAGTTCTTCTAGGTCCTTGTTAACTGTTTCTTGCATTTTGTCTATTCTATTTCCAAGATTTTGGATCTTAGAAATAGAATCTTGGATCATCTTTACTATCATTATTCTGAATTCTTTTTCAGGTAGACTGCCTATTACCTCTTCATTTGTTAGGTCTGATGGGTTTTTATCTTGCTCCTTCTCCTGCTGTTTTTCTGTCTTCTCATTTTGCTTATATTACTGTGTTTGGGGTCTCCTTTTTGCAGGCTGCAGGTTTGTAGTTCCCGTTGTTTTTGGTGTCTGTCCCCAGTGGCTAAGGTTGGTTTAGTGGGTTGTGTAGGCTTCCTGGTGGAGGGGACTAGTGCCTGTGTTCTGGTGGATGAGGCTGGATCTTGTCTTTCTGGTGGGCAGGTCCACGTCTGGTGGTGTGTTTTGGGGTGTCTGCGGACTTTTTATGATTTTAGGCAGCCTCTCTGCTAATGGGTGGCATTGTGTTCCTGTCTTGCTAGTTGTTTGGCATAGGGTGTCCAGCACTGTAGCTTCCTGGTCGTTGAGTGAAGCTGGGTGCTGGTGTTGAGATGGAGATGTCTGGAAGATTTTCGCCGTTTGATATTATGTGGAGCTGGGAGGTCTCTTGTGGACCAGTATCCTGAAGTTGGCTCTCCCACCTCAGAGGCACAGCACTGACTCCTGGCTCCTCAATTTGGGATGATTTGTTGTCTATTCATGTATTCCACAGATGCAGGGTACCTCTAGTTGATTGTGGAGCTTTAATCCGCTGCTTCTGAGGCTGCTGGGAGAGATTTCCCTTCCTCTTCTTTGTTCTCACAGCTCCACGGTCTCAGCTTTGGATTTGGCCCCACCTCTGCGTGTAGGTCGCCGGAGGGCGTCTGCTCTTCGCTCAGACAGGACAGGGTTAAAGGAGCAGCCGCTTCGGGGACTCTGGCTCACTCAGGCCGGGCGGGGGAGGGAGGGGCACGGAGTGCGGGGCGAGCCTGCAGCGGCAGAGGCCGGCGTGACGTTGTACCAGCCCGAGGCGTGGTGTGCGTTCTCCCAGGGAAGCCGTCTCTGGATCCCGGGACCCCGGCAGTGATGGGCTTCACAGGCTCCCGGAAGGGCGGCGTGGACAGTGACCTGCGCTCGTACACAGGCCTCTTGGCGGCGGCGGCAGCAGCAGCCCCAGCATCCTGCGCCCGTCTGTGGAGCTCCTTTAAGCAGCGCTCTTAATCCCCTCTCCTCGCGCACCAGGAAACCAAGAGGGAAGAAAAAGCCTCTTGCCTCTTCGGCAGCTCCAGAGTTTTCCCGGACTCCCTCCCGGCTAGCTGTGGCGCATTAGCCTCATTCAGGCTGAGTTCTCGCCGCCAGCCCCAGTCCTCTCCCTGCGCTCTGACCGAAGCCCGAGCCTCAGCTTCCAGCGCCGCCCGCCCCGGCAGGCGAGCAGACAAGCCTCTCGGGGTGGTGAGTGCCGGTCGGTACCGATCCTCTGTGCGGGAATCTCTCAGCTTTGCCCTACCCAGGTACGTGGGGAGTTTCTTGCCTTTTGGGAGGTCTGGGGTCTTCTGCCAGCGTTCAGTAGGTGTTCTGTAGGAGTTGTTCCACGTGTAGCTGTATTTCTGGTGTATCTATGGGGAGGAAGGTGATCTCCGCGTCTTACTCTTCCGCCATCTTCCCCGGAAGTCCTATTTTTAATTTTTTGAAGAACCTCCAAACTTTTTTCCATAGAGGCTGAAACAGTTTACACTCCCACCAACAGCATAAAAGGCTTCTGTTTTCTCTACATTCTTGCCAGTATTTGCTATTGCTTGTCTTTTTGATAATAGCAATTGTAACAGGTATGAGGTAATATCTCATTTTGGTTTTGAGTTTCATTTCCCTAATGATTAGTGACATTCATGTACCTGTTGGCCTTTTATATATCTCGTTTAGAAAAATATTCAGGTCCTTTGCACATTTTAAAATTGGGTTATTTGTGTTTTTTGATATTGAGTTGTATGAGTTCCTTATATATTTTAGATATTAACCTCTTATTGGATATGTGGTTTACGTGTATGTTTTCCCATTTCATAGGCTGCCTTTTCATTTTGTGGACAATTTGCTGTGCAGAAAGTTTTTCGTTTAGCTTTCGTTTAGTAGTCTCACTTGTTTATTTTTGCATTTGTTGCCTTTGCTTTTTGATGTTAAATCCAAAAAAATGATCACCGAGGCCAATGTCAAGGAGCTTACCCCCTATATTTTCTTCTAGGAATTTTATGGTTTCAGGTCATGTTCAAGTCTTTAATCCATTTTGAGTTGATTTTTGTGTATAGTGTAAGATGGGGGTTCAGTTTCATTCTTTTGCATGTGGATATCTAATTTTCCCAGCATCATTTATTTAAGACACTATCTTTTCCCCATTGTATATTCTTGGCACCTTTGTCAAAAATTAATTGACAAAATACATGGATTTATTTCTTGGCTCTCTATTCTGTTTCACTGATCTATGTGTCTGTTTTTATGACGATACCACACTGATTTTATTAGTTTGGTAATAGAGTTAGAAATCAGGGAGTGTGATACCTCCAGCTTTGCTGTTCTTTCTCAAGATTGCTTGGCTATTTGGGGCCTTTTGTGGTTCCATACGAACTTTAGGATTGATCGTTCTATTTCTGCAAAAAATTTCATTGGCATTTTGATAAGGATTGCATTGAATCTGTAGATTGCTTTGGGTAGTATGAACATTTTAACAATATTAATTCTTCCAATCAATGAGCACGGAATATCCTTCCATTTATTTCTGTCTTCAATTTCTTTCATCAGTGTTATAATTTTCAGTGTATAGATCTTTCACCTATTTGGTTAAATGTATTCTTATGTATTTTATTCTTTCTGATGCTATTTTAAATGAAATTGTTATCTTAATTTCTCTCTCCAATTGTTCATTGTTAGTGCTTAGAAACACAATTGATTTTTATATATTGGTTTTGTATCCTGCAACTTTACTGAATTTGCCAATTAGTTCTAACAGTTTTTGGTGGAGTCTTTAGGGTTTTCTATAATATAAGGTCATGTCATCTGCAAACAGACAATTTTACTTCTTCCATTTAAGTTTGGATGTTGATTTCTTTTTCTTGCCTAATTGCTCTGACTAGGATTTCGAGTACTTAATCACCATTTGTTTGTCCTGATCTCATTAACTGATACTTATAGTTCTGGATTTTCCTTCCAGTTTAATGCTGAACCAAGGAATGGAATAATCCTTGCGTAGGTTTTTGGCATATCTATTGGCTTTTTCTATTGCCTTTTTTTATTTCTCCTTTTGGATACTTGTGGTAAAGGTTCTATTCTATTGTTGAATTAGATCAACAATTACATTTTATTTTATTTTATTCACTTTATAACATTCATATAGTTATTAAGCAAGAATCAGCAAACATTTCCTGTAATGGGTGAGATAATAAATATTTTAGGCTCTGCAGGCTGTATGGTCTCTCTCATAACTACTCATCTTAATAGTTTTAGTGCAAAAGCAGCCACGGACAATACTAAAAAAAAATGGGTGTGGCTGTTCTAATAAACTTTTATTTACAAATTAGACCAAGGCTTATAGTTTGCTCATCCCTGTAATAGAATACCATTAGAAAACCAAGAAAAGAAAGAAATCGTACATAATCACACTAACCTTACACAATATTATAGTAATTTTGCATATCTCTTTTCATTATTTTTCTATATTCCTATATTTCTGATGAATTTAAATAATATTGTAATCATATAGATCATATAGATCTAATTGTATATACTGCTTTTTCATTATTATTTTTTTATTAATTGTCTTTAAGTTCTTTTTCTTTTTTTGATTAGATAAGTGGCACATTCCAATTTTTACAAAATATGGAAAATGCAAAAGTATAAACCAGAATAAAATACTATCAAATAAAATCTTCAATTGCCACCATGGTTTACAGAGAAAGTATCTTCTCCCTCCTGTTTTTTCTTTTTATATCCATTTACATCTGTTTTTATACCCATACGTTTAGAAGTGCTGTTTGGAAAGCCACCTCCAATTATTGTTTCTGAAGTTGGGGTAGAAGTGACAAAGGCATCTACCTTTTTATTAGGGACTGTGAATAGAAATGTTTTATAATTTTAAAAAGTTTTAAATGGTAGAGGGAAGGCAAATCCATTTTATTTTTCCAAGAAGATACAATAAAAGCATGATAACAAGTTACTTCTCTCTGACTACATACAGACAATATGGCACTAGATATAGTGACATTAACTAGATGGAATAGTTTCAAAAGTTCAAATTGCTTGTCTCTAACCTTACTGATTTAAATGTATTATAATCTAATTAACCTATAACATAATCTATAGGTATACAAAAATGAATAAAGGGATCTCTGACTCAAATATTGAGTACTTATGCTAAGTGCTTATTAAATATTTATTTGCTCAGTTAAATTTCCACAAAAGCCCTATAAGATGCTGTACCTATCTTTTAAATAAGACTAAAGCTCAGGAAATATTAGAAACTAGACCCAAGTAAAACAATAATGTCAGGGACTGGATTTCACTAATCACTGCTGACTCTTAAAATTACATAAATAGAATTAGAAATAATACTCTTGGTTAATGTATTTAGAAGAGGAAACAAGAAAAAAAAACCTCGGTATTTTTTAATATGTCTTCTCTGCATATCTAAAATATTCTTATGGGTCAAAAGAGCCAAAGACGATTTTCAAGACTGTAAGAAAATAACTTGAAAAATTCTCTCCATGGATACATTTGTATGTTAGAAACCTACCCAAAATGTCAGGAAAACTACAGCATTAAGGTCAAATGAAAAGCTTTCACCACAGACAAATAATGCACACAGTGTAGATCCTATTCAAAAATGGACACATCAGAGCAGGGACACTTCTGTAAGCTCATTAATATTCTACAGATGCCAATTGTTCAGATCGATCCAAAACACCGTACCTTGTCAAAGAATGACTTTGAAAAGATTTGAATGTCTTCAGAATGTTTATGGCCTGCTGTTGTAATCATTTTTGCTTTATTGGAAACAAATTTGTCTATCTATCTATCTATCTATCATCTATGTAATTTTGTTTCTCTTTGGTCACCAGTTAATCCAACATGATGGATTATACAGCATATGAGCACTGGAAATAGCATCTTTTTTTTTTTCTTTTTTGCATGGTAGGCGGGCCTCTCACTGTTGTGGCCTCTCCCATTGCGGAGCACAGGCTCCGGACGCACAGGCTCAGCGGCCATGGCTCACGGGCCCAGCCGCTCCACGGCATGTGGGATCTTCCCGGACCGGGGCACGAACCCATGTCCCCTGCACCGGCAGGTGGACTCTCAACCACTGCGCCACCAGGGAAGCCCGGAAATAGCATCTTTTAAAAAGTATAATACTTAAGGAGGACAAAGAAGGAAAGAGACAGATTGTAAGTATTGGTTAAACCAGCTGAAAATAGCACTCAGTCTTTGAAAGTTGTCTAAACTGAATTTATATATTATTGAATTTTGTTACTATATTTTTAAAGTAGTCAATTTTCTTATTGCGTGGAAATCAAATAAATCTAGAATAATACTAAAGAAATACCAAATGGCACTTGTAAGGGGTAAACTACTTTTTGTTGTATTATCAGAGTGTAAAAACTGTCATGAGGTTTAAAGTCCTCATTCTGCAAGTTTCCTGCTTGCATAAAGGAATCTAAAACATCTTTCATTATTAATTTATGATTTTAAACTATTGTACCTTTTATCACCTCTATATTCTGGAGTAAACACTTAGAAATACAACTGGATGATTTATTTTTCAGCCATTTCACAAATCATAAATAACATTTCTAAATGATCTTAAATCCATTATTTTAAAATCATTATATCAATATAAATATTGAAGTTTACTAATATTCAAATCATGTTATTACTATTAATATTGAAATTTACTAACAAGCTAGGTTAATGTTGGGATTTCCATTTTATAGACAGAAATCTATGCTCATAGAAAAGTGAAGTGCCCTTTAGAAAAGCATTATATGATGGAGTTATTTTTTCCTCAATACTTTGTTTTTTGTATTATTTTTTCATAGTTCACCAGTTTATCTCAGTATATGATCTTTTATACTCTTTCTCCAGCATATTTACTTGATTTTAATTATAATTGCATCCTCCTGGTTGCAAGTCACCACTCAGATACCTCTTCACTTCCTTATCTCCAGCTGTCTTGTTTCTTCCATTTAAATTGACATCTTATGATCTCTTAGCTGAATCATTGCAAAGTAGACCAAAATCAATTAGCCCTTGAAAAATTCCATTTCCAAGATTATCACCTGTTCATTATTAACAACTCGAGTTAACCAATAGTTCAGACCCAATTCATATACACTCATTGGCCTCACGTTATTTTCCTGTGCACAATTCTGTAATATTTTATACAACTTATGGCTGTCGTGTCTTGTTCCTTTTATTTGTGGGCATAATCAAGAAAAACAGAGGGAAAAGTATAATTTTACCTGTTGACAGATGCTCTCTTGAACAGATTTCTTTGGATTATGTGTGATATTGTTAAACCTTTTCACTATTGCTTGAAGTGTGATATTTGAAGGCAATACAAAGGACGAGAGGTAGAGCAGACTCTGGATTATCTAAAGAAATAGAAAAACAGGCGTTACATGTATAATTGAGGTCCAGAAGCCTCATTAGAGTCACTACCTTTAATTCATCCAATAAATTTTGACCCTGTTTTAATAATTAACAAAATTGAATATATATATATATAAATATATATGTGCATATATATTTGTCAATCTATTGATAGAATTATTAGGTATGAACAAAATGATGAAATGTGTGCAGGAGAAAAAAAATTAGAAGTATGAAATGAAGATTAGTTATTTTTAAAATAAATAATGGTAAATTCCATATCTACCATTGTGAGAAGGAAATTTATTGGCATTCATTAGCTGTCACTCAAATAATTCCCTATACTCATTTAAATAATTTGCTCTAAAATTCAACTAACAAAATATATATTGACAATGAAAATAAATATAAAATTTAAAAGAGAATTATTAGAAATACTATCAATGATATACATGTCTTACAATGAGACACACTGAGTCATGAAAATGAAACAAAAAGTATTTTAGAAATCTTATGATTTAGAAATCAAATGTCTTAATCAGATCTGGGTGATAGATGAATGTGCTAATAAATCTCCCTAATACATCAAATGCCTTTATTTCAACTTAAATCTGGTACTGAGTATATAGATGCTAGTACTTAGGGTTTATTTTGCTTGGGTCAAGCATTCCTTTGCCTAGATCAAAGGTAAGAAAAAGTTAACTCTGTCAGTTAAATACCCAGTTGCCTGCCTTGCATCCAGGGCCACCTATCCTAAAGTGTTGAAGGCAATGCAACCACCAGGCCAAATGAGGTTTGTATGAGAGGATGAGGAAAGCCTGTGATCTAGTTGCCTAGTCAGTGAGAAACTGAGGGTGGGGATTAGAATGAAGATTAGTAGTGGAATTAGAAAGTCATGGATAAAATCTGAGAACTAGATAAGGCCGGAATTAAAGTTTTAACTTACGCTAGAAATGGAGAGTTCACACTCAGTAGGTCTCCTACATCTGGGATAACAGCAGGGAGAAGAGGCTTAAATCTGCTCTGGACCTACCAAGAGGCTTGGGAGCCTTTGTGACTTTTTTAAGCCGAGTAATTTAAGGGTGGCAGCTCCACCTTACCACAAGTAACCGGCCCATCCAAATGCAGAAAACTCTTCTTATATTTGGAGGAAATATATTTTCTGTCAGTTTCCTCTGGCAGAGAGAGTTGCCTGGAGTTTAGGGCAAAGCCTCAGAGGAAAGCCTCAGGCATTCCTGACAACTGGGCTCTGACCCTCCATCTATGCTTAATTATCATCATGGTTCCTGGAGGTCAGCATAGGGGCCAGAGCAAGAGAACATGACAAGGCCACATTTTAAATGCTCACCAACATTTCTACACAATTGTCACAGAGCTTTATTAACCTGACTGGTCTAGTTTCCTCCAGAAAGACCAACCCGTATCCAGAGATTTTTTCAACAAATTGGCCAATAATCCAGGAATCCTCTGTGATAGTTATAACTATATTCATCTATTTTACATCTCTTTCTCAATACCTATTAAACTATCATATTTTTATACACATTTAAGCAAATAAACTCGTACAGTGCATATATTGGTCCTTAGTTTTAAAAATGAAAGTCAGTGTTTTAAAATTTGTGTGTCTGATGAAAAAACCAAGAGAAGAAACAACAATCCTTAATATAGGAAAGCTTTCCTTTAATTCAGGAAAGAAACTATTTTGGAGACTGAGTCCAGGTAGGCATAAAGCTTAAAGCTTATTCTCTCCTACAAAAGCAGTGTTAATTACTGTAGCTAGAAGCTGGGCTGTGGTATCAGCTATCAATAATTTGGTTTCTTAGCAATTCACATATATGCCACATGTTTTATGATGGGTTTTACTTATAACAGGGAGCTTAAAAATGCTTTAGAGCTTTCAATTTTTTAAAGAGATTCCATTAGTTATCATAATCCCACGAACTAAGAGGAAGTGGTATTTTTAATCACATTTATAGATAAGAGCATAAGGAATCGGAGGTAGGAAGAGATTTTTTCCAAAGTGTAATATTCAATAAGTGATCACACTGATACCATGACTAGTATCTTTCTGATAGGCCCATTGTTACTGATTCTACCTTAACACACCAACTTGGAGGCTGCTCTTTCTGCTTATAAATATACTCCTTCTGTTTTATTTTTATGGTGAATTTCCAAATTTCTATTCTTGCACATATCCTTGTCTGTCTTGTCCATCAGAATTCAAATACCTGTTCTTTGGAATACTAAACACCAACTATCCTTCAAAGTCTTTAGAAAATGCATCATTATTCCAGCTTATTTACATGTCCTTTCTATAACGTTTTTGAGTATATAGACTATAATATATCATTGTCGTTAACAAAAAGGTGACTTGATGACTACCGAAAACATCTGTCTACTTCAAGTGTTTTTCAAAAACTTTATGTGGTAGGATGTGCTGAAGCCCAAGAATTGTGCCTTCCCTTCTAGAAATCAATATGGGTTGATTAATCTATGGAGAAGAAGGTGTAGGACAAAGGAGTAAAGGAACTATTGAAGTGATGGTCAATGCTTAGATCCTAGTGCTATATTCAAGGCCCTTTTCTCATTCAGTTGTACAGAATATCAGAATGTGCCTTTATATACTTCGTGAGTAATAATTCTTCAACTTCCTAAATCTAACCAGGCTGTATCAATTTTATGAACCCTTATCAACAGTCTACGCAATCCAGAAGTTTATGCTTCAAAATAGCCCAGAAATAATGTACTTAGCAAACTAAGTCCCAAATTAAATCAATAGATGTTTGGAGACTACAGCCTTCACTATAAATTCTTTTAGGTAGCCTATAGATAAAGCATGAGCTGTTCTTCACATCCTACCTATAAAGTGAACTATGTTTTCACCTGTAGGAATTAGTACGTTCCTTAGAGAATAATGAACTGGTCTTTTTGCTCTCCATTCCCTCTTTCTTATACAAAGGATACAGTAACATCAAATTAATATACAATGTTTAAGTTTAGGTGACAACTCACTCAGTTTTATAATGGGAATTAAACTGAACCAAATCTTTTCTAACATGTAATTGAATTAAAATTGGAATCTAATCCTGGGAGGTTATTTTATTCTTCAAAGTAGGCCACCTTTTACATACTACCGACTGATTTACTTTGACAACTAGACAGCAGAGATATCAATAGTGCATAGCCCCCAAAATGTCAGTAACACAAAACCTATTGTTAGGTGTAAACTAGTGCTGTAGTTAAAGGACTCTGAGAATGCTAATTGATAACAAGGGTCAAACTAACTAAAGATGTTTTTGTAATGGGAGAATTAGAAAAAATAATATGAACCAGCATCTAATTATTTATGAAGAATTGGATGAATATCCCATATCAGACAATTCCTCTGATTTATAATACTATACTTTTAGAATTGTGTAAAAGCAGTTGTAGTGACCTGAATAGTGGCCCTCAAAAAGATATGTCCATGTTCTAATTTCCAGGACCTGTAATATACCTTATGTGACCCTATAAACTGAATGCTTATATTCCACACCCCCCCACATGAAATTCATACATTGATACCTAATGATACTTGGAGGTGGGTCCTTTGGGAGGCAGTTAGGTCATCAGAGTGAATCCCTCATGAATGGGATTATTGCCCTTATGAAAGAGGCCCAAGAAATCTCCCTTCTGCCATGAGAGGACATGAGAAGATGGCCACCTATGAACCAGGAAGCCAGTTCTCACCAGACACCAAATTTGCTAGCACCTTAATCTTGGACTTTCAAGCCTCCAGAAAGCCACTCAGTCTATGGTGTTTTGTTATAGCAGCCCAGAGGGCAAAAGATGTGATTAAAGTAAGGATCTTAAGAGAGGAGTTTATCCTGGATTATCCAGGTGGTCCCTAAATGCCATGTATTCTTAAGAGAGAGGCAAAGGGAGTTTAGAGACAGACACACAGAAGGAAAGGCATGGAAAGTAGGCAGTGATATGAAAATTAGGCAGAGCAGAAAGTGATGCAGCCACAAGCCACAGAATGTTGATTGGTGCCAGCAGTTAGAAAAGGCATGGAGCAAATTCTCCCCTAGAGCCTCTTTAAGGAGTGTGGTCCTGCTGACACCTTGTGAAGTGTGAGAAAAAAAAATCTACTGTTTTAAGCCACCAAGTTTGTAGTAATTTGTTACAGCTGCCCTAGGAAACTAATACAGCAGTAGTGATGACATCGTTTATGAAAGTCATGAACCCAGCAATTCCAAAGATGTCTCTCTTATAAGCACTTTCGCATAACTTTGCAAAGAAACATGTACAGGATGTGCAGGGGAGCATCATTTATAACTGTGGCAAACTGAAAGTCACTAAGAAAATGGGTAAATTGCTGCGCATCCATAATAAAGTACTACACAACTGTAAAAAGAATGAAGTAGATCTATATGCACTGATATATAATATTGTTAAAAGTATAACAAATGCAATAACAGCAAGCTATAAAAAATATGATTCCATTTATTTTAAATACACACATAAAGACTTACACATGAAGACTTAGGTCTACATATTTCTATTTGCATACAAATTATCTAGAACAATACTAAAAAGCTATTAATAAGTGTCTTTGGAAAGTAGTTATATATTTTTGAAATGTTTAATTACATAATAAGTATATCTTATCCTTCTTTCCAAAACTTTACAAAAATGCTGAAACACAAAACTTTATTATGCAAATATAAATATACCCCCTTAGTTGTTAACTTGGTTGTGAGTTGTAGCAGGTACTTCTATTTGTATTTTACATAGGATTTTCATAATATTTTTTCTACTGCTTTTTTTTCTGCTAGCTAAATTTTAATCTACTAAGGTAAAAAGGAATTGGCCCCTGCTTACAGATCTTACGGAGTAGCTCTCATAGTGTGGCCCCAGTTGAGCAGCATAATCATAAGCTGGTACCTTTTTAGAAATGTAGATTCTGGGGTACCACCTCAGATTTACTGAATGAAGCTCTGGAAGTGAGACCCAGCAAACTGTAGTTTAGTAAGTCCTCCAGGTGATTCTGATGCCCACTAATGTGTAAAAGTTGCTGGTCTAGCTCTTCCTCCAACACACCTACAAGTGTTGGCTGCAATAAATGTAATAAACTCTCTGTAGTTCTTGAGCCATCATAGTCTATTGACTCCTCTGCCTACCGAACGGCTGAAGCCACCTGGGAACCACTGCTCTTTACAGAATCCTGAACATATTCAGTTCCATCTATGACATATCACTTTGTCAGCTGTAGCCTCATGATTCTATGAGCACTGCCCCTTATGTCTCTTGAATAATCATGTTTATGGTATGGGAAAACTAAAGACAATCTAAAGACCCGAATTTGGAAAGTGAGTGAATATATTACGGTCATCCACTTGATAAACCATTATACATACATTAAGTGATAGTTATGAAAATTATAATGATAACATGGGAAATATTTATTATATAATATTTAATGAAAAGCTCATATTATGCAAAATTCAAAATATGAGACAAAAATGATACATAAAAAGAAAAAAATAGGACATAGTAAGAGGGTGAGGATTGTAGAAAAATTATATTTGTCTATTCAAATTTAGGATAATACTATTATAATATCTTTTTTTTGATTTATCATATTGCATACTTTATTCATTTATTTATTTTTGGCTGTGTTGGGTTTTTGTTGCGGCACGTGGGCTTTCTCTACTTGTGGCAAGTGGGGGCTACTTTTTGTTGTGGTGCATGGGCTTCTCATTGCGGTGGCTTCTCTTGTTTGTTGTGGAGCATTGGCTCTAGGCGCGCGGACTTCAGTAGTTGTGGCACATGGGCTCAGTAGTTGTGGCTCACGGGCTCTAGAGCGCAGGCTCAGTAGTTGCGGTGCATGGGCTTAGTTGTTTTGTGGCATGTGAGATCTTCCCAAACCAGGGATTGAACCCGTGTCCCCTGCATTGGCAGGTGGATTCTTAACCACTGCACCACCAGGGAAGTCCCCTGTAATATCCTGATATATAAAATACTTTAAGTTAATATTATGCATTTAATGATTTGCCCTAGTTTGGGGTTTTATAACTACTTTGAAAAATATTTTAATTTTAACTAGTCTACAACCATTTCAAAAATGTAAGGTTGTATAGTGAAATTGGAAGCTGCATTTTATTTAAAGATCTCACCTCCATTTTTTAAGTTCCCTTTTTGTTTGCTTTATGTCATTTTGTTTTTAGTTATGCCTAAATTAGATTATGAGGCTCTTGCATAAGTTGTAAAGAATATACCCAGAGATGGTCCCCACACTTAAATTTAGATATAAATTACATTAGCTGATTACCAATTACCTACATAAATAACATTTACTGTTACCTATTTTGTTACAAGTAAGCAACACTGAGTAAGACAGTTGATACTTAAACATAAATTTTCTTGTAATTCTGTTGAGTAGCTATTACCTCCATTTTTCAGACAATGAAAATGAAATTCAACCATGTCAACTATCTTTTAAGTCCACCTGCAGCATTTGTTTTGAACTAGGCTCTTACAGAGTTAAGAGCTATACACTTTCTATTGTCTTCATGTTACTTTTCAGTCATGAACTGCTTGAAGTGTTCATATCACCACCCCTCTCCACCCTCCTGTGTTTTGCCTGTTCTAATACTTGCTTTGCTTGTGGTCACTTGACTGAGTTTTCTGCCCTCCATCCATTCCAGCTGTGTGCTTCCCAAGGACTTCAGGAGACACTCAATTAGTTGCTAATTTGGTAATTTTGCCAAAATAGGAAGAGGAAACAAAAGCTGGAGCCCACAGAAAAGTAACCATTCAGTAGATTCAAGAAAATGGTATTAGTTGTCAGGATTTAAACTTCAAAGAGAAGGGCTGTGAAACTCTTAGGAAACTAGTCAAGTTATCAGTTGTTTCTTCTACTATACACTTACAAGTGAATTAAATTTTTAGTTTTATTTTCTGATAGTAATTATTTGCCCCCTACCCATCCTTGTCATGTTTCTCTGCAGGCAAAGTATACTCCATACCCCCTGACTTTGGACTTGTTTTGTCAATGGAATCTAAGCCAATGATGTATCTAGTCCATGTCCAAGAGTGTTTGCATGTTTTGACTTTACATCTGTAGTCTTTACCTTCCAATCTGAGAACGTGTCCCTTTAGTCTGGATCACTAAAAATAAGAGTATGTTTGGAGGTCAGTTAAGCCCACCAGAGACAACCAGAGTGATAGCTGATCCATAGCCTTCAAGTAGCATAAACAAGAAATAAATATCTGTTGTTGTCAGCCCCAACAAAATTTGAGGTTGGGTGTTTAAAACGAAATCCTAAAATATGTGGCATTGGCTTTAGAGATGGACAGCTGGTGGTGAGGACCCTGTTAGAAGAGGTTAGAAAAATGTAAAATATTTGGTAAAATTTTGCCTATGATATCTTGAAAGAGGCAGAAAATACACACAATGCAGTTGGGGTTCTGGGACAAGAGATAAGGAGAAAATATGTTGGTAGCATTAGTTGGTGGTTATTAGCCCTGGTTAATAAGTACTAAGAGAGGCAATGAAGTCATGATAGATTTGATCTGTTTGCAAGCAGGGATGAGAAGAGAAAAGGCACAATGCATGTATTACAGGACTTGCAGGATTGAAAGACACATCCCCCAGCCCCCCACCCATCTTTAGCTTGCTAAAACTTTTTCAAGTGAAGACACTCCCTCAGGGCAAAAACTAAATCCAAAGGTTACTAAAGCAAGGAAAAGACCAAACCAACGGTGTGGCTTTTGTACCTTTTCTTAGAATCTCTTACAGGCTTAAGTCAGACCCCAGTAAATTCTTTCAGTTTGAAAAATATTTAGGAGTGGGGGTAGAAAAGAGACCAATGGTGTAGTCCCTGAAGTTCTAACAAACTCAAATTTTCTATAATTCAGTATATTTAGAGCCTCGCAAAGAAGTGAGAGTGTTACCATTTGCACTAACTAAAACCAACTAATTAAAAAAATACTCTTCAAAACATTATACGATAAAATGTACTATCAGCTTGGACAGAAAGGAATAGTGACTGTTGGAAATGTCAAATGACCAAGTGATTGAAATAACTCCAATATCTTGTAACTTGCTTTATGTCACATACAGGATATAACACCATGGAAAATGTAAATACATATAATAAATGTCACGAAAGTGCTGTAACCCTATAAGCAAGTGACATTCACGTTGGCTCTTAGTTTCCTTATTTGTGAAAAGCCAGAGCAGGATTAAGTGTTATCTGAGGTCCCTTTCAGCTCATTTTTGATTCTATGATAGTAAAACACATAGTCCTATTTTATAGACTTTCTTAACATGTGAAATACAAATTTCTTCTCTTCTCTGGGAAAAATCTACTGCTGTTCAAAAACAAGTAATGAACAGATAGACATTAATTGAGCAAGTTTTCCAAGATTCTACAAACTATGGGCTGAATGAGAAAAGTTCTTTTGAAAGAGTCATCTGAAGTAATTCCATTACATACACAGACAGGGTCATGTGTTTAATTAAATACAGAGGCTTCTAGAGGCCAAGTATTAGTTCCTTAAGTGTTCTTGGAATTTTATTCAATTCCCAAATCACAATTTAGCTCCCATAAAAGTTATTGTACAAAATCCTCAAAGGAACTGGTATATATTTGAATAGATTTTCATTTATTTATCAAGATAAAATATTGAAGCATATTTTCATGTTCTTTAAAAGAATATGTTCCCATAAAAGTGGGACAATTTGGTTCAGTGTTGCCAATAAATCACATGAAGATATTTTTCAAAGATAGAATGAAAACAGCACCTCACATATTATATATTTTAAATGTTTTAAAGAATGATGTAATATTTCAATTCATACACTATACGTTTTAGTTCCCATATTTGCCAAATTTTATACACTTAAATAAAAAAATTACATTGTACAACTACCAAATGGGAATCATGTCAATCATATATTGGTCGATAAAAATATCACGTTCAATAGAATTTAAATAGTCACTAAAGATAGCATTAATAATGTATGAGTTGACTATTTACAAACATGCCAAAAGGTATTCCTCTTGTCAAACATATATAAATTTTATGACACTGACATCGTGGGGATGTTAACTGCAGTCATTTCTTATGAAAGATCGATAAAACCTAGCTGAAACAGGCAGAGCTGAAAGTGATCACTTTCGTCACGTTTTATGACATTGTAAAGACTCGCCATGAAGATTCTCTCTAAGGAAACCTCCCTGTGAAGCTCCACAGAATTTGCTATTTCAAGCCCTCGTATTTAGATTTGGATGTTATTGTTATGATATTCACTGAACACTGATAATGAAGTTGGTGCTGACTGGAACAAAAATGAACCCAAAGTTAAATATAACCTAGATAAGAGCTACAGGAGCTGCTGAAAAGAAATCAATTGGTTCAATCCTGCTTGTCACTTCTAGAAGGTCACCAGAAAGAAGCATCATCCCAAATGCAGAGAAAAGAAAAACTCTTTCTCCTTCCCTCTTCCTTACTGTACTAGTCAAGACTGTGAATCCCACAAAAATACACAAACAAACACAGTCCTCTGAGAATTGATGACACACTTGTACTACACCAAATTAGAAGGAATGAAATTACAGGAAACGTTTCGCCTTTGCACGCTGCATCCATCTTTCTCCCCCCTTAGCTTTCTCCTAAGGGCCTGCAGGCTCCCTTCTTTCAGGTTTGGCTGCCAACTGGGCAAGGAAGATATCAATAAGCCCAAGCATCACCTTGATCCTAATTTATAATTTCTCTACCTTTTAATTATTTTATTAGTTTAATTTTGTTTCCGCCTTGCCCTTTCCCCTTACATCCTAGCATCAACTCATTCTCCCAGACCAGATATGCTCCTGCCTGACTGCAGACCATTCTGTTCCAGGCGATTCACTCAGGTTTGTTCTAACTTTGTTGCAGGCTGAATGAAGAGTTCTCACTTTCTTGCCCTAACACTTCCTTTACATTCCTTCATGCTCCAGCTCCACAAGAGAGCGCAATGCTTTCTCTGACTTCTTTTTGGCCAGTCCCACACATCCCAGTCTGACAGACAGCATGGGAAATAGCTGATAGGAGTCACAGGCTGCCATCCTTTCTGCTCTGCTCACAGGAATGCCAACATTCCAAACCTGGGAAAAACAGGAAGGGGATTCCTATCTTTTACCGCCATTGGAAACAAACCTTTCCTTCCAGTTGGGTCCTAGAGAAAAAGGTATCCCTCTTGTTTTCTCATGGTATCCATTTACTTATCATTTTTTTTAACTTTTTACTTTATATTGGAGTATAGTTGATTAACAATGTTGTGTTAGTTTCAGGTGTACAGTAGGGTGATTCAGTGATACATATACATGTATCTATTCTTTTTCAAATTCTTTTCCCACTTAGGTTGTTACATAATATTGAGCAGAGTTCCCTGTGCTATACAGTAGGTCCTTGTTGGTTAGCCATTTTATTTTTATTTTTTAATAGATCTTTATTGGAGTATAATTGCTCCACAATACTGGTGTACAACAAAGTGAATCAGCCATATGCATACATATATCCCCATATTCCCTCCCTCTTGAGCCTCCATTTTAAATATAGCAGTGTGTACATGTCAATTCCAAACTCCCAATCTATCCCTTTCCCCCTTCCCCCCCACCCCGTAGCCATAAGCTCCTTCTCTAAGTCTATGAGTCTGTTCCTGTTTTGTAAATAACTTCTTTTGTAACATTTCTTTTTAGATTCAGCATATAAGCGATATCATAAGATATTTCTATTCATTGTTAATGAAGTCTCTCTTGCCTGTCATATGGGATTTGGCTCCAATAATTTTCACACTTTTAATTAATGTCTTTTCTGGCTTTTTTTTTTCTTTAGCTTACAAAATGTTAATCTCCTCAAGCCTAAAAATAGTAGGAAAGCATAACCTTCTCTAGAGCCTCTATTTTTCTTGTGCTGTCACTATATTTCATCTTCACTTCAAAACTTCACACAAGGGCCGTCCTTCTCTGTAACCTCTTCTTTCTTACCATCTACTCCTAATTCCTTGCTAATGTAAGACCTTCTCTTGCGAGCTTCACTGAATAAATTTTCTCTTAAAGATGAGCAATGACTTCCTAATCTCCAAAGCCACTAGGCCTCATCTCATTAAAATTTTAGATGGTATTTAGCAATTACTTCATTGGACCTTGTGCTTGAGACTTTGGCGTCTATCTCACTATATCCCTACACCTTCTCCCACGGCTAGTTTTTCTCTTCAGGTCCAACATGTGTAAGTTCTCATAAAGGTTATATTGTTGACTCTCTTCTTTCTTTACATGCTCTCCATGATACTTTCTACCTTTATAAATTCAGCTAATGTTTTATACTTGGTGTGTTCCAATTCTCCATCCCCTGTATCAATCCTTTTCCTAAGTTATAGTTCTTCATTTCTTATAGTTTCCTAGACATTTTCAGAAGGATGCCCCCACTGAAATGTTGAATGCCCCTAAGTCTGTTAATTGTAATAAGAGTTGGTACCTAGGCTGAAAGACCCTGAGGCCTTTCTTCCTCCCCTTTCCTGCATATGCCTTTTTTCTTTAATAGCTCTTGAATGCGTCTTTCTTTCCATTCCTCTTCTTTACCACCATGGTTCACGCCCCTGTTCCCCTCACAGTCCCCTAAGGGACTCTCTCAACTTCAGTTTCTCATCCTTCCCTCCCACACCTCTCCATACACCAAGCTTCTCTTCAGAATTAATCTCCCAAAAGTACTTCTCTCAACCTAACCCTATCCTGGGAGGACTTTGCACTGACTAAGCCATGTTCCTCAGGGACCTAAGAAAAAAATGACCTGAATGTCATTGGTTCCAGTTATTCCCACAGCTGACCCCCTCAAAGGAGTAACAGAGAGATCCCCATCCAAATATAAGAGATTAAGAAATGCTGTAGGTTGAATAACTATTTGCAATATTGTGTTCAGTCACACTTGACCTTAAAAGGGGCTGCAAAATGAGAACTACTCTTCGTCCCTCTTCATTCCCCACCATGCTTGCATCTTGCTCTAGTTTGTATGCTCCTCCTGGTGAACAGGGAGATTATTATAGTAGATAATTTGGTTAGGAAAAAACGTTAACAATTTTTCTACAATTTTTGAAGCAGTTCTATTTTTTAAAATGTTTGCAATGAGCCATGAAGGTTTCTAGATTCAGAGGAGAACAGTATATTTATTTATGCAGAGAGTTTGTTCTGAAACAGGTAAAACTGAGGTTCCAAACTATTCTTACAGAGCTAGTGAACTGAAGATGATTCTAGGAATCTATTTCATGAATTGACAATTTTGTTTTGTTTTATCTGTTGTGCTATGTGGCCATAGGCAGAGAAAGAGTGTATGGATACCCAGGAGAGAGTAAAACAATAAACAAGATGGTTGGCATGGTGCCCACACTGTCCTGCCTGAAGGTTCCAGGGGACAGAGTTTCAAGACAGAAGCTAAAGCAACTATTTCCTGAGAGATTTTGAGGCTTTTACACAGTGATGGTTTAAGATTCAGATGATAAAATTTGGTGAAGATTTAGACAGGGGACAATTTGGCCATTATAGCCTGTACCCCAGCTTTGGGTCCTGGGGAATTACTTACTGTGGAAGCATCAGGAAATAAGGTCCTTTCTATCGGCAGTGTTTCCACTGAGGGCATTAGAAATGGTGAGAAACAGTAGTGGAAAACTCATTTGATCTCCCTCTGATCTCATACGATTCCCAGAAATATTTGGTAGGAGACTTTTTGGAGAATTCAAGGTCCTTGTGAAGTCAAGTGAAGGGTGAAGAGTCAGAAAAACTGAGATTATTAATAGCAATCTGACTCCATATTCAGTCAACATTCAACAAATATCAACTGAAAGCCTGCTATGTGCAAAGCACAGTGGCTACAATGCTGAACAAAACAAATTCTGACCCATGGACGTATATTCTAGTGAAGAAGAGATGCAAAAAGAAAGTTACAAATATAAACAAGATAATTAACAGGTTGATGCCTTGTATAAAAAAATAAACAGGGTATTATGATAGAGAATACTTGTCCAGGGGTAGGGGTAAACAAAAAAGGGTTTGCAAATATTGTAGCTGATAAAAGTAAAATGTGAAGGAATTCTTGTTTTACTTGCTTCTAGAGAGTAGAAGCTGAAGAATCTCCTTCTCTCCTCCCTGCCTTCTTCTCAATCCAAAACACAACAGCAATCAAGATAATTCATTCTCAGTCTAAGAGAAGTAAGACTAGATATAATTTCTATAAAGTTCAAGGTTGTTTTTCAAATTCGGTTAACTATTATATGGAAACATTATATTGGAAAATGCCTCCCATGCTCTACGATGCTCAGCCCCAGTGTTCTTGAAAGCTCTCAGGACAAACTCACTTCTCCCTTGCTTCACTTTTTCTTGGCTGTGGGTCCCAGGGACTCAGTCTGTTTTCTAATCTTCATGTCCCATTGCCTCTCTGTCCTTTGTAAAAGTTCTACTTTTGCATTCGTGAACTCAAAGTGGGATAGTCTCCCTAAACCTGCCTTTCCTTGATTCCTCCTTTCTTTTTCAGGTTATTACTAATCATCACTGTGGGGAAACACATGGAAATAGTAAAAATTATTAAAATGTATAAGATTCACTGCTTATGCTATATTAACTGTGCTGGTCTGGTCTTCAATACAGACCCTGCCTCTCTCTGAGATGATAATTAAAGTGGAAATGAGCTCTTTCTATTCTAAGCTCTTATTCCTAGCGATAAACCTTACCAAGCTTCTTCCTTTATTCTAATTCTGCCCTGATGATGAAATCAAAGTAGAACATTGTTTTTCATATCTTGTTTCCAAGGTTCATTCATTCATTCACTCGCTTAACATTTACTGGGCATCTCATTTCATGCCAAAGAATGGGCCAGACATTGGAAATATAAAGATGACTAAGACATAAGATATTGTCCCAGACCTATAAAATAACTCAATCTAGTAGGTGAATTATGAAGTAGATGATTACAGTAAACATCATTAGATGGGTAAATTCAGATTTCTATGAGGCTAAGAGGAGGAAAACCTAGACTATACGGTGATAGTCAAGGAACAGTCTCAAGAGGAGTTGAAGTAAATCTGATTTGGGTGAGCTGAGTCTTGAAAGATGAATGGGAGCCTCTCCTGGGATGGACTGAGATGGGTTGAGATTGCGAGTGTTAGGTGACCAAAAAAAAAAAATACCAGTTGGTATGTCCTAGAAATGAGAGACAGCATGACACCATGATATGATTGAGAGAAATGAGAGTGGAAGGGTACATAGTCTATTCATCTTAAAGTTTTGGAAATTATATTCTGGTTTTGGAGCAAAGGAATGATTTAGTTAGTTTGCATTTTAGAAAATAATCCTGGAGATAGGTCAGAGAAGATGGTTGAAGGGAGACAGAGGATGTATCAATAAAGTAGGTAAATTTTATTGCAGTAATCTAGAAAAGCCATCACAAAGCAGTAGCCATGGGGGCAGAGAGAAGAAGGGCAGACTTATTAAAAATAACAATAGCTACAAAAATCTGTTAATGGATACACAATATAAAAAGAGGTAAATTGTGACCTCAAAAACATAAAGTGGGGAATGGGGAGTAAAGGGTTTTTGTATGCAACAGAAGTTAAATTATCATCATAAAATAGACCATTATATCTATAGGAGGTTTTATGTTAGCCTCATGGTAACCACAAAGCAAAAGCCTACAGATGACACATAAAAGGTCAAGAGAATTAAATTAAGACATACTACTAAGGAAAATCATCAGTTCCTAAAAGAAGACAGCAAGACAGAAAAAAGGAATAAGGGAGCTACAAATTAGTCAAAAAATAATTAACAAGATGGTGTTAGTAAGTCCTCATCCATCAATAGTTACTTTAAATGTAAATGGATTAAAATTTTAATCAAATGGTATAGAATGGCTAAATGGACAAAAAAAGACCCAACTATATGCTGCCTATAAGAGACTCACTTCAGCTTTAAGAAATGTTCTAATTAATGTAAATGTTACTTAAAATCTGTAATTATCAAAAATACATGCAGTATAGAAGCTGTATAATAAATGTTAATGTTTTTTTTTGTCTGGTTAGTAGATGAAAATACTGTAGGAAGTAATTGTGTATTATCTTCCCTCCCTCCATTTCCATTTATTGCATTGTTTCCTTTCTTAACATAATGTACTTTAATTCTTTAAAACATAAATTTAAAACACTATAATTATTCAAAGTACTCTTAAGGAGTAAGAGAAAAATGATTTCCTAGTTTTCTATTTTCCAGGAATTACAAGCTCAGTTATTAGTAAAGGCTGACCTAATTGTCTATGATTATTTTTCAAGTATATTTGCTGTGCTTGAATAAATGAATGATAATAAAAATCCAATAATTACTAAATAGATTTTATATAGGTATTAGGCTTACTCTTAGGAACAAGCAAAAGAAAAGTAGGAGCTACATGGCATCAGAAAAGAAAAGAGCAGGACCACATGAACCTACTAAAAAAACACATTAAAGTTATACTTTTTAAACATTAAAGTTTAATTTTAAATGATTAGTTTATTCAAAATGCATGTTACTCAATATAAAAGAAATTGAATTTTTCATCCAATTAGTGAAAGAGCATAGTAAAAATACTAAAAAATGGGGTAAATTGTTTTTACCTAGCAGCATAATAAATCAGAAGCAAACTCTGTCAAATATTAGTCATTGAAAACATCAATCTGTACAATGGCTCTGCTGTCAACTTCAGGTTTCATGCTTAATCATTTCAGAAGCAAGAAAACCATGAGTCATATTTTACCCAAGAGACATTTGGGAACAATATTCATGCTGCTACCCTCATAAATTTCTTAACGATTTGCCTGAAGGTCAATTGGCAATGAAATAATAGAAACTTTAAGTTCTGAACAGATTATGTGAAGGCGGATTTAATGAGTAATTTAGCTTGCATTGTCAATTGGTCTCATGTATGTATCCACCGGGAAATATGGGATAGCCTGCAAAACTGGTAAAACACATAATAGTTCTGAAGCACACTATAAGTAAGTGCATAATGTGTAAGCACTGAAGAACATCAGAATATCTGACTCCAGGTCATTTTTTCTAAAGGATTCACTTAAAAAAAAAAGTTTACATCCAAAGAAGCATAATTTGTTAATTTATGATACCTACATGCATCATATTTACTTAAAGACTATGATGCAATTATGATAGATTGAAAATTTGGCCTCAAATTATTCCCCTCCCTATAGTATCTACCTCTTTAAATGATTCCTCTTCACATTTACTCTGGGCCTGGCCATGTGACTTGCTATGTGTATTTGTCTGTGCGGGCTGCCATAACAAAATATCATAGATTGGGTGGCAGATTGGGTGGCTTAAACAACAGAAATTTATTTTCTCACACTTCTGGAGGCTAGAAGTCCCAGATCAGGGTGCCAGCGTGGTCAGGTTCTGCTGAAAGTCTTTTTCTTGGTTTGCAGAAAGCTGCCTCCTCACTGTGTGCTTACACTGCCTTTTCTTGGTACACGGGTACAGACCAAGAGAGATTAAGCTCTCTGGTGCCTCTGTTTACCCAACTTAAACTAATTACCTCCCAAAGGCCCCCATTTCTAAATACCATTACTTTGGGGGTTAAGACTTCAACATATGAATTGGGAAAGACACAAGTATTCAGTCCATGACGTTGTGGCTAAAGAGACAATTGCAGATATGAAACAAGTAGTTACTTGAAAACCATTTGTGTATTTGAGCCCCTCTTCTCTTGCTGTTCTTGGAACCCTTGTCATCACTACCGTGAAAGGAACCAATGCTAGCCTGCTGGATAATGAGACATGTGGCCTTGTCCTATCTTCATTCTTGCTGACCCACTTATGAGTAACATGACCTGAGAGCTCAGGACTGTAACCACTGATTACAATCACTCTCCCCACCTGACCAGACCCTTCAAATTTAACACTACTTCATATGTGACCTAGGCCCACATATCCCTCCTCGGACACTGTGATATAAATCACCTTATACAGTTCTATCATTAAAGTTCTTCCAGAAGAAGCTTCTTTCTTTCTATCATTCATTTCACAAATACTTATCAAACAACTCCTACATGAAAGGAGTTCAATGTGTTAGCATTAGGGGTACAATGATGGAACAAGATGCAGTCCATTCCTTCACAGAGTATACAATTAATTGGAGACAACAACAAATAAGGAGGAAAATTATAGGTATCTGAACCGTCAAACACAGAAAATGATTTGAGCGACCATTTTCTTAGTTCTCCTAATGATGTTACGTAAATATTATGCACCTTAATGCATGGGAGATAAATTAATTTAATCCATTCTAAGACTTATGTCATTAGGTTTAATTTTCTCATCAAAGGTTTAATTTTTTTCATCAAACTCTAGTTGAGGAAAACTGGTCTATGATAATAACTATTGTATCTGGAGGTACAATTAAACCAGCCTGAGGAGATCATAAATATATTTTGGTTGAGTCTTGAATGATGAGATGATTTAGTCAAATGAAAAGAAATGAGAAAAAATGATTCTGACAAGAATATTTTGCAAAGGTTCCTAGTAAGAGAGATACTTAGAGAGCTAACAGATAAAATTGACTCTCTTTCTGTTAACAACGAATGATGCTGCAGAAAATATTACAGCAGAGTTCAAAAGAGCCTGAAGTCACTTGGAAGAAGTGATACACTGAATGAAACACGTAGTTTCATCTTTATAAAGTGTTACCAATATTAAGTTCAGTGTTATGTGTAAGAAATGGATATTGTGATATTTTCTTCATTGTTGCCAATATTCTCCTAGGTTATATGAGACAGTTATTCACTACTTCTATCATTTTAGCCTATTTCTATCATTATAGCCTACACTGAAGAGAAAAAAAGTATTAATAAACATTAATGTAAAATGTTTTATTGCTAAAAAAAATTAAATACACTAATAAGAACCACTAGTGGACCAAAAACCCATATTCACTGGCAACTGGTCTAGTTTATAAGTAACACAGTGCATCTCCTTCCTGAGTTAGGCTTAATTTTGTTCAACATCATGGGAGTCTCATCTTCAGTATTTGTTCTATGTTGATGACTTGGTCCTACTAGTATATTCCAGAACTAGTCTCGAGAAACAAGTGAATCTAATTACCAATTACTGTCAGAAAGATCAGCTCAATATTAATTATGCCAAAACTAACTCATCATTTTTGGTTGTTGCTCTTCTACACTCAGATATAAAATGCTAAAAATTCTATCCAACAGGTTAGGTTCATTATACATGGGAAGATTATGTAGCGAAATCATCCTGACATGCTCACTGCACTGCTCAAAATTCCTAAATTTTATAAGAGCCTTTTAAGTTATTTTATGATAGAGGTAATAGAAATGGAAACTTCCTGCTTACAAAGTATCCCAAGTCAGAGTCAACTCTTTTATACTTTATAGTATAGAATTCCACAGCTTTATTAAAGCTTTGGTTTAAATAGCTGACTAGATCCAAAACTGCATTTTAATTAAAGCTCTTGTACTATTGTAAACTACTCTTGCAAAACCATATTAGTACAGACATGGCACAGCCTTCTATCTAGGTAAGAATACAAGTAAGGCTCTTTGATTTTTATATAATAATGTCATTTTTGCAACCCACTTAATCAGAACACAAAGCAGATCTACCTTATTACAATAGGCAATACAGAACTGCCAACCTCTTTAGTCTTAATTATCTGCTATTCAAATTTAGTCAAAAGTCAGCCAACAGATCAAGATATTTCTGTAAATTTTCATTTGGATATAATGGTGATGAAAAATAAAATCTGAAAAGACATAATCAAATTAAATAACTAACCAAATGATAATTATAGTAACAACAACAATAAACATCTCCATGTCAGAAGCATAGTGTGGTGAAACAATGAAGCTTCTGGAATCTGGAACCATCAATGAAGCAGAAGTTCATCTTATTCATGATAGAGGGGACTTAAAGGACTCCATGCAAAATGGGAGACAAGAGAGTCTGGCTCATTGATGTAACCAGGTGCTGGTCTGGGCTGTATTCCATACCCTCTTTAATCCCTCCTGAATGGAGGAAGAAAAAATAAAACTGTTGCCCATCACCACCTGGGACAATTGTTTTTTGTTTTTTTTTTTACATTGGAGTCAATGGGACCCAGGCATAACTTTGCAACAAAAATCAAATGAAGCTATTCCATGGCTTACATCCTAGATGTCTATAGTTTCCAAACAAGCACAGAATGTGGAGCAGTGGTTACTCGCCTATACTTCAAAAACTGCTTGTTGAAGCTATGCATATCTTACAATCATGAATTTCTCTTCTAGTTGTGCACATTTTTGCACAAGAAGACATGTAAACAAATGTTTATAGCAGTGTGGAAATAAGAGTTTAAAAAATTAGAAAGAATTTAAATGTCTATCAATAGGAGAATGATAATTAAAGTATGTATATTCACAGAATGGAATATACAGAGTTAAATTGGATGAGCTCAAGTTATATGTTTGAGCCATCTCAAATGAACGAAGCATGTGATAAAAGGACAAATTCAGTACACCAATATATGAGGTCTGATAACTAATAAAAACTTTATAAAATATTATATATGAAACATTCATATATAGTAATAATATAAAACCACAAATGAGAGTGATAAACCCCAAATTCAGCAAGGCTATTATTACAGGGCACAGGGAAGGAGAGAAGGGGAGCAATAGCAGAGGAGAAAAGCATGGGTCTCTATCTGCATCTATGAAGTATTAGTACTTACGGAACTAAGATAAGATTTAATTATTCAATAAGTAACTATATTATGTACATTCTATGTGCTTGGCACTATTCTAGGCACTGAGAATAGAGATTAAAAAAAAAAAAAACAGGCTGGGCTTCCCTGGTGGCGCAGTGGTTGAGGGTCCGCCTGCCGATGCAGGGGACACGGGTTCGTGCCCTGGTCCGGGAGGATCCCACATGCCGCGGGGCAGCTGGGCCCATGAGCCATGGCTGCTGAGCCTGCGCGTCTGGAGCCTGTGCTCCACAACGGGAGAGGCCACGGCAGTGAGGGGCCCGCGTACCGGAAAAAAAAAAAAAAAAAAAACAGGCTGAAACTGCTACTCTCACAGAGCTTACCTTCTAGTAGAAAAATAGGTGAAGGCAAAGAAGAAACAACTAAATGAAAAGTATTTCCCATGATGATAACCTCTATGGAGTAAAATGAAACCCAAAAGGGAGTAATGGAAAGCTGGGGGTAGAATGGTACAATGTTAAATCTTTTGGTCAGAGAATGCCTCCCAGGGACAACCTCACTGAGAAAGTGACCTTTAAACAAGTAACCAAAAATAGGTGTCAGTATAGTATATAAGGTTTCCTGGAGGAAGAGTTCTGGAAGAGGGAAGAACATATGCAAAGGTCCTGAGGCTGCAGTGTGCATGACAAGTTCAAAATGAAAGAGGTGTAGAGGCACACAGTTATGAATAAAAAGTTATATTACTATTAAAAGTTATATAACTATTCTTTAATAGTGATAATGTTCAAGTTATTTTAACAGAACTATCTGGTTGGGTAGGAGATAGAAAAATGCACTATACATGGATTTTGGTCTCCAATATACAGATTCAAGTCTCCAATACCTTCTAAGCAGCCAGTATCACACTGAGAATAAGTCATAAAAGAAGGAAGGAAGGCTGAGGTGGCAAAATATTAGTTTCCCTAGAAAATTTCCAGTCAACTCTCTTATATATAAAAAAAAAATGACAGGAAGACAGAAGCATTTTGCAGAAAAAAATCAAATGCTTCTCCATATCCTTTCTCCTATACTACCCCCATGTGACGGTTAATTTGATATACCAACTCAGCTATGATACCCAGCTGTTTGGTCAAATACCAGTCAAGATATTGCTGTGAAGGTATTTTTTAGATGTAATTAACATTTACAATCAATTGACTTCCAGTATAGAAAATTACCCTCCACATTGTGGGTGGGCCTCATCTGATGAGTTGAGGGCCATACAAGCAAAAACTGAGGTTTCCCAAAGGAGAAAGAATTCTTCCTCAAGACTGTAACATAAAAATCCTGCCTGTTTCCAGCTTGCTGGCTGGCCCTATGAACTTTGGACTCCAGACTGCAACATCAACTCTTACATGGATTGCCAGCCTGCCAGCCTGCCCTATAAATTTCAGACTTGCCAGCCTCCATGATCATGTGAGCCAAGTCTTTAAAATTAATCTCTTGGTTTTGTGTCTCTGGAGAACCCTGACAAATTTTGGTACCATGAAATGGAAAGTTACTGTGAAGAGTACTTAAACATTTGGAGGTGGCTTTGGAACTGGGTAATGGGTAGAGGCTGGAAGAGCTCTGAGGAGCTTGACTGTGTAAAAGCATAGATTGTCTTGACCAGAATATTGCTAGAAATATGAATGTTGAAGATGCCTTTGCTGAGGTTTCATATAGAAATAAGAAATATGTTATTGGTTACTGAAGGAAAGATGACCTTGTGACAGAGAACGTGGCTGAATTGTGTTCTTCTTTTGGGTGGAAAGTAGAACTTGTAATTGATAAAACTGGACATTGAGCTGAGGATGTCACGTCCAACAAAGTGTGGAAGGCATGGCCTGGTCACTCCTTGCTTTGCATAGTACAATGGGAGAAGACAAAAATTGAAGCAATTGAAAAAATTGTTAAGCAAGAAGTAACCAGAACGTGATGATTTGGAAAATCCTCAGCCTATCCAAATAGTGTACTCTGGAAACAGTCGAGAACAACCATTTCCTAAAGGGATTAGGTGTGTGACTCGCGGATCCAATCAACCAACTCGTCAGAAGCCAGGGACCAAGATGCAGAAATCCATAGAAGATCTGTGGAGAATCCTCTTGTCTCTGTCTTGTCTGAGAACCCTTGTGAATTGCACAAGAGGCAGACAATGGTTTTAAACATTTTGTACCAGCAGAAACACTGTCAGCATGGATTCAAAGGAACAGAGGTAGGATGAAATCAAGGAAGAATGACTCTGAGGGGAGAACCACAGATGGAGATGCCTCAGCTAAGGACCAATTCAGTTCCAGAGGATGAAGCTGCCTCCCCCATTCTAGGAGGTAGGGCTTAGGGGTGGGGTCACCCCAGCAGGTCCAGAGGACAGAGCAACAAGCCACAGAGAATTGTTCTCAGGTTTTAAACCTAATGGAATTTGTCCAGCTAAGCTGAAAAGCTACTTTAGAGTTTTGGACTAGTGATCCTTTTGTTCCTTCCAATTTCTCCCTTTATAAAGGAGAATGTCTGTTCTATATCTGTCTAACTGTTGTATCTTGGAAACAGAATACTTGTTCTAGGTGTCACAGGCCCACAGATGGAGAGGAATTTTGCCCTGGCTGGACCATACCCCAAGCCTCACCCACAACTGATTTAGATAAAATTTGGACTTAGAGTTGATGATGGAATGGTTGACTTTGGGGATACTGGGATTGGGTGAACATATTGTTTACATGGGAAGGACATGAGTTTTGGGAATATCAGAAGGCAACCTGTTTTGGGATGAACTGTGTCCCTCAAAAAAGATATGTTTAAGTCCTAACCTCCAATCTCAGAATATGACCTTATTTGGAAATAGGGCCAGTGTAGATGTTATTAGTTAAGATAAGGTCATACTGGAGTATGATGGATTTCTAATCCAATATGACAGGTGCCCTTATAAGAAGATGGCCACGTGAAGACAGAAACCCAGGGAGAATGCCATGTGAAGATGGAGGCATAAATTGGAGTTATGCCACCATACCTGGATCTATCAGAAGGTAGAATAGGAAAGGAAGGATCCTCTCCCAGAAGCTTCCAAGAAAGCACAGCCTAGTCAATACTTTGATTTCAGACTTCTAGTCTCCAGAACTGAAGAGAGAATACCTTTCTGTTGTTTCAAGCCATCTAATCTGTGGTACTTTGTTATGGCAGCCCTAGGAAGTGCTCAGTGAGGATTTAGAGTCTACCAGCTAAAGTTTTATATAAATTTACATGATTCTCATACAAAATAAGTGAAGGAAGCCCTATTATTGTTATAACCCCCATTTATAGCTTACTTCACAGAGGCTCTTACAGGTTATGTGATTTACCCATGATTGGTAAAGCAAGTTAACTGTGATGCTGGGACTTTAAGCAAAGTTTTCCAACACCTTGGGTGTAGACCCTTTACAGAATTGAAAGCACTGATACTCTGTTTCCTTCCCTTTTAGATGGATCTTATGTGTCTATGCATGCATGCATGTGTGTGTGCATGTGTGTATGTTGATATTTATGGGTAACTGTCAAAGGACCTTGGTGAACTTTTCAGCAATTCATGGAGTAGATCTGATAATGAGCTAAAGGAACAGAGACAAACTTTCTGATGGTAATTTGATTTGCATACTCTCAGTAGAAAACTGAGAAGTAGGTGAATATCCAATGGACACAGTGAATTAGACTAGCACCTACATATTAGTACATGCAAGCCAGGTTCTGAATATAAATACCTAATAATCAAAGATGAATTGAAGAGTATGCTAAAACATGATAAGAAATTTATACATACGCAACTTTAAAAAAACACTGTCAGGGTCTCAAACTTAGTTTTTTTGACCATCATAGTCAAATAATTGTTTTATCTTTAGATTGAATGCAGATTGTTTCAAACTTTACATGAAGATGCTTCATATATATGTGCATATGCTGATTTTACTCATATTTAAAATTTCCTTAATTAGTGAAACTTCAGCCACCTGAATATTTAAGTTATAAATTATGAACCTGTCAGCATGGCTTTAGTGTATAGCAGAAGGAGAAGTGGCAAAACTCTCTTCTCTAACCTTGAGAACATAAACATACCTAAGCAAATCCATATACAGACAAAGGACTGGATTATATAAGTTTTAATAAATTGATAACAAAAGTTTCAGCCACACTTAGGGTGAATCTGGAAAATATCATTGCTCAACTACACCTTAAATGCCAGTACTTATTTAGCTATTCCTCCAAATGGAAATGTATTGAGGACTAAAGAATGAGTTCCTTTTCAAAAACAGCATGAACACTAAGAAACCATTAACTCTATTTGTCACCCAGTAAATAGACTTTTTGATACCAGTGCCAGCACTTTCAATAGCGCTTGTTAATTTCCTTCTCTGGATCCAGATCCTCATATATAAAATGTGATGTTTCTTCAAGGTTTCTATGAGTTCCAAATTTCAATTGCAAAATCATCGATCACTGTCTGACATTTAATTTCAGTTCAAGAGAAATATAAATGGAAATCTGCAGTAAGTAGTACCACAATAACATTGAGCTTTTGAGGTTTACTTGTCTTTATCATGTGAGTCTAAATACAACCAAAACAAGTTTTCCAGGCCTTGGATACTTGCTAAATAAAGATAACAATGGCCAGACACTTTAGAAAGAACAGAAAATATATACATTTATCTAACTTATGGCTCCAGTGGCATAAGTAATGTATCTCTTTATGTTGGGAACTCAGTACAGACTATGACTACTCTGTAAATGTATAGAATAGATACTTTTATTTTTAGAAACCAGCTTGGAAAACTGTAAAATTAATAAGCAATGTCTTTAATTACATATAAATTATACAGATAGCATCACCCACAATAACTTTAAATCTTGCTATACTATAGTCCCAAATGTTTTGGGAACAAATTACCTAAGCCTCATAATAAAACCCAATTCATTTTTACAGTTTCTTAGCAAAGTACACATAGACATTTATAAATCATTATGATTTAGAATAAAAAAATGATTACTTTTGATATTGTTATCTAATATCAAGTTAAAATGACATTTTAGGGATTAAAGATTCAGAGTTACTTTCAACATTCCAGTGTTAAGTAAAATTTTAGAGTTTCTTACGAAGGAAGACTTGGCCGACTATATAATGTACTATATAGTGTAAGTGTGATTAATACATCTTTCAGCCAAGAGGTTTAAGAATGACAACAGTTAGTTTTATAAAAACATTAAAAACTCTATTTCCCTAATACAAGCATAGAATACCTCATTACCCTTAACTCAGTACCACTCAAAAGCAAAATCTTTTTCTATCAGCTAACACTTACAAACTTTCTCACTGTCTTTCATTAACCTCAGAACATGAAATCAGTTGGTATTAAAGGAATAAAAAATGTCTATAATCTAAAGTATAGCTTAGGATAGATTGGTTCAAGATGGTAGAGTAGAAGGACATGTGCTCACTCCCTCTTGCGAGATCACTGGAATCACTACTAACTGCTGAACAATCATCAACAGGAAGACACTGGAACTCACCAAAAAAGATACCCCACATCCAAAGACAAAGGAGAAGCCGCAATGAGATGGTAGGAAGGGCGCAATCACAATAAAATCAAATCCCATAACCACTGGGTAGGTGACTCACAAACTGGAGAACAATTATACCACAGAAGCCCACCACTGGAGTGAAGCTTCTGAGCCCCACATCAGGCTTCCCAACCTGGGGGTCCAGCATCAGGAGGGGGAATTCCCACTGGTATCAAGGCTAGTGGGATTTGACTGCAGGACCTCGACAGGACAGGGGGAAACAGAGACTCCACTCTTGGAGAGCACATACAAATTAGTGTGCACATCAGGACCCAGGGGGAAGGAGCAGTGACCCCATAGGAGACTGAACCAGACCTACCTGCTAGTATTGGAGGGTCTCCTGCAGAGGCAGGGGGCGTGGCTGTGTCTCACTGTGAGGACAAGGACACTGGCAGCAGAAGTTCTGGGAAGTACTCCTTGACGTGAGCCCTCCCAGAGTCCACAATTAGCCCCACCTAAGAACCTGTAGCCTCCAGTGCTGGTTCATCTCAGGCCAAACAACCAACAGGGAGGGAACCCAGCCCCACCCATCAGCAGACAAGCGGATTAAAGTTTTACTGAGCTCTGCCCACCAGAGCAACAGCCAGCTCTACCCACCACCAGTCCCTCCCATCAGGAAGCTTGCACAAGCCACTTAGATAGCTTCATCCACCAGAGGGCAGACAGCAGAAGCAAGAAGAATTACAATCCTACAGCCTATGGAACAAAAACCACGTTCACAGAAAGACAGACAAAATGAAAAGGTATAGGCCTATGTACCAAGTGAAGGAACAAGATAAAACCTCAGAAAAACAATTAAATGAAGTGGAGATAAGGCAACCTTCAGAAAAAGAATTCAGAATAATGATAGTGAAGATGATCCAGGACCTCGGAAAAAGAATGGAGGCAAAGATTGAGAAGATGCAAGAAATGTTTAAACAAAGACCTAGAAGAATTAAAGAACAAACACCTAAAAGAATTAAAGAACAAAGAACAGATGAACAATACAATAACTGAAATGAAAAATACACTAGAAGGAATCAATAGCAGAATAACTGAGGCAGAAGAACAGATAAGTGACCTGGAAGACAGAATGGTGGAATTCACTGCCACAGAACAGAATAAAGAAAAAAGAATGAAAAGAAATGAAGACACTCTAACAGACCTCTGGGACAACATTAAATGCAACAACATTCGCATTATAGGGGTCCCAGAAGGGGAAGAGAGAGACAAAGGATGCAAGGAAACATGGAAAAGGAAATAGCCACCCAAGTCCAGGAAGCTCAGAGAGTCCCACGCAGGATAAACACAAGGAGAAACATGCCAAGACACATAGTAATCAAATTCACAAAAATTAAAGACAAAAGAAAAATTATTGAAAGCAACAAGGGAAAAATGACAAATAACATACAAGGGAACTCCCATAAGGTTAACAGCTGATTTCTCAGCAGAAACTCTACAAGCCAGAAGGGAGCGGCATGATATATTTAAAGTGATGAAAGGGAAGAACCTACAACCAAGATTACTCTAGCCAGCAACAGTCTCATTCAGATTCAATGGAGAAATCAAAAGCTTTACAGACAAGCAAAAGGTAAGAGAATTCAGCACCACCAAACCAGCTCTACAACAAATGCTAAAGGAACTTCTCTAAGTGGGAAGCACAAAAGAACAGGACCTACAAAAACAAACCCATAACAATTAAGAAAATGGTAATACAAACATACATATTGATAATTACCTTAAACGTGAATGGATTAAATGCACCAACCAAAAGACACAGGCTTGCTAAATGGATACAAAAACAAGACCCATATATATGCTGTCTACAAGAGACCCACTTCACACCTAGGGACACACACAGCCTGAAAGTGAAGGGATGGACAAAGATATTCCATGTAGATGGAGATCAAAAGAAAGCTGGAGTAGGAATACTCATATCAGAGAAAATAGACTTTAAAATAAAGAATGTTGCAAAAGACAAGGAAAGACACTACATAATGATCCAGGGATCAATCCAAGAAGAATATATAACAATTATAAATATATATGCTCCCAACATAGGAGCACCTCAATACATAAGGCAACTGCTAACAGCTATAAAAGAGGAAATTGACAGTAACACAATAATAGTGGGGGACTTTAACACCTCACTTACACCAATGGACAGATCATCCAAACAGAAAAGTAATAAACACAAGCTTTAATGACACAACAGACCAGATAGATTTAATTGATATTTATAGGACATTCCATCCAAAAACAGCAGATTACACTTTCTTCTCAAGTGCACATGGAACATTCTCCAGGATAGATCACATTTTGGGTCACAAATCAAGCCTCGATAAATTTAAGAAAATTGAAATTATATCAAGCATCTTTTCTGACTACAATGCTATGGGATTAGAAATAAGTTACAGGGGAAAAAAAACATAAAAAACACAAACACATGGAGGCTAAACAATACGTTACTAAGTAATCAAGAGGTCACTGAAGAAATCAAAGCGGAAATAAAAAAATACCTAGAAACAAATGACAATGAAAACACAACGACCAAAAACCTATGGGATACAGCAAAAGCCATTCTAAGAGGGAAGTTTATAGCTATACAAGCCTACCTCAAGAAACAAGAAAAATCTCAAATAAACAACCTAACTTTATACCTAAAGCAATTAGAGAAAGAAGAACAGAAAAATCCCAAAGTTAGCAGAAGGAAAGAAATCATAAAGATAAGAGCAGAAATAAATGAAAAAGGAATGAAGGAAACAATAGCAAAGATCAATAAAACTAAAAGCTGGTTCTTTGAGAAGATAAACAAATTTGATAAACCTTTAGCCAGACTCATCATGAAAAAGAGGGAGAGGACTCAAATCAATAAAATTAGAATTGAAAAAGAAGAAGTTACAATGGACACTGCAGAAATACAAAGCATCATAAGACACTACTACAAGCAACATTATGCCAATAAAGTGGACAACCTGGAAGAAATGGACAAATTCTTAGAAAGGTGTAACTGTCCAAGACTGAACCAGGAAGAAATAGAAAATATGAACAGACCAATCCCAAGTAATGAAATTGAAACTGTGATTAAAAATCTTCCAACAAACAAAAGTCCAGGACCAGATGGCTTCACAGGTGAATTCTATCAAACATTTAGAGAAGAGCTAATACCCATCCTTCTCAACCTCTTCCAAAAAATTGCAGAGGAAGGAACATTTCCAAACTCATTCTACGAAGCCACCATCACCCTGATACCAAAAGCAGACAAAGACACTACAAAAAAAGAAAATTACAGGCCAATATCATGATGAATATAGATATAAAGTTAATGCACAGAAATCTCTTGCATTCCTATACACTAATAACAAGATCAGGAAGAGAAATGAAGGAAACAATCCCATTCATGACTGCAACAAAAAGAATAAAATACCTAGGAATAAACCTACTGAAGTAGGTAAAAGACCTGTACTCATAAAACTATAAGACATTGATGAAAGAAATCAAAGATGACACAAACAGGTGGAGAGGTATATCATGTTCTTTGCTTGGAAGAATCAATACTGTGAACATGACTATACTACCCAAAGCAATCTACAGATTCAATGCAATCCTTATCAAATACCAATGGCGTTTTTTACAGAACTAGACCAAAAAAATCTTAAAATTTGTATGGAGACACATAAGACCCCGAATAGCCAAAAAGCAATCTTGAGGGAAAAAACGGAGCTGGAGGAATCAGACTCCCTGACTTCAGACTATACTACAAAGCTACAGTAATCAGGACAATATGGTACTGGCACAAAAACAGAAATATAGATCAATGGAACAGGATCGAAAGCCCAGAGATAAACCCACGCACCTATGATCAACTAATCTATGACAAAGGAGGCAAGGATGTACAATGGTGAAAGACAGCCTCTTAAATAAGTGGTGCTGGTAACACTGGACAGCTAGATGTAAAAGAATGAAATTAGAACACTCCCTAACACCATACACAAAAATAAACTCAAAATGGATTTGAGACCTAAATATAAGACCAGACACTATAAAACTCTTAGAGGAAAACATAGGAAGAACACTCTTTGACATAAATCACAGCAAGATCTTTTTTGATCCACCTGCTAGAGTAATGGAAATAAAAACAAAAATAAACAAATGGGACCTAATGAAACTTAAAAGCTTTTGCACAGCAAAGGAAACTACAGTCAAGATGAAAAGATAACACTCAGAATGGGAGAAAATATTTGCAAATGAATCAACGGACAAAGGATTAATCTCTAAAATATATAAACAGCACATGCAGCCAATATTAAAAAAACAAACAGCCCAATCAAAAACTGGGCAGACCTAAATAGATATTTCTATTTAGACATACAGGTGGCCAAGGGGCACATGAAAAGCTGCTCAACATCACTAATTATTAGAGAAATGCAAATCAAAAGTACAATGAGGTATCACCTCACACCAGTTAGAATGGGCGTCATGAGAAAATCTACAAACAACAGATGCTGGAGAGGGTGTGGAGAAAAGAGAGCCATCATGCACTGGTTTTTTTTAAATTAAATTTAATTTTTTTTATATAGCAGGTTCTTATTAGTTTATTGCACTGTTGGTCAGAATGTAAATTGATACAGCCACTGTGGAGAACACTATGGAGGTTCCTTAAAAAACTAAAAATAGAATCACCATATGACCCAGCAATCCTGCTACTGGTCATATACCCTGAGAAAACCATAATTCATCATATATTAATGCATATATGTGGAATCTAGAAAAATGGTACAGATGAACCAGTTTGCAGGGCAGAAATTGAGACACAGATATAGAGAACAAACGTATGGACACCTAGGGGTGAAAGGGGGGTGGGGGCGGTGGTGGGATGAATTGGGAGATTGGGATTGACATATATACACTAATATGTATAAAATAGAAACTAATAAGAACCTGCTGTATTAAAAAAATAAAATAAAATTCAAAAAAAGAAATAAAGTGTAGCTTAACATGGGTACAAGCTGTATAATTTAAAAGTTACCTGAATAGAGAGAGAACATGAGTTTGCCACTTCTCAGGGCTCAGAGCTGAGAACAGAGGCAACTGATCATTAACTTCTGGCTGGAAGCAAACTTGCACACATATCTTAAGAGACTCTCTGCTCTGCCCTCCCCTCTTTCTTTTCTCAAATTAGGGGAAAGGTAGCTCTATCTCTTCTTGAAGGTCTTGCTTTGACATGCACCATTAATTCATACTTTTTATAGTGTAAAGTTAACTTGGCTTAAATTATATTCTGGGTCAAAGAAGGTAACTAAGTCTCGCAATTTGGCTAAATTTAATCTTATTAAATTTCTGCTAAATTTAACCTTCTGATTCTCTTTCTCTGACGTTTATATAACCACATTTTCAAATGTATGTACCATGACGTGGTTTAATATCATGAATAGAACACATTGCAAAAGTAATATAATATATAAATTAAACTGTCAGTGAATCTTCACCTAGTCTGACTAGATAACTTGATCAGTTATGAACAGTAATAAAGAGGCCCAGGTCATGTGTTAAATCCCTTGAGAGGCAGATAATTTCATTTTGTTGCCTAATCATATACTACATGCCTTACTTGGCCAGCCATTCTGTAAATGTCTGCCCTCTGTCACAAAGGGTCCTCCCCTAAGACTGTGATTGGGTGGACTTCCCTGGTGGTTCAGTGGTTAAGAATCCGCCTGCCAATGCAGGGGACACGGGTTCAAGCCCTGGTACAGGAAGACCCCACATACCACAGAGCAACTAAGCCTGTGCACCACAACTACTAAGCCTGTGCTCTAGAGCCCGCAAGCCACAACTACTGAGCCCGTGCTCCACAACAAAGAGAAGCCACCAGAGAGAGAAGCCCGTACACTGCAACAAAGAGTAGCCCCACTCGCCGCAACTAGAGAAAGCCCACACGCAGCAACGAAGACCCATCATAGCCAAAAATAAATAAATTAATAATTTTTTTAAAAAAAACAGGAACTGGGGAATCTGATGGTGGGTCAGTGTTGCCATTTTTGGATTTGAAGAACTTACAATAAGTTCTGGAGAAATGAAGAGCTATCATTTAGTGGGTGTTTTCCGTTTACATCCATGACCTCATTCTTTAAACCATATAAGATAGACATTATGATACATATTTAAAGTATGAGGACACGGAGGCTCAGAGTTTGGTTACTTAGGTCAGATAGTTAGTAAACATTGGGTCCTGGATTCCAATTTTGGTTATGTGTGTCCAAGGTCCATGTTCCTCTCCACTGAACAGCAGGTCAGCCTTTCTATGGTCAATGGATGAGGAGAATTTGATTTCCTACATGAAAGATGCCATTATTTAGACTTAGGCAATAAGCAATGACTTGTAAAATATGATTCCCAAAGATTTTAATAGGCTGCATTTCTAAATGTACATATATAATGATGACAATAACCAGGTAGTAACAAATAATCTCGGGACATTTCCTCTAATTTATTTAGCTAAATAATGCAAATGCCTTTAAAAATAAGACGTGATATTTTTATGTCTTCTATTAAAACCTTAAGTTCAAAAAATATAATGAAACAAAATAAAGGCATTAGGAAATTTTGCCTTGTACAAAATTAGACATACACTGAAGTTTTAACACACTAAATAAACTGTAATGTGGGTTTCACAATTATATAGTACATATAACAATCAAAAGCAGACGACGTCTTTACTGAGAACTCTTCAAATACCTTTGTCCCAACACAGCAAAGTGCTTAGTAGCTAGGAAGTGTTCAATACATTTATTTGGGATAAAATTACCTGATGCAACATAGGTGACTAATCAATTAATAATAACTTCACTCTGTACTCTGTAGATATACCTCAAGTAGTTTTATTTTTCAAAAAAGGTGGTAGAATAACATTTCATTAGTCATTTGCTTCATCAACTACTTTTATATAAAGCCAAATGAAAATAAGACTTAATTCTATGCAAATAAATGATTATTAACTTTATTAGGCAAACAGGCCATTAATTATACCAAGAATGCTAAATTTAAAAAGCTCTCATTTGTGTGATTAATATTTTTACTTAGTATTATTACAAAAAGTTCTAAAGTTAAATAAAAAGAGAAATACAAAGATATATTCTAAGATTGATATGTAAAAATTACATTATCAAGAAAATAACCTGATAACGTAAGATGTAAAAAAATTAGAATTGGCAGGAGTGTGAACAATACATTTTGTACTTATTTTGTATGATTTTGCTTATTGTTACAACAATATTAAATTCTTAAGAAATTACTATTCAAAGACAGTGATGTTTATTACATAAACCTTTGAGAAAGAAAAGCCAAATACAAAACAGACTTGTACACCATGAGCCCGGAGGAGAAAATGGCTGAAGGTGACTAACCTTTGCCAAGGTTACAAATTCTCAAAGTAATTCCAAGAATGTGGTAATGTGAGTTTTTTTTTTTTTAATTCCAGTTTCCAAAATTCTTCAATAATTCGGGGATGAGAGAGAGAGAGAGAGAGAGAGAGAGAGAGAGAGAGAGAGAGAGGAAATGGTCTCAGAGGAAAACCTTGATAAACAGCATGTGTGCTCTTGGAACAGGTTATTAATTCTGTCTTTGAAATATGACAATGAGTTCCTGGCAATGAATTTGTTTATAACATTATTCCCAAGTTCTATGCAGCATTCGCACATTTCCCTTGTGAGATTTTGATGTTTTTCGCATTATGACTAAGGAGTGAAAACTGAGTTCGTGGGGAAAACCCAAGTTTTTCATCTGAATTGAAAATTGCAAGAAATTCTGCAAGGTGGAAAGCTCAGATATAGATATTTGGGTGAGGAAAAGCGGTGAACTAGTCAAAAGACTAATCAAACACCTCAAAAACACAATGGGAATCTTTTAATGGATTGCTTTTCTCATTTGGATAATTTTTTTTTACTATTCTTTTCCTGGAAAGAGTACTGTAATCTTAACATTCATTTAGCATAATTGACTGTGATCCCATTATTTTCTGAATTCTAGAATTATAATGGAGTTTGAAATCAGCATATAATAGAAGAAAACAACCCAAATTTATTCTGAGTTAATTATCCTTTGGAGTTATAATATAAAAAGAAATCCTTTTTTTTTTTAACCTTGATAAGCATAAAAGGAAAATAAGTCTTTAGTTAAATTTGCTTGCATAAAATAATTCCTTTATGGTTTCAAAATACCCCAGGAAAATATAATGGGATCAAAGAGGTCCTGAACATATAATATAGAGATATTCTACCATTTCAACAGATTTCCCTCTTTTTGCTGATGACAGTGGCTCACTAATAGAAAAGAATTATTGGAAGCATGATTTGAGTATAAGGAACATTTAAGACCCTTCCTTCTTTGACTGTTACCCAATTAATAGATCTTACTATATGCAGCCAATACAGGAAACACATTCAGAGAGGAGGGTACTTTGGAAATACCCTTCTAGCTCAGAACCTCTGAATCCTCTTAGCTCTCTGCCATTGCCCTCAGCATGCACATGGCCTCACAGCTTTCTAGTAAATGCAGCAGCATCTGCCAGTGACTCAGCTCAAAGTCAGAATCACCAATACTGTCTCCCCTTCTCTAACATCAAATCAATTTACCAATCCTGGTAGAGTCTACTTCCACAAGTACTCAAATCTATCTCCTTCCCTTCTTTCCCACAGGTACCATTTTATTTCAATTAATTTTGGTAGCTTTCCAATTGTTATACCAGCATCCGATTTCTCTACTTGAGTAAAGCCTCAGTATCTTTGCCTAAATTGGACAGTTAGTACAAGTTCAGACCATGGCACAGTGGTCAATAACTCCTCACTGCTGCTTTCCAACCCTCATACCCCACAGCCATCTTTGTGCACGCACGCACGCACACACACACACACACACACACACAAGTATACCTGGGGGATATGTTATAAGATAATATGATCAAGTGTGTAGTTTCCATCTATTACTATAGTCAGTAATACTAACATGGAAGTTTTAATGTGCTTTGGCTTTTCACTGCCATTAGTAAATTAGAAGCCATTATTTCTCCTGGTTTAAAAAAAATGCTACAAAGGCATTAGACATTAATATAAGATATGAGTAAATAGAGCTTAAGGCAACATTACATCTACTGGCCCAGTCACATCACACCAGGTATGAGATTTTTCCACACCTCAAAATAAGTTTATATCCTTAGTAAAAGTTAACAAAAACTTTTAAACATGTTAAAGTTACTTTAAATGAAAGTATAAAATCTTCAATTGTTGATGCCATGACATATAAATTTAAAAAGTAGAACAGCTATTATCAAAAAGACCAGAGATAACAAATGCTGGAAAAAGGGAGTCCTCGCACACTGTTGGTGGAAATGTAAATTCGTGTAGCCGCTATGGAGAACAATATGGAGGTTCCTCAAAAAATTAGAAATAGAACTACTGTATGATACAGCAGTCTCACTTCTAGGTGTACATCCCGAGAATATGAAATTACTATCTGGAAGAGATATCTGCACACCCAAGTTCACTGCAGCATTATTCAAACCAGCCAAGATATAGAAGTGAATGGATAAAGAAAATGTGGTATATATATTATATGTGTACATTAGATACTATTCAGCCGTAAAAAAGACTGAAATTCTGCCTTTTGTGACAACATAGATGGACCTTGAAGGCAATATGCTAAGTGAAATAAGTCAGACAGAAAAAGTCAAATACAATATGTGATGTCACATATATGTGGATTCAAACTCATAGAAAGGATGGTGGTTGCCAGGGGCTGAGGGCTAGGGAAAATGAGGAGATGGTGGTCAAAGAATACAAACTTTCAGTTATAAGATGAATAAGCTCTGGTGAATAAGTACAGCATGGTGACTATAGTTAAGAATACCATATTGTATTCTTGAAAGTGCTGGGTGAGTAGGGCTTTAATGTTCTCACCATATCAACAACAAAATGATAATTATGTGAGGTGGTGGATGTGTTAACTAACCTTATTATGACAATAATTTCACAATATATACGTGTATCAAATCATTACATTGTACACCTTAAAGTTACACAATGTTTTAGGTCAATTAGTACATCTCAGTAGAGCTGGAAAAAAAGAAAAGTAATGTAAAGTCATATGACAAAGGTAAAGTTTATAGGAGTCACCACCACACCCTAAGGCTTGATGAAAATCCTATGGCTTCAATTATTTTATTTGTCTCTGGTTTCCCTGTGTGGGCTCGACTCTCTTGGTGTCCTCCTCAGCAACAGACAGAGCACATGGACCTTCTTTGCCTTTGTTTGGCCCTGTGGTGAGCCCCAGCCTACTCATTAGGCTTCCTCCCCCTGGGGAACCAGCTATTTCCTACTGTGGTGCAGCATAACTCCTTGCTGTCCTTCACCCTATTCTAAAGGATTCTTTTTTTTTTAAAGTATTTGATTTAGTGTTAGAAAGCTTAGGTTCAGACGTACACTTGACTTCTGACCTTGAACAAAGTACCTAACCCCTCTGAGTCTCAGGCTTCTCACCTACCTACTGGCTTCATGTTTCCTTACAGAGACACTTCTGGTAAAATAACACTTCAGTCTGTTCCAAATCTGATTGCTGAATTTGGAAAAAGAAAAAAAAAAAAAAACTATGCAAGCTTAGGACAGACATTTCTGGGCACTCTCTTTTCCCTATGTGCCTTCCTAGAGAGGAGCTGCATTCTGGTCTGGTTTATACCATGTATATACTAGGGTAGGCTGTGCTCCTACAAAGGGAAAGCCTAAATTTTGGAGAAAAGTTCAATTAGAAAGTGCATTTGACCACATAGCCAAGCCACATTCTCCAGGTTAGCATCAATTTTAATAATTAAATGAATGAGTCAAAGGGATAGCCCAATCTATTTTTCCCTTGTGTTAATTAATCAATTTAACCAACGTTTAGTAAGCAGTTAGCATACAAAAGGTATTATGTTATGAATAGTAGGAATGCCAAGATAAATAAAGTAGGTTCTCTTTTCTCAAATAGTCACTCTTCCATGATGGAAAATAGATTCATACACAGTTAACAAGGCCTAATTATTAAACCTAAAATAGAGATATAACGTATTATGAGAGTTGTCATATACTGTAGAATCTTGTGTGATTTAACTCATCTCTACATACATTCGCATATTATAGATAAGAACCATAATCATAAAATTATCTGCTCAGGGCATCTGCCATAACATCATAAAGCTGTTAAGCAATGTTAGGATTTGATTATCAGAACTTAATATCTTAGAAATATTCCCTGTATCTGAAACCAATGTACTCATTATTAACCACATTTTTCATGGATACATTAGCAAAGGTGAGTGATTTACTCTTAACAGGAATTCTCAATTCATTATTTCTGGAGTATAACATGAATGGTGAAGACTAAATATTTAATTTAAAAATTGGGTTAAAGAGACGGCCAAAAATATATGCCAATTCAGCCTGAATATTTGCTCTCAGCATTAACATCAACCCTCAGAATCCACAGTCTATGTAAAAGAAATGAGGACACAGTGAGTGAATAAGTGGCATTAGTTTTAATGGGAGAATACTGTGGAGTGTGCTCCGCTTACCTCCCTACTGATTTCTTGATGTGATTTCAAGGTAGAAAGGCATATAGAGGTGAAGAAGACATGACAAGGTATTTGGTATGTAATTTTCTTGAAACCTTCCACTAACTCATTCCAGTGACTTTTTTTATTCAAATAATTTCTCTTTTTTTTCTGCTACCCTTCTGTCAAATCTCGGATTCAAATGAAAGCAGAGTTAAGAAAGAGTGATATCCTTTGTATGTTCAGTGTTCAAAAGTTTCTGAGGTCACACAAAGATCTATATATTTCCACATAGTTAAGTGCCTTGGGGAAAGCCCCTCCCAATTTTCTGTGATTTTTAACTATATGCAGGCAAATGAGATGCCAATTAGTGAAGCGTAGGAGGAGTGAGGCTGCAAATTAGAAGTTGAAGAAACAGACTAAAGGACACCACAAAGATGCCAAATAAATTTGAGGGAAAATAGAAATAACATTTAATTAAAAGCACACAATGTGATTATTGGTGTGTTTTTAAACCTATATTCAATAGGTCTGTGATATAGTTTTTAAGTATCCAATTACCAGAGAAAACCTAGGGAGTCAGAAAACAGGCAGAGACAAGCTATTCCATAAGAACAATGCATGATTAAAAACTATGTAAGAAATCATGGCATGCTGCTACTGGCCTCCGTGTGTAGGGTGGTAGATGGAATAAACAGATCCTGCATCCCTGCCTAACTCTACTACTACTACTAGAATCGATGCTATTTCAGGGATCATCGGTTCTTCCCCACTGTCCTGAGAAAGCCTTGAACAGACATCATTTATCTGTTGACATTGGGAGGTGTGTAACATATGTTGGCTGAATTAATTAATATATTGTGCCTTGCAATATAGCTACTGTGCCCACAGTCTAAAAAGTTAATCAAATATATGCTCCTACCAGGCCTTTAGAAGATCCACCACACCCCTGCCAGACACAGTGAATGAAGTAGCAATTTCTATTCACCCAGTTCAGAGGCTCCTCTCTTCATAGAATGTCTGAAAATTCAGACTAGGTTTTTCTCACTTGCAAAGTATTTTTTTTTAAATCTAAGACCTTTTTTTACAGGGTGATGCATACTTTTCCTAGCACCAAGAAATTTGCATGCTTAAACAGTGACATCAAAACAAACCTAAAGACTCACAATAGAGTCTAAAATAGAAAGACAAATGACGTGAATTATTATAGAGTATGCAGAATTTGCCCCATCTACATGTTTGTGATAATGAGAGCAGACAAGGAAGGGAATTATTTAAAAGTAAAAGATTTTAATCTACTTTATAATAATGATAAATGGAGTATATAACTTTTAAAAATTGTTAATCACTATTTTGTACATTTAAACTTATATAATATTATACATCAACTATACCTCAATTAAAAAAAGAAAAGTAAAATATGTTATTTTTAAATATATTAAATGTTAATTATCAAATATATATAATTTTAAAAAATTATATTAGATAATAAATTATGAAATTGACAGAATTTAGTTTCATTAAAATGCTTCTACCCCAAAAGCATTCCCCCCAAGGTTTTGGACACTCTCCTGTCTATCCATGAAAACAAAGACTGTGACTCTAGAGAATACAGTATTTAAGGAATAAAAGTAATAATAATAACAATAGCTAATATTTATATAGCTCCTACTATGTGCCAAGTACTGTTCTAAGTACATAACATAAATTAATACAGTTCATTCTCACAGTAGCCCTATGAAAAAGATGCTTTAAAGTCTTTGTTTCACAGATGAAAAGTCAAATGCTCTGGCAGATCATAATTACAGGCATACCTCAGCAATATTGCAGATTCAGTTCCAGACCACCATAATAAAGCGAATATCAAAATGAAGCAAGTTACATAAATTTTTTGGTGTCCTAGCACACATAAAAGTTATGTTTACACTATACTGTAGTCCATTAAGTGTGCAATAATAGCATTATGTCTAAAAAAATGTACATACCTTAATTAAAAACTACTTCATTGCTAAAAAATTCTGATCATCATCTGAGCCTTTAGTGAGTTGTAATCATTTTACTGGTGAAGAGTTTGAAATATTACAAAAACTACCAATATGTGACACAGAGTTACAAAGTGAGCAAATGCTTTTGGAAAAATGGTGCCTAGGCTTGCTTGATTCAGGGTTGCCACAAATCTTCAATTTGAAAAAAAATGCAGTATCTGGGATTCTCAATAAAGTAAAATGCAGTAAAACAAAGTATGCCTGTAGTAAGAATCAGAGCCAGGATGTGAACTCATATACTCAGGATCCATAGTCTGTGCTCTTAACTAATAAGGAATAGGCAAGGACAAGTCAGTTCCCTTAGTAAACCATGTATCCAAGAGGAACCATATGACATATTACAACCTACTTCAACAGTTATATGCTTAGCATGGGACAAAAAAATGAACACACCAGAGAGGCAAATCCCCCCATGACTGACTTCAGTCACCCTGGCATAAACCACTCTACTCTCAAGCTTCGTCACCTAATCTCACAGTGTCAGGTTGTATTATTAGCTTCTTATCACAGCTGTAATAAACTACCACAAATTTACTGGCTTAAAACAATGCAAATTTATTATCTCATGGAGGTCAGAAATCTCACTGGGTTAAAATCAGGGTGTTAGTGGGAGGCCAAAGGAACAATCTGTTTCCTTGCCTTTTCTAGTTCCTAAAAGCCACCCACATTCCTTGACTGTGGCTGCGTTCCTCCATCTTCATACCACCAACACTGGGCTGAATCCTTTTCATGCTGCTATTTCTCTCATTTCTCAGGCCCCTGGTGATTACATTGGGCCCATACATACAATCAAGGATAATCACAAGGTCATCTGAATAGCAGCCTTACTTCTCCCCTGCCATGCAACATAACATTCACAGGGTGAAGGGGTTAGGATGTGGGGAGCCACTATTCTGCCTACCACCTGGACATACGAAGATGTGTTCATGAACGTGAGAATGAAGGCAGAATATAACCATACAGTTGGTCTAGGAACTGTTCTTGACAAACAGGTGATACAACTTTGTAAATTTATCACAATACTCTTATAATATAAAGTATGTAGCAATCCAAATGCAAAAAGGAAATTTGGCCAATTAAATATAGTTTTTGAAAAGAGCATAGACTGGTTATAAGAACATCTGACTTCAAATTCTCTCTGTTACTAGTTATACAGTTTTGAACAAGACACTGACAGTGCTGAGGGTCAGTTTTCTCATCTGCACAGTGGGGATAATATTCCCTGACCTTCTTTACACCAGGATTGTTTTGAGGGTCAAGTTAAATTAAATCTTTGTGAGTAATAAAAACTATGTATCAATATAAATAAAATATGAATATGAGAACTCCCAACATAAGCATTTTTGTTCAAACTATAGTTATTTTTTAAAGGGTGCTAATGACAAAGATAATAATAAAAGTATATACCTAAAGCCTCCACCTTTATTTTAAAACCTGCATTCATATTAGTAATAATAACATAATATAATTATTATTATTGAAATTTATCATTTACTACCTTTATAATATCCTTTCAGTGAAGGAAGTCTGTATATTTAGCTCTATTTTATATACAGAGAAACTGAAGCTTAATGTCTTGACCAAGATCACACAGAATATAGACTCACAGAAGGACTAAAAGCTAAAAGTGCCAACTTTAAAATCTGTTCTAGTTTTGAAAATGGATTTAAACACCAGCCAAGCTAACATTCCCGTTCACATTAAGATCCACCAGTTCCACAGCAGCATGACTTAGAATGACTCAGATAGAAGAAAACGTTATTATACACTGAGGGTACTCACAAAGCAGCTCTATTGGCACAGAGTCCTAGAGTACTTTGGTTTCCAAGATTCCTGTGTCTAAGGTTTCACAGGAAAGCATCACATCTTAAGAGTGACTCCTAAAAGAATGAAAGAATAATCACCTAAATATCGAGATGCATGATAAAAAGAAAAATGAAAAAGTATCCAACTCCATCTCTGAAAGACTTGATAGCATGTAGCTTTCTATTGCACTGGCTGAAATTGCTGTTTGCCTTTTCTAAATCTCCAAGGTTTTATTTCAAGGCCCTCTTTAGATATGGACAGACTGTTTAGTTAAATTACTTCATATCACCACTAACCCGTCATAACTATGGTGACTGACTGCCTTTATTTGTGCCTGCCTTTATATTTTCTGTCCTAAGTCATATTTCCCAAAGTGTAGAGGAATTCCTGTGGAAACATCAAAGAGATTCACTTCAGCCCAAAGTATTTGGGACTTCAAAACAAACAATAACTTGTCTTTAACTTTTGCGAGACTTTTCTTTCCACTTTTGGTAGGATAATAAATGTGTGTGTATGTGTATGTTTATAAATCAATAACTTGAAAATTTTACATAAATACATTAAGGCTATTTACATTAAATGCATTAATTTGAAAACTGAAGAGAATTTCAGTAAGATTATTAAGCTCTAACAATAAATCAGAAAAATTTGTAAAAGATCGTCAAAATTTGACCATCAATTCTTTGTACGTTCTTTGATTATATAGACCTTAAGACAAGTTTTTGACTTCTCTGTCCAATCCCCTTACCTGGAAAAAAAAGGGGATGTAGTAGTATTTAACTCAGAATCATGACTACTAAATTGTCAGTTAATATTTTGTAAAATACTAGCATAGTGTTTGGCAACAAACTAAGAAGAAGAAAAAGAAGAATATAATAAGAACTATTATTATTATTAATAGTTGGTACTTGAAACAGTGAAAAATATTAGTTTATATAGATGAATAAATATTAGATCCTTGCTTATTCCTGACTTGAAAAATATGACTTACATTTACGTACATAAGTCCTATTTGTCTTATTATTAACCAATATAATTAATCAACTTTTAGATATGATCCAGAGAAATCAGATTGTTTTACAGAGTATGGTGTAGTGCAAAGACTATTGAAATATATTTCACAGGAGCAAAGACTAAGAGGAGAGAACAGAGATAATACAATGTCACTGAGATAGCACTTGCAATGTTACCTTGTTTGACCGGAGAACTTTGTCATTGTAGTCTAAAACGGAAGGAATTTCAGACTGGCAGTCAATCTGCTTACTGTGGAATTTCCAAGACTATAAAAAGCAGACTATGCACATATAACTGTCTCATTTAGTAAATATCTCATGAAAATTTGTCGGTTCTATAATATATGTGAAGAACTTCCTTGTAGTGACAATTAAATTTATTTGAATTTAGAATCAATATTAAAATATATTTTACAAAATTACTGGTATTACTACACCACAATAAGTAAAATTTATATAATAAAGTTAACATGTTTAAGGACATAACATCTTACTACACTTAATTTTTTGCTTCAGTGACTACCACTGAAATACATAATTTTGAATTCATTTCATGTGTAGATACGATGATATATTGGTATTATTTGAGTAATTCACTTTTGTCTGCATAATTACATTATTTACCCCATGCCCCAAAAGCAACCTCTCTCATATTTTGATTCTCATGTGAGATAAAATAATGTTACTAACATTTGAGAATAATGAGATGAGGAAGTTTTCTTTCTTTCCTTTGTATCTTAACTGTAAACTTATTTTAACAGTTTGAGTTTAGAAATTCCCTGATTTGACTCTAGAACATCAGAGTACCAGAATTATCTTAATTTACAGTATTTTGTTGTGAAAATAGGGCAGCAAAAGTTTTCTCATTTGCTTTATTGTGTACTTTTACTATTATTTTTTTTTAAACAGAAACAGGCCACAGACCTTAAAAGGTACGTGCTTGTGAGCTGATATGTGTTAAAAAAAAAAAAAGGACTAATTTGACAGTCATGTGATCATATCCATTAAATAAACACTTTTTTTTTTTAAGAGATGTAGTTAAAATGAAATAAAATGCTTTCTATTTGTTTTGGCATGCCTTTTGACCTTCTGAGTAAACTTCACCTTGTACAAAAGTTAGTATATGTGACCTTCTGAAACATGCATGGCTAAATCACAGAGAAGTCTGACAAAGGCTTTTACTTATTGAAAAAAACAATTTGTGTTATAGGTCCCTTACTATAAAATACCCAAAACTTAGCGCACTTCTAGAAAAGTCCAGAAGCTAAAAGGAATTCCTTGATCCATTATAGTGAAAAACAATACAAACAAGAAAAGGAAGTAAAAAAAACCAGGAATCTCTCAGCTCCTGGAAGGTTATATTAATTTCCAATCTCTTATCCAATTATCAGGTAGAAAAAATATAATTTTTTAATTCTGTAATTTCAGAGGCCATTATTTAGGTGATTTAAATGGCCATACTTTTTAGAAAGAACCAGCAGCTATTTCAGTATTTTAATACTTCATGGTGTCATGAAGTTCTATGTCTGGTGTACAGTCATCTCATAATTAATTAACTTAGGAATTTTTGTTGCAACTAAAATACATTACCCAGGGTTCATGATCTTATTTTTATAAAGGTTCTTATTAAAGGGGCTAAGAAGTGTGATGTAGAGGAGGAAAATATATCATTCATGTTTACACATGGTTGGTTACTACCGAGTGATAAAAATTAAAAATTACATTAGTTAAAATAGGTAAATTTATTCATATATTTGACAAAATGGACAAAAAGCCCTCCAAAAATAATAAGATATTTTAGAAAACATAGTAGAGCTAAAAAGAATAATTAGTACTATGCAAATCCACATTCAAATTTTCAGAAGAAACAGCAGATAAACCTACTCTCCTAGGAGAGAGTTTTCCCCTTTAACTTAATAGCATCATCCAATCATATTTGGAAATATTCAGTGTTCATTAGGGCTTAAGAAAAAGTTCCTTGAATGAATTATTCACGAATACTTCAATCATAATTCCAAACTTTATGATAGTAGTTAGCATTAGCAATAAAGCAAAAAATAACTGAGAACCCACCTACTATTTTCTTTTAATTCTCTTTCTCCTTTCCTTTCCTCACAAGCACAGAAAGCATGTTTGTTTTGGAAGCAAATAGCAAACAGTACAAAAGGAGAACTTAAAGTGAGTGATTAATGATCAAAGCAAAAATGTAAAATCACATCAGCTGACAAGGGGCTGACTGACTCAAGGTTGTAGAATGTGAAGGCATTAGGACAAAGCTAAAGAATAAGTCCTTCTTATTCAAAGGGTGATCTTTGAAAGTCACAGGAGGCAGATTCTCCAAAGCCTTGTAATATACAACTACAGAAACACTATCTACAGCTACTGTAAGTAGCCATTGTCATGGCCGACTTCAAGAAATTCTATTGCACTCCTTAATAAGTAGTATAACCTAAAATCTGTAAACAAGTACAACAAAATTACATAATTCAAGGTAATGACTTAAACCATCTTAAAATAAACATAAAGTGAGAAGACAGAAGAACAGAAATTTGTGATTGCAGAACTTTAGCAAAAATATTGATGCAAATTCTTGCTCACGTATCTTTGTTATGGAGATGTAAATCACCAGCCTGATAATTGAGAAGTCAAAAATGAAAGAAAATTGATCAGTATTGAAAACAAATATAATTTCTTTAAGTATTGTATTGAAAATTAACCATGAAGAAGGTTGAAGCCAAACCACATTGCAAAAGCATGTCTTAATTAATCATTTTGTCTTGTTGGTGTCACCATACTTTTATGATGCATGTGGAGGTGGCTATGAAGGGGCTGGCATGGGGAAATGTGAAGAAAGCAAAAGGTATCGGAGCTCCTATTAGCTGCTGTCTTCCCTACAGCCAAATTTACATTTATCTTTTATTCTGTGAAACAAAGTGTACACCAGACCCTTTAGCAATATTATTTTTACATATAACTAGGGTGGACACATATGATGTGGTGTCCTGAACAAGGTGCTTCCAAGACCTCCAGCTAGATGGAGTGTAAGTGACCAAGGGCACAATCTGCTGAGCTCTGAAACCCTTTGCTGGATTTGCACAGAATCCACACTTCCCACAGGCTGCTCCCAGCCTGCACCTGAGCACAGCAGGGACATGAAAGCAGATGGTTCCTGGGATATACGTGACTCCTCTGATGACTGATTTTGCCTGGGGGGGCTTCCACATAGCATTGCCTGATATATGTTGGGTGTTCAATATTTATCTTTGGGGAGAATAAACCATTGTTATTATTGAGTTGTCAAAGCCCAGATTGCTGCATAAATATCAAAAATTAAACTCTGTGTGAAACTTAGTGTTAAGATGATTTTTCAGCTTCCTAATGCAATTCCAGGAAGCTGAAGTACAGCAAATATGTTAGAAAACTACAGAGACAGAGTTTTGTTCCATGTAAATGTAACCTCTGATAGCTAGAGGTGTCTAAAAGTTAAATGGGCTGCTGCAATCCTCTCAATTACTCTTTGATAATACTAGCATTCCCATTTTATAGAACAGGGAACACTAGGCTTGGAGAAGCCAAGTTTTCAGGGTTACACAATTTTAGGGGCAGGAGCCAACATTCCAACCTCTATTTTGCTCACTATTTCCACAACTACCATACAGTTAGAAGATATATCTTTCATAAAAAGACCCTGAGATGAAGTGAGAGAGTGGCATGGACATGTATACGCTACCAAATGTAAAATAGATAGCTAGTGGGAAGCAGCCGCAGAGCACAGGGAGATCAGCATGGTGCTTTGTGACCACCTAGAGGGGTGGGATAGGGAGGGTGGGAGGGAGATGCAAGAGAGAGGAGATATAGGGGTGTATAGCTGATTCACTTTGTTATACAGGAGAAATTAGCACTCCATTGTAAAACAATTATACTCCAGTAAAGATGTTTAAAAAAAAAAAAAGACCTTGAATGCTTGCATTGATGAGTGGATGGACTATGTGATGTGTAAAAACACTTCCAGTGCTAAAATATGATGAATTTTTGGAGAAAATCCACTTGATGATGTTGTATCTATCTCCTTTATTTTCTATAAGCCACCTTTCTTTTCCATACATTTTGGAAGAAGTAAATCTACAGACCCCATTTATATTTCTTAATTTGTGTAACAGTTATTCAAATGCTTAGGTAAGACTATGTTGTTTTTAAATATAGCAATAGAAATTAACATCATTAAGTAGAAACCTGTCCTAATAATCAAAAGGTGATGATATATAATCCTAAACACTAAATATTAATACAGTGTGATGCTTTGAATAAGTGAAATATTAGAAAAATGTGCCTATGTAATATGTACTAATATCAATATTAGATTTTTTAAGTAAATTATTATTAAGCAAGTGACAGAACCAGAAGCATAAATCCAGTTATTTTTAATCCAGATCTTATATTGAACGATTGACCAGCAAGATACTTCCATCAGCTCAACACCTACAGAACTCTGGACAGCGCCACACTCAGCTCAAATATTAATGTGGCTGAAGTCAAATCATGGCACTATTTGGAATCAAAATAGCGAAACACCTTTAAACATAAGCTCCATTTACAAATTTGAAGCCATCAAATTCCACTGATGCCTCTGTCTCTCATACTCTCAGGTCCTAAATTAACTGTTTCCTCCAATCACTAATCCTCTTTCTCAGTCTCATACTCACACAACTACACTGTGTATTTTTTCCTATTGGTTCATACTCTCCACCCTACCCCACCCCTCTTGATATCCTTCCCAATATTTTTCACTGTATCCTCTAGAGCTCCCATTTTTTCAAATAAATTTCCTTATTCCTAACCTAGACATTGCATTCTCTCCACGATCTTTTCTCCTTGAAAACCTGACTTAGACTGAGCCCTCTTGAATACATGCTAATTCCATATCATTAGGTCCAGAACAGAGGCTCACCATAATCCTAGGTCCACTCTGCATCTTATTGTCATTACTTTTTCAACTCATACAAAGAAATCTTTCTTCATTTAAGTTCATTTCATCAAGTTATATCATCCTGAAAACTAGGACTTATCATCCTTCAGATCATTTCTTCAAAATCCATTTCTCTTCACTCCAAAGTCTCACCATAATCAATACTGATGATCAATAATCATGCACTGTGATCAATAACCTAGCCAGAGAATCCACAACCTCCACTTCTACTCTCCTTTCAGTAACTCACTTCCAACTTGAAGCTAATGGGCACTCTGAATGCTTCTACTACTGGAGTCTTAAACATTGACATTCCAATTCCCAATTAGCTTCCCATCTTTTATACAACACTAAAAACCTTATTTCCATCAATTCTGTCCTGGAATTTCCTTGAAATTTTCCACTGTTTTGACACTTACATCTTCTCCCAAACTATTAGTGCTTTTTAACCTCAAATTTTTTTTCTACTCAGCTGCAATGTTGATCTTCATTCAAATCCTAGTTCTGCTTCTCATTGGTAAAATATCTTGGGAAAATTATTTAACAGGATTCTCAGTTTGTTTTTTATAATGGGAATAATACTTATACTTCATAGGAAAGAGGGGAATAAATGTGACAATGTCCATAATGTACTAAACACAATTCCTAGCACATTAAGCACTCAATAAATATTAATATCATCTATAATCTATCATCTATCATCTATAATCATCAATGTTCTCAAGTCAACTTTGTCTTCTGGCAACAAGGAACCTGAAACTTCCAAACTCAAAATGGGCCCTACAATTACAGTACTAAGTAGAGCTTTAAAAAAATAAATTAACTGCACAGATGGATGCCAATACACATTCATAGATTTCAGTTTTAGCAGGACTCTCAGTGCCTCTCCAGTAAGCTTTCTTCACACATCTTGGTACTTTCCTCTCCTTTCCAATACAGTTCTAAACAGCTTCCTCTCTCCTCAAGTTTCCTAACCACTCTGTCATCACCTGTGGTTGACCAGGCTTCTTATTTGCAAAGAAAATGAAAACCATCAGACCAGGCATGAAATCTCACAAATGTGTTCTTATCTGTGCACATTTCTGTATCTCTATTAATCCTTCATTCATTCCCTCCTGCCCTGGTAGTAGAGGTAAGCCCCTTCCTGGTCACCAAATAGGCCCTCACCTAATATATGATAAGTTCTTCTTGATCTTGGACGGTTTTGCCATCTGTTTTGACCCCTTCCCCCATCGTTCTCCTCTACTGTCACTTCTTCCCTTGCACTATATGTTCTAACAACACTGAATTAATTCAGTTTTCAGCTTAACCCATGCTGTTTCAAACCTTCACGTTTTTACTGCCTTGGTAGAAGTCAGTGCCTATCAAGGAATCCTTTTCTCACTTTTCTGTTAGCAAAGCTCCTATTTATTCCTCAAGACCCAACTTAACAATTCCTCTTTTGTGAGAGGAGGAAAGAAAGACAAGGGAGAGGATACTGAGAAGTACTGACAGGATAAGGAACTCTCAGGAAAGGTGATAATAGGGAAGCCTTACAATACCTAGAGTTGATAGACAACAATGAGTTTCAATTATGGTATCGGATTTCTTGCTTAACTTCTATCTTTAACATACATTTCCACTTAATTCATGAAAAGTATTTCAATGGCTCCCTGTCAGCTAATAAATAGAGTCTCAAGCCTTTCAGATTTACAGATAATTACAAAAGTACCTCCAACTGTCAGGAAATTACCAGTTTTCCATCCGTTTATGAACAGATTTTGAATGGAGAAGGCAGAAAGAAAAGTCAAACTACAACACACATTTGGTGGTGAGAAAAAAAAAAAAAAAGATCATTGACTTTGCTTTTTCTGCAATTTTCACAAATTCCTTAAGTGCCAGTTACTTATAACATCATTATAACACAGGCCTAAGGTAACTTCTGAAACCAAAATTTAGGCTGTCATAACCTTTGAACTACAATAAAGGCAGGACCTAAGTTGCTATTAACATCTGGTTAAGTTTCACGTTGTTTTGCCTTGCTTTGTTTGCCTTTTAAAAATGTTTTTGGTTGTTTGTTTTAGTTTGGCCATTCAGCTTTATTAGGTCTTAAATTATATAAATTCTCCTGTTTTACTGCTGTTTAGATTTTATGCCAAATGTTAGCAATACAGGAAACCAAATACTCAAACTTATCGAATACTCTCTCAATATGTCTAGTTCAAAATCTCCCACATACTCAGAGTTGCAGCAGGATAGATACTGTTCTCTAAAGGGCAGTGCAATAATCATCTTCATGGATATTTATTATCTTTTGTGAACAGATGTAGGTCATTGTAGAGATAGTTCCAAAGTCACCTTCCAAAGCTGAAATACAGACATGACATTTGGTAAAGTTTCAAAACCTGTTAGGTATAACATTACAATTTTCTTCAATTCACCAAAATTCCCTTTGTACTGTCGAAAGACTGCTGGAAGAGCAATGTTTTCAAACTGTTCGGCTTGATTACACTGGTGTGGTACCACTTATCTAGAGCTATTTTAAGCATCTTCTTGAGTTACAGTAAGCTATATTGTAAATCTAATTACATTTGCTCACAGGAAAGTAAGTACATGTGAACCCTGCTCTGTAATCTACTTAACAAAAGGCACTGTATTTTTCTTCATAGCATTTATCAAGATTATTACATAGTTATTTATATTTCTAAATGCCTTTCTCTTCCACTATAAATTCCAAAAGAGCATGCAAATGTGTTTTATATGCAGTACCTTGCTCAGTGCATAGACAATGAATGTTTGATGAATGAATAAATGAATGAATGAGTGACCACATAAAAGATAACTAAATTATATACACTTATGCCTGACACTTTAAACTCATGCTGAAAATGTATACGTACTTCAGAGACTCATTGGCGTATATTACAGTGTAGTGTAATGAGGCACAAACTTTCAATTCAAATGGAATGGATTTAATGCCAGATCTGGTATTTAATGAATTGTGTGATCAAAGACAAGTGGAATGAACTCTCTAACCCTCTGTTTTCTCATCTGTAAAATGTGAACAGTTGCACTGGATTAAGTATTAAAGATAATGCATACAAAAATATGCAGCACAGTCCATGACATGGAGCAGGTCTTAAGGTGGTGGGTAATGTCACTTATTAATACTTTATATAGAGTTTAAGTGAATTATATTAATCTAAATTATCCAAGGGCTTTTAAAAATTGACAACATAAATCTATTTTGAGCATATGCTAGCAGTGATAATTCATCAATAATTTACAGCATTAAAATGAATTTTCCAACACCTTCGTGTCTATTTTCCCAATTATTATAAAGTTTCAACAAGTTATTTTCAATTAAATTTCATCATTCTTTACTCTGTACACTCCTTGCAAATTCTTCATAATCATTCAAGAATCCTTCTCAATTGGTCCCCATAACCATAATCTGAATTCACTGTCAGTTCAATTTTCTGGCCTAAACTGCATGCTCTTCCCTAATCAACTTTCATTTCATTATTGCCCCTATATTTCATAACTTCAAACATTATCACAAGGGAAAAAGTAATCATTGCTGAATTGTATTCTCCCTTCTGGACTATACCTTCTTTGAGGCTCTATCCTCTGAACAAAGAATTGGATCCAATCTTAATCCTTAATTTTTATTCATCCATTTATGGACATATACTGAGCATGATCTATGCTCTGTTCAGAATGTCTGTGTCTCCCAAAATTCTATGTTGAAGATCTAACACCTAAGATGATGGTATTAGGAGGTATGGCCTTTGGAAGGTTATTAGGAATGGGATTAGGGCCCTTATAAAAGAGCCTCCAGAAAGCTAGCTCACTTCCCCCATCATGTGAGGGTACAAGAAATCAGTGACCTGAAAGAGGGCCCTCACCTGACCACGTTGCACCCTGATCTCAGACTTCCAGCCTCCATAACTATAAAAGATAAATTTCTGTTGTTTATAAGCTGCCCAGTCTGTGGTATTTTGTTATAGCCACCTGAAAAGTCTGCAACAATCTATGTGCCAGACACTGTGTTGGGTTAGATTGTTACAAACCAGAGCACGATAAAGTCTCTAGTATCAAAGAGCTCACAGACTAATTATGGGATGCAAAGCTAGAAAAAAATAATTATGAAAAATGTGATAAAGGAAATAACTATGCTCATGGCTTTATGAAAACACTGAGAAATAACGATGTGCATGGCTTTATGATAACTAACCAGCCTCAGGTAAGTAAGGACAGGGACAGAATCCTAGAAAAAGCAATGTTTCTTAAAAGATAGAAAGGAACCAGTGAGCTAAAAGGAAAAGGGGAAGGACATTCCAGGCTCAAGGGTCAGTATGAAGCAAAGAAACAAATGACAGTGTATTCATACGGGAAACGCTAAGACAGCAACTTTTGCAACTCTTGTCACATCAGTTCATAAAGTATTACTCCAGCACAAAAATGGATAGGAAAGGTTTTTTATTAGACTGTGTTTAAGTTAAAATAAATTAAGGTTACAATCTTAAAAATCTGTAAATTCAGGGCTTCCCTGGTGGCTCAGTGGTTAAGAATCTGCCTGCCAATGCAGGGGACACGGGTTCGAGCCCTGGTCTGGGAAGACCCCACATGCTGCGGAGCAACTAAGCCCATGAGCCACAACTACTCAGCCTGTGCTCTAGAGCCTGCAAGGCACAACTATTAAACCTGCGCTCTACAGCCCGCGAGCCACAACTACTGAGCCCCCGTGCCACAACTACTGAAGCCCGCGCACCTAGAGCCCATGCTCTGCAACGAGAAGCCACTGCAATGAGAAGCCCGCGCACTGCAATGAAGAGTAGCCCCCGCTTGCTGCAAATAGAGAAAGCCCGCATGCAGCAACAAAGACCCAACACAGCCAAAAATAAAATAAATAAATTTAATTTTTTTAAAAATCTGTAAATTCAAACATTTTTTTCTAAACACCATTTAAAGCAACATTAGGAAACGTCTGTTTTGTTAGACTTTTATTCAGTGTTTCAGGTCACTTGGATAGAATACTGATATTTCAAAATGGTGGACTATTAGCATTACTGCACATCTTCCCACCAAACAAAACTCTAAGCTGCCTTATTAGTAACATCTAGGAAAAGGCCAGAAAGCCTCTCTATAAAGAGAAACTGACACACATTGGAAAGCACAATTGATAATGGTTTATTAAGCCCTAGGCTGTAGAAAAGCCTTGGAATTGGCTCCCTCTTTTCACAAATGGAGAAAGTAAGAAACAATGATAACCGATAATGTTTACCCATGCTAAAGTGACTCCCTGGAATAAAAGCAGAAAAGTTATAAAGGGAACATTAAAAAAAAAGAAACTAGCTTTATTTCTATTCTGACACATATATAATAAGAGCCCTAGAAACTATTGAGCAGTTATAGAATACATCTGGAACTATCAAAAAAATTTACTTTTTTTTTTTTTTTTTTTTTTTTTTTTTTTTTTTTTTGTGGTACGCGGGCCTCTCACTGTTGTGGCCTCTCCCGTTGCGGAGCACAGGCTCCGGATGCGCAGGCTCAGCAGCCATGGCTCACGGGCCCAGCCGCTCCGCGGCATATGGGATCCTCCCAGACCGGGGCACGAACCCGTATCCCCTGCATCGGCAGGCGGACTCTCAACCACTGCGCCACCAGGGAGGCCCAAAAATTTACTTTTTAATACAAAGAGTTTTGCGTCCCATAAGGGCAGGGACTTCATTTTTGTTCGTCACATTTTCCCCATCTCAAGACAAGTACTAAGAATTATTTTTGAATGAATGAATAGTGCATGAGTGCATGTTATGTATAAGACTAGACTCAGGAGAATCTGGCAGAAAATCAACACACAATGTACTCTGCCCTAGTAGGGGATACAAACGGACAAATTAAAAGGATTGCTTTGTATGAGGTAAATGTTTTTTAAAGTATCATAGGAATACAGGGTTGGGGGAAATGGTCCTTTTAGCTAATGTGATTAGGAAAGGCCTCTGAGATGGAAGAGGTGGGTGCAGGATACAGATTTACCTAAGCAAATACTTTGTGTGTGCTATTTTACTACAACGTACCCTGGCAGCTACCACAGCTCCAATTTAAAGGCAGAGAAAAAGCTTAAAGAGTTTATACAAGATTGTTTCGAGTAATACGTGTATGTATATACAATCCACCTTTAAACAAGGCAGAGGGGTTAGGTGCGCTGAACCTCCATGCAGTTGAAAATCCCAGTATACCTTATAGTCGGCCCTCTGTACCCGCAGTTCCTCTGTATCCGAGGTTCCGTATCCACAGATTCAACCAACCACAGATTGTGTAGTGCTCTAGTATGTATTTATTGAAAAAAATCCCTGTAGAAGTGGACCAGCGCAGTTCAAACCCCTGTTGTTCAAGGGTCAACTGTAAAAATAAATAAATAAACAAACAAACATATACTAAAAATTTTTTCTATACAAATGTTGCCCTCAGTGTTTTGTTCAACTAGAAACCTTTTTAGACTTCTCAATTTGCCCATGTAAGTCATTTTTCATACACGCAGCTCCTCTCAGAAAACCTGTACAACAGAAGTTTAAAGGTTTCTGAGGAGACTTTGCCTAAGCACCAAAATATTCTTTTCAAAATTTCTCTGTTTTTTTGTTCTTTTTGAGAAGACATTTAGAATACCAGGCTCTCTATTAGGTTGCCAAGATGAAAGGGGTATTTTCAGTTGTTAATACACAGCAGCACTTGTTTTTGATAGGGGCTGCCAATGACTTTCATTACATCTGTCAGTCAAATGGTAAAAAAGAAAAAAAAAATCATTGAAATAAATCCTACACAATTGCAAACATTTGGCATGATAAATGACTTTAGTAGCCAATGGTGGCATGGATCCTTGTGTTATTTGGGTAGATGGAATCCAAGAGTATTTTAGAGAAAGCACTACATTATTTTCCGAATCTCAGTCATTTAATTTCTTGTAGCAAATGAAAAGAACAATCTCAATGTTTGGGAAAATGAAATTCTAAGGTGTTTTTTTCTGTCAGAGTGCAGAGTTCAAGTTAACATATTATTTCCAATGACAAAAATGGGACAGTCACCAAAATTTAAATAGAATGTATAAGTTGCAACCATGAAGTCCACCCTCCCCCAAAAGTCAAATATTAAAAACAAAGAGTAAATCACAAATTTCCTTCCGGTCTGCTTACAAATTGCATAAGTCTAATGCCTCCTTCGTTTCTAGCAGTATTATTGAGTTTCCTTACAAGCATTTAAATTTGGAACAAGGCTGAAATATGGGTTAGCATCTGCTGATGTTGCTCTAAGTAGAAATGTGAATTTTAAGCTCATGATGAGAATGAGCCAGTGACAATGGCTGCCATTCTTTGTTGGCAGCACTGTCTTTTCCTGCATCACTTTGGTCATACAGCATGGTTTCAACTCCCTCAGTATCACAAAGAGTTTGTGTTGTAGTTTTGGGTTGTTCTTGTGTTTGTTTCATTGCATATAAACAGTAATATCTGTAAGAACATTATAAGAGGAGGGATAAGACAGGAGCACAACAATACACTGTAGCAAACAAAAACCAACAGAGCAAACTAAAGACTAATTTCCAGGATAGGGAATAATAAAATCAAAGAAAGATGGTAAGAATTGCAAGAGCATTATGAAAAATTAGCTTTCAAATCCTGGACCAAGTCTTGGAGTTGCTAAGAATCTTTGGGGAAAAAACCAACATATTTTTTAAAGGCTTCAAGGTCAGAGCCCATGAGCCTAAAGGATTATAAAATTTGGTCAGGTGTGTATTACTGAGTTGATACTTCCCAATGATAGATAAAAACTGGATTGGATTGCAAACTACCAAATCACTATTTGAAGCTGATTTGAAGAAAACAGAACTATGCTAATTCAGATCATGTCAACAACCAAGGTATAATGCAACTCATGTATTAATAGATAAGGTACAGAAATATGAACACATGAAAATACTTTTGCTGTTCTTAGAATTTGATATTCATACAAGTACTTAATACTATGTTTCCTATGTTAATTATAAGCAAACACAGGTATCAGAGATTCTAGTCCACTTTTTTAGAAACGTATAAACTTTTTTTTCTAAAAGATTATCATGGAAGAGGTTTTAATATTTATACTTGATGTACTGAGAAGCTATTAAAGTAATGTTTAATTCTAAGAGATCCAAAAATTATTTGCAGAATATTTAAGAATTAAGAGTCAGGATCTGTCTTTTCTTGGGCCAACCACTAACAAGCTATGTGAATTTGGAAAATTTAGTTCTCTTCTGAAAGTCAAAGTTTCTTCCTTTCCAAAATAGAAATACTTCATAGGTCACTGAAATAATAAAATGATATACTACTTGCAGACAGCTTAGCATTTGATAACACATAGCACTATCAATTATATTTTTTTCAGAAAAAGTTATTAACCCACTGAAATACAACAGAAAAGGAAGTACTATTAAAAACTTTATTTTTAAAATTCTTCCTCCATCCAGAATTGTAGTTCCTATAAAATAAGAATCACAAGATTGGAAAATAATGGCAACTTAAAAAATAAAAGGCAATGACCACGATAATAGAATATATTCCTATTTTTAGGGGAATGCCAAGACAGAAAGAAGAAGGAGGAAACAGAGAAATAGAATAATAAAAGAGCAGGGAGGCAAAGAGGTGGAAATGACTAGTCACTATAAAATATCAGATTATTATTGTATTAAAAGTATTGGGGGGAAAATTCTCTTGTCCCCAAATGCATTCTGTTAGTGTCCTTTGAGCCTGAGACATTTATGTGGATATTACAGATTACAGATTAACATTTAGTGGTATCCTAAGTTTATGCACTTTTAACAGTTTTTAATATTTGTGACACATTTCTTCCTTTGTCTTCCAGTGTGCACCCAAAAAGATCAGAATGGGAGCTGCTTCTTTTACTAAGGGCAATCTGAGGTTGAAACAAAGATAACCTTTCTACTAAACCAGAAAAGACCACATTTACAATTGAGCGGTGTGACTTGGTGATACTTTCTTCTTTAATACTCAAAAGGTAGAAGCTGACTATTCTTAACCATGGTCTCCATTTTCTATATAAAGAAATGAGCAAAGAGGTCAGTGGTACTTGACTAGCACAGATCCATTTTGGAAATAGAAACAAAATTTTCTAAGTTTTCAAAATCAGGAATTATTTTCTCACAACCTACATATTATCTGAAAAATAATGTCAGGTCTATGTGCTCAGAGAGTAACATTTGGATTAACACAGTGTATTTGATGCTACATGAAAGCTGAAATCTCTCTTAAATCCATGCAATCAAATTCATAATATAATACATATCCAAAGTGTGTACTTCTTGTTAAATTAATTAAACAGGGAGGCCGTTAGACTGTGGTGGCTGTAACACTGTGGAGGCCTATGTAAGCAAACCAAAATCTATGCTTGTAAGTGCCTCACGGTTATGAAATCAAAACACTAAAGACAACCAATCACAAGCACCCAACTAGGCTGTAAGCCGTAGCCAGCCAACAACTTCCTTACTTTGCTTCTGCTTTTTCTCTATAAAAGTGTCTCCTAGGCTACTGTTGGTGGAGCACTGCTAACCTCTTCTGGTTTGGTGATAATTCCAATAGCTTTTTGCTCAAATTCTTAAGAATTTTAATATGCCTCAGTTTATCTTTTTTTTGACATCTTTATTGGAGTATAATTGCTTTACAATGGTGTGTTAGTTTCTGCTTTATAACAAAGTGAATCAGTTATACATATACATTTGTTCCCATATCTCTTCCCTCTTGCGTCTCCCTCCCTCCCACCCTCCCTATCCCACCCCTCTAGGTGGTCACAAACCACCGAGTTGATCTCCCTGTGCTATGCGGCTGCTTCCCACTAGCTATCTATTTTACGTTTGGTAGTGTATATATGTCCATGCCACTCTCTGACTTTGTCACAGCTTACCCTTCCCCCTCCCCATATCCTCAAGTCCATTCTCTAGTAGGTCTGTGTCTTTATTCCCGTCTTACCCCTAGGTTCTTCATGATCTTTTTTTTTTTCTTAGATTCCATATATATGTGTTAGCATACGGTATTTGTTTTTCTCTTTCTGACTTACTTCACTCAAATGCAAATCAAAACTACAATGAGATATCATCTCACACTGGTCAGAATGGCCATCATCAAAAAATCTAGAAACAACAAATGCTGGAGAGGGTGTGGAGAAAAGGGAAAACTCTTGCACTATTGGTGGGAATGTAAATTGATACAGCCACTATGGCGAACAGTATGGAGGTTCCTTAAAAAACTACAAATAGAACTACCATACGACCCAGCAACCCCACTACTGGGCATATACCCTGAGCAAACCATACTTCAAAAAGAGTCATGTACCAATATGTTCATTGCAGCTCTATTTACAATAGCCAGGACATGGAAGCAACCTAAATGTCCATCAACAGATGAATGGATAAAGAAGATGTGGCACATATATACAATGGAATATTAGCCATAAAAAGAAACGAAATTGAGTTATTTGTAGTGAGGTGGATGGACCTAGAGTCTGTCATACAGAGTGAAGTTTATCTATACCTATTGTCTCTTCAGCTGAATTTGCCCAGCACCCCTACAATTCTGAAAGTAACAACATCCAATAATAAATTCCTATTTTGTACACATATTTTGTCACCAAATATAAGAGAAGCACATAGTCTAAATGTTCTGTAGAATAACTTAATCAGAAAAGGCCTGGAAAAATTTTGTTCCATACATTAGCAAAAAGAGGATGATTATTTAACCTCAAACTTCAATAATGAAGATTTTTCTAAGTTAAAATTTGTCCTATTTGATTGTTTCTTGATATTAATGCTAGGGAAAAGAAGTTCATTTGAGGAAAAAGGAAGTATTCGTGTTTAGTTTCTTGGAAATATCATAATTCTACATAGATCTTAATTTAGAAATTATACAGTTTTGATCATTTTACCTCATGGCCTCATGTAGCTTGAGCTTCATTTATTTGAAAACTGTTTAATCAATTTTTAATAGAAAAAATAAATTAAAACCTAAGGAGAACAAAACTCACATTCAGCATACCCTACACAATTATTTCAAAGTAAGTGCTTTTTGATTGAAATTTGAGAAGTAACTGTTTAAATATTTAAATATCTACTGAAGACAAAAATACTTCTAAGTATGCACTTTAGGTGAATCTGAGTAACACTGATTTCTAGTATGTCATTATTAACATATGTAAAGAACATAGAACAGAAATGTTTGAGTATTTAAGAGTTTTTAAGTATGGTATATAGGCTTCCTACTTCAAAAAAAGGATATAATGATACACCATCGGAAAATTCACCAGCTTAAATATATGGGAAATCTAAAGGATTCTCTCAGGGAAATATTTTTCCTGATGACAGATGAATCAAGTCACAAACATTCCCTTTGTCACCTCTGGATTACCCAAGAGTCTTTAGTTTCCATATCCATAAAATTAGAAACCATTTGAAGTGTAGGTAGGTTTCAGGAAATTATAACACAACTCCTCACAAACTCTTCATGAAATTTCCTATTGCATACTTGACAGTTGGATTTTCAACTGTAAAATGAGTTTCAAACTGATGAAAAAAAAAATGCATGAATTTATTTCTAAATTATTAAGTGAAAAAATGGTGTGCAAGTAATTAATTTGTAAGGGACATTTTAATCTCTAATGGTAAAAGTATTAGATTGTGCTCTCATTTATTGCATTGCATGATTTGTAATGTGTTCTACTACAAGCTCACTTTGTATATAAAACTGAGGAATTTGTTTCAGCCGGATTGCCAATGGAAGGAGAATTGAGGAAATAAGTCACAAAGGCAATGTTAATACGGGGCAGAAATTCAAGCTCTGATAGTACATTCTGTACCTGGATATAGCAGAGAACTTTCCAATTAGAGCCAACAAGCAGAAAGCTGATATCTCCAAGCTGAGATTTATAGGGAGAGGTCAACAGCATGTAATGAGAATTTGGAGCACATACATCCAGCTGTAACACCTTTAGTATAAGTATAGCTTCTAATGGCTAAAGCTAATGGCTCCATGACAATAATAAATAATAGTGAGAGAATATTCTAGCCTCAGGCCTCAGAAAAAGAATGGGTGGCATTATACGATTTTCACTAACGCTACCTGAAGGAGGACTTCTAAAGGGGGAGTTTCATTCTCCTAAGAGCATTAGCTGCACTAGAATATGGGAAATAACAATAGGCAAGAAACAACCTTTTAGTTGAATTCCATCCTTTCCTCAATGGAATTTACATCCAGGCATGTCCTTGCTGGAAAGAAAGGAGGAAGAAGGAAGGAAGGAAGGAAGAAAGAAAGGAAGGAAGGGGCAAAGGGGGGGAAGTGGGGAAGGGAGAAAGGAAGGAAGGAAGGAGGGAGGGAAAGAAATCCCTGCCCAGGTTCCCATCACTCACTGTATACCATGCAATAAAAATGTAAAAGTAAATAACACTTAAAAGCATTAGAATTCACTTCTTTGTGCACCTACCAGAACAGTCTTGGAGCACTCACAATGTGTATGCGGACACCTGGAGTTGTGCCCTGCACAACGTACAAGGTCATTTACAGGCAGCCCTGAAGCAATATTTAAGAACATGTACTCAGGAGTTGGCAGATCTGGAATCAAGTGATCCTAACCATATGACTGTGGGCAAGTTAATGAAACTGGTTAAGTTTAGTTTCCATATCCATAAAATAGAGATAATAATATTAGCCACCACCAAAGGCTACTGGAACAATAAATGCAAATAAAACACATAGGACACTGCCTTGTAGATGTTAGTGAGCTATAAAACTCAACTGTTGTTATTATTATCACATACCAACTTTTGTGGTTAAGTGCCACAAAAATATATGGAGCTATGTGCTGTTGACACATTATTGAATGTGAGACACCTGGAATTTCAGGCTTTAAACTCTATTGCTAAAGATTAATTAACCATATCACTTGTATTTAACCCCTACCATGAAAATACACACAATATTACGTGTCTTTGTGATCTCATAGTAACTGATATGGTTAGTAGTCCACTAGGGTCTGATGTATCTGTAATCTTGGCAACCACACTGCACAAACTGCACAATACCAAGGGCCACAGCTTCCCCAGAGCCCAAGAAAACAGAATAGAGTAGAATTGATAACAGCAAATATAAGCACAGTGACGTATTAACCAAGAAGACAGCCTAATTTTGTAAAAAGAAAATAAAGTACAAGCATGCTGTAGACTTTTTTTGAGCATTTGTATGAGCACCAGGAAAACATACTTGGAAGTCTTGTTATATCGACCCCAAGATTGACAGCAGAATTATTATTCTTCAGTGCAGCCAAGGCCTAGAAGTCAGGTATATTATTAACAGCAGAATGGATCCTTCACCTTCAGGTAACTTTCATACAAACCCTTGTCTCTTTCCAATGCCAAGGCCTATCAGCCCATTAATCACAGCAGCTTCTTCCCACAGCTCTCTCTTCAAATACTCCCCAAGTGTGTCTCAGCTCAAATTGTACCTGTATTTAGTTGCTACCTTTCAGTTGAATTCCATCACACTGCTGGCTGCTCCACTTGGCATTTTACAAATGAAAAAGAGATCTGCTGAGTTATTCCAGTTAGACTGCAGTGTTTCTTAACCTGGGACGTTTTTGGAGACTTATTTGGCTGTCACAACTGGGAGGGTGCTACTGGCTTCTAGTGGATGCAGGCAGTGCCAGGACTGTGGCAGGCATGGGAGGTGCCTGGGGCTCAAAATTTAAGGAGGCACTTACTCACTCTTAGGGTCACCCAGACACAAGATTAAAGCTCATAGGGCCCTGGGAGTGAGTGCCTCCTTAAAACCATGGCTTACCTTCCTCTTTTGCCTCCCTCTAGTCCCAGTCCTGGGTTGAGGGCAGGGTTGCCTCTAAACATCCTTATAAAAGGAATTATCCAATCCAAGATATCAATAATACTGAGGCTGAGAAACCCAGACTGGTTTAAAGAATCTAAAGAAGATCAGGGTTGGAAACATGATTCCCACCCTTTTCCACTTTAAGTTACAAATTTAAAATCACACTCTGTTAAGTCTAACGTCTCTAATAGTGAAATAATACCAAATTCTACCAGGTAGCTTTAATCCATTTTACTTCCATCCACATTGCCTACAATGAAGTTCAATTAATTCGACCCTTTCCTTCCTGGCCTTTGTACTTAGGCCCCAGCCTTCCCTCTGCTGGTACATCTCTCACTCACCCTATTTACCTCTAAGGGGCAGATGCACATCAAAATGTGACTCCTCCCTTCTCAGATCTGTTCCTCTCTCTTGTGTATCTTTCTCTGTATCTTATATTACACTACAGTCATTTACTTGCCTTTTTAATTCTCCCTATCCCTGACTTACCCTCCCCCACCCACACATATGAACATGCACACAAATACACACACACTGACTTAACCTCCCTACAGTCATGAATCAGGTTTGCTTTATATTTACTTTCCCAATAACCTCTATGTAGAACTGTGCTTTGAACATGTAGAGAACTCAATATATGTTTTAACTGGATCAACGAGGCAGTTATATACAATAATACATAATAGCATGAACCATCATATTTCCTGTTGGCTATCTGAATCTAAATATAACACTGCGTTACTAGGCCTTGTCGAATCCAGTACCAATTTTCTTCTCCTGGCAGATGTGTCCATCTATTTCAAGTTTGAGATCCCAGAATTCTTGAGGTTTGTGTTCAGTAGGTAAGTGACTTGACATTTTGCTATAAACAAAAGCACAGAATGGAATGTATTTTCTTCCCAAAGACCTGTTCTAGCAGCAGAAGAGCTTATGTCTTTGCTTGAGCTATGAGCCTAAACTCAGGAAGAAAATAAATCCAATTCCTAATAAAAGCTGAAGAAATAGCCTTGTAGTATGTCAAACTCTTCAGGAAGCCAAACTGATACAGCCTGAAAACACATTTCCATCACCCTCTACCTCACCCTCAACCTTAAAACTAGTCTGAATTCAAAATTTCTAATTTTGAATTTTAACAAAAAATAAACTGACTACCTAAGTAATTAATAATACATAGCTATAAATATCTTCTATTGAAAAAGAATACAATACATATACAATCAAATTTCCCAGCTATTTGTCCTAGAAACAAATGTCTTATATATTTAGTTTCTAAATATGTGATTTGACAAAAAGGAAATTGAAGGCTTTCCCTCCTGGATACCAAGAAACCACTGATTTTAATCATTTAATCCTCTTATCAGAGAATTAGCTTAATGTTTAACTAACACCTGGAAAGATACAATTCTAATCTTACAAGTTTATTACGAAACAGTTATCGTGAAAAAAATCATTGAAGATGAAATGCATGTATATTCCATAAACATAACTTTCAAAACTCGAGGTAACAAAACTACTATGTTAAGTTTTCTCATAGTGCTAGCTGATTCTATGCTAAATAAGAATCATTTTCACTGTTTAGTCCATAGCCATTAGTTGGGAGAAAGGAGCTGACTTATCTGGAGCACCCAGTAAAAGCCAAGTAACCTCCATGTGTGTTTCATTCAATAGCTGTAACAATCCTGCTAAGAGAGGTTTCACCACCTGCCTTTTGCAGATAAGGAAACAGCTCCAAAGAGGTTTAGCAAGGTGCCAATTTTCATAACACTGGTAAACAGTGCTTCTTAAGTATTATTTTCCAACTATGTCAAAATACTGCTATCTGAAGAATGCTCTGTATTACATTTTAACCTATGAAAGGCAGAAAATCTCCTCATGTTTTGAGTGTTCCACTAGTGAACCAATATATGCCACTTGATGCTATGCATAATAACGTTCAAGGTAAAGCAAGGACTATGAGCTTCCCAAAGAGGAAGTGCACCCCATCAAGGAAATAGACCGCAACAGGAAGCCATCATTCTGCCGGAGTATCAGTGGTGCATAAAAAGAGAAGGATGGGAGAGCCATGAGGTATCACAGTTCCCACAAAGTTAATCCAGTTCTCACTCCTTTGTTCCTTGTTTCAACAATTGATGATCTGGGCCTACGGTGTATGACACTTTAGTGACTATTGCATAGCATAGAAAGGTGTAAACATGTTTTTCTTCAGAAAGTTTACATGCAATGCATAAAAAGTTGAAAAGTAAGATAGTATATGAGTTCCAAAAACATTATTCAATCAGGGAATGCTATGAAAATTCAAAAGGGAAAACAGATTATTCTAGCTGGGTTCATCAGGATAGGCAGTATTGAAAAGGGTGGAATTTGAACTGCCCTTGAAGGACAGGCTAAATATTAATAGATACAGACTGCAGAAGAAAATATACTAAATTCAGAGATCAAAAGTTTGGATGCAGAAAGGCATAGAAGCATATTTGGGAAATGACAATAAAATTTGAAGTTGAAGAAATTCTACATAGGCACACATTCTTAAATGCTTTGTAGAAGGTTTTTATAGCAACAACTTATAAATACCATCAACTACTTTCATCTTAAAGTTGCACATAAAAATGAATTTATTTTCTTTCATTTTATTACTTATGAGTAGATAATTTTTGTAGTTTAATATGTAATAGGTACACTGGTCATAATATAATATTTTAAACAAGTATGAGAAGAGCATATCATTTTTAATAGTTAGGCATATAGCTTCTGGATAGAAAATTTGATTAACATTTGAGAAATCTGAGTTCTCCAAGTACTGTTCTATCACTGTATAATGCTGAAATGGAGACAGATAGATACAGTTAGATGAAAAATGTTATGGACTGAATGTCTCTGTTCCCCCCAAATTCCCAATGTGAGGATATTAGGAGGTAGAATCGCTGCTAGGCAATTAGGGTTAGATGAGGTCCTGGGTGGGGTGGTCCTCAGGATGGGATTAGTGCCCCTATAAGAAGAGACCAGAAAACCGTATCTATCTATTCCTCTCCCTTTCCTGCTCCAGATCCCAATCTCAGTCACACGTGTGCATGCATCATAGGAGGACACAGCAAGGCAATGGCCATCTGCAAGCCAGGAACAGGGCTCCTGCCAGAAATCAAATTAGCCAGAACCTTGATCTTGGACTTCCCAGCTTCCAGATTTGTGAGAAATAATTGTCTGTTGTTTAAGCCACCAGTTTATGGTATTTTATTATAACAGCCTGAGCTAAGACAGATAAATAGGTAAGTAGACCAACTAACAAACAAATTGTTATATAAATGAAGATAGAGAAGAGTCTTTTGAGAATGAATGTAGCCTTAAAAAGTCAGTTATATCTCTAACCTAAGTATGGGAAAATTTAATCTGAATGCTGGGTGGGACATTAATTAATTGAATCATTTATTTATTCAGTTATTATTTACTGAGGACATCCCATATGGTAGGCCCTAAGCTAGGTGCTGGGTTAAAATACACACACACACACACACGGACACACACACACACACACAAAAAGAAATGAAGTGTTTTTTTCCTCACTACATAGTGGAGGAGATAGACATATAAGCATATAATTACAGTCAAATGTGATAAAAGCTACAGCAGGGGTAGATTAAGTTCCTGTGAAAGCAATAAATGCTTCCTATGGGACTCTGGCATGATTTCATAGAGGAAATGAGAATTGAACTGAGTCATGAAAGACATTCAGTTAGAGAAGAAGAATAAGCCATTTCAGATATAAAGAGCAGAATGTTCAAAGGTAAGGTATGATTCCTGATGTAGCAAATGATGGCCCTGAATCATTGGATGCCTGATCAGAAAGAGCAGGAATTGAGACTGAAAACATAAGATGGTGCTTGACAGCAAAAGGAAGGCTATGGATCACAACAGTAAAGGGAGGTCTATATAGGTTTTTAAGCATGAGAAAGATATGATTAGATTTGCTTTTCAGTAAAATTGCTTTGAGGGCAATGGGGAGAATTACAAAGTGCAGGGAAGAACTGTGGAGTAGTTCAGGTAGAAGATGATAAAGATACCGACTAAAGCAGTGGCAACAAGAATGGGAAGAAATGTTGGATTCAAGGTTATAGCTTGAGTCTTAAGGGTTTGATGAAAATGTGGTTGTACAAGATGGTAAGAAATGTCAAGAACGACCTTGTGTTCCTAATGTGGAAGACTGGGTGGATATTAATGGATTTGCAATACTGGCACAGCATGAATGGATATATATGGAATCTAAGAAAAAAAATGTCATGAAGAACCTAGGGGCAAGACAGGAATAAAGACACAGACCTACTAGAGAATGGACTTGAGGATATGGGGAGGGGGAAGGGTAAGCTGTGACAAAGCGAGAGAGTGGCATGGACATATGTCCACTACCAAACGTAAAATAGATAGCTAGTGGGAAGCAGCTGCATAGCACAGGGAGATCAACTCGGTGCTTTGTGACCACCTAGAGGGGTGGGATAGGGAGGGTGGGAGGGAGGGAGACGCAAGAGGGAAGAGATATGGAAACATACGTATATGTATAACTGATTCACTTTGTTATAAAGCAGAAACTAACACACAATTGTAAAGCAATTATACTCCAATAAAGATGTAAAAAAAAAAAAAAAGAACATCATACAGGCAATGGCCATGCAGGACTGCAGCAAGAGATCAGTCAGGGTAAGGACTGTAGACTCAGAAACCACCAGCTTAGAGGGTGGAGCTGAAACTCTGAAGACAGACATGTCACTGAAATTATGAGCAAGGGAAGAAAAAAAGCAGAGGTTTTGGAAATAAACAGTGTTAGGTGATAGAAAAAGCAAAGTCTGGGAAAAAGACCAAGGCAGGGAGGAAGATTGCCTAAATGTACAAAAGTGTAAAAAAAGAGCAAGAGCTGAGTAAAGATGACAAATTTATCCAGAGAAAGTCTCCATATTTAATCTTACTTTCTCTGAAGCTTTGTGAGCAAAAATATTTCATTACTTCAAGGTAAGAAGTTTTTCCTCAGGAAGATAAAGTTTCTCTCTAGAAAAATTAATGACAAACATCAGACATAAAGATAAATAAAAATCAAAAGATTGGTACATACACTCACATATATAGATAACTGCATGATAACACGGTTTACATAAGAAATGGATTTGCACTTTATACAGTGCAAGAACTCTAAACAGTGGCCTATCAAATTTTATGAACTTCTGAAGGAATTTATTTAAATTTTCTAATGAAACAAAAAAAGAATGGATTTTGTTTCCAGAGTTGATGTTATGACATAATGCCACAGGAAATTACTTCTGGTTTAAATCATGAACTGTGCATAAATTCTCTTGGGTTCCAGGTCAATGTACGAAGCACAGCATGGTGTAAGTGATATGAGACCTACGGGGAATTGCAAGACTGGCTTCCTTTCTAATGAGGGAAAAGTTTTATTTACAAGATAACTCAGCTGAAGTAATAAGATGAATTAATTTATACACTCTGCATTTAAAGGTCAAGTACTTTCAAGCACTTCTCTCCATGTTCTTGAGGCTAGAAGAAACCAATATTAAATAACATTTATAAATGTTATAAGAACAAAGTTTCTTGTTGGTACACACTGAACTCCCATATAACAAATATTCAGATGGAAAGTTTAAACACGTTTTACTCAGTGTCAAAGGAGTTAAAACTGTCCTTGTTCCAATTTATATCCCTTTTGCTTTTATCAGACTTGCTTTCCCTATTTTTCAATCTGAACAAGTTGTCATCAGCTGTGAGCCTGAATCCAGAGGCAAAATTCTGAGCTCAGGAGCATCCTCTAATACACTGACAGCAGTATATTCATTTCTGTGACAGGACTGGTTGCTGGCAAGCGGCGGGAACTCCTATGTTTGAGTCAGGCTTTTTCTCCTGCGTATCTGTTATGTGACTGTGAGTCACTTAAAGTCCCTCAGTTGTATTCATCTGTAAAATGGAGAGAATTATCTCATTGATCCACCTCACTGAATTAATGAGATGAATCAATGAAAACACTGGGTTGATCGTAAAAGACTGTACAAATGAAATCATGGTTAGTTTTATTTATTCATTTTTAAGTTACCAAGGGCCTGGAAATAACCCAGAACATAACTGCATGTACTAATTTGTAGGGAATTAGGTTGAGTCCAGACCTTCACTTTTATGTTACATGCTCTTCTCTTAAGAAACAAAGCAATCAAAAAAAAAAAAAAAAAAACAAAACAAAAAAGCCAAAAAACAAAAAAACCTGAGGAACTTAAAAGGACAGGGAAAATGGTTCCTTGAAATGTTTAAGGCTTTCCTAGAAATATTTAGGCAAAGAATGACACTTTCTTCTGTAAAATGCTCATGATTCTACTCCTATAACCTGTAATTACACCTACTAACATATTCTGCTTTTACCTCCTTTTTGTTCCTCCCATATAATACAGTGTTTCATACACAACAGCTTGTCAATAAGTATATGATTAATTGCAACAGGAAAATTTTCAGGTGTAAAATGTTACATAGTATAGCTCAGTCAATGTAATTTTTTTTTTTTTTTTTTTTTGCGGTACGCGGGCCTCTCACTGCTGTGGCCTCTCCCGCTGCGGAGCACAGGCTCTGGATGCACAGGCTCAGCGGCCATGGCTCACGGGCCCAGCCGCTCCGCGGCATGTGGGATCCTCCCGGACCAGGGCACGAACCTGCGTCCCCTGCATCGGCAGGCGGACTCTCAACCACTGCGCCACCAGGGAAGCCCAGTCAATGTAATTTTTTAAAAACATCTGTCCCTCTACAAATGCCCCAATTTCTTTCCTTTTAATGGCTGAGTAATATTCCATTGTATACATGACTAGAGACTGTCATACAGAGTGAGGTAAGTCAGAAAGAGAAAAACAAGTATCGTATATTAACACATATATGTGGAATCTAGAAAGATGGTACAGATGAACCTATTTGCAAAGCAGAAATAAAGACACAGATGTAGAAAACAAATGTACAGACACCAAGGGGAGAAGGGGGGGCATGGGATGAATTGGGAGATTGGGATTGACATATATACACTACTATGTATAAAATAGATAACTAATGAGAACCTACTGTATAGCACAGGGAACTCTACTCAATGCTCTTTGGTGATCTACATGGGAAGGAAATCCAAAAAAGAGGGGATATATGTATACATAGGGCTGATTCACTTTGCTGTACAGCAGAAACTAACACAACACTGTAAAACAACTATACACCAATTTAAAAAAAAACTGTCTCTTTAGGTAACAATTCTACCATTCAAGTATATTTTTTATATAAAGCAAATTACATTTAAAAATGTGTTTCCCAAACTGACAAATTGTTTTGTTTCTATTTCACCAATCTATATTAGGCACATTTGCTACTGCCTTCCTTTCTTTCAGTCTGCTTCTCAATGATGATAAAGGAACATACCTAGGTAGACCTGCTAGGTAGAACATGCCTAGGTACCACATGATCCTAACCCCAGGCCATAGTCAATTAGACTGGGGCTTACATTGAGTGAGAAGAAGAAAGAAATAACTAATACTTATTGAGTAGCCACTATATCCAAGGCTCTTCCTTTTTACTCTTCACATGCAGTCACTCATTTAACCCTCATTACAACCGTGAGGTAGTGAATATTATTATCATCCCCATTTACAGATGAAGAAATTGAGTAGCAGAAAGTTTCCCAAGATTACAAGGCTAGCAAGATTTGGAGCTGAGCTTCAAATCCAGCCATTTTAGCTGCAGAACCCAAGCTCTAACGATTGTGGCATGCTGTTCTTAGATAGTATACCACCATACTACCATCTATAGGTGAGGCGAAGACAATTTTATCTTCTATCTCAAGAATTTGAGGTGATACATGGAGAGACTGAGTCAGTTGGATGGTGTTGGACACTAGAAGTGTGAGGTCATTCAGCACTGCAACAGAAAGGAAAATCGGTAGGCCATGGGGGAAGATCAGGGCTGCATTACTCTTCCAGCCAGATCTAACTATACTTCCTGAAATTAGGCTCCAAGAAAATCCCCTGTGTTTCCAACTTGAGTTAATTTGTGCAAGTCTCTTTCCTTTATAGTATAAAAATCCCTCCACTGAAAGCAACTAAAAAAAATTGTACATAAAACAGGAAAACTAGAAGAAAGTAAGAAACATCCAGAAAACGAAACTAACTGAAAGTGGAAACCAAGTGGTTAAGAAGAGTACTTTATTCAGGTTTCCTCTTGGGACATTTGATCAACGAAGTAGACTTGGACTTGGGGTTTCACAGCCCAAAGAGCTGCAATAGATCACAAGGCCCAAGGTCAGTCACAGATGGAAAGTCTAAAAGGTGATACTCCCTCCTGTGACCCAATAAAACTGTACTGTCATTGTACCAGAAATAAGTTTGCAAGTTTGCAGTGCTACACACACACAGACACACACACACAGACACACACACTACACACTGCTGGCAACTGCAAAGAAACCAGTCTGCCTCTAAATTTGGCACTGGTGACAGGGAACAAAAAATATCACCTGAGGATTCATAACCAACAGTAATCCCTCACATGACTTTGCCCTCCAATTTCCTACTGTCAAGGTGGTTCAAACATCTAAAAACAGTTTATAGTATCGGGTAATATCCCAGGCCCTGGAAAAAGGAAATACAAATTCTCTCAACTAGAAATCCAGCTCAGTTCAAGCTTCAAATAATTCTTGCATGATGAAGATCCAAATAATACTCATTTGAAAGGCATTATTAAGCAAGAACCAGGAGAAACTACAGATAGTAGAATCTGGTCCATAAATACATTAGACAGCAAAATTATCAACCAGAAAATATAAATTGAGTATGCTTTAAACAGAAAAGGATTAAAATATAATTAAACAGTAAGAGACCATGAATAATTGTACAAGAACTAAACATTAAAAAAAAGAAAACTTTTGCCCAAATATAACTTACTAAAACCGAACAAAAGAAAAGGAAAGCAAATGAATAATAAATACAAAACTTCCAATAGTGGTTAGCTCTGGGAAGGGGAGGGGGGATGGGTGGATAAGGATCAAAGAATGAGACCAGGGAGATGCACATAGGTAAGTTTACATTTTTGTTAATATTCTAATTCTTGAATTGGTTGGTGGGTTCATTAATTTTCATTATGTTAACAAATAATTAAACATAGTTATGAATGATGAGAGCATGTCACAACCTAAAGATTATGATTAGTCTTTAATTCAATTCTGAATACCTGAGGGCCAAAATACAAATAATAAGTGAGTAAATATTTTAAAACCAATTAGTATAATTCACCACAGTAAAGGAAAAATTTTAAAATCATCTCAAAATTCTACCAAACTAAATATCAAAGAAAAATTCCTCAATCTGCTATCTATAAAAACAACAAAAACTAAACAAAAATCTGTAACATCATACTTAATGTTACCCATTTGAGAGATTAGAATATGGTTTTCAAAAGACAACAGACATAGTATCTTCAACATATAGTTCTTCCTTTAAAATATAACAAAATATACCAAATCCTTTATAGATTAAAAACAAATGGAGCCCGTGAAAGAAGACCTGAATGAATAGAGATAAAGCACGCTCATGAATTGAAAGTTTCAATATCATAAAAATGCCAAGTAGATGTATTGATTCAAATGCAATGAAAAATGCCATTTTTTTTTTACTTGAAAACCTGAGTCTAAAATGTATTCAAAGATCAAAGGCCTAGAATGGCAAAGTCATTTCTGAAATAGAACCAAAGGAGTGGGATGAGCATGACTAAATATCAAGGCCTATTATAAAGCTTTGGTGCCTGACAGTGAGAGGCACCAGTACCAGGGTAGATGAATTCATCAAGGAACACAACAGAAAGCCAGGAAATGCACACACATAATTTATTTTTATTTCAATACTGGTATTATCAATCAGTAGGAAAAAACTGTTGTCCTAGGCCAACTGGTCATCCATATGGGAAAATATGACCCTAGGTTTTCCCCTCACACCCTACAGAAAAATGAACATAAGGTGAATCACCTTTCATGATAAAACAAGGCTACAGCTCAGCTAGCCAATATTAGTCAATAGCCACGTGGGGTTATTTAAATTTATACATAAATTAATTGAAATTAAATTTTAAAATTTAGCTCCTCAGTCACATTGTTCACACTTCAAGTACTCAAAAGTAACATGTGGTTAGTGGCTACCACACTGGGCAGTGCCAGGTATAAAATATTTCCATCAGTGCAGAAAGGTCTATTGGACAGTATTGAGGGACATTTACAATAGTATCATTATGACCTTGGGGTCAGGAAGGGATGTATTAAGCAAGGAGTAATAAACAAACAAGCAAAAAAGGATGAAAATAATAAATTCAGCTATTAAAATTCAGAACCATTTGTCAAAAGACACTATACAGAAAATGAAAAAGAAAACCTTAATTTGAAGGAAGGTATCTGTAATATTTATATATATATATATATATATATATATATATATATATATAGACTACATGGGATATATAAAGACTCTAAGCAACAAAAAGATAATCACATAGAAAAATGGATAAAAGACTTAGGTACTTCATTCTCTTTGATGGCTGAAAAAAATAATTATAGCCTGATTTATCTTATCAATATATGGAGTAGGTTAGATTGAAATGTTTGACAAATTTCTGTGTTCTATTTTAAATCACCAAGAGTAAGAGGGGAACAACAACATACTTTTCAGCCTGGAAGGAAGATTATACTGGTTTGGACAGCATCCCAGCAACATATAAGTATGTTGATCATTATGTTTGAACATGTAATTAAATAGATACTTCTAATGTTAGCTTATCCTTAATTAAAAGATAATTCTCTAGCTTACTTAACAATTTATCTTTACCTTATTTGAGCACACATACGTGGGAGGCACATAGTACATTTATACCACCTTCTCACTCTGAGTGTAGAATGTGGTGACTAAGGCATTAATTTCACATTTACTTCAATCAGAAAAGTCAGAGAACACAAAGACATGTGTGATTGGAGGATGGAATGGTAAAGGAAATAAAGTTACAAACATATGAGGAAATACTGAAAATATAACTAAAATGCAATTTCCTCAAAGCAAAGATAAATTTTCATCCCTGAATTAACATGAATAGGTATTTCTCTGTGCACCATCCACTTCCTTACCCGCCCCCAAATGGACAGGATTTAAAAAAAAATCATACTTTCCTAGCTTCTATATAGAAAAAAAGTTTTCATATTTTAATAAAACAAATTTGTAAAACTGATGTTTATGTACCTTAAACACTGAAACAAAACTGCACTCACACCACATACCCAAATGGTCTAATTTGCACTGTCTTAGTTTTAACCAAATTGTAAGAGAAGCATTTAAAAGAATGTTGACCTTTTATTCTGGCATATGGTAAAACAATAACAATACTAAACAACTTCAAAAAAAGTTTAAACTAGCTATCAATTAGTACCACAAAATACCAAACGGTAACATGTGATAGTTTGCTCACACTCAGACAAGGCAGTGTAAGGGCCAATGATTCTAGAAGTTGACTCAGTCTGTCAGAAAGAAATAAACAATAGTGTGTGTGGATCAAGAAACTATGACGTGATTTCACCTCTCAAGGTCTTTGTAATCTAAGAATGAGAGGAAAACAATTAGTAGGTTGGCAATTCTGGTACACGGTGAATAGTGTTAGACATCTGCAAGAGAATGGGACATTGAAGTCATATTAAATATTAGAGGATACAATTGTCAGTAATGGAGCACCCTATTCCAGCTTAGCCTCACCACTTCCTAGAATCCTGGGCAGAGACGAATTACATATTCTGCCTCTATTCAGATTGGCCTGCAAAACCAGAATATGTTTGGGCTGGGTTTGTAAATACAATCAGTGAGCCACCTGCATAGCTAAGGAAAGCCGACGAAAGGCCATAAACTCAGACATTGGTGTGAAGGGTAATTTTTTTAAAGTAATATTATGACTAACAACAAAATATTATAAATATTTCTCCCAGTTTGGAGGGGGTGGACTTTTGTACATAATTTTACGTTCTGATCAATAATCCAATGTGATTGCCTTCTGAGATGTATTCTTATTGTACACTTGATTTCTCTTCCTCACAAATGTTTGCCTCCTACTTTCTCCTCTGCTACACATGCTCTGATTCATTTTCTCTTGCCAATTTCCTGTTTTCTCCCAAAGAAGACACACATGTCTAACTCAATATTGTTTTTATAGTGGTAAAATTACAGATATTTTTGCAAAACAGAGAACAGGAAGTGATTAGAAGGGCCTTCGTCATCAACGTTCCTGACTAATGAAAAAGCCAAGAGAAATGTTATAACTTCTTGAGCACCACATAGCGAAAACTGTTCTCAATCCATGGGTAAGACCACTTGGTTGATGTCTGCGTCCTTAATATTAATTCCAATGCAGACCACATTGTGCTGCTTTCATGTGCAAATTTTTCATAAACACACCTCATTATAAATTCAGTAGTTACTTGGACCTTTTCAGAAAAACGGGTTTTTATATGAAGCAGTAAATCATTTCCAAGTTGCATCTAGAATCCCAGCAATGAATCTATAACACTCAGAGTTCTTTATGTGGGCAAAACCTGGAATAACATGAATAATCAAATCCATTTCATGGGCAGGGATCTATGGCTGCAAGGAATCAAAATTCACTCAGTGTAGCTTAAGGAAAAGGGGAGAAAAAAACAAAAACAATATCAACACAGAACTCAACTGTAGAGTTGTTAGGCAGCTGCCTCCTCTGTCTCTTTAGGGCCCTGAACGGGTTCAGATGCTGAGTATAATCTAAGTGATAAAATGTGGAATCTGAGGTTAGAGTGTCTAGTCTCAAACATTATCTCTATTATTTACTAACTTTGTGAACTGTGATGAGTCACTTAATGTCTCAGTGCCTTGGTTCCTTTTTTTTTGTAAAAAAGTAGTAACAGTACTTTTCTCATAGGATTAAACAAGATAATGCACATAAAAGGCTTAGGACAGTGCCTGAGACAGTACGCACTCAATAAATGAAAGTCATTATGATAACGTAATTGTAACTGCTTCTTTTGAGCATATACTCTGCCCTCTCTCTGCCTGGCAGCTTCCTCTATTTGCACACGTGCCAACATAGCCACTAGATCAGAGTTACTGATTTCTCACAACTCCAGTGCCCATCATTTCTGATTTACTCAGCCCACGTCATGTGATGTACACATGGTTATCCTCACTAGGGCTGTGGAAAGGGACAGATTCCCTCAGGATCTGTCAGCAGGGAGCCAAAGATCTGCCTTTCTGGTGTGAACGTTTCCAATTCATAGATCAATAAAATTCACAGGCACTTTCCCTCTCAGGTTAATATTAAAATAAACTTACTAACAAACAAAGCTGGCTAAGAAAAATATGAGCTGCTTTTAAGATGGTAAGTAACTATATGCCTGCAAAGCAATCAACTGAAGCTAGATAATCACTTTTAATGGATTCAGTAGGATTAATACATGGGGTGAAATAATGTGCTTAAATAACTCTAAGGTTCTTTGAGTAAATGATTCAGTTTACACAGACTGAGTGTGTAAAATTGGAAGTCTTTAATACAAGTCTGCAATTTAAATTTGCCTTTGTTTGAATCCTACAAATCTGGAAAGGAAAAGGGTTTACCTCACAAATCAGATTAGGTAAAGTTAAATGTCCACTTTGATAGAAAGTATCTGGTAAAATCTTCATGTTTAAGTAAGAAGTCACTCAATGACTTTAAATGCTCAGTTTAGATACACCTAACATGTAGAGTTTTTAGGGTAGTTGAAAAATTTTAAAGAAATTTATAAAATAAAATTTCCATGAAAATTTTCTTTATAATCAGGTGTTGTAAATGGGAATATATAGGAACAGGTAAAAATATATATAAATCACAAAATTATATCAGCATAAAATTCTACATAGAAAACATAGCCAACTTCCAAGTAAAACAGCATTTCTACTATCAAAGATATCACTTATTATACCAAAATTTCATTGTAGATAGGTGACTCCCACAAAATCAAGAAAAAAGTGAGTTGTGGGTAGGAAGATGGGGATGATGGTGTCAGTGGTCAAGAGTCAACCATTTCTCTTGGGCTTCCCTGGTGGCGCAGTGGTTTAGAGTCCGCCTGCCGAGGCAGGGGACACGGGTTCATGCCCCGGTCCGGGAGGATCCCACATGCCACGGAGCGGCTGGGCCTGTGAGCCATGGCCGCTGAGCCGGCACGTCCGGAGCCTGTGCTCCGCAACGGGAGAGGCCACAGCAGTGAGAGGCCCGTGTACCGCAAAAAAATAAATAAATAAAATAAAAAAAGAGTCAACCATTTCTCTTTGGAAGTTCTCGACCTTAATATCTATGTGTACGTTATTACCAGAGGCACTATTAAGAAAGGAAGATCACACACAATAAGGGTGTGATTACTGAACAATTAGTACTGTTAACTGTCATGCATTTTAGACTTGGAGGGGAACGTTCTACTTTCAAAGAATTAGTTTTTGCATAATCTTTATTTTCACCCTTCCTTGAAGGGTACAGGAAATGTGGAAGGAAAGTCCAGTGTGCTGTTTTCATAGACTGGCAAACGTTAGTCAAAATTTAGGAAGCCTTGTTCTTGGGTTTGAATGCAGGTGACTTTTATTCATCTTTTAACCCCATTATTGCGTACAACAATATTTTTAATTTCATTGGTCTCAGTCATGCTAGAAAAGATGGAATGAGCTTACGTGGAAACACAATTAGCAAAAAAATACTAAGCATCTGTATTTTTAAATCTATTGTATAAAATAACATAGCAATCTATGTTGGTTAGCCATGTGGTTTAACAAATGTTTGAGTATGTAATATATGGAATAAATCTTTAGAATATGGTGAGAAAAATGATCTAGGGATGCTGAGTCGTGTGTTTAAGGAAATCTATGAAGTCTATTTAGCAGATAAGCATATAAATGGTATTGATAATTAAGCAACTCAGTGACATGGCCACAAGCTATAATGCTATAGCTGTAAAAAGAAAGATAAAATGGGTTACAGATGTCAGGGAATGGTTCCAATAATTTTTTTCATAATATTTCTGCAATACACAGTAAATGTCTTTGCTTCCTGTGAAGCAAAAAAAGAAAAAAAACCCCACAAAACCCTCAAGGATTGCACAAAATTTGGTCAGTTACTTAACAATAGTAAAATAAAGCTATATTTCATTTAAGAGCTTTTAGCAAAGGCGTTCAAAATTTTAGAATGCCTCTATGTATGATGTGGCAATCCATAGAAATAAGGGAACCAGATGTCAGTAAAATAAATGTTTTTCTAATGATTAAAACCTCAAGGTTTGGGAAGGCAGAGTGATTCTATGAATAATAAAGTAACCATTGTGACCTCACATGAGAAGTGTACATTTAGCTCCCTAATAATGAAGTTATATTTAAATTATTTTGAGATTAGGCCAGACCCAGGGTTTCAACAATTAATTTCCCACCTCAATAATTCCATACATTATTTTGCTTTTATTATTGTTATATTAATATAAAAATTTTAGTAACCCATATGATCTAGTAACCCATATGATTTTTTTAAAATAAATTTATTTATTTATTTTTGGCAGTGTTGGGTCTTCGTTGCTGCACATGGGCTTTCTCTAGTGGCGGAGAGTGGGGGCTTCTCTTCGTTGCGGTGCGCCAGCTTCTCATTGCGGGGGCTTCTCTTGTTGCAGAGCACGGACTCTAGGCACGCGGGCTTCAGTAGTTGTGGCTCATGGGTTCTAGAGTGCAGGCTCAGTAGCTGTGGCACACGGACTTAGTTGCTCCGCAGCATGTGGGATCTCCCTGGACCAGGGCTTGAACCCGTGTCCCCTGCATTGGCAGGTGGATTCTTAACCACTGCACCACCAGGGAAGCCCAACCCATGTGATTTTGATGTTGGTAGTGTTATTATCAAAACAGGGACAGTGGGCTACCTACTTTGATATGCATTGTAAAACACCTGAGAATGTATCACATGTTTGAATTCTGAAAATGAAATCCAAATTCAGTTACTCTTCAGGCACAGGCATGACTATGAATAATACTTTCAAAATTCTATTTTGTTTAAACACATAGGTCTTTTCCTCAAGGCAATATTTTCTCAGTGGTGTTCCATTAAATTCCAACGCTGTGAAATTCTGTTCAAAAATGGCATCTGTAATTAAATAAGTTTGGAAAATTCTGAATTTAGGCACTCCCTGAACAGACTATAGTTTGGAGGCTAGTGCCTGTCCAAAGCCAAGTAGCATTTTATGAGTACATTAATAATGATGGATGAGAAGTGTATATATATTGAATAAGAATAAACCATTTTATAAATCTTACGAATGTGCACTAATTTAGGTGATATATTCACATGACTAAAGACTTGTAGAATAGAGCAAGAACATATGCAGATTAGATTTTTTTTTTTTTTTTTTTTTTTGCAGTATGCGGGCCTCTCACTGTTGTGGCCTCTCCCATTGTGGAGCACAGGCTCCGGATGCGCAGGCCCAGCAGCCATGGCTCACGGGCCCAGTTGCTCCGCGGCATGTGGGATCTTCCCGGACCGGGCCACGAACCTGTGTCCCCTGCATTGGCAGGCGGACTCTCAACCGCTGCGCCACCAGGGAAGCCCAGATTAGATTTTTTATTTCATTCTTTACGGAGAAGAGGGCCTACTAATAATCCTAAAAAAAAAATTTTTTTTTAAAAACTGATTTCATTCACCCTACTTATTAACTCAAAATACTATGCAGTAGAAAAAAAATCAAATTAATTATTTAATAAAGTTAGCCAGCCACCTCTCCAAAGAATACATTTATGCCAAAACATGTAACAATTAAAATCTACAAAATCTCACTGATTTTAGATAAATTCTCAGGCGGAATATAACTTTTAACTGGGTAATGATGCTAGAAAATATGCTATTAAGTATAATAATAGAAATGATTTCTAGCTACCTTTTAAATAATGAATGTTACAGGATTATGGAAATACATTACATGTAGCTTAGCTCTCCTCATGTAATGGGCTTATTCTGTAAATGCTGAAATTCCTTTAATTTCTATGGGCTATACTTTTCTCCAGAATAAAAGTGACCCAGTTCTCCTTCCTCAGTCTATTGAACATTATTTTTTACCCTTATTATGACTTGAGACCACTTAAATAACTAAAGAACAGAATCAAGCAGAGTCTTAAGAAGATAACGGTAATTTTTACACAATAAAAGGCAAATAAGATAATTTTAAAATCAACTCACAATATTTCTTTTTTGTATTTATGAAAAAATATCTGTTGGAATTTTTTTCATTAAAAAACTAAAATATCTATCAAAATTTAAAATAAACTCAGGAAAAACTAAGAGCTTCCTTATAGAGGATAAATACAAATTTGAAACTTTTAGTGGTCTACCCAGAATATCTGAATTGCATGACAAATGATTATTGCTGCCATCTACTTTTTTTAGTTTTGTTCAAAGTAAATGATCAAATTGTTTGGTCAGAAGCAAACTAGAGAATTCCCATAAAAAGATGTTATTTAGGTACTATCAGAGTGCTTCCTACCTTCAGTAAATACTTTAATAAGTGCTTCCGATTCTGTTCTCTGACAAGTAAAATGCTGTACAAAAATCCCTACTCTATGTATTTATAGCTAAAGGTTACAGGCCCAGGGTGGTAAAGCTAAAGGCCAGTTACTTTAGGCATCATGCTGTTGCATGGTATTTATGGTTTTCTTTGTCAGTCTGGCTTCTGGCAACTGTTAGGTTCCCACGACTATTATTTGTAGTTTCCCCTTCCAGTAAAGCCAAAGGGCATTTCAGGACACAGTCACTAGGTGCTGGCCAGGGTCTATGCCAAGATCCAACAAAGTCGAGTCACGGAGCAGGAGCGAGGCCTGGGTCCAGGATGAGGCAACAAGCAGGCTCCAAGAGGCGTATCTTTTTAGACTCTCAAGCACTTTAAAGTTCACAGAAAAATCCACATGATACGTGTTCAGAAAACACAAATGTCAGCGGCACAAGTGTCTTTATGTTGCTTAGGACACTGTTTCAGCAACATGCCAAAGGTAGATTTCTGGGGCAGTGGCAACAGCATCCATGACACTCTGAGAACAGGAACAGTCACTAAAGATAAGAATGCCTGGTGACTTTGCTGGTATTATTCTTGGTGCAATTATGTGACTACACGGTGCACCCGTTTCACAGAGGCAACAAATGCAGCATCTGAATTCTTGCCAATCTTGGCACACACTTCTCTCCACATACTTCTTTTCAATCCTATCAGGAAACTACCACTAGAGGAGATTGTGGGGGGGGGGGGGGGAATAAAAAAGATAAAAGTCAATGTCAAGCGAAGGAAAAGAAAGTTTTTATTAGTGATCACTGACATACTGAAAACAAAAATCACATTGTCAAATTGAGAAATTATGAGGTGGTGTACGTTTTTATTTTCAGACTTCTAGGAATTTGAGAGAATTCCCAGGAATGTAGAAAGGAGAGGTCTGAATAGGCAAATAATATACAATTTTATTTTGAATTTTATTTTATTTATTTTTTTATACAACAGGTTCTTATTAGTCATCCATTTTATACACATCAGTGTATACATGTCAATTGCAATCTCCCAATTCATCACACCACCACCACCCCCACCTGCCGCTGCTTTCCCTGCTTGGTGTCCATACGTTAGTTCTCTGCATCTGTGTCTCAATTTCTGGCCTGTAAACCAGTTCATCTGTACCATTTTTCTAGGTTCCACATATATGCATTAATATACGATATTTGTTTTTCTCTTTCTGACATACTTCACTCTGTATGACAGTCTCTAGACTCATCCACGTCTCTACAAATGACCCAATTTTCTTCCTTTTTATGGTTGAGTAACATTCCATTGTATATATGTACCACATCTTCTTTATCCATTCATCTGTCAATGGGCATTTAGGTTACTTCCATGTCCTGGCTATTGTAAATACTGCTGCAATAAACACTGGGATGCATGTGTCTTTTCGAATTATGGTTTTCTCAGGGTATATGCCCAGTAGTGGGATTGCTGGGTCATATGGTAGTTCTATTTTTAGTGTTTTAAGGAACTTCCATACTGTTCTCCATAGTGGCTATATCAATTTACATTCCCACCAACAGTGCCAGAGGGTTCCCATTCCTCCACACGCTCTCCAGCATTTGTTGTTTGTAGATTTTCTGATGATGCCCATTCTAACTGATATGAGGTGATACCTCATTGTAGTTTTGATTTGCATTTCTCTAATAATTAGTGATGTTGAGCAGCTTTTCATGTGCTTCTTGGCCATCTGTATGTCTTCTTTGGAGAAATACCTATTTAGGTCTTCTGCCCATTTTTGGATTGGGTTTTGTTTTTTGTTTTTTTTTTGGCTGTGTTGGGTCTTCGTTTCTGTGTGAGGGCTTTCTCTAGTTGAGGCAAGTGGGGACCACTCTTCATCACGGTGCATGGGCCTCTCACTGTCGCAGCCTCTCTTGTTGCTGAGCACAAGCTACAGACACGCAGGCTCAGTAGTTGTGGCTCACGGGCCTAGTTGCTCCGCGGCATGTGGGATCTTCCCAGACCAGGGCTCGAACCCGTGTCCCCTGTATTGGCAGGCAGACTCTCAACCACTGCACCACCATGTAAGCCCAGTGTTGTTTTTTTAATATTGAGCTACGTAAGCTGTTTATATATTTTGGAGATTAATCCTTTGTCCGTTGATTCGTTTGCAAATATTTTATCCCATTCTGAGGGTTGTCTTTTCGTCTTGTTTCTAGTTTCCTTTGCTGTGCAAAAGCTTTTAAGTTTCATTAGGTCCCATTTGTTTATTTTTGTTTTTATTTCCATTACTCTAGGAGGTGGATCAAAAAAGATCTTGCTGTGATTTATGTCAAAGAGTTTTCTTTCTATGTTTTCCTCTAAGAGTTTTATAGTGCCTGGTCTTACATTTAGGTCTCTAATCCATTTTGAGTTTATTCTGTGTATGGTGTTAGGGAGTGTTCTAATTTCATTCTTTTACATGTAGCTGTCCAGTTTCCCCAGCACCACTTATTGAAGACACTGTCTTTTCTCTATTGTATATCCTTGCCTCCTCTGTCATAGATTAGTTTACCATACGTGCATGGGTTTATCTCTGGGCTTTTATCCTGTTCCATTGATCTATATTTCTGTTTTTGTGCCAGTACCATATTGTCTTGATTACTGTAGCTTTGTACTATAGTCTGAAGTCAGGGAGTCTGATTCCTCAAGCTCCGTTTTTTTCCCCTCAAGACTGCTTTGGCTATTTGGGGTATTTTGTGTCTCCATGAAAATTTTAAGATTTTTTGTTCTAGTTCTGTAAAAAATGCCACTGGTAATTTGATAGGGATTGCACTGAATCTGTAGATTGCTTTGGGTGGTATTGTCATTTTCACAATATTGATTTTTCCAATCCAAGAACATGGTATATCTCTCCATCTGTTGGTATCATCTTTAATTTCTTTCAACAGTGTCTTACAGTTTTCTGCATATAGGTCTTTTGTCTCCCTAGGTAGGTTTATTCCTAGGTATTTTATTCTTTTGGTTGCAATGGTAAATGGGAGTGTTTCCTTAATTTCTCTTTCAGATATTTCATCATTAGTGTATAGGAATGCAAGAGATTTCTGTGCATTAATTTTGTATCCTGCATCTTTACCAAATTCACTGATTAGCCCTAGTAGTTTTCTGGTGGCATCTTTAGGATTATCTAGGTATAGCATCATGTCATCTGCAAACAGTGACACTTTTACTTCTTTTCCTATTTGGAATCTTTTTATTTCTATTTCTTCTCTGATTACCATGGGTAGGACTCCAAAACTATGTTGAATAATAGTGGCGAGAGTGGACATCCTTGTCCTGTTCCTGATCTCAGAGGAAATGCTTTCAGTTTTTCACCATTGAGAATGATGTTTGCTGTGGGTTTGTCATATATAGCCTTTATTATGTTGAGGTAGGTTCCCTCTATGCCCAGTTTCTGGAAAGTTTTTATCATAAATGGCTGTTGAATTTTGTCAAAAGCTTTTTCTGCATCTATTGAGATGATCATATGGTTTTTATTCTTCAATTTGTTAATATGGTGTATCACATTGATTGATTTGAATATACTGAAGGATCCTTGCATCCCTGGGATAAATCCCACTTGGTCATGGTGTATGATCCTTTTAATGTGTTGCTGGATCCAGTTTGTTAGTATTTTGTTGAGGAATTTTGCATCTATATTCATCAGTGATATTGGTCTGTAATTTTCTTTTTTTGTAGTATCTTTGTCTGGTTTTGGTATCAGGGTGATGGTGGCCTCATAGAATGAGTTTGGGAGTTTTCCTTCCTCTGCAATTTTTTGGAAGAGTTTGAGAAGGATGGGTGTTAGTTCTTCTCTAAATGTTTGATAGAATTTACCTGTGAAGCCATCTGGTCCTGGACTTTTGTTTGTTGAAAGATTTTTAACCACAGTTTCAATTCCATTACTTGTGATTGGTCTGTTCATATTTTCTATTTCTTCCTGGTTTAGTCTTGGAAGGTTATACCTTTCTAAGAATTTGTCCATTTATTCCAGGTTGTCCATTTTATTGGCATAGAGTTGCTTGGAGTAGTCTTTTAGGATGCTTTGTATTTCTGCAGTGTCTGTTTAACTTCTCCTTTTTCATTTCAAATTTTATTGATTTGTGTCCTCTCCCTCTTTTTTTGATGAGTCTGGCTAATGGTTTATCAATTTTGTTTATCTTCTCAAAGAACCAGCTTTTACTTTTATTGATCTTTGCTATTGTTTTCTTTGTTTCTATTTCATTTATTTCTGCTCTGATCTTCATGATTTCTTTCCTTCTGCTAACTTTGGGTTTTGTTTGTTCTTCCTTCGTTAGTTCCTTTAGGTGTAGGGTTAGATTGTTTATTTGAGATTTTTCTTGTTTCTTGAGGTAGGCTTGTATAGCTATAAACTTCCCTCTTAGAATTGTTTAACTGCATCCTATAGGTTTTGGATCATCGTGTTTTCATTATCATTTGTCTCTAGGTAGTTTTTGATTTCCTCTTGGATTTCTTAAGTGATCTCTTGGTTATTTAGTAACATACTGTGGGCCCTCCATGTTTTGTGTTTTTTTATGTTTTTTTCCCTGTAATTGATTTCTAATCTCATAGCATTGTGGTCAGAAAAGATGCTTGATATAATTTCAATTTTCTTAAATTTATTGAGGCTTGACTTGTGACCCAAGATGTGATCTACCCTGGAGAATGTTCCATGCGCACTTGAGAAGAAAGTGTAATCTGCTGTTTTTGGATGGAATGTCCTATAAATATCAATTAAATCTACATGGTCTATTGTGTCATTTTGGCTTGTGTTTCCTTATTAATTTTCTGTTTGGATGATCTGTCCATTGGCGTAAGTGAGGTGTTGAAGTCCCCCACTATTATTGTGTTACTGTCGATTTCCTCTTTTATAGCTGTTAGCAGTTGCCGTATGTATTGGGGTGCTCCTATGTTGGGTGCATATATATTTATAATTGTCATATCTTCTTCTTGGATTGATCCCTTGATCATTATGTAGTGTCCTTCCTTGTCTCTTGCAACATTCTTTATTTTAAAGTCTATTTTATCTGATATGAGTATTGGTACTCCAGCTTTCTTTTTATTTCCATTTGCCTGGAATATCTTTTTCCATCCCCTCACTTTCAGCCTGAATGTGTCCCTAAGTCTGAAGTGGGTCTCTTGTAGACAGCATATATATGGGTCTTGTTGTTGTATCCATTCAGCAAGCCTATGTCTTTTGGTTGGAGCATTTAATCCATTCACGTTTAAGGTAATCATCGATATGTATGTTCCTATTGCCATTTTCTTAATTGTTTTGCGTTTGTTTTTGTAGTTCCTTTTCTTCTCTTGTCTTTCCCACTTAGAGAAGTTCCTTTAACATCTGTTGTAGAGCTGGTTTGGTGGTTCGGAATTCTCTTCGCTTTTGCTTGTCTGTAAAGCTTTTGATTTCTACATCGCATCTGAATGAGATCCTTGCCAGGTAGAGTAATCTTGGTTGTAGGTTCTTCCCTTTCATCACTTTAAGTATATCATGCCACTCCCTTCTGGCTTGTAGAGTTTCTGCTGAGAAATCAGCTGTTAACCTTATGGGAGGTCCCTTGTATGTTATTTGTCATTTTTCCCTTGCTGCTTTCAATAATTTTTCTTTGTCTTTAATTTTTGCCAATTTGATTACTGTGTGTCTCAGTGTGTATTTCCTTGGGTTTATCCTGTATGGGACTCTCTGCACTTCCTGGACTTGGGTGGCTATTTCCTTTCCTATACTAGGGAAGTTTTTGACTATAATGTCTTCAAATATTTTCTCGGGTCCTTTCTCTCTCTCTTCTCCTTCTGGGACCCCTATAATGCGAACGTTGTTGCATTTAATGTTGTCCCAGAGGTCTCTTAGGCTGTCTTCATTTCTTTTCATTCTCTTTTTCTTTATTCTGTTCTGTAGCAGTGAATTCCACCATTCTGTCTTCCAGGTCACTTATCCGTTCTTCTGCCTCAGTTATTCTGCTATTGATTCCTTCTAGTGTATTTTTCATTTCAGTTATTGTGTTGTTCACCTCTGTTTGTTCTTTCATTCTTCTAGGTCTTTGTTAAACATTTCTTGCATCTTCTCGATCTTTGCCTCCATTGTTTTTCTGAGGTCCTGTATCATCTAAACTATCATTATTCTGAATTCTTTTTCTGGAAGGTTTCCTATCTTCACTTCATTTAGTTGTTTTTATGGGGTTTTATCTTGTTCCTTCACCTGGTACATAGCCCTCTCCCTTTTCATGTTGTCTATCTTTCTGTGAATGTGGTTTTTGTTCCACAGGCTGCAGGATTGTAGTTCTTCTTGCTTCTTCTGTCTGCCCTCTGGTGGATGAGGCTATCTAAGAGGCTTGTGCAAGTTTCCTCAATGTACAATTTTTTAAAACAAAGTTTGATTCTCTAATGAAATAAAGTTTAAAAATGAGCCTAGAGATTATCATACTAAGTGAAGTATGTCAGAGAAAGACAAATATATGGGGGCTTCCCTTTGGTGCAGTGGTTAAGAATCCGCCTGCCAATGCAGGGGACATGGGTTCAAGCCTTGGTTCAGGAAGATCCCACATGACACGGAGCAACTAAGCCTGTGCACCATAACTACTGAGCCTGTGCTCTAGAGCCCATGAGCCACAACTACTGAAGCCCAAATGCCTAGAGCCCGTGCTCCACAACAAGAGAAGCCACCGCAATGAGAAGCCTGAGTACCACAAGTAAGAGTAGCCCCCGCTTGCCACAACTAGAGAAAGCCCACACGCAGCAATAAATACCCAATGCAGCCAAAAATAAACAAATAAATAAATAAATATATTTTAAAAAAGACAAATATATGATATCACTTATATGTGGAATCTAAAAAAATGATACAGATGAACTTATTTACAAAACAGAAACAGACTCACAGACATAGAAAACAAACTTATAGTTATCAAAGGGGGAGGTGTGATAAATTAGGAGTTTGGGATTAATAGATACACACTGCTATACATAAAATAGGTAAACAACAACGACCTACTGTATAGCACAGGGAACTATACTCAATATCTTATAATAAGCTATGATGGAAATAATCTGCAAAAGAATACATATATATGTATATAACTGAATCACTTTGCTGTACACCTGAAACTAACACAACATTGTAAATCAACTATACTGTATTTCAATTTAAAAAAACCATGGCACTTCAACTACCTTATATGATTCTGATGCCTTTTAATAACATAAAGAGCATATCAGAACCACTTCCTTTGAAATCATTAATGATTTGATTACAAAAGATGGCCCTTTTCAGGAGCTAAAACAGTCCATGTAGAAACTTTTCTAACCCCAACAGACTATTTGGGGATATTATATTTGTGTTCAGGATTAATTAATAATTCTTAATAGGATTATTGATCATAATTCTGTATGTTTTCAACTTGAATCTCTAGTTCCACCTTTGTGGAAGAGGCCTTATGCATACAGGAATACCTTAGTTGCATAATTTCTCTTTGTTTGAATTATTGGCCTTAGACTCTGGATTTTGGTAAACTACAATTTAAATGCTATAGATTGTCTAAGAAATAGGTTGTCTGTGCTCTCAAACTGTCCATACAAGTGTTCAATTAACATCAGAGCATTTCCTGTTTTCCCCATCAACTCTGTCTTATAAAATACTATTCAGTAGATAGATGGTAATAATACCTGATAAATTTCCTCACACCTCCTTGATTGGATATCTTTTTGGAGTCGAGGAAGGGACATTTTAATTGCAATGAACAAATTATATTCTCTTTTCAACTGTAAAGAAGAGTCCCATTCACATTGTAAGTGTATCAGACACTGGATAAACAAGACATAGCGTTCAATTCAACTGCCTCACATTTTAAAACGTGTAGTATCTCAATCATATATTTTGAAGTTGTTCTACTACAAAAGGAATACATTTTAAAACAATGATGCTAGGATTTCATTACAGCACCATCTTCAAGGTGCTAAAGCTGAATGCTCCCATTCCTATAACAAGGCTAAGGTAAAGAGCTAAATTGCTTATAGTGGGGGACTTCCTTCTGAAACGTCCTTTTGAAGTGGACTTTTGGAATGAACTCTGTGTAAGAGGAACTCTTACACTGAATTTCAAGTTATAATGAAGTTACAGTACTTTAATGAACCAATTATTACTAAGATTTTTTTTAATGTGTCATGAATTATTTTCTTATTAAGGTAAAATTGGAGCTGAATGTACCTGTTTAAAAAAGCATAATCAAGTACTAGAAAAAAAGTAAAACAATATTCGGATCCCAATTTATTTAAACGTAGCCTTAATTCAATAGTGTTATCCGTGCCTACTCGATTTCTTGGTACTAACATCAGTCCCAGTATACACAGTTCATGGAGCTGACATTTTTGAAAGAAGGATTATGTGTGTGTGCTATGGTCTGAATGCTTGCGGCCCTATAAACTCATGATCAAATCTTAATGCCCAGTGTGATGGTTTCAGGAGGTGAGGCCTTTGTAAGGTGCTTAGGTCATGAGGATGGAGCTCTCATGAATGGGATTAGTACTCTTATACAGACCCCACAGAGCTCCAGAGTCCCTTCCACCACGCCAGGACACAACTAAAAGTCTGGAACCCAGAATCAGGACCTCACCTGACCACGCTGGCACCCTGACCTCTGACTTCCAGCTTCCAGAACGCTGAGAAACAAATTTCTGTTGTTTATAAGCTACCCAGTCTGTGGTATTTTGTCATACCAGCCCAAACAGACTGAGACAATGTGGAAGAGGGACAAAATATAATTTTGCCAACATTTTTCTTGTCCTTTTAATTTTGTCATTTGTTTTTTTGTGAAAGACTTCCAGGTGTGATTTTGATATTTAAAAGCATGACTCTTAAAAAGTAGCACATTTCAGAAGGACAGAATCCTAAGTATTTCTCTTTTATCTTCCCTACAATTTCCCTTTTCTATAAAATGTTTGTGCAAAGATGGAGGAATCTACTCCTACCTGAGACAACTACATGGAACATAGGGAAAAAAGTGGATTTTGAAAATAGAGCTTTGTGACCTAACCTACTTGAGACATCAGATACTTTATTTCATTCTAAATTAGTGATAACAATGCCAGATGCCCATATTATAGGGCTGCTGGTAAGACAATGACTTTCTGGATTATGTGAGGTGATACATGTAAAGCCCCCGCAGCTTTATCTTTGGCACACAGCCAGCACCAAGTATGATATGTGTCTTCTCTTTTCCCTTTCCCAATCCCAAAAATCTGAGTGTGTAAATCCTTTGGACACCAAAAGAGAATACCAAAAATTTACATTTTTAAATTTAGATTTTATAGACCACAACTCAATATCTGAATGTATAGCTGAGGAGACATTAGTAGTACTGCTTCAAGAAAAAAGCTAGTAAAATAAGAGTTCTAATAAAATGTGAAATAATTTAAAATAGATTATAGACTAAAAAAGTTGGATGGAATGTTCACTCTTAAATGAAAGTTATAGGTCAAATATGAATATGCATAATAATTTTGATCATCAATACTGAAGTAACCCAATGAACAGCAATAATTAGGTTTCTAAGCATTTAAAATAAGATTTTAAATTTGGTGATACAGCTATAGAAGTGCATAGGCCCTTTTTTTGGAATATTTGAAAATAAATGTAGATAATGGGTCCAGATAGCTTAATAGAGTAATAAATCTGTTATTGATAAAATAAACTTAAAGCAATAAAAATTTGCATGCTTCCTCATTGAAGTGCTTTTTTCCCTTAAATTACAGCATATATTACTAAGAAAATTAACGATAAAAAATTAACGATAAAAAAAGGGAAATAATTTTTAGATGAGGTTGAGATCTGACATCTGTAAATCCTCCAGTAGCAGGCCATTACTGAGTGTAATTAATGTTCTCTCCAGGACACAGCGGCCAGGTGACTCTCCACAGAGATGCTAATGTGGTCCACAGGGGATGGACTTATATTTTCTTATATTCCCTGAGGTTTCTTCTGAATCATTCACCTTCTCCTATCTACTTATTATGTTGTCATACGAATTAGTGATATGCAAATATTCCTGCAGTATCTGCCACTTTTTAAGTTCAGAAAAAGAAACTGGTATTTAGTTGCATTGATTCTTTGTTTTTCTTCTGAAAGAGGCCATGGCTTTAGGAAGATGCATTCAAGCATTTTATTGCTACATTGAAGACACCAGGCAATAAGTAACTGGAATCTATATGATATTAGGAAGGGATACTACAGAAGAAGAAGGTAGAAAGGAAGGACATTACAAATAACTGAACCTTAAGAGACAAGGTTAAGAGCTATGGACAGAAAGTGACAGAAACAAGAGAAACAGAAAGGGTACAGAAAGTTCCAGTCCAAAAAAAATCAGTATGTTCAATAAAAATTTGTAGAATAATTTGTAGTGAAAGCAGACTCAACTTTTATAAAAATATGGCACAATGCTTTTAAAAGAAAAGAAGTCACATAATAGAACAAAATTGGCAAATTCACTTTTTTTTTAAATTTCTGAAAGTCCATTCCTATCTATGCCCTACCTCCAAAAGTCTCTCTTTTTAGGGACTTCCCTGGTGGCACAGTGGTTAAGAATCTGCCTGCCAATGCAGGGGACACGGGTTCGAGCCCGGGTCCAGGAAGATCCCACATGCTGCAAAGCAACTAAGCCCGTGAGCCACAACTACTGAGCCTATGCTCCAGAGCCCGCGAGCCACAACTACTGAACCGGCATGCCACAACTACTAAAGCCTGCGTGCCTAGAGCCCGTGCTCCACAACAAGAGAAGCCACCACAGTGAGAAGCCTGTGCACCACGAAGAAGAGTAGACCCTGCTCACTGCAACCAGAGAAAGCCTGCACGCAGCAACGAGTACCCAACGCAGACAAAAATAAATAAAATAAAATAAATTAATTTAAAAAAAGAAAGACACTTTAAAAAAAAGTTTCTCTTTTTAAAAAAGTCAATTTCTTGGTGATATTAGATAAAGAGGGTCTATTTACTAGTACTGTAGTATAAAGGTAATTAATCACTTGTTCCATCTATTCTTAGTATTCTGCAAAATGGGAATAATAACATCTACCTCATTGGGCTACTGTAAATTTTTAATGTGAGAAGGTATAAAAAGCTCTTGGCATAGTGCTGGCACTTAGCTGTGTGCTCAGTAGCTAGTATTATTTTTATTATAACTAGTGATTAGCAAAATTATTAATGTATGTCCAGCATGCATGTACTTTAAGGAGGCAGAGATACTATTTGAGAAAAAAATATTCTCTGTCCTCAACAGAAAATAGCAAATGAATAAATATTCTAGATTAGTGATTTTCCACAGTTCAGTATCACAGATCAATGAGTTAAAAAAAAATCTTATTTTTTACCAATTAATTCAAATGTCCCATCAAGTTTAAGAATCACAGTTCTAGATGAATACTTACAAAAAGTATACTCATAGATAAATGAATATTATATGAATTATATACATAAATATAATCCTTATACTTCAGCAGACTTTTGTATTTATCCTTGTGTTTTTTGCTTTTACTCTCGAGTTTTGTGGCACTTATAATGACCATCTCCTCGTTTCACTTAAAGACTATTCATCTCTCAGCTCTAAAAACATTTCCACTTCTTTCATTAAAGCCTTCTTTGATTGCTCCGTTACATAGTAAAGTCTCCTTCTTCTAGAATCCTAGAGCAGGGGTCAGCAAATATTTTTCTCTAAACTGAAAGATAGTAAATATTTTAGGATTTGCAGACTTAGTCACAACTACTCAACTCTGTCTGCAGCAGGCAATCAGCCACAGAACATACAGCAGAAAATAGGTGTGGCTATATTCCAGCAGAACTTTATTTATGAAAACAGGTAGCAGGCTAGATGTGGCCCAAGGGTTATTTATACTTTGTCAACCTCTGCCGTAGACAATCACTGCTTTATCATTTTATTTTGACACTCAATCCTACTCTGGATTGTACCTTTAACTGTACACACATAGAGAATGTCTCTGAAATTAGGGTCTCCTCAGGGGGTCAGGAAAGATGTCTTACACATGATCTTTTCAGGTCTCTGTGCATATTACTTCATGGAGCAATGCTTAATTATTTACTGATTTAAACTGATTTTAAGATATGGGAGCAAGATCTAGTTGCCATTAGCGTCCTACCTACATTGAAACATCTACTGAGACATTGACTCTTAGGGTTCTCTAATGGGCAGCCTCATCTTGCTGAGTCTTTATTCTACCTGTAAATGAATATAATATATCTTACTTGGTAATAATAAGGAATACAAATTCTATTTTTAAAAGATCAGACACATAAGAAGCACTTAAATGGTATCAATAATTACGTTGCCATAAGTTTGCATCTTAATATGAATAAATGTCTCTAAGTCGTGATAATAGAATAACTATTGTTTTTCTCTTTGTCATAGCTTTTAAATGTGCTTATGTGCACTGCTACTTCTAAGTGGAAAGTAAGAAATTTCCATCTTAAAATTCCCTTGGGATACAGTCCCAATTGATGTTACTAACATTGTGTTTAAGTGAAAAATTTAGCACTGAAATATTTTTGCAGTATCAATATCAGTGTTGAGTTGTCTTCCTATACGTACCAAAAACCAGAGCTTTGTCTCTATGGGAAAGACCCACATTACTGTAAAGTCAATGAGTTGTTGTTTTATGAATCTCCTACTTGGCTCAGGCTGTGAATAGTAATATTATAATTCATAAACACCTGTGCACAGAAGAGAATTCCTCAAGAATAAAGAGGCCCTGCCTCAAGATGCACCAAAAATACTGGTAGAGATAAAAACAAAATGATTATGATTACCATTTATAAGTTACCTGCATTATTTATTTACTCTCCAGCAACAATCCTGTGATATAGGTTTTATTGTTTCCGTTTTTTAAAATGAGGAAACTGGGGCTCTGAAGGTTCACATATCTTGATTTTAGTTAAACAGCTGAGATGTGGCTAAGTCGAAGTTCCATCAAGGTCTATCTAACTAACCACAAAGGCTCTGATCCACCACGTGACACTGTGATGGAGAAAAAAGGAAAGAGAGAAAAGAGAGAACCACAGACTGAGAAAAACGACAGAGTGAAGATGACATCGGAGGTCTACAAAAAGCTGACTGAAGGCCATAAATTGCTTAGCCTTGTTTTGAGAATACGTTCCTTTATTTGTGGGACTCAAGACTAAAAGGAGCTTACCTGTTTGCCATCTCTAACATCTAAAACGGTGTCTTGGAGCACAGTGGATGAATAAACAGTTGTTATTAAAGGAGTACATTCTCTGGCTTGAAATACGTCAGAGGCTTTATTCAAAAGCCCACTTCACTGCAGATCTGACATCTATACATCCATGGGAATTCTCCAGACATTACTCTGTTCACATACCCACTGGTGCCCGCAGCCTGGGGTATCCACAGGAGACCTGCCATCCCATGCCCACTCCACCCCATCATCTTGCTACCTGTGCTAAAGGGATCACATCCTGGACTTACTGTTTCTTCAGTCCCTAATGGTTCCCCAGCCTCCCTGAGTCCACAAGCGATAAGAGGTCATTATTTTTTCTAAGCGCGATAAGAGGTCATTATTTTTCTAAGCCTCTTAGTTTGGTTCCAGATACTTCCTTTAAACAGTAAGGAAGTCTTATCATTCTGCTGACTCTGTGTTTTAACAGATCAAGACTCGTTATCCTTGACTAGTCATTTTTTTTTAACATTTCAAACTTCCTTCCTCTAGAATCTCTTAAAATCACTGCAGAACTGCATATTTTAAAATACTAATATTGAGAAGGTGTATTGTGGTTAATAGATTCAAATCCAGATCCTCCGCTGACAAGATGTGCACACCTTGGGCAAGATACTGAACCTCTTGCCCTAATTCCCTCACCTTTAAAATGAGGGTCAAAGCAATGCTTCCTCATAAGGTTTGGAGGATTAAATGAGTTAAAATGTGTAAAATGAATATGTAAAATGATGCCTGACACATAGAAGTGTTTGATAAAGGCAAGCTATATTTACTCAAAGTGATCTCTATAGCTTTACCTAATAGCCACACCTTTGGCCTCTAAACTCACTTATTACACACACACTCACACACACATACACAGCATCTTAGGTGCTTTACCTCTTACAGCATTAATCTACAAAGGCAAATAATTTAACTGAGGGGCTAATATCTAATTGTAACCAAAATTTAAAGTGAATTTTCCTTCTTTCCTTCCTTTTGGTGGTTTATTCATCTATATGCCTTTACTTCCCACCTTCTGACTTCATCTGAAAAGAGATAATATTGATGACCAATGGGCTCATGAACAAGGGTTCAAACATTTACATTTATAAGCAACCATTTTCATCCTTGAACTCTTTTGTACATATACAGACTTTCCTAAACTTGAATGCTTCCAGGAACACAATGGCCTTAAAAAATAGGTCCTGTAAAGAACAGCTAGAAAAACAGGAATATGTTAAATTCAGAGAGAAAACATAAGAATGTGAGCTGTCACCACATATGTACAGGCTCTCAATCAACCCAGAAAAAGATTTATTTTGTGTGGCCCTGGAAAGCTGTGTAAGGGTCCTAGGTAGAAGCAAGAAGAATGCAGTCACAACTGGAACTGTCTTTAAAAGAACAGGCTGCCTCAGTGAACATACTTAAAATAAAAATAGATGGTGGTATATTGAAAATGCTGAAGAAACAATAAAGAAAAGCAGAAACCAATGTCCTCTAAGTCCCATGTAACTCTGTAATCCACCAAAGTGCTAAAGGATATGTAAATATGGATATGTTATTATTCCCAATACCCAGAAATTTGTAGTATATAGAGAAACCAAAGATATACAAATCTATATGCAACTATAATACAATGTTTAAAACACACAAGACAGATTACAATGCAATGTTACCGAAATTTTAGAAAAGCTTCTTCTACCTATCCAGAGGCTTCAGAGGAAATCTGAATGTGGTGTTTAAGCTCAGCTTTGAAGGTCGAAGCTAGACATGAAAATAGCAGAAGGTTAGAGCATTTTAAGGTGAAAGAACAGCAAGACCAAAGGTGTGGTGTCAGGAAACAGAATGAAGATAAATGAGGCACAGGGGACAGATCAATTTGACTCAAGGATGGTGGCAGTGGGAGACGAGCCTGGAAAACCTTTTTGGAATTACAGAGGTTGAAACGTTGGTCCTTAGACCTAGGTAATGGGAGTCACAAAGTGTTATTAACAAATAGGAAAAGGAGGTGTATTTCAGTAAGAGTATCTCGTGGTATGTACAGAATTAACTGGTACAGTGAGAGACTAGAAATGAGGAGACCCACTGAGAGACTAGGACATGACTCTAGGTAGTATGTCAAACGCGCCTGAACTCTGTGGCAGCATCAGAAAAGAGGAAACTGGTGAAAGAAGCATTTTGGATGTCAGGTCTTAGCAACTGACTGTAAGACGTAAGGCTGGGGGTGTTGAGGGTCTCAAAAGCTTCTAGACTAGAATGTTAATACCAATGAAAGCAACAGGGGCAACAGAAGGAAGGAAGGCAGTGTTCAGAAGAGACCACAGGGTGTTAGCCATGTCAGAAGCATAGAAGAGGTAAGCTGTCCAGCAGGTACTTGGAAAGGGCTGCCTAGAGCTACGTGAAAGTCAGTGCTGAAGATAATGACTTGGGCGTTACTCCTACTGAGGTCAAAACACAGGCCAAGAGAGGATGAGCTTTGCCAATGGATCAAATACAGATAAGAGAAGAACTCAAACGGAAATTGAGGAACACATATTTGAGTGAGTAGGAGATGAAAGGAAAGCCGAAGAAGCCACCAGCAAGCAGTCAGAGAAGTAAGAGGGCCACAAAGAGCACACAGAAGTCAAGAGAAGAGTTTAAGAAGTAGCAGGTGCCAACATTACCAGAGGCTGTTGACAGTGTGAAGCGAATGAAGATTTGGACCCTCAGAGGCCAATTATAACCTGATTCTGAAATATTAATACTTAATACTTTACAGGGAAGAACTCACTCCTTTAAATCAAAGTAATTTCACAGGAGATTACTCTTTTGATCCTTTGAAGAAAAAAACAAAAGAATTTCTTACTGGAAGGTACACTCATTTCAAGGATAATTTCCTTAAACATTCTCAATTTGATCTTATTGGCCAACAGTTTTCAATCACATCTAGTACTATTCTTCCAAAAGGTATTTCAGGGGACATTTTCAGTAATTATGACTGAGGGGAATCTATCAGGATATGGAGGACAGGGGCCATACACACTAAATGTCCTGCAATAAAAGAGGCATTCCTAATCCATGTAGAGGAGCCCCGCCCAAAATGCCAATAGTGTCACCTGTTGAGAAACACTGTCACATAATGCTGTTTATCACTGAATGCACCTTTTGTATATTTGAGAAAAATTGATAGAACTTCAGATTCTGAAATTTTGGAGAATCAATTTCAAAAATAGGCAAATATCATTAATACAGTTCATCCCTTAGAAACTTTTCATGCAAATGCATGCCTTTTAGTTTTACTGTTTATTCATATCTAATCTAGTTCCAAAAGAAATAGGTCTTCAAGTAAATTATTTAGTAGGGCAGCTTCTTATAATCTATAACTCTTCTACGTATTAGCTCTAATCAGAATCTGTTTAGGGGTGTGCATGATTAATAAGAATACATTTCATTGTGTTATTAGGTGAGGAAACAGCCAATGTTTAATTTAACTGCTTTTTAAAAATACCAACATTTTGTACAGATCTTTATTTATTTAAACAAATATTTCTCTGTGTTACCACCCGTACTAGATATTTTCCATTGAAAATTTCTGTTTTAATGCCAAATATTACCAAACAGTAATCACCAGTTCAGATATCTGAACCACACAGTATGTCATTTTTTTGTGGGGCTATCCTAAGTGTACAAGATTTTTAACAAAAATATCTTTACACCAGCATTTTGTAGTTGTCACCCAAATGCCCTGTAAAATTTTCAAGAACTTATTTGGGATTTTAATAAAGATTAATAAAAACTACTGGATCTTCCAAGTAGGTAGATTAGGACCCTGGATTCACCATTTAAGGGACCAACTGAGAAAATGAAGCTTGCTCCGTCAGTTAAAAAAACAATTCTATTACTCACTAAGACTTAGTGTGCAGTCGTTTCCCAACACATTTCCTGCACACTTTGATCCAAATAGTTGAGAAAGCCTCGGACAGACAAGGATGACCTCTCAGGCAATGAGAGTCCATTCAGTGGCTTATTATGCAATCCAGCACTATCATGCCATCTATTGAGAAACTTGGCTCTTCAAAGGGTTCCCAAAAATCTGTTAAGAAAAACCAGCCAGTGAACCTTATAACAACCTAGTAGCCTTAACGCCAAATATTTAATACCTGACACTAGGTACCATGAATTATTTCTATGCATGTGCTTACACAGAATAAATAATGCGGGACAAGGCAAACAGCTCTTCAAAAGATCCTCAACTATCCTGTCTCCCAGGCAAAGTCCATGAGGGATTCCCTGCCAGATTTAGAGTTGTAGGCAGGAAAGGAGGCTCACTCTTCCCTTGTTTGTTTCTCCTCCCGTCCCTCCGTGCTTCATTTTTTTTATAAGCAGTCGTTCAGGACTATCACCTGCCAGGCACTGCACTGAGAAGAGAGAACACGACAAAGTCCCTGCCCTCGTTCAGCTTCATGCAGTGTAAGCCGTACTACTTAGTGGTTAATATCAGACAGCCTGCCTGGGTGCTTGCCCCAACTCAGCCACTCGCTAGCTGTGCAAATTGAGCAAATTTCTTAACTCTCTGTACCTCAATTGCCCTTCTGTAAATGTGGATATTGACAGACCTACCTCAGGCTTGTTAAGGAGATAAAAGGAGTTAATAGACAGTGGTAGCACAGTGCCCAGAACATGGTAGCATTACAGAGATGTTGTTATAGTTACTATACTCTTGGGCTTCTCAGAGTGAGTGGATTAGTCTGTCCAAAGTGCAGAAAAAACTTGCTGCTCAGTCTCTCAAAAAAATGGGAATCAATTCATTAGCAAAGACCTTCTTCGGGGAAGGGATGTCCTGCCCTCATAACAAGAGAAAATCCTCCATTACCTGTTTATACTGGGTCACTCAACGGGCAAATGGATGGGGCTGAACACACAGGTTTCTGAGGCGAGGTACCCTTCTCAAATTTGCCTTTTAGCACATCTTAATTTCTTGAAATTGCTACATCCCTTTCAAATTATTTGAGATATATGCTTCTTCCACTGAGAGGAAACTGACTGACGGCAAAGAGGACAGGAGGAAGATGATCCTAGATGACTAGACGTTGAGTTTTTGGAGAGCAGAATTCCAACCTCCTTCATCTTGGGAACCACAGTACAGTGTCTGGGGTGATTTTAAGGGTTCAGAAATAGCTAGTTCATTTATCAGGTGTTTTCCGTATACTTTATTCCTCACCATAGCACTTCAGGGTAGATACCACGAATCCCATTTTATGAATAAGAAAAACTGAGGATGAGATTGTTAAATAATTACTCAGTCTTACAAAAGTGCGGAACTGAGCTTGAAATCTAGGTCTAACTCTAAAGTTAATTACCTTTTTCCACGTGAATGTCTCAAAAACATATTTGATAAATGAATACAGAATGAAAAGCAATTGCAGGAGACTTCTTTTACTTTAGATCCATGAACCAGGAATACAACTCTGGATAAAGTATATTTCTTTAAGTCTCTTTGCCCTCTTTCCCTTCAGGAAGGCTCAAGGCCAAAGATATCAGCCAGATATTATAGAAGAGTAAATGCATGTCTAGTAATAAACTGAGCATTTAAAGGAAGGTGAACTAACTAGGACATTGGGAAAAAGGTGTTAAAATTTCAGATCGTTTACCATTATTAAAACAGTCCGGGCGGGGGTGGGGGGAGCACTACTTAATTGTAAACTGTTGCTATGAATTTTGCAAAAACTAATTTCTGACTTTATGAATTGTTACGCAACACACGGAGTTGCTTAAGGTAATCCTTCCCTTTTACTGAGATCATTCAGGCCAGCTGACTTAGACTGCTTCTGATGCACTGTGGTCAGAGGCAGAAAGTGGAGCTAGGATTGCCTCACCAGGGCCAAATAAGGGTCACCTTGTTCAATCCTCATCATTCTCTGCAGCCACCACCCAGCTCTAACTTTTCAGCCACTCTCCCCCAAATGCACACGTAGTTCTTGACGTTTCAATGACACAGCACATTCAAGCCAACGTGTCTGTTGAAAGTTTGCAGCCCTTCCGAGTTCCCAGTTTGGATTTAGTCATAAAGCATGGGGTGCCAGTAAAGGGCACCTAGTGCCCACTGTTTCCAGGCTTTTTCACATCACCCTCACCAGTGCCCGCGGTTTTATTCCTCTGCTGCGTCCCTAACAGACCCAAGAAAGGAGGACACGAAATATTAGCTTTCGTACTACTACCCCACTCAGTACTATTTCAGGAAGGAGAGGCAGAGAGAAACCGCACATTTCCTCTCATGTGTGTGTGTGTGTGTGTAATTTTAACATCCCTGACGTAGACGACAAAATTCCCTCCCCAGCCCTGCCAAGGCAGTCTGCAATCCCGTTTCGCGGAAGTAAGGGAGAAAATGGGGGTGGAGGGAGCAGCTGCCAAGCAGCATCCGCCCGAAAGAGGAGCCTCGCCAGCCTCCCGCGCTACCTGGCCGGGCCCGGCACCCCCAGCGCGGCGCAGCAGCTCACGCAGGGGGCGCAGCAGCTCACGCAGGAAACCCAGCGTGAGCCCGGGAGGCGCAGGCCCTCTTCCGCCCTCGTCAAGTCACACTCCTTTTCTGACCCCGACTGGCCTCGCCCCCGCCACGCTACCTGGGGACCGAAAAAGAACAAAACTCGACCCCCCTGGTATTTCGTCCTCTCCTTCCAGCCTCTCCGAGCCCCCACCATCTGCTAAAAGAGAAGATGCTACCTACACACACTCTCAACAACCCCCCCCCCCCACCATCCCCAGCTCCTGAGGCCGAGGCCACTCCGGGGTGCTGGCGGGCCAGGGGCGGGATGCTGCGGAGAAGCGCAAGCGGCACACTCCAGGCGGGAACCTGCCGGGGGGACTCGTGGGGTAAGGATGGGGGGACCACCGCGCCGGCAGAGCCTCTGTGCAGAAGCTCGGAGCTTTGGCGTCGCCTGGCCGGAAGCACGCGGGCGCGCGGAGCACTCTCCGCCCCGGACCCCTCTGGCCCCCCTCTCCGACGCGCGCGCGCGCCCCGAGGCTGCACCCGGCTGAGGTCTGCGCTCGTGTGACGCGAACTCTCCTCCGGCAGCCGCCTGGGGGAATTTTGTCTATATAAGGGCTCGCCGGCTAACGGCTTTGGCGTGCGTGTCACACGTTGGCCGTTATTTACACACACGCGTGCGGTTCCCCGGGCAGCTCGGGTGACGGATGCGCGCTCGCCTTCCTCTCCGCCGGCGCCCAGTCCTCTGCTCCTTTCCTCCCGGGGTGTAACTTACTTTACCTGGTCTCCGGCACAGGGTGGGCGCTGCAGCGATCCGTCCCCCGCCGGCCGCCGCCGGTTCGCCTCGCTGTCACCGGGTGAATGGAATTATTTATTTATTTATGTCCCCGGACGAGTCCTCGCCCGCCGCAGCCGGAGGAGGTGGAAGAGGAGGAGGTGGAGGCGGCGGGGAGGGCAGGCGAGGCGGCTGAGCTCCCTTGTGGATGCCCGGGAGCGCGCGCTGCGCCGCGGGGGGAGGCAGCGGCGGGGGACAGGGTGGGGGTGTGGGGAGGAAGAGGGTGGCCGCGAGCTCCCGCGGCTTTGCCTGAGTCCGGGGGCCGCGAGTGGAGGCCGGCCGCCGCCCAGTGACTCCAGGCGGACTGAGCATGCTCCAGGCCACTGTCACCGCTGTAGACTCTTTCTCTGTGGCTCGGGGCGCTCCACTTCGGATTTTAGTTTTGACCCTGAGAGAAAGACACAAGTCTGGTAGAACTGTTGCTCCAGATCAGTTGGGACACGCTTTACCCGAAGTACTCTGGCACCTAACCTAGGAGTCAGGTGTGTGGTAGCTCTGTTTAGATACCGCAGGGAGTGGTGCAACCTAGGGGTGAGGAAAGCCATGCAAAAGGAGAGGAACCTGGCCGAAGGCAGGGAGAAGAGAAGAGTCTCACTGTGAGCTTGCAGACAAAGTGCTGGGCTTTTTTTCACTGGAGGTCTTTGGGGGGCCCCGGGGCATGGAGGCGGGAGGGGCGACTGCAGTGTTGGAGATTAGTCTTGCCAACCAAATCCCTCACACCAAGGGAAAAATAAAATTTACCCCCCGGGGGTGGAGGAGTAGCGCAAGAACTTGAAAATAGGAAAGAAGTGAAAGAAGTTCAGTTATAAATGATTCAGTTTTAGTTTCTCAAATTATTTAATTCTTCAAAATAGGATTTAGTTATTTGACAATACATAGTGCTAGGGATAATGGTAATACCAGTCTTGGTTTGGTTTCTTCTACCTTTATATTTCCCCGCTGTCTAGAACATGTTTTGGGGGAAGTTGGAAAGAAGAAGGGCTGGAAATGAACATCTACGTTGGTTCCTCTAATGTTTTTAGAGTTGAAGTACTACTTAGAGGAAAAGAAACAATCCAGGAGAAAAAAAGGGGGGCTTAGATTTGAGAATTCATATTCCAGCTTTTCTGTCCATTTAACTGACCCACCCCACTTTCCTGCTCCAAAAAAGTGAAAAAGATAAAATGTTGCATTAACCTTAGATAAAAATATAACTTCTTAGAAGCTTTTCTTGTTTGTTCTAGAAATTAAATCATTTCTAAAAAGCCAAGGTAATTTAGTTGAAATAAGTGGAATTTTGAAGTCCAAGGGACAAAGAACCAAAATGGCAATATGGTAGTAATAATCATTATAATTACTTATTTATCAAGTGCTTATCATTGTCAGGCACTGTTCTAAGTACTTATATGGATTTTCTCAATTAATACAGTAGCCATATTAGATTTGTTGACTGGAAAAAATGCACAACATGAGAGCTGTGAGTTGTTTTATTTGGGGCAAAATGAAGTCTATAGCCCAGGAAACAGCGTTTCAGAAAGCTCAGAGAAAGCACTCCGAAGAGGCAGGGGGGAAGGTCAGTATATATGTGATTTTGGTGAAGGCGGGGTACATGCAATCAAGCACACATTTTTGCAGAAGGTTTCTGCTAGGCTCGAGAAGGTCACTGCTAGTTGTGAGGAGTGGACGTCACCATGAAAGACTTTAGTGCTTTTCTAGATACGAGGAGATGCAAAAATCAGGCTCATAAAATCTTCTCCTGAAAATATCTATCTGAAGGCCTGTTCTGCCAGTTTTTCCCAGAGCACAGAGTACCTCATTCCTGATCTCCACCCTGAACTCCTTTCAGGGGGTGTTGAAGGTCAGCAGCTGCAGCAAGCAGCTCATGATTCAATCTTGTAGAGGTAGGTGGAAAGTGACCATTTGTAGCTGGCAGATTATTCACATTTTACAAATTTGGAAACAAATTATTTGGCTGAATTCACATTGCCTTACTTCTGCCACGGCTAGTCTGTAGGCTTGAATTTTAGTTTCTGCAGTTACAAAATAGTAATAATATCAACTTTTTATTGCTGTCAGAAGACTTAGGTGAAATGATATATGTGAAGTTGATAATATGAGATGAATAAATGGTGGCCATTATTAGTAACATCAGAAAGTTTGGAAGACGGTATTACAGAGAGAGGGGTAGTTTGGAAACTAAGGAACTAAGACAGAAACTCCAGGAAGAACTTTAGACTTATTTTAAGGAAGAAATCTGTAAATTGACACTTGTGTAAAATATAATAGACATTTGATAATGATGGAATGTCTAGCAGTGACTATAAATGCTTCATTTCCATTACAAAGAAGAATGTTAAATTTTAAATAGAAACACCATTAAGAGACACACTTCAAAGTCATGTTCTTGAGTGTTCGCTACTGACATTTTTCCCATTCATACATCATTTTTATTTTACTTCAAAGAAGAGAAAGAAGGAGAAAGACCATATATTTCCTGAATTTTGACCCTACTCTCCCTTTTCCTTCTCTTTGATTTTTCTTTTTTGTCCTATATTTCTTTTTCATCCTGTATTTTTCACAGCCTCATATTCTTGGCCTATTTAACCTATTTACAAACTCCTAAACATCACTACCCATAGTATTATATCAGAACTGTAGCAAGTTTTTTTTTTAAGTCTTGTTTTTCCAACAATTAAAACTCTGGATCCAATTTATCTACTGCCCCAGTATTAGTATTTGGGTGTTCATTTCTAAATTGCCTTGTTGCTATGGCTAGGCATGCTATGTAAATATTTGCTTGGCTTAGAAAGGAATCTGAAAAGAGAATTAGGTGGGAATAAATCCAGTCAATTTCTCCTATGACTTGCAGTCTTAATATTCTTCAGAAATTGAGGGAAAAAATACAATTTAGGGGGAAAGCAAATCATATGATCAGAACTTGACATTTTTATGGTAAAATTTCTGCCTTGATTTCTACTCATAGATGAAGTAACAATGGGAGAAACAAAAGATAGCAATATACTAAATATTCCAGCAACTCTTGTTCCATAAATAAGTGAACTAGTGAATGTATACATAACATACAAATTAATAAAGCCCAAACTTATATTACACACCCACAGCCTCATTTCCAGTTTCTCTGCCCCTACATTCCTCAGCCATGCCACGTCTTTTCTCATTCCCCACCCTCTTTTCTGTATTAAACATGTCCTTCAAGGCCCAGCATAAATGTCATCACCTCTGTAGCATTTCAAGGATTCCTTCAATAAGAATTAATTCCCATGTTCCTATAGTACGTGGTGTATGCCTCTATTTGGGGGATTTTCTTCTGCTTCACAGTATGGCGATATTGTAATTTTTTTTGTCTCCCCTATCTTTTAGGCTGTTGGGGGGTAGCGATGACGTTTTACTCCTCCCTGTCATCTTCCAGCATCCAGCACAAATTCCTGTAGATAGAAGGTAATCAATAATATTTGCCCAAGGGAGGAAAGAGATGACAGTGTGAGTTTTTTGCAACAGATATATAGTAGAGGCTGTTGGCACTAATAGTTACCCATGATCTGCATGTCACTACATTTCCTGGCTTCTCTTACAGTTATATTGGGGCCATGTGACAAGTTCTAACTAATAGAGTATGAATGAAAGCAACTTACATTATTTCTGGCTGAAGGGCATTAAGAACCAGTAATTCTCCTTTATCCCTGCCTTTCCCTGCTCTAATAGTCTCATGTTTCATATGGAGTCACTATAACATGGAGTCACTAAAAGATAAAGAAAGGCTGCTTGGCTGCTTGTCTTGCACTGGACTCTGTGTGAGCAAGAAACCGTTATTGTGTTTAGCCACTGAGATTTCAGAATTTATTTGTCATGAGAACATAGCCTAGCCTATTCTGACCAATACAAGATGTTATTTAATAAGATTATAAATCATAATGGCATAACAACCCAATGAAACATTGAGCTTATGAGAATACTCTAATGTGTTCTTAAGTCAAGGCTAAAAATACATATCCTCACAACCCCAACTTAACATATAACAGCCTTTTCTTGGCAAGACTCTGTGAGACCAAAGCAGGGGTATGTGTGTGTGTGTTAACTACACACAATAGATTGGTTTTAACTAAGGACAAAAGACCAAATGTCCCAGTATTCCCCTCAGCCTGAGTGAAAATGAACGTGCACCTGCCATCCAGCATCTAGTGGCAGCATACTGTGACTGAGATTGTAGCTGGCTAGCAGCTGTGAATATGATTGCTCTGACCTGGTTTCATACAATATACAAAATATGAAAGACATCACTCCACTGCTTCTAGATTTATATCTTGAGTGCATCCGTATCAGCTACTTTGGAAATCTCTTCTATGGAAGCCTCCCATAGAATTGTGGAGAATGCAAATCTAGTCTCAGTTTTCAAAGAATAAAAAAAGGAAAAACAATAATGTTGGACATGGTTGTATGGGGTGCCTTTCAATAACTATACAAGAGCCCAGAGAGGTCTTTTGTCAAAAGAAATGACTCTTGAGGCTCCAAAAATCTCTCAGTGGATTTTGCATTTAAAGTCCTGTCCACTGGTATTTTTCTAATTTTACAATTTATTTAATATTATCCATAAAGTAAGCTTAATGAATTCTAATTATAAACCTAATTATAGATGCCTTCATCTGAATATGTTAATTATTCTGAAAGCATATAAAATTAAAAACTTGGATTAAAACTTTTTACAATAAACTATAAACTTTCCTAGGAGGGTCTTGTAAATAATGGCTTATAAGAATTTAATATTTAATGAATTTTATCAAATGAATGAATGATGAATGAATATACTACCAAGGAACCTAGGTTTCAGTGCCTTTTCCTGTACATGTGGTCTTAGGTGGGTCTATTAACTTTAGCTTCACTTTTTAGAACTCCCTGGTACTTTCAAGCACTTCAAGGGCACAAAAATTTACAGATATTATGCATACTGTTAACAAATGAAGAAAATATTTATGTATGGTAGGGTTTTTTTCCTAATTAACCAAAAATAACTGTTTACTGTAAATATTTTAGAGAGTAGTTTTGATCAAGATGCATAAGAATGCAACCATAAAGTTACCTGCTTAACTTGTAACCTGGTGTAACTTGCCCTGTGCCTGGACTGTCCTTGAAGGGTCATTATTTGCATTTACATAATGCCTCATAGGTCACAAGATAGTTTCAGGCTAAAATACTCTCAGCTACCTGCTTCTCAGTAAGCTAGATTTTCAACTGCCCTTACTTTGTTTTATTTGCCTAAAGTTAGAGCCATTTTGTCTTCCATTCAGAGGCTCTTTTGCTGATTTCCATCTGCCAGGCATTGACTCAAACTGCTTATTTATTTTCTGCTGTTTCGCTGTATAATTCTAATTGATTTCTTAATGTTGGTTCATTTTTCTGGGAGTTTGTTGATTGTGATCTTGAATTATCACTTGTTATAAATTTTTCCCAAGAAATAATCTGTATAACATTTGTTATATGAAATGTGATGTAGGTTTCAAATCCAGCCCTGTGGTTTGTGCTGGAGCCTAGCAATGTAGGTGGTCACCTGAAGTTTATTGATTCTGTATTTTTTTTTCCTTGATTCACCAGAATTTCATTTCTCAATGCATGTCCTGAGTCATGGAATTCAATCTTCATGAGTTTTATTCATTAGACGTATTTATTAAGCAACTATTACATGATAGGCACTGTGATAAGCTTTTTGGATGTAAGTAGTGGTTCTCTCAAGCAGACTATACACTATTTCTTTAATTTTCATACTTATTATGATACTAATGCTGTGATTATGCCCACCCCATAATTATATTTGCACGTACATACAAATCAGAGTATAAATATTGGGATATTAGTTTTCTTGAATGATATTCCTCATAATTTTTTTCAATCTGAACTGGAATTGACTATCCTAGTTACAGTATTGAGTTGAAGGGTTATCCAGAGATTCAGAAACATGTTTCAAAAAGACATGTAGAGCTTTTTCCTCAGAAGTCTTTATGAAGGAGAATGAGCTTTCTTTCATGATGCCAAAGACTTCAAACAACAATTGTGGATTTCTCTGTCAATATACCAGCTTTATTTTATTTTAAATAAACTTTATTGACACATAAGTTACATTAAAATGCATGCATTTTAAGTGTACAGTTTGGTGAATTCTGACAAATTATTATATCCATTTAATCACCACTCTAATCAAGATATAGAGCATTTCCATCATCCCAGAAAGTCCCCTCATGCCATTTTTATTCAATCCTCCCTGAAGCCCAGGCAATTGCTAATCTGGTTTTTATCATAGACCAGTTGGTTTTCCGTACTTTAAAATGGTATATGAATAGAATGACATCATATGTATTCTTTTTTATTTGGCTTCTTTTATTCTGCATATTTATCTTTAATTCATCCATGTAGTTGCATGTATGCATCAGTAGTTCTTCCTTTCCTTGTTGGTTAGTATTCTATTGTGTGGAAATGCCACAATTTTTTTTTATCAATTCACATGTTGAGGATATTTGGATTATTTTTATTATTTAAATACCTTTATGAATATTTAAGTAAAAATATTTCTGTGGACATGTGTTATCATATCAAGTTTGATTTTTAATACATAAAATAAAAAATGTGTTAAAAAAGCAATACAATGTCTAAAATTAGTATTTCAGATACTAGGGTTCTGAATAACTGGATATAGGCCTAGTTGGGCACTTTACTAATGCACTACTTTGGCAAAGACACGAATATGTTTAAATTTTACTTTCTTTGTAAGTAAAAAACTTGATTTGATTATTAAGAAGAGTCAACCAGATGATGTAATAGATGGAATTGATTTCTAAATTGTAAAGCTTAACAAAAATGAAAGGTGGTATTATCATATACAAAATATGTACATATTTAGGAAATAGTATTTCAGAAATAGTTACATAATTAAATAAAGCAAACTGATTTGACATAATTTGAATGAGAAAAGAAAATGTAATATTACTTAAGATTTGATATTTGCATTATGCTAAGTGAAATAAGTCAGACAGAAAAAGGCAAATACTGTATGATAGCACTTATATTGGGCTGGCCAAAAAGTTCGTTCGGGTTTCCCGTAACGTCTTTTTTTTTTTTTTTTAGAGGGCTTCAAATGCTTGGCTTTTTTTTTTTTTTTTGGCTGTGTTGAGTCTTCATTTCTGTGCGAGAGCTTTCTCTAGTTGTGGCAAGCGGGGGTCCCTCTTCATCGCGGTGCGCGGGCCTCTCACTATCGTGGCCTCTCGTTGCGGAGCACAGGCTCCAGACGCGCAGGCTCAGTAGTTGTGGCTCACGGGCCTAGTTGCTCCACGGCATGCGGGATCTTCCCAGACCAGGGCTCAAACTCGTGTCCCCTGCATTAGCAGGCAGATTCTCAACCACTGCGTCACCAGGGAAGCCCATCCTGTAACATCTTATAGAAAACCCTGAAAGAACTTTTTGGCCAACCCAATATGTAGAATCTAAAGAATACAATGAACTGGTGAATAAAACAAAAAAGAAGCAGACTCACAGATATAGAGAACAAACTAGTGGTTGCCAGTGGGAAGAGGGAAGTGGGGAGGAGCAACATAGGGGTGCGGGGGGAAAGGGGTTATGGGATTGTATGAAATCATGTGTGTGAAACTTTTGAAAATTATAAACACTATAGAATTTAAAGAACCTCATTCAATAAAAAAATTAAATTAAAAAAGATTTGATATTTAAGTTTATCTCCTTAATCAGTTTTTAAAAAACAAATTGGACAATTGCAAAATCCAGAAATAGTTTTATATAGAACAATTAATCACTTCACTGGCATCTTACTTTAAATAAATATCTGTTCAGTTAAGATTAACAGCAAGAAGTACCATTTATCATGTGGGAGCTACAGACCCCATTGTAGAGCAGAGCATAAAAAGATATTTTCTTCATCTGTCATTCAACCAGATATAACTTGAGAATAAAATTCCTCCTCATAACTATTCTAGAGAGAATTGTATATCTTTTTCACTCCAGGTATGGGATCTTTAAAAATTATTCCTCTTTTTATTTGAGAGCTTTTTTTTCCCCTTCCTTTCTTTTCCAGTTACTATTTTTGTGTAAACATTTTAAAATTGTGGTATAAACCAACAACAATTTCATTATGCCCATGTACTCTGTAGAACAGGGATGGCTTGTCTCTGCTCCATAATGTCTGTAGCTTCAAGTGGAAAGACTGGATCACAGGGTCCTAATATATTGAGGTGCATCTTCAATCACATATATGGTTCCTGGGTTGGAATGACTCAAAGGCTGGGTTCTCCTGGGTCTCCTTATTGAAGCAATGAGACATGGTTTCTGCTTATGGCTTGGGATTCTTACAGTGTGATTGCTGTGTTCCTAAAGCCAGCCTACTGAGAACTAGCCTTCCAAGACCCAGGTAGAGGTTCACCTAAACTCAAAAGTTACTCAGTGTCTCTTCTATTTTGTTCTGCTGGTCACTAGCAAGTCACAAGTCAATATTAGTCTTCTATTGCTGCTGTAACAAATTTTCACAAATTTAGTGGCCTAAAACAACACAAATTTATGAACTCACCATTTTGTAAGTCAGAAGTCTGAGTCCATTTGACTGATTCCTCTGCTCTGGTTCTCACAATCTAGGGGAAATTTTGTTTCCAAGCTCATTCAGGTTACCTGCAAAATTCAGATCCTTGCAGTTGTAGGGCTGAGGCCCTCATTTCCATGGCGGCTGTCAGCTTCTGAAGGTCACCTCTATTACTCATCACATTGCTCCTTCATCTTCAAAAGGCAACAGTGCCTAGAGTCTTTCTCATGCTTTGAATCTCTCTGACTTCCTCCTCATTCCATCTGTTAAAAGCAGTTCTCTTGGGCTTTCCTGGTGGAGCAGTGGTTGAGAGTCCGCCTGCCGATGCAGGGGACACAGGTTCGTGCCCCAGTCCGGGAAGATCCCACATGCCGCAGAGCGGCTAGGCCCGTGAGCCATGGCCGCTGAGCCTGCGCGTCCGGAGCCTGTGCTCCACAATGGGAGAGGCCACAACAGTGAGAGGCCCGCGTACCACAAAAAAAAAAAAAAGCAGTTCTCTGCTTTTAAGGATGTGTGTGATTATATTGGGCCCACCTGGATAATCTGCCTATTTTAAGGCCCATCACCTTATTTACATTTGTGAACTCCCTTTTGACCTGTGAACAACATATATTCATAGGCTCTAGGGTAGAGTAGGAATATCTTTGGGGAGTCATTCTACCTACCACAAAAGAGAAGAGGAATTAGACTCCACCTTTAGAGGGGGAATAGCAAAGATACATTTTTGGAAAGCATGTGGGGTGGGAGATGTTGTTGCAGCCGTTTTTGGAAAACGCAGTCTGCCACACTTTCCTCCTTAGCTCTTTTTCTCTATCACTTTCTCCAACTGGAAACCAGTGGAAGAATGCTAGTAAAAAATTGCTAAACAACAAATGGACCTGCTTATAATTTTCCTTAGAAAAGTCAGGTCTGATATAGAGAGAAAGAGGTAGGTGGTTTGTTGTTTGTTTCTTGTTTTTTTTTTTTTGTTTTGTCTTCTGCCTTTGAAAATTTAATTCCATGTGGTAGACACAGTTGTGTTTCTCAGACTCCAGATGCAGCCCAGATGCAGAGAACAGGGTTAGCAGGAAGCCTCCACATGTCATCAACTTCAAGTTCTGCCTTAGCTGCAGGAAGTCACATTGTCTGATCTCACCTCCTGTTTTGGATAGCCTGCATCTGGTGACCAAGGTTGGCAGATGTATTAAAACCCAGTCATTTTGATTTCCTCTGCTGCCCAGTCATGCTAATTCCCCTTTCCCTTCTTACGTGTTGACTGCTAATAAATATGTTGCACCTTAAATTTCTCAGAGTCTGCTTTTAGGTAATCCAACCTTTGAAAGTTGGTACCAGGGAGGGTCTGAGAAAGCAGGTATAACTACAGACTTTTAGACCTGCATTATTCATCACCTGGCTGGAGGACCCCAACACAGACAGCTTATGGAACAATGTGGTGGTTCATTTATTAAAACTTTTCAGCAATGTTGGAAGGCATACCAATAGAAGCTCTGCACTAGTGAAAGTGAAGTATCAGATTATTTAGGTGTATGGAATAACTGGTATCTTAAAGATTACAGGACTATACCCCCAAAGCAGCTACAAGACTTAGCCAGTGGAGCTGGTATAGTACTTGTGTCACTGGATACTAAGAATGCTTAATCAAGAGGGTCAAAACTTAAAATTAGATAGGAAAGAGTTGATTAACTTGGCAGTGTTTCTCCTGATACAGGATTTAACACACTGGCAATTACCCCCAGGGGATGATGTGAACTCTCTACTAGAAAGGCTCCTAGAAAAACACAGAAAAAGCAATAGCCCACAGATAAGTGTGTTAGTCAGGTTCTCCAGAGAAGCAGTATGTGTCTCTCTCTATATATAGATGTAGATATGGATATAGATAGAGATAGCTATAATTTTAAGAAATCTACTGATTTAAATGTTTGGCATTTAAAAAATACTTTCACAGCAACATCTAGACTGGCATTTGATCAAACAACTGGCTCCCATAGCCCAGTCAAGTTGACACACAGAATTAACCATCACGATGAGCAAAGCTGAAATGCCAGAATTTCCATGGCAGATGGTGAAGGAAATCACGAAAAGCTCAGGGAAGTGACTATGCAGGAATGTAGATGTTATATACTACCAAAAGACTCACCAATTATTATATTCTATAGGGAGACCCATAGAGCACAGTATTTAACAAGGCCATAAGGAATGTGCTGGTGCAAGGGGTACCAGCATCACTAGAATGTTCAGTGGTGGCTCTCCTCTGTAGTTTAGACAAGGCAGTTAGAGAACTTGCCTCACTGATAACAATGGGGCTGATAAGGCCTCAGAACAATGTAATTCAGATAGCAGTGCTTAACTACCAAAAATCAGGATACAAAGACTATTGCAATGACTAATAAGCTTGGTCTAGCATCCTAGGGGGGCTCATCCACAGAAAGCTGTTAAGATGATTCATAGAACATGACATACAAAAGGGCATAATAGATGGACAGCTGACAAAGGCACTACTCATCTTGAGCCAGCAGAAGAAATCAAAGTTGGATCACTGGGTGGGGAGGCAGAGGGAAGCCACCCCATTAAAAAAAAAATCATAAGTCATTGCCCTGTTTCCAGACCTGAGCCTGTTTTGTTTTTGTTTTGTTTTTTTAAGAAGATGTTGGGGGTAAGAGTTTATTAATTAATTTATTTATTTTTGCTGTGTTGGGTCTTCGTTTCTGTGCGAGGGCTTTCTCTAGTTGTGGCAAGTGGGGGCCACTCTTCATCGCGGTGCACGGGCCTCTCACTGTCGCGGCCTCTCTTGTTGCGGAGCACAGGCTCCAGATGTGCAGGCTCAGTAATTGTGGCTCACGGACCTAGTTGCTCCGCGGCATGTGGGATCCTCCAAGACCAGGGCTCGAATCCGTGTCCCCTGCATTAGCAGGCAGATTCTCAACCACTGCACCACCAGGGAAGCCCCTGAGCCAGATTTTAGAACTGGAACACTTTGACTACAGAGATGGCTGGTTCTTAGGAGAAACAACCCTGCAACAACATGACAATTGTATTCAATTGATTCCCCAGGTCTTTCCCCAAAGGAAAGTGGGAAAGGGGAAACCTAGATATTATGCAGACTGAAGGACAGAGTGAATGAGTAGACGTTGCCAACTAAAGACCCAAAGTATCATCATGCCCCTTCCTAGAATTTGGACATGTGAGCTCCAGATAATAAATGGAGTATTGCCAAGATCCAGCTTATAGTGAGTTCACTAAGTTAATGGATTCATTCAGTGGTCATTTCTGATCCAAGATTTTAACACTGGACGGTTGGAGCAACTCCCACATTGGATCCTTGGTCTTTGAGGTAAAGAGAAAACTCCAATTGAATATCAGTTGTGGCTCCATGCCCAACTGCCATGAGAGGGGCTGTCATTTGTCTCATTTGTCTCACTGACCTCCCACTTCTAAGAGATGCCTCAGGGGAGAGACCCAGCATAATCCTGCTCGACTAGGAGCTGCTACTTGAACAAATATGGAGAAGTAGATGCCAGTGGTACAAAGGGTGAACTGTGACAGATGTGAAGATTATACCACCCAGATGCTCTTCAGAGACCGACTTGCTGTGGGGATGCCATCACCAGGCAGCCTCCCAGTGTCAGTTTCTTCAGAGTTGACTCAGCTGCAGCAAACTGCTTCACCTGCACCTAGAGACTGAGCAAGGCAGGGACGGGTGGAAAGGCCTGGCCCTTTGGACCACTGGACATGTTAGGCAGCCTGGGGTTGGTGGACCTACCTGTTTACTGTCACATTTGGTTAAGGAAGGATCAATAGATGTCCATGGTGATCACCTGAGTTCTCTCTGGAGCTCCATGCTGAATTGGCCAAGTTTTTGTTGGGTCCATCACAACTGAATTTCTTGCTACCCAATCTTGCTTATCCCTTTCCCCCTTCTCTAATAAACACATTACTCACTAAATGCAGTGGTGGCATTTGCTTCTGGAGCACCTAACCTATGACATACCAGTTTATAAAGACAAACTGGGCACAATCTCCTTTTATTTCTGCCTTCAGGATCCACATTCAAGACACAGAATTGCGTGATATTCCTGCACATAAAGAATACACAGTCTCACCAAGCCAGCAATTGAAAAGTCAAGTTAATACATGCAATTTCCCATCCCTTTCCTCTTTTGAAACTCTGGTCATCTCTTAATCCACATGCTATAATTTAAAATTGTTGTGAATTAAATCACTCACATAATTTTTTTTTACTTCTACTAGCATGCTCATCTTTCTAAGTGAATAATGTTTGTTTTTAACTTTTTAAATTCAGGTTTAATGAAGTATAATTTACCTCCAGGAAAATTTACCCTTTTAAGGTAAATAGTCTTATGAATTTTGACAGACGTGTACAGTCCTGTAAGTCACACCAGAATCAAGTCATCAATCCACTTCTTCCATTCCCAGTCCCTGGCAACTACTGATTTGAGTTTTGGTTTTGTACCTTTTAACTGTTTTCTTTTCTTTTTCTTTTTCTTTTTTTTTTTTTTTTTTACTCACTCTGAAACATTTCAACTCTCTTTGGTTATTCTTTATGTTTTCTAACTCTGTTAAAAGACTTCTTGTAACTTCTCACTTTGTACATCCATTCTTCTCCCAAGAGAAGGATCATCTTTTTTTTTTTTTTTTTTTTTGCAGTATGCGGGCCTCTCACTGTCGTGGCCTCTCCCGTTGAGGAGCACAGGCCCCGGACATGCAGGCTCAGCGGCCATGGCTCACGGGCCCAGCCGCTCCGTGGCAGGTGGGATCCTCCCGGTCTGGGGCATGAACCTGTGTCCCCTGCATCGGCAGGCAGACTCTCAACCACTGCGCCACCAGGGAAGCCCGAGAAGGATCATCTTTAAGATCATTATTCTGAACTCTTTCTCCGGTAGATTGCCTATCTCCACGTCACTTAGTTGTTCTTCTGGGGTTTTATCTTTTTCCTTCGTCTGAAACATATTCCTTTTCTGTCTCATTGTGTCTAGATTTCTATTTTTATTTTTATGTATGTGGAGGGTTAGTTATGTTTCTTGACCTTGGAGAAGTGGCCCTCTGTAGGTGATGTCCTGTGTGTACCAGCACCGCACTCCCCTCTCATCTCCCAAGGGCCAGGGACCAGCTGGCCCCAGGGTAGGCTCTGATCTGCGTTTGCGGACTCGTTCCACAGGCTACCGGTTGGTAGTATTCTTGCTTCTGGTGTCTGCCCCCTGGTGGGTAAGGCTGGTCTAAGATGCTGTGCTGGCTTCGTGGAGGGAGGGGCCAGTGGGTGGAACTGAATCTTGGCCCTCTGATGGGCAGAGCCGTGCCTAGGGGCGTGTCCAGAGGCAGCTGTGGGCTCTTTAGTCTTTAGGCAGCCAGTCAGCTGATGGGTTGGGCTGTGTTCCCGTCTGCTGGTTGTTTAGCGTGAGGCATCCCAGCACTGGAGCCTACAGGCTGTGGGGTGAGGATAGGTCTTGTTGCCAAAATATGGACTTCCAGAAGACCTCAAGCTGATGAATATTCCCCCGGTACCTCCACCACCAGTGTCATTGTCCCCACAGTGAGCCACAGCTGCCTCCCACGCTGCCTCCCCAGAGACCCTCCAAGACCAGCAGGTAGGTCCAGCCCAGGCTTCTGTGAAGTCACTGCTTTTGCCCTGAGACCTTGTGTGTGCCCTCCAAGAGTAGAGTATCTGCTTCTCCCAGCTCTGGGGGGCTCCTGCACTCAAGCCCCACTGGCCTTCAAAACCAAATGCTCTGGGGGCTCCTCCTCCCAATGCCAGAACCCCAGGCTGGGGAACCTGACATGGGGCTCAGAACGCTCACTCCTGCAGGAGAGCTTCTGCGATATAATTGTTCTCCAGTTTGTGGGTCGACCAGCTGGGTGGTATGGGATTTGATTATACCGTAAATACACCCCCTCCTACCGTCTCGTTGGGTTTCTTCTTTATGCCTTTGGATGTAGAATATCTTTCTTGGTAGGTTCCAGTCTTTTTTACTGATGGTTGTTCAGCAGTTAGTTGTGATTTGGGTGTGCTCATGAGAGCAGGTGAGCTCAAGTTCGTTTTACTCATTTTATCTTGATAAAATTTGCAACATTTTTCCTTCTTTTGACACTTTATCCTCTTTCACCATCATGCCCAGAATTTTAGGCTGATTTCAATTCAGTGTCAACAGGGAAAACCCTCAGGAAACGGCCCCCTTGCATTTTCTGGAACATCTTATACTCACCTGAAGGGCATTTCTGCTGCTGCATGACATGATGTGTTAATCCCGCTTCCATATTACCTAGCTCTGGGGCTTTATCTTCTGCCTTTTCCAATCAGTCAAGCTAGCTCCTCCTTTCTCAGAGTTCATTGCTTTAAGGTTCTCAAAGATTCCCCACTTGAACTGAGTAATCACATAGAAGCTCCAGGACTCATGAAATCAAATGAGTTTATGTTTCAACTCTGGTGGCTCTGAGTATATCACCTACTTTCTTCCTATAAGTTTTAGATTTAAATGGCTTACTGCTTCATTAAACAGTAAATCCATTTAATAGGAAACATCTTTACTACTAGAACTTGAACTGAAAAATTATAAAGGATAAAAAGTTTATTTTTATATAATAGAAACTAATCCTAATTCAAGACTTCGTCAAGCTACACCTGGATGATTAAAATACTCTTCAAAATGATTGCCCTATCTCTAATGTTATTCCACCTTCAGCATTTTATCCTTTGCAAAGGCATCAGTATTATCTTTCTTCCTGTTAAAATCTTCCAATGAAAGTGAAGCATTAGAAAGAGAAGGTTAAAGAGAAATCACCTGTGCGACATTTTAAATGGTATGCAGATTCACTTAAAGCAATACCTCTGTTCCCCACCAAATGTAATACAACAGCTTATCTTTTGGGAAGCCCTTTCAAGGAAAAAATATAGACATACAATGTTTGCAATTCCATTTTAGCAACAATTTGTAGTTCATATAATATTTTCCCAGCCAGCCAGAAATAAATATAATAGGAGAGTGTTACTTGGAGATTAGGGAAATCATATGTTCTTGTACCTTTCCATAGTCTGAGAAAAGAAGTTCAAGTATGCAATACTATTTGCCTTATTGAGTAATAACATCCTTCATTAAGTGTTTCCACATAAGAATCCAAGGACGGCAATCTACAAAGTCTATAATTCAGGGCTGGATGAAAATAATTATCTGCTACTATTTCATAGAAAATATTTGGTTTTCTTGTTGCTATTAAGAACAACAAACAGCTCATAAACCCATTCATTCTCAGTCCCAACTGATTTAATTTGAACAATTATGCTTAATATTTCTTATTTTCATTTTCTAAATTACAAATATAATTAGCCTTAATCTTGAGTTTTGATGTATTATTCCTTTTACAGATGGAAAGTTTGCAATATTCTAGGTAAATTTTGAAACAAAACTGCCCCTTTGTCTTTCCTATCTGATATGATCTCATGAACATAATTTTTATATTTACAAGGATAAATTACTGGTAATAGTTGACAGCTGTGCCTTACAATTTAAAACTTGAATGGATGACTAATCAACATACCTGAACGTAGTAATACTTGATTGCAATTATATTTTAAAACACTTCTCCTGTGACTTAAAATAGGTAAGGCCTCTTCTGTGCTTTTTACCAGCCAGATCTGTATAATCTCAAAAACAGAATCAGTAATTCAACAAGCATCTGCTGAGGGTTTATGTGCAATAAAAATGGAAACAATAGGTATTTCATGAGTGCTCACTATGTATCAGGAACTAGGTTGCAATGTTTATATTATCTATTTAATCTTCATAACAAACACAAGAGAAATACTTTTTCTCTATTTTGCAAGCAAGGAGACTGAAACGTGAATTTTAGAACTGTGCTCAAGTCACACAGCAACTCAGTAACATCCACTCTACTCAAGTCTGTCTGATTGTAGGGTTTGTGCTGTGCTATAGCCCAGCACTCTATAGTACTATGGTCTTTTAGGCCATAGGTACAAAGATGAATGAGAAGTGGTCCTTACCTCAGATAATTTAGTATATAATATAGTTAGAACATTTATATAAATAATTATAACTCAAGGTGGAAAGAAAGGACCAACCTAAGAGTCCAGATTAAGCAGTACAGCAATTCAGGCTGGGGGTGGGAGGACGGTGGAGCAATTTCTGGTGGTTGAAAGGATCTAGGATGGCTTCTTGTGGGAGAGAAAAGTAGCAGAGTACAGTACAGTAATTACAAACATGAACTACTTGAATTCAAATCCAAGCTCTGCTACTTATTAGCTGCATGATCTTGGGTGTCTTGTAGGGTTTCGATTTCTTCATCTGCAAAATGTAGGTGATAACAATTGCTTTATAGGGTCAATTGTGAAAACTGGAAGAGCCAATATTTATAAAGCAAATAGAATCATGCCTGGCACATAATATTTGTCTATTTGTTTAAAAAAATTTTTTGAACACGAACTTAAAAAACAGGAAGAAAATTTCCTTTTAACATGGAGAAAAATAAAATGAGGTAGGAATTAGCAATTTTTGTGAATTTAGAGCCTTCAAGTCACTATGGAAGTGATTTAAATTTTAAAGTAAAATTCTATGACTCAGAGAGGTAATATTTGCATCTAAATTCATAGCACACATATGACAAAACTAGTTCAAATTCATAACATTTGGGTGATGAACAAAATCAACTCTGAAGTTCCCTTTTCCTACCACTGCCTTTAAGCCTATTTCTTTCTTCATATTCCTCTGGTCATTAGGTCCTGCCATTTGTAACTCCATAATCTCTCCTGAATCTACCTTCTCTTCTCATTTCCAGCTGTCTCTGTCTTATTAAGGATTACCACTCCCTTTAAATTATTCCCATAACACTCTCACTTCCCTCCTACACACACTACCCTTCCCCCTGTTTTATTTTCATTTTAAAGAATATATTTGAATCTTTCAGTTCACAGGTCATATATTCAGCAGTCTCATGATACCAGTAGAACAAAATCCACATTAAAAAAACAAATGAACCTCTGTGTCTAATCCCTCACAGAATGATCCTGGCTTCCTGAGGGGGAATCATTCCACTCACTCTGCGCTTTCTTGGCCATCCAATATGTCTGTTGTGCCCGCTCTCTGCTCTCTTGACTGTTTTTATAACATGACATAATCCACTTTTTTAGTAGTCTCAGAATTCTGGAAAACAGCACGGGATACACCTGTGAAGAACTTACTACAAAATGACAAAATGGACACAGTGATCACAGCCTCCACAGCTTAGATGAAAGACTAGAAACTTAAAAGGAGGTTTGTTAAAGGAAGACTTTGTAAAAGTAGAGAATACTTTTGTTTTCCCTTTTCTGACCTTTTAATTGTGCACTATGAGAGTTTTGGGGAGTACTTCTGGGAGGGCTGGACATAGGTTCTCAAATACTTGGAAATGTATGTGAACTTAGAAACAGTGAAACCCATACCTACTTCCTGCCTGCAGGAGTCTGAAGCTGAAGCTGGTGAAGGAAACTTAGACAGCAGGGAAGAGAATGAAAGAGTGCTAATTTCTGAAGCCGTACATCCACCATTTGGTAAACCAAAGATACATAAGATCCCCTGCAAGTCAATCAGATGCCAGGGAATGTACCTGGGCTTGAGTTGTCTCAAAGGGACCCCACTTAAGAAACTGTATGAGGTAAATACCTCCAGGAGACGGAAGCTGAAGAAAGGTAGCAAGAAGTCAGCTGTGCATTTGCCCACATCAGGAAACAGTTCACACAGGGCTGGATTAAATAGCTCTAACCAAGTAGAACTTTTGCCTACTTTCCTTCAATCCCTGCTCTGGCAGTGCAAATAACAGAAAAGTAAGTGAAGGAAAGCCAGATCAATTACTTCTTTGCCAGAACAGGTCCCCAGGCAAAAAAGATAGGCCTACATTGAAGGACGAGAAGAAACTTTAACTTGAATGAGATGGATGTTTAATATAAGACAGAATCAGACTTCTTAATTCTTGAAAGTGGTGGCTAAATGTGGGATCTTCCTGAGATGTCCTTAACAGGGAGAGTAAATCTGACATGGTGTATTTGAAGAGAGAAATAAGAAATATGAAACAATGTATTGTTTGTCCCATCGCGTTTTGCTCATTTAATAAACCATTTGTTTATAGAATCCTTCCCAGCAGCATCTAAACTTGATTTAAACTCTACCATTTAAACAAAGAACCAAAGGAAAATACTCATTAGATCCAACTTTTCTCTACACAATGTTTAAACCTTTTTGCAATGCAAATCTTTGCAGAAGTTATTTGTCCTACCCGGTCTACTACCTCTATCACCTCACCTCCAATTATTCCTTGATAATGTGTACTCGATTCTCACTTCCTCTTTCTTGAAGCAAGTTTTGATAACCTTCATTTTCTAACTCCAGTGGATACTGTTCAGGTGTTTTATTTGATATCTCACTAGAATGTGACACCTGTAAACTCTCTCCTTGAAACTCTCTTTTCCATGGCTTCCATTACAATGCCCTCTCCTGTTTTTCCTCCAGCTTTGTTGCCAGATATTTTCAGTCTTCTTGTAAGATCATCTTCTACAATTAGATGTTGTAGTTGCTTATGGTTGTCCCTAGGCCATCTTTTCATGTTATATATGCCTTTCTTCAGTAAACTTAGTAATATCTGCAAGTTTAGTTATCATCTATATGCCAATAATTTCCCAATTTATTTTAAGCCTATATGTTAACAACTGACTTGATATTTCCATTTAAATATCTCAAATGCACTTCCAACTTCACATGTCCAGAGCTAAACCTGTGCTCTTTAGCCTCTAATCTGTGTCTCTTCCAAGGTTCCATATTTCCTCAAATGGTAACACTATTCATTCAGTTCTATAAGCCACAAATAATTGTCTTCCCTAACATTTGCCTCTTGGTCAACCTCCATAATCACTCTTTAATCTACACACTTTCTCTATCTCCAGTAGAATTTTCTCTATTTCATATTTTTCCTACATCATGTCAGTTCAAGTCCCCTGGCTGATCTCCACACTTCTACACTTGCCCTCCTCAGGTCTACTTTCCGTATGAAAGCCAAAAGATTTTTTAAACTATGATCAGGTTATGCATTACCCTGCATAAATCTCTTCATGGCTTCCATTTCACTTAGAATATATACATTTTAAAAACTATTAGTATGTCTTTTGCACAGATGGCTAATTCCCTACCCAATGTCTATTCTCCCCATTTTCCTTAATAGAACCCTATTTTATTTGGTGTGGTAGCAATATGCTCAGCTAAAAACTACAATGTCTAACCTTTCTTGCAACTAAGTGATACTGTGTGACTAAATTCCTGCCAATAAAATGTAAATGGAAGTTTTTTAGTCTGGGTCTTTTGTGAGGGCTCCTTAATAGGGTGTAGACATTTTTGTTCTTTCCTTGTTCTTCCTTTATCTTACCTGGAATGTGGACCAGATGGCTGAGGCTTAAGAAGTCTTGTTGAATCATGAGATGACATGAGGATAAACTGTTACCTAGGAATGTTGAGACACAAATAAAGAAGATAACTGTCAGATCAGGGCAGGGCTTCCTACCTTTGTACTTTTTTTTTTTAATGAGAGAAAATTTAACCTGTATTTTTTTTTGAGCTCTTATTGTTTCTGACAAGGGATACTATCAGCTAAGTGCAATTGCTAATTGATACCATGATCCTACCCTACTCATTTAAAGTGGAATAATAATATGTCACCAAACTGGGACACTTAAGAGAGTGGAAAAGGACATTAATTACGAAGTATCATTATTAATTTTACTTATCTTAAACCTGGACTATTCTAGGCAACTGGGATATATGGTTATCCTATCTATAAAGTCCTGTGTGGTATACCCAGCCTTCCCTTTTGCCACCTCCGTGATGCTCTGTACACATCATTGATTAGCTTTCACTTCTTGGACCATATCAAGTTCTTTCCTGTCTTGAGTCTGTACTGCCTCATTGCATAGTTTGCTTCCTTCATCCTCCAGCCAACTCATCATTCAGATCTCAGCTCAAGTATTGCCTCCTTACAGATCTAGACTAGTTTATTTTCCTTGTCCTACATGAATGTATCTTTCCTTCATAGTGCTTGTAGCACTGATCATATTAAACTATATGCTATGTGTTAATTTGATTAAATTCTTCCTTCTCCCTAGATGGTAGGTTCATGAAGATACTGATGGTGTCATCATTTTTTTTTTAAATCATTGGTATCTAACACAGAGCCTGACAGACACGGAAAAACACATAATATATCTTGTGATTTTAACGAATGGTAGGTGGCATATTTCTATTCTCTAAATAATAATTTAGTATAGTTGCTCATATTTTCCCAGTGTTTTTGAAATAGCCCCTGTTTCATTGTGTAAATCCATGTTGTCATCTCTTCTCCATTCTCTGTTCACCTTGGTAATAAGAGATGTTACCAAGAGATAAAAAGATTCAAGAATACGTCATCATTGGATACTGGTAAACAGAGTAAATACCCGATGTTTAGAGTGGTTGACCTATATTTGAATGTGAATAAATTAAAGCAGGAAATCTGAAAATAATTCTGTAGCATTGACAATAAAATTGAAGTTTAATTTACTGTCTAGTTAAATGCATAAAACTAGTAGCAGCTTTATTTAAGGAAACTACAGCCATACCTCAGAGATACTGCAAATTTGATTCCAGACCACTGCAATAAAGCAAGTCACATGCTTTTTTTGGTTTCCCGGTGCATATAAAAGTTATGTTAACATATACTTATATGTCTATTAAGTGTGCATTGTATCTAAAAAACAGTGTATGTACCTTAATTAAAAAATACTTTATTGCTAAAAAACGCTAACCATCATCTGAGCCTTCAGCAAGTTGTAATTTTTCCTGGTGCAGTCTTACCTCAAAGTTGATGGTTGCTGACTGATGAGGGTGGTGGTTGCTGAAGGGTGGGGTGGCTGTGGCGGTTTCTTAAAATAAGACAGCAGTGGAGTTTGCCACATCGATTGACTGACTCTTCCTTTCATGAACAATCTCTCTGTACCACGCAATGCTGTTTTTTTTAATATAAATTTATTTATTTTATTTATTTATTTTTGGCCGTGTTGGGTCTTTGTTGCTGCATGCAGGCTTTCTCTCATTGTGGCGAGCAGGGCTTACTCTTTGATGTGGTGCATGTGCTTCTCATTGCGGTGGCTTCTCTTGTTGTGGAGCATGGGCTCTAGGCATGCGGGCTTCAGTAGTTGTGGCATGCGGGCTCAGTAGTTGTGGATTGCGGGCTCAGTAGTTGTGGCACACAGGCTTAGTTGCTCCACGGCATGTGAGATCTTCCTGGACCAAGGATTAGACCCATGTCCCCGGCATTGGCAGGTGGATTCTTAACCACTGCATCAACAGGGAAGTCCTGCAATGCTATTTGATAACATTTTACTCAGAGTAGAATTTCTTTCAGAATTGGAGTCATTCCTCTCAAACCCTGCCACTGCTTTATCAACTAGGTTTATATAATATTCTAAATCCTTTGTTGTCATTTCAATAATCTTCACAGCATCTTCACCAGGAGTAGATTCCATCTCAAGAAACCACTTTCTTTACTCCTCTGTAATAAGCAACTCCTCATCTGTTCAAGTTTTATCATGAAATTGTAGCAATTCAGTCACATCTCAGGCCTCACTTCTAATTCTAGTTCTCTTACTATTTCCACCACATCTGCAGTTATTTCCTCTGCTGAAGTCTTGAACCCCTCAAAGTCATATGTGGGTTGGAATTAACTTCTTCCAAACTCCTGTTGCTAATGTTGCTATTTTGACCTCTTCCCATGAATCATAAATGTTCTTAACGGCATCTAGAATGATGAACCTTTTCCTGAAAGTTTTCAGTTGACTTTGCCCAGATCCTCAAAGGAATCACTGTCTATGGTTGCTATAGCCTTACGAAATGTATTTCTTAAACAGTATTACTTGAAAGTTGAAATGACTCCTTGACCCATGGGCTGCAGAATGGATGTTGTGCTAAACAACACTAATCTCACTGTACATCTCCATCAGAATTCTTGGATGACCAGGTGTGTTGTCAATGAGCAGGAATATTTAGAAAGAAATCTTTTTTTCTGAGCAGTAGGTCTCAACAATGGGCTTAAAATATTCAGTAAATCATGTTGTAAACAGATGCGCTGTTATCCAGGCTTTGTTGTTCCATTTACAGAGCACAGAATAGATTTAGCATAATTCTTAAGGGCCCTAGGATTTCCAGAATGGTACATGAGCACTGGCTTCAATTTCAAGTCACCAGCTGCATTAGCCCCTAACGAGAGTCAGTCTGTCCTTTGAAGCTTCGAAGCCAGGCATTTACTTTTCCTCTCTAGCTATGAAAGTCCTACATGGCATCTTTCTTCCAATATAAGGCTGTTCTGTCTACATTGAAACTATGTTGGTTAGTGTGGTTACCTTCATTAATTAACTTAGCTAGATCTACTGGATAACTTGCTGTAGCTTATACATAAGCACTTGCTGCTTCGTCTTGCACTTTTATGTTATGGAGGCAGCTTCTTTCCTTCAACCTCATGAACCAAGCTCCGCTAGCTTCAGACTTTTCCTCTGCAGCTTCCTCACCTCTCTCAGACTTCGTAGATTGGACGAGAGTTAGGGCCTTGCTCTGGATGAGGCTTTGGTTTAAGGGAATGGTTTGAAGTTGTCGATCTTCTACCCAGACTACTTAAACTTTCTCCATATAGCAATAAGGCTAGTTTGCTTTCCTGTCATTTGTATGTTTAGTGGAGTAGCACTTTTAATTTCCTCCCAGATCTTTTCCTTTGCATTCACAACTTGGCTAACTGTTTGGCACGAGAGGTCCAGCTTTCAGCCTACTCAGATTTCAACATGCCGTCCTCACTAAGCTTAGTAATTTCTAGCTTTTGATTTAAAGTGAGAGATGTGAGAATCTTCATTTCACTTGAACACTTAGAGGCCATTGTAAGGTTATTAATTGGCCTAATTTCAATATTGTTGTGTCTCAGGGAACAGACAGGCCTGAAGAGAGGGAGAGAGGCCAGGGAACAACTAGTCCATGGGTCAGTCAGAGCACCTACATTTATTAAGTTTGCCATCTTATGTGGGCACAGTTTGTGCCCCCCCCACCAGAATGATTGTAATAGTAACAACAAAGATCACTGATCACAGATCATCATAGCAAATAAAATAATAGTAAAAAAGTTTAAATATTACACGAATAACCAAAATGTGACACAGAGACACAAAGTGAGTGAATACTCTTAGAAAAATGGTGCTGATAGACTCGCTTAATGCAAGGTTGACACAAAAATTCAAATTGTCAAAACCTCAGTATTTGCAAAGTGCAATAAAATGTGATATTCCTGTATATATAATTACAATTTTGTTTTTGGCAACCAGTTTCTTTTCCATGTGGAATTTGCAAAAGTTCACAACTTACAAATTATATCTGTGTTTACTTGTTTTGTCTTATTTTGCTTTTTATTTTTTTTCTTGGTCTTCACCTGTATTCTTCTTAAGTGCTTCAAAATTGTTTATATTTTTATCTCAGCAAACCATTATCTGTGGTAATACTTCTGTCTTTTGTTTTATATTTTCCAGGAGACTTAGATATTCTAATCAAATACTCAATGTCCAATCATTTTCATTATACAAGAGTTTTCAGTTCTTATTATAAATTCTTATATTTTAACTTTAATTCTACATTTTACCTTTCTTTCTATTCATACCTCTGTTTGTCTTCTTGTTCAGTCACTGATGGGAATGCCATTCCTTTCCACTTGCACTGTTGACCTTCACATTCTCTTTTTTTTTCCCCCCCAAATGATTTGCTGGTCCATCTTCAGTGATTTCTTGCATAGTAGGATGAACTCCTTATCTGATAGAAGAATTAAAATAAATCTCTTAGTGGTGTGTTCTATTCACGTCATTTTAAAATAGGGATTCTTAACATTTTTGGTGTCATGAACCATTTGGGCATACGTTGAAACCTATGGAGCCCTTCTTTTTCAGGTTTAAATAAATAAAATTAAATGCATAGTGTTATTAAGGGAAAGTATTGTTTTGGAATATGTTTACCAAAATATTTAAAATCATCATACATTAATATATGTGCATGTGTTTGTTAACATATTGCATAGAATGTTATAGCATGGACCTAATAATTGCCATATTCCAAAGTTGTTATGGTCTTAAAGATATTTTAATATATCTGTAATAACTCATATCTGATATGAGTAATTCTCCAATTTTATTAGTGTCAAAGCTGTAGGTACTACTGTAGTTTATGGTTTGAAGACAATGCTCACTTTCATCAGAGGTTAGTGAAAATTAAGTATGTATCTTTTGATCCAACTTTGATGACTCAGAAATTCTATACATGGATCCCATGGGGATCTAAGGACCTTTGGTTAATAATTAGAGCATGCTGAATTTATAGCGAGCAGCCATGCAAAAAAATGCATTCATTCCATAAATATTTATTGTATTCAATACTGATTGTTCTAAGGATTGAAGCCTATGATTGGTTCTTGAAGAATCTGCAATTTGGTGGAGATAGACACGTAAACAAAGTATAAAACTAGATTGTTATATGGCGTGTCAAAAATTCTGTAACTGTCAACTGGAAGAATTATGGAGTCGTAGAGAATGTTAAGTGGGCAACTATATTATATATTCAGGCTTGCTTTTAATAAAGGAACTTTGGCAGCATTATAGAGAACAGAATTATTTGGAGACTGATGATGATGATGACAGTGGTGGTGGTGGTGATGATGATGATGATCTCTGTGTATGCACAGAAGAAGGTTGAAAATGTTCCTAAGGAGAAAAAAGAGCTAAAGAAATTTTCAAAATTTCTAATTGGATTACTACATGGATAGTCATGCTGTTCGCCAAAATCAGGCATGTAATTCTGCCTTAAGAAAAAAGTTATGCATTCCTTTTTGGAAATGGAAAATTGAGACTTTGGGTGGAAATGTCCAGCAGGCAAGTGGAACAACAGAAAGAAATAAGGACTGTGGGAATCAATGATATGTAAGTGATTTAAATCACTAGAAAGGAGGAGGAAAGCAGATAGAAACAAAACAGAGGAGGCTTGAGGATGGAACCATGGAAAAGATGTACATTTAAGGAGTAGCAGAGGAGCAGAAACCCCTTAAATAAGGAATTCTCATGGAGGTAGGAGAAGATAGAGGTTGATTCCTTGGAAGATAAAGAAAATTTTTTCTTTGGCCCTGTTAAAAAAAATTCAACTAAGTAAATTTTAAAGATGTTATTGTCTTTATTCAATGATTCATAAATTGGGCAGCATTTCAATCTAGCAGATAAAAAGGAGCTATGAGGATCTGTACAAAATGAAAGACTTCTATAGGCAGAAGGGAGCAGGAACAAAGAAGCTATACTATGCAAAAAAAGTTGGTTGCTTGTTGCAAGGTTACCTTCCTTTGGGGCACAGCAAGGGGTCCATCAGGCAGATTAACTAACTTGTGCTCATCTGGTGATTCCTGATAGACAGTTTAACAGTCTGTTTCTGGGAGAACAGAAACTGTAATTAAGTCAAGTCTCAGTTTGGTGAGTTGGGGCTTAGCATAAGCAACTCCATTTTGAGCCTATTTTCTTGTTAACAGCCCTTTACTATTCACTTTACTATATCATTTCTTCTTTCATCCTCATTTAATGTTCACACTTTTTATTGTAAAAGGAAATTTTATATTGTATATAGTTACAATTATTTTCTCCTTCTTGAAGAAATGGATGGAAATGCCACACACAGTTTGTATTAATTCCATATATCTATCTTTTAAAAATACGATGTGCAAATTTTCCTTGTTCTCTTACAGCATTATCTCTGCCCATTTTATTTAATGTATTTTACCTCCTCTGGTCAGTTTTAGATAGCGCATTTATGGTCTAAGATTTTCCCTCCAGACACCACTTAATCACAAAATCATGATTCTTTATTATCCTAATTTGCATTTACCATTAAAATAATATTAATGCCATAAACCCTTTTTCTCTAGTTGTAGCTTCTTTACATTACCCCCTCTCACAATCCCTTTTCATTGTGGAAGACAAATTAATTTTCTTGGATGCACTCAGGGGTTGCAGGCTCTTCTTCCCATATGTTTATTAAATCAGAAAGTTGAGATTTGAAAAACATTTCTTAAGAGTGTTTTAAATGTTCTATTCAAACAAGGCATTAACTTACCTTTTTAGATCTATCAATCTCCTTTGAAATATATCATATATATGTCATATAATTTCTTGATTTCCCTTATTTTCTCATTCTTTACATCATTTTAGCTTTTTGTCTAAGCATTTGATTTCCAGAGTTTAGCTGTTTCTATTACAATTTTTATCTTTTATAAATGTGATAAGGTTACACAGAAAAGTACATGAAACATAAATGTATACAGCTTCAAATTATTAAAAAGTGATCAGCAATTAAACTACCCAGGTCAAGAGAACATTGTGAGCTCCCCAGAAGTTCCCCACTTGCCACTTTCAACTCTTCACCTCCCTTTCTTGACTTTTATGTAAACAATTCCTTGTTTTGCTGTATAATTTCTACACCCCCAAAAATGCATTCCTAAGCACTATAATTTAGTTCCTGCTGTTTTAAAACTTTACATAGATTAAATCATACAATGTGTATTTCTTGTGTTTGACATCTCTTGCTCAGCGTTCTTTTTACAATCACTGGTAATGTTACGTGTCCATTCACTTTTTTCACTTTACTTGATTCCATTGCACGAATGAATCAAAATATATTTATTTATTTTGCTATTAATGGACTTTTAGTTTATGCCTATAATGCTGCTATTAACTTTTTTTTGGTGCTGATTCCCTAATGTACCACATGCCCATAATTTCCATGGCTGAATACACAGGGATAGGTTTGCTTGCCTTAGGCTTTGCATATTTTCAACTTCAGTAGATAATTTCAGGTTTGTTTGTTTGTTTTCCAAAGTAGTTGTACCAGTTTATATTCCTAGGAGCATTGTATGAATTCCTGGTGCTCCACATTCTTTCCAGCACTTTGGTATCATCAGACATTTACATTGCATCCATTATGGTGCTTGCAAGGTGATAGTTCATTATAGATTTGAGTTACCCTGATTTATAATGCGGTTGTACCTTTTCATATGTATAATGGCCAATTACACATTCTCTTTTGTGAAATTTCAGTTCCTCATTTTTCCCATTTTTCCATTGGGTTGTCTTTTCTTACTGATTTGTAGATATTATTTATATGTTCTGGATACAAGACTTTTGTCAATTACATATGTTGTTAACTGTATTCTCTTATTAAGTGATTTACATTTTTTTAGATCCCTAATGGTGCCGTTGATAAACAGTCTTAATTTTAATGTAACCCAGTTTATAAATCATTTATTTAGTATTATTTATTTTTATGTCCTGTTTTAGAAGTATTTCCCTGTCTTAATATTCAGAAGATATTCTCCTTTATTATGTCTATTGTTTTCTTTTCTACTGTTTATTGTCTATTATTTTCCCTTCCACATTTAATTCTATAAATATTAGCCATGTGAAGTAGGTCCAATATTATTTTTCCACATGAATACTCAATTATCTGGGGACTATTTATTGTTGCACTGCTATGCAAATCCATCTTTGACATATACCAAGTGTCTATAGATCACTGGATCTGTTACTAGATCCTCTATCGTATTGATCTGTTTCTGTATCCCTGAGCCAATATCACATTATATACTTTTAGACGCATTTAAACATATTTTTATTATATCTATTATTAAGTAGATAATAGAAATTATCCATGGGAAATTATGGGCATATGTATTGATTTACAAACCAATGTCAACTTAGTTTTTTCACATGTTTATTAGTTCCTGTGCTCTTTTTCTTTTCTGCATTACTAACTTGTCATCTGGTAGAATTTCTTTTTTTTTTTTTTGCGGTACGCGGGCCTCTTACTGTTGTGGCCTCTCCCGTTGCGGAGCACAGGCTCCGGGCGCACAGGCTCCGGGCGCACAGGCTCAGCGGCCATGGCTCACGGACCTAGTCACTCTGTGGCATGCAGGATCTTCCCAGACCGGGGCACGAACCCGTGTCCCCTGCATTAGTAGGCGGACTCCCAACCACTGCGCCACCAGAGAAGCCCTGGTAGAATTTCTTTTAACATCAGTCTGCTAGTAATGAATTCTTTGCTTTTTGGTTTTTGTGAGAATACCTTTATTTCAGGTCTCATTCCAAAAGGAGATTTTTTTTTTAGATAGAAAATGTTTGGTTTCAGCATTTTGGTAAAGTATTCCAGTCTTTTGACTTCCTTTTTGCTATTAAGGAGATAGCTGTCAATCTGTTGCTACTTTTCAACAGTAAGAGTTATTGTTGTTTGCTCTTTGATGTTCTAAGGAAAGTATTTCAAATATTTTGTATAGTTTTAAAATTGTCTTATGTGGAAGTTGTGGTCCAAAATGCATAGTTTGCATTACATAGAACTAAAACCTATCCACTCTTATGCAATAAAACATATACACACTCAAAAAAAATACATATGCCAGTATGTATATTTCAATAAAAGTAGCTAAAAATTGAACCAGTATCCAAAATAATGTCTTCTCCTTTTTTATCATTGAAACAGCAAATTCTTCATGGATTGTGCCTATGTCTCCTTTAATAAATCATAGACATGATTTGACCCTAAAATTAATTTTACCACTAAAAGAGTTCATGAGTTAAAAAGGACAATGTGGCTGTCACCATTTTATAGGTAAAAAGAGGAAAGCACCGAAAGCTAAAGTTATTTATTTAGAGTAATCTATTAAAAGATGATTTGGGGACTAGAGTTCAGATTTTCTAATTCTAGTTCAGGAATGCTATCATCCTTTAAAGAGAGTAGACAGTAGAAAAACATTTTATAAATCATTTATTCACTATATAATTTTGACATTTTCCTCTAAATGACAGTAGAGAAGAGGAGGATTGTTATTTCCCAATACTTAAACAAACCAGCGCTGAACTAAGACATTGTCTATTAGCATATAGTGATCAGTGTTTTACTGTTTGATAGAGAGTCTAAAAGGACGTCCCTTAGGAATTTGAATTTTGTAAAATAACTCTAGTTGCTGCAGTATACTAGCTTTCATCAAATTAAATTAACATAAGAGTTATTAAACATATTTAGCTATAACTCTTATTAATCTGTATCTCATCAGGATTGGATTTTAAGAAATGTGAATATGAGAAATAGAATATTTAGACTAGAGCTTTAAGAAAAGTTGTTATAAATGGTATGTTAAATTTGCCTTCTCTGAAAATTTATATCATCTTTCTCATGCAACTTACACAAACTGACAACTTCATGAATATTTCTACTGGAAGGTGTAAGTCAATTGGAATTTTTTAAATTAGGGAAACTGAATTTTCAGAACGATTTCTTATATTGCATCAAATTTTCATGGAAAGTTGTATTTTTATTATGTAAAATGAATAAATCTGAACTCCTGAGGGTTGACATGATTCACTTTATAAATGTCTAATAACATCTACTATGATATTTAAAGTGGTCTAAATGGATTTTTCATTGCCGGGACTCTGTTAATGTCTACTTATTTCCCAGTGAGAATTCTTCAATAGCTCATGTGAAGACAATAAGAAAGCCCTGTATTGAAAATCTATTGAATTGGATTCCTTTTGAAACAATATTCCTTTTTCTATGAGCCTGGGACAATTTTAAGTCAGTAATATTATGTGTAATTATATTATAATCCATGTTTTCTGGGATCAGCTGAATATATTCATTTTTCAAAATGCAATATATGGCAATGATTACCCTTCTTTTGAGAAAACTTAGTATATAAACCACAATTTTATGGAAACATTCGTGAAACATTCTAGCATATTTCTCTTCACAGATAAATTATGCTTATTTCACTTAAAAATATTTAAGCAAAGTGTGTTAAAATAGAACTACCAGTTACATATTTAAAATATTTTCATGTAATTAACTTCTTGACAAGGTGTGGAGAAAAACCCCTTATCTGTTAGTAACTAAAAATTATTGTCAAAGGAAGATTAATCATAAGTTAAAAGTCAATTTATAGTATATAACAATGAGAAACTAAATATATAGACATTTGACTGCAACCATTTGTAGGAAATACTTCACGGTTACCCTGTGTGAAATGATATGCTGAAGAGATGTTCAAGTAATGGGTACCATGTCACCAAGTAAATATCAGGGGTTACCCATTACCTTTAACACAGATCAAAGGGTTTCTGACACTACAATGTTTCAATTCTTACCCCTTCCTTTTAAATAAAATGTTAACATTGTAATAACTTGTATTTAATGTTTAAAAATTGATTTACCTATCCTTTTGCATATTTACCTACTTTTGCTTTTTCTAGTCTTTCTACACATGTTTATCGAACACCTACTATTGACTGTTTTAGATTTTGGGAGTCTAGTGTTAAACCTGATATACACCATCTCTTTGTCTTTGAAGCTTACATTCTGACAGAGAAATACAAAAATTCACTAGTTAACACAAAAATAAATAACTGCTAAGATGAACAAAAAAAGTGATATGATAGAAATTGCAGGTTTGAATATTAGATGAGGGAGAAAAGAGAGTTCAGATCAGATGGTTAGGAAACATTTTCTGAGAAAGAGGTGACAATGAAATGGACTTAAATAACAAGGCAGAGACAGCTATTCAAAAATTGGAAGGAAAAGTAATCCAAGCAGATAGAACAGCTCGTGGAAGGGTCCTGAACCAGGAATGTGCTTGGAATACTAAAAAAGCTGAAAAAATTTGAGGTCTATTGTGAGCAACACATGTATTTTAGCTGGAATGTAATTGGCAAAGGTGAAGCAGGGGATGGATGGTGGATCAAGATGACATCAGAGAAGGAGGCAAGAGGCCAGTACAAGTAGTGCCCGGGAAACTATAAAATGTAATACTTCGTTTATTTTAAGTTCAATGGTAATTCATTCAAGTATGCAAAATGGTGGCTGCAGATAGGGAGCATCTCAATATCATACCCCAATCTCTCGTCACTAAAATAAATATACAATTTGAGTGAAAATGTGTGCTTGCAATGCCAATGCTTCTAAAACATCTTTCTCAAATTCCCTAGCCAACCTCCCCTTTCCAATCAGATTATTGTTCCAAAGGGACACCTGTATGGAAATTCTGGTACTGCCACTGATGGAAAACCATACAGAACTCTCTATAGGGAAAACCGTTGCTCTTATTTGAATTAATATATAGAACTATGGAGATGGAAATTGGGAGTTCTAGATATGTTGCATTTGAGATACATGTTAAATATCCAAGGGGAGCCTGGAATTAAGAGGACACGAAAGGCCTCAAGATACATTTATAAACACAGAGATAGTTTTTAAATCATGGAACTAGATGAGATCATCAAAGGAGTGCGTTAAGTGCTGGTAAGAATTCTGGGCTCATTCCTGAATCCAGTGGTGTCCATGACTCTGGAAGTTTATCTCATCTGCACTCTTTGACTTAGGCACATAAGAATTAAACCTGGTTTTGAATCTCTGATCCTCCCACGAATTTGGATTTTTCACATGTCCAGATAACAGAACCCAGGTCCCAGGTCATGGATCTCAACACTGATCTTTGGAGCCCCATATTACCCCTTTACTCACAAGCAGATCCCAACATTTTGTACCTCAATGAGTGCCGCTGGCTTCCAACGTTAGCTGCTGAATTACAGCTCTCTTTGTAGTTCACACTTTCCACTTTCAGTTTTGTGAGTCACTCAGCCATACCTTTCAAGTGCCCTCTCCATTGGCTGAAGCCCTACTACTCTTGAGTCCTGCCTATCACCTTATACATAGTGACACTGCCTCCTCCAATGAAATCTCATGTACCAAACCGTTCATGGATCCTCCAGAACTGTACTCTACATGACTATTTCAGAAGCCGTTTACCTCATCCTAAAAACTTACAGATGGTCTGTGTGGACTGAACTTGTCACTTTGTGATGACAATGGCTGCTCGTGGCCTCAGCACTAGTACGACGGGAAGGATTTATAAGCTTATTTTTCATTTCCAGTGTTGTGGCAAAAGCCTTTGAGTAAAATATCTTCTGGTGAAATAGACAATGTAAAGTAGACAAAGTAAATAGACAATTAGGTTTGGGGTTTATTAAGTAAATTTCATTACATGGTAACATATGTCCTCTGAACATGCTGAGAGGTTATCATTAGGCCTCTATTGTTGCTATTAATTTCTTTAATTGAATTCTATTATTTCTTTATGTAGCTTTAACTGTCAAGCCTCACAATGAGATCATATCCTGTGACAATACCCCCATTGGTACCAGTTTGAATTTCTAATTTCTTTGGAAAATCTCTGTATTATTATTGAAAGATGATGCTCTTATATCCTTCATCAAATCTTGTCTTTAAGCTGCTAAATATCTGTTTGCTTTGACAGTTATGATATAATTTTCAAGCCTTTCGCTGGAAACACACATTTATAAAGGTTTGTCTAAGAAGTGGGACCCAGAGCCTAAGACTCTGCACCAAATGTGCACAGGCCCGGGCAGAGCTGTAGAATCCGTCTTAACATTTTTTCTCTTGTCCTGGTCTCTATCCTTTCAGTGCTGCCTCCCTCCCCAAGTCTGTATGAATATTTTGGGATAAGCACATTAGCATTGTTGACTTGTATTAAGTTGAAATCAGCTATGTTTAGTTTTCCTTTGCATGAACTGCTGTTAAGTCTTATTTCTTCTATGTGATATTTCAGTTGCTTTTTCAAACCTAAGCCCACAGGTATCAGCTAGGGTTCTTAGACATTAAAAAAAAAAAAAAATCAGAATCAACATATTTCTGGTTTTTTAAGCAGAAAAAGAGTATATTAAAAGGATTTTGGGTAGCTCCCTGTCTGGTAGGGCCAGAGAACCAGACTTGGAGGCCATGCAGTCAATGCAGTTTCTTCTTTTTGTGACCCTGAACCTGAGTGAAGTTTGGTTGCAGTTCTAAATACTGTTTTGAAAAAAAGAGTATTCAGCTTCTGTATTAAAAGGTAGTTTCTGCCTGTCAACAAAACTCACAAAGTAGAGAATTTCCCAAACAGAAATGAGGCTCAGAAGATGAGTGATCACAAAGATTAACAATATCCATTAATCCACTTTAAAAAAGTTTGAAATGCACTCTAAAATTGATATGGAGCCTTTTTGTTTGTTTGTTTTTGTTTTTAATGATAAACCTGCAAGTTTCTTTAGTACCTTCTTATGGTTTACTGTATAAAATTACCAGTTAATATTAAATATAAAGAAAACTTTGGACTTGCAAATAACTATTTAAAAAAATTTTTTTTTAGTTTATTTGTTTAATTTTTTTATTTTTGGCTGTACTGGATCTTCTTTGCGGTGCACGGGCTTCTCATTGCAATGGCTTCTCTTGTTGCAGAGCACGGGCTGTAGGCATGCGGGCTTCAGTTAGTTGTGGTGTGCAGGCTTAATTCCTCCAAGGCATGTGGGGTCTTTCCAGACCAGGGATCGAACCCATGTCCCCTGCGTTGGTAGGCGGATTCTTAACCATTGGACCACCAGGGAAGCCCACAAATAACTTTTTAAATTAACTAATGAACAGAATAAAATTATATCAAATTTAAAAAGGAAAATAATGCCTGTTAGGAAATACTTATTTTAGTATATTTTTCAGAAATACTATTTTAGTATATTTGAGAATCTTTTAATGTTGTAATAGCATAAAATTTTAAGATATTAGATACCCTAACATTAAAACAAGGTTACTCAGAATAGGGTCAATCAATTTTTACATGACCCTTACCTAGGGTTTGTTAAAATGTACATTCTTAAACTCCAGTTCAAACATGGTCATTTATAATCAGAGTTAGGCCCTGAGATTATGGATTTTTTAACAAAGCATCTGGGATATTTTATGCACAATAAAGTTTAAGAACTGCTGTACTATATACTAGTTATCTTTTACCTAACATTTTTGAGAATTTCTTTCCTAAATTGCTGCTATAGTTAAACCCAGGCATCTTTGTAACTGCTGTACTCTTATTTTGAAAACAATACAAGGGCAAATTGGTGCCTATTTTATATACTTTTTAACATTTAATTTAATTTTTTGAGTAGGTAGTACATTCACATGGTTCAAAAAATCAAAACAGATACACAGTTATTATTTTTCCTCCCACTCCTGTTTTCATCCTTTTATCACTGTTGTTAGTTTATTGTGTATGCTGTTAGCATTTTTATAGATATAGTTTTATTTTCTCCTTTTTCTTTCACAAAAGATAGCAAACCATACACTGTTCTGTGCCTTGCTTTTGTCATTTAATATTTCCTGAAGATTTTTTCATATTTGTGATATATGCATTACCACTCCTTAAATATTTTTAACTCTATTTTTTAGCTAAAAAGTTTTCTCTGTTATTAAATTACTGATATTTGATAATACTTCACAATGTATTACAGTATTTAAAAAAATATTGTTAAGGAGTAGATGATCCAGTTAAGAAAGTTGAAGTTCCAAAGAAACTGGTTAGTTTTGTTTTTTAGGAAACCGAGGTCTTTCTTTTATGAAGGAGGGAGTATTAAACTATACGACAAACAAACGAAAGCAGGACTTAGACAAGAAGTTGAGAACATGTCGGAATATTTTCTATTTTTTAATAATAAAATTTACAGTGTTATACAAAAATAAAAACTGCTTTTATTTCAATATTCTGTTTGAAACAATAATGTATAATTTTGTTTTTCTGATTATTAGTATTAAAATCAAGATTCTTTGAATTGCACCTACTGATTCTATAAGTTGCAATATTTGAAACTGACATTTTTGTAGATAAAGAAATGATTGAGTATTGGCAATTTTGAACGGTTCAACCTAATAATAACATGGGTTTTTATATTCAGATCTGAGACAAAGTTTCAGTGATAGGGATTGTCAGGCAGAGGGCTCACTGAAAGATATTTCAGTCACAACATAACCTTGGCTGCTTGTGCTTTAAGTGGAAAAACAAAACAAAGGAACGAAGACTTAAAGGAACAATAACCACCCACCTATTTCTCACTTCAATGTCTGTCAACTCTAATCAGATTTCACCATTTCGTGTTTAGGTCAAAGGCAGATTATAGAAAGATAAATTATGGAGGATGGACTGTTTCATAGGTGTTTGTACTCATGCTGAAGTACACATATATGTGCATTTGAGGCTTTAAAAGACCCAGGGTTTCTTTATTTGTTTGTTCACCCCCATTTCTCATTTTTTTTAAGCACTCAGCTATGTCTCCTACTGCTACAGCTTGCAAACTCTCCCAGATACTTTGCATATCACTTCCTTATTACTGATGCCATTTTTTAGAAGTTCATCAAACATTTGAGACGTGTAAATTTTGGCTTCCTATTTAGATTATAAATACTTCTTGGAACCAATGCTCCATATCTTCTAGTTTTCTTTCTCCTTTCCTCTCTCCCTCCTTTTCTTTTCTTTCTTTCTTTCTTGCAGTTCCCATCACTACCTGGTACAAAGGTATGCATATAGTGAAAAATCAGCTGTTGCTTGAATAAAGATATCAATTTCGAGTAAGATTGAAGGTTTTAGATGGGCAGGTTGTAACTCTGGGAACATTTAAACCACTGTGTAATGATATTGCCCTAATAGCTTCATAACAGAGCTAGGATCAGCAGGTGTGTTTCACAAAAACTATTTAAAAAATAAACACAATGGTGTTAATGTTGATATCTCATATTTTCTAAATTTTCATACTCTCTTTTGATGTGTGACCATTCTATAAAATGTTCCTATAACCCCATATATGTGAGTATATAGCAAAATGCTCACTTTTTGACATGTATGTTTGACTTAAAACACTCTTTCTACTAATTTCAGTTTATTTTGAGAGTTTTGAGCATGTTGTAAGATGCTTTCGAATTTTTTCTCTCAACTTTTAAATGAAGTGCTACATGAAGAAAACAACGTTTCCTCTCTTTGTTTAGAGATCAACTTTTACTTTCTCTAGACCTATGTTGTTCAATAGATAGCTATTTAAAATTCAATTAAATTAAATTAAAATTCACTTCCTCAGTTCCAGTAGCCACATCTCAAGCACCACTCTAGAGCATCATGCATGTCTTTACTTAAAACAGAATACTGTATTTAATGAACTACCGGATGTATTTCAGATGCTTTCATTTAATTACCCCTTTCTTAATGTCTTCATCTCAGATGATCTTTACACATTATCTTCTCTTTCTCAGTAACAAAAGTACAAGATGGCAAAGATAGCTTTTTTGTTAGTTTGGCTCTTATGGCTTTTATCCTTCTCTTATTGATAGTTTGGCTTTGCAATTTCAAGCTTGCCACATATTTAAAAGAAGGACTTTAAAATGGCATTAAAATTGTGAAACATTTTGAAAATGGTAAACCATTTTCAAGTCAATATTACTGTACCTGTACCAAGTCAATATTACTCCAGGGTAAAAAGACAATTAAAACAGATACAAACTCTCCTGGATCTTCAAGTCTGGGTGTGTCCCTTATTTTTTTCCATACTATTGTATCTATAGATAATTACAGACACTTTCATGTTCAGTCTTGTGGCAAACGTATTTCCTAAATATGATTATGTTATTTAGAAATGACGCAAGCATATGTATCTGAGACATTCATCTTTAAGAAATTCTTTCCAACTTAACAATGAATGACTGTATTGTTTTGGAAATGAGCGCTCTAAAATTTCTCCATCTTTAAAGGAATTCCTCTTGTTTTGAAATAGCTACTTAAAGGCAGGAACAATTTGTCAGAGAGTCATTGGGTGGAGTATAAGTGACTAGTTTTACCTATTCTTAATATTACTGTAAATAATATTTTAAAAATAGCTCTTTTACTTTAGTCTCAGTTTATTTTGTGCTTCCAGTAACCTGATCTCTGCCTCCTCTCCTGTAATTAACTCCACATTAGTTTTCCACTTTCTCTGGGACATCAGTCTTGCCTTACTCTCAGCTCTATTCACAGATACTTTACAATCCAAGGTACTTAATAAAGTCTTCCTACTCCAACTTTCAACTTACATTTTCCTCTGTTAAACCCCCGCTGTACTTCCTAAAGCCTTACTAACTTGTCTGGTTCTGCTGTAGACCCTTCAACTGGGATCTAGGTTTTGTTCTCTCACCATCCTACCGCATTCAATATATCAGTCCATCTCTGTTGTTGACCCTCTGACCCAAGCAGGATGATTCATTTCATCTTTCCTCCAACCTACTATAAAAAAAACCCAAAAACAAACAACAACAACCAAACCTGCCTCATCTACTCCCTTGCCCAGATTTTGTTCCTGATCAAAACCAAATTGGCTTCTGCTCACCGGGGAAGGGAGGTTGGTATTTTCTCCAAAGTATCTAATGTTTTTGAGAGACCATGACTTCTGCCTCATACTCCAGTCTTTGTGTATGGATGCCCACTACTTACTAATATATATCCCTCGTGTGCATTTCCTGGATGATTTTCTACCCATTCTTCTACTTTCTACTGTTTGGATCTCCACTGACTACTTCTGTAGGGCTCTCAACCCCAGCTATAAAGAGTTAAGTCAGAAATAGAAAATTACTTACCAAGAAGATATCAGCATGAACGGATGATAGTAAAAGATGTAGCTCACTGATTATAAGCACTACTTTAGAAGACTCATTTCTGCACACTCCCTGTAGCACAATCAGTATTCAAGCTTTTTCATAAACTTCACATGAGTGGCTGTAGGAAGGCAAAAGTAATTTGATATCCTGCTGTTTCACGTTCAGGTTTGATATGAATGAGGATATGGAAATTTTATAGCAGTAAAGACAATTTGCTGCTTTTATCATAGCTGTTTTGGTCAGTATGAATCTTGATATTAACACTTTCAGCTTCCTTTAAGATATATAACAAGTTCATTGGAAGATATACTATAAAAGATATAATTCATATTATAAGTAACAGTAGAGATGATAGTCTGACTGCACATTTCACTCTTTTTAAAGGATCGTGTGTCTCCATTTTAGTTTCTCCATGCATACCACCTACATGTGTCTACCACCTCCATCAGCCTCCACCTACTTGAACAATAGCCTTGTACACTTATAGAGCTACCCAGCCCTAACGATAGGGGAAAAAGCCTCACTGTCTTTGAATTTCACTTTATATTTATTTTAAAATAAAAAGGATTGTTATAATATTTATCAGATGCATAATAAGGTTACCACATCAGCAATAAATAAATAACGTAGAGTCAATTTGTAACATATAGTTAGCATCCTAAGGTAGGGATTGCGGTGAATGCAACATGTTTATTACATACAGTGCAGAGAAAAAGTGACCATAACAACATTCTGACTTGTAACTCCTCTTCTACATCTAGGAAAAATTATGCTTCTGAGCTGTCACATAATTTACATTGGCACTAATCACACTGGAACAGCATGAATTTTATGTTACAGTTTCTGAGCAATAAGTGAATATTCAGTTTCCAGCTTGCTCAGATGGGTTGTCTCATGCTTTGTCTCTTCCTATTGATAATTCCATCATCTAGTTTTGTGTCTGCATCTGTCTAAGAAGAAAAGAAAAGGGGCATTGAAGTTGATCTCCCAACCCCAGCGTAGGGTGCTCTCTCCCATGTTCTCATTTTTCCCCTCTCTTTAATGGGTTTCACTTTGTCATTCATTTTTTTGACTGTGGGCGTTCCCCCCACCCTTAGATCTGTAGTAAATACCGACTTCTTAATTTTGCCATCACTCCTTCCAAAGGAGGGTGGTATATTTGTAACAGGACATGGAACCAAAAGAGAGAGAAGTTATTGTTTTAGTTAAGTGTCCAGAGAGCCCCTGGTACTTTCTGAGCACTTGGTCGATAAATTGCCTCACTCAACAGTGGGCTCTGTGTTAGATCTTGTTATCTTACAACTGGACTAGGAAAGCTTTACACTTATGTCTGTGGATGCCTGGAAATCTGCAACTGATCCTTGGCCAAGGTAAGGATGAGATGTATTAATTAGTGATACGTAATGTGATGTTAAAAGTTCAAACTTCCTGGAGGCGCCGGGTTGTCTACACTGTATAGAAACATTTATATTGATGTTTTGTACCTGTTTGTTGTTGTTGTTGTTGTTGTTTTTGTGGTACACGGGCCTCTCACTGTTGTGGCCTCTCCCGTTGCGGAGCACAGGCTCCGGACGCACAAGCTCAGCGGCCATGGCTCACGGGCCCAGCCGCTCCGCAGCATGTGGGATCTTCCCGGACCGGGGCACGAACCCATGTCCCCTGCATCGGCAGGCGGACTCTCAACCACTGCGCCACCAGGGAAGCCCTTGTACTTGTTTTAATTGGTTACACAGCCTGGCTCTTTTTACCTGAGTAGCAGGTTATGAAAGACCCTGAGCTCTACCCTGAGTAAATTTTCCCTGAGTTCTCTTGAAATCAAGGTACTTGGTACATAAGATGGCAGTTTATAATATGAAAACAAAGTACATTCTATCTGACTGAGAAAGGACCCTGGGGCTGGAAGCCCTGGACAGTTGCCTGCACGTTCTTCTGTTGTACCACATCCTTTACTTTTAACAAAGGCTTATGTAAGTATACCTGGAGGAGTTTTGTGTGTTTTGCAGTTACCCAATCCTATGTAATAAATGCAAGCACACTCCGTAGGGTTCTTTAAAGAAAAGAAAAAAAGCCCACAGAACTACTTTTCCAGTCACTGACATTTGAAATACAGACAGTCATTGGAGATACGGCAGGTTTGGTTGCAGACCATTGCAATAAAGCGAGTCACATACTTTTTGGTTTCCCAGTATGTATTAATTTATGTTTACATTGCATTGTAGTCTATTAAGTAGTATTATGTCTAAAAAATCTACATACCTTAATTTAAAACTACTTTATTACATCATCTGAGCCTTCAGTAAGTCCTAATCTTTTTCCAGTAGTAACATCAAAGATCACTGATCACAGATCATCCTAGCAAATATAATAGAAATGAAAAAGTTTGGAATATTGCAAGAATTACCAAAATGTGACACAGAGACACAAAGTCAGAAAAAAATGCTGCCTACAGACTTGCTCAAAGCAGCGTTGCCACAAACCTTCAATTTATAAAAAAACAAACAAAAAAACCCAATATAAGGGCTGCCCCGGTGGCACAGTGGTTGAGAGTCCGCCTGCTGATGCAGGGGACACGGGTTCGTGCCCCGGTCCAGGAAGATCCCACATGCCGCGGAGCAGCTAGGTCCGTGAGCCATGGCCACTGAGCCTGCGCATCCGGAGCCTGTGCTCCGCAATGGGAGAGGCCACAACAGTGAGAGGCCCGTGTACCAAAAAAAAAAAAAAAAAAAAAACCAATATCTGCAAAGAGCAATACAGCAAAGTCCAATAGAATGATGTATGCATTAGTCACTTGTGTATGAACACTGGCATCAAAAGAGTTTTTTTACTAAGAAAAGGGTGGTAGTTTTTGCAGACTATATTTACTTCTCACTGTGCCTTTTTTTTTTTTTTTTTACTATTTGCAATATGACAATTATATCATGATTTTCAAGTTTAACACACAAACACACACATATGAATACCTTAGCATATATATTAAAATAGTGTGTGTATATACGACAAATGTGATATAGTAGTTTCTGGGGTCAGAATCCTAGTTCTAACATTTACAGATTGTGAAATCTTAGTCACTTCGTGTTTTCTCTGCCTCAGTTTCCTCATCTGTAAAATGTGGGTAGTAACAATGGTGATTAAATCAGTCAATACATGTCTCACAATAAATGGACAGTTAGTGTTAGCTATTGTTACTAATATTATTGATTCTATTATTATGATTACATAAGGTATGAAATGGAAAATAATATATTGAAAAGGAATTGGAACTATTCTCCATAAATTTTGCACACCAGGAGTAACTTTTAGAACCATATAACTCTCACTTTTTAACATTTGTATTCAACAATTTCAAGTTCATTATCATAATAATAGCACAAAAGTAAGTGTGTAAATATATTCTTTCAATTGTGAATCTCCTTGTTCCTTGATCATGTAGAATTCTATTTGATAAAGAATGCTGTGAACTATAAAATATTGCGCAAAGGCTAGTGTTACTATTTTCTTTTTAACATCTTTATTGGAGTATAATTGCTTTAGAGTGGTGTGTTAGTTTCTGCTTTATAACAAAGTGAATCAGCTATACATATACATATATCCCCATATCTTCTCCCTCTTGCGTCTCCCTCCCACCCTCCCTATCCCACCCCTCTAGTTGGTCACAAAGCACTGAGCCCATCTCCCTGTGCTATGCGGCTGCTTCCCACTAGCTACCTATTTTACATTTGGTAGTATATATAAGTCCATGCCACTCTCTCACTTTGACCCAGCAGTCCCACTACTGGGCATATACCCTGAGAAAACCATAATTCAAAAAGAGCCACATACCACAATGTTCATTGCAGCTCTATTTACAATAGCCAGGAGATGGAAGCAACCCAAGTGTCCATCATTGGATGAATGGATAAAGAAGATGTGGCACATATATACAATGGAATATTACTCAGACATAAAAAGAAACGAAATTGAGTTATTTGTAGTGAGGTGGATGGACCTAGAGTCTGTCATACAGAGTGAAGTAAGTCAGAAAGAGAAAAACAATACCGTATGCTAACACATATATATGGAATCTAAAAAAAAAAAAAAAAAAAAGGTTCTGAAGAACCTAGGGGCAGGACAGGAATAAAGACTCAGACATAGAGAATGGACTTGAGGACATGGGGAGGGGGAAGGGTAAGCTGGGATGAAGGTTAGCGTTGCTGTTAATTTGAGTCTAGTCATTGGTTTCAGTGTAAAATGATTAAAATCTATTAAGAACTAGTTATCTTCTATAGCACATCATTTGAGTAGAGCAAAGATGAGTAAATGGTGCTGAAATTACTGCAATGTGATAATCACTGAGCCTGGACTGGTTCAACATCTTGATGTTTCGATTTCTTGATAAATCAGTCTCTAAGGTTCAGTTTATTCACACAGTGTGAGGCTACTTACCTGTTCAAACTACATCACTTTTGTCCTCCAGTTTTCATATTGGCTTCCTGTCAGGGTTTGCATTGATTTTAAAGTTTTATTGTTGACATTTAAAGCACTTAATAGCCTGATACCTTCTCATATTAATGATTTGCTTATCCCCATGGGACAAGGAAAAAAATTTGAGATCATCTTCTGCTAGCTGGATGTCAGTCTTAAATGTCACCTTGAAATTCAGAGTGCAAAGCCTTTTTGTGTTTTACTCATGTTCTTCTCAAGATCAGATAAGATGTTAGAAAGAAAATAACATATCTTTTCTAAAGGTCAGTGGGGCATCATGGAAAAATATATCGAGAACTTGATTTATCAAATTAGTGTATATTTTCAGATTTGTGACAGATCAAATTCCCCGGAAATGTTACAATAAAAAATTAAATCTATGAAATGTGGAAATTATTGAAATAATATTCTTATTTTTTAAACTTGGGAAACAAAAGCTGTGTTCCTGAGTGAAAGAGTATTTTACTTGTTCTTATCTATGACAGTAAAAATTGTAATTTTATTTTTAAAGTTAGTCTCTTAAGGTAAAATTTTCTAATATTCTAGGATATTTGTGGTAAATTTTATAAATGGAAAACTTTAAAATCTTTTATAATCAATTATAAATAGATTTTTTGGATTTAATGTTTAATTATGAAGACTGGGTTATGCTATGTGTTTGTGTTAGATAGCTTTGGTTAATTATTAATGCCAAGAGTACTCTAATTTTGGGGGTAGAAAATAACTGTTACATGTGAGTATAAAGTGTTAAAACATAATATAGAAAATTAACAGTGTATGACTGCATATAATCATATAGTATATAAAAACATATAACATTAATTCATGCTCTAGGCAAACCAATTTTTATGTCCTAGGATAGGCTCTAGAAGAAATCTCCTCTATCACTTACCTACCTACTTATCTACCTATTAGTTTGTTTTGTATCTCGGTCCAGTGCCTTGTCTGTCGTTTGCCATGTTGACATTTGATACTTGATAACGTACTGTACATCTAACCCTCTCTGCACATAAGGTAGAGTACAGAAATTATTTTGAAAATTGAGTGCTAGATAAATGTGACATATCACCATAATTTCACCATTTTTACTTCTATGAAGGGACATTTTGCCTATGAAAGCAACCTGACTTCAGAAGGTCTCCTTCCTACTTTGCCCTCTCTCTCACATCCTGTCTTTCTTCCTGTAGCTGTGTAATGGGATTCCTTCTTGTAGACATGGCAAAAGAAAAACTTTGAAAAACTTTAATATAGTGAAAATAAAACAGAATATCCCTCCTAGGACATTTTAAGAGAGGTCCTTTGCGGCTAGCTCAAATTAAAACATGTAAGGTGAAAGACAAACTGTGTATTTATGGTTAAAAGATCTTCTTAAACTGTATGTAACCAAAAACCCCCAAATATATACTTTTTATTATTTGAAATTCAATTTCTATTTTCTCATAATATGAATGACTTGATTTATAAAACAACTGGTTAGCCAATTTTTAACACAATTCATGGTATAATTTTCTTATGTTTGCAGATAAGTTTTATAGTATATGAGGAAAATATGTTTAACATATCTGACACTTTGGAATCCATTATCACTGAGAGATTTACTATGAACCACTTCATGACATAATATGTAAAATACAAATGTTTCATATTGTTGATGCTGATTAGACGATGATATTGACAGTTTTGTGACTAAATCCCTAAGCAGAGGAAATGCTGAAAATTTGAACTTTAGTAGGTTCTTTCTTTCTTTAAAATGCAACCCATGGGCTCAGCTATACAATTCAGTTTTAGAATATGTTATAAATACTAATGCAATATGCAACATATTTTGACCTTTGGCTTTCTGTAATTATTCAGTTTAGCTGCCTCAGCATTCTCATTTTGTCCTCCTTGGAGGGCAATTTCTTTTTATGTATTCTAAAATTATTTTTATTGTGTTTGCAGTTATATTCATTAGATTATTATTTGGGGGTTAAACCATGTAAAACTGTAGGTATTTGATAGTTTTTGACATACAGATACATTATCTTGAGATTTAAGAAAAAAAAAACATGTACCAAAAAGGCAGATTTTTAAAAAGACTTTAATCCTTGATGGATGGCCAAACTTTAAATAAGAAATTATCTTCCTATATTAAAATGTATTATGTAATACATAATAAAGATAAATGTACTTAAAACATTACCATATTAAATTAATTTATAGTACATTATTTATAATTTAGAGTATAAAATTTATTCTCCATAAATATGCAATACTCCTTTTCTAAGGTTCACATTTTGACCACTTTTTCCTAACAGCATATGACTTTGACTCGGTATTTTTTAGAACACAGATAAAAATTTAAATCTCAGACTTGAGATTTTCTGTACTTTGTAAGATCTGTACTGTAAGATTCTCTAAGAAGAAGCACACTTCCTTGTTTCCCATCTTAATTTCTGACCTACAAATAGAGCTTATGTGTTTTCTGTTAATATAATAAATACCATTAGATCCCAAAACTCTTCAGTAATAATTTCTTATGAAACTCAAGTTTCTTGGGAATTATCTAGATATATGGCTTCCCCTGGGAAACTCCTTCAGGCTTCCATAACTGCACCTAATCAATTTTCAGGTCTTCCATAACTATCTACCAAATTAGGGGCAATTGGCTTTTTCTGAGGTATGATTGCAGTCATCAGATTGGGTCTTATACATTTAGGTGTTAAGAACCTTAAATCTATTTGGTTCTTAAATAGGTACTCTAGATAGAAACAAATAATAAGCTTATTATAAAAATAAATGTAAACTTGTTTTACTAAAGATTTGGGTTAAACTGCAGACCTATTTATTGCTATTTGTAAAGCAAAGTATACAACTCTGAGGACAGTTTATCAGCTCAGAAACCAGTAAGGTTACACTCTTGACATGTAAGAGTGGAAGCGGCTACTTCTGTTAATTTCATGTTGATTTTGTCTTCTTTTTATTTCCAATTTTATTTTTATTGGTGCCTGTGCTAATTGAAATAACTGTCATCGCTTGCCCTAATAATCATACCCATTAATCCTCTCTCCATACTCCGAAGTCCAGTTACTAATATTATACGCTTTGTTCTTGACACTCACATTCTCCTGAAAGATGGGGAAAGGCAAGCTTGTCTGTGGTCTATAATCATGTTTCTGCTCCCCTGCTCTGTCCGCCACCTTCAGCCTCACTTTCACCCCCAGGTTTCTGCACTGTTGATTTCAATGTTAGAGGACAGTTTTCTGAGTTTTTTTTTTTTTTTTTCTCATTTGGTGGTCACTGAAGAAAAAGTTCTGACTTGGTTTTTTTTAAGGCTCTGAAAAAGTAGATATTTACATTGACAAATTAAAATATTCTAAGAACTAGTGTGGAGGGAATGTGAATTACTCCACCCTGTAGGACAAATCACCCTGTAGGATAATTAACTTTTCTTTGCCTCCTTATCTCATCTCTTCCTCTCCTTTTTATTTGGTGTCAATCACCAATATGTCTGTTTGGGCTGCTATAATAAAATTTCATAGACTGGTTGGCTTAAGCAACAGACATTTATTTTTCATGTTCTGGAGGCTGGGAAGTCCAAGATCAAGGAGGCAGCAGATTTGGTAGATTTGGTGTCTGGTGAGAGTCCACTTCCTGGATCATAGGTGGCTACCTTCTCACTGTGTTCTCACATAGGAGAAGGGGGAGAGGGCTCTCTGGGATTCTTTTATAAGAGCACTAATCTCATTCATGAAGGATCCACTTAATCACCTCCCAAAGGCCCCATCTCATAATACCATTATTTGGTTAGGATTTCAACAGATACATTTTGAGGGAGGTATAAGCATTCAGTCCATTACACCAATTAAATTAAATTTAAAGTCATTGACTTTTAAAATTTTATTTAATTAATTAATTTATTTTTGGCTGCATGGTGTCTTTGTTGCTGCACGGGCTTTCTCTAGTTGCAGCAAGAGGGGGCTACTCTTCGTTGTGGTGCGTGGGTTTCTCATCAAGGTGGCTTCTCTTGTCGTGGAGCACTGGCTCTAGGCTCAGGGGCTTCAGTAGTTGTGGCACACGGGCTCAGTAGTTGTGGCTTGCAGGTTCTAGAGCGCAGGCTCAGTAGTTGTGGTGCACGGGCTTAGTTGCTCCATGGCATGGGGGATCTTTCCAGACCATGGATCGAATCCATGCCCCCTGCATTGGCAGGCGGATTCTTAACAACTGCACCAACCAGGGAAGTCCTAAAGTCATTGACTTTTATTCAGCTGCAAGACTAGTGAGTCTTCAGAACTGGACATATGTTGTTTCAAAGAATCTGGTCTAAGTCTTATTGAGCATATAGGATTATATGAGAGGTAAAAACTGAGGAAAACAAAGGAAGAAATAACTAAATCAATTTGGAGAACTGGGGAGTAATCAAAAAGGTACATTTCAGTTGAACTTTGAAAAATAAGTCATATTTTGCCACGTGGAGTGGAGGAGTAGGGAAGTGGTTTCTAGGAGAGAGGATGCCACATGTGCAAAGGCACAGAAGCATGAAAGATCATGGCCCATTGGGAACAAAAGGCATGGTGTTGGAGAGATGGATGATGAAAGAATCGGGAATTAGAGGTGGAACCATTTTGGGTCATATGTGCTTTGTTTAATTTCTATCTTGAGGAGCTTTTGGTTTTCTGACTGACCATGAGTCTCATTATCATGTCAATGGGATGTGTGGCCTATCTTGATATATGAATGTTATGGAAGTGAGAATATTGCTGTGTACAGACCACTATGAAAACTAATTACCATATTACTACTTGTAACTCTATGGGTGGGGGAGGTAATGCTTGGATATCAGTTTAATGTCCCAAATTAGGGAAGTTGTGAAGTTAATCATGGTACATTCATGAAATAGAATATTATGAAATAATCTTAAAACAATGATTGTGACATTGAGAAGAATGGCAATAGCATATTGCACTGCTCAGTCACATAACTTATAAAGGGTAAATCATGGTTCAAAATTTAGTTCTTTTAATACCTAGTCCAGTTCTGCCCTACTAAACCATAAATATGAAATTTATACTTTAGTCGAATGTTTTTATTCATTTTTTCCACAAACATTCATTAAATCACTATTTACTCATATTTTTTCTATTGAATTATGGCATCTTTACATATAGGGTACAGATCTTAAAATATAGTAGCAAAAGATATGCTGAATATTGGTAGAATGGCATTATTAAACCTGTTTGAAATCTTACTGTTGCCATCAGGATTTTTTTCCCCTTCTAATTATCTTTCCATTGGAGAATTCAGCATTTGGCACATGAGAGCTAAACAAGGAAAAGTCACCAAGCTTACTAAAATGAAAGATCCAAAGGACATTAGTAATCTAAGAAAAGAAAACCTATGTTTAATTACTTATAAGAAATGCAAAATTTATATCCAACTCCCAAACAAAAGTAATTTGATGCAGGAATTCACAAAAAAAAATAATAAACACTGTTAATCTACATGTAATTCATGTACATCTGGAACTACATTAGACTAATATGCCTTTGTAATTTTGTAAGGGTTAATGAAAATAAAAAAGGAAAAGCTTTTTTTTGTCAGTTAGTTTCCTTCTTCTGGCATAAGACTTGGTTAGAAACCTTGACAGGTGTGTTCATTCTTTTAGGTCACTGAAGAACCATTAAATGAATTACTTCTGCTGTGCACTTAACATCACTAGAGGTTTAAATCATGAAAGCATGTTCCTGTAAGCCTGAATTATTCCCAGGGAATATTTCGTAAGTATCATGAGTCCTTCCATCATTTTTGTTTCTTCTGGATAAGTTAATGAAGGGGCAACTTTAGAAAATAAGTGATCCTGTATTTTGTTGGTCATTTATTTTGACCATGGTATTCTTTAGATTTTTGTGTATAAATTTCAAATACCTCAATGATGTTTTTCAGGAGGTCATATAGATGGCTATTTTATTAAAACAGCTCTATTGAAGTTATAACTGACATGCAATAAACTACACATATTTAGAGTGTATAGTTTGACATTTTGATGTATATGTACTTTGACATTTTGATGTATATGTACAACCATAAAACTAACTCCACATCAAGAAAATGAAATATTAATCACACCCAAAAGGTTTCTCAGGCCTCTTTGCAATTTATTCCTCCTGCCCTTATTTCTTTTCCCTAAGCAACCACTGATCTGTTTTCTGTTACTATTAGTTAGTTTGTATTTTCTAGAATTTTACATAATAGGAATCACACAATATGTACTCTCTTTGGTTTCTTTCCCTCAGCATAATTATTTTGAGATTTATCTATGTTTTTGTGTGTGTCAAGAATTCATTGCTTTTTATTGCTGAAAAGTATTATATTGATATAGTGCAATTTATTTATCTATTTACATGTTGTTGACATTTAGGATGCTTCCAGTTTGGACTATTAACAACTGAGTAGCTATGGGCATTTGTGTACAATTCTTTGTACAGAAATACATTTCCATTTCTCTTCAGTAAATACTTGAGTGTAATAGCTGTGTCATATAGTAGATATATGTTTGAGCTTTTCATGAAGGCCTTTATATTTACTTAGTCTTTTTATGGCACAGAATATGATCTTACTTGGTGCACTTCTTTTCTTTAACATCTTTATTGGAGTATAATTGCTTTACAATGGTGTGTTAGTTTCTGCTATATAACAAAGTGAATCAGCTGTACATATACATATATCCCCATATCTCCTCCCTCTTGCATCTCCCTCCCACCCTCCCTATCCCACCCCTCTAAGTGGACACAAAGCACCGAGCTGATCTCCCTGTGCTTTGTGGCTGCTTCCCACTAGCTATCTATTTTACATTTGGTAGTGTGTATATGTCCATGCCACTCTCTCACTTCGTCCCAGCTTACCCTTCCCCATCCCCATGTCCTCAAGTCCATTCTCTTTGTCTGCGTCTTTACTCCTGTCCTGCCCCTAGGTTATTCAGAACCTTTTTTTTTTAGATTCCATATATATGTGTTAGTGTACGGTACTTGGTGCACTTCTAACAGATGTTTATTCTACTTTTTCCTGGGTGGAGCATTCAGTAAATATGAAGTGGGTTAAAATGGTTGAAATGTTGTTCAAATATCCTATAACTTTACCAATTTCTGTGACTACTTTTTCTATCAATTATTGTGAGAGGAGTATGAAATTTTATACTAAAATTATAGATATGTCTATTTCTCTTTATAGTTTTATAAGTTTTTGTTTCATGTGTTTTATTAGGTTCATAATTATTTAAAAGTTGTATTCTCTGTATGAACTGACTCACATATCATTTTCAAATACATTTTGTCTAATATTAATATATACACTCCAGATTTCTTTTGATTACTGTTAACATGTTTTCCCATTCTTTTACTTTCAAGATAGTTGTGTCTTTAAAGCAAGATCTCTTGTAGGCAGTATGGAGTGGGGTCTTCATTTTTTTTTTTTATCCATTCTGAAAAGCTCTATGCATTGATGTGTTTAGACCATTTACATTTAATATGATTATTAATAAGACTAAGTTTAATTATAATACTTTCCTATTTGTTTTCTATTTATTTTTAATTTTCTTAATTCTCATTTTCTTTTTTTTCTTGCCTTATTTTGGATTGAGTATTGTTTATAAGTTAATTTAATCTCCTTGGTTGGATTATTAACTCTCTCAGTGGTTGCTTCAGTGTTACTGTTCACATCTTTACCTTATCACAGCCTACACTCAAGTTATATTCTTCCCCTTTAGTATGACAACCTTTAAAATTTTACTTCCATTTATCGCATTCTAGATTTTGTGTTATACGTGTCATACATTTCACTTCTACATATGTTATATTACTTTTGTTCTACATTAAATTTTTTAAATCGATGTAAATAATAATTTAAAAATCTTTTATATTACCCATGTAGTTACCATTTCTGATGCTCATCATTTGTGTAGGTAGAGGTATTCAACTGTTGTCATTTTCCTTCTGCCTGAGGGAATTTCTACTACATATTTTTTGTACGACAGGTCTGCTGGAGATGAAGTTTGATTTTCATCTCTCTACATAAACTGTTCATTTATGTATTCCAGGTATAATAGCTGATTTATTGTTCTTTTCCATTAATTCTATTATCTGCAACATTTCTGGGTTGATTTTGATGGATTGATTTTTCTCCTCATATGGGCCACATTTTCTTGCTTCTTTGCATGCCTGGTAATTTTTTACTGGAGAAAAGACATTGTGAATTTTACCTTATTGCATAAAGGTATTTTTTATGAATAACTCTTAAGCATTTTCCTGGGATTCACCTAGCAGGAAGAGTTTAATTATTAATTTCAGATGTTGATTTTAAACTTTGTTAAGCAGGGCCAGAATAACATTTCATACAAGCCTAATTTTTCCCACTATTGAAACAAAACCCTCCCCAATACCCCCAAATCATGAGATTTTCCACTATGGCTCGTGGGAGCAGGAACTCTTCTCAGCCCTGTGAGATATCCAGAGATTGGTCTCTCAAATCTTTTCTAGTCATTCTTTTACGAGCTTCAGTAGTTCCTTCACACATATGCAGTGATGAATATTCAGCTAAAGCCTCAAAAGGCCCTTTGAAGATATTTGGAGCTCTCTCTGTCTCTGTCTCTCTTTCTCAAGAATCATTCTTGAGTACTTAAGAAATTTTAAGAGAATGGATCTTAAGGCACAGAAGTATCATAAAATAGAAATATTCTAATATAATAGTAATTTATTTCTGTACAAAAGGCCCAGAAGAAAATCATTTATTAATTTCTTTCAGTCAATATATACTACTAAATACAAACTATTACTTGATACTGTTCTAAGTATTGTGTAGATATATAAGAGGTGATATTTTAGCCCAAATAGCTACAATATGATATAAATGCACAAAAGCATTGGAAATGTTTCACTCTAGGAAATTACGAGAAACTATATTAGCTCAGAACACACACACAGATACATGCTTTTCAATCAAGCTTATATTTACATCCTGGCTTTTCCATTTACTAATGATAATACATACAAATCAATTAGCAAATACTTTGCCTTGGCATCTTATATTCCAGTGGTAAACAGTGAATTAATGAACTAGAAATATATAATATACCATATATTTTAAAGCTCTATGAAAAAATAAAACTGGGTAAGAAGGATAGGGAGTAAGGAAGGTTAAAGTATGTGGTAGGTGCTTTTTTACAGTTTCCAGAGAAGACCTTGTGATAATTATGTCATTTGAGCAGTGTCTAATGGAAGTCAGGAAGTGAGTCAGTTAGATATTTGGGTGAAGAGAGTTCAGGGGAAGGAAACAGCAAATAAAAGACTTTGAGGTAGTGGCAAGTTTGATGTATTTGAGATAAAGGAAGAGTCCCATATGGTAAAGGAGGAAGAGAATAGGCGATAAAGTGAGAAAGTTATCTAAGACGTTATAGGCCATTTTAAGGACTCTGTAACTGTGCTGAACGTTGGGCAGGTGTTTTTGGTAGATATTGAAACTATAGGGATGAATAAGACTTACATATTTCCTAATGTCAGAGGATTTAAAACCAATCAAAGAACTCAGTAAATCCTCCCTCTCCAGATGTTACTTAAAAGATTCAGAGATGATAAATAAATTTAAAGTAAATTATTTAAGTAAATTTAGTAATGCCATATACCTACTAAGAAAAAAACCTTATATTTGAATTCATCATTTTAATCAAGAAACCCTATTATGTTGAGTTATTTCACTCCAAACACAGGTCACATTCATGGATAATTGCCTATTTTCTATCATTCCTCAATTCTTGTCAGCCATAGTTGTCTTCCTTTATTATCCGAAATAAGATTGCATCCCCCAAAACCTGCCTAATCCAAATTGATGCACCTATTTGCAGATTTAGACTATATATTAAGTCCTAATAATTGTAGAATATGGAACAGAATCTAGAGATAATCTGAAAAAGATTCAGGTATATTGAGTTTATTGTGTGGGGTAGCACACAAACCACTGGATCATGTATCTTTCAGAATCTTTTCTGTTGTAAACCTAAATCGGGGCTTTTGAACATAAAGCCAAGAATTTTTTGCATTATTTCTCAAACTCATTAAAAGAATGAAAGATACTGAGCAGATATATTTTAATCTTCAAGTTCCTTACAACTGATAGCAGATAATATTGGGTCCATGATGGGAAATATTTCTTTCAGAAATATTTCTTCAAGTGCATCAATTATAGTCACGTTTCGTGGGATGAATTGGGAGATTGGGATTGACATATATATACTAATATGTATAAAATAGATAACTAATAAAGAAAAATTATAGTCATGTTTCTTTTCTACCGGACGTGCCTCTTACCTATAGGAGCTTTGGCATATGGTAGGATAGAAACAATACTTGTGCAACAGAAGCACATTCTATTGGACAACTTGATTGGGAGTGTTACATTTGTAAGCACTCTTCACACAAAAGTTGCCAGGGAATAATGAATAATCTGTCTTACAGTCTTACAGTGACATACAGTACTACTGGGTCACACAGTTTCTTGAAGTCTCAGAATGTGTTTCACCTCAGAGTTACCAGGGAGAGACAGTGAATCTTCCAATCTTTGAGTCCTTTGTTCCTGGCCATGCACTGTGCTCTTACACCTCTTCTGGATTTGGCCACTTCAAATCTCTCTCAGCTATTCCACAAATTACTTCTGTCATATTTTCTTCTAGTTGTATTTTTCTTGGATAAGCAATGAAGTGAATGTTCTCCTTTCCCATTTCCTTTCAGGGTCATATATATTCACCGACTCATTTTCTTTAGTGATCCAAACACTTCTAGCTTCACTTTACAATTTCTTTGTCCCCCACCCCAGGTCATCACTGCTCCTACGTACAGCCCAGGTGGAAGGAAACATGCCTTTCAGAACAAAATGTGTGTGCCTGGTGCCCGAACATCCTACAGTAAAGTTTATGCTCCTAAAATGTTTTCATTTCAAGTATAGTTTTATCAAAAAGAGGAATATGTATTTTCTGGAATACTACTAGTTATGTTTTATATGAAAAATTATAACATTTTCTGGACAAGTCCCACTATTGAGCTGTATTAAATTGTAATAAAATGACATTTGTGGCAGTTACAGTGTATTATTAGTTCTTTCTCCATGCTCCAATTCTATGATATTAGAAAGAATATCAGGGTAAAATTGAAGTCTAATTTATGTGGAAATTTGGTACATCAAATTCAATTCTATTTGCAGATATTTACCCTCAACCAGCATGAAACAGAAGAACTTCTTTCCTTTGTTTTAATGTGTCATAGTAAAAAAATGACAAAAGTCCCCAAGGAAAATGAAAATGAAGAGCAAGTCATGATTCTTGATCTTTTCTATAGAACCAAGGATGTTAAATGTATGCTAAGAGGAGCAATAATTTCATTGAGTTTGTTGCATCTTGAAGCATTCCTAAAAACTGATAAAATGTCCAACTGCCACTGATTTAGTGTAGTTACTACTACACTAAATTAGCAAAATAATTATCATGTGCCCGGCAATGTGCTAAATCTGTCCATTTAATCCTCATCGAATCTTCATCTATTTTGTAGGTGATGACACTCAGGTTTTCAGAGGTTATATAATTTTCCAAGGGTCACATAGCTTGCAAGCGGTGGAGCCAGGAGTTGAATCATACCTCTCCAACTCCAAGTTAAACACTCTTTCCCCCAAGCACAGACTCTCATTCATTGTAGGCACTTAATATCTTTGCACTGAATAACTAACTGACTCCTGTCTACATATGTCTTTCTGCAGTGTGATATTGATGAAGAGTATAAATTATAAATATTTGTTGATTTCTCCCTTTTCCTCACTGACAACTCCCTACGTTTCTTACAATCTATTCTCCACACAGAATCTAAGTGATTTTTAAAATCTATGTTAGATAACATCACTTCCCTGTTTTAAACCCTCCAACTCCTTCTTGTTTTTTTACAGAATAGTAAAATAAAATAATGATCTCCAAAACTATATATCTTCAAATCTCAGACATTAGTTCAGCCCCTCTCCCTCCTCTTCTCATTTCATGCTCACTCTACTTCAGCCTTACCAGCCTCCTTTTTGTAATAACTCTTAAGATACTAAGTTCATTTTTTAAGGTTCTTTGTTCCTGCTATCCGTTATGCTGGAATATTCTTTTGAAATATTCGTTGGAACTTCCCAAGGGAGTTGCAGGATAGACGATAAAAAAAATAAATACTGTCATTTGAGGGAGAGAAACTATAATATGCAAAGTATTCATAAAAAAGCAAAAATAAACAGAATACCTTGGGTGGGTATCCTGGGAGGCAAGGAGCTTTGTGAGATGAGAATGTAGATTGACGTATGTGAGCACATGAGAAGATGGATGTAGCATGGGCTGGACCATGAAGACTAGATGTTGTGTCCATTTTTATATTTTAGTATAGTTTAAGATGACTGCTATGTTAAGACAGAATACACAATACGAGAGGCCAAAAGCCTAGGGGTGTGTAAGAGATGGGTGCATTATTTCAGGAGGTCAATAGAGAGTGTTGGCGCAAAGGTCACACCGGTGAGAATGGCAAGTGGAGAATAGATAGATGAGATCTTTTTGAGATTTGGGGTTTGGTGACTAATTTGATATGGTCTGTGATAGAGCAAGGGTGATGTAGAATATTTAGGGCAATGCATTAGCATTTGTGTTAAAAAAATTGTTAAAGATGTTCAGAAATACTTTTGACTGGGTTGATTTCATAGGAGGAAGACTTTCTATTGGATCCTAAAGGACAGGTAGACTTCTAAAGTCAGACATGGAAAGGAGCAGGCCCTTCAAGGACCAGGATTCTTTTCAGCCTTACTTTTCAGTTTCTCTAAATTACATGAGAGAAAATTTGCCTTAGTTTCAGCAGCAAGAAGCAAGAATCTAAGACAGCTTCCAGAGGTTAAAATATTTTTTTCTGACACTTCAAGAACCAAAGACATGTCTTTGAGACATTTTAGTTATAAATGCAAAAATCAGAACAGTATTCCACTTATCTGGAGAAAAACATCCCTATATAGCAAGATGGAAACATATAAATTTCATCTTTCATGTCCTACAGACTAAATTTATACTTATCAATGTAAGTATTATACATTTATGCACTTTAATCATCTTTTTGAAAATAGTTTATGGAGTAAGCAAAAATCAATCATATTTATAAAAAGCAACTCTGGGATGTTTGTTGCATGCATATGGCATCTGAGGGTTATTTCTTATAGTCTTAATAGGTTTTTATGCCTATGGTAACTTGTTATTCAATTTTCTTTTTCATTTTTGGTTTTAAAAAGAGACAACTAAATGACTTTTACCTATAAAGTCTTTGATATTTAAAATGTTTAATGTCAATCATTAAAAAAATAAGGTGGTGGTTTGGCACTGATTTATAAAGAGATGTTTGTGACTTTCTTGAATTATTTTTAATTTTTTATTATTATTTTTTTGACTGTGTTGGGTCTTCATTGCTGTGCGTGGGCTTTTCTGTAGTTGCAGCGAGTGGGGGATACTCTTCATTGAGGTGCACAGCCTTCTCACTGCAGTGGCTTCTCTTGTTGCGGAGCAAGGACTCTAGGCGCGCGGGCTTCAGTAGTTGTGGCTCGCGGGCTCAGTAGTTGTGGCTTGCGGGCTCTAGAGCGCAGGCTCAGTAATTGTGGCGCATGGGCTTAGTTGCTCCACAGCATGTGGGATCTTCCTGGACCAGGGCTCGAACCTGTGTCCCCCGCATTGGCAGGAGGATTCTTAACCACTGTACCACCAGTGAAGCCCGAAATTTTTTTTTAAGTTACATAAAATGTTTCTCTACATCACTTCCATTTCTTGTTCTTGGTATTTTTATATCCCATGATTACTATGTAGTAATGCTTATTCTAATGTATATCCTTTATGAAATATAAGCTTACACGTCGGTCTTATGAGAACTAGTAGATTTTTTTTTCAGGAAATGTATTATTTCTGAAACATATAAATCTATAATATCACTCTTCTCATTGGTAGGTAGACTTCCTAGAGAGTAAGTACAGGTATAGGGGTTAAGATTCATGTGCAACTTAGAAGGCCTATTTATAGCCTGATGCGAGGTGCCTTTGGGAAGGGAATTGCTCGATTTCTCCTAAGTTTAATGCTAAGTTCATTTCATAAAGCAGCATGAATAAACCCTCAACTCTTAATGAAATAAACATGCACATTGAGGAAGCATCAGCTCATTTGTCACTTTTAGCAAACTCGAACACTTGGAGGGTTGAAAATATTTCTATGTCCCAGACTTAGATGCACTATAAAACTGGATTTCAGAATGAAGTTAATGGAACATGATTCACCCTGTTGGCTTTATCAACATGCGGATTCCTGGGTTCGCTCCAGGTCTTTTGAATCAAATGTCAGTGAGTGGGGGCCCTGGAATTTGCATTTTGAGTAAGCTCCCCAGGTGCTTCATGTGCCTTCTGAAGAAAGAAATTTGACACACTTCTCAGGTTTATTTGCCTTCTAAAATAACATTTGAGCTTAAACGTGAAAAATCAATGGGGATTTGGATGAAAATCTTGGGAAATTACACTATATATGGTATCTTGGGTATTTAGGAACTGGGAACTTATATCTATGGAATGTCTACGTACTGGATGCTTTGTATATGTCATTGAATATAACCATAACCACAATATTTTGGAGATAGGTATTATCATATCAGCTTTATGGATGAGAGAACAGGCTCAAAGTTGTTAAATAACTTTACCAGAGTTACACAGGTAATGACTGGAAAATAAACAAATTAAATTTAGTTACATCAAACTTTCCACTATGTGGGAAGTCCAGCTGCTGGCTTGGATGGGGCAGAAGATGGGACAGAGAAAGCAGTACTTTTTTGAAACAAACTCATGCTATATAGTAAGATTTGCTCTATAGGTTAATAAAACAAAATGATAAGGAAGAAATTCTTACATCAACTTCACAGGTGAGACACAAAGAGGAGGTTAGGTAACTTGCTGATAAACACATTTATTCATACGTTTATTTATTTATATATTAAATGGCTACAAAGGATTAGATATGAGGTGGAAAAAAGTATGCTTGGGTCTGCCCCCATGGAGTTCACAGACTAGTTTAAGAGACAAAGAGATAAATTGACTTATACTATAATTTGTGATAAATGCTACAAGAGAAAAAAATAACAGGAGAAATGTAATTTAAATTTAGGACTCAAAGAGGGCTTATCCAGAGAAGTGACATTTGAGCTAAGATATAAAGTATGAGGAAGATTAGTAAAGTCAAGAGTGAGAGGAAAAGCATTCCAGGTAGAGGGAATGCCATGAGAAAGTCTATGAGGCAGAAAAGAATTGGTCCTTTAGGACCTGAAAGAAGGACAGTGTGGCCAGCATAGCGGACAAGGTGTGAGTAGTACAATATGATGTTGGAATCAGTGACCAGATCACTGAGGCCTTTGATGGTAAAATAAAAGATTTGGGGTGGCTTCCCTGGTGGCGCAGTGGTTGAGAGTCCACCTGCCGATGCAGGGGACACGGGTTCGTGCCCCGGTCCGGGAAGATCCCATACGCCGCGGAGCGGCTGGGCCCGTGAGCCATGGTCACTGGGCCTGCGTGTCCGGAGCCTGTGCTCCACAACGGGAGAAGCCACAACAGTGAGAGGCCCGTGTACCGCAAAAAAAAAAAAAAAAGATTTGGGGCAATTTTTCTCTGTTAAAACAGAGATGGAAAAAGAGAGTACAATTTACATTTTAAAAGATTATTCTGAGTGTTGTGTACGTAGGCCAGCCTGGTTATGGAGTAGTTCAAATGAGAAAGGTTGGATAAGACCAACTGAGAGTGGCAACAGAGATGTAGAAATGGAGAGTACTTTAAAAAATAAATTTGGATTTAGAATCGTCTGAGCTTCGTACTGGATGAGCAAGGACATCAGGACAAAGCTATGTTGAAAATGATTCCTAATTCTCTCTCTTCAGCAACTGGATGAGGAGAGGATAGAGGGCCATATGCTGAGAAAAGAAACACTACAGAGGAGCAGGTAGCAATACAGAAGGGAGAATTTGGATGAAAATATATACATGTGGTCTTTTTGAGCACAAAGTTGGTATTTTAATCCATGGCCATCAAGGAGCTCCCATAAGGAGACAGTGTAGAATGAGAAACAAAGTTAAGCAGGAAAGGAGTGAGGAAGTGAGACTGAGCTGGAGAAGCCAGAGAAATAGAAAAGAAATTAGAACAGTGATGGTGTCATGGAAACAAAGAACAGCGAGAATTTCCAGGATGGGTTGGGCAGTTTTGTCGGGGGTTTCAGAGAGGGCTGACAAGATGAGGAGTGAAGTGCTCTCCATATGGTCCAACCCAATGGACAGTTTTCAGGCCTATTCTACTTCTGAAAATCTTGGCAGTAAAAGTGTATAGCGAATCAGGTAAAATTTGGAGATTGGGAATTGGGGAAGACACTTTCAGACAGAACATAGTAGAGCCTATTCATATAATAATGGGAAGGGTACAGAATGTGGGAAGATTGATGATCTGGAAAAATAACAGGTAAAGGAAAAAGGAATGTTTTTGAGAAGATAGGAACATGTGGAGGACCTCTGACAGAAGAAGGGATACTTTTTCTTTTTTGCAATTTTTAAAAATAATTTTATTGAAGTATAGTTAACTTACAATGTTGTGTTAATTTCTGATGTACAGCAAAGTGATTCAGTTATTCATTTCCTTTTCTATTATGCTTTGTTACCTGCGCTCTACCATAGGACCTCGTTGTTTATCCATCCTATGTGTAATACTTTACATCTGCTAATCCCAAACTCCCAGTCCTTCCCTTTCCCACCCACCCTCCCCCTTGGGAACCACAAGTCTGTTCTCTATATCTGTGAGTCTGCTTCTGTTTCGTAGATATGTTCATTTGTGTCATATTTTGGATTCTACATATAAGTGATATCATATGGTATTTGTATTTCTCTTTCTGACTTACTTCACTTAGTATGATAATCTCTAGTTGCATCCATGTTGCTGCAAATGGCATTATTTCGTTCCTTTTTATAGCTGAGTAGTATTCCGTTGTACCACATCTTCTTTATCCATTCCTCTGTCGATGGACATTTAGGTGGTTTCCATGTCTTGGCTATTTGTGAATATTGCTGCTATGAACATAAGGGTGCATGCATCTTTTTGAATTATAGCTTTGTCCAGGTATACGCCTAGGAGTGTGATTGCTGGATAATATGGCAACTCTATTTTTAGTTTTTTGAGGAACCTCCATACTGTCTTCCATAGTGGCTGCACCAATTTCATTCCCACCAACAGTGTAGGAGGGTTTCCTTTTCTCTGCACCCTCTTCACATTTGTTATTTGTAGACTTTTTAGTGATGGCCATTCTGACCAGTGTGAGGTGGTACCTCATTGTAGTTTTGATTTGCATTTCTCTAATAATTAGTGATGATGAGCATCTTTTCATGTGCCTATTGGCCATCTGTATGTCTTCTTTGGAGAAATGTCTATTTAGATCTTCTGCCCATTTTTCAGTTGGGTTATTTGTTTTTTTGTTGTTGAGTTGTATGAGTTGTTTGTATATCTAAGAAATTAAGCCCTTGTCAATTGCATCATTTGCAAATATTGTCTCCCATTCTGTGGGTTGTCTTTTCATTTTGTTTATGGTTTCCTCTGCTGTGCAAAAGCTTTTAAGTTTGATTAGGTCCCATTTGTTTATTTTTGTTTTTATTTCTACTGCTTTGGAGACTGACCTAAGAAAACATTTATATGATTTATGTCAGAGAATGTTTTGCTATGTTCTCTTCTAGGAGTTTTATGGTGTCATGTCTCATAGTTAAGTCTTTAAGCCATTTTGAGTTTATTTTTGTGTATGGTATGAGGGTGTGTTCTAACTTCATTGATTTGCATACAGCTGTCCAATTTTCCCAACACTACTTGCTGAAGAGACTGTCTTTTCCCCATTGTATATTGCCTCCTTTGTCAAAGATAATTGACCATACATGTGTGGGTTTATTTCTGGCCTCTCTATTCTGTTCCATTGATCCATATTTCTATTTTTGTACCAGTACCACACTGTTTTGATTACTGTAGGTTTGTATTATTGTCTGAAATCTAGGAAGATTATTCCTCCTGCTTTGTTCTTTTTCCTCAGGATTGCTTTGGAAATTCTGAGTCTTTTATGGTTCCATGTAAATTTTATGATTATTTGTTTTAACACTTTTTCATTTTTAACGAGAGAGAATAATAAATGATGATGATGATAGCTAACACTACTTTTTTTGCTGTATGCTGTACCCTTCTCTGATGTATATATACATGTGTGTATGTTATTATATGATATGAATACATTGTTATATTTATATATATTAATTAATTAATATAATGTATTAATCTTTCTAATAATTTTGTAAGATTGGTATTATCATCATTTCATACATGGGACACAAAAAGTATAAGCACTTTGCCCAGGTTCCACAGCTAGTAAATGATGAAATGGGATTTGACCCAGAGCCTAAGCTCAGAACTGCAGACCTGCTGGAAGGAAGATGAATCCCTTCTTGTCTGATAACTTCTTCCTACATGATGTATAAGGCAAAGTTATCAACTGAAGAATGCAGGCATGGTGGTGGTAAACGACATAAAGGGAGATCATTAAATGTATGAAATAATGATTAGAGACAATGGGAGAGTAAACTTACAGGACTGTGGTGAGATTTTCAGGTGATGGTAGGTACTCATTTGAGTTTTGTGAGAACAAATTTATAGTGATACCAGTCTGCTTGGTTTTGTGATTGAACCCCTTCTATAATATGCTGAATGAGTCCAGAAAAAAGGAAGTGGATAGTTGGGTTCATTAGGGTTAGAATGGCTTTGTTTTTATTTTGTTTTGGCAAGGAAGTTGATGATATTTGCAAAGAAAGTTGAGGATATTTGCAAAGGAATAGCAAATCAAGAGTGTAAATCTAAATCTATTTACATTTTATTCACCTTCACTACATTGCCAACAGGAATTACAGGATTACTATGGTTAAGCAAACAATAACAGTGCATCAAACTCTGATTCTGTAAGACTGAAACTGTAAGAAAGTATTTAAAGGGAGGAAACAAAAATCCTACATGGCTAGTTACCTGAAATATAATAATATGCTCTGTTTTGACAAGTAATGGAGATTCTTCTAATTTACAAAAGTACCTTCTGAACATACCTGCATTTGGAGAATCTTTTAGGATTGCTTATAATGTTCTTCCCTGTGTATATTGCTGAGATTTCCTGTATTTTTTCTGAAACATTTAACTTTTGAAGCAAAGTGCATTTTTCCTATACATTTGCTGTATTTTTCCTTAAATTCTTTATTTTCTTAAAACTATTTCTGATATCTGCTTTATCCTTGTTAATGGACACTAACAAATTTGCAATTTCATGGAAATTAATGTTGATTAAGATAGATTTTCTATCATTTATATAGGAAAGACATGATACATAATTGCTCGTAAAATTTAAGAAGTAATGGTGTGTAAATTGATTCCTTTAAGAGAAATGTGCTGTTTTAAGGTCACTATTTCATGCATGCATCATTCATTACCCATGGTGACACTATATTGCCTATTCCAAGTTATCTCAAAGCCAGAAACAAATAAAGAGCTAGACCTAAGCTGGTGAGAAATGTGGTTTATTAGCATTTTTACAGATTCTTGCAAGTAAAGTTGCACTAAATGGATCCACATGGGAATGGTCTTGAATACATAATTTTCTCTGTAAATCTTTCATGGTAGGATCAAAGATTATGAATTTTACAGCCATAGACAATGTTAAACTTATTTTATTCCAATCTCAGATACACATATTTATTTCTGAGTTTTATGCAAATTCAGCTACCAAATATTATATGTAAATGTTTGTTCATGCCTATATTTTAATTATAAAGTGGAATCAGAAATCAATGTAAAATTTTGGAAAGAGCTTACCTAGTAAATACTAGAATTTACTCATATATCAAAATTTATTGTGATAAAAACTAGTATTTTTTTTGTTGACATTTACACACCTATCAAAAGCAGTGGATATAATTTATAAAACCTAAAATATGTTGACTGTATTAAGTGTTATGATATTAAGATCTTTTTCATGTCACTTGACTTTGACAAATACTTATCAGAATGAGGACAGGAGCTCAATCAGTATTGAGATGAACAAAATCAAGGGACTTTACAGCTGAAACCTAGACAGGTCTGATAGGATAAAGTGGAAACCTCAGAATGAGCCCTTTCAAGAATATTACTGGAATCCTAACAAGTGAAACAGAGCAAAAAACTAAAAGTAAGGTGCCAGGAAGTCAAAGTAGTTGTGATCATTCCTGTAGGGGATATAAGTTGGTATTCAGTAATTCATTTACTCAATATATGGTACACGCCTACAAGTGTCCCAGGCAATCTTTTAGAGGGTTGGGGTAGCGTAATGACAAAATCTGTGGCCTTGTTACCAGAAGGGGGACCCCTTCCAGGGTCTGAGAGGGGGCTCTTGTCTAACACTCAGAAATGAATTGTCTGAGGAGACAGACGTACTGGCAAAACAAAAGATTTTATTGGAAATAAAAAAATAAAGTATATTTCTTTAAAAAAAAAAAAAAGACTTTATTGGGAAGGTGCACCTGGGAGGAGAGCAGCGGGGTAAGGGCACCCAGGAGAACTGCTCTGCCCTGTGGCTCGCAGTCTCAGGTTTTATGGTAATGGATTTAGTTTCTGAGCTGTCTCTGGCCAATCATCTTGCCTCTGCCCATATTTGGTCTGACTCAGGATCCTTCCTGGTGGCACACACATCTCTCAGTCAAGATGGATTCTAGCCTGAGGGTTTCTGGGAGTTTGGCAGGACATATTATGGGCTGGCGTCTCCTCCCTCCTTTCGGCCCCACCTGAATTCTTCTGGTTGGTTTTTGGCAGCAGCACTGTGTTCCTTATCAGGACCTCCTGTTGTGAGACAACTCATGCAAACAGTTATTATCATGCCTGGCCAGGGTGGGCAGTTTCCCCGTCAATGATTTCCTAACAGCCCCACGGATTTCACATTCTAGTGAAGGGGAGAGACCATAAATAATGAGCATAATGAATAAGTAACTGTTGGAACGTGATAAAGGCTATGGAAAAAACAAAACAAAACAACAGCTCTAGGCAAGCGGAATCAGAGCTGTAGAGTGTGGAACTGATTACAATTTTAAGTAGGATGAACAGTACAGATCTAAAAGAGGTATTGCCTCATTCAGGAGTAGGAAATGAGAGAATTAGCCCTGCATATATTTGGAGGAGGAGAAGGCTCTCAGTGCAAAAGAGCCAAAATGGGACTATGCCTGATTTGCTCATAACAGTCAGTATGTGTGGAGTATAGAGAATCAGGGGAGAGGGTACCTGGACACTGGGTCCAAGAGGTGCTGGCAGGGCTGTTTGGCTGTTGCTTTCTTCTTCACTATTTATGTCCTTTTCTACATTTTTCCTTCTCCCTAGTTCTGCAAGGAAGGGGCTGGCATGATAGGCTGCATCATGAACAAGTGGAAGGGGAGGGGAGAGGAGTAGAAGGTGGATTCCGCAGGCTGGGTAGATGGAAGGACTGGGGGTTGGGGGATGGCTGCATGCTGTCTCATAGAATGTAAAGAGAAAGGCAGGCTAGACAGATTTGGATTGAATCCTGCCTCTGGCACTAATTAGCTACCTGACCAAAAAAAATATGACTTCCCTGAACCTTGATCTCTTCGATGATAAAATGGGCATCATGACACTTTTCCCCTGAAATCACTACGAGGATCAGATAATGTACGTAAACTGTTGGGCACAGGTCCTGGCATATAGTTGGCATACGTGGCAAGTTGTCTTCTTCCTTTTCCTATTTTGGCGGCCTAGCACTGTCATTGATTTCAGCCCAGAGGTTATCATCTTCTTTTGAAAATAACTTTTGGATTTGAGTAAAAGAAGTATAATTCTGGCATTATATCAACAAAAAGACTATTGAAACAGTTATACAGAATAAGTTGGACTCACAAAGATAATAAGAAAAGTATTTTAAACTTTTTCCCACTGCATATTCAAACCTGTTCTAGGCAACTATACTTTTTTTTGGCCACTCCTCATTGAATAAAACCTAGAGGAAGTTCAAGGCTTTTTCTGGTCACTTTGAACACAAGCCTATGTCAGGTGGGCTAACTGCAGTGGAAAACAGGGCCTGGTGGTCTTGTCATTATTTTCTTGCCTACAGTGCCCCTCCCCCACCATTTGACTGTCTCTGCGAGACAGGAGAGGTGAATGGCAGCTTAAGTTCTCACATGACTGAGATTGTCCTGAGCTGGTGGTAGTGTCCTCTGTGTCTGATAGAGGTTTAAAACTGGCACTTTTCTTGTGGGATGATTTTTGGCTTCTCCAGAGACCTTGCAACACTGGGAATCTTCCTCTTCAAGATCTTTTGAAATGAATTACTTTATCTGTTTCAAAAATCGATTTATCTGTTTCAAATGGTCATTTATATGTTTGGCTCAGCCCCGAAGCACCAGTACAGTACACTCCCTGTGTGCTCTGCAGGGTCACCTCACACCTCCACGCGGCTCTCTTGGCCAAGATCTAAGTGAGGCCCCAGTTTGCCTTGCTTGCTCAAGTGGCCCACTTTTGTTCCAAAAGAAGTAGTCATGCATCCTTTACCTCAACAAACTCTGGGAATGCTGGCCATCTTCAATATCTTACTCAGCATTCAGAGCAGCTAGTACCATAAAGCTTTAGATTTTTCAGATTTGAGTTCCGCACCCATAAGTACATCACTGAACATCTGGAAGACACATGGTCTCTTGAAGCACCTTTTCCTAGGCTTAAAATGAGGTTCAAATGTCCCCACTATCCTCTACTGAGGGTAGGGTAGGATGGAACTCATAGCCCATAGATAATTTTCTGTGGACAAATCTTCTAGGCTCCAGTGTTTTAGCCTCTATGCTATAAACCTTGAAAGAGTGAGGAACCAAGAGTCAAGAACTAGTGTTCTGGCATCTTCTTTCTAAGTCGTGCATAGGCAGTCTTATTGCGAGAAGTAGTAGAAATTCTGACTTCAGGACTTAACCAAACTAAGCCTAAAATAATTCCACTTCACATCCTGTTACACCATCTTCTCGAGAAACAAAAGAGTGTGTTACAGAATAAAAAGTTCTGAGATAAAACATCTCTCAACTCTCCATGCCACAAATATAAGCAAGTGTCAAAACATAATCTCAGCTCCCAGAAAGGCTGGGAGAGTGGGAGAGTGTCCAATAAGGCACCAACTGGGAGAACTGCAATTCCTGTCATATGTATTCAGTATTTGTTTCAAATACTAAAACCACACTTAACCCTCCCTATCAGCATCCTTCATGCTCATAAGAATAATATACGTATACTTAATATTCTAAGCGATACCATTATTTACTTGAGGCACTGATTTTTTACATGTTCAGTGTTTAAATATTTGAAAATGAGTCTTTTCCCCCCAACTTTCAGTATTGTGAGATTCAAATGAGTATTTTATCTTCAAAATAATTACCAAGATAAGCGAACTTTCCTCGATTGAGGATAGATTTTACCTACTTATTTTTTGAATGACTGAATGTCACTTGGATCCAAATCTAATGGAGACATGAGCAAATGCTTTGTGATTATGTGGTGCTCAAACTGTAAAATAACATTTGTGGGGAAAAAAGACATGACTTTAATGCAATTAAACTAGTTTCTCATGTATACCATAAGGATTCTAAAAAGAGGCATTACAAATGGAATAATATGGAAAAGCAGTATCATTGAAGGAGAAGCATTGTTTTTCAAGATGACTATTTGGTAGAACACAGCACTAACTTAGATAGAAATTTCTGATAAGATTAATATCATTTTACTCTTCTTAGCTCATAAGTAATATGTGAAAAGCTAAAACAAAGATTATTAGTGACATCAAAGGCTTTATGCTTACAGAATTCTCATCTATTTTTTCTTTTATTGAAGTATAGTTGATTTACAGTGTTGTGTTAGCTTCAGGTATACAGCAAAGTGGTTCAGTTATACATACATATATATCTTTTTTTCAGATTCTTTTCCCATATAGCTTATTACAAAATATTGAGTATAGTTCCCTGTGCCATACAGTATGTCCTTGTTGGTTATTTTATATATAGCAGTGTGTATATGTTAATCCCAAACTCCTAATTTATCCCTCCCTCCTTACCCCTTTGGTAACCATAAATTTCTTTTCTCTGGCCAAAGAAAAATTTTGTTTTTTGTTTTTCTGTTTTGTATATAAGTTCATTTGTATCTTTTTTCTTTTTTTTTTTAGATTTCACATATGTGATATCATATGACATTTATCCTTCTCTGGCTTACTTCACTTAGTATGATAATCTCTAGGTCTATCCATATTGCTGCAAATGGTATTATTTCATTTTTTTTATGGATGAGTAATATTTCATTGTATAAATATACCACATCTTCTTTATCCATTCATCTGTTGATGGTCATTTAGGGTGTTTCCATGTCTTGGCTATTGTAAATAGTGCTGCAATGAGCATTAGGGTGCGTGTATCTTTTTGAATTATGTTTTTCTCTGGATATATGCCCAGGAGTGGGATGGCAGCATTATATGGTATCTCTATTTTTAGTTTTTTTTTTTTTTTTTTTTTGTGGTACTCATGCCTCTCACTGTTGTGGCCTCTGCCGTTGCAGAGCACAGGCTCTGGACGCGCAGGCTCAGTGGCCCTGGCTCACAGGCCCAGCCGCTCCGCGGCATGTGAGATCTTCCTGGACTGGGGCATGAACCCATGTCCCCTGCATCGGCAGGCGGACTCTCAACCACTGCACCACCAGGGAAGCCCTATTTTTAGTTTTTTTAAGGAACCTTCATACTGTTCTCCATACAGTCTGCACCAAATTAATTCTCACCAACAGTGTAGAAGGGTTTCTTTTTCTCCACACCCTCTCCAGCATTTATTATTTGTAGACTTTTTGATGATGGCTGTTCTGACCAGGGTGAGGTGATACCTCATTGTAGTTTTGATTTGCATTTCTCTAATAATTAGTGATGTTGAGCATCTTTTCATGTGCCTGTTGGCCATCTGTATATATTATTTGGTGAAATGTCTATTTAGATCATCTGCCCATTTTTTGATTGAGTTGTTTGTTTTTTTTGATATTGAGCTGCATAAACTGTTTGTGTATTTTGGAGATTAATCCCTTGTTGGTCGCTTCGTTTGCATATGTTTTCTCTCATTTAGTGGGTTGTCTTTTCATCTTGTTTATGGTTTCTTTTGCTGTGCAAAAGCTTTTAAGTTTGATTAGGTCCCATTTGTTTATTTTTGTTTTTATTTTCATAATCTAGGAGGTGGATCAAAAAAGATGTTGCTGTAATTTATGTCAAAGAGTGTTCTGCCTATGTTTTCCTCTAAGAGTTTTATAGTTTCCAGTCTTACATTTAGGTCTTTGATCCATTTTGAGTTTATTTTTGTGTATGGTGTTAGGGAATGTTCTAATTTCATTCTTTAGCATGCAGCTGTCCAGTTTTCCCAGCACCACTTATTGAAGAGACTGTCTTTTCTCCATTGTATATCCTTGCTTCCTTTGTCATAGATTAATTGACTGTTGATGCATGGGTTTTTTTCTGGACTTTCTATCCTGTTCCATTGACGTGTATTTCTGTTTTTGTACCAGTACCATACTGTTTGGATGACTGTAGCTTTGTAGTATAGTCTGAAGTCAGGGAGCCTGATTCCTCCAGCTCCATTTTTCTTTCTCAAGATTGCTTTGGCTATTCAGGGTCTTTTGTGTTTCTGTACAAGTTGTAAAAATTTTGTTCTATTTCTTTGAAAAATGCCATTGATAATTTGATAAGGATTGCATTGAATCTGTGGATTTCTTTTGGTAGTATAGTCATTTTGACAATATGGATTCTTCCAATACAAAAACACAGTATACCTTTCCATCTGTTTGTGTCATCTTTGATTTCTTTCACCAGCATCTTATAGTTTTCTGAGTACAGGTCTTTTACCTCCTTAGGTAGGTTTATTCCTAGGCATTTTATTCTTTTTGATGTGATGGTAAATGGGATTGTTTCTTTAATTTCTCTTTCTTTTGTTGTTAGTGTATACAAATGCAAGATATTTCTGTGTATTAATTTTCTGTCCTGCAACTTTTACCAAATTCGTTGATGAGCTCTAATAGTTTTCTGGTAACATCTTTAGGATTTTCTATGTATAGTATCATGTCATCTGGAAACAGTGACAGTTTTACTTCCTCTTTTCCAATTTGGAATCCTTTTTAAAAATTTTTCTTCTCTGATTGCTGTGGCTGGGACTTCTAGAACTATGTTGAATAAAAGTGGCAAGAATGGACATCCTTGTCTTGTTCCTGATCTTAAAGGAAATGCTTTCAGCTTTTCTCTGTTTTCAGTATCCACAAATCAATCCATGTGATACACCAGATTAACAAATTAAATAATAAAAAGTATATGATCATCTCAATAGATACAGAAAAGCCTTTGATAAAATTCAACATTCATTTATGACAGAAACTCTCCAGAAAGTGGGCACAGAGGGAACATACCTCAACATAGTAAAGGCCGTATATGATAAGCCCACAGCTAACATCATACTCAATAGTATTCTCACCTTGATTTTCAATATGTGCATTGATTTTAAAAAGAAACCTATATGTGATGCAATTCCTTAGCACTCATACCCTCTCTATTTCTAACTCTCACTCATTTGTAGTACTCAAAAGACATATAATAATTAGGTGAAAATCAGAAATATTCTCTACCTTACTTCTTTTCTTACACTGTTAAGTATGTATGTTACTCAGAGTTAAGCCTACTAGCATACTTTATAAATGTTAAATCCAGAAATAAAGATGACATTACTAAATGTTAAATATCTATACTAGATACTTTTTTAAAAATTAGTTTACTTTTAAACAATGTTGCCAGTGTTTTCTCAGCAAGCAGTGAAGCATTACTTAGATGCAACCAATGTAGTGCTAGTTAAAAATACTCACTGTTGTTAGTAATAAATATCTTTCCTGGAAACCAACCATAATATTAATGAAAAGTGGGCTCAAGCAAAGCAAGTGAAGTTTTCAACTGTTTCAACTGGCATGGATTCTAATAAATAAATATAAAACAAATCATGTATTCTCAGCAACAAATACAGAAAAAGTACCCATTCCTACTATAAAACAGCTACATTTTATGTTTATCAGACTGAATTTAATTAGTTTGCCTTTTGGTCTATGTGTCAGAAATTAAATAACTTCCCTTCTATGAATGTACTTTCCACATAATTTCTAATACTTGGAATATATTTTAAAAGTTAGTTGAAGCTATGACTTCTCCTTATAATAAATTTATGACTAGATTGTTTTCAAATTAATTGATATTGGAAGGAAAAATTATCCAGGAAGACTGTAATAAAATAAGACACAAAGAAGATTCTCAAAGAGAGCTATTTAATGTTTGCTTATTATTAATAAAAGAGGGGTGATGAAATCCTCTGAATCCATTTTCCCCCCTCTCTCTCCAGGGACCTCTATAATAGAGAAAATATTTTTAAAAAGCCATTTACTAAAAAATACCTTTACATTTAAAATCTATTTATTATGCATACATTAGTGTAAAGCCATTGAAGTAGACAGTGCAGTTGACTCACCAACATCCATTCCATCTCAGATTATTTTTCTAAGCCAAAAATTCCTTTTTTTTCTTGACCAATAATTAGTTCAGAAATGGATGTGTGACCCTAATCTTGTGAAGAAAGGCCAACTGAGGGATCTGGGAAAAGTTTTCTGTGTCTCAAATGAGAGCAACAGGAATAGCTTACCTTTTTTCACTGAAAGAATAGATATCAGGCAATTTTGCATCCATATTGCTACCTACCTGAATATGTAGCTGGTACCAAGGATCACAGATTAGAGCAAGGTGAGTGGGAGCATAATTGACAATTCACATACCAACTCTGGAGCACATACCCTACAATGAACTTCCAGTTACATAATAAAATATTGTATTCATTTGTTTGTTTACTTATTGTCTGCATTCCCACTAAAATGTAAACACTATGAAGCAAGGACATTGTTTTGTTCACAGTTATATCTCCAAAGCCTAGATCAGTAGCTGGTGCATGGTAGGTACTCAGTATTTGTCAAGCAAATAAATAAATAAATAACTTCGTTACTTTAAAGACAGCTTGAATCAGGGTTTTCTCCTTCTTATAGCTGAAAGCACACTAATTGATAAAATCATTTGTTAGTGTCCTGAAAAATGTTATGCTAGTTTTGAAGTTTGACTTATAGCATAGGAAGGGAATGTCTACATATGGGTGAAGAAACTCAGAATCTATTTTAGAAATATCATAGGAGTATGAGCAAATGAATACAGATATTGATGTTGTTAGGAACCAGGTTCTCACTGTGGAAAACAAAAGATAAAAATATGGAAGAGGGAAAAATCTGTGATATTGAATTGGAATTGGAGGTATCATTAAAAAATATATATGTATGACAGCATGAACCAAAATAAATTCAAAGTGGATTAAAGACTTAAATGTAAGACTTGAAACCATAAAATTTCTAGAAGAAAACATAGGCAGTATGCTGTTTTACGTTAGTCTTATTAATATTTTTGGGGGGGTCTGTTTCCTCAGTCATGGGAAAAAAAAGCAAAAATAAACAAAGGGACTACATCAAACTAAACAGGTTTTGCACAGCAAAGGAAACTATTAACAAAATGAAAAGTCTGTCTACTGAATGTGAGAAGATATTTGCAAATTATATGTCTGACAGGGGGATAATATCCAAAATATACAACGAGCTCATATAACTCAACATGAAAACCTGATTTAAAAAATGGGCAGAGGTTCTAGACAGACATTTTTCCAAAGAAGACATACAGATGGCAAACAGGCACATGAAAAGATGCTCAACATCACTAATCATCAGGGAAATGCAAATCAAAACCACAATGAGATATCTCACACCTGTCAGAATGGCTGTTATCAAAATGACAGCAAACAAATGTTGGCGAGGATGTGGAGAAAAGGGAACCCACTGCACTGTTGATGGGAATGTAAGTTGGTACAGCCACTATGGAAAACAGTACGGAGATTCCTCAAAAAATTAAAAATAGAACTATATTTTGGCATACAATCCAGCAGTTCCACTCCTGGGTATTTATCTGAAGAAAATGAAGACACGAATTTGAAAAGATATATGCATGTCTATGTTCATTGCAACATTATTTACAGTGGCAAAGATATGGAAGCAACTTAAGTACCTATCAATAGATGAATGGATAAAAAAGATGTGGTATATTATATAATGGAATATTACTCAACCATTAAAAAAGAATGAAATCTTGCCATTTGTGACAATGTGAATGGATCTAGAGGGTATTATGTTAAGTGAAATAAGTCAAACAGAGAAAGACAAATACTGTATCATTTCACTTATACATGGAATATACAAAACAAAACACATGAACAAACATAAAAAAACAGAAACAGAGCCATAGATTCAGAGTACAAACAGGTGGTTGCCAGAAAGGGGGGTGGAGAGGGAAGGAGAGAAATAGGTGCAGAAAATTAAGAGGTATAAACTTCCAGCTGCAAAATAAATGAGTCATGGGTATGAAGTGTACAGTGTGGGGAATATAGTCTATAATTATATAATATCTTTGCATGGTGACAGATGGTAACTAGACTTAACATGGTGATCATTTTGAAATGTATAGAGGGCTTCCCTGGTGGCACAGTGGTTGAGAGTCTGCCTGCCGATGCAGGGGACATGGGTTTGTGCCCCGGTCCAGGAGGATCCCACATGCCGTGGATCGGCTGGGCCCATGAGCCATGGCCGCTGGGCCTGCGTGTCCAGAGCCTGTGCTCCGCAGCGAGAGGGGCCGTGGCAGTGGGAGGCCCGTGTACCGCAAAAAAAAAAAAAAAAAAAAAAAAAAAGTATAGAAATACTGAATTACTATGTTTTGTAACAGGAACTAACATAGTGTTGCAGGTCAATCATACTTTAAAAACAAACTCATAGAAAAAGAAATCAGATTTGTGGTTATGTTTTCATAACCTTTGAATGAAGCAGATTACTTGCCATAATGTGGGTGGGCCCCACCCAATCAGTTGAAGGCCTTAAGAGACAAGACCTAGGTATTTTTTTCTGCTTCCAAACTGCTTTCAGATTCAAGGTACAACATCAACTCCTGTTACAACTTCCAGCCTGCAAGCCAGCCTGCTCTGTGAATTTCAGGCTTAAAGCCCCCCCCCACCACCCCTACCCCAACCAATTGCGTGAGCCAATTCTTTAAAATAAACACCTCTGTCATGTAATATACACACTATTGGTTCTGTTCTCTGGAGAACACTGACTAATATATCCTTTATGCAGGACTAGGGACAGTTCAGAACAAACACAGAAACAGGATGGTGTGAGGGTAAGGCACTGAAACCAAGGAAGATAAAGTCAAGGTAATCATTCAAAGGGAAACACAGGACAAAAAGATGGAAAATAGGTCAGATAAAATAAGAAAATGACTATTCTGATCTAGGAGGTCCAATATCTAACTAAGAGTAGGTACAAGTCCAGAAAGAAGGACAGAAAAAAAGAAGGGACAAAATTATCAGTAGAATATATCAAGGAAAGTACATCATTCTGAAAACTGAAAGGGCTCCTTGATGGTCCCAGGAAAACAAATGAAAAAGACCATCAGCAAGTCACACCACCAAGACAAACACCAGGATAAAGAGAAGTCACTACAGCTTCCAAAGTGAAGGATACATCAATTAGCAAAAAAATGGGATTCAGAATTTCATCATACTTTTAACCAACAACTCTCAACTAGATACTAGAAGTGAATGCCCTCAAACTTCTGAGAAAAAAAAAAAAACACTATTTTTTTTAACCTAGAATTCTATACCCAGGCAAAAAAAATAAATCAAGTATAAGGGTAAAATAAAATGTCATTTCTAGGCATCCAGTAATAATAATGGCAACAACAACAACTCAAGCAAGAGGATGTTCCTCGTTCAGCAAAATGAGGGATTCAATAAAAAAGAAAGTAAGGCAAAGGGTCCAGAAAAGAAGGATCCTAGAGAGAACAATAGCAAAGGAAGTTCCTGGAAAGCCTCTGTTCTCTGTCCAGGGAACAAAACTCTACAATCAGAGCAGAAAGCTGCATGAGGAAGGGAGGGTGGTCCAGGAAGTAAATACAAATGATAGATTATTTGATGTGTTTGAATATTAGGAGAAAATTATTGATAGCTTATTTGACAAATTCACAGCAGCATGGAATAATTGTAATGCTTACATAGAAAACTAAGCCAATGAGAAAATGAATAACTATAGCAGAAACAAAAAACTGAACAAGAAGGGAGATACAAAGAGTGATATAGGTGTCTTAATAATGTGAACTGTGACTATTAGTTTAACCAAAAAATCCCCTAATCGATACAACTGTTTTGAGGGAATGGGGAAGGTGAGATTGGAGGAAGTCGAGTAGGGAGATATCTTCTTAACTACCATAAGGGGAAGGCAATAGATAATGAGAAAATGATTAAATTAAGAAGAAATAGTATAAATTTTTTATTTGGATTAATGGATATTAATATCAAAAGAAACAGCTAAAGACTTGAAAGTGGTTGCCCCCAGGTAATAACTGGTAAATAGGGAGGGACAGGCCAGAAGACGGTTTTTAATATCAGGATTTTTCTTACTATTAGTATAATAAACATATTAATAATGTTTTTTTTTGGGTGGGGGTACGCGGACCTCTCACTGCTGTGGCCTCTCTCGCTGCGGAGCACAGGCTCTGGATGCGCAGGCTCAGCGGCCATGGCTCACGGGCCCAGTCACTCCGCGGCATGTGGGATCTTCCCAGACCGGGGCACGAACCCGTGTCCCCTGCATCGGCAGGCAGACTCTCAACCACTGTACCACAAGGGAAGCCCAATAATGTTTGATTTTTGAACTTGGGTAGATAAATGTTCATTTAAAAATTAATTTTTAAGAAGTAATAATATGCATCTCATGCATATGTAATGAGGACAATTATTTCCCTGTTTATGGAGGATGATAATCATTTCAATATGGTTTGCCCTTTTTATTCTTAGAATTATAAGTGTGTCTAAAATTGTGACTGAATGAAAGAATGGAATGAAGAGAGCTAGAAGTATACATTGTGAGGCCACTATACCAGTCATGGACTTCTTTTATGTAAGAGAAGAATATAATTTTTTTTTGCTTAAGCTGAACTTCTCAGTCTTACCTGATACGTAGTATGAAGTAAATTGTTCTTTCTCCCGAGTTAGAGTACTTAAATTTTAATGTAGAATTAAAAGCAATAGAAACAGAATAATATTACAGTAATAGAGTGTTTAGGCCTTGTGTCTTGCATTTTCTCCTAAATAAAGCACAACTAACCTGATAAAATACATTATAACCAAAAGTTAATTTTGAATGTAAGTTATTAGCATGACTTAAGAAGTAATGAAGGGACTTCCCTGGTGGCGCAGTGGTTAAGAATCTGCCTGCCAATGCAGGGGACACGGGTTCGAACCCTGGTCCGGGAAGATCCCACATGCTGCGGAGCAACTAAGCCCGTGCACCACAACTACTGAGCCTGCACTCTAGAGCCCACGCCACAACTATCTGAGCCTATGCACCAAAACTACTGAAGCCCACACGCCTGGAGCCCGCGCTCCGCAACAAGAGAAGCCACCGTAATGAGAAGGCCGTGCACCGCAGCGAAGAGTAGCCCCTGCTCGCTGCAACTAGAGAAAGCCTGTGCAGCAACAAAGACCCAATGCGGCCAAAAATAAATTAAAAAAAAAAATAAAGCAATGGAATTATTGTGAGGTGTCAATAAATGGAATCATAAAGAAAGAGATCGATGGGAATATGAGTTATATTTGTTAAAAGTATTAGTTATAACTACTTACAAAGTAGGAAAATGAAACTAGCTATATGCAGGAGTATATTTAAAATTCAGAATCAGCTAATAGGTTTATTGAGAATATTGCTGCTGTCAACTTCTATTGGCATTGCTGGCCAAATAATAAATTTAAGACTGTTGTACAAGTAGGAAGCACAGATGGAACTTGTAGTTTATTAATATCTCATTTTAAAAGAAATGGTTGTTTTATTTTATTAAAAGCTCTATTTGTGTTCATATTTCTAATCCACTGTATTTCCTGAGTGATCTATACTGAGAAAGTCTATGTCAAGTGGTTTTATAAAGATCCATGACTGGGGGGATGTTATTTGTGCCTATGCATTTTTAAAAATAACAGCTTTATTGAGATATCATTTACGCACTATGAAATTCATCCTTTTAAAAGTACAGTTTGAAGTTTTAAAGTATACTCACAAAGTTGTGCAATCATTACTACTATCTAATTTTGGAACATTTTCATCATCTCAAAAAGAAACCCTAAAAGATACACATTAACAGTCACTTCCCCCAGTAAACTACTTTCTATTCGTATGAATTAGCCATTTGTGTCTGAGCTCTTTCACTTGGCATACTTTTTTCAAGATTCATCCACATACCTTATTGCTTTTTATGGCTGGATCATTGTATGTTGTATGGATATACCACATTTCGTATGTCTAGGCATCAGCTGAAGGGCAATTTGGGTTGTTTCCACTTTCTGATTATTATGAATAATGCTGCTATGAACATTTGTGTACATGCTTTTGTGTGGACATGTGTTTTCAACTCTCTTGCGTATATACCTAGGAGTGGAAATACTAGGTTATGTGGTAATTCTGTTTTTAATATTTTGAGTCAAATTTTTTCTCACAATGGCTGCACAATCTTAAATCCTTGTGATTAATGTCTGAGGGTTCTGATTTCTCTACATACTTGTCAACACTTGCTATTGTCTGTCTTTTTTTATTATAGTCATCCTATTGGGTGTGAAGTCTCACTTTGGTTATGATTTACAGTTCCTTAATAGCTAATGATATTGAGCATCTTTTTATGTGTTTATCAGGCATTTGTGTATATTCTTTGGAGAAATGTCTATTCAAATTATTTGCCCATTTTTAACTGTTTTTTTTATTGTTGGGCTATAAGTGTTCTTTATTTATTCTAGATATAAGACCATTTTCAGGTGTTTTGCAAATATGTTCTTCCATTGTCTGGATTGTCTTTTCACTTTCTTTATGGTATACTTTGAAGCATGAAAATTTTTAATTATGATGAAATCCAATTTATCTATTTTTTAAATATGGTTGCTTGTGCTTTTGGTGTCATGTTTAAGAAACCATTACTTAATCAAAAGTCATAAAGATTTATACTTATGATTTCTTATGAGAGATTTACACTTTTAGCTCTTACACTTAGTTCTGTGATACATTTTGAGTTAATTCCCCTACCTGGTGTGAAGTAGGGGCTCAACTTGATTTTTTTTTTTTTTTTTTTTGGCATGTGAAAATCCAGTTGCCTCAGCAACATTTGCTGAAAAGACTATTCTTTCCCCTGTATATTGTCTTGGCATCCTTGTCAAAAAATAATTGACAATAAATGTGAGGTTTTTTTCTTGATTTCCAATTCTGTTCCATTGATCTGTATGTTTATCCTATGTCAGTACGATATTGTCTTGATTACTGTAGTAATGTAGAAGATTTTTGAAATCTAAAAGTATAAATTCTCCAACTTTATTCTTCTTTCTAAGAGTATCTTGGCTATTCTAGGTCCCTTGAATTTCCATATAAATTTTAAGGTCAGCTTGTCAATGTCTGCAAAACTGACAGCAGGGGTTTCGATGGGTTGTTTTGTAATTTAAGTGTGAAAGTTTTACACTTATTTTGTTAGATTATTAAAAGTGTTTTACTCTTTTTGGTACTATTGTGAATAAAACTTCTTAATTTCATTTTCAGATTATTCATGCTAGTGTTTACAAATATAATTGAATTTTTGTATATTGAACTTGTGTCCTATAAACTTGAACTCATTAACTCTAATAGATTTTTTGTATTACTTATGATTTTCTACATTCAAGATTATGGAATCTTTAAATAGAGTTTACTTTCTTTATTTCAAATCTGTATTTTTTAATTTCTTTTCCTTGACTCATTGACCTGGTTAGAAGCCCCAGTATAATGTTAAATAGAAGTGATAAGAGTAGAAATCCTTGTCTTGCTCCTGATCTTGTGGGGAAAGCATTCAGTCTCTCACCACTAAGTGTGATGCTAGTTGTGGCTTTTTTGTAGATAATTTATATCAAGTTATGAAAGTTCCATTCTATTCCATAGTGTTGAGTGTTTTTATCTTAAATAGGTGTTAGATTTGGCCTGTAGTTTTCTGTAATGCTTTGGTCCACTCTGGTATCAGAGTAATACTGGACTCAGAATGAGTTGAAATGTGTTTCGTGCTCTTCTATTTTGGAAGAGTTTGTGAAGAATTGGTGTTGTTTCCTTTAAATGTTTGGTAGAATTCACCATGAAGCCTCCAGGACCTGAGCTTCTCTTTGTGGGAAGTGTTAAATTACTGATTCAATCTCTTTACTTATTATCAATCTACTCAGATTTTCTATTTCTTCATGAGTCCCTTTTGGAAGTGTATGTTCTTCAATTTCATCTAGTTTATATAATTGGTTATTTAAGAGTATGTTGCTTAATTTTCACATAAAAGTAAATTTCCTGTGTTTCTTTCAAATACTATAAGTATTAATATGTTAAACTTGTCTGCCATTGTAGTTTGTGTTTATCATTTGTTCTTGCCATTTCTTCATCTCCCTGTTTTCTTTTTCCTGCCTTCCTGTATACTACTTAAATATATCTAAAAGATAATTCCATTTTCATTTGTCCATAGTGTTTTTGAGCATATGGCTTTATATAGCTTTTTAGTGGTATATTTAGGTATATATTAGTTCAAGTGATTTATAGAAACCTTACCTCCCCTTTATGTCTCTTTATCCTCCCATGTTTATAATATATAATATCTTAAATATTTTCTCTACATATATTTAGAAGTACAATAGTACTACAGTGTTTCCTCAAATGCCAAACATAATTTAGAAAACTCAACAGGAAAGCCTATTTACTTACCCATAGTTTTCCTTGCCATGTTCTCTCTTCCTTCCCAGTCTTCTAGAGTTTCTTCTTCTATTGTTTTTTTTCTATTGAAAAGGACATCCTTTGACCATTTATTTAAGGTAAGTCAGCTGGTGACAAATTCTATTAGCTTTCCTTCATCTGAGAATGTCTTGATTCCCCTGTCATTTCTGAAGGATATTTCTGCTAGCATAGGATTCTAGGTTGATAGTTCTTTTCTTTCAGGACTTAGAAGATGTAGTGCCACGTTTTCCTGGCCTTCATGATTTCTGGTAAGAGTTCTGTTGTCATTCTAATTATTTTTTCCCTATAGGTAAGGTGTCAGTTTTCAATGGCTGCTTTCAAAGTTTTAAATTTATCTTTAGTTTTTAGAAGTTTGATTAAGATGTGTCTTAGCATGTAGTTCTTTGGGCTTATCCATTTGGGGTTGCTCAGCTTCTTGAATCTGTAGGTTTATGCTTTTATTTTTCCGCCAAATTTGGGATGGTTTTAGCCATTACTTTTTTGAGTATTTTTTTAGCCCTGACCTCTTTCTTTCTCCTCTACTTTCAGAACTCCAATGATACAAATGTTAGATCTTTTGTTATAGTCTCAACATGTCTCTGAGGCTCTGTTAACTGTTTTTTATTTTTTTGTTTAGTTTAGTTTCTCTCTGTTTTTCAGGCTGGGTAATTTTTGTTGTTCATTTTCCAGTTCCTGATTTTTTTCCTCAGCCTTCCATTTTGCCACTGAGCACATCAATTAAGTCTTTAAAATTATGATTATTATATTTTTCTCTTATAAAATATCCACTTGGTTCTCTATATCTTTTCTTTCTTTACTGGGACTTTCTAATCTTTTCCTGAGGCATTTTAATTTTTAATTTGTTTCAAGCATGTTTGCAATTACCTGTTGAAATATTTGTACCATGGCTCCTTTAAAATCCTTGTAAGATAATTCTAACATCTCCATTTTTTTGGTGCTGGCATCAATTGATTATCTTTTTTCATTAAGTTTGAGATTTCCTTGGTCCTTGATCATGAGCAATTTTTTATTTAAACCAGGACATGTTCATAATATGTATGAGACTCTGGATCTTATTTAAATCTTCTTTGTTAGCTGCCTTTCTGTGACACCACTCCTACAGTGGAAGGAGAGGGGCTGCTTCGTTATTGCCAGGTAGAGATAGGAGTCCAGATTCTCTACTCAGCCTCCACTGACCCTCAAGGGGAGTGTCATTATTATTGTTAGATCTCTCCATGTGATTGCCATTGATACTACGGTGGGGGTGGCCTTATAACCACTGGGTGATGGTGAAAGACATTATTCCCACTAGGCTCTCCTGACACCACTCCGGTGGGGAGTGGGTAGGACACTTTTTTAATGTTGAGTAGATGTAAAAGTTCAATCTCCACTAGCCTCTCTGGTGATGGGCTTCATTGCCATCCAGTGGGAATGAAAGTCCTTACTTCTTACTTGGCCTTCTTTGATACCATCCCACCAGGGGTGGTAGGGCACCTCCTTACAGGCTCACAAGAGTGGAAGTCTAAGTGCCACACTCAGCTTTTCCTGATATGGATGGGAATATAGGCATAGATTTTTCTGTAGTTTTTTTCTGTTTGGCTGGAGTAAAGCAGTTATTGTCTGTAAGTTTCCTATCTGGCTAGGCTTCCCTTTCTTGTGGCTAGAGAGAGCAGGCTGTTGTTATCGTTGTTTATAATCTGCACCCATTGGTATTTCTAGGTTGTCGACATGTTCAACTCCAAGTCTAGGATACAGGGGGCAAAAAGAAAACACAGAGAACTCACTACCATATTGTTCTTGGGCCCCCAGGTCCCTAGCTGATCTTCCTTCTTCTCTTCACTTTTCAGAGTCTTCTTATGTTTGTTTATATATAATGTCCAGAGTTCTTGGTTGTATTTAGTGAAAGAAATAAGGAAAACATGCTTACTCCATCTTCCTAGAAGAAGAAATCTTGTTTCTTTTACTAATTGTTATGAGTTATTATCACAATAGTTTACCTGGAAATTACAATTAATATCTTAAAACAATTTAGTTCAGATGAATACCAACTTGATTTCAACAGTGTACAAAAAGTTTGTTCCTTTACACTTCCATATCCTCCCAGTCCTTTGTGCCATTATTGTGTAGATTTGAGGTTTTCTCTACTGTTCTTTGATTTTGAAGGACTCCCTTTGGTATTTCTTCTAGGGCAGGTCTGTTGTCTACCTGGGAATGCCTTAATATTTCCATTTTTGAAGGACAGTTTTGCTGGATATAGAATTGCTCGTTCATAGTTTTTTGTTTTTACTTTTAGTACTTAGAATATGTCATCCTGTTGCCTTCTATTCTCCATGGTTTCTGTTGAGAAGTCAGTTGCTATTCTTATTGAGGTTTCCTTGTACGTGATGATTAGCTTTTACTCTCATTGCTTTTAAGATTCTCTTTGGATTTGGTTCTCAACAATTTGACCGTGATGTTCCTAATTATCCTACTGGAGTTTGTTGAGCTTCTTGGTTGTGCAGATTAATACTTTTCATCAAATTTAGGAAGATTTTGGCCATTATTTATTTAATTATTGTTTTTTCCATTCCTTTTCTCTTTTTCTAAGGATCCCAATTTGTATATGTTGGTACAACTGATGTTGTCCTATAGGTCTCTGAGATCCTGTTAATTTTCTTTATTCTTTTACTTTTTGTTTCCACAGATTGGACAATTGCAATTGACCTATCTTCAAATTCCCTTATTCTTTCTTCTGCCAGTTCAAAGCTGATTTTGAATGCCTCTAGTAAATGCTTTATTTGTTATTCAGAATTTCTATTTGGTTCTCTCTTTTTTTTAATAATCTCTATATATTTATTGATACTCTTCATTTGGAGACATCATTTTCATACTTTTCTGTAATTCTTTAGACGTATTTTCCTTCTTTGAAGGACATCATTTTCATACTTTTCTGTAATTCCTTAGACATATTTTCCTTCTTTGAAGGTATATTCTTTGAACATACCTAAAATGGCTGATTTGAAGTATTTGTCTAGTAAATCTAATGTCTGGGTTTCTTTATGGACAGTTTCTTTGACTGCTTTTTATATTATGTATGGACCATATTTTGTGTGTCTCATATTTTTGTTGCAAATTGAACACTTTAAATAAAATAATGTGGCAATTATAATAATCAGACATCACCCCACGATTTTCTATGCATTTTGTCATTGTTGTAGTTTACTTCTTTAGTGACTTTCCTAGACTAATTATATAATATAATATTATATAATATGTAATATATATAATCTAATATTACAATATATTAATTATATAATATACAAAATATATTATACATTATATATTATAATATATAATATTATATGTAATATAATATATTATAATATATATCTGTATTCTTTGTTATGTATACCACTGAAGTCTCTACTCAGTGAGATAAACTGCCTTTAACTACTTTTGTATTTCTCTTTTCTAAAAAACAAATCTTTGAATAGAGAGGGTACTAATAAGAGAAGAAAATGGGGAAAAAAAGACAATAAGGAAACCAGATGACACGCTAAGGATGTAAACTGATGCCACATTACCCAGACCCCTACAACCACTGCTTATACACTGGGCTGAATTTAGAGAATGAGGATGTGGGACCCCTGCATGCCAAAGTCAAAGAATGTTTGCTGAATTCCTCAGTTTATCTGCTACAAGTCCTGAGAAACAAATAATTTTCTCTCCTTAATGGTACAGTCTAAAATCATATAGTATAATATAGTTGGAGATAAAAGCAATTGTTTTTCCTCATTTTTAAAAATAAGAAAAATGATATTGAGAGGAGTTAGGTAATTTTTCCTAGGTCACCAAACTCTTAGTGGCAGAGTTGAGTTTTAAAATCCAAGCTAGCTTCCATTCACTATGCTACTTGCATTATAGCATTCTATTATGTCAATAGGTAGAACTTATTTTTTATCTTTTGACTTAATACAATGTGATTACTCTTTCATGACTTTTTTGCACACTATGTGTATTATTGAACTCAGACTGAAGAGTTTCCATAAGAAATAATTCTATAGTTCTGTAGCAAATAAAATGGGACAGAGCTTCCAGATATAATGGAGAAATGTATTTTACAGGTGGGTGGCCTGTGGGGTGCCAAATCACTTGATATGTGAGTATTAGGATGGGTGTAAAAGTGAATTATCTTTACTTTGTAACCATGGTGTGCCATTCATCTAAATATAAGGCTTCTTAAAACTACTTTCTTCTCTCCATTTTTTTTTCTTTTAAACATTGGAATGTATTTTTCCAAAATTTCTAAGAAGTATATTAAAAAACTAACTTAATTGTCCCCCAATAATCATAAACACTATAAAGCAACATATGTTAATATCTCTTTATCATAGTCTTTTTTAAATGAGTAGATTATAAAGAGACTTGCACACCTCTGAAATATGGGTTTTAATTTTACCTTGATATTTGTCCTAAATAACTAAATAAATATCAAAAAGGATTATTATATTCAGAAAAAAATTTTCTGACCTGGCAACATTACTATTCATTGGAGCCTCCATTTATATTAGCATTTTAGATGAAAAAGTAGCCTTAGTATTCAATTCAATTTTAAAATCAAGTCTGGATGCAGTGTATTGATTCAGAACTTTGGAACATTACTTTTCATCATATCATGTTGCAACAAAATATATCATGGCATGATGAACCTGGTTTGAATTTTTGATATGAATAATTACAAGGGAAAAAATGATATGGATCAGGATTGTCAAAAGGAAATCCAAAAAGGAAAGGATGTATTTAATGACATCTACAGAAATGGCAGCACCTAATAGACTCTGTTGTGGAAGTGTCAGGGTTTCTGCTTCCTAAATGATGAAAGTAAGAAAGAAGTCTGAGGATAAGATGATTTAGTTCTGAAAGAATGACTCCCCAAGTGCAATGACCTCCCCACATCCCTAGGAGTCAAGCTGTCTCAGAAACTGAATGTTCATTCAGGGCCAACAGAGTGATAATATCTCCCTGAGACAGGAGAGATCAAGGTTATATAGATATTTCCAAATGATCCAGAGTCCTTTAACATCAGCTGACTGCCATTCCCAGGTTGTGAAGCAGAAGAAAGATCTAAGTGATAATGTGTGCCTGTGAATTACCGCTCTGTTAATGGTATTCTTGTTAATATGAAATCGAGAAGGCAGATTAAAAAGGCAGGAGTTACCAACTTTTGAGGCAAGCTAATTCCAGCTACTTCTCTGTGAGCCATTCATTCTTTTGTCAAGTAAAAAAAAATAACTCTAGTACTCACATTCCTTTGGTATATTCTGATACAACTTTCAATTTACTGAATAACACTATGAGGGAGAGAGGAAGGTTAGGGGAAGGAGGCAGAGGGGGATAGGGGAGGAGGGAGGGAGGGAGAAACCAGAACCTAACCCTCGTTAAAGGCGTACTATCTCCATCAGATGTTTTTTTAAAGTATAAAATACTCAGCATTGAACCAATAGACATCAGGAGTTATGGGCAGTAGACCATGATGTCTCGGCCTTATTTTGTAACTTTGAAATGCCACCAAGAAAGTCTTTGGTTCTCACGTTCTTTGTCAAAAATTTAGAACGTTTAACTAGAATTTGCCTAAGGTTGTGTCTCAGTTACAATAATGATAGCATCAGTTACGAGCCAGATTTTATCACACAGTATCTCATTTAATGAGTTCTATGATCTCAGTTTTATAGGTGAGATTATGGAGACCTAGGGCAGTTAAACAATTTATCTCAGTTGACCTTATAAAAGAAAGAGTAACAGATAGATTGGATCTTAGGTCTGTCTGGCTCCAAAGACTATGAAAGCTTTACTACCCCAGGCCATTGTACTTTGCAAGATAATAGATACTTATTTAAATGTTGAAATGAATGCTATTTCTCCAATTTTACCTGAAAATATGAAGCTTTACTTTCATAAGGTTATGGGGGTCTCTTGATGAGACAGCTTATGTTAGATCATCAACATTCTTTCCTGGCGTAGCATCTGGTTCATAGTACGCACTGAATATCCTGAGTGAATGGAAGAACTGGCTCTGCTGGTAGCAGGATAATCCACACTCCCCTCTCCAATCTATTGGATATAGTTGTATTTTACTTCTTCATGAAAGATGATCTCGATTTCTTCATTCTCTCCTAATGTGACTATTGAAAGAAAGATATAGACTAAAATATAGTTTAACAAGTATAAAAAGAGAATACCTGTTTCTTTGCAGAAAAAAAATCTCAAATGATAGACTAGATATGAAGCTTATCATCATCAAAAGACACTCGTTAGCAGATCTTTCAGGTGACCCAGAAGCAGACCTTATTAGGAAAAAAACCCCATATACTTTAGTAATCACAAACTATTCACTCTATATTTTAGAGTATATGCCTTGGAGTCCCACAAAGCAGGCTTCCAAACCTAGTAATGTGACTCTAGGCAAATACATTAGTTTCCTGTTAAGAAAGGGCAAAATGTTTGCTATTTGTATGTTTGTAATGAGGATTAGAAATAATATGACTAAGTTATTGGCAAATAAGTCCTTAGTAATTGGCATTTACTATTGTGGGAAATGAAAATGTCCTCTTTGGCTTGCTGAGTGAAGAAACTGAGTTTTTTTTTTAATATCATAAATTTTAAGTTTTTCAAACATTTTCCATGGATAACTGTCTGGGGATACATATAAATAATATGAGTTATATTTTCCAGTTTTATTAATGCTTTTTTTCTCCCACATATATCTTTCAGGGCATGTATTACTTTGAAAAACTAATAAGGATGATTTCTAGAATCTCTTTGCTATGGAACCAGCTCTAAACAAACTTATCTGTACAGTATCAGCAATTGCACAGAGTAGAACATAGCTAATTATGATGGTAAGGTATCATCCTGGAAACATAAATGGGGAGATTCCTGGACTGACCTTAGGCAAGTAGTATAGAATGAACTTACTCTAAACAGCCGTACAGCTTGAATCTAACCAAACATTATACCTTTGCCTTTGATTTCTTTGGAATGCCACCAAGGCCCTGTTGTTGGAATACTTCTGTGGTTTCTACTAATTAACTTAGTGCTGTAACCTGACTGTTCTGTAACTGACATTAAAATTACAAAATCAAAACCCTGAGTGTATACATACAAATTATTCAGGTTAAAAGAAATCCAGCTGGGAAATACAGAGACTCAAATCCCCTTACTAATTTTAACTTCATATAGCTCACAATTTTGAAATAATAGGACAATCTCAAGAGTAATAATGATATACAGCAGCCAACAAGTTTAGATTAATAGCAAAAGTCTCTTTGTTCTTTGGTTTAAACTAGTTTGTAAATATATAAAGAGATTTTTTTTTAATTTCAGGTTTTTCTTCTGTGTTTCAATTCTTACAGTCTGGTTTAATCAGTGATACCAGTCATTGGGTGTAATTCTATATTGTCAGACCCAGGATTGTGGCTCCACAGTATGTACCCATCCACATTTCCCCATACTTTTAGCCATAGATACTTAGGAAAAAACCTGATCAATTTTGGTCCATAGGATGAGGGTATTCAGTAAGACTCTTTCATGTTTCAGTTTCACAAGTAGTATAAAATAATTAAGAGTTATGCACCAGAATTGAATACCTGCACTCAGATACAATTTGCTAATTTATTTATTCATTTAGCAACTATTTATGGACCAGACACTATTTTGGACACTGGGGATTAAATGGTGAAAAAACCAGAGAAGTCTCTGCCATCATATTTTTTAATATTCTAGTGGGAGGACACAGAAAAAAGCAGAAAATAAAGAACTATGAGGTAAGAGCAGACACAGTGACTGCTGTGATGTGAAGAAGGTATTGTTTGTCAGATTAGATCAATTTACTAGCTCTATCACTTTTGAAAAGTGATTGAACATCTCTAAGTAACTGTAAAAGGTAGATAATATTATAAAATTCATAGGACTGAAGTGAAACAGTACACATAAAGTGCTGAACTCAGTGGCTGATATATAGTAAGTGCTCAAAAAAAAATCTAAGCTGATAGAGGGAGACTTTTGCAATGTAATAAAGACTATCTACAAGAAACCTACAGCTAACATTAAACTTAATGGTGTGAAACTCCAAGCTTTCCCACAAATATCAGGTACAAGACAAGGATGTTCTCTCTCACCACTCCTTTTCAATGTTGTACTGGAAATCCTTGCTAATGCAATATGGCAAAAACTAAAATAAAAGGCATACACATTGGTAAGGAAGACATAAAGCTGTCTTTGTTTGCAGGTGACATGATCATCTGTAGAAAATTCAAAAGAATTGACCAAAAAACTCCTGGAACTAATAAGCAATTATAGCAAGGTTGCAGGATACAAAGTTAATATACAAAAGTCAATTGTTCTCCCATATACTAACAACAAACAAGTGGAATTTGCAATTAAAAACATAATACCATTTACAATAGCATCCCCCAAAATGAAATACTTATGTATAAATCTAACAAAATATATACAAGATCTATATGAGGAAAACTATAAAACTGATGAATGAAATCAAAGAAAAACTAAATAAATGGAGAGATAGTCCATGTTCATGAATAGGAAGACTCAATATTGTGAAGACATCAGTTTTTCTCAACTTGATCTATAGATTCAATAAAATCCCAATCAAAAAACTAGAAAATCTTTTTTTTTTTTAGATATTGAGAAATTAATTGTAAAGTTTGCATGGAGAGGTAAAAGACCCAGAGTAGCCAACACAATATTGAAGAACAAAGGTGGAGAACTGATGCTCCCTAACTTTAAATCTATAGTAATCAAGACAGTGAGGTATTGACAAAAGAATAGATCACTAGATTAATAGAACAGAATAGATATTGAAGAAATAGACCAATAAATATAGTCAACTGATCTTTAACAATGGAGCAAAGACAGTCTCTTCAACAAATGGTGCTGGAACAACTGGACATCCACCTGCAAAAAATGAATCTAGACACAGATATTACATCATTCACAAAATTAAACTCAAAATGAATCATAGACCTAAACATAAAAGATAAAACTATAAAATTGCTAGAATATAACATAGGATAAAATCTAGATGACCTTGGATATAGTGATTTTTTTTTTTAGATACAACACAAGACATGACATAAAAGATGTGAAAGAAATAATTGATGAGCTGGACTTCATTAAAACTAAACACTTCTTCTGTGTGAAAGACAATACCAAGAGAATTAGAAGACAAGGCAGAGACTGGGAGAAAATATTTGCAAAAGACATATCTGATAAATAACTGTTATCCAAAAAATACAAATACTTCTTAAAACTCAAAAATAAGAAGATAACCTAATTCAAAAATAGCCCTGGGCTTCCCTGGTGGCACAGTGGTTGAGAGTCCGCCTGCCGATGCAGGGGACAGAGGTTCATGTCCCAGTCTGGGAAGATCCCAAATGCTGTGGAGCGGCTGGGCCCATGAGCCATGGCCACTCAGCCTGTGCGTCCGGAGCCTGTGCTCTGCAACGGGAGAGGCCACAACAGTGAGAGGCCCCAACAGCGAGAGGCCCATGTACAGCAAAAAAAAAAAAAAAATATTGCCCCAAAATAGATGACAGACAAGCATGTTAAAAGGTGTTCCACATCATATGTCATCAAGGTAATGTAAATTAAAACAACAATGAAATACCACTACATACCTAGTAGAATGGCCAAACTCTGGAACGCTGACACTGCCAAATACTGGTGAGTATATGGAGCAACAGGAACTTCCATTTATTGCTGACAAGAACATGAAATAGTACAGTCACTCTGGAAGACTTTTTGGTGGTTTCTTACAAAATGAAACATACTCATACCATATGTTCCAGCAATCATGCTCCTTGGTATTTACTCAAAGGAGTTGAAAATTTATGTTCACACTAAAATCTGCATATGAACGTCTACATCAGCTTTACTGATAATTGCCAAAACTTAGAAGCAATCAAGATGTCCTTCAACAGGTGAATGTATAAACTGTGACACATCCAGACACGGGAATATTATTCAGGACTAAAAAAGAAATGAGCTATCAAGCCAGAAAAAGGCATAAAAGAACCTTAAGTATACATTACTAAGTGAAAGAAGTCAATCTGGAAAGGTTACATATTGTATGATTACAACTGTATAACATCTGGAAAAGGCAAAACTATGGTGACAGTAGAAAAGATCAGTGGTTCCTAGGGGTTTGGGGAAGGGAGAAATGAATAGGCGAGCACAAGGATTTTTAGGGCAGTAGAAGTATTCTGTATGGTACTATCATTGATGAATACATGTCATTATATATTTGTCCAAACTCATAAATACACAAAGACAAGAGTGAACCCTAATGTAAACTATGGACTTTAGGTGATTGTAATGTAGGGTCGTCAATTAAAACAAATATAAACTCTAGTGGGGGATGTTGATAGTGGGGGAGTCTATGCATATGTTGGGGCTGGGGGTATATGGGCAAAGTACCTTCCTCTTAATTTTATTGGAAACCCAAATCTGCTCTTAAAGAGTCTCTAAAAAGCCATGCTCTTAAAAAAGTCTCTAAAAAATTCATCATTTACATTTATTCCACAAATAAAGAAAACTATTATTTACTATGTCAAAGCACTATTTTAGGTGTTGCTGAGTATGTAATAGAAAACAAAGCAAAAACAACAACAAAATACTCTGTCCATAGGGAGTTTACATTTTAGTACACATGATTTTATTAGGTTGAACCATGTGATTACTATTCAATAGATTATAAGCAGTTGAATAAGGACTTGTTCAAATTGTAATTTCTCACAACTCTGAAGTAGAGGAATGGATACCCCATTCATATTTACAAAATATTTTAAGTTATTAATTAAAGAGTAAATCAGAGATCTGAGTGTTGAGGTATATATGAATGACCTTTCAGTGTTTTTGAGCAGGGTCTTATCTTTATAGTACAAAACAGTATGGACTCCCACATGATAAATTTGTAATTATTTATTAAATCCATAGACACCCATATTTGAAGATCATCTAATAAAAATGTACCTTTTCTCAATATTAATTTTGGTTTTAAAAATATTATGTTATGAAATAATTTCTGGACATATATGTACAATATAACATTGCAGCCAACTTAGGACAGTTTAAATGCAAAATTAACTTACATTTAAAGGAAACAAAATGATAGAGATTAAATTATCAAAAGATAAAATTTGGCTTCCTTAAAGTAAAGTAGTGTTCTGGATCCAGGAGCATTTCCTGACTATCTACCAGGGTCCACGTCTAAGGGACTGGTTTCTCGCATTCATGGCTAAGGGCATACACTCTGGAGTTGTCTAGCTTTGGTTAGAATACTAGCTCTACCATTTGCTGTCTGTGTCCCAGTGGAAAGTCAGTTAGCCTTTCTGTGCCTCAGTTTCTTCACATGTAAAGTTGAGATAATGCTAGTTTTTATGTTAAAGCTTTCTTATAAAGATTGAACAAATTAAAGTGTTTAGAATGGTGCTTGGCACATAAATGCTATCTGTTTAACTCTTGTTATTATCATTATTATTATTCATTCATACAAGATGAAACTTTGTTGTTGCTATAGACTGAATGTTTGTGTCCCCCTCAAATTCATATGTTGAAACCTGATCCCCATAGGGATGGTATTTGAAGGTGGTACCTTGAGGAGGTGATTAGATTGTGAGGGCAGCCCCTCATGAATGGGATTGCTGCTCTTTTCAAAGAGATTCCAGAGAGCTCCCTTATTCCTTCCACCTTGTGAGGACACAGGGAGAACATGACCATCTATGATCCAGGAAGTGGTGTCATCATATACCTAATATGCTGGCACCTTGATCTTGGACTTCCAAGCCTCCAGAACTGTGAGAAATAAATTTTTGTTGCTTATAAACCACCCAGTCTATGGACTAAGGCAGTCATTATTGCAAAGAATTAATTTCTATCAAATGCATTGACCTCTTTTGTGCCTTTTCCTCTTCACCTTGCTGAGTCAGCAGAGAAAAAACAGCGTGGGGGGAACCCCTATATCTCAAATGAGATTAAATTCCCTAGAGAAGATTCCTTAAATACCTGTTGTTCATTAAGAATAAAAGACTAGGTAGCAAAGGATCTTGGTTTTAGTCTCAGCACCCCCAAATTTATTATTCTAGTCAATCAAACCAGGTAACCTCTCTGAGCTTCAGTTTGCCCATCTCCAAAATAGGAACAGGACTTCCCTGGTGGCACAGTGGTTAAGAATCCGCCTGCCAATGCAGGGTACATGGGTTCAAGCCCTGGTCCGGGAAGATCCCACATGTTGCAGAGCAACTAAGCCTGTGAGCCACAGCTACTGAGCCCACATGCCACAACTGCTGAAGCCCACACATCTAGAGCCCATGCTCCGCAACAAGAGAAGCCACCGCAATGAGAAGCTTGTGCACTGCAACGAAGAGAAACCCCCACTCGCCCCAACTAGAGAAAGCCCGAGCGCCGCAAGGAAGACCCAACGCAGTCAAAAATTAAAAATAAATAAATAAATACATTTGTTTTAAAAAATAATAATAGAATAAAATAGGAACAATTACGACCTTTAGTTATTTGTAGATATTTGAGAGCTTGTCATGAACTGTTAATTTGAATACATAAATGGAAGATGGTACTATATTTCTTCAATTGATAATATATTTTTCTCAAAGTGGCAATTGAAAAAGTTAACACACCATAGAAAATACCTCCTTGCAATATCTCATGGGGTTATTGTAGAGGTGAAAAAATCAGGTTTAGTTTTCCTAAGTGTTGAAATGTAATCTGCTTTTTACTATGTAGGTGAGCTTTCTGAGCATTAGCTAATACTGCCAAAGTAGTCAGGTTTTCCTTCTATACGCCACCCCTCAAGATCAAGCCATGCTCCTTTTCAGAGAGACCATATTTTCCACCAGAGATTTTTTTCCAAACCAAGAGAAGAATACTAGTAATACCATTAATGATAATTTAAAAATAACTGTGATACTAATAGCCAACAGTTATATAAAACTTTCTGTGTCAAGCACTATTCTTAGCATTTTACAGCATCTTACAATGTTATTTGGGCCACTAGTCAAAAGTTGTAGTCTTCCACTGTCTGGATTGACATTACAATTGAATTGACAGTATTCATTCATGAAATATTTTTTTTTTTTCCCCTCGGTACGCGGGCCTCTCACTGTTGTGGCCTCTCCCGTTGCGGAGCACAGGCTCTGGACGTGAAGGCTCAGTGGCCATGGCTCACGGGCCCAGCTGCTCTGCGGCATGTGGGATCCTCCTGGACCCGGGTATGAACCCGTGTCCCCTGCATCGGCAGGCAGACTCTCAACCACTGCACCACCAGGGAAGCCCCATGAAATAAATATTTATAGAGGGCCTAATATGAGACAGACTTCTGTTTGAAAAGTTGAAACTAGATATTCCCACTGTGCCTCACAACCCACTCATTTTCAGTTCTGTGAAAGTATAAGCTGCTTTATTCCTCAATCTTTCACAAATTCTCATCTACAAATTAATTTGTTCTATTTCTCTGTTTCCCTTTATTCCTACTCTTTCCTCTGCATGTCTGGGGCTTTTACATAGTAAATAAACTACCTTACATTCTCAAACTCTCTAGAGAGTACTCTCTTCTTTTCCAAGCTTACCTGAACTTGGTTCACCTTCAGGTGTATTCTTGCTCTGTAACCACCCAGGGTGTAGGTGTTCATGCAGGGATAGGCCACACATCACAGGGACAGGTCCGTGGGTGTAGGATCACCATTTTTCTTAGCCTTCTATTACCTTTCACGTTGTTTTTCTTTTTTTAATTAAAAAAAATTTTTTGGTTGTGTTGGGTCTTGGTCGTGGTGCATAGGCTTCTCATTGTGGTGGTTTCTCTTGTTGCGGGACATGGGCTCTAGGCACAAGGGCTTCAGTAGTTGTGGCTCACGGGCTCTAGAGAGCAGGCTCAGTAGTTGTGGCGCACGGGCTTAGTTGCTCCGCGGCATGTGGGATCTTCCCGGACCAGGGATCGAAACTGTGTCCCCAACATTGGCAGGCAGATTCTTAACCACTGTGCCACCAGGGAAGTCCCTACATCTTTATTTTTAAAAATTCATCTTCATTTGGAGATTGTATCATCTGGTTCAATGCAGCATAAGCTGTATTTTTTTTTAACAAAACCAGATAATTTAATAGATATAAATTGATATTAGCTCATTTTATATTTATATATATTCAGATAGACAATTACAAAGGACAGCCAATTAAATCATTTTTCATTTTAAAAAATGTATTAGAACTGAGTGTAATGTATAATAGTATAGTCAGAAGACCATATCAATAAATTCATTCCAAAGACAAAATAACTCACATATTCCACAGATAAAATCACTATCTTGCATTTTTTTTGTATTCATGAAAGTTTCTTGCTTAACTAAAATGAACTTGTTTTAAAATACAGTCAGTAAATATTAAAAGATTAAGAAACCCAAAGTCATATTAAGGGTCATTGGAAGAATAAATTATAGGTACTTGGACTCTTGCTATCAGATGCATGCGGCAAGTAGCAAAATAACGAGAATATCTTTTCCTAACAGTAACTTAATAACTCCTAATCATGCTGACTTCTGTTTGGTTTTCCCTCTCTGAGCACACAGTCAGCACATGGTCCTCTATACTAATGGAGAACAGCATTAACGTCCCTAATACAGAGCAGATGGCCATTCCCTTGGGAGTTTTCTTGCAGTCACAGCAGTAGCAGTTTCCAAGCATTGGAGAATGATGGAAGGAAGGGAGGGAGGGAGGGAGGGAGGAAAGGAAGGAAGGAGCTAAACACTAGCTCCAGAAAAGTAACTTAAACTTTCTTCCAGCAATTTTAATTTCTGAGCTCCAAATGCCCTTTATGACCTCTTATTTTGATTGCCTTGATTTAACACAATTTACTGAAAAATGTAATTTTTGCCAAGTAGTAATAAGTGCTATGGAACATACTACTAGGGAGGATGAGAGAAGAGAAAAGCTACAGGAACTGAATAATTATCCCCAAACTATTCATTCTGTAAAATCATGGAGAACGTCTATTTTATTCATCAACATACCTTACGTGGAACTTAGTGCCTAGCACATTGGCGGTGCCTAGTAGAGATGTGGTGAATGAGTGAATGAATAAGAAACAATTTCAGAAGGGACTGGGAATGTTTGGATAACTCAGACAAGGGTCAAACATTTAGTCACATGCTACTCACCAATCTGAAAGCTCCAAGAAATAGGTAACAAAGAAAGCCATTACATATTTAAATAAGGCTCAAACATGCCCTTGCCAGTGAATTGAGAGCAATGCAGCTGGCAGTCTGATATTAATGCACTTGTGGGTGAGAAGGACATTTACAGTTACTTCCTCTTCCAGTTGCAGGGAAAGGTCCTAGTAGATACCAAGGGCAGGGCTACTATATCCTTCAGAGGTAGTCTCCTGAATGCAGTCAGGAAGAAAAATCCATGCTATTAAGCATGCACACCAGTAAATTGTTACCACCAAATTTGTCATGGCTGCTTCCTCCTGGAGGTTTTAATTCCAAAATATTTGCATTAATTTCCACAAATTGTTTCCTGATTTGACAATTTTCACAGAGGTTATTTCCCCCACCCCTGGTGAGCTGGGGAATAACTAGAGAGGTTTAAGTTATGTGCATTGAGACACGTGGCTCTAAGATTTTTCTATTTGTGCAGTGGAAAGGATTTTAAATTGGTGGCCTTCATCCAACTTCCTACTTGTATCTCTCCTGGGTAGATTATGGATACTATTTTTATATCCTTCCCTTCTCTGTTTTTTTTTTTCTTTTTGCACTGCTGCAACTTAGGATGTCCATCTTTCTCTATAACTCTTCAGGGCTTTGCTGAAGGTGTACTAAATTTACACTATAAATGGGATGCTTCTGAAAAGGCCGTAGGCTGTTATGGTGGTACACATTTAATCAGCATGTCTATCTTTTAGATCATCTAAGACCTGCACTGCATGAATTATATGTTAATCTTACCTAGGATCAGAATGTTTAGAGGAGAGTTACTGTGAAGTGAAATCAAATCAGTTGTTTATTATTAGTCTTTTTATTGGTGTGTTCAGAGGAGCTGGAGTTTTGATTTTTGTCTTTTTGTTTTATATTTTTTAGAAAGTACAAATCACTTGAAGTATAAACACTAGTACTGTTCTGTTTACACAGGTTATGCTTATTTTAGAACACTGCATCAAAAAAGGTATTTTGCAATATTTTGAAAAATTAAATGATTCACTATGTAATTTTTATAGTTTTAGTTTAATATTTTTTTAACTAATGCTATTTATGGTTGACCAAAGTAGGCTATACACAGACTGCATACTTACTTCACACATAACTGCAGAAGCTATATCTAATTTTATCCCTTTTTTTAAACCTAAATACGTATTTTAAAACATACAGTTCACATACATGTATCTCATTTTCCCTATTTCCAAAAGCTGCCCAGCTTAGTGTCAAAGGAGAAAACCTAAATGTGAATAGTACACATAGGCTTAGGAAGTTCTCTCAGAGAAAAATCCACCTTAATTATAGAAGAGGAATTTCCTAAAAAAGATTTTTAGGTAGCAGATATTTAGTGAGCACTTATAAGATACCACACATTATTTTTAGTGTTTTATAAGGATTATTTCATTTAAACCATACAACAGTACTTAGTGGTAGGTCCTTCCATTATCCTTATTCTTCAACTTGAAAATGGTACCTGGAGTCCAGATCCAGATCCTCAGTTGCTCAGACTTCTCATCTCCAATCATGATTTCTTCCACCTTCCTTCAGCTACCCACTCCCCTGGTTATACCTCTGATTTTTATCATCACAAATCACCCCTGAAAGCTCAAATTCAAGTATCCCATTTTTTGACTACAACCTCCTATTCTTCTAACCCCTCTATGCTGACTCTCCAATTTCATTTATAATAGTCTATATTACAATAGAGGGACTAGCATGACACTGTGCAAGGCTACTATACAAAGTCACAAAGTGTTTCATATTTTCATGTTCATGAGTTGAACAATTGAATATTAGAATTGTATCAACTGTCTCCAAATTTATATATAGATTTATTGGATTTATTGCAATTATAATCAACATACCAAATACTTTTTTTTTTAGGAACTTGAAAGGAAATTCTAAAATTTGTGTGGAAATACAAAGGGCCAAAAGTGTCTAAAACAACTTGAAGAAAAAGATCAAGGTTACAGGACTTGCTCTACGAATATCACTACTAATTATAAATATACAGTAATTGAGAACAAGTGAAAGGACAAAGATATGAATGAAACAGAATAGAAGCTCAGAAACAGACCACACAAATATGAACATTTGATTTTTGGTAATGCTAGTTTTGTAAAACTTTGAGGTACATAGAGATCTTTGCAAAAAATATTGTTGCAAAAACTAGTTATCCATAAATAAAACACAAAATTAAATGAACCCTTATATTACCTAATACACATATGTGTGAACACACACACACACACACACACACACACACAATCAATTCCAGGTGAATTACAGACCTAAATGTGAAAAGCACCAAATAAAATTTCTAGAATACAGCTGGCTCTCTGTATCCACAGGATCTGCAGTTGATTTAATCTGTGGATGTGGTACCTGCAGGTAGGGAAGGCTGAGGGTACTAAGCCACTTTATATAAGGGACTTGAGCATCTGTGGATACTGGTATCCTTGTGGGGTCCTGGAACCAATCCCCTGCCAATACCAAGGGACAAGTCTCAATATATTGGTAAATATTGGTAGTCTTTCAATATAATCTTTAGGAGTTTGGGCATAGAGAGTGATTTATTAAGCAAGATACAAAAAGAATTAGGCAAAATAGAAAGACTGATAATGGACTACATTAAAATTAAGAACTCATGTTCACCAAAGGATGTTACTTAAAGAGTAAAGGATATAAAAGTAGTATCCATAATCTACCCAGAAGAAATAGAACTAGGAAGTTGGATGGGGACTACCAATTTTAAATGCTTTCCACTGTGCAACCTACAAATAGGAAAAAGTTAGATAACTTTAATCAATGTAATCAGTGAAATCTCATATTCAGAATATATTAAAAATTCTTAAAATGCAATAGGAAAAAGGCAAAAAGAGGAAAAATGTGCAAAATTCTTAAAAAGCACTTCAAAGAACTGCTCAATCTTACTAGTAAACAGAAATAAATGCAAACTGAAATCACAATAAGATATAATTCACTGATGAGCAGAATGGCAAAAATTCAATAGTGTGATAATAGCAAGTGTTGACAAGCATATAGATTAACAGGGATTTTCACAATTTGCTGTTGAAAGTGTAAACTGTTAAGATCACTCTGGAAAACAATTGGCCATATTTAGTGGATCTGGAAGGCAGACATAATATGACACAGCCTAATTCATGGGCACCCATAGAAATGCTTGCATATGTTCACTAGGGTATGTGTACTAGAAGATTCATAGTTCATAGTTCAAAGCTACAAACGACCAAAATGTCCAACAACTGTAAAATAAATTATATTCATATGATTAAGTGCTAAACAGCAGTGAAAATAAACTGCAGATGCATACAAAAACATTTATGAATCTTATAATGTTAAGGGAAAGAAATTAATACAGTTAAGAAAAGTACTGTATGATTTCATTTATATAAAATTCAAAAACAACAAAGTTAACCTTTTCTTTGTGACATACATTTAGGTAGTAAAACTCTAAAGTAAGGAAGGGAAGTAAATACTATAAAATTCAGGATAGTTATTAATGCAGGAAGTAGGAAGGGGGTTATTATCAGGAAGGTCTCTGTAGGAAACTTGTAGGGACCTGCTGTGTTCCATGTCTAGATCTCAGTGGGGGTTACAGGGTGTTTGTCCTCCATCAGTTTGTTAAACTGAGCATTTATGTTTTCTTATCTTTCTTATTAGTAAAATATAAGATGTAATTATATTAAAACAGTTGGATAAGCAGATACCACAGTTTAATGTTTCCAGACAACTCTTTGAAGATAGGGTTGAAAGAGTTAGAAGGATGAGGGAGAGTGTCCCAATAGTGATAACATTTGAACATATTCACTAGTCAATGAAAGCAAAAAATGTAAAACTGAGCAAGGTAAAAAGAGAAAGAGGGTTGCAGCTTGGACCTAGAGAAGATGAAAGAAGCTTGGATCATTCACATTCAGGGTGCCACCTAGATTCAAATGGCATGTTCAAAAGGGTTTACTTGAAAGGGATGGAGCATCTACAGAGATGTGAACAGGATTAAAGGAACAGAAGGATTGGTGAAGCACCCAGGGACTTGTAAAGCAGGAAGTCTTTACAACCTCTTGGCCTGAGGGGACACGGGGTTCGGGGGATGAATGGTTTAGCCAAGTCCAAGTGAGAGCTGAAACAGAGGAAGAGGGTTACCCATAGGAGCTAAGCAAAAGACAGGGGTAGGGGAATAAATCTCCTGGTATCTTCTTCCTCCCACTCTCTAATTTCCTTTCGCTGCTTGCCATTTTCCAAACCGAACTGAAAATCAGAGCGTGTGAGTGGCTGAGTGAGTTAGTCTGAAGAGTCTAGTCTTCAGTAAGTCAGAGCAGGGCAGAGGAAGGCAGAGAAATCACGGACAGATTGGGAGGAGGAAATGTAGAATAACAGCACAGGAATGTTACTTGCAGAGAAAACTAGTTCAGAAAGGACACTTCTTAGGGAAAAAGAACTATAGAAACACATGGGTAATAATTCAGAGACAATTTTGGCACAAGGGAAAGATAGTTCAGGGAGCTCTTATCTGATGACCTTAATCTCAATAAAGTCAATGCAGGGTTGTCTGCTTGTAGGAAAGAAAAACAGGGGTTGATCAGACCGTTTAAGAAGATTAGAGGGAATTTGAAATTAGTTTGGTGGGAAATTTAGTAGGAAGTCAATTAGGTATGGATATAAGAACTGCTAAGTTGTGCAGAAGGCAAGTGAATTTTTCATATGATGACACTTTCTCCATTTCAGTGTTTAAGCAAATATTAATCAAAGCTGCTTATACAGAAATCAAAATAAGCTTTCTTTATTTAACTGCTTCTAAGGCAAAAAAAGTGTTTTGAGGGCAGGAATTGTGTCTTATTCATACCTCTTTCCACACCTCCTTTCCTCCCTCACCACATTACAGGCACTGAACACATGCATACTTGTGCATGCATATACTCACATAAACAATCTCACACAATATACTTGAGATTTTCCTAATCGGGATAGGTATTTCTTACCTTAATCTATTGAAATTAACTTAATACAAAAATACATATATAAAGAGTGTTGGTTGGTTAATTTCCGGGTTTTTATTCTAGTTCTAGTTCCACTATGTAATTTTGGTTAAGTGTGGTTGTCTGAGTGTGTGTGTTCCCCTAAAATTCATATATTGGAATACTAATGCCCTATGTGATGGTACTAATAGGTAGGGCTTTTGGGAGGTGCATAAGCCATGAGGATGGAGCCATCATGAATTGAGTTTGTGCCTTATAAAAGTAGCTCCAGAGAGATCCCTAACTCCTACCACCATGTGAGGACACAGAGAGAAGATACCAGCTGTGAACCAGGAAGAGGGCCCTCATCAGACGGCAACTATGCTGCTGTCTTGATTTTAGACTTCTCAGCCTCCAGAACTGTGAGCAGTAAATTTCCGTTGCTTATAAACTACCCAGTATGGGGGATTTTGTTATAGCAGCCTGAGCCGGGCTAAGACAATAAGTCAGGCATACACTTTCTTTAAGCTTGAATTGAGTAAGCATTTACGTTTATGGAGGCATTTTAGGGATGGCTATATGAAAGATGGTTTTTGCAGTTGATAATTTTTATGAAAACCAGAGTGTATATGCCAAAATATGTCAAAGAATTCAGGAATATTTGATTGACATGTGCATATGTATTTTTCCTTCTCTCTGTTTACCTTTTTTCTGATTTTAAAAGTAAATGGTGGGCTTCCCTGGTGGCGCAGTGGTTGAGAGTCCGCCTGCCGTTGCAGGGGACACGGGTTCGAGCCCCAGTCTGGGAAGATCCCACATGCTGCGGAGCGGCTGGGCCCGTGAGCCATGGCCATTGAGCCTGTGCGTCCGGAGCCTGTGCTCCGCAACGGGAGAGGCCACAACAGTGAGAGGCCCGCGTACCACAAAAAAAAAAAAAAAGTAAATGGTGATATTAAATTAAAGTAAGAAAATAATTATCCACTAATCATATGGTATAATGAAAATTTTCTAACCGAGTCTTGGGAAATATTTAGATTTTCTTTTAAAGCCAAATGGTTTAGAAAAGACATTCGTGATCACGGCTTCTGAAATAATGGGTGATTATTCCCAAACAATCAATTAGTGTATACTTGAAGTGTGCTTAGCCTAGCCTCTATTAGGTAACAATGAAAACATCAAGTCAAATTAAGTCAACAGTTTCAGTCAGAAGGTAAAGATGAGCAAGATTTTTTTCAAGATTAAGATGTACTGACACCAGGAATATGGCAGTGGTTGAAATGGTTATTAGTGGCACATTATTATTAAAGCTGTATCTAAAGAATATCTTTCAAGATAGAGTCAGAAGTGTGTGCAATTCTTAGTACTATATACTCATGGAAATTGGGTTATGACTTTAAGGTGAGAGATATGATTAGAAGCTATATTTTTACAGAGGAGATTTCTCCATCCAGAGTTCAAATGTTCATTATTCGACCCTTTACTGAGGGACAGCTGTGTGCAAGGCAAGTTGTCAGGCACTAAGGAGAGTGCCAGCAGGAAGAACAAAATTGGGGGTTTAGGAACAGCCTTCCTCCATGACCTGTTTTATTCAGAGAGGATTCATTGTCTTTGGTAATGACAAGGGCAGAATCCATAGTTCTCTTTGAATCATCCAGTTTTTAATACCTGCCAATCAGTGAGTAGATCATAATCAGTTGTTAGACATTTCTATCGATGGCCCCGCAGTAGTAAAAAACAGAGTTGGATGTCCTTGAGATGCTATCTGAGAAATTTCTCCATTAAGGAATGATATAAAGCAAGAGTATTCTTCAAATGAGCCAGCTCTGAGAAGAAGAGCACTGAGTAGACAGCACTTAAACATGGGACGTAGTGGTGGGGTTACCAAGGGACAGAAGGGTAAATAGCATATTTTGATTATAAGGCTATGTTTACACCAATTTCTGGAATAAGGGAACGTTACTTGGAAATCAGGCAACACATTTCTTATCCAATCTGCCACTAATTACCAATGCAAAATGTGATATCTTAGCATGGGTATTTGGCATCAAAGCGTAAAAATACTGGAAATATATTTCCAAGTAATGTGTGTGTAACAGACCTCTCCAACCAGCATCTGTATCTGCAAGGCTGATTAAATAAAGCTTAGGTGGGGATGAGGAACAGGCAGGAAGGTATCTGTTACTTGACAAAATTTTTGACAATAAAAAGTGCTAGGTAGCATCAAAATGTCACATATCCCCATTCACTAATCTCAGGTAAGTTATTTGACTATTCTGGGTCATGGTTTTCTCATCTAAAAATTTAAGTAGTTAGGTTAAATTATCTCTTTGTTATCTTTAATTCTAACATAAGTGGATCCTGTGCATGATCCTTAAAGGGCACTTTTCATGTGAGCAACCATAATGGAAAAAATGTCTTTTCTGTCACAGTATACTTATTATTATTAGAAATATTATCAACAACTACAAAACTCTACCAGACTAGACATCAAACTCGTCACAATGCAGCTTTGGCTAATTAGGTGATGTAAAATTAAGACTCAAAATATAGCATCATTGTGGTTTCACCAGGCTAGAGTCTTTTATCAATATTCCCTTGAATGATTCTTAGTCTTCACACATGCAGCACATCACAAAGAACCATGGCAAGCTCAAAACTGTGTCCATTGGTCAATGTTGAGAGCTCAGAATTTTTAACATATACATTTTTTCTTGTTATATTTTTATTTTTTATAATTGTAGTAAAATGCACATAACTTAAAATGTGCAACTCAGTGGCACTAAATACATTCAAAATGTTGTGAAACAACCATGATTATCTAGTTCCTGAACCTTTTCATTACCTCACATGGAAACTCCATGCCCGTAAGCTGCTACTCCTTATTCCTCTCTCCTCCCAGCCCCTGCAAACTGCTAATCTGCTTTCTGTCTCTACGGATTTACCTATTATGGATATTTCCCCTATATGAGATCATGTAATATGTGACCTCGTTTCTTTCACTTAGCAAGTTTTCAAGGCTTATCTATGTTATAGTAGGTATTAATACTCCAGTTCTTTTTATGCCTGAACAATATTCCTTTGTATGTATATGCCACATTTTGTTTCCTTACTCATTGGTTGATGGACATTTGGCTTGTTCCCATTCTTTGGACTATTGTGAATAATGCTGCTATGAACACTTGTATACAAGTTTTTATTTGAACACCTGTTTTCAATTATTTTGGGTAAATTCTTTTTATTTATTTATTTATTTATTTATTTTTTGGCTGTGTTGGGTCTTCATTTCTGTGCGAGGGCTTTCTCTAGTTGTGGCAAGTGGGGGTCACTCTTCATCACAGTGTGTGGGCCTCTCACTATCGCAGCCTCTCTTGTTGCGGAGCACAGGCTCCAGACTCGCAGGCTCAGTAGTTGTGGCTCATGGGCCTAGTTGCTCCGCGTCATGTGGGATCCTCCCAGACCAGGGCTCGAACCCGTGTCCCGTGCATTAGCAGGCAGATTCTCAACCACTGCGCCACCAGGGAAGCCCTGGATAAATTCTTAAGAGTAGAATTGTTGAGTCATGTGTCTAACTATGTTTAACTTACTAGATATTGCCAGACTGTTAATCAACAGTAGTTGGCACCATTTCACTTCAGTACATGCATTTTTAAATATAATTCTCAAAACATCCCTATGAGGTAGGTAAAATTATTATGCTAATAAGATGGCTGAGGGCTGGAGAACTTAGGTAACTTACTTGCCCAAAGTCACCCCCTATAATTTGTTGGCTTCCTGACTAAACTTAGAGCTCATCAAACATTAGGTTGAGTCCATGAAAACACAGACAGGAAGAATCTCTGATTTATATGTTTTCTCCTGGGCTATGAAGACAATTTGTAGCTTTATTTTGACATTTATTTTGTTATTGTAAACTGAATTAAACTTTCCCAGTCATATTTCCTATTTCCTCTTAGTTTGAGTCACTTCCTGTTACCAAATTTGGCACAAAGTTGTGTGGATAATATAGTGCACCTATTCATTCATTCATTCATATGCAACAAACATCTTACTTGACAGCCTTGCAGCATAACATCTGAATATTCACTCTTAAACTTTAATACAGTTCCACACTCATTGCTCTAAAATTTTTACCTAACTTGCAAAACAAGAGAGTAGTTGTCATCAGTCTGTTTCTTTGTTTAAAAGGAGAACCTCATGATTTTAGAAGGAAGGAAATATCATTGAGACTAAAATGCAGACATCAAATGAATGTTGTCATTCTAGACGCCCAAGCCTCAAAGTCACACAGTTGTATTATTAAAGATTAAAGTACCTACAGGTCACAGTGCAGTATTCTATAGGAATTTCCCCTTATGGAATTCCAGAAGTCTCTGAGTGTCACTTGTGGACACTTCCTTTATGTGTCCCCTGCTTTATATATGAACTTCAAACATCCTTACACACATTAAAGAATTGCCTTAGTTCAGCTGCACATGTCACAGAACTCATGAAAATGTATCTAATCTTCTTGGGAAGAATTAAAAACTTCTCCTACTCCTTGTATAATACATAAAGCTAGTGTGGTTATAAGAAGTTAGGGGAATATGATCACATTTATGCAAGGATTTCTAAGGCACTAAATATTCTTATGAAAAATAATATCTAGAGAATTTCTTAAAGCCTGATATTAAAGATGAATGGTTTTAGTAAAGTGAAGGGAGGTGTACAAACATTATTGCTAAAAATATATATTTAATATTTGAATAGGCAACACATTATTTCAGCTGAGTCTGTCCTACAACCTATTTTAGTAGGTACTCTAAAAATAACCAGGCACTGTATTAGGCCCTCCAGACACATTGCCTTACTTCATATGTACATACATGAAATACATAATCATCATGAAATATGCATATCAATATAAATATATGTATCCATTTATTTCATGGTGATGATGTCTCACATAAAAGAAACAGTATTAGTATTAACAGAATATCAGCACGTTAACAACAGATGTTTTATTATGCATAAGCAAATAGATTGAAAGGTGGTCTTTCTCTAGCTATGTGTAAGTTTCACTAGGTGCTGAATTTTCATAAAGCAATGATTTATGTTTGTTTTAGATGAAAGCAAGAGCTTCTTCAATAGGTTTTTTTTTTTTTTTTTTTTTTTTTTTTTTTTTTTTTTGCGGTACGCGGGCCTCTCACTGTTGCGGCCTCTCCCATTGCGGAGCACAGGCTCCGGACGCGCAGGCTTAGCGGCCCTGACTCACGGGCCCAGCTGCTCCGCGGCATGTGGGATCTTCCGGGACCGGGGCACGAACCTGCGTCCGCTGCATCGGCAGGCGGACTCTCAACAACTGCGCCACCAGGGAAGCCCTCTTCAATAGTTTTAAGACAGCTTTTTTTAAAAAAACATTTTGGAAATTAATGCCATATTTATTTTTTAATAAATTTATCTATCTATTTATTTATTTTTGGCTGTGTTGGGTCTTTGTGGCTGCGCGTGGGCTTTCTCTAGTTGCGGCAAGTGGGTGCTGCTCTTCGTTGCGGTGCACGGGCTTCTCATTGCGGTGGCTTTTCTTGTTGCCGAGCAAGGGCTCTAGGCACGCAGGCTTCAGTAGTTGTGGTGCGCGGGCTCAGTAATTGTGGCTCACAGGCTCTAGAGTGCAGGCTCAGTAGTTGTGGCACACGGGTTTAGTTGTTCCACGGCATGTGGGATCTTCCCGGACCAGGGATCGAACCCGTGTCCCCTGCATTGGCAGGCGGATTCTCAACCACTGGGCCACCAGGAAGTCCCTAGACAGAGCTTTGAAAAAGTGGTGGGATATAATATGAAGATGGAATAGCTGTAATGTTTGGTGCTGCATCATGCTGATAACACTTCCCTGAAAATATCACCTGGCTTTGTGAGACACTTGATGTAACTGAAAAAAAAAAAAGGCAAAGATTAGGGCATAGACACTGGATCTCACTTAACAAAACAGATATAGTGCTAGTTTGGCTTCCTATGTATGTGGCATTTTCGTTGAACTCCACATGGGATCTTTTTGTACCAAGTTTACATAATCAAGCCCATTGTTAGCCAATTTTAGAGGGAAGTTAGTCCCATCCTATAAATGGATTACTCTGTTCACTGCAGTCTGTGCTGAAGTGCTGTCACGCATTTTCTCTTTTACAATGCGTGATTCATTGAATATTTGTGGCTTGTTTACTACAGAGAATGAAAAGGTTACTTGTGAAGCTGGCTTTAGAAAGATCCAGGTGAGGACCAGTAATGAAAAGACTTAATTACATTTCTCAGTAATCCTCACCCTACCAGGATCAAAATAAGCAGTGAAATAGTACCAAAAATGAAATATCTGCAGATATCACACATACCAAATGAGCGTACAGACTTCCCCAGAAATCCTAGCGGGTGGTGGTAAAATATCTTTGAATGACACACTGATAAGTTACAACATGGTAGAGAAAAGAGGCATTGTTTCATATTGTTAGGGTGCTAAAATTTTCAACAGGAATACAAAAACTAAATATTTGAGTTTCTTCATCATGGACATTCTGAATATGCCTATGTTTTTACTTTAAATTTAAAAACTGTCATTTACTTTCAGAAATAATCACATTCAATGGAATGGAAAAGATAAAGAGTATGTTCTGAATACTTCCAGTGCCATCTATTGGCTGTTAAATTTGTTGTTTCAATGCTAAGAGATACCAAATACTATTAGGTAAGGAGGAAGACATTTCACACATTCAAGATAAAAACACATCCAGTCGAATGTTTGAAGGGTTATAAATATTACAATGTGCCTCTGAAATCTTATGTTTTATTTCAAATCAGATAATATACTTGGTATATAACAAGAAGGAGTAAACAGAAATACAAATATTTTAAATATTAATTCTAGACTCACAAGGATCCAGTAAGATTACATTTAATATCAACCATAGAATATTTTACTTCTGTCATAAATAAAAGACAACTAATGACTCTTCTTTATATAATGACTAATTTTCTAAAAGCCTTGTAGCTTTTACAAACGCAATGTTAGTCTTTCTGTCATAAAGGAAGCTATTTTGTGTCACAAAAATGGCTCAATTAATAGTATTTTCTCTTTGTGCAAGGATCAGAAATGAACAGAAAAGACTGTGAAGTAGGTTTTCAAAGACATCTTTTCTAAAGCTCCCTTTTTACATGCGTATGATAATTGTTGAATTAGATGATTTGAACATTCAAATTAAAGGACGTGCAATTAATTAGTTTCAGGTAAAACTGTTTTCTCATTCAATTTTGCAAGCACAGCTAATTGAATAATGAAGAATTAAGCCTGGGAAAAAGAAAGCCACCCCTTTAAAATTTGGCTCTCTCTTCCTTTTCTCATAATGAGTACTTTCAAACATTCATGATCTATAAATGTTCTCATTGAGAGAGATGGAATGAGAGAGAGAGAGAGAGAGAGAGAGTGTGGCAGAGGGAAGGAATGAGGAGGGAGAGAGAGAGAAAAATATTGGGACAAATTGGTAGTCATGATGTACCCCCAAATAATATAATTTTCTTGTGGTATAGTGAATTGTTAAAATTTCTACTTTTTTGATCTCCAATCCACCTCACTTTTGGTTTACAAATTTGTATCTAATTTTTAGCATTATATTTTTATATAACACTTCATTGTAATGCACATTTTTACAGGTTTCTGTCTTATTAATTAACTATTGACTACTTATTACAAAATTTTATAACGTTTTACAGTGAGGTGAAATACACATTCGAAGTCAGATATAAAAAGGAATTTTAATGTATAGTTTTCCAAAATGTGAGCTACTGTTAATTTTCTCAATTTTTTTGCGTTGTATCTCTATGGTGATTCCAGTTTTACCAAAGAATTAAAGGACTCACAGCCTCTGAAGGGCGATAAAACGTCTGTAAATCCAAGTCTATTCTAAAATAGAGCCCCGTTTCCCAATATCTCTTCTATTCAAGTAGATTGCTTTCACATATGTAAAACAGATAAAACAGAATTTTCCATTGTCAGTGCCACTGATTTCCTCAGGAGGGTTAGCGAGGAAATGAAACATACAAACATGACAGTAAAAAGTGTATAGGTACTTGACTCTTGTCTATAATTTAGAAATGTTGGGAGTGATTCCCATTTTCTGTTTCCCTCCAAGGATATTTCTTATATGACCAGAGGTCTTTTTGATCTTAAAATCTATTCAATGTTCAGATAACACATGAATAAAATTGTGCTACTCTGTGCTTGAAAATAAACAGAACACTTAAAATCAAAGCCCAAAACAAACACACAAGAGAAAAGGGCTTTCCTATCCTAAAATAACGCTTGCCTTTTCTATAATGACCTCATTTGTCATGGCTTACATTGGTCCTCCAAGGTGGTCATTCTCCAGAGAATTGGTTTACTGTCTCGTAAAATCATGACATCCTTGAAGATGAACCACAGGATGTGAGATGATTCAGCATTGTCCAGGAACTTGCCTGCATTTGGTACATTAAAAATTAATACAGCTCAGAATATAATGGGAGCTCTCATCAATGGATTGCTATTTAAGTGCTATTTGTATACACATTCTGACAAAAACTAAGTACATATGCTGAGATCAATTTACATAAGAAAACAAAGATTAAAAGAAAATCTAGTTGAATTAATGTTTTGTACAAATAAGAAAGATACATGCACAAACGTTTGTGCCTTTCAAAGTTCACAGCATAGATCTACTCAGTATTTTACATCAATATCTCTACATTTTCTAACTAAATAGAAATCCAATTGAAGATCCAACTCTGTACCTCTTGCAGGGAAACAAGTAACTGCAGCCACACAAACTTTGTTCCCTCTATCCATCTATAATGATTAAGAATCTGAGCTCTGGAAGCAGACTGTTTGGGTTTAAATCCGTACTGTGACACTTTTTTCCTGTATAAATTTGGGCAAATTACATAAATCCTCTGAGTGTCAGTTTCTTTATGTGTAAAATAAAAATAATACCTCTTAGAACTGTGGAAAGATCACATATGATGGTATCTTTAAAGTGCTTGTTATAGAGCCTGATGCACAGAGTATATTTTAAACAAATTTTAGCCAATGATATGTAAGATTCAAACTTATTTGGTTAAAAAAAAGAAACCGTGATGTATTTTAAGGAGAAAAGAAAAGTGGAACACAATAAAACAATTGGATCCCAACCTACCTAAAGCTTTCAATTCAGCTTTGTGATGCTCAATCGAGAAAGACACAAACTCATTCGTATTTTGGCTCCTTGCCATAGCATGATGAATAGATCAGTGATGAACATAGCTGGCATTGGACCCATAACCAGCACCCCATATAGTCAGGATAAAGGTATTTACTGAATGCACAGGTGCCCTGTGTCATAGGAACCTACGAAATCAATGCTTTTCCTCTTGGGGCAGCCCTGGTGGCTTCACTGTGACCCCTTTACCCACAACAGAAGAGGCCCCCCCCCCTTACAATACTGAGGGCATCTCTCTGGAGGACGCTCTTCTGGCAACATTCATACTTCAAGGTCTACCCCTCCAGTGACCATAAGATTCACTGACGGTCAAGAAGAATTTTTATTTTTAAAAATCTTTGAATATCAAAAAGGAAGAGACACGAACTGAGAGAGATTGAGAGAAGAGAACAGGTGGATGGGAATTCAGAGAGAAAGTATGAAATTCAGAGTCAGAAAGTAAGAGAGTGAGAGAGAAAAATAAAATGGTCATAGCTACAGGAGGGCCAGAGCACAAGAGGAGAAGAAAGAAGAGACAGAAGAGAAGGGAAGACAGGTAAAGTGAAGGAGCTGAGAAGAAGCTTATTCTAAAAACCATACGAAGTCACACAGAGACAGCACTTTCTTTTTTTGCCTGGCAACTCTCTTCTGACTACTGCTTAACCTTTTGTGTCTGGAAGACTTTTAAGTATTTTTTTTTTTTTTTTTTTTTTGCGGTACACGGGCCTCTCACTGTTGTGGCCTCTCCCGTTGCGGAGCACAGGCTCCAGATGCGCAGGCCCAGCGGCCATGGCTCACGGGCCCAGCCACTCCGCGGCATGTGGGATCTTCCCGGACCGGGGCACGAACCCGTGTCCCCTGCATCGGCAGGCGGACTCTCAACCACTACGCCACCAGGGAAGCCCTAAGTACTTTTAACTTATGTATTCCTTACCAGTATGAGGTAGGTAGATACTATTATGATTACCATTTTATACATGGGAAAACAGGCACGGAAAAAATAAGCAGCTAGAAGAAACACACACTGGTGTTTCTCTTTCCCTTACAGGTAATAAGTAATCACCTTTGATCACCCTCAAGGGATTTTTATCCTATCGGAGGACCCCAAGCTCTCTCATTTAAGCCCATCCTGACCGATAACTAAATAGTCAAGACACCACAGAAAACCAAATTCCTCTGTTCCACTATTTTGTAGTGTGATCAATTACTTGGTTTCAATTAATCAATTTATAGGTTTCATTCATAAAAATGCAACCATTGGATATTTTAAATGTTTTTGAGAGTAGTATTGAAATTAACTTCATTCTTTTTATTTCAATAAAGAGACATGAAATATAACATGTATCGGATTAAAAGATTTTTTTAACTTTTATTTTATATTGGACTATAGTTCATTAACAATGTTGTATTAGATTCAGGCATACAGCGAAGTGATTCAGTTATACATATACATGTATATATTCTTTTTCAAATTCTTTTCCTATTTAGGTTTTTACAGAGTATTTAGCAGATTTCCCTGTGCTATACAGTAGGTCCTTGTTGGTTATTTATTTTAAATATAGCAGTGTGTACATGTCAAAACCAAACTCCCAATCTATCCCTCCCCCTAACCCTTACCCCACTAACCATAAGTTTGTTCTCTAAGTCTATGAGTCTGTTTTGTAAATAAGTTCATTTGTATCATTTTTTTTAGATTCTGCATATATGCAATATCATATGGTATTTATCTTTCTCTGACTTACTTCACTTAGTATGATAATCTCCAGGTGCCTCCATGTTGCTCCAAATGGCATTATTTCATTCTTTTAAATGGCTGAGGAATATTCCACTGTATGTATGTACTACACCTTCTTTATTCATTCATCTGTCGATGGGCATTTAGGTTGCTTCCATGTCTTGGCTATTGTAAATAGTGCTGCATTGAGCATTAGGGTGCATGTATATTTTCAAATTATGTTTTTCTTCAGATATATGCCCAGGAGTGGGATTGCTAGATCATATGGTAGCTCCATTTTTAGTTTCTTAAGGAACCTCTCCATACTGTTCTCCACAGTGGCTGTATCAATTTACATTCCCACCAACAGTGTAAGAGGGTTCCCTTTTCTCCACACCCTCTCCAGCATTTGTTGTTTGTAGATTTTCTGATGATGCCCATTCTAACCGGTGTGAGGTGATACCTCATTGTAGTTTTGATTTGCATTTCTCTAATAATTAGTGATGTTGAGCAGCTTTTCATGTGCCTCTTGGCCATCTGTATATCTTCTTTGGAGAAATGTCTATTTAGGTCTTCTGCCCATTTTTCAGTTGGGTGGTTTGTTTTTGATATTGAGCCACGTGAGCTGTTTGTAAATTTTGGAGATTAATCCCCGTTGGTCACATCGTTTGCAAAGATTTTCTCCCATACTGTGTGTTGTCTTTTCATTTTGTTTATGGTTTCCTTTGCTGTGCAAAAGCATTTGAGTTTAATTAGGTCCCATTTGTTTATTTTTGTTTTTATTTTCATTACTCTAGGAGACAGATTAAAAAAAGATATTGCTGCGATTTATGTCAAAAAGTATTCTGCCTATATTTTGCTCTAAGAGTTTTGTAATATCTGGTCTTACATTTAGCACTTTAATCCATTTTGAGTTTATTTTTCTGTATAGTGTTAAAGAATGTTTTAATTTCATTTTTTTACATGTAGCAGTCCAGTTTTCCCAGCATCATTTATTGAAGAGACTGTCTTTTCTCATCTATTGTATAGTCTTGTGTCCTTTGTCATAGATTAATTGTTCAGAAGTGTGTGGATTTATTTCTGGGCTTTCTATCCTGTTCCATTGATCTATATTTCTGTTTTTCTGTGAGTACCATACTGTTTGGATGACTGTAGCTTTCTAGTGTAGGCTGAAGTCAGGGAGCCTGATTCCTCCAGCTCTGTTTTTCTTTCTCAAGACTGCTTTGGCTATTCAGGGTCCTCTGTGTCTCATACAAATTTTAAGATTTTTTGTTCCAGTTCTGTGAAAAACGGCATTGGTAAATTGATAGAGATTTCATTGAATCTGTAGATTGCCTTGGATAGTATAGTCATTTTGACAATATGGATCCTTCCAATCCAAGAACATGGTATATCTTTCCATCTGTTTGTGTCATCCTCAATTTCTTTCATCAGCATCTTGTAGTTTTCAGAGTACAGTTCTTTTGCCCACTACATAGGTTTATTCCTAGGTATTTTATTCTTTCTGATGTGATGGTAAATGGGATTGTTTCTTTAATTTCTCTTTCTGATTTTTCATTGTGAGTGTATAGAAATGAAGCAAATTTCTGTGTATTTATTTTGTATCCTGCAACTTTACTGAACTGACTGATGAGCTCTAGTAGTTTTCTGGTAGCATCTTCTGGATTTCTATGCATTGTATTGTGTCATTTGCAAACAGTGACAGTTTAACTTCTTTTCTAGTTTGGATTCATTTTATTTCTTTTTCTTCTCTGATTGCTGTGGCTAGGACTTCCAAAACTATGTTGAATAAATGTGGCGAGAGTGGATATCCTTTTCTTGTTCCTGATCTTAGGAAATGCTTTCAGCTTTTCACTGTTGAGTATGATGTTAGCTGTAGGTTTGTCGTATATGACCTTTATTGTGTTGAGGTATGTTCCCTCCATGCCCACTTTCTGGAGAGTTTTTATCATAAATGGGTGTTGAATTTTGTCAAAAGCTTTTTCTGCATCTATTGAGATGATTATATGGTTTTTATTCTTCAGTTATTAATGTGGTGTATCACAGGGGTCCCCAACTCCCAGGCCATGGACCAGTACCAGCCTGCGGCCTGTTAAGAACTGAGCTGCACAGCAGAAGGTGAGCAGCAAGAGAGCAAAGTTTAATCTGCTGCTCCCCATCACTCACATTAACACCTGAACCATCCCCCCCACCTGCCACTGGTCTGTAGAAAAATTGTCTTCCACGAAATCAGTCCCTGGTGCCAAAAATGTTGGGGACCACTGGTGTATCACATTGATTGATTTGTGGATATTGAAAAATCCTTGCATTCCTGGGATAAATCCCAGTTGATCATGGTGTATGATCTTTTCAGTGTATTGTTGGATTCAGATTGCTAGTATTTTGTTGAGAATTTTTGCATCTATGTTCATCAGTGATGTTGGTCTGTTTCTTTCTTTTTATGTGGTATCTTTGTCTGGTTTTGGTATCAGGGTGATGGTGGCCTCATAGAATGAGTTTGGGAGTGTTCCTTTCTCTGCAAGGTTTTGGAATAGTTTCAGAAAGATAGGTGTTAACTCTTCTCTAAATGTTTGATAGGATGCACCTCTGAAGCCATCTGGTCCTGGAGTTTTGTTTGTTGGGAGTTTTTTAAATCAGAGTTTCAATTTTAGTACTTGTGATTGGTCTGTTCATATTTTCTATTTCTTCCTAGTTCAGTCTTGGGAGATTGTACCTTTCTAAAAATTTGTCCATTTCTCCTAGGTTGTCCATTTTATTGGCATAGAGTTGCTTGTAGTAGTCTCTTATGATCCTTTGTATTTCTGTGGTGTCAGTAGTAACTTCTCCTTTTTTATTTCTAATTTTATTGATTTGAGTCCTCTCCCTCTTTTTCTTGATGAGTCTGGCAAATGGTTTATTAATATTATCTTTGCAAAGAACCAGCTTTTAGTTTCATTGAACTTTGCTGTTGTTTTCTTCATCTCTATTTCATTCATTTCTGCTCTGATCCTTGTGATTTCTTTCTTTTTACTAACTTTAGATTTTGTTTGTTCTTCTTTCTCTAGTTGCTTTAGGTATAAGGTTAGGTTTTTTATTTGAGATTTTTCTTGTTTCCTGAGGTAAGATTGTACTACTGTAAACTTCCCACTTAGAATTGCTTTTTCCGTGTCCCATAGGTTTTGGATCATTGTGTTTTCATTGTCATTTGTCTCTAGGTATTTTTTAAAATTTCCTCTTTGATTTCTTCAGTGATCCATTGATTATTTAGTAACATATTGTTTAGCCTCCATGTGTTTGTGTTTTTTACAGTTTTTTCCTGTAATTGATTTCTAATGTTATAGTGTTGTAGTCAGAAAAGATGCTTGATATGACTTCAATTTTCTTAAATTTACCAGGGCTTCATTTGTGACCCAAGATGTGATCTATCCTGGAGAATGTTCCATGTGCACATGAGAAGAATGTGTATTCTGCTGCTTTTGGATACAATGCTCTATAAATATCAATTAATTCCTTGTCTAATGTGTCATTTAAACCTGTGTTTCATTATTAATTTTCTGTCTGGATGATGTGTCCATTGATGAAATTGGGGCATTAAACTCCCCCACTATTATTGTTACTGTCAATTTCTCCTTTTATGGCTTTTAGTGTTTGCCTTATATAGTGAGGTGCTCTTATGTTGGGTGCATATATATTTACAATTATTATATCTTCTACTTGGATTGATTCCCCTGATCATTATGTAGTGTCCTTCTTTGTCTCTTGTAACAGTATTTATTTTAATGTTTATTTTGTCTGATATGAGTATTGCTACTCCAGCTTTCTTTTGATTTCCATTTGCATAGAATACATTTTTCCATCCCCTCACTTTCAGTCTGTATGTGTCCCTAGATCTGAAGTGGGTGTAAACAGCATATATATAGGTCTTATTTTTGTATCCATTCATCCAGTCTGTGTCTTTTGTTTGGAGCATTTAATCTGTTTATGTTTAAGGTAATTACTGACATGTGTGCTCTTATTGCCATTTTGTTAATTGCTTTGGATCTGTTTTTGTAGGTGTTTTTTCTTCCCTTCCTCTTTTGTTCTCTTCTCTTGTGATTTGATGACTAACTTTAGCGCTGTGTTTGGATTCCTTTTTCTTTCTTGTGTGTATCTATTGTAGATTTTCGGTTTGTGGTTACCAAGAGGTTTGATATAGCAGTCTGTATATACACAAGATTGTTTTAAGTTGCTGGTCTTTTCATTTCAAATGCATTTCCAATATCTTGCATTTGTGCTCTACTGTTCTCACAATTGCTGGGGTTTTTTTTTTGTTTGTTTTTTAACATCTTTATTGGAGTATAATTGTTTTACAATGGTGTGTTAGTTTCTGCTTTATAACAAAGTGAATCAGCTATACATATACATGTATCCCCATATCTCCTCCCTCTTGCGTTTCCCTCCCACCCTCCCTATCCCACCCCTCTAGGTGGTCACAAAGCATGGAGCTGATCTCCCTGTGGTATGTGGCTGCTTCCCACTAGCTTTCTGTTTTACATTTGGTAGTGCATATATGTTCATGCCACTCTCTCACTTTGTCCCAGCTTACCCTTCCCCCTCCCTGTGTCCTTAAGTCCATTTTCTATGTCTGCACAATTGCTGGTTTTGATATCATATTTGTGTGCAGATGATTTCCTACCTGCACTGTAATTTTGCCTTTACTGGTGAGCTTTTCCATTCATAATTTTCTTATTTCTAGTTGTGGCCTTTTCTTTTCTGCATAGAGAAGTTCCTTTAGCATTTGTTGCAAAGCTGGTCTGGTGGTCTGAATTCTCTTAGCTTTTGCTAGTCTGTAAAGCTTTTGATTTCTCCATCGTATCTGAATGAGATCCTTGCTGAGTAGAGTATTCTTGGTTGTAGGTTTTTTCCCTTTCATCACTTTAGATATATCGTGCCACTCCCTTCTGGCCTGCAGAGTTTCTGTTGAGAAATCAGCTGATAACCTATGGGAATTCCCTTGTATGTTATTTGTTGCTTTTCCCTTGTTGCCTTTAATATTTTTTCTTTGTCTTTCATTTTTGTCAGTTTGATTACTGTGTCTTGCCATGTTCCTCCTTGGGTTTATTCTGCCTGGGAATCTCTGTGCTTCCTGGACTTCAGTGACTCTCTCCTTTCCCATTTTAGGGAAGTTTTCATATATTCTCTTCAAATATTTTCTCATGTCCTTTGTCTCTTCTCCTTTTGGGACCCCTATAATGCTAATGTTGGTGAGATTAATGTTATCTCAGAGATCTATCAGACTGTCCTCATTTCTTTTCATTCTTTATTCTTTATTCTGTTCTTCAGCTGTGAATTCCACTATTCTGTCTTCCAGGTCACTTATCCATTCTTCTCCCTCAGTTATTCTGCCATTGATTCCTTCTAGTGTATTTTTCATTTCAGTTACTGTATTGTTCATGTCTGTTTGTTTGTTCTTTAGTTCTTCTAGGTCTTTGTTAAACATTTCTCATATCTTCTCAATCTGTGCCTCCATTCTTTTTCTGAGATCTTGGATCATCTTTACTATCATTACTCTGAATTCTTTTTCAAGTAGATTGCCTATCTCCACTTCACTTAGTTGTTCTTCTGGGCTTTTATCTTGTTCCTTCATCTGGGACATATTCCTCTGGCCATCTCATTTTTTCTAACTTTCTGTAAATATGGTTTCCATTCTGTAGGCTGCAGGGTCATTGTTCTTCTTGCTTCTGCTGTCTGCCCCCTGGTGGATGAGGCTGTAAGAGGCTTGTGCAGGCTTCCTGGTGGGAGGGACTGGTTCCTGCCCACTGGTGGGTGGAGCTGGGTCTTGTCCCTCTGGTTGACAGGGCCACATCAGGGGGTGTGTTTATCAGGGAGCTGTGTGCCCAGGAAGACTTTAAGCTGCCTGTCTGCTGATGGGTGGGGCTGTGTTCCTGCCCTGTTGGTTGTTTGGCCTGTGGTTTCCCAGCACTGGAGTCTACAGGCTGTTGGGTGGGGCCAGTCTTAGTGAGAAAATGCAGCCTCCAAAAGGGCTCACACCAATGAGTACTCACCAGAACTGCTGCTGCCAGTATCTTTGTCGCTGAGCCACAGCCACACCCCACCTCCAGTACTAGCAGGTAGGTCTTGCCCAGTCTCTTATGAGGTCACTGCTTATTTCCCTGGGTCCTGGTGCACACAAGACCCTGTGTGTGCCCTCTAAGAGTGGAGGTTCTGTTTCCCCCAGTCCTGGGGATTTCCTCAATTAAACCCTACTGGCCTTCAAAGCCAGATTCTCTGGTGTCTCCTCCACCCATTGCCAGACCCCCAGGGTGGGGAGCCTGACATGGGGCTCAGAACTTTCACTCCTGAGTGAGAACTTTCATAGTATAATTATTTCCAGTTTGTGGGTCGCCCACCTGGCATCTATGGGATTTGATTTTAACACAGTTGAGCCCCTCTTACCATCTCACTGTGGCTTCTTCTTTGTCTTTGGTTGTAGGGTATCTTTTTTGGTAGGTTCCAGTGTTTTTTGTTGATGGTTATTCAGCAGTTAGTTGTGATTCTGGTGTTTCCATAAGAGAAGGTGAGCTCATGTCCTTCTACTCTGCCATCTTCTTAAAACATTTTTAAAATATTGTTTTTCTAAGGAATATTTAAAAATTTAATCCTTTTCTTATTTTAGGCCAAACTCATTTTCTCCTCATCCTTCCAGTAGTCATTATGTGTGGCTAAATTAAGCATTGTATCTACCATTAGTAATTAATATTCAACTGAAAAACAATGTCAAAAAAAAAAGTTTCAAACTTGAAAACTAAAGTATTTTGGAATATAAATTTTGAGAAGAATATTTCCAACACTTTTCCATTATGTAACATTTCAATAGTATTTAGAATGTGAAATGAGTTTCACAATTTTTAAAAATTTCCACAATACTGTTGTGAAGAAAATAGGTAGCATGCATTGTGTGATTACAATCAGCTACCAGCTGAATATTTTAAAGTGGTAATTATTAAAAGATAAAGAAATTAAAGTTGATTTGCTAAGCTCTCAGCTAAGAGAGTATACTGTCAACTTGAGACTATATTATTGTGATTGGTATGTAGATGGTTAGGATAAACAATCTTGTCTATGAAAATAGAATAAACTGGAACCTTAAGCATTAGCACAGCAAAATTTTCTTTGAGGGTAGCTTTAGGTCTATAATGTTGAAGCAAACTTATGAAGTATTTTTGAGGGTATACATTATATCTATTTGAACTGGTAATATTATGCCTAATTAATAATAGGAAAGGGAAAGACAAGTAGAGGAAGAAGAGCAAGAAGGAGGAAGAAAAGGAGAAGAATTACTTTTAGGTTACAGAGCATTTTTAAGATGTTACTACATAAAAATCCTATGAAATGGATATTGTTATTTTTGTTTCATAGATAAGGAAACTGAGGCCCAATTTTTAAGTGAGTTACCTAACATCATATAAGTGTAATTGGAACCACATGAAATTGGTATTGTAGGATAAATATCATTAGTTTCAATATCTCTTAAGATACTCAAGTGTCTGTGCATGTGTGTGTGTATTCGCTAAATCACTTCAGCATCAATGAATAATCATTTTGCCATATGCTCCCAAAGTGAAATAAAAATAATGTCTACTTCCAACAGCTCATGCTTTATAACCATTTTATAACATTTAGAAAGTTTAACTAGAAACCTTTTCTCTTGGGCTGTATTTGAATGATTTATGATAGTGTCCTTAGCAAAAAGATGCATCATTATTGTGATTAATCTCATTTGGTGACAGTACCATTGCAAAACTAAATCATCACACTAGAAAGAAACAAAATCAGTAACTCCATTTAGCATATTTGGTGATGATGCTTGTTCAAGTATTTCAAAATTCACGTTAAATTACCTCCATATGGCATTAAACACTGTTCATTGCCTGCTGAAGACCTCAGTCTAAAAAAATCAGTGATTTTTCCATTCCTATTGCATGCATGTGTTTAGACCTGTCAGCTACTTGATATAAAACTGGTATTTGAAAGGAAACCACTACTATTAGTGCTGTTTTTGGAATCATTCTTTGCCTATGATTTTCAGGTGTGCAATTCTTTTCCTATTTGGAAAACATATTTTTCAGTAAACGTGGTCTCATAATATTCTCCATAACTCCTGACCCTAGATGAGATAGTGTTGCCAAGTTTTGAGTTTCTTATTTCCATTCTTAATCTATTCTATACCAATAAACTTGGTTTTATAGCACCACTTCATTTACCCTGATTTAAAACTCAAGTTTGAGTTCCACGAAACATTTAATTCTTCTATTTCAAGAAGACCAAAAACTATATTGTTTCAAATAAACAGACAATTTTAGTGTTCTCATCTTTATCTGTCCTGCCCCATGGATATTATTCCTTCCTCTCCACAGCACAATCCGCATATCTTTGTTATCTACTTGTGAAGTACAGCTCTTTGTATACTCACCATCCTCACTGGAAGTAAGTCATTGGAAGTAAGCTCACTGACACTGGGGCCTTGTCTCATGTATCCTCAACATCTCACCACCGGGCTAGACATTTCTACTGAGTAAATAACTGTCAAATGAATAGTAACATTTATAATGGTTCATGGCTAAAGTGTGTATGCTTACTTTGCTATGCTCTTTACTTCTATTACCTTAGTTAATCCTTGCAGCAAGTCATGAAATAGATGCTATCATTATCCTCACTTTAGATATGAGGAAACTGAAACAACTGAGAAAGATGAAGTCACACAATGTTTTACACAATCATTATAGTGGTGAAGCCGGAATTTAATCCCAAGCAGCCTGACTCCAGAGTCAATGCCTTCAAGCACTGTCCCACAGCCCTGTTTTGCTTAAGTATTTGGCATCAAAGAACTGATGATTCTTAATTACCAAGACTGTTTTATGACTTTTATCGATTACATTTGATATAGAATTACATTGCCATTTAATATGTTTTAGTCATCATGGGTGATGGTTAATTTTATGTGTCACTTTGACTGCGCCAAAGTATGCCCAGATAGCTGGTAAAACATTATTTCTGGGTGTGTCTGTAAGAGTGTTTCTGGAAGAGATTAGAATTTGAATCAGTAGACTGAATAAAGAAGATCCACCCTCACTAATGTGGGCAGGCATCATCCAAACTGTTGAGGGCCTGCATAGATAAACAAGCAAAGGAATTTTCTCTCTCTTCTTGACTTGGGACAGCCATCTTCTCCCGCTGTCCGACTTTGGAGCTCCTGGTTCTCAAACCTTCATACTCAGTAACTTATACCAGCAGCCCCATTGTTCTCAGGACTTCACAGCCTCGGACTGGGAACCACATCTTCAGCTCCCCCAGTTCTTGGGCCTTTGGACTAGGACTGAATTATACCACAGGCTTTCCTGCTTCTCCAGCTTGCAGATTGCATTTTGTGGGACTTCTTGGCCTCCATAAACTGCATAAGCTGATTCCCATAATAAATCTCCTCTTATACATATCTATATATCCTATTGGTTCTGTTTCTCTGGAGAATTCTGACTAATATATCATGGCTTGTGTGTTTGTTTGCATTTCAGTAAATAAGAACCCTTCATTATCCATGCTTTAGAGATGAGTGGACTGATTAAGATATTCCAAAACTAAAAAAAAAAAAAAAGATATTCCTAAACTATAGATAATCCAAAATGCTTTTTATATTTGGCATACTGGTGTTTTTTTTTTTTTTTTTTTGCATCAGAATTGACGTTCTAAAAACGTTTTTTAGACTTTAAGTTTTATGTACATACAGACTGGACCTTTCTCACCAATGAATCCTCAGCAGCTAGCACAGTAGCTAGACCATAACTGTTCAGAAAATTTTGAGTTTCATGATTAACTATTACTCTTGACATTATATTGTTTTTCTCTAAAAAAAGGCAAAGTGAGTAGTGCAGAAGATACATTGGGATCATAAAAGATTTGTAACAAAAAAGAATCAAGTTGGACTAGTGTTTGATCACCAAAAAAGATAAATCAATGGTTATTTTTTCTACCCTTTCTTACCCCAACCAAATTTGAGATGGTCATGTAGTTTCAATGCATGAAAAATATCTATGCTGGATCATAAACAGAGGCTATAAAATTAGAAGTAGAAAATATAATAATTCTCTGCCTTGTAGAGGTTAAATGTGGTCTTAGGAGAAGGTGAAAGATTATCATCCAAATCCTATTTAGCCCTAAGTTTTGAGAACTGTCTTACTAATTAACTCAGCTCTTCGAAATATGTGTCAATAAATGCTTATCGATGATCAACATGTACTAACCCCCAACTAGAATGAGAAGAGAAGTATTTTGGAAACGGCACTGTACTTTCTTTTCTCCTGAGGCCCTTTCCCATATTGACAGCTAGCTATAAAGCATCCACTGATCCAAAAGGTAGTTGTCACATCAGAACCAGGGGAAAAACAGGCATTAAATTCATGCTGAGATATAAAATGCAGTGTTTTGGAAGACTGCCTAGTCTAGTTTTTACCAACTCCCGAATAGTTTTAAAAATAACAGGAAACTCTCTAGGTTGCAAGAAAAAGGGTAAAAATAAGAGAACTATGGAGTTAGACATTGCCAGTGGTCTCTGAGTTGACTTAGGTTTAGCTCCCTAATTCAAAGTAGTGATGGCGGAAACCTCAAAGGAATTAGAGATCGAAGAGTGGAGACCACAGGCATATTTCTGAACCGTACCAGTTTAGCATCTCAGGGCATGTAAGAGTTAAGCAGATGGAAAGAGGGAAGTACATCTTATTATCAGGAAAACAGTATACATAAAAGCAGGGAGATCTTTATATTCACCTTTTCTCTATCACCATGAGGTACCTGTATCCTCATGAATTACTTCATGATAATCAATCAAGACTTGCCTCCTCAGACCATATATAACAGACAAAAGCAGCAACTTTTGCCACAATATCAGAGTATAGTTTGCTTATTCTTCTGCCCTTTTTAGAGTCTTCCTAAAACAGCATATCAATTATCAAATTAGTTGAAACATGATTTGATCAGGTTAATAGATGGAACATTGATTCAAAACACAGTCTCATTAATTTCACTGCCATGGAGTTAAACCAGCCTGATCCTACTTTCATCTCTGAAGGACAGTATTTGACCAGTTTAACAGGAAAATGTTGTATAGTTGGAAAATATTTTCCAACTTGCAAAAAATGCACTAATCTTTATCCTTGTGATAAAGATGCTAATAAAGATTGAGGAAGAAATCCCAGTTGAGATATATAAAAATGAACTTCCAAGGAACTTTCAGGAAGACTAAAAATAAAGTTAATTTTGGAATAAATAAAAAAATTAGCATGAAATATTTTCTGAGTAAATAAAATCATACAGATTTATAAAAGAAGACATGTTACAGGGTAAATTTATACAATGTGAAAATGTCATTTTTTTTAATTCAAACAGAAAGTCACAAAAATTATAATCATCCTCATCAGTTCACTCAGTCCCACGTAAATAATTTTTTTTATCATCTTGATTTTTGTTAGCACTTTTATGAGTTCATCAGTTTTCCATTAGAATTCTGAAAATGCTTATTCATTCAGTTCAGCAGTATAGTCAGTTACCAGAAACCTGTACTTGTCAGAGTCTTTTCCATGAATTCCTTGAAGATGAAGCCCTTTTATAGGAACATATTTGCAAAAGCATCAGAGTACACCCAGAATTGTCTGTAAATGACAAAAGACTTAAAAATGACCATGATTAAAGATTTGATGAAAGTTCATAATAATGCAATTGACAAGGAAATTTAGTTATTTCTGAGATATACATTTTAAAGTAACAACTAGAATTATGACTTATAACATTATACTAGAACATATAAGAGTTTTAGAAATTTCATGTAATGTCTGAAACATTTATATTAACATATTTCTATACAAATAACCCAAAGAAAGTTTACTATTAGTTGTTTTGTTTATTTGTTTTTTTATACTGCAGGTTCTTATTAGTCATCAATTTTATACACATAATTGTAAACATGTCAATCACCATCGCCCAATTCAGCACACCACCATCCCCACCCCACCGCGGTTTTCCCCCCTTGGTGTCCACACATCTGTTCTCTACATCTGTGTCTCAACTTCTGCCCTGCAAATTGGCTTCCGTACCACTTTTCTAGGTTCCACATACATGCATTAATATACGATATTTGTTTTTCTCTTTCTGACTTACTTAACTCTGTATGACAGTCTCTAGATCTGTCCACATCTCAACAAATGATTCAGTTTCGTTCCTTTTTATGGCTGAATAATATTCCATTGTATATATGTTATCCATTCGTCTGTCGATGGACATTAAGGTTGCTTCCATGACCTGACTATTGTAAATAGTGCTGCAATGAACATTCGGGTGCATGTGTCTTTTTGAATTATGGTTTTCTCTGGGTATATGCCCATTAGTGGGATTGCTGGATCATATGGTAATTCTATTTTTAGTTTTTTAAGGAACCTCCATACTGTTTCCATAGTGGCTGTATCAATTTACATTCCCACCAACAGTGCAGGAGCGTTCCCTTTTCTCCACACCCTCTCCAGCATTTGTTTGTAAATTTTCAGATGATGCCCATTCTAACTGGTGTGAGGTGTTACCTCATTGTAGTTTTGATTTGAATTTCTCTAATAATTAGTGATGCTGAGCAGCTTTTCATGTGCTTCTTAGCCATCTATATGTCTTCTTTGGAGAAATGTCTATTTAGGTCTTCTGCCCATTTTTGGATTGGGTTGTTTGTTTCTTTAATATTGAGCTAAATGAGCTGTTTTTATATTTTGGAGATTAATCCGTTGTCCATTGATTCGTTTGCAAATATTTTCTCCCATTCTGAAGGTTGTCTTTTGGTCTTGTTTATGGTTTCCCTTGTTGTGCAAAAGCTCTTAAGTTTCATTAGGTCCCATTTGTTTCTTTATGTTTTTATTTCCATTACTCTAGGAGGTGGGTCAAAAAAGATCTTGCTGTGATTTATGTCAAAGAGTGTTCTTGCTATGTTTTCCTCTAAGAGGTTTATAGTGTCTGGTCTTATATTTAGGTCTCAAATCCATTTTGAGTTTATTTTTGTGTATGGTGTTAGGGAGTGTACTAATTTCATTCTTTTACATGTAGCTATCCAGTTATCCCAGCACCACTTATTGAAGAGACAGTCTTTTCTGCATTGTATATCTTTGCCTCCTTTGTCATAGATTAGTTGACCATAGGTGTGTGGGTTTATCTCTGGGCTTTCTATCTTGTTCCATTGATCTATGTTTCTGTTTTTGTGCCAGTACCATATTGTCTTGATTCCTGTAGCTTTGCAGCAGAGTCTGAAGTCAGGGAGTCTGATTCCTCCAGCTCTGTTTTCTTCCATCAAGACTGCTTTGGCTATTCGGGGTCTTTTGTGTTTCCATACAAATTTTAAGATGATTTGTTCTAGTTCCGTAAAACATGCCATTGGTAATTTGATAGGGATAGCATTGAATCTGTAGATTGCTTTGGGTACTATAGTCATTTTCACAATATTGTCTTCCAATCCAAGAACACGGTATATTTCTCCATCTGTTGGTATCATCTTTAATTTCTTTCATCAGTGTCTTATAGTTTTCTGCATACAGGTCTTTTGTCTCCCTAGGTAGGTTTATTCCTAGGTATTTTATTCTTTCTGTTGCAATGGTAAATGGGAGTGTTTCCATAATTCCTCTTTCAGATTTTTCATCATTAGTGTATAGAAATGCAAGAGATTTCTGTGCATTAATTTTGTATCTTGCAACTTTACCAAATTCATTGATTAGCTCTAGTAGTTTTCTGGTGGCATTTTTAGGATTCTCTATGTATAGTATCATGTCATATGCAAACCGTGACAGTTTTACTTATTCTTTTGCAATTTGTATTCATTTTATTTCTTTTTCTTCTCTGATTGCTGTGGCTAGGACTTCGAAAACTATGTTGAATAATAGTGGTGAGAGTGGACATCCTTGCTTTGTTCCTGATCTTAGGGGGAATGCTTTCTGTTTTTCACCATAGAGAATGATGTTTGCTGTGGGTTGGTCATATATGGCCTTTATTACATTGAGGTAGGTTCCCTGTATGCCCACTTTCTGGAGAGTTTTTGTCATAAATGGGTGTTGAATTTTGTCAAAAGCTTTTTCTGCATCTATTGAGATGATCATATGGTTTTTATTCTTCAATTTGTTAATATGGTGTATCACATTGATTGATTTGAATATACTGAAGGATCCTTGCATCCCTGGGATCCCACTTGGTCATGGTGTATGATCCTTTTAATGTGTTGTTGGATTCTGTTTGCTAGTATTTTGTTGAGGAATTTTGCATCTATATTCATCAGTGATATTGGTCTGTAATTTTCTTTTTTTGTAGTATCTTTGTCTGGTTTTGGTATCAGGGTGATGGTGGCCTTGTAGAATGAATTTGGGAGTGTTCCTTCCTCTGCAATTTTTTGGAAGAGTTTGAGAAGGATGCGTGTTAGCTCTTCTCTAGATGTTTCTTAGAATTCACCTGTAAAGCCATCTGGTCCTGGACTTTTGTTTGTTTGAAAATTTTTAATCACAGTTTCAATTTCATTACTTGTGATTGGTCTGTTCATATTTTCTGTTTCTTCCTGGTTCAGTCTTGGAAGGTTATACCTTTCTAAGAATTTGTCCATTTCCTCCAGGTTGTCCATTTTATTGGCATAGAGTTGCTTTTAGTAGTCTCTTAGGATGCTTTGTATTTCTGCAGTGTCTGTTGTAACTTCTCCTTTTTCATTTTTAATTTTATTGATTTGAGTCCTCTCCCTCTTTTTCTTGATGAGTCTGGCTAATGGTTTATCAATTTTGTTTATCTTCTCAAAGAACCAGCTTTTAGTTTTATTGATCTTTGCTATTGTTTTCTTTGTTTCTATTTCATTTATTTCTGCTCTGATCTTTATGATTTCTTTCCTTCTGCTAACTTTGGGTTTTGTTTGTTTTTCTTTCTCTAGTTCCTTTAGGTGTAAGGTTAGATTGTTTACTTGAGATTTTTCTTGTTTCTTGAGGTAGGGTTGTATAGCTATAAATTTCCCTCTTAGAACTGCTTTTGCTTCATCCCATATGTTTTGGATCGTCGTGTTTTCATTGTCATTTGTCTCTAGGTATTTTTTTTATTTCCTCATTGATTTCTTCAGTGATCTCTTGGTTATTTAGTAACATATTGTTTAGCTTCCATGTGTTTGTTTTTTTCACAATTTTACCCCTGTAATTCATTTCTAATCTCATAGTGTTGTGGTCAGAAAAGATGCTTGATATGATTTCAATATTCTTAAATTTAGTGAGGCTTGATTTGTGACCCAAGATGTGAACTATCCTGGAGAATGTTCCATGCACACTTGAGAAGAAAGTGTAATCTGCTGGTTTTGGATGGAATGTCCTATAAATATCAATTAAATCTATCTGGTCTTTTGTGTCATTTAAAGCTTCTGTTTCTTTATTTTCATTTTGGATGACCTGTCCATTGGTGTAAGTGAGGTGTTAAAGTCCCCCACTATTATTGTGTTACTGTCAGTTTCCTGTTTTATAGCTGTTAGCAGTTGCCTTATGTATTGAGGTGCTCCTATGTTGGGTGCATATATATTTATAATTTTTATATCTTCTTGGATTGATCCCTTGATCATTATGTAGTGTCCTTCCTTGTCTCTTGTAACATTCTTTATTTTAAAGTCTATTTTATCTGATATGAGTATAGCTACTCCAGCTTTCTTTTGATTTCCATTTTCATGGAATAACTTTTTCCATCCCCTCTTTTTCAGTCTGTATATGTCCCTAGGTCTGAAGTGGGTCTCTTGTAGACAGCATATATATGGGTCTTGCTTTTCTATCCATTCAGCGAGCCTGTGTCTTTTGGTTGGAGCATTTAATCCATTCATGTTTAAGGTAATTATCGATATGTATGTTTGCATTACCATTTTCTTAATTGTTATGGGTTTGTTTTTGTAGGTCCTTTTCTTCTCTTGTGTTTCCCACTTAGAGAAGTTCCTTTACCATTTATTGTAGAGCTGGTTTGGTGGTGCTGAATTCTCTTAGCTTTTGCTTGTCTGTAAAGCTTTTGATTTCTCCATCAAATCTGAATGAGATCCTTGCCAGGTAGAGTAATCTTGGTTGTAGGTTCTTCCCTTTTATCACGTTAAGTATATCATGCCACTCCCTTCTGGCTTGTAGAGTTTCTGCTGAGAAATCAGCTGTTAACCTTATGGGAGTTCCCTTGTATGTTATTTGTCATTTTTCCCTTGCTGCTTTCAATAATTTTTCTTTGTGTTTATTTTTTGCCAATTTGATTACTATGTGTCTCAGCATGTTTCTCCTTGGGTTTATCCTGTATGGGACTTGCTTCATTTCCTCAACTTGGGTGGCTCTTTCCTTTCCTATGTTAGGGAAGTTTTCGACTATAATCTCTTCAAATATTTTCTCTTCTCCTTCTGGGACCCCTATAATGAGAATGTTATTGCATTTAATGTTGTCCCAGAGGTCTCTTAGACTGTCTTCATTTCTTTTCATTCTTTTTTCTTTAGTTTGTTCCACAGCATTGAATTCCACCATTCTGTCTTCCAGGTCACTTATCCGTTCTTCTGCCTCAGTTATTCTGCTATTGATTCCTTCAGTGTAGTTTTCATTTCAGTTATTGTATTGTTCATCTCTGTTTGTTTGCTCTTTAATTCTTCTAGGTCTTTTTAAAACATTTCTTGCATCTTCTTGATCTTTGCCTCTGTTGTTTTTCCGAGGTCCTGGATCATCTTCACCATCATTATTCTGAATTCTTTTTCTGGAAGGTTGCCTATCTCCACTTCATTCAGTTGTTTTTCTGGGGTTTTATCTTGTTCCTTCATCTGGTACTTATCCCTCTGCCTTTTCATCTTGTCTGTCTTTCTGTGAATGTGGTTTTTGTTCCACAGGCTGCAGTATTGTAGTTCTTCTTGCTGCTGCTGTCTGCCCTCTGGTGGATGAGGCTATCTAAGAGGCTTGATGGCAGGGACTGGTGGTGGGTAGAGCTGACTGTTGCTCTGCTGGGCAGTGCTCAGTAAAACTTTAATCTACTTGACTGTTGATGGGTGGGGCTGTGTTCCCTCCCTGTTGGTTTGTTGGCCTGAGGCAACCCAACACTGGAGGCTACCTAGGCTCTGTGGTGGTGCTAATGACAGACTCTGGGAGGGCTCACGCCAAGGAGTACTTCCCAGAACTTCTGCTGCCAGTGTCTTGTCCCCACGGTGAGCCACAGCCAACACCCGCCTCTGCAGGAGACCCTCCAATACTAGCAGGTAGGTCTGGTTCAGTCTCCCCTGGGGTCACTGCTCCTTCCCCTGTGTCCCGATGCACACACTACTTTGTGTGTGCCCTCCAAGAGTGGAGTCTCTGTTTCCTCCAGTCCTGTCGAAGTCCTGCAATCATTTCCCACTAGGCTTCAAAGTCTGATTCTCTAAGAATTCCTCCTCCTGTTGTCAGACCGCCATGTTGGGAAGCCTGACGTGGGGCTCAAATCCTTCACTCCAGTGGGTGGACTTCTGTGGTATAAGTGTTCGCCAGTCTGTGAGTTACCCACTCAGCAGTTATGGGATTTGATTTAACTGTGATTGCACTCCTCCTACCATCTCATTGTAGCTTCTCCTTTGTCTTTGGATGTGGGGAATCTTTTTTGGTGAGTTCCAGTGTCTTTCTGTTGATGCTTGTCCAGCAGGTAGTTGTGATTCTGGTGTTCTTGAAAGGGGGAGTGATAGCACATCCTTCTACTCCGCCATCTTGGTTCCTGAAAATGTCACTTTATATTGCATGAAGATTCTTAACTTTCACCTGAAGTTATTTCCTAAATGCCCAAGTACTCTACTACCAGCTGGATTTTTAAAGAGGGTCCACTATTTTCTTGTTGAAGAGGCAGGTTGTTCTTTTGACAAGTATATATCTTAAGGCCATTTTGCCAACAATTTATTTGATGGACTGACCACTCTGTCCAAAGGAAAACTAGAAAACTGGGGACTGGATTTAGTTTAAAAAATACTAGGACAGGGCTCCCCTGGTGGCACAGTGGTTGAGAGCCCGTCTGCCGATGCAGGGGACACGGGTTTGTACCCCGGTCTAGGAAGATCCCACATGCCGTGGAGTGGCTGGGCCCGTGAGCCATGGCCGATGAGCCTGCGCGTCTGGAGCCTGTGCTCTGCAGCGAGGGAGGCCACAACAGTGAGAGGCCCGCGTACAGCAAAAAAAGAAAAAAAAAATACTAGGACATCCTTATTTCAAATGACAGTTGAGTAATGGAAAATGATAAATTGAAAGCTGTTAGCATTAGTTCCATCTTCATTCAGTATCACTATGACCTTCTACAGCCTGTTTAAAGTTCACATTTATTTAACTGGAAAAATGGATAAGTCTAGTATCATGAGCAAGGTGCAAGGCATATAGCTTTTCTTCCAACATGCTATGTGATCTTGGACACATTCCTTAATTTTTCTAAGCCTCAGTAACCTCATCTGTAAAATGGGAATAATTAGAAGTACTAACTTCATAAACTTGTTTTTAAGATTAAATGAAATGATGCCTTTTGAGCATTTAACAGAAATCTTGTCACATCTTAATCATTTCATAGATATTACACACTATTGCTCTAATAATACTGTACTTTTCTTTATGAATAACTTATTCTCCAAATTGTAAGATAGTTGGAAATATTTGACATTTAAACTATATGTTTTTATTTTTCAAATTTACATGTTGTAAAGAAAATTGCCTTATTTCATAAATTGTTTCCTGTATGTGCAGTTGTAAAACATAAATATTGATGTTAAACATGCTAGTAGGTTTACTAAGTGAATAGGACACAATGATGACAAGAAAGAACAAAATGGATTGAAAATGAGTATTATTTAATTTAAATTGAAGAAGGGTTATATTAGTGCATATTCTGTTTCAGCCATGTCAGCCATAAAATATTTTAAAGAGAAGAAGAGCAGCAAAGCCCATGTGAGGAGGAAGTTGAATGACAGAGAACAAACAAAATGTTTAGTTACTAATTCCAGGATGGAGATGAGGTCAAGATGGTAGTTAGAAGTCCAGGAAACAAAATATTGGTTGACTTTGAAGAATCAAGTTTTGATCTGAAAATATGAGGCATATGGGATGATATTCCAAAGAACCCAACAACACCAAACATTCTTTAAATTTTTCATGTTTCTGACAAAGTCTAGGTGCTATTAAAATTAGCAGTAAAGATGAAACTTGAAGATAAAACAGTAAACACTTGCAAGTTAGTAAAATCAGTGAATAACTCTTTAATTGATTCATTCATGTATGGATGAATGCATTTATTTTATTTACCGTGGCCTTATGAATGAAATGCAAATTTTAGAATTGAAAGGAAACACTAATCTAATTCAACATCTAATGTTTGAATCCTGTTCTAAAAGAGGCACATTAAATAACGATAAGCTGAACTTAGAAACATATTGAAATTGAAATTGAAATCGGTGACTTAAAAATGTGCAGATTCCCCAAATACAAACAAAATATCCCTATCTTGTCCAGTAGGTGGCAGTCACCCATACGAAAACCAGAGTCTTCCAGGGGGATCTCAGTAGTCCCAGTCTGTGCTTAGCAAACTTCTTCATAAGTCTTACTATTCAATGATGTTAAAGATGCCTATACTGTGCTTTCCTCTTTTGTTTCTCTGTACTTCAGCACCATAAAATTCAGGCAAGATTGTGGTGAGAGACGACAACCTTGCATACCTTCCTCTATTCACAGGCCACTTAGTGGCCATTCATTTAAAAATATTGTATTGGTCCTTTTCCAAATGCAAGACAGGTAATTTGATGCTAGGGATAGGAATATGGACTAACAAAGTCATAACACCCAAGGAATTGGAAGGAGGTTTTAGTCTAACTCAACATCCAAAGATTGAATCCTGTTTTAAGAGAGATGTTAAATAAAGGCAAGCTACCACAAATATTTTGTTGGAGCAAAAATAAGTCAATAATTGCAATAACTGTAATAAGTTATATGATTGAAATATGAACAAAGGGTTATGATAGGACAAAACAAGGAAAGACTATAAATCAGCCTCAGAGGGTCAGGGAAGGCTTCCCACAAGAGAATATTTGCATTAAATCTGGATTGCTGAACATTGAGTTCAGGCATGAACTGGTTGAAGGAAAAGAGAATAATCTACTAAGAAGCAGGTAAAGTAATTACAAAGACATAGTACCAGTGAAGAACTTGATGTTGTCCATTACAGTCTTAGAGAGATCCACCCAGCTAGGAGCTCTCTACCAGGTGACTGGAAATATGTCTGGACTTCAGGAGGGATTAAAGCTTAGATTCTGGGAAAGCCCAGGCTATAGTAGAGTGATAAGGAGTTCAGCAAATGCTGAGGATGAAACCCTTGTAAACACTAGTTTTTAAGAGGTATAATCCTGACTAATCAAAAAAAAAAAAAAAAAAAGAAGAAGCATTTGAAGAGCTAGAAGAATTATAAGACTAATGTGTTTCTGTAGGCAAGGGAGAAAAAAATTTCAAGAAGGAAGTGGTAGCTAAAGGAGACAAGATCGGCAGAACGGTCACAAAACAAAAACATGTCCATTTTGTTTTGAAAACCACAAAATAACAAAAATCATTTGAATGGATAATGGAAATCCAAACCATATTATAGCTGGTTGAGAAAAAAAAATCAAAAAGTGAAGATGTAAGCATGAATAATTCTTGTAAGAATTGACAAAGACTCTCTCTAAACTGTCTCATGGCTTCCAGCTGCGGAAGTCTTATCCCTAGCATGACCCTATCCCCTTCAAAATCCCTGCCCGGGAAAGTTCAAAGCTGCCAAATGAATGTGTTTTTTGTTACAATCAACACCTGAAGATAGGGCCCGTGTCCCCCAGTCTCTGTAGGAGGGTAGAAGCCTAACTTTTATTAAGTCTTAGTGGAGGTTCTATCCAGTGCAGTAAGACAATTAAAATAAATTAATCTATAGAGATTGAAAAGGAAGAATTAAAACTATTTTTTAAAGATGACTTGATTCTACTTAGAAAAAGTGTACTTTTCTTAGAAAAAAATCCAAAACCATAGTATTATAAGGTAATTTGCAATGTTACTAGATACAAGGTCAATATAAAAAATCAAATGTATTTTAGGTACTAGACATAAATAATTTGAAAATTCAATTTAAAAACAAATAATATTTACAAGACATCAAAACATCGAATACCTAGAAATGACTTTAACAAAAGATGTGCATGACCTCAAACAAAAAAGTACATGTTATTACTGAGAGAAATCAAAGAAGATCTAAATAAATGGAGAAAGTATTATCTTCATATATTAAGAGACTCAATGGTTTTAAAATCCCAGCTCCAGCTTGATATATATTCATTGCAATAGTGTGAAATTGAAATGCTGATTCTAAAATTTATATGGAAATTGAAGGACCTAGAATATCCAAGGAAATCTTGAAGAACAGCAATGTTGGAAGATTTCCATTACTAGGTATCACAAATTATTGTAAAGCTACAGAAGTAAAGGCAGGGTGGCATTGATTCAAAGATAAACAAATACACTAATAGAACAAGAATAGAGTTTCCAGAACCAGACAAAGTTTACATGTTCACCTGATACACAACTAGGACCCCAAGGTAATTCAGGAGCATAAAGCTCATTTTTCCAATAAATGGTTTTTGGAAACCTATTTATTAGGTCAATTAGGTATGTATATTCAAAACTAAATCGTGACCTCTGCTTCATAACACGTAATACACATTGTAAAAGATACAGACTTAGAAGAGAGGGGTAAAACAATAAAGCTTCTAGATACATCTCTATGATCTGAAGTAGATGAAGATTTATTAAGTGGGACACAAAAGCACTATCCATAAAATAAAAGTTTTATAAGCTAGACTTCAATTAAAATAAAAACCTTCTGTTTTTAAAAAGACAAAATTACGAACATAATAATGCAGGCTATATACTGAGAGAAGATATTCACACTACGTGTATCTGACACAAACCTAATTTCAAATAATATTTAAAACTATTAGAAGAATGACACTGACAATTCAGATTTTTTCAAATGAGCAGAAAACTTGAAAAGGCCCTTCATAAAAAAAGATCCTGATAGCCAAAACATATATAAAAAGAAACTCAGCATACAAAGTCATCAGGGAAATGCAAATTAAAACCACAATGAGTTACCATTATATTTCACCTGAATGGATAAAATGAAGAATTGGTAATACCAAGAGATGACAAGGATGTGGACTGATCTTTTAGTGCAGGCATTATATATAACTGTTATCCTCCTGAGGAGGGTCTTGTTACACATCTAACACCAGCCCACCTTCTTTGAGAGGCAGTTCCTGGCTTGATGCCCAGTTCCTGGGCACTGGTTGGCACAGAGAGACTTGCTGGCTAACTCCTATTAGGCTTCAGATCTTATCTTAAATTTTCTTTCTCTGGTTAGTTGCAGATGGCCTCCTTCACGTGTCTGACTGTTGGCTCTATGTCAGGTGAGGCAGGGGATGACTTGGCCATGTGTCCCTCATCATCCAGCAGGCTAGTCTGGGCCTGTTCCACGGTGGAAGACACACACACACACACACACAAAACGTATCTATATCGATATCTCTATATATCTCTATATATCTTTGAACCTTTGATTCTATTCTGAGTAGATCTACAAAAGAAATGAGTGAATGTATTCACCAAAAGCCTGTATTAGAATGTTCATGACAGCATTAGTTGTAAGCCTCATTCTAAAACCTCACACTGAAATCAACAGTAGTGTTCATGAATAGCAGGAGAAATAAATCACAAAGTATCCATTCAATGCAGTTATGTAGGGCAATGAAAAAGAATGGGCTATTCCTACACACCCTAACACGATTGATTGATACAGACATAAGCTGAGCAAAAGAAGGCAAGCATAAGAGTATATAATATTATGTTGAAATTAAATTATGAAATTAGGAAGAAAGCAAAAACAACCTATGGTGATGGAGATCAGAATAGTAGTTTCCTTTGAGGGATTGTATATGCTGTTTGGGCAAGAGAAAGCCTGCTGGAGTGTTGGAAATGTTGATTACATGGATATGTGTACGTGTGTGTGTGTGTGTGTTGTGTATATAGAATATGTATATATGTTTTATATATGTAATGTGTTGAGTACATGGATATATATGTAAAAATATCAAGTTGTATACTTATGATCAAACTGATGCCTTATGTTATTGTACCTCAATAAAAAGACAAATGAAAAGAAAGTAGAGGAGATGGGGAATAATTAGAACAAGGCCCTGGAGATGGCTGAAGGGATGGGATTAAAAACACAGGTGAAAGATTTTCTTCGTAAAGGAGGAATGAATGCTACCACTTTCTCTGAAATTTGAGGGAAGGAGATAAGCATAAATATGAATATTAATTTGGGAAGAATTTTATTTTAAGTGAAAAGGAGTGGAAATATAAGGAATTCAAACTATTGATGGCCACAGGGAGTCAGTGGCATAGAGTTTGTAGCCTCTGCTCTAGACTGGTATTAGTTATCATAAAAGTACAGAGGTCACATTATGTCACAGCATTCCCATCAGGTACTTTAAATTTCCATTTCATTTCATTTATTTCTGAAAAATGTTCCTCACTTCATTTCTACTCTCAACTGTATGTCTCTTTGGGAATATATGTAGGCATATGGCTGATTCACTTTGTTGTACAACAGAAACTAACAGAGCATTGTGAAGCAATTATACTCCAATAAAGACGTATTAAAAAAAAAAAGACTAGCCAAGAAAATTATGCCCACATATAACATCTCAAAAAATGGCATCATGTCACTTTGGAATCTGATGTTTATCCTGTGATTCGTTCTAATGCATTTCTCTCAGTATTATCAAGATAAGGTGCTTTATATTAATGTACTAAAATGACAGGAGCTCTATAATCATTTGTTTGGAATCTATAAAGTATAAAGAAATCTTCATCTAATTTGAAATTAAATAGCCATTTACTGCATCCACTGCAAAAAAAAGAAAACAAAACCCATCATTTTATTTCCCCTTCAAGTGGACACTAAGGAAGCCAAGAATGTCCAAAACAAGAAGTGCTTTTCTCAGATTTAGGAGATGGGAGAGCAGACCAGCCGGATTGTCATATTTCAAATGCACATGAACTGGCTCTGTGAAAGGTCGGGGGCCATCTCTGTGAGAGGAACACCAGCAATCCTGCCTTAGATTTTTAGAAAAGACAAATAGCCCCGTTTCCCCAGAGAATGCTGGGGAATTCTCTGGGGAAAGAGAATATATATAAAGCATTTTATATACTTTAAAGTATAAAGCATTTAAAGATAAATCAGTCTTAACTGCTCCTAGATGTTTTTGATCTCTAATCCACAATCCCTCACCAAAATCTAGAACCAGGAAGTATAATTATTCGAATAGCCCAAATCCGGCCCAGATATGAAAATTTTCTTTCTCAGAATTAGCAACACAGAGTTAAGGTTTGAGTCATAGCCCCTCACCTAGGATAAGGGTCATTTTCTGGATATGAAGTGTAACAGATATAGACAGGAGAGAAATCTCTGTGTCTAAGGGGTTTAGGGTCAACATTACATAAATTACCTGCTTATACAGGTTGCAGGGGTATTCCTTCTGTCTTAAAATTAGTCCAGGGCTTCCCTGGTGGCGCAGTGGTTGGGAGTCCGCCTGCCGATGCAGGGGACACGGGTTCGTGCCCCGGTCTGGGAGGATCCCACATGCCGCGGAGCGGCTGGGCCCGTGAGCCATGGCCGCTGAGCCTGTGCTCCGGAGCCTGTGCTCCGCAGGGGGAGAGGCCACAGCAGTGAGAGGCCCGCCTATCGCAAAAAAAAAAAAAAAAAAAATTAGTCCAGTTTCTAATCAGTAAGGATGTTTGCTTCTGGCTGCGATGATAATATATTCTTTGACCCGCCCCGCCCACACACATACACCATCAGTGAAGCAGAGGTTCATATTCCCTTTAATATTTGCTGCTTTATTTGATCTTCCAGTTCCATCTGGAGCTACTAAGGAAGTTGTTTCTGAAAGCCCTATAGTAAGCAACGGGAAGTCTTCCTACGAAATCATGATTCAGAGGCCTGGAGACAGTTGGGTGGTACCAAAACCCTTCAAAAAACGTGATCAGATTGAAGCAACAATGGCTGTCTGCCCTACCAGCTTCCAGGAGATACATCTGTAGGAAATATTGTTACTGGAGAACAACTAGGTTTTACTCATCTGTATAGAATTTGAAATTCAACCTCTAACATTTCAGAAAAATAGAGCTTAATGCTAAAACTGCCTCAGTATGCTTTGTGCTGAAAATTCCACGAGGCAGTACAAGGCAAAAGGAGCTAGGATACAGATTATGCTCAAAGGGAATGACCTATAGGTTAAATAAAATAGCCAGGAGTAGTGGCTGTACAAACTGCAACAGCATCAGATAACAAAGAAGCCTGTTGAAAGATGCTCTGGGCTTTTATCTTTACAATAGCCCCTTATATCTGTATAGCTCTCTAAAGATTACAAAACACTTCAAACACATTATAACCACCACCTCACCTCCATCCTCCAAAATCCTATAGCAGGAAAACCAAGGAGAAGAGTGAAAAGGAAACATAACTGTGGCTACATATGTCCTATTTCTGGAAGTGGTATTTTGAAATTTCTCTCAGTGTTGTTTTGTTGCCAAAGGGTGAGGAGAGTTTCTCGAAATGTCATGAGTTCTTGGTTATGGTTACCTTGTTTTCTTGATTAACTATATTTGTAAACACCTAATTCAGGGCTTCTTCATTTTGTCACTATTGACATTTGGGTTGAGAGAATTCTTTGTTGTGGAGGGTGTCCCATGTGTTGTAGGATATTTAGCAGCATCCCTGTTCTCTACCCACTAGATGCCAGTAGTCATAAATGTTGGCAAATGTTGGTAAATGGATTGGGAACTGGAGGGAGAGAGATTAATAAGGCAAGAGAACATAGTAGCTGCTTTGATTCAAATAAATTCTTATACAAAAAAATTCATGTTAAAACTTGAAAGAATTGTTACTTAACGAATCTGCTTACCACACACTAAACAGAATATTGTTGATTCTTTTGGACATCAAGTAAACAGATAAGTTCCAATATTTATTGCACCAGTGATTCTCTTTGTTATATTGTGGGAGAATTTATTGTAACATTTACTTTAGTATTTCTCTACATTTTAGAGTTCATCCTGATACAAGGTCTTTCCAAAAGGTCAGCATTGGGTTCCTCATTCTTTCTACCCTCTCTTTCCTGTAACTGACTCAGAAGACATCACATCTGACTAGAGTTACATTATACAGAACTCTTGCTGAATCTTTTGATTCACATGTTTTCTCTTCCTTTTTGTGAAAACAGAACCAGCATTTGCATAATCCCTTACAAACTAATGATAAAAGACAGATGTTCATTCCTCAAATCAATGTATTTTAAGAGATAATCTTAAAAAAGTTTAAATAATCTCAAGTGGAAAAAGAAACTCATCAAAGACAAGTGAGATAGGGAGGGTGGGAGGGAGACGCAAGAGGGAGGAGATATGGGGATATATGTATATGTATAGCTTATTAACTTTGTTATACAGCAGAAACTAACACACCATTGTAAAGCAATTATACTCCAATAAAGATGTTAAAAAAAAAAGACAAGTGAGAGCAAAACTTTCTAGAATTAAAATATTTGATAGAACTTTAAAAAGGAATCAATGAGAATTAGGTGTTAATAAATGTTAATTAAGCTAATTTGAAATAGGGAGAGCTATTTTCAATTTTGGGGTAATATTTGAACTTGGAAAAAAAGCAAAATGTCAACTTGACCTTAACAGAAACTTGGCAATACAGACGAGCTCCTCTGGATCTTGTAAGGTTCCAGCAATTCAGGAACAATCAGATATTCCAAATTGAGAGAAACTGAAATCCAGTCAAGAATTAGGCTAATTGAGAATGAGGTGTGAAAGTGAAAAGTGTTTTGGATGTTCCTATTTGATGAAACTTAAGAGGCATGGGAATCACATGAACACTGAAAGTAACTTTCTTGAATAAAGCAGACGTGTCTGCTGATGTATTAAAGAGTAACCTTTCAACTTGAAATCAGGTATCCTATTTATTTACAGGGGGATTTACAGTCCTGTTGCCCTGGCTTTCAGGTGCACTTGAGGAAAACACCCTATGAAGTATCCAGTTTGTATGTTGTCTGTAAATTTTATATTCCTTTAAATGCAAAGTCCTTGTAGTTTTTTAAGTCATTTTATGTTAATTAGAGCCCTAAACTCTGCAAACATTCATTTCATTGCTGTTCAGTGCCAAGTTTGGGGCTTTCTGGAAGCATGACATAAAGAGTCTGAGAGAAAAGCAGCTGGTTTGGAAAATGATAAATCCAAAGCAGAAAATGATTTAGCCTTAATAACTAGGGCTTTCTGTTGAAAAAATGAAACAAAGAAATATCTAGTTTGCTTCTCACCCTGTTCCTACGGGCTGGGTTAACGGACTATTTTACTTTTCATTTACTTACAAGATAGTTATAACAATTGGCATGCATCTACCACTGTACTAGGCACTTCACCAATATTATCTTATTTCTATCCTGAAACAAGCCTGTAAGGTTCATACTATTATATAGTCACCATTTTGCAGTTAAGGAAACTAGAGAGGTAAAGTTATTGGCCCAGGATGCTCAGTTGACTAAATGTGAAGACAGCTTTCAAATCCAGACATTCTGGTTTTGTCTATGCCCTTATGTACCATACCCTGCTTTCTGAATCAGAAATAAAAATTTAACAGAAGCAGCTAAATCTAGCACCAGGAGCCGGAGGATGAGGACATCCCAAATGCTCAGACAACCTGAGGGATCAAAACCTGAGAAATCAATTTTACTGTGAGAGCCAAGAGTGTGTGACCAGAACCTAAAAGGAGAGGAGAAGGACAGAAATCAGTCAGGACTGGAAAATGAAATAGTAGTAAAGTAATGGGAGCCCAGTGGAATGGCCAAGAAAGGATTTGCAACATCTACATACTGTGTTAGGACTCCTAGCCACTGGGTCATGGGTGGATGGGTTAATTTAAAGTAACAAAGCAGGTCTTGAGAAACATTTCCCCCTGTGAATTTATCTCACTCCCTTTCCTCAGCCTTCTAGCACAGTAAGGGTATAGGACAAGAGGAAAAACAGATGGAATGTACCAATTTAATTAATTTCCTCTAACATTTTGAAAATTACTATTCATTCTTTATACACTCTTCTCACTCATAATTGCTTCCTTTTTATTACTAGGAGCGTTCATTTGATAAAGGCAACTCTTGGCTCTGAAATACTGTTATGTTCAGGATTGAAACAAGATCCAGGTAACATATTATTCTTATCACAAACAAGGTATAGGAAAATGGATCTGAGACAGGTTGGCACTGGAACTTGTGGCCCAGTGCTTGCACCTGGACAAATGTCTCCTCAAGCAATAAAATACAAAGAAACTATAAGGGACTAAAAATAACTGCATACATGCGCAGTTGGGCAAATTATGGACAAAAAGACACAGAGATCAAAAACCCAACTGCCACTTCTGAAGAGCCGGGAGCAAAACAATGGTGTTGGGAGCAAAAGCAGGGTGTCACGCATGCCCCCTGCACGCAAACCACCACCAAAGGGGTGGGCAAGCCACCTAAGCCACCCCTCCGACCTGACCCCTGGACCTGCCCCTACTGTCAGTCCATATAAGGAAGCAGCTTGCTGCCTGCCTTGGACAGCCAGCAAGCAAGGGAACCTGTTACTTGTTCTTGCTCCCCCCTTCCTGCAGCAGGAGGCCCAATAAAGCCTTGCCTGAATTTGTTGTCTGGCCTCTTATCAATTTCTATTGATTAAGGAGTCCAAGAACCCTGGTTGGTAACAGATCTAAAATTCTCAGTCTTGTAATATGTTATGTGAACACAAATACCATCACCAGGTAAATTATATTTGATATGTAAACCAGCTGGAAGGTGGGTATCTAGGTCTGATTATACCATTCTCTTTATTTTTATATAACATTAAAATAAAAGCAATTAGGCAACTAACTTTCAGTAACAATGGTGACTTGAACATAATCTTTAATTGGCACCTCTCCTCCAGATTCTCCCTGAACTTGGGAAAGGTATATAAAAATATTGGGAAGTCTATTTTAGTCTGTAAACCAGGAAACCGAAAAGTAAATGCAAGGAACTCCTTCAGTATCTGAAATGGACACTACTAGTACATCCTTAGCTAGAAGTGCAGGAATATGTGGTGAAAGTGGTCCACACAGTAGGTTATTGTATATTTTGGGAACAATTTCACTTTACCAATATCCTTGAGAAAGCTATAGATAAAAGAGCAAAGATTTTTTTTAAAGTATGTTTACTCCATGCGTGGCATACTCATGGGGCAGTAGTCTTGCTGAAAGAGTGACCATTTAACCTAGAGAGAAAGTGGCCCAGCTAGTTGCCCACAACACACTTATCAGGACCTCCTTCAGCAAAGAGATGCTGCTCTATAGTAAGAAAGCCTCTAGAAGGAACACTTCCTCCTTCCATATTTTGTTCCATATGACACCTTGATGTCCAAATTGGCAAAGTTAAATCACAATAAATCAAACATTTTCCTTCTCTCTTTAACTGCCCCTGGCCTGGGAGATTCTACCAGAAATACACAAAGTCTTTTTGGAGAACCCATCCCAATTTACAATACCGCATGAGCACAGATCTGCCTCTGTAGAGATGTACAAAGAGGAAAAAAATCACTAGGATGAGAAATGCTTCATCAGTTCAAGAGAATCAATCTGAGGAATGAGAAACAACTATCCTTCTTTGAAATGATGTTTCTGCAAGATAGAAGGTAGAATGTTAGAAAATCTTTTATTTTCAGCAAGGCAGAAGACATTGCTAGAGGAAGACAGGCTCAAAGGGGGAAATTATGACATCAGGAAAGAAAATTGCATGGAAAGGGAAAACATGATTGCAAAATTCTAAAAAGCAGTAGAAGCAGCAAGATTCAATGGGAATACTAAAGACAAGTGGAACAATGAAAAAGAAAACATAGAATTTTCTTTTTTTAACATAACTCGTAGACAAAAGGGTGGCAGCATGAGATTAATAAGGAAAACAATGAGACATGGAGGAACTATTGATTCATAAGTTTATCAATACAGTTAACAAATATATATATATATATATATGTATATATATATATATATATTTTTTTTGTGGTACGCGGGCCTCTCACCGCTGCGGCCTCTCCCGCTGCGGAGCACAGGCTCCGGACGCGCAGGCTCAGCGGCCAGGGCTCACGGGCCCAGCTGCTCTGCGGCATGTGGGATCTTCCCGGACCGGGGCACGAACCCGTGTCCCCTGCATCGGCGGGCGGACTCCCAACCACTGCGTCACCAGGGAAACCCGACAAATATTTTTTGATCACCCACTATTTGAAGGCACTGTTGCAAGCACAGGTGACAGAATGGTGAGCAAGACAATGTTCTTGCCTCACAGGGGTCAAATTATAGTGAGTGGTACTGATAACAATCACCTAGCAAATAAATGTATAATAAAAGGTCGGGTAGTGTCAAATGCTATAAAAAACAACCAAAGCAAGGTAAGAGTATAGAGCATGATAATGGGGTTGCCAGAGAGGTCCTCTTTGAGGTGACGTTTGAGCAGATAATGCAAAAATGTAAGAGGGTGAACAATGTAAAGAGCATTGCAGGCAGAGTTCAGCAAGTTCAAAGACCATGAGCAAGGATGAGTATGTGTGTATTCAAGTAGATATAGTGGAATGACCAAGGGTAGAATGCTAGAAAAGGAAGTCAGAGAGTTAGTCAATGGCAGATAATTTAGGTTCTAGAAGATCATAGGAGTTTGGATTTATCACAAGAGTAAGGTGAAGCCACTGGAGGGTTTTAAGCAGGTAAGTAACTCAGCTTATATTTTAAAGAGATAATGTTTGAAATAAGAAAATATACATGTATCTGCTTTAGCTTCTTTTTCTTTTTCAAAAAGAGAAGTGAAAGTATAAATCAGAGCTAAAGAAATTGCTTACCTATGGCAACTGAGTGGAAGGAAACAGGGTAGAAAAAGGGAAGGAAGTAACATGTCCCTGTGAGATTTTTACATGCTCATAAATGAAAACAAACAGAAACAAAGGAACCAAGCTATAGTCCAGTAAACAACATAAGTGTTCTTGAAAAAGGGGCATGGGAGAAATGATCTAAGTAACTCTTGAACATGTATTTTGAACACATGCTTTGAATTTAAAAAGAAAATAATGACAAATTTCTGACTCTTCTTAATAGATCTGTGCCCAGAAGTAATGAAAATGTCTGTGTCTTGGCTTTGTAAGCTTTCCACTCCCATTCATTCAATCCACAGCGTTATTGCTCAGAGCTATTGGTGTACACCTGTAAGCTAGTCCCTTGAAGCTTAATTTGAATGATGAGACAGCAGTGATATCATGGACTTCAGAAGACTACAGATAAGGTTTTAAATTTCAAATTTGCTCTTTGTTAGCACTTGGCATTGGGCAGATCACTTAATCTCTTTGACTATGGCTTTCCCCATCAGTAAAGTGAACAATAACAAAATCTAATTGACTGGAATATAGTGAAAATTAAATGACATAATTAGGCAAAGAGTGCTGAGCATGCACTCTCTATCCTGACAGAAAAGCAATCAAGCCTCCATCTTGTTAGAATGGTTAGGATAGCCAACGTTAAATTATGAATGACTACATTCTATACACATGATTGAAGGCTAAACTCAAGAACCAAGTAGCAGGAATTAAGTTTGAAATATAATCTAATATCAATAGTCAATTAATATAGGATTTATTTGGGGGATTTCATGTAAGTTAGAGAAGTTACCTCCTTGGTAATGATGAAACCTCTGTAATCCATAATTAAATATAATAAGTGTTGAATATTTCCTTCCCTTAAGACTGAAAAGCCAATTATATGGACTTCAGTAGCTTTTGGTCTTGACACAAAAATAAAGAAAAGTAACAGTAAGAAAATACCGATCTTAATCATCTTTAGCTTCACTCACATCTTTGATTTTCCAACATTGGAGTAAATGTGAATATAGAATGAAGCAGTGTTTTTTCTTACTAATCCTAGTTATTAGGATGCTTTAAGATTGACTCTATTTTTGCTATTGAATAGTTGCTTATAAAAACTAAATTTTATACTGTCTTTTCCTAAATTTAATGTAAGCTCTATTAATAATACTCCTTGTAACATTATAAAGAAAATGAAAAAAATGCACATTTAAGCATGATTTGAGAAATGCAATGACACTATGAGCTACAAGGCAATAGCTTTAAAAATTACTATTCATTTCAAAACAATATCACATAATTCTTTCCCTGTCCTGTCAACAGTCTTATGTTAATATTTTAGACTCAGATGAACAGTCCAAAATATATTTGGAATATATATTCCAGCATATTTGGAATTTTTGCATGAAAATAAGGAGGAATTTTAAATCAGTGGGATTTATGGATTATGGAAGAATAATAAAATGTATGCTGTTAGGATATTGACCATTTAGAAGAAAATAAAGTTTGAATACTAATCATCATATGTAAAAATGAAATCTAGATGGACTAAAAATTCAAACAATATTTGGAAGAAAACATACAGAAATGTTTTAATAATATTGAAGTAGAAGAATAGCTTTCAGGTGATGCACCAAACCCAGAAGGCATATAGATATAACATGATAGACTTGATGATATAGACATTATAAATTTTGTATAGTGAAAGATGCCATAAATGACAAGCAATGAAAGATTGGAAAACAATATAAAAAAACTTCAACAAAGCAATACAGGTGTGAACAACTGAATAGAAAAGTGGGGAAATAATACAATCCACAGAAAATAAGTAGAAATAGACAATAAACACATAAAATGATGTCCAGGCTTACTGACAAGGAAGGAACCCAACAAGCCTCACTAGTTGAATGGAAATGGTACACTCAAGAGAACAGCTGGATCGGCGGGAGAAGCATTTTGTCCTTACATCAGAAACAGGCAGCTACACCTTTGGAGGAAATATTATCTTCAACTCCAATGCCTTCATGAAGCAACACTGCTGGCCCAATGGGGTCTTTGATTTACAGGTGTTCTTCTAAATTTCTAGGCCTGATTTACTGATAGCTCAGCTAAATTAAAACTTAGGACTTCCCTTGTGGTGCAGTGGTTAAGAATCCACCTGCCAATGCAGGGGACATGGGATCGAGCCCTGGTCTGAGAAGATTCCACATGCTGCAGAGCAACTAAGCCTGTGCACCACAACTACTTAGCCTGTGTGCCACAACTACTGAAGGCTGCATGCCTAGAGCATGCAACAAAAGAAGCCACCAAAACGAGAAGCACGTGCACTGTGAAGCATGCACACTGCAATGAAGAGTTGCCCCCGCTCATCGCAACTAGAGAAAGCCTGGGTGCAGCAATGAAGACCCATTGCAGCCAAAAATAAATAAATTAAATTAAATTAATTAAAAAAAAACTTAATGGTGTTCATTGGGTTGCTACTGGTATTCAGTGTTAGTGCTAGATATTTGTAAACAAAGGTGGATGTGGTTACTCTACTCACTGTGCAGAACTCAAGGTAGCCTTAATAGCCCTGGCCAATACTATCCTTGATGAATCTTTTCACATTTTTACTAATTCTTGGGTTGTTGCCAATATCCCAAGTATCTGGTCTACCACTTGGAAGACCTCAGACTGGTGGATTAAATGCACCCTTTTTTTTGAGCCATGAACTGTGGAAACAAATCTCATCTGGCAATCAGAGTTACTCATGTAGATGTCTATGGTAAGGGCCCATTCTCTAATGAGACCAACTGGAATCAAGATGCTGATCAAGCCTACTCAGATGGCCACCATCACTACCTAAATTTATCATTGGACTGGACATGTCAATACCTCCACTTTCATAGACTGTTCATAAAGAATTGTATGTTTCTGATCTAGAAGTCATTACTTTATGCCAAACTTGTGACTCTTGCCAAAAGTTGACCCATCTGACTCACAAGTGGAATGACACATTGCAGGAGTCATTGCCTCTACCTTCTGGCAAATTGACTACATGGAATCTTTGATTCCTATCTTAAGGATATCTGTGGTACTTCATGACTGTCACCACTTTTTCTGGTCGTAGGGTTGCTGTTCCAGTCCAATCAGTAAAATCTGGCCACCGAACTATGACTCTAAAATCTAAATTGTGCCATGTTCCACTTTCCAAACCATCTACAGTTTGACAATGGTTTGCCTTTTGTCCTAAAGGCCACTGAAAATAGGCTGATTATCATGGTATTTGATGTACATTCATGGCCCTTATCATCTTCAGGCTGCTGGCATCATTGAGAGGTAGAATGCATTTAAAAAAAATCATATAGGGCTTCCCTGGTGGCGCAGTGGTTGGGAGTCCGCCTGCCAATGCAGGGGACACGGGTTCGTGCCCCGGTCTGGGAAGATTCCACATGCCGTGGAGCGGCTGGGCCCGTGAGCCATGGCTGCTGAGCCTGCGCATCCGGAGCCTGTGCTCCGCAACGGGAGAGGCCACAACAGTGAGAGGCCCGCGTACCACAAAAAAAAAAAAAAAAAATCATCTAAAAATTATTTCTGACTCTATCGACCTTGTCTCTTCCTGGTAAAACAAACAGTGTGATCACTGAATGTGGCCATCTCAGAATGGGTTGATCTCCTCTTGCCTTCCTCCTGGGTAATGATCACAGGAAAGGGGAGGTGAAATATATAAAACTATTTTGAAAATTCAGGATTCTTCCCTGACTATTCCTGGGCATGATGTGTGTCTTTCTCCTACCAGTAACCTCAGGTAGGCCTGATTGGTACACCCTCTGGGTGGCAGCCTGGCCAGAAGGGAAGCTAGGAGATTGAGACATAATTCTGTTTCAGTCACCTGGATTCTAGCAACATGGATCATGTGTAGGCATCCTTCCGGGCACTCTACATCACTTCTGGAGAATATGGGGGCAAGGAAATGAAGCACTTGTTGATGTTCACATACTGTTTGCTACATTGTGAGTAACAAAGCCCTTTATCTCTGAACTTGGAGTCTCGTGTCTCCTACCAGCATCCATGGAAAAGTAACAGACTAATATAATAGCTTGTAAGAAAAGTAAAATCAAATCCTAGACTGGCACCCACATGAGTCTGATGCTCACTAAAAGTTGAAAAGCACTGAATTTGGTTGTGAAAAGAGATTAAAATATCAAAAGAGATATTTATCCAAACAAAAAAGACAGACAAAAGAGATTAAATATCCCTTGAAAACACAAACTATGCCTATTTTTTTGATCACTCCAATGCACCTGGTTTGTTTTACAAAGTTTGTGCTGCTTAAATGTCAATTAACTGAATTATACAGGGAGCCATTATTTTAAAAGGAATATGTGCATTACAGTGTAGGATTGCTGGTACACACATACTTTTTGATTCATTCAATATAAAATATATGCATATCCAAGAGAAATATCTTCCTGTTCTATAAGCCATTATAACTACAGTTGGTACAATGTTTGTTAGTTTCAGTTTTCATTATCAGGGAGTTGTTAAATTATATTTAATGATAACATTTTATTGGATTCAAGAAAATATTTCCCATATTAGTTTAAAAATTAGCCCTTAGATATCACATCTTCATTTTTTGTATATCATAAAACCATTTTATTAAATAGTGAGCTTTACTGAAAGATTTCTAGTTAAATTAAAAGAAGTAAGGAAACGGATTTTCATAGCAAACTGTCAACTCAAGGATAGTTTTTCTGAACTTCTTATATTCTACTTTTCATTTTTAACTTTTTTTTTCCCTAGCTGGTTCTGTGTTAATCCAGTGAGACTCAAAAATGTCAACTCACCATTTATCTCCAAAAGAGAAAATATCCTTTCCTAATACTGCAATGAATGCCATCACTAAAGATGAAATTTCATCATAAGTGTCTACAAAAAGAGACAAAAAGATCATAATAAAAATTGTAGGTCTTTTTTGTGTGATAAGGTAACATTTGAGAATGTTCACTGGTGCTGTCTTTGGCTGACAAAAGTAATTAATTCCAGCATGCATCTACCTAGTAGAATACAAAGGTTACTTGAAAGTGTGTGTGTGTGTTTGTGTGTGTGTTTGTGTGTGTGTGCATGAGATGAATTTAAGCTTCCTGTGTAGAAAATGTGAGTCAGAGTAAAGCAATGGATTTCCTTTGCTTCTTTAATCCTCAACCACAAGTAACATTTTCTAAATTGTAGGTCTCTATATTTTTAGGCTACCATAATCACTTCAGTGTTAAATCCAGAGTTTTGCACACACACTTACATTTCACCTTCCAAATTAATTTTGAATTAATTTTGAATTTCATCAGTTTTGACTGATGAAAATATAATCAAAGTTATATGAGCTAGACCGTATTGTATGTATTTTATGGGAAGCCTTTATACTTCTAATACAACTCTAGTTTAAGTGATGGGGAATATTTCATTTCATAGGGATATCCCATGCATAATTTTCACAATATGCTGCTTTATCTGATGTTATCTCAATTCATTTTTTCCCCAATGAAATCTAATATCAGAACCTTGAACTAAGGCAGGGAGACAGTCCAATGTAATAAAAAGTTATCTAAACTCTTTTGTTACGACTGTACTTCTCCCAGTGCTCCCATTTAGTCACCAGTTGTAATATGCTTGTTGTAAATTTCAGGGTATTTTTAAGTCTTGGTTTGAAAGTACCAGGAAGTTCAAATCTCATGAGTTAATTTCATATCCTGCCATAGTAAATGGAATCCTGTATTGAATCTCTTACATACAAGAAAGGTCAGTTTCACTGTAAATATCATTTCTGCATTGAAACAAGACATTGCTTAGCTACTGGCACATGTGGTTTTTCACTTATAGGCTTCCCTAGAATAGTTTTTTGAGTCTTAAAGTCGAGTACTCTTTAGTATGAATTGTGATCCAAGAACAAGAGATCTAGGTAGGTGACTTTTAATCAAGAGTCAGAGAGCTCTGAGGAATGAATTCAGCCTCTGTTACCTAAGAGCTGTGTGATCTACAGCAAATTACTCAGTGTCTTTGATCTTGAGTTTCCCCATTTACTGAATGAGGATTTAAGGTCATTGTGAGAATTATAGGAGATAAATTACCTGACAAATAGTAACCACTAAATAAATGACTGCTATCATTATGTGTCATTCCCACTTTAGTTTCTTCTATTCACTCCAACCAACACACTCTTATTCCCTTGGTACCTAAAGAAATCTTACCTCTCTTATAAGGTGTATCTCAAATTCAACTTTTCTTTTGAAACTTTTCAAAATGTCCTGAGGTGGAGGTGATTTCTCTACCACCCGAAGCTCTTCAATACCTCTTGTAAGTAACAGTAAAGTGAAAAGGAATCATTATCTTCTTTAAAGTTTTCTATCACACTGTTATTTTCCTAATTACATACTTGATTGTTAAAACTATTAAATCCACGCATTAACCATAGGAGCACTGAGAGCAGTACATAGCATTGAGAACAGAGATTCATGTAAGATTTATTTAATAAATATGTGTTAAGACAATGGATATGTGAGTGAGTGTATGAAACCTGGGTCTCTTTTTTTAAATTAATTAATTTATTAAAAAAAATTTTTTTTGGCTGCGTTGTGTTCGTTGCTGTGTGTGGGCTTTCTCTAGTTGTGGCAAGCAGGGGCTACTCTTCGTTGCAGTGTACAGGCTTCTCATTGCAGTGGCTTCTCTTGTTGCAGAGCATGGGCTCTAGGCTCACAGGCTTCAGTAGTTGTGGCATGCAGGCTCAGTAGTTGTGGCTCGTGGGCTCTAGAGCACAGGCTCAGTAGTTGTGGCACACGGGCTTAGTTACTCTGCAGCATGTGGGATCTTCACTGTGTTCCCTGCATTGGCAGGCAGATTCTTAACCACGGCGCCACCAGGGAAGCCCCTGAAACCTAGGTCTCTGTTTCCAGTTGTATTAACATGATTTATTCTTCAATTATGAAATGTATCTTTGTATTTTTCCTGTATACAGAATTTTAATATTTAGCATATGTGGTTCATTTAGGTGAAAATAAGGGGGTAAGGCTGAAAATGTTTATGAATAAAAAGGAAATAAAACAAAAGATCTTGTTTTGTTACATTAAAACTAACATTATTGGGCTTCCCTGGTGGCGCAGTGGTTGAGAGTCCGCCTGCCGATGCAGGGGACACGGGTTCGTGCCCCGGTCTGGGAGGATCCCACGTGCCACGGAGCGGCTGGGCCCGTGAGCCATGGCCGCTGGGCCAGCGCGTCCGGAGCCTGTGCTCCACAAAGGGAGAGGCCACAACAGTGAGAGGCCCGCATACCGCAAAAAAAATAAATAAATAAAACTAACATTATTTAATCTTCGAAAAATACTTCTAAGAGTTTATAAAGAAAATATAGAGAAGAAGCTTTTTTTCTTTTATTAAACATGAGTTATCTTTAAGCTCACTTTATTACAGTGGCAAAAAAACTGGATCCAGTGTTGGCAATTCTCCCAAAGTATAGATTATTTTAGACAGCTTTTTTTTTTTTGCCAGAAAAGGGAAAAATGATTCCTTGACATAAAATCATTTTAACCACATGCCAATTGATAGTGTTTTTCAACTATTTTTTTTTAAGGCAAATGTGCAACTTGAATAATTACCTAGTGAATTTTATCGTGATATTTGGACTGTATAGACATCTGTTCTTCTGAACTTGCTACTTGCTTCACTCAAATAATGGTCTAAGTAATTGCCTCATTTCCTTGAAGTAAATCCAAATTTTACACAATAATTAAATTTACTAAGCAATCAAGCTTAGGTCAACTCAATTGAGCAAATATGTATTAAAGGGGCTGATATGTGCAAAAAAAAGTTACAATTTGCTATGATAGGTTCTAGAATTGGAATATGATTTTATTGTTTCACATAGCACCACCATAATAGATGTGTTAGAAAACAAAATTTAGCCCCAGTAAATTTGAAGATCCAATTGGCTTTATTAGGTGATTCATGAATCAGGCAGCATCCCATCTAGCAACTAGAAGGGTGCTCTGAGGTGTTGTACAAAATGGAAGGTTTTTATAGAAAGAAGGGTGGGGCAAGGGAGCTCTTAGCAAAAGAAAAGACATGATTAATTTTAGGCCAGAACATCTTTTTATTACACAGATTGCCTCTTCTTTTTCTGGGGGATGGAGAGTGTTCATGTGACAGATTACCACATTGGTGTTGAGCAGAAAATGATAAACTGGTTGATTAAGATTACATCTAGTAGGGACTTCCCTGGTGGCACAGTGGTTAAGAACCCACCTGCCAATGCAGGAGACATGAGTTTGATCCCTGGTCCGGGAAGATCCCACATGCTGCGGAGCAACTAAGCCCATGTGCCACAACTACTGAGCCTGTGCTCTAGAGCCCACATGACACAACTACTGAAGCCCTTGTGCCTAGAGCCTATGCTCTGCAACAAGAGAAGCCACTGCATTGAGAAGCCCACACGTTGCAACACAGAGTAGACCCTGCTCACTGCAACTAGAGAAAAGCCCGCATGCAGCAACAAAGACCCACTGCAGCCAAAAAAAAATAAATTTATTTATAAATAAATTAAATAAATTTATTTTAAAAAAGGTTACATCTAGTAGAAAAGAATCCAAGTTGCAAAGGAAGAATGAAAACTGTCACTGTTTGCAGATGACATGATACTATACACAGAAAATCTTAAAGATGCCACCAGAAAACTACTAGAGCTTATCAATAAATTCAGTAAAGTTGCAGGATACAAAATTAATATATAGAAATCTGTTGCATTCCTGTATACTAACAATGGACTATCAGAAAGAGAAATTAAAGAAACAATTCCATTTACTGTAAGAGGGAAGAACAAATCTGACTCCATATTGGATGTTTCTTTTACTTTAACCGTCGTATTTTAGTGCTTTTGCTACAAGTTAGTCACTAAAGGGATGCTGCCTGTAGCTTAAAGTATACATAATGGCCTATTTCCGGGAACCCTGCCTCCTATGCCTGAGCTTAAACTAAAATACCTTTGTTTATCTCACAGGAAACATACTGACCAGGCCCACCTATGCATGGCTGCAGGAAAGAAGAAATTAACATCCTCCCCCTCCAGAGTCTGGCTGGAACTAGAAAATATTTGCAACATCTTATTGCCTTTTTTTTTTTACTTTATCTCCTCACTTCCCCCTCTTTGCTCTATGAAAGAAACTAGCATACAAACCCAGGCAAGATGGTTTTTTGGAACACTAGTCTACCATCTTCTCTGCTGGCTTTCTGAATAAAGTTGCTATTCCTTGCCCAACAACTTGTCTCTTGATTTGATTGGCCTGTCATGTGGCGAGCAGTACGAGCTTGGGACTCAGTAAGATTACCAGTGCATCAAAAAGAATAAAATGCCTAGGATTAAACCTACCTAAGGAGGTAAAAGATCTGTACTCAGAAAACTATAAGACTTTATAGGAATGTAAATTGGTGCAGCCACTGTGAAAAACAGTATGGAGGATTCTCAAAAAACTAAAAATGGAACTACCATATGACCCAGCAATTCCACTCCTGGGTATATATCCAAAACAAACAAAAAAATGGAAACACTAATTTGAAAAGATACATACACTCCAGTGTTCATAGCAGCATTATTTACAGTTACCAAGCTATGGAAGCAGACTAAGTGACCATTAACAGATGGGTGAATAAAGAAGATGTGGTATATATATACAATGGAATACTACTCAGCCATAAAAAATGAAGTTTTGCCATCTGCAACAACATGGATGGATGTGGAGAGTATTATGCTAAGTGAAATGAGACAGAAAAAAAATACTGTATGATATCACTTATATGCGGAATTTTAAAAAGAAAACTAGTGAATATAACAAAAAGGAAACAGACTCACAGATAGAGAAAACAAACTAGTGGTTACCAGTGGGGAAAGGGAAGTGGTGGGGGGCAATATAGGGATAGGGGATTAAGGCATACAAACTATTAGGTATAAAATAAGCTACAAGGATATATTATACGACACGGGGAATATAGCCAATATTCTATAATAACTATAAATGAAGTATAACCTTTAAAAATTGTGAATCCCTATGTTGTACACCTGTAACTTATATAATATTGTACATAAGCTGTACCTCAAGAAAAATTACATTCCTGATGAAGGTTGAAACTGCAATTAGGTATTAAATCTAGGTTTGGTATCATGGGCTTTAGCATAAGTGATGCCATTTTGGGCCTGTGTTGTTGTTTTAACAGATATAATATTTTAAAATAAAATTAGCAAGAATGAAAATATATTTCCTTTTTCACTCCAGAATATCTCCTATTCAAGAGCACCGTTCAAAGCACATAGAAACCATATAAAAGACTTATTAATTAATGGATTGGTTTGCTCTTTCAGCCCCAGATGAACACACAAAAAAATCATTTATTTTTAACCTTGGTCTCAAGCATTAGTATCAGACATTTTCAATTTATTTCCTTAAATATACAAAACTATCATCAAAATTGTGATAAAATGCTTTCTTATTTCCCTTTGTTTCTTTCCCAGGAACACTTCTTTCACTTCCATGTCCCTTATCTTTAGTTGGGGGAGGGGTGGTCAGGGAAGAAGAGGTCATGAAGGTTTCCTCAAAGACTAATGAAACATGAAGGATGAATAAATGTTTCCTGGAAAGAGGAGGAGGTGAATGAAGACTTATGGGAGTCTTTGGGGGAGAGCTTGATTTTGTGATGAGAACCTGAGAGATGATGTAACCAAACTGGCAAGAGAGAAAACTCTAGCCTCAAGGGTTTAATTTATCCTTGTGAACATTTAAAGAAGAATATCTTTTCACAGAAAATTTCCCAAGCACATCTTTCAAAAATTGTGTTGAATTATTTCCATTTCCAAGGAAACTTCTAGGAGAATTTCATCTTAACAGGTATTGCATCAGTGTTTTTCAAAGACCCAAGACTGTGTATGGCATTTGGAATTAAGCAATGCTGCCCTCTAGAGGACTCGAAGGTGCATCTGACTCGTAACTGTCAATAAAGAACTGGGACAGAGAAAAAGCTGCTCTCCCACATCTTCTTATGTGCTTAGGCCCTTAAAAATGTAGTTTGGGAAAGAAACTGACCATGGGCATAGCATCGGTTTTCATAATGTGTAGCACTATGGATGGACGTGTGTGTCCAAAGGAATCCAAACTTGGGTGAAAAGCAATTAACCCTTAAGACATGTGTGTCCCCTTTAATAACCTGCCTCTAACACCCCCATTACCACCACTCCAGGGACTCCTTGAGGTCTTAAATCAATCCTTTTCTCAGATCTCTTTGCTTTTCATAAGTCATTGGTAAAGACTGCCCTCATCAAATGTTCTGGTTTTTTTTTTTTTTTTTTTTTTTTTTTTTCTGTCTCAGGATAACTTAACAAAACTCAGGATATTTGTATTTTCTGTTCTGATTCAAATGCTCTTATCTTGGGTCTTGGCATGGCAGGCTTCTATGCCATGTCCTCAAAGAAGACTTCCCTAAACATTCTGGATAAAATAACCACCTCAACCCACTGACCTAGACATTTCTCTTTGATTCCTATGATCCTTTTTTATTTTATTCTTAATATGAGCTCATATTAGTTTACATGTTTATTGTCTGAATATAGCAACATATTTAGTCCCATGAAGGCAGAAAAATTCTGTATATTTCTATAACCAAGGGCCTAGGACAGAATGTAGTATGTTTTGGGCTAGTACTGTCCAATAACATTTTCTGCAATGATGAAATGTCCTATATTTACACAGTTTAGTAGGACAGCCACCTGACATATGTGCCTACTGAGCCCTTCAAGTGTGGTTAGTGAGACCGAGGAGCTGAATTTCAATTGTATTCCATTTTGATTAATTTAAATTTACTCATATGCACTTAGCAGCTACAGTATCAGACAGTGTAGTACTGGCTTTCAAAACAATTTGCTTAATGGATTAGTTAATAATTAGCAAAAATACTGTGCATATATTTCCTATACGTCTTTACCTCTGTTATCAGTATTCTTTCATAACGGTATTTGTTTATCTCTATATATTTTGTCAATCTTTAACTTGCCTTCAGAAGAAATAAGGATTTCCTAAGAAGTTGACTCCCACAAATCAGTTTTTCCCTTTCACTTCTGTCCACCCTCCATATTTATGGAATTTATTCAATGAAGCAAATTTCTAAAAATTAGTGGTGCTACCTCCATAATTTTTATCCTGGAGAATAGAAACAGGACAAAAATTTTAATTATCTTTTTTGCATCAAGTAGTACCATATGGAGGAACACTAAGGACTGACTGTGGCAAAAGATCAATGTTTCAGAATAAAAAAAGAAAAAGAATTAGTATATAAGAAGTCTGTATTCTTTATTTTTCGTGATTTCATTAAAACTTTAGTTCTATAATCTATGATCCTGATCTTTCATATATGTTTGCTTTTAAAACAAGGCTTTTCACAGGTAGTCTCACTGTCAGGCGAGTATTTGTAAAAGCTTTACAGATTTGTTTCCTAGAGTAAGCCAGTTTTCATAAATGCCAAATGGTAAGGTTATAACTTGAGGCTGCATTTAGAAAGGACAGAGATTAATTCTATACCAGAGGAGAAGAGACTGAAAAATCCTGTCTCGAGAGAGGTAGAGGCTACATGTAATACATATATCCTAACTTGCTTTCTCTGTGTTGAAGTCCAAGAATGGAATGGCATGTTAGGATGAGGAACCATTGTCCTTATCCCTATGTGGAACTCCCAAAAGAGCTCAACTTGTAAAGTATCTCTTTACCAAAAGCTGCAGTTTAGCAAAGGTGAGCAAAAAGAGGGGCTTTAGATCCTGTGACATAAAGAATTGTGTTGAAAAAAGCCTTTAGGTTGATTTATGTTTCAAGAAATCTGAATGCTTGCCTCACTGCTTTTTAAGAGACCAATTTATTGAGTGTGTCAACAAGAAGTTATATTAGTAACATTTTACTAAAACATACTGTGAAAAGTACATGGCTTTCATTCTTGGTCACATAAAGATGGATGTGAAAGATTTTCATTGCCTGGTAATAAGAAGAAATATAAGTCAAAATAAAAATCATACTGTTCGGGCTTCCCTGGTGGCGCAGTGGTTGGGAGTCCGCCTGCCGATGCAGGGGACGCGGGTTCATGCCCCAGTCCGGGAAGATCCCACATGCCGCGGACCGGCTGGGCCCATGAGCCATGGCCGCTGAGCCTGCACCTCCGGAGCCTGTGCTCCGCAGCAGGAGCGGTCACAACTGTGAGAGGCCCGCGTACTGCAAAAAAAAAAAAAAAAAAAAAAAAAAAAAAATCATACTGTTCTATGGGGATAGTGAAAAGTGATAAATGCAAAGAAACCCTGATAAACCAAATTCTCAAAGAGAAGCAAGCTCTCATAGAAGAGCAACTTGCCTATGAGCAACTTCTGTGCATGACGGTGGATGCCCGATCTGTGAGAGCTGGAATTGACATGTATAGAGACATTTCAGGAACAAGGAAAAATCATCCAGGCCTTTAGATTATAAAGTGGGATAATGAAATAAATTGAAATCTAGAAAAGCTCTAAATACATAAATAAATTGCTCAAAAATTGCTAGCAGCCATAATTAACTAGGACCACACTTGCCTTCCCACGATAAACAACTAGAAACCGAAAAAAAAAATGCAAATATTATTTTCAGACACTGAACAGTTGAAAGTGATCCATAAAGAAGATAAATGAATGAAATAAGCCCTGCAATTGACAGCTTCCTGCCTGGTGGAGCTTTTCAGATGGTGGTGCAGGGATGAAGACCCCTATAGATCATAAAACTCCTGCTTAATTGAGAAGACAAAGCTTGGAGATGAGGGAGCTACAGGCAGCCAGGATTTGTGGGGCTGAGTACCAGAAAGGAGATAGCAGTGAAAAAAGTTTCATAAATCTGCATAGAAGTTTCCTAGAGTTTGTTGCTAAATAATAAGCCAAATGTGTGCAGTGAAAAACGTGGCAAGGAATTGTAAGAAGAATAATCCTCAAAGCTAACACAGGTCTGAGAATGTTTGAATTGTGGCCATCAAAAGTCAAGAAACCTTGATAAATAACCAGGACATTCAGTACACACTCTAGAAGGATAATGCCTTCAGAGGAGAGCTAAGCTAGATGTAGAAAAAATGCTATCCTATAACTGTCCTAACAATGCTTAGCAATAAGCTTTGAAGAACACCAAGCTAATCTCCAAATAATTTAACTGCTTTCCAGAAAAAAACTACAACAGTCTTAAGAGGAAGACACCAAAATTCATCCCTCAGAAATATCCAGCATCCAACCCCAAAATAATAGATACGTGCAAAGCAGAAAACTGACACATTTACCATGAGAAAAATCAGTGTATAGAAACAGATACAGAAGTGACAGTTGATGAGGTTAATACAAAGACCTTAACATGTGTTATAACTATGCTCAAAGATGTAAAGTAAAACATGAAAATAATGAGAGAAGAAATGGAAGATACACATTTCTAAAGATGAAAAGCACATATCTGTATTTAAAAATTGATTGAATAGAATAAACATCTGGTTATGTAATGCAGGGGGAAAATCAGTGAGCATTATGTTATTGTAAAAGATATTATAAAAAATAAAGCATAGTTCTGTATATTCTGAAGAAATATACATAACCTAAGGGACATATTGGAAAAAGCCAAACTGTTTAATATCATTGTAACTGGATTACCAAAAAGGGAAGAATCAGAAAAATAATTTGAAATAATAATTTCTAAATTTCATGAAAATTAAACCCACACATCCAGGAAGATTAATAAACCAAAATCAGTATAAATTCAAGGAAAACCACACAGGGTATACTGTAATTAAATTACTAGAAACCACTGAAGAGAAAAATTTTAAAACAGAGGAAAAACATATATTATGTATAGGTGAACAAAGAAAAGAAGAATCATAGAATTCTCGTAAGAAATTATACAAGGTAGAAGAAAAAGGAGCAACATTTTAAAAGATAAAATCAATCTTCATACCTCAGAATTCTTAACTCAGAAAAAATATTAAGCTAAAATATTTAACCAGTCGTTAAATGCTAGATATGGGTAAGCATGAGAATTTGCAGCCACTTGAAGGCTACTCTCAATGGAGTTCATCAAATTCTCATGAAAAAGATGAAAGGCAGAGTGGTAGAATGGGGAAAGCCACCCTTAAGTGTAGGCCCAAGGAGGGTAGTAGGAAAGGCACAAAGTTCCACTGTACAATACTCTTAAGGGAAGCAAATTCTGTTACCCACAGGGATACACTGAAAACCCATTTCAGCTGGGGGAAATTAAAAGAAAAAATTTCTTTACTACTGGACTTCAAACAGAAACCATCCTAGGTTTTGACCATTAAAGGTGTGCCGTAAGAGGCAGCATCACTGAACAAGTCCCATCCCCAATACCCAGAGATACAAAACTTGCTTAAAATAGGATAATTATGACAACAGAGAATACATACAACTTCCTACCAGACTAACATGCATTAAATAATAAGTAATAGTGGTTTACCACTGGGGAATGGACAACAGTGTGAAGAAAATTCTTCTTTGAGGCACAGGCTTAGAGGAAACACCTAAAGCTGAGGGTGGAACAGGAACATTGAGAAAAACACTCAGTCTAGCCCTACATTAAGTATAAGGTAATGTTAGAGGACTCTGAAGCTTGTAGTACACTGTGGATAATGATATCAATAACAAACTTCAAACAAAATTAAACAATAAAACACAAGCCCAGCTAAACTCCTAACTAGATGAACTCAACCCAGCATACTTGAGGCATAGCAGAAAGGGAAGCATGCCAATTTCTGGCAAAAATATTTACCTCAGTTTCGTATTTTCTAAAAATTATAAAACACATAAAAACAAGAAAGACAAGTTACTATCAAGGGACAAGAAAGAAACACTATTAAGGGTCAAAATAATTAACAGAATCAAGTTCAGACAGGGAATTTAAAATGACTATAATGAATAAGTTAAAAGTTCTAGTGGAAAAGGTGAACAACATGCTTGAACAGATGGGAAATTTTAGCAGAGATATAAATGAAATGAAAATGCTAGAAAAAATATAGTGACATAGTTGAAGAAAGCCTTTGGTAGGCTTAGCAGTATATATGGCATAGCTAAGAAATGGATCAGTGGCCTTCACATGATCAATAAGAATTACCCACACTATAACACAAAAGAATACATTAGCAGAAAAAATAGAATTGAACATTTTGTGGGATATTATAAAACAATATAACATGTGTAATTGGAATTCCAGAAGCTAATTGAAAGAGAATGGAGAAGTAATATTTGAAGAGATAATGGCTGAGAATTTTCCAAAAATAATAAAATTCACATATCCAAAAAGCTCAGAGAGACCTAAGAAGGATAAATACTAAAAATAGAACAAAACAATCAAGAAACCCCCACATAAACATATTACATTCAAACTGCTGACAATCAGAGGTAAAGAGTAAATCCTGAAGGCAGCCAGAAAAAAAGACAATTTGCATCCAAAAGGACAAATATAAGATATACAGAAGACTTATCAGAAATGTAAGCCAAAAGACAATGTAGTAGCATCTTTAAAGTGTTGAAAGAAAAACAGTCAACCAAGAATTCTCTACTTGGCAAGTATATCCTCTAAAAATAAAGGGATTAAAGACTTTTTAGGAAGAACAAAACCTTCTTACCCCATTCTCAACTCTTGACAAAATCATTTGATAAATGATTTATGGTGTGATATCTGGCAAAGTCAACAAATTTTATGTCAGTTGGTAGACTTTCAGCTGGTAGAGCCTTTTGGACACAACATTGATAAAAACAATAAGCCTGAAACTATGGACCTTCTTTCTTTACCAGAGCCACAGAACCTGGTGATTTCTAACCATCACCTTGACAGAAGTTATTTCATCTGTGAACAGAATACTGAATTCCAGGACAAGAATACTTAAACATGATATAATGTGAAATAATATATAGATATCCATAAATGAAATATTTTCTCTAAGTGCTATTAATGGTGGACCATTTTAAATGATGAAATATGGAAGTAATAATAACTGTATATAAATAATAGTTTGCTACCCTATGGTTCTTTGGGTCTTTTAGAGAAAAAAAATAACCCTCACACCATAAATTTAGTGTAATTTTGCACCACAAAATAATTTTCAAAGAAATATAAATTGCAAAACTTTTTTTCTCCTTTTGAGGGAGTGAGAACTAGGTGAACTCCCCAAAGCCTATCTATGTGCATCTCAAATAGTCAGGGAGTTGAGAATTTGCAGTTTCAACTAAAGCTAGCCACATATTTCTAGCAGCTACTTAGGAGTAACTGAAGATCCAGGGAAACAGAAAAAATTAAAATTGCATTATATGCAGAAAGGAATTTCATGGTTGAAAAGTCAAGGGCAGAGACTTTCTAAGGTTTTGACAAAGGTTAAACCAAGGTTAGAAGACTTATACAAGTTAAGGGTAAAAAAGAGAAGCAGCTTTTAGTTGGCTAGACCAAAATTTTCTGCTGAGTGTATCAACCTTTTCCAGACCATCAGCATATGGTCAAAACCACTTACAAATCTATGTTTACTTTTACTCTATCCTGATATGCTTCACTGAAGAGAGACTGGATTTGAGCTAGTAATTATCCTGTAATTATTCAAGACCAATAATTATGAGTGCTTACTGATCAAAAGGAGATTCACCCCATTCCTCTCTCAAAGGTGAGATTTTATTTGTTTTATTTTATGTTCAATTTGTTGAACAAAATAGCTAAACACAGGTTAGAGAGTGAGATTACTTACTCTCAGTGGTTTCATTAATAAGCAAGTTATTTCTAATCCATTTTAGTTTAAATATATATATATATATATCAGCTTTTGACAGCTTTTGTAATTTATAGTACATATTGTAAAATATTTGCATATTAATGGGTAGATCTGGGAAGGATAAAGGTTTTAGTTGGGGTTATGTTAGATTAGTTAAGTCAGAGAACATTTCTCTCAGAAGGTGACATTTAAGTAGAAACAAGGGTAAAATAAAGAATGAGCCACAAAAAAGTTGGGAAAAGATATTTCCTGATAGAGGAAAAAGCAAATTAAAAAGTCTGAATAGGAGAGGGATGGATTGGGAGTTTGCGATTAGCATATGCAAACTATTATATATAGAATGGATAAACAACAAGGTCCTACTGTATAGCACAGGGAACTGTATTCAATATCCTGTGATAAACCATAATGGAAAATAATATAAAAAAGAATGTGTATACATATGTATAACTGAATCACTTTGCTGTACAGCAGAAATTAACACAACATTGTAAATCAACTATACTTCAAAAAAATAAATTTTTACAAAAGGCCCTGAAGCTACAATGGAGTTGGCAGGCTCAAGGAACAATAAGAATCAATATGGCTGGAGAAGAGTAAGTGAGGGGTGATGACTTCGGAGAGGGAGCCATGTGCCAGAGAAGTGTGGACTTTGAAAGACATGACGAAGACTTGAATTTTAAGTGTGATGGCAAACCAATGGACGGTTTTAAGATGGACTGATATGACCTAATTTACATTAAACAAATAAACAAATGCAAAATACCCCATGAAACCTCTCTCTGGCTAATGCCATGAAAAATGTGGGCACAAGTGGAAGTAGCCAAAGCACCTATCAAAAATTATCACCCCTCCAAAGTCCAAAGATCAAAGAGGAATATATAGATGGACATTGGGACTGGGAGAAATACATCCTTAATTAAGGGAAGAGCTGAACAAGAGTAGGGCAATAGGATTAGACAACTTGTGATTGGTGAAAGGCTGGGGGTTAATATGATTATAGATTCATACAGAGAAATTGGGAGCTGAGATTGTTAAAGTAGATTGGAGCCAGGCACTGTTCTGGAGTTTGTGATTTATTCCTTTAGCAATGGAATGGACCAATTTTAAAAATTAATAATTTAGATTTTATTTAATGAGAAAATCTATATATTTACCAACTTTTTCAAAATTTTCCCATTCAGTAGAGTACTCTGCTAGAAATTGGAAATACAGAGATAAATAAGACAAATGCAATTTCTCTAAAATTTCATAGTTTGTCACTTTGGTTAGAATAAAGTAGCTTCCTATAAGCAAGTGATGTCACCTTTTCTAACGCCTCAGAAGGTAGAACTTGCCCTCAGTTTTGTGGCTATTCTGGCTTCACTTTAAAGCCACCGATTTTCCATTTCCAAAGAGTTCAGCATCAATACTCAAAGTGACATAGACTCTTACCCTTCTCTCAGTGTTGACTCAATCCTTCTTATTTGTTATCTTGCAAGTTACCAACAGATCTTGGTCTCATGTGACAGTGGGGAAAATTAATTTATATTCTCATTAATCATCCCAATTCAAGTTAATATCGAAACTCCTTACGCAAGGTCCTCTAGTTATTTCTGAGGGCCCTCCAAGGAGCTGTCCTATGACTACTCAGGAATAAGTTCTTCAATTTTCCACTTCAGCTTCTTCATTAATTCATTAGCATTCATGTTGATAATAATACATCGATAGAGAACCACTCTGCAGGGTGCAGTCAGCCTCTGCAAGGTGATCACCCCGTATTAAAGCTCTTGGAAGGACAGCCTTACTATTCTCTCCAATGTTACCCCATCCTTAACATGGAACAAGACTTTCTCATAATTCACCACTATACAACTCTGATGATGACAACCATTTTACTAATATTTTAGTGAAAGATGTGAGGACAAGAATAAAGAAATACAGCACCAAAAGTAATGTAAAACTAGTTCCTAAATATGCCTGTTCTCAGGGTCTGCAGGTCCAGGGCCATCCTCAGCATCTGTTTACCTAACTTGTGGGAAGATGCCAACTCCTGCTCAAAACACACATGCGTGTGAGCGCACATGCACACACACACACACGCTTATAAATTTGAGAAACTACTGGGAGTATTCTATGTATATCTATGACTCCAAATTGAAAATCAAATTGCTATGAGTTATAGAGAGGTCCCTATTTTAAACCCATATCTCAGATTTTTGTCTCCAACAAAGCCCTTCTTAGAATGCTTCTAAATGCCTCACCATTTAGAGAAAATTCCATATTATCTCCCCAAAAGATGTGGAACCATCCTTCAGTCACCATGGCCTCATCAATTGGAACATAATAGTCCAAGAGTGACATTTCTAAATCACTCATCTAAATAATACTATATGCAAATTATTTTTTAAAACTAGTAAAATTCTGATTCACAGCCTGTCTTGTGTGGCATGGAGCTCACACCTGTAGAATTTTTTCTTTTTTTGCAGTATCAGCTTCGTCCACAAATACCTGAAAACCAATACACATAAGACTTCAAGTAAGATCAGTTTACAGTTCAGTGAACACTAAATTCTTATAAGACCAAGAAACATTACTTCCAAATGGGCAAAAGTTTTGCAGACATGCTAAAAATTACACAGGGCATTATGCTTTACCTGCAAGAATAGTGCTGCTCTTAGATAAATATTTACATTCTGATATTGGTTTTGTTTTCTAAAAACATGGGGAAGTGTTTATATAAATAAAAGGTACATTCAAAGGTACTTTCCCTAATACAAAAGTATGAGATTCTTGAAAAGTCACTGAAAATTTTTATATCCAGAAAAAATATGGCTTTTTTTTTCCTTATACACATCAAGACTTCCTAAAACTTAAGATCTCTCTTTTGTCCAGAGAATCCTACTAGACAAGTCCAGTGGCTCCAGCAGTCACATAGAAGATGCCTGCTCATCATTCATTTGTCTGAGCAAATTTCATCTCATGTATTGTCTCCCTCACTGGAATGCCACCTCCCTGACAGCAAAGGCTCTTTTTGCCTCCATGCCTCTAGACTAGTCCTTAGAGGAGTGCCTGGTATATAGGAGGTATGCTTGGCACATGGAAAACTCAATGCTCACTGAATTGCTGCATTCTGAAGAGAGAGATTTTCCAAAAATAACTAGTAAGTAAATAGTGATTATACTCTGAAGTTTATGCCTCATACTATGTTATATTTAGTTTTCATAGCCACCATTTCCTTTCTCATTTTTTAATTGAATAGACAGCTTCCCCCATAATGAAAGAACTATATAAAAAAAAAACCTACATTAACAAATTGCCCATTTGTTCTTTTCCTACAACAATGCCCAACTCAGAAGCTACTTCAATTCCTTCTTCTTCAATTTTTTCTTCCTGTATCTGGTCAGAAAAAAAAGAACATTCTCATTGTGTGTTTTCTCATAGTACTTAATAATGCTGTGCTTCTATTATACCATTTGCCACAGTATAATTACTTGGTAATGTGTTTTTTTTTTTTCACATATTCCAGAAAAGAAAGCATTTTTTAAAAAAGATTTCCTTTTTCAAGAAATCCCCAGCACCTTGTAGTTGATCAAAACCATATTCTGAGATATTACTGAAATTCAAAATAATATTCTTACATAACGTCTTTTAACAAGTCACAATAATTAAAAAATAGATAGTAATTTGGAATTACCAAGTAGTTACCAGTTTTGGTTAAATTCCTCTTACAGTTTTACTTTGGAAAAACAAAAACTGATGGTTTGTTTTAACCTGTTGTATTATCTATTCTTATTATATAACTTTGTCAATGTCATTCACTTTTCACTGGTTGTTTTGGTCATCTTAGTGGATTACTCTTTCCATTTAATAGTTTATAGCACATTTTTCTGGGAGTACTCAATAAAATGCATAACTCATTTTTTTCCTGCTTTCAAAAAATGTATTTTCCTATTAAAATTCTCAAACAGGGGCTTCCCTGGTGGCGCAGTGGTTGAGAGTCCGCCTGCCGATGCAGGGGACGCGGGTTCGTGCCCCGGTCCGGGGAGATCCCACATGCCGCGGAGCGGCTGGGCCTGTGAGCCATGGCCACTGAGCCTGCGTGTCCGGAGCCTGTGCTCCGCAACGGGAAAGGCCACAGCAGTGAGAGGCCCGCGTACCAGAAAAAAAAAAAAGAAAAATTCTCAAACAAATAATTTTGCATATTCAAAACCCTGGTTAGCAGTTAATATTTTGGTTTTACTCAAGTCTTTCAGTTAATGTAAAAGTAATTATGACATTCCTTGGGACTGGACTTTGTAGGTATAAGAATTACATTTCTATCTTCTCAAATTCCATGCTCATAAGCTAAGCTATCTAACATAATAATACATAGCACAAAAAAATATATAGGGGTTTTTAAGATGTCAAAACCCCTACATGCCATCAACACCTGCTCTTTGCTAGATGTTTCACTATTTCTGTCTACCCCAACGAACTCTTATATCTAGTTTGTTTTCATGCTCTCCATTAACCAGTCATTTCTTTTGGTTCATTTGTATTTAGATCTTCAACTATTGATTGGAGAGCTACTACTGTAGATGTAAACCTGAACAGAATGATTTCTACTTTCAAATAGCTCATATGTGAAAATAATTATAATACTATTTAATCCAAACCATAAAAATATAGTTTACCCCTGAACAATGTCGGGTTCAGGGGGACTGACACCCTGTGCAATCAGAGAATCAGCATGCGCTTCCTCCATTTCAGTGGCCAGGTGTCCATGGATTCAACCAACTGCTGGTCGTGTAGTACTGTAGCTTTTGCTATTGAAAAAAATCCACATATAAGTGGAACTGCACAGTTCAAACCTGTGTTGTTCAAGAGTCTAATGTATTTCTCTGTCTGCAGGGTTCAGAGATCTGTCACAAGCATCTATTGAATGTTAAATGTGTTCTCCAGATAGATGTGTTAGCTTGCAAAGGGATGGTCATTTTCCTTAAAAGAGATCGAAAATTATGCAAGTCAGAGTAGTTGTAGATCTTGTAGGGGAGGAAACTTTTCCCTTCTTCCCTTCTAGGTTCTTTGGCTGTTCTAATAATTAAATTGACATAAGGCAGACTAATAGGAGAAAAGCTAATTTAATTTCACATGTACGGGATCCCATAAAAATATAAGACTCAAAGAAGTGAACAAAACAGGCAGCTTTTATACCATTAGGCAAGGAAACATTACATCTGTGAAGAACTGACAAGACAAAGGGGTTCAGGCTTGGGGTGGCAAACTGGTGAAGAAGTAACAAGGTTTATTTATACAGCCTTCTTGGTCCCAAATTCTCTGTCTCTGGTGATAAGGATGCCTTCTACCCTTCTGGTAAAGGGAGGGTAAATTTCATATGGGGGATTTATTTTCTGCCTTCAGGGTGGCAAAGGAAGTCACAGTGTCACTCTTATATCAGTTGTTTAAGTAACTTTATTTCAAAAAATTAATATACTCAAGTAGCACATTTGGGGGTGGCATATTCTGCTCCCCTTCAATATCAAGAGATCTTTCATAAATGCAAATCTGATCATGGTGTATCTCTGAAAAAAATTCATCAATGGCTTCCTTTTTCCATTAATTAACCCCCTTGGCTTGCTTAATAAACCCTTAACCATCTGACTTGATAGTTCACCAGTCCTGTTTCTAATAGATTCCTGCACTGTGCCACCTTTCAAAAGATGAAAATTTTATACTTTGGTCATACAAAACTGTTTACATAATGACTAGACTCTTATAATTTTGTATTTGCATAAGCTGTTTCCTGTGCCAAAATCCCCTTTCTGATTTTGTCTACCTTTGCTTTCCAACCCATCCAACTTGTCAGAGTAGAGTTTGGGAACCCTATCCTCTGTGCTCCCAATTGCATCTGATCTCTCTCTCTCTCTCTCTCTCTGTGTGTGTGTGTGTGTGTGTGTATATATATATATATATATATATATACACAAATATGTATAAAATAATCATTTCTTCCCTGTCTTCTTAATGACCAAACATCTTATTCATCTCTGTGTCTCTAATAAGAAGTGTATGTTATAAAGGTTCAAGGAGTGATTAAGTAGACAAATTTATATATCAGTGTGTCAAAATGTTTATATACATATAACATGTGATATATAGATAAAATATATAGTATTTGGATTTCAGAAAATATCTGAATATTAAACTGGATTTTTCAAAATTTCCTGGGATATTAAATGTGATACAGCAATAGTATTTTCAACACTTCCTCCTTCTGTCCATGTCTGGTGTCTATTCATTTGTTTTCCTGTTATTAGCAGGATAAGATTAAAGATTTACTTTTACTTTTTGCCATTTTCTCTATATGATTTTCTATCCATGTCACCACACTGTGTCAGCTCTATGATTAGTGTTTCATTAGCAATGTGCCTTGAAAATAGTTGTTGTCATTGGCCCCAAAGGTACACACTGAAATTAGACCACATCAATAGATTCTAGAACATAGACAGCTTTAGAATTAGGCTCTGCCTATTTATCTTTAACAGATTGAAAATTAGTTGAGAGTAAAAGGGAAAAATCAGTTTTCTCCTCTATGTCCTACAGGAGATATTGGGAATCTAAATGTTAATTCTGCCTTTGTGTTAACAAGGAAATCTCTACTTCCTTTGATTGTATCTTTCTCACACAAAAAGTAATTTGTTTTTTCTTGATTTACACCAACTTTAAAGTATGTTTGCCTCTGGTAACTTGTAAACTAAAGAGCTTTTATTGTATTCTGGTATCATCACTTACTCAATGTGTCTCTTGTTTGAACATTTAAATTTTAGTTAGATTTTATATATTCTCAGTTACATTCAGTGTAATAGTTTTGCCATAACACCAGTTGAAAAAAGTTAGAAAATGCCTAACCATATGGTTCCTTGATGCACAACATTTAATACAAAACTCAAAGTAAACATTTCAAAAGTATTTTTGGAATCCTTACCAAATGTTGATGCTACAATAATAAAGGCTATATGGCAACACTCCAAATGTTAAGCATTCTTAAATTGAGAGCATTTTCATAATAACGGGGGAAAAAAGGTTGTAGAAAGGGAACACACTTAGGCACTAGATTTCACTGAGTCAGCTCAAATCAGGTGAGACCACTTTAAATTAAAGATGTCATGTCCTTAAGCCTCAAGGTCATAAAATATGATTTTAGAAATAGTAATATGAATATCTTTTAATTATCAATCTTCATTGAAACTATTTTGGTTGTGACAGAAAGGTTTTATTCTTGAACTTATGTTTGTACTAGATTATACATTGTATCAATGGTTCCTAGTTACCTAAATTTTACCTGTAATTTTAATTGGTAAGTTAATTTTCTTCTTTAGTGTTTGAATTATGTTAAATAGCTAATACACTGTACATAGAAAGCATACCACCAAAAAGTAATGTACCTTAAATTGTATAGGCAGAATCACATGGAATTTTCTCAACTTTGATTATATCCAGAGATCTCCAAGATGTATGCAGTTTTGCACATTTTTTGGCCAGCTTTTTTGAGTTATAATTTATATACAATAAAATCTAATAATTGTAACAGTACAATTACAGGAATTTTGACAAATATATAGTCATAAAACCTCTATTGCAATCATGTTGTAGAATACTTTTTAGACACTTTTATCACCCTAAAATGTTCCTTAAAGTGCATTTGCAACAAATTCTCTCCCTGCCACTCCATCCTTTGACAACCATTGATCTATTTTGTCATTATAGTTTTCCTTTTCTAGGATTTCATGTAAATAGAATTTAAAATATACATAATATAGTCTTTTATGTTTGGTTTCTTCCACTTGGCATATTGCTTTTGAGATTCATTTATATTGCACATATCAACAGTTCTTTTTAATGGCTGAGTAGTATTTCATTATATGAATATAACACAATTTTTCTATGTATTAACTAGCTGATAGAAATCTGAACGTGTTTCCATTTTATGGCTTTTTTGAATAAAGCTGATATGAACATTTCAGTAAAACGATTGCTTTAAACATATGCTTCCATTTCTCTTGGGTAAACAGGCAGAGTTGGATTGCCAAATCATATGGTAAGTGTATGTTTAACTTTATATGTACAGCTAAATTGTTTCCAAAGTGGCTGTACCATTTTGTATTTTCACTAGAATATATGAATATTCTAATTGCTCCATATCTTCACCAATACTTCCCAAATTTATTATAAATCCAATATAATCTTAATCAAAATCTGAAAAGACTTTTTTTTTTAAGAATTGAAAGCTTATTCTAAAATTTATATGAAAATGTAAAGAATTAGAACAGCTAAAACAAATTTGAAAACATATAAATAAGATTCGGGGGACATAAACTACATGATTTCAAGAATTATGGAGCTTTCGTAAGGCATTTTGGTATTAATGTAGACTAATAAATCAGTAGAACTGTATAGGAAATAAAGAAATAGACCCACAATTATATGGTCACCTGATTTTTGGCAAATGTTACAAGCCAATGCAATGGAGGAAAAATAAACTTTTCAACAAATGCTTCTGGAACTTATAGGTTGTCATAGGCAAAAACAAGTGAATCTCAGTCCTGATATCATACCACGTAAAAAAAACATTACTCACAAGGTATTATAGACCTAAATATAAGAGGTAAAACTCTAAAATCTTGAATAAAACAGGAGAAAATCATTAAGGACCTTGGCTAAGGTAAAGATTTCTTAAATATGACTGCAAAAGCAAAAACTATATTTAAAAAAATCAATAATTAGACTTCATTAAATTCTATAAAAAGTAAAAATTCATTCCACCAACTGGGAGAAAATATTTGTAAAACATATATCTGATGAAGGAGGTGTATAAGGAATATACAAATAACCCTTGACACTCAGTGAAGATAAATGACTAAGTTTTTAAATTGGTAAAGTATTTAAATATACATGCCACCAGAGAAGATACATATTTGGCAAAGAAGCACATTAACATAAATTCAACATTATTGATTAACAGGGAAATGAACATTAAAATCACAAAGAGATAGTACACAGTCAATAGAATGGGTAAAATTAAAGCCTGACCATACCAAGAGCTGGTGAGGATTTGGAGCAACTGGAAATTCTCATACACTGCTGGCAGGAATGAAAAGTAGAACACCACTTTGGAAAAACAATAGTTTGGTAGTTTCTTAAATAGTTAAGCATACACCTACTCTAAGACTCAGCCATATCACTCAAGGAATTTACCCAAGAGAAATGAAAGCAATCATTTACAAAGAGACTTGTACACAAAATTTCCTAGTGGTTTTATTTGTAATAGTCAAAAACTGTAAACAACACAGATGTCCAACAACAGGTGAGTGCATAAAAAATTGTGGTATAGTCAGACAATGAGATATTACTCGACTATAAAATAAGAATGAACTTTTGTTACAATTGAAACATCACTGACTATTCCCCAAATGATTATTCTGTATAAAGGAAGTCAGACAAAAAAGGGTCCATTCTAGGAATACATTTGTATAAAATTCTAGAAGAAAACCCACTATAGTGACAGAAAGCAAATTAGTGCCTACCTGGGGGTGGGGCTGGGGAGGGGCAGGAAGGAGGGATTTCCAATGGGTGTAAGGAAACTTTGGGGATTAACAGATATATTCATTGTTCTGATTGTGTTGATATCCGAATTTATCAAAATAGCTCTTTAAATATATGCAGTTTATTGTATGTCAATTATACCTCAATGAAAATGTAAAAACATTTTTTAATCAGTGTTTTTAGACAATTTGTCTTAACTTCTAGTTATATGAGAGAGTATATTGTAATAATATGCACCGTTTAAAACTCTCTTAAATTCAATAGAGATTCTGTAATTTCCTCCTAGGGATTTTGTTTTTTTGTTGTTTATTTGTTTTGCCTTTTTTTTTCTTTGCTTTGGTTTAAAGAATGGGACACAGGTGGTTAGATTAAATGTCTCCTTTCTGTTATTCATTTTAAATTTTATAATTGGGATTAACTAATTGGGCAACGAATTCTCATGACTTTGAACTCCCTTGGGTATGTGGACATGAGTTTAAACCGAATTAATAAAACACTTCAATGCATTGGTTATTTGACTTGGTCTGCTCATTTACTTGATTTTGTACTTGGATAGAAGTCTTCCAAAGAGCAAATCTGAGTCTTCTTGTACATCTAGAATTGGTGAGAACAAGAAGACAGAACACATCACCTCTCTTACCAGACGGCAGACTATTCATTTGGCATCTTGCCTGGAAAGTTGCAAACTCATTTTCCTGCACATATGGCCCATAGCAGTAAGCATTCATCTTTGCCAAGACTCATTTCTCTATGGCATTTCCAAACCATGGGTATGCTATAAACCTTTTCCATGTAATGAATTATATTTTTTGTGTGTGTGCTTAATATTTTCAGATTGTACAATGCTTTCTCCACCATAAAAGTAACCGTGGAAATACATCAAATAGAATATCAGTACAAATTCTACAAGTGTGCTTTTCCTACTGAGGTGCATTTTATTTAGGAAATCAGGTTTGGAGATATCTAGCCTTAATGAGAGGTAGTGGTAGAATTAATAAATCTCCCAATATTCCCTGAAGCAGCTGCTCTCCTTTGAAATAATGAGCATATGGTTTCATCATATTTTATTGATTTGGTCCCCTTCAGCTAAAGAAATATTTCAGTGGAATGCAAACAACTTTCACAACTTCTGCATATTTCTCAAGCCCTATATTCTTGGCAAAACAGAAAGCTGATGAGCATACAAATGAAAAGCCAAAGACAGTATTTAGATTTTTTTAACCACAGATGAGACAAAAGGAAAGATGGGACCCACAAAATATATTTATTCCTGAGATGCTTACTTAAATATTTATTAGATTTTTCAAATGAAGCAGGATGGGCTAAAATAATTTAGTGGTATGCAGAGGACTTATAGATTCAGGAGTTGTCAGGGTTTGAGCCAGTGATGTATATACACTAAGAAGGCAGAAGGCAACCATAACTTTCTAGCAAAGTGTGACCAGAATTGATTCAAGTAAATAGTATCAAAATTATGTAGGACTCATGGACAAAATTATGTAAGGCTAAGGTTCGATTACATGCATACGAGTAGGAGTCCATTAGAAACTATACACAAGTCCAGAAAAGATGGAAAGAGGTTACATATAAGATGTAAAAAGAAAGAATGTTCTAATCACCTCAAGATTGGGTGGGAAGCTGCACAGTGAGTGGAAAAAGAATTAGGTCAATGTCCGAGGCAACAGACAGATAATATCCAAAGAAGGTGAACTGAGATGTTTAAGATTCACTAAAAAAAAAAAAAAAAAAAAAAAAAAATCTGTGTTTTAACCAGAGTCTTACCCATCACCCTATCAATGATCTCTTTTTAGGAGAGCTTATCCTTGTAGAATTATATAATTTTATGGAACACCGTTATTCTTTCAGTTAGAATTTCTCTCATTCTGCTGTCATAGGGCATGCTATGTCTTCAGAACGGACTCTGGCTCGTGTGCCTTAACAATTAGACTGTTGATTTAAAATGTAGATTACTGGACCCCATTCTCAGAGAACAGATTTAGTAGACATGGGGTTGGGCTAAGATCTGCATTTAAATAAACTCTCCCAAAAGCCCTGGACTGAGAATTTTTCCCTTCTGCTTTCCTGCTGCATGTGGTCCTTGAGGCTCAGAGTTCTGTAGGGGGCCATTTATGACTCCCATCTTGATTAATTACCAAAAAAGAGCTATTTCCATGCACGTTATGCCAGAAGAAGCAAGAGAAATAGTAGAAATATATTTTAATGTAGGGCTAAAAGAGGGATCTTCTAAGTTTAGTGTGTTCTTCAGCCAGAGCCTTCAGTGAGTCACAGTTAATCAGGTGTCTTTGCTGCAAGACTTTTGAGGTCTTTCTTTGGCATGCCAAGCTAGCCTGTGAATCCCCAAGAGGAATGATTTCAGGAATGATTGTTCTGAAACAATTTGACCACAGGAGTCCCTTTAGGAAGAGGAATCTTGATTAATATTCTTCCAGAGCTAATATTCAATAGAATATAGTATGGAAAACACTAGTTTACTGACAAACCACTACACTTTTCTGTAAATATATAGCAATAGTTAAGAAGAGGTTGTTCAAGTAAGCATGACTGAACATGATTGCTAATTTACAGCAGGAGCTGACTCAGGAAGTTGTCAAGTTCAAACAGACTAGAGAATGGCTAGTGGAACCTCAAGTAAGATTTCTAAACCATAGTACTGGATGCTACCATATTAGGGAAAGACTGGGTAGTAGTTGTGTAAAAATCAGTGGTTGGTAATGACCTATCTGAGAAGCAAAGGTAATCACCAAGGTATTTAAGCTGCCTAGGAAGAGCTGCACACATAGGGCTGGATTGTAAATGGAAGAAATCATTAAGGAAAAGAAGTCATTCAGGAGAAAAGAGCTATTACATAAGCTGGGGCAAAAACGCTAAGGTGTATAGAGGAAGTGAATTCCAGAAACAGAAACAAGGTTGAAAAGTACGGTGGCCTGAGTTAATGTCATCGAATGAACATGATAAAGTTTCATATATCAGACATTATCCTCTTAGGTAATATATTTTTAGTGTACCTGTCTTCTATTTCATTTCTCTGAGATCATTTTGTCCTTACCCTTTTAAAGGAAACAGATGTAGACTTTAAAAATTATAGTGCACCATTTACTGAGTGCTAATTATACTCAAAATGCAGTTAATCACTTTTCTATATTATCTATGATAAAATATTACCTAAAATAATACAATATTTACAACATATTAGATAATTTGATAAATGATAGATTATCTAATGCAATTCTCACAAAAGGCCTTATAAAGAGAAGGCAAAGCAACTTGACCAAGGACAAGCTTCTCCAAGCTAGGAAAGTGGAAGAGACAGGATTATCCATTTATGAAAATTTCATTTAGGTATTGTTTTCATTTCTAGGTTTTATTTCTATTATTTGAGACTTAGATAGGTACAGCTATCCTACCTTAAAATTATATAATTTTCTCTTATTCTTTTAAAAAGTAATGATAAATTATAATAGTGACCAAAAAATTGTTTATAAAATCAAAATATATAAACGGCTCTTAAAACTCTACATCAAAAAACCTAAACAGGACTTCCCTGGTGGCACAGTGGTTAAGAATCTGCCTGCCAATGTAGGGGACACAGGTTCGAGCCCTAGTCCGGGAAGATCCCACATGCTGCAGAGCAACTAAGCCCGCGTGCCACAACTACTGAAGCCCATGCGCCTAGAGCCCGTGCTCCACAACAAGAGAAGCCACCGCAATGAGAAACCAGCACACCACAACGAAGAGTAGCCCCCAATCGCAGCAACTAGAGAAAAGCCCGCAGGCAGCAATGAAGACCCAACAGAGCCAAACAAACAAACAAGCAAACAAAAAAATCAACAAAAAAACCTCCCAAGCAAACCCATTAAAAGAGGGTAGAAGACCTGAATAGACATTTTTCTGAAAAAGACATAGGCACATGAAAAGATACTCAACATCACTAATCATCAGGGAAATGCAAATCAAAACCACAATGAGATATCACCTCATACTTGTCAGAATGTCTATCATCAAAAAGACCACAAATAACAAATGTTGGCAAGGATGTGGAGAAAAGGGAAACCTTGTGTACTGTTGTGGGAATGTAAATTGGGGCAGGCACTGTGGAAAACAGTATGGAGGTTCCTCAAAAAACTACAAATGGAAATACCATATGATCCAGCAATTCCACTCCTGGGTATATATTTGAAGAAAACAAAAATATTAATTCGAAAAGGTATATGCACCCCAATATCACAGCAGCATTGTTTATAATAGCCAAGATATGCAAGCAACCTAAGTGTCCATCAGCAGATGAATAAAGGAGGTGTAGTATATATACAATGGAATACTACTCAGTCATAAAAAGAATGAAATTTTGCCATTTGCAACAACAAGGATGGACTTGGAAGGTATTATGCTTAGTGAAATAGGTCAGAGAAAGACAAATTCTGTATGATATCACTTATATGTGGAATCTAAAAAATAAAACCAACTAGTGAATATAACAAAAAAGAAACAGACTCACGGATATAAAGAATAAACCATGGTTACCAGTGGGGAGAAGCAAGACAGGTGTAGGGGATTAAACAGTATAAACTACTATGTATAAAATAAATAAGGTACAAGGATATATTGTATAACATAGGGAATATAGCCAGTATTTTATAATAACAATAAATGGAGTATGGCCTTCAAAAATTGTGAATCACTATGTTGTACACCTGAAACTTACATAATATTGTAAATCAACTATACCTCAATAAAAAAAAATAGTTTGTTCTACTATTAACCAATTATTATTCTCACAATATCTTAATTGCCTTGGTTCATTTGTTGTCACTGTACCTCACAAAATTAACTGATTACTAATAATGTAAGATAAATCAATTATGATACTAACCTGAAAGGAAAGATATTGGACAATGAACTGTAACAGATATAATAAATCACCCTTCTGTTTTTCCATGTTACAGTGAAAAGAGGTCATATACATCATGTGAGGGCCTTGAATTAATAATTACTCTAACTGAAAGGTATGGCCAAGGTTTAGTAAAATTCCCCTATAACACAAAATGTCATCTTCATTTCCTGTATTTGTACAGGTTGTTTAAACAGGTCATATCCTCTCCTCCACAGTTCATGGAAGAATTCTGTTTTCTATTAGGTTAGAAAAAAGTCTCTGATTTCACCCCATGGTTGTTTGGCATTAACAGATCATCCAGATCATGACCCAGATGTTCTGATCTTAAACACTTTAGATCATTGCCACCACAGTTGAGAACAGCTACTGCCTTCATTGGCTTTTCAATCTGAGAACTCCATGAGGTCAACATTATTTTCCGTTTTTCAAGTGAGGAAACTGGCAGAGAGAAACTTGCTCAAGTGTCACAATCAAAGCAAGTTTCTTGCAAAATTAAACTTTGAACCTAAAGCATCTGAGACACTGGTTTACCAATGACTGAGTAAAGCACAGTGCATTTCTTATGTTCTAAAAATCCTTGTTTGTTTTTAAAACAAAATATTGTAAACAAGGATCCAACTATTTTTGTCAAAAAATAAGTTTAGCTTGTATTTATGAGTCTACAGATGGCACTAGGAATTACAGTAAATAAGCAAATAGATGAGTATCTAAATATAGATAATTTGGGGACATAAAGCAACTTTTCAGATTATGAAATGCTAATTATTTACATTCTATTATACACATGACTATCATTTTTCTCATAAGGGCTCCAAATTTTATTTCTTGAAGACTTAGAACAAAAAGTACATTCACAATACATATTATTTAGGGAGAAAAAAGGAAAAAAATCAAGACCAGAATGTAGTAAGTATGCTGTCTGTACTAATTTGTGATTGAGTTTGCTCATTTAACATTAAACCAAATAAATCTTATTATAAAAGACAGGTCTTAAAACATCTTGGATTTTCAGGTCTTATAATCACCAAGAAAATTAAGAATTGTTTACTTAAATCTTTCTATAATGTGTGTAACACAAGTTTTGTCAAATTTCAGTGAAGCAGCTCAAGATTATAAGCAGAGGATGATTTCACTCAGTGATTAAATGGCAGTAAAACAGATAAAGGTATTACTTCTGATTTGGAATGTGATTTTCATATTATTATTTTATATATGTCATATATACATATATACACATACAGACATATATACATATATGTTTGTAACATTCTGGTATAGATATTGTACTTAACCAAGATATTTCATTTCTACAGATTACTATTCTCATAAATGTGGAGAATAAATAATAATCTCATGTAACTTAATAAAACTAATTCTGAAATCATTCATCTTTCTTTTCTCTTTATAAATTAATATAAACTATTTTGGTCCTGAGAGCATCTGGTTTAATGTGTATACATACTTAGGCAGTTAGTTCCCATCCAAAGAAAATACACAGATGCAGCAGTGACAATGAAATGAAAAAAAAGAAGTAAAAGCCAATTTGCCATGTTAGTACTTGCAAAAGACTGAAAAATTATTCCCTATATTTAAAAAAATCAACTATTTAAAATGTGCACATGATAAGGAAGAAGTAGTTGAAACAACAGGTTGAAACACCTAAAAAATGGAATATCTGTTTGTTATCTACAGCATATCAAAAATCAAATATGATTTGCAATATTTGATCATCTCTTGCAGGCAGAAAAAAAGTTCATCCATGGCTGTGCATCTTATTTTGATTTAAAAGGGTTTGTAAAGTAAACCTACTTGTGAACAAAATTATGAAGAAAGTACTTTGTTTATAAAGTATTTTGATATATAATTTCTGAATCTCACTCTAAAGTCTTGTGCCCTACAATACGCAGAACTCATGCACAACCCAGTGTTCTCCACAGTGCAGTCCCACCAAGGGACAATCCCACGTGTGAAGATGCAGTCTTTCTAAATTACATCTTTTGACCCAAGTCTTTTCATATACCAAATTCACATGAACACTGAACACCGTTGCAAAAGGAAACAGCTCTGATGAACAAATTTATAGGAATGTGTGAGTGATTTCCAGCCTATATTTTAAGTTTTTTGGAAGTTATTTGGTAGAAAAATCAAAATGGTAACCCCAATGATTGCCTCTGTAATGGTGGAAATTCAGAGCTGCAAAAAGTCAGTAAAGGGGTGTTCAGGGAACTAGAGCCTTTCCTTGGATCCTTCAAATCCTATCCTAACAGAAAAGGTGACTGCAATAATTAGAGGCAACACAATATTAAAGAGCATGGGCTTTGGAATCAGACATGTTCAGATTTGAATCCAGGACACTCATTACTTGTAAGCTGGAGACTTTGGACAGGTTTCCTAACCTCTCCAAGTCTTACTTGTCTCATTGGGAAAATAAAACCTAGAAAATCCACTTGTGTTGCTTGTTATGAAGATTAGAGATAATATACATAAATTATCTAGCATACAAGAGAAAATTAACAGATGATAGATATTATACATACACAATGAATAAAAGGTCAGTATTTGAAAGAAGCTTTAAATAATATATGTTTTGGGATTATTCATGGCTCTAGAAACATGCTTAAAGTGACATTTAAAATAGTCTCGCCATATGGTTTATTTTTTCTACTCAAAGTAAAAATGCCAAATGATGCTGTAAACAGGATTAACAAGCTTTGGAATCAAGCAAAATTGGAAGAAGGAAACTTGGCAATCAAGTGCCTTAAAAATTTGAACCACATAGTAAAGAATCTAGAATAATGATGGGATTCCATTTAAAAAAACAGAATTTGATCAAATTTAGATCTTATGTACATTTTGTCATCATATGCTCTTCTGTATTATTATCAATAACTCCAGTTTCAGTAGAAACAATGCTTATAGCTTTAAAAGAGGAAAGAATATCTTAATTGATACCTAAATTGTTTTATTAAAGTTGATTCAGATATTTAAATAATAATGGACATTTGTATGTTCCATTCTATTTTATAAAGTATTTGCATAAACTTATTTAATCCTCTCAATCAGTTTATGAAGATTCATCAGCTGAGCTAATAAATGTTCATGTAGCTGCTATAGGCAGGATTCTCTCTTTAAAGTAACTGTAGACAAATGTAAAATAGACAGCTAGAGGGAAACAGCCGCATAGCACAGGGAGATCAGCTCGGTGCTCTGTGACCACCTAGAGGGCTGGGATAGGGAGGGTGGGAGGGAGGGAGATGCAAGAAGGAGGAGATATGGGGATATATGTATATGTATAGCTGATTCACTTTGTTATAGAGCAGAAACTAACACACCATTGTAAAGCAATTATACTCCAATAAAGATGTTAAAAAAAAATAAAGAGGAAATCTGGACACACATGGAGACACCAGGGATATGCACACAGAGGAATGACAACATGAGGACACAGGGAGAAGGAGACCGTCTGTGAGCCAAGGAGAAAGGCATCAGGAGAAACCAATCCTACCAACACTTCAGTCTTGGACTTCTAACCTCCAGAGCTGTGAGAAAATGCATTTCTGTTGTTTAAGCCACCCAGTCTGTGGTGTTTTGTTATGGTGGCCCTAGGAAACGAAAATACCAACCCAGAGCCTGGAACTACACCTGGCGGATCCCAGCAGAGCCTCAGCCAACCCACAGACCCACAAAAGATAAAAATAAATGCTCAAAGTTATAAGCCAAAAAAAATAAATAAGTAACTGTAGAGACCAAATCCATCCTGCCCACATCCCAGTTTTCATCAGTCAACATCTGGACTATAAGCTGTTACCTCCTCCCCCCTGACCTGTTCCCCTTGCACATGCACCTTTCCAGCACTGTAGTTCCTGAACTCTGGTACTTCACTGACCCGCCCCAGGCCTCCCAAACCACTACTCAAACTGTGACCTATATTTCCTTAAGGTGCTCCCTAACTCTTGACTTAAGTGAAACTGGTTTGACCCCTGACACTCCATTTTCTCTCGTGTTTTCTCAAGCTGTTGGTGTTCTTATTTCTCAGTAATCTTGGGGCTGAGACGTATGATCTTTGCCCCTCCTCCCATCACTAATGCCTCCGCCAAAACTTTCTCTATCTTCTTAAAGAAAAGGAAGTCTCTTTGAGATGTGTTCTATTCATCTACAGCACCCTCTTTCCTTCCTTGTTCTTAGCAACCTTGTCACCCCCTCTCATCTGTTAGCAATTTCACAGCTTGGCTTACAGAATTCCTCTGTATCCCTATATACCTCATTTCTAGCCATTGCCCTGGTGACTTAAATGTCCCCTTGAATGGCTTGTTTGACCCACTGGCCTCCAAGTGATTCAAATCATTCACCTTCAATGACAGCCCCCTTCTCTATTTGAGCTACTCTCACCATCACACCTTGGTTCTTGTCAACATGCGTAACAACTATAAAATGAATAATCAAACATTTCACTCTGAATACCACCTACACTCTTTTCAACTTGCTTATTTGCTTTTGTTCAACAAAAAAGAGACCACCTATTGTGGTGGTCCTTTCTCTCCTTTCCTACTTAGATTTCATGGTACATCATCTCAGCAACCCTCTTGCAAAATGAAACTCATTTTCCTGCATTTTTAATTGAACACATCTGCCCAAACCCCTACCTTTAATGAACATATCTGTCTTCTCTAAGCCTGCACAGATTATTCTAAAACTACTGGAAAATATCTCATTAGACAATATATGAATTCTACTGTAAACTGGAATGCAACAATTTCAAATGGGCCCTCAGCATTGCCACATTTTTCTGATTCTCTGATAACTCACTTTTGCATTCTCCACAATTACCTCAAACGCTCTCTACTTGTTTTCCAAACATTGGACCACAGTTATCCTGCTTACTCTTAGCAAGTGACCGTGATTTCTATTTTAAAGTAAAAAATAAAAACTTTCGGCTACTGCCCCATGGTTGTCCTCTTGAAAACCAAACTTCAGGAGACTCATCGTTTACCTCTTCTCATTCCTCTTACGCACTGCTCCTGTCTGGCTTACTTTCTCCTCTTTGCTCCACAGCAACTCCTTCTAAGGATTTCAATGACTGCCATGTCACTACATGCAGCTGACGTGCCTCAGTCCTTACTTTGACGCTCGTGAACACCTCTTTCTTGAAACACTTCTACCTCAGTTTCTGTTACATAATACTCTTCTGGATTTTCTCCTTAATTATACGTACTTTATTAGATCCTACGCTTTTTCACCCCCATTAATGTTGGAGGATGGACTTTCTCCAGGTTTCTTCCCAGACCCTCATGCCCTCATTCTTCTTCACACTGCCTCCCTCACGCCAAAAGCAAGTAATTATCTGCTATATGCAGAGGACTCAAAAATCAATATGTCAGCTACAGAGAGCATTTATGATAGTTTCTCTGTCATATATATATACATATATATACAAATTTATATATATTCATAGAAATGTATATATATAAATATACATATATTTACATATATAGAATCCATATATGTGTGGATTCCCTGACCTACTGACTCACAGCCTTTATCCTAACATTCTAGGACAGTGTATGCTATTTTTTCCTTCACATAATTTATGAGAGGGAAGCCAAGATGGAGTCAGTATTGCTAAAAGAGCTCTCTAAAACAGAGCCAGGAGGCTAGTGAGGAAGTGTGATGTATGCACGTCTCAGCCTGGATGGAATCTGAATTTTGACCACTTATTGTCTTACTGCAGGCATCCAGAACATCTGCCCAGTGTTCCAGGAACTCAAGATACTTATTGGACGCTTACTCTAAAATAACTCATGATAGCCTATCCCTTAAGAACAAATATTTCTGTTTTTGTGTCTGAGTCAGTCATAATTCTTCCCGGACAACTTTAACAATATTGTGGCTTTTGCCTTTATAAGCCCCTGACTCTTTCTCATCCCTGGAACACCCTTTCAGTTTTACCCAAATCCGTATCTCCCAGATTGCAATTCCTAAGGCCCCAAATAAACTTTTCTTATTTGCAGTCTTGTTTTACCCCATATCTTGGATAAATCTGTTTCAGACTCCCTGGATTTCACAAACAGGCTCACAGAATGTAACTTTGGTTGCTCTCTGGCAATTTCCTTCTTATCTTTACCTACTATGGTTCAGTCTTCCTAACATATACCTCTGGAGACTGTCATGTGAACTCACCTAGGACAAGGAGCATGTAAAGCAAAAATATTTTAATAACTATTAAAATCTTATTAATTAGTGCTATTGAAACAATACTTACTATGGTAAGAAGTAAAAGATAAGGGGGTTAGAGTTGCAAAAATGTTAATATACAGGAACCTCAATTAAATAGAGTCAGGAGGCCCGATGGGGAGCTCTCACACCCTGTGACAATAACAGAGCACAAACAGGAAGAAGAAAGACTCCTTTTTCTTTCCTGGCAAGGATTCAACCAATGAAAAGCCATGGACTCCGTTTACTATAACGCTCCCAGCTTCCTTTTCTTCTCTATAAAATTGTTGTCCTTCCCTCGCTGAGCAGGGACTTGCACATGGCTCGTCATGGTTGCAGACCCCAAGTTGCAATTCTCTGCTGATCTTCAATAAATCCATCTTTGTTGGAGAAATATCTGGCAGTCTATTTGTTCTAGGTCAACAGAGTCAAACCTTAGCGAGGCTTGACAAGGAGAAACAAGAGAGAAGACTATGAGCCGAGGGAAAACAAAAGAAAGAACAAGTGCCTATTGCATCTTATTTTATTTTAGACAGAAATTGTCATATAACGCAACCTGGTTTTTTGTTTCTGTTTTTTTTTTTTTTTTAATGACTCTCCCTTTAACCACTATACACTTAGCAGAATGGAAAAACCCAGGACACTGACAACACCAAGTGCTGGCAAGGATGTGGAGCAACAGAAACTCTCATTCATTGCTAGTGAGAATGCAAAATGGTACAACCTCTTTGGAAGACAGTTTGGCAGTTTCTTACAAAACTGAACACACTCTTACCATGTGATGTAGTAATCATGCTCCTTAACGTTTAACCAAATGAGTTGAATACTTGTGTTTACGGAAAAACCTGCACAGATGTTTATAGCAGCATTGTTTGTAATTGCCAAACTTGGAAGCAACCAAGATGTCTTTCAGTAGGTGAATGAATAAATAAAGTGTAGTATATCCAGGCTATGGAATATTATTCAGCACTTAAAAGAAACAGGCTATCAAGCCATGAAAAGACTTGGAGAAGCCTTAAATGCACATTCCTAAGTGAAGGAAGCTAATCTGAAAAGCTTACATACTGTGTTATTCCAACTATATGGCATTCTGGAAAAGGCTAAACTATCGAGTTAGTAAAAAGATCAGTGGTTGCCAAGGACTAAGGTGAGGGCAGGGATGAACAGGCAAAACAGAGGATTTTTAGGGCAATGAAAATACTCTGTATGGTACTATAATGACGGGCACATGTGATTATACATTTGTCCAAACCCATAAAGTATATGAAAGCAAGAGTGAACCCTAATGGATATTAAATTAACTATTAACACATTGTGATGTGTCAGTGTAAGTTCATCAATTGTAAGAAATGTACCACTCTACATATATACAATGGAATACTACTTCGCCATAAAAAAGAATGAAATAATGCCATTTGCAGCAACATGGAGGCAACTAGAGATTAGCATACTAAGTGAGTCAGAAAAAGAAAGACAAATACCATATAATATCATTTATATGTGGAATCTAAAATATGGCACAAATGAACCTATCTATGAAACAGAAACAGACTCACAGCCATAGAGAACAGACCTCTGGTTGCCAAGGGGGAGGGAAGGACTGCAAGTTTGGGGTTAGCAGGTGCAAACTATTACATATAGAATGGATAAACAACAAAGTCCTACTGTACAGTGCAGGGAACTATATTCAATATCCTGGGATAAACCATAATAGAAAAGAATATAAAAAAGAATTATATATGTGTATAACTGAGTCACTTTGCTGTACAGCAGAAATTAACACAACACTGTAAATCAACTCAACTTAAATAAAAGAAATAAATGTACCACTCTGGTGAGAGATGTGTTAATGTAAGAGGCATGCATGTGTGCAGGCAGGGGATATATGGGAAATCTCTGTGCCTTCCTCTCAATTTTGCTGTGAACCTAAAACTCTATCTTAAAAAACTACAACAAAACTCACCCTTTAGACATAGATCCATCACATGACTCTGTTCCAGAAGGTTTTGCTCACTCTGCTGCTTCTCTTCACAAACCCTCAAGGAGAAGAGTTTAGCTTGGTTCCCCCTTAGCCAGTCACTTTCTGAAAATACTCCCATCATCTTTACTAAAGCTTCTACATATTGACAAGTTCCAAATAGCCCCACCAGGCCACATATGAATATAATTCCAATTTTACAAAAGAGAAGGCCAAACCAGAAGTTATAATTTGATATATAATACAGTTACTGAGCTTCTAATGGTGAAGAAAGTTTTCAAACCAGGCCTTTTTGTGAAAAATGGCATGATTTTACTGTTTCCTAATTCTGTTATGGTGGATCATGTCCCAGTAATTGATTTTTAAAAATTGTTGAGGTTAAAAAGGAAAAGGAGAGCTAAGTTTATTAAGGCATTTCCTGAAAGACTAGTCGCATGTGTTGACCCAGGAAAATAGACCACAAACTAGCTAATTACACCATTCAAATGAGAAAGCTAAAGTTTTCTGGAGAGAGATAACATGCTTCCAGTAGGGCTAGTCCTTGTCAGAAAATCAAGAGGTGCTCTTTCATCAAAGACATAGATGGCTAGTCCACAAATAAGAGGGCTAAAAGAGAATAAGAAATTTTGCACAATAGAAGTTAAACACATTTGGTTTAAAGTGATATACATTTAAAGTAAAAAATACCTCTTTCCAAGCAAAAGATATATGGGGGGAAAGGTGTAAGGACTATAGGGATCCTTTGATTACAAAAGACCAGACATATAGTAGAAAATGAAAATGTTTAATTTTAGAAATTAACCCTTTTATTTAATTAAGGCATAACAATAAATATCTTGTAAGGAAAGACATTTCCTTAAAACTCTAGGAAAATATACTAAAATATATTGGTTCAAGCCCTTTCTAAATTACCAGACGAGGGCCATGTAAAAGCTCAATAAGGACAAAATTTGCTAAATGTTGATAAGTTATTTTACAGGATGAGGGTTTATAGCAATATTTAAATGAATAAAAAACACATAGGTACCCTGTTAAATAAACTTTACATATTTTATTATTATTTAATCAACTTAGGTTTCTACAAAGATATGAGCATAAAATCAAGCAATTCATCCTGATACTTTTTCTCACTTTCCTAAGTTGTGTTCCACATGCTGTCTTATGTTAATAGAGGCCTAAATAAACAACCTCCCCAACACACACTTGCATGCATGTAGGAGTCCACGGTGAAACAAGAATGGAAACTAGTGTGTATGTTATCCCCTTCCTGATATGCACAATAAACATGATCAATTTAATGGCTCAAAGAAGTTCTATAGTATGAGTCATGGAGTGTAACTTTTAAGTTATCAGTCACCAAATACAGGTGACACTTGAACAACATGGTTTGAACGGTGAAGGTCCACCCACATGTGGTCTTTTTTCAATAAATACATACTAAAGTACCACACAATCCATGGTTGGATGAATCTGCAAATGCAGAACCTCGGGATACAGAGAGCCACTGGAAAATTACATACAGATTTTTCTACTGTGCAACTTGTAATTTTGACTACAGACCCTTTGTCATAAACACATATTGACATTTTGCATGGTACCAGTGACTTTTGGAAGATAATTAGTGAAACAAAAGAGCTCCAATGCACCCTGCAATCCCAGAATGAACATCACTCCCCCCACCACAAAGAAGAGCCAAACCGGGTCAAAGCCACCGAGTTTGGTGATGGAAGAGATGTCGGCCAGAACTCCTTTTTCATTCCACATCCACAGTCCAATCCCAAGAAGTGCTATTTCCAAAAACCGAAATATGACACTGAAGCCAAATATGAAATATTTGATGCTACCACTGGCTTCAGGACCCCTAAAATGCTTCCTGGACATCCTCTAAGTTCATGAAATTTGAGCTTCAAAAAAATATAGTTTAAAAATTCTCATGAATGGCTTTAAAAAATTTTCCTGAGTTTATTGGGAGAAAAATATGACTGACCACTTTTATGTAGCATAGGCCCTCTGAGAATGATGCAAGTTTGCTTCCTAAAGTAGCTGACCAACTTCTATAGAATGTATGTTTGGTGATGAGTAAATATACACATACATAGGAAAAATTACATCAGATCATAAGTGTGATTAAAATTGTAATCTTATTTGTGGAATCAATAATTTCCAAAGTTACTTAATTACTAAGTTTTTGTTGTGGACTGATGTGTTCCCTCCCACCCAAATTCATATGTTGAGGGCTTCCCTGGTGGCGCAGTGGTTGAGAGTCCGCCTGCCGATGCAGGGGACACGGGTTCGTGCACCAGTCTGGGAAGATCCCACATGCCGTGGAGCGGCTGGGGCCATGAGCCATGGCCACTGAGCCTGCGCGTCCGGAGCCTGTGCTCCACAATGGGAGAGGCCACAACAGTGAGAGGCCTGTAGACTGCAAAAAAAAAAAAAAAAAATTCCTATGTTGAAGCCCTAATTCTCGATGTAATTGTATCAGGAGGTGGGGCTCTAGGAAGTAATTAGATTTAGATAAGCTTATGAAGGGATTAGTACCCTTATAAGAGATCAAAGAGCTTGCTCTCTTTCTGCTGTGTAGCAATGTGAGGGTATAGCAAGAAGGCAGCTGTCTGCAAGCCAGGAAGTAGGTCCTCACCAGAACTCGACCATATCATCACCCTGATCTCTGACTACCCGGCCTCCCAAACTCTGAGAGATATATGTCTGTTGTTTAAGCTACCAGGTTATAGTATTTTGTTATATCAGCATGAGCTGACTAAAACAGTTTTCATCTCCCTTTGTTTGAAGGCAATTTCTCTGCTTTACAACAAGCTTTTTTCATCAATTGCCTATGTGTGTATGAGACTGGTTATTAAAGAAGGTCATATTAATAAGCTTCATTGTCCATCGATACTCATCTGACTCACATAATAGAAAATGTTGGAAAGAAGTTGTTCAACATGGATAAAAAAACTAATCACTTCACAACTGAATGAAAATGCTACCAGTTTAAAACTTTCTGTTGGGTGCCTGTTGGGTTTTTCCTTTTCTTTCAAAGTCCCAAACTTAACTAGTAAAAACAATATTTTAGGTGTCAGTCTCTTCAATATTTGATATGTTGGATTTCTCTTCATGAAGGAGACACATATCAACATAAAGACAGGATTTACTGTCCGTGGCTTATTTTTTCCTCCAGAGAAATAAACTATTTTTTTATTTAGTATGTTTCACAAACAGAAAAGAGCAGATTCCAGCAGGATGTTCCATTCAAAATACTGAATTGTACAAATACTGGGATGAGAAATAGAGAGCAGCGCAAGGGCCATGTCCACTGTACTAAATTGCACATAATAAATCCTCTCAAAAGAAATACCACTGTAAGGACAGAAAGTTTCAGTTAGAAAGGCATAGTTTTAAGATGTGACATTAAAGATGTTAATATAGAAGGTCTCAATTTCAGACAGTCAGTCAAACCTGGGATTTTTAAGTTTTGTTAAAGTAGAGGACTAAAATGTTCACCATTCTGAATGTATGTTTAAGGAAAAAAAAATCACTGTGAATGAAAAATAGTTGAAAATTTATCAGGAAAAGTGTTGATAATTTATAAAATTTCAATACATTTATTTATTGTGGAAGCTTAAGCTTAATGCATTTGTGTTTAAAGATGGAATATTTCTATTCACATTGACACTTAAGATAGATGAAATAAACTTAATAAGGATATAATGCCATTGAATCTGAGAGAAGGATAATCTAGCACCTGTAATCTTAGTAAAATAAAAGTCTAGTGATATGAATTCTTACATCTAGTAAATTTAAACTACAAAAACTGGATTTGGTGATTAAAATTCTGAGTAAAATTTTACTCAGAATTTTAATCTGAGTAAAAGTGTTGGAAGCTAGACAAGTATGGCAATTAGGATGCTTTGATTGCAAGTAATGGAAAACTGCCATTTAAATAGCTTTAACTGGACTTTATTTGAAATTTTACTCATTTACTTAATAAGATTCTCACTTAACAAGAAGCTCAGGGAAAGACAGGAGAGGACAACTCCAGGGTTATTGTATTCAGTGACATGATAAGAAAATTAATGACTTAGTTATTCCCGTATCTCTGTCTCTAACCCCCATCCCCATATTTATTGGCTTTGCTCTTTGGTTTACCTGCAGTTCCAGATCTCACACCCAGGCATGGTAATGATGGCCATCATCAAAAGAGATAAACTCTGTATCTTCATTTTAAAGAGTGAAGAAATCTTTTCTAAGTGTTCCCTCTATAAGTTTTCTTCACGCACCATTGGCTAGAAATAACTACCATGATTAGCTTAGACAAATTGGGACTTGCTCACTCTTACTAGAGATGGGTCAGACTCTCTGAGTGCAAAGGAGGATGGAAATCTGAACAAAATCAAGTCTTTTGGGGAGAGGTCAGGGGATGAAGAGAGGTGAGGTAGGGAATGAATTTTCATAGGCCACAGCAAGTGTAGGTTATAACACCATCTAAAGAATAAATAATTTTAAATAAGATAAATTTAAATAAGATAAATAATTTTCCAGGATGTTTTGCATTATAATTATGAAAACAATTGTCTAGATGAAATATAGTGATAGACATTAGAAAAGTATTTTTTGCTTTCCTACCATTTGCCAAGACTCTGCTAGAAACTAGGAATAAAATGTTCTTTCAGTTCTGAGTGTATAGATGTTAAAGTTATCATTACAATATAATTTTGCTACTTACACTCTAAATGATTTTGCTTTCAGTTTGTAGTCTATTAAATATTAATGTTTTAAAAATTACAGCATAAGACTATTGCTTTTCCTGGTCCTGAGATACAAGGACAGTTTCTGCAGAGGATTCCTATAAAGAGGACACTGTGTGATTTAGGGGGCAGAGTCAACAAATTGAACTCTCCAATACCTGAAACAGGAAGTCTCATATAATTATTTTATAAAATATGCTTCACCATGGCCAGTGGCAAATGACAATTTATACACACACACACACACACACACACACACACGCACACACACCCCTCTAAAGAGGGCCAAGGGCTTCCCTGGTGGCGCAGTGGTTGAGAGTCCGCCTGCCGGTGCAGGGGACAGGGGTTCGTGCCCCGGTCCAGGAGGATCCCACATGCCGTGGAGCAGCTGGGCCTGTGAGCCATGGCCGCTGAGCCTGTGCGTCCGGAGCCTGTGCTCCACAACGGGAGAGGCCACAACAGTGAGAGGCCCGCATACAGCAAAAAATAATAATAATAAAAATAAATAAATAAATAAATAAATAAATAAAGAGGGCCAAAACAACGTGGACAGTCAGGCACAACAGCTGTCAGAGTCTTGTTTCCTAAACAAACAGTGGAGTGTTAATAGGTTCCAAAAAGATCAGGAAATGTTGAGGTAAATTTCATCAAAGCAAGTGTCTCTACTTAAGGACTTCTTAGACCCTTCAATATGCTATAATAATATGGCATATTAATAAAATATATATTATATCCTGAGCTATACTATATCCTGAGATAAGAAATGGGGTAGGGGCCTGAGGCTTCAAAGGGGAGGAGGGCAATTCACAGGAAGATAAGAAGACAGATGCTTGGTAATTAGAAGTTTGCCCTGCCATGCAGATAAAAGTAGTCATCTCTGGTAGTTGCTCTCTTTCTGGACCAGGACCCCTAGTTAAATTCTTACAGGCTTAAGGGAGAGGTAAAAGTTTTTCCTGAATCTGCTGGGTCTAAGTGCCTTCAGCTCAAAATAATCCACATGCCAAAGTGGCACATTTAGGGGTTGCTTATTCTGCTCCCCTTTGATAGAAATGACACTTAAGATATTATATCCCCAAATTGAAAAAGTAGTGATCCTGCTATTGAGAGACAAAAGGAAAGATTAAAGTTGTACAAAAGGTACCCTGTATATTAAATATTTATTGTTTTTTCTTATAAGGGCTCTTGGAAAAAAGCAAAAAGTGATAAAAACATAAACACATAGTTGCACATAGAAAAAAAGCAAAGTAAAATGAATATTCAAGACTTTGATATCCCTCCCAGCTTTGTAAAAGTATCCAGTATATTACTTTATAGAATTAAAAAAGAAATACAGTTGGGTTAGATGTTTTGCTATTGATCATATTAATATTCAATATGCTAACATTTGCAGTATTGAATTATAGAGGAATAAAATAGGCTGTCTTTATATGATTTAGAGGCACTAAAGTGTCAAATAACAAGGATGTATTTAAAACAGATTTTTTGTTAGTTTTAATCTTGAAAGTAGCTATGAACTGTGCCTTGGAGCATTTAACAATATTTAATCTGTGAAAACATGGCAAATGGTAAATCCTTGAATAGCTTGGAAGGGAACATATGCTCTATAAGAGATAAGTGTAAATATGTATATTCTGAGTTGTATTTCATTTTTAACCTCAAGCCCTTTAGGGTGAATTACAGTTTGAATTTTAAGCATTTGTTCAGCTTATTGCAGCAAATTCTTATGCTTCCACAATTATTACTTCTTACAGGAATTTTTTGCAAGAAAAAGAACCCCAATCCTTGTTATCACATTAAATTGCCTGATGAAGAACTGTCAACTTCTTGTCAATTGTCAAGTGCACCTTCACTTCTTCCTCTCACATTAGCTTCTTCTCAAAGAACTGTTTGAAATTTGCTCCATATCAATCTGTTTTGTACCAAGCTATTCTATGTTAGTATTTGCTATATATATTGACATATGGTATCTTCTGTGCATGAGATACCCTATGTTGCGTGCCTTGATAATGTCACAATGTGAATACGCTGATGGTGATTCAATTTATATTAAGAAATATCTGTCTGAGTATTTTCCATAGGGTGATGATAATTTACATGGTTCTGTCTGTAAACATCTTACTATACTATATTGAGGAATTTGGGGTTTCTTTGTCCAGGTTTATTGAGATATAAGTGATACACAGCTCTGTATAAATTTAATGCATATGGCATATGATTTGACTTGCATACATCATGAAATGATGACCACAATAAGTTCAGTGAACATCCATCATCTTCATATAGATACAAAATAAAAGAGAAAGAAAAATTCTTTCCTTTGTGATGAGAACTCTTAAGGTTTACTCTCTTAACAACTTTCATATGTAACCTACAAGACTATTAATTATATTATGTTGTATATTACATCCCTAGTACTTATTTATCTTATAACTGGAAGTTTGGATCTTTTGACTACCTTGGTCACCATTCAAAGATATTATATTATTACTGACTATATTCCCCACACTGTACATTTCATACCTGTGACTCATTTATTTTGTAACTGGAAGTTTAGGATTATTGTATTTTTAAATATGATTTTTTTGCTCTCTTTTGAGGAGTCTAAATGGCAGCTATTCAATACTGAAAGTGGGTCATCAGTAGCCATCTACAATTTGGCAGAAAATACGTTTAAAAATTATTCTAAGAGTATGGTGTGAATCTATTAATATAAATAATACTATTGATAGTTTCCAATTTAGGACTTTTTCCTCATAAGAGTAAACTAATAAATAAATAACATGTTTGTAGGAAAAAGTACATTTCTCTTGCCATTGTTATGTGTATATACATATATTTTAGCAAACTGAAACCAAATTCTGTTGACCTTTTTCAACTTCACCTGAGCATAAACTTTCTTATCAATTCTTTTAAACATTGTACACAGATTTTTTTTTTTTGAGACTGTGTTGGATTCACACATCTGACTTGGAGATTAAAATACAAAATCTTGCAGCTTAAAGTCACCTTGAGCTTTGAATGGAAAAAAAAAAATCTGTGACATCTCTTCCTGAGATAACCGAGATGATGTAAAATACAAACTAAGTTAAAATGAGTGCCTGACCCTCTCCCTTCTGGCTCTAATATTTTGGTAAACTTCATAAATGTTATCTGGTTTTCCTCACCAAAGTTCAGTGTGTACTTTGGCACAGAAGGCAAAGTATAACACAAACTTCCTTGATTGATGGGGAAAAAAAAGAACTTTCCATGAGAAGGGAAATTTTGCAAAACTTTGATCAAGAAAAAATATATATCTGTCATATATGTATCTGTCCCTGTCCCCATTTATCTAAGGACCAATCATGGAATATTGGCTACAGTAAACTGTCACCGTGTGTTTAGGGTTATCTAACAGACACAAAATTTGCTTTGTGGGACTCTGGTGGAGGTACACTTCAAAGATATAAACAGCAATTTTTGAGAGAGTTTAAGGAACTGAGAGAAAATCATGGTTGGAAAGAGACATGCTCTCTTAAAACTCCACGGACAGGAAAAATTCCACATTACTAAGGATTAACACTGATTGTTAATTGAGCTGCTTCTCACTCAGATATTCTCTGGGCTTAGAGACTATGGCATTTAAAAAAAATCAGTATGTTTAATAATTCTCAAGGACACATTTAGGTCGACTAACAGAAGTAATATGGACAGTTCTCTAGGCACTAATGGCCTGGTCATTCAATCAGGGAACACACTGGGAGCATGCAAAAATTGCACAGCTAGCTTTTGGAATCTCACCACCAGCACTGCAATGCCCCAATACTTTATTCTCCCTAGATGGTGATTTGGTAAGAGGTACAAGTGCATGGTCTTATTACAGAATGTCTCCTCAGAGGAGGATGGAATAATATCTACTCGTAAGATTATACAAACTGCTCCAGCCTAGAACATTGACCTTGGTGTTGAGCACTGTCTTTCTCATCACTTTTATCTCATCTTCCAGGTAAGGTAGAGTGACTCATCGTTTTAGCTCTTAAAGTCCTACGTCCCAGGAAACTTCTCAGTGCAGACAAACAAATCTATCACCCTGACCTGTCTGCTAAGCTCTAGCTTTGCTTTTCTGTCTTTCGTACCTTAGGCCCTAAATGCCCAAGCAGTATTTCATACTCAAACATCCACAATTTATTAGAATAATAATAGCTAACTGATATTTAGTATGAGCTATATGCCAAGCACAATTTTGAGCATTTTTACATTATTATTAATAGCTACTTTAATCCTTAGAGTTTCAAAACAGTCTTGTAAGTACTTACTCTCTTTCAAAGATGAGAAGAAGAGGCATGGAAGAAAAAACAATAACTTGCATAAGGTTGCAGGGTGGGAAACAAAGTCTAGCTCTAGAATCCTCTGACTTAGTCACCTCATGGTACTCTCCCTTGTACCTTTGAAAACAATAAGCTTCTCTTCTAGGTTTTAATAATATTACTTACACATGATTATGATGACATAACTGTTTTATTTTGCTACATTTATGATTATTTATGTGTGTATGAGTTTTTATAAGTGTGTGTTTATTTTGGTTGTTTTCTTTTGTTATTTTACTTTACATTTAAACCTTTGCTCCAACTAGAATTTGTTCTTGTACAGGGCAAAGCAGACATTCAGTTTTGTTTTGTTTTCTTTCCCTCAAATGTCTCTCCAAGTCGACCCAAGACAATATGTTGAAAATATTTCCTCCACTGATTTGAAATAGAGCCTTCATAATAAACTAAATTTCCTCTGATTCCCAATTAATTTTCTTAGGTTTTCCTGTAATACACTTAGGTCTATTACAAATAATAATATTTATTCACCGGTGTCAGCCTCTCTTTTGATCTCCAATTCATACATTCAGTGACGCCCTTGAATAAAGTCAGCTAGAAGTGAATTTAGAGAGCAGGAGAGAAATGTTCTGGAGTCCTCACTCCTTCCAACATTCAGAGATAGGGAAGAGGAAGCCTACCCAGCAAAGGAGATGAAGGGAGCCAATAAATCCAGAGGAGGGCCAAGCATGCAGTTATCTGAAAGCCAAGTCAAGAAATTCCTTCAAGGAGTATGTAGTAAATCCGCCACGTCAGAAGCACGTTAAATGTTGCCACTAACATTTTAGATGAAGATGTGTTCCACTCTTATCACTCAGAGTATTAGTGAGGGGCATCAAATTAAGATGGAGATATTATATCTCTGGCAGGAATTCCATTGGGTATTTTCCAAGAAACTTCCATTTAGAAGACGCCTTGGAATATACAGTAACAAGAATAGAAGTCACAGCCTTGAACACTGGTACATTATCCCCTCTGTAATTTGCTCTGAATAACTTCATGATATAAGGAGCCAAGTGTTTCAGACCATTTGAAAGAATCGATCTCTTTTGTGCTTAGAGACAGGATCCTCTCACAGATGATACTAAATTAAAGAATATGAAATATGCTAACACTATCCTTATTGCCTAAAAAATAATGTTAACACTCCTTATATTTTTCATCCAAGGTGATCTGGCTCTTTTCATCTTCTATATCTTCATTTTTACTTATTTTTTCTTTCCATCTTTCTTATATTCTATACCCAGCCACACTGATTTTTAAAAATTAGTTGTAGTTCCATAAAACAGTATGTGTTCTTTTGTTTCCTTTGTACACACTTTCCTTTCAAAAATTTTCTAATAAGTTTGCTTTGAGAATTTAATGTCCACAAAGGTACATGGCATAACATGTAGTAGATCCAGATTATATACCAACTCCTCTGTTTTGCTTCCTCTTACCTTCCAATATCTTTCAGTACAAATTCAATTACTGCTTTTTCTATATAATTTCTGTGCTCATAGGAAAATTAGTAAAAATTCATTATGTCTACCAGGCAGCAGGTGGCAGAGTTAGGAGGTCTGTCTAGTTCTAAATCTCATACTTTTTCCACTGCTGGAAGTGAATTTTCTCCACATAATTCATATTCATTACCTACTCCACAAACTCTCTAATTTGTTTCTAGACCAAGAGGACCCATATCATTCAGAAACAAAAATCACCACTATTTTACCCCTGCCTCCTTTTTAGTGGATAAATGACTAGAAGTGTAAAAGTTCTGGAGACTAGATGCTTTGACAAGTCCCTTTCATACAAATAAGAACGATATCAGGAACTAATCTTCCTAGAAACTTCAATGACTTTTTACTTTTTGAGAAATTACATAAATCTTAAAGAAACTAACATTTATTTGAACCAAAGAAGGGAAGCATATAATTAGACAAGCTGCCTTATTCTAGATTTCAAAAAACAGGAGTCAGGAAACAGCCTCATAACTAGATTTAGGAAATTTGTCAAAAATAAAACAAAATAAGGGCATATATAACTAAATGATAGCAAACCTAATATGACTAGTGAAGGTTTGTCACATAGATCCCAAACTTATTACAGACAACAACATCAATTTTAGGTAACCGTCTGTCTCAGTGGTCTCATTTTGCAGGGGTATTTTATGCACAAATAATACTTGCAGGCTTGATCACTCCTCAAACCCCAATCCCCATACCTTGGTAACATAGTGTTTCACTTAATTTAAAAGTATTTATTCACATTAAAATTTTTATTTTAATTCCAATATGTTATAAATACGCTAGTCCTTTTACCAGTTTCTAATACAATTTTACAATTCTCTTGGCAGGTTGATAATAGTTGCCTACAAATTTGAACCATCAGTAAAGAAAGTTGCATTTACCTCATTCATCTGAGAGATTATGCTATTAATTCATGGGTTGTATTTGGTGTTCTGATTTAAGGGGTAATGCAAAGGTAATGTTGGGAAAGTAAGACAAATCTGCTGCTAGTATATTTTTAAGGGCTAAGTAACTTCAGCAACTGCTCATTTATTCAAATAACTGCTTAAATTGCTGATCTTTATTTCCTTTAATTTCATGAAGTCATCATTAAACATGGAGCAAAGACACCAATTGTTTATAATTAGATACATTTGGCCACATCTAATGGCCAGGAGAAAAGAAAAAAAAATATGTTTGTGGAATTGTTGCACTAAAACATTGAATATTTCTGATTGAATCCTGGGTTTTAGCATATGTTACTGGAATGTCCTTTTTCTTGTCAACCTGAATTTGAGATTCATGAATGAGAGTTTTACTTAATCTTCTATTCATAATATCTGGTACCACAGTGCCTGGCACAAAGGAGATACTTTTCTTGAAAAAATAAACTTGTAATCTAAATATGCATATGAAATTTGACTGATGATGATCGCAGCCAATGTATTTTAAGGAGGACCAGTAGGAGGGGTTGAAGGAATCTGATAGGGCTCACATATGCATTGATTAATCAGATTTCCAAAAATGGGCTTAATATCCTGGGTACCAGTTCTTTCTGTACCACCAATATGTCATTTTCTGGATATGGTATCTGTTTGTTTTTATTAAGAAATGGAATGAAAATTAGTTTTTTAAAAGAACCACTTATATCCTAAATCAACTGAGTCCAGTGTTTTGTTATATATTAGTTCTCCATTGTTATTTCAGAGACTTTTTTTTCACATTTGGACAAAAACACCACAGTGCTATTGATAAAGTTTCACAATATAAAATCATTTTATGATTTAGTTAGAGTATTGCCCTCTGTGCCATAAGAATTAGAGTTGGGTAGATGCCTGCCACTCTTCTAAGCTTGCAGCATCAAGTCACTGTAACTAGACTGAGCTTGTTAAGTTATGTCCGGCTCCAACTGTCCCTCAGCTGTCAGTGATAATCCTTGTTTGTCCTTTCCTATTAGTGTCAATAACTCACATCCTAGTGACCCAAATATTAAATGCAGATACACAAATCATCACATTTTGTCACTTGAGAAAGCCAACAGATTGCTCTCTCATAGTATACCAATATTTAATAGGCTGACATATTTTTTGAGTGTTATGTTATGAGACAGATTCTACACTTCACTGGTTGAGCCTATGGAATTGCCATTAAAAATAATATTACCAATAGTTTCTCTGCCACTAACAGTAGATGTGTGAAATGAGACAATCCAAAAGTTATTATAGGGACAAGTAAAACGTTATTGGTGTCATAATAGGTATAAGGTGGCATGGGGATTAGGGGAGAACATCACATATTTTTGTTGTTGTGGTTGACTAGGGAAGGGTAATATTACATTTAGTTGGGCCTTGAAGGTTGGGTTGAATTCAGAGGTAGAAATTTAGAAAGATATATTTTATGGAAGTAACTTGTATCTCATATATTGAAGTATTGATGAGATGATTGAAATTTTATTCTCCCTGGATAAAGAGGGATAATGGTTTTACTACTGTTTACAAAACTTTCCTACACATTTGGGGAAATTATGGAATCCATTGCTTAAATTATTGGTTTTCTCAGGTGGTTCAGTTAAGGAAACTAATAACTTCGAACTGAGTAGTTTTCTAGTGGCTTTACAATCCAAACTTAATCATTTCCTTCTTTGCTGCCTATATTTATACTGTTTAATTGTTCCAAATCAAGATGGTTAGCAGAGAAACAGAAGGATAATTTCCATTCAGTCTGTTTTGCTATTTGTTAGCTCTGGTAAATGTTCTGGTACAGAAGGTGATAGGAAGTAATGATCTTCGGTAATTGTCAATGGATAAAGTTAAGTGGCACAATGTTGCATTCGACAGCAGAATGTTGCATCTGTGGCTGTTTCTGGGACTCCAGGGTTATATTTCTATAGCAAAAATAGCTTTATGTGAGCTCCACAGGTTAAAGAGTCCATACACACATCTGTATATGTTAATTATCCATGCTGCAAACTTCTTGCTTTACAGTGGATAGATGAGAGCGATCTTAAAATCTATATTTATGTTCCCAAATCAGACTTTCCTTCGAAAAAAATTAGCAGTGCTCATAGCATCCAACAATGAAGAAGTCTGCTTTTGTTCTTTAAGTACAACTTTAAAGTTTCCTGATGTTTTGAGTTTATCTTTTGGCTGTTTGCAATTTGATCACAGGGTCAAAGTGTGTTCCAAGTGGATGTATTCTGTACCAACGGGTCGAATATTCAGAATCCTTTACTGCTTAAGGACAAACTGAAATTCTTTACTGAATTTACAGAGAAGGAGAGAAGAGTTTGAAGGTGCCATTTCCCCCAAGTTTATCTATTACATTGATAAAATGTTAGTCTAAGTTCTAGTAGGGTTATTCATGGGACTTGATAAATTGATTTTTAATTTGACCTTAAAGACCAAAGTGCTAAAATTAGCCAAGACTTCTGTGAAGAAGGATGAGTAGGAAATAGGAGGAGAAAGGATTTGCCCTATAAAATAGACTGACTATAAAGTGATAGTTCTTGAAAGCATGTATTACTGGTGCAGTGCTAGACAAACTGACAACTGAAACCGAAGCATATCATGCCTATCTGGAATTTTATCAGATGACAGAGAGGATGTAGCAAGGTACAGTTTAGGGGTGGGATTATTAAACAAATGAGTTTGAATTAATAGTTATCCATATAGGAAAGAAAAAAGATATCTCACACCATCACAAAAATCAACTCTAAATGAATTAGTAGCTCATACTTCAAAGGCATAAATTTTAAGCTTTTAGAAGAAAATGTATTATATATTGCTCAGTCTGTGATAACGAACGATTTTTTTAAACAAGGCATGTAAGTACCAACCACAAAATGAAAAGAATTAATAAATTTTACTTCACTAAAATGAAGAATTTTTACTTATCAAAAGTCACCTTAAACAAAGTGAAAAAAGCAACGTAAAAAGATTTTATAAAAAAAACAGCAAACTGGGCAAAACATGAATAGGCATTTCACCCAAGAGTAAATATATATGATCAATAAACATAAAAAAGCATATAGCACATCATCAATAATAATCAGGGACATGGAAAACAAGACGTTGATGTGTTCATTTTATAAGCATTGATTGTAAAAGTTTAAATCCCAAGATTTAAAATAGATATTACCTCAATGACAAACATATATTTCTAATGGACTATCAGTTAGTCCAACCTCTTTGGAAAACAATTTGGAATTATCTTGTAAAGTTTAATATTTCCATACTCTACAAGCCATCAGTACTATAACTATACATACACGTAAGAGAAACTCTTGTATGTGTTCCAGGAACCTTGGATCAGAATGTTTTAAGCACCACTGTTCATGATAACAAATAAGTGCAAACAATCCAAATACTCATCAACAACAGAATGAATAAATAACTCCTATATTGACAAACTGGAATATCTAAAAGATGTCAAAATTAAAAAACTACAAGAAAAATAAATAACATTATGATTATATATATTATGAAAATAATTTTGATAAATTATTTCTGATATATGTATAAAAATATAAAAGAGTATATAATAAATACAACATTGAAAATATTGGTTACCTGGTTTGGGGGAAAGGGGCAGACAGGGTTCAGATGCTATAAGCCAGAGAAAGAGCATTTGAGGGGATATAAATTATTTAGAAATATTTTAAATATTGGAATGGATTCTACATTCATAATTGCTCATTAAATTATTAAATATATAAATAAAAAGGAAGACCATGCATGGACAAATGATGGTGATGTATCATGAATATAGGCTATGATTAAATCAAATCATGCATCTGAGGGCCAAGAGAAAAATAGATTATGCATTTACAGGTGGCAGAATTCAAGAAAAACAAAGATCTCAGATTGAAGAAGTTCTTAGAGTATGAAATGGGGGGGTGGTTTGTGGAAAAACTCACAGAGATACATTAATTTTAAATTTAGGAATACCAAAGGAAGATCATTTCTGAAAGCTTACAGAAAGTAAGATGAGACTGCTTATAGAGAAATTACATGTAGCTTGATTGCACACTGCTCAACAGCAATATAGAGTCCAAGAAGAAGAAATAATTCTTTTTAAGTATTAATAAAGGTAAAAACTTTAAACCTAGAATACTTATCCAGTGAAAGTCATTCAATTATGAGAACATAATAAAAATACTCTCAGACATACATTACAAGGAAATGTGTCATCTAAGATCCCACATTGGTAATAGTTTTGGAGGATGTACTTGCATATGAAACAGGTTAAAGGGAATGCTGCAAAAGATAGGTGAACTAATTGTGATCAGTTTGGGGGGAAGTTTATTGTTGCTTAAAAAATGTTGTCAAGAAAAAGGATACAGACAAAAGCTAATCAGAAGCACATGAGAGCACATTAAATACAGTATTTACCTTTCTGAAAAAGATTTTATCTGAAGGAAAGTAGGAAAGATAAAACCAAAATCAATAAAGGAAGCAACATACTTAAAAATATAAAATAAGAGCAGAAATAAACTCTAACACAATGGCTATTACAATAAATAAAATGGATTAAACTCACCAATTAAAAAATAGGTGATTAGGTTGTTTAAACAATCTAATACACAAATATAGTATCTTTAAGGCAAATGGTTAAAACAGGAGAATGAAGAGCTTGACATGATTGTGGGGTTGAGGGAGGATTTTGAACTTGTTATTCGTCTTGATAAGTCATTTGAGAAGGTTGGTTTATGGGTACAAGGAAGGAAACAGCAGAGAAATCGTCAATGTTCAAGAAGGAGGGTAGAATCAAATAAGCAAGGTTTTAGAGAAGATAAGAAATGATGTAAAGAAAGACCATTGAAAAGATAAATCTTAAGAAGGAGGCCTTTATACTCTTCCTTCTGATGCAAAGCGGGAAGTGGGAAAAAATGTAGAGAAAAGGAATTATTCTGAGGAGGTTAGGTACTTTTCCCAAATCAATGAATTCTGTTGATCAAAAAGTCAGAATAATCTACTAAATGAAGGGGAAGATAGGAGAATTATAGTTGACGGGCCAAAGAGTATCATTTGGAAAATAAATTGTGAAGAGTCAGCGAAGGATGAGTAAGTGGCAACTGAGTTGAGATGGAATGGGTCTCTAGAGAACTAGTAGAGGGTCATGCTTTTCTCAAGTGCTGTTACAAAACCTGTGAGTGGAGAACGTACATGCTGGAGTTTTTAAGTTACAATCGCATAAAACTGAAGGTGGAGTGAGGGCAGAAGGTACAGGGGTTCTGGAAGTAGTTACTGTCGAGATTGACTATGATGTCCAGACAAGTGAGGAAAGCAAATTAAATTCAGAAAGGGCTAATAGGCTGGGGAACAGGCAGGGACTGAGGAAACAAAAGTTTAATGAGGCCAAGGAGTGGGCTTAAAAGTAGTGATTAAGTCACAGAGGGAAGTAGAGAAGTTGAGTTCAGAAGATGGAAGTTTCAGGGAGCTCTTCCAATGTGTGATCATTCCTGTTAACATGAGTGTAGGTGGAGATTTTGGAATTTAGGAGTTAAAAACTTACAAGGCAAAGAGGTTGGAAGAATTACATAGTGAAATTAGAGGATTATGAATGAGATGTCTTTTTGTATTACTGAAAGGATTTGTTTTTTTTTTTTTTGAATTACCTCTGGAAAGATATGAAAAAAAAATTTCAGGGCCCCTTCCTTTCATTTGATATGTTTCAACTGAATTCCTTTAATCGGAGTGACTCATTGCCCAAACTTCAAAATATGGCTCCTTTGTGGACGTAACTAATTACATTTACAATAGCTTGGTGTGTTTAATTTGAATTCCCCAGAGTTAAAATGAAGATACTGGTTTAAGAAGATGGCATTTGAAAGCAGCATGAACTATGAAGAGTTGTGCATTCAGTGTGGAAGTAAGGCTGCTTGTCTCTTATCTTGAAGGTAATTAGAGTTCCCCAAAGACAGAAAATCAGTGCATTCTAAATGAGAATAATTTAGTTGTTATTGCATCAAGTAAGCATAACATCACCAAAAGAATCTTTAGAACTGTATATATTCTCATAATCTTACTTAAGCTAATGTTTATAGCACTGTCAAATTACAAGTGTTATGTTCAAAATGCTAACAAGACAGATGATGACGCATAATCAATATGTGCAAACCTTCCGTTAGTACTTTAATGCTCCATACAAAATACTTATTTTTGAGTAACAACTCCATTTAAAATAAGTTAACATCTTTCTCTGTCCATGGAGACCTTTTTCCTTATAACATTCCTTGACAACATAGCCTCAAGATTCACGTTACGAAGAACACTACAAAAATTTCTTCTGACCTGTCCCTACCCCGCAGCAGAGATTGTCAGCTGCAACTGTTAAAGGCATGAACTAATGTTGTGTGAGAGTGTCTTCAACAACCTGCACATCCAGGACAGGACCAGAATATCACATTCTGACCATGATGCAGGAGTAGAGTGAACTTCCTTACAGCCATCAATAAGCCCAAATTTGATATTTTCCAAAATAATGGGCAACTAATCTCACCTTTAGCAAGCCTTCTCTTGCATGTGCGGTTTAACCACTGAAATCAAATCCCTCTGAACAAATATAATGTATTGCTTAAGAAGGCTTATTTAACAATATGCAAATATAATGTATTGCTTAAGCCTGGCACAATGTATATTACCATTTGTAGCCTGTTCTCATGTTCTTTTCCATCTGTGTTCATTTATTCAATAACTATTTACATAGACAATTAATGTGGTAGGACAGACTGCAATGATGGTAATCATGGTCTCTGCCTTCATGGGGCAACAATGGGGATCGTGGTCTCTGCCTTCATGGACCTTAGTGCATAGTGAGAAAGACAGCATGAGGGGCTTCCCTGGTGGTGCAGTGGTTAAGAATCTGCCTGCCAATGCAGGGGACATGGGTTCAAGCCCTGGCCTGGGAAGATCCCACATGCCGTGGAGCAACTAAGCCCATGTGCCACAACTACTGAGCCCACGACGCCTAGAGCCTGTGCTCCACAACAAGAGAAGCCACTGCAATGAGAAGCCCACGCACCACAAGAGTAGCCCCCTCTCGCCGCAACCAGAGAGAGCCCGCATGCAGCAACGAAGACCCAACGCAGCCAAAAATAAAAATAAAGTAAAAAAAAGACAGCATGAAACAAGCAAATCAAACAAAATTTCATCATGATTATTTTATAATTAATTTTATATTAATACATTAATGTATTTTACCAAATGATATAAAAAATATATATGATATGAAAAGAATAAGATTTTCTAAAAAAGAAACAAGATGGTAGAAATACCTAATTTAGATAGAAAGGAAGGAATAGATCTCTGAGTATGATTTAATTAAACTGAGATTGAAAAAAAAAGGTAAAAGCCCTTAGAAGTGTGGGCAAAGTGTTGGAGGACAAACAATTGAGGTGGTAATTGAGTGGTCCCGGAAGAAAGATGAGCCTGTGCAAAGGCCCTACAGTGAGAGTGAGAGCATGCTCGAGGAAAGGAAGAAGTACAGCACGGAAAACACAACATGGCATAGGAGGAAGCTGGTGAGGTGGCAGAGCAAGAGATGAAGGTAAATTAGGCAAGCTGAACACCTAGCACCTCCTCTTGTCCACATACAAAACTCATTTTCTGTTCTTTACATCTTCCACACTCATATGATGCCTGAAAAGTCCCTTCTGCTTTTGTAGGTTGGTTCTCCCCTGTAAAATCCCCATCACAGATATATGTTTGTGTGTGTGCGTGTGTGTGTGTGTGTGTGTGTGTGTGTCGTGAGCGGGGGGAGAACCTTATAAAGACATTGAATTCTATGTTCATGTAAGAATAGCGGGAGAATGACAGCTAAGCACTGTGAGATACAAGTGAAATAGATAGTTCAAATGTACCAGAAACTCAGAAGCAGAATTAATTCTAAAAATGAAAAGCCCCTGGAAATTAACAGAAATCTTGAGTAGGGCCTTAGAATAGTGACAGACTATAGGTTGGGACAATCAAAACATCTTTTTCATTTTTAATTTCAAAGGACAGGGTGACAGTTGAGTTTCATTAATCAATAAACAATACCAACTTACAGGCTAGAATTAAATTACTCCTCTGGTCAAAAGACCTATCTTAAGGAGAAGCAGACATAATAATCAAAAGTTTACTTTATCACCCTCAAAAATATTTCATTTCCCTATATAGTGCTCATCTCAGAGCTAGTAGCTTAGATACATCTGTTTTATAAAGCTAACTATCGTCTTACTATATGATCCAGCAATCATGCTCCCAGTTATTTCAATTCAAATGAATTGAAAACTTATGCCTACATAAAAACCTGCACATGACTGTTTATAGCAGCTTTATTTATAATTGCCCCAAATTGGCATTTTTATATGGTTGGTATTTTCTCTGCTCTTACTTAAATTCCTTCTTCTTATAGATATATTTATGAAAACTGTAAGGATCAAATGAGGGCAAGTAGAATTATCATTCTACTTGGAGACTTAGGAATGACATATACATTCAAAGTAAAGAAGAGGAAATGAGGTCCTAGACACAGTAAAAAAAATTAAAAAGTTGAATCTGTTGGCTACTGAACTATTATCTTTCTGCTTCAATCTTTTCCACCCATTTTGCTCACCAGGTGACTAGCTGACTGTAAATTGTTAGAGATTATTGTCAGTTGCTCATTTCTCTTCCCTTCCAGGTTCTAAACAACCAAGAATAATTATGAGGAAAGAAATGGGGATCAAAATATCAACTCTATAAAAGTTAAATTAGAATAAAGTATTGGATTTGTAGCCAAGAATGAAGAATCTTCTTACTCCCTGGCCCCTGATTAAAGATAACGCTCCTTCACTAAGTGCCTGCATTATCCACTCAGATGCACACGAAGAAGCTAGAACACAGAAAGCAGATACCTGGCTGGATATGCCATTGTTTGGATGTGCAGGACCAAGCCATCATGTGTCACTGTGTAAAGTGCAAGATAATAAAACCAGAGAGCAAGACATGAGACAAGGAGGCCAGAGGAAGATGGCGGAAGAGTAAGACGCGGAGATCACCTTCCTCCCCACAGATACATCAGAAATTCATCTACACGTGGAACAACTCCAACAGAACACCTACTGAACGCTGACAGAAGACCTCAGACCCCCCAAAAGGCAAGAAACTCCCCACATACCTGGGTAGGTCAAAAGAAAAAAAGAATAAACAGAGACAATAGGATATGGACGGGACCTGCACCAGTGGGAGGGAGCCGTGAAGGAGGGAAGGTTTCTACACAATACAAGCCCCTTCGAGGGCGGACACTGCAGGTGGCGGAGGGGGAAAGCTTCGGAGTAGCGGAGGAGAGCACAGCAACAGGGGTGTGGAGGGCAAAGCAGAGAGATTTTGGCACAGAGGATCGGTGCCCTCAGGCACACACCAGCCCGAGAGACTTGTCTGCTCGGCCGCCAGGGCGGGCGGGGCTGGGAGCTGAGGCTCGGGTATCGGCTTTCAGTCGGAGCGCAGGGAGAGGTCTGGGGCTGGCGGCAGGAAGAGACCCTGAAGGGGTTAGTGCTAGCCCGGAGGGAGTCCGGGGAAAGGGTCTGGAGCTACCGGAGAGGCAAGAGACTTTTTTCCCTTTTGTTGCCTGGTGCGCGAGGAGAGGGCATTCCCCTCCCTCCCCTCTGCCTGAGTGAGCCAGAGCCCCCGAATCAGCGGCTCCTTTAAACCCGTCCTGTCTGAGCGAAGAACGGACGCCCTCCGGCGACCTACGCGCAGAGGCGGGGCCAGGTCCAAGGCTGAGACCCGGGAGCTGTGAGAGCAGAGAAGAGACAGGGAAATCTCTCTGTGCAGCCTCCGAGGCAGCGGATTAAAGCTCCACGGTCCATTTGATGTGCCCTGCGTCTGTGGAGTGCATGAATGGACAGCGAATCATCCCAAATTGAGGAAGTGGACCTTGAGGACAAGATTTAAGACTTTCCCCCCCTTTTTTTTCCTCTTTTTACAACGAATTATCTCAAATTAAGGAGGTGGACTTAGCAAGATTTCAGACTTTTCGCCCTTTTCCTCTTTTTACAACGAATTATCCCAAATCGAGGAGGTGGACTTGGAGAGCAAGATTTTTGATTTTTCCCCCTGCTCTCTTTTTGTGAATGTGTATGTGTAATCTTCTGTGTAAGATTCTCTCTGTATAGCTTTGCTTCCACCATATGTCCCAGGGTTCTTTCGGTCCGTGTTTTTTTTCAATAATTACTTTTTAATTTTAATAACGCTACTATATTTCATACTTTATTCTATTTTACTTTACCTGCTCTTTCTTTTTTTCCTCCCTTCCCTTCCTCCCTCCCTCCCTCCGCTCCTCCTTTCCTTCTTTCTTTTTCTTTCCTCCATCCCTCCCTCCCTCCCACCCTTCTTCTTTCCACTTTCTTTTTCTTTCCTTCCTCCCTCCCTCCCTCCTGTCTTTCTTTCTTTCTTTCCTTCCTCCCTCCCTCCCTCTCTTCTTCCATTCACTCTTCCTTTTGCTTTCATTCCTCCCTCCCTCCCTCCTTTCTTTCCATCCTTCCTCCCTCCCTCCTTTCTTTCTTTCTTCCTTCCTTCCTTACTTCCCTTCTTCCTTTCTTTCAATCTCTCTTTCTTTCTTCTACTAATTATTTCTTTCTAATTTTCTCACTGTTATTCTGAGCCGGGTGGATGAAAGGCTCTTGGTGCTGCAGCCAGGAGTTAGTGCTGTGCCTCTGAAGTGGGAGAGCCAACTTCAGGACACGGGTCCACAAGAGACCTCCCAGCTCCACATAATATCAAGCAGCGAAAATCTCCCAGGAATCTCCATCTCAACACCACCACCCAGCTTCAGTCAACGACCAGCAAGCTACAGTGCTGGTCACCCTATGCCAAGCAACTAGCAAGGCAGGAACACAACCCCACCCATTAGCAGAGGGGATACCTAAAAACATAATAAGGCCACAGGCACCCCAAAACACACCACCAGACGTGGACCTGTCCACCAGAAAGACAAGATCGAGCTTCAACCACCAGAACACAGGCATTAGTCCCCCCCACCAGGAAGCCTACACAACCTACTGAAACAACCTTAGCCACGGGGGACAGACACCAAAAACAACGGGAACTACGAATCTGCAGCCTGCAAAAAGGAGACCCCAAACACAGTAACATAAGCAAAATGAGAAAGCAGAAAAACACACAGCAGGAGAAGGAGCAAGATAAAAACCTACCAGACCTAACAAATGAAGAGGTAATAGGGAGTCTACCTGAAAAAGAATTCAGAATAATGATAGTAAAGCTGATCCAAGATTCTATCTCCCAGATCCAAAATCTTGGAAATAGAATAGACAATATGCAAGAAACAGTTAACAAGGACCTAGAAGAACTAAAGATGAATCAAGCATCGATTAAAAACACAATAAATGAAATGAAAAATACTCTAGATGGGATCAATAGCAGAATAACTGAGGCAGAAGAACGGATAAGTGAGGTGGAAGATAAAATAGTGGAAATAACTGATGCAGAGAAAAATAAAGAAAAAAGAATGAAAAGAACAGAGGACAGTCTCAGAGACCTCTGGGACAACATTAAACGCACCAACATTCGAATTATAGGGGTTCCAGAAGAAGAAGAGAAAAAGAAAGGGACTGAGAAAATATTTGAAGAGATTCTAGTTGAAAACTTCCCTAATATGGGAAAGGAAATAGTTAATCAAGTCCAGGAGGCACAGAGAGTCCCATACAGAATAAATCCAAGAAGAAATACGCCAAGACACATATTAATCAAACTGTCAAAAATTAAACACAAAGAAATCATATTAAAAGCAGCAAGGGAAAAACAACAAATAACACACAAGGGAATCCCCATCAGGTTAACAGCTGATCTCTCAGCAGAAACTCTACAAGCCAGAAGGGAGTGGCAGGACATAATTAAAGTGATGAAGGAGAGAAACCTGCAACCAAGATTACTCTACCCAGCAAGGATCTCATTCAGATTTGATGGAGAAATTAAAACCTTTACAGACAAGCAAAAGCTGAGAGAGTTCAGCACCACCAAACCAGCTTTACAACAAATGCTAAAGGAACTTCTCTAGGCAAGAAACACAACAGAAGGACTATACCTACAATAACGAACCCAAAGCCATTAAGGAAATGGGAATAGGAACATACATATCAATAATTACCTTAAATGTAAATGGACTAAATGCTCCCACCAAAAGACACAGAGTGGCTGAATGGATACAAAAACAAGACCCATATATATGCTGTCTACAAGAGACCCACTTCAGACCTAGAGACACATACAGATTGAAAGTAAGGGGATGGAAAAAGATATTCCATGCAAATGGAAATCAAAAGAAAGCTGGAGTAGCAATTCTTATATCAGACAAAATAGACTTTAAAATAAAGACTATTAGAAGAGACAAAGAAGGACACTACATAACGATAAAGGGATCGATCCAAGAAGAAGATATAACAATTGTAAATATTTATGCACCCAACATAGGAGCACCTCAATACATAAGGCAAATACTAACAGCCATAAAAGGGGAAATCGACAGTAACACAATCATAGTAGGGGACTTTAACACCCCACTTTCACCAATGGACAGATCATCCAAAATGAAAATAAATAAGGAAACACAAGCTTTAAATGATACATTAAACAAGATGGACTTAATTGATATTTATAGGACATTCCATCCAAAAACAACAGAATACACATTTTTCTCAAGTGCTCATGGAACATTCTCCAGGATAGATCATATCTTGGGTCACAAATCAAGCCTTGGTAAATTTAAGAAAATTGAAATTGTATCAAGTATCTTTTCCGACCACAATGCTATGAGACTAGACATCAATTACAGGAAAAGATCTGTAAAAAATACAAACACATGGAGGCTAAACAATACACTACTCAATAATGAAGTGATCACTGAAGAAATCAAAGAGGAAATTAAGAAATACTTAGAAACAAATGACAATGGAGACACGACGACCCAAAACCTATGGGACGCAGCAAAAGCAGTTCTAAGGGGGAAGTTCATAGCAATACAATCCCACCTTAAGAAACAGGAAACATTTTGAGTAAACAACCTGACCCTGCACCTAAAGCAATTAGAGAAAGAAGAACAAAAAAACCCCAAAGTTAGCAGAAGGAAAGAAATCATAAAGATCAGATCAGAAATAAATGAAAAAGAAATGAAGGAAACGATAGCAAAGATCAACCAAACTAAAAGCTGGTTCTTTGAGAAGATAAACAAAATTGACAAACCATTAGCCAGACTCATCAAGAAAAGAAGGGAGAAGACTCAAATCAGTAGAATTAGAAATGAAAAAGGAGAAGTAACAACTGACACTGCAGAAATACAAAAGATCATGAGAGATTACTATAAGCAACTCTATGCCAATAAAATGGACAACCTGGAAGAAATGGACAAATTCTTAGAAATGCACAACCTACCAAGACTGACTCAGGAAGAAATAGAAAATATGAATAGACCAATCACAAGCACTGAAATTGAAACTGTGATTAAAAATCTTCCATCAAACAAAAGCCCAGGACCAGATGGCTTCACAGGCGAATTCTATCAAACATTTAGAGAAGAGCTAACACCCATCCTTCTCAAACTCTTCCAAACAATATCAGAGGAAGGAACACTCCCAAACTCATTCTACGAGGCCACCATCACCTTGATACCAAAACCAGGCAAGGATGTCACAAAGAAAGAAAACTACAGGCCAATATCACTGATGAACATAGATGCAAAAATCCTCAACAAAATACTAGCAAACAGAATCCAACAGCACATTAAAAGGATCATACACCATGATCAAGTGGGGTTTATTCCAGGAATGCAAGGATTCTTCAATATACGCAAATCAATCAATGTGATACACCATATTAACAAGTTGAAGGAGAAAAACCATATGATCATCTCAATAGATGCAGAGAAAGCTTTCGACAAAATTCAACACCCATTTATGATAAAAACCCTGCAGAAAGTAGGCATAGAGGGAACTTTCCTCAACATAATAAAGGCCATATATGACAAACCCACAGCCAACATTGTCCTCAATGGTGAAAAACTGAAACCATTTCCACTAAGATCAGGAACAAGACAAGGCTGCCCACTCTCACCACTCTTATTCAACATAGTTTTGGAAGTTTTAGCCACAGCAATCAGAGAAGAAAAGGAAATAAAAGGAATCCAAATTGGAAAAGAAGAAGTAAAGCTGTCACTGTTTGCAGATGACATGATACTATACATAGAGAATCCTAAAGATGCTACCGAAAAACTACTAGAGCTAATCAATGAATTTGGTAAAGTAGCAGGATACAAAATTAATGCACAGAAATCTCTGGCATTCCTGTACACTAATGATGAAAAATCTGAAAATGAAATCAAGAAAACACTCCCATTTACCATTGCAACAAAAAGAATAAAATATCTAGGAATAAACCTACCTAAGGAGACAAAAGACCTGTATGCAGAAAATTATAAGACACTGATGAAAGAAATTAAAGATGATATAAATAGATGGAGAGATATACCATGCTCCTGGATTGGAAGAATCAATATTGTGAAAATGACTCTACTACCCAAAGCAATCTACAGATTCAATGCAATCCCTATCAAACTACCACTGGCATTTTTCACAGAAGTAGAACAAAAAATTTCAAAATTTGTTTGGAAAAACAAAAGACCCCGAATAGCCAAAGCAATCTTGAGAACGAAAAACGGAGCTGGAGGAATCAGGCTGCCTGACTTCAGACTATACTACAAAGCTACAGTAATTAAGACAGTGTGGTACTGGCATAAAAACAGAAAGATAGATCAGTGGATCAGGATAGAAAGCCCAGAGATAAACCCACGCACATATGGCCAACTTATCTTTGATAAAGGAGGCAGGAATGTACAGTGGAGAAAGGACAGCCTCTTCAATAAGTGGTGCTGGGAAAACTGGACAGGGACATGTAAAAGTATGAGATTAGATCATTCCCTAACACCATACACAAAAATAAGCTCAAAATGGATTAAAGACCTAAATGTAAGGCCAGAAACTATCAAACTCTTAGAGGAAAACATAGGTAGAACACTCTATGACATAAATCACAGCAAGATCCTTTTGGACCCACCTCCTAGAGAAATGGAACTAAAAACAAAGATAAACAAATGGGACCTAATGAAACTTCAAAGCTTTTGCACAGCAAAGGAAACCATAAACAAGACCAAAAGACAACCCTCAGAATGGGAGAAAATATTTGCAAATGAAGCAACTGACAAAGGATTAATCTCCAAAATTTATAAACAGCTCATGCAGCTCAATAGCAAAAAAATAAACAACCCAATCCAAAAATGGGCAGAAGACTTAAATAGGCATTTCTCCAAAGAAGATATACAGACTGCCAACAAACACATGAAAGAATGCTCAACATCATTAATCATTAGAGAAATGCAAATCAAAACTACAATGAGATATCATCTCACACCAGTCAGAATGGCCATCATCAAGATATCTAGAAACAATAAATGCTGGAGAGGGTGTGGAGAAAAGGGAACACTCTTGCACTGCTGGTGGGAATGTGAATTGGTACAGCCACTATGGAGAACAGTATGGAGGTTCCTTAAAAAACTAAAAATAGAACTACCATATGACCCAGCAATCCCACTACTAGGCATATACTCTGAGAAAACCATAATTCAAAGAGACATGTACCAAAATGTTCATTGCAGCTCTATTCACAATAGCCCGGAGCTGGAAACAACCTAAGTGTCCATCATCGGATGAATGGATAAAGAAGATGTGGCACATATATACAATGGAATATTACTCAGCCATAAAAAGAAACGAAACTGAGCTATTTGTAATGAGGTGGATAGACCTAGAGTCTGTCATACAGAGTGAAGTAAGTCAGAAAGAGAAAGACAAATACCGTATGCTAACACATATATATGGAATTTAAAAAAAAAAAAAATGTCATGAAGAACCTAGGGGTAAAATGGGAATAAAGACACAGACCTACTTGAGAATGGACTTAAGGATATGGGGAAGGGGAAGGGTAAGCTGTGACAAAGGGAAAGAGAGGCATGGACATATATACACTACCAAACGTAAGGTAGATAGATAGTGGGAAGCAGCCGCAGAGCACAGGGAGATCAGCTCGGTGCTTTGTGACCGCCTGGAGGGGTGGGATGGGGAGGGTGGGAGGGAGGGAGATGCATGAGGGAGGGGATGTGGGAACAGATGTATATGTATGACTGATTCACTTTGTTATAAAGCAGAAACTAATAGAAAAAAAAAAAAAAAAAGACATGAGACAAAATGCACTGTCAGTGATAAAAATCTCATTCCAGGGAACCAAACCAATGTGGTTGAAGTGACTTATTCCTAATTATTCTTCTGGTCTACGTTAGCCTACTACCCATTGGTGATGTAATTGTCCAATTTTCCCCACAAAAGTAATGTATTCTATTTGCCTGGATAGATAGTTGGTTTTATCAGTCACATGAAATGAGGGTACCAAGAACTGTTACTATGCTTTAAGACTGTTTCTTCTTGTTGATTTTTAAAGGAAAACCGGGATTGAAGGATTTCATCCTTTAATTGAAGGATTTCCCCACTTAAATTAATTGGAACTTATTTACTAGGCTAAAATCTACACACATGATATCTTCTATGATTTGCTCATTTATTTAATTGGAGTCTAGCAATCAGTACATGTCTGAACCTCACAAATATTTAGTGTGTGCATACTTAATTATCCTATTCAAGTCAATCGAAACATCTGCTTAGGTAAAGCAAACAGTATTCCCCAGTATGCAGGTGGGTAGCAGTTCCGGGTAGCAGTTCTAAGTAAGTAGCTATCTAACTCAAACTTGTCACTTTGTCACTTACTTACAAATAGATACCAGCTAGTTATTTAAACAACAGTCCACCAAATCAGACAGGTTATTTCCAATGCATCTGCTGCAAGGAATTTATTCCTTAACATGAATTAAGTTAAAAGCCTTAGGTCTTTTTTTTTTTTTTTTTAACACTGTACACTTCACCAGTTCAATTGTATTGAATATCATATGTCATTATCCATGACATCCTATTATTGTGATAATTCCAAATATCATTCTTGGTTATAAGAGTTATTCTCTGAAACATTATTAGGAGTTGGGATTTTTTGGCTTGTAGAAGGAAAAACACGAACATTTAAATTATACATTATGTCAGAGTTCTAAAACCTTATTTGAGGTATTCTAAATGTGTGCCTGGCCCCCATTCTCTAGTGATTATAAATTCGATATCAAAAATCAAATTGGACAAGATTGGACTAAAAAATCAGGCCATGACAAAAAATGTTAATAATAAAGAATTTTGATTAAAGTTGTATCTATTGTCTTATTTTACTGACTCCTTGAAAACCATATTTTTCTTAAAGAGCCCTCAGTTATAAAATATGGATATATCTTTTTGAAAATAGACATGGTTACTAATTTAATAAATGTCTCATTTGTGTATATCTCATATTCTTGTTGCTTTCAGGTAAGTACTCTTTCAGGAGGTTGTTATAAAAGCATTAGCCAGAAATCTCTGAATAGCCTTGTTTGATATCTACTAAACAAAAAGGAGAGAAAACTAAACGGCGATTTTTGAAGCTACATACAGAAAAATAAAAGTGTCACACGTAAACCAAGGTAGTCAGAGATCCTTGATATATAAAAGCTCTTCTAACAGCTCATAGTCAATAAAATTTTGGCAAATGTATGAAGTATTTTCATTTATAAACCAAAAATATTAACTGTTGACATATGATCTTTAGAGTTTCTGAAAAACATGCTTATGAAAATTGATGAGTATTTATAGAATGTTCCCAATATCTAAGTTATCATTACATATATCTTCCCTAAATTTTCATACACTAAATCTAATTTTCTCACCCCACCTTCAGAACATTATTGCCTTTTTATTTACTGGGTTTTGAAATAATTTCTTCTTTTGCTTTCTGTTTCCCACCCCCCCATTATAGTTGATAATGATGATTATTCAAGCAAATAGTTTTTTTATTTAAAAATATCTCTATGTAAAAAATAGTTATCAAATTTTGATAGTCATTGGTATATGATATGCTAGAGAAATACCAAGGTCATTTCATTGTATAAAATCTGACAAATATTAATCGACAGCCATGCAAAGGGCAAACTCACATGAACTTTTTTTTAACTTACCAATTATCATTTTTAAAGGGCAATTCAGTGCCTGAAAAAAGAAGTTAACTTATTCTAGTTTGCAACTGATTCCTTAACAATGCTTGTTAAGTAACACCCATACTTTAAGGGAGAAAAAAATGGGGTAATTTTTTTCTTTACATTTTAAACATATTTAAAAGACACATATTTAACTAAGTTTCATGGCCAATAAAAAGTGGTAGTTTTAAATATTATTTTATTAAATCATATAATTAACTTTAATGTAAAATTTAAAATCTAACTTTTAAAATATCTTATCAATTTTACTTATATGTTTTTAGTATTATACACATTCACTTGCTAACTTACTTGCTAAAAAATACAACTTTTCTTAGTGAACATAAAGCTCTATATTTAAATTCAGTGTGTATACAGAAAATAGCATCACATGCTGGTTTTTCTGAAGTTTACCTTGTCTTTTGAAGTTTCTCAATAATTATCGTGGCTTCAGGAGATTTACTCAACATCAGAGAATCCTTTATAATAATGACCCACCACACCTAAATTCCAGTCCCTCCGTTTCTTTGTTGCAATTCTTCAAAGAACTCCAATTAACTGATCTCATCTTCCTGACCCAAGCCTCACAAATCATAGTTAACCAGGCAATCTATGGATGCTCACCACTGTGTCAGGGGTCACTCCTGATCCAGTTAACTTTTGGTGTGGGGTCTTGTGATATAAAGTACACCTGCTGCCCTTCAGAAGGTTCAGATAAGGGCAGTGTTCTGAGGAGCTTTGGGCAGGTAAACATTTAGACTATGCCTACTGCATTTCCTTGCAAGGCAATGTTGTGAAGTGAAACAGATTGGGTTGTTGATTATAGCAGCCCTGCATTTGATCCCGAGCTTTCAGACCTTAAGCAAGTTCCTTAAACTCTGAGCCTTAGTTCGCTTATCTATAATAAACTCCCTGACTTTAGGCAAGGTATTGAACTTTTCAATATCACAGTTTTTTCATCAGTACATGTAATCAATAAAGACTATCAGTATCTGCTACATATTTTGTGAACTAATTGATTTATATATAGTGCTTAGCAGAGGCTCTGGCATATAGGAAACCTTCAAGTCAATATAGTTACACATGTTCATATCAGGAACAGTTGGTTCCAAGAGCTCTCCCTTGGGAGGCCTGAAATGCATAGCACTGCTTGTAGCTGTATAGAAAAGATCTAACACGATGGTTCATTTTTAAGGAGTACAAGGGTACTTCACACGTGAGCCTCATCCACCTCTTTTGGTGTTAAGGGGATTGTGTTTTGCCATCTGTAAGTGAACTCAGACAGGGAAGTGGGGTGCATTTGCTAGGTCCTCTTAAATATATACAAAAATGTTTCTTTGATTACAAGTAAATAGTTTGGTATATTTTAGAACAGCAAAGTTTCCTCTGAGTTATGCAAATTTTCAGTCCCTAATCTTTGTGTGTCTGTGTATGTGTGTGTGTTTATCTCAGAGTCTCATTTCATTTTATCTACCTGTAACTATCTGTCCGTCCATCTATCTATCTATCCATACATTTATACATGTCTGTATTTATACAGTGCTTGTATATGTATGTGTGCCTTTTTTCCCCGACTTGTCTATATATCTAGACAGCTACGGAGAGATTTTTTTTTTCATAAAGTTCCTGCAAGCTTGGTTACCATCATGGTTTCAGAAGTTGAACTAACTTGGTTTTCTAAAGAAAACCACTGTATTTGTATTCAGTAAACATGTAAAAAAAGGACACAGACTCTTCATCTTCGTTTAGAGGAACAGTTAACAAGCTCTGCAGGGAATAATGCAGGTGGGGAGACCTCACCTAGATGTGTCACGGAAAGTAGAATTTGAACTGTAAATCAAATCGTTATTCATCGATTTTATTGCTTCAGAGGTGTTTTAGCCTCATTTTTGATCTTCAGTAGACAGGATCTGCTAATGCTGTCTGGAGGACAGAGAGGGAGGGTTTGTGTCGTGGAAGAGAGAAATTCACAAAGATACTGTGTTCAGCTCTCATGATAAAAGTTAAAAATGACAAAGACTGTTGGCAGTATATGTTTCCAAATGGAACTGCTTCATTTTCAGTGTGTCACCTGCTTCATTTAAAATTTTTTCTGCCCCAAGGTAGTAAACATTTAAACTACCTGAGGGGAATTTATTACATAAAGAAAAGCTCATACAGATTTTTTGCCATGTGAATTAGACTCCCTGGTGCATTCTCTCTTGGAGAGTAGAAGGGGGAGTTATTTGGACTTTTCAGGAAGGAAAATAAAAATATAATTTTCTTATATATGTGTCTTTGGGGTATAGGACTCAAGTCACAGTTCAGACAACTCAATACAGTTATCTACCCATTTAACAGTGTCTGCAGAAAAAAGAATTACAATTCTTTACCAGCCGATATTGTAAAATGGTCTGAAACTACCTCAACAGCAGCAAATCAAAAAAGAAAGACCGTTCTTTTTCTCCCCAAATTACATGTCTCTCAAGTGGCCTTTTCTACCTTTCTTTATCTCTCTCTAAAGCTCCCTTTGAAAAATAACAGAGTCATAACTCTTTAAGGAAATGTGATCTATCTTTCCCTGGACACACCAGCCTGCAGAGAGATGTGGGGGGGTGACAAAACCATTATTTTCCTGAATTTTCCCCATCTCCTATCATTAAAACCAGTTTTCCTCAAACTCTGCCATAGAGTTGAGATTTCCCAAGAAGTACACAATGAACATGCCATAAATCAACCCTCCAGGCTACATTTTGGCTCCTCTTCTGCCTTAGCTAATTCTGATGATATGGGGGTTAATTTTATGTGTTAATTTGACTGGCTACATGGTGCCCAGATTAAACATTTCTGGGTGTGCCTGGTTGGTGATGCTATTTCCAGATGTGACTAGCATTTGAATCCATGGACTCAGTAAAGTAGACTGCCCTCCTCAGCATGGGTGGACATCATCCAAACTATTAAGGGCCTGAATAGAATAAAAGCCGGAGAAAGAAGGAATTCACCCCTAATTTCCTGCCTCACTGTCTAAGCTAGACACCTCATCTCGTCTTCTGCCCTTGGACTGGGATTGCATCACTGGCTCCCCTGGAGAACAGGCCTTCAGACTTGAACTGAATTACACCACCTGCTTTTCTAGGTCTCTAGCTTGCAGACAGAAGATCCTCACACTTCTCAGTCTCCAGAGTAGCCGTTCTGTTTCTCTGGAGAACCCTTAAAACAGAGAGTGTCTCTGTCATGCTCCAGAAAAGAACTTTGAGCTATAAAGCCAAAGCACGCAGAATGTTTTGCTGCTGCTGCTGCCTGTCATCCAAGACATGTACCAAGGCTGCCTGTCCCTTAAGCCCTTGCTTCCTGATTATACCATGCTGGCTGCTCTGCCCCCTGCTATGGCTACCGTGGACACTACTGCAGCTAGCCACTTCAGGTGACACCACTGGGGCCAGTGCCAGCCAATTTCTACACTGCAGCAGCTACTGAGAGATGTAACGGTCCCTTCTATCTGTACTTCTGGCATCATCTCTCATTCTGGCCCATATGATGGCATCATCACTCCTTGCCTTTATAAGTGCTGACGGCAACAGTTCTGATGCCCCATGCCCTCAATACTTTGGGGAGGCTTTAAGAAAGCAAAATTTTAGTTTTCACTTGTTCTTTTATTACAGGCTTTTTACCCAAGGATCAAGATATAAATCTATAAGTGTTGGATGGAGAACAACTTGTGTGACAGGCATGGAGCTGTGTTCAAATTTGCCCTCTTGCAGGAATCTACTGCTTTTGAACCAGACTAGCACAATTTTACTTGTAGAATCTTATAGAACATAAGGATTTTGGGTTTCCACATAAATAGGGCCCCTGAATGGTCAACTTACAAGAATGCCAGACATATCCAAGTGTTCTTCAATGATAGGCTGAACACAGAAAAGATTCTAAGTGGGATTTTTGATAAACAGCACTCAAATATTGATGAATTGCTACCATGTAACACATATCACACTAAAGCAGTCAGGGGCAAAGGCTGCAATGATCAACTTTCTTTAGAGCACTTAATAGTATGGGAAATGAAAAAAGGAATGTCAAATCATGCTCAAGGTGCTCCGTATTTGGATTAGTAGCTAAAGTTCTGTTTGTGATTATCTAATGTTGGAGAATAAAAAGGGGGAAAGAAAGTTATTTTCTGAGAAATATTATTTTGACTTTTCTTCTCTTTGAGAAACAGAATTGAGATTCTTAACTAATGTTAGAGTTCCAATAGGATGCTTTACCTCAAATATGGATAATAAATCAAAGAGAATTTTACTGGTCAATATAATCTAGGTCCCAGAAATTGGATTCAATAAAGATAAAAATGAGAGCACATAGGTCTTAGGAGGAAACAGCCCAAAGGGAAACTATCCTTGTATAAGTGAAGTGACAGCTTGGAGAATATAGGAACTAGGAAGGTTCTGCATCTGCTATGATTAACAGAAAAGGAGCTGGTTGGGGGTTGGAAAGTACTGTCAAGTCAGAGACCTGCAGACAGACAGGAACTGCTACCTTTGGTCATTTAAGCATCATGTATAGATAACCCACCCAGCTTCAGCTCCAGCACCCTCTAGTTTCAGGGCAAGAACTAGCCACCAAAACAGAGTCATATTCTAGGAGGTGGTATTAGCACAATGCTAAACAAAGGCTACATACATCCTGAAAACAAAAATACCTACAAATTGAAAGTGTTTATTCCCATGACATGGGCGGGAGAATGAACAGAAAGGATAGTAGACACAGCGTCCCTCATTGGTTTGCTGTTGTTTGCTCAAGGTACCAGATGAGGCATGAACTGGCAGAAACCGAAAAAGTCTTTCCATAAAATTTCAAGCTAGTACAGAACCACACACTGCACTTAAAAAAAAAATGTTTACCTTATCTTTAATGATCTAAGGTTGTGCAAGACACACTGATATACCCAGAATTAGGTGGAAATACAGCATCTCATCAGTGCTGCTGACAACCTGGGGGGAAGGGGCTGGATGCTGACTGGAGACCCCTAAGGTGGAGTCAATTCCAACCTCACTGGGAGACTCAGTGCCCTATCTCCATGGAAAGCAGTCTGGGATGCAACGCTAAGGAGACCATATGAGCATCTCTGAGAGGTATTTCCCATTAAAAACAACCCGAGGTTCCCTACCCCACCCAAAGCCACTGTCCAGCTTCCCCTCTTCCCCCTCTGCCTGCCAAGATAGAGGAAATGGAGTGTCCATGAAAGGATAAACAAAAGCACCTGTGCCCCATATTAGGGAAGAAAAACAAAGGAGGGAGGAGGGTAGCAAGGTAGCTGTGGCAAACGGGGGTGCCATGATTGCCAGGGGACCACGTGCAGCCCAACTCCGTCAGTACCCTCTGTGACGCTGGGACAACTGCTGCAGGTGCACAGAAAAAGGCAGGTCTTTCCAAGTGCTCCTAAAGTCCTATGGATGTCTTGAAACATTCCATAGACAGTAACCATGTTTGTCAAGAAATATTCAATGAAATAATTTTTTAATGTTTCTTTGCTATAAGAACATTTGTCTACAAATAGAAAAAGTATCTGTTTAAGCTTCCCATGATAACCTTTTTGAATGACCCAATCTTCTATATCATCCCCAAGAGTTCCAATTTTCTAAAGCAAGCAGTGTTTTCAGTTAAATGTTTAATGTTTGTTGCAATTAGCATATCAGTTAATGATATCAGTTTATGATGCAATACAGTTGTAGTTTATATGCCATGTGCACATTTTATAGTATGTTGGGGCCTGTTGTAAAGATCAATGAGTACAATGTATTCCTTTTTAGAGGGTTTTTGTATGGGATGTTTGTGCCATGGTGTTAAGGTCTACTGATTAGGAGATGAGAGTTCTGGTACCAGATTTGCTCCTGGACACAAGAAATACACCTGGCAAGTCACTTAACCCTTTGGAGTCTGATTTTGCTATCTGTAAAATGAGGAGCTGCATCAGAGTCCCTTTTCTTTTTTTTAACATTAAAAAAAAATTTTATTGAATTATAGTTGATTTACAATGTTGTGTTTAAATTCTGCTGTACAGCAAAGTGACTCATATATATTATGAGTCAGTTATACATATATATTCTTTTCATATTCTTTTCCATTATGGTTTGTCACAGGATATCGAATATGGTTCCCTGTGCTATACAGTAGGACCTGTTGTTTATCTATCCTATATGTAATAGTTTGCATCTGCTAATCCCAAACTTCCAGTCCTGCCCTTCCCCAACCCCCTTTAGAGAGTCCCTTTTGATTTGAAATAATTTTCTGGCTTAGATTATAATTTTTAAGTTTTAGATTTTAATTTTACATTACTACCAAATCTTATAGTCATTTTTTTGCTTTTTATGCTTATCAGAGAAGTGAATTGACAGTCATTGTGCCAGGAAGTATCTTAGTTGGTCTCTTTGTATAAAATGTTATCCAGGCCTAACAACCATTCCATTGTTGTGGTCATCTCCCATCCTAAATGAGGAAATGGGCTCTCAGGGAGTAGTAGATATCCTCAAATTTATATTGCAGAGCTAAGATTTGAAAATAGGACTGCTTAACTTTAATTCCTTGTGGCTTCAACTAAAACTGTCTTCTATTAATCCTATCTGTGACTTATTTGTGTCCAAATATTAAATCTGAATGCAGTCTTCCATTGCATCATTGTTTCTGTGTAAAAATACTAAAACTTTATAACCATACACTTTATAATACATACATACACTTCACAGCACAGCTCCAGAGAAAGCATTAGCATAAAAGCAACAAGAATATACTAGAGCAAACACCCAGGGTGATATGTCAATACCAATGTAAACAGAAAGCTGATGCTGTTCATAGTAATAAAAAAAATACATTCCCATAGCTAACTGGCATTCAACATTAAGAACTGCCTGTAGAAGCTAGTGGGAAGCAGCCGCATAGCACAGGGGGATCAGCTAGGTGGTTTGTGACCACCTAGAGGGGTGGGATAGGGAGGGTAGGAGGGAGGGAGATGCAAGAGGGAAGAGATATAGGAATATATGTATATGTATAACTGATTCACTTTGCTATAAAGCAGAAACTAACACACTGTTGTAAAGCAATTATACTCCAATAAAGATGTTTTTTTAAAACAAAGAACTGCCTGTAGAAATATAATATAAAATTTTGAAATATGAATTTGTGTGTGTTCTCTCTCTTCCTTATATATCTTGAACCTGCCTTTAAGCAGTCAGAAGCATCCCTGTGGCACTGAGAAAAAAGAGTATTACTAGACAAAGAGAGAGAAACCACTGATATTCAGGGTTTCAAAATATAAACTAAGCTGTGTAGAACAAAAAGGGAGGGAATTCCCTGGCAGTCCAGTGATTAGACCTTGGTGCTTTCACTTGTCAGGGAAATAAGACCCCACAAGCTGTGCAGCCTGGTCAAAAAAAAAAAAAAAAAAAAAGAATAAAAAGGGAAAATCTTGTAGATAATGGAACATAGGAACTTTGGGGAGGATCCCTGTTGACAATCCCTGCCCTGCACTAAGCAAATGACAGCAGAAACTTGGTATCCTTCCCCTTTCAGCTAGAGTGCAAGGGGGATTACAGAAAGGAGGGAGCTAGAGAAAGGAATCCTTTATCTGCGTATGAAGATTAGGCTCATCCCGAAGTGGCCCATTCATAAAACCAACCATAATCAAAAAGCAAAAGCTTTGAGAGAAGAACTGTGGGTATGGAACACCACCCAGGTTTCAAATTGATTTCTCTGTAGTACACAAGCAAGGCTGACCAAAAGAGCACTGCAAAAGCTTTGTAATCTAAATTGCCGTTTGAACCACAGTCCATGAAAGAGGGAGGGGATGTGCATTCTGAACTTAAATACTCCAGTGCAAATGAAAGATTTAAATAGCAACCAGATGTACAGAGCATAATATTCAAAATATTCATGATACAATCTAAAATTATTGAGCATAGCAAGAACCAGGAAAATCTCAAGTCAAATGAGAAAAGACAGGAGATGACAATGCTAAGAAAACACAGATATTAGAATTATCTGTCAAGAACTTTAAAGCAGATACTATAAAAATGCTCTAGTAAGCAATCATAAATTCTCTTGAAATCAATAAGAAAACTGTCTCAGCAAAGAAATAGAAGATAAAAAGAAGAACCAAATGGAGATTTTATAATTGAAAAATACAATAACTGAAATAGTAAAAACTCATCAGATGGACTCAAGTGCCCATATACCCAGAGTATATAAAGAATTCTCAAAACTTAGAGTAAGAACAAAAACAACCTAATTAAAAAACAAAACAAAACAAAAAAACAGGCAAAGACTTAATCAGGTGCTTATCCAAACAGGATATACAGATGAAATAAATTCACAAAAAGATGCCCAACATCATTAATCATTAATTAGATGCAACTTAAAACCACAATTGGATATTGCTTTATGGCTATTAGAATTGCTAAGACACAAAACACTATCACAAGTGCTGGTGAGGATGAGGAGCATACATTGCTTGTGGAATGTAAAATGGTACAAATATTCTGGAAAACACTGTGGCAGTCTCATAAAGTTAAACATATATTTATCATGTGACTCAGTCATCCAACTCCTGAGTATTTAACCTACAGAAATAAGAGCTTATATACAAGCAAATTCCTGTACATGAATACATGGATTTTATAACAGTTTTATTCGTAAGAGTAAAAAACTGGAAACAGCCCAATGTCCTTTCATGAATGAATGGATGAGCAAACCATGGTTCACTCTTTGAATAGAGTACTATGCAACAATAAAAAGAAACATACTATGGATGCCTACTACAATTGGGATGAATTCCAAGGGAATTAGGCTACATGAAAAAAGCCAATCTCAAAAGAATATATATAGGAATAATTCCATTTAAATAACATTCTCAAAATAACTAAGTGATAATGATGCAGAACAGATCAGTGGTTGCTGGATATTAGGTTTGCATGGAGGGTGTGAATACAAAGGGATAGCATGAAGCAGCTTGTTTGGGATGATGGAACATTTTTGATTCTGCTGATGGTACTGGTTACTTAAATATGTATGTATGATAAAATTTCATAGAACTATACACAAAAAAAGACTGCTTGTAAAAAACTGATGAAGGGCTTCCCTGGTGGCACAGTGGCTAAGAATCTGCCTGCCAATGCAGGGGACATGGGTTCAAGCCCTGGTCCGGGAAGATCCCACATGCCGCGGAACAGCTAAGCCCGTGTGTCACAACTACTGAGCCTGCTCTCTAGAGCCCGCGAACCACAATTACTGAGCCTGCATGCCACGACCACAGAAGCCCGTGCTCTGCAACAAGAGAAGTCACCGCAATGAGAAGCTTGAGCACTGCAATGAAGAGTAGACCCCGCTTGCCGCAACTGGAGAAAGCCCGGTCACAGCAACGAAGAACCAATGCAGCCAAAAATAAATAAATAAATAAATTTATTTTAAAAAATGATGAAATCTGAATATGGTCTGTAGTTGAGTATTTTATGCTAATATCAATTTTCTGGTTTTGACTATTATACTATGGTTATATAAGATGTTGTCACTGGGGGAATCCAGGTGAACGGTTAATGGGAACTCTGGAATTTTTGCAGTTTCTCTCTGAGTCTAAAATTATTTCAAACTATAATTTTAGAAAACATCTAATTCTAATAGAAATACATAGTGAGCTTGTGTCAGAGAATTAATTTATTAATGACAATACTAGCAAGATGACAAAGCTGGCTCAAGAGACTATGAGAGATGTTTAAACAGTCAACAAAAGAATGGATGCTGAAGTGGGAAGCAGCTGCATAGCACAGGGAGATCAGCTCGGTGCTTTGTGACCACCTAGAGGGGTGGTATAGGGAGGGTGGGAGGGAGATGCAAGAGAGAGGAGATATGGGGATATATGTAAATGTATAGCTGATTCACTATGTTATAAAGCAAAAACTAACACACCATTGTAAAGCAATTATACTACAATATAGATGTTAAAAAGATTTTTTTAAACACCAAATGCATGAAACCACAGTTAGGTGTGAGCATGGGCTGATTAGTCACTAGTCCATGGAGATGTCTTATTTAAGCAGAAAGAGTGAGCGATTTTAGGTGAGATGGTCCTGAAGTAAGAACCAGATGTGTGATAAAGTTCATGAATAGAAACTCCCACAAATCATGGTACTGGAGTGAGAAGGACACCTGCCAAGCGGTTGATGGTTTCATGCAGCTTGCTGATTAAATTCATGAGCTATTTGATATGATATGCATGTTGACTAGAATTGATTTGACTTAATGTGCTATGTACAACTAATAATAATATGTACATGTAATATCAAATATATAACTTGCAAGTTTTTTTTCAAAAAAAAAGAATGGATGCTGAAATGAGATTACTAAATTAGAGACAAAATTGTTTAAAAGGCAATAAAGCTATAACATTTGGATATATATAGATACATATAGATGTGTATAGATATAGTAAGTATATGTATATATATTTACATTTGCATCTTTACTGCACAAACGTTAATTGCAATTTCTCTTTTTTCCAAGATAACATCTAATTTTACAGGCCCTGGACCCTAGTCGATATGCAACTGTAAGTCAAAGAAAGTTACAAGTCCCTAAATAGTCAGATGGCTCCTAGGCAGACTTGTCAGACAATGCTCCAATATGACATTAAAAGGACATACAGTTATTTTTTAGTCTTTATTTCCTAGTTTTGAAATATTTTTTCTTAATACTGTCAATCTTTTTGCCTTTGGGGGGAGGTATGTCTGCTGGTCTCTGTTACTGTTTATAGAAGTACTTCTACAACTGTTGCTTGCTCTTTACGCATAGCTCATTCAGAGAAGGTTGATCACTCTTACCCCAAGAATACTGAGTGCCCATGCAAACTGATCCTACAGGCACAGCCAGGGCACATGAGACCAGGACACTCATTAACATCTCCCCTAAATAGGGGTGTGTCCTTTGATTCCAAAAGGAGCAGTGGTAGTGTGAAAGGAAAATGCCCAACACTAGTACTTGGGAGGAAATAGACCATGGGAAAAGCCACCTATGTTGACCTATACTATACAAAGAATCCCAATGGCCACACATGAATCCAATCCAAATGTGTTTAATAAATCATAAAAATAGCCCTTCTGATCTCAGGTTTTGTGATAAAAAATTACTCTATCCAATTGTCAACTGTATAAGTAGAAAGGAAGTATTAAAATGCACAATGAACACCAGATTCTAGAGAAAAAATGAAAATGACCCCACAATTTTTCAACAGTGAATTTGCTTGATTGCTATAACCTCTACAATAAAGAACATCAGAGTGCTGATAGAAGATTATTGCCTACCATTTGTTATTGATTTGGGTGAAGGTCTGCTGCAAAATCTACTTGGCTGAAAGATAACGCTGGAATAAACAGAAGAATTAGGCAATAAAAGAAGCCAGCAAAGGGTACTTCAGACGTGGTTCATTTCTAATTAAACCAGAGAATGAACAATGCATTTTTTCCTGTTAATTGTACAGTGTTTGATTTCTCTAGAGAAATTTAAGTCTGGTAAACAGTTTTCCCCTTGCATGCAGCTTCTAATGTATTGACATTGAAGGAAGGATCCAATTACTATGTGATTAATTGTGGACTGCTGTTGGTCTTAGACTGATTACATTGATGGTTTGTGGAGCAGAATCAGTATTTGGCCCAAATGTCTTCACCTAAACTGGAAAATTCTACCTAGGGATCAGAACTACATTGAGAAAATATTGTAAGCAGAAGCACATGTAATAAGTATTCAGCTAATTCCCATTGTCACTAAGAAACAGGTTGTTAATAAGCAGTGGTAATTACAATTGCAGCATGTATACTGCTGTTGCCAAGTTTAAAATTATGAATATTTTATTGTCAACATACAAATATAGAAATATACTGCATTTGTAGTGCAGACAAGTCTTCAGTTCTTCAGCAACAGAGACAAATAAAATTTACTCCCATAAAAATTTAATTACAATATGATACATGAAAAAATGAGTGACATTTCATAAATTAGAAAGAGAATTAGAAATTCAAAAATGCTAATTATTAATAAAGGCAATTAACACACACTAGAACTAAATGTAATCTTTGGCTTCATCAAATGATTTTTCCATTATTCTTTAGTGAAGCATTAAAATTCAAGATGTGAAGGAAAGAAAACATTCAGGAAATACTAATTATGACAAGAAAAGAGAATGAATTCAGGCTTCCCTTCAGAGGTTCCTTTTAAAAAGGTGACTGATAAATAGAAAAAATTCTCTTCATCTGCTATATCTGAGATGACTCTCTGTGTTTTGACAATGCTTTCTTCTATTCTATCTGTAATATCTTAGCAGGTTGGGAATCTTCTAAATCCATCCTTTGATTATTTGTGTCATATGGTTCATTTAATCATGGTAGAGATGAGGACCAATTAAAGAAAATAAATGGTCTAATATTAAGGCCACAGAAAAAGGAATGGCTCTATTGCTATTTAACACATGACTTCTTTGATGAATCTTTAAGAAGAAAATATTGTTGAAGTCTATTTGCCACCTAGGGTAAAAATAAACAGTTTTTCTTCCCCAAATTTTGCTACCCTACATAGGGTACAGATATTTTTGTGTTTTTTCTTGCTTTTGAAGGAGAAATATAAACATAAAATTAAGAAATTTACTAAATGTGTACACTGTATAACAGGATTTATTTCTATCTGAAAAGAGTACCTCATAAAGAGGTTTTACTATTTTACAAAAGGAGGAAAAATGAGGTATCCTACTATCTTGAAACAAACTACAACTTCCATTATATTTTGTTTTTACTGTTTTTAGAAATAATATAAATCACATTTTTCACCCTTCCCACCTGCCCAACACTGGAAACAATTACTATCCAATATTTGGTATTAATTTTTACCATGCATGTTTTCTATTTTAAAGTATATATACATATATTTTAATATATGCACAAACACATGTAAAATTATTGTTTTCATATGAATAATCACAAGCTATATATATCTGTCTTCAGTTTGCCTTTTTTGACCAGCCCATGTTCATGAGATTTATCCACACATTGAAACATGTAACTCTAGTTACTACAGTAAGTCTTCTACATACAAACCTTCAAGTTGCAAAATTTCAAAGAAGTGAACATGGAGGATACTAATGAAGACCTGATGTAATTGGAGGCCCAGAGAAAGAAGGAAGAGAGACAAGAGGAAGAAGTAACTGAAGAACCGAAGAGATTCACGACACAGGAAATGGCAAGGGGATTTTCTTTACTTGAGGCAGCACTGTTAGTTTTTGAGGCACAGGACCTGAACGTAGAATGGTACATGAAGGCTGCAGCAGCCGTTCAGAAAGCAATCCAGTGCTACCGTGTCATCTATGATGAGAAAAATAGCTACTACCCAGACATCACTGGATCGTTTTTTCAAGACGGTAGATAGAACTGAATCCAGCAAGGAACCAGAACCTGTGCCATCAATGTCAGGCGTAGTGAAATTGCAGCTTGCCCTCCATCTCCTATTGCTGACGATCCTTCAGCTCTACCATCTCCCACCTCCTCTCCCTCCTCCAGTCAGTAACTCTTCTTGCCTGTTCACTCAATGCCAGCCCCTGTATGCCAGCTGTTGTCCTGTACTACTGTATTTTTCAAGGTACTGTACTGTAAGATTTAAAATGTTTTCTTTATTTTGTGTACTTGTTTTTTATGTATTATTTGTGTGAAAAGTATTATAAACGTATTACAGTACAGTACTATATAGCCGATTGTGTTAGTTGGGTACCTAGGCTAACTTTGTTGGACTTATGAATGCACTCTTGGAATGGAAATTGTTCATAGGCAGGGGATTTACTGTATATGTGTATAACTCAACTTATTTACTTTACTATTGATGAATGTTTAGTTGTTTCCATTTATTTTTCATTATAAAGAATGCTGCTACAATAATTCTGGTATAAGTATTTTTTTACACATATAAGAATTTCTTTAAGGCAGTAGTCTTAAAACAGGAGTATGTTTATCCTTGATGGCATGCAAAATCCTTCCATTGTTACACCCATATAGGCAATTTTAAGGTATAAAGTTCCATATCATAAGCTTCCATGTGAATTCATTCATAACTGTCCTCATATTTTACAAAAGAATTGACATCTTCATAAGAGCAACTCTTCTGATACACAATAATTCTGATATATCTCTCTAGTTCTTAGGTCCTCTTTAATATGTTTCAATAGAATTCTGTAAAATCCTTCATAAAGTTCTTCCATATTTTTGACAGAATTATTTTTAGCCACATTAAGCCTCTTTTCTTAAATTATATTTTTAACTATTTGTGTTAATATAGGAAATATGATTGATTTCTGTGTAGTGCTAGATTCAAAAATGCTAATAGTTTTTCTACACATTCTCTGGGGTTTCCTATGTAGGACAATTAAATTGCTTTCAAATAATGATAACTTCGTTTCTTACTTTTGAATCTTCAAAGATTTTGTTTCTTTGTATTGTCTTACTTCAATTGTTAGAATCTCCATTAAAATGTTCACATAGTGAAATACAGCGTTCCTCCTCCTCTTTCTTTGTTTGTTTTACTTTTGAGGGAGTAGGTTAAATTTGCAAATACTCATTTAATTTCTTTGATGATTAGGTCTATTCATTTCTCTTTTTCTTAAAATTTCTTTAATAAGCTATATTTTTCAAAAAAAAATTCTGGTTTTTCTAAGTTTTCAAGTTGATTGGCATACAGTTACTTGTAATATAACAGGCTGTTAAAATGAGACTGCTTCTGTCCCAGCCTTAGCTGAAACTCCAACACAAACAACATGATAGCTCTCAGGTACGTCTTCTTAAAGCAAGTTACCATTTATGAGATTGCCAGCATTTTTTTTATCACCCACTGTTTATGGTAGAAAGAGTAAGAGTTAGTAATGCTTGGAGGGGGCATGTCCATGTCAATGTGCTCTTCACATCCTTCTTCCTCTGTGTGGGACAGAGGCAGTTTCCTTTCCCCTTGCCATAGTAAGCTGAGTAAAGAGGACTTAAAGAGAACCACGCAGAGAAGCTGAGAGACTATGTAGAGATTGGTGATCAATTTTCTTAGGGACAAATGAAACACAAGAGGTAGTCTGAAGTTAACATAGCAATGAGACAAAAGGTTGTACTCAAACCAAAGGCTCTTCCTCCAAGAGAAGGACAAAGGTGCGAATGTCCACAGAAGGAAGTCAGCCAAGAGTTATCTTAAAAGGAACACAATCCAAGAGGATCATCTGGAGGAACAATGTGACCCAGCCAGAAACTCAAGGGCTGAGGGGAGTTATAATTGGCCAGACAGCAGGGGTGTCCTCTATCAGGAGATCCCCAGTGGGGGATTTCTGAGGGACACATACAAGTGCTCATAAAATCAACACCAGATAAGAATGCATCTGCCATAGCTAGAGGTGAACTGTTTTAGCCAAAGAAGAATTTGTTCTCTTCTCTTAGTCCCCTTCACCCTTAACATCTTCCCCAAAGGAGTAAAACTCCACAAAAGTTTAAGGGAAGAGAGAAAACAACCATCCTCCCCACTCCCCCCACTTACTGAAGACTGAAGCAGGCCCTAAGTGGAAGAGGAAGGAAAGCTTCTAAGAAGTTCAGAGCAGTGATATTAATGTGGACTGCACCTTTATTACTAAAACTATTTATTTTTACGATCAGAAAAATTACGGAATTTGCCAGAGGTTTTTTTCAGTGGCAAGACAGAATATTTTTCACTATATCTTTGCAAGGCACGTGTAAGAAAAAGTGAAGTTCATTTCTGCTTATATCTAAAGAGATCTAGTCCATTGAATAAACTGGTATGTTCTCTGGTATTATTTCTAAAATCTCTGCTACATCTGTAGTTATGCCCCACTTTGTTATTCATTTTATTATTTATTTATTTATTCTCTTTTGATCAATGTATGGTCCACTTTATTAGTGTCAAAGAACATATTTTTGGCCTTGTTGATCCTCTTTATTATAGCTTTGTTTCCTATCCCATTATTTTATATACTTGTTTATTATTGTCATTCATTAAATTTCTTTGGATTTGTTCTGTGATAAAGAAGTTTCTCTAACTTCTTAAACTGAACTTTAAGTTCATTGGCTTTCAGCATTTCTTCCTTCCTTCAGTAAGCCTGTGTTATTATACACTTCTATATAACACTTATTTGCCATCACTCCAACAGCTATTCTCTAATTTGCATTAAAATTCTTCTTTGCTTTTCTGGTTATTTAGAAGTTTGTGTTTAAATATATATATATATATATATATATATATTTTTTTTTTTTTTTTTTTTTTGCCACACTGCACAGCTTGCAGGATCTTAGTTCCCCAATCAAGGATCGAACCTGGGCCCTTGGCAGTGACAGCTCAGAGTTCTAACCACTGGACTGCCGGGGAATTCCTAAAAAAATGTCTAAATGTATTGTTTTCCTCTTTTGTTATCATTTTTGTTATTGATTTCTAACCTAATTACATTATGGTTAGAAAATACTGCTATATGATACCAATCCTTTAAAATGTGTTGAGACTTGATTTACATGGACAGTAATTTGCAGAAATATTCCCTATGTTCTTGAGAAACGTATGTTCTCTAATAACTGGGCAAAGGGTCCCATTTTTCTTTATTAAATCATTCTCATTAATTGTATTGTTTAAATCTTTTTTTTCCTGCCCAGTCTATCGAACATGGGAGAACTGTAGATGGATACATCTGTTCTTATACTTCATGTTTATTTCGTATTTTATTGAAATTAACCAACTCAAGATTTATTATAGCTTCCTGGGAATAGAGATTTTTACTATTAAGATTAAATTATCAAGAACTGCAGGTATAAAGAGCGCACCCCAAGCTCTCTGAATAAGATTGACCCCATCCAGGGAAGGTACAAAGTGAGAAGGGGTAAGAACTCTCCTTTCCAGACATCCAGGAGGCCATGAGGGAGTCCCAAGATATCAGACTAAGAATATTCTCCCCCAGGCCTCGATCCCTCTAAATGCAAGAGTTCAGAGAGAATTCAGAGTCCTCAAAAGAAGACTGTCCTGACCCCAGCCTCCTTTCAATTCTATTCTCTGAAACTCACAGCCTAGACTCCACTATATCTCTTGGGACTACCAGGTATAATCTCATGGAGATTGGGAATGTAAAGTCCTTATAATTAGAACAGTAAAATGATTCCTTTGTGAACTATTCATGGATACTAAGGTAATAAAATTTATAATATATCAACATACTCAAGAACTTATCAAGCCAATCCAACAATTTAGGAAGGGCATGAGAATACTAATGGAACCTAATTGGTGGCCTGCTGGGCTCAGCTTCACTTTGGTAGGTGGCACTAAAGCACTGGCATCTATTTTGTTTGGATTGCACTGTTGGAGCAAACCTGTAGGTGCTTTCTCCCCCCTCAGTAAATTCAGTTAGTAGGCCAATAAAGTCTCAAACCTTTTGCCTAACAAAAGCATCTAAGTTTCTCTCTGCCTCCTAGCCAGAGAAATAAAAATGCCTGTAGAGTTTATAGTTTTATAGCTCTTTCAATGCATTATCTCATTTAATCCTCATAACAACTTGGGAAAGTAGGCCTTTATTTAACTTGGAAATGAAATTGAGTTAGTTTTAGAAAGTAGCAGTTGGCTCCCCAAGGCTAGATAATTTGTCCAATGTCACAATTAGTAAGGGACAGTGTTAGAACTCAAGTTAGTTTCTCCTGACTCCACCATTATATAATACATTCTTTCCACCATACATTTCACCCTGTCCGGAATTCTTTGAGTTATGGAGGTATAGGAATATCTCCATTTTACAGGAGAGACTTTGGTATAATTAAATGTTTTACAAATGAGCCATTACAAGAGTGAGTAGAGATTGGACTCTTCCAGACAAAACCTAGAATCTAGGATTCCTAATTCCTCACTCTGTAATCTTTCTGCTAGCTGACCCTGCCTCAGGGAATGTACTAACAGCTCCCTGAGATAATATTCAGTTTTCCTCCAAGGCAGAGTCCTACCCTCTCCAAATAGCTTCATAAAACATGTGTTAATCAGCACAGTCCATAGTCCTCAGCACTTAAGGCAAAGCCAACACCCCATTTACTTCTTAAAAAAATTCTATATGATAAATATGCATAGCAGTCAGCTTGGACTTCACATGTAGCCAGGTGAGGATTTCAAAAAAATTCATCTCAGCAAAAAGTGAGACAACATTTTCCCTGTTCCCTTCATAAGAATTCAATCTGTAATGATCCCTCAAAAAGCAGAAATTGCTTAAAATAAAATTCCATTTATTTGCAAGTAAATGAAAGATGTTTGTGTTTATTTGTACATTTATTACTAATGCCCCAGAAAGAATACAAGGTAACTTACAATGATATATAAATGAGATAAGAAAGCACAGATTAATTTTAGAAGCAAAATGATGCAGTTGTAAAATTAGCTAGAGAATAATGGAATGAATATCTTTGCTATGCATACATCACACATTTAGTCAAAATCTTTCATTGAAGAGATGATTATCAAAACTTTATTTTTTCCTGGTCCATTTACACAAAACCAAGAATACATTTTAGTGTGAATACATCCCACTTCTGGGCATATATCCAGACAAAACTCTAATCCAAAATGATACATGCACCCCTATGTTCATAGCAGCACTATTCACAATAGCCAAGACATGGAAACAACTTAAATGCCCATCAACAGATGAATCGATAAAGAAGATGTGGTACATATATACAATGGAATATTACTCAGCCATAAAAAACAATGAAATAATGCCATTTGCAGCAACATGGATGGACCTAGAGATTATCATACTAAGTGAAGTAAGTCAGAATGAGAAAGACAAATACCATATGATATCACTTATATGTGGAATCTAAAATATGGCACAAATGAACATATCTATGAAACAGAAAGAGACTCATGGACATAGAGAACAGACTTGTGGTTGCCAAGGGGGAGGGGATTGGAGGAGGGATGGAGTGGGAAGTTGGGGTTAGCATATGTAAGCTATTACATACAGAATGGATAAACAACAAAGACCTACTGTATAGTGCAGAGAACTATATTCCATAACCTATGATAAACCATAATGGAAAAGAATATTTTAAAAAAGAATGTATATATATATATATATATATATATATATATATATATATATACACACACATATGTATATATGTACAACTGAATCACTTTGCTGTATGTCAGAAATTAACATAACATTGTAAACCAACTATAGTCAACTGAAAAGAAAAGAATACATTTTAACTGAATGGATAATCTGTTCTTCAAGAGGTCCTTTGCTTAGCTCAGACTTGGTAAATATCTGGTGGTAGAGAGATACATTATAATGGAGAACATATTAATGTAGAATGTAACTATTTGGAGTTACCAGTTAAATACAGGTTCATAGGCTTTGAAGACAAGCAACCTAGATATAACACTACCTATCTCTGATGAAAACTAAGGAGCCTGACAAGATTGAAGTCCTGATTAAAGATTCTCACACTTTCCTTGGAAGTTACAAAGGTAGGATGTAAAATAAAAACTTTTCTTAGAAAATTGTTTTGCATCCTCTCTAGCAGAAGGATACTTGGGCAATCAGGGCCTATTGATGAAATTTCTTTAAATTAAAGTTCTAATGAATTTAATTATGCAGAGTTTCTTTGAAAAATGTGAATGCTCTTAAGAAGCGTGGTTCATATTATAGTATTTTATATCAAAAATGCTTTAATTATTACCAAAATTCTAAAAGTAGACACTCTTTGTATATCGCCTCTATAAATCACATAAAAAGGTACCTATCTAGAAACTGAATGCTATTGACCAGAATTCTTCCTTCATGTAGACACACCCTCATCTGTGGAAATTTAGATTGTTCCTATTTAAAGCTTCTATAGACAAAAGGTTCACGCTTACTTTTTTGAAACTAACAGTGTAATTTATTCAATAATCCAAAAAATATTGATTGGATACCTACTATATGTCAGACATTGTGTTTAGGTGCAGGATACAGCAGTTAACAAAACAGACAAAATTATCTGCTCTCATATTCTAGTGGTAGAGCTAGAAAAAAGTCAAAATAACTAAAATAAGTTGTTTATTAGAGTATAGTGGATGGCAGTGAAAAAATCTGGAGGAAAGTGGAATGGGGAAAGGCAGGGATGGGAGTTGCAATTGTAAATAGAATTGTTGGGAATTCCCTGGTAGTCCAATGGTTAGGACTCGGCGCTTTCACGGCTGTGGCCCCTGGTCGGGGAACTAAGATCCCACAAGCTGCATGGCACAGCACCCCCCCCTCAAAAAAAAAAAGAATTGTTAGGGAAAGGCTCAATGATATTATGAGATTTGAAAGAGGTGTGGTCATGAGCCATGTAGATATATGGAGAAAAAACACATTAGGTGTAAAGGCCAGCAATGGGAATATGCATACATGTTTGACAGTCTTCAAGGTCAGTGAATATGGTCCAGTGTGTGAAGGGGAAAGTAGGAAGAGATGAGATCTGGGGAGTAAATAAGAAGTCAGATGATGGTGGGGCTTTTAGGCAATTATAAGGATGTTGGAATTTTTTCTGATTGACTTGGGTAGTGGCTAGAGAAGTTATTCCAGCCAAACGGTATGATCTGATTCACATTTCAACTATATCACTCTGGCTGCTGGGTTGAGAAATTGGAAGCAATTATTTCCAGGTGCATCACTTTACATTTGTCTCACTGCAATTCTTTTCTCACTTTTTCTCCCTGGCACTTATTTATTTGAAATCCACCAATGCATTATGTTTATTTGAGGAAGTGCTGTATCATGTAGCTTTGTATTTCACTTGGTATTCCTTCCTCTATATTTATTATAAAGTGTTAAATAAGATTGGACTCAGCACCCAGAAGCTTCCACAATTAACACTTTTACATCCAAGTGTAATAAATGTGTTAAGCATTTATGTTCCGATTTTAGGTGATAAATGAGGATATTCAATCATATTACATGCACATGTCCAATATCATAAATCCACAAACACAACGTACAAAGGAAAAAGGATCAAATAGAAATATCCCAAATGTCCAAAAGATTATTTTCTTTTTTCAACTTTCAGTATATTTTCATTCACGTGAGGAAACAAAAATTGTTAGAGGGTACTAGAAGTCACCCTCTAAATATACATTGTGTACGTTGAGATTTTTTTTGAAAGCAGACACTGAGAAGTCTGGGGAGAAAGATGTTTATGAGGGATCAACACATGTGAAAGAAAGGCTGGGGATGGAAAAGCAAGACTGGGAGGAATAAGACAAACTGCAGTGCAGGTCTGACAATCCTAGTCAACCCCATGAGAAGTTCCGAAACAAAACTTGCCCATAAGAGAAAGACTGCTTTAGACCAAAATGGCCCAGCCTTTAAGTCCCCACCTCAGTCAGTTCCTTGTTGAAGAAGTGGCCTCAGATGAGGCAGTTTTCCGGAGCGAGGCATACCCTGAGCCGCTGACAGCTAGTCCTCTAATGACCAAACTTCCCTCTGCTGAGCCAGTCCTTTCCTGAAGGGTGGCATAGATTTGTGTTTCCCATACACAAACGCCTTGTGCAAAACATGTCACAACACAGGCCCTGTGATAACGTGTTGTCCTTCTAGTCTCTTGGTTCTCACCCATTCTCTGAGGAGAAAAATAAGTAAAACTGAGCAAAGAGATTCCTGTAACAAAAGTAAACAGAGGAAGAAAAGGACTCTAACCCCTCAGGCATCTCTAGGTGGAGAAGGGAGGGACAGTGGGGGTCATTTCCACATTGTAATGACTCATGATGGAGTCTGACACTGCTTTCTCCAATTCTTTACCTTCCATGATGGTTTCTGTCCCTACAAAGCCACTGTTACAGATCTGGCCAAAGACACAGACAACTACTGTTTTGACAAATCTCAAGCACATTTTTAGTGTTTATCTTTGCTAGGTCTCTCCCTTAGATTTCGACACATCTCATTACATATGGTTTTCTTAAATACATGTCACCACACTCTCCTTGTTTGCCACCTTGTCTTTGCTCCTTCTCAGCTTGATTTGCCAGTTTTTCATTCTCCTTCTAAGACCAAAATCTTTACATTCTCAGAACTCTTTCCTACATCCCTTCACTTCTCTCTCTGTGTTAAATCCCACATTATTTCTTTTCATTGAGTTTCATAGCAGTTCTATGAGATGACTCCCACATTTAGATCTCCAGCCAATCTCTTATTTGAGTTCCCAACTTGTATATCAAATATGTCTTTGAAATTTCCACATAGGTGCCCCAAAAGCATCACATACCTAAATGTGCAAAACTAAACATTTAATCCTTAATTCCCCCTCCAATACACGATAGCACTTCTCTAATCTTCCAATATTCTTATAGCCAGAACATCCAATGTTTTTTTATATTCTTTACCAGAACATCCAATATTTTAAGCCTGAAATCTAATACTCATATGCTTAGTATACCAAGTATAGTTAATTTGAATTCCAAAATATGTACTTCCTCTTCTCTCTATGGCCACTGCCATGACTCTAGTACATGTCATCCAGCAGGTCTTATCCAGACCCCCTTCTATAACCTTTTTACTCTTTACCTGCAAAAATCCATTCTCCAAAGGGTAGGCAGAGCGATGTTTTTAAAATGCAAACAGGATCATATGAAAAACCTTCTAATAAAATGTATAAAAATCCAAATTCCTGGGCTTCCCTGGTGGCGCAGTGGTTGAGAATCTGCCTGCCAATGCAGGGGACACGGGTTCAAGCCCTGGTCTGGGAAGATCCCACATGCCTTGGAGCAACTGGGCCCGTGAGCCACAGCTACGGAACATGCACGTCTGGAGCCTGTGCTCCGCAACGAGAGGCCACGACAGTGAGAGGCCCGCGCACGGCAATGAAGAGTGGCTCCCGCTCGCCGCAACTAGAGAAAGCCCTTGCACAGAAATGAAGACCCAACACAGCCAAAAAAAAAAAAAAATAAATAAATAAATAAATAAATCTTCAAATTTATTTAAAAAAAAAAATCCAAATTCCTTACCACACTCTACAAGTGCTTGCATCATCTGGGTTTTGTTTGACTCTCCATCTTCCTTCCTTGTTCTTCCCTGAGTTCACTCTGCCCCAGACACACTGACATTCTTTCTCTTTCTCTAATACGCTGAGCTCTTTCCCACTCTTCAACTTTTGCAGATTCTGTTTCTTTTTCTGGACTGCTCCTTCTCACTCTCTATGTTTGTATCAAATGTCATAGAGATGTTCTCACCACTACAGAGTTTACATCCCTTAGTTTGTTTAACTGTCTGGTATCTGACTCCCATATTAGAGTATAAGCTCCATGAAGGAGAGGAAAGCATGCTTTGTTCACCACTATATCCCCAGCAACAAGCACAATACCTGTAAGTCCCTAATAAATATTTGCTGGATGAATTAATAAAGTCTTTCATCAACATAAACATTAAGAAATGACTTTTTTTTTTTTTTTTTTTTTTTTTTGCGGTACACGGGCCTCTCACTGTTGTGGCCTCTCCCGTTGTGGAGCACAGGCTCCGGACGCGCAAGCTCAGCGGCCATGGCTCACGGGCCCAGCCGCTCCGCGGCATGTGGGATCCTCCCGGACCAGGGCACGAACCCGTGTCCCCTGCATCGGCAGGCGCACTCTCAACCACTGCGCTACCAGGGAAGCCCAAGAAATGACATTTTTAAACTTTCATTTTAGGAAGATAAAATGTATTGCAAATTTGCTCAGTTGTTGTAAATAGTGAATATGAATAACAAAGGCTTGAAGACATCCTCTGGTCCAGATAAGCTTCCACCCAGTCTCATCAGGATGACCTTCAGAGCTTCCTCACTTGTCACTTGTCTCCTCGCCTCCCCCTTGTCCCTGCTAAAATGCACTCTCCACACAGCAGCCACATCTGGGCTAGTCTTTTGTCACGTTTCAAAGGAAAGCAGAAGAGGCAATGCCAAAATAAAGCACAGTTCCAGAAGAAGCCTCCAAAGACTACTTATGCCTATTTAGTTCTTTCCCTCCAAACCCCTTGAACTTCTTAGTTACTGAAAGAAAAATGACTATGGACAGATCTTTTAAAGAAGGCATTGATGGCTTCCTTGAAAATCAGAAAAAGTCAATACTGAAATGGCAGTGGGAAGCAGCATAGAGACAATCTCCAAAGGAAACTCATCAGTATGTCTCCTTTAGTATCAAAGACACACAGACAAGCTCAATTGACTTTAATTAAGGTCTCCCTAGCTCACCAGAAGGTGAACTTTCCTAGCATTCCTAGCACAATAGATAAGTATAATAACTTGCCAGCTAGGATAAGTGTGAAAGATACTTTGGCCCCAGGGTAGCTATATAATCCTTAGAAGTAATTAGTAAAAGATTATAACGTGTTATTCTGCATTCACGGCAAAACACCTTGTTATCATAGCAATGGCCTAGATATCTGTTAAACTGACACCTATTGAATAAGTATCTTAATAAAATCAACACATCAAAACTCAGAGAAACAACTTGTGTTTTAATGTCATCATAGTATTTCCTACGATCATATTTAAATGCAGTCTTCCTTAACACGTCTGTTAAACTGTCATGCTCCATAATCAGTAAATTTACAAGAAAGCAGCATTTTCTTTGAAAAGAAGCTCAGATTTTTTTTTAAATCCAAAATCATGTAGACCACAGCCATATTAGGCAAAGAACAAGAAAGTTTAATAAGAAGCTGGAGTCTAAAATTTATGTTGGATGCCAAGTTTGCAAAACCTTTCAAGAAATTTTATCCATGGCCCATTATAGCAATCCTGTAAGGAAGTTCAGTGCTTAAATTAAATTAACATCGTAATTTTACGGATGAACAAAATGGAGATGCAGAGAGGGTAAGTGTGTAGGGTCTCTTAGGAAGTCAGTGGGAAGGTGTGTGGTGGGAATTAGAGCCTGAGGCCCTTCTCCTTTTCAGGCTAGCAGGTGGTACTGACTCCATGGGGTTCCTTTCCTGAGGAATAGAACACATAAGCAAGTGTCTATGGACATTTAAAATGCATAAGAACTCTTCTGAAACTAGTTCTCTTAATGCAAAATATTCTTCAAAAAGAATGATTTTCCAGATAGGTAGAACAGAAATCATAGTGAATTCTGACAAGAAAATGTCTGTTTAATTCTATAATCCTCCACTTACTAGATATCTGTCCTTGAGCAAAATAGCTTCTCTATAACTCAGTTTCCTCACTTTAAAAATTGATATAGTAACAGAAGCTTCTCTCGCAGGATTGTGGGAAAACAAAAAAGTAATGCATTGAAAGGACAACAAATAACTCCTGGAGTGCCTATCGTATGGCAAAGCACTCCAGATACTAAGATTCAGGCACCTGGTCTCCATCCAGGAATGTAGCACTACTGAAAAGCTTAAGGCTGTTTATTTATATGCAGACAACCAAGTGTCCTGTGGAAATGTGAAGCGCTAAATTGTCTCATCTTGGGCATATATTTCCCCAGTAAGCCAACCTTTACTTCTAAACTAGGGATTAAGACAAGTGCCCCTTAAGGGGAAAGTGCAAGGCAGCTGTGAGGGAATTTAATGTTTGTTCAGTACTTTATTTCCTGAGAGAGACAATGTAAATAACAGTAAGCAAACTCTCAGTAGAACATCCCAGAAAAACACATGCAGGTGAGTATAAACTCTGTAAATAACGAACCAAGCTAGACACCTATCATCTAGATTGCTATGAATTCATGCAACAGAATCTTCATTAAAATTATGTGTGACTGATAGAACTTAAAACAGCAACTAATTCTTTTTAAGGAAAAAACTGCAAAATCCACGCAGAAACAAAAGTATACTAGAATATGTCTTCAAAATTCTTTTCTTTTTTAAGTAATATTGACTGAGCAATTTTTTAATCAAATAAGACTGGTTATGCCTCTTTCTGCAAAATGTATTCTTGAATTTTCAGAGCACTCATTTATTTTGTAAGTAAAATGTGAACGGGTGGCATCTAATTTATTTCATTATGCATTTTGTAACTAAATATGTCAATGAGTTTAAAATATTTTTTCATAAGCATTATATTAGTTATCAAATGCACAGCAATTTATCCTAAAAACATAATGGTAGAAAACCATAAGCATTCATCAGTTCACAGTTACCATGGTTCAGGGATTCAAGAGAAGACTGGCAGGCTGGGGTCCCATTACACTGCCGTCAGGATGTTGGTAAGGGCTTCGGTCATCTGAAGGATCAATTAAGGCTGTAGAAGTGGTTTCCAAGATTATTTATTTACATGGCTGTTGGCAAGAGCTCTCAGTTGTCCTCACACATGAGCCTTTCCATAGCCTGCTTAACGTCCTCAAAACATGTCATCTGGCTTCTCCCTGAGTGAGCCAGGAGAGAAGACGGCTGAAGCCACCCTGGCTTTTATGACCTAGTTTTAAAAGTCTCACGCAGTTACTTCCTCTTTTTGTATCTATTCATTAGAAGTGAATCACTAAATCCAGTCCACACTCTGTAGGATGTGATTAGGATCTACCTCTTGAAAGGAAGAGTATCAGATAATTTGTGGACATATTTTAAACTAGCACAGTTATTTATTTTACAGCTATTTCCAGTATTTGGCTCTTATAGAGAGACTAGCATATGTTGGTAACACCTAATTCTCTATCAATTATCTATGAGGTAGTAGAACCATTCACTGTAGTGGCTCAGAGCTGAGATTCTGGGGCCAGACTGCCCAGGTCAAAGTCTTGGCTCTAATATGTACTAGCTGTGGATCAAGGGTCAATTAACTAACATGTGCCTCAGTGCTCCCTCTTCAAACCAGGAGCTAATGATAGTTCTTAAATTTTAGGCTTTTTGTGAGGACTAAATGCATAGATGTGAATAAAATGCTTAGATGATTGCTTGTCACATTATAAATGTCCAATAAGCTTTAATGACTATTATGAGTTGGTGTTAATTGTAATAGCTCAGCTATATTCCATAGTCAGAAATATATTTTTCTTTGTCAACAATAGAAGACTTTGAATTGAACCATTAGGCAACAAGCATACCTAAAACAGCACGATTGATTACGCAGAATAACAAAAATTCACTTTAGACTATTTCATCACTACATTTTAAGTGAAGGATTTACCTCCTTGTCTCCAATTTGAGAGTGATTTTCTTTGGGGTATTTAGAGTCCTATAAGTAGTTTTATTTTTACCTTTCTAACATACAGGTATTTATTCATCTCAGATAGTTGAATCAAATGAAAACAATGCTGCCTGAAATTAGTTTGGTTAATTTGCTTTCCTCTTTCCAGAAGCTTGTATCTCAGCTCTACCTGAATGTACTTGTTTTTTTTTTTTTTTCCTTTGGACAGGCATATCCCCTACTATGCTGTGTTTCTTTACAGCTTGATTGCAGTGTGTCAAAACTGCTGGGCTCTAATCATGAAATTTTTTCAAAGATTCAGTCGCTTGCCAGTAGCTGAATGGTTACATCCATCCACCAACTGTTACTGTCAGTATCCTGCTACCTCCCCATATGAGGAGCTCCCAAGCTTTGGCAGTTTAATGAGCACTTTGAGCTGTGAGTACTATTTTCTCTGTGAGGCCAGGGTCATAAATCCCTCCAAGTCTCTCCCCAGCCAACACCCATATTAGAGAGAGAGAAGATAAAAGCTTCCTTGCTCTCCACCCCACCATTCTTTCTCCTGGCAGATCAAAAAATTCTCTCAGCCCTTCTAAACCCGCCATTACCAATCCTGCAATCTCAATGTCTCTCTCTGCCTCCTGTTCAGAACCACATGTAATTTTTCTAGAAGCAACTTGTGACAGAAGATCTGTCATACACCAAGATGATCAGATTGGGGAAGCCCTTCCAGGACTGTACAGTAGAAAACTGTGCTGTGCACAAATAAACTGTTTACGTGCAAACATATCTTCAAGATCTCCTTTCACTTCTGAGAGTATCTGGGTTTTTTTTTTTTCGGATATGACAAAAGAGAGTATTAAATCATATTTCTATCCTACAACTTGCAAAGTTTTGGGTATTGTTAGGTAGGTACCACTCAGTAATTTGAATTCTCCTTCCCATTTCCACCCCCTGTGTTATATATACTTCTATCTTTTAAAACACACACACACACCATTTTTCCAAAATGGAATCACAATATACAGAATATTCTTCAATTTGCTGTTTTCTAAAATTAATATGTGGTATTGTATCTTATCTACCTAATCAGTACCAGCCATGCACATGAGATTTGTAATTGGATTATCTGGACATACATACCATGTCCTGCACTCAGCGCTGTATTAAATTGGGTATATTACTTAAAATTTTAATCCTTCCTTAGCTGTAAAATAAGGACAGTATCTATCTCATAGGGTTATTGTGAGGACTACATATGATACAATAAGCACTTAGCACATTGCCTAGCAATTAGAAAGCAATCAGCATATTTCAGCTATTGATATAGTTATATTTATTATTGCTATATAACTATTATTTAACAAATTTACTTCATTTATTAAAATGACAAAAAATCGTATTCCATTTTATGGGTTGATGAAACTCAATGTCTCCAACCAATTCCCTATTAATGGCTCTTCAGATGGTTTCTAAATTTTTATATTATAAAATATGATGATGGGGGATTAGGAACCAAGATGGCAGAGTAGAAGGACATGCTCTCACTCCCTCTTGCAAGAACACCAGAATCACAACTAGCTACTGGACAATCATCGACAGGAAGACACTGGAACTCACCAAAAAAGATACCCCACATCCAAAGACAAAGGAGAAGCCACAATGAGACAGTAGGAGGGGCGCAATCAAAATAAAATCAAATCCCATTACTGCTGCGTGGGTGACTCACAAACTGGAGAACACTTATACCACAGAAGTCCACCCATTGGAGTGAAGGTTCTGAGCCACACATCAGGCTTCCCAACCTGGGGGTCTGGCAAAGGGAGGAGGAATTCCTAGAGAATCAGACTTTGAAGGCTAGTGGGATTTGATTACAGGACATTGACAGGACTGGGGAAAACAGAGATTCCACTGTTGGAGGGCACATACAAAGTAGTGTGTGCATCAGGACCCAGGATAAGGATCAGTGATCGCATAGGAGACAGAACCAGACCTACCTGCTAGTGTTGGAGGGTCTCCTGCAGAGGCGGGGGGTGGCTGTGTCTCACCGTGAGGACAAGGACACTGGCAGCAGAAGTTCTGGGAAGTACTCCTTGGCATAAGCCCCTCCTTGGCATAAGCCACCATTAGGCCCAACAAAGAGCCCAGGGGGGTGCCAGTGTTGGGTCGCCTCAGGCCAAAAAACCAACAGGGAGGGAACCCAGCACCACCCATCAGCAAACAAGCAGATTAAAGTTTTACTGACCTCTGTCCACCAGAACAAGAGTCAGCTCTACCCACCAACAGTCCCTCCCATCAGGAAGCTTGCACAAGCCTCTTAGATAGCCTCATCCACCAGAGGGCAGACAGCAGCAGCAAGAAGAACTACAATCCTGCAGCCTGTGGAACAAAAACCACATTCACAGAAAGATAGACAAGATGAAAAGGCAGAGGGCTATGTACCAGATGAAGGATCATGACAAAACCCCAGAAAAACAACTAAATGAAGTGGTGATAGGCAACCTTCCAGAAAAAGAATTCAGAATAATGATAGTGAAGATGATCCAGGACCTCGGAAAAAGAATGGAGGCAAAGATCGAGAAGATGAAAGAAATATTTAACAAAGACCTAGAATAATTAAAGAAAAAACAGATAGAGATGAACAATACAATAACTGAAATGAAAAATACACTAGAAGGAATCAATAGCAGTATAACTGAGGCAGAAGAACGGATAAGTGACCTGGAAGACAGAATGGCGGAATTCACTGCTGCAGAACAGAATAAAGAAAAAAGAACAAAAAGAAATGAAGACAGCCTGAGAGACCTCTGGGACAACATTAAATGCAACAACATTCGCATTATAGAGGTCCCAGAAGGAGGAGAGAGAGAGAAAGGAGCAGAGAAAATATTTGAAAAGATTATAGTTGAAAACTTCCCTAACATGGGAAAGGAAAGAGGCACCCAAGTCCAGGAAGCACAGAGAGTCCCAGGCAGGATAAACCCAAGGAGAAACACACCAAGGCACATAGTAATCAAACTGGTAAGAATTAAAGACAAAGAAAAGTTATTGAAAGCAGCAAGGGAAAAATGACAAATAACATACAAGGGAACTCCCATTAAGTTAACAGTGGATTTCTTAGCAGAAACTCTACAAGCCAGAAGTGAGTGGCATGACATATTTAGAGTGATGAAAGGGAAGAAGCTGCAACCAAGATTACTCTACCTGGCAAGGATCTCATTCAGATTTGATGGAGAAATTAAAAGCTTTACAGACAAGCAAAAGCTAAGAGAATTCAGCATCACCAAACCAGCTATACAACAAATGCTAAAGGAACTTCTCTAAGTGGGAAACACAAGAGAAGGAAAGGACTTACAAAAACAAACCCAAAACAATTAAGAAAATAGTCATAGGAACATACATATCGATAATTACCTTAAATGTGAATGGATTAAATGCTCCAACCAAAAGACATAGGCTCACTGAATGGATATGAAAACATGAACCATATATATGCTGTCTACAAGAGACCGACTTCAGACCGAGGGACACATACAGACTGAAAGTGAGGGGATGGAAAAAGATATTCCATGCAAATGGAAATAAGAAAGCTGGAGTAGCAATACTCATATCAGATAAATAGACGTAAAAATAAAGAATGTTACAAGAGACGAGGAAGGACATTACATAATGATGAAGGGATCAATCCAAGAAAAAGATATAACAATTATAAATATATATGCACCCAACATAGGAGCACCTCAATACGTAAGGCAACTGCTAACAGCTATAAAAGAGGAAATCGACAGTAACACAATAATAGAGGAGGGCTTCAACACCACACTTACACCAATGGGCAGATCATCCAAACAGAAAATTAATAAGGAAACACAAGCTTTAAATGACACAATAGACCAGATATATTTAATTGATATTTATAGGACATTCCATCCAAAAACAGAAGGTTACACTTTCTTCTCAAGTGTGCATAGAACTTCCCCAGGATAGATCACATTGGGTAACAAATCAAGACTCAGTAAATTTAAGAAAATTGTAATCATATCAAGCATCTTTTCTGACCACAATGCTATGAGACTAGAAATCAATTACCGGGAAAAAAACGTAAAAAACACAAACACATGGGGGCTAAACAATAAATTACTAAATAAACAAGAGATCACTGAAGAAATCAAAGAGGAAATCAAAAAATACCTGGAGACAAATGACAATGAAAACACAACGAACCAAAATCTATGGGATGCAGCTAAAGCAGTTCTAAGAAGGAAGTTTAAAGCAATACAATCCTACCTCAAGAAACAACAAACATCTCAAAATAACAATTTAATCTTACACTTAAAGGAACTAGAGAAAGAAGAACAAACAAAACCCAAAGTGAATAGAAGAAAAGAAATCATAAAAATCAAAGCAGAAATAAATAAAATAGAAACAAAGAACACAATTGCAAAGATCAATAACACTAAAAGCCGGTTCTTTGGGGCTTCCCTGGTGGCGCAGTGGTTGAGAGTCTGCCTGCCGATGCAGGGGACACAGGTTCATGCCCCGGTCCAGGAAGATCCCACATGCTGCAGAGCGGCTAGGCCCATGAGCCATGGCCACTGAGCCTGTGCGTCTGGAGCCTGTGCTCCACAATGGGAGAGGCCACAACAGTGAGAGGCCCGCATACTGCAAAAAAATCAAAATAAAAAAAGCTGGTTCTTTGAGAAGATAAACAAAATTGATAAACCATTAGCCAGACTCATCAAGAAAGAGAGAGAGGACTCAAATCAATTAAATTAGAAATCAAAAAGGAGAAGTACAACAGACACCGCAGAAAAACAAAGCATCCTAAGAGACTATTACAATTAACTCTATGCCAATAAAATGGACAACCTGGAAGAAATGGACAAATTCTTAGAAACGTATATCCTTCCAAGACTGAACCAGGAAGAAACAGAAAATATGAGCAGATCAGTCATAAGTAATGAAACTGAAACTGTGATTAAAAATCTCCCAACAAACAAAAGTCTAGGACCAGATGGCTTCACAGGTGAATTCTATCAAACATTTAGAGAAGAGCTAACACCCATCCTTCTCAAACTCTTCCAAAAAATTGCAGAGGAAGTAACACTCCCAAACTCATTCTACGAGGCCAGCATCACCCTGATACCAAAACCAGAGAGAGATACTACAAAAATACAAAATTACAAACCAATATCACTGATGAATATAGATGCAAAAACCCTCAACAAAATACTAGCAGACAGAATCCAACAACACATTAAAAAGATCATATACCATGATCAAGTGGGATTTATCCCAGGGATGCAAGGATTCTTCAATATATTCAAATCAATCAATGTGATACACCATATTAACAAATTGAAGAATAAAAACCATATGATCATCTCAATAGATGCAGAAAAAGCTTTTGACAAAATTCAACACCCATTTATGATAAAACTCTCCAAAAAGTGGGCATAGAGGGAACCTACCTCAACATAATCAAGGCTATATACAACAAACCCACAGCAAACATAATTCTCAATGGTGAAAAACTGAAAGAATTTCCTCTAAAATCAGGAACAGGACAAGGATGTCCACTCTTGCCACTATTATTCAACATAGTTTTCAAAGTCCTAGCCATGGTAATCAGAGAAGAAATAGAAATAAAATTATTCCAAATTGGAAAAGAAGTAAAAGTGTCACTGTTTGCAAATGACATGATACTGTACATAGATAATCCTAAAGATGCCACCAGAAAACTGCTAGAGCTAATCAATGAATTTGTTAAAGTTGCAGGATAAAAAATTAATGCACAGAAATCTCTTGCATTCTTATACACTAATGATGAAAAATCTGAAAGAGAAATTAAGGAAACACTCCCATTTACCATTGAAACAAAAAGAATAAAATACCTAGGAATAAACCTACCTAGGGAGACAAAAGACCTGTGTGCATAAAACTATAAGACACTGATGAAAGAAATTAAAGATGATACCAACAAATAGAGAGATATACCATATTCTTAGATTGGAAGAATCAATATTGTGAAAATGACTATACTACCTAAAGCAATCTACAGATTCATTGCAATCCCTATCAAATTACCAGTGGCATTTTTTACAGAATTAGAACAACAAACCTTAAGATTTGTATGGAGACACAAAAGACTCCGAATAGCCAAGGCAGTCTTGAGGGAAAAAAATGGAGCTTGAGGAATCAGACTCCCTGACTTCGGACTATACTACAAAGCTACAGTAATCAAGACAATATGGTACTGGCACAAAAACAGAAATATAGATCTATGGAACAAGATAGAAAGCCCAGAGATAAACCCACACACATATGGTCAACTAATCTATGACAAAGGAAGCAAGGATATACAATGGAGAAAAGACAGTCCCTTCAATAAGTGGTATTGGGAAATCTGGACAGCTACATGTAAAAGAATGGACTTAGAACACTGCCTAACACCATACACAAAAATAAACTCAAAATGGATTAGAGACCTAAATGTAAGGCCGGACACTATAAAACTTGTAGAGGAAAACATAGGAAGAACACTCTTTGACATAAATCACAGCAAGATCTTTTTTGATCCACCTCCTAGAGTAATGGAAATAAAAACATAAATAAACAAATGGGACCTAATGAAACTTAAAAAGTTTTTGCACGGCAAAGGAAACTACAAACAAGACGAAAAGACAACCCTCAGAATGGGAGGAAATAGTTGCAAATGAATCAACGGACAAAGGATTAATCTTCAAAATATATAAACAGCTCATTCAACTCAATATTAAAAAAACCAACAACCCTATCCAAAAATGGGCAGAAAACCTAAATAGATCTTTCTCCAAAGAAGACATACAGCTGGCCAAGAACCACATGAAAAGCTGCTCAACATCACCAATTATTAGAGAAATGCAAATCAAAATTACAATGAGGTATTACCTCACACCAGTTAGAATGGGCATCATCAGAAAATCTACAAACAACAAATGCTGGAGAGGGTGTGGAGAAAAGGGTACCCTCTTGCACTGTTGGTGGGAATGTAAATTGATACAGCCACTATGGAGAACAGTATGGAGGTTCCTTAAAAAACTAATAATAGAGTTACCATATGACACAGCAATCCCACTACTGAGCATATACCCAGAGAGAACCATAATTCAAAAAGACACATGCACCCCAATGTTCATTGCAGCACTATTTAAATAGCCAGGACATGGAAGCAACTAAATGCCCATCAACAGACGAATGGATAAAGAAGACGTGGTACATATATATAATGGAATATTACTCAGCCATAAAAAGGAATGAAATTGGGTCATTTGTAGAGACGTGGATCAATCTAGAGACTCTCATACAGAGTGAAGTAACTCAGAAAGAGAGAAAAAAAAAAGTTGTATATTAACGCATATGTGTGGAACCTAGAAAAATGGTATGGATGAATCGGTTTGCAAGGTAGAAATTGAGACACAGATGTAGAGAACAAACGTATGGACACCAAGTGGAAAAGTGGTGTGGTGGTGGGGTGGTGGGGTGATGAATTGGGAGATTGGGATTGACATATATACACTAATATGTTATAAAATAGATAACTAATAAGAACCTGCTGTATAAAAAAATAAATAAAATAAAATTCAAAAAAAGAACTAAAATAATTAATTAAACATATAGTTATTGTTGACCACATTTCAGTAATAATCTAGAATCTGCAGCCATAATATAAAATAATATGGACATGAGTCAGATCCTAGTAGAAGGAATACTCAGTGTAAGAATCTACAAAAATATTCAAAACAAAAACAAAAAATGGAAGAATAAATGGTATTATAACCATTGATATACAGATTTGTAAATATAAGAGCTCTGTACACAATTCTGTGGTAAAAAATTGGCAAATAATTTTAATGGAAAATCTTCTGTTTATGTATAATTTTAAAATAATATATCTGAGAAGAATTAGAAGACCTAAATAGACCAAGCATCACAGAAGAATCAGAAAAACTTATCAAAAATTTATATCTAGTAATGGATCTAGGGCCAGAGTTTTTCCAGATGATTTCTCTCAAACTTTCCAAAGAACATATAAGTCCAATGTTATCTACCATGGAATTTAGGAAAATCTTAAAACATCTTAATTCACTTTGTAGAGCTAGTGTAATCTACTACTAAAATATAAATACTATGGAACTAAAAAGAAAACCAGTGACCATTCTCACTTGTGAAAATACATATCTAAATACAGAAACTAAAAAAAAAGGTAACAAGTCTACATGCAGATACACACATAACCTCACAACCAACTTCATCCAGAAATGTAAAAATATTTTAATAATCGGAAATATTTTACTCTAGCAGTGATTATCAATTAATAATTAATAGCAAAATATAATCTAACATGTTACTGAGCACCCATTCAATTATATCCAAAAGGAGTTTACATTGAAATATTTATAAAACTTGATACAAATGCATATTTTCTCAATATCATAAAGATTATTGTAGTGTTCACAGGGTTCTGAATATTTGCCTTTCCCTCAGCTCATTTTACTATAAACTGCTCCCCTGAACCTTCTCTGGCAATGTGAATTTAGGGCCAAGATCCATCAGTATGAATGTTCTACAAGATGATGGCAAGCCCATAACCACAACAGTGATAGGGAAATGGAGCTGCCATCCGGGGCCCAGAATACTTGGACACCACATCAGTGGGAAACTGGGAGACCAAGGCTATGTGAAGCTTACTGGACAATGAGTTTGAGAGAAAACTCAGAGAGAATAAAAAACAAAGAAGAAGAGGAATAAAAGAAAAACGAAAGAAATGAGGAATTATGGTTATCAAAGAAAAGTAAAAGAGAAATAGAGGGTATAAGTTGAAGAAGAAGGGAGAAGAGGATAAAGACATAGAGAAAAAAGGAGTGAAGGATCTTTTAAGGTAGTTATCAGTATCTCCACTTTAAAGCTAAGGAAAATGGCCTGCTCAAGATCAAATGACTCATAAGTCATGGAACTGCAATTTGAACATGTAGACCAAATCCTGAACTCCTAATTCTAAGCCAGCCTTCTTTTCATTACACCATGCTGCCTCCTCCCTTTTCCTTTTACTCTCACCATCCTTGAGAGATTGGGGTGCAATTCATTGAATTCATTAAAATGATCATTATTACACATTTATACTTGACCTGAAGATTCTTGCAAATCTTTCCCCATTCTGGATTGCAGAATACAGTACTGTCTTTAGTTTGTTTCTTTTGCTTTCTAGTCATTATCAGAATTTTACATTTTTCCTGTTGAATTTTATGTTAGATTCAACACATTGACAGGCTACAGACTGTCAAAATATTTTTAAACCCACTTTCTGATTTCTACCTAATTCACAGTTTCTTTGAGCTTTATGCCATTAGCAATTTTTATAATTGTCCCTTTTATATTTTCTTCCTGGTTACTGATAAAAGCACTGAATAGAACAGGATCAAGAAAAGAGAAGTAAACATTTCCCTCCAAGTTATCCTCAGTTCTTTAATTAGCACTATGTGAGTAGAGTATTTTAACTAGACACTAATCCACCAAATTATACAACCATCCCAACTGTATTTCTCCATTTTTTTACAAGTAAAATAAAAAGTCTCTGCCATATACTTTATTGAAATACGGTCTCATTATATGCACGATATTTGGCTTATCCTCCCATCTAGAACTTAATTTCAAGTTACTTACATGGACAAACCGAGAATATACCATGAATCTCATATAATCTTACAAGTGGATTACTTTATTATCCTCCCTAAATGTCAATAAGAAATGCTTTTCACTGATATATATATATAAAGTCATTAAATGTGATATTAAACATAAGCTTAGTTAAATCACAGCATTAGCTAAGCCATCTATTTTGTATATGGTGTCCTAATTATTTTAGAGACTCCACAGATTGTTTCATGCACTTGCATACCTACTTGTCTTCTTAAAGAACATGAGCCTTGTGGTCAAGACTGGGAGGAAAAAGAGCTGGATTCTCTCCCAATTCTACCAGTAGCTACCTTGGTGATGGCATTAGGTCATTACTGATGTAGGTTTCTTTTGATTCATTTATAAAATTAAAAGAATTTACCATATTAGCATTTCCCAAAGTGTTCCTAAAATTTTAGTTCCATGCCTCAATAGACATTCATGAAAATATCATGTCTATGTTAAAATGGCTTTGGGCAATGTCAAAAGATTCTTTACTATAGGATTATCAGAGTCTTAAAATTAAAAATAAAAGTGTTTTCTCCAACAAAGAGCTATGCTAGTCTTTCCCAACTTATTAAGATATACAACATTTCTACACAGTTTATCTTGTTGGTTAGTGTTCTCCAGAGTATATGCTGGGAATTATAAAAATACACTTGAAGATGTAGGCCTCACTTCAACTCCAGAGGGTTCTATAATTGTGATGTATTCTACACCCACTCAATCAAGGTACAAGAGCTAGAATTTTCATCAGAAAGGCTGAACCCAGGCAAACTGAATTAAAATGGTGTCAGTAGATTTGAACAAAGATAAAACTGAAATTTTGAGGTCAATATTGATCTTGTTTTGTTGTTGTAGGGTTAAAATAATGTTCAAATAGGAAAGAAAGATATAAATTTAAGGTAGGTTTGATGAAAATTGTATAAAAATATAAGAATGTAGGAAAATAGCTTATAGAAACTATATGGTTAAAAAGAAAGAAAGCTGGGCGGGCTGCACAGGCTCCCCGGAAGGGGGGCGTGGACAGTGACCTGCGCTCGCACACAGGCTTCTTGGCAGCGGCAGCAGCAGCCCCAGCATCCCACGCCCGTCTCTGGGGTCCGCCCTTTTAGCCTCGGCTCGCGCCCATCTCTGGAGCTCCCCCTCTCCTCGCGCGCCAGGAAACGGGGAGGGAGGAGGAAGTCTCTTGCCTCTTTGGCAGGTCCAGACTTTCCCCTGGACTCCCTCCCGGCCAGCCGTGGTGCACTAACCCCTTCAGGCTGTGTTCACGCCGCCGACCCCAGTCCTCTTCCTGCGCTCCGACCGAAGCCCGAGCCTCAGCTCCCAGCCCGCAGACAGGCCTCTCGGGCTGGTGGGTGCTGGTCGGCACCAATCCCTCTGTGCGGGGGTCTCTCCGCTTTGCCCTACCCAGTGAACTCATGTACTCCTGAAGCCGAATCAGGCCTCTGTACCCTAACAACGAAATCCCTAAATCTCAGAGACAGAGTTTTTCGTGAAGGAGAAAAGAATAGCTTTATTGCTTTGCCAGGCAAATGAAGCCAGAGTGGGCTAATGCCCTCAAAACTGTGTGTCCCAACCTGGAGCGGGTAGTGAGGAGTTTTATAGGAATGGTTCAAAGAGGAGAGCGTGATCAGCTCACCGACATTCTTCTAACTGGAAAAAGTGTCTGATGAGGAGGAAATACTGTAAGACAGATTCTGTACCAGGTGCTTATTTTTTGAAAAATCTATATTCATGGGAGAATTCCATGTTCTACAGTTGGTATATTTAGGTGGAGGATTACCTTCTGGTAGGTATTGGCTTGTCTAAATGGGTAGTATTAAAGATTCACTTTCTTTTTTCTATTAATAAAATGTTGATAAATGTCTTTAAAATTCTAATGTTTGAACAGTATAGAAGTTTTGGCATTCCTAATAAAGTCATATATGCCTTAAAAAAAAGAAAGAAAGAAAAAGCTGATATAATATTTGGATTAAATATTCTGACAGATGGCATTGGCTTGGTTGAACAAAGTATTAACAGAGTTCTTAAAATTTTTCTTGTCTTTCTGTAGATTACTCACCTTCTTCTTAAGTTTCTACTGAATACAGAGTGTTAAGAGAAAAAAAGAAAAAGCTAGAAGGCACATAAGATGAATATTATTTCTTAAAAGATAATTATTTGTTAAACTCTAATATATGCTTGCCCTCAAAGTGTTAGTCTAAGCAAGCTGTTGTATCTGTCCCCTCTGTGCACATTTGGCTTCAGTAAAGTATGAACCCAGATGTTCTTCATCATATACCATTTGTAATAAACATCAAGTTCCTTAAAGGTGGTGTTTATACAACTTTGTATTCTTCAGTATTTTAGTACCTTTCCATAACAAATTCTCAATAAATATTTGTTGATGAAACTGCACTAGAAATGGTACGAGGTGCTAGAGATACAAAGAGGCAGGATATTCAGCTCCTTCCCTCAAGGCATTAGTGTTCTAGTCAAAAACAACATGACTGTACAGTACGGAAAGTGCTATGGCAGAGTTATGCACAGCCCAAGGAGTGAACACAAGCAGAGCACCTAACCCAACTGAGGAGGCAACCTAGATTGATTGTTCAAGGATGAATCGGGTTAAAGAATCAGAAAAGATACTCCCAAAAGAAGCAACAGAGTATGCAATGGGCAAGAAATGAGAGATAGCATGACAGAGAGAAGAAATCAAAATGACTAAAGCATTGCTTGTAGAGAGCAAGACCCTAGCCAGCTTCCACTTGTACCACCATTCTCTCTCTTTGTGATCAACTCACACTGTTTTTAGCTCTTCAATTGCACTATCCTCCATCTTGCTTAAATGAGAGTACATGTTTTATCTGATTGGAATTTGTTTCTCCAACTTTGTATAATTAAAACTCATAGAAAACTTTGAAATCTCAACTCAAATATCACCTCTTTGCAGGAGGCCTTTCCAGACCCTGAGACTAGGTCATATAAGTTCTCAAACCATCCTCTATCTTTCCTCCCTAGCACTCACCATTGTTTGTAATATACATTTATCTGTGTGAATTTTAAAATTAATGTCTGCATCCTAGACTATACATTCCATGAAACCATAGACTCTGCCTATTTTATTCAACATTTACTACCAGTACCTAGTAAAGTACTTTTCATATAGAAAGTATTCAACACTCCGTAAATTTTTGTTGATCGAATTCATGAGTGTAAAGGTAGAAAGAATCAGGAAAATCAGCAAGAGTCCAAAGAGGACAGGTATTTTACTCAATGCTAGGATTTTTATACTTTATCCTTAAGTCTCTGGGGAGGAATTTAATTTTAAGTAGGGAAGTGGGGTGAACAGATACATATTTTATAGATATAACTCTGACTATGGTTTTAAAAATTGAACAGAGTGGGATAAGACTGTAGATAAGAGTCCAGTTAGAAAGTTACTGTGGTAACACAGGTAAGAAATTATGGTTATCTGAACTAGGTATTGGATGAGGGATAGAAGGAAGTATGAGATTTGAGAGATATTAAGAAGGTGGAAAAAAAAACAGTACTTAGTACCCGTTTGGGGGTGAGAGTGAGGAAGGAGGAAAATGTGTCTCAGTCGATTTTTAGGTTTGTAGTTTGGGCAAACACGTGGATGGTGTCTCTGCCCACTGAGACAATGAAATGAAAGTAGGAATTGATATTTACTTCTTGTAATGTTGAGTCATAAGAGATTTCCAGTAGATATGTAGATTGAATCTGTGGGTCAGAGCAAGAAGACAGCTAGATAATGAGCTTTTGAAAAAAAGGGTGATAAAATACACATAACATAAAATTTATCATCTTAATCATTTTGAGGGTACTGTTCAGTGGCATTAAGTATGTTTGTATGGTTGTGCGGCCATTGTCACCATCCACCTCCAGAACGTTTCCATTTTTCCAAACAGAAATTCTGTATCCATTAAATAATAACCCTCCATTTCTCCTCCTAATCAGTCCCTGGCAACCATCAATTTACTTTCTGTCTGTATGAATTTGACTACTTAAGTACCTTATGTAAATGCAGTCATACCATATTTGTCCTTTTATGACTGGTTTATTTCATGAAGCTTAATGTTCTCAAGGTTTATACATGTTATAACATGTATGAAAATTTCTTTCCTTTTTAAGAACAAATAATTCTCATCTCTTACCTTAAAGAAAAGACTTTTATGGAAAAAGTGGCATAGTAATATCTGCCTCTCAAAGTTAATTACTGAGATATGCTTTAAGTAGCAGATGCATTTTTTTTTAGTATAAATTATTTCTCAATTTCAGGGTGGGGCATTATTTAACTCTTTCAAAGCTTAAATTCATCTCTTTCTTCCCCTTTTTTCCATCAGTCTACAACTGGCTGTTGAATTTCATCTTAAAAATCCAATTATTTATTAATCACCCGTGTACTTCTGGCTATAATGTTAAACATCTAAAATAAAGAACTGCCTGATGATTTTTAAAAGTATGCATGAAACTTCCAAAATTCTCATGGAGGGAAACTGATTGGCAACCCTTAGATTTATTTATTTATATTATATAAAATATTAGCCTCTGAAATAGTTCTAGGTGGATTCCTAGAATTACTCTAAGAAAAAAATTTGAGTGTCTAAATTATTTTCAGAAAGTTTTGATATTTCTATTGTATTATCAACTGACCTTTGCCCAAAGTATGATCCAGAGATGGCAGGTGGTCCATTAGGGTCTCCAGTGTGTTGCATAGGCAAGCTTTTCTGGTATTAATCATGAAATCACCCCAATGACTTAATTTTGATCTTTGATATAGATCCACATTTGCCTTCTTACATAATCCATTGGCAACTTATTAAACCAGAATCAATCTGTTTATGCATTTGGTAAGGAAAGAGTAAAGGATAAGAGGGTCAAAGCCAGGCTTCCATCCCCACATCTACTATTTTTCACCTGTGTGACATAGTTCAAGCTACCTTTTCCTATGGGTGTTAGTTTGCTTAGTTTAAAAATGGAGCCGAGTGGTGGGTGATGAGGGTGAGATGGCAACTTTAAGAATGACTGCAAATATGAAAAGAATAAAGGAATGCCAAATTCCTCTGTAAGTAAAAAAAAAAAAAAAAAAGAACTACATGCCATTATTGTTATTCATCTACAAATAGGCTTTTTTCAGAGACTAGCAGGTATGAATAAGTCAGGTAATCAGTAGATTTTTTGATAACTGAAGTGGTGCATAGCATGAAAACCACAAACTTAAACAGAATTTTATAGCCATTCTTTCCTTACTTCTTTCATGAATTAATTTACTCTCATACTGATTTTCTATATAATGTCCTAGTGGCATATTCTGACTTTTGAGTTGTCTCCTTATTTTGGTTTCCTTTCTAAAATGAATGACACTTGTGAACAATTTATATCTATGAATTTATCACTTAAGCTCAGGGAACATATCATTGTAAAAGGTCAAATATAAACGTCCACTTTTTTCAGAACTAAAGAAATATTTTGAACTCAATACACTATGAAATTTTAAATTGCATCTTAATACAGTGGGCCATTCCATTCAGAAGTAATGCTTTTTATACAATTTAAGGGAACAGCATTCAGAGCTTTTAAAACCTTTTCTAATTCTCTTTTCTATTTCTATAATTTACTCTTCTATCACGTACAGGCCAGTGTTTTTTTGTAGACATTTCTCAACAAATATGTCTTAAGCCCTTATACATCTAGTCAAGAAATGTGTGAGACATTCCTGATGATTACTTTTATTTTTTCTTGATACCTATGTAAAAATTGATACAAAGGTAAACTTTACCATGAAAACTGGGACAAAAGTTCACTAGACTTCAACAGTTTATAAATTAAGTCTATTGGGAATACTTTCTAATTAAAAAAAAAACTACCTTTATTGGCAATGTACCTGATCTACTCTCCTTCAGTAACACAGAGTTAATGTAGTATCTTATTGATGGGGCTTCATTTGCATCTTACTATACTTTCTAGTTAGTCTCTTTACATAAACTTCTATTTTTAAATTTTTTTACATAAACTTTTTTAACAAAGCAAATATGTATGTTAAAAACCTAGTTAACTATTTAAATTCAAAATTTGACATGTTTTGTTCTGGTGTACAGTAAAATTTATGTTGGATGACTGTGTTTCAGATCTTAGGATATGCTATGATACTAATGACATTCATCCATTCATATAATCAACAAATATTTTAGGGTACCTGTTTTTTGTCAGAAGAAGATGCAATCCATGCCCTCATGGAACTCAGATCTATAGGAATAGAATATGTATATGTGTGTATGTATATGTATATATGTGTGTGTGTATATACATATATGCATGTATATATATATAATATACACACAGAAATTTAAGTAAATAAATTGAGCAAAGTGTAATGAAACAAAAAAATGTGATAGAAAACAATGGTTCAGGGGCTACATAGACAAAAATTCAGGTAAGATTCTTTGGAGGCCAAATTTTATCTGAGAACTAAAAGAAAAGAAGCTAGCTGTTCCATAAGTGGAAGATTCCAACACGAAAATAAAATATGTGCAGCTCCTTAGGGGAATTCTTAGCAGAAAAGCAGCATCTGGGTGGTACATAGTGAGTAAGGGAGAGATTAGATGAAATGAGATTGGAGAAGTAAAAGGGGCTCCTGATAAAAAATTAGAATCTTATTCTAAGAGAATCAGAGACAAAAAAGGGGGAAAGTAGACAGTTTTATCCACCATATTTCCCATAACTCTGTGGGGAACCTTGTATTTCTCTCAGTTATTCTTCATAATTAACATTTTGAGAAATAGTCTGAGATTATACATTAGAAAAATAGGATTTACTTGCTGTACAGTTAGTAAAGGGAAAAGCTAAGATTCAGATCTGAGTGTGTTTGTCTACAAATAGATGATTCAGTTTTACTGTAGCCCACTACCTAACAGAGAATATAAATACTGAGCTGGGCCATGAGAAGACTAAAAATAACAAATGCTGAAAAAGGTGGAGAAAAAGGAACCCTCCTACAGTGTTGGTGGGAATGTAAATTGGTACAACCACTATGGAGAACAGTATGGAGTTTCCTTAAAAATCTAAAAACAGAGCTACCATATGCTCAAGCAAGCCCACTGTTGGGCATATATCCAGAGAAAACTCTAATTTGAAAAGATACATGCACCCCAATGTTCATAGCAGCACTATTTACAACAGCCAATACATGGAAGCAACCTAAATGTCCATCAACAGATGAATGGATAAAGATGTGGTATATGTATACAATGGAATATTACTCAGCCATAAAAATGAATGAAATAATGCCATTTGCAGCAACATGGATGGACATAGAGATTATCATACTAAGTGAAGTAAGTCAGACAAAGACAAATATCATATGATATCGCTTATATGTGGAATCTAAAAAAATGATACAAATGAACTTATTTACAAAACAGAAATAGACTTACAGACATAGAAAACAAACTTATGGTTACCAAAGGGGAAAGGGGAGGGGGGATAAATTAAGAGTTGGGATTAACATATACACACTACTATATATAAAATAGATGAACAACAAGGACCTACTGTATAGTACAGGGAACTACACTCAATATCTTGTAATAACCTATAACAGAAAAGAATCTGAAAAAGAATATATATATTCATATATAGGTATATATATGTGTGTGTATATATATATGTGTGTGTGTGTATATATAGATAACTGAAAAAAAAGCAACACTATTCCTGCCACCATCTCAAAGCATAATGTCCTTATTTTTATTATGGTTACTTATTTTATTATATTTAGTTATCTGTATGTGTGTGCATCTCACTATTTTCTGAGCTTACTGAATTCACAGATCCCAATTTACTCATTTCTATAGTCCTCACAACTAGAGCAGGTTCTTGAAAACATTTGGTGATCAACAAATATTAATTAAATGAAGGATTAGCTAATGAGTGAATGAAAAGTATGATATTCTCTAGGTAATAGTGTAATACTAATTAACAGAACTTTCTTATAATGTCATTTTCTTTAAGGCATTCAGTGCTTTTGGGGACACTATTCAAAGTAACTTGATCCCATGATATTATGCCCCTGAGTTTTAATACCCCTTATAAAAGCAGTATGGCATGGAGTATTGGTTCTCAAAGATTAGTGTATATGAGTGCCACTTTTTTTCAGTGTTCTTCAAGTGATTTGGGGTTCTGATTTTTGTTTGTGTATTATCCTAAGATAATTTTGGAAAACTACCTTTTGCATATTCAACTTGATATCTAAAGCTTTCCAACATAATTTTAAATAGTTACAAAGGGTGCAACCTCCAGAGTACAGTAAATGCAAGCATTAAAAAAAATATGTTTAGTCATTCTTTTTAATATATCCAATGGAATAAAAATACCATAGTGACTTGATACCCAGCATTCTTTAAAAAATGAAAAACTCATTCAATAGTTGAAAAAGTAACACTATTCATTTTTTTCTCTTTTAACTCATTTGTCCATTTTATTTTCACTGGAGAATTTAGTCTTAATTTAAATATCTTATGATCAAGAATCTTAATGTTCACATTATCATAGTTCTATGATAATTTTTAAATTAATTTTAAAAACAGTCTATGACCATAAAGTTCTATGTCTTAAGTTTTTTCTTCAGGATTGAGTCATCATTGTGATTAGTATTAGTACATGTTTTAACAAAAGACTGAAAATACATTTCAAATTTTGATAACAAAAATGTAACATAAAAGTAAAATTTCATTGTAAATTCATCCTTTAATGAGATATAAGGTACTCTCTTCCAATTTAGATCCAAGGGTGAATGTATGTATCCAAGGGTGAATATTTTTTTTGGCCAGAATGAGAAGGGTTTTAATACCAATCAATTCCTGATTTTTTAAAATAATAATCACTGACAAGCTTTGTTCACATAAAAATGTAGATGAGATTGGAAGGAGTTTCATAATAGCAATATAACATGACTCTTTGAACTACTTTTGTGTTACATGCCCCCAATTGCAGTAATCCATTATCAAAAATTATGTTCAGTGATCTAAAAGCTGACAACTCAATTAGTTCTCTTTTAATTTTCTTGAAAGGAAGTAATTAGAAAACACTGAGCCGGAGGAAGATGGCGGAAGAGTAAGACGCGGAGATCACCTTCCGCCCCACAGATACATCAGAAATTCATCTACACGTGGAACAACTCCAACAGAACACCTACTGAACGCTGACAGAAGACCTCAGACCCCCCAAAAGGCAAGAAACTCCCCACATACCTGGGTAGGTCAAAAGAAAAAAAGAATAAACAGAGACAATAGGATATGGACGGGACCTGCACCAGTGGGAGGGAGCCGTGAAGGAGGGAAGGTTTCTACACACTACAAGCCCCTTCGAGGGCGGACACTGCAGGTGGCGGAGGGGGAAAGCTTCGGAGTAGCGGAGGAGAGCACAGCAACAGGGGTGTGGAGGGCAAAGCAGAGAGATTTTGGCACAGAGGATCGGTGCCCTCAGGCACACACCAGCCCGAGAGACTTGTCTGCTCGGCCGCCAGGGCGGGCGGGGCTGGGAGCTGAGGCTCGGGTATCGGCTTTCAGTCGGAGCGCAGGGAGAGGTCTGGGGCTGGCGGCAGGAAGAGAGCCTGAAGGGGTTAGTGCTAGCCCGGAGGGAGTCCGGGGAAAGGGTCTGGAGCTACCGGAGAGGCAAGAGACTTTTTTCCCTTTTGTTGCCTGGTGCGCGAGGAGAGGGCATTCCCCTCCCTCCCCTCTGCCTGAGTGAGCCAGAGCCCCCGAATCAGCGGCTCCTTTAAACCCGTCCTGTCTGAGCGAAGAACGGACGCCCTCCGGCGACCTACGCGCAGAGGCGGGGCCAGGTCCAAGGCTGAGACCCGGGAGCTGTGAGAGCAGAGACGGAAATCTCTCTGTGCAGCCTCCGAGGCAGCGGATTAAAGCTCCACGGTCCATTTGATGTGCCCTGCGTCTGTGGAGTGCATGAATGGACAGCGAATCATCCCAAATTGAGGAAGTGGACCTTGAGGACAAGATTTAAGACTTTCCCCCCTTTTTTTTCCCTCTTTTTACAACGAATTATCTCAAATTAAGGAGGTGGACTTAGCAAGATTTCAGACTTTTCGCCCTTTTCCTCTTTTTACAACGAATTATCCCAAATCGAGGAGGTGGACTTGGAGAGCAAGATTTTTGATTTTTCCCCCTGCTCTCTTTTTGTGAATGTGTAAGTGTAATCTTCTGTGTAAGATTCTCTCTGTATAGCTTTGCTTCCACCATATGTCCCAGGGTTCTTTCGGTCCGTGTTTTTTTTCAATAATTACTTTTTAATTTTAATAACGCTACTATATTTCATACTTTATTCTATTTTACTTTACCTGCTCTTTCTTTTTTTCCTCCCTTCCCTTCCTCCCTCCGCTCCTCCTTTCCTTCTTTCTTTTTCTTTCCTCCATCCCTCCCTCCCTCCCACCCTTCTTCTTTCCACTTTCTTTTTCTTTCCTTCCTCCCTCCCTCCCTCCCTCCTGTCTTTCTTTCTTTCTTTCCTTCCTCCCTCCCTCCCTCTCTTCTTCCATTCACTCTTCCTTTTGCTTTCATTCCTCCCTCCCTCCCTCCTTTCTTTCCTTTCTTTCCATCCTTCCTCCCTCCCTCCTTTCTTTCTTTCTTCCTTCCTTCCTTCCTTACTTCCCTTCTTCCTTTCTTTCAATCTCTCTTTCTTTCTTCTACTAATTATTTCTTTCTACTTTTTCTCACTGTTATTCTGAGCCGGGTGGATGAAAGGCTCTTGGTGCTGCAGCCAGGAGTTAGTGCTGTGCCTCTGAAGTGGGAGAGCCAACTTCAGGACACGGGTCCACAAGAGACCTCCCAGCTCCACATAATATCAAGCAGCGAAAATCTCCCAGGGATCTCCATCTCAACACCAGCACCCAGCTTCAGTCGACGACCAGCAAGCTACAGTGCTGGTCACCCTATGCCAAGCAACTAGCAAGGCAGGAACACAACCCCACCCATTAGCAGAGAGGATACCTAAAAACATAATAAGGCCACAGGCACCCCAAAACACACCACCAGACGTGGACCTGTCCACCAGAAAGACAAGATCGAGCTTCAACCACCAGAACACAGGCATTAGTCCCCCCCACCAGGAAGCCTACACAACCTACTGAAACAACCTTAGCCATAGGGGACAGACACCAAAAACAACGGGAACTACGAATCTGCAGCCTGCAAAAAGGAGACCCCAAACACAGTAACATAAGCAAAATGAGAAAGCAGAAAAACACACAGCAGGTGAAGGAGCAAGATAAAAACGTACCAGACCTAACAAATGAAGAGGTAATAGGCAGTCTACCTGAAAAAGAATTCAGAATAATGATAGTAAAGCTGATCCAAGATTCTATTTCCCAGATCCAAAATCTTGGAAATAGAATAGACAATATGCAAGAAACAGTTAACAAGGACCTAGAAGAACTAAAGATGAATCAAGCATCGATTAAAAACACAATAAATGAAATGAAAAATACTCTAGATGGGATCAATAGCAGAATAACTGAGGCAGAAGAACGGATAAGTGAGGTGGAAGATAAAATAGTGGAAATAACTGATGCAGAGAAAAATAAAGAAAAAAGAATGAAAAGAACAGAGGACAGTCTCAGAGACCTCTGGGACAACATTAAACGCACCAACATTCGAATTATAGGGGTTCCAGAAGAAGAAGAGAAAAAGAAAGGGACTGAGAAAATATTTGAAGAGATTATAGTTGAAAACTTCCCTAATATGGGAAAGGAAATAGTTAATCAAGTCCAGGAGGCACAGAGAGTCCCATACAGAATAAATCCAAGAAGAAATACGCCAAGACACATATTAATCAAACTGTCAAAAATTAAACACAAAGAAATCATATTAAAAGCAGCAAGGGAAAAACAACAAATAACACACAAGGGAATCCCCATCAGGTTAACAGCTGATCTCTCAGCAGAAACTCTACAAGCCAGAAGGGAGTGGAAGGACATAATTAAAGTGATGAAGGAGAGAAACCTGCAACCAAGATTACTCTACCCAGCAAGGATCTCATTCAGATTTGATGGAGAAATTAAAACCTTTACAGACAAGCAAAAGCTGAGAGAGTTCAGCACCACCAAACCAGCTTTACAACAAATGCTAAAGGAACTTCTCTAGGCAAGAAACACAACAGAAGGACTATACCTACAATAACGAACCCAAAGCCATTAAAGAAATGGGAATAGGAACATACATATCAATAATTACCTTAAATGTAAATGGACTAAATGCTCCCACCAAAAGACACAGAGTGGCTGAATGGATACAAAAACAAGACCCATATATATGCTGTCTACAAGAGACCCACTTCAGACCTAGAGACACATACAGATTGAAAGTAAGGGGATGGAAAAAGATATTCCATGCAAATGGAAATCAAAAGAAAGCTGGAGTAGCAATTCTTATATCAGACAAAATAGACTTTAAAATAAAGACTATTAGAAGAGACAAAGAAGGACACTACATAACGATAAAGGGATCGATCCAAGAAGAAGATATAACAATTGTAAATATTTATGCACCCAACATAGGAGCACCTCAATACATAAGGCAAATACTAACAGCCATAAAAGGGGAAATCGACAGTAACACAATCATAGTAGGGGACTTTAACACCCCACTTTCACCAATGGACAGATCATCCAAAATGAAAATAAATAAGGAAACACAAGCTTTAAATGATACATTAAACAAGATGGACTTAATTGATATTTATAGGACATTCCACCCAAAAACAACAGAATACACATTTTTCTCAAGTGCTCATGGAACATTCTCCAGGATAGATCATATCTTGGGTCACAAATCAAGCCTTGGTAAATTTAAGAAAATTGAAATTGTATCAAGTATCTTTTCCGACCACAATGCTATGAGACTAGACATCAATTACAGGAAAAGATCTGTAAAAAATACAAACACATGGAGGCTAAACAATACACTACTCAATAACGAAGTGATCACTGAAGAAATCAAAGAGGAAATTAAGAAATACTTAGAAACAAATGACAATGGAGACACGACGACCCAAAACCTATGGGACGCAGCAAAAGCAGTTCTAAGGGGGAAGTTTATAGCAATACAATCCCACCTTAAGAAACAGGAAACATTTCGAGTAAACAACCTGACCCTGCACCTAAAGCAATTAGAGAAAGAAGAACAAAAAACCCCCAAAGTTAGCAGAAGGAAAGAAATCATAAAGATCAGATCAGAAATAAATGAAAAAGAAATGAAGGAAACGATAGCAAAGATCAACCAAACTAAAAGCTGGTTCTTTGAGAAGATAAACAAAATTGACAAACCATTAGCCAGACTCATCAAGAAAAGAAGGGAGAAGACTCAAATCAGTAGAATTAGAAATGAAAAAGGAGAAGTAACAACTGACACTGCAGAAATACAAAAGATCATGAGAGATTACTATAAGCAACTCTATTCCAATAAAATGGACAACCTGGAAGAAATGGACAAATTCTTAGAAATGCACAACCTACCAAGACTGACTCAGGAAGAAATAGAAAATATGAATAGACCAATCACAAGCACTGAAATTGAAACTGTGATTAAAAATCTTCCATCAAACAAAAGCCCAGGACCAGATGGCTTCACAGGCGAATTCTATCAAACATTTAGAGAAGAGCTAACACCCATCCTTCTCAAACTCTTCCAAACAATTTCAGAGGAAGGAACACTCCCAAACTCATTCTACGAGGCCACCATCACCTTGATACCAAAACCAGGCAAGGATGGCACAAAGAAAGAAAACTACAGGCCAATATCACTGATGAACATAGATGCAAAAATCCTCGACAAAATACTAGCAAACAGAATCCAACAGCACATTAAAAGGATCATACACCATGATCAAGTGGGGTTTATTCCAGGAATGCAAGGATTCTTCAATATACGCAAATCAATCAATGTGATACACCATATTAACAAGTTGAAGGAGAAAAACCATATGATCATCTCAATAGATGCAGAGAAAGCTTTTGACAAAATTCAACACCCATTTATGATAAAAACCCTGCAGAAAGTAGGCATAGAGGGAACTTTCCTCAACATAATAAAGGCCATATATGACAAACCCACAGCCAACATTGTCCTCAATGGTGAAAAACTGAAACCATTTCCACTAAGATCAGGAACAAGACAAGGCTGCCCACTCTCACCACTCTTATTCAACATAGTTTTGGAAGTTTTAGCCACAGCAATCAGAGAAGAAAAGGAAATAAAAGGAATCCAAATTGGAAAAGAAGAAGTAAAGCTGTCACTGTTTGCAGATGACATGATACTATACATAGAGAATCCTAAAGATGCTACCAAAAAACTACTAGAGCTAATCAATGAATTTGGTAAAGTAGCAGGATACAAAATTAATGCACAGAAATCTCTGGCATTCCTGTACACTAATGATGAAAAATCTGAAAATGAAATCAAGAAAACACTCCCATTTACCATTGCAACAAAAAGAATAAAATATCTAGGCATAAACCTACCTAAGGAGACAAAAGACCTGTATGCAGAAAATTATAAGACACTGATGAAAGAAATTAAAGATGATATAAATAGATGGAGAGATATACCATGCTCCTGGATTGGAAGAATCAATATTGTGAAAATGACTCTACTACCCAAAGCAATCTACAGATTCAATGCAATCCCTATCAAACTACCACTGGCATTTTTCACAGAACTAGAACAAAAAATTTCAAAATTTGTTTGGAAAAACAAAAGACCCCGAATAGCCAAAGCAATCTTGAGAACGAAAAACGGAGCTGGAGGAATCAGGCTGCCTGACTTCAGACTATACTACAAAGCTACAGTAATTAAGACAGTGTGGTACTGGCATAAAAACAGAAAGATAGATCAGTGGATCAGGATAGAAAGCCCAGAGATAAACCCACGCACATATGGCCAACTTATCTTTGATAAAGGAGGCAGGAATGTACAGTGGAGAAAGGACAGTCTCTTCAATAAGTGGTGCTGGGAAAACTGGACAGGGACATGTAAAAGTATGAGATTAGATCATTCCCTAACACCATACACAAAAATAAGCTCAAAATGGATTAAAGACCTAAATGTAAGGCCAGAAACTATCAAACTCTTAGAGGAAAACATAGGTAGAACACTCTATGACATAAATCACAGCAAGATCCTTTTGGACCCACCTCCTAGAGAAATGGAAATAAAAATAAAGATAAACAAATGGGACCTAATGAAACTTAAAAGCTTTTGCACAGCAAAGGAAACCATAAACAAGACCAAAAGACAACCCTCAGAATGGGAGAAAATATTTGCAAATGAAGCAACTGACAAAGGATTAATCTCCAAAATTTATAAACAGCTCATGCAGCTCAATAGCAAAAAAACAAACAACCCAATCCAAAAATGGGCAGAAGACTTAAATAGGCATTTCTGCAAAGAAGATATACAGACTGCCAACAAACACATGAAAGAATGCTCAACATCATTAATCATTAGAGAAATGCAAATCAAAACTACAATGAGATATCATCTCACACCAGTCAGAATGGCCATCATCAAGAAATCTAGAAACAATAAATGCTGGAGAGGGTGTGGAGAAAAGGGAACACTCTTGCACTGCTGGTGGGAATGTGAATTGGTACAGCCACTATGGAGAACAGTATGGAGGTTCCTTAAAAAACTAAAAATAGAACTACCATATGACCCAGCAATCCCACTACTAGGCATATACCCTGAGAAAACCATAATTCAAAAAGAGACATGTACCAAAATGTTCATTGCAGCTCTATTCACAATAGCCCGGAGCTGGAAACAACCTAAGTGTCCATCATCGGATGAATGGATAAAGAAGATGTGGCACATATATACAATGGAATATTACTCAGCCATAAAAAGAAACGAAACTGAGCTATTTGTAATGAGGTGGATAGACCTAGAGTCTGTCATACAGAGTGAAGTAAGTCAGAAAGAGAAAGACAAATACCGTATGCTAACACATATATATGGAATTTAAAAAAAAAAAAATGTCATGAAGAACCTAGGGGTAAAACGGGAATAAAGACACAGACCTACTTGAGAATGGACTTGAGGATATGGGGAAGGGGAAGGGTAAGCTGTGACAAAGGGAAAGAGAGGCATGGACATATATACACTACCAAACGTAAGGTAGATAGATAGTGGGAAGCAGCCGCAGAGCACAGGGAGATCAGCTCGGTGCTTTGTGACCGCCTGGAGGGGTGGGATGGGGAGGGTGGGAGGGAGGGAGATGCATGAGGGAGGGGATGTGGGAATAGATGTATATGTATGACTGATTCACTTTGTTATAAAGCAGAAACTAATAAAAAAAAAAAAATTCAAAAAAAAAAAAAAAAAAAAAAGAAAACACTGTACTTGCAGAAAGATTTACTTTCTAGTCATTAGTGACATTTACCTTGTCAACATCAACATTGATATTTTAAATTATCTCTGTATTTGGCATCCTGGGGGATTGCACACGGCGGTGATGCTGGGCCATTGTTAGATGAGGCCTGGTTATGTGAACTAGGAGAAGACCCAGTATAAGTGGGAATGTGGTAGAAGAAAACCAGGATAACCCAAGTACATTTTCAGGCAGATTAGTTTTAGGAATAGCACTCGTGGAAATTGAAAATTTGGAAATTGATTCACTTAGAACTATTTGAGCCCCTACCCTTTGGTAAATCTTTATGTGCCTCCAGATATATATATATATATATACCTTTTTTTTTTTTAAAGCTCATAACCTTGGATAGTAGCTAAAAATGAACTGGTTTAAAACCTAGCCTCAGAGATTATAATTCATAGGTCTACTATGAGGCCAGGAATCTGTTTTTTAATTTTTTTAACAAAGTCACCCCGGTTGATTCAGATGCATGTTATCCATAGAGTGCTTTCCAAAAAATATTGTGTGGAGAAAGTAAATGCTTAAATAAGAACAGTAGATAACGGGTTTTTTTTTTTTTTTTTTTTTGCGGTACGCGGGCCTCTCACTGTTGTGGCCTCTCCCGTTGTGGAGCACAGGCACCAGACACGCAGGCTCAGCGGCCATGGCTCACGGGCCCAGCCGCTTCATGGCATGTGGGATCTTCCCGGACCAGGGCACGAACCCGTGTCCCCTGCATCGGCAGGCGGACTCTCAACAACTGCACCACCAGGGAAGCCCAGATAACATTATTAATTGCTTTGTCCAGAGAACTGTTGTATGTTACATATTACAAATATTTATTCATAAAATCCTTTCAACACTGATGTAGGTATTACTAGTGTTCCCATTTTAAATTTGGATAAATTGAGTTAATGAGAAATTAAATCACTTGTGTAAGATACACATCATGAGAAATGGGAGGGAACATTAATTAACATGAGGCTGGTAAATATCAGGGCGCAGATAGTCTAGAATTCCAGGCTGAGAAGTAGCAGCGTTGTTGGGAAGCACTGGGAATCTATGGAATGACTTTATACAGGTAAAGATATACTCAGACTAGTCTGATAGAAAGAGGCCAGGGGCAGAATGCTGGAACACCAATATTTAAGGAACAGATAAAGGAAGAGAAACCTGGATAGACACAGAAAGCAGATAAGAGAGAGAGACTGATACAGCCAAAGCAAACCTTCCAAAAGAATGAAGTAAGTCATAATGTCACATGGTAGAGACTAAGAAACAAAAGAACACAAAATTGTCCACTGAATTTAGCAAAAAAGAGATCACTGTTGAAAATGATTTAATTGGTGTCACAGAGATAGAAGCTAGATGGCAGCAGTTTGAAGAAAATAGAGAAAGAAGAAAATTGAAGAATGCATACAACCCTTGCAAGAGACTTAACTGTGAAGAAGAAAAAGATTTGTTGCTACTGCAAGGCTGAGGACATAAGAGTATTTTTATATTTTGAAGAAAAAATGCATATGAGGAAATTAATGATAAGGAGCTGATAAATAAGTAATTCAAGAAAATAGAAAGGTAGAAACTCCAGGACTCAGCAGGAAGTTAAACATATAACTATTAAATTAATATAGAATACAGATTAAGAGTTGGGTTAAAGGAAAAGATGGTTGGTGCTAAAATTTTGCTCAATAGGTTAAGTGTCAGCAGGTCAGTAGATGACAGTGATTAAGAGAAATAGAAGGTGAAAAACAAAAGAGAAATAGAAGGTGATGTTTCTGGATTACATAATCCTCAAATGATCAAGGATTTTTACAAGTGTGTTCAAAGAGCATGCTTGAAAAGTAGCACTGAGGAGCTATGATAATGAAAAGCCAGAGCTATAAGAAATAACTGAATTAAAAAGTATACCTTGAGTCAGCCATTTAACAAGTCAATTGAGTGCTTTCTCTTTGCTTGGAATTATGCTAAGGACTCAAGTAATAAATAAGGATATTTCAGTACTTCTCAACCAATGATACTACTCAAGGGAAAGGTGTTCATAAAAATTGCTAAAGAATTTACAGAAGGTTTAGAATTATATATATATGTATACATATATATGTATACATATATATATATATATATATCCTTTTTGGGAAAAAATAAAGCAGTTTTTGTTGTGTTCATTTTGATAGCACCAGATTTCTTTATGCAAGTGATTAGTGGTAATTAGCTAAGAAAGGTTGGAAGAAAGCACAATCTGTCTGATACATGGACAAGATGCCATATCATAAAATAACTACAAAGAAATAAAAATGTCTAATAGAAATCTATAAAAATGCTACCGGAACAGAGAGTGGGCATGTTCACAATGCCTAAATGTAGAGAAGATGGGAAAGTTACATGTAGGAGGAAACATCTATGTTGAGTCTCATCCAACGTACTTTTCTAGGTTTAGAAAAGGGGGAGCAGTTCATGTAGGCAACTGTGAAAGTCATGAAGTCACAAAAATTGCTGAATTCATATTTTGGAAGATATTGCATGGATGTTATTTGTACTTATCTGTACAAGAAATTCTGGGAGGTGAGGGTGGAGATTGGGAGATGTTAAACAAAGGAGAAAATGAGATAAAGAATAAAGAAGTTTACCTTTGAATATGTTAACCTCTGCAGCAGTGTAAAGGATCAGTTTTTTGAGGGGAAACTGGAGTGAAGAACACATGTTAAGAGGTTATTGAAATTCTTTAGAATAGAGCTGAAAAAAGCCAAAATAGAGCAGAGGCCATGGACATGGGGAGGGGTGCAAGGATTTGGGAATGACTTGGAACATATAGTGTAAATGTTTCAAGTAGGGGAAGAGTCGAGAAGGACTCCATGATCCTTAACATAAACAACTGAACAGATAGAAGGTGGTGACATTGACCAAGGTAAGAGAGTCCAAAGAAGAAATAAATTCTTCAAGGTACCATATGCTAAATCAAGCCACATGTATAAAGTAAAATAATGCCAATATAAGAAATTCTATACTTTTTTGGCTACACACTTAGACAATTGAATATTCCACATAAAAGTTAAAGCCATATGCCTGACTTGCTGACAAGGCATGCTCTGTTTTTGTTTTCAAAGAAGCTAAGCTGCAAAGGAAGTGAGACATTCCCTAGCTCTCTTTCCATACAGTCTAAATCATAAACTGCACAGTCTGTCAGCGGAGTTCTGGAAAATATGTATATAAAAGGACTCTTCCTTCTTCCTTCTTCCCTCTCCACCTCTGTCTGCCTAAGTCATGAAGATGGATCAGACATTTACAGAAGCAACTGTCAAGGTCTTATTCACTGCAGTGTGAGGGTAATTGCCATGCTGCTCCAACAAAAGCAAAATGGCAGCATTTAGATCAACTGACACATCAGATCTCCACAGCTGTTCTTTACAAATAATACATTAATCAGGGGATAAACAAGGTATTGTCACCCTGACAAATTTTAGAGGATTGCATCAGAGAAATCTCCTGAAATTACTCCTCTTGAATACAAACCAGGGCCTGATATTTTCCAAAAGCACAATGATTTCAGAAATCATAGGCTGTTTCTTTTTTAATCCTTCTACAGAAGACCAAGACCACTTTCTTTTTTTTTTTTTTTTTTTTCGTTACGGGGGCCTCTCACTGTTGTGGCCTCTCCCGTTGCGGAGCACAGGCTCCGGAAGCGCAGGCTCAGCGGCCATGGCTCATGGGCCCAGCCTCTCCACGGCATGTGGGATCCCCCTGGACCGGGGCACGAACCTGCGTCCCCCGCATCGGCAGGCGGACTCTCAACCACTACGCCACCAGGGAAGCCCAGAGCACTTTCTTGATTAGTGATCTGATAATACAGAATATGTTGAGTCTCATCCAATGTATTTTCTAGGTTTAGAAAGGGGGAGCAGTCCCCTTTACGAGGCTTTCTTGAAATAAGAGTGTTAGGAATATCTGAAGGCATTTTTCCCCAGCAGTGACTTTTATGTTGGTGAATTTTTAGAGCATTCTTTAAACATTCTTTATTCTACTTTCACTGCTCTTTTACACTGGGTCCTCGTTGTGTTCTGCCTAAGTTACAGTTTACTAAATGGTTACCTTCACTCCAATTCTTTCCTTCCTTCATTCTTTCTTGTACAACATGCCCCAATTTAATTTTGTATGTGTCACTTGACCATCCAAAAACCTTAGATGACTTTACCTTTCTATAGCATATATTCTCACATCTTTGCTTGGCCTCAAGAGTCTCTAAAATCTATTACTAAGCTGACTCACAAGTTTTGTCATCCACTGCTAAATACCCATGTCCTCTAGCTAATGAAATACTTTGTGCCTTCCCATGCTTATATTTAAAAAAAATAAATTTATTTATTTTATTTACTTATTTTTGGCTGCGTTGGGTCTTCATTGCTGCATGCAGGCTTTCTCTAGTTGTGGCGAGTGGGGGCTACTCTTCGTTGTGGTGCGTGGGCTTCCCATTGCGGTGGCTTCTCTTGTTGCGAAGCACAGGCTCTGGGCTCACAGGCTTCAGTAGTTGTGGCACACGGGCTCAGTAGTTGTGACTCACGGGCTCTAGAGAGCTGGCTCAGTAGTTGTGACACACAGGCTTAGTTGCTCCACAGCATGCGAGATCTTCCTGGACCAGGGATGGAACCCATGTCCCCTGCATTGGCAGGCAGATTCTTAACCACTGTGCCACCAGGGAAGGAACCCATGTCCCCTGCATTGGCAGGCAGATTCTTAACCACTGTGCCACCAGGGAAGTCCCCATGCCTACATTCTGAATTCTTACCTCTTTTAAAATTCAGTTCCATTGTTATCTCTTTGATGAATCTGTTCCCATTATTCTCCTGAAATTACCTCTGCCTTTAAATATTATTTCTAAAGTATATATTTATTTCATTTTATTTGTAAAATAAATGTATTTCTTGTTCGACCTCCTTTTAGTAGTCCATATTGCCATGTGGAAGTAAGCATGTTGAGGTTGGACTTAATGTATTTTTTTAGAGGCAGAAGGGGTAGTTATTCAGGGGAAAAGGAGGGCTTAACAGATTTGGTGAAGTTTATATTTGACCTGTAAGACAAAGGAGAACTTCAAGAAGAGCTCCTTGTGAGCTTGGAGTGTACGAGGAAATTGGATATTAATTTTCATTAAGTATCTCCATCTCTGTGTCATCTATCTCACTATTTCTCTGCCCTTCAGTTTTCTTCTCTGCCTTTCCCCTGGTAGAGGCACCTCCTCTGACACAGATACCTCTGGTTTCATTTTGCTGAGCTAGAGATACATTTAACTTTTCATAACTTGTTATTATGAAGAGAAATATGAATCAAACAACAAATATGAGCTAATCATATATCTGCCAATAGTGCCAGATCCTTATGACCCAATATAATTATTTTAAGCTGGAGTTCCATAAACTTGCAAGAATCATCCCAGGATATGGTCAGAAATGAAGATTCTCAGATCCTACCTCAGGCCCTATGAATTAGGTCCTTGTCAGCATAGTAAGACCAGGAAGAAAAATCAAGATTGCAAAGAAAGAAATATACTTTCATAATTCACAAGTATTATTGTCACTTTAGAATACTGTAAAAGAATTTTTAGATTAGAACTTGGTGTTTAACAAGGGAGATTAGTAAGATTTATTGACACAAGGTCAAATACAGAGATCAATTTCACTTTTCTGTAACAAACAGAAAATGAAATGTTTAAGTAGATTAGCATCAAAAGTATGAAGTGCCCAGGAATCTACTTTCTTTCTGTGGAGAACATTGAGCACTACTGTTTTAGTCTACTTGCTGCCTAACTAAATACCACAGACTAGGTGGCTTAAACAATAGAAATTTATTCTTTCCAGTTCTGGAGGCTGGGAGGTCCAAGATAAAGGTGCCAGGAGGTAGATTTCATTCTGAGGGTTCACAAGTTAGGTTTCACTCTTCTCTTGGCATATTGACCCCTGTCTTGCTATGTGCTCACATGACCTATGCTTTTTATGCTTTCACAGAGAGAAAGATACAGCTCTATTTTCCTCTTTATATAAGGTCCCCAGTGCTACTGATTTAGGGCCCCACTGTTATGACCTCATTTAAACTTAATTGCCTCCTAAAGGCCCTATCTCCAAACACAGTCACACTGAGAGTTAGAATTTTAACATATGATATTGGAGGGGACACAATTCAACCCATAGCAAATATTAAAACAGATCTACATAAAAATGAGAGAAATGCCCTGTTGGAAGACAGTAATGTAAAATGTAAATTGTCTCTGAATTGATCAATTGATCACTTGTAATCCAAATCAAAATCCCAATGTGGTTGCTCTTGGATTGGAAGAATTAATATTGTTAAAATTGCCATACAACCCAAAGTAATCTACAGATTTAACATGATCCCTATCAAATTACCCATGACATTTTTCAAAGAACTAGAACAAATAATCCTAAATTTAAATGGAACCATAAAAGACCCAGAATTGCCAAAGCAATCCTGAGGGAAAAGAATAAAGCAAGAAGCATAACACTTCCAGACTTCAGACAATACTACAAAGCTACAGTAATCAAAATGGTGTGGTATTGGCACAAAAACAGACATGTGGATCAGTGAAACAGAATAGAGAGCCCAGAAATAAATCCACACAATTATGGTCAATTAATCTTTGACAAAGGAGGCAAGAATATACAATGGGAAAACAACAGTCTCTTCTGCAAGGTGTGTTGGGAAAGTTGGACAGCTGCATGTAAATCAATGAAGTTGGAACACACTCTCACACCATACACAAAAATAAACTCAAAATGGCTAAAAGACTTAAACATAAGACAAGACACCATAACAATCCTAGAAGAGAACATAGGCAAAACATTCCCAGACATAAATAGTACCAATGTTTTCTTAGGTCAGTCTCCCGAGGCAATAGAAATATTGATAAAAGCAAAAATAAACAAATTGGACCTAATTAAACTTACAAGCTTTTGCACAGCAAAGGAAACCATAAACAAAATGAAATGACAACCTACAGAACGGGAGAAAATATTTGCAAACAATGCAACCAACAAGGGCTTAATTTTCAAAATATACAAACAGCTCATACAACTCAACAACAAGAACAAAAAGTAATCCAGTTGAAAAATAGGCAGGAGATCTAAACAGACATTTCTCCAAAGAAGACATACACACGGCCCACAGGCACATGAAAAGATGCTCAACATCTCTCATTATTAGAGAAATGAAATCAAAACTACAATGAGGTGCCATCTCACATCAGTCAGAATTGCCATCAATAAAAAGTCTACAAATAACAAATGCTGGAGAGGGTGTGGAGAAAAGGGAAACTTCCTACATTGTTGGTGGGAATGTAAGTTGATGCAGCCACATGGAAAACAGATTCTTTAAAAAGCTAAAAATAGAGTTACCATATGACCCAGCAATCCTACTCCTGGGCATATATCTGGAGAAAACTCTAATTCAAAAGATACATGTAGGGCTTCCCTGGTGGCGCAGTGGTTGAGAGTCCGCCTGCTGATGCAGGGGACAGGGGTTCATGCCCCAGTCCAGGAAGATCCCACATGCCGTGGAGCAGCTGGGCCCGTGAGCCAAGGCCGCTGAGCCTGCGCATCCAGAGCCTGTGCTTCGCAACGGGAGAGGCCACAGCAGTGAGAGGCCCGCGTACCGCAAAAAAAAAAAAAAAAAAAAAAAAAAAGATACATGTACCTCTATGTTCATAGCAGCACTACTCACAGTAGCCAAGACATGGAAACAACCTAAATGTCCATTGACAGATGAATGGAGAAAGAAGATATGGTACATATATATAATGGAATACTACTCGGCCATAAAAAAAGAATGAAATAATGCCATTTGCAGAACATGGATGGACCTAGAGATTATCATAGTAAGTTAAGTAAGTCAGAAAGAGAAAGACAAATACCATATGATATCACTTATATGTGGAATCTAAAATATGACACAAATGAACTTATCTATGAAACAGAAACACAGACATAGAGAACAGACTTGTGGTTGCCAAGGGGGAGTGGATTGGGGGAGGGAAGGACTGGGAGTTTGGGGTTAGCAAATGCAAACTATTATATATAGAATGGATAAACAACAAGGTCCTACTGTATAGCACTGGGAAATATATTCAATATCCTCTGATAAACCATAATGGAAAAGAATATATGCATAACTGAATCACTTTGCTGTACAGCAGAAGTGAACACAGCATTGTAAATCAACTATACTTCAAGAAAAAAAATCCCAATGAGGTTTTTGTGTGTGTTATGTGGACTTGAAAAACTGGTTCTATAATTCTATAGTTTATAGAATTATATTTCTTATAGTATAAAGTTATATTAATAATTCTATAATTTATTTGAAAACAGAAAGGGCCAAGAATATTCTTGACACTACTAATAAACAACAAGATGGTTATTTTTCTTCAGATTTGAAGCATATATAAAGTTATATTCTTTGAACAGTACGATATTATATAGGGATAGCCAAATAGCCCAATGGAACAGAATAAATAGCCCAGGAACAGATCTAATAAAATGGATGTTTATTATAAAACCAAAATGATTATACACATCAACAAAGAAAAGGGCACCTTTTCATTAAATGGTGCCAGGACAACTGGGTAACCATAAGGGGAAAAAATTGGAAAGAAAAGGATCCTATCTCAAAAAATACACAAAACTACATTCTAATCGGATTAAAGATCTAAATGTGAAAAGGAAATTTCTAAAAAATTTAGAAGATAAAATAAGAATGTATCTTCATCATCTTTATAAGGAGAGGATTTCTTAAAACACAGAAAGTACTTAATAAAAATAAAAAGTATAAATCAAGGGCATTAAATTGAATTGTATGTATGAAATGTAAATTGAATTGTGTGTATAATTGAAATGTGTTTAATTGAAAATTTGTGATTCAGCAAAAGTCAAAGAGAATAAAGACAAATTATCAGGTGGGATACTTTTTCACAACATATAATTAACAAAGGACTAGGATTTAGAATATACATTAAACTCTTTTAAATTGGCAAGAAAAAGACAAACAACCTAAAGTAAAAATGGGCAAATTATTTGAACAGCCATATCAGAAAAGAGAAAATCCAAAAAAGTTAATAAACATAAGGAAAGGTGATCAATTTCATTGATGATCAAAAAACTTTTTTTGTTAAACTGTAATACATTTTGTATCTACTAATTGGCAAAAATCAAAAAGGCAGATAATAATCAGTGTCGGTGAACACATAAAACAACAGGAAATTTCATGCAGTGTTGTGAGGGGGTCTAAACTTCTAGTAAAGAAATGCATATTCTCTGACTCTGAGTTTGTATAAGAAATATAATCCCTAGAGACACATACAAGAATGTTCATAACCACATCAATTCTAAAAGAAAAAAAATGCTGGAAATAAATATTTTTCAAGAATAAAAAAGATAAATAAATCTTGGCAAAACTAAAGAAAAAATTAGAAAAGTCTGAAAATGTTATATTTCTTAACTTGGGTAGTGGTTACATAGTGTTTGCTTTATAATTATTAACTTCACATATATGATATATACGTCACATATATGGTTTATACACTCTTCTGGATATGTAGGATATTTCACAATTGAAAAAAAATATTATTCAGTCACTTGTAGACCTAAGAACTGTTTTAATTCAGTAATGAACATGTGCATTAAGCTTAATAATCAAAGATTTTTGTCTGAATTTAAAGTTTAGTCTTCTTTCTCCAGTTCTATGCCCCTTCAATAGGAATCTCTAACAACCTCAATATGGAAGAGAGGGAGCTACCGACCTTCTTCTCTATTTCCCAGGCTTGCCCACCTCCTTCTCCTCCCTTCCACCAGCTGCCTGCCCTTTGTTCTTTATTCCTCCAGAGTTGGGATAATAGAAGAATAAGTGAGGAGGGAAAAGAAAGGTCTTATTTAACAGGTACTGTCACCATCAGGTTTTCGTGTTATTTGGAAAGTTGAAAGTTGACTCTTTTCCTCCTGAGGTTAGTTAGTTAGTTCTTGTGAGATCCCCCCGAGGGAACATCTGACTGCAGCTGACTCAATGAGGCAGTGCCTTTCCTCTGGCTGGACATTTAGTAATACATTCAAATAAAAGATGATGAAAACAAAATCTTAAGCTTCTGTCTCTACGGGTACAAGTGCAGTCTCTTTGTAGTACTGCCCATGGCAAGAAGCAATCTTGATGGAGGTTCCCTATTAAATGATCCAGGCTGAATCTTGCTCACCCAGGAGGTCCACATCTGAACATGGGAAAGAAACTCCTGTCTCCAGTTGCCCCCAGTGCAGCAAGGTTTAAAATTCTCCAGAATGAGCCCAACTTTAGTGCACGTGACTCTGGGACCAAACTAAATTTCTTAATTCAAATTCAGCCTCATGGAGGGCTAGAGTAGAGAGGAGAAATATTACAGCACGCTGTCTCCAAAGCTCTTGTAACTCCCTTAAAAAAAAAAAAGAGTTCTGTCTTGGTCCCTTCATGATTAATACTTTTGTGTCTATTAGATGGGTGCTTTGCTACAACCTTGTTGTTGTCATCGCTGTCATTGTTTGTTTTATCTTTTGGAAGGCAAGAATTATTTCAGCTTTATGGTTTTCTCTCCATCTGTTGAGACCTTAGCAGAAAACAAGTCCCATTTTAACAACTTGCTCCAACACTTTCAATCCACACCACACCTCGACATATGGGTCCTTCACTTCCTAAACCTGTCCTGAGTTCTGCATTTTGATGTTTTGTTGGTTTTCCTTTCTGCTGGCCCTTAGCAGAGCAGAATAACAGAAAACTAAGACAGTCACTATTCATCCTTCTGGGTTTTTTTCCTTCATAAGTTGATCTACACCTCTTATCTATTATGTTGCCTCTCCGAGTCTCTTTGTCTTTATGGGACCATACTTTTATGATCCATTTACTGCATATTAGAAGATTTCAGAAGAGAGAAGTATTAGCTTTGTAAATAATGTAATCAGAATACCAGGAACTAGTTCTTATCCTGTCCCCATGGTACCTAGAAAGGGCTTTATTCAAGACTATTTCATAAATGAATTAAATAATAAATGAAACAAAAAATTTCTCCCAACACTTAAAGAAGAAAAGAGGCTTCTCATATCATATATTGTATACTATTGGAATAGTATGCTCTGCCAAATATTTATGTGACAGTTAAGTAATAATCTAAGCAATGAAAGAAAAACTCGATAATTTTTCTTGCTTAGATTTTATGATTGCCAGGGAATGTGTCTGTGTGTATATTTGATGAGCACCTGGTATTATCAGAAATTTTCAATTATTGTGAAGCTGCAGCTAGTATAGCTTACTGAAACAACTTCACTCAGCATTCAATTCTGTTTTAGGAATGAATTTAAACATTTGATAGCTTGCTTTGTTTCTGTTTGATTTTATTCTTTTATCTTGGCAAATTGTGTAAATCTCATTATAATCATTGTGGGCATAAAAGTATAATAAATACCCGTTTACTTTACCAATTATACTTTTAATTACTACCCAGAATGAGCTTGGTGGAAAAGAAAGAACAATCAAAAAGCCTCAGTTCCTTCTTTCTTACCTTGAAAAGAACAAAAATTTGTCACCAGAGACAAAAATATAGTTTTTGCTTGAAAACAACCAACTATAGTTTTGGATAAGCTCATGACATATTTCAACACATGAGATGGTTGTTTTTGAGTGTATGGGGATTTCATGTACTAAACTGAATGTAAATCTAAAATAATTTACAAGGTACAAAAAAATACAAAATTACACTCTAAAGATATGTATAGATTATATACAAATAAATCAACACTTTTTTCCATAAGAAATCCCTCCCCCCTCTTTTTTTTTTTTACTTAACCTTTTTTAAACTTAAATACTTGAAATTTTTGTTTATTTCCTGGATATTTATCAAAGTGCTATCAGAAGACTTTCCTAGTAGGTACAGCTTGGTGGTAACATAAAATAGTGACTTATTAATGACCTTCAATATTTACGGAGTTAAAATCCAGTAGTTTGTAATCACCTGGATAAAGAAGAACAAATAAAGTAGATTTTAAATGTTTTCACCACAAAAAAGAAATAGTAATTACGTGAGATGATGGAGTGTTAGCTAATACTACCATGGTAATCAAATTGCAATATATAAATATAGCAAATCAACATATTGTACACCTTAAAATTATACCATGTTATATGTCAATTATATCTCAAAAAAGCTGGGAAAAACTTTTACAAGAACAAAGAGAACAAAAAAGCATATGAAAACCAGGTGTAGTAGAAATGTGATTGACTGCTTCAATGCAGATAATTTTTCTATCATGGTAATCTCATTATGCTTGCCAGAAATCACTTCAGGCATGGGTATGTTGCCCAATTTTTGCTAATGAGACATGAAACCTGCTGAGGGGTCTGGAAAAATATATCTCTTTCTTAAGAGAGATGTGTAAGAAAAGATAATCTCTCAACTTTATCTTGTCTGATAAGTGAAAAGAAGCTATCTTCCAACCAGCCTAAAGATGAAGATACCACCAAGAATTACCAAAGAGAGAAAGAAAAAGGAGAAAAAGAAAAACTTGGAGTCTTTGATGCCATCTCTGAATAGATAAATCAACCAGCACTGGAGTCCACCCTACCTCTTAACTGTAATGTGAGGTAATAATTTTCCATATTGTTTAAGTTTATTTGCATGAGGGTTTGTTATTTCTTATAGCAGAATGCATACTAACCAATATACGAAGGGAGATAAGGAAGTATTAAATAATCTAAAGAAGAAAAGCCAAATGGCAACACCAAAGCTGTTTTCAAAAGGATGGGTAGAGTGAGTGATTTTGTTGTCTGTAGAAGTCACAGAGAGATGAATTTCAGCTTACTATAAAACTTGCTGTCAGGGCTGTCTGAAAAGGTATATCTGCCCTAGGAAGTAGTAAATTCCCTCTCACCAGAGAGTGGCCAACCGTTTCTTAGTTAGCTGTAAATTAAAGAAATTAGACTACACACCTCATGATATTTATGTTTCTGTGAAAATTGGAAGAAAGATTTCCCAAGCTGATGCAAAGTGTAATATTAAAGCTTAACTATAAAACAATCTTCCTTTTCATGTTTATTTTAGGGAAGCTGCACTTATATTTCCAGTTCTCTAAACTAAGCATTAGTTTGCTGAGTTTCCAGATTGTGTTAGTAATGGTGAGTATAAAAACACTATATGATTACTATATTAAAGAGTTTAATTTCTAATTGGGACATGTTTTCAATCAATGAAAAATCCTGGCATATGATTGAGTATCAGAATTTGTGATAGAGCTACTAAAGGGTTTGCTATAACAAGAAGTAGAAGAATCAATATGGGCTAAAATAGTTGACCTTGAACTTGACTTTAAGAGAAGGTGAAAACTAACCAAGTGCTGATCTTGACAGCGTATGCATAAATGTTATACAATAGTGTCTATAAAAATAGAGTCAAATGGAAACAATGTCATTTTGAGTTAGTACTATGCAATTGTCAATAATAGATCCCACTATGTGGAGGTATTAAATGAAATGTTAGAACTAGGCCAGGGTTAAGATACAAATTTAATTTTGTCTTATCATTCTGGAGAAAGATACATTTTTAACAATAGGGTTAGGATTAATATCATTATTCATACAGTAAAACTAGGAACTGTTAAAGTTATTTCAAAAGAAACATTTTTCCTGTTGAAATTATTTAGGAGAAATAAAATTTCTAGCAATGTTCTTCTTACTCACCTTTCTGCCATTTTATTTGTGGGTTATGAAGAGAATTTTGATTGGTTAATGTAATCATTTTATAACGTGACATCTCTCTATCTTACCTAATTGTCTTTACCCAGGACCTAAGAAAGCTAGATATTGCAACAGCTCTTACAAATAACAACAGCAACAGTCATGGGTTTTAGAATTGTTGCAAAGTGTATCAAAATTAACTAGGAGAACACAGTAGAGATATTTAATAAATTAAAACAGTAATGAGAAAACTACATGGAAACTCCAGCAGGAGTTATTTATCTAGCGTCAAATCTAATAAATCACATTAATTAAAAAGAGAAAGATTCCATTTGTTATTGATATAAGTTCACTGATTTTCCTGGTGCCAGGTACCTTAGTCTACTTTTCATGTGTGGAGTCTTTAAGAAGGGATAAATGAAGAAAGCACCACATAAAAAGGCAGAAAGAAAAAGGGAGGGCCAGTCCTAATCACACAGGGTTACTAACAATTCCATAAATCATCTGATCCAAAAGAACCTCATGCTGTTACCAGTAGAAATATTACTCTCATTTGCCTTTTTAAAATTTTCTCTCTTTCAAATAGTGAGGGAAAGATGAGTTCAGCTAAGAGTTCAGTATCTCCTCCCCACCCCCAATGCACATGGGCTTCAGTGAAAGAAAGTATTTGCAAAATATGTTCTTAGTATGCTGTGCTCCCTTTGCCTTCCATGCACTACAATTGATCTCAAACTATTCCACTTTCTAACATAAAATCACATCCCATGAGAATGGACCTAATGCCATAAAATCTAAAAGCCTGGATTCCTCCAGTACACACTTCTTCTAACTGACCTGTTCCCAGTCCACTGCTTCAAGCATAAGGCAAGAAATATAAAACAATCATGTGTTTTCTTTGAATCTCAAGCATATATAGTTTATTTGTAATAAGGAAATTCAAAGGTTATCTAAAGCTTCACTGAGCAAGAATTTGTTGATTGATAAATTTGGTTTGCCTTTTAAACTTTCAAGAAAATTATAAACTCACCTTATTTTCCCCTTCCAGTCAAGTTATTAAAAATATGTCTAACTCAGTCCTCAATTTTTCATTTTCCATTTCCTCCTGAATCTAATACAATCTGGTTTCCACCTCCACCATCCTAATGAAATGATTTTTTTTCCTAAGGATAACAATGGCTTCCATATTGCCAAAAACAATGCATATATGTTTTTGTTTTACCTTAATTGATCTTTCTTCAACCCTTAAACTACAGATACTCCCTCTTAGAAAATTTCTTCTTCTTTGATATCAGATAAAACTTTTCTGGTTCTCTGTGAAAACCTTTTAACTTCTTCCTTCATATATTTAACAAATTCTTTTGAATGATATTGAAGATCAGGTTCTCTTTCCTGTCCCCTCTGCTATATCTACTCCTTAAGTGTTGAAGTCCTCCATCTATTTGCTTTTCTCAGTATATGCATTTACCTAGGTTATTTCATCCAGACCCACTGCTAAGGATTAAAAAACTTATCTCTCCAGCAAGACCTCACTCTTATTATTCTCAACTGTGCACAAAACATCTTTATGTTGGTGTTCAAAAGACACCATATATTGATTTGCCATAAGTTGCAAAAGAAATGTTTAAAATATTTATTCTGGTCTATGCCATCTTAAAAAGTAGGAGGTGACATCACATTCTGATTTTTATTTGCATTTCCCTGATGGTTAGTGATGCTGAGCACCTTTTCATATACCTGTTTGCCATTTGTGTATCTTCTTTGCAAAAATGTCTATCCAGGTCCTTTGTCCGTTTTGAAAATCAGGTTATTTGATTTTTTGCTATTGAGTTGTATGAATTCCTTATATATTTTGTATATTTATCCCTTATCAGGTATATGGTTTACAAATATTTTCTCTTATCCTGTAGGTTGCCTTTTCCTTTTGTTGACTGTCTCCTTTGCTGTGCAAAATCTTTTTATTTTGATGTAGTCCCATTTGTTTTTGTTTTGTTTTGTTTTTGTTTGGTTTACTGTGCCTTTGGTGTTATATCCAAAATATCATTGCCAGACCAATGTCAAGAGGCTTTTTCCCTATGTTTTCTTCTAGGAGAGTTATGGTCACAAGTCTTACACTTAACTCTTTAATCCATTTTAAAGTTAATTTTTCGGTATGCAATAAAATAAGAGTTCAATTTTATTCTTTTGCATGAAGACATTTTTTCCCCAATACCATTTATTAAAGGGACTATCCGTTCCCAATTGTGTATTCTTGACATGCTTGTTAAACATTAGTTGACCATGTATATACAGAATTATTTCTGGGGTCTCTATTCTGTTCCATTGGTCCCTGTGTCTGTTTTTAATGCTCATGCCATACTGTTTTGATTTCTATAGCTTTGTAATATAGTTTAAAATAAGGTCACCATCTAAAAGCAAATTTTCTGGATCAAAGTGTATAGATATCTAAAAATTTAAAAGATAGTTGTTAATAACCAAAATGACTGTATTGTATTTATATCCCACTAAAATTACCTGGGCACTTCTGTTTCTCATCACTCATGCAAACATTTAGTAATTTTTTTTTTAACTTTCACTAATCTGATTGGTAAAAAAATGGTGCCTTATTTTGCTGTGCATTTCTTTATTATTAAAGAAGACTGATGTAAAGCAACTATACCCCCAATAAGAAAATTAATTAATTAATAAAAAAGAAGATTGAGTAATATAACTTATTCACTGTCAATTCATATTTCTTATTCTGGAAACTAATTACTCGTATCAGTTATTAATTTCCCTTAATTATTTTAAGAGATATATATTTGTAGATTAAAATCAAATCATGAACTATATAGGTAAAAGGAACAGACTATTGAACTCCAATCCTAAAATTATCTCAAAAATGTCAAATTTTAAAACTCAAACAAAATAATTTTAGTATTATTGAAAGGAATTACTATTGCTTAATTTTCAAAATAAATAAAGTTAGGAAATTTATTGGTACAATATTAAGTTAGGTAGAAAATACGAAACAAAGTGCTTTCCAATTGTAAGATATTTTATTACATATAAAGAATACTCTGTTTGAAATGTGGGGAAAAGGTAACATTTAAGGTTGAAATTTGAAAAGGTTGCAATATATTCTCATGTCATTGTCTCTGCAGCAGATTTTGGCAAAAGTACTGAATTGAATTGACTGTGTGAGAGACTTAGTAAGAAATGGGGAAAATTGGCCCACTGTGGCCCATGAATGAAAACAGAGAAGAATTATGATCAGAGCATCAGAAAACAGAAGCTAGCTAATGTATAGAAATTAAACATAATGATATTTCACAAGTAATTAACTCTTTTAAATGTATTGTTCTATCAGGTTCCTTAAAAATAAGTATTCTATATTAGAAATATCAGTATAGCAGCAAAACATTAAACTTTAACATTTTCTTGATGTTTTCAATAACTTCTTATATGAAATTTGTCATTTTACATAATTTACCACAAAGATAAACTGAAACCAAATGCAGATTTTGAATTCATTTTAATTTATTATGTATGGAGTTCATGCTTTATAGTACTTTCTAGATATTATCCTATACATATTAGAAATGCTCCAAGCAGAAATCAGATTATTTTAGATTTTGTGGAAATTGACACCCTAATATTTTTTCTCAGAAGATTAGATCTGTGCCTTTAAAAGAAGCTGTAAAAATTTGAAACAGGATTTAGATTTAGATCTCTGACCCTCGACATTTACGTGAACCTATGAGGAACCAGGCCACAAAATAGTACTTTCCACCATGTTTTTCCCTATCCTGATTCTTCTAACAATTACTAAAGGCTTTATCATTATATTTCATTGTTTAGGTTCTTATTGCAATGATCAATTGGTCTTCTTCTTTCTCTACAACATAAGAAAAGTGAAGATGAATTATGTCCTTGAAACTACACAGATAAATGCATTCTAGTGCTGAAATAAGACTGAATGGATAAAGCTGTGGTTCTCAAACATAGTAAGTCTTAGATGCCTTTGGGCAATTCACATTTTTCCTGCTACCCTTAAAACATAAGATGTGTAAAATATATATAAAATATGCAAAAGTATTTATTTTGTTCATTTCCTTCATTATTAGATCTCCCTTCAGGTGTGACCCTCACAGGAATGTACTTCTGTGCAGGAGAGCTGGGGTTAATACATTACAGAAAGTTCATAATGATTTTGAAAATGTAGAGGAACTATGTGTTCAAGGAATCAGGTTAAAGATAGCCAAATACTTTGCCAAAGCTATGCCCATCCACTATGCTGGAAACCACACATTGTTAAATTTCAGTATCTCTCACATTGTTCAATATAATGATAAGTTGAAAAAAAGGAGGAAATTTGTTTAATTTTTCTCACCCAATCTTTCAGTTCTCCTTTAGAAGGGCCAAATTTATAGGTTAAGAAGAAAGTTAATCAGTATATCATTAAAACAGCAAGACATATGGGTAAAACATGAGCACTTCTGCCAGTCACCTGGAAGGTTCCAAGTGTCCACATGTTTGGTATGATGTTAACTAAATATTTGAATTACTACTTGAATATTTTTATTTGGGAGTTTTGGTATTATATAGTTTTTTTTTTTTTTTTTTTAACATGTCTGTATTATACCAGGATGCTGGTGTGGTAGAAAAATAAAGTAGTTCATTGTGGAAAAATTACTGTTATGATTGGCTTGAGGGAACATGTTAAGATTCATCAGATACCAATATGATGGTTGATAAAGTAAAGGTAATTATGTCAATTGTGCACAATTAGTAGGCACAACTCTATTCATCAGTCATTTCTTCATAATGATTTTGCTTGAATCATGACAAAACAAAACTTTATTTACTAGGAACTATATTTTTGTCTTTGTAGGATAATATAAATTGGTAAGGAAAAAAAGTAGCTGATATAAAACAATGCCAGCTAGCCAAAAGGCACATTGAGGATCTTGTTTTTTATAAGGTTTTTGGCACTTTTCTCTGCTGTCATAATATGCTCAGGCACTCCAAGACTCTAGTTAGTGAAAAGAGGTCTTCACTTACTGACAAAATCAGGGATAGTGCGTCATACTCATTTGACAAGTCCCACTTATGCATGAAAACGAGCATTAACTGAGTATCTGCAGTGAACACTTAGAGAATGAGATAGAAATGAAAATAAAAATGATGTATGGTCTTAAGTTCTAGCATTTTATGACCTAATGCTAATAGACAACACTCTAAGACAACTAGTTAAACTAGGAGATTTCCTTTAAGTTCCCATATTTTTCCATTACTTTCCTTTGGTTGGTTATTTCTTTTCACTGTGGGTGTCCTTAAGAAAGGCAAGGTGGAGTCAAAAGGGATGAGTCATGTGACAGAAGATGTAGATACATAAATTTCATTAGATAGAAAATACTTGCAAACCCAAATGTGAGATGCTATAGGCTATGGAGGCCTTAGGTAAGGGACAGTTAAAAAGAAACAAAAGGAAGGAGAGAGGTGTGTGAGTATGTGTCAGAGAGAAAGAGAAAGAAAGAGAGAGAACCATGAAACTAAAATTATAATTAAAGTTTATTTAGCTCTAAATAAGCAATCTTTATACAGAAGTTGGACATGTTGGAGAATTCCACATTACAAAGAACTGATGGCTGGGTCTGGATAATAGCCAGTAAGAAACACAGTCCCTCAATCTGATAGTTTTCAGGGAACTGAATGCTGCCAACACCATGTGAGTTTGTAAGCAGATCCTTCCTCAGTTGGATCTTCAGATGAGAACCGTGCCCTGGCTGACACCTTCATTGCAGCCTGTGAAAGACTCTAAACAGAGGACCCAGTTAAGTTCTGCCCAGACTCCTGATCCTCAGAAACTGAGATTATAAATGTACATTGTTTCCAGACACTGTGTGTAAATTGTTACACAGCACTAGATAATACTCCTTATAATCAGTAAATAGTTTAACAAAACTAATAACAACTTCACACAAATAAAATTAAGGTTTTAAGTCCTTGCCTTGCACACAAATGGAATTTTAGACTACCTTTTAATGCCCAGTTTCTAGAAGTATATTCCTGTGATATAAGACATCCAATCCTATTTGCTGCTTTTAAAAGTAAAATAGGAATTCAGTAGATTTGATAAATAATAAAGGCTGAGATGGAAAATATTTCTTCATTCTGAGTTGTTTTGCAGAAGTTTTGTTACTTTCAGGTATTTTTTTTTTTTTTTTTTTACATATAACCATACACTGCTTGTTTATGTATTCACTACCAAAGTCAAACAGAATTCCCACTGACTGAGATTTAAATCATTTAAAAGATGATTTTTAAAGACAATACTCAGTGAACAAGAAAATCTTTTCCTCTGTAGCTTCTGGAATCAAAAACCTCATTCTTACACCCTGCTCTTTTTTCTTCTAAAAATGTATTTATTTCTCATAATAGTAGGTCTGGTTTTAAAGAAAAGAGCCTTTATTTTGGCGGATGAAAGAAAGGGAGAAATCTGCAAGCAATTGCAGGTAAGCAAAGAGAAGTGTTTAGTTTTCCAAATATTTCAGCAGAACAAAAATGAGCAGAAGGAAAAAGGAGTGGATTACACCATGTAATCAACTCTTACATGGTGTTTGCATTTCAAAAACATCACACAACTGTTAATTTGCAGAGACACTCAATTCTTAGGTGGCAGTTGCATATTATGGACAGTTTTACCAAATGCCTTAGTCAGGCAAATTTTGTGGGCTGGTCTAACACAAATATCAATCTAGATTGACTTGGAAATTGTGCTTAAGACCAGCAGCCATTCAGCCCAGTGCTTTACACTTGGAGAACTTACCTTGTTTGTTTCAAAAAATATTAATGCAAGAACCATGTAATGACTCTGGCTCCATATTTGCCAACATGGCATCAGGACACTTAGGTGTTATTCTAATCCTAATACTGCCAGAGAATTGTAACCAAAGGGAAAGAAATGCCCCCAGATCTCTGAAAACAACAAGTTACTGTCCCTTTGAAGGGAGTGAGGATGCCTGGCATAGTTATAATAACTCGTGCAATAGTCAACTCATTCTCCTTAACTCAAATGTCATATTATCTAAAAGAAATAATTTTATAATCCGTGTCAAGGATTTTAAGAAGGTTTTAAATATTTTTTAACCATCAGTGTATACTTTCAAATATAGAAAAATTACTGCAGAGACTAAAACTCCACTCTAACTACAAGTATGAAATTTTGTTTGACAATGTTATGGCATAACATCACACATTTATTTTAAAAGCATTTTCTTTCATCTTGAAATATTAAAAAAACTGTTTTTACATTGTGCTTGATTTTGTTGACATCTAAAGAGATGCTCTTTTATTCGACAAAGAGCAAATTTTCAATTGTCAATCAAGAGTTTATTAATTGGGCTCCAAATATTTATCTCTCTGGAATTTCAGTAGTTATAAGAAGGAGAAATGAGATTACATATTCATATTTCAGTTTATATACAAAAGTTTCTAAAATACTCTAAGGTATTCTCCCTTTCATTCAACTCTTTAAAAGGGAAGAACTTAAGCAGTGGAACCATCATCAGTTTAATTAACATAGGAAATGTCTAAGGCAAAGTAAGCAATCTGGGACCTAATAAAAATGCCATAATTGAGTGAAATGAAAAACAACCCTCAACTTGCTTTGACATAATCAGGTGTGAATTTTTCAAAGTATATATTGTGCACAATGAAGCCTTGATTAGAACTGTCTATAATAATTAGCAGAACTCTCTAATATTCTCACAGTAGGAAAAGCAAACAAAAGAGCTTCTGGGAAAGTTTGGAAGTAAATGAAACTCTAAAATAATAAGCTAATATGTCTTCCATTATAGAAAAGAAATAGAAAGGAATGGTTTAGTTGGGAAGAGGCTTGAGCTAAAATGCACGTGTGTTCAATGCCATGACTAAAATTATCTTCTTTAAAATCAAATTTATGTACTTAGCGGGAACACATACTAACTAATGATTCCTCTCAGATTGCCTCATCAAAACCTTCCTAAAATTAGCCTTGGATAAGCTATGAAATAGCACTCAATAAATACTTATTGACTGATCTGTCATAAGTGTATATAAGTGAAGTAACTATTACCTACAGAATGACCATCGGTGGCTGTGAAGACTTTTCACAGCCTATTATCTCCTGCACTCAGCCCATCTTATAAGTAAAATGGGGATAAGTACACATGCCTATTTCATGGGGTTGGAATAATGAATACTTGAGTTCATATGTATAAAGTGTTTAGAACTGTTCCTGAAACAATCTATGCTCAATCTATGGTAAACTTTAGACATGGGAGAACAGAGGGAGAAGACATTAAGTTAGCCTTGGGGATAACAAAAAGCTTCACAAAAGAGGATGCATTTGAAATATGAATAGAATATCCTTAGGAAGGGAAAGAAAGTGAAGAAATTCTAACCACACTACTCTCCTGTTATTTAAATCCTTTAATAGCTTCCCAAAAGTATATGTGTGTGTATGTGTGTGTGATGTTTGTGTATGGGATATCACACACACACATATATGATAATATGTAAATGCCCCAATTTGGCTTAAAAGACCCATCTGGCCTGGTTGGTTACATTTTGCTAATTATGCATGCTCATCTGTCACTCTTCTCACCCCGGTAACCCACTGATCTTATTTCCATTCCAAGTGCCTTTATTTCTCTCTTTAGTCCTCTGCATCTCTCTCAACCTGAGCCCCTCTTCCCACTGCTTTTTCCTTGCTGACTCTTACTCATCATTTCAGGTCTCAACTTCATATCATTGCCTCTAAGAAGCCTTAAGGATCTTTCCGGACTAAGTTGGATGAGCCTACTATACGCTTTCATAGGACCCTGTATCTTTCTTTTTCTATTGATATGAAGCCAATTACCACAAAGTTAGTAACTTAAAATAACAGCCATTGATTGTCTCACAGTCTATCGGGCAGAAGTCTGAGCAGGCTTGACTGTGTTCTCTGTTTAGGGGCTCACAAGGCTGAGTCAAGGTGTTGGCCAACTTGGCTGGGTTCTTCTCTGGAGGCTCTGTGGAGAATCAGCTTCTGAGTTCATTCAGGTTGTTGGCAGAATTAGGTTTTTGTGCTTTTGAAACTGAAGCCCCCATTTCCTTTCTGGTTGTCAACCAAGTACCACTTTTACCCACCAGAGGACTCCTGCTTTGTGGTCTCCACCAATGGTATAGCAAATCTTTCTCATGCTTTTAATGTCTCTGATTTCCCCTGTTGCCACAGCCAGAGAAAACTCTCTGCTTTTAAAGAGCCTACGTGATTAGATTGGGCCTATCAGATACAGTTCCTTTTAATTAACTCCAAAATAACTGATTAGAAACCTTAGTTAGATACACGAAAATTCCTCTCACCATAACATAATCACAAGAAGAATGATATCTCAACATATTCACAGACTCCACCTAAGCTTAAGGGGAGGAGACTATACAAGGATTAGGATCACTGAGGATTATTCTTAGAATTGTCTACTACAGACCTCATACTAACATTTTAGGAGGATACTATTCTTATGTCCATTTTTCCAGTGAGGAAAATCGAGGCACATAGAGCTTGGGTAACCTGACCAAGATCACACAGCTATAAAATAGAAGTGGGTTTCAAATCCAGGCAGGCTGGTTCTGGAGTCTATACTCGTAACATTAACTATGCTCTCTGCACAGCTAGAGTGCAACCTTTATGACTGCATCTCTCTCTTGTTCATTGTAATCCCTATGCTTACTTCAGTCCATAGCACGTATGTATTTATGGTATGAATCAATAGCAAATGAAACTTTAAGAATTTTTTTTCAAACAATGTTATTGAGCAACCACAGCTCAATTTGTGCCATATTAAAGAATGATAATTCCATATATGCCACTCATATGTACCAAGCATGAATCTAGACATCAGGGAAACAATACTGAGCAAGCCAAATGTATTCTCTTGGAATTTGCCTGGATGTCAAGACGTACAAGTAAGTATCCAAATACAATATGATGTGGTAAGCATTATAATAAAATTAAATTTCATTATCAGATGAATTAAAGGAATATGTGCTGAAAATATGATGTCTATCAGCTTTCTTATATTTGAACATTCCAGATCAGACCATGTAAAACAGTAATTTGGGAAATGACTTGAATAAAAGTAAAACCCTAAGAGCTGAAACATTAACTAATCAAGAAATTAAATTTGAAGTTCTCTCAGCATCCAATTCTTTGTGTTACACTTTGAAATTACTCATATTCCCATAGGCAGAAAAGCTAATATAAGTAAGATCAGCCACAGGGAATTGCCCCAATTGCTACTGTTTGTGAATTCATTACTTTCCCTAGGTGGAGTTTGAGTGGAAGCACTTCAAATCACATCAGCACCAAAATTAGACTTCTCGATTAGTGTCATGTTTTATAACAAGCATTTGTAAAGCAGTCAGCCTTTGCCACTATAAAATGGGGCATCTGTTAATGTGTGTTTATATCTGCTCATCAATTAAACTTAATTATCTTTCCCTGTGGTTTTCAACCAGAGAAGATCTACATGTAAATATATGGCTTTTTTTTGAGATTAATGGAAATTCTACATAAAGAGTAAAGGAGAAGGGAGCAAAGGAAGTTAGCATTTATTAAGCAACTATTATGTACCGGGTACCTTTTAATATATTATCCCATTTAAATCTCTCAACAACTGCATGACATTTCTAGTATAATTCCATGTTACAAACAAAAACCCCAAGGCTTGGTGAGATTAAGAATTGTTTAAGATCATGCAATTCACATGTAGCCATTTTATACCTAGCATTAACCACCTGTAGGCATCTAAAAAGAGTCTACATCAACAGATTTTGGAATAAAAAGCAATTCCCAGTCTGCTACTTCCAAAGAGCATTTTAAGTTTGTTTTGCTTTTCAATTTCTCACTTTAGTGTGACTCACAAAACTTTGTATGATGTGGTTCTCCAGCTGGTACATCTAGTCTAGAAAAGCAAGTGTTCCCACAATTTTCCCTTTTGATATTAGCATGCTGTCAACCATGTCTCTTCTGTTTTGATAATATTCTGGTGACATCTCAGCTCCACCCCCACAATCCTCTATTCTTTAGGATTCTATTTCCAGCTGCCTGATAAAAATGGAAAAAATGAACAAATGGTTCAAGTCTAGAGGGATTTTTTTTCTGGGATTCAACTGAGGACCAAAACTTATGCCCACCCCCCAAAATTATAAATAAGTTGAAGCCATGATCCAAATGGTCCAGTAATCATTAAGGATACAGTTTCACAACCAAAATGTAATTTGAAAATAAGCAGATGTGCACTTGTATTTCTCAAGTAATATGAAAATGATGTTTAGACTACAGCAAAGCTTTTTTTTTTTTAACATCTTTATTGGAGTATAACTGCTTTACAATGGTGTGTTAGCTTCTGCTTTATAACAAACTGAATCAGCTATACGTATATTTATACCCCCACATCTCCTCCCTCTTGTGTCTCCCTCCCACCCTCCTTATGCCTCTCCCTACGTGGTCATAAAGTACTGAGCTGATCTCCCTGTGCCATGGGGCTGCTTCCCACTAGCTATCTATTTTACATTTGGTAGTGTATATATATCAATACCACTCTCTCACTTTGTCCCAGCTTACCCTTCCCCCTCCCCGTGTCCTCAAGTCCATTCTCTACATCTGCGTCTTTATTCTTGTCCTGCCCCTAGGTTCTTCAGACTTTTGTTTTTTTGTGTGTTTTTTTTTTAGATTCCATATATATGTGTTAGCATATGGTATTTGCTTTTCTCTTTGACTTACTTCACTCTGTATGACAGACTCTAGGTCCACCCACCTCACTACAAATAACTCAATTTCATTTCTTTTTATGGCTGAGTAATATTCCATTGTACATCTGTGCCACATCTTCTTTATCCATTCATCTGTTGATGGACACTTAGGTTGCTTCCATGTCCTGGCTACTGTAAATAGAACTGCAATGAACATTGTGGTACATGACACTTTTTGAATTATGGTTTTCTCAGGGTATATGCCCAGTAGCTGGATTGCTGGGTCATATAGTAGTTCTAGTTTTAGTTGTTTAAGGAATCTCCATACTGTTCTCCATAGTGGCTGTATCAATTTACATTCCCACCAACAGTGCAAGAGGGTTCCCTTTTCTCCACACCCTCTCCAGCATTTACTGTTTCTAGACTTTTTGATGATGGCTATTCTGACCAGTGTGAGGTGATACCTCATTGTAGTTTTGATTTGCATTTCTCTAATGATTAGTGATGTTGAGCATCCTTTCATGTGTTTGTTGGCAATCTGTGTATCTTCTTTGGAGAAATGTCTGTTTAGGTCTTCTGCCCATTTTTGGATTGGGTTGTTTGTTTTTTTGATATTGAGCTGCATGAGCTGCCTGTATATTTTGGAGATTAATCCTTTGTCAGTTGCTTCATTTGCAAATATTTTCTCCCATTCTGAGGGTTGTCTTTTCGTCTTGTTTATGGTTTCCTTTGCTGTGCAGAAGTTCTTAAGTTTCATTAGGTCCCATTTGTTTATTTTTGGTTTTATTTTCTTTTCTCTAGCAGGTGGGTCAAAAAGGGTCTTTCTGTGACAGCAATGCTTAACAATAACCCTTTCCTATAATAACATAAATGCCTCTCTTCAAATTATCTGAAAAATTCCTACTAAAACCTTAGACCATGCATGCCTTATTTTTATAGCACTCCCTTTTCTTTTCAAAACCTGTATGAGGGATAAAAGAGGAAGAATTTTTCTCACAACTTTAACTCTCAGAGGAAGAGGTGAAGGGAACAAAATTGCAAGCAAGGCAAGAACCCATTTACTAGGGAGGAAAAAGGAAAGGTTAAAAGATTCTAATATTAATAATTTACAGGCTTCCAGACTCTATGAGTATAGACTTACCCCAAAATCTGAACAATGTAAGCATCCAAACAATGAAACTCCTAACAAAACTTTAACAAACTTTAACAGCTTGATTAATATTTAGCTCACATACCATACAATTCACTCATTAGTGTACAACTCAATGTTTTTTAGTATATTCACAGATGTTCAAATACCAGCAAAATAGAATTTTCAACATTTTTCTCATCCCATAAGGAAACCCAATAGACAGAGCACAGAGGATTTTCAGGGCGGTGAAGCTACTCTGCATGATACTATGTTGTTATACATTTGTCAAAGCCAGAAAATGTAGAACACTAAGAAAGAACCCTAATGTAAACTATGGACTTTGGGTGATGATGTGTCAATGTAGGTTCATCAATTGTAACAAATGCACCATTCTAATGGGGGATGTTGATAGTAGGGCAGGCTGTACCTGTGTAGGGGCAAAGGGTATACAGGAAAACTCTATACCTTCTACTCAATTTTTCTGTGAAGCTGATACTGCTTTTAAAAATAAATTCTATTAGGAAAGAAAAGAAAGGGGAAAAAAAAGGAAAGGAAAGGAGAGGAGAGGAGAGGAAAGAAAAGAAAACGATACTCTATACCTATTAGCAGAAAGTTTCCATCCCCCAAGCCCCCTTCCCTCCTTGGCTCTCAGCAACCACAAATCGACTATCTGTCTCTATAGATTTTGCCTTTTATGGCAATTTCATATATGGTTATTTTAAATAGATAACAATCACACCAATGTAAATGGTAGAAAATTATTTGCTAAGTCAGTGGGATGTGCTTCTGGGTTACTCTAGGATAATGTCAGCTTCTTAGACTAAAATCTCTCAATACTTCCTCCAAAAAGCAAACTGATCAACAAGGAGAGCAAATGAAAACACACAAAACTGCCTTCTTTGGCATCACTTGGACACCAAGAGTGCCACAGTCCTCATACTAAATATAAGGAAAGAAATGAAGACCAAATTCCAGCAGACATAAATGTGGCCTCACCCCATAAGCCTGTATGGAAATGAGGTGGTGTCTGAAGAGCCTGGGTAGAAGGAGGATAATGGAGCTCATATAAAATAAGACCCAGAATGGCAAGGCCCAATCAAACTACAGAAATTCTGAAACAGGTCTGAGACTTGGTAGACCTGAGCTCTGGCTACAGAAAGGTGCACAGAATCTGAAGAGGCAAATTCAAAACATGCTCTCTTCTGGAAAATCATGAAACAAATAGGATTGGTAGGGCATCTTTTACAGATTTGGTGATAAAGAAAAGAAGAAAGTAAGAGGGGAATTTAAGAATCTCACAGAAACAAAAGAGAACAAAATCCAAAGACATGCCCATCAATTTCCCCAAAGAAACATTTATTCCTGTATGTCCCCCAAACACTTTATTGCTGTATACATAAATTGTTATTGTACACCCGGATATAAACAGTAAAAATCCAGTCTACTTGCATAGAAACTTTTCTAAAAAGGAAACAGAAAACTAAAATCAAAGCAATACAGTTGATGAAAAACCTTCCCCACCCTCAAACAAAAACAACCACGAGGAAGAAGAAAATTATAAAACAGCACTCCAGGCTGGATAAAACATACTTATACAAGCATTTGCATATATTTAATGAAACCTAGATCAGAAATCCAGAAACTCAGAACAGAAATAGGCAAAAACACAGAAAAAAATTTTTTTTAATATTTTGATCAAATTGAGAAAGAAATTGAAAAAAATACAAAACAATTTTATAAAAACTAAACACCAATTATGTGGTGTACTAGATTCAAGTAAAAATTCTGTAATGTAATAAGAGAAATTTAAGAAAGGTTTGAAAACAACAAAATAAACAAAAATAAGATAAAGAATGAAGTTAAAATTATAGGAGAAGAAAACGGTGGAAATGAAAGACAGGCAAAGATTCAAACATGGCATAATTTGAGTACTTGGATTAGAAACCAAACAACAAACATATTTAAAATAATAACACAAGACAAACTTTTTAGATCGTTTGAAAAGTAAAATCATATCTCTGTTTCAGAAATGTGTATGCCTTTTATTTTTCTCTGTTGCCAAACAGCTCTATTTTGTACCTTTTAACAACTTTAAGTTGTCAAATTTATTAGCATATAGCCCCTGGGATCATGTCCAACAAAATATTCCTGTGTCTCTGTTCACAGATGACATGATGCTATACATAGAGAATCCTAAACATGCTACCTGAAAACTACTAGAGCTTATCAATTAATTTGGTAAAATTGCAGGATACAAAATTAATGCATAGAAATCTCTTGCATTCTTATACGCTAATGAAAAATCTGAAAGAGAAATTAAGGAAACACTCCCATTTACCATTGCAACAAAAACAATAAAATACCTAGGAATTAACCTATGTAAGGAGACAAAAGACCTCTATGCAGAAAACTATACGACACTGATGAAAGAAATTAAAGATGATACAAACAGATGGAGAAATATACCATGTTCTTGGATTAGAAGAATCAACATTGTGAAAATGACTCTACTACACAAAGCAATCTACAGATTCAATGCAATCCCTATCAAACTACCACTAGCATTTTTCACAGAAGTAGAACAAAAAATTTCACAATTTGTATGGAAACACAAAAGATCCCGAATAGCCAAAGCAATCTTGAGAACGAAAAATGGAGCTGGAGGAATCAAGCTCCCTGACTTCAGACTATACTACAAAGCTACAGTAATCAAGACAGTATGGTACTGGCATAAAAAACTGAAATATAGATCAATGGAACAGGAGAGAAAGCCCAGAGTTAAACCCACGCACATATGGTCACCTTATTTTTGATAAAGGAGGCAAAAATATACAATGGGGAAAAGGCATCCTCTTCAATAAGTGTTCCTGGGAAACCTGGACAGCTACATGTAAAAGAATGAAATTAGAACACTCCCTAACACTATACACAAAAATAAACTCAAAATGGATTAAAGACCTAAGTATAAGGCCAGACATTATAAAACTCTTAGAGGAAAACATAAGTAGAACACTCTTTGACATAAATCACAGCAAGATCTTTTTTGATCCACCTCCTAGAGAAATGGAAATAAAACCAACAATAAACAAATGGGACCTAATGAAACTTAAGTTTTGCACAGCAAAGGAAACCATAAACAAGATGAAAATACTACCCTGAGAATGGGAGAAAATATTTGCAATTGAAGCAACTGACAAAGGATTAATCTGCAAAATATATAAACAGCTCATGCAGCTCAATATCAAAAAAACAAATAACCCAATCCAAAAATGGTCAGAAGACTTAAATGGACATTTCTCCAAAGAAGATATATAGATTGCTAACAAACACATGAAAGGATGCTCAATATCATTAATCATTAGAGACATGCAAATCAAAACTACAATGTGATATCCTCTCACACTGGTCAGGATGGCCATTATCAAAAAATCTACAAACAATAAATGCTGGAGAGGGTGTGAGAAAAGGGAACCCTCTTGCACTGTTGGTGGGAATGTAAATTGATACAGCCACTAGGGAGAACAGTATGGAGGTTCCTTAAAAAACTAAAAATAGAACTACCATGTGACCCAGCAATCCCACTACTGGGCATATACCCTGAGAAAAACATAATTCAAAAAGAGTCATGTACCACAATATTCATTGCAGCACTATTTACAGTAGCCAGGACATGGATGCAACCTAAGTGTCCATTAACAGATGAATGGATAAAGAAGATGTGGCACATATATACAATGGAATATTACTCAGCCATAAAAGGAAACGAAATTGAGTTATTTGTAGTGAGGTGGACAGACCTAGGGTCTGTCATACAGAGTGAAGTAAGTCAGAAAGAAAAAAAGAAATACTGTATGCTAACTCATATATATGGACTGTAAATAAAAAAAGAAAAGAAAATGGTTCTGATGAACCTAGTGGCATGACAGGAAGAAAGACGTAGATGTAGAGAATGGACTTGAGGACACAGGGAGGGGGAAGGGTAAGCTGGGACAAAGTGAGAGAGTGGCATTGACATATATACACTACCAAATGTAAAACAGATAGCTAGTGAGAGGCAGCTGCATAGCACAGGGAGATCAGCTATGTGCTTTGTGACCACCTAGAGGAGTGGGAGGGAAATGCAACAGGGAGGGGATATGGGGATATATATATATATATATATATGTGTGTGTGTATAGCTGATTCACTTTGTTATACAGCAGAAACTAACACATTGTAAAGCAACTTTACTCAAATAATGATATTTTTTTAAAAAAGAAAACAAACAAAAAAAGATTCCTGTGTCTGATAATCTATAGCAACACCACTCTTGCTCACAGGTACAGTAACTTAGGTGGAGAAAGAGAAGGGTAAATCTGTGTTATCTTTCCCTTCAGCCAACAGATGAATATAAAAGAGTAGCTGTTAAATGTGTGTGTGGGGGGGTGCAGGGGTGTGTGTATGTAGAGAGTTTGATTCAGAATGTGATTTTGTATTGAGAATCTGTCAGTTGTCAGGTCGGGTCCCGTCAAAAAGCAGAAACTGATACAGCCATTAGCATGTGAAACAGGGATTGGGCAAAAGAAACAGTTGACCTGTGATTCAAACCCAGTCAAATTCTCAGTTGAGCCCCTCCGGAGTTCTGGAGGTGGGACGGTCCTTAAAGACTATCCTGATTGGGGACTGGGGATGTAGTCTTTATGTCCAACACTGATCAGCCATCAAATGTGGGCTGCCTCTAGAAGGAGATGTGACCTCAGCTGAGGTAATTTTCTTCTTTAAGGGCAATCCCCTTAAAGGGATGGCTGCTAGGGGCTGAATTCCAGCATCTCTTTTGGCAACTGTGGAATTAGTCCTTCATTCTTAAAAGGGAGTCTGGGTCTGGGCAGCACATCCCAGCATTCACCATACAGCCAGCTTCTTAAATTACTCCCATTGACAGATAAATTCAATTCATTCTAAAATGTTTACATAATATGTTCCATACCCATTTAAATATGTCTGCTTATTGACAAGCTCATGTGTGAAAAACACTTCATTGACAAACTCGGTGAAATTGTAAAGAAGATGCACAGACAAAAGTTATTAACATCATGCAAACCAGGCAGACTGTTCCCTAGCTAAAAGTATAATTGTAGGAAATTGGCCTGCCATTAATTTTTAATATGCTGTATAATTTAGGCAGTATATCAAGGATCCTTGTTGAATCACAAAGTAATATCTCTCCCTGCAACTTGTTAGAGATTGCTAAATATTATGCTGTTGAGGCTAGTAAAGTGATTTGGTATAAATCCCTAAAGAGCAGTTCTTATAAATGATGTATTATTTATTCCATTAGCATTATTTGCTCTCCAACTCCCCAGTGCTAATAATTCCAACACGCTCCTTTTCTTTTACAAACAGCAGATCTCAAACAATGAGGAAGAGAATTTCTGTGACCCAAATCAGAATCAACAGGCATAGTCAAATAAAGATTGCTTGCCTCATTCTAATGAATTCCTCATAATTTCTTCTTCTGTTAAGAAACAGAGAAGGAAAGTCAGAGAAGGAAAGTTGAAAATAGTTTATTCTCAGCTCTAACTATAATTATTATGTTCCATCAAGTGTCATCAAGCATTTAAATAAATAATGTCATTTCAGCATAAAGTTCCACTCATGTGTTTAAATTCTCAAAGGCATTAAGAATGTGTCTCTTCACAGGAAAGGAGAGGGAGAATTAGTATGTACTGTACCTTAACTATATGGCAGTGCCTTTCACAAGCATGGCCTCTCATTGACTTTGTTTTCTATTCTAATTCCAGAGGCTGTGGGAAGAGAGAAGGGATAATGTCACCAGTCCCTGTGGGCTACATGAACACCTTGGCATTCTGGGGCTAAGGTAAAGGCACATTGCCAAAGACCAGTTTAATGTTGTCTCATTTCACCACCACTTTCATGGCTTCAGCTGAGTCTAATGACAGGGCATGTGTTGCCAGACTTATAGTTTTACATACATTTAGTCCATGATATAGCAGTAGACATAGGAGTCTGTTTAAAGATAACTGTCAATATATATATTAGATATGCATCTGAACAATAGCACAAACAGAAACTTTACCAGTAGGAAAATAGGTGCTCTCTAATAGAAAGATTGGGAGACGCAAGCTTTTGGATCTGTTAAGGGGCGGTAGAGGACAGGGGTGGAATTATTCCCTAAGATGTTTCCTTTTTTGGGCATAGAACTCATTAGCATTACACTCTCTATTCCCTGTCTCACTCCTCCCTGGGGAGCAGGAAAGCCACGATTGCTAAATTTGTAACAAACAAACTGGGCATTTTCAGCTGAGCTCTGCCCTTCTTCCTCTTGGGAGCCGGAAGCAAGTGCCTACAGTCACTCTAACAGCCTGTAGCAGGAGGCCTACCAGTCCAGGGCCACCTGTCCACATGGCTAGTTCTAACTCTAACATGCAGTATTCGGAAGCTTACCTACTCATATGTATAAGCCATGTACTCCAACCTGGAGTTTATCAAAAATAAGCTCCATCTGTATGTCTTTGTCTTATTTCTGAATTTATTCAGAGCCTAGTTATGGAAGAGAAGTGTCTTGTTCTATCTCCCTTAAACATTCCCAGCATTTCCTGCGTGGGCCAGGAACCCTGAGAAATGAAACAAAAGCATCAAATGGGAGACCAAATGTACATGTGGGGAGGCTTTGGGAGGGACCAAGACATAAGATGTTAGGCTTGGGCTTTACTCTTTTGGCTGGGTGTTTTGAACTTGTATTTTTCTTTTCTTTTCTTTTTTTTATTTTGTATATTTAGAGATGTATATAGAGCTAGATTTTAATTGTTGGGACATAAGTGATGTTAAGCCTTGGGCAACACTGTATTTTGACCTTGGTGGATGAAAATAGGTTATGGTAGCTTTATCTACAGGAAAATGATTGAGGTTGAGGTTAGCCTTGGATTTATGAGGCTCGGCACAAACTCATTTTGGTTCTAGATGGGTTAACTATAATTACAGTAACAAACAATCTCAGGTAAACAATTTTGGGGAGCCCAAATGTGACTTTAAATGAAAGGGCATGGTAGTAATAACAGTGGCTCAGGAACTGCTCACACACACACACACACACACACACACACACACACACACAAAGATGCTATGGCTCTAGTCCATACACAGTACTAGAAGCAGTAGAAACCAAGAGGTTTTTCATGCGCTACTAAGGAGCTAGAAAGGCACCTTAGTTATGTCCTGATGTTTAGAACTGTAAACAATGCAAATTTCCCAACTTTAAGTTCAGACAGCAGTGGCTTTTTGTCACTCTCCAAGAGAAGAAGTAGTATGCACAAGGGGCTCCTTCCTACCCCCAGATCTGCAAATCGGTGGTGCCTTCATTAGCCTTTTGCTGAAAGATTTATCCCAGTGGAGTTTCAATTTCTAGGTAGTGGAGTGCAGACAACTGGTAGGAACCAACCAGGATCCTTTTACCCTTCTCTCAGAGAGCACTGAGTCTCTGCAGTGGTTTTCTGGCAACATAATTTTATGTAGGATGTTAACTCTAGGGGCTAGGAATTAGCTTGTTTTCTAAATTTGGTGGGTGTGGAGCCAATGCTGTAATAATTTTGTTTCTTATTACTCCTTTGGATTTTTTAAAAATGAGGTGTATCAGAGATAGACTTGACATTACAAATTCTGAAGCCCTAGATGAAGGAACTACACCTATTCCTCTGAGATGTATCTCAGAAGGCAGCTGTTGAAAGAAGACCAACTCTACCCAGGCAACCAGAATCCCTCGGATGAGACTGAGCTCAATAATAAATTTGGGAGGATAGTTTGGATATTAATTATAACTTAGAAATTTTAAACTTCAAATATGTAATTCCACAGGGGAAAATAATTTGATATCAGATTTTAATTCATTTGGAATTTAATATATTTTGACTTTAACTTGAAAGGAGATTTAATCTTTGAACTTCAGTTTTGCCCTGGGACTTTAAAGTAGTGGGGGTTTTTATATTCAGATTCAGGTTATTTCTCTGATGTTTGCATCTATTTACTAGGAGAAATTTTATGCTTTCTATCTTTTGGTTAGCGTTAAATCTCAGTGAAGAACCTCTGACACACTGTGGGAAAATGTGTCTAGACATAATTTGGAAATAGAAATAGAATAGAGAATGAACTTTCAACTTTGGATTGAGACTGGCCTTAAAGTTGATTTACTTAATGCAATGTACATATCCCTTTCAGGGCATTCTAGAGTCATATTCTACAGTGGTCCCAGGTTCCCAGGAGAATCCAAAAGGGCAGGCAGTAAGAATTTGGAGAACCACCTCATGCAGATTAAGAGTGAAACTGTCTGATGGCTTGTGCATTTCCTCTTCTGAGGGCTAAGCATGACATTACTGTTTGAATGTAATGGGTTAAGAGAAAGTTTAATCTGAGGAATTTGGGAGTGAATCCTTATTTCCCACTCCTGATGTTTCCTTCCTTGTGGATGCAGAACTATTTGGTTTATCCTACAGCCTCTCTCATCTTTCACTTACTCTACCCAGGGAAGCTGAGTAACTTATCTGATTGGCAAACTGGGGAAGACTAAACTTAGTGTGTTCATCCCTCCTCTGAGATTCTAACTCTGAAAGCGAGCTACTTCATGGAGCAAGCTTTCTCCTTCATTTCTCTAGAGTCGAGACTAGTTAATAGTTAGGCTCTATCCTTGCTGGGGGTTGGGGGGAGAAAGGAAGAAAGGGAGGCAAGAGGAGTCGGGGCAGGAGATCTGTCCCAGTCCTATGTGGGCAAATTTGCCTAATTCTGGGGTTTGGTATTAGCAAGCACTTGAGCTCCAACTTAACTCTTCATATAAATATTGTTGATTCTTGTCCTCTATCTGCCACTTTTCTATTTCAAAATTTCCCAGAACTGGGTTCAGGGAAAGGGGTAAGATACTCTTTAATGGACCCTCTTGAAGACTCCCAGTTAGAACTGGGACTGACATTTATAATTTGCTAGTAACATGATCTGGCCATGTCTCTGAAACCTAGTCTGTTCAACCATAAAACTAAAAATACAAAATCCACTTTACTGCATGGGTTGTGAATAGTAAATGAAATTTACAGGATTACTAAATATGACATCATTTTAGACCTGTAGACAAATGGGCCTGCAAATGAATCACCACAAAAAAAGAGAAAGACAGATTCATCTGGTCTCGAGCAGTTGGTCATTTGCAGGTCCCCCTATGGAGGATGAGAGCGGCTCAGAGTTGACTGTGTGGGCAGGCTGATGGACCAGAGTGAGGGGGAAGGGGCCAGCCAAGAAAGTTCACCTCCTTTTTGCAAACTCATCAGTCAAGGAAGAGACTCATTCCTCTTAGGAGGAGTGAGGGAGAGGGGCAAGAGCACAAGGAGCCTGAAGTGTAAAGGAAATTCTTTCACATGGAAACAGGAGTGGAGGGTAAATATCACCCTCAATGATATATAGACACTGCATGTGCATATTAAATAAGTGATTTTTTAAGACTACTCTATATGGATGTTTAAAACACTAGTACTAGAAGATTCAGACTTCTAATCATCCTGTGAAAATTACCTGGCTGTCATATGAATATATTAGAACTTTTCAATCACCCCACATAAAAGGAAATATAATGTCAGTGTGAATTTACTATGAATTCTTGTATTTTTTCATAGAAGGGACTGAAAGACTGATGTATTACTTCACAACTAATTTAATTACTGGGGAGAATATTTTAAAATAATGAATGAGCTCTTGGCCTAATTATTGACATAGTAACTGAGCTTTCCTTTTTTTTTTTTTAGAATGAGAATCTTCTCTCCACTCCTGCCAGCAAATGCCATTTCTAGGTAACATAGATTCATCTGTTTATTGCAATTTGTATTTTTAAACAAATAGTTGATAGAAGGAAATAGAAGAGGGCAGAACTGAACTGAACTAAACTGAGCTGAACTGGAGTTGAATTGGATTAGATTGGATTCCAGGGAGACTGTACCACATGATGCCCACGTGACCAGATAAGGCAAACGAAGCCACAAGATTACATATCTTCCTAAGGTCATTCCCTTTATTAGTGGAAGATGGGGAGAAGGAATCCAAGTTTACCCACCCCAGCAACACATTCTTCCCTTCTGTGTGGCCTCTGATAACTCTCTCAGTTCTGATACAATGTTTTCATTTGTTTGTTGCGAGTTGTATTTGTTTTTATGCCTAGGCTTTTCACCTCAACTTAGTTTTATGATAGAAACCAGTGGGGAAAGAGAGATGTAATAGTTAAGAGCTCTTTTTCCAAAAAAAAAAAAAAAAATTCCTTTTTTTCACCCCATGTAGGAAATCCCTTTAGAAACTTTCATAGCCAGGTGGGATAGGGAGGGTGGGAGGGAGGGAGACGCAAGAGGGAAAAGATATGGGAACATATGTATATGTATAACTGATTCACTTTGTTATAAAGCAGAAACTAACACACCATTGTAAAGCAATTATACTCCAATAAAGATGAAAAAAAAAAAAAAGAAATTCTCATAGCCAGAGTCAACTGCTCTGATTCACCAAAAGGGTACACCATAAATGGAGAAAGAAGATATTTGCCCAAGAGATGAGAGACCCAAGGATTAGCATTCAAGAGTTCAAACACATTTTTTAAAACTTTACAATGGGAAAAGCAACTTTCATTGTTAGAGAGAGGAGAGAGAGAGAAGCCTCGTTTGTTGACGTGACTTGGTTCATGAAGCCTTCACCTAGAAGTGAAGCTGCTGGACAAACCTTGAGAAGAATCATCTCCTGCTTCAATCTGCTGCTGGATAGGAACTAATTAGACAGAGAGAGGCGGAAGACAGAGAAGGAGGGCGTCCAGGGCTTTCCCGATCACAAATCTCACCTCCACTCCACTCTCTTTATACATTTCTTGCAAAAATAATAATAGAAATAAGGAGGTGGTGGGGTTTCCAAAAACAAAAATTGTAACCTTAAACCATCTGGGCAAGGCAAAAATCCCATCCACCGCAACTCTCAGTTCAAAAGTAAAGTTGTACTGTACACAATTAGGATGTTACTTAAGAGTGCTCTTAAAAGAACACATGGTGTGTGGCTGACAGGGTCTTGGTGCTTTGGCCGGGTGTCAGGCCTGTGCCTCTGAGGTGGGAGAGCCAAATTTAGGACATTGGCCCACCAGAGACCTCCCAGCTCAACATAATATCAAACAGAGAAAGATCGCACAGAGATCTCCATCTCAATGCTAAGACCCAGCTTCACTCAATGACCAGCAAACTACCATCCTGGACACCCAATGCCAAACAACTAGCGAGACAGGAACACAACCCCACCCATTAGCAGAGAGGCTGCCTAAAATCATAATAGGGTCACAGACACCCCAAAACACACCACCAGCCATGGAATTGCCCACCAGAAAGGCAAGATCCAGCTTCATCCACCAGAATACAGGCACCAGCCCCCTCCATCAGGAAGCTTACACAACCCACTGAACCAACCTTACGCACTGGGGGAACACCCCAAAAACAACGGAAACTACAAACCTGCAGCCTGAGAAAAGGAGAGCCCAAACACAGTAGGTTAAGCAAAATGAGAAGACAGAGAAACACACAGCAAATGAAGGAGCAAGGAAAAACTCACCAGAAGAGGAAATAGGCAATCTACCTAAAAAAGAATGCAGAGTAATGAGAGTAAAGATGATCCAAGATCTTGGGAATAGAATGGAGAAAATACAAGAAACATTTAACAAGGTCCTAGAAGAAGTAAAGAGCAAACAACAATGATGAACAATACAAAAAATGAAATTAAAAATTCTGTAGAAGGAATCAATAGCAGAATAACTGAGGCAAAAGAACAGATAAGTGACCTGGAAGACAAAATAGTGGAAATAACTACAACAGAGCAGAATAAAGAAAAAAGAAAGAAAAGAATTGAGGACAGTCTCAGAGACCTCTGGGACAACATTAAATGCACAAACATTCAAATTATAGGAAGAAGAAGAGAAAAAGAAAGGGACTGAGAAATATTTGAAGAGATTATAGTTGAAAACTTCCCTAATATGGGAAAGGAAAGAGTCAATCAAGTCCAGGAAGAGAAGAGAGTCCAATACAGGATAAATCCAAGGAGAAACATGCCAAGACACATATCAACCAAACTATTAAAAATTAAATACAAAGAAAAAATATTAAAAGCAGCAAGGGAAAAACAACAAATAATGTACAAGGGAATTCCCATAAGGTTAACACCTGATCTTTCAGAAGAAACTCTGCAAGCCAGAAGAGACTGGCAGGACATATTTAAAGTGATGACAGGGAAAAACCTACAGCCAAGATTACTCTACCCATCAAGGATCTCATTCAGATTCGACAGAGAAATTAAAACCTTTACAGAAGAGCAAAAGCTAAAAGAATTCAGCACCACACAAGCTTTACAACAAATGATAAAGGAACTTCTCTAGGCAGGAAACAGAAGAGAAGGAAAAGGCCTACAATAACAAACCCAAAACAATTTAGAGAATGGTAATAGGAACATACATATGAATAATTACCTTAAATGTGAATGGATGAAATGCTCCAACCAAAAGACATAGGCTTGCTGAATGGATACAAAAACAAGACCTATATATATGCTGTCTACAAGAGACCCACTTCAGACCTCAGGACACATACAAACTGAAAGTGAGGGGATGGAAAAAGATATACAATGCAAATGGAAATCAAAAGAAAGCTGGAGTAGCAATTCTCATATCAGACAAAATAGACTTTAAAATAAAGACAATTACAAGAGACAAAGAAGGACACTACATAATGATCAAGGGATCAATCCAAGAAGGAAATATAACAATTGTAAATATTTATGCATACAACATAGGAACACCTCAATACATAAGGCAAATACAAATAGCCATAAAAAGGGAAATCAACAGTAACACAATCATAGTAGGGGACATTAACACCCCACTTTCACCGATTGACAGATCATCCAAAATGAAAATAAATAAGGAAACACAAGCTTTAAAGGATACATTAAACAAGATGTACGTAATTAACATTTATAGGACATTCCATCCGAAAACAACAGAATACACTTTCTTCTTAAGTGCTCATGGAACGTTCTCCAGGATAGATCATATCTTGGGTCACAAATCAAGCCCTCATAAATTTAAGAAAATTGAAATTGTATCAAGTATCTTTTCCAACCACAACACTATGAGACTAGATATCAATTACAGGAAAAAATCTGAGAAAAATAAAAACAAATGGGAGACTAAACAATACACTACTAAATAACCAAGAGATCACTGAAGAAATCAAAGAGGAAATCAAAATATACCTAGAAACAAATGACAATGAAAAAACGACAACCCAAAACCTATGGGATGAAGCAAAAGCAGTTCTAAGAGGGAAGTTTATAGCTATACAAGCCTACCTCAAGAAACAAGAAATATCTCAAATAAAAAATCTAACCTTACACTTAAAGCAGTTAGAGAAAGAACAAAAAGACCTCAAAGTTAGCAAAAGGAAAGAAATCATAAAGATCAGATCAGAAATAAATGAAAAAGAAATGAAGGAAACAATAGTAAATATCAATACAACTAAGAGCTGGTTCTTTGAGAAGAAAAACAAAATTGATAAACCATTAGCCAGACTCATCAAGAAAAAAAAGGGAGAAGACTCAAATCAATAGAATTAGAAATGAAAAAGGAGAAGTAACAACTGGCACTGCAGAAATACAAAGTATCATGAGAGATTACTAAAAGCAAATCTATGCCAATAAAATGGAAAACCTGGAATAAACGGACAATTCTTAGAAAAGCACAACCTTCCAAGACGGAACGAGGAAAAAATAGAAAATATAAACAGACCAATCACAAGCACTGAAATTGATACTGTGATTAAAAATCTTCCAACAATCAATCACGTCCAGGACCAGATGGATTTACAGGCGAATTCTATCAATCATTTAGGGAAGAGCTAACACCTATCCTTCTCAAACTCTTCCAAAACGTAGCAGAGGAAGGAACACTCCCAAACTCATTCTACGAGATCACCCTCACCCTGATACCAAAACCAGACAAAGACATCACAAAGAAAGAAAACTACAGGCCAATATCACTGATGGACATAGATGCAAAAATCCTCAACCAAATACTAGCCCCCAGAATCCAACAGCACATTAAAAGGATCATACACCATGATCAAGTGGGGTTTATCCCAGGAATGTTTTAGGATTCCTCAGTATGCGCAAATCAATCAATGTGATAAACCATATTAACAAAATGAAGGAGAAAAATCATATGATCAACTCAATAGATGCAGAAAGAGCTTTCAAAAAAATTCAATACCCATTTATGATAAAAACCCTCCAGAAAGTAGGCATAGAGGGAACTTATCTCAACATAATAAAGGCCATAAATGACAAACCAACAGCCAACATCGTTCTCAATGGTGAAAAACTGAAATCATTTCCTCTAAGATCAGGAACAAGACAAGGTTGTCAACTCTCACCACTATTATTCAATATAGTTTTGGAAGTTTTATCCACAGCAAACAGAGAAGGAAAAGAAATAAAAGGAATCCGAATCAGAAAAGAAGAAGTAAGTAAAGCTGTCACTGATTGCATATGACATGATACTACACACAGAGAATCCTAAAGATGCTACTAGAAAACTAGTAGAGGTAATCAATGAATTTGGTAAAGTAGCAGGCTATAAAATTAATGCACAGAAATTTCTTGCATTCCTATACACTAATGATGAAAAATCTGAAAGAGAAATAAAGGAAACACTCCCATTTACCACTGCAACAAAAACAATAAAATACCTAGGAATAAACCTACCTAAGGAGACAAAAGACCTGTATGCAGAAAACTGTAAGACACTAATGAAAGAAATTAAAGATGATACAAACAGATGTAGAGATATACCACATTTCTGGATTGGAAGAATCAACATTGTGAAAACGATTATACTACCCAAAGCAAGCTACATATTCAGTGCAATCCCTATCAAATTACCAATGGCATTTTTCACAGAAGTAGAGCAAAAAATTTCACAATTTGTATGGAAACACAAAAGACCCCGAATAGCCAAAGCAATCTTGAGGGAAAAAAATGGAGCTGGAATAATCAGACTCCCTGACTTCAGACTATACTACAAAGCTACAGTAGTCAAGACAGTATGGTACTGGCAAAAAAAAAAGAGAAATACAGATCAATGGAACAGCATAGAAAGCCCAGAGAAACCCACGCATATATGGTCACATTATTTTTTATTTATTTATTTATTTATTTTTGCGGTACACAGGCCTCTCACCGTTATAGCCTCTCCTGTCGCGGAGCACAGGATCCGGATGCTCAGGCTCAGCGGCCATGGCTCACGGGCCCAGCCGCTCTGCGGCATGCGTGATCCTCCCAGACCGGGGCACGAACCCATGTCCCCTGCATCCACAGGCGGACTCTCAACCACTGCGCCACCAGGGAAGCCCGGTCACATTATTTTTGATAAAGGAGGCAAGAATATACAATGGAGAAAAGACAGCCTCTTCAATAAGTGGTGCTAGGAAAACTGGACAGCTACATGTACAAGAATGAAATTAGAACACTCCCTAACACCATAAACAAAAATAAACTCAAAATGGATTAAAGACCTAAATGTAAGGCCAGACACTATCAAACTCTTAGAGGAAAACATAGGCAGAACATTCTGACATAAATCACAGCAAGATCCTTTTTGACCCACCTCCTAGAGAAATGGAAATAAAACCAAAAATAAACAAATGGGACCGAATGAAACTTAGAAACTTTTGCACACAAAGGAAACCATAAATAAGAGGAAAAGATAACCCTCAGAATGGAAGAAAATATTTGCAAATGAAGCAAGTGACGAAGGATTAATCTCCAAAATTTACAAGCAGCTCATGCAGCTCAATATCAAAAAAACAAACAACCCAATCCAAAAATGGGCAGAAGACTTAAATAGACGTTTCTCCAAAGAAGATATACAGATCACCAAAAAACACATGAAAGGATGTTCAACATTACTAATCATCAGAGAAATGCAAATCAAAACTACAATGAGGTATCACCTCACATCAGTCAGAATGGCCATCATCAAACAATCTACAAACAATAAATGCTGGAGTGGGTGTGGGGAAAAGGGAACCCTCTTGTACTGTTGGTGGGAATGTAAATTGATACAACCACTATGGAGAACAGTATGGAGGTTCCTTTAAAAAATAAAACCAGCCATCTACTACTGGGCATATACCCTGAGAAAACCATAATTCAAAGAGTCATGTACCACAGTATTCATTGCAGGTCTATTTATAGTAGTCAGGACATGGAAGCAACCTACGTGTCCATTGACAGATGAATGGATAAAGAAGATGTGGCATATATATACAATGGAATATTACTCAGCCATAGAAAGAAATGAAACTGAGTTATCTGTAGTGAGGTGGATGGACATAGAGTTTGTCATACAGAGTGAAGTCAGAAAGAGAAAAACATGTACCGTATGCTAACACATATATATGGAATCTAAAAAAAAAAAAAAAAAAAAGGTTCTGGAGAACCTAGGGGCAGGACAGGAATAAAGACGCAGATGTAGAGAATGGACTTGAGGACACAGGGAGGGGGAAGGGTAAGCTGGGACAAAGTGAGAGAGTGGCATGGACTTATATATACTACCAAATGCATCGACTTATATATACTACCAAATGTAAAATAGATAGCTAGTGGGAAGCAGCCACATAGCACAGGGAGACCAGCTGGGTGCTTTGTGACCACCTAGAAGGGTGGGATAGGGAGATGTAAGAGGGAGGGGATATGGGGATATATGTATACGTATAGCTGATTCACCTTATTATACAGGAGAAACTAACACAACATTGTAAAGCAATTATACTCCAATAAAGATGTTAAGAAAAACATTTACAATGGGAAAGTCCAAACATGTACAAAAGGAGAATAATATGAAAAACTCTCATATTCCCATCACTCAGTTTGTACCATTAGCAAAACACTGCCCAATCTTATTTTATCTATGCCTTGCCTTAGGTTACTATGAAGCAAATCTCAGGTATCAAAGCATTTTAATACGTATCTAAAAGATAAGGATATTTCTTAAATTTTAAACACAATATCATTATCACACGAGAATGTTAACAATAATTGCTTTAAATCATCAAATTACCTGATTACCTCATACATTAAAAAAAATTTTTTTTAGTTTAATCAGCATCAAAATAGTATCTATTACAATTTGTTATCTCTCTTCTAAACTACTGGCTTTCCTCTCTCTCTTTCTTCTCTTGAAATACATTTATTTAAAAGATCAGGTCAGGGACTTCCCTGGTGTTCCAATGGTTAAGACTCCGCGTTTCCACTGCAGGGGCACAGATTCAATCCCTGGTCGGGGAACTATAGATCCTGCATGCCACGTGGCATGACCAAAAAATAATAATAATTATAATAAAAATTAAAAAATAAAAGATCAGGTCACTTGTTGACCAATGCATATGCCTCCCTTTCTTTAATTGTGCCCTTAAAATCTTGCCTTAATCATCCTCCTGGGTGAGAAGCTGATTTATGAACTAAATTCCTGCTTCTCCATTTTCTGCCCATTGAATAAAGCTTGCATTGCTTCAATTTCAGCTTCAGTTTTGTGTTTGGCTGCGCAAACCCAAATGGAAAAAGAAACTTCGCTGCCAGGCTAGGGCCTAAGTGGGGGTTCACATGACCTAATTGGGTAACAAAAGCATATCCTCACTCACATCTATGGTGGATAATGGTGACTAACCACTGGGACCTCAGATGGGTCTGTTAGCTTGAACACCTATACATGTCCACTCCACGTGGCCTGGGCTTTCTCTAGCATGGTAGTTGATTTCTGAGAGTGAGAGCTGTGTGTCATCTTTTATGACCTAGCCTTGGGAATCACAGACCATAGTCACAGGCCCATCAGACTGAGGGGAACAAACATGGACTCCACATCTCAACAGGAGGAATGTCCATGTCATTTTGTAAGAAGATCACATGGGATGAGAGATGTTGTTGCCATCATCTTGGAAAATACATTTTTGTTATATTTTATTTATCATTTTTTGCTATAATTTTTACAGCATCTGCCAAAGTTGATCCAATTAATTATTTTATTACAATTATGAACTCATGAAAATAAATACATTTGATGTATTCTAATCCATTGTAATTCTGTTTGATTTATGTATAAGTAAATTAGTCTTTGGCAAGTGAGTCTCTTTAAACGGACACCTTCATTCCTTTGATACAACTCCACTAGGTTTTGAAAGTCTCTTTGTTTTCAGGTATGACATGACATAACAGACTTATCTTGAACATTTCTCATCCCAGAACTGGAATCAGCCATTTCATTTCTTTTTTACTTTCTTTCTTTCTTTCTTTCTTTTTTTTTTTTTTTAGGTAAAATACAATATGAGTTCCTTCTGGTATTTTGAATTCAAATTCAAAACTAGAGTTTTCACTAACCTCTTTGATCTTATACCTCTATCTCCTTTCTCCCATGCCCCAAATCCTAATTCTCAATAATACCAACGTAATTATGTATGTTTTATTCCACAACTGTGAAAGAGGAGGGAAGGGGGCAGGGCACAACCTTTAAAAGAATAACATAGCCCGAGGACACAACATAAATTGATTAGAACCAAATAGGACCAAGATGGAGGACAAGTCGACATCCACTAGACCTTGAGACTCAGTATATGCTCACTGTAATACATCAGCAAGCTAAATGACACACTGAACAGGCGCCATGACAGTTCCAAGGCCAACCATAAGGTCAAAAAGTGGGCAGTCGCCCAATTCCTGGAAATCCCCACCCCTTCCCCCAAATAGCTGGAATTCTCCCCCTACTCAGTAGCCTATGAAATTACCCACCTCTATAAAAACTGATAACCCCCATGCCCTGGTGCCGCTCTCTCCTTCTGAGATGGCCCACACTCGGTCTATGGAGTGTGTTTCTCTCGAAATAAATTCACTTCTTACCTATCACTTTGTCTCTCACTGAATTCTTTTTGTGATGAGACATCAAGAAACTGAGCTCCACTGAGTCCTGAGACCAGCTGTGTGATCTCAGTTAAAAGAACGTGGGTTCAAGTCCCAATCTGTGTTTTGGCTGGGTTCAAGTCCCAATCCAAGCTGCTTGGTTTCAACTGCACCAAACAACCTCAGAATAAATGTCAACAACATAATTACTGAAAATCATTTTTATACCCAAATTTCTTATACTAAAAATTTTATTTTTGGTGTATGTCTCATAATGGATATATAATCAAACTCTTGTGTTTTATTAAAGTCACTTGAAATAACTCTGTGTGATTATGTCACCACCTCAATACAGACTTAGGTTCATAGACTTTTTAGGTTCATAGGTTCATAGTTCTTTTTAGGGACTGCAGTTTTAAGTTTAATTTAATTAGTTGTACAAAATATTTATATAGTGCCAAAATCAAATCTGCAAAAGACAGTATATTCAGGGAATATAGTAATTTTTATTCCTGTCCCTCTACTGCCTCCTCCTTCCTCCCACTGACACTTTTTTTTTCAATATTGGTTTATGTTTTTAATACAAGGAAATACATGTATATTTTTAATCTTACCTTCCTCTTTCTTAAATAGATGTACACAATACAAATTTTTTCCTCTTTTTCACTTAACGATAAGTTCAGAGATCATTGCATAGCCAATACATAAAAACACTTCTCCTTTTCTTTTACAACTGCCTACCCCTTTGACTATACCATTGTTTTTTCAACTGGAACACCTGTGAAGACATTGGGTTGTTTCCAGTTTTTTGCTATCACAAAATAAGCTTACAGTGAATAGCCTGATGATTATGATTTTTTTTTTTTTTGCCAGTGTTTTTTAAGGATAGACCTCTAGAAATGGAAGCTTGTATTCGTAGGTAATTTTTTTGGATGGTGCCTAATTCCCTTCCATAGATGATGTAACAGGTAACATTTTGCTTTCCCACCAGTAATATGTGAAACTACTCATCTCCCACAGCCTTACCAAGCATATTACATTGTCAAACTTTTTCATTTTTGCCAATCTGATAGTTTTTTTTTAATTGTGCAAAGAGACACATTTAAATATCAAACATGAAAATAAGTTCCCGAAGGGATTTCAATATCCTGTGTTTAAAAAAAAAAAGACAATTTTCTTCTTCATAGGACTATTCTGCATCAAGTATTTTGTTGTGTTTCATTGCACATTATCTAGTTAAACACACATCCACGGTTCTAGTTCAGTTAACAGAAAAAGAACTTGTTTCTGGGATGCATTTGACTGGAATTTATCCTCTTATACACACCTTGTCAGACAACTCCCAGTTTGAGATATTACTTAGTAAAACTAGGCTGACCCTGGGCTGGTGGCTAAATCGCCTGATTGTCATTCAGCCTCAGGGGGTATGACCTCCTCCTCACCTGGCACAGCTCTGAGTCGGTGTGCAGCATCCACACGAAGGGCCCTAACAACCTGTGCCAGCCAGCCTCATAGCCTTATCCTGACAAGTTAATTTTCTCCCATTTGACTACTTAACCTTCCCATAACCCCAATCTGTGCTGGGTTTGATGATCAGGACTTGGTTCACCCCATATGCTACAGCTTCTCTACCTATTTTGTCTTCTATTTATAATGAATGAAGAGAGGGAAGAATGAGGGGAGGTAGAAAAAAAAGAAATATTTTTATCGCATGTATTTTTAGTTACTTAGCCAGTCCTGCACCTTTTGCACAGTGACACTAGAGAGTCCTGATTTGAACTCTAGTTTTCTATTTTAAATTAAGCCTAAAGTTGACAAATAAAATGTTTTTCCTTCCCATTCTCTACCCTTGCTTTCTGTCCAGAATTAATTATTCCTCCTTTCTCTACTCTTCTGTTCCCAAATAATCAGGCAAGAATCCCCTTTTTGTTTTGTATCTTATTCTATTTTTTTAGCTATCGAATAGTATACTAGCTGAATGAGGGTAAGCTGAGTCATGTCTTTAACTGTCTGCTTAAAACAATAGAGGACATTTCTTCAGGTATGAGCTATTTCAGGTTAATCTTTTAGAATAGAAACTTCCTTTAAACAAACTTTCAGGAGATATGGATGTACATTGTAATAAGAAATTTGAATTGGGGATGAAAAACACATTTTCAAGGCTTACAAATCACTCATGATTTTTACTGGATTCTAGTCTCAGAATTGACTGCTAGTATTTCCAGGATTTCAGTCTCTCTATATCATAGGGCATCTAACTTTTTGTTTCAATTATACCAGTTCTAAATGAATCCAAATAAGAGAAATATGAAGTATCCCAAATCTTGTTTTACAGAACTTCCTTGGTATAGAAGAGTTGGCTCTAAAGTCTTGCAAACTCGCCTTATGAAATCTTTGTTAATGACAAAAAAAAAAAATCTCCCCTGTTCTGAAATTCTCAAGTCAATCAAACAAAAAATGTAACCTTCCATATGATTTCACTGCCAAACATTGCTCAACCAGTCACTTTCAAGAAATATCATCTACTGTCATCTTATTAAAAAACAAAGAAACAAACCTGACACTTTAACCCAGGTGCCTTTGAGGATGGCGTAAAGTAGAGTTGGGTTTTACTGTTGGTTTTTTCCAGGATTTGAAAATATATTTACAGCTTGACTGAGGAGAATGAGCTTTATTTAGCCAGATAGAAGTCACGGAGAACACTATCAGTCAGCTGTTGCTTGTGTGCCCTACAGATTCTTGCCTCTATAGTCAGGAAGAGTATTTTATCTGTTCAAATCCCTCTCCTCATGTGTTCAGATGAGAGCTATAATGTGGATTAAGCTGGTCATTTAGTTTGTAACTTATCTGTTTTCCCACACATCTGAAAATGCGCGTGAATTATAACTTATTTCAGAATAAACTACATAGTTGACTCCTTTTCTACCCTCTCCTCTGCCCCAGCAAACACACATACATACACAGACAGACAAAATATCATTGAGGCTAGAAGCAGTGTCCTTGAAATAAATTGCAAGCTACGAGTTTTATGCTGTAAAGAAGGTGAGGGAAGCAAAAGAAAGGGAAAAAAAGTCACTTTGGTCTCTGAGGAAATAGAAAATGTTCACAAAGACAAAGATAAGAAGCAATAAAGAATGGGAACATCTCGGTCAGATAACACAGTGCTTGACTTTACATGTCTCAAAACAGGGACCTTGTCTCATTCAACGCTTAAAAAAATAAAAAATAAAGAACGGGAACACTCAAGCTCTTGAACCGGGGTTTTATCAGCCCATCACACTGAGGATTTCTCTAACACACTCTTAGGCAAATGTTCAAATCTGTCCAGCTACTATATCAGTTATGACAAATAAAGGGACTAGAGCAGCCTCACTTGCAAAATGACCTTCCCGAAATACTGACAATCTCAACTTGACATTGTTACCATGTGAATAGTTGAAAATGCAGAAACGATTTCTCTTAGAAAATCTGTATCTCAAAAATCTTTACCTTTCTCCTATCTACTTTTCTGTATTTTAAAGTTAACAGACATTTAGAACGAATTTACACTTTAAATTTTTAAATTAATTTTTCAAAGGGAAAGGTGAAATTCTGTGACAATACTCAAATAGAAATTAACACTTGTACAAAACAATTATATTTAGATGAAATTCATTCTATGTGTATTTTATCAAATAGATTTGCATTTAGACACAATCAAATGGTACTTGCTTGGTTTGGTAATGAGATGGCCATCTCTCTTTTATTTTATGTGCTATGACGATTGCAATTACAAGCCCCCTACAATACTCTCCAACCCCATTTTCATCTGCCAAGACACACACATATATATATATACACTTCTTCACTGGCTTACATTTAATTTTGTTATTGTTGCCCTCTAATGGCTTAGGAATAGATTTTCTTCTCTGTCACACATATATGCTCTGATGTTGTATATATACATTTATTAAAATAAGTAGAAGCCATTCTGATGTCCATACTCATAGACTTTCTGTGGGGTTTTTTTTTTTTTTTGAGTGTGTGTGTACTTTGTTTTGTTTTCAGCTTTTTTTTAGCTTGTGGTACAAAAGGAAAAGAAAGCAAACATTATGGCAATATTCTTCCTGTCAATAGATGCATAAAATGATACGGAAGATGTAACACCTCAGGAGGAAGAAATGGGGTATTTAGTGCAGGACTTCCATGGAGAGCTCTCAGTTGACAGTGTAAAAATACGTGAATTACTGAAAGCATTTTAATTCAAACACACATATTCAAATGTACAGACTCCTCTAATAAATATTCATAAGATTTAATTTCATATTATTTCAATGCTTTTTAAATGGCCTCTTCGAACACAAGCTAATGATGCTCTTAAGTATAAATTCATTTTGTCTAATCATGAATAATAATAACTCATATTTTTGAGGTTTCCAATGTGTTCGGCAAAGTGCTCATTTCTTCACATGCATTATCTCAATCAATTTTATTCAGCTGCTTTTTGTTTCTTTCTCTTTCACCCTCTTCTTCCTAAGATCATAATATATGATTGCTCTCCAGAAGAAAGATTATTCTCTGTACACGTCAGAGTAAATCTGGCAGATTTGCAGCTCAGAAAAGATTAAATCACTTAAATGCAAATATTATTTAAAGCCTGGTATGATTCAGGGTATTGAAATGAAGAAAGTCAGGGGATAGATGGAAGAGGTAGCAATGACTAAAGCAATAGCATAAGGATCATCTTAACCCCAAAAGTCACTATTGTAACTTTTATTTGGACCAAATAATCTTGTTATTTTGTATTCCAAATCCTTGATTTATAGCATGATGTTTTTATAGTTTTGATCTTTTGCTTTATACAACATTGTAATATTGCCCTTGTACATTGTGATAATTTGTTATATTAGGTGTCTAAGGAGTTTCTCACATGAGTGCAAATTTATGTTATGTGACATCTATACTTTTGATATGAGTAACTTTCCATTTAATTCTCTGCAAGCATTTTATCAAAATATTTAAGATTTTTTAATGGAAAATTTCTTTAGTTTGCCTACCTATTCTTCTCGATTATCCAGCGGATTGTAACAGGCAGTTTTCTCACCATGGAATATAAATAAATTAGTAATTTATATTAATACTAGTTTTTATTTAAAAATTAATAAAACTGATCTTGAAATATATGTTAAAATTGACTATTATGTTTTCTATACCTATAGAGTTAGAAATTTTTAACATGGAAATATCTGCCATTAAAATTGTTTGGATCATCTATTCTTTATAATCTCATATTAACATTTGTGACAGAGAAAAGTATTTTTTCATCGCACAGTCTGTGCTGTTTATAAAATCCTAAGGATAGAATTCAATGGAGAATCTGTCATAGATGAGTATTTCTGTAAAGTAATGATCTTTTGATTCCTCTTTTGTTATAGAAAGGTCATGTTGATTTGCAGAGGGAATTATTTTATATTCATTATATCATTAAACATGTTTGAAAAATAAGAGGCTATTAATGTTCCTAAATGCTTCCAAAATTCAATGGAATAACCATCTTGTTCAATACTTTCCACTAGGCATGATACAAGCAGTTAAATATAGTATTGTACTTTGCTCTAAAATGGCAGTCTACAGACTGAGAACTTTATGTGCCAAGGTAGGCAAAGCATAGTTTATGCTGCTCAAGAACGTATTTATTGGATTTGATTAAGTTGGAATCTCATTTGTACAATTTAATCAAATATTTTAAAGAAGGATTAATTTTTCTCCAGTCAGCAGTTATATTACTAAGCTGGCCCCTGAATGTTTGGTTTGTTGACTTCCCAATAATGATCCAGCTAGACAGTCTTTATCCTTCTTTGTCTTTCAATTTAGTGTACCTTTATCTATTTCAGGAGACTACATTAATATCAAATATTTTCAAACAGTAAATTTTCACTTTTAATGTATTGACTAATAGGCTCTATTTCTCTCTTTATTGTTCCAATCTATGGAACAATAAATCTATGTATACTACTTTTCCCAGTCAGAATTAACATAGTTTTTTATTGTAATATATTTTCTTCTATCCTCTCAGGTAAAGAATTAAACAAAAAATAAAAACTATTTAAAAATTCCAACAACCCTAACAAACAAAAACACTCTTCCTCTAAAAATATTTTCTATTCAGGAAAGTAGTGGCAAGCTTATCTTGGTCTAATTCCAAAATAAATTCTTAACCTATTTAAATGTACCCTAATGTAATGGACTACTTATCAATCCATCACTTGGTACATCTGCTTTGAAATGGGCAGGTGGTCCCCTTCAGAAGTACCATTAGATAATGATGATGATTGCAATTAGATGATAATGATATCGGTCATTTACAACATGCAGAGTCATTTGTATAAATGATTTTTTTGTAAGTATAGCATGGAGTTGCTAAGGAATCAAAAGATACTTTCTTAGGTTACAATTCCTCAAAGTAGATGAGATTAGTTAGTCCTATGGGTTTAGAAAAGTTTCTTGCATAAAAGTTTCTCACATTTTCCTATTTAATAAGGCAAATTATGTAATTATTTTCAGTTCTGGTGTGTATGTGTGTGTGTATTATACCAAATCCAGTATACATGTCCACCTCCCATCTGGGGCTCTGCCATGTGCCCTGTTTCCTGTTTGGCTGAAGAGCTCTGGTGACTGCTCAAGCTGTTCTGGTGGTCAAAAGCCCTGGTAACCACAATCACTTCATCTCCTGAAAACACTACAGCCTCAGCCTTCTCAGGGATGAGATCGGATCATCTACACCACACAGTTTCAGGTTTCCCAGCAGCTGCCCTGAGATCAATGTACAATAACCTAGCTGTGCGGAGGCTTTAACATCTTGTGGGTCAGACCTTGATCAATGAGAGACAAGAGACAGAAAAGGAGGCGGAGCCAGCAAGTAAATTTGACTCAGTCTTCTCCAGAGACTTCACATGTGACCTAGATTCTGTTTTCTTGGGAAGCTGTGACCAGCTTGGCAATGCCCCACTGTGTCTTTGTTTTCCCTTCTTTCTTTACTCATTTCCCTTTTCCCTCGCTCTGTTTCCCTGGAATAACATCCCCAATGAGATTTTAGCATATAATAAGCTCTATTTCTAAGGAACTTAGGCTGGGACAGAGCTCTTTAAGTACACATGTGTTTAAGTCCACATGTGTTCCCATTTGCTTATCCTAGAAATTGTGACATTTACTGTTTTCCTAAAATGACCAATCCCAATCTTCAGCACTTCCCATGACAGAAAAACTGATTAACTGACAGTTCAGTAATTGGCAGTTGTTTAGTCACTGCACTTTCCAAAATGAACTCCTAGGAAAATAGTGCCAGACTAAAAGGTTGTTTTTAATTTCTTGTATATTATGATTTATAGCATAGCTAGATTACCCAGGCTACCCTCAATCTTTAAAAATACAGTATCAATTTTTAAATGAGCTATAACATTCTCATATGAAATCGGAAAGATTCAGGGCATTCTGACTAAATAAGCATGCAGCTTTTCCTCATGTGAATCAATCCCACAGCATGTACTTTAGAAATATACTAGTGTTTCTTTATTAAATATGTTTTTCATTTTCCAAAGGATTTTCACATACGAGATCCATACAATTATCCTGAGACTTGGACAATATACATATAAATGTTGTTACTCTTACAATTTACATAAGGATAAACTGAGGCTCAGAGCAGTTAACTCAGTGTCCAGAGTTGGCAAGTAGAAAAAATGGAATATAAAATTTAGTTTTTCGTGAACCCTTTGCTCTTTATATCCTGTCATGCTGCTTTAGCTCACTAAATAGAGAGGAGTAGACCTTTATTAAGAGTAATTTGGACATAACAAGATTCCTGAATAGAAATAAATCATATACCTGCAAAGAAATGAGATTTTCTCACAAGTTACATGGCAATAGACAACATTATTTTAGACTCATGCAAATCTATGCAAATTTAATTTCTATACACCCCCAATATATAAGAAAATTTAACTATTTAAAGAAAATATGTGGTGAACTCTTTGATAATGTCTTCTTTGTTAATGTCAACTAGCAGACAATATTGTCTAAAGGTAAAATGGTTTGCCGCAGAGAGAAGTCCTTTAGGTTTCCCTATATTTCAGCTGAATCTAGTCATTAGGCAGATAGAGAAACAAATGACGTCTAAGGCTCTAAGATCAATTGATTCTACTTGGAGAAAACTGTATATTCTGGGGTAAACATTTGTTATATCTGAAAAATGACAAGAAATTGAAACAAATAGGCACTTTTCTGAACAGAGAAAAGTTAATGATGGGAAATCTCAATGCCAAAATAATTATTTAACTTTTTTGATGATCTAAAAAGGAATTACATGGAGAAATGTATGTGTTTTCAGATTCACATAAAGCCCTTAAAACAGTAAAATGTTAATCAGTAGGGAAAAATTCAGGAAGCCATGAGGGCATGTGAGTGTCACTGTAGGCAAAATTAAAATAATACTTTTTTTGGCAAACTGACCCAAGGGATTAGAAGGACTGGTTTTGTACCATCAGTTATGTTTCATAGTGAAATTCATTGTAAACTATTCTCTGAATATATAAGACAAATGTGCTTCTGGAACAAAGCATAAAAACCAAACACTAGGTTTTATCAAGAAGGAAAACAAGAAACAAAGATGCAAGAAATGTCAGATCCTTAGGGGGAAAACATCCACAGACACCTGTGCTGACTTCTTGAAATTTTGCTCCTGTTTCTTAGCACAATCTAGTTTATATGTTCAGAAAATCAACTTTAAGTTATCAGAGGGATAGATAAATTTTCAATGTAAAGAATGAAAACTGAGTGATATGATGATATCTATTAAATGCCAAAGGATATTACTTTGCAGAAGATAGATTTTGATCAAGTGCCAGACCTCAGAAGTTAAAAGTATCCATTAGAGAAGCAGTTTTATGATCAATGTATGGTGATTCTACTTTAAATGGTTGTAATCATCAAAAATGATGTAAGCCAGAACTTTAAAAAGGTATGATATATAAAGATTATCATTAGGCTCTAGAGATTGTCAGAACCTTTCCCACATAACTGCAAGGATCATGTAGTCTTCATAACAATAACAATATGTCAGGCACCACAAACAGTTTCCTCCTACAGATGGCCACATGGCTTTCTGATCTAGAAAAGTAGAGACATGCAGGTATTATATAGCAGATTTATACTCATCCACACTGAGTACTGGTGACTCAGAGGCTGATTTATTTTTGAAGACGTCTTAACTTCTTATAAAGACTGTCATACAGAGTGAAGTAAGTCAGAAAGAGAAAAACAAATATCGTATATTAACGCATGTATGTGGAACCTAGAAAAATGGTACAGATGAACCGGTTTGCAGGGCAGAAGTTGAGACACAGATGTAGAGAACAAACGTATGGACACCAAAGGGGGGAAAGCCGCAGGGAGGTGGGGATGGTGGTGTGCTGAATTGGGCGATTGGGATTGACATGTATACACTGATGTGTATAAAATTGATGACTAATAAGAAACTGCTGTATAAAAAAATAAATAAAATTTAAAAATTTTAAAAACATTCTACTACAGACAAAGACATCAAGACCTGTTGGGTTCCCAGCATATTCTTAATCTTATAAAAAACAGTTCTAATAATATTAAACCATAGAAAAATAAAAAATAAAAAAATAGAATTGCATAGCTTTGGCATTAGGCTTCAAATAGTACTTTGAATAGAGTGCCTTGAAGTTATCTGGGGTAGAATGTAAAAGAAAAGGGAGAAAGTTACTCAATCTGCTTATTGAGTATCAAACATTTTCCAGAAACTGCACTAGATCAATGCAATTATTTATCCTAACAACTCAAAGAGCTGCAATCTTACTTTCAAAGTGAAGGTAAAGTAACAGCCAAGGTTACACATGAAGTTGACAGAACATTCGAATTCTGTTTGCCGTTCTACAGACCAAGTAAACCCTAGGATTTGCAGTTCTACTAATCTCACAGAAAGCCCAAGCTCCCTGTGAGCAGAATTTGAGTCAATCTCAAAATTCAGTGCCCAGTAGAGTACAAACATAAAGGCATAAAAAATATTTTTATATTGGTTGAAAGGGAAACATACATGTTTATGTCATTCAAATTAAAGATTCTCACATAATGAGCTAACAAAATAACAGCATAGTTCCTTTCCTGAAACTTTCTCTAGGTGTAAGTTTCATGTTGATAACATTTTTACATTAAAATTTTTTCAGCTCTGTGTGGACAGGAAAGCTGTCAAAAACATAAGTACCAGACAAGGAATTTTTCCAAGTTTAGAACTTGAGACTTGCAGTTATATACAGATCTGTCTTAAATTTTAGGCAAATTAATTAATTTTAAAAAAAATTTTATTGGAGTATAGTTGCTTTACAATACAATTTTTTTAAAACTTCCACTTTTTTTGGCAAAAAAACTGCAGTTGCCTCTTTTGGAAACAAATGGTTTATTAAAGTTGTTTTTGTAAAAAAAATGATTAAGTAAATATAAAATATTTGGATGATATTAAATTCTGGTCATGAGCTGTTACTTAATAATAAAATTTCAATACATTTGTGTTGTCGGGCACAACAAACCATTGAGATTAGCATTTTTAGTTATTCCAATTTGACACAGGAAGGAACTGAAGCACAGAATTGTTAGATAATTTCTCCAGCGTCATTCAAAGGGTCAATGGCAGATGCAATTCAAACCCAGAAGGGCTGACTCCAGAATCCTCATTCTTAAGCAGTATGTTGTGCTGCCTCACATGATAACTAAAATACCTTAACTCTTTCCTTACTAAATATATATTGAATGCATAGAGGGATGTATCTCAAATCACCACTAGTAATGCTACATTTGCTTCTATAAGAATGGCTAAAATTTCAGAGAGAGAAAAAAAATTACCACACATTTCTTATCTACAGCAGGCTTAGGAGCAGATATGGTTAGTGTATTAAACTGTATTTTGAAGGGCTTCCATCGACTTCAATTCTTACTTCCAACAATGCTCATTTTCTTTTTTATAAAAAAAGATGAAATCATTTATGCATCTCTAGTTTTAGTATTTTCAATGTATGGTCCAGTTACTGAGTTACTTTGCCCTGCATAACAAAGTTTCTTCAAAATGTGTATGTGCAACTGCTTTCTTTTGCGTGGAGCAAATTGAGTTCCCCTCTTGGAGTGAACAATCACTTGGCAGTATAAATTATTTTAATGGATATTTCTTTACACTGAGCCTTTGCAATCTGTTTCACCCTCTAATTACAAATGCAGGAAGAACACAATTTACAATTGTGTCTATAAAGGAAAATATAAAGGCCTTAAATGGAGGTTTATATCACTGCATCCGTTCAGTGATTTGAAATCCAGGAGGAACAAAAGGGCAGGAAACTTTTCTTTCCCTTCTCATCCCAATTAGCATAGACAAGTAAGAATTCATAGCACAAAATTACCAACATCGGTTCAACCAACAAAAATTGGAGAACTACCATATTAATCTTGATCTGTGTTTTACTTACATTCCACTTTTTTCAGATTCCAATAATGGTACGGAAATTAGCATTTTTTAGAAGATAGGCAGAAAATTCACACGATTTTATCTAGCAGAACAGCTCAATGACAAGTGTGACTCAGAAACAAAATCTTTGTCATTTAGATGTAATTAATTTAGTTGAGAGAAAAGGCAAAAGTGTTTCCTTACCTATTCATAATGTCCTGTTCGATAAAGCTCACAAACTTACAAGTGGATGGGAATCTTAAATCCAGGCCATTTGGCAACTGAGTAATAATGCTTCCTCAGCCCGGTGCCTAAGGCTAGATTCACACCCGAACAAGAAGAGATATTAAATAAAACAAGACTGCATGTGCATAACTGGGCCACCCCACATTTTGTAGGTTCAATTTATCACAGCAGTATCTTGTATCTATAGTGTCTTAAATGTCTTTTCTTCTTAATTCTGACAGCTGCATTCTCTTGATACATCAATTAGTCCCTGAAACACAAGATTTGCTCATACCCCTAACCAGCCCAGCTATTACCAATGTCAAATCAGTTCAAAACCTCCTGAGCTACATAAAAACAATTTAAGTTACCCAACCACGCAGACACTAATCACTAAGGCACTAGGATATCAAGTCTTTGGACTAGAGCAATATTATAGAACACTGTAACTTAGTGGCAATCTCACCAAGAAAGCTTAAATAAACACTAGGAGACTCTCTCTAAGTAAAACATAGAGAGGCATAGCAATGATACTGTTTTGCTCACTCTTACACTAAAATTAAAACCTATAAATCCACCAAAGATTAAGGAAATAAGCAAAAGTGAACCATAACTTGTACCCATACACACAAATTTTAATTGGCCACCCAATTAACGTCCTGCCTGAAAATAAAGAGAAAATGTAAAATTCAGGTTTTTTAATCTAAATTTTCATAATTTTCCCTCTTTTTCTCATGCATATAAATGTATTTTCCTTCTAAATCCCTCACATGTAAGAGGTTCACTCTACCTACAAACCAATAATGTAGGCATTACTACCCCATGTTCCCTGGCTGTTATCTAGTGCACTAACCCTATGCAGTGGAGAGAAAAACAGTGCATCCACTTACCCTGTTAAAGTTTATAACCCAATGATTTACAAGGCGTGACACATGTGAAGTCCACTGAATTCATTGTCTCATTAAACAATGCAGACAGTGTTGAAAATATTATCCTCCAGTGCTTTGAACTTGCATCTGCCCCATTACATTTGCATTAATGGGGCTTCAAAAAAGTCATAAACAGGTAGCTAATTGATATCCTTAAAAGAAGATTTCAACCCTTAGTTTTGATAATATTAGTGAGATAGGATGAGAAATCTGTTGAGCACATTTCATTTACTTGAAGGAATTTTACACGTGATCATTTTTATTTTCTCATTCCAACTTTCGCTAAATTAGCATACCTGACTTCTCCCCAGTAAATGCAACCTGTTCATCCACTCTTAACTCACCATCCCAGTCCCCAGTCTACTCTCTCCATACACCAAGATCCCTGCCCAAAACAGTCCACCGAGTGGACTAGAAAAAGAGTCGATTACTAGAGACTATAATACAGAAATTCCTTTCCTCCTATCCTGGAAATGAACAAAGAAATAAACAATGATGAAGAAGCAGCAATGCTTTCAAAACTCAGTTGATGAGTCACTTCTATAACATTTGTCCTGCTATCTCTTATTTTATTCATGATTTTTTGTAAGTATATATTAGACAATGCTACTACTTTTCTGTTTAAAATTCTTCAGTAGCTTCTTGCTGCAACTAAAAGAAAACCCAAACTCTTAGGCCAACGTCTCTGATTTCATCTCCCTCTACTCTGATTCCTTTCACTAATCTCCAGTCACACTGGCCTTCTGTCTGTACCTTAAACATGTTGAGTTTTTTCTGTCTTGAGCCTCTGTACTTATTGTTGTATCTGCAAACACTCTTCAAGATTTTTGCATGTTATTGCCTTGTTACCATTCAACTGATGATTCAGAGAGCCTTCACTTATAAATCTACCTATTAAGCAGTCCTCTAGTCACTATAATATTGTCCTATTTTATCTTTGTCATTACATACCAATACCTAAAGTGTTCTTTTCTGTTCTTAAATGTTTTTTATTTTTTAACTAGGTTACGTGTTTATTCTCTCTTTTCCCAGACTAGAGATAGCTCCTTAGGACAGGGGCTATGTCCCCTTGTAATGCCTATGATGACAACAGTGTCTGACACACAGTAGCCCTTAGCACGTGTGGTTATAGAGCGCTTGAAATGTAGCTAGTATGACTGAGGAACTGAATTTTTAAATTTATTTAATGTAATTAATTTAAATTTCAATAGCCACATTCGGCTAATAGCTACTGTATTCCACAGTACAGTTCTAGATAATCAGTTCTAATGTCCCAAAACAAAATAGCTTCTACCTTAGGTGTTGGTAATGCACAAAAAAAATTTTTCTCCTTGAATATCTTTTTCTTTCCCCATGAATTCATACAAACCACTGCCCTTTTTGTAGGAAGTCATCAGCCTGTAAATGTTACAAATTGATTTGATTAATGATGGACATTTTTAAACATAGACTTAAGGCAATATGGAAGAATAGACATTGTGACATCACTAACTACAAATCACGAAATTAAAAAAAATTTAACACTTTATGAACTCAAAGAAAGTAAATGCCACATGTGCTAGAAATGAAGAAAGAAAGGGGAAAAAAAGGATACTGATAAATGAGCAACCCTTAAGAGTTCAGACCTTGATATAAGGTCTTAAGAGCAGGGTTTAGGATATTAAATCCAATATTTGGCAGGGGAGCTTCATAAATCCCAGAGTCTGAAAAGCGTTTATAGTCTGTGGAACAGGGATAGAAAATATTTATGCTTCAAGAGAGTTTGCCACTGGTCTGGAGTCTTGAGTCTAAGGTAAAATAAATAAAAGTAAAAACAGTAAAAACAAAAATCCCCACCAGAAATTAAACTCCAAGCTCTCAACACAGATTAGTGAAGATTCCAAGTTATACAACTGTGGGTTATGGGCACCACAAGCTCATAAATTCACATATGAAATCAGATTCAGGATCATTCAAAACCTAAGTTCCTGAAGAAAGACCTTTAATGGAGACTTAGAAAGTATACTCTATTGTCATGGTCCTTGTTATAGAAAACAGAATCTCCTTTAGCTGGGTTAATAAGAAAAGTATTAAGTTAACTTAAAGAATTTCTGCAAGGGCCAGGGAGCCAAGCTTGGTTGTTACAAAGCCAAGGAAGAGGCTTACACCCTGGAGAAATGTACAACCACACCACAGGAATGTTCCAATGTGAAGCCCACTGCAACCAATGTCCACTGCTCAGTTCCTGTGTTGCTGGAGATCATACAGTAGACCTTGCATAGTACCTGCCACAGCTATGGTTTCCCCAGGTGTTACCTCAGATTGCCCACTTTTGCCCTTCTAGTATCATTTGGGTTCTTCTCCAGATGGAGTCTAGCTTCTCCAGGGGAATATCAGGTCTAAAAATCTTTAAAATGTAGATTTTACCTTTGCAGATGGTAGAGTAAAAAAAAGGAAGTCTAAAAGGAGTTATGAGTGGATACTGAATGAGCCAATCTGAAAAAGATGTCTCTTATGTCTGATCTTCCTAAATGTGACCTCTAGATTATGGATATATAGCATATGATTATACACTATGTTTTGATAATTATTGAACAACGGCCTAAAAATTCTCCACTAAACTGTGAATTCCATCAGAGCAGATCATTCTGTGTTGATTATTGGTTCTTTTCACCCAACATAAAATACACATGGTACATGTTAAGTGAATAAATTCTAAATAATAGATTATGAAATTCTACAACTCAAGAGACTACAACTCCTTATTTTAACACAAACAGAAAAAAAGGGGGATTTATGATAATATAACTTCCATGGTAGATTAAGGCATGAATCTGACTTTTAGGGAAAGCCTACCATATTTATATACCTAGAGTTTATATTTCATGACTAGCTGGTATTCCAAGGTATTTGGGTATAGAGACCCAATAGGCATAAATATTAGAGTATCTGAAAGCAAAGGGGACTAATAATTATATTTTTAAAGTTAATTAGGATTCTATGGAGTAAATAATAGAGATTCAAAGAATGCAATATAACAAGTTAGAGAACAAGCCGTTTAAACCTTATATGCTGACTTCAACTGATGAAAATCATTGACCATATTTAGATCAGGAGAGCTTCTTTCTCCTCCTCAACTTCAACCACCTTTAATTACTAGAATCCAGGTTTTGAGGGGTTTTAGTCTTTCGATAACCTGAGTTTTCCATATTATAGGATTAGACTGTCAAGAAAATTAGCCTTCTTTACATAGACAACATAAGAGGATACTGAATTATTCTATATTATTAGGTAAAAGGTAAACAGAATTTTTTAAATGTATAAGACAGACTCGTTCCCAGTTTTGCATGTAAGTATCTTGTAAGCTACCACTCTATTAGAACACCAAGTAAAAAGCTGAAAATACTGAAAAATCAACAACCCTTCTAGGATCCATAAGAGAGGTGAGAATACAGGGCAAACTGCTGACCCCAAGATCAGAAAGATACACAAGCGAACATAGAAAATAACTCACTGAGCCAGAGATTCATGAGCTAAAACCACCACAGGAACCAGTGCCACAGTGTAGGGAAACCAGAACTGTAATTGATGAATTGATGAAAGCTCAGTGTGGACAACTCTGAGAGCTAAAAACTCTAGGGGGACCCAGTCACGGGGGAGCACTTACAGTTTGGAGAGATTTACAGCCAGGAGCTCAACCAGGTTTCCATAGTACACTGCAGAAAACCCCCTCATGGTTCTGAAGGGAAGGGGAAAGGAACCATTTTGAAACTTGCCAGAGCACTCTGTTCTTTATAAGAAGGCCTGACCTCAGAGAAAACTAATTAACCAGAGCCTAACCTGCTGGGGTTTTATCAGAACCTTATTCACCTGGGAGAAAGGAGATACTCAACTCCAACCCACTCTAGCCACACCCTTCCACCTAAGGGTGGGATAAGAAAAATTAAAAACACCTGTGAAGGATACTGTCCAGAGGCATAGGCTCCCTAAAAGACTGACACCTGATCATAGGACTATAGAACTCTTCCCCTCCCCCACCCCACCTCTCAACCACATTATTAAAGGCCTATTTACAGCAGTTCCTTTTTCCTGTTACATCATGTCTGGCTATTTAAAAAAATTACAAGACATACCAAAAAGCAAAAAACACAATTTGAAGAGACAGAGCAAGCACCAAAAGCAGACGTGGTAAGGATGTTGAAATTATCAGACCACGAATTTAAAACAATTATGATTATTACGCTAAGGGCTCTAATAGGTAAAATAGACAAAATGCAAGAACAGATGGACAACATAAGCTGAGAGATGGAAATCCTAAGAAAGAACCAAAAAGAAATGCTAGAGATAAAAACAAAAACACTGTAACAGAAGTAAAGAATGCGTTTGTTGGGCTTACTAGTAGACTAGATACAGCTGAGGAAAGAATCTTTGAACTTAGAGGCATCTCAGTAGAAACCTCCAAAACTGAAAAGCAAAGAGAACAAAGACTGAAAATCACAGAACTTAGTATCCAAGGACTGTGGGACAATTTAAAAATGTGTGACATACATTTAATGAGTACACCAGAAGAAGAAAGAAAAGAATAGAAAAAATATTTGAAACAATAATGGCTGGTAATCTCCCCCAAGTTAATGTCAAACACCAAACTACAGATCTAGGAAGCTCTGAGAACAACAAACAGAGTAAATGGGAAAAAAAAAAAAAAAACCCTATACCTAGGCATATCATTTTCAAATTACAGAAAATCAAAGACGAAAATTTCTTGAAAGAAGCCAGAGGAGGGGGAAAATGTCTTACCTATACAGGAACAAAGATAAGAGTTACATACAAATTCTCTTCAGAAACCATGCAAGAAGGAAGAGAATACACTCAAACATTTAAAGTGCTGAGAGAAAAATACCAGCAATCTAAAATTCTCTACTCTGTGAAATTATTCTTCAAAGGTGAAAGAGAAATAAAGACTTTCACAGACAAACAAAAATTAAGAGAATGTGTTGCTAGTAGACCTGCCTTGCAAAAAAATTGCCTTCTCTTTAGAGAGAAGGAAAATAATACAGGTCAGAAAATCAATCAAGCTAGTGGGAAGCTGCCGCATAGCACAGGGAGATCAGCTTGGTACTTTGTGACCACCTAGAGGAATGGGATAGGGAGGGTGGGAGGGAAGGAGATGCAAGAGGGAAGAGATATGGGGACATATGTATATGTATAACTGAGTCACTTTGTTATAAAGCAGAAACTAACACACCATTGTAAAGCAATTATACTCCAATAAAGATGTTTTAAAAAAAAAAGAAAAAAGAAACTCAATCTACATAAAAAAAGCAAGAGCATTGGGGCTTCCCTGGTGGTGCAGTGGTTAAGAGTCCGCCTGCTGATGCAGGGGACACGGGTTCGTGCCCCGGTCTGGGAAGATCCTACATGCCGCAGAGCGGCTAGGTCTGTAAGCCATGGCCGCTGGGCCTGCGCATCCGGAGCCTGTGCTCTGCAACGGGAGAGGCCACAACAGTGAGACGCCCGCGTACTGCAAAAAAAAAAAAAAAAAAAAAAAGTGGGTGGCTGGAGAAAATATACCATGCTGACACTAATCAAAATAAAGCAGGAATAACTATATTAATTATAGACAAAGCAGGCTTCAAAACAAGGAAAGTTATCAGGGGTAAACAGAGATATGCATAAAGAGGTCACCTAGGTTTTCTCCTATAATTCTCCATTCTGTTCCATCCATCTATTTGTCTATTATTTTACTAATAGCACTGTCTTGATTACCATAGCTTTATACTGTCTTGAAGTTGGATAGTATTAATCCTCCAAATTTGTACTGCTCCTCCAATGTTGTGTTTGCTATTCTTGGTCTTTTACCTCTCCATACAAACTTAAGAATCAATTTGTCAATATACACAAAATAACTTGCTGGGATTTTGATTGGGATTGTATTCAATCTATAGATCAAGTTGGGAAGAACTGACTTCTTGACAATATTGAGTCTTCCTATCCATGAACATGGAACCTCTCCATTTATTTTGTTCTTTTTAAATTTTGTCTATCAGAGATTTGTAGTTTTCCTCATACAGATCTTGTATATATTTTGTTAGATTTATACCTAAGTATAAACACTTCCACTTTGGAAGATAATTTGGCAGTTTCTTATAAAACTAAACATACTCTCACCATACAATCCAGCAATCAGGCTCCTTGGTATTAAAGGAGTTGAAAATTGTATCCACACAAAATCTGCACACAAATGTTTACAGTATCTTGATTCATAATTGCTAAAACTTGGAAGCAATCAAGATATCTGTCAGTATGTGAATGAATAAATAAACTTGCATGTCCAGACAATGGAATATTATACAGTGCTAAAAAGAAACGAGCTATGGAGTCATGAAAAGACATAAAGGAAACTTAAATATTACTAAGGGAAAGAAGCCAATCTGAAAAGGCTACATACTGGATGTTTCCAATTATATTACATTTTGGAAAAGGCAAAATATGGAGACAGTAAAAAGATCAATGGTTGCCACAAGGGGAGTGGGATGAATAGGTGGAGCACAGAGAAATTTTAGGGCAGTAAAAACACTCTGTATAATATTATAATTATGGATACATGGCATTATACATTTATCCTAACCTGCAGAATGTACAACACCAAGAATGAACCCTAATGTAAACTGTGGACTTTAGTTTATTGTGATTGGTAAATGCAGATTCATCAATTGTAACAAATGTACCACTCTGGTGAGTGATGTTGATAATGGGGGAGGCTATGTAGGTATAGGGGGAGGTTATATAAGAAATCTTTGTACCTTCCTCTTAATTTTGCAGTGAACCTTAAAACTGCTCTAAATTTTAAAAATTTCCTTTAAGAAATAAGGTATAAGAAAACAAGAGGAATCTTTATTTCTAAATATTGAGATGGAAATTCTAAAATAATTTCCATTCAGTGTTTATTGACAATAAAAGCATTTAAGCACATGTATGTAATTATTATTAGTGAAATGAGACATTCTTTGAAATTTTTCCTTACACAATTACTTTGAATTTGCCTTTTATAAGACAGTACATTTTTATGTTCATATGCTCTTCCTATCCCACATCCAGGAGGTGGCACTCTTTCTTTTGCACTAAGAACCAAATAGAATAAAAGTAAGGATGGATGAATAAATAAAGGCGAACTCCATCACCCTAAAGTGCACTGTACATTTTCAGCTAGATGGTAAAATGAATCTGAGTCTGCAAACCCAGCAGATATTTTAAACCTAAAGCTGAAGCAATGCTTGTTGTTGACAATAATACAGGTCACCAGGACACCTGGGAAAATGGAATAACTGGGTTGTCTGATCAGACAGGAAATTATTTCAGGGCTCTGTGGTGTTTCAATGCCTCAGGCCATAGGACAAATTTGTAGCTGCTCTGGGAGTAAGTTCAACAGTCAACATGACGCCAGAATACAAATTTTTCCATCAAACCTCTATTGAAGCTGTAAGAAAATATGGTGACTTAAGCTTTTCATATCTTTTTATTTTTCATTTTTAATGTCATGGAGATTTCATAATAAGAAGCAAAATGATAAAAAATATATATAAAGAGATAAAATATAGCAAAGGGTAAGTGCCACATATTGCCTCTTGAAGTGTTTAAAGCACATTTATAAATATCATCTCATATTGAGAGATGATATTTAATTTTTCAAAGGATTAGCAAGTAACTTTAACAATATTTGAAACACATGCATTTTGTTCTATTCTTTCGATCTGAAAGAAGTCAACATTCCACTCATCATCTTCTCCTTTCTCAGTGTTTTCTTTGTTTATCCCCACTTCGAACTTGGTTGGGTTATAGTTTATCCTTCAGAAAAAGAGATGTATATTTATTTACACCTTTGTAAGCGTTATTTTTTCCTCTTTTCCTTAACACCCCAGATTTCATATTTGTTTCATTGTGTCTATCTCATTCCTAAAACATTCTTTCTAGAATAAGATAAGGTAAAAATCAATAAATCAACCATTGTGGATAGATGGCCTACCAGACTTTAATTCTCAACATATTGATCACACAAATCCTTCTCTTCGTGTACTTAGTTTTTTATTATCGTTCACTAGACCATGACGGTGAGTGCCCCCAGGCAAAAGACATGTTTTATTCATCTTTATTCTTTCTGCAAGGCCCAGCACAAGACTAACACATGATAGGAATTCATGCACGTTTATTTAATGGTTGAGCAAAATAATGAATAAATTAAATTAAATTTCACTTTCCTTTAAGTTTATGCCACATAGACCTCTAACATTTATTCCCATAACATATAGGAATTTATTTGCATATGTCAGTACCGACATTCCTAGTACTTCTAGTTTTATTTACTCTCAAATTTTCTGGGTAACAATAAAACCCTGTTGTCTTAACTTTTTTTAATAGACCATCCCTACAACTATTTTAAAAAATCCAACAAGTAAATGTATGCTTCCTATTTAATTTATCACACCTCATGCTCTCTTTGCTCATATACTGGCCCCAAGTGGTTGCCAGGAAAAGAAGGGAGAGCCAACAGAGTAAACAGGGAGCTAGTCTATTGTATATACCAATAGCCATACTCTGTAGGACATTTCATGATTCCAGCTCAAATCCCCAAATTATGCAGTAAGTTAGAAGTTCAGATAAAAAGTCTATAAATACAAAACTGAATTTTTAAAGCTGCTTTCTAAATGTTCACAGAAAATTGATGTTATTATTATGAGTTCAAGAACCAACTACCCTTCTGATTATGTTATTGCATTTCTCACTAAGTTTTCACTGATAAATAGAATTAATCAGTCTGCTTTAAGCTTAAAAACTGCCTTTCTGTAAGTTTAGTATTAAAAGTTATTTACCATTAGAAAGCTTACATTTTTGCTACCTATATTCAGTCATCACATGGCATTTGAGTAGTTCAGTCAGTGTAAAAATACCAATTGTAAAATATGGCTTCATTTTCTAATATTCACAATTTTTTCAAAAATATTCTGGTATTATTGTAAAGTGTAGCCCATTGGAAATCTAACTTACAGTGTGGTTTGCATTTTAGAATTTTAATTATAATTGGTAGAAATAGACTTCAATCTTTTTTTAAGTCAGTGTGCCCCAAATTGAGGCAAAGACAGCAAAAAAAATCCCAACTATTATGACATAGCCACATAGATTAGATTTTAAAACTCAACTTTGAATTATTTCAAGCACAAAGGTGTGTTTATAGAAAACTGTAACACAAAATGTCACTTTCAGGTAGTTAAGGCAAGTCTCAGTACTATCATAGACACTTCTTTCTGGGACTTTCCTTCATAATCAACCCTAAGAGCTAGTTTACATGCAACACCCAACACCCTCTCTGGTCACTTTTCCAGGCATGATGACATCCTTCAACAATCTCCTTATCAATATCATAACAATAGCTATATTTTTTCAGCAATTGTATTCATTATTTAGAGCACAATTAAAGGTGTAATTGGGAGACTTTATTAGTATGTTTTATTTTAAATAAATATTTGGAGATCCTGCTGAACAATAATTTAAATAATAGAAAAGATCTGAAACTATGCCAGTCAAACTTACAAATTTTTCCTATTGTTCATTCTAACCCATTGCTTTTGCTTGTAGAGAATTCCCATTCCAAGCATAAGGATGTAGATGACGTTAAGAAATATTAATTCAATAGCTTTTGCCTGGTTTTATAGAAAATATTGGTTCGAAATGTGTAGTTTTTACCCACTGCTGCCTAAATGATCTGATAAGAAAATGTTTTCACGTTTAGGAAAATAATAGAGTGTTGGTTAAGAGGTGAGGCTTAAATAAAAAAAGTTTATCTTTGTTCTTTCTATAACCCAACTAATATAAAAGTAAATATATTTTTAAAGGAGTACAAATCCAGAAGGACAAGGAAAATGAGATAATATATAAACAGCAGAAGGTAAATGTCAGCAATCTTTTGTCAATGAGAAAGTAGATGATTTAGTGGAATGCAGGAAACAGAAAACTTAGACTATGACAGGCAGACCTTTTTTACTGGGCTTACCCTTATTGCACTTTGCAGATATTGTGGGGTTTCTTAAAAATTGAATGTCTGTGGCAACCCCATCTTGAGAAAGTCTATTGACACCTTTTTTCCAACAGCACATGCTCACTTTGTGTCTCTGTTTCACATTTTGGTAATTATCGCAATATTTCAAACTTTTTCATTATTAATATATTTGTTGTGATCTGTGATCAGTGATCTTTGATGTTACTATAATAATTGTTTTGGGGCTCCATGAACCACACCCATATAAGACAGCAAACCTAATAGACAAATGTGTGTGTTCTAGCTGCTCCACAAACTAGCCATTTCCCCATCTCTCTCCCTCTTCTTGAGCCTCCCTATTCCCTGAGACACAATATTGAAATTAGACCACTTAATAACCCTACAATGGCCTCTAAGTGTTCAAGTGAAAGGGAGAGTCACATGCCTTTTACTTTATATCAAAAGCTAGAAATGATTAAGCTTAGCGAGGAAGACATGTCAAAAGCCAAGACAGGCTGAAAGCCAGGCCTCTTGCACCAACACTTAGCCAAGTTCTCAGTGCAAAGGAAAAGTTCTTGGAGGAAATTAAAAGTGCTCCTTCAGTGAATGCCCGAATGATAAGAAAGCAAAACAGTCTTATTGCCAATATGGAGAGCTGTAGTTGTCTGGATAGAAGATCAAACCAGCCACAAAATTCCCTTAAGCCAAAGCCAAATCCAGAGCAAGGCCCCAACCTTCTTCAATTCTACAAAGGCTGAGAGAGGTGGGGATGTTACAGAAGAAAAGTTTGAAACTAGCAGACGTTGGTTCATGAGATTTGGGAAAAGAATCCATCTTCATAACATAAAAGTGCAAGGTGAAGTAGCAAGTGCTGATGTAGAAGCTACAGCAAGTTATCCAGATGATCTAGCTAAGATAATAAATGATGGTGGCTATACCAAACAACAGTTTATCAATGTAGATGAAGCAGCCTTGTATTAGAAGAAGATGCCATCTAGGACTTTCATAGCTAGAGAGAAGTCAGTGCCTGGCTTCAAAGCCTCAAAGGACAGGCTGACTCTCTTGTAAAAGGCTAAGGCAGCTGATACCTTGAAGTTGAAACCAGTGCTCATTTACCATTCCAAAAATTCTAGGACTCTTAAGAATTATGCTAAATCTACTTGGTCTGTGCACCATCAATGGAACAACAAAGCCTGGATGACAGTGCATCTGTTTACAACATGGTTTCCTGAATATTTTAAGCCCACTGTTGAGACCTACTGCTCAGGAAAAAAAGATTCCTTTCAAAATATTTTTGCTCATTGACAATGCACCTGGTCATCCAAGAGCTCTGGTGGAGATTAATGTGTTTTCACACCTGGAAACACAGCATCCATTCTGCAGCCCATGCATCAAGGAGTAATTTCAACTTTCAAGTCTTGTTCTTTAAGAAATAAATTTTGTAAGGCTATAGCTGCCTTATAATGATTCCTCTGATGTATCTGAGAAAAGTAAATTGAAAACGTTCTGGAAAGGATTCACCATTCTAGATGCCATTAAGAACATTCATGATTCATGGGAAGAGGTTAACATATCAACATTAACAGGAGTTTGGAAGAAGTTAATTTCAGCCATGGATGACTTTGAGGGGTTCAAGACTTCAGTGGAGGAAGTAACTGCAGATGTGGTGGAAACAGCAAGAGAACTAGAATTAGAAGTGGAGTCTTAGGATGTGACTGAATTGCTGCAATCTCACGATAAAATTTGAATGGATGAGGAGTTGCTTTTCCTGGATGAGCCAAAAAAAACAAACAAACAAACAAACAGGGGGTTTCTTGGGATGGAATCTACTCCTGGTGAAGATGCTGTGAAGATTGTTAAAATGACAACCAAGGGTTTAGAATATTACATAAACTTAGTTGACAGAGAAGCAGCAGGGCTTGAGAGGATTGACTGCAATTTTGAAAGAAGTTCTACTATAGGTAAAATGCTATCAAACAGCACTGCATGTTACAGAAAAATTGTTTGTGAAAAGAAGAGTCAACCAATGCAGCACACTTTATTGCTGTGTTATATTAAGGAACTGCCACGGCCACCCCAGGCTTCAGCAGCCAGCACCCTGATCAGTCAGCAGCCATGAACATCGAGGCAAGACCCTCCACCAGCTAAAAGATTATGACTCACTGAAGGCTCAGATGGTGGTCAGCACTTTTCAGCAATAAAGTATTTTTAAATTAAGGTGTATACATTGGTTTTTTAGACATAATGCGATTGCACAATTAATAGACTACAGTATAGTATAAACATAACTTTTTTATGTACTAGGGAACCAAAAATTTCATGTCACTCAATTTATTGCAGTGGTCTGGAACTGAACTTGCAATATCTCCAAGGTATGCCTGCATAAGGAAACCATTAAGTCCTGAAGAGGTCTGGATTGGTTCTTAGAAGCACAGTTTCCTTAGAAGACAAGGTTGCAGTCTTAATGTACTTTATAAAAAAGTAGACGACAGGCAGTGTGATATGGTATGTGTGCTACTTAGCTTAGGCTGTAACCCAGGTACTAACCAAGAATGTCCAAGCTAGGGTTGGTCAGTTAAAACACAAATCAATAATGTACAACTGAGTTGTGATCGGACAGCACTTTAAGGAAGGCCCTACTCTAGCTGTAGCTAATGTATTTGTTTCTGTTATCTATATCTTAATTAGCATCCAAAGCTGGCTGGTTAATATTAATAAATGTTGGTAAAATATGTTGCCTCATTTGATGAATACTGGATATGAATTCTCATTAGTAAAATTTAAATTATTCAAAATAGGGTCATTGTATAAAAATATTTTAGAGACTCTCCCATGCTTGTGCAACCATGTATAAGAAGCCAGCTAGGTCTATTCCCTTTACCTTGAAAGATGTCTTGGGCTGAATTCCTAAGTGGAATTGTAGTCCTGTATCAAGCTGTGAACCCTGGGGTGTTTTTTTGCAGAATTACAACTATATGGCTTATAGAATCCTGCCCTGAAATTTTAGCATTTGACAAATCTACCACTTCAGAAAGTGGTAATAAAAACATCTAAAGGAACCAAGAGCTGTGATTTCCTGGATTCAACAGCAAAGATCATATGAACTGTTTCTTTTGTGTGTGTAGATAGGGGCAACCCTTGGTTTGAGAATTACCTTTTTTATAACCTGGTAGCAAGGTTAGAGTGGCACCTGGTAGTGAGTGGAGCAGCTAGTGTCATTCACCTCAAACTTTTTTAGTGAGCATCTATTATCTACCAAAAAGGACTTAAGAATTGTGCAAAACCTAATTGTATTAGGTCAGTTTACAATGGTAGTTATTAAGGATGGAGATAGAAACAAAAAGATCAGCAGAAGTGTGCTTAGGGGTAGACAGAGCCCAGATTCCTTCCTTCACAACTGAAACAGCCTCCTTCCCTATTTACAAAAGAGAAAGTTTTACTCTGGAGAAACTGAACCAAAGAGTCTCCAGATTTGGGGCAAGGAGGAGTGTAGTGTAAGGCCTGTCCTTAGAAACTGAGTAAGTGAATGTCTTCATGCTGAACGGAGAGATCCACCGTGTCTTCCTAGGATTTTACAGTGCTTAGATACCCAGTGCTGGTCCCTGGAGGCCACAGACTGGCTTATAAGCCAAGGGTTCCTTTGCATATACCTCCTGTCCCAAGAGAAAAGACCTCCAGACTTTGATATTTGGGGTCTCCTGGTCAGGTTCTTATCCCAGTAACACTAATGTAAAGCCCAACAGGAGTCTATAAGCCAACAGAGCTTACTCTCCATTTCTTAGAGCCTCATTTTCAGAAATTACTGGACAAACATCTCCAGACAAGTTATAAAAATAAAAGTTTCCAATATGAGTGAGCAGACCAACACAAACAGATAAAAATGAGACTCAGAAGAAATAGAGAAACTCAGAAAAAATGCAGGGGGGTACATAGAAGATATTTTCAAAAATATAACTTTTGGATAAGAGAAAATTTTACAACTGTAAAATAAGAACAGGATTCTTTTTTAAAAAGTAATGATCAGAGTGTAACAAATAACTATTAGTATTAAAATGGTGATGCATTTTAAACATCAAAAAATATTGAGAAATCATCTAGAAAGTAGAATAAAGGACAAGAAATATTAAAAATATACATATTTTAAGGACCCTGGTTCAACATGTAGCTAATAGAAGTTCTTGGAAAGAGATCAAGAAACAGAGAAAATGTAAGGAAAATATTAAAAAGAAATAATAAAATAAAATTTCTCAGAACTGAATGGCTGGGTTGAGACACTGTCCTGCAAAATGATGGTGAAAAAGTACACCTTTTTTCAAGGGACATCATCATGAAGTTTCAAAAGTATATAGATGAAAAGATCTTAAATGCTTCCAGAGAGTTAAAAGAAATAGGGGTCCAGGGTGTAATGCATGTGGTGTCAGGAATCAGAAAGGTATGGGACTTCATAGCATAAACATCGGAGATTAGGAGACAATGGTATAATGATTTTTAAAATCTGAAGGAAAACTATTTCTAACTTCAGAGTGTTATGCCCTGACACAATTCAATCGCAAATGAGGGTAGAAAAACATTTCTAACATGCAAGTAATCAAAAATGCAGTTTTCAAAACCTGCTTCTCAGGAAGCTAAAGGATAATGTGCTCCAACAAAACCAAGGGATCAAACCAGGGAAGAAGAAAGCATGGGGTCCAGAAAAGGGGGTGGAACATTCAACACAGGAGAAACTTCAAGGGAATGTACTAAAAGCAAAGGGCATGCTACTGAAGACGAGTGCCTGATGCCCAGTGTTGTAGCAGGCTGCAGAGCTCTCAGTTAAGACTGGCCTAAGATGAAACTAACCTGCATTGTGCCCAGTGCATAGTCATGATATGATAAGCCAGGATGCAAATGACCAACCAAGGCTTCCAGAAAGGCACAATTCCTGTGACGCAGACAGCTCAGGTGGGATCAAAATGGATCCTCACAGAGGCATCATAGTGGTCTCTTCATTTAAGCACTAGGTATAATGGTCTCAGTCATTTGGATGTTTGAGGGGCATATATTTTAAAGCATTGAATATCAAGTTATGCAATCTATACTAGAAATCTTGTGACTAGGTAAGGGTAGAGAAATAGAAAAAAGGTAATTCCCTGGTGGTCCAGTGGTTAGGGCTCCGCGCTTCCACTGCAGGGGGCACAGGTTCAATCCCTAGTCTGGAAACTAAGATCCCACATGCCATGCAGCCAAAAAATAAATAAATGAATATATGAATAAATAAATAAATAAATAAATAAATATGCTGTCTCATTTAACATCACAAATAACCTTGTGAAATAGGTACCATAAAAAAAAAAGAAATAGAAAAAATGGACTTAACATTATTCTGAAAATATTAAATCCAAATTAGGTTAATTCCAGTACATTCCAGGTACATAATTGCCTTTTTTTGTTGAACTTCAGCTTAAAAAGTCCATAAGCCACATGTAAGTCCTACTGAGTCTTAAGAAAAAAATATAGATAACAGTAACTTCCTTTCAGTTTCTAATATACTAAAGGTTGGTTATTGTGTTTAAAACACAATAAAGAAAAATATTCTTCTGGTTTTTTTTTACAAGTTTAAACAACTTTACTATATATTACGTCATTGGCTCCATTTTCTGGGGTTTTATATGTGAAAAAATATCTGAGTAAAATAGAATAATTTCTAAAATGTATTACAATTGAAATAATTGAATAAGTATGATAATGTAATTTTCAGGAAATGATTCATTGTCAATTTATCTAAACTTGGGTCTTCCTGATATTTCTACCCTCTTTTAAATAATTTTTGCTTATGAATAACTATTTCAAACTAGTGTTATAAGGAAGATCTATTTTATACCGCTTAATTTAAATTTAATTTCAACTTTATTTCCATTTTTTTACTTTTTAAAAAAATAATTCGTTGTTAGCAGTTTGGGGGGAAATATCAGGTGTGAGAGATTCATATAAGCTATTGGCCAAAATGAAGCTTTTGGATTACCTTTGAATACAGCCATCCTTTCTTTCTCTGCATTCTTTTCCTTTTTCTTTTCACCCTCATAACTCTCAAATTGGGAATTTACTATAATAGGTATTGATGTTTATACAGCATCTTCCATCCTTATAAGAGTATGAGGATATAATTCTCTTTATAGAGATGGATTGAATTCATCTTTTTTAATTATCAAGCAAAGGCTGTTCCAAAACCATAGGCTCTTTGCAGACTTCTTACAATAACCCTTATTATTCATGGAATCACAAGTCTCAAAAACCAGGAGAACTCACATTGACCTTGTTATTACCTCTAGAAGGAAACAGTGGTCTTTTGCAATGAGATATACCCCCCCAAAAGAAGGCATCATAAAACAAAGACATATACACAGTTTGCCTAACAGATTAGAAAAAACTAAAATGGGCTTCGATACCCTGGTTCAGCCTGAGTGTGCAAAAGAAAGGAAGATTCTAATTTACTGTGGGTAGGAGGATAAGTTGGTCTCAAGAGAATTTGGCAACATGTATAAGACCCAATATATATGCATAAACTTTATATTATACTGCTGTTTATAAAAGCAAAAAAAATGGAAACAAAATGTTTATTTAGACAGTTATAAGTAAACTGTAGTACAAACAATGGAATAATATGTTATAATTAAAATTAAAAGGTAGATCTATATGCACTCTTGTGAAAGGACATTCATAATATACTGATAAATAAAGAAGTCAAGGGATATAGTATTTTACTCTGAAAGTATATACACCAAAATCTTAGCATTGATACACTGGGTAGTGATATTTCATATAATTTTAGTTGTATCCAATTTTTAAAAATTATGTCTAAAATTATCATTTTGCATTTAAATAATTTAACAAAGAAAAATTATATGCTATAAAAATGAAAAAAAACCTTGAAATTTCTCATGAAGTCCTGATAATTGTGATACTTTTCATGAAGCCATGATAATTTTATGCAAAATAATAGGCTTTCTAAAAATTGCTCAAGATTTTACAATGGTTTTTGTAAATAATGCTGATGTATTTGTCAGTGAGTGAAGGCAAAAATCACACTGATTTGATCCCATCCTTTGTTATTGAAAAGCTTACAAGTGTGGTGATTAAACACAGAGCATAGAGAGAATTCCCTGTATTATTTTGTCATCCCACTTCTTCTTAAAGATAACAAACCTCTAGTTCCCCATCATTTAGAATGTACTGAATTTATTGCTTTGTTTTACTAACTGACTTCTTTATATTTATGGGTATGGACATGAACAGGTTTATAATAACTTTAAATTGAGCGCCTTAAAATCTGAATCCTATTTAAATATCTGCAGTATCATGCTATTTAAATGACTTTGATTGTATAAATACAATCAAAGTATTTCATTGTATAAAATAAAATATGGATTATAGTTATCCTTGGATATTTGAAGAACTGCCAGAAATTAAAGGAAGCCAGCTTTCTCTGTACTGTTTTGAGACTAGTGACTTTTGGTCTTTTGTTTGTTTGTTATAGATTAAGTTGAGAACATAATGAAACCTATGGACCCTCTTACCAGAAAAGTGTTCTTATGCACATCTAAAAATTATTTTTATATACAATTTCAAGTGTTCACAGAGTCCCCTGAAGTACATGTTTTTAATGGATAGATTCAAATTAGTGGGTGAAACTAAAAGAGAAGCCGAATTCATTTCTTTATTAGTTTCTAACAAAGTCGAAATTTTCCGACAATGTGCATTGCTTCACTAAGTACTCAGTGAGCATGATTAAGTATGTTTTGGAAGCAGATTGAGTAAAATGGTATAGAGGGAATTCCAACCTCCAAATTGAAGTTTGGCAAGATGACCTCAGAGAGCAGTTTAATTCTAATATTTTATTATGGGGTTTAAATAAGGATAGTGTATTTAATCCAATAGATAGGCTTTAAGAACATGACAGGCCTTAACATATGTCTTCCTGCACTGCTCTCTGTCACTCTCTATTTTCTCATCACCAGGGCAGTACAAGTGTTTGGTGCTCTCTCTCTTGGTCCTTCTTAGGACTTCCGTTTCAAAATGGTGGCCTGACCCCAGGCATATATCTCTTTTCATCCCTGCATCTTAAATTGATAATATAGAAAATAAAGAGGTATAAATTTTACAACAATGAAGAAAATGATGAAGATGCTATTAACTGATAAATAACTCATGCATTTTAGAAGAAGACAAAAGGAAAAAGGATGAGAAATGGCAGAACACTATAGACTAGGATGAGTGGGAAGAACTCCTCAGGCAACAAGGTCAAGAAGAGATTTAGCCTGCTCCAAGAGACACTTGAGTGACTTTGACTCAGGGACCCTGAGGTTAGCAGATAGTAGACGTCTCCCACCACCACAGGCAGTACCCCTGCTACCAGGCCTCTTAGCAATGGACGAAAGCACAGGGTTATTCTCTCTAAAAGAAAAAGTGGCATCATTTATCTCTGGATCATCAGCACAACTCTCTGAATGAAAAACTACAGAGTAAAGCTCTCCTTATTCCAGTATTTAGAGGCTTTCTCATTTAATGGTTATTCCCATCCTCTCCTATAATTTGAAGTCTGCTGAACTTTACACACACACACACACACACACACACACACACACACACACAGAGCTTCCTATTTTTTCCTTCTTAAATATGAGCATAAAACCAGTCTTCAACACAGACTGGAGGATATCTGCAACTTGATAGAGGAAAACCAATAGAAACATATAATTTGTATATCATCATGATGAGAATTTGTTGAAAAGCAAATTTTTTTTTCAGAGAGACTAAGATATAGTATCCTTAAAATATTATAAGAATGGCATGCTATGAGAAAAATCCATGCACAAGAAATAGGTTCTAGAAATTTAAAAAAATGTTGGAATATTATTTAATTAATTGAAAGATGAAAGAATATTTTTACAAATCTAGAATGTGTAGAAAGATAGAACATATGAGACAAGAGATAAAATGCAAAAGGTCTTAGTTAGAATATATAACATCTGACTAAAATACGATCTCCCAAAAGAATGAAAAGGTAAACATTTTGAAGTGCAAGGTAAGTTTAACAATTATTTTTAAATTAAAGACCAACGTTCATAGCTAAAGTTCCCAGTAATCAGGAATTATGCTAGACAATGAGAAGCACCTTAATAGGGTTTCTTACAAAGTACACAAATGCAGTTGTGATCAACTCTATCCTGGAGTTTTTAGAAGTCACCAAATAACAAATATGAAGAGTTCTAGGTCTAATATGGCTGAGAATTCAGTATTAGAGGAAGTAAAAGTGAGTAGAAGGAGGGAGCGGCACATGCAAGGTTCTGGTGTGGACAAATGAAAACTTCCTGTTGCCCCATGGTGATCATTAAAATATGTAATAAGCACCAGTTCATCAGAACATACACAGCAATCAACTAGGATAGATACCAGCTCTACACAACCAGTATGACTTACCTGGCTGAATGTCACTCCTGCTGGTACAGACAGCAAAGGGCAAGTTCCTTGGCCTAATTATTTCCAATTTCAGGTGTTTGGTGTCCAAACCACAGTTTTAAAAATGAGCAAATACGATCTGGGAAAAATGAAAAGAATGAACACTAGATTTAAAAAAAATGACAGATGAGGTAGCTTTGCTTTTTAAGGCATATGGTCTTATAAAGTGAGAAGACAAAATCTTTTTTTTTCTCTAAAGAAAGAACGTAAATACCTACATGGTAATCTCTTTCACTGGGCTAGAAATAACCACCCTTTCTCCTCCAGAATCTATCCTTTATCTATTTATGTGTATGTGTATACATATATACAAAGCTTTTATAGATGTATATATAAAGGCATCTATTATATATATAGGTGTGTGTGTGTATATACACCTGTAAGTCCTCAATTTTATTTTTTATTTTTATTTTATTTATTTTTAAATTTTTTATTTATTTTTTGGTTGCGTTGTGTCTTCGTTGCTGTGCCCAGGCTTTCTCTGGTTGCTGGGAGCGGGGGCTCTTCTTTGTTGCAGTGCAGGGGCTTTTCATTGCAGTGGCTTCTCTTGTTGCAGAGCACGGGCTCTAGGCGTGCGGGCTTCAGTAGTTGCATCACACGGGCTCAGTAGTTGTGGCACACAGGCTTAGCTGCTCTGCGGCATGTGGGATCTTCCCGGACCAGGGCTCGAACCCGTATCCCCTGCATTAGCAGGTGGATTCTTAACCACTGTGCCACTAGGGAAGAGCAGTCCTCAATTTTAAGCTCAAGAAAAGGCTTTGTATGTTTTTACTCCTCGACAAATAAAATATTGACTTTATTTTAAGGCAATGATGCCTGATTTACCTTTCAGTGGAGGTTTTGATGATAGGTTTCAGGGTTTCTTGGACACCAGAGGGAGCCACAGAAGAGGTAAGGCTTAGAAGAGGTGCTGGAAAAAAAGATTTATTAAAGGTCCACCATGGTTCATGTACTATACTCTACCCTGGAGATTCACAGAGATGAATTATTGAGCTGATAAACAAGAGCCATGAGAGTGGTAAATTTAGGGTAATAGAACAAATGGAAAAAATTAATCTATTCTTAGAAACAAGACTCAGCCCTGCCAGCATCTTCAAATCTGATTACTGTAGGCTACAAAAGAGCAAGAGTCTTATTTATTTCATATTCACCTGAGAGCTGGAAAAAATAGGTTATGCTCAATTGACTTTGAATTAATTAAATGATAAATTATGAAGTTTATGTTTCAACTAAGTTTAAAGGGTAGTAAATTCACAATAGGCAACTTGGCTTTCATATTTTAAGTCACAATTTTTTCTTCAAAAATGAGTGTTTTTAAAAATTAAAAATCTCTGCTGCTTGTCTCTGCTTCAGTTGGTAGAATCTCAGTCATAGTGAATAAAATTCATTCCAGTTCAGGAAATTTCACTTTCAAAAAATGACCTATTAGAAGTTTCCAGTTAAAGAAGTGATAAATTGAGTTATGTATCAAAAGTAACCATAAATTTCACATTCCTTATAAAACACATTCATTTAGTTTAACTTAATGATCCTATTGATTTATCCATAAAGGAAATTTGAGGCACAGTCAGGGTGAGTTCTTACATTTTAAATTATAGTTATTATTAAATCAGGCTTTTGGATGAATTTTGTGAAAATACCAATTATTTGCGAAGAAATGACTGATCCTTCAGGTAGTGTTCCCCAGTGTCCTCATTACTATCTTCTGCACAAACCACTAGAGGGCAAGACAGTCTAACATATTAGAGCAGATCTAATTTTATCCAACAGAGGGCAGTCATACATACACCAGGCAAAGAAATCAGTATATTACATTATGTTTCAGCTATTACAATCTGCCATTACCTTTTGGGATTATAAGAGGGAGGAGAAGAGAGAAAGAAAGAAAGAAGGAAAGAACACAACCCTCTCAATAAACAATTCATTGGCCGACTTCTCTGAAATTGTTAAGCAAATGAGTTTAATAAACAATTTGCTTTTTTCTGGATTTAAATAGTTTAAATTTGAAGTGAAAAAAAAACCACCAGTTAGAAGATAAATCTTAACAAAGGAAATGAGAAAACACATGAAAGCTGTTTCCAATCAAAGGGACCAAGTGTTAACAGCTTTATTTTTATGTACAAATACAATGTCAAGTTACCTTTAAAGGCTAAGTAGTGAATTAGCAGTATAAATAATTTTTCATTAAACAAAAACTAGATAAAAACTGTAAGTGAAGTGAGAGACAGGATTAGCCATTTCTCACAGAACATCTTGAAGAAGCCTGGGTTAATGGGAAAAGTCAAGAATCAGGAAGCCTGGGTTTTATCCCTGACTCCTATCCATTGGCTGTATGACAATTGGTAGGTTGGCCAATCCACATAGACTTCAGTTGCCTTGTATGCAAAATTATGGAAGTTGTAACATAAATGACTTCCAAATCTGGATGGTCATCAGAAACCTTGCTTTGCTAGTCTCTAGACCTACTAAATTAGAACTGAATCTCCAGAAATGAAGCCCAACAACATACACATATATATATGTACACCTTAAATACAAATATATATATACATTATATGTGTATATATATTATATATATACACACACATATATATATGTGTGTGTGTATGTGCAATTCTAGGTAATTCTGATGATCTGTCATTGTAAACATTGGGCTAAATGAAGGCTGTTTCCTTTTTCACTTTAAAATTCATGGCTTTATGCTTATTTGTACATCACTAAGTTGGTATTTTAAGATATAAGATATTTTTCTGGCCCAACACTAAAAAAAAGAAACTCCATCACATTAAAAAATTTGAACTCAGAAGAAATCAATTTGGAGACAAAGTTTCCAAGAGTCCCACTGATACTTGGTATTTTTTCAGTTTTCCTCAGAACTTTCACTTTTTAACTGAATATTTGTCATTAGTACTTTTGATATTATGTGGCTGCCCTTGATTATGTGGCTGCCCTTGATTATGTGCATAATGATGTTAATATATTGTTGGTGGTGTCGATTTAAAATAATGCACAACGTGAGAATTGTGAGTCAAGTTTTATTTGGGGCAAAATGAGCACTATAGCCTGGGAGAAAGCATTTCAGAGAGTTATGAGAAACTGCTCCAAAGAGGTAGGAGGGATGGTCAGTATATATGTGATTTTGGTGAAGGGGGAGTACATACAATCAAGCACAAATTTTTTGCAGAAGGTTTCTTCTAGTCACGAGGACCAGTCGTTACCGTGAAGGATTTTAGTGCTTTTCTAGATATGAGGGAAGAATTGGGCTCATAAAATCGGCTTCTGAAAATAAAAATATCTAACTATCTGAAGACCTGTTATGCCAGTTTTCTCAGAGCACAGAGTGCCTCATTTCTGCTCTCCACTCTGAACTCCTTTCAGGGGGTGTTGAAAGTCAGCAGCTGCAGCAGCTCATGATGTAACCCTTGTAGAGGCAGATGGCAAGAGCCAATTTGTAGACAGAGGTGTTGTTGTTATATCTTGAATCTGTAATGGCTAATTGCCACCGGAATGACCTTAGTGTATATGTTCTGACTCTGGGGAATGTGGAGGAATTATGAATTATGATGTCATCATCTTATGCATTATGATGTCATCTTATGCATTATGATGTCATCTTATGAATTATGATGTCATCAGCACAACTGAAATTCTACTTTAGGAAAAGGCAAAAGAAACCAGGCTGAACCCAATAGCAATATCTGAAGAAAGAGAAATGGATTCTAGAAGTGATTAGTCATTTACTTTCTGTGTAAAGCTTATCTTTTACAATCTCATTCTAAGTAGGAGGATTCACAACAAGTTTAACTTTACTTGACATACACCAAGAAAATCCTTTTAAGTCACCTAACTACCTAAGTCTAGTGACAGAAGATGGAAAATGGCCTCACTTTCTCTAAATATATTATTTTTCTGGTACACAACTTGATTACAAGGTCACATCAATCTTTGGGTTACGTTAGTGCTCTGGGGAGCAGTATAGATTCTTATGGGATTTTAACAAAGCAATTGATATTGGAGATGAGATGCCTCACTAAATGTGAGTGACTAATAACCTTGGAATTAGAGGTGATAACGAAGGATAATCAAAGGCAATGATAGTCTCTGCTAATCTCCTGCTTCACTCACTGCATTATTCTTTGATCAGATTCAACATAATTTTCCCTCAAGAATCTATGAGAATGTATTATTTTAGTAATTTCATGTGACATAGCACTTCCTGTTTCTATGGAAGAACACAAGAAGAGTAATTCAGAAATCAGATGCTACATAAATAGTTTCCCTTGCTTATCACATTTATCTAATATTCAGTCTCTATCCCTTCCCCTTCACCCCTTCACAGCCTTTCTCTCTCTCCCTCCCTCCCTCCCTCTGACAGTGTTAAAAAATACTCTTCTTTTAATTTCGGACTAGCACTTAAAATACATATTTCTATATCAAGATAACACTTTAAAAATGATTCTCATATAATGGCAGTAAAAATATAATTCTGCAATTCCAAAAGAGCTAAGCTGAAACCAATAGTAATTCAATTAATTCAGTTATTCTCATGTTTTATTTTACTTTAGCCATTTTAAAATAAAAACAACTTCTAAGCAGTCCTTTTGCCAGCTGTTTAGGTTCATTTTAAATATATACACTTTTTGTTTTAGTGGGGGAACAAGCTACAATATTTTATTCCATGCACTTTTCTGAAAGCATTCTCTAAGTCAACCAGTCCTACAAAGTAAAATACTCAACCAGTTCAGAAGATGAGCAAAAAAACCCCTGAATTAATAGTACTCCCACATAACATTCAGTTTATGCCATATTCTGCAGCAGCTGGAAATACAATTAAATTTTTTAGAATTAATTTTATAATCAGAGATTAAGAATGTGGGCATTTTACCACTACCAAGTAAACTTGTGAGGCAGGTTCATTGTATGCTAACTTGATTCCCCTGAATTATCTACTTCGTAATCTAGTCACTATTAATTTGATCATTAGGGAAATCAATCCTGCAGAAAAGAACTTCAATATTCAGAAGATTATGTCTGAACAAAATACTGCATATCATAACTGCTCAAATTATTTTCTACACAATATAGACCCTCAATATAAGGTATCTGATTAAATCAAGCACCATCACGAGCCAATGATGGTATTCTTTCTTCTTAGATTTACGTTTTGTTCTTTGTTCCTGTGTGATGGAATATTTCACACACCCTTAGGCTGCCACACCCATCTGTCACAGGTGTATGGACTTGTTGATGTTTCCCTTGCTCTTTAATTTCTACTTAATCAATGAACTATAATTGCTATGAAATCTGGCTTTCCAACTGGGACAAATGGTGCCTCTTTAGTTTTTCAGTTAGAGTTAGATCCCTAATCTTCATCACATGGATAAAGAGAAACAACCTAATAACTGGTTCAAGAATCTCCATGGCACATCTGGATTCCCCACCCTGCTACCACCTTCTCTAATTGCCCCTGAATATTTTATGTAAGTATGATGCTAAGGAAAGGAAACTAATCAAATATTAAAATTTTAGACTATATATATTCTAAAAATAATCTTAAAACAGATAGTCTGAAAGTCCATTCTAAGTGTCATAGTGGGCGTTTAGATTTTGTTTTTTGGTTCCATGTAGTGAATAAGAACCAGAGCATCTGCTGCATTAAACGGCTGACTTCTTCACAGAAAGTCTTCTCATCACTAATTTTTAGGATTGTGTGATATACCACACCAAACATAATGTTCCTCTGAGGATTCAGTCATTTGTGACTCAACCAGATGACCACATTCTGAGTTAGCACTCCATGGAACCCAATTCTGAGTCATCAATCAAAAAACTGGCATGCTTATTCTCAGGCTCCTGGAATTTACATTCTCTCTTACTTTTCTTCTCTCTCCCACCTTTTCTCCTTTTTTTCCTAAATGCTTTTGAGAGAAAATCCCAGAAGCCCTTCTAGGATAGAGAAATACAAACAAATTTGAATCTGTTGGATAGATTCGCCTGTTTCCTAGCCAAATAGAGGAGGTGAACCAGAGAAATAGGAACAAGGCATTACTATGTTTTGGGGAAAGCACTTTCTTTGACAGTGTGGACAGGAAGGATGTAAGGGCATCTAACACACTTGTATACACTTGCTTTTAAGGCGTAAAGCCATCATTAATATACAAATTGTCATGCATAAATACGAAACTGTTACATCATCCTATGTTTTTTAAAAGAACAGATGTAAAGTGGTAAATTGGGAAAAAGCAGGGTGTAGGTGTCCCAATACCATATCTTTTCTACTTTCTCTTCAGGTTTATACAGTAGAATAATCTTATATTTTAAAAAGTCTGGAAAGGATCTCCAGATAGTTTGAATTATCTGTGACTTATCAGATATCAGAACACAGTGGTGAGCTCTGGAACCATACTGCCAAGACTAAACCCAAGCTCTTCTATATGCTAACTATGCAACTTTGAGCAAGTTACTTCATTACTCTGAGATTCAGTTTGCTTATCTGTAAAATGGAAACAAAGTAGCTGCATCATAAGATTTTTGTGAACTAAATCACTCAAGTTTTTAATAACCAGTGCCATGCCTTGTATAATTCTTTTACGTTCCTCTAATATTTGCAAGCAAAAGCAAAAGCAAATTCCTTAGCATCTGGGTCAACTAAAATCAAATTGGATAATCAGGCGTGAGCTGAATTTAAGTCATGAAGTATTATGTCTATGAAGCCAAAATACCATCAAACAGAGGCAGTGTGTTGGTGAAAAAAGCAGAATTGGTGCCACGGGAGTATTTTTAGCTCCAGTTTCTCCAATTACCAGTTATGCGACCTTGAATAAGTCACTTAATCTCTGAAGTTCAAATTTCTGGGAAGTAAAAATGAATAACACACACACTGTGGTATTTGTCATGGGAATTAAAAGACATCATTGATGTAAAATTAAAACTATTAATGTTAAATTGAGTAAGGAAAATTTCCTTCACTTTATAAGACAATAAGAAACAGGAACAAATAAATAAAAAACATCACATGTTCCATTCGAACCGCTTCCTCTGTGGAGCCTTTCCTGCTTCCACAGTTTTCTCTCCCCCAGAGCAATGTTGTTTACTCTTGCCTCTTTGTTACCTTTAGGCATACCTCCCTCATCTGTCTCATTAATAATGAGAAATGAAACGTCTTATTTGTTTCCGTATCCCCAGCACCTACCACAGAGACAAACACAGTGAATGGTGCTCAGCAAATGAGTTTTTAATAACTGATTGAACGCATAAATGAAAGTATTCTCCTGATGTTAAAGATAGGATACAGCTGCATATCATTTCTTAGAATGGATGGCCAAGAAAAACACATCCACTCTTTACCTAACAGTATTGTCTTCTGCATATATATCTCCAGTTGCATGAATCTTGGTATTGTCATCATTAGAAATGCCATGCTAACATTCCAGAGTCAAGCAGACATCTCTTTTGTTGGATGGATGAAGACTCCAGCCTGTTGGTGGGGCTGAAGCTGCACAGCCATCTGGGAAGAACACTTGGAATTCTGCAGCAGGGCCAGAAAAGGGGCATTAGCTACATGAATGTGGCTCTCATACAACTGTGTTGGAACAAAGCTGGCTATGAATCAAGCCCTGTGCTTGTCTGTCCTCCTGGAAGAGTGTGTGTGTTACATCGGCCTCAGGGGACAGGCAAAGGTTTTAAGAGACAAGCAGAAGAGAAGATAGAATGTCATTTAAAACACATTTCCAGACTCCTTCTCAAGTGAAAACCCAGTAACTTCGAGTGGATCCATTCCAATAATGTTTCAGCATTTCTATACAAGATCAGACCACTCTCATCTCATCTTGGCTCCAGTCACTTGTGAACATGGAAGACTGTACTATCTAGGATACTCTAAGCAGAGAACCAGACCTTACACTCAAGCAGAACAGATTTGGGTGGAGAGTCCAGGTTAACTCATAAACAATTTATAAACTCAAGCATTTAGCAAGTCTTGATGAAAGGTTTAAATCCTTAGAGCTCTTTGCCAATAAAATATAGGGTTTCATCGTTTTCAGTAACCAGGCTTTGGAAATCTTGGGAAAAAATCCTACTTCACAGCTAGGAAAAATTTTAATATTTAATCAGCTAAACTAAAAAATGCTTATCAGGAAAAACCTGAATACTGATATGCGTATGAAATGCTTTATATAAATCTCTTCAAAATATTATCCCTCTGAACTGAGACAGGTTTTGTAGTGATAGTGGCTAGAAAATTCAAACCAATTTTGAAAAAAAGAAAAAATAAGAATTTAACCTAGTCAGATAGAATGTCAGAAAATGAGTTGTGATTTTTCTTTAATACATAGTTAATTATGGCTCTCCAAATTTGACAAAACTGTATCAGTGTAAGCAATCAATTCTTCTTTAAGATTGCTTTTATTACCCAAGAAGGCTTAGTGGTCTAACCCATCCCTTCCCTTCCAATTTAATGTAACAAATGAAATTCCATTGTATGGATTGTCAGAGTCACAGAGCGATGGTTAAATCAAAGACCCATTAAACATTCTGCAAAAAATCTGCAAATAGGGCAAAAATAAATATGCCAATGTACTCAACTGGAAGATTTTACTCAACTCAAGGCTTCTCAAGATCAAGGACTGGGTCTTAATCATCTTTTAATTCCCAATATTGGAGAGACCTCTACACTTGGTAAAAATCTCAAAAGATTTTGGTCAAGAGCCTGAAGAAACTGATTAAAAATGTCATTAAAATAATTTTCTCAGCTCAATATATGCTTATAAAGGCAGAATTCATACTGGAAGATTGTTAAGTACATTACTCTGTTCTTTAAATTTTTACTTTTAAATACCCCACCCCAAGATTGAAATGCACCTTTGCAGTAAGCCTATTTTAAGTGAGCACGAAAGAGATTAAAGGGTGGAAAGAATGAGCAAAAGCTACTTGGGGTAACAGGTGTGTAGATGAAGTGAAAGTAGACATGGAGAGGGAGGAAGTTCCAAGCACTCCAAGGGAGGAAAACAACAAGTAGCAGAATGTAGTTTTATTACAAAATCAATTTTATTCATTTATAAAGAATTTCCTAAGGGATTTTTAAAAATGACAATCTATGAAAAGATCTTTAGGGCTTCCCTGGTGGCGCAGTGGTTGAGAGTCCACCTGCCGACGTGGGGGACGCGGGTTCGTGCCCTGGTCCGGGAAGATCCCACATACCGTGGAGCGGCTGGGCCCATGAGCCATGGCCGCTGGGCTGCACATCCGGAGCCTGTGCTCCGCAACGGGAGAGGCCACAACAGTGAGAGGCCTGCGTACCGCAAAAAAAAAAAAGAAAAATAAATCTTAAAAGAAGAAAAAAGAAATGAATCACTTTAATTCAAACCAATAAAAACTTTTCTGTATTTTCTGGGTAATAGATCCCCTTTTCAGGCCCTCCAAGGCCAAGTCTCTGCAGTCAGCATAAAATGAAGTTGAGCAATTATTTGTTGATTTTTTTTTTTTTTTTTTTTGCGGTATGTGGGCCTCTCACTGCTGTGGCCTCTCCCGTTGCGGAGCATAGGCTCCGGACGCGCAGGCTCAGTGGCCATGGCTCACGGGCCCAGCCGCTCTGCGGCATGTGGGATCTTCCCAGACCGGGGCACGAACCTGTGTCCCCTGCATCGGCAGGCGGACTCTCAACCACTGCGCCACCAGGGAAGCCCTATTTGTTGAATTTTAATTTAAACAGCTGTAGATCAAAATAATTTAGGTCAATTATGATCAAGGATTCATGTCAGTGCGATAGCCTCCAGTATTTGAGTTAATGATCCCCTCCCTCAGTGTGGTAGTGAAAAGAACATTTGATAAGAGGTTAGAAGAAATGGATGCTTTTTTCAAATGCACCATTGAACTAGCAACTGTTAATCTCTCTGGGACAAAGTGTTATCATCTGATCACAGTAGATAATATTTGCACAATCAAGTTATTTGATGAGCAATGAAACACTATATATAAATAACTTTGCAAATATAAAGTGTTTTGTAAATGTAATGAATTCATTGCAAAAATTCCCTCCCTTGTCATCCCATCACACTTTGTATAGGTTGCATGAACTTTTCTTTAGTAAGACATTATAAGAAATATGGCTGAAAAGCAAAGTACTTTGATAAAAATATAAAAGCAAATGTACTGGAGAGAGAAAAACATGCTCCAATGTACATTATGCATTAATATAAAACAAAGCACCTTTTGGAAAACTCATTTCCTCAATAGTATTCATATTCTCTTTAGGTGTATGATACATTTATGATTTAACACTTCATGATAATAATGCATAATTTTTCATTGATCCATAATAAGTGACCTTATATTTTCAATGGAACAAAATTAAGTTTGTTTCCATTTTAATGATGCTAAAATCTTATAAAACCAACCTCTCAGCTCAGTATAGTTAAATAAAAGCAGCTCTTTCCAAAGTTAAAAATGTCAATCCACCAGGGGGCAGACAGCAGAAGCAAGAAGAACTAGAATCCTTCAGCCACATTCACAGAAAGATAGAAAACATGCAAAGGCAGAGGACTATGTACCAGATGAAGAAACAAGATAAAACCCCAGAAAAACAACTAAATGAAGAGGAGATAGGCAACCTTCCAGAAAAAGAATTCAGAATAATGATAGTGAAGATGATCCAGGACCTCAGAAAAAGAATGGAGGCAAAGATTGAGAAGATGCAAGAAATGTTTAACAAAGATGAGAAGAATTAAAGAACAGAAATGAACTATACAATAACTGAAATGAAAAATACACAAGAAGGAATCAATAGCAGAATAACTGAGGCAGAAGAACAGATAAGTGACCTGGAAGACAGAATGGTGGAAATCACTGCCACGGAACAGAATAAAGAAAAAAGAATGAAAAGAAATGAAGAAAGCCTAAGAGGTCTCTGGGACAACATAAAACGCACCAACATTTGCATTATAGGGGTCCCAGAAGGAGAAGAGAGAGAAAAAGGACCCAAGAAAATATTTGAAGAGATTATAGTTGAAAACTTTCCTAACATGGGAAGGGAAATAGCCACCCAAGTCCAGGAAGCGCAGAGAGTCCCAGGCAAGATAAACCCAAGGAGAAACATGCTGAGACACATAGTAATCAAATTGATAAAAATTAAATACAAAGAAAAATTATTGAAAGCAACAAGGGAAAATGACAAATAATATACAAGGGAACTCCCATAAGGTTAACAGCTGATTTCTCAGCAGAAACTCTACAAGCCAGAGGGAGTGGCACAATATATTTAAAATGTTGAAAGGGAAGAACCTACAACCAAGATTACTCTACTTGGCAAGGATCTTATTCAGATTTGATGGAGAAACCAAAAGCTTATAGACAAGAAAAAACTAAGAGAATTCAGCACCACCAAACCAGCTCTACAAAAAATGCTAAAGGAAATTTTATAAGTGAGAAACACAAGAGAAGAAATGGACCTACAAAAACAAACCCAAAACGATTAAGAAAATTGTAATAGGAACAAACATATGGATAATTACCTTAAATGTGAATGGATTAAATGCTCCAACCAAAAGACATAGGCTCACTGAATGGACACAAAAATAAGACCCATATATATATTATCTACAAGAGACCCACTTCAGACCTAGGGACACATACAGACTGAAAGTGAGGGGATCGAAAAAGATACTCCATGCAAATGGAAAGCAAAAGAAAGCTGGAGTAGCAATACTCATATCAGATAAAATAGACTTTAAAATAAAGAATGTTATAAGAGACAAGGAAGGACACTACATAATGATCAGGGGATCAATCCAAGAAGAAGATATAATAATTATAGATATATATGCACCCAACATAGGAGCACCTCAATACATAAGGCAAATGCTAACAGCTTTAAAAGGGGAAATTGACAGTAACCCAATAATAGTGGGGGATTTTAAGACCTCACTTACACCAAAGGACAGATCATCGAGACGGAAAATTTATAAGGAAACACAAGCTTTAAATGACACAATAGACCCGATAGAATTAATTGATATTTATAGAACATTCCATCTGAAAACAGTAGATTACACTTTCTTCTCAAGTGAACACGGAACATTCTCCAGTATAAATCATATCTTGGCTCACAAATCAAGCCTTGGTAAATTTAAGAAAATTGAAATCATATCAAGCATCTTTTCCAACCACAATGCTATGAGATTAGAAATCAATTACAGGGAAAAAAACAGAAAAAACATGAACACATGGAGGTTAAACAATACGTTATTAAATAACCAAGAGAGGACTGAAGAAATCAAAGAAGAAATCAAAAAATGCCTGGAGACAAATGACAATGAAAACATGATGATCCAAAACCTATGGGATGCAAAAAAAGCAGTTCTAAGAGGGAAGTTTATAGTAATACAATCCTACCTCAAGAAACAAGAAAAATCTCAAAAAAAAAATGTAACCTTACACCTAAAGGAACTAGAGAAAGAACAACAAACAAAATCCAGAGTTAGTAGATGGAAAGAAATCATAAAGATCAGGGCAGAAATAAATGAAATAGAAATAAAGAAAACAATGGCAAAGATCAATAAAACTAAAAGCTGCTTTTGTGAGAGCACAAAATTGATAAACCTTTAGCCAGACTCCTCAAGAAAAAGAGGGAGAGGACTCAAATCAATAAAATTAGAAATGAAAAAGGAGAAGTTACAATGGACACCACAGAAATACAAAGCATCATAGGAGACTACTACAAGCAACTCTATGTCAATAAAATGGACAACCTGGAAGAAATGGACACATTCTTAGAAAGGTATAACCTTCCAAGACTGAACCAGGAAGAAATAGAAAATATGAACAGACCAATCACAAGTAATGAAATGGAAACTGTGATTAAAAATCTTCCAACAAATAAAAGTCCAGGGCCAGATGGCTTCACAGGGGAATTCTACCAAACATTTAGAGAAGAGCTAACACTCATCCTTCTCAAACTCTTCCAAAAAATTGCAGAGGAAGGAATACTCCCAAACTCATTCTATGAGGCCACCATCACCCTGATACCAAAAAGCGACAAAGATACTACAAAAAAAGAAAATTACAGACCAATATCGCTGATGAATATAGATGCAAAATTCCTCAACAATATACTAGCAAACAGAATCTAACAACACATGAAAAGGATCATACACCATGATCAAGTGGGGTTTATCCCAGGAATGCAAGGATTCTTCAAAATATGCAAATCAATCAATGTGATACACCCTATTAACAAACTGAAGAATAAAAACCATATGATCACCTCAATAAATTCAGAAAAACCTTCTGACAAATTCAACACCAATTTATGATAAAAACTCTCCAGAAAGTGGGCATAGAGGGAACCTACCTCAACATAATAAAGGCCATATATGACAAACCCACAGCAAACATCATTCTCAATGGTCAAGAACTGAAAGCATTTCCACTAAGATGAGGAACAAGACAAGGATGTCCACACTCACCACTCTTATTCAACATAGTTTTGGAAGTCTTAGCTGCAGCAATCAGAGATGAAAAGGAAATAAAATGAATCCAAATCAGAAAAGAAATAAAACTGTCACTGTTTACAGATGACATGATACTACCCATACAGAATCCTAAAGATGCCACCAGAAAACTCCTACAGCTAATCAATGAATTTGGTAAACTTGCAGGATACAAAGTTAATGCACAGAAATCTCTTGCATTCCTATACACTAACAGCAAAAATCAGAAAGAGAAATTAAGGAAACAATCCCACTCACCATTGCAACAAAAAGAATAAAATACCTAGGAATAAACCTAACTATGTAGGTAAAAGACCTGTACTCAGAAAGCTATAAGACACTGATGAAAGAAAACAAAGATAAGGCAAACAGATGGAGAGATATACAATGTGCTTGGCTTGGAAGAATCAATATTGTGAAACTGACTCTACTACCCAAAGCAATCTACAGATTCAGTGCAATCCCTTTCAAATTACCAATGGCATTTTTTACAGAACTGGAAAAAAAAGTCTTAAAATTTGTATGGAAACACAAAAGACCCCGAATAGCCAAAGCAATCTTGAGGGAAAAAAATGGAGGTGGAGGAATCAAACTCCCTGACTTCAGACTATACTAGAAAGCTACAGTAATCAAGGCAATATGGTACTGGCACAAAAACAGAAATATAGATCAACGGAACAGTATAGAAAGCCCAGAGATAAACCCACACACCTATGGTCAACTAATCTATGACAAAGGAGGCAAGGATATACAATGGAGAAAAGACAGTCTCTTCAATGAGTGGTGCTGGGAAAACTGGACAGCTGCATGTAAAAGAATGAATTTAGAACACTCCCTAACACCATACAGAAAAATAAACTCAAAATGGATTAAAGACCTAAATGTAAGGTCAGATACTATAAAACTCTTAGAGGAAAACATAGGAAAAACACTCTTTGACATAAATCACAGCAAGATCTTTTTTGACCCATCTCCTATAGTAATGGAAATAAAAACAAAAATAAACAAGTGGGACTTAATGAAACTTAAAAGCTTTTGCACAGCAGAGCAAACTATAAACAAGATGAAAAGACAACCCTCAGAATGGGAGAAAATATTTGCAAATTAACCAACAGACAAAGGATTAATCTCCAAAATATATAAACAGCACATGCAACTCAATATTAAAAAAAAAAAAAACAACCCAACCAAAAATTGGGCAGAAGACCTAAATAGACATTTCTCCAAAGAAGACATACAGATGGCCAAGAGGCACATGAAAATCTGCTCAACATCACTAATTATTAGAGAAATGCAAATCAAAATTACAATGAGGTATCACCTCACACCGGTTAGAATGGACATCATCAGAAAAATCTACAAACAACAAATGCTGGAGAGGGTGTGGAGAAAAGGGAACTCTCTTGCACTGTTGGTGGGAATGTAAATTGGTATAGCCACTATGGAGAACAGTATGCAGGTTCCTTACAATACTAAAAATAGAACTACCATATGACCCAGCAATCCCATTAATGGGCACATACCCAGGGAAAACCATAATTCAAAAAGATACATGCACCCCAATGTTCATTGCAGTTCTATTTACAATAGCCAGGTCTTGGAAGCAACCTAAATGCTCATCAGCAGACGAATGGATAAAGAAGATGTGGTATATATATGCAATGGAATATTACTCAGCCATAAAATGAATGAAATTGGGTCATTTGTACAGACATGGATGGACCTAGAGACTGTCACACAGAGTGAAGTAAGTCAGAAAGAGAAAAACAAATATCGTATATTTACGCATATATGTGGAATCTAGAAAAATGGTACAGATGAACCAGTTTGCAAGGCAGAAATAGAGACACAGATGTAGAGAGCAAACATATCGACACCAAGGGGGGAAACCGGGATGGGAGGCGGGTAGTGGGTGGTGGGATGAATTGGGAGATTGTGATTGACATATATACACTAATATGTATAAAATAGATAACTAGTAAGAACCTGCTGTATAAAAATAAATAAATAAAATTCACATTAAAAAAGTTGAAAATGTCATTAGACATTCTGTGTGCAATGAGTACTTAGAAATACATAATGCTCACTTTTGTTATCAATGGGGAAAATGATAGTTTTCACTCTAAGCCATGTGAATATTGGCAGTAATATCGAGTCTTGTTTAGAAACCTAGTTTCATCTGAAACCTAACCTAAATACAATTAGAGTGGGTGAATCCGCATGAACCAAAACTCCAAACCCTGTGAACTTTCCCCCCAAATTTACATTACTTTGAAACCTCCCCACATGCATGTGACTTAAACAACAAAATCATAATCAGAGATGCCAAGAAACTGAAACAGAATATTTTCCTAGTTCCTTTAGTGAGAGACAGCTATTTTATTGTTATCCTTATTGCTGCTGCTGCTTTTTGTGTTTGCTTTTAGTCAGGGACCTATTTAAATTTTCTTTAGATTTAACCACTAAACATAGTAACAAAATGGGATTACATGAAGAATAAACCTGACATTGTCCAGAGGCAGTAAAATTTTCTTTTTATAACTGAGGTGTAGGAATATTTTTGGACAATAAAAATCATTTCATAATTAAGATAAAAATTATTTAAGATTAAGATGAAATATTTATGATTATGATGAAAAATTATTTTCTACTTGGCTTTTTAAATGTTAGAAGTCTTTTGTTTTCTCTCCTCCTATATTGGAATAGCCAAATAAAAAAAATATGACTTTCATGGATGCATTAATAAGACTTATCTTCAGAGCTGGGCTTGGGTTCAAAAATACATTCTTTTTTTTTTTTTTTTTTTTTTTTTTTTTTTGCGGTATGCGGGCTTCTCGCTGCTGTGGCCTCTCCCGTTGCGGAGCGCAGACCCCGGATGCGCAGGCTCAGTGGCCGTGGCTCACAGGCCCAGCCGCTCTGCGGCATGTGGGATCCTCCTGGACCGAGGCACGAACCCGTGTCCCCTGCATCGGCAGGCGGACTCTCAACCACTGTGCCACCAGGGAAGCCCCCAAAATACATTCTAATATTAAAGATTGACAATTTCTTACTAGAAATTCAATATAGACCCCTTGTTTATTAAAAAAAACTCATACACTTATATATTAAAAATATACATATTATTCTATCTTAACCTGGGATTACAGAATTCTACTTTAAGAAAAAAGAAAAGAAAAAGAAAGGTAATCCTTTGGATAGAGTGGGAATTTCTCTTTTACTATGAGAAAATTCCTCATGAGGAATTTTTCTAGCTGTTAGTCCTGGGAACCCATGTCTGCTGGATCATAAGTTTAGTGCTCTTTAGATTCCATTATGGTTGCTCTTGAGTGCACAGAAACTTAAATTGAATATAAAGAAAAACTGTCCAAAAAATGTCTCAGGTGTACTTAGGAAAAGTATCTTTTAATAATTTTCAATAGTTTTACAAGAAAAGAAAATTTATATTTATACCATCCTTTAAAAAGACACACAACTATTAAATATTTAATTCTTTCTGCTCTCGGAATGGAAAATGTATATTCTGGTATCTATGAGTATCTCTGGCATACTCATACTCATTTTTATACCTCTTTATATTGTAAAATAATTGGTTAAAAACGAGTCTTTCTTGTTTTCAATAGTTTCTGCAATAGTAGTTCTGAGTCCCAGAAATAAAACATTATCAGAAAGGTTTAGGAATGTGGACCTGTAATTCTAAGTAACACCTAGAATCATGGACCAATAACAACCAGGGTGGTGGCAACTAGAGACCAAGAACAGTGGAGACTAGAGGTCAAAGTGTAGGAGCAAGGAAAGGAAGGAATAAAAAGGCAAGAGATCCCACAGACCTGCCAAAAAGAGGAGAAGATGGCTTATGACCCCCATCTCTTAACTTCCTCTTCCTTCTTTTTCCAAATCACAGCAGCATACACATTCAAAGAGGCAAAAATCTAAGAGTGATTCATAGCATCCTCTTCATTGTAGCCTAGCAAACAGAGAACCATAATAAATTCAAATCACTTCCTATTGTTTGGCATTTATGTTTTACACAAGTCTCAGTATTTCTATGGGATAATTAATTGAGGTAAGCTAGCTGGTTAGTAGATATAAAAATTTTAAGAATGTTAAGTCAAATCACTTGTCAGGAAGATTGCACTAATAGTTCTACTAGTAGTACATAAGCAGCACCTTGCTTTAAACTCTTGCTGGCACTGTCAAAATGAAAACACAGGGGCTTCCCTGGTGGCGCAGTGGTGGAGAGTCCGCCTGCCGATGCAGGGGACACGGGTTCGTGCCCAGGTCCGGGAAGATCCCACATGCCACGGAGTGGCTAGGCCCATGAGCCATGGCCACTGAGCGTGCACATCCAGAGCCTGTGCTCCGCAATGAGAGAGGCCACAACAGTGAGAGGCCTGCGTACTGCAAATAAATAAATAAATAAATAAAAGAAAAAAAAGAAAACACATGCATGTTTCCTAATTTAAGGAACAAAACTTTCATTTTCCAAAAATAGAATAGTGTTACTGTTTTCTCTGACTATAAAAAATTGATACATGTGTCTATTAACAAAAATTAAACAATCAAAATATTAAAAAGAGAATCAAAAGCCCCAAAACCTCTCAACCCAGAGATACTTATGATTAACATTTTGGAGAATCTCCTTCAAAACTTTATCTGTCTATCTATCTATGCCAATATACATACTCCAAAATTCTTTAATGTAGTTTTATGATAAAAATTTCCACTCTACAATAAAGCATGTACATCTTTTCATACCTATATATATATATATATATATATATATACAGTGTAGTTTAATGAGTAAAATAATCTGATTTTTTGTATTCCCACACTTTATTAACAGGTTATCTATTAAGGAAAATCTAAGGTTATTTCCAATCTTTCTCTATTATAAAGAATGCGGTGACAAATACCTTTGTGCTTATAGTTTTACATACTTGTGTAATGATCCCTTTAAGAAAATATATTTTAGAGGGCTCCCTGGGGTCTAATGGCATTCTATTCTCCAAACCACCATGAATGTGTGCTTCCTTTAGACCATCCGATTTGCAAAAATGGCTGATGAGATTGGGGGTAATATGAACAAATTTAATTTTTTTAAATATTGGATGTCAAATGTGTCAGCATTTAGAAAATCTGCATATATCCACATACCGATACTTTCTGAATGACTAATGCACGATGTTATATAATCAGACATGAATAAATGATCCATTTAAAGTGCAAGATAGGACAATGAATTTAAAAGGAACAGTTTGAAAAGTTCATTAGTATGGTATCAGATACCACATTGCAACTAACCTTTAAGAAACTACCACTTGGGCTTCCCTGGTGGCGCAGTGGTTGGGAGTCTGCCTGCCGATGCAGGGGACACGGGTTCGTGCCCCGGTCCGGGAAGATCCCACATGCCGCGGAGCGGCTGTGCCTGTGAGCCATGGCCGCTGAGCCTGCGCATCCGGAGCCTATGCTCCGCAACGGGAGAGGCCACAAGAGTGAGAGGCCCGCGTACCAAAAAAAAAAAAAAAAGAAACTCCCACTTGTCAACTGTTGGTGTAATATCAAAGAACATCACAATTATATGAAAGGGTTCTTAGAAGTCTCCTCCTTTTCCTAACTACATATCTGTGTGGGACTATTTTTTTAATATATATATATTTCAACCAAAACCACACTGCAGCCAATTGATAGCAGAAGCAGACATGAGAATACAGCTGTCTTCTATCAAGTCAGACATTAAAGACACTTGCAAAAATTGTAAAACAACATTGCTCTTCCCCTAAATATTGTATTTTGGAAAATATAATTATTTGTCATAAAAATAAGCTGGTTCTATGGTAACAGGTGATGGATTCATTATTGTTATTTAAAATAAATTAAGAAATGTGTATTTTAATTCCTTAGCTTTAATTTACAATACAGTAAATATCAATAGATAAAATCCATGTAAACAAAAATTTGGTGGTGAATGTTTTTTTAAATTTATTTATTTTATTTATTTTTGTCTGTGTTGGGTTTTTGTTGCTGCGCATGGGCTTTCTCTAGTTGTGGCGAGCAGGGGCTACTCTTCACTGCAGTGTGAGGGATTCTTATTGCAGTGGCTTCTCTTGTTGCGGAGCACGGGCTCTAGGCGTTCAGGCTTCAGTAGTTGTGGCACTCAGACTCAGTAGTTGTGGCTCGTGGGCTCTAGAGAACAGGCTCAGTAGTCGTGGCGCATGGGCTTAGTTGCTCTGCGGTATATGGAATCTCCCCGGACCAGGGCTTGAACACATGTTCCCTGCATTGGCAGGTGGATTCTTAACCACTGTGCCACCAGGGAAGTCCCTGGTGGTCAATTTTTAAGAATATAATGGGATTCTGAGACTATCATGTTTTCCAACACCTGACCTAATCAATACAAAGTTACTCAGGTGCACATCTCCTAAGAAGTGAATAATCACTGAAGAATCTGATAGGCAACACTTGGCTTTCCATCTGAAGGATGTCCAGTAATCTCCTTCTTCCACTTGCAAATCTTGGACATTTTTTCCTGACACTGTTTACTATATAAAAGATCACATTTTATTATTTAAATTCAGTACTTACGAGAAGGTTTAAAATGTGTGGAAGAGCTCAGCCCTTAAAAAAAAAAAGGATCTTGCTTGCTTTAGACTATACATTTATTTTATAGGACTACATAGGCAGGATGAGGATCCTGATATAAATTTTTTACACAATAAACTATAGAACCACAGAGGAACAGCAAGCTTTTTTTTTTTCCCCCTGAAGTCCCAAGTACAAAAGCAATAGGTTATCAATTATGATGTTCTTAGAGCAGGACATGAAGAAGAATTGCAAGGAGGGCCAGTGAAGGCACAAAACGTATCCATGATAGACTTTTAGAAGCAAATAATCAGGAAAGACCAAAGAAAAAAAAAACAAAAAAAAAAAACAATTCCCCATCCCCCTTGACAAATGTAGGACATCTGGTCACTTTAATGAAGCATATGGATACTAAACATTAGCTGAGTGTTCCTTCTGTTGTTCTTACAGAAACTCTAGAACTCAAGAGGCTACAGTTTCTTATTTTAAAACAAACATTTGAAAAAGGAATCTATTTGGACTATAAATTCTGTGGTACATTGAAGGTACAAATCTGACTTTAGGGCGACACTACCATATTTACATGCCTAGAGTTTATATGTCAATGACAGGCCTGTAGTGATTAGGATATGGATCCATATAGGCATAAATATGAGGGCATCTGAAAATGAAGGGGACTAATGCATATTCTTTCAGGATAACTAGTCAGTCCATGGAGTAAATAATGAGACAAAGAATGCAATAGAGTGAGTTAAGGAGCCAGGCATTTAAATCTTAAAATTAAATCTGAAGTTGAACAATCAGTCTTTGATAGAATTTATAGTCAAATGAAGGCTGCATATAGTTAAAGGGAAAAAAATTACTTACTTGACACATAGTTTGGGGGAAACTTCAGGAGTTTGAATAATTAAGGTGTTCCCCCCTTCCTATGAGCAACAAACCACTTGAAAAGCCACATCTGGAAAATCAATAGAGACCCCTGGGGATGTTTAGGATTGCTTCAGTTCCTCTTCACTGGTAAGCCAAAAAGTGCCTCAGGGGAAATAGTTCAAGACATAGAAAAATAACTAAAAATGTCATTTTATTCAAGAAAGCCATCTCTGTCTTGTCTTCTTTACTAAATGTCTCTTCTTTCAGAGCAATCTCCTCCATTTGTTTTTTACACATACCTTGAATTATAAATAGTGGCCTAATTTTACATTGCCTCAGCTGAGGTGGCCAGCTAGCACAGATGAATAAAGCTCTGTCTAAAGAGAACCCAAACAAAGGCCAAGTGCAGGTTTGCCAGAGGGATGAAAATAATTTCAATTCAGTGGGTGTTTTCTCAGGTGCTAAAAGTTAAATGGAAAGTTCTCATTTCTCTCTCTCTCTCTTCTCTCTCCTTCTCCCTTCTTCTCTCTCTCTATCTTTCTTCTAGTCTAGGCAGAATAATAAAGAAGATGAGAAAGAGACTATTGTTTTCCCATGGCAGGTTCTGTGTTGCCGCCTCTAACACCACCAGCACAAAGAGAGAATTATTATAAACCAAGGAGTCTGCAGTCCTTGCCTGACTTGTGTGAGCTGTTTTAAAATGTGAGAGTAGGGAGAAAAATCCCATTCCTACCAAGCAGTTCAGTCTTAGAATGATCCTGAGGGACACACGTATGCACACCATATACACACACACTTTTGGGGGGACATTTTAATCTAGTCAGTTTAAATGCTAAGTTAGGAAGTTTATCCTTACAAGTGAAAATTACAGTTCCAGAGAAAAACATTCTTTTTTTACACGTATGCTGCATACACTTTGGTATTTTCGGCACAGCCTCCAATGGACAGATGTTCCTTTAATTATTGACAACTGCTCTATGAGTAATATCAATTCTTCTATCTTTCTCTCCTCAAACTCCTTCCTATCTTCCACTATCTCTTAAGAAACGATTTAAACTGTCTAATAAGTTGATCTTTAAAACATGGCAATGGCAGGACTTTCTCCTAAAATAATTGGAAATACCATTTTAGTTTACGTTAAAATATAATTGCTTACAATAAAAATTTAAAGTGTACTGCTATTTCTGTGCCTGTTCTTTCCTTTTCAACTTTCTTAATTTTACTAAATCTAAGAAAATTCAAAGGTTATATCTGCAATATCAAATTAGGCCAAACTAGGCCAGCTACCCTCTGCACATACCCATTTCCCGACTAAATAAAAGACATCTAAACTAACTGACGTCATTTTTTAAATGTAATAGAAAATTTACATATATATGTAACTTTCTCCTCCATACTGCTGAAACCCTAGAAATGTAGAAAACACTCCAATGGAAAAAGAAAAGAATTTGATATAATGACATATGTTAAAAACAAGACAAAGACCCAAAATACAGTTGCTTATGCTAAGCCCCACGTCACAAAATTGAGACTTAATTACAGCTTCAGCTCTCCCAGACATGGAATTCTTAAACCATTTAATCAAGAATCACCTGAAGAGCCCTGGTTAGGTAATCTCCCTTGCCATTCCCCAAAAGGACAGTAATCTTGCAATAACCAACCCATTTTTAAAATTTTTGCCTAGTTCAACTTCCTTGTTTCTGCTCCCTTCTGCTTATAAAATCTCTTGCCTTGTATAGCTCTTCAGAGTTCCCACCTACCCACAAATTGGATGCTGCCTGATTCGTGAATCACTGAAGAAAACTAATAAGATCTTTAAAATGCACTCAGCTGAATTTTGTTTCTAAACACATATTAACTTCTTACGTCTAATTCTGTCTAATGTGCCTCTTACCCAGATTAATCAAATACTTTGTTCATTTTGATATCATTTTGTATTGGATATATATTTTTTAATTTATATAAATTTCTTTTCCAGATGTTAGTAAAAACTATTCCTAGTTTTACTAAGATAGAAGAAATCTTAAACAAATTTCTGTAGAAATCTTAAACAAATTTCTGTATCTCAGGAATCCAGCTAGACAAGTGATAAGTAAAAATAGACATATAAAAATTTTTGTTTGGATTTCACTAAATTAGAGACTCAAGTTTAACTCTTTTTTAAAATTTATTTTATTTATTTATTTTTGGCTGTATTTGGTCTTCCTTACAACACAGGTTTTCTCTAGTTGTGGCGAGTGGGGGTACTCTTCGTTGCAGTGCGCGGGATTCTCATTGCTGTGGCTTCTCTTGTTGCAGAGCATGGGCTCTAGGCACTCGGGCTTCAGTAGTTGTGGCACACGGGCTCAGTAGTTGTGACGCACAGGCTTAGTTGCTCCGTGGCATGTGGGTGGGATCTTCTCAGACCAGGATTCTTAATCATTGCACCACCAGGGAAGTCCCTAACTAATTCTTAAAGGGATTGTATGGACCACCTTGCATTGTTAGCAGAGGGCTCTTATCAGCAGAGTTTACCACCTGATAGTCCCGCCTCTAGAAGCATAGTCCCAAAATCCAGAGTTACTGCTTCAGAGTCTGCAGTTTCAGACCTCACACTTAATCCCAAACCAAGTTTTAGTCTCAAGTCACCTCCCTAGACTTGACTCTCCATAGTTTTAGAAAAAGGCTTGTTCCTTCATTTAACCTACTTTGCAGGGAGATTGTGAGAAGTAAATTTGTCAATAATTCCAAAACCTTTAAAGGTAAATAGTGTATGGGTAGAGATTACAATAATAATTGCTTCCAAGTGCTTTCTCCTTACATACTAACAATATATGTCAAAGTTTTTCTTCAAAGTAAAATAAGAAATGCTTGGAAAACTAAAATCTGATGGTTTAGAAGTCACTAGACCTGAAGCTTTGCTACTAAATAAATATGCTATGGGTTTTACCAGGCATTTTAAGCTTTAGTTTTTAACTATAAAAAATTAATTATATTATTTCTCACTCTACATGGATAATTTGTGAAGATTAAGTTATGTAAGTTATGTAAAAACACTTTGAGCAAACTAAGCAAATACCATTACATAACATATGAGAACTATCTGAACTGACAATTTAGATCAAGTTCTTATGCATGATAAAGTTGGTAGAAATTCTGCACTATTAAATTCATGCACTGGTCCCTGGTTCCATCTATAAAACAATTTCTCTTTTATCAAGACAGAGCGTTATTAATGATCGATCACTTAAGGATTCTTGAGTTTTGCAATGGACTCTAATATTGCCTCTTTAAGGAAAGCATATAGCATATTCTGTCTAAAATTTTTCATCTAGGAAAATAAGGAGTGAAATGCATACCTCTCATAATTGGTGTTGTAAAAATTAATACTTTGAAGTTAAATATCATTGAAATACAGTATTTACTATATCACAGTGAAGGCTGGCTATATCTAGGAAAAAAGCATATTAACACCCTTAGTGTTGACAAAAAGTAAAGAGATGGGAAATGATTCATTGTTGAAAGAAGATCTTTAAAAAATTCTAGTGCTAGAAAAGCATCCTTTAAGTGCATGAAGTAATTTGAACATTTTATCCAGCTATACATGAGGAGGGAGATTCATACGTACTTAGAGTATCGTGGGATTGACCAGGTACAGATGAGGTGACCTGACAGCTATCTGTAAGGCTGGAGAAAGAATGCCTTTTGGTGAGTTTGTGAAAACTTCTCTGACAAATCATTCTTTGGAAAACTACATCCTAGAGTCTGGCCTCTGAGAATTGACACTCAAAATCAGGGCTACTCATATGAAATTAATACCTCTAATTTTTGAGGAAATAAGAATTTATTTGGGCTTCCCTGGTGGCGCAGTGGTTGAGAGTCCGCCTGCCGATGCAGGGGATGCGGGTTCGTGCCCCGGTCCGGGAAGATCCCGCATGCCGCGGAGCAGCTGGGCCTGTGAGCCATGGCCACTGAGCCTGCGCGTCCGGAGCCTGTGCTCCGCAACGGGAGAGGCCACAACAGTGAGAGGCCCGTGTACTGCAAAAAAAAAAAAAAAGAATTTATTTTAAAAGACTTACATTTGCAAAAGGTCCAGGTGTCATTTTCTGATTTTCACTCACTGTTTCTTCTCAATAACTTGTCAATGCTCCTTGTTAACCTTTAAAACAAAAAGGTAAGCGGTTCAGCCAGCCAAATTGAGTTTATTCAGGAATAGCAGAGGAGTCCCAATTCAGGACATGCAAACTATGGAGAACCATAGGCAAGTCCAGAGAACAAAGGAGAGGAATGATCTTTTATGGAGGAAAGAAGGAAGTTGGGAGGGGCTATTTTGAACAAAAGATCATTGGAGCAGATTGAGAGTTAGTGATTGTGGTGGCTTCTCATTGGCTGAGTTGTTGCTGGGCAAGGAGAAGATCCTTCTTCCTGCTGGGGTATGTAAAGTAAGCTGTGATGAGTGGTGTGTGCATGTGAAGTCCCCCTTCAGGACTTCCTGACTCTACTTTGAATGAGATTTTTCTTTATTCATTTTCATATCCTCTATCTGTTTTGCTGCTTTATATTTTCTATTTGATAGTCCTTACCAATCTTCACATATGGGGAGTTTATAAACTTTAAGATATAATCATTTGTAGGATAAAATGTGGCTAGAATTTAAGTTTTCAATAATACCTTGATTGAAAAGGAAAGGCACAAAATCTCCCTCAAGGAACTCAAGGCAGAGTAATTATTAAAGGAGCTTGGATAAAAACAAGACACTAATAGTGTTGGAAGCCTCTTCTCCCCCTTTAAATGTCTCATGCCCCTAGATTATCCAAGTTGGAAGTTGGGTTAGGCTAGATTGACTCTTTTCTCTTTGCTCAATACTGAATATGCATATTAATGTTGGTAGTGAATATATGGAGACTAACAGTAAGATAGTGAATAACACCAATTAAATTCTCTTTTAGATTTATTTTTATGTGCCACCATTTCACACTTTCAGCTTCTGGGCAGTAATACATTTGGTGAAAAACTTTTCATATGGATTAATATATTTGTCTTCAGAATAATGGAAATGGGGAACAACCTCCTTATGCTCCAGAAGTTCAAGGTAGGATCTGATATGGTCCAAGATTACCAATTACCAATACTGACTTTTCAGTCCCCAAGGAAAATTAAATTTTGCTGTGAGAAAAGACTAAGTAAAGCAGGTAGCATGTGTTTAAACAGAGAATATAAACATATTAAAACAAAATGTTGTTGAGGTATATAATTAAAGAATGCTAAAGTCCACATAATTAGAGTACAGTTTGATAAGCTTTGGCATATGAACTCATTCATGAAACTATTGCCACACCAATATTACAAATCTTTCCATCACCTTCAAATTTCCTCCTGCCCTTTGCAGCTCCTCCCTCCTGCTCTTACCTGCTACCCCTCACCAGGCATCTGCTAATTTACTTTCTGTTACTGCAGCTTAATTTGCAATTTCTATAATTTTGTATAAATGCAATAATATCGTATACTCTGCTTTATTGTCTGCATCTTTCTCTCAGAATGATTTTTAGATTCATCTGTGTTATTGATGTATTAATAATTTATTCATTTTCATGGCTGAATAATGTTTCATTATATGGATACACTGCATTTTGTTTATTCATCACCAAGTGAGACATTTGGGTTGTTTTCAGTTTGTGGCTATTACAAATAAAGCTACCATGAACATTCACATTGCAAGTCTTCTTGTTCACATATGTTTCACTTCGTTTTGGCAAATGCCTAAGAGTGAAATGGCTGAGTCACATGGCAAATGGATGTTTAACATTATTTTTAAAAATGTCCAATTTTACCAAAGTGATTTACCATTTTGCATTTTCACCAGAAGGGTATACAAGCTGTAATTCCTCCAAAACACTTGGTATGGGCACCTATTTTTAGCCAAACAAATTTAGCAGCAGCCAAAATCTCTCTTCAGTATTTTCAGCCATGCAGCTATTGCTTTCCATGAGCTCCTCAGAGTCTGCACAGTGCCTTTGCAATTGGTCAGAAGATTATATAAATATTAGCGGGTGGGCTTCCCTGGTGGTGCAGTGGTTGAGAATCTGCCTGCCAATGCGGGGGACATGGGTTCAAGCCCTGGTCTGGGAAGATCCCACATGTCACGGAGCAACTAGGCCCATGAGCCACAACTACTGAGCCTGCGCATCAGGAGCCTGTGCTCCGCAACAAGAGAGGCCGCGATAGTGAGAGGCCTGCGCACCGCGATGAAGAGTGGCCCCCACTCGCCGCGACTAGAGAAAGCCCTCGCACAGAAATGAAGACCCACACAGCCAAAAAAGAAATAAAAATTAAAAATTAAAAATTAAAAAAAAAAAGATTAGGGGGTTCCCCACCTGTGTATTTATCCTTTTCAGAATTTCCTCCTCAATCCTCAGGCACTCTGGAAGCCTTAAACCCTCTCCTTTGATACCACAAGCTAATAAGACTGTGGTTTTCTGCTTGACTTCTACCCATCCCATATCATAGACTGACCCTTAAGCAAATCTGAACATGGCTCACTCATATTTCAAGGGTTGAATTCCCACCAGATTCTGCCTGCTTTTGGTTGCTCTCTAGCACCTTTTTATAAATAATCATAAAGAAAAATCATTTCATTTGACCATGATGCCCTCCTACCCCATTGGTTAGCATCTTTCTTTTCTCTTCCAAGTTTGTTAAAATAAGTTTCAACCACAGTGGACTTTTCTTGCCATCCATTACCTTCTTTATCTACTATAGAATGGTTTAAATTTGTTTAAACTTTATTAAAAATGTTCATATAAAAGTTACTAACAAGTAATTCCTCACCCGGCTGAAAGGCCTGTTCCATCCAGGTTACATGTGACATTGTTGACCTTGCTTGTCTTTCATTACGTGGGTCGACTTCAGATTCCTAACCTCAGCCTTTACCTTTAAACTTTTTATTTTTTAGTATTAATAAAGCTAAATGTTTGTGATATTATTTTTTCCAAAAGATGGTTCTTTTAATGACTGTATAAGACTTAAAGTTTTGTATTCAGATATTAATACTTAAAACCATGTCAATTAAGCCATTAGGCATTCATCTGCATTTAAAAAGTAGAATTTTGGTAAAATTTTGATCAGTGCTGAAAAAGTCAGTCAGAGGTTGTAAAGGAGTAAAGATAACATTTTCTGTGTATTTCTCTAAATTATAGCTCAACTACCCCAAAAAATATTTTTTTCTGCTCAATTTTCTGATATTATTTAAAGAGATGATATTAGAGGAAAAACAAGAAAAGTTCTAGCTAAGAGAATGTAACTGGGGAATTGCTCTGTATCTGGCTTCATCTCTGGAAAAGTAATCCTTGTGCCAATTAGATCGTGGAATTTATGGTGTTTTTATAAGGCAAAGTGGTCAAGTTGGCTCAAATGAAAACTGTAGCCAAATTTATAGGAAAATGTGTCACATGTGCTTTCCAAGTACATATCAGAAGACATAACATGAAGTCAAGTTACTGGTGAGCAAAAATTTTTTCAGGAAACAGATGTTTCTCAGGAAATAGATGTGTTGCTTTTTTGGGCAGTTGGTGAAGAACTAGTTCAAAAATCCATAATATGAACAATTGTCCAATGCTTCTCAACACATAGAAGAAGAAGCCTGATGTGTCTCTATACCTTAGAGTGATCATACATTTTACTGCTTTATTTAGTCATCAATACACTAAAATTGATAAAGAATCATATCTCAGATATAATTTCTTACACTAAGAAATATGGAAATCACATTTTCCTGGTCCTTTAATTTTCAGTGATTTCTGAATTTACCAAGAAGAAGTTAAAAATTGAGGACACTTGTGTAGTTCAAGTAAAAATCACTGAAAGGCTTGCAACTCAACACAATATTCAGTGACTACCCATTATGAGCAAGGCACTATGCCCAGGGCTGAAAGAGACAGACATACAAAAAAATTAAGTCTGACACAATGGAATAAGTGCTACAATAGAGGCAACTACCTAGCATGGTGACTAAGGAGAAGAAAAGGATTAACTCTTCTGGAAGGTATTGCAGAGGAACAGACATTTGATAAGAGTTTGAAGAATGAGTAGGAGTTTGCTTGGACACACAGTGAGAGAGGGCTCTCCCTATATCCAGAGAATGTTGCAGTAACTAGGAGATGAGAGAACACAGGAAAGTAGCCTGAGATGAAGCCATGAAAAGGTCAGTGGGAGCCACATCAGGTAGAATTATCTACAGCAGACTAAGAAAGGACATAGTTGCACTGGAATTTTAAATTCGTTACTCAGGCCATTTTTTCAGAATGACTTTGAAGGGACAATACTGGAGGTAGAGAGACTTGTTACAGATTGTAGTATTCCGGGTAAAACGTATGAATCTAAACAGGGAGACAAAGGAGGTCCTCACTAAAAGTTTATGGAAGGAAGAAGGGAGGGAAGGAGAAAGAGAGGTTGGGAAGAAGGGAGGGAGAGAGGAAGTCAAGTCTTAAGCTCTCATCCTCAGACAAGGAAACTGAAGTCCTGAGAGATAAAAGTGCCTGGTCTACTCTACAGATACAGCATGTTAGAATCTCCAGGCCACAGCATCTTAGATAGGGGAGGGGAATTTGACTTAGAGCATTAGTAAGAAACTTAAAAAGTAAAAGAATCAGCAGAAATTTTACTGTCTTTGCTGATTTATTTAAAATAGTAATTTTAACCTCATGAAAAGCATGTGTTACTGATTGGAATGTAATGTTACTGGCAATGTCTTTGTACATTTTTTCCAAGACTTCATGGACTTGGCTTAGATTTTTCCTTCCTTGGACCAAAGCTCATGTTTGCTGAAATTCTGTTGCAGTACAATATGAAGTTCCTCTTTTCATATGTCTATGTTTCTATATATGTCTTGATTATCATCAAACTTTTTAGGGTGATAGTTAAATTTTTATCGCTACACCACCTCTAAACCTTCCCAAAAGTTAGGATACTACAGGTAGCCTGTAAGGTAATAAAACTAAGTGTTTATTCACATTTTCCAGTGCACATTTATGTCTAAGAAGAACCAAATAGGGATATATTTCCTTATTCTTTACTCATTTAAATATCAACCTATTTGAGTTAAATATCTTGAGTTAAATGAGGTTAACTCTTAAAAACAAATGTTATAATGTTTTATAACCATGCCACACAAATAATTTAGAACTGAATCAAAAAAGTATAGTTGACTCATCACAACCCATATCAATTATGAAACTGATGCAAAATTAATATTATCATGATTTCCAGGTTTCTATTTCTGTCAGTGCCAGCACCATTATTCCAGTCTCCTGGACTAAAAGCTTTGACATCATTTTTGATTCTGCCCTGTTTTTGCCCATTATGAGTAATTTATTAGCAAGTCCATTTGTAACCTCATATAAAACTTCCTTGATCCTCTTAATAGCAATTAATCTCGCTCTCATTTATATTCTCTTAATTGTTTTACCTTTGTTATAGAACTTATTAAAGTATAGCTGGTATCATGGCTGTAAAATATCTGTCTTCTCTACTGAGAGAAAGGGCAACATCTTATTCAAGTTTTTAACCCCCTCAATGTCTGATTTTCCACTTATGTAAGTATAACTACCAAGCACAGTGTTTGGCTTATAATAGGCATATAGTAGGCAGTCAAAACATGTTTTTCAAATTCTAAAGATTTTAACTGACTGTCATCATAAGACAGATGTTCATAAGTCAGTATTTTCAATGTGATTTTGTACAAGCTCTCTACTGCCTATTCCATCACATATAAACTTCTCTGTCATTCTTTTTTTTTTTTTTTTTTTGCGGTATGCGGGCCTCTCACTGTTGTGGCCTCTCCCGATGCGGAGCACAGGCTCCAGACGCGCAGGCTCAGCGGCCATGGCTCACGGGCCCAGCCGCTCTGCGGCATGTGGGATCCTCCCAGACCGGGGCACAAACCTGTGTCCCCTGCATCGGCAGGCGGACTCTCAACCACTGCACCACCAGGGAAGCCCTCTGTCATTCTTTTAATGTCTTTGACAATATTTCTCCACTGCACATTTATAACATGTTTATTACCAATTCCTAAACAAATCCTCTACCCAGGTATACTAGAATCCCAACTGACTTCTATCCCCACCATTCCACAATCCTTATTCTAGTAGTTTTTGCCCAAATTAGGATGCCCTGTTCTGCTCCTTTCCAAATCCCACACACAATTCTAGATCCATCTTTGGCCCCAACTTGTCTATGATACTGTAAGATACCACTTTGACCTCCAATGATTACTTCCTTCTCTAGACTTAATTTCTTTATTTATAAGATGTAGTAGCCTTAGCTTTAAATGAGACTATAGGTACATAATATCTGGAAAATAGGAGGCACTCAATTAATGAGGTGCATGGAAATACAAGAATTGCTAAGTGTGAATTGAAGCTCTTTATGAGATAGAATTGCTGAAAAGACAGTGTTATCAACAAATTACTCTCTAATAATGGTTATCTACCATTTTGCAATTTCCTACAACAATGACAAATTTTATTGCCCAACAAAGGAAAACACTATTGAGACAACACCATCCTAGCTACCATTAGAGAACTTCCACACATTCTTTACCTTGTGATAATATAATATATATCAGACAGCTCTTGTTTGTAAGAAGTCCTTAATCTACCTAAGGAGCCAAAGGTGTGGGCTGCATAACAAACCTCTTCAAAACTCAGTGACACACAACAGCATTTATTCTCACAAGTCTTCAGGTCAACTGTGATTCTTCCAATGTAGGATGGACTCACTGGGCTGTTCTGCTCCAGGTTGTAGACACTATCAGGTCCACTAACATTCTACCAGCCAAAGTCTGTCAGCCAGCCAAACCCAACATCAATGGGGAGTAAATATTTGCTGAACAATCAGTCAAACTATCAAAAAAAGCTAAAATGCTAGTGGATTCCTAGACACTGGGGATGAGTAGGTAGAGTGGTTATTCATTGAAAACAGAAGTACAAGGAAACAGAGAATGAAGAAAGATAATTTCTAAGAGAATCCTGGAGGTAAAACTTAGAGAAAACACATCTGACTTCAAGGACAGGAGGCAGTAAAGCCACTGTGGCTAAGAGCTTAGTTTTTTAAAATGGAAACATCCAGATTTGAACTATGATTCCACCACATACTCTGCCACATACTTGGACATTCAAACTACCTCTTATACTTCAGTTTCTTCATATGTGAAGTAAAAACAGTAATATCTACTTCATTAGATGATTGTAATATGGAATGGTATCATGTGTATAGATCACTAAACACAGCTTCTGCTATATACATAATCAATATATGTAGCTATTTTTATTTTATTGGACATATTTTCCTATTGTTATGTAATACCCCTCTCTTCTGGAAACAGCACTCTCCTAAACTTACTGCAAATAGGAGGGCTGCTAATTATTGTACCCAGACCCCTAGCCATATTAATGGTCCAAAGGACACTTGACCTAAATAGAACCAGCTGTATGGATTCTAGTTTATTTCATTATTAATCTTCTTAAGTTTCCCAGGAGATTATGGCCACCCCATCTTGAAATGAGGATGGAGCGAGGACATCTTGTTATGACAAAAAAGTATGGCCCCACCTTGTAGAATGGGTACCAGATACAAAAGGAAGGTAGAAGTAGATTTGAATGGGTCAAGGTGTGGATTGTATCGAAAATGTCTTACATCACATCTCCCCTCAAACTTACCTGCTTCCTGGATCTTCAGCTACTTGTTCTACTTCAGCTTCTGCTGTGGTTGACCAACTGTTTGACCAAAGGCTTGAACAGCGCTTGCATGTTTGGGCTTGCTCGCTTGTATCCCTGCCATTGCCATGGAAAAAACAAGCCCAGGGAAGCCGACTGGTCCCAGGAGGAGGGTGAGAGATACTTAGAGGAGAGCCAGACAACTCTAGCAGAGACTAGCCCAGTTCTGGTGGTTCCAGATAACCCTCAGATGTATGAGTCAGCAGAGCTGCTCAGCTGAGCAAGGCCTAGATCAGCAACTGACCAACACAAGTCTCTTAAGAATAAGTGATATCCTCTGAGTTTAGGCTATTTGTTTTGCAGCAATTGTTCTTAGCGTAACTATCAGACACCTTTACTTATCAATTTCTGTCCCTCCTTCTGATGGTTATAGAGCCACAGAAAATATGGAGGACAGAGAATCTCATTAGCTGTACCAGTGTTTGAACTCAAGAAAAACGTCACACAGAATCTCTAGTTGTTCCCTATATATGTGATCTAGAACAGGGGTCAGCAAGCCATGGCCCTCAAGCCTAATCCAGTCTGTGACCTGTTCTTGTTAGATCCACGAGCTAAGAATGGTTTTTTACATTTTAAGGGATTGTAAAAAACAAACAAAGACAAATATGTGACAGTGATCTGCAAATCCTAAAATATTTACCATCCATACCTTTACAGAAAAATTTGTCAATCCTGATCTAGAACACAAATCTCGGAAAGAACATAATATATCAAACCTCACAGGAACTAACCTTCCTGTTATATCCCTAATCCTTCCAGGCCATATGATCAAAATTCATGCAGGGTTTCCTAGGTCATGACCCTACAAAAACTAGTCTCTCATCCTGGTATTGGAGAATTTAGGAATGGGAGAGGTCAGAGTAACTTAATCAGGGAATTATTCTTATAATAATAATAATAATTAAAGAATTTTAATAATGCTCATTTTTGAAATTATGAGAAAATACATGCTCATTTTAGAAATTTTTGAAAACTGACAGAGGTATAAAGAAATAAAAGGTCATGTGTAATTGTAGTAAATAGAGGCAACCACATTTAACTCCTTAGTGTTCATTCCAACTTTGTTCTGTACATAATGTTGCCTAGCTTAGATAATTCTGAATATTAAATTATGCAAACTGGATGTCACACAATATTAAAACTTAAACATTATCCAATTCTTTTTAAAAACCTTTATAAATATACTTTTAATAGATTCACTAAAATGATAAATTCATAAGATATTAAATTCAATATAAGTTTAAAGAATGTTATAAAATTCTTTAGAACATTAAGCTCTTAAAATATCCTCACAAGTTTAGGCATTAGCTTGTTTCCAGTGGTTTAAAAATTTTTAACAATAAAGTTTGAATATTTAGGGGAATAAAATCTTTCATGAATTTCAAATCATAATCAGGATAGATCCTAAAAACTGTTACAAGGTTAAAGATATGTGCATTTTAACTATTACAAAATAGGCCAGTTTTCTTTTTTTTTGCCAAAAGGGTTCCATGATTTTATACTATACCATGCATACTGCTCTTGTCAAATTCTCTGATTCTTGCTAATTTGATAGTCAACGTTTTCTTATGAGTTCATTAATCACATGTATTTTTCCTTTCATAAATAATTTTGATCATTCATTTATCTTTTGGGAGTTTTGATGTTTTTCTTATGAATCTATATATACTCATTACTTATTAAAGAAAAAAAATTTATATTTTCTGCAGGTTTTTCCCAATGTATTGTTTTTGTTCATGTATTTTGTTTACATAAAACATTTTTATTTTAATGCTATTAAAATAATACACCTATTCTTTTGTTACTTTATTATTTGTATTATTTTATTATTGTTAATGTAATATAAGTATATTGTAAGAAACAGAACATATAGCAATAGAGAGAGGAGAAAATAAAAAGTCAACAATAATGCTTGTACTAAAGTATTAAATGAAAAGATGATATCTCAATAATTATACCATAAATGTGTTTTGTCCATAAATTGCATTGTAAATACAATTTTAATGATTTCATAAAATTAAATAATAGATATACTCCTTAATGTATTTAACATTTCTAATTTGGGTCATTAAGATTGTTATTAGTATGAACAACATCCTAGTAAATATTTTAAACACACATCTTACATCAAAACTTTCATTGTGTCTTTGGGATAAATTTCTGACTCATAAATTGAGTCAAAGGTTATAAACGCTTCAGGACTTGAAACTTCCTTTCCTGGATCTTAATTTACACATCCACCAATAATGTATAAGAATGCATGCTAGGACTCCAGGAGGGCTCATGCTAAGGAGTACTTCCCAAAACTTCTGCTGTCAGTGTCCTTGACCCCGCGGTGAGCCAGAGCCACCGCCCACCTCTGCAGGAGACCTACCAAAACTAGCAACCGTGTGGCTGACGGGGTCTTGAAGCTCCAGCCAGGTGTCAGGCCTGAGCCTCTGAGGTGGGAGAGCTGAGTTCAGGACATTGGACCACCAGAGACCTCCTGGCCCCATGTAATATCAATTGGCAATCTGAACACTATGACCCAGCTCCACTTGATGACCAGCAAGCTCCAGTGTTGGACATCCATGCCAAACAACTAGTAAGACAGGAACACAACACCATCCATTAGCAGAGAGGCTGACTAAAATCATAATAAGATCACAGACACTGCCAAACACACCACCGGCCATGGTATTGCCTACCAGAAAGGCAAGATCCAGTCTCATCCACCAGAACACAGGCACCAGTCCCCTCCACCAGGAAGCCTACACAACCCACTGAACCAACCTTACCCACTGGGGGCACACACCAAAAACAATGGGAACTATGAACCTGCAGCCTGAGAAAAGGAGACCCCAAACACAGTAAGTTAAGCAAAATGAGAAGACAGAGAAATATGCAACAAATGAAGGAGCAAGGTAAAAACTCACCAGACCTAACAAATGAAGAGGAAATAGGCAGTCTACCTGAAAAAGAATTCAGAGTAATGATAGTAAAGATGATCCAAAATCTTGAAAATAGAAAGGAGAAAATACAAGAAACGTTTAACAAGGACCTAGAAGAATTAAAGAGCAAACAATGATGAACAACACAATAAATGAAGTTGAAAATTCTCTAGGAGGAATCAATAGCAGAATAACTCAGGCAGAAGAACAGAAAAGTGACCTGGGACATAAAATAGTACAAATAACTACTACAGAGTAGAATAAAGAAAAAAGAATGAAAAGAATTGAGGACAGTCTCAGAGACCACTGGGACAACATTAAATGCACCAATATTCGAATTATAAGGGTCCCAGAAGAAGAAGAGAAAGAGAAAGGGGCTGAGAAAATATTTGAAGACATTATAGTTGAAAACTTCCCTAATATGGGAAAGGAAATAGTCAATCAAATCCAAGAAGAGCAGAGAGTCCCATACAGGATAAATCAAAGGAGAACCATGCCAAGACACATATCAATCAAACTATCAAAAATTAAATAAAAAGAAAAAATATTAAAAGCAGCAAGGGAAAAACAACAAATAACATACAAGGGAATCCCCATAAGGTCAACAGCTGATCTTGCAGCAGAAATTCTGCAAGCCAGAAGAGAGTGGCAGGACACATTCAAAGTGATGAAAGGGAAAAACCAACAACCAAGATTACTCTACCCAGCAACGATATCATTCAGATTCAACAGAGAAATTAAAACCTTTACAGACAAGTAAAAGCGAAGAGAATTCAGCACCACCAAATTAGCTTTACAACAAATGCTAAAGGAAATTCTCTAGGCAGGAAACCCAAGAAAAGGAAAAGACCTACAACAACAAATCCGAAACAATTAAGAAAATGGTAATAGGAACATACATGTCAATAATTACCTTAAATGTAAATGGATTAATGTTCCAACCAAAAGACACAGACTGGCTGAACAGATACAAAAACAAGACCTGTATACATGTTGTCTACAACAGATCCATTTCAGACCTAGGGACACATACAGACTGAAAGTAAGGGGATGGAAAAATATATTCCACACAAATGGAAATCAAAAGAAAGCTGGAGTAGCAATTCTCATATCATACAAAATAGGCTTTAAAATAAAGACTATTACAAGAGACAAAGAAGGACACTACATAATAATCAATGGATCAATCCAAGAAGGAAATATAACAATTGTAAATATTTATGCATCCAACATAGCAACACCTCATACATAAGGCAAATACTAATAGCCATAAAAAGGGAAATCAACAGTAACACAATCATAGTAGGGGACATTAACACCCCACCTTCACCAATGGACAGATCAACCAAATTGAAAATAAGTAAGGAAACACAAGCTTTAAATGATACCTTAAACAAGATGGACTTAATTGATATTTATAGGACATTCCATCCAAAAACAACAGAATACACTTTCTTCTCAAGTGCTCATGGAACATTCTCCAGGACAGATCATATCTTGGGTCACAAATCAGGCCTTGGTAAATTTAAGAAAATTGAAATTTTATCAAGTATCTTTTCCAACCACAACACTATGAGACTAGATGCCAATTATAGGAAAAAAAACTGTAAAAAATACAAACACATGGAGGCTAAACAATACGCTACTAAATAACAAACAGATCACTGAAGAGATCAAAGAGGAAATCAAAAAATACCTAGAAACAAATGACAGTAAAAACACCACGGCCCAAAACCTTTAGGATGCAGCAAAAGCAGTTCTAAGACGGAAGTTTGGAGCAATACAATCCTACCTCAAGAAACAAGAAACATCTCAAATAACCTAACCTTACACCTAAAGCAATTAGAGAAAGAAGAACAAAAACCCCAAAGTTAGCAGAAGGAAGGAAATCATAATGATCAGATCAGAAATAAATGAAAAAGAAATGAAATGATAGCAAAGGTCAATAAAACTAAAAACTGGTTCTTTGACAAGATAAACAAAATTGATAAACCATTAGCCAGACTCATCAAGAAAAAAAGGGAGAAGACACAAATCAATAGAAATAGAAATGAAAAAGGAGAAGTAACAGCTGACACTGCAGAAATACCAAGGATCATGAGAGATTACAAAAGATCATGAATGATTACTACAAGCAACTATATGCCAATAAAATGAACAACCTGGAAGAAATGGACAAATTTTTAGAAAAGCACAACCTGAAACTGAACCAGAAAGAACTAGAAAATATAAACAGACTAATCACAAGAAATGAAATTGAAGCTGTGATTAAAAATCTTCCAACAAAAAGAGGCAAGGACCAGATGGATTCACAGGCGAATTCTATAAAATGTTTATAGAAGAGCTAATACCTATACTTCTCAAACTCTTCCAAAATATAGCAGAGGGAGGAACACTCCCAAACTCATTCTACGAGGCAACCATCAGCCTGATTCCAAAACCAGACAAAGATATTACAAAAAAAGAAAACTATAGGCCAATAACACTGATGAACACAGATGCAAAAATCCTCAACAAAATACTAGCTAACAGAATCCAGCAGCACTTTAAAAGGATCATACACCATGATCAAGTGGGGTTTATCTCAGGAATGCAAGGATTCTTCAATATATGCAAATCAATGTGATACACCATATTAACAAATTGAAGGATAAAAACCATATGATTATCTCAATAGATGCAGAAAAAGCTTTTGATAAAATTCAACACCCATTTATCATAAAAACTCTCCATAAAGTAGGCATACATGGAACTTACCTCAACATAATAAAGGCCATATATGACAAACGCACAGCCAACATTGTTCTCAATGGTGAAAAACTGAAACCATTTCTACTAAGATCAGGAACAAGACAAGGATGTCCACACTAACCACTCTTATTCAACATAGTTTTGGAAGTTTTAGCCACAGCAATCAGAGAAGAAAAAGAAATAAAAGGAATCCAAATCGGAAAAGAAGAAGTAAAACTGTCACTGATTGCAGATGACATGATACTACCCATAGAGAATCCTAAAGATGCTACCAGAAAACTACTAGAGCTAATCAATGAATTTGGTAAAGTAGCAGGATACAAAATTAATGCACAGAAATCTCTTGCATCCCTGTATACTAATGATGAAAAAACTGAAAGAGAAATTAAGGAAACACTCCCATTTACCACTGCAACAAAAAGAACAAAATACCTAGGAATAAACCTACCAAAGGAGACAAAAGACCTGTATGCAGAAAACTATAAGACACTGATGAAAGAAATTAATGATGATACAAACAGATGAAGAGATATACCATGTACCTGGATTGGAAGAATCAGCATTGTGAAAATGACTATATTACCCAAAGCAATCTGCAGATTCAATGGAATCCCTATCAAACTACCATTGGCATTTTTCACAGAACTAGAACAAAAAAATTCACAATTTGTATGGAAACACAAAAGACCCTGAATAGCCAAAGCAATCTTGAGAAAGAAAAACGGAGCTGGAAGAATCAGGCTCCCTGACTTCAGACTATACTACAAAGCCACAGTAATCAAGACAGTATGGTACTGGTACAAAAACAGAAATATAGATCAACGGAACAGGATAGAAAGCCCAGAGATAAACCCAAGCACATATGGTCACCTTATCTTTGACAAGGGAGGCAAGAATATACAATGGGGAAAGACAGCCTCTTCAATAAGTGGTGCTGCAAAAACTGGACAGCTACATGTAAAAGAATGAAATTAGAACACTCCCTAACACCATAAACAAAAATAAACTCAAAATGGATTACAGACCTAAATGAAAGGCCAGACACTATCAAACTCTTAGAGGAAAACATAGGCAGAACACCCAATGACATGAATCACAGCAAGATCCTTTTTGACCCACCTCCTAGAGAAATGGAAATAAAACCAAAAATAAACAAATGGGACCTAGTGAAATTTAAAAGCTTTTGTACAGCAAAGGAAACCATAAACAAGACAAAAAGACAACCCTCAGAATGGGAGAAAATATTTGCAAATGAAGCAACTGACAAAGGATTAATCTCCAAAATTTATAAACAGCTCATGCAGCTCAATAGCAAAAAACAAACAACCCAATCCAAAAATGGGCAGAAGACCTAAATAGACATTTCTCCAAAGAAGATATACAGATTGCCAACAAACACATGAAAGAATGCTCAACATCATTAATCATTAGAGAAATGCAAATCAAAACTACAATGAGATATCATCTCACACCAGTCAGAATGGCCATCATCAAAAACTCTACAAACAATAAATGCTAGAGAGGGTATGGAGAAAAGGGAACCCTCTTGCACTGTTGGTGGGAATGTGAATTGATACAGCCACTATGGAGAACAGTATGGAGGTTCCTTAAAAAACTAAAAATAGAACTACCATATGACCAAGCAATCCCCCTACTGGGCATATACCTTTAGAAAACCATAATTCAAAAAGAGTCATGTACCATAATGTTCATTGCAGCTCTATTTACAGTAGCCAGGACGTGGAAGCAACCTAAGTGTCCATCGACAGATGAATGGATAAAGAAGCTGTGGCACATATATACAATGGAATATTACTCAGCCATAAAAAGAAACAAAATTGAGTTATTTGTAGTGAGGTGGATGGACCTAGAGACTGTAATACAGAGTGAAATAAGTCAGAAAGAGAAAAATAAATACTGTATGTTAAGACATATATGGACTCTAAAAAAAAAAAAAAAAAAAGAAATGGTTCTGAAGAACCTAGGGGCAGGACAGGAATAAAGACGCAGACATAGAGAATGGACTTGAGGACACGGGAAGGGGGAAGGGTAAGCTGGGACAAAGTGAGAGAGTGGCACTGACATATATACACTACCAAATGTAAAATAGCTAGCGAGTGGGAGGCAGCCACACAGCACAGGGAGATCAGCTCGGTGCTTTGTGTCACCTAGAGGGGTGGGATAGGGAGGGTGGGAGGGAGACGCAAGAGGGAGGGGATATGGGGATATATGTATATGTACAGCTGATTCACTTTGTTATACAGCAGGAACTAACACAAAAATGTAAAGTAATTATACCCTATTAAGATGTTAAAAAAAAAAGAATGCATGCTCACAGAACCTGTAATAATACTGTTTTTAAAATCTATGTTAATTGGATATGTAAAAATATTTGTTAAATGTGAACTTCTTTGGTTACAATGATGTTGGGCATTAAATATTGTTTTTTAGTTCCAAGTTCACTCTTCAATACCCAGCTTGAAGATGCTGATTGGGGCTAGGACTCTGCAAACAGTTTCCCTTTGGCCAGCTATTTCCTTGTTAGGTCCTGTTACTAGCGGGCATCAGAGTGAGTCTGCCAAGCAGGAGACAATGACAAAGACCTTCCTCTTGTTGGTCTGTTCCATCTTCCCAGCATCGGCTCTTCTCCCTGGCAGCAGCAGCGGATTCTAATAGCAGTTGATTCTGTCTTCTTTCCATTCACTCCCAGAATGATGCATTCCGCTCAGTGGTATCAGCACCAATGGGACAATGCCCTCTTCTCTGAGGTCTGGATCTCGGTTCTTTAGGGTCCTCTTACAAGCTTCCTGATTGTGAAAACACCAACCTCTTCCCTTTGTTCCTCCTACTCTCAGGGTAGTTAATACTCCCTGCAGTTATTATTTCTATCATTTCAGGAAGTCCTATTGGACAGCACTACTCTAGTCCTTGAATTTAAAGGTGCACCTAGCGCAGTGGTTCCCAAACTTGGAAACTTCCAAAGTCAAATTCCAAAGCTCAGGCCATACCCCAGACCAATTAAATCACAGTCTCCAGGAGTGGATACAAGCATCCTCCTCCCTTCCTCCTCCTCCTCCTGTTCTTCTTCTTCTTCTTCTTCTTCTTATTATTATTATTATTATTATTATTGTTATTATTTGCGGTACACGGGCCTCTCACTGTTGTGGCCTCTCCCATTGCAGAGCACAGGCTCCGAACGCACAGGCTCAGCGGCCATGGCTCACAGGCCCAGCCGCTCCACGGCATGTGGGATCTTCCCGGACTGGGGCACGAACCCGCGTCCCCTGCATCGGCAGGTGGACTCTCAACCACTGCGCCACCAGGGAAGCCCTTATTATTATTATTTGAAGCTTCTACAGGTGATTACAATGTGCAAACAAGTTTGAGATCCAGGGCTGGTTTAAACAAAATGACAGGATAATTAACATTTTATATTTTTTATAAGATTGCTATTAGGGAATAATCACCTCTCCCCCCTTCTATCAAGTTCCTACTGATGATAACAGTATGAACTACTTTTATCTTTTGAATGTTGGGCTATCTACATTTCTTTCTGTCATGTCTAGAAAGAAAATGCATTCCTTGAATTCATTTGGTGCATTAAAGACAACTCTTCATCCTTCATGGAAAGAAAGTGCTAACAGGTATTGTGGTTTCCCAGTAGGCAGGCTGGTTTGTTTAGAATGGCTTATAAGGGGCATTTAAAGGTACTGAGACAGTTGCAGTGCTCAGAAAAAGTGTGAAATTCTTTTCTGCTTTTGTAAACAGTAGAGAAAATATCACCAGCATCTGAAGCTTTTCACTGACTGCCCAGCAATCAGCTAAAGAGAAGGCAGAGCGAACCATTTGCAAAGTGGTCTGTGAACAGCCAGGGAGATGCGATAAACATGGCAAAACACTCACTTGACGAGAGTAAAATCAAATGTACATTTTTCTTTGAATTACCTGGCAAAGGCTAATTTCTGCCAACAAAAATGTTTGCGTGCTTTGGAAACAAAAAATCAGAATGTAAGGTGCCTTGATTTGATTTTTGTGCTTCACATTGCTCCAAATGAAAGAAGAACAAAGGCAAAGGGAAGGAAGGGAGATAAAAGCAAAAGGGCAAACTGTAGCCTTCTTCCATGTAAATGAGTTATTCTTCTTAATGAGTACTGTTCCTGGAAGTAATTAGCTGAATATGGAATCTGAATGAATGAAAAATGCTAAATAAAATAAGAATTGACCCCAGTCCACGGCTGTTTATTGAAGTTAACCCAGTATGAACCTCTCTGTGGCTGCAGCCTCACAAGCAAAGTCAAATTAGTAACTGGTTCAGCTCAGCTAATTCAAACCAAAAATGCAGTGCTTGTCTCAATTATCCAAGTGTTTCAGGAGAAAATTATTTTTTGTGTGTTTTCCACTTCATTTGTATATATAACTTAAGATAATGTATTCATAGTCACATCTTCTTTCTTTATATATTCTCCATTATTTTCATACAATCAGAGTAAATATTTGGGGAAACATTACCTGTCACTTATCTACACTTTATTATTTGTCACTTCTTTGCATTGAAAGGAAAACACTGCCTATGGTGTGTTTTTGGTATTTCTTATATCATTCATACACTCAATTCATTCAAAATCATTTAGTAACCTCTTACTATGTGCTAGGCATCTGGATTGCTTTTAAGTGTAACAAATGTATAAGGTATGAATGTGGTGAGGCAATTTATCGGTATAACTAACTTATGATTGTTCTATTTTTTTTTCTTTCCCACTTTGCAAGGAGTGGCCAGATCCATAGCATTTCCTTGCCTTGGGGTTTTTGTTGTTCATGGGTAAAGTAGTAGATGCTTCTTTCCCAAATTGAAACAGTACCAATTCCATGGGTTATAATCCCTAAGGGCGCACAGATATGTAGTACATGTATCAGAAAAGTCCAATTAGGAGACGGAAACCACATAGCAATTTGAACAAGGACATTTAACATAAAGAAATATTAACTGTAACAATGGAATAACTATAAAAGAGAACAGAGAACTCTAAGGCAGGAGTCGGCAAACTTTTTCTGTTAAACTGCCAGACAGTAAATATTTTAGGCTTTGCAAACTATTAGATCTCTGTTCCAACCAGTATTCAATTCTGCTGTGGCAGCATCAAAGCAGCCAGAGAGACAAAATAGAAATGAATGAGTGTCGCTGTGTTTTGATAAATCTTTATTTACAAAAACCAACAGCAGGTCGAAGTTGCTGACCCCTGTTCTAAAGAATACCTTAGGACTAGGGAAGTGAATCTAAGAAAGGAAGAGACTAGAAAGGGGGCTGGTTTCCTAAAGCTGGTATTCAGACCTCCTGCAGAAGGAGAACTTGGGGCCTATCAGATGGTGAAGTTTATTGCATTGCCCCAGCCAGAGCTGGTTCACAGTCCCTGGGCAAGCAGGAGCAGCCTCCTGGGTGGGGCGCTGGGATCCCACTTAATGGCAGGACAGTGAGAGGCCTAGAGCACGTGGGGTCTGCATCAGGAGGGTTATACAGTCAGCGAGGCTGAGGCTATGAGTTTGCCGGGAGGCTGTGCTTGCTGGGTGCACAGATGGGACAGCAGCAATGCACAAGGAGCAAGAAGCCAAAACACTGACAGCACAGGGGAACCAGAAGAACCAATTCCTTCCTCCAGTAATGTTCCTCCAGCGCCCCCTACTGACAAGTGTAGCATTGTACTTGCCGCGAAGCAGGAAATGAGAGGGTAGATAGAGGGCTGAGAGGTAATAGATTGATCATTGTCACAGAGCCTAAGAATTTTTAATAATACCAGACAAGTCCTACGCTGGAACAGGGATGCATCTCAGGCCATAATTTCAGGTAGGCTTTCTACAGTTGTACACATTTTGGTTAATTCCCTCCTCTCCCATCCCTCCGGGGCTGGCAAGAAACTCGAACCTCATTGTAATCCAACCTCATGAGTTTATCCAATCTCCCTGAATTTGTGTCAAGCATCCAGAGACCAAAGTATTAGGAAGGGAGAAATCATCTGATCTTCCAGATGTCTGTCTGTATAGGTTTCCAGGGGAAATGTCCAGTATCTCTATCTGCTAAGACATTCAGCTCTGCTGGTACCTGCCTGATACAATCTTTGCCAAACCTCCGCTGCAGCCAGGACTGGTTCCACATTTTGTTACAAATTTGAAGTTTTGGATCTATGCTTTAAATAAATGTAAACAAAGTCTATAGAATGAGATTCCTTTGCATAAATATATCTATTTTCATAGATATTTTTAAAAGGAAACACATGTTTCAGTAGACTGTGCACTCGGGGAAAATGGCAAGGCGAAATCTCATTCTGGAATCATTAGGGTGCTGCATTACCTGCTTCCAGGCCCAGAGTATGGCCTCTGCACGCCTTCCCTTTCCCCCTCTTCCACGGCCACAGCCCTCCCCCCGCAGCACACAACCAATAGGAGTACTGCCCTAACAGCTGCAGCAACATGCACGACTTCTCCTCTCCATTTAGCCCTCTCTAATCACAGTGCCAGACTAGGTAAACTATGCTCCCCCTAGGAATAAATCCATATTAAGCATCAGACCAGAACCCCTAGAAACAAAGATCCGAGTTACCTGCTCATGGGAGAGCGGTAGCAAGCACTATATGAGGGCATGCTTTCTATGTGCCAGGCACTGTCCTAAGGGCTTTACATACACTAATTCATTTAATCCTCACAGCGTCCCTATGAGGAAGATACGATTACTATCCTTATGTAACAGATGAGCTGACTGAGGTACAGAAAGGTTAGGCGACTTGCCCAAAGTAAGTAGCAGAGAGGCATGGAACTGAAGCATCTAGGCTTTAATAATCTTCATAGATGATTTTTTTTTTCAGCTTGATCAGGGTATAATTGGCAGATAAAACTGTATATATTTAAAGTGCACAGTGCTTCACAGATGATTCTGATATTCAACTAGGAATGGAAGCCAATTATAAAAAAATACGTTTGAGCTATACATTTAATTTTATTACATGAACTTCTATTCCATTCTAACAATATTATAGATTTAATTGATTTTTTTAGTTCTACGAAATCATACAGATGGGAAAAAAAAATGCCCATTTGAGATTTCACAAAAATCTTACCTTTAGTAACCATTTTGCTTCTAGGTTCAAAATAACGACTGTGATGGGTTTCTTCTTACTTCTTATGTTAGGTATCCCCTTAGGTCCCCATGCTATTCCATGGAGTTGCCTGAAGCAGAATATCTGGGAGGAGTTAGGACTAAAGTTGCTGTGGGCATTCTTGCAGCCAATGCCAACCAACAGCACTATTCCAGGTGCCATAACAGGTGTCCTAGGATGCTGTACCAAATATATAGGTATATATGGAGAAGATTATAATTTATCCCCCAAGAGTAAAATTCCTAATTTCTGCAATTTCCTACTAACTCCAAAACATGAATAATTGTGTCACTGTTAATCAGTGGTTAATTTTTTAAAACATTAACTCAACACCATATTGCTTCAGATGTTAATGATGATTTTCTTTCTACTTCTAAACCAAATCATTACAAATAATATATAACTAGTAGAGCTTCTAATAGTTCACAATGCCTAGTTAAAGATGTTATGAGTTTAAGGAATACTATAGATGCTTCAGAAGGAAATTTGGAATAGTTTTACTTTCCAAAGACGTATTTTTTCTCTAACAGAGGTATTCAGGGCAAAATAATCACAGACTGATTTTTTAAATGTGCATATTTTATCCTCAATTTTTCATCAAATTGCATCTGCATACAACCTCAAATCAAGCCACAAGCAAGTCTAACATGGTCACATCTTTGTGTCTACTACTTAAGATACATAGCCCAGAAGGGGAAAAATATAAAATTGAAACTGTGATCAAACAGCGTAACTAATGATATGCCCCAACCAGTAGACCATCCATAAATTAGTAAATGGTCAAAAAATCCTGTTTTTATGGGAACTGTAACAAATGAAATAGATAATTGTGACCTGTTAATCAAAGTGACATCAGAAACATGATGGAATAGGAGGTCCCCCACTCACATCCCTACTCAGCAACAAGAACGTGGTAACCATCCACAGACAAAAGCGCCTTTGCGGGTGTATGGGATCCAAGCAGGAGACTGTGAAACTCTGGTGGAGCCCAAGACTAAGGAGGGCCATTTTGAGAACGCAGGTCTGTGCCCAGGTGGTAGGCTCAACTGTGGTCCTGTCCTGGCTACAGACCCCTCTGGACTCTGTGACAACCCTGTTCACCTGCACAATCCACCAAGGCAGAGTCACATCCACCTGTGCCTACCAACCTCAGCCCCAGCTGTGGACCCTGAAATGGTACCTGACCCTGCTCCAGTCCCTCTTAGCTGCCGGTCCTAACTGCCCAGGAACCCAGACGGAGACATGCCCATCCGTGCCCCTGAGGCAAGTTCATTGACTTTGCTCTGACTGGATCTTGGAGCAACTCCATAACCCAACTCCACCCCTCAAAGCCATGGTCCAGAAGCAGTCCTGCCACCCAGAGACCTGCAGGGAGACATGCTCATCTGTACCCCTGAGGCAGGCCTACCAGCATTGGTGTGACTGCGGATCCTGAAGTGGCCCCGTGACACAGTACAAGCCCTTCTCAGCTGCAGCCCCGGGGGCAGTCCAGTCTGCCCAGGAATCTGGTGGGAGACTCACAGGTCTGTGCCTCTGAAGGCAGGCCTACTGACCACCATCAGCTGTAGATTCTGAAGTAGCCCTGTGATTCTGTTCTAGCCCTTCTCAGCTGCAGTCCACGGCCAATCTTGCCCAACCAAGGACCTGCCCAGTGAACTGCCAGAAGCCCTCCTGCAGACCCACAGCGAGGCACACTCATCCCTGCAGCATGCCTGGATGCACACAGATGCCTGAAATTTAATTTCTTCCAAAACTTTAGCTTCCTAGAATCTTTAATCCTCCACCAAGTCTCCTGATGAGAAGCCCAAATAGGCTCATTCACCTGTCTTTCTCATCGCCTTCCTATCCAGATGGGCACCATATCTGTTATGGCTCAGAAATGACTCTTAAAGAATGTATTCTTTTTTGACCTCTGCTGCCACTGCTTTTCGATTCAAACCTGCACCAGGTCTCCCCAGAACTGTTGCAATCATCTCCTGATTTTTTTCCTCTTACATTTCCCACGTTGCTTCCAGAGAAATCTTTACTTGATTCTGTGGGGTTTTTTTGAATTTAGAAAATAAAGCTGATCACTTCACTCTCAAATTGTTTTTAAGTTTTTGGTTTCTACCCCAAAACTCTTGTTTCCATTTGTTATTGAAGAAAGATTCCAACTTTTTGGTTTGGCAAAGCTCTTCACAATTTAGCCCACTGGACCTTTCAAACCATCTCTTCCTTTTACACTTGGAAATACATTGTTAAATTTTCAGATTTTAGCCACCATAAACAAAGAAATTTTAAAGAGGAATTTATTATGACAATGTGAGGTAGGATGAATTAAGGAAAAATTACTGGGTTAAAAGAAAAAAGCCTTCAGCCTGGTCCCAGTTTCACTATTAATTAACTATGATCTTGTGTAAAACTTTTAGCTTAATTCCTAAAATGATGGAGAAGGGGATTGGATTATTTAGGTTCTAAGATTTCTTTTTAAGTTTAATGACTAAACAGATACCTATGTTGCTTATGTGCAATCGTCCCTTGGGCTTTTATATTCTTCTTCTTTTTCTTTAATTAATATTTACTCTAAAATCAACTTACACCTAAATGTAAACATAAAATATAAAATAGTGCACAAAGGCAATACTCAGTAAGGTCATTCAACTAAAAATGGAAATTGTAAGTATACGATGTTTACAAAATCACATGTCATACTTAGTGAAAATGGTACTAATGCTCTTCAAGTTACAAAAAATTTGACATATGCTTTATTCATTCATTCATTCATTCATAATATATTTACTAAGCAATTGATTATTATGTTACAGGAACTATTCTAAGTGCTATATATGGTGGTACAACAGACATGGTTCCTGCCACTGTGGCATTTATAACCTAATTGTGGTGACAATTAATGGAAATTATTTAAATATTGAAGTACAAACTTTGACGAAAGTTATAAAGAATCAAAGAGAGCTCTGAGAGAAATTTACAGGGTGAGGCTGGGGGGTTAGTTCAGATCAGTTGGAGCTTAGACATAATAAATTACCATATGGAACCACCTTGCAACTGAGACCACCTTGTAAGAGGTAGTTCTTTGCTGGTGGTCCAGGTGCTCTCCAGGGACATGACTTTAGGCAGTTTACAGAATGCAAAGGAGAGACAGGCAGCTGAATGCTGCCTGCCAATATCCCCTACCTACACCCTCCTCGACATCATACTTATGGTTTCCCTGACAGTAGATACCATCCACCACCTCCCGCCAAATCATCAGTCTTGGTTATCCTGAGGCTTCAACTGCTCAGCCATTCTGCTTCTCTTCAGAAACACTGCAGACCTCTGATCTAGAGTACTATATTCTGGACAAGGGCCACTCAGCTCTTTCTGCTGGGATTCCAGTCATATCAAAAGACAAATATCACTGACTTTTTAGATTCTGAAAAGAATAGAAGGTGGAGTCAGATCTTCAAGATGGCTATGATATCTATCCAATAGATTAAGAAAAGAAGATAAATGAAAACACATTTTTGAAACTGTACAGTGCTGTATAACTGTTTGTCTTGTTTTTTCTCCTTCTCAAGTAATCTCAATAACCTCCTTCCTTCCTTCCTTCCTTCTCTTTCTTGCTCTCTCTCCCTCCCTCTCTCTCATCTCCCTTCCTTCCCTTCCTCCCTTCCTTCCTCTCCTTTTCCCCTCTATCTCTCTATCTCCCTTCCTTCTTTCATTCTTTCCTCCTTCAAGACTTTTTTTTAAGTCTCTACGATATATCAGGTACTTTGCTAGTAAGTGAAGCACAAGACAAATAAAAATGGTGAAAAGCATGGAATCTAGAATCAAACTACATCCAAAACATACTGATCCATGCTAAGTGTTTAGCACAGTTCCCAGTACACTGTCAGTGCTCAACAACATTCAGAATTTACAACAGTGGAATAAAAATTGAAGAAATTAGCTTTACTTAGGAATATTGTGGACTTTGTCACAGAAAAGAGGTCCTTGGGATGGGTTTTGAGAGATAAAGAGGAGCAGCAATAACCTGGAAATAATGATATTGTGTTCTTAGATTAATAAACTGCATACATTTACTGAGCAATACTATGTGGGGACCAGGCTGAGCACTGAAGATATAAACATGAATACGAAGTTATTAAGGAAGTCTCAATAATGTTTTACGTATTATAATGATATAATTGTAATGCCGATAGGTGTGTGTGTGTGGTATATTTATATACTTATCTTTTAGATCTACATACTATCTAGACGTGTGGGATGTGTCTCAACATAACCTAGACTTTGAGATGGCTGCGTGGGCATGAGTGTGTATAGCAGAAACAAGATTGAACATGACTCGATAATCTGGATAATTGGTATATGGGAGTCCTCCAAACTAATTTTCTGTGCTTTATGTATGTTTTAAACTTTCCTTAATAACTTTTTTTTTTCTCCTTGGGAGAGTTTTTGTATTTTTTCTTCCAGTTTTATTGAGATCTAATTGACAGCACTGTATGTGTTTAAAGTGTACGACATGATGATTTGACTTCCATACCTCATGAAATGATACCACAGTAAGTTCAGTGAACATCCATCATCTCACATAGGTACAAAATGAAAGAAAAAGAAAAAAATATATTCTCCTTGTGATGAGAGCTCTCAGGATTACTCTCTTAACAACTTTCATGTATAACCCACAGCAGTGTTCATTATATTGATCTTGTTGTCCCTTACATCCTTAGTACTTATTTATCTTACAACTGGAAGTTTGTACCTTTTGACTGCCTTCAATAATTTTTATAAAATGAATATGGGACAGTCAGTACCCCCTTTACAGTCACGTATGCAACATAGACACTGGATACCAATACCTGCTTTGCAATGTTATGTTTGCATAAGACCGTTTTTAAATACATTGGGGATGAGAACCCCACAATTAATAAAGGATATTGAGATTCTGCATGACTCTGTATATGAATGCTTTTCTTATTCATCACACTAGCAGTTCCCTTGATAGAGAGCTTTGTATGCTTCCTTTTTTAGTGTGAAAGAAATGGGAGAAGCAGGTGGAGAGCTTGTAATAAAACACTAGGCACTTGCCTCATTCTGGTAATTATATAGCACTTCCACTGAAGCTTCTGGAATTCTAAAGTTCTTTCAAGAGATACATAATCTATCACTTTTCTGTAGAGGGATTCGAAATTAGAGACACAAAAGTGAATTAGTCATTATGTTGCTGCTACATAATGAAATAGCTGATGTGCTATAACCTCAGCATTGCTTTCTCACAGCCTTTGTGATTTTACCTGCCTCCTGAATGTCTGCACTTAATACCTCTCTCCAGATGTCTTAATCTGCATTTAATTCCTGCTTGAATCTACTTTTCTCTTTTGCTCAGATTCCTAAGTTCTTTAGGCTCATTCATGTAGTTTCTCTATTCCTATAGTTGCTTGCCAAGACACCACATTTAATATCATTAAAAGTTTCAGTGCATTGTTACTATCTTTCTTTTCCAGACCATTAAATAGAGGCAAATGTGTGGGAGGGAACCATAAATAGTATTCCATTAATTAATCAACTAAAATATAAACTTTTTGAAAAGGCATAGATATCTCTCTAGCTGATGATATAACCACTTATCTGAGTTTATTCATGTATTTACCTTTTATATCCCATCTCTCTTCAAAAGAGATATGAGTTAGGGTATATTTACCATATAGTTTATTAAAATACATAAAAAGACAGAATCAAGGCGATTAAAAGAAGCAGCAGTAAATATTAACAGGGGACAATTCAGTTGCTTTGATGATTGAGCATAAAATTTGAGTACCCTAAAGCTGCACATTAATGTTTCACAATCTTCTTTTCTTATCACTAGTTAACAAAAGAACATTAATTTTTATATGTGAAAAGATTGAGATTTTTTACCTTTGCAGTTTACTACACTGGTATCCTAATTAAAATTAAACGCTGATGCCAATTTAATTGTTGTATATTGAAATAGTTACATTAAAAAATTCTGTCTCTTTATTTTGTGCTATTAAATTCAATTGAGATAAAATATATATTGAGTAGCTCCTAGGTTCTAGACCGAAAATGATAAAAGGGGAAATTGTATGGTAATGTTTGCTTTATAAATTCTATTCAATAAATAGAATTGCATTCTATTTATAAAATGCAATCAATATGATGAATTTATAATAAAAAGATGTCTAAAATATTTATGGGAACCAAGATTAAAGGAGATATTCATTGTTCCCTGTGCATGTAATTATGAGGAAGGCAAGCAAGGAGCCACTTTGGATGCCCCTGCCCCAGCAGATAAAGTAAGGCCCCAGACAGGGGGGGCCAGGGGAGACATACATCCATCTCTCACTGAGAGTCCAGTCATCAAGCAACAGAGACAATCCATCCCCCATGCCCTGTACAAATCCCTTACTCACCAAAGCTGCAATAGAATGGTTGCTATTTTAACCACTAAGTTATTTTATTCTAGGCGAGGGAGGGAGAATTGTCATGCAACAATGGATAACCAAGACACTGAACTAAATTCAGGTCACCATTCTTTCTGCCTAGATTTCTGTAAGATCTTCCCAAACACTCTCCCTGCCCTTTGTCAGTTTCCGTTCTACTCCCTGCAGGACAGAGGAATCTTTCCAAACGTCTCTCTGATTACATAACTTCCTTGGTTAGCAGCCTTCAGGGGGTCCCCTCTGCTTTCAGAATGAACTCGAAATCTCTTCCCATGACTGAATCTTTTCAAGCGTTGTTCACTGTATCACCTGCTCATGTCCCTATCCTCATCTCCGCGTCCTCCCTCAGCTGTCGGTCCATTCGGCCAAACATGCCACACACTCTCAACCTGTAAACACTCTCTTGCCTCTGCCTGTAATGTTCTTCTCCACTCACTTCAGATTCCCCACGTTCCCTTTAATCTGGTTAACTCCTACTTATTTTTCAGATTTCAGTTTAAATATCTTTTTCCAGATACTGCTTCCCCAGAGGTAACACCTGTAATAACCTATGTTGTGAACGTCCCTAAAATCCTCAGGCACCTTGGATGCTCCTGAAATACCATCACAAATGAATTTAGTCTTCAATTTGTCCCCATCCCATGGGTGAGACTAAATTCTGCTAGTGGCTAACACCCATAAGAGAAAGCATGCTCCAACCATTATGTCAACTTCTGCCATAATCTTGGTAAAAACCTCATAGAAGTCTAAAGAACCTGATTTCCAACCACGATTAACAGTTTATCTACTATTTTGGGAGGATACTACTCAAAAATATTCAAGTTCATGTAGCAATCCTATAGGATGTATTATGCACTAGAAATTAGGGATAAGAGATGATTCTGAGTTGTCATGCAGAAAAGATGTCCAAAATCTGTGTCAGATAAGAAACTTTGGATACTTAGATAGCCATTCCATTCAAAGCTACCAGTGCCACCTCTTTATGTGAAGATGGTAGCTCATAATTTCTCCTCAAACCTACAACTGCACATCACTGAGGAGGAAGAAATGGAGGCAGTGAGAACCTGCGATGGGAAAGGGTGATGACTGAAGCAGAGGGTATGGCAGATCACATGACTTTTAGCAGTCCTATGTACCTGACCTGGATAAAGGTACCAGGTCCAGTCAGGCCTAAAGCAACCTTAGGAAAAGACATGGACAGAATCAGGGAGAATCTCTGAGAAACGGCATCAGGTCATGATTTGTTTGGCTGGATATCTTTCCTATAGGGCTCCTATTGACAGAATCTCCATCTGCAACCCACCCCACTAAAAGGCCTAACTACTTTGATCTTGAGAGGTTAATTCTATACTTTTGTGATTATACTAAGACCTCAATGAATAAAACTACACAGTTGTCATGGTTAGTCTTTATTTTTCTTAGTCTTAAGGCAAAGCTTATTTACATTTAGGTCTTTCTCTGGCTCTCCAAATGTATCTTTTTCGCCCATAATTTAGTCTTGTTCTCCTCTCCCCACCACTGACGTTCCCTCCTGGACTATGTTCCCAATCTCTCTTTAACCTTTTTTCCCCAGAAAACATTCTCAGCTTTGACAGCTTTACATGAAGTCCTGGGGCTCTCAGGGGAGTCTTGGACTCCACTCTGGAAGGGACTGCTTTAGGGATGCGGCCTCATGGTTTCTTGTTGTATTGCATTTTAAAACAAGACTACTTGCTTTGACACAGTGTGAGGCAAAAGAAGAAAGTGCATCATAAATAAAGAATAAGACTATTGGGAAACTTGCTATGCCAGTATAAATGAGGACTATCCAATGGGAACAAATTTCTACACATTGCATTCAATTGTTTCAGAATTTCTGAAAAACAAATTTATTTTTCTTATTACTGTATTTCTTTGCAGTTGATGGGTCCTCAGCAGGGAGAGAAACTGTATACATAAACATCTCTCTGCAATCATGTAGCAATCTGAATCATAAAAAAATGTCATGCATTCTATTCTATTGTGTCATAGCAATCAACAGTAGCTAAATTTTCTTTGAACTTGCAAAAATATCAACTGATATATTGATAAGTAGGACCAGAATAGTTTTAAATGATGGTAGAAATTAACTTTCCAGTTGCTTTCTCAATAGAAATAGTTACATTTAATACAATTTCATGGATCCCTACTTTTATATTACATGCACATTCAGTAACATTAAATATTGCTCATCTACCATAAGTAAATATTATATCAAATACTTTGAAGATTCCAGAGACATGTTAGACATGATTCCTACTTCAATGCCCTTAGTTCTTGATAAATTAACCTATAAAAGACATTCTCAGGAAAGAAAAAAAGAAAACTATAAGATTAATGCTAAAAGATAATCAAAGATTACATATTTGATGTGCATGTCTGCAATTATACCCAGAAGAAAATAATTTGAGATTCATACCTCTAAAATTAAACAAATTAAATAACTATCATTTCTTCCATTCTACAAATATTTGTTGATTGCTTCCCATATACTTGGTACAGAGTAAATATCAAGAAAAAGAGAGGAGCCGGAGGAAGATGGCGGAAGAGTAAGACGCGGAGATCACCTTCCTCCCCACAGATACATCAGAAATTCATCTACACGTGGAACAACTCCAACAGAACACCTACTGAACGCTGACAGAAGACCTCAGACCCCCCAAAAGGCAAGAAACTCCCCACATACCTGGGTAGGTCAAAAGAAAAAAAGAATAAACAGAGACAATAGGATATGGACGGGACCTGCACCAGTGGGAGGGAGCCGTGAAGGAGGGAAGGTTTCTACACACTACAAGCCCCTTCGAGGGCGGAGACTGCAGGTGGCGGAGGGGGAAAGCTTCGGAGTAGCGGAGGAGAGCACAGCAACAGGGGTGTGGAGGGCAAAGCAGAGAGATTTTGGCACAGAGGATCGGTGCCCTCAGGCACACACCAGCCCGAGAGACTTGTCTGCTCGGCCGCCAGGGCGGGCGGGGCTGGGAGCTGAGGCTCGGGTATCGGCTTTCAGTCGGAGCGCAGGGAGAGGTCTGGGGCTGGCGGCAGGAAGAGACCCTGAAGGGGTTAGTGCTAGCCCGGAGGGAGTCCGGGGAAAGGGTCTGGAGCTACCGGAGAGGCAAGAGACTTTTTTCCCTTTTGTTGCCTGGTGCGCGAGGAGAGGGCATTCCCCTCCCTCCCCTCTGCCTGAGTGAGCCAGAGCCCCCGAATCAGCGGCTCCTTTAAACCCGTCCTGTCTGAGCGAAGAACGGACGCCCTCCGGCGACCTACGCGCAGAGGCGGGGCCAGGTCCAAGGCTGAGACCCGGGAGCTGTGAGAGCAGAGACAGGGAAATCTCTCTGTGCAGCCTCCGAGGCAGCGGATTAAAGCTCCACGGTCCATTTGATGTGCCCTGCGTCTGTGGAGTGCATGAATGGACAGCGAATCATCCCAAATTGAGGAAGTGGACCTTGAGGACAAGATTTAAGACTTTCCCCCCCTTTTTTTTTCCTCTTTTTACAACGAATTATCTCAAATTAAGGAGGTGGACTTAGCAAGATTTCAGACTTTTCGCCCTTTTCCTCTTTTTACAACGAATTATCCCAAATCGAGGAGGTGGACTTGGAGAGCAAGATTTTTGATTTTTTCCCCCTGCTCTCTTTTTGTGAATGTGTATGTGTAATCTTCTGTGTAAGATTCTCTCTGTATAGCTTTGCTTGCACCATATGTCCCAGGGTTCTTTCGGTCCGTGTTTTTTTTCAATAATTACTTTTTAATTTTAATAACGCTACTATATTTCATACTTTATTCTATTTTACTTTACCTGCTCTTTCTTTTTTTCCTCCCTTCCCTTCCTCCCTCCCTCCCTCCGCTCCTCCTTTCCTTCTTTCTTTTTCTTTCCTCCATCCCTCCCTCCCTCCCACCCTTCTTCTTTCCACTTTCTTTTTCTTTCCTTCCTCCCTCCCTCCCTCCCTCCTGTCTTTCTTTCTTTCTTTCCTTCCTCCCTCCCTCCCTCTCTTCTTCCATTCACTCTTCCTTTTGCTTTCATTCCTCCCTCCCTCCCTCCTTTCTTTCCATCCTTCCTCCCTCCCTCCTTTCTTTCTTCCTTCCTTCCTTCCTTACTTCCCTTCTTCCTTTCTTTCAATCTCTCTTTCTTTCTTCTACTAATTATTTCTTTCTACTTTTTCTCACTGTTATTCTGAGCCGGGTGGATGAAAGGCTCTTGGTGCTGCAGCCAGGAGTTAGTGCTGTGCCTCTGAAGTGGGAGAGCCAACTTCAGGACACGGGTCCACAAGAGACCTCCCAGCTCCACATAATATCAAGCAGCGAAAATCTCCCAGGGATCTCCATCTCAACACCAGCACCCAGCTTCAGTCAACGACCAGCAAGCTACAGTGCTGGTCACCCTATGCCAAGCAACTAGCAAGGCAGGAACACAACCCCACCCATTAGCAGAGAGGATACCTAAAAACATAATAAGGCCACAGGCACCCCAAAACACACCACCAGACGTGGACCTGTCCACCAGAAAGACAAGATCGAGCTTCAACCACCAGAACACAGGCATTAGTCCCCCCCACCAGGAAGCCTACACAACCTACTGAAACAACCTTAGCCACGGGGGACAGACACCAAAAACAACGGGAACTACGAATCTGCAGCCTGCAAAAAGGAGACCCCAAACACAGTAACATAAGCAAAATGAGAAAGCAGAAAAACACACAGCAGGTGAAGGAGCAAGATAAAAACCTACCAGACCTAACAAATGAAGAGGTAATAGGCAGTCTACCTGAAAAAGAATTCAGAATAATGATAGTAAAGCTGATCCAAGATTCTATTTCCCAGATCCAAAATCTTGGAAATAGAATAGACAATATGCAAGAAACAGTTAACAAGGACCTAGAAGAACTAAAGATGAATCAAGCATCGATTAAAAACACAATAAATGAAATGAAAAATACTCTAGATGGGATCAATAGCAGAATAACTGAGGCAGAAGAACGGATAAGTGAGGTGGAAGATAAAATAGTGGAAATAACTGATGCAGAGAAAAATAAAGAAAAAAGAATGAAAAGAACAGAGGACAGTCTCAGAGACCTCTGGGACAACATTAAACGCACCAACATTCGAATTATAGGGGTTCCAGAAGAAGAAGAGAAAAAGAAAGGGACTGAGAAAATATTTGAAGAGATTCTAGTTGAAAACTTCCCTAATATGGGAAAGGAAATAGTTAATCAAGTCCAGGAGGCACAGAGAGTCCCATACAGAATAAATCCAAGAAGAAATACGCCAAGACACATATTAATCAAACTGTCAAAAATTAAACACAAAGAAATCATATTAAAAGCAGCAAGGGAAAAACAACAAATAACACACAAGGGAATCCCCATCAGGTTAACAGCTGATCTCTCAGCAGAAACTCTACAAGCCAGAAGGGAGTGGCAGGACATAATTAAAGTGATGAAGGAGAGAAACCTGCAACCAAGATTACTCTACCCAGCAAGGATCTCATTCAGATTTGATGGAGAAATTAAAACCTTTACAGACAAGCAAAAGCTGAGAGAGTTCAGCACCACCAAACCAGCTTTACAACAAATGCTAAAGGAACTTCTCTAGGCAAGAAACACAACAGAAGGACTATACCTACAATAACGAACCCAAAGCCATTAAGGAAATGGGAATAGGAACATACATATCAATAATTACCTTAAATGTAAATGGACTAAATGCTCCCACCAAAAGACACAGAGTGGCTGAATGGATACAAAAACAAGACCCATATATATGCTGTCTACAAGAGACCCACTTCAGACCTAGAGACACATACAGATTGAAAGTAAGGGGATGGAAAAAGATATTCCATGCAAATGGAAATCAAAAGAAAGCTGGAGTAGCAATTCTTATATCAGACAAAATAGACTTTAAAATAAAGACTATTAGAAGAGACAAAGAAGGACACTACATAACGATAAAGGGATCGATCCAAGAAGAAGATATAACAATTGTAAATATTTATGCACCCAACATAGGAGCACCTCAATACATAAGGCAAATACTAACAGCCATAAAAGGGGAAATCGACAGTAACACACTCATAGTAGGGGACTTTAACACCCCACTTTCACCAATGGACAGATCATCCAAAATGAAAATAAATAAGGAAACACAAGCTTTAAATGATATATTAAACAAGATGGACTTAATTGATATTTATAGGACATTCCACCCAAAAACAACAGAATACACATTTTTCTCAAGTGCTCATGGAACATTCTCCAGGATAGATCATATCTTGGGTCACAAATCAAGCCTTGGTAAATTTAAGAAAATTGAAATTGTATCAAGTATCTTTTCCGACCACAATGCTATGAGACTAGACATCAATTACAGGAAAAGATCTGTAAAAAATACAAACACATGGAGGCTAAACAATACACTACTCAATAATGAAGTGATCACTGAAGAAATCAAAGAGGAAATTAAGAAATACTTAGAAACAAATGACAATGGAGACACGACGACCCAAAACCTATGGGACACAGCAAAAGCAGTTCTAAGGGGGAAGTTTATAGCAATACAATCCCACCTTAAGAAACAGGAAACATTTCGAGTAAACAACCTGACCCTGCACCTAAAGCAATTAGAGAAAGAAGAACAAAAAACCCCCAAAGTTAGCAGAAGGAAAGAAATCATAAAGATCAGATCAGAAATAAATGAAAAAGAAATGAAGGAAACGATAGCAAAGATCAACCAAACTAAAAGCTGGTTCTTTGAGAAGATAAGCAAAATTGACAAACCATTAGCCAGACTCATCAAGAAAAGAAGGGAGAAGACTCAAATCAGTAGAATTAGAAATGAAAAAGGAGAAGTAACAACTGACACTGCAGAAATACAAAAGATCATGAGAGATTACTATAAGCAACTCTATGCCAATAAAATGGACAACCTGGAAGAAATGGACAAATTCTTAGAAATGCACAACCTACCAAGACTGACTCAGGAAGAAATAGAAAATATGAATAGACCAATCACAAGCACTGAAATTGAAACTGTGATTAAAAATCTTCCATCAAACAAAAGCCCAGGACCAGATGGCTTCACAGGTGAATTCTATCAAACATTTAGAGAAGAGCTAACACCCATCCTTCTCAAACTCTTCCAAACAATATCAGAGGAAGGAACACTCCCAAACTCATTCTACGAGGCCACCATCACCTTGATACCAAAACCAGGCAAGGATGTCACAAAGAAAGAAAACTACAGGCCAATATCACTGATGAACATAGATGCAAAAATCCTCAACAAAATACTAGCAAACAGAATCCAACAGCACATTAAAAGGATCATACACCATGATCAAGTGGGGTTTATTCCAGGAATGCAAGGATTCTTCAATATACGCAAATCAATCAATGTGATACACCATATTAACAAGTTGAAGGAGAAAAACCATATGATCATCTCAATAGATGCAGAGAAAGCTTTCGACAAAATTCAACACCCATTTATGATAAAAACCCTGCAGAAAGTAGGCATAGAGGGAACTTTCCTCAACATAATAAAGGCCATATATGACAAACCCACAGCCAACATTGTCCTCAATGGTGAAAAACTGAAACCATTTCCACTAAGATCAGGAACAAGACAAGGCTGCCCACTCTCACCACTCTTATTCAACATAGTTTTGGAAGTTTTAGCCACAGCAATCAGAGAAGAAAAGGAAATAAAAGGAATCCAAATTGGAAAAGAAGAAGTAAAGCTGTCACTGTTTGCAGATGACATGATACTATACATAGAGAATCCTAAAGATGCTACCGAAAAACTACTAGAGCTAATCAATGAATTTGGTAAAGTAGCAGGATACAAAATTAATGCACAGAAATCTCTGGCATTCCTGTACACTAATGATGAAAAATCTGAAAATGAAATCAAGAAAACACTCCCATTTACCATTGCAACAAAAAGAATAAAATATCTAGGAATAAACCTACCTAAGGAGACAAAAGACCTGTATGCAGAAAATTATAAGACACTGATGAAAGAAATTAAAGATGATATAAATAGATGGAGAGATATACCATGCTCCTGGATTGGAAGAATCAATATTGTGAAAATGACTCTACTACCCAAAGCAATCTACAGATTCAATGCAATCCCTATCAAACTACCACTGGCATTTTTCACAGAAGTAGAACAAAAAATTTCAAAATTTGTTTGGAAAAACAAAAGACCCCGAATAGCCAAAGCAATCTTGAGAACGAAAAACGGAGCTGGAGGAATCAGGCTGCCTGACTTCAGACTATACTACAAAGCTACAGTAATTAAGACAGTGTGGTACTGGCGTAAAAACAGAAAGATAGATCAGTGGATCAGGATAGAAAGCCCAGAGATAAACCCACGCACATATGGCCAACTTATCTTTGATAAAGGAGGCAGGAATGTACAGTGGAGAAAGGACAGCCTCTTCAATAAGTGGTGCTGTGAAAACTGGACAGGGACATGTAAAATTATGAGATTAGATCATTCCCTAACACCATACACAAAAATAAGCTCAAAATGGATTAAAGACCTAAATGTAAGGCCAGAAACTATCAAACTCTTAGAGGAAAACATAGGTAGAACACTCTATGACATAAATCACAGCAAGATCCTTTTGGACCCACCTGCTAGAGAAATGGAACTAAAAACAAAGATAAACAAATGGGACCTAATGAAACTTCAAAGCTTTTGCACAGCAAAGGAAACCATAAACAAGACCAAAAGACAACCCTCAGAATGGGAGAAAATATTTGCAAATGAAGCAACTGACAAAGGATTAATCTCCAAAATTTATAAACAGCTCATGCAGCTCAATAGCAAAAAAACAAACAACCCAATCCAAAAATGGGCAGAAGACTTAAATAGGCATTTCTCCAAAGAAGATATACAGACTGCCAACAAACACATGAAAGAATGCTCAACATCATTAATCATTAGAGAAATGCAAATCAAAACTACAATGAGATATCATCTCACACCAGTCAGAATGGCCATCATCAAGAAATCTAGAAACAATAAATGCTGGAGAGGGTGTGGAGAAAAGGGAACACTCTTGCACTACTGGTGGGAATGTGAATTGGTACAGCCACTATGGAGAACAGTATGGAGGTTCCTTAAAAAACTAAAAATAGAACTACCATATGACCCAGCAATCCCACTACTAGGCATATACCCTGAGAAAACCATAATTCAAAAAGAGACATGTACCAAAATGTTCATTGCAGCTCTATTCACAATAGCCCGGAGCTGGAAACAACCTAAGTGTCCATCATCGGATGAATGGATAAAGAAGATGTGGCACATATATACAATGGAATATTACTCAGCCATAAAAAGAAACGCAACTGAGCTATTTGTAATGAGGTGGATAGACCTAGAGTCTGTCATACAGAGTGAAGTAAGTCAGAAAGAGAAAGACAAATACCGTATGCTAACACATATATATGGAATTTAAAAAAAAAAAAAATGTCATGAAGAACCTAGGGGTAAAACGGGAATAAAGACACAGACCTACTTGAGAATGGACTTGAGGATATGGGGAAGGGGAAGGGTAAGCTGTGACAAAGGGAAAGAGAGGCATGGACATATATACACTACCAAACGTAAGGTAGATAGATAGTGGGAAGCAGCCGCAGAGCACAGGGAGATCAGCTCGGTGCTTTGTGACCACCTGGAGGGGTGGGATGGGGAGGGTGGGAGGGAGGGAGATGCATGAGGGAGGGGATGTGGGAACAGATGTATATGTATGACTGATTCACTTTGTTATAAAGCAGAAACTAATAAAAAATAAAAAAAATTAAAAAAAATAAAAAAAAATAAAAAGAGAAACAACAGCTAAGTTAGAGATTAACAGGTGGCGCCATGGGGAAGTCTCCCTGAGAAGACATTTACATGAGACCTCACAGGTGAGGAGGACCTGTTAGGGAGATGGGAGAGAGGAAAAGAAAGACCAGTGTAGTTTGGAGAGTGCATCAGGGGAGACTAATACAGAGTTTCCTCAATGCCAAGTTGCTTTTGGTCCCTAACATGCAACACGTGTTCACACCTTAATGCCTGAAATTTTCCCTTCCTTTTGCATACCTTTTATGCATCCCTTTATTGTACGTTCAGATGCCCCTTCCTCCAGGAAGACCTCTCCACTTCTCTCAGGCTGAGTTTCAGTGCCATTCCTTTCTCCCTGTGAGTATCTCTGTAATTCCACATGGCCTATAAGACTGTCTCCTCTAATTAACTATGAGTGATGTAAGAATGGGAGGAGTGCTTGGAGTGGATTTGTACCCCAGGGGCCCAGCACAGCTCAATGACTGCAGCAGAAAATCCAGTTGATCCCCAATATCCATCTTTAATTCATTCACCAGTTCTGTGCTAGACAGCCTCTCCTTTTTTCCTTACGAATCGAATCCTGTTTTGTTCTGAACAGCAATTCCCGCCTTAAACTTTTGATTTTAAATTGACAAAAAACATTGAACTAATTTTCCAGTACCTCTTGTAGCTAGATGACAGCATTCTGACTACAACATTAACAGAAGATTGCTAGGAATTTGAGAGAAGTTTTGCTTTCCTGATATTTGTGACATATTTTCTTCTTTTTTTTAAAACATCTTTATTAGAGTATAATTGCTTTACAAAGGTGTGTTAGTTTCTGCTTTATAACAAAGGAAATCAGTTATACATATACATATATCCCCATATCTCTTCCCTCTTGCATCTCCCTCCCTCCCACCCTCCCTATCCGACCCCTCTAGGTGGTCACAAAGCACTGAGCTGAGCTCCCTGTGCTATACGGCTGCCTCCCACTAGCTATCTATTTTACGTTTGGTAGTGTATATATATCCATGCCACTCTCTCACTTTGTCCCAGCTTACCTTCCCCCTTCCCATATCCTCAAGTCCATTCTCTAGTAGGTCTGCGTCTTTATTCCCGTCTTGTCCCTAAGTTCTTCATGACTATTTTTTTTCTTGCTTTTTAGATTCCATATAAATGTGTTACCATACGGTATTTCTTTTTCTCTTTCTGACTTACTTCACTCTGTATGACAGACTCTAGGTGGACTCCATCCACCTCACTACAAATAACTCAATTTTGTTTCTTTTTATGGCTGAGTAATGTTCCATTGTATATATGTGCCACATCTTCTTTATCCATTCATCTGTTGATGGACACTTAGGTTGCTCCCATATCCTGGCTATTGTAAATAGAGCTTCAATGAATATTTTGGTACATGACTCTTTTTGAATTATGGTTTTCTTAGGGTATGTGCCCAGTAGTGGTATTGCTGGGTCATATCGTAGTTCTATTTTTAGTTCTTTAAGGAACCTCCATACTGTTCTCCATAGTGGCTGTATCAATTTACATTCCCACTAACAGTGCAAGAGGGTTCCCTTTTCTCCATACCCTCTCCAGCATTTATTGTTTGTAGATTTTTTGATGATGGCCAATCTGACTGCTGTGAGATGATATCTCATTGTAGTTCTGATTTGCATTTCTCTAATGATTAATGATGTTCAGCATTCTTTCATGTGTTTGTTGGCAATCTGTATATCTTCTATGGAGAAATGTCTATTTAGGTCTTCTGCCCATTTTTGGATTGGGCTGGTTTTTTTTTTTGATATTGAGCTGCATGAGCTGCTTGTAAATTTTGGAGATTAATCCTTTGTCAGTTGCTTCATTTGAAAATATTTTCTCCCATTTTGAGGGTTGTCTTTTTGTCTTGTTTATGGTTTCCTTTGCTGTGCAAAAGCTTTTAGGTTTCATTAGGTTCCACTTGTTTATTTTTCTTTTTATTTTCATTTCTCTAGTAGGTGGGTCAAAAAGGATCTTGCTGTGATTTATGTCAGAGTGTTCTGCCTATATTTTCCTCTAAGAGTTGGATAGTGTCTGGCCTTACATTAATGACTTTAATCCATTTTTTTACTTTTGTGAATGGTGGCAGCGAGTGTTCTAACTTCATTCTTTTACATGTAGCTGTCCAGTTTTCCCAGCACCACTTATTGAAGAGGCTGTATTTTCTCCACTGTATATTCTTGCCTCCTTTATCACAGATAAGGTGACCATATGTGCATGGGTTTACCTCTGGGCTTTCTATCCTGTTCCATTGATCTCTATTTCTATTTTTGTGCCAGTACCATACTGTCTTGATTACAGTAGCTTTGTAGTATAGTCTGAAGTCAGGGAGTCTGATTACTCCAGCTCCGTTTTTCTTTCTCAAGATTGCTTTGGCTATTCGGGGTCTTTTGTGTTTCTATACAAATTGTGAAATTTTTTGTTCCAGTTCTGTGAAAAATGTCAGTGGTAGTTTGATAGGCATTGCATTGATTCTGTAGATTGCTTTGGGTAGTAGAGTCATTTTCACAATGTTTCTTCTTCCAATCCAAGAACATGGTATATCTCTCCATCTATTTGTATCATCTTTAATTTCTTTCATCAGTGTCTTATAATTTTCTGCATACAGGTCTTTTGTCTCCTTAGGTAGGTTTATTCCTAGATATTTTATTCTTTTTGTTGCAATGGTAAATGCGAATGTTTTCTTAATTTCACTTTTAGATTTTTCATCAATAGTGTATAGGAATGCAAGAGATTTCTGTGCATTAATTTTGTATCCTGCTACTTTACCAAATTCATTGATTAGTTCTACTAGTTTTCTGGTAGCATCTTTAGGATTCTGTGTGTATATTATCATGTCATCCGCAAACAGTGACAGCTTTACTTCTTCTTTTCTGATTTCAATACCTTTTATTTCTTTTACTTCTCTGATTGCTGTGGATAAAACTTCCAAAACTATGTTGAATAATAGTGGTGAGAGTGGGCAACCTTGTCTTGTTCCTGATCTTAGTGGAAATGCTTTCAGTTTTTCACCATTGAGGACAATGTTGGTTGTGGGTTTGTCATATATGGCCTTTATTATGTTGAGGAAATTTCCCTCTATGCCTACTTTCTGGAGGGTTTTTATCATAAATGGGTATTGACTTTTGTTGAAAGCTTTTTCTGCATCTATTGAGATGATCATATGGTTTTTCTCTTTCAATTTGTTAATATGGTGTATCACATTGATTGATTTGCATATATTGAAGAATCCTTGCATTCCTGGGATAAACCCCACTTGATCATAGTGTATGATCCTTTTAATGTGCTGTGGGATTCTGTTTGCTAGTATTTTTTTTTTTTTTTTGCGGTATGTGGGCCTCTCACTGTTGTGGCCTCTCCTGTTGCGGAGCACAGGCTCCAGACGCACAGGCTCAGCAGCCATGGCTCACTGGCCTAGCTGCTCCACAGCATGTGGGATCTTCCCGGACCAGGGCACGAACCCATGTCCCCTGCATTGACAGGCGGACTCTCAACCACCGCGCCACCAGGGAAGCCCTGTTTGCTAGTATTTTGTTGAGGATTTTTGCATCTATGTTCTTCAGTGATATTGGCCTGTAGTTTTCTTTCTTTGTGACGTCTTTGTCTGGTTTTGGTATCAGGGTGATGGTGGCCTTGTAGAATGAGTTTGGGACTGTTCCTCCCTCTGCTATATTTTGGAAGAGTTTGAGAAGGATAAGTGTTAGTTCTTCTCTAAATGTTTGATAGAATTCGCCTGTGTAGCCATCTGATCCTGGGCTTTTGTTTGTTGGAAGATTTTTAATCGCCATGTCAATTTCATTTCTTGTGATTGGTCTGTTTATATTTTCTATTTCTTCCTGGTTAAGTCTCAGAAGGTTGTGCATTTCTAAGAATTTATCTATTTCTTCCAGGTTGTGCATTTTATTGGCATAGAGTTGCTTGTAGTAATCTCTCAGGATCCTTTGTATTTCTGCAGTGTGTTTTTACTTCTCTTTTTTCATTTCTAATTCTATTGATTTGAGTCTTCTCCCTTTTTTTCTTGATGAGTCTGGTTAATGGTTTATCAATTTTGCTTATCTTCTCAAAGAACCAGCTTTTAGTTTTATTGATCTTTACTATAGTTTCCTTCATTTCTTTTTCATTTATTTCTGATCTGATCTTTATGATTTCTTTCCTTCTGCTAACTGGGGGTGTTTTTTTGTTGTTGTTCTTCTTTCTCTAATTGCTTTAGGTGTAAGGTTAGGTTGTTTATTTGAGATGTTTCTTGTTTCTTAAGGTAGGATTGTATCACTATAAAGTTCCCTCTTAGAACTGCTTTTGCTGCATCCCATAGGTTTTGCCTTGTTGTGTTTTCATTGTCATTTTTTCTAGGTATTTTTAAATTTCCTCTTTGATTTCTTCAGTGATCTCTTGGTTTTTAAGTAGTGTATTGTTTAGCCTCCATGTGTTTGTATTTTTTACAAATTTTTTCCTGTAATTGATATCTACTCTCATAGCGTTGTGGTTGGAAAAGATACTTGATATGATTTCAATTTTCTTAAATTTACCAAGGCTTGATTTGTGACCCAAGATATGATCTATCTTGGAGAATGTTCCATGAGCACTTGAGAAGAATGTGTATTCTGTTGTTTTTGGATGGAATGTCCTATAAATATCAATTAAGTACATCTTGTTTAATTTATCATTTAAAGCTTGTGGTTCCTTATTTATTTTCATTTTGGATAATCTGTCCATTGGTGAAAGTGGGGTGTTAAAGTCCCCTACTATGATTTTGTTACTGTGGATTTACCCTTTTATGGCTGTTAGTATTTGCCTTATTTATTGAGGTGTTCCTATGTTGGGTGCATAAATATTTACAATTGTTATATTTCCTTCTTGGATTGACCCCTTGATCATTATGTAGTGTCCTTCTTTGTCTCTTGTAATAGTCTTTATTTTAAAGTCTATTTTGTCTGATATAAGAATTGCTACCCCAGCTTTCTTTTAATTTCCATGTGCATGGAATATCTTTTTCGATCCCATCACTTTCAGTCTGTATGTGTCCCTAGGTCTGAAGTGGGTCTCTTGTAGACAGCATATATACAGGTCTTGTTTTTGTATCCATTCAGCCAGTCTATGTCTTTTGATGGGAGCATTTAATCTATTTACATTTAGATAATTATCGATATGTATTTTCCTATTCCCATTTTCTTAATCGTTTTTGGTTTGTTATCGTAGGTCTTTTCCTTCTCTTGTGTTTCCTGCCTAGAGAAGTTCCTTTAGTATTTGTTGTAAAGCTGGTTTGGTGGTGCTGAATTCTCTTAGTTTTTGCTTGTCTGTAAAGGTTTTAATTTCTCTGTCAAATCTGAATGAGATCCTTACTGGGTAGAGTAATCTTGGTTGTAGGTTTTTGTCCTTCATCACTTTAAATATGTCCTGCCACTCCCCTCTTGCTTGCAGAGTTTCTGCTGAAAGATCAGCTGTTAACCTTATGGGGATTCCCTGTGTGTTATTTTTTGTTTTTCCCTTGCTGCTTTTAATATTTATTCTTTTTATTTAATTTTTGATAGTTTGATTGATATGTGTCTTGGCATGGTTCTCCTTTGATTTATCCTGTATGGGACTCTCTGCTCTTCTTGGACTTGATTGACTATTTCCTTTCCCATATTAGGGAAGTTTTCAACTATAATCTCTTCAAATATTTTCTCAGTTCCTTTCTCTTTCTCTTCTTCTCTGCGACCCCTATAATTCGAATGTTGGTGCATTTAGTGTTGTCCCTGAGGTCTCTGAGTCCTCAATTCTTTTCATTCCTTTTTCTTTATTCTGCTCTGCAGTAGTTATTTCTACCATTTTATCTTCCAGGTCACTTATCCATTCTTCTGCCTCATTTATTCTGCTATTGATCTCTTCTAGAGAATTTTTAATTTCATTTATTGTGCTGTTCATCACTGTTTGTTTGTTCTTTAGTTCTTCTAGGTCCTTGTTAAACGTTTCTTGTATTTTCTCCATTCTATTTCCAAGATTTTGGATCATCTTTACCATCATTATTCTGAATTCTTTTTCAGGTAGACTGCCTATTTCCTCTTCATCTGTTAGGTCTGGAGGGTTTTTGCCTTGTTCCTTCATCTGCTGTGTGTTTCTCTGTCTTCTCATCTTGCTAACTTACTGTGTTTGGCGTCTCCTTTTCGCAGGCTGCAGGTTTGTAGTTCCCGTTGCTTTTGGTGTCTGTCCCCAGTGGCTAAGGTTGGTTCAGTGGGTTGTGTAGGCTTCCTGGTGGAGGGGACTGGTGCCTGTGTTCTGGTGGATGAGGTTGGATCTTGTCTTTCTGGTGGGCAGTTCCTCATCTGGTGGTGTGTTTTGCGGTGTCTGTGACCTTATTATAATTTTAGGCAGCCTCTCTGCTAATGGATGGGGTTGTGTTCCTGTCTTGCTAGTTGTTTGGCATAGGGTGTTCAGCACTGTAGTTTGCTGGTCATTGAGCGGAGCTGGGTCTTGGTGTTGAGATGGAGATCTCTGGGAGATTTTTGCTGTTTGATATTACGTAGAGCTGGGAGGTCTCTTGTGGACCAGTGTCCTGAACTTGGCTCTCCCACCTCAGAGGCACAGCCCTGATACTTGGCTGGAGCACCAAGAGCCTGTCATCCACATGGCTGGAACAAGGTGGCCATCCCTGGTTTCACATCAGCATGATCTCAGGCACAAACCTCGTTTTTCCATTTTGTCTTTAAGTTACTTGTTGAAACAACTGGCCCGTGGTCCCCAGGACTGTTGCAGCTTCGGCTGCTGGGGCCCCTCCAGAGCCGGCAGCCTCAGTGAGGCCACCCTCCCCTTGGGCTCTGGGGCAGTTCAGTGACGGTGGAGGGAAAAGACCCTGAGCCAGGAGTTCCAGCTCTGCAGAAACGCGGGCTCCATTCTTACCTTTTCTTCTTTATGACTTCCTTCTTTTATCCTAGAATAATCCATGAGGCTAAATTATAAGAGGGAGAGCCATACAGTCAGGATGAAGGAGGAGAAATCCAGGAGTCTGAGCCCTTGATTATTTCCTAGATCAGCCACAGAAGCCTCATCTTTTTTACATGAGAAAAATAAACCCCAGCATTTATAGTTGGGCTTCTGTTATATGCATCTGAATGCAACCTTTCCTGATAAACTGTCTAATAGCACAGAGACCATGGACAGGCTGCTACAGTCACACCCTGGCTCTACAATTTAGCCAAATAACCTTTGACAAGTTATTAGCTCCTCCAAGCCTCAGTTTCCTCATCTGTAAAATAGGGCAGTAACAATAACTAGTTCAAAATGTTGGTGTTTAAGAACTGAATAAGATGATGTAAGCCAAGATTTTAGCACATTGTCTGGCAAATAATAAATACTTAACAAGTTAGCTAGTATTAGTATTATTAAAAATATGCTTGTTGAAAGAGTAAACAAATAAGCAAATTTTCCCCTCAGATTGTCTAATGAAGTTATCACATTTGGGAAAGAAGTTAAACAAATACATGACTATACACGTTCCAAAATCAACAGATGATTAAATGAGTGTTAAGATTTTTTCCCAGCACTGTTTAAATACACTTTTTATTTTAGAACAGTTTTAGGTTTTTACAGAAAAAAATTTGCAAAGGCAGTTGAGAGATTTCCTATATACCCCAAACCCAGTTTCTCCTATTATTAACTTTTTACATTAGTGTGATCTATTTGTCACAATTAATTAACCAATATTGATATATTATCATTAAAGGCCATAGTTTATTCAGATTTCCTTAGTTTTTACCTAATGTCCTTTTCTGTTCCAGGATCCCATCTAGGATAACACTTATGTTTTGTCTTTATGTCTCCTTAGGCTCCTCTTGGCTGTGACAGTTTTTCAGACTTTCCTTATTTTTGATGACCTTGGCAGTTTTGAGGAATACTAATCAGGTATTTGTAAAATGTCCCTCAACTGGGATTTTTCTGATGTACTTCCCATGATTATACAGGGGCAACATGCTTTTCAGAAGAGAAGCACTGAGGTAACATGCCATTTTCCTCATATCATATCAATGGCACATACCATCAACATGACATCACTGTGGCTGTTGACCTTGATCACCTGTCCGAGGTGGTATCTATGAGCTTCCTCCACTGCAAAGCTACTCTTTCTCCCTCCCTTTCTATACTATGCTCTTTGGAAAGATTTCACTAAATGCAGCCACACTTGAGTAGGGTTATGTTCCACCTCCCTGAATTGCCCCCAAAAGTGGGAAACTTGAATTTATTGTGCTCGTGAAAAATGTCATACAATGAATATAATCACTAAAGTTCCATTCTCTTCATCAAGACTATGGGAGAAAAGTGAACAACCAAGAAAGGAAAAAGTGGATCATCAATAAGTGTTTTTGACTGACTAACCAAATGACCAAGGATCCAAAATGAGATAACTGGAAGTTACTGGTTGGTTCAACAAAGAATTCAGAACAAATAATGAGCTGGAATTTTTTTTTCTTTCTTTTTTTTAGTTTCCCAAAGGTGACCTCATCAAAGTCAGAAACAGTCACTGTATTTGAATTTTATGCATCATATCACCAAATGATTTCTAGGGCAGCAAAGACTGTGAGTTAGGACTTTGATCTCTGCCACTGAACACACATATTCAATCCAAGGTCCCCCTCTTTTTGGTTCAGTATTTCATCTCTAATAAAATAGCAGCACCTACCTCCTGGGAAAGCTGTGAGGATTGAATATGTGAACACTTGGAAAGCTCTTAGCATACTTCCCAGGACCCCCTAATTACTATAAAACATTCAGTTTTCACCATTTCTGCACATAATTACAATATTTTTGGATTTTTATTACAAAAATTAAAATTCAAAATGTCCAGGAGGGGATAATATCTTAACCGCATGCAGTTTTTGAAAAGCAGTTAATTAGAAGTGAAAATATCTTTTGAAGAATGACAAATATCTTAAAAGAAAGTAGTCTATTGTTTTTCCTGTGGGAACAGCTTCTTTTGACTTTGAGTATAGCTGGCATAATTTGCAACTGAACTCCTTTTCTAATTAGTTTTCCTCTTGAGCTATTTCATCCCTTCCTTTCTGCAGAACTTTCCTAATGGATCTCCATTGATTAAGATCTTTATATATGACAGTGGTATATTCACTGGTACACTCTCTATTCAGTTCAAAGTGTCACTTTTCCCACTTTGTACCTAAAGTATTCCAAATTCGATTGCCTGAGAGCTACCCCCAAATAGTAGATAACAGTGTGGGTACAGACTTTTGCCATTTAGGAACACTATAAAACTAGGGCAAGCTAAAGTTTTCTTTCTTCTAAAGGCAACATTCTCGTGGAGTCAGATTGGGGTTTAAATATTTATCAATCTCTCCCACTTAGAATTTCAAATTTGGGTTCAGCCTCATCGCAAGTCATGAAAAGTTGTAACTTTCTGGGCTAAGGTTCAGATACTGAGGTATCTTAAGGAATTCTACCACCAGATGCTAAAAAAAAAACATAGGTCACTGTTTCTGACTGAGCACTAGTTGGAAGGCCCAGAGGGAAAATTTGACAGGAATGAATGTCTTTTCCAAGGATCCTGTAGCCAGCTAGAGATATAGCTGACTCATCAGTGGTATCAGAACACAGGCATCCCGATATTAAAGGCCTCCTCCTAAGCCCTATGTACCAAAGGCCTTTTATGGACATGGACTGGGCCAAAGAAGAGTATTTACTGCTTCATGTCTAGGTTATAATCATTTCAGTGACTTCAATAAAGAGGGAAACTAAAGAAAAGAGGGTATCAATAGGTCACCTCTTTCTATTTGCAATCTTTTCAATTTGACTCTCAGCTACCTGCCAGGTGACACGAAGATTTACTAATATTATAGACGCCCCAAAACGTGTGAGAAGGAAACTAACTACAAAGCATGCCTGACCTCCTGTGCACTGACCTCCACACACGGCACGTTTTTCTGTACCCAGAGCAGAGCTTTAAGGCCTCCCCCCAGCAACTAAATCTAGGATTTGGAGACTCTAAGCCAAACTTCATTTGAAAACAATCTATAAAAGAATCTATTAGCTCATTTTTTAGGTTAAAAGTGGGTCAACTTTATAAGTATTGTCATGAACACAATTAAAGGCAAATAAAAATGTAAAATGTAAGGAGAAATTAATATTGATGTGTAGGAAGTTTCAGCATTCATTATTCTTAGGTCAGGGGAAGAATTTTTTTAGGTTATGCCTCACAGAAAGAGCTTTTCTCTTCCCAACACAAAGCCCACATTTGTAAACTTTCTGTCATTGAGACACAATTCACATTTAGACACAGGCACACCACATCCAAACACATACCCATGTATATGCACATACATGCACACACACACACACACCCCTGCAGTTCACAAGATTTATCATACCTCATTTCTGCATGAAAACTTGAGCTAGTTTCCAGAATATATTAGAAACATGAAAACATGCTTTAAAAATAAACTTAATGAAGACTCCATGGAAAATCTGAACTTTGAACAAATGCAGTGAGAGGTCCTGAGAACCTTCTACAATATTTATTAAAACCTTGCCCAGGGAAACAACCGCTGCATGCAGACCTTGTGGGAGCATGAATGATAGGGAAGACAGAAAAGCAGACAAGGAAACACCAGCCACACTGATGGTGAAAAAAGAGAATACAGACCAAAGCAAGGATATTTTTTTCCTTTGGTTAGTCCTGCTTAATGGTCTCACCAATTCCTTTTTGAGAAGTTATTAGGAGCTACAACATGATCTACACTGAATATATATATATATATATATATATATATATATATTTTTTTTTTTTTTCTGTACGCAGGCCTCTCACTGTTGCGGCCTCTCCTGTTGTGGAGCACAGTCTCCAGACGCGCAGGCTCAGAGGCCATGGCTCATGGGCCCAGCCACTCCACGGCATGTGGGATCTTACTGGACTGGGGCACGAACCCGTGTCCCCTGCATCGGCAGGTGGACTCTCAACCACTGCACCACCAGGGAAGCCCTACACTGAATATATTTTATAAGTTATTGCATGGGTTTTACAAGATAAAGAATAAATAAAGTCCTACTGAAGATAGATACAGAGGTCAGGCAACTCCAATCAATCATTTCCATCAAGATTCTAGTGGTTGAAAAAGATATGTTGCTATTAGGGTATATAGTATGTTAAGATTACTTATATATCAGAATAAACAAGATGTTGCTAACCCATCTTCCTCATCACAAAGATAATTGGGCATAATTGAGTACTTTTATAAAAATGGCAGCAACCTTTAGTGTTGTGTGTTTATTTCCTATAGATTATAGAAGGCCAAGTGAGAAAATGGAATAGAATTTGCATGATCAGTTTTGCTACTAGGAGATCTGGCTTTTACAGCCCTTCATGTGTATAGGAGAATGGTGATAGAGAAAAGACAGACACAGTTTTCACTTGTCAAGTTGACTCCCTTAAACCCAGGTGAGTTTCTCCACCCCAGGCAGAGCAGACAGGAGGGGGCATTACAGCCCTGTAGAATACACCATGGATTTTTTTTTTTTAATTTAGATGCACTGAGCTATCACCAATTGCAAATTTGAGAGGGTCTGTGGTTTAACTCCAGCCATAACAAAAATATGAAACTCCATATGCTACAGAATGAATTTAGTGAAAGCAGAAGTGATTCAAGAGCTATAGCCAAGACACCTTTTCTTAAAGGATTTAAGACCACAGCCAACAAACCTTTGGTGACTTAAATTTGATTTGGAGGTATACAAACGCCATCCTTTCTGCGTATTTGGTACCAGTGCTCACTCCTCCACTGAAAGGTGAAGGCACAGTTTCTGCCTCGGGCAATTTGAAACCATAATGATTTCATTTTATTCTTCTTGGATATTATTCATTGGGGTGAGAGTCGCAGGCGAGGAGAACAAGAGTAAAATATCCTGAGACAGGCGGTTTCAATGATGTGGTTCCAACAACGAACATTCCAGAGATCTCACGGCAAGTCCTATTATTGGGATACTTCCTGTCCAATACAAAGTCTGGAAAGTCAATATATGCACCGAAACTATTGGCTGGGGAAGTCAACCAAAGTTTCCTCCATCTCTCTGACCTTCGGTTGAGCAGTTTAATCAAACGTATCAGAACAGACAGCTGCAGTTCCCTTTTCATTCTGAAAATAATGAGCCCAAGAGTCTGAGTTTCTCCAACAGACATCTCCTTCCTTGACAGACATGCCCATCCAGTTGCTTTTAACAATTTGAAATTGATTGGATCTGCAGCCTTTGAGGCTTAACATTGTGAGAGGTGCACAACTTGCAAGCTCATGGTATTTCATTTCAGTGTTTTGCACTGCTCTTCATCTAACCATCCAGGAAATGTAAACAGGACACTGCTTCACACTCCTGAGAGCTCCTAATGTTCACCTATTTGCATGACACTCGCTGAATAGCCTAATTAATTACCTGTGGGTGGCATATTACATGCGGTCACATTAGTCGTTAAGTACGCATTGCCTGTGTTGACATATACTCTGAAAATGTGATTTTTTGGAGGTGGAGGTTAAGGTGGCTGTCTTGCTCTTCAACATTTGGATATTATTTATGTTTTATTTGACTGATAAAATTTCAAACTTTCTAATAGCAAAAGTAAACGTAAAACGTGGTACCTGAAGAACAATTTAAATCAGTCATGTGCTAATTGTCACAAATTTCTGAAAGGCAAATGGTATTATTAGGTTAAAATTTGTCAAAGGCAGTTTCAGGATCCATGTTCATCATTCAGACTTCTGAAATCATCGGTGGTTCTGGCATGGCTACCTGCCAAGGGATATTCTTTGTTCATTATCAGTTCTTTAGACAAGGTTTCCTAAGGGCTGCCTATGATCCGAGAATATTTATTATGGGGTTTTAGTTCATGAAGTGTCATTATAATGCCCAGTTTCTCTTACTACCTTATATTTATTTCTAATTCCATCTCAAAGATTAACCGGTTAAATGTTTTTACACTCACCATCCCCCCCCCCCAGATAGATTCTTTAGTATTAGATTTCATAGGCAGGGAACCCATTAAACCTTTGGGGCACAAATGCACAAAGAAACAAGCAAAAGACCATCAAACCTTCCCCCCAGCCCCAGGTCCCTGCTAATAATTTTATAATAAGGGCATATGTGCTTCAGACGACAGGAGCCTCGTGGAAGAAAAGGCTTCGTAAATAGAATGCTGCCCTGATTCTGATAATGAGGCAAAGAGAGAGACCACAGCTATACTAGCATAAATGACTCTGATGAGAATTATGAAAAATCTTTTTTTAAAAAAATCTTCCAATTGCACATGCATTTCTGAATTTTTAGAAAGGTTAGAGCTATATGAGATTTGGAATCAAAACCTGATGTGACCTACATAAAAGAAAGGCTGATTCCCTAATTAAACCAAGCTGTGGCTGCAGGCTTTGCAAAGAGCTGCCAAAAAATCATCCAATCAATCTTTCGACTATCCTCCAGGAATGCGGCACGGAGGGTGGAGAGGCGAAAGACGGCTGCGAGGATGCGGAGGCCGGGGAATGTTCTTCTTATACACGCTCCACGCTAAGGTCCTGCTTTCCCAGCACAGAAGCCAGAGGATGGAAAGGATCACGTGGAGGTGGATGCTGGGAAGCAAGGGGACCGGCAGGGGTTGAGGAGAAAAACAGACTAAATGTTTTAACAGCTGCCCTTTTTTTCTTCACCTATTTTGCCCAAGGATCTGATTTCCTTCTGAAGGGGTGGGCTTTCTAGGGGCCCAGGGCTCTGCTCAGCAGGGGCTGTTTACTCTGAGAAACAGTCTTTCCCCCTCTGTAAGTGCTTGCTTTCAAGAGAGGGGAGGGGTGGTGAGAAGAAAATGGAATATTTTACAGAGTTCATATGGAAGCAAAACCAGTCAGAGAAAATTCAGTTCATCTGAATTTAAGTAGACACTGGCAACAAATGAAGAAAAAAAAAATTCTCACATTCTTCCTCTTGAATTTTTGACAGGAAAATTGTTCTTTAGGAAAGATGGAATGTCATTCCCATGTAACTTCCTCTTTCATTTCAGTTCCTCGATGATGCAGAAGGCACGTTAATTGAGAAGGATTAGAAAAATAATTCAGCAGCTAAAATTGGAGGCAAATAACTTGCAGAGAAGCAATAAAACAAATGGCAAGGGCGCTTCCTGTGAGCCAAACATTCAGGGCTGCCAATATCAGATAAAGGGCAAATTCTATGTGAAAAGAGCAGTTATTTATTTTCTTTGCAGAACCTTCTTTAATCTAGCATTTTGGTCTCGCAATAGAGTATTTCACCACACACAAAACATTTAATGATAGATGTTGTCTCTCTCTGACTTACTGCCCAACGATCATTCCATTGAAACATGGATGGGCCTCAGTAACACATACGTTGGTTTATTCCGCGAGACCCATAAATTCTCCTTTTGAGGAAGTGAAGCCACCAAATGTAAATCTTAATTGCAGCCAAGTCTCAATTATTCAAGTAAATGTTGGAAGGCCGGACGAAAGTGACTCCAAACTGCACATACTTGTCAGACTTTATTTCAGCTTGTATTCACGACCTGCATTTCTGCACCACCCCAGCTCACCCCCTCCAGGCCCAGGCCAGGCTGCTGCATTTCTGTTTCATGTTCACACTTCGTCTTTTCTCTATTTACCTCTCACCCCCTCCTCTTGAGCTTCTAAGCTTCTGTCCTGTCTGAGTCTTCCCTCTCTAGGCTCACTTTTGCAAAGAAGGCGTCTCTTCATCATCATTCTCCCACTACCAGCTCTAAAACATCGCAGCGTCCCTTATATTCCGCACCACACACACTTAGGCTTGATTTCTTTCTCTCTTGAATTGTCCTGTATTTGGTTTCCTGCGTACCATTTCCTCCAGAGATTGCAAACACCTTATGGAAAGGAACAGTAGCTTACATTTTTTCTCTGAAAAGCTGAAAAATCCTTTAGCATAGTGCTGAATTTTCCAGTTTCCCAAAACTATCCCAGTTTCAACATTGAAAGTCCCATGTCCCAGGAAACCTCTCATTCCCCTGGCAAACTGGGCTGGCTGGTCACCCTATCAGATAACACAGAGAAAATCTGTGATTGATTGTAGAAACACTGAATAATTATAGCTTTCATTAAATGGAGAAATCAAAGGTGGTCATCAAATGAATTAAAATATGGCAGAGAAACATACTAGTCAGTACACATGATTTGCATAGATCTATTACACATGAAACATATATAAACAAGAAAAAGAAAGAGAGTTGGTTAATGCAAGCTATAGAGGCAGATGGAATATCGGTTTATGTGAAGCTCAGAATTCAGTCCTCTTCTCTATTTATTCTATTTCTCTAGTTGCCAGTAGGAATGGTGGGAAGGAAGGGAATATTGTCCTGCAGGCTTCCGTAGGCCAGAATAAACATGCCTGAAGTTTCAGCAACTAGCCGAAAATCAGCCATACTCTTGAGTCCTGGGCACTTTAGCCTGCATCTTATCACGTGCCTTTTGTCTTTTCTTCTGATGCCTTAATCTTAGTGTTTCTGAGTGTTGTACTGCTTCTGTGAGCTTGCTGGGTATACTTTAGTCCCCAGGGTCTGTTCAGAGCTTTTATGAAAGCTCCCAAGATATGAGAATTTTTATTCATGGTATTACTCTGGGAAGTTACTTACACTTGGTAGACTTGATTAATTTTTCTAGTTATGTGATCAGTAATAAATAGGATAATCATCTTATATACATCAGTGTTTTATAGTTTTAGCAATACAATGAATTTTTTAAATAATACATTCATTAAATGTTTTGAATGTTTCCTTTTCAAGAAATCCTGCTAGGCTCTCAGAAAAGACTGGTGGAGATGGGCAAGTGTAGACGAAGATAAGAAAGACCCTTCCCCTGCCCTTGAGGGCCTCATAATCAGTTGGAGGAGGTGGATGCAAACACCGACGTGGGATGGAACCCAAGGCAGGCTGGAAAGATCACTGAGAAGGTAGGACAAGGACAATGAGTAGCAGGTTGGAGGATAATTTTGATGGGTAATCTTGGGGAAAAATAAAAGAAGAGCTGGTTAGACACTAAGAAAAAGGTATTTATGGCCACATGGATACATAGATGAATAAAGCCATAGAAGCAAGGGAGTGGAAGACATACGCGTACAGTGATAGTACAGAAGGAAAAGAGACCAGGGCATGTGGAAGACAGAGGGATGGTGCTGTGAGAGATGGAATTGGAAAGGTAGGTCAGGTCTAGAATCAGAGCATCAGAGAAGGTGACTAATCTTAGCTGAGCTTCCACTGGGAGCCAGATATTGTACTAGGTAATGTGCAGAAGTTATTTCATTTAATGCTTATTAGACCCTAAGGTAGTTATTTTTATCCTCATTTTACAGATGATAAAACAGGCTTAGAGATGAAAATAATATATACACATTCACACAGCTAAAAGCCAAAAAGCCACAAAGCCAGGTCAAACCCCAGATCTGTCTGCCTCCAAATTCAAGCAAACTGAGCTCTTTGCATCTGCCCCCACATGACTGGGACTTTATTAGAGATGCAGGGAGTTATTAAAGGTTTATGAAAGGACCAAGAGAGTTATCTGGATTCACTGTGTGGGATTCATGGGCAAGTGCAGAGACCAAAGGTAAAGGTAATAAAGATTAGAACAAAGCTAGTAACTGAAAAGTGTAAAACACTGGAGAGCTGGTTCAGGGGTAGAGCCTACATAGCTAAACCACTGAGTTTACTGGGCACAAGTCATAAATGATTCCAAAAAGCAGCCTGTGAGAACGCTGGTGTCATCTGTCACAGACATAGTATATCTGACTTACTAGAATATGGAAAAAATGGTCTTAACCATTCTCTTTGAAACATTTGTAGATTGTTTAAGTACACAAATCATTGTTAGGAAAATCATTTTGCTTCTGTTTAACAGTAGAGCATTACCTTTCAATTTAACAGTGACATGAACATTTATTGTGTATAAGACTGTTCATAAATCAAGTGAGTCTCATCCACACTGAACTTTGGGTCCTTGTATTTTTACGTTTTAAAGATGAGTTAATCCAGTCTGCAACTCTATAGCTAATGAACTGCCTGGTTTTCATAAAGGAGGGTAGAATCTGTGGCAAAGAATTCAAGAGGCAGTTATTATTCAAAGACCAAAAACATGGTACAGCTTCTTACGTATTTTGAAGGGAGTACTGGGAAAAATTGATTTTTGATCTTGCCAAAGAGAGATGAAGAGAAGTTCACAATAGAATAATACAAATACTTTAAGATTTTCAGCATATTGGAAGGATACAACTAAAAGAATAGTAGAACCAACATTAAAATGAATAAACTAAATCTAAATGTTGAAGGAAGCATCTTAACATTGAGAATGTTTTACCCTTTAGCAGAAATATGTCAGGATAGTTTTAACCATTGCAGCACTGGGATTCAAAATTAGATTGGATAAAGGAGGAAAAATAATCATAGTACAATATTCTATCTGACAAAGAGCAGATGGCCGCAGTGGTCTCCGGTGGGTGCCTGCTCTTCTCTATGACTAAGCAAAGTTTGCATACAGACATCATGGCTTTTTTCCAAGCCTAATAATGATGGTAATAGTGATAATAACCCTAATTTATTAAACCCCAATTATATGCTAGGCACTGTACTAGCTACAGTACATACATTTTCTCACTTTATCTTTAAAACAATCCTCTGATGAAGGCACACTGTTTCCATTTTACAAGATAAGCACGTGAGTTTATGAAGCTTCAGAAACTTTCCCAATGTCACACAGCACAAAAAGTGGCACATCTGGAGTTCCAATACACACCCAGCAGACTCTAAAACCTACAGTCCTTGTTCAAATCTAGGAACTCTCAGTCCTAGCTCCATGTTAGAATCATCTGGGGAGCTTTTACAAAAATTTCAGTGCCCAAGGCTCCCTCCTAGAGATTCTGATTTAATTGGTTTGGGGTGGGACCAAGTGTAAGTGTTTTTTGGTTGTTGTTTTTTTTTAATTTCCCTGGGTAATTATAATGGGCAGTCCACGTGACAGTAACAGTAGTGTAACTGTGTACTACCACCCAAAGCATTATGAATCTCCAGGAACAGAATCTGAAGAAACAATATAACCTTATGTTCACTCCTTTCATCCACCCCCACCCCCCAACCACACAGCTCATTTTCAGATCGCTGTTCTCAACAGAAAAGTTTTAACTATTAGGTTTAGATTGAGTAGACCAAAAGGTCACAGATAATATTCAAGCTAAGTCTTGGTCTCCAAAGAGAGGATCAGGGTAGTAGGAATCAATACTTCACTGAGGAAGCTTCTTCAGTATTTTTCAACACAGAATCCTAGGCAAACTTTCTTCTGTGTAGGAAAAGCAGTTAGCAGCTACATACCGTTTTTTAAAATCTTACCCCAGAAAATGTGCTTTATGTATGTCTGAACCACCACTCAGTCTTACCCTACAAGAGATGCAAAACCATGAACCAAAGGCTGAGGAGTCAAGGACACAGCAATGGGGTGTGGGGTGACAAGTAGCTGGGACAAGGCCAGGACCTTAGGTTCTAGGAAGACCTGACCGTACTTTTTGTTGCCAGCCTTGTGGTGCACTTTTCTCCTGTTCTAGACAGAGAGTAACCATTACGGATAAGTCAGTTTTAGTGTTTGTTTTTTATAAAGGCAAATTAAATAAAGCTATTCTTCCCTAGTGTTGGAGGCACTCATAGTCTTTACTTACCTTGTTTTTTTCTTCAGCCCTCTAATCTTTTCTCAGTCCCCTTTAAACCCAGACCACAAACACACGCTGTTCAAACCTGTGCATTTCTAACATACAAGACACGCCCAGGCAGTTGAAATTGAGAGACAGAGCTACGAGAGGTTTCTCAATGCTTCACAATGAGTCTGGTTCTTTCTTCTACATACGTGCTTCCCCGCCCACCAGGTGTGTGAGGGGAAACTCTGGAGTGATGACCTCTCTCACAGACTTCTGACAGGCAGACAGGTGGTCAAGAAAGTGAGGCATTAAAGGAACTCCATGAAAGTATGAAAGTACGACTTTGTCTCACAACAGATACAACTGGAATTCTAGGGGCCATGACCAATCCCATCTCTCCTCACTGGGAACTTCCTTTACCCAGAAGAGGGCCCAATATTTTATTCAGGTGGACTCAGACTTTATGTGGAAATGCCCAGGAGAAGAGCATGAACCAGAACATGAAGTTTGGAGATAGAGTCCTGTACTGGAACCCAGGTTTTATCATTTATCTGCTATATGGCCTTGAGAAATTTATTTAAATTCTCAAAGCCTCATTTTCCTCATCAGTAAAACAGAAATGGAAGCATAACACACATTAATGATTTAATGCTTGAATGGGCTGATATGAAGATTCAAAAAGATATACCTATAAAACCCTTAGCATATTCCCTGTTTGTTTGTATGAAATACATTTATTGAAAGCCTAACTAAGCCAGGCATGACTGTAGGTGCTTCGGACTCAGCAGTGGATGAAACAGACAAAAGTCCCTTCCCCTCTGATGCTTACACTCTAGTAAGGGGAGACAGCAATAAACAAAACAAAGAGATAGAAGGTACTGAATGTTAACAGACTCACAGACTTCGAAAATTTTTGGTTACCAAAGGGGAAAGGTGGGGGGAAGGGATAAATTAGGAGTTTGGGATTAACATATACACAACTATTATATATAAAATAGATAAGCAACAAGGACCTACTGTATAGCACAGGGAACTCTACTCAGTATTCTGTAATAACCTATATGGGAAAAGAATCTGAAAAAGAATGGATATATGTATATGTATAACTGAATCACTTTGCTGTACACCTGAAACTAACACAACATTGTAAATCAACTATACTCCAATATAAAATAAAAATTAAATTTAAAAATGGTACTGAATGTTAAGTATAGAGTAAAATATATCCTATGTCTAATATATAGAAAACTTTCAGCAACTGTTATTGATCAAAAATATATATAATATCTCATTATATCAACATACTTGTTAGGTTAAAGACGTGAAGTATTTTTCACAGAACCCCACACATTATAGAAGCTTGAGTAACAAACAAATTAAGCTAGGCATAAAGAAATGTTGCATCTTGGGCTTCCCTGGTGGCGCAGTGATTGAGAGTCTGCCTGCCGATGCAGGGGACGCGGGTTCGTGCCCCGGTCCGGGAGGATCCCACATTGCCGCGGAGCGGCTGGGCCCGTGGGCCATGGCCACTGAGCCTGCGCATCCGGAGCCTGTGCTCTGCAACGGGAGAGGCCGCAGCAGTGAGAGGCCCGCATACCGCCAAAAAAAAAAAAAAAAAAAAAAATGTTGCATCTTCTGAACTTTTAGAGAAATGATTGAGCCCCAAATCTGAAGTTCAGTAATGTGGAATCAGCTCTTCAATTGACGTCACAAAAAGGAACCACATGTGCAGTTGCACTGAAGCTATTCCCCAAAGCTTATATAACTCTTTGGAGTGAGGCCATTGGGAAGCAATCCCTTGCTCTAAGAGACTCCATCACTATTTCTGCTTGAGCTACAGACAGATGTGAGCAGCTAATACTGTGTATGTTGTGCTCAGTGGAGTTCCTTACCCACTCTTATAAAGACCGCTCGCATTTCTAAGGCTTTTATAGCTTTATCTCATCAGCGAGTGTTACCTTGTCTCCATCACTTCCATAAATGGATGACCATTGCACCAAACACTGCCCTAATCTTTTGCATGACTCTGAAAAGTCCTTTTGGTAAGCTAATAATAAACAATATATTTTCCACTTAAAAATCAAATGTCATTGTTTTCATAAGCACGGCTGTATGAATGTAACTGATTCCCTATAGAGTCAGAACAATGTTTATGATATGAAATAACCCCCAAAAAGCCATGGTTCAAGGCATCATGAAAACATAAGCTTGTCATATACAAACAAGCTGGGAACTTTTCTTTCTCAGAAAGCCTCTACAGGAAACACTAAATCTGCTGCTAGGTTTCAGCAGCTACATCTGGCAGGCTGCAGCATGCACTGCCTTGCTGTTGCTGGTAGTATCGCTCACTTTCTGGCTGGCAGAGCCCTAAGGAGGGTGCTAGCAGCCAAGCAGGTTTGAGATATGAAACTATGAGTTCACGTTAAACATAGAATTTACATGAAATGAACCGAGTCACAGTAAATGGAAAGGATTTATCACTTGGGAAGGAACTGTACATCTTAGTCTTATTTTTTTCCCAATATTAGCTCCCTAAAATGTTTATAACTTGATTCTTTTCCCATGTACCATATACCTACTCCCTCTCTCTCATTTCCCCAATTCTACACTATCTCAGCTCAATTCTTCACTCCTTTTGTTGGGCAGGCAATATCTCTGTATTTTTATCATTAAAACTAATTAGATCTGGGAGGAGTAGCATAGCATGGTGATTGAAGGTGAACATTTAAAGCAGGAAAGATTTGCACTACTTACTAGGTGTGAGACTTTGGGCAAGATAATTAAACTCTCTAGATCTCATTTTCTTCATCTATAAAATGGGGATGATGGTATTTTTTTGTCCCATATTTCTGTTGAGAAGAGTATGAGGTAATGCACAAAGTATTTAGCATACTTCCTGGCACACGGGACTGATTTAAGAGAGTTTGTTTTCTTTTTAAAGGATTCAACTCTGGATGACTGCAGAGGGGGTTTCTCCATATGGTTCTAAGTACATGAATACATTTGGGCATAAGAAGTAGTAGGTATATACGCATACATATTTATCAAACTGAAAGCAGTTGTTTAACATCTTTGTGAGTTGCTCACACATTACATCTGAATATCTCATCTTTGTGAACATGAGATTGTGTCGTGGGTGTGGGTGTGTGAGGATAATTGGATCTAATATAAAATGGATGTAATCCCAAATGAGAGAGCCATTCGGTTCTTTCCTTCCAAGAGCCCCTTTGAATTTTCTGTCCTTATATTATCCTACAGACACAATAGTTGGTAATTCCCTTTACATCCTACTTATCCCTCAACAATTCCATCCTTTGTTTTGCTTGTTAATTTCAGGATGGATTCATCTTTGTGCTCACAAACCACTCTTTTGTTTGCATCCATCTACTAGTTAGAGCAGCTGGCTTTCCAAACAAGATCCAGGAGAAGTCAGCTGGTTCAGGAACAATATGTAAGCCAATGGAAGACTGGTTTTAATTATTTTAGGTTGTTATCAAAGTAGTCAATTGCCAGGAACCTATAAAAGTCATTTGAAACACATGCTCTTGAACCCAGGTATACCTATTTTTATCCCTGGATTGCAGGTTGAACAATTCCATTTATTTAAAAAAAATATTTATTTAGTATCTGCTTTGTTCAGAAAACATATTCCTTTAGGACTGCAAGGATATAATGAAATTTATGGTTATAGAATGTTATGACTAGAAGGGAGATCATCCCTTTAAATCTTGAATAGAAACTATCTTTCTGGTAAGTGTCAGAGAGCCAACTCAAACTAATATAAGGGGAAAAAAAGTATTTTATTGAATCACAAAACTGAAAAGTATAGAAGTGGACTGACTTCAGATACAGCTGAATCCAGGTACCAAAATAATTATCATAATGGTCATTCTTACCATTTTTTCTCTCTGTCTCTGTCTCTCTCTCTCTAGCCAAACCCCGATTTCACAGCTCTTCTTTCTTTGTGTTGCATTCAGTCTTAATCAGATTCTCTCTTCCTGGTGGGAGGGATGGTCCCTGGCAGCTTTATGCCTTCATGATTATTTCAGTTTATATATTTTGGAAATTAAAAAGGGCTCACTTTCCCCTGGTTCCATGCAGTTTACATACACACACACACACACACACACACATCCTGGAAAACTCTCCCCCCACCCTGCAAATTGGAAGGATGTGAGTTGACTAGCTTACTGAATGATAAACCTTGTTTAGTAAGAAGGAGAAAATTAACATATATTACTTTTTGGGTCATGTTGCAAGTTTTTCCCCAAACAATTCACTTTTAATGTCATTTCCATCTCTAGGAAAATATCTTTCCTTATTTTTTTCATACTTTGCATTTGGTTTTGCTCTTCCCATGGAAAAGAGTCTGGACCATCATTAAAAATATCTGCAATACCTATTCATAATGTTTTTATCATGAGTAAGAAGGAGTAAGTTTTTACCATATGTTGAAGTACAGAAAAAGTTGACAGCTTTCAATGTATTCTCCCAGAGAGTCAGGTTGCTAGGTCTTGTGACTTTGTACAAAAGAGAAAATGGATGTTGTCATGGTTCTTCATAATGGTGACATGGAAATAAATGAGGTTTTTGGCTAAAGGATATATTTTAACCAACAGGTTGAATTCCAGAACACTATTATAAGCAATGAAGACACACTATGGCCACAGAAGGAGAATTTTTCAAACACCAAAGTGTGTGTTTAGAGGTGGCAAATAATCAAAGGATGAGACTTGCAGGGGTATCCAACTTAACTTTTAAAATTAATGCATTTAGCACCTGTTTTCATAGGCTAACGACATAGGTATAGATATGAGAATGTGATGCATCAATGCACTCAGTTCCTTTCAATTTGTTATATTTCATTAAATATTTAATCCAGAACAATTCCAGGTCATTTTGCAAATGAGAAAAACTGAAACTCACAGAGATTACATGATTCACTTCAGATCACACAACAGGTAAGTGGCAGAGTCTAAACAAAGACCTAGGTTCTCTGACCCCCCAACCTCAAGCTGCAGTCCAATTTTATCAGTAAACATTCAGTTTTTACATCAAGTACTTATATGTTTCCCATATTTAACATTAATACAAAGTCTGAAAGAAAAGTCTAAATAACTGCTACTCAAAGTTGCCTGTCTTTGAGCTGTTTATTTCCAGCACTCCAGGAATAATGAAGAAAGTCTTCTTACATTAAAAAAAAAAAAAAATCAGGTGAACTAAACAGTGTGCTTAGCAACTTGGTTGATTGACATTCTGGCCCCAACTCCTTACCTCATCCCAAGTCAGTAACAAACAGTTCTAGGACCCACATGAGTCCTTGGTCCCCATGTTGAATGACACTGATGTAAATTCTTATAAAGTTGACCTGGAAATCTGAGTACACTAAAGAGTTTGCAGTATCTAGATGACAAGGAGAAAAATACCCCAATAATCACTATAAATTGTGACTCCAGAAGGTGTAGTGGCAAGAAGTGACGTTCACCTGATTTTTCCTTTTGGGTTGAGGAAACACACATATTCCAGGAATGAGGTTAAAGCTGCCTCTACCTGGCAACTTGTTTCTCTTCACACGTGAAGACTCCACTCCCCACCAGCTCCCTCAGCCCTTGCCACTGCTACACACTTTTCACAAGTTTGTGTGCCCATGGCCAGGGGCATGCCATCAGGAGAAAGAGGGAATGATTTTGCCTCAGCCAGGTGTCACCTACAATTTTAAGGTTAGCTTCAAAAAGGAAGTAGAAGAGAAGGTTTTATGCCAAATGAAAGATTCTGCTTGAAGATTTTATTCTCTCTAGTCTTGGAGGAAAATTCCTGAATAATAAATAAAGTACCAAGGTCACTCACCTTTATAAATTGCCATTGAGCAGAATAGGTAAAGCACAGGAGGCAAAGATATATAAGAAAAGGAATACTTAGAGCTGATTACAAACAGATTTTATCCTTTGTCTACCAAGGCCAGAACTTTCTATCAATTCATTTCAAAAACAAAACAAAATTTGTACAATTTAGACACCTGGTTGAATTCTTCCCTTGGAGGGGTCTATAAGAACACAGCTTTACGTATATTCTTCAGTCATACGTGCCTGCACTAAAAACCTTTGGGAATTCTATGAAAACTCTGTTTGGATCCATTTAAACTATGGCATATTTTTTAGGGAGTGTTTCAGGAATTCCTAAAAAGTACATTTGATAGAATGTAAAATCAAATGTATCTTCCTCCAAATGACACAAAAACTTTCTTTCAAGTACTGCCCAGTTGATATTCTGTATATTTCCAAGACAAATTCTGAAGATTAAATTTTTACCTCATTTGGAATATGTACTTTTACCAGATAATTAAAATGGTCACAAAATGTGGGGGCCTCAATTACAGAAGAAACAAGAGCTATACTACTTAAGGAAGGGAGGAAGGGGAGAGGCCACCTCTGTTTGTGATGAATTAACACAGATGGCTGAATTTGAATTACTATCGAAACTGCTAATATAATATAACAGTAGCCAAAAATTAACTTCTAAGGGAAAATCTCATTATTTAAATATTTGTCTTACATACGAATGTATTTAAAACTATGAATCATTAGATTGGAAATGAATGAGAAATGTACAGAATTTTACTTATACTTTTTCTGATATCAGAATTAATTTGTAGAGGTCTATTTACAACTTCTTTCAATCAAGAGGAGGATTTAGGGTAAGTAACAAAATAATGTTATTCCTTTTGCCAGCATTTCAGATTTCAATACAAATAAGTTCCAGTATTATCATGATAGAGAAAGAAAACTGAAGGAGTAGTTGAGTAAATTATGGTAATTCCCTTGATGACATTTTATACAGGTATAAGATCATACTTATACATAAAAAGGAACAATGGGAAAAAACTTCATAAATAATGTTAATTGGAAAAAAGACTTGTATATTTATTACATTAAAATATCATGAATGCTAAATGTTTATGTAAGGTTGAGATTTGATTATTTTCTGTTTTCCTTTTTGACATATAATTTTAAATTATGACTATGATGTAAATTGAAAGATAATATATATTATCTTTACAAATGGATTATCTAATAAAATGGGCTTGAACATATTTTAACCCAATTTATGTTTTCTCAATAAAATGGCATAGCAATTTTGGAATAAATGCGTTTGGCTTAAAGACATTTTCTAATGAAGATGCATTATATTTAAATTTAGTGGCCATTTTATGGCCTACAACAGCAAATGAAGTTTTTATTTATTAGAAAAGATGAGCACTTTTTTTTTTTTTTTTTTTTTTTTTTGCGGTACGCGGGCCTCTCACTGTTGTGGCCTCTCCCGTTGCAGAGCACAGGCTCCGGACGCGCAGGCTCAGCGGCCATGGCTCACGGGCCTAGCCGCTCCGCGGCATGTGGGATCTTCCCGGACCGGGGCACGAACCCATGTCCCCTGCATCGGCAGGCGGACTCTCAACCACTGCGCCACCAGGGAAGCCCCAGATGAGCACTTTTTAATAAGAGTGATCTAGTTCTAGAATAATTTTTAAAGTATTCCACTGGAGGTAGAGTATTCTCTATTCAGCCTTCACTCTACCCATATAAACAAGCTTGAATAACAAAAACTCCACACAAACTGCCCCATCATTAACAGATGTACTTTAAATTTACCAATTGAGGGCTTCCCTGGTGGCGCAGTGGTTGAGAGTCCGCCTGCCGATGCAGGGGACGCGGGTTCGTGCCCCGATCCGGGAGGATCCCACATGCCGCGGAGCGTCTGGGTCCGTGAGCCATGGCCGCTGAGCCTGCGCGTCCGGAGCCCGTGCTCCGCAACGGGAGAGGCCACAACAGTGAGGGGCCCGCGTAAAAGCAAAAAAAAAAAAAAAAAAAAAAAAAATTTACCAATTGAGGACCATAAAAGTCATCAATTTTTGTGTGTGTGTGTGTGTGCCGTACGCGGGCCTCTCACTGTTGTGGCCCCTCCCATTGCGGAGCACGGGCTCCGGACGCGCAGGCTCAGCGGCCATGGCTCACGGGCCCAGCCGCTCCGCGGCATGTGGGATCTTCCCAGACCGGGGCACGAACCCGCGTCCCCTGCATCGGCAGGCGGACTCTCAACCACTGCGCCACCAGGGAAGCCCAAAATCATCAATTTTTATATCACTCTAAGTAAACCTAAATCTGTTTTCCTAAGCATGCTTATTAAACTGTAAAAGAGCAAGCAGAGCTACCAAATATTCATTCCAGAAAACAAACTCCATGAAGAGTGTAATTATTTTGTTCTTTCTTTAAATCTCCTTGCCAAGAACCCAAACTGGATTAAGTATTCAACACCAAGAGATTAAAGATGTATATCCCTGTAGCTACCACTGCACACATCTCCACATAATCACTGGGATTAACTTTCCAAGGAAGTAGATCAAAGCTTTATTTCCTTGTGGGTATCCGATAATAAAAGCCAAAGCTAAATCAAACTCTCATCACTTTTGCATCTATCCTTAAGCTACTGGTTCAAGAATAATCAGAATATGTAAAAGATAAGGTCAGTGAGAAGGAAAGGAAAGGAAAAAAAAACACTATTTCACAATGAACAGTGATAACACTAGTCAAACAACAAAAACAAACAAAATCACCTGAAAGTTTTCAAAGCATCATCCTCATCACCATCTTACACTATCATTTACTGTTCATTCACCTTTTACCAAAGACTCACTATTTGTGCATTATAAACTACAAATAAATCAGCCCAGCTATTGTATATCAATTCTTGGCAATGAATGTTGATGAATCTTTGCAATTAGCATCTTTGCTTTTGCAGAAAGTTTGTTGCAAACTAGAGAATGTGTTTTTAGTTCCAGCCCAAGTTAGGAAGATCGGTTGCTGAACTGAATAACTTGGATTAAGCATCTACGATTCAACTAACTTTTTGTACTTATTAGTAAAAAACTTGGGTCTTTTATATATATGTATGTATGTATGTATATATACACCAAGCTCCTCTGGAGTAGAGGTTTGCTTTGACTAAGTCTGTATTTGTACTCCTGGATTCCACTTCTGCCCTGGTGCTTGAGAGAGATCCACAGGGAATTCAAAGGGGAAGAATCTGGCCTTTTGTCATTAATATTCCTACAAGTCCAACAGGAAAACTGAAGCTCTCGGCTGTTAAACACATCATAAACATTAATTCATATTTGATGAATCAGCCTTCTGTTACATATTAAAGAACAGATTTATTTTTCCATTATTTTGATTCCCTTACTTAAAACGCCTTTATCAGCAACATTTGTGAGCAATAACAAAAATATACCAATATTGAAGAGACAGAAATATTCCAGGAAGAAACTCCTAAAAAGACAATTGTTTCCTCTGGGCATATTATAGACTTTGAATCTTCAAAAGATTTATCTTTTGCATACACTAAATATTCTAACTTGGTAAAAAAAAAAAAAAAAAAAAAGGCCTGTGCTTTTCAGAATCTCCTTCAAAGCTTGGAAACATTAGGACCAATATTTATGAAATTATGAGATCTTGGAAAGAATGAGAAAATCTTCCAGACTTTGGCTACATTTTTATCTGAATCTAATTAAAAGAGGGTGAAAAACTATAAACACAAGTCCATTTGGGATGAAAAAATAATGTTTTTAGAGTAATATTATTATAATGGTATGCAATTATATTTTTCAATAATGCTTACGATGTCCAGAAGTTATTCACTCAATCATATCTTTTCTGCAACACAGTAATTATATAATATACATTTATTTTATACTTCCAAATGTCTTATTTGCTAATGTTTAAATTTCTCTCATATTAATCAGCCCATTGTTTTAATCAATCTAAAATATATAAAAATTAATGTTGCTAGAGAAAAGTAACATATTTCTCTTTTTCTGGAGGTGTATTAACCCTCTCACACTAATGCGGAACATACAAAACTGTATTTCTCTCATAAACTTTGTAAGATAAAAATGGGACCTAACTGTGTGTCTCAGAAAATAATCTTACACTGCTATAAATTGTAACTGCCAGTCAGGGGACAATGCAACAGAAATTCAATTATTTGCAACCACACTAAACCCTTATAATAAGAAACACATAATCAGTTTGCGGTCCATGATTTCTCAAATTATAACTTAATAACTGAATGTACTTTATCAGATTTCTACATGGTGATCCACACTCTACAAGGTCATGGAGAATAACATGGTCTTTGAGCAGCATCTCATCTATTAAGAAGTTTAACCACATGATCATGAAATCATGAAGCTGATCTCTGAGGAAAGCAAATCATTCAATTTCTCAGTGCATAGAAAAGAAAGGAAGCATTTGGCTGCCCTCTAGGATTTGATCTGTGTCCTATTTCTCTGCCTATTGGCTATGGTAGCAAGTTGCTAGAAAACGGAAGCTTAAAAAAAGGTAATCATATAGAACTAGGTCAATGCGCTAAAGGAATAGGAAACAAAAATGATACTAGAATTCCTCACTTCCTGTGAAAAAAATCCTGTGCAGTAAAAAGACACAAAGGTCTCCAGACATATCACCTTTTATGTAGGCAATTCATACCCTGCCTTTCCTGCCTTCTCCAGCCGATAATTCTCTACCCTCCTTAAAGTCTAGATTATATGGAGAACATAGTGAAGCCAGAAAACAGTACTCCAGAATGAAAAAAGTCATCCAGTTTCCATGATCATGTCTCTGTAACAGTGAACAGTTGAACCATTTTAATCACATGAAGGACAGATTTCAATTACTGCACAAACCCTGCTAGAATGACACCAATAGCATCAACACTGGCAGCTAACCATCGTTGAGTGTTGACTCTATCCCAAGCTCTTCCCCTCCATTATCTCATTTCACCTCTCAACTACCAAAGTGCAAATCCTATAATTTCTCTTTACAGCTGAATATCCAGAGACTGTGTACAGTTAGATAACTTTCCAATATTGCAGCTGATATTACATGAAGGCCATTGAACCCAGTGCTGGCATACTCTTGTCACCGAGCCATGCTGTCTCTTACTGTAGTCACTATTAAATCCATTAAACACAGGGGACACAAAAATGATCACTTAGAGATTTTGCCATGAGCATCTGCGAATTGTGTCTTCAGATTTAAAAAAGTATACACAAACACATACAAAAGCATACACTCAACTTTGTGTACTAATTTTTGTTTGATTACTCTCCATTGTACCTTTGGATAGGTCCTCTCAGAAACATAGCATAATTCCCCTGTGTTTAAAAGAACATTTTATTTGTGATAACAATGTTTACGTTATTCAAAGAAATGCTTCCAAGTCACTCTTTTCACATTGCCTTTTCCCATTTTCCAAATCAGCTCACCTTTGTGTACACCCTTATAACCATGTCATTAGCTATAATAATGATTGATCTAGCCTCCTTGCAGCCTTTAGCCATCTGTGCAAGCACAACTTTCAACCCAGACATTTCAAGCATTAAACATATACTGGAGCTCTGTTCAATAGATCTTTCATAAATCCCCAGCTCCCAGCCCCAGAGAGTAAGAAAAGTCAGGTCATGAGCAGGAAGTAATGGAGACAAGGCAGTTTCTGAGCTGAAACTCAGACTCAAAGCTGGTTTATTGTTGTCATGACGACAAGTTCCACATGCCTAAAGTCACTGGTTTCTGAAAAGAATGATGCAGTGTCTAGCCCTACAGCTGGACATATAAACCAAATTAGTCTGTCATGCCTCTACCTGCTTTGTGGTTATTAGTGAAAAGAGCAATATATCACACAATCAGTCATGCAGCAGTTAAGCTCTGCACACACTGCTTTCTCAGATCTGTAACTCATTTTTTTTCAGCTCCTCAGAATAATAGTTTGAATCTGGAGGCCCAGCAGGGGGTGGGGGAGGAAATCAAAGTAATGTGGCAGATATTTAAAATTCTTCAATGAAGGATAAAGCAGAAAGCAATCTATAGTGTTTCTCCATACTAACACTACCTCAAGTTTTAAATCACACAAGCAGTAAGAGGGTCTCCCAAATTCTCTGTAAAAGAGTTCAAAACTTCATTGATTTGCAAAAGATTTCTTTTAAATGAAGAGGGTGTTTTGGGAAAGAGAAGCTAGGTTTGCCTGCTCCAGATGTGAAATGAGAGCCTTGAGAGCTCAACTCTCTTCCTTGCTCTCCAAGTGATTAATTGGATGACCTAGGGGAAGTAATTTAACCCAGCCGTGGAAAAAGAAAATATGCACTTACCCACCAGAACTGGGTGTCTTATTTGTCTCCACACCTGCGCCACTGACATCATTCCTTCCTTAAAAAAGTTATTAAGACCCCCTCTTGTGCAACATACCCTTCCCCTTGCTCAGTCCACGCTCACTTGTCTCTCCCGCCTGCTTTAAACCCTTCAAGTCTTATCACACCTATAAATATTTGATATTCCCCTGTCTCCTTCCTCCACGTGGTTCGGTTCTATCTCTGGTGTCTACTGGAAGAAAGCTGAAAACTAGGAAGCGGGTCCAGTCTGTCTTTGGCATCCATTCTCCTTATCCAATCCACTTGGGGCTCTTTTTTCAGCATTTGGCATTGCCACGCTGTCCACACAGCTGTTTGGGATTTCATTCTATAGTATCCAATCTGGGCTTGCCTTCTCTACAGTAGTCTAAAAATTCCCTATGTGCTCTCTCCTTCCTACTGTCAAAAGTCACTTTTAATCATTTCTCCCTATTTAACCGGCTTTGTGGGGTCAGGTCTCCCTAAAAGGAGCTGGGTAAGGGGTGCTGCTTCCCCCTTTGTTTGCACATCCCCTGCACTTTGGGTGGAAACTATCACACCAACGTGCAGTCAAAGGCAGCAAGACCAGAAGCAGGGTTGCTTCTTAGGTAGGGTCTTGTGAATTGGGGGTGGGGAGGGATGAGAGGGGGCTGCCCATATCACAGTATAATCCCATATTGATAATGAATTTAATAGGATAATTAGTTTGCCTTTCCAGATAGTATACTCACATTTTAAAAGGAAAAGTCAGTTTATCCTAAAGGAATGAGTTTAATAATGGAAATTTCAGGTACTGTGGCAGCCAGTGAGAGAGATATTTTTGAGCCTGGGAGGTCTCTGAGGAAGTTGGATTGGGTCAGGTCTGGAAGTATTTGAATCCAGGTGTGGCAGAATTATTTGCAACTGAGAAGCATGCAGGACAAAAGACAATTAAAAGCACTGTGTGATGGCATAGATCCAGCTAAAATATGAGTCAAACCATATCTCATGGTATAATCCACAAGTCTTTAATATGTTAGGTTCCTGTTCTTTAGCTGGTGGCACAGCATTGAACTCTAGATCCTTTGAGGATCCCTGTATATTGTTTATCATATCAGTATCCAGGATATTTTGCTAGAGTTATTTTCATATTTTTTAAAAAAACTCTTCACTAAAATCCACAACAACCCATCTGATTTATTTATTATTATTATTATTAATTTTTTAAACATCTTTATTGGAGTATAATTGCTTTCCAATGGTGTATTAGTTTCCGATTTATAACAAAGTGAATCAGCTATACATATACATATATCCCCTTATCTCCTCCTTCCCATCCTCCCTATTCCACCCCTCTAGGTGGACACAAAGCACCGAGCTGATCTCCCTGTGCTATGCGGCTGCTTCCCACTAGCTATCTATTTTACATTTGTAGTGTATATATGTCCATGCCACTCTCTCACTTCGTCCCAGCTTACCCTTCCCCCTCCCCGTGTCCTCAAGTCCATTCTCTACATCTGCGTCTTTATTCCTGTCCTGCCCCTAGGCCCCATCTGATTTAGATGTGTGTTGTTTTTGCCCCCAAGTACTAAGAAACAAGTTTAACTTAAACAATTTTACAGCACCTCCAGACAACAGCAGCACACATTTGGTTTTTAATGGTCGTGTAGGGCTTTAATGGGTTTTAGAACTGTTGAGAATATATTTGTTTTAGCAGCATGGCTTCTACACACAAAGACAGAGATTTTGAAAAGTATGCAAAAAGTTATTGCTATCCAGATTTAGACTAATTGTCATATGATTCTATACATAAATGTGAATATGAACAGGTGAAAATATATCTACATGATATAAAAATGCAATTACATTTTATTTAAAAGTAATTGATCACTAACTGGTCACTTAATAAAGCTCATGGTATATTCAGAGTACAGTGGTACATGAAGGACAGTTACCATAAATGATGTTTCTTAACAGAATGATATTTATTCTTTAATTACCCTAATTATAGCCTTAAATATGTTTTTGGAAGACAGATGGGTCAAAGAAGTGACCGGGAGTGGGGAGAATAACAGTAAGGAAGCAAACTTATAACCTTACAAGTGAGACTATTTTGTTCTCTACTTTCATTTGGAGAAAGCAAACAAAAACTCAATAATTTGGAAATGCCCTGAACAAATAAAATTAGTGAGCCTATTACTCACTAATTAGGAAATTCCTTCAGGGCTGGACTATTGTGCTATATCACTAAGCAGTTCATTCTTATGTTAACTAGTTCACCTTTCTATGTTCCACAGTCTATAACATGCATTCCTTACCCTAGTTGTACCTGCAAGTATAGACTATCCATCTCAAGAGGCCTCACACAGGAAGGCATGGATGGCTCAAGAAACAAAGTACTGTTGGAAAGGTCAGCAAAGAGACTGCCTGTGAATGGAAGGGTTTCTATAGACTGCCCAGAAAATTAAACCACCTTCACTTCCCCAGTGTTCATCTTCAGTCAAGCTCACAATATGCTAAGAGAGATATGACAATGGCTAGGGTTTTGTTTTCTGTTTTTTAAAAATAATTTTTAGGTTATATTAAATTTCTGCTGATACATGAGAATAAAAATCATTTCATCACCATTATCAGCCTCAACACACCATCTGCATCAGTGTGTGTGGGAGTTGGCCTCTATCGTATTACACGAACTTCCATTCCCTGTTTTCCCCCACGATCTCCTCACTTCCTGGCTGCTATGGATTCCACCTGTGATGTGTAGTGTCTGATGCCTGCCAATCCATTCTTAGTACCCAGTACTGTGAGGAATGGAAGCAAGTCACTATCAGCATTTGAATAATCCATATATCTCAGCAAAATGCTTCTCTGTTTTCCATTCTGGCCTACCAACTTTTCTTTCCAACATGTTCTACGTGTAAGAGAGCAGAAAGAAGCACACTGGATACACCAGATTTAGCCTCTACCCAACTGTCCTCTTCACAGAGAAATCGTGACCTTGTGACTATTGTTGCTGCTGTGGTTGGTTTCTCTCAGCTCCTTCCCTTTAGGTCCCAGACACCGTAACAAAGAGAACAGGGCCAGAAACTGTAAGCACTACCTCAGGGCATCCAATTGTCCTTTACCTCCATAGCCCGTACTCCTCCAGTCAAGCTACTACACTCCAAATCTCTCTATGGTTAAAAACTGAAAATCATTTCTCAACAGCTGAGGGATCCTACTCTCCCAGGGCCAAGCTAGACAGAGTCAGCCATTTGTTTTTCCTGTCAAACTCAACCAGCCCTGAGATATTTGATATAAAACTAAACTGCGGGTTACACAGTTTAGGCCTTAACTTGGGAGCCTAATGTGACAGGAAGGATTAATTGTAGCTAGGTGGACTGGAAAGAACAGCAAAATTAAGAATCAGAGAACCCCGGTTTCCCCTGCCAATTCTGTCCATAACCCTACATTCAAGCCAATTCACCTCACTGCCTTTAATCCAAAATTAAAACTTATCTCTAAAAACCTCCAAAATATTTTAAATCAGATAAATTATTTAGAAAATGAAGATAAATAAAATTCCCTACTTATCTCAGCAGACTTATGGGAGTATCTGATAAATTAGCTGTGTGATAACTAATAAGGTTGTTGAGTCTCTCATGACCTCAGTTCACAAATGTGGGAAAGAGAAACAGGGAACTATACTAGATGCTGGCTAAGATTTCTTCCTAACCTACAATTATGTGATTCAATTAAAGTAATAAATATGTAAGCTCTTTGAAATGTATACCAGTATTATTACAAATATGCATAGCATGTTTTTATTAAATGTCCAAGAAATCATCTATGTGAATGTAAAACATTCTATGTGAATGTAAAAAAAATGTAAAAGTTTCAGCTTTTAAAGTATATTTTTGAAAAATATTCTGAGATTCTCTCCTTGGAGTATGGTCATTCCCATTTTGGAGGAATAAAGATCTAAAGTTTTCAAATTTTAGCAATCCTATAAGTTTCACTGAGAAGATGTGCACCTAGTTCCATTTAATATTTATGGAGCACTTTATATTTTCAAGACTCTTATAGGCATTAATAAGGTATTCCTCACATAAACCTGAGAAATCCGTTATTACCCTCATTGTATAGATGAGAAAATTGTAATATAGAAAGTTAAATGAATTGCCCAAGATTATAAGGCACAACAGTAAAAGGCAAAACTGCAAAAGGGGGGTCAGACTCTCAGCGCTGTGCTTAAAAATGACTCGGTCAATTCTTCTCACCACAAATTTCCTTCTGTATTTCAGCTTCTTTCTACCACTTGGTACACACAGTAACAAAAACAAACCAAACCACACATTATTGTTTAAATTTTAATGTCTAATTTTGTTCTTATATATAAGTGCAAGATATAAGTGCCATCCATTCATTTGCATTTAAAAATACACTTTAGGGACTTGCCTGGTGGTCCAGTGGTTAAGACACTGTGCTTCCAATGCAGGGGGAGCGGGTTCGATCCCTGGTCGGGGAACTAAGATCCCATATGCCACAGGACATGGCCAAAATAAATAAATAAATAAAATTTTAAAAATAGGCGTAGTTGAAAAAATTATTGTATATTCATACTATGAGGCATTATGCAACTATTAAAATAGAATGCATGTTAAAAAATAAAATAAAAATAAACTTTAGTTCTGAAGTCAATTTAAAACCTTAAAATCAGCTCTCTTGATTTATTTATGTAGGTGGTGATGTTAACAAGCACAATGTATAAGATGTGTTTAAGATTCTCATTTTTAAAAACAGTTTCCCACTCTCATAATTCTGCTCTATGGAGGAAAGTTTTGGGTTGTTTCATTTTGATTTGCTTGTCTTAGTTTTCTTTTTTATAATTGGTGGGTGTGGGGATAAGGAAAATTTTTGCCTTGCTTCTAGATCAACATTCTGCCAGGGTCACTTCTTTTCTGGTCACTTTCAGGCAATAAACAACCCTATGAAGACATTAAAATGCCAACACAACCTCAATTCAGTCATTAGGTCATTCAGTCCTAGACAATACCCTAAAATATGGACATCATTAGAGGCCCATCATCTCCCTCTTTCCAGCCAAGACCTACCAGGATGGGGGCAGAGGTGGGGTGATGAAGCAATAGGAGAAAATTCTTACTTGGCTGGTACTTGGCTCACTCTGTGGAATTGGTGAGATGGATAGAGTTGGTTCTCAGAGCTCTTCAGAGGCTCCCACACTAGGTCCCTTGTGTCAGGATAGAATTGATTATGCTGTGGCAACAGCTAACCCCCCAAAATCACTGGCCCAAGACAACAGAGTTTAGTTTCAGCTTACTCACCATGTGCCTCAAGGGTGGGTGGGCAAGCAGGCTCTGTTTACTGTAGTCATTCAGAAATTTAAGTTAATGAGGCTCCACATCACAACACATTCTTCTAAGATCAAGGCAGCAGAGGAAAGAGCACAGGGAGCAAGTGCTGCCTCTTTATATGTCTGCCCAAGAGAGATGCGCAAACGTCCACTCACCCTCATTGGTCACACAGAGTTCATCAGGGCAGGGATGGATGGGTGGATGGATGGATGCATGGATGCATGGACTGGTTGATTTTACAAAGAAAATATTTTAGGGCAGGGATTTATAATCCTCCTGCAAGGGGAGGCACTGAATAAGGGAGAAGAGGACTGTAGGCCACCACCCAGTCTGACTTCAACTCCCATGATATGGGGGCAGGTCTTCCACAAGACATCCCCGATGCGCACTACACTTCTGGTTACCCAGTGTTCATCCCACACAAACTCTCCCTTTGTGGCCTTTCATCCTGTGGCAGAAACATCTCCAGGCCTAAATTTCTATCGTGGACTCTATATCTGTCCCCTGGATTTCATGTACTTTTAACCAGTCATCTTAGAGAACCAGCATCAATTCCCAAAATAGCAGCCACTTTCTCTTTAAACCTGTCCTTATACCAGCACAGCTCACCAGGAAGCTGGTGGAACAAATATCCCCACAACTTCAGGGGTCACATATTAGGGTCCTTATCCCCACCTTCAAGTGGGAGGAACAGATTTACAATGAGGCAACAGCTCTCCCCAAAGAAATCTTTTCGCAAATCGTCCTCTCCTTTCTACTTTCTCTAGACTTGTATCTTAAAGCATTTGAGGGGCTTTAAAAATTGTGGAACCAGTTCTTGGCAGTTGTCATTGACCATTTTATATATGGTCTGTCTCTCTCTCTCACTTTGGTATCTGATATCTTGACTCTTCTGTTAAAATTTCCGTATTAACACTCCACCCTATACTTTTATCCTTACCATCAAGGCTGTATGGTTCAAAATGATTACTGCTGGTCATGTTTGAACTACAAAACTCCTGTCCCTTCTCTTTCTGGTAAAATTCCTGTGGCTCGCATTCTGCCGCTAGTGTGGAAATTAGTCCCAGGTCGGGTCCATCACAGTACCTGGTTCCCCGGTCTCAATGAGCGGCTGAGGGATTAGCATGTGACCTGACCTACACAATTCAGGGTTCTTCCTTGTAGAAGGGAAAGGAGAAATGTTTTGCCCCCTCCTCTGATTTCTAAAGGAGATAGAACATCTACTTCCCATAAGAAGGCAGTGTTGAAGGTAGCACTGTTATCATGCCTCCACATGATAGGAGGAATGGTTAATCTAATTGGTCGGAGCTGGACATTCATTGGCCATGTGGTGTGATGACTACTCTTAAAAACAAGTAATAGACTCCTCCACCTCATCATGTTGCCTGTTTTATCAATCTCTAAGAAACATAATGGTCTTTTTTTCTTCTTCTTGCTGCCATGCAAAGTTGGGGTCCATAAGATCTACTTTCTAGAGACAAGGCTGACCAAAATGTCCCCCACTATCTCATTTCTGCCAGCCAAGGAAAGTCTGAGGTTGGCCTCCAGTCCTCTGTGAAGTTGGGTAGATTTGTGGACTGAGTTGATTCTGTGGAAGCATGGGTAGTTATAAGACTTAAGGTTGAAGAAAGAGTAAACTTATTCTATAATCAATCTATCGTTTTGGGGTGGTTGACTTTATGTACTGATCCCAATTGTCCTATTTTTTCCCTTGCAGCTAGAACCCAGGAATATAGGAGGTATAATTGGTTCAAGAAATTTCTAGCATCAGAGAATTATTAACTAGAAGTGGGAGAGAAAGAACTACTTTCTTCTCAGATTATGGAGCTGAAGGAATGCAAGTCTGGAGTTCCTATCACACATGGAGAAAATGCATCTGCATCATTTAAAAATAAATCTAACCCACACAGAGAGGCAGGGATTCTCAAAAGTGATGGCCTCCACTGTCTCCATCATTCCTAAGGCCAGCTCCATGCCTATACTGAACTGAATTTGGTTATAAAAACCAATAATCCCCTCTTATTTCCTCATGCTAACTTGAGTTAGGCTTTTTGACACCAGCAGTTGAAAACAAAATCCTGATTGATACAATCACTGACTGCTTCTTAAGACTATTGACCACTTCCCCTGTGCTCTTTCAGCAGCCTACTCCATGGCCCAGTGCACTGGAGATCTAATAAGAATATCGTTTAGAGCCAAGCTACACTGGGAAGGATATGCACTCACCTTTGCTAAACACTTGCTTACTGACATTTCCTAACTAGTAATAAAATAGAATAAGTAGATGTACATACGTGGAAAAGAAAATGGAAACACACAAGGAAATCTACCCATCCAGCCCACTGCTGTGGTCCACATCACCGGCACTCAACAATTTTTGGCTCCATAATTCCCCTTATCAAATTTGCCTCTTGAAAAAAAAATTATATTCACGTCAGCTCCGAAACTAAAGCCAAAGACCATCTTTATACTAAAGCAGCTTTTTTCCAAGTGTTCACACACAGGAAATCTTAATGTGAGGAAGGGAAGAATCGTATGGAGTTTAGTCGCCATAGAGAATTATTTTATAATCCATTCAGAATGGTCTTACCTTCTTTATGCGGCAGCCCCCTGTGTAAAATCAAAAAACCATTATATTTGGTGAAGGAAATGAGAAATTTTAAGGGTTGTTAGCACATTGAATTTTCATCATAAGGAAAACCTGCATAAAGCTATATAGCACAGGTCTTTCTGTAATTATGATGCATTGAGAAAATATGTAGTATGTGGTGTTCCAACCTGGTACTAGGGAGACAGAAAGTTATAAGTGGGGGGAAGAGGAAAGGTATACTCCAGGACATAGGGATATTATTTTTAAATGGGTGTTTAGATGTGGGAGAGGTAGTGAAGAAAATGAATTTCTGTAGCTCTATTGTTTTATTTTTATATTAGCTGAAGAGTGTGCTGTATATGAAGTGTATAAAGAAGATCACAGCCCCAAAGCTTTGATGCTTTGATGAAAACTGCCTAGAATCTGGAAGCGTCCTACGGTTGCAGGTGCTTTCCCTACCTCAGGACCAGGAAGGAAAAATAAATAAATTATGCATATAAAACACAGAATGACATGATGGATGTATTTCCCTCAAGGCATTTTTAAGCACCTGTTGCCCTGCAGTGTATGTTTTTTCTGTTCTGGGTGCATGAAATGATTACATCACTTAAGAGAAATGAGCTGGAAACTGGCAATATTTTATCACATAGTCTATGCTATATAAATGCTAAGTCACATTACTGAAGGAACAAAGATATCATTTTATAAAAGAGCAAAAGCACGTATGCTGCTGGAGACAGCACTGAGCCAACAAGTCCGATGGCTGTCCTCTCATCTTTGCTCTCTGCTTTGCCTCTGTGGCATGTTTGTGCATGTGTTTTCAGAGGCAGCAAAAGGCAGGAATGACCTGCTGGAATTTCAGGTCCACCATGTACAAATGGGTCCTAGTTCATGTCACAGCCTTCAAATTGGGTCATGAAAAAGTATGCCTATTTTTCAGCTGCTTGATTTTTAAAATGATCTGCCTTTTAGTTTTCATATTCTTAGCAATTCCTGCTTTTTGTGAAATGTGATGTTAGTAATATAAAGGAGATCGAGGTAAGGGGTCATTTAAAGTCCTTGAAAGACATAGTTCTCAGAAACATTTCAAGACCAAAATGGTTTACTTAAGTAAAAAGAAAAAAAAAAACTAAAAATATTAACAGATCCTAATTTGACTTCCGAAGAAAAACAATAGACTATTAAACATCTCATAATATTCATCAGATCTTTATTAGAATTAAGACCTCAGAAAAATAGAAAATTGATGTAATATGTGGGTGGTCTGTGGGTACATCAGTGGCCACAGTGTAAGCTTTTATCTTTCTTTTTAAAAAAATTTTTCTCACCACCAGCAGAAGAGAGAAAATTGCATTGAATTTGTATCCTAATCCAACCTAATTCCCTTTCTTTACTGGTAAACTGTATTAATTGGTTTTCTGAACCCCAAATATTAGGACTACTAAGTGGAAAATAATTTGCTGTAAGCCTTCTAAACACTGTGGTTGTCTCCTGTGCTTTTCCTTGCAAGAGAGAGCACTGTGAGACTGTTTGTTCTCCCAGCACAGCCTGTAAAACTCATCCTGTCCTCTCCAAGATGGCAGGGATGATTAGCAAGTGGTGGTGATTGTTAATGAAAAATGAAAAACACAGATTAGAATCTACCATATAATTGGTCTTACTGCACATACACTCCACTTTGCCTCTCTTGAGAGAGCATAATATTTAAGCTCTCTGCTATGGTGAACTTACATCAATTGCTTTAAGGAGGAAGAGCGGGGAGTGGCATAGCCAGCAGTGGCTCCCACTGTTGCCTCTCCCCTTTGGTTATGCTTCCCATGGACTTAACATCTTAGGCATTCAGGAGAGAGAATAAAGTACTGGTGCCAGGGAGTGAGTGACTCTGACAGAGGTTTTCCTCTGTGTCCCCCAAATATTGTAAATGTAACAAAATTGTCTGAAAGTAAAAGCAGCTATCACCAGCACCAACCAAAATCATTCCAGGCAGAGAATCATTTCAAAACATTCCTGTTATTTATTTATTTTTTTTTTTTTTGCGGTACGCGGGCCTCTCACTGTTGTGGCCTCTCCCGTTGCGGAGCACAGACTCCGGACGCACAGGCTCAGCGGCCATGGCTCACGGGCCTAGCCGCTCCGCGGCATGTGGGATCTTCCCGGACCGGGGCACGAACCCACTTCCCCTGCACTGGCAGGCGGACTGTCAACCACTGCGCCACCAGGGAAGCCCCATTCCTGTTATTGATGGATAGTGCTCATTTAAAATTTTTTAATTAAAATGATTTATATTATACAAATATATAAATATACATATACAAATTTCTGTGAAATAAGATAAAGGATAGTAGATTCCATTTGACCAGTACCTATTCTAACTTAGGCACTGTACTAGTCACTTTATAGAAGCTATCTTATTAATCTTTATGAGAATTCCATGAGCAATTGTTATTTTGCCCATTTTTATGTGATGAAACTGAGACCCCAAGATATTAAATGGGTTTCCCAACATCGAGCACCCAATAGGCTTTGGAACATATTCAAGCTTAGATTTCTTGGATTTCAAATCCTGTTATCTTAAAGTCCAATATCACTTACATTTCAGAGATGAAGAAAATAATATACTATTTTAATATCAAATATTTTAAAGGACCTATTGAAGATACTGATGATTCTGCCTACGAACATGAAGAAGGGTTTCCTTCTCCTCCATCTTGTGGTCCCCATATCCACACTTACTAAATCCTCAAAGTGTGCTTACTGCCCTGAAGATGCAAAGAATTGCTCAAAAACTAATCATGCCAGTTTCCTTCACCAGTCCATCATAAAGATTTCTTCAAAGAGCATTTCCTCTCCCATTTCCAAAATGAAAGGTAGTTAAAACTTAAGCTGCATGTTACAAGGCAGTTTTATAAAGTTTTATACGGTGCAAGATTTTTCAAACATTTATGAGTGTATTTTCTTTTACCTCATAATTTTTTCCCTGTAAACACTGTAGCCTAAGAATAGTTTAAAGAAACTTCTGAGAACCACACCTACCTACTTCATTTGTTCTCACACTATAGTGAGAATACAGAAATAACTTGTAATCAACTTGACCAGATTCAATGGCAGAGTCAAGAATGTCCTGGATCTCTGGATTATATCATTTTAGTCAGCTTGGAAATAAGTGTTTGAATGTTCACAGAGTGGGTCCAGAACATAATATTCAGTTCATGGACGACATAGTTAGAATAGTCTGTTCTGAGATCACAGAGTAGTGACTAAACATGGTGCAGCTGGGTTTTTCCCCCAGTATTGGAACAGATCACTGTCTCTTTGGTTGAGCATGGTTGTATTAAAGTGTTTTTGTTTAGGAACCATGCTTTATTAGATAGAAATAAAAATATACAGATAGATAAATACATAGATACATAGATAGATAGGTGGGTAGGCGCTGATACTAAGAGAAGCACGGGGAAACTAGACTGATAGCCACAGATTCATATTTCAAATCCAAAGTTCACACTGAATGGGATACATGCTCAGGGAGTAGTAAACATATCACTTGCCAATATTGTTGAAATTATCATTTTCCTCTTCACTTTTGAAAAGTTGAATCTGATTAAGCCAAATGAAGCTATAATGGGATTCCATCATGCTGACATAATAACTACTAGAGTGCATGGAGAGAAAACATTTCTTGGGTTATTCTTACTGGTTATAGAAAGACAAGAGTCAATGTCCAGAGTCTATCCGTCATAACCAGGACCACCTTACATTCGTTTCCTGGGACTACTGTAGCACCCTACCACAACTAGGTGCCTAACAACTACAGAAGTGTATTCTCTCACAGTTCTGGAGGCTAGAAGTCCAAAATCAAGGTGCCAGCAGGACCATGTTCCTCCTGAAGGCTCTAGAGAAGAATCCTTTCTTGCCTCTTCCAGTCTGTGGTAGCCCCAGGCACTCCTTGGCTTTTGGCAACATAACTCCAATCCTTGTCTCCATCTTCACAAGGCCTTCCTCCCTGTGTAGGTATGTTCGTGTCCTCTACCCTCCTTAAAAGCATACCACTCACTGGATTCAGGGCCTATCCTAAATCCAGGATGATTTCATCTCAAGATCCTTTACATTTGCAAATACTCTATTTCCAAATAATGTCACAGTGAGATTTGGAGTGGACTGGAATATTGGGGGCTGGGGTCACTATTCAACCCACAATAGGCTCTCAGATGTGGGCAGGAAAGGGAGGTCCCTACCCTGGTTCTCACTCTTCAGAGGGCCTCACATAAAACAAATTTTAAAATATGGCCACATACCACAGACACATGCAAAAATACGTTTATTAAACAATAGAGGAGTGCCTCTGTAACTTGAAGTCTAGCCGTCAGCACCATCACAGTCCAACCTGTAAGCCTAAACATCTCCTTTAAGACAAATCAGGCCCCAGGAAGTGCTTCTCCTCATTTATCCTATATGTCCTTAGAACAAAAGGCATCTATACGTGAACGCCATGAATATGTGCCTTGGTAGTAGTGCTTCCGGGTACAGGAAGAGTACATGTGGTAGAAACACTTAAAAAAGAGAGAAAACTAATTCACTTGCCAAATATTTCCTCTCAAATAGCATGAGTGAAACAGACTGTTGCATAAGTATTGTTTCCCATAGTGCTGAGTATCCATTTACTTCTCTTCCTGCTCTAAGTTGTGGATCCAATTTGTGACCCAAAAGGTGTATGAATCAGTACAGTATTCACCACAGGTTTACTTAGCAGCTGAAAAACATTCTGTAAGATTTAACTATTAATATTACTCTTAAACTTATGTACCTATTTACAACTATTATCTATCTACCTATGTCAAAATCTGACACACAGTAAAGTATAATACTCTTTACATTGTCAACTAGGTGAAAACTAAACATGATAACTGTGAATAGTTTTACCTTTTACAATATTTAATTAACTAAATTTTTAAATGTTAGCTTTATTTAAATAATTTAGATTCAGATTTTTTATTTCTAATAATTTTAACTTGAAGTCTACATTTTAACTTTATTAGATGATATTGCATATTTGAGAGAAAAAATTCCATGAAAAATAATTCGAAAGTTTTACATACTATTCAATTTATATTTCTGAATATAATGTATTCAAATTACACACACTTTGAAAATAATTACAATTTGTTTAGTTTATATTCTGATGAAGATATATTCAAATTATGTGCACTTTAAAATTAATTACAATAGAAAATAAATCAGAAAAAAGTCCTGGTTATAGTTAAGTAATCAGTGGTTGTGCTGAAATAAAAACAAAAATAAATTTGATCTAATAAATATCTAATAATTTACAAATTATGTATGTCTCTTTTATTATCCCAGACTTTGCCAGCTCATCAACAGAACATCCATATCTGTAAAATAATAATTAAATGTATTTGTCTGACAGTTTGGCTACTTTCAGTCATATTAAAACCATAGGTGATCTAGTTCTGTGAAAAATGCCATTTGTAGTTTGATACGGATTGCACTGAATCTGTAGATTGCTTTGGGTAGTAGAGTCATTTTCACAACGTTGATTCTTCCAATCCAAGTACATGGCATATCTCTCCATCCGTTTGTATCATCATTAATTTCTTTCATCAGTGTCTATACTTTTCTGCGTACAGGTCTTTTCTCTCCTTCAGAAGATTTATTCTTAGGTATTTTACTCTTTCTGTTGCAATGGTAAATGGGACTGTTTCCTTAATTATTCTTTCAGATTTTTCATCATTAGTGTATAGGAATGCAAGAGATTTCTGTGCATTAATTTTGTATCCTGCTACTTTATCAAATTCATTGATTAGCTCTACGAGTTTTCTGGTAGCATCTTTAGAATTCTCTATGTATAGTATCATGTCATCTGCAAACAGTGACAGCTTTACTTCTTTTTTCCGATTTGGATTCCTTTTATTTCTTTTTCTTTTCTGATTGCTGTGGCTAAAACTTCCAAAACTATGTTGAATAATAGTGGTGAGAGTGGACAACCTTATCTTATTCCTGACCTTAGTGGAAATAGTTTCAGTTTTTCACCATTGAGAACGATGTTGGCTGTGGGCTTGTCATATATGGCCTTTACTAGGTTGAGGTAAGTTCCCTCTATGCCTACTTTCTGGAGGGTTTTTATCATAAATGGGTGTTGAATTTTGTCAAAAGCTTTATCTGCATTTATTGAGATGATCATATGGTTTTTCACTTTCAATTTGTTAATATGGTGTATCAAATTGATTGATTTGCGTATATTGAAGAGTCCTTGCATTTCTGGGATAAACCCCACTTGATCATGGTGTATGATCCTTTTAATGTGCTGTTGGATTCTGTTTGCTAATATTTTGTTGAGCATTTTTGCATCTATGTTCCTTAGTGATATTACACAAAAGACCCCAAATGGCCAAAGCAATCTTGAGAAAGAAAAACGGAGCTGGAGGAATCAGGCTCCCTGACTTCAGACTATACTACAAAGCTACAGTAATTGAGACAATATGGTACTGGCACAAAAACAGAAATATAGATCAATGGAACAGAAGGGAAAGCCCAGAGATAAACCCACACACATATGGTCACCTTATTTTTGATAAAGGAGGCAAGAATATACAATGGAGAAAAGACAGCCTCTTTAATAAGTGGCACTGGTAAAACTGGGCAGCTACATGTAAAAGTATGAAATTAGAACACTCCCTAACACCATACACAAAAATAAGCTCAAAATGGATTAAAGACCTAAATGTAAGGCCAGACACTATCAAACTCTTAGAGGAAAACATAGGCAGAACACTCTATGACATAAATCACAGCAAGATCCTTTTGGACCCACCTCCTAGAGAAATTGAAATAAAAACAAAAATAAACACATGGGACCTAATGAAACTTAAAAACTTTTGCACAGCAAAGGAAACCATAAACAAGACGAAAAGAAAACCCTCAGAATAGGAGAAAATATTTGCAAATGAAGCAACTGACAAAGGATTAATCTCCAAAATTTACAAGCAGCTCATGCAACTCAATATCAAAAAAACAAACAACCCAATCCAAAAGTGGGCAGAAGACCTAAATAGACATTTCTCCAAAGAAGATATACAGATGGCCAAGAAACACATGAAAGAATGCTGAACACTATTAATCATTAGAGAAATGCAAATCAAAACTACAATGAGGTATCACCTCACACCAGTTAGAATGGCCATCATCAAAAAATCCACAAACAATAAATGCTGGAAAGGGTGTGGAGAAAAGGGAACCCTCTTGCACTGTTGGTGGGAATGTTAATTGATACAGCCACTATGGAGAACAGTATGAAGGTTCCTTAGAAAACTAGAAATAGAACTACCATACGACCCAGGAATCTCATTATTCAGCATATACCCTGAGAAAACTATAATTCAAAAAGAGTCATGTACCACAATGCTCATTGAAGCTCTATTTACAGTAGCCAGGACATGGAAGCAACCTAAGTGTCCATTGACAGATGAATGGATAAAGAAGATGTGGCACATATACAGAATGGAATATTACTCAGCCATAAAAAGAAACAAAATTGAGTTATTTGTAGTGAGGTGGATGGACCTAGAGACTGAAGTAAGTCAGAAAGAGAAAAACAAAATACTGTATGCTAACACATCTATATGGAATCTAAAAAAAAAAAAAAAACGTGGTTCTGAAGAACCTAGGGCAGAACAGGAATAAAGACGGAGACATAGAGAATGGACTTGAGGACATGGGGAGGGGGAAGGATAAGCTGGGATGAAGTGAGAGAGTGGCATGGACATATATGCACTACCAAATGTAAGATAGATAGCTAGTGGGAAGCAGCCACACAGCACAGGGAGATCAGCTCGGTGCTTTCTGACCACCTAGAGGGGTAGGATAGTGAGGGTGGGAGGGAGGCTCAAGAGGGAGGAGATATTGGGATATATATATGTATAGCCTATTCATTTTGTTATAAAGCAGAAACTAACACACCATTGAAAGCAATTATACTCCAATGAAGATGCTAAGAAAAAGAAAGCAGAGCTGAAACATTTTTAAATTATTACCATTGTAAAACTATGTCAATGCAAAAGGATAAGACATTTGTATTGAACAGTTATTGATTCATAATTTTTAAATATTTACATTACTGGGAAACAATATTTTATTTTGCAATAATCTATTTCATTCATGCTATATGAGAGAATGATTTGGTCAATTAGTATTTTCCCTTTCTTAAGTGATCTGTGGGTTTCCATTTGTTCTCTGTCCTCTGGCCCTGCAAATGTTAGCAGTGGGCAGGACCTGAACTTGCTTTCAAAACACACAGAGCAAGTGATTGATTGGCAGGTAGATAGCTCATTTTCAGTTATTCCTACCGTTTTCATTAGCTAGGTCTGCAAAAAAAAAAAAAAAAAGGAAAAAAGTAGCACAGACTGCGGGGCTTAAGCAACAGAAATTTATTGTCTCACAGTTCTGGAGGCTAGAAGTCCAAGATCAAGATGTCAGATGGGTTGGTTTCTTCCAAGGGCTGTGAGAGAAGGACCTGCCCGGGGCCTGCCTCTTTCCTTGGCTTGTAGATGATCTCTTCCCTGTGTCTTTACATCATCTTCCCTGTTTGTGTCTGTCTGTGTCCAAATCTCCTGTTCTGATTGGATTAGGGCGAGTTATATTGCTCAGGGCCCACCCTAATGGCTTAATTTAAATTTAATTATCTCTGTAAAGACCTTATCTCTAAATACAGTCACATTCTGAGGTACTAGGGGTTCAAACTATGAATTTGGGGGGAGGATACAATTCTGCCCATAACGATTCTGCCCATAACGCCTACACACAGACATGAAGATGTTGGCCCTTTGGAGTTTTTTCCTATTGGACTGAACTGTTGTCCATAAATACTTGCACATTTTCCACAAGACATTAACACATGTCAAGTGGCTTTTAGCCACAAAGGACAAAAGGTTCTATAATTATAACCATTTTTCCGGATTTAATTTTGACTCTCATTTCCTTAAAAGAGACAAAATTTTATATGATAATAGCTCAGCTAATAGATAGAATGTGGCATTCTCCCCAAAATCTATTTGTGCTGTGCTTGATAGAAGGAGGAGTTCTTCTCAACTTTACCAAGTTTCAGCAATGTTTCATTTTTTTTGAGTCCTTAGCAATTACTCTTCAAGCTAATAAACATGTCATTCTTTTATGATTGCTAATCTATTTTTATGTATCTGCATAATATGTAGTTGATGAACTTTAATAAAATCTGAAGTGAGTTTCCCCCGTGGCCATTTTCAGGCTGATTTTGCTGCAAACCAGTGAGTGGAAATTCAGTTCGCTCAGCATCCAGTGTGTTTCTCTTTAAAATAGATGGGCTAATGAGAAGCATGTCTGTGCTGGCCCTGTATAATGGTCTGGTCTCTAACACTGGTTGTTAAAACAAACTACACACCATCCAAGACCTAACTGCCAATGATTCGATGGTGTAACATGACTTAATTGGATATACTTTTAGCTTAGAAAGGTAAATAGGAAACAAGGCAGCAAGAATAAGCATGTCTGCAAATATGCCATCTAACTTTGTTTCTGGAAGAAATCCAGGAGATTACAGTCTGAACTAAATCAGATAATTCTGTCAGTTTTCTCTCTTGAAGAAATGTTCTATCCCAAGTAATCAGTAAATGATTGAAATATTTATGGGTTCTACCTAGGACCTAAATAGGAATTCTGGAAGCATAGAAATTTGGTCTACAGGATGGAATCCCAAATACTTCTTCTTTTTGTAAGGGCATCCTCTAGGGTCTTTCTCTTTTATACTTCTAACAAATAGTTTGCATAATTGCTCTTCAAATCATAATTTTTCCATGTTATATCATATTCTATTATGTACCTGTCTACCTTTCCTATTCATTGCAAACCACTATAGGCCAGAAACCCTTTTTCTAATTTTTTAATTTAAAATCAACAACCATAGTGTGTTACACAATTTTAAAATGTAATAGGAATAGCATAAAAATGAATTTTAAATTCTAAAATTAGAGAATGAAAACGGTTTCCATGGAGTCAACTTGAAGAATTCCCCATTTTCAGGTAACTGGATGTTACCGGAAACATCCAGTTTCAGGTAACATAAGATATATAAGTGATGAAAATCCCCCACAAACCCATAAAACATACCAGCGAAGGGCCATGAGCCTTAAAAAAATTTTTTTAACACATAAGCCAGTTGCTAATGTTACACTTTCTCTCCATGGTGACATTCACTCCAGCCACAAGTGTGTCAATGCGTATTTCTCTTTCAGCTGGAAAGCAGAGTTGGTAGTTAGGTATCAATTCTCCATCATGTGGTCCTCACCCCACACAGAAACCCCAATACCCACCCAGTTTCCAGAAGTGAAATGTCAATGGATACTTGAATCCCTAGTGTGCTTTGAAATTAAAATATTAAAAGTGCTCTTCTTATTTTACTTACTTTCATTATAATTACTGAATATTACCATGAGCTCATGCTGATTGAGACATATATTCAGATATTCAAAATCAGGTTAAAATTGTGTGTGTGTGTGTGTCCATTTTCTGTATGTTTGTGATTCCACTAAATACTTTCATGCCTTATTAAGAGAAAAGATTATTCTCCATCTTATTTACAAGGTCCCAAAAAAGTTCTGGCACATAATGCCTGGTGATATATATCTATCTGAGTTTGGCAATCCTTAAAAAAAAATGATGTTCTTAATGACACCTCATCAAGGCTGTTTTATCTTTTTCCCATAAGGGCTTTACACTCCAGTTTCTTTGTTTTGTAAGAGCTTCTTCTTTATTTACAGCTAACTGAAAGTTCTTTAACATAAACCACTGTTTTCTCACTTACAAATTCCTGAACAAAGAAAACATTAATGTATCATCCCTCATTTATGCATAATGCTTTTTAACCATCAATTCTTACTTCTAGAGTTTGATCTTCCCTCCATAACTCTGCCATCTGTTGTTACCAAAAAGTAGATTCAACTGCAATTGTGTGTGTGTGTGTGTGTGTATAGTAGGGATGGCTGTGTTAAATGAAGACAGCAAATCGATTACTACCTACTTCCACTCAAGAAACCCATGAGTTATGCATTACTGTTCTATGTCTAGCATGAGCAAAGACTATTCTTAGGGCTTCCCTGGTGGCACAGTGGTTGAGAGTCCACCTGCTGATGCAGGGGACATGGGTTCGTGCCCCAGTCCGGGAGGATCCCACATGCCACGGAGTGGCTGGGCCCATAAGCCATGGCCACTGAGCCTGCATGTTCGGAGCCTGTGCTCCGCAACGGGAGAGGCCACAACAGTGAGAGGCCCGCATACCGCAAAAAATAATAATAATAATAATAATAATAATTAAAATTTAAAAATAGACTATTCTTAGAAACAGCAAAGAGGATGCTGACAAATTGTGGTACCTTCCAGTAAACTGTATTTGAAAACCAGCAGCTAAAACAGTTAAAAATAGGGGTACAAACAAAAATCAGAGCATAAGACAAAAATCCCTACAAGTTTAACAGAAATTTACTGAACCATAAACCAAACAGATATGCATCACCTATTTTTTTGTGTGTGTGGTTAATATAACTGGATGCTAGGAACGTATACCAGGAATCATTTGTGAGTGTATCTGTGTGTGTGTGTGTGTGTGTGTGTGTGTGTGTTAGGGGTGGGTGGAGGATTGGAAATTCCTGGAAACTAAAAAGACCTAGATTTGTCTGATGTCAAGATTTGCTTTCCCACTATATTTGCTGGTAATTATCATATCGTTAAATCTTTGGGAAAATACTGACTCTGATCAGAACTGCTAGTTATCATCTACAAAGGATATAACACTTCTGCAATTCTTTGCTATTTACTAATTTGGGGAACCTAGGTTAGAGTCTGTGAACTTCAGTTATCTCATCTCTTATGGGGAGTAACCGAACCTTCTAGAAGTGCTTTAAAAATTAAACATGGTAATGTCTATAAGCACCGGGCAAATAATAGGAGTTCAATAAATATAGGTTAACATTTTCTTGGCATAGTATCTTTGGCATTGTAAAAACCTCCAAAACACTGGTGGAACGTATGACTGATTTAAAAATATACTTTTTTAAAGAATAATTTAAGGACAAGCCTTTATATAGGAGCCAATCTGAAAGAGCTCTCAATAGTCAAATATAGAACAATTTGAACAATAAATGAGCCAATCTGAAAGAGCTCTCAATAGTCAAATATAGAACAATTTGAACAATATAATCCAAATAATCTTTGGATTATAACCCAAAGAATAAAATAAATATAAACAAATCTATCCTGATATAAATAATGGTTGAATAAATAAATAAAAGGGGGAGAAGGGACAGGTCTTCTTTATGAAGGAGTTCTGAGTAATATATGTAGATACTCTCCCTCCCACTGTTGATCCTCCCTCCTGTCTCGAGTGTGGGCTGGATTTAGGACTTACTGACTCCCTTATAAAGAATATAGTGGAGAAAGGGGTAAAACAGTAATTTTACAGTAGTGAAACCTGAGACACCCTACCTTAACCAAGTGATCAAGGTCAACCTCACCAGTGATAAGTCATCACAGTGATATCACAGGTCCCCTGACGTAATGTGATAAGAAGGACACATCACGTCTGTGGTGTTCATCACGAAAGTCCATAACCCCATGGCTATTCTGACCATGAAAATAAAATGTGAGGGATCCTTTTCAAAATGCCAGACTAGTATTCTTCAAAACTGTCAAGGTCATGAAAACAAGGAGAGGTGGAGAAAATGTCACAGTCCAGAAGAGAATGAGAAGATGTGACAACTAAATGCAATGTGGTGTCCTGGATTAGAGCCAGGAACGCAAAAAGGACATTAAAGGAAAAGCTGGTGAAATCCCAATAAATTCTGTAGGCTAGTCAATAGTAATATACCAATGCTAATTTCTTAATTTTGGCAAGTGTGCCACAGTTCTGTAAGGTGTTAACTATAGGAGAATCTGAACAAAGGATATGGAAATTCAGTATTAGCTCTGCAACTCCTCTGTAAATCTAAAATTATTCCAAAATAAACATTTTATTTAAAAAATGAAACTTTCATCTGTGGCATCACTCTTCTTATTAACTAATTTCAAACAAGAAGAATATGCACGTAAGAAGCTGAAACTTGCCTCTTCCTCTGGTTCATCCACAATATCATAATACAGTGTCTAGTGAAGTTGTGAGGTTTAATCAACTCAAAAAGCAACATTATAAAGCTCTTTGAATTCCCAAGATGAAAGAAAATTACATATAAGTGTGTAAATGAAGTCTTCGTTTGGCCACTCAGAAATGTTCCTGGATACGGGAGGCCTAAATGAGAGATGAATCTTTGTAAGCTGTTTTCTCTAATCAAATCCATTCTGCCTGTACCTGTGAGTGCATAATGCAGAAATGACTGACTAAAACTGGAAACTCCAATCAATTTGATTATTTAATATCATGTATCACACAGCCCCAGACCAAAAAAAAGGAATTTTTCTTGCTGATTTCATCTATGATTTTGCTTTTTTTGCTTTTTAAACTCGTGAAATTTAGACTGCATGCAGATAGAAAGGCATTTCCCTGTCCACAGGAACATGGACAGGTAGCACTTTTAACATTGTGAGATGAGAGCCATCACATGGTTAGTGGTCTATCAAACATACCCCTTTGCAGAAATGATGCAATTCAGCCAGAGGGGCTTCATAGTTTTTGACAAGTTTCCCAGCCCCCAGTACTCAGGGTCATCAGTGTGTGGTATGTTTTTTTGTTTTGTTTTGTTTTGTTTGAGTGTGTGGTATTTAACAGAGGCTCTGCTCCACTCTCTGTGGATGTAGGAGGGTCGCTCAGATACCTGCCTACCAGCTTTGGTCCCAACCTTTGACCTTCCACATTATCAGGTTTGCATTTTGGGTTTTCACTTCAACTTAGAGCAGATTGGCATTTCTGGTATCTGGTTAAACACAGGCTGCAACTACACCAATGCTAAAACTACTACATTTGATTTTATCAATGCAAACTGAGGATCAATCTGGTGAGCAAAAGCTTTAGTTCCGTTATTGACTCATCCGTCCAGCTTTTATTATTGGTTTCAGCAGAAGGTTGATTCCAAATAATCCAAAATAGAATTTAATTAGGAAGTCCTTCTCTTGGTCTCAAAATATTTATTCATAGGTCAGTTCATATAGCAGGGAAAGCATGGGCTTTATAGTTATACAGATCTTCCTGATAACTTTATTATCTGTGTGACCTTGGCAAGCCAGTTAACCTCCCTGATCGTAATTTCTTTTTCCATAAAATGATAATACAAAAACCAACCTTGGGACTTCCCTGGTGGCGCAGTGGTTAAGAATCTGCCTGCCAATGCAGGTGACATGGGTTCAATCCCTGGTCCGGGAAGATCCCACATGCCACGGAGCAACTAAGCCCGTGCGCTACAACTACTGAGCCTGCGCGCTAAAGCCCACGAGCCACAACTACTGAGACTGCGTGCCATAACTACTGAAGCCCACGCGCCTAGGGCCCGTGCTCCGCAACAAGAGAAGCCACCACAATGAGAAGCCCGGGCACTGCAACGAAGAGTAGTCCCTGCTCGCCCCAACTAGAGAAAGCCTGCGCACAGCAACAAAGACTTAACACAGCCAAAAATAAATAAATAAATAAATAAATTTATTAAAAAGAGAAAAAAACAACCTTACATAGCTCTGGTTAAGATGGAGTAGATTCAAATATGCAAAAGTACTTACTACGATGCCTGACTCAATAAATTCCCTTTCAACATCAAAATGTTAGAGACAGTGATTATATTCCGAGTCACTCACAAAAAAACTAGATAACCACACTACATAACTGAAATATGTCTGTTTCAATAAAAAAATAAATTAGAAGAAAACACACTGTTGCCACATTCCTAATTAATGCAACATAGGAAATTTTTTTAAATGAGGAATTAAATTTGTGCTCCTACATGCAATCTAAATATCTTGATTGTTGGCACGTAAAAAAAGTTCATTTAGTAATGAAAGTGATTTTTTGTTTGTTTATCTAACAAATGTCTATTTTCCAGGCATTTTGCTGGGCACTGGAAATAGGGGTAAAAAACAAAAACAACCACACACACACAAAAACAAAACAGTGAGCAAATGAAAATGAGGAAACTGTCTTCTTGTTGCTTACAGACTAGTGAGGGAGATATTTAAGAACAAACATACAATTTGAGGCTGAGATAAGGCCCCTGAAAATGCAATGAGTGAGAGTGATGGAGACAAGGATTTCCCCGGATGATGGAAAGGGAGGAAGGTCAGAGTAGGGAAACAGGGACCAACTTACACAGGCAGTGTGTTTATACATGAGAACGATCTACGGGATGAAATGTTAACTGAACTGTGATTGGTGAAAACAAAAGTGAGAGGATTTGTTCATGCTTCCCGTGAGGGAATGAGCCAGGGAGGGAAAGAATGAAACAGCGAGGAGGAGACCCCGTTTCCCCTGTGAAGTGGCTAAACATGCGAGGAGGCTGAGTGCAACGGGCTGTTTTCAGGTAGAAACATGTATCTGTGACACTGACATCAGCCACTGAGAAAGGAATTCAAAGGTAGCTGATCCCAGAACAACATAGATGACCTGCTTTGGAAAATGTAGAATAAATGCGGCTTGCCTGGGCAACAAGAATGTTAGCCATAGGGCCGCACCAAAATCCAAGAGCTTTAGGAAGGATAGTTTAGAGACAACAGCCTGAAAAAGCATTTTTTTAAACAGGATAAATGCTTCAAACCTGTGAGCAATCCTGGAATTTTCAATAAGCCATATTAATATAAGGAGTGACTGACTCTTGCCTAATAAATGAAAGAATGAAGTTTTAGAAATGCAATCACCATTCCCTAACTCAAATGGTTTATTTCACAACTTAAAGTTTAACACTAAACAAATACACCTCAAGTCACAATGCAATGATGATTGATGTTTTTCATCAACATCCAATTATCATTCCATCAAACCCTGTTGCCTGGGCCAAGGAAAACACAGAGTACACATCTAGAAAAGGTTATTCTCCATACCATTTCTAAATAACTTGCAGGATATAACTACACTTACTGCATTTCTGACTTGTTAGATCATGTCACAGGGAACCTCGGCGAGAGAGTTTTGGTGTTGTTATCACCTGTGCTTTCCAAAGAATATTAATTGCTGTTGCTATTTGAAGTTAAAAGGAAAACACCTTTCATTTCTTTGATTTATTCCATTAGAACAATCTGCATCTGTGCGTTCTTTGTTTTTTGTTAGCTGTGAAGGCAGCCACTTAGGTATTGAACATGATGTCAGGCTGTGGTGTGAGAGGTCTTGCAAGAGGTACAAAAACTGAAGGGATTTCAGAAAAACAAAAACAAAATAAAAACATCCCTTTGACAGGGCTTCAAAGGAGACCATCACATTCAGGAATGGCTCTTCAAAAAAAAAGCACAATCACTTCCCATTCTGTTCTGGGCTCAGCCAGTGGTTCAAAAGAGGAGTGATGGATGGCTTGAAGGCCGCTGTTGTAAAAACGCCCCACGTTCACAGGGAGGCCTTTTGTCCCAGCTCACTTTGCAAGCAGCTCCCTCAAAGAAGCAGGAAGCTTTCTCACCACTTCTCCAACGACTCTCCTCTGGGGAGGGAGAAACAGCTGCTTCACCCTCAGCAGTTCCTTGCTGAGGAAGACAAAGAATGCACCTTCCCTGCCTGAAACTGCAGGGAGGGATGAGCCTTGAAATGTAATTAATTGCTCAAATTGGAATTTGGCCAGAACCCCAGGGCTAACAACTACACTTACAGGGGAGGAAGAAAGGCTTTAATGAACTTAGAAAAAAGAGATCTAAAAATTATATCAAAACAGACAACACAATATATCTCACCGTGACACTGCAGCAGGGAATGACTTGGATGGGAGGAAGGAGGGAAGGAAGCTGGGTCTCTTGGAATTCTGGCTCTCCACAGTGTGAATAAAATCACTAAGATGACTTTGCCCCACTTCTAAGAACTTGCCTCACGCCAGAATGATAATTAAAGAGCAGATCTGGCTTGACTTTAATATTATTTTAATCTTAACCTCAGTAAAAATGCATACACTCTTATTAAGGACGTGGGTTCCTATGTGAGTGGCCTACACCAAAGCTTATGCAGAGCAGCACTCAGGGGCCTGAACCCTAGCCCTCGCCAGATTCTCCTTGCCCAACCTTAGAGTCTCACTGTGTGCAGTACATGAGAAGACAAGGAAGGGGGCCCCCAGGTATGGAAATTCAAATTCAATTCAGCCAACATTTGGGGGGCAAGTGGGACTGGGTGCTAAAAGCTGTAGGGCATCACAACAAGTATCTCAGATAAAAGATGTTAATGGGCCACTCTGGGCTTTGGGGAGGTGGAGGGAAAAGACACAGCTGGCCTTTGACTTGAAACCCAGAGCATGAGAGGGGAATCAACGCCGAGAGCAATGACTTCTCTAAAGAAATGGGCTCAGAAAGCACAGCCAGATCCACGAGACACAGCACACAAGGTCCAAAAATGGTGTTTAGGGATGGGCAGGACACCATACCTGCCAAGTGGGAGAGTGATTTCCCAGTGGGTGGGCATCATATATGGCAGAGGATCTGGGCCAGGAGATAGTTGGCAGGCAAGAACCCTGGAGGTCATCATTCAGTCTTTCAACAAATACATATTGGGCGTCTACTGTGTTACAGATGCTGTGTTTGATGTTGGGGGTATAAGTGTTCAGCATGATGGACAGAGTCATCTGGGAACTTAGTTCACAGGCAGCAGTAAGTCAGCAAGAGATCTAGACTCATGGGCCAGAATCTAGTTCTCTTTGGCAGGAGAACCAGAGGCCAGCTTTCAGATCAGAGGTCCCCATTCTAAACAGTGACAGCTTACGAATAAGTAACTAGGAAACATGAAAATCAGAGTCTATAGACAAATATTTTTCAAAGTAGGTTTCACAGGTAAAGAGCAAAGAAGTGAAGGAGGAGGTCTTTCTTCTGACCAATGAACCTATGTGCTTTCATGTGGCCTCCTTGTAAACAAACCTATTTTGTCCCGGCTGAAGAATAAATTGTCTCATGTAGGGCTTAAAATTTAAGAATAATATGCTCTAAGTTTACCATTCACATATACTTTATAAATATTTATTAATCATCTACTAAGTACTGTGTCAGGTCCTTACAGGCCAAGATGAAGATAAGTCCTGCCCTCAAGGAACTGGTAGTTAATTGGAAACCGACAAGAAACAAGCTATCATGAAACAATGTAAGAAATGCCATAACTGCCTCCTACCCCTCCACCTGCATCCCACTAGGATTCTGGTCCAATGGACCCAAGATGGAATTTGGGTCATCAAGAGTTCAGCCTAGGCCAGGAAATTATAATAGAGATGAAAAGAAGCAGAAAGGTCCACTTCAGAGGCAAAATGCTTATGCAAAGGCTAAGTGGGACACTCAGATGAGGCAACAAGTCCAAAGCCTGCAATACTGGGTGGACCTCGAATGAAGTGGGGGCTGAAGGAGAGAACTCTGTGTGATATGACACAGAGAAGGAAGCTGCTCAAAAAGTGAAAATGTGGCTTATTGATCTGGCTTTAGAGGGAGAGGGAGGTTAAACAAGTTTCAGAAAGTCAAAGCAGGGTAATATAAAAGGCAAATGCATAAAGCTCTGAGAACAGAGAGGGTGAGGATGGGGCCTCAACTGTGGTGCAGCAGAGACGGGTTTGTGGAGGGATTAACGGAAGGAAGGATAGTGATTTGATTTTCTAAGAATGACCAGGAGTTAATCAGATGCAGGAAGAAAAGAACATTCCAAGGAGAGGCAACCCCCCAGCAGAGACATGGCTGCTTCTGAGACCTTGCTGCAATTGGCCTGATGGCTGGGCTTCTATGGAGCAGCTGCATGAGATGAGGTTAAACCAGAAGACAGGAGTCAGATTAATGTTATTTTCATCTTAACTTCTTAATGGAGTAGACGTAGGGAGAAAATGTTCTTGTTTACATTCTTTGGATAGCTGATCTATAAATCACAAACTTATAGACTTAGGGATATTATAGAAACTATCCAGGAAAGATTATTTTTATTGACTCCTTCAAAAATTAGTTTCTATTTAGCCCACCATAAGTCAACTAGAATTATCTGTGGCTTGCTAACAGTTCAATATCTTCGTCCTTTCTTAGGAAAACACTAAATCTGCTTTGTTCAGTTAAAAATGAACATGTCTCCTGATGAAATTACAGCCCCTTATATGATCCCAGTACTTAATCACTGTTAAATATAAATTTAAGTGCTGAGGGCTTAAAAGTTGCATAGCTTTCATTTTTGGATCTTCAACCTCTCATATACTTATTTTCTCAGATTTCCTGATTTAAAAATTACATGAGATAGATTCAGTCATTAGCCACAAATTAAAGATTTGCCACAAGATACTTCAGTCCTGTGTAGGCTAAAATTCTGTTGCTGGCTATTTTTGGGATTAACCTTTAAAGTCAACAATCCAGCATCGAGAGGCACTTGGTTGCTGTCCCATTGTTTAAACAATTATTTGGGTGCTTGTTGTGGTGATGATGTGTCAAATACTGTTCCTTATTATAAAAATCCTATCCTTGGATCAATCTGTACCCAGGTAACATTATTTTCTTCTTTACGCACGTTCTTTTAAATATTACCAAATGCACAATCACATAAAATTACGGATTAAACTTTTGGAACAAGTAGCTGGGATCGTTTGGTGCTAATAGCAGCCAAGGCGGAGATTTGTGTTATACAGAGCAGGAAACTGTGAGCACTTTCATCAGATCTATTTATCGTTCAGCTTAGTTTGTAGTCTTTATTCTGGGTGAATTAATAATAACCCTTTAGAATCACAGAGGACCTTTCTTATGAGAATACAAAGCATTCTCTCATACCTTCTCTAATTCATTTTGCAACAACCCCGTAAAGCAGGAAGGGTCAGGTATTCAGACAGGAAACCAAAGCAGACGTTAAATGACTTTCCCCGGGACATATGGTTAGCCACAGACAGAGCCGTAACAAGAATGTGAGTCCCTTGACATCAAGGTCAGCATGGATGCCATCGGAGTGGTGATTCTCAAAGGAGGATCTGTGAAGGCTCTCAGCTTATCCACAGGCTGGGGGCTATGAAGTCAAAAACATGCCCATTCACTGTTACTATTAATTCTATACAATGAATGTCCGGGATGTGACAATCGCTGTAATATGGTGGGTGGTGTGAGGACTCCTGTCTTTAAAAAAACATATAAAACAACCCTCTCCCTGAGCCCTTCTTCCTGCACTACTACTCTACTATTCAATTTCACTCCTTTTCTCCTTCCTTCCTTTTCTCCCCCATCAAGAACAGGACTGAGACACACAGGCTGCAATCCTGGCACAACTTCAAACTAATAATTTAAAATCTTTGTTCAACACTTATTTAGTATGGAATGGGAGACACCAATTTTCTAACAGTAAAAATATTCTAGAAAAACAGATACACTTAATAATTCACATCAGCTGACTGACATGGGTTTCATTTTTTTCCTCTGGTCGTATTTTTGCAAAAATTTTTCAAATCAAATAACTTCTTGGGATACATATGAAAGGATTTGAAATGTTAGCAATAAAATAAATCACTTGCTCCCTGTAAACAGCACCCCGCCCATGCATTATTCAGGTTCAGAATTTAGCTGACTGTAACTGCTGAATTCAAAGACCAGTCAACTTTCGTATGTATGCTACAATAGTACTAAACACACATACACCAGAGATTGGTTAGTATATATGAGGGAAAGTTCTAATTTTTCACTTTTCACTGGAGGGCACAGTCTACTTTGGTGAGAGGAGAATGGGACCAGTTTTCATTTTGCTCATTCTGTAAAGAGCCCTAAGTAGAGCCTTGAAATCACTGGCACCATATTTCTGATTGTTTCCCCAGACCTGTACATCTGCAGCCTTAACCCTTCTCAGAGCTCCAGGCTCACTTTCTAATTGCCTGATTGCAAAATCCCTGTGCAGGTCACTTCTCCACATCAAACTCCATAGGTCCAAATCAACTCAACATTTCTCCTCCAAAATCCTCCAGTTTATGTCTTGAGACTCAAAAAAATATTTCTTTCATGGAAATCTCCTTCTGCATTTCTATAGTCACTAACTTTCGTTTGTTGACTCATTCATTCAATAGTTCATTCAAGAGTCCCTAGGCACTATTCTAGGCACTAGGAAACCAGAGACCCTTAGGAAATTACCTAATGAGCAATGATAGTTACAATCCCCAGATTATAATTATTACAGTGCTACACCCTGGCTCTGTTACCTCATCCCCAAACAACGGCAATAATCCTTTCCAGGTCCGTTTTCTTCTTCCCCAGATCTATCCATCTTATTCCCCTAATTTACTCTATCTTATTACCCTATAGCTGCATTGCTTTTCTTAAAAATCCTCTCCTCAAAAACAGTCTGTGAATTTCTATAGCCAATGAAATAGCCCATATTAGGGTCCTCGGCAATCTGGGCAGGGTGTCATAGAGAACAGAGCCCTCACCTGCGCCTGGAGGACTAGGTTTCAAGACTGACCCCCAACGCTGATGTGAGAGTGACAGAGCCCTTCACCACCCTGTGCCTCAGTCGCCTCACTTGTAAATGAGAAGATCAGATTAAAAACGTATTCGTGTCTAAAATCCTTTCCACTTCTGAAATGTTATGCTTCAGTCAATGAATGTGCTCCAGCTAGTAGACAAATTGTTTTTCCCATGCAGGTCGTGTCCCTCTGCCCCAGTGTCCTGACTCTAAAATACCCATCTTTACTCTTCTTCTTCTGTCCCATTAAAAACCATGCACATCCCATATGGTTTTGTTCGAATGTCACCCTTTAATCCATGGACTAGGAGTGAGATCCTCATTTGAACTCTCCTATGACTTTGTACATACCACTTTCTTAAATCAAGTATCCTGTAATTAAAGTGACTTTAAAATTCACATACTATAAGTCAAATGTAAAGAAATGTTACTTAATCACAAGCCTCTATTGTCTTTAAATAACAATGGAAAAAAATACCTTATCTGGGTAACAGAGTCAATATTTGTTTAAAGCTTATTCTCTTGCAGTTTAGCTAGGTGTATTTGGGGTACATGTTTTCACAGTTATCTCACACCTCTATATCTTAGTCTTTCTCCCCCAGTAGCTTCTCAGCAACAAGAGATTCCTAGAAAACATCATGGCGGCAGGGGTGAGAGGTCCCTGTCACCTGCGCAGTCCTCAGCTCCTCACTGGTCTCACCGAGCCATGTCACCTCACTTGACCATTGGATGAAGTCCTCTTTGCCTGCTGCATCTCCTGGTACTCCCCTGGCCTGCATGCATCTGCTACTTATGCCCAGAGGGCCCACCATGGCTCCCGACCCAACACTGTCCATTTGACCTTGTCCTGCCCTGACATTAGGTCTCCTTGCTTCCCCTTCTGGGCCTGGGCATTTCTGCTTCTCCCCATGACACACATGGGCTGCAGGCTGCAGGGGACCAGGGGTGGGAGGGGCTCCAACTCAAGCGCTCTATAGACTGAACACACACAATCATTTCTGCTCTACTGGAGTTGCTCCGTGTTATTGTGGAACAAGAGTTGAATAGCAGCAAAAAGTTATAGACATTAAAATTATCCAATTACTCCACTCATTCTGCTTTATGTTTTCTTATTTGAGACTATGCTTTATTCTTCCTACTAGAAGAAACCTGTGTTCAAATTGTGGTTTACTCTTCTCTGTATCCTTCTCCATAAACTAGCCCTAGAAATTTGCAAGTCTTCTGCCATAGTTTTCTATCAATTTATTAGATGTTGATTTCTCTTTTTTCTTATAGAAGAGAAAAGGAAAGCAGATATACAGAACAGATGGGATTAAGAAAATGGATTTAAATTCTTTCTGTGCTTTATAGCTAGGAATTATGAATATTTATCACAGAAGACAAATTTGACAATTAGAAGAAATTTCACTAAAGTGAATGAATTACAGTGTTTATATGATACAGAGGATTTAAAAGCCAATATAATCTTATATCATATTTACAAAAGTATCATGTCCAAGCTTAAGAAAGTTTATTAGTTATTATTTGTATGCTAGTTACAGAAAAATGTGCTACATGGCTTTATACAAAACAGCTCTTATTGTCTCATGCAATAACCAGTATTGTAATGGCAGCCCATGGAGGATATGCCAGCTCAGAGATAGAAACTAGGAACCAGGTCTTTTTTATTCTCCAACATCAGCATCCTTGCTACCTCCTCAAAGTCATATGAGGGATGCTACACTTCCAGGTATCTTCTCCTCATCCTAGATAAGAGAAGGATAAAGGATTCTCCCCCTAGAAGATGTTCACCTTTTTGTTCAGGAAAAAATGTTCTTCCTAGAGATTGTAACTGAGCTGGACTCTATGGGGCCTTCCCAGGACAGGACCACCACCCATCCATGACCTCCTTTTGCCTCTTGTTTGTAGAAAAATTTTAGCCTCCTAGGCCTTCCCCGAGTTACAAAGAACAAATTTAATCAGAGAAGTGAGAAAATGCAAAAACAAAGGAAAACAATCAAGCAAGACAAAATAATAATAGCTTAGCCATTAAACAAAGTCAAGGAACTTTAGTTCCTCCTCAAGGGCTATATATAATATTCTGAGCCATATCCTTGAGCTGTTCTTCAGATACTGAAAGCCCCACAAGGTAGAAGAAGTTAACTGCATGCTGACCAAAAGCAAGTAGACCCCAAACCAGTTGGAGCTAGAAGGTCGATGATGTTGACTTCTGAAACACCACCCTGTTCCCTGTTACCTCACCACCAACCAAGCAGAAGAATGTCTAGGAGCTGATCACACACCCTACAAACCCCCTCCCTCACCCTGTATTAAAATCCTTTCCCTGAAAGCCATTGAGGAATTCAGGCCTTTTGAGCATTAGCTGCCTGGACTCCTTGCTTGGTGCCCTGCAATTAATGCTGCACTTTCCTTCAACACAAGCCAATGTCAGTAGATTGGATTTACTGCACACGGGTGAGTGGACCCAACTTTGGTTTGGTAATAAGACTTCTACTTACATATCATTAGCTAAGAATATTCTTCAGGTCCTCTCCATCTCCCCATAACTGGAAGAGAGTCAGGGACAGTGAGTGCTTTAATTTTCCTGCCTTGAAGAAAAGAAGGTTGTGAAAAGAAGGCACTCAAATTTGAGTACCATCTTTAACAAGAAATAGATGACAGAACAGCTCTTGCTGAAGAGAGAAATATTTAGCCTCAAGAATAGGAAACTGTATAAAAAAATAATGCCTGTCTTGAAATATTTGAAGGGCTATTATGAGAAGGAGACTTGTTTGTGTTGTTCAAAAAGGCAGATCCAGAATCAATAGGTGGGTCTTACTGGGGAACATTTCCTACTTTACCTTAGTCAGAGCACATTTGTTTTCAAGAAAATAAATCTAATCAAATTAGATTAAGATAAAAGTACAACTGACCCTTGAACAACATGTGTTTGAACTGCGTAGGTCCACTTATACGTGGATTTTTGTTGTTGAAGTATAGCTGATTTATAATAATGTTATATTAGTTTAAAGTGTACAGCACAGTGATTCAGTATTTTTACAGATTAGCACATTTTTTTTCAGTAGTACATAATACAGTGCTACATGATCCAAGTTTGGTTGAATCTGAGGATGCAGAACTACAGATAAGGAGGAACTGCTTCTATGGAGGAACAGTATATATGAAGGGCCGACTATAAATTACAAGTGGATTATGTGGATTTTCAACTTCTTGGAGGGTCGTTGCCCCTAACTCCCACATTGTTCTAGGATCAACTTAGTTAATGACAATAACACAGAGGAATATCATGGAGCATGAGGTACAGCAGGTATCACAGGACCTCAAAGCCATCAGGCATTATCTCTCTCTCTCCTTCCTTCCCTTCTCCTCCTCTCTCCTCTCCTTCTCTCAGTCTTCCTCTCTGTCTGTCTGTCTCCATTTCTCTCTGTCTCTCTGCCTCTCTCTCACATGTGCACGTGGCCTTTCATATCTGCTCCACTTTGCACAGTTGCAGTATTGCTCTCTCTCTGCACACAGCACACTAGCTCTCTGCTAAACTCATTTCTTACTCATGGCCCACCTCAGGTATCCCAAAAGGATGAACTCCTATAGTTTAAAAAGTTGGTTTCTGGTCTTGATTTCAAATTTCTAAGAGGGCAATATCTCACTGAACCAGTGAAAGTCATATGTTTACCCCTGGTTCTATCAGATGTAATCAAGAAAAACAAGGATCCATGGGACATGGGGCTATCCTTACTTACAATGTGACAAGGCAAATTCTCTAAGAAGACGTGGAGATAGAGAAGAAATCACGAACATATCAAGTAAATATCCCCATGTCTGCCCTCTATCATTCATCTTCCTCTCTACTGTCAAATTAATCTTTCTGAAAGACAGTTTCATTTATATCATGTATCCACCTATTCACAAACTTCCCATTACTAGATATCAATTACAGGAAAAAAATCTGTAATAAAGTGCAAATACATGGAGGTAAACAATACACTACTAAATAACCAAGAGATCACTGAAGATACCAAAGAGGAAATCAAATATACCTAGAAACAAATGACAACGAAAACACGACGACCCAAAACCTATGGGATGAAGCAAAAGCAGTTCTAAGAGGGAAGTTTATAGTGATACAATCTTACTTTAAGAAGCAAGAAACATGTCAAATAAACAACCTAACCTTACACCTAAAGCAATTAGAGAAAGAAGAAAAAAAAAACCCCAGTTAGCAGAAGGAAAGAAATCATAAAGATCAGATCAGAAATAAATGAAAAATAAATGAAGGAAACTAAAGCAAAGATCAATAAAACTAAAAGCTGGTTCTTTGAGAAGATAAACAAAATTGATAAACCATTAGCCAGACTCATCAAGAAAAAAAGGGAGAAGACTTAAATCAATAGAATTAGAAATTAAAAAGGAGAAGTAACAACTGACACTGCAGAAATACAAAGGATCATGAGAGATTACTACAAGCAACTATATGCCAACAAAATGGACAACCTGGAAGAAATGGACAAATTCTTAGAAATGCATGACCTTCTGAGACTGAACCAGGAAGAAATAGAAAATATAAACAGATCAATCATAAACACTGAAATTGAGACTGTGATTAAAAATCTTCCAACAAACAAAAGTCCAGGACCAGATGGCTTCCCAGGCAAATTCTATCAAACATTTAGAGAAGAGCTAACACCTATCCTTCTCAAACTCTTCAAAATATAGCAGAGGGAGGAACACACCCAAACTCACTCTATGAGGCCACCATCACCCTGATACCAAACCAGACAAAGATGTCACAAAGACAGAAAACTACAGGCCAATATCACTGATGAACAAAGATGCAAAAATCCTCAACAAAATACTAGCAAACAGAATCCAACAGCACATTAAAAGGATCATACACCAGAATCAAGTGGGGTTTATCCCAGGAATGCAAGGATTCTTCAATATATGCAAATCAATCAATGTGATAAGCCATATTAACAAATTGAAGGAGAAAAACCATATGATCATCTCAATAGATGCAGAAAAAGCTTTTGACAAAATTCAACCCCCATTTATGATTAAAAAAAACCCTCCAGAAAGTAGGCATAGAGGGAACTTACCTCAACATAATAAAGGCCATATATGACAAACCCACAGCAAACATCGTTCTCAATGGTGAAAAACTGAAACCATTTCCTCTAAGATCAGGAACAAGACAAGGTCGTTCACTCTTACCACTATTATTCAACACGGTTTTGGAAGTTTTAGCCACAGCAATCAGAGAAGAAAAAGAAACAAAAGGAATCCAAACAGAAAAGAAGAAGTAAAGCTGTCACTGACTGCAGATGACAAGATACTATACATAGAGAATCCTAAAGATGCTACCAGAAAACTAGTAGAGCTAATCAATGAATTTGGTAAAGTAGCAGGATATATAATTAATGCACAGAAATCTCTAGCATTCCTATACACTAATGATGAAAAATCTGAAAGAGAAATTAAGGAAACACTCCCATTGTCCACTGCAACAAAAAGAATAAAAGACCTAGGAATAAACCTACCTAAGGAGACAAAAGACCTGTATGCAGAAAATTATAAGACACTGATGAAAGAAATTAAAGATGATAAAAACAGATGGAGAGATATACCATGTTCTTGGATTGGAGGAATCAACATTGTGAAAACGACTATACTACCCAAAGCAATCTACATATTCAATGCAATCCCTATCAAACTACCAATGGCATTTTTCACAGAAGTAGAACAAAAAATTTCATAATTTGTATGGAAACACAAAAGACCCCTAATAGCCAAAGTAATCTTGAGAAAGAAAAACGGGGGAATAAGACTCCCCGACTTCAGACTATACTACAAAGCTACAGTACTGAAGACAGTATGGTACTGGCACAAAAACAGAAATATAGTTCAACACAACAGGATAGAAAGCCCAGAGGTAAATCGACACATATATGGTCACGTTATTTTTGATAAAGGAGGCAAGAATATACAATGGAGAAAAGACAGCCTCTTCAATAAGTGGCGCTGGGAAAACTGGACAGCTACATGTAAAAGTATGAAATCAGAACACTCCCTAACACCATACACAAAAATAAACTCAAAATGGATTAAAGACCTAAATGTAAGGCCAGACACTATCAAATTCTTAGAGGAAAACATCATAGGCAGAACACTCTCTGACATAAATCACAGCAAGATCCTTTTTGACCCACCTCCTAGAGAAATGGAAATAAAAACAAAAATAAACAAATGGGACCGAATGAAACTTCAAAGCTTTTGCACAGCAAAGGAAACCATAAACAAGATGAAAAGACAACCCTCAGAATAGGAGAAAATATTTGCAAATGAAGCAACTGACAAAGGATTAATCTCCAAAATTTACAAGCAGCTCATGCAGCTCAATATCAAAAAACAAACAACCCAATCCAAAAGTGGGCAGAAGACCTAAATAGACATTTCTCCAAAGAAGATATACAGATTGCCAACAAACACATGAAAGAATGCTCAATGTCACTAATTATTAGAGAAATGCAAAACAAAACTGCAATGAGGTATCACCTCACACCAGTCAGAATGGCCATCATCAAAAAATCTACAAACAATAAATGCTGGAAAGGGTGTGGAGAAAAGAGAACCCTCTTGCACTGTTGTTGGGAATGTAAATTGATACAGCCACTGTGGAGAACAGTATGGTGGTTCCTTAAAATCTAAAAATAGAACTACCATACGATCCAGCAATCCCCCTACTGGGCATATACTCTGAGAAAACCATAATTCAAAAAGAATCATGTACCACAATGTTCACTGCAGCTCTATTTATAATAGACAGGACATGGGAGCAACCTAAGTGTCCATCAACAGATGAATGGATAAAGAAGATGTGGCACATGTATACAATGGAATATTACTCAGTCATAAAAAGAAACAAAATTGAGTTATTTGTACTGAGGTGGATGGACCTAGAGACTGTCATACAGTCAAGCAATATTATGCCTGATAGAAAGCATTTTTTAAAAGTTCTTATGGATTTTAAAAATCATATAATTGCAAATGTTCATTAGGATATAATTGAGTAGTCCTCTTTCCCTACTTACTAGTATGTTCCAGGGTGCCATAATTATAAGAGTAATTATGAAAGGAAAATGTACTCCCTCGGAATGGAATTTATTTTATTCCTCTCAGTAAAAATGCCTTGGCAAATCTATGAAAATTATTATAGGTGTAGAGAAGCTCTACTCTGGGGAAAAGACATTAAAATAGGGCATGGAGAAAAGAAAAAAAATCATGTAATAGATGGAAATATTACATAATACTCCATACATGAAAATGCCTGTTCTCTTTTGCACAGAAATAATAGAAGAATGCAGTAAAATCTGTTCACCATCCATGGAGGTCCAAGTGTTAGAAGATGTTTTATGTACTTTGTCTTTTTATCATACCTCTGATTTTGGTTAGTTTATGGCTCTGCTTCAAGTTTACTTTTATAGAGATTAATGCAATTTATACAGTATATTTCATTTTATGATATACTTAACAATAATTGGATAGTATTAAGGCTGTGTGAGATGGAGGAAAAATGCTCAGGAACTAAATACATTTTTTAAAAATGTGCTCTTTGAGTTTAATAGCATTTGAAGTATTTAAATAGCTTAAATTAAATTAAAGTTAATAGAGTTTAATTAAGGTTATAGTCAAAAAAGAAATATTCTCTCATAAAAAAGAAAGTTATTCTGGAGTCTTGGACGTTTTTTCTCTTGATTCTCCGTGAAGAAACAGCTTTGGGTTATTAGGAGTCTTCAAGATTACCGTGCAGTCAAAGGCTCATGAATTGACGATGTTGCGTGAGAACTAAAAAGTATTCCATTTCCACAGGTGAAATTTCTTACAGAAAACCCCAATGTAGGTATGCAGAAATTGTTAACACATCAGGCCAACCAAAATTCTACTACTTTCCACATTCAAACATGCAGCAAAAATGATTGACATGAAGTGGAAATGGAGAATAGCCTCTCTAGCCGATCTTGTGCATAGGATACCTCAGAGAGGCTCTTCCCTAAATCAGACAAGTGAGGACTTTTTTAGGGTTTTTTGTTTGTTTCTCATTTAAATTGTGCAATGATGGACTTAGTTCTTGCATTGGACAGTGGTCTGCTTAGTTCTGGCATTGGATGGTGGCCTGCTTCTAAAGGCAGGATCAGGAGAGGAGTTGATGAGACGGTAGGAGGCTAGTAGAGCTTCAAAAGCCAGCAGAACCTGACTGATGGCACCATCCTGGCTCCTGATAGGGCCAATCTTAATTCCATCACATACACTGTCAGGGTCTCTTTGTCTTCACTAGTATTGGTATGTTTTTTCCAGATGTATGGATTGGCATATGACATATGGGTCAAATACCCATTTCCATTCCCTTAATAAATCAAATTCTAATGCTCTTAAAAAATAAATTCTAAATGTCTAAAGCAACAACATCAATTTCATTTAAGTTTATCTTTATCCTTATATAGGTAAATTCAGATTTTTTTAAATGAAAATAAACCCAAAATTAGTCACACACACACAGAACAACTTTGGGAGGGAAGAAAAGAAAACCTGCAAAATAGAAGATATAAGGACTATTCACCTACAGACTGAACTCCCTTTTTCTTCCTCTTGGCTTAGATGAAATGAAGCTGGAGTGATGTTAATAAGCTACATTGTCATTTCCATGGGAAGAGCAAAGGAATGACATAAAGTTTAATCCTCTATGCATGGAGGCCAAACTACTTAGCTCTACTTTTGATTTTGGTTTGTTTATAAATGTATCTCACATTTTCTTTTGTAATCATTAGTACAGCAAATGTTGCATAGCACTTGGCACAATGCAGTTACTGAATAATGAATGAAAGAATTAATTAATTAGTGAAAGAATATAAATTTCAGATGTCTTTACTCATTTGCTTAACTAAGATCCCAATCAAAACCGAAAGCCTCTTTTGGGTTATCCTGTGAGTATTATAAGAGAACAATTCTCTCATTTCTCAAAAGAAAAAGGACTGACTTCTTTTTAATCAACTGAAACCCCCATCATTATTCTTTTTTTTTTTTTTTTTTTTTTTTGCGGTACGCGGGCCTCTCACTGTTGTGGCCTCTCCCGTTGTGGAGCACAGGCTCCGGACACGCAGGCTCAGCGGCCATGGCTCACGGGCCCAGCCGCTCCGCGGCATGTGGGATCTTCCCGGACCGGGGCACGAACCCATGTCCCCTGCATCGGCAGGCGGACTCTCAACCACTGCGCCACCAGGGAAGCCCCCCATCATTATTCTTAAATTTTAAAACAGAGCTTTAAAAGAATTCCTCCAATTACTTTAAAAGAAAAAAAAACACAACTTCAAGTGTGATTTTTCTGGTGACTTGGGTTCTTGATATTCTTTGATTTGCTTACTTTTTCTATAAAATGAATGGTGATTAAAGTATCTTATCATCCAAGTCACTATGAGTGGTGTAGTAAAGTATACAAAACATGAAGAAATATAATACGTTATATTTCTGATTAGCTGTGTGAATTTTGGCAAGTCATTTAGCCTATTTGGACCTTAGTTTCCTCACTGTGAAAGTTTCACTCAAGAGCTGTTGTGAGGACAAATAAGGTATGAACATAATATAAGACATGATATCAATGGAAGACATTTCTGCAATATTTATGTAAATCATATTTTTCAAGTTAGATCATTTAGAGAGAAAAACATATCTAGATTTAGAGATAAAAACATGTCTAGAAGAGTGGGTAAATGAAAAGAATACTGGACTTGGTATCAAGAGACGTATATTCAAGTCCCAACAGTTTTACCTTTGTAGACCAGAGCCCTTAACCATTCTGAACCTCAGTTTCCTCATCTACAAAATGGAGGTAATAATACCTCACAGTGTGGTTGTGATCTAAGATATAGAGAAAATTAAGGAGAGACAGCAGCTAGTCTTTTCTGTGAGGAAACTACATAGTTCAGCCTCCTTCATTCCATGAAGATGAAGGGAAAGGCTGCAGGACCAAGGTGGGTTCCATCTCCCGCCAAGAAGAATCCAGAGCCTCGGATGGAGGCAGCGTTCAGGCATGTAACAGCTATCTACTTCCAATTTTAAACTCTAGGGGTTTTCCCACTCACTTTGAGAGCCTCCACCTTGTTGTTCCAACATCACATCCAGTCTCTTCATGGAAAAGCCATAACCAAGAGAACAGAATCACTTGGCCAGAAGGGATCTTAGAGGTCCTTTTTTTTTTTTTTTTTTTGCGGTATGCGGGCCTCTCACTGTTGTGGCCTCTCCCGTTGTGGAGCACAGGCTCAGCGGCCATGGCTCACAGGCCCAGCCGCTCCACGGCACGTGGGATCTTCCCGGACCGGGGCACGAACCCGTGTCCCCTGCATCGGCAGGCGGACTCTCAACCACTGCGCCACCAGGGAAGCCCGAGGTCTTTTGATAGCAGTTAAATGTTTGCTCTTTGGTGTCATCCTTCCTGGTGTCCAGTTCCAGTTCTGCAACTTACTGGGTGTGAGTGCTTGAGCATGTTACTTGGCTTCTCTGAACCTCAATTTTCACATGCTATAAAAGAGGAATAATAATATCTATTCCAGTGGATTTTGAGAGGATTAAGTTAGAGAATCAAATGCCTGTAACTTGGTAAATTTTAAATAAACATTGGCTATTATTTGGGTTAATTCCTTCATTTGATGGGTACAAAGAAAATAATAACAATAAATATAAGTAATTCCTGATATGGCTCCTTGCCTTTTGAGTGTATTTTCCCATGTGTTCCTTATCTAATCCTTTTGGTGCCCCATGGAGTGGGTTATTATTAGTACCATTTTGTAGAACAGGAAACTGAAGTACAGGCAGATGATGTAAGGCACCCAGGATCTCTTCCAGAGCTCTTAAGTTAGGTCTCTTTGACTCCCAGACAATACATTTTCAGTTGGATCAGGCTAACCCTAGGCAGAAGGATTAATAATAGCTAACATTCACTTTGGGTTAGGCATTGGTTGGGCCTTTACATGTGTCATCTTACTTAAGCCTCATAACAACTTTATAGTAAAGAAAATATTAGAGTCTCCATTTCAAAAAAGTTAAAGTAACATGCACAGGGTAATTGAGTTATTAAGTACTGGAGCCAAGTTTGAACCCAACTGATTTCATGTTTTATCATTAAACTAAACTGTCTCCTGATAGAAAGCTATGCTGGAGCACAGTGTTCAAGAAAGAATGTGTCTTTATCCAGCATTACGAGAAGTGAGGGAGAACACGGATTAATAGCAATATGCCAAGACTTTCATATAAGATCTACCGTGTTAATAAGCACTTTACCTATGTTATCTTCATAGCTACCTCAAAAGGTATATGTTATTACTCCCACTGAAACAGACTCAGAGAAATTATCCTTCACTTAAAATTACAAGGTTAGTGGCAAAGCTAAGATTTAAACCCAGATGTGAGAGTGAAGCTCTTGACCTTTCTATGACAATGACACTGTAGGCTTTTAAAACATAGGTGAATTTAGACATCATCTCCACTGGTTCTCACCCTTCCCTATGAGCAAACTGAGGCTGTAGGAGCCCATGTTTTTCCTCACAGTTAGAACTTGTGACAGAGGTCAACTTGCCCAACTCCTAACCCAGTGATCTTTCTAGCTCACCAGGAAGTATAAATGTGACCTCTGTCCTGGGGAACTCATACTCTAGGTGAAGAAACACAATCAGAAAGCAACACATGTTAACATGTATCAGAGGCTGCATCCTGTGCGGAAGGGGCACGTTTTCTAGAAGTTACAGAGACACTGGGTCAGTGAGGACAGAAGAGATAAGTGTGCAGACTCTCCAGTTTAAGACACATAAGAATCACCCCTGAGGAACCCACTTAAATGCAGATTCCCAGGCTGGGAACAGAAAGTCTGAAAACAACAGTCTACATTGTTTAATAAATAGCTCTGATTCCACAGCATATGCTCTAATTCCCTGCTCTGAAAAATAGGAAACTTGTGAGTATGTTGAAAGAGCAGTAAAAACATAAGATTGGGTGTAGAAGATAAGAGCAGATTGAAGAGCATTTTGGAAACCAGGTAAAACAATGCACATTTGATATAATAAAGAGGGGAGCTTTGGAGAAGGGGAGCCAAGATGAGTGAGGGCTCCATGAAGAATGGAGTGAAGCAGTGAGTTCATGGGATGAGGAATAAAAGGTAGGAAGATGAAGGGGTGCGTTTTAGAAGCATTTCAAATGGCAAATCCATAGAACGGGCAGCTGGTCAGATGCAGGGCATAAAGCAGATGGACTGTACGAGCACCTGGACAGAGGAGAAGGGGTGGGTCTGGCTATGGATGTGCACACCTACACATGGCTAAATGCTAATAAATACCACTTCAGTCGTACACGGTGACAAAGTTAAAAATTCTTCATGAAACATATAGTCATAAAAGACAAAGTGCTCCTTTCAGCAATTCCTATGTGAAAAAGGAGGCCAAACCTCACATTCCTCATAGAGTCCTGAAAAGAACCCTTTTAAAAGGACACAAATTAGAAAATGTTTTGCTGATACTTGATCTCCCCCAAACCGGGAGGCCCTCGGTTTGGCTCGGAAAAGGTTGATTATTTAACTCTTCTTCAGCAGTTTTCTTCATATCTCTTCATTTTTGCCCTAAGACAGAACAGTGAAAAACTAATACTGGATATTTAGAAAAATCTTAAAATGCTCAACCAGCATCTTTTTAAATCCTTTTTGCAGTTAGAAGAAAGATGAGGCACTAAAATTGGGTATCAAGGAGCTCTAGTCTGGAATGGGTAATCTTGCCAAAAAAAGAGGAAAAAAAATCAATAAGATAAGAATACAACTCAATTTCAGTTAAACCAGATAAACCACAAATAACTCTAAGAACTTTCTAATTGTTTTTTTTAATAACTAAAGGATCCAGGTCTTTGAAGTTTTTTCCATTAACACTTGAAAATAGAAGCAGGACACTACGGTCTATATCAGTGGTTCCCAACCTTTTTGACACCAAGGACCGGTTTCGTGGAAGACAATTTTTCCTGGGGGAGGGGAGGGGGGATAGTTCAGGCAGTAATGTGAGAGATGGGGAGCGATGGGGAACGGCAGATGAAGCTTAGCTCGCTCACCTGCGGCTCACCTCCTGCTGTGCAGCTGGCTACCATCCGAGGCCCAGGGGTTGGGGACTCCTGGTCTATATCATGTTTAAGATGCATGCGATCTAAAATGAAAACCTGAGACTTAAAGGCTAACCAACTAAGTGACAGTATGTGTACGTTTTCTTAACAACTCATACATTATCACTGAGCACTGCAGAGACACTGAAGGGGTTGGGTAAAAAAAGGAGGGCATTATAATTCAACTACAAAGTCTAGTTCACTAGCTAGAACATTAGTAAATGTCAATGGATCAGCTTTGTTAATCTATGAACTTCATACTTAAAAATTTTTGCTTTATACATGATCGTTGATATAACCTAAGTTTTTCAATTTGAGGACTTCAGGTCCCATAGTATAAAAAGGAAAAAAATCATCTGCTCTTATTTAGACAGTTTATTTCAGTAAAACAACAGGGATCTTTTGGTTGTTTCTGCCTCCACCCCCCGCCAAAATATACTAATGTTACTGAGTCTAAGCTTGTACTGCTTGCCGCACGACAGGCCAATAATCGAGAGATGAGGTGTTGGGGCAGGGGATAATGACTTTATTCGTAAAGCCAGCAAACCAAGAAGATGGTGGACTCGTACCCCAAAGAACCATCCTGCCTGAGTTAGGATTCAGACTCCTTTTATACTAAAAGGGGAGGGAGTAAAGTCAAACACTTCCTGGTTCCCATCAGCCTCCAGAGGGTATGTGTTCATTTCTTCCTCCCTTCAGTCATTCACGGGTGGGCCTGGTCAGGATGTTCCCTGTGAGCCAAAGGTATTTTAGCTTAATGCTCTTTACCTGGGAAGCAGGGTTCCCAGAGATGGGCCATTATGTATAATTTAAGCTTATAGGCAACATCCCTTTAGTGATTAACTTGTAATAGAATACAAAAGGTTCTTCCCTATTACACTGAGAGTCCACCTACTCATCAAGGAATTCTGATTATTATAGCAAATGTTATTAGATGAACCAGTCATTTTGGGCTCACATGAACAGAATTTGGAGTATTTCTATGCTAAAACTAATCTGATCATTGGAAATATTTCAATACTTTATTTAAATTGTGGTCATCCTCATTTATTCATTTATTTCTTATTAAACTGAGTACCTATTATAAAACAGGTACTGCTAGGTGTCAGAAAAAGGATAGTTGAAATATGTGGGAAGGTGGGATTCTAAAAATGAAGAGCTCACAGTCTAGTGAGAGAGACTTAATTATGCAAATAGCTAGAATTTAATGTGAGAAACACTATAATAGATAAATACCAAATGCTGTGGGTACACAGAAATATGAGGGGGAAGGTTTCATTTGAACCCAGTCTAAAAGAATAAATAACAACTAAGTAAAAGGGAGTGACATTCAGGGCAAGGCATTCTTGGCAGGTAACAAGCTATGAAAATGCTAAGATATATGAAAAGAGAGACTGTGTTGGCGGGACCATGAGTATGTCTATGTGGTAAAACAAAGGGAATCTTAGGATGTCCAGATCTTAGAGAGGATCTTAGGAGGACGATGATAGGAAAACACAATCTAGCAGATTGTGAAGGAGGTTATATGACGTATCCTATAATAAAGTGGGAGCTGTTGGCAGTTTTTACGTAGAGGGAGCTCCATATAACGTTTGGATCTTAGAGAACTTCCATCTTTGTCAGAAGGATGGATTGTAGTGTGGAGATGACTCAGTTTAGAGAGAAAGCTGGCACAGATGTGGACAAGGATATGGGGTGGATAGAAGGAGGTATGCTGAACACCACTGGCGAAGGGGAGAGGTAGGCTGAGGATAAAGATGTGGTTTCCCACTTGGGTTGCTGGTAGGCAGTTTTTTGTGTACCAGTTAAGCTATAGGATAAAGCCTACCATATTATATGATCTCAAGGACTACCTTAAGTGTCTACTAAGACTTAAGACTTAAGTGTCAACAGAATATGTTCCACTCTTAGCTTTCTTCTTATTTATCCAGGACCCCAGGAAGTGAATGTGGTATCCGTTTACTGTCTGCATCATGGAAGAGGACACATGTCCCACAGCCACTGATGCCATTTGGTGGAAGACAGGGTGGGTAACAGGATGCAGCTGGAGATTCTTAGATTTCTAGGCTGCATATAGTACATTCCCATCTTTGTCCAGGTGAGTGATTATCCCCAGGAGGAATTCAAGTCAGTTCTATTGTTAAGAGAGGCCATGGAAGTCAGGGTTTGGGGAGGTACAGAACTCATGGCTATGGAAGATGTGATAGAACACAGGAAGTCAAGTGCTGTAAGAGGTTTAATCCCTGAGGAGTTAAATGGTTATCTGAGGGATCCTTTTCTATGGCCCACCACTTCCTATATACGTCATCACTCAGAATATGCAATTTGGTGGGCATATAAAACCAAGTACATAAGTGACTACTACCACAGAGTTAGGAAAACTATTTAAGAGAAGTTCAGAGTACCACAGTGCTCAGAGGAGGGTAAAGAATACCCAGTTAGTGAATCAGAAATAATATACAGAAGTAAGAGCATGAAGCTTTGAACAATAGCTTAAAATTCAATGAATTTTAGAGAGATTAGAGAGGAAGAGCATCCCCGTCAGAAAGAATAGCACGTCCAAAGGCTCAGAGAAGGAAAATGCTTGGTTTTTTAAGGAACAGCAAGTAGCAGGGAGGATTGGAAAACAGACATAGGAAGAGAGAAGTTCTTGGCAAGGTTGGGGGTTAGAGAAATGTACATGATGGGAACAAAATATTAAAAACAGAAGGCACATAATTGGTAATCTGTATTCTGGAGTCCCCTGTGCCCAAGCTTCTCAATATATATGATAGAAGAATACCTTCCTCTCTCTTTTTCACCATAAGCAATTATGAATTTTCACTCTGTTCCTAAAAGGTGAAAAGAAATCCAGGATATTATTATGAACCTGAGTAATAATAGCTCATGTTTATTGTGCTAGGCATTGCAATAATAGATTATCTAATTTAAATAACAGCACTATGAGGCAAGTGGTATTATTATTCATATTTTACAGATGAGAAAACTAAAGTTTAGTGATGTCAGCTTTCCAAGGTCACAAAGATAATAAGCGGGGAAACCAGAATTCAAACACTAAATGCAAAACTCAAGAAAAGGATTTGTTCATGTGTTCTAGATATATGATCTCTATAAGGGCTTCCAATTAAGTCAAGTTATACAAATAACCAAGTTTACCATTTTTGTTAAAAAAAAAGTAAATCAACTGAAAATAAACGTCTTATTCTGCTAGCAGCTCAGAGGAACGTTTCCCATCCATTCAATCAATCACAGCTTTCTGACAGTCCTCACCATCAGGATCAGCGTAGCATAATACTGAAAAATTCCTGCCAGAGCCCAAAGGTCCCAAATGACCTTGGAAGATCAGATAATCCCTATACTAAATGCCATCATCAAAAAATCATTACTTTTTCCCCTCAAAAACAAACTACCAACATTGGGAGAAAATCTACCTTAAATGAAAGCAAGACACTGATCATAAGAAGAATTTTCTTGAAAATGTCACTACTTTGCAATGGTTTTACTTTTCTTCCATACATGTAAGAAGAAAAATATGCAGGATTACATGTATGCTGTCTTACCATGTCTCAAGGGACTCCAAGAAAGAGTCATACTTCAAAATAGAGGGAGTATTTCTATGTAAAACCCACATAATGGTAATTATGATCTTTTCTTTAGTTTTATAAAGCCAGCCCACCTCAGTGAATTCCTACATCCCAGATGGAAACTGAATCAGCTAAACAAAAAGAATAAAAGGTGGAGATGGGGCACTAAATAAAATACATTTTCCAAATTCTCCAGAATTCACCCATATGGAATATTTGAATTAAGCATTGAATACAGGAGCTTCTGAGGGAAATTCTCACTATTAGAGAAGCAGTAGACAAGGAAGCAAGAAGTGGTACCAATTGCCTCCCGCTTTCTCTACATTTTCCAACTTTAATCCCAAGGAAGAATGCACCAAACTTCTTATTCTTTCCTAGAACGATAGAATCTCTACAGTGCCCCTGAAAGCAGTGATCCTGATAAGTAAAATGCCATTAAGCCTGAAAGCAGCAGTTTTATGGACAACATTTAAATTATTTCCATGCGCCCTCTGCTCACGCAGGATCAATCACCGTGATTGGTGTATTATAATTTCCCCTGACTAAATTGGTCTCTCTCTTTTGCTTTTTCCCCAAGGAACTCAATTTGCCAGCAAGGAGTCTTTCCTGCCGCCCTCTATTTTTTTTTTCTTTTCATATTAACTATAATACAAAGGACTAAAGTAAAACCCAAACTCAGAGATTCTCATTGTTAACCACTGGCAGACATTTTGAAAAGCTCCGAGCATATTTTATCCTACATTTCCATACATTTTTGTGTTAATTTCCAAGACCAAGTTTTGGGACAAAAAAGCTCTTAGTATTAACGAGGAAACAACTTAGAGGGCAATAAAATTTAAGTTTACAAATTATTGTTCTATTTCTGATACAATGTATAACATTTCAGATATTAGCCTTTACACATAATTAAAAGAAAAGTGAACTTTAGAACCAGGTGCATTTTTTAATGTACTTGATATAGGAAATGGAAAAGGGGAAAGATGTTATTTAAATTCTAGTTCTAAAGCACATCTTTCCCGTAATTGTCATAGAAAATTGGAAAATTTTACCGACTATCCCTTGATCCTAAACACTGTTTCACCAATAGATTTTTGCTTTCGTTTCATAATTTCTTTTAATATTTGTACATGTCTTAAAGGCAATGGCCAAGTCTCTTTGTATTAAACAAAATGTATATGCCATCAATGCCCTAGAATCTCTATGAATGAAGGTAATTATCTACAAAGGGGCAATATGAAAACAAGATCCCCACCCCTTTCAAAAGTATCTCTATTTCCACGGTTTCATAGAATGCCATTTGCCATGTTATTCAAATCAAGTTGAAACATAAATGTGCTTAAGAGAGGTCATGTCTGGCACTTCTCAAATTTTTCTGCGAGGCATCGCTGATGAGGAGGAGACTGAAGAGTGAATACATACAGCCTGGCTTTGGAGGGCAGCTCCCAAAGCAACCCACTTCCAAACTTGAAATTTCTTTGAAATCTTGTGATATAGTTTTAAAATGCATGCAAATTGTGCTTACTGCTGCCTAAGGTATCTGTTTGATTTAATATGAAGATTAAAGTACTTATCTGGATAAAAACCAGCACATAAAAACAGTGTTGCTTGGCACTTCTGGCACTCCTTGAAGATCTACTGAGGCATGCTTACCTTTAAGCCATGAACAGTCATCAGAATGATTCTGTGAAGACGGGATCAGCAATGAGAGATGAAGTGCCTCAACTCTGGCGAGGAGTTGCTGCTCCAATGTGACTATAGGTCTAGGAGGAAAATGATGCCATAAGAAAGAAACAAGTGGCTAGAAGGAAAGCTTAAAGGGAAACAAAGTCAAACTTACTTCACGATTTGCCCAGGGTCAAAGAATGATGCTTAATAATTACAATGACTTGATTTAGAAAAAAATGCTATTAGAAAATGAATGGAAAAAGACAAGGAATTAAACTGTTCTTATAGCATAAAAAGAAGAGGTAATTTCTCATTCATTTGCACACTTTAAAAACATAAAACTAAAGATTTTTAGTTTCTTGTTATATAGTAAAATAAAGTTACATAGCAAATCTCATTTTAATAAGATGTCTTTAATTACATGAGATTTAGCAGAATGTAGGTATAATTGTTTTGATGACATAGTTTATTAACAAAAGAAAAATTATGACATGCTAGTAGCATAAAGGAAGCTATATGCCATTATCCTTTAGGATCTAAATATTATTTGAATGGAAGTATTATTTTTAATTAAAATTCAGTGAAAACATATAAGATTTGTATTAAAGTGATATTATAGTGCTATCTTCAGGGGATAAAAATTTGAGTTTAAATACCAAAAGTCAGGTCTCTTTTGGTTGAGAATATACATTATCATATATCTCTGAGATTCATACCTTTATATCATTAAGTTATATCTTATCAAAAAATATTTAATGAGATCAGTGCTTGCTGAAAATATACACTCTGGATGCTGCCTGATTATGCTAACGATTTGAAACACAGATTTTTAACCATACAAAGTAGAGCTAAAAATCTGAACATATATTCAATTGGAGCAATCAAACTTTTCTGGTTTCTCAGCCTCAACCTAATAGCTATGAGTAGTTGATTGCTTTTTTAAACTATTTATTGTATAAGTTTTCACATATATACAACAGATAAATTCCCATGTACTGTCAACTTTAACAATTTTTCACCAATCTTGTTTCTTCCATCCAACCCACTGTTTTGTTTTGTTTTGTTTTTATGTTTTGTTGTTGTTGTTATTGTTGGAGTATTTTACAGCAAATCCCAGACATCATGCTGTATTACCCATAAATACTTCAATGTGTATATCTAATTGATTCTATATAATCTCCGTTGCCATTATAATGCAGTCCTTTAATGTCTTACTTTATTATGTCTCCTAGTAAATTTGTCAGTTGAATTTTACTGAATAGAGTGTATATGATTTAGTATCTCAATAATATTATTTCAGTGTAAATATTTAGTCTGGCCATACCTATACCATCCAAGTCTAATATTTTAATTGAATTTGGTAAATTCAGTTATGAACTGCACTAAAGGGCTTTTTTTGTTTTGCTTTTTTTGCAATATTAAATAGTCAAACCAGTAAAAACCACTTGTGGTTTTACCATCTGAAAAATAAGCATCTGAATGTGTATATACTGGACCAAATCAGCCACATCATAGTCAAGTTATATAGATGCCAGATTATGAAATCCTTAGAATAGTTGATTACTATTTAAGCAATTAGATTATATCAAGATCACTTCAAAACAATAAAACACAGAGGCAGTAAGAGTGTGGAAAGAGAACTTTGGAATCCACACAAGCCTAGGTTCCAATCTCTACTCTGCTACTTAATTAATGCCTTTGTTAACTTCAGCTAGTTAGTATTCTTAGTCTCAATAACCTCATCTGTATTATGGGGATAAAAATTTCATTGTAACTATCATAAAACTTGTTTGAATTCAATGTATATAAAGCATCTGCTATATGATAAATAAAATTCCTTCCTTAATAGCTTCCCAGTCAATAGTCAACAGTGAGATGGAAACAACCTAAAAATTATCCTCAGTTCATATGTCTTTTAAAATCTTGTAGATTATTTCAAATACTAACTGTCCCATATAACTAACAATTAATAGATGGCACTCATTCAAAAATACATAATAATTTTTAAAATGTTTTCACTAGATAGATGTATGAATTTATTTGTTTCTTTCATGTTGGATAATACAGTAAAGAAAGATAATTAGCAATCTCAACTTTACTTGTAATTAGTTGGTATGAAATAAAACTCCTCATTCGTATTTTTCTCAGGTAAAGTACTTCAATGAGATGTGTGCTTTGGGGATCAAGAACTTTTTGAAGTGGTTATTATGAATCTTTAAATTCACAAATGAAGACACCAAGACTCAAGGATACAATAAGGGTCAGAATAGAAACTTAGACTGTTGCCCCAAACTAAACACATTCCAGTAACTCATCTCTCCTCTACTTAATCGAGGATAGTTTGAAAAGCATTTTATTCCCCCCCCCAAAAGTAGGAGAATACATTATCATGTATTTGGCTATGGTACTATTTTACTATATAATATTGGAATATCAAAACTAAATTCTGATGTAGCTATGCGACAATGACCTTGTGAAAATAGCATACATACATGCATGCAAAAGCCCACCTGTTCTAATAATCCCACTATGCTTTTGTGGCTCCCTGAAACTCTCTTTGTTGATGAAGATGCTTTTTCATGCAGCAAGGTTGAGGGTTATTGATCTATAAAAGTCTTTATGATTCAGCTGCTGTGGAACTGTCTAGTGTCTGTGTCTCCAGAGTGTGATTTTCCAGTGACACCAAGTTGATTCTTGGAAATTTACATGCTGTTATCTGTTTGACAATAAATTGCTGTGTAAATCCTTTATGTGATACACATGCAGGGCACTTTTTAATAACAAGCTATAAATCTTAATGACTAATCTGTGTTTTTTCTTTTTCTTTTTTTTGGGGGGGTGGAGTGGGGGGTTGCTTTTGAAAACTGGCCTTAATCTGCTACAGAGGTCACTTATAAATCGAGCGCATAGGTTCTGTGTGAAGCAAGCAAGTTGTTTTAGCTTCAGATTTCACCCCAAAGTAATCATTGCATTGAGTTGCTTACCTGAGAAACTGACAAGATTCAGTTATTAATTATTTCTTTCTAAATGAGAAAACACACTTTAGGGCACAAGCGCCAAAACCAGATGGCCTGGTTGGAATCCTAGTTCTTCCATTTACTGGCACTGAGATCTTGGGCAAGATGCCTAATTCTCTGTGCTTTCGGTTCCTCAGATGTGACACAAGGAAATATGTAAAACTGTTCCTACACCATAGGATTGTTGTGAGGATAAAATGAGTCAAAAACACTGGAAGTTCTTGAAGCGCACCTGATACATAATAGTTCTCTATAAATATGAATCATTGCTATCATGAACATATATAAAAGATCTGTCATGCTATAAGTAATATTTGAACCCCTACTGCATGCCAAGCATAGTGCTAGATGCTTTCAAATATTTTAATCAATTTCATAGTAATATTAAAGTACATGTTTTTCCCCCTGTTATGCTAATAAGTAAACTAAGACTCAGAGAGGTTACCTAAATTGCCTAAAGTCACAGAGCTGGTAAGTGACTGAACTGAAGGTCGACTTGAAGAGCAATGAGAATGGCAGGTGCACCCTGAAGACCCAAAGGTCAGCCCTCCAGGAGTCAGCTGACAGTATGCCATGTACTCACATTTCTCCAAAGGTTAGGGATTTTTTTTAAAAAGTCATTTTCTATACCAGTTAATATCAATATTGTAGTTTATTTTAAATGCAGCTACAATAACTGCTAACTAATCTGACAATGAAAATATTTTAATGCATGTGTGGTTTTGCTAGTAGGGGCTGGCAGATGGAAGCAGGTAGATGGGCCACAAAACTTTCCTGGAGGGAAAATAAACTCACTAAGCAATGAGTTTAAAGTCAAGTTCTCTCCTCATATTCTTGGAGATGCCATTCCTCCTACTTGCTTGTGCTATACTCCTTCCCACATTCTTGCACGTGGCTGGCTCTTTTTCATTCTTAAGCTCTAAGCTGAAATTCTCTCAGAAGAATGTCCTCTGACCAACCTATATGATCTCTCTATTAATCTTCATATCCCCACCCTCTTCATGCTGCTGGGAGCCCTTGTCAGAATCTTCACGTTAATCATATATTTACTTGCTTGTCGAATACTTCCCTGTTTATAGATCATGAGGGAATGGACTGTAGTAAATATTCAATAAATAAATGCATCAATGACCCACAAATATTTCGATTTCATCTCACATGTCTCAATTTTCTGGTCTTAAAAATATGACTTCTAGTGTCCAAATGTAATACTTTGTTTATGGAACTCTTTGTTTTTTTGATATACCACTATAGCTTTAAAAAAATCATAATACTTAAGTATATAGCATTATAACTCACTTAAAAAATAAACCTCTAAATTAACCCTCCATTTTATATATTATTATATAAAAGTGGATTAACTCTTTTTTACTCCATTAATGTAAAATATGTATTACAAATGACACGTTACAAAGTGTACATTGTAAAATGAGGACAGTAAGAGAACTGAATTCATAGGATAGTTAGGATGATTAGATCATGCATGGTAAGGACTTAGAATGAGGGCCAGCACATAGTAGCACTTGTGTAATTTACTGTTATTTTTTAAATGATGATGAAGATAGGTTTTCATGACCTTAGCATTGTCATTGCTTGGTTTTTTGTTTTTTTGTTTTTTTTTTTGTGGTACGCGGGCCTCTCACTCTTGTGGCCTCTCCCGTTGCGGAGCACAGGCTCCGGGCGCGCAGGCTCAGCAGCCATGGCTCACGGGCCCAGCCGCTCCGCGGCATGTGGGACCTTCCCAGACCGGGGCACGAACCCGTGTCCCCTGCATCGGCAGGCGGACTCTCAACCACTGCGCCACCAGAGAAGCCCGGTATGTTTTAATAATGGTAAAAAATCACCAATGCTACCCAACACTGCTTGGCATAAAATAGGTAGCCCATAAATATTAATTGTTTTCTGCAAGAGGTGCACCGCAATTTAAGAAAATGTATACTATTAAATGTTAATAGTACAATTATTTTAATCAGAGAAAGATTACTCATCCTGTGAACATTATACATAGTTTTTGTTTTTTGTTTTTTAAAATTATACCTTCCACAATTGGATAGACAATGTTTTTTAAAGAGTTATAGATCCTTTCAAGCGGATAGAGCATCACACAAATTATAATATAAATGAACAGAAAATGTGTTTCAATGTACCAAACTCTGATTTACATCAGCTTTTCAAGGACATATCAATTGGATCAAGCAGCATGACACCTGCCATTTAAGGAGTCAATACGCTGTGGAGGATGAAGGGCTGGTGTGATGATTTGAGCCACAGGAAGTGAAAAAACTATTCATCCTTATATCTCCTGATCTCCTCTCAGAGAACACAAAGGGAGTCTTTTTAAAAAGAGTGGTTTGGGCAAGCAGTACTAAATAATCACTTCTCTTACTGTGTAATCTTAACATTAATTGCAAAGTCTATGTACTCTTCAGGTGTGGTGCATACAGGGGTTGGAAAACTTTTCTAGAAAGAGCCAGATGGAAAATATGTTAGGCTCTAGGGGCCATAAAGTCTCTGCCACAACTACTCAATCCTGCCATTGCAATACAAAAGCAGCCACAGAGAATACATAAATGAAGGAGCGTGGTTGTGATACAATGAAACTTTATTTATACAACACTAGTGGGCCAGAATTCACCTGCAGCCTTGACTGCTGGGCTAGGGGATTATCAAAACTAATGTTTCTTGAGTCATTGCCATATGTTCAGTCCACTGGAATGTCTTTTACTTCCAAAATCTTTTTTGTTACTTTACACTCTGAGGTCACTTTCCCTACACATTGTGAAGATTAAATGAGATAATCCATGTTAAATGCCTGGGACAAAGTATCCAAAACAATTTAGCTCAATACATGTAGACCTGAAAGCTCGACTGAATTCTAGTTCTGCTACTTATTACTGTGTGGCCTTGGACAAGGTGTTTAACTTCTCTATACCTCAATCCCTTATGAAATGAGATAATAACTACTTATTTCATAGGTTATTGAGAGAAAGTGAAAGAAGATGGATATAAATTGTTTAGAACAGTACCTAGCACATGCTAAGGATTATATGAATGTCAACTATTATTATTATTATTACAGGTTCACAACTCTTAGGCACACTAAATACTGTTTTCTCCATTTAACTAAAAATCAGGAAGAGCAGCATTAGAATGTTATATTAAAGAATTAATTCTAGGAGAGCCAGGAAAGACAGAGACCAGAATGGGCTAGTTAGTTGCTCTAGGTGGTTAGTTGCTGGAGTTAGTTGGGGTTAAATTATGCGGAATGTTAAATAAGACAAATATTTTGGACTTCATCTCCCAAAGAAGAGAGGAGTTGCCTAGGGAAACTGCTACTCTGGACCTGAATCTGATGAATGATGAATAATCAGTTGGTGAAGCTGACAAGACTTTTAAAAACCATGTACAAAAGATTTCAGAAAATAAGAATTAAAAAAGAGAGGGCCCCAGAGTCTCATGCACTCCAAGTATCATGGGTACAACACTGACTGTTTTGCATGAATTTATGCACGTGGAACCTGACTGGTTTTCCCCAGAGCTCCTATTGTCCTCCAGTTTACCTGGAATAGAGTGGCGAGGGGCAGGGAAGAAGGGCTCAAAGCCAAAAACTAAAATCAGCTTTTTCCTAGAATGTAAGGACTGCAACAAGAAGCTAAAGCCAAAAATGACCTAATTTTCTCACACAAGATTGAGGAAAAAGAAGAAAGTCTAGTATAGACACTAAAGCCATTGTAGCAAATACACAAGGGAATGGACAAGAAGAAGTAGGGTTATTCACATAAAGAGACAAACATCAAAGTGAAAGTTTAGGGCTTCCCTGGTGGCGCAGTGGTTGAGAGTCTGCCTGCCGATGCAGGGGACACAGGTTCGTGCCCCGGTCTGGGAAGATGCCACATGCCGCAGAGCGGCTGGGCCCGTGAGCCATGGCTGCTGAGCCTGCGCGTCCGGAGCCTGTGCTCCACAACGGGAGAGGCCACAACAGTGAGAGGCCTGCGTACTGTAAAAAAAAAAAAAAAAAAAAAAGTGGAAGTTTAAGGTATATCCATTTGTAATGGGCCAAACAAACAGCCGCCTATATTTTACTCCAATGGCACATGATAGTCCAGGACTATGTTTTTAAACGCAACCTCAAATTGATAATGGTAGGATCAGCAGAAGGCCAAAATGCACTAGAGTTCTAGATGACCAATAAACATCACTGGAGTAGTTGGCCCTGAGGTCCAGGTACATGTAGGAGTTTAGTTTAGATCTTATTTATCTACAGCAGTGCCATCCAAAAGAGATATACTGCAACTCACATGTGTAATTTAAGATTTTCTAGTACTCATCTTTTTAAAAGTAAAAAAAAGAAAGAAAGAAATTTTAAGGATGTATTTTATTTAACCCAACACATCCAAAATATTATTTCAGCATGAAATCCATATAAAAAATTAATGAGATATTCTATATTCTTTTCTTCACAATCCATGGTATATTTTACACTTATAGCACATCTTAATCCAGATGCTAAATTTTCACTGGTAATATTTGATCCATATTTAGATTTTAAAAGTGTACAACTGGAAAACTAAACTTACAAACCCAAGTTGTTCCCAATGTATATACAAGTTTTCCAACAGATGAATTGAATATTAGTTTTTAAACCTAAATTTATAATTACGTAGAATTAAATGAAATTAAATTTCTACTCCTCAGTCACATTGTGACATGTCAAGTGCTTCATAGCCACAAGCAGCTAATGGCTACCATACTGAACAGCTCAGAAAACTAGAACTGGTTAGGGTTGGCCCTGGACAGGCTCTCTAAAGGAAGAATACTAATTGTCTGAGGGAAAGAAATGCTTGAGAGATTGAATGTCCTTAGGATTTAGAGTCCTGTTCTTCAACCATTCAGTTGTATCATATTTTACCTGTGTTTATATCACAGTATTTAGTATTTCATGTTAATAGTGTGCTTTAAGTTGTAATTCTATCAAAATTGAAGGCAAAGAACTATCTTTTATAATTATTTTATAATATTTACAATGCTTACCATAGTGCATAAACATCGTGATAAATAAACAACTAATTCATTGATTTAATTCTTTATAAACAAATTAAATACTGAAGAGCCACAGGTTATTCTGATCCTTGAACCAGAGAAAAGTCTTATGGAAAGAAGGAAATGCTAGCGGATGAAGAGGGAAGATTTTCTAGATATGAGAATAGGACACAAAGGCTCACAATAAGCTAAATCTAGGGGTAGTGAGGTAAGGGGAGCATGAGGTAGTTGACTTTTGGGTAGGATGGAGAGGATGAGACAGGATGTGGCTCAGAGGGTAGTCTACAGTATTGAGACCCAGTCTTGAACCACAAAATTAAAATGGGACTTAATATAAAGGAGGAGCCATTGCATGTATATAAAAATAAAAGGAATGGAATAATCAAAATGGCACTGGAAGAAAATTAACTCTTGCTGTAATATATCAAATCCTGGAGAGGTACAGGCAGTTTTGGCACTATTGTTTGTATCTGTGGAAAAGAGTAAATCAGAAGATGCTGCAGTTAATGCTATTAAAACTGGCCCAGGAATAATAGAGTACTCATTTAAAACTGTTCATGGAATTTCCACATGTGGCTGAACTCTAGCAAGAGCTATTTTAAACACTGTGTAAATCTGGCTCCAAAGTTTTGTGTGAGGTACCCTACCCAACTGCTCACATTGCTGAAAATGTCTGGAGTCATTTCTGAAAATTCAGATAGCTTATTTAAATACCTACTTTTCATATATCAACAGATTTTTTCCAGTGGAGGAAATGGGGGCAATGCAGTTCTGGGACCTTCCAACCCCTCCAGAATGAGCACTGCTTGACAGTCTGTGAATGATTTAATAGTGAGACAGACAGGGTTTGTAAGGCCAATAATTTCCGTCTCTGCAACTTTTTGAAATATAAACACACGTGATGAATTGCGTGTGGATGGATTAACTTTCTGAGCAACTCTACTGAAGAAGGATTCAAGAAACGACATGGCAAATATCTGCTCCAGATTGAATTATGGAATTGTTTTTAATTGAACCTTATTTATTTTGCTGAGGGTAGGCAGTGTCCTGTCCTGCAAAACCACAAGGAACCCAGTGACCTCTGCACAAGGAGATTGGTTTCCCACCTTTGTAGTCGAGGAGAGCTGCACTGAGGCTCAAACAAACAATTCACCTGGAACTTCCCCTTTTCTGAATGTTATGACTCAGTCAGGCAAGATCTCAGCTGAATAGTAACATAAGCTAAGTTGACTTTCAGGATATTCCTATCAACATTTGGACTCCTTTCCATGCCTGCTCCTACTCACAAAGTTTTCAGTGCCCCAGGTCACTCTCACTGAACAATGTCCCCTCTAATAACCCACACACTAAACCCTACTGACATCACAATTTACCATTTCTGTCCACCAATCTCTTCACTTTCAGATAAGCTAATCCTTGCTAATAGGCTTGTTGCTTTGTTACTTTTTATTAATCCTAGACAAGATAATGTCTTAACCGGGTTAACATGTACCAAGACCTTTAGGTGATCACTAAAAGGGAATTACAGATATCAGCAACAAGCCATTTGTAAAGACAAATTGAGGAGACTGGGTTCATTGGTATCCTACAAATAATACTTACTGGGCAGACACCTTCACCAGTTACATCTAGGAGGAACTCTGCCCAAATCCTGATGCATATGCTCTACACAGTTCATCTAGACAATAACTATGAACTGACTACCTAACGTATAGTGGACACTATGCTAGATACTGACATACAAAGGCCAGTAAGACGTGGTTGGTGTTCTCAAGTTGCCATCAAGCATGGTAAACAAACATATTAAATAATAATTACAACATAATAAGTCCCAATGATCAAAGTCCAGTGAGGACCCAGAGAAGGGAAAAATCAACACTTTCTGGAAGATTAGTGAAAGATTTTATGGGGGAGGTGAAAACTGGGCTGTCTTAAAGAATGAGTAAATGAGCAAGAGTTACTAAGGAAAATGAAGAAAGGGAGCTTATATAGGCAGCTGAGGTTGGGAGAAAAGAGGATGGGAGAGGCAGGGCAGGAAGGGGAGAGAGGGAGGCAGAAAGAAACTGACAGATTCCCAGGAGATTTTATCTGACCAAATAAAATTGGGGCAAGGAAATGGAGAAGCTGGCGATTAAAGTTCTTCTCTCTACGCCCCCGAGGGAATATTCTCTTCACAGTAAGAAGAATAACAAAAGAGAGGAAATAGAATTTTCCGAAAGAATTTGAAATGAATTTACATCTAACCCCAATGGGTTTTGTTATAAAGCAACTTTACTTCCTTCTTGGTCTCAATATATCCAATTACTAGAATTGCCTTAAGATGAATTCGCATGCCTTTTTTGTAATACATAGATGGAAAATACTTTGTAACTCTAACAATAATTATTGGTAAGTCAAAATTTCCTTTGGTGAAATATTATTAAATACTGTATATTTCAAAGAGAACATTTAAGTCATTTTTATATACTCATAATAAATAGCAACTAATGCTATGCACTGGATGCTATATAAGCATTAAACATATATTAACTTATTTAATCCTCACAAGCATACACAAGGTATTACTAAAATCTCCAGTTTATAGATGAGGATTCTCAGGCACAGATAGGTAAAGTGCTTGTTCAGGATCACACAGTGGATGAGTGGGAGGGGGCAGAGCTAGGATTCAAACCCAGGTGTTCTGTTTCCAGAGTCCAGGTTTTAATTAACAGACCAGACTATTTCTTGTAACAATGGAAATGGAATTACCAAATGTACCAACTCTGACAAAACAGAGAATCTGGACAAAAATTTTTAGAGTTATATCGTCCAGTACTCATGTCTATAGCAAAATGCCTATCGTATGCTGATCTGACAGTCTAGTAAGATAGCTTCCATTTTTAAAGACGGTGATGGGAATGAACAATGAAGTTATAATTAAGTGAATGTGATTAAACTCTGAAAATGAATCATCTCTAACTCAGAAGCATTTATTTGTGTTACCATTTTGTCGTAGTAGATAAATAAAAACTTAAACCAACCCAGTCACTAAATAATGATCCTCCCTAGGGTGACAAAGGCGTAGCCTCTCCCTATTTAAGTAAATGCTGACAGCAGAACCTGCAGTAATTGGAGCCAGATGGTTTAGAAGAGTGAGACTTCTCTGCTCTGAAATGGAAAACACTTCCATGAAACTTGAGGCATGGGCTTCCACCCCAACTACATCTTTGCAAATTTCTGTGTATGCACACGTGTATGCGATGTGTTATATATGCATGGCTGCAGTGCAATACCTCTTTAAAAGAATAAAAACATGTCAGAACTTATCTCCTATTTATCACATGTAAATTGTTCTGCCTTTAATTACATGGGGTGTCCTGATTGCCCTACTTTCAAGGACAAGAGTGAAGAAATCAAGTGTTAATATGTGCACAACTGAAGAATATTTTTACTTCTGAAAGAAATGAGTCAACATGAGCCAAACTTCATTATTTTTGCGCTGTTTTAGGGAAAGCAACTTCTTTGTTACCAAAAAAGAAAAAAGAACTTGACCATGAGTTGCTCACAGAATAGTTAGCCACTAAATATAGAAAGAAACTATTTAAAGCCAGTAGAATGTAGTCTACTCCCTCAATGGAAAGACCCCAATTAATTTCCAAAGCTAATCTGCTTGAATGCAAAGAAAGCTAAGGTGGAAATCAAAAGAACTCAATGTTAATCTCAGTTCTCTCTGCCCCAAAATCACTCTACCTTTTTTTTTTAACCATAGTCTTCTCTTTTGATAATTGAAGACAATAATACCTCATAGGATTATTATGGAAATAAAAATAAAATAATATTAAATATTTGCAGTTTGCCTATTGATAACTGATATAAAACACTTTAAAATATTAACAATGTAGGAATTATATTCTTTCTTCAGGCTTATAGTTTCAGCAGAAAAGGCTTATTCCATTTTCTATATAAGAATTCATGCCGCGGAGCGGCTGGGCCCGTGAGCCATGGCCGCTGAGCCTGCGCGTCCGGAGCCTGTGCTCAGCAACGGGAGAGGCCACAGCAGTGAGAGGCCCGCGTACCACAAAAAAAAAAAAAAAAAAAAAAAAAAAAAAAAGAATTCAGCCATTGTTGTAGCAAAATGGATTAAAAACAAGTGTTCAGGAAAAATAATGGTTGTCTTACTAAACCACATTCTTCAAAATGTGTTAAATGTGGATGATAAGATAGAATATATGTAATTGTGCTTGATGGTAAATACATAAAAATCTGTAGCGAGGAGAGAGGGTGGTGGAAAAAGCAAGAGGCTTATTATCCCACCAAAACACATTTGGTTTACACACTGGAAAGCCATAGACAAAAAGCGAGCAGCTGTAGGAAACCATCATGTTGATTTAATTAGCTTTGAAGAGGTGTTCTATGACCTCCATGTTGTACAACTGTGGAAGTTTACTCATATGAATGGCTAAAAACACAATTACACATTCTACTCTAATCCAACAAAATTGAAACTTATTAAAAAAAAAGAGGAAAACACTCTTTATGTGACTATCAGCCATCTTTTTTCTTTTTTTTTTAATACGTTTAAAGGAAAGGATCTCATAGATAGTAACAATAATTGGTGAGTGAGACTGACTCACTGATATGGCTGGCTCAAGAAGGCCTGGTTTGTTTAACAAGGATTGTTTAACCAAATCTATCCAATTAAATACGGTATTATCACATTCAATTTAGATCACCCATTTTTCCAACATATCAAAAAGAGCAGCTGATAATTTGTTCCTTAACTATAAACTCAGGAAATATTTGCTGTAAAAACATGACCCACAAAGCCGGACTGAAAACCTTTAAAAATTTTTTGGCCAGCACCAGCTTAATTATTCCCAAACTTGTCCTTTTATTTTTAGTTTGAGACTGGTTTTGGAATTAAATACTGTAACTGAACATCCTTTTGCGTTGGCTGTTGCATCGGCAAATCCAATAGAGGACAGAGCATGTGTATATGCATATTTGTAAAACTAGCCTGGCTGCATTAACTGTCTAAATTTTTTCTAAATTCAGTCCAACATTACAGATTATTTTAAAGAATATTTTGCATTGTATTTAACTTAACTGCCAATGCTTACACGTCTTCCTTCAGGCTTACTCCTTCCCCCAGATGTTTCTGGTACCATCTATTAGTCTAAAATAAATAATAAATACATAAAGTAAGGTATGCCAATAGCAAACTTACTGACAAATTTAAAATTTGAAAAATTTCACAATGGGACAATGAAGAGTTTCTGAAGCGGATATACACCACCGTGAATTCCTCCTAATAATCTCACATTTCAAGAAGAATCTATATAAGCAATGATTTCACTAGAAAACACAGATGTCGTTGTAGAACGCATGACAAGACATCCTCTTTGAGGTTTCAGGTACCAGGTACCTCAGTGATCTCTAACAAGTCTCATATTGGGATCTGTTGTAGGACTTATGAATGGATTGACCCTGATACATATATACCTATACACATGTATGTATATATATATATATATATATGAAGTTACTCTTCATTTAAAGATCAAAATACCATAAAATCTGGTTTAAAATATTTTAGAAACTGTGCAGAGGCTGATGCTAAAATCAAGTTTCACTTTGAAAACATCCCTAGAAGAACTTTGCATTCTCAGAACATGCTCGCTACCTAAACAAGTCTCTATAGCTTCTGAAGGATTGATGCATTCATCCACAGCACATTTTCAACTTGAGTTTGCTCACAGATGGTGGAACTATAGAAGTTGCACTTTACCCATGGTGTTTCCTTCATAAAAATAGATCAGAAAAAAAAGATAGATTCTGGACCAAGATGGCGACCTAGGAGACTCCTGAATTTTCCTCCTCCCATGGACATGCCAAAGAGACAACTACACACAGAGTAGTTTCCTTTGAGGAAAATCCAAAAACCAGTTGAGTGACTCCTACACATTCAGCAACTGAGAAAACAGCTGCATGAAAATGGGTAGGGAAGCCTGAGACACAGAATCACCATAACCTCCCCCCACCCCAGCACAGAACCATACAATCAGGAGGGAACCCTTAACTCCCAGCTTCTCCCTGAGGAGTGAAGGTTTGGACCGCATATCTAGCATCCCAACTTTTCAGGCTGCCACCTAAGGGGTGTGCTTCCTAATCACCTAGGTCTGAGAGCCAACAGGGCTGACATTCACACGTCCCACAGGATTAAGGCAGAAAAAGAAGTAGTTTTTACAAATGTGCAGGAGCATCTCCTGCAGCTGTACACCTGTGCTCAACACAGAAGCAGGCAAAAATGCCCACATCCCAGTTTCTCCCCAGAAAAGCTTTGATTGCACACTTTCCTAGCTGCTGCCTGTGGGTCAAGCTTCTAATCCACCCACAGCTAGGTGCTGACTATGATCGTCCCTTTTGAAACACTGATGGGTCTTGGCACACTTTATACTACAGAGAGCCACAAAATACAAAGACAATGGCTTGGATAAACACAAAGATTTGAGAAGCAACCAGAAGTCTGGGCCAAGTTGATTGAGGAGGTTCACCTCCTGCATTTACCTAATGCACGGAGACCAACACAGAGAATCAAGGAAAATAAGAAACAGGGGGATATGTTCCGAACAAAGATACATATCCAGAAAGCAGTCTTAATGAAACAGAGATAAGTGATTTATCCAATACAGTGGTATACACGCGCATGCACACACACACAAAATGGAATATTATTTAGCCATAAAAAGAAGGAAATTCTGCCATTTGCAAGAAAATGAATGAACCTGAGGGACATTATGCTAAGTGAAATAAGCCAGACAGAGAAAGACCAATACTGTATGGTATCATTTTATGTGGAAGCCAAAAAAAAAAAGTCGAATTCAGAATAGAGAGTAGAATGGTAGATACCAGGAGGAGCTGGGGTGTGGGGGGGCTGGGAGGAAAGAGCAGAGGTTGGTAACAGGGTACAAACTTTCAGTTATAAGATGAATAAGGTCTGGATAGACCTAGAGTCTGTCATACAGAGTTAAGTAAGTCAGAAAGAGAAAGACAAATACCATATGCTAACACATATATATATGGAATTTAAGAAAAAAAAATGTCATGAAGAACCTAGGGGTAAAACAGGAATAAAGACACAGACCTACTAGAGAATGGACTTGAGGATATGGGGAGGGGGAAGGGTAAGCTGTGACAAAGCGAGAGAGTGGCATGGACATATACACACTACCAAACGTAAAGTAGATAGCTAGTGGGAAGCAGCCGCATAGCACAGGGAGATCAGATCGGTGCTTTGTGACCGCCTAGAGGGGTGGGATAGGGAGGGTGGGAGGGAGGGAGACGCAAGAGGTAAGAGATATGGGAACATATGTATATGTATAACTGATTCACTTTGTTATAAAGCAGAAACTAACACACAATTGTAAAGCAATTATACTCCAATAAAGATGTAAAAAAAAAAGATGAATAAGGTCTGAGCATCTAATGTATAACATGATGACTAAAATTGATTATATTGCATCATATAATTGAAACTGGCTAAGAGAGAACTTAAGTGTTCTCACCACTAACAAAAAAAGAGGTAAATATCAAAGGTGATAGATGTGTTAATTAACTCAATGGTGGGAATCCTTTAAAAATGTATACGTATATCAAATCATCACATTGTACACTTTAAATATATTACAATGTTATTTGCCAATTATACATCAATGAAAAAAGATAAAATGTATTAAATTCATTACAGCTCTCTGAATTCATATTTCATAGTTTTCTACATAAACCTTACCTGATATTTTATGCCGTACATCCAATTTAAGCCAGAGGTATAACCAATCTTTGTGAGTTAAAAAGAGAAATCTATTTCAAACTTCACATTCCTTAATTTCAGTCAAAGATTCCCAAAAGATTTAATACTCTTTCAAGTCAGTTTAAGAATGATCCTGAATCCCTAATAATTTTCTCTTATAATATTAAGATTCAAGATCTGTATTATGAATTTTTTTCCTAAGGAGTTATAGAAATTCCCAGTAGCTAGAATAAAAATTATAAATTAAACAGTGGGTTAAAAAATAGTATTTAACTTACTAACTTTAATTCTAGAGTTTTATATAAGTGGAATCATATGGCACAGTGTGTACAGTAAATGCAGTATCTACTCTTTCTTACCTGGCTTCATTGACTCAGCACATTTCATGATTCTTTCCTGTTCTTGTGTTTATCAATTGTTCATACAATTTTATTGCTGAGAAGTGTTCTATTATATGAATACAATATAAATTGTTCATCCATTTATCTGGTAATGGACATTTAGGTTGTTTCTAGTTTTTACCTATTACAGATAAAGTTTGTTAAAAAAATACTCATGTAGATATTTGGACATATGCTTTATTTTCTATGATAAAATTTTCTAAGTAGTAGAATGGCAATTCATATGGGAGTTATATATTCCCTTTTTAAGAAACTGCCAAACTGGTTTCCAGAGTACATTATTACCACATCCAGACCAATACTTGGTATGATCAATCTTTTTAATATTAGCCACTCTAATAAGCTTATACTGTAATCTTGTGATTTTAACTTGCATTTCTCTAATGACTAACAATATCAAGCATCTTGTCATGTCCCTATTTGCCATCTGTATTATCTTCTTTGGTGAAGTATCTGTTCACATCATTTGCCCATTTGTATCGGATTGTTTGGCTTTCTACTATTGAATATTGAGGGTTCTTTTACATATTCTGAATCAAAGTCCTTTATCAGAAATATGCTTACTAAATATGTTATCCCAGTCCATGGATTATCTTTTCATTCATCCTCTTAACTGCCTTTCAAAGACCAGGAGTTTTTAATTTTGATGAAGTCCAGTTTCTCAATGTTTTCTTTTATAGCTTTTGCTTTAAGTGTCATATCTAAGAAATCTTTGCCTAATCCAAAGTCACAAAATTTTCTTACTATGTTTTCTTTTAAAGGTTTTATAGTTTGACATTTTATGTTTAGAACTATAATCCATTTTGAGTCTTTAATTCAGTACCAAGTGTGTGTTAAAGTCTATTTTTTGGCATATGCACATCCAATTGCTCCAAGTCCATTTGTTAAAAAAGATTCTCCTTTCTCCACCAGCTTGCTTTGGACCTTTACTGAAAATTAATTGACCATGTATGTGTGGGTATATTTCTGGACTCTCTATTCTGCTCAACTGATCTGTGTCTACCTTGATACCAGTATCACATCATCTTGATTACTGTAGCTTTATAAGTTTTGAAATCAGGTAGCATAAGTCCGCCAATTGTGTTCTTCTTTTTCAAAGCTGTTTGAGAAAATCTAGATCTTTTCCATTTTCATATAAATATTAGAATCAATTTATCAGTATCAGTTTCTTTAAAAAAAATAGTCTGTTGGAGTTTTGATAGGCTTCCATTGTATCTCTAGATCAAATTGAGGAGAACTAACACCTTAAGAATAGTGAGTCTTCTGGCCCATTAACATGGTATATCTCTCCATTTGTGTCTTTTTTCCTGTCTTTCATCATTAGTATGTAGTTTTCAGTGTACAGATCTTGCACATTATTGTTAGATTTATGCCTAAGTATTTCATATCTTATAATTGCATGTTTACTTAATTTCGATTTTCATTTTTAGTTACAACTCTATCAAAATACAAGTGATTTTTGTGTATTGATTTTGTATCCTACAATCTTTCTAAACTTATTTATTAATTCTAAAAGCTCTTTTGGCAGATTCCATCAAACTCTACATTGAAAATCATGTCATCTATGAATAAAGACATTTTTACCTCCTTCTTTATCTTTCTTTTATTTCCTTTTCTTGCCTTTTGCATTGGCTAGAACATATAGATCAGAACTGAATAGAAGAAATAAGTGTGAAAATGTTTGTATCGTTCCTGATCTCAGGGGGGAAGCATTCAGTCTTTCGCCATTATGATATCAACTGAAGATTTTTCTTAGATGCCCTTTAGCAAGTTGAGGACACTCCCTTCTATGCCTAGTTTAGTGAATTTTTATAAGAAATGGATGTTGGATTTTTTCAAATGCTTTTTCTGCATCTATTGAGATAATTATATGGTTTTTAGTTAATAAATTACCTTGATTGATTTTCAGATGTTAAACCAACACTACATTTCCTGGATAAACTCTATTTAGTGACAATGCATTATACTTTTTATAAATTGTTAGATTTTATTTGTTTAAAAAATTTTCTTAGAATTTTTGCCTCCATTCTCATGAGGGGTAATGATGTGTAATTTTCTTTCCTTGTAATGTCTCTGTCTGGTTTTGGAATCAGCATAACAATACCCTCATCGAATGAAAAGGGAAGTACTCTCTTCTCTTAAATTTTCCGGAAAAGTTTGTTTAAAACTGTATTATTTCATCCTTAAATGTTTGGTAGAATTCACTAGTTAGGGCATCTAGGCCTGGAGTTGTCTTTGTGGAGAAGTTTTTAACTACAAATTCAATTTCTTTAATGGGTATAGGGCTATTCAAGTTATTTATTTCTTCTTGAGTGAGCTTTGGCAGTTTGTGTCTTACAAGGAATTTGTCCATTTCATCTGAATTTATTCCTATAAAGTTATCCTTCTGATATTTGTAGACTCTGTAGTCATCTTATCTCTCTTACTCTTTATATAGGTCATTTGTGTCTTCTCTCTTTTTTCCTTAATCACTTGGACTAGAGATTTATCAATTTTATTGGATTTCTCAAAGAACCAGTTTTGTTTTCATTTATTTTTCTCTACTGTTTTTCTGTTTGCTGTTTCAATGGAATCCCACTCTGACCTTCATTATTTTCTTTCTTCTGCTTACTTTGGGCTTAAATTTGCTCTTCTTTTTTTCTAGTTTCTTAAGTGGTAGCATTTAATTTTGATATGTTCTACTTTCATTTTTATTCCATTCAAAATAATTTCTAATTTCACTTTTTATTTTCTTTGACCCATGAATTATTTAGAAGTCTGTTATTTCATTTCCATACATTTGGGGATTTTCCAGATAATTTTCTAAATGTATTGAGACTTGTTTTGTGGTCCCAAATATGGTCTATTTTGGTAAATGTTCTCTGTGCACTTAAAAAGAATGCTTACTCTGTTGTTTTTTGGTGGAGTGTTCTACAATTGTCAACTAGGTCAAACTGGTTGATAGCATTTTTCAAGTCTTCCATATTCTTGCTGACTTTCTATACCAAATGTTGAGTGAAGACACCGAAACCTTCATTTATAATTGTGGATTTGTCTATTTCACCTTTCTTTCAGTTGCTCCACTGATTTGCTTTGTTGCAGAGAAAACTGCTGTCATCCTTATCATTTTTCCTTTCAGTGTAGCATGTTGTTTTTTCCTCTGCCATCCTTCTCATTTTATCTTTCTACGTAACATGTCTTTTTATTCCCCTTTGCCTGCTTTTAGGATTTTCTCTTTATCATTAGTGTTGAGCAGTTTCATTTTGATGTGTCAGTATAGTTTTCTTCATATTTCTGTGCTTAGGATTTGTTGTGTTTTATGGATCTGTACATTTATAGCTTTCATCAAATTTGGAAACTTTTCAGCCATTATTTCTTCAGATATTTGTTCTGCCTTTTCCTCTTCAGAGTCTCTAATTACACATATAATAAGCTGTTTGAAGTTGTCCCATAGCTCAATGATGCTCTATTCAATTATTTTGTAGTTGCTTATCCCTGTGTTTCATTTTGGATAGTTTCTATTGCTATACCTTCAAGTTCACTAACCTTTCCTCTGTAATATCTAATCTTCAAGTTAATTCTATCCAGAATATTTTTTCCTCTTAGAAACTTTGATTTTCTTCTTTAGGAGTTCAATTTGGATAATTTTGTATCTTACAGGTCTCTACTAAACTTTTGAAACCTATGGAATACAATGATAATAGCTATATTAATGTCATTACCTGCTAATTCTACATCATTTTTTAACCAGTTGATTTTTCTCATTATTGGTAGCATTTTTCTGCTTCTTTGCATGGCTGGTAATCTTTGATTGGTGTCAGACATTATGTATTTTACCATGTCAGACACTAGATCTTTTTGTTTTCCTCTAAGTATTAAAATTTATTCTGGGATGCAGTTAAGTTACTCGGAAATAGTTTGATCCATTCAAGTTTTACTTTTAAGGTATGCTAGGTGGTATCAGAACAGCATTAAGTCTAAGGTTAATTATTCCTCAGTAATGAGGCAAAACCCCTTCTGAGTTCTCTATCCAATGCCCTATGAAGTTGTCCAGCCTGACTGGTAGGTACCATCCATATCCCTGTGTGAGTGCCAGTCACTCTTTTCTCTGATACTCTCACGTGGTTCTTCCTCAGCCTCAAGTATTTCCCTCACACACATGTGCCTAACAGTACTCCACTGAATATTCGAATGGAACTCAGATCTCTAAACTCTCCTCCATGTAGCCCTCTCTCCTCTGGCACTCTGTACCCTGAACTCCTGCTTTTTTTGATCCCCTCATATCCTGGCTCTATCTCTCCTACTCAGAGAGTCCACCAAGCTCTGCCTGGGGTCCCTCTACCTGTACTATGGTCTGAACTTATCACACTCACACCATTAGTTTCCCATCTCTCAAGGATCATTATCCAACACTGATGCTTGGTGTTTCTCACATATTTCATCTTGTTTTTTAGTTGTTTCACATGGGAGGGTAAATCCAGCCCCTGTTACTCCTTTTTGTTTGGAAGCAGAAGTTGAAAAAGTATATGTAATTTGTTAAAGTTTCCAAACTTGTTTCTTAAGTTATATATATGAGTTTATGAACTTAGATATCATTTTATGCAGAGGGCGGTATACGATCTCTAGGTATGAAAACAGTTTCTTATAGGAAAATGTACTTAATTCATTAATGTGTAAGGAACCCACTATAAAATTATTTAACATTCCTGCCGAACCACTTCACTCTTTTTTTATTGAAGTATAATTGATTTACAATATTATATTAGTTTCATGTGTACAGCATAGTGATTCAATATTTTTATAGATTATACTTCATTAAAAGTTATTACAAAACAATGGCTATATTTCCCTGTGTTGTACAAATAGATCCTTGTTGCTTATTTATTTTCTACATCCAACCACATCATTCCTTAATGAAGCTGTGAAAAAATTGTTCATTCAACATGTAGGCAGTCTTCTTAAGCTAAGCTCTTCACTAGAGATTCAAGAGAACAAAACCAGACCAACTGGCCCCTCCCTCTGGGGCCCTATCCTTTGAGTTCAGAACAAAAGAATTGCTTTCGCTAAGAACATATTAAAGCACAGTTTTAACTATTTCTTATCAACAAGATATTTCCTTATAGCCCCTACAGTAGTCTCTTAGGAAGAAGAAAAGTAACGGAGCTTTCCACATTTAATATACCGTCAGTCATGCCATTTGAAACTTTCTCACATATTTTTAGCATAAAAAAGAAAAGTTTAAACTTGACATAAAGTATAAGTTAGAACATTTTTAAAGCAAGCAAATGGCAGTGAAAACTCTAGTGTCTCCCTGTATTTTCAAGACTCAGTATGTGAACAAAAGAGAGAAAGAGAAACCCATCTCACCTAGCTAAGGAAGCATGTAAGCAAAGGGCATCACCTCTTTCTTTCAAGAGAGTAGAATTTCAAAGCCTTACAATTTGGTGGGGGGGTAGTGAGGAGGGGAGAGGAGTCAACTGATACCATTAAAGTTAATTGGAGATTTGGGAAGGTGTGGATGAGAAAACTCGTTGTCCACTGCTTTTCCCTGTATTTCTTCTTTTCTTTCTTTTTTATCATAAAGTTTCATTTTTGTGTTCTAAGATATTACAAATAAGTTATGTAATAAGTAAGATGATGTGAGCTAATGAGTCTACTTTTATCTTTTTATATATATATAGAATACACACACACATGTATGTGTATACACATGTATAAATTATTGCTGATATTTCAATTTAATACTTGGAATTACAATGATCAGATACATGTTTCACACTTGAAATGAGATTGTTCCTTTAAAAATTTCCTATTAATTTTGACAAATGTAAGTTTGAAACTTTGTGACCTCACTCAGATACATCCTAGAAATCAATGAGTTTAGTTTTTTTAAGAGTAAAATAGGACATTATCAATGAGTGGTGTGTCTGGAATTATAGATGGTATCAGTAACCCTAACAACTTTAGGGACAGAGGCTTGCACCCAGGGATGGGGGGGGCAGCAGCAGCTGCACTGTGTTTGAAACCAGAGCACTGGTTAGTGAAGGACACAGTGTCATGCTTGATTTACTTAGAAATCATCTCACTTGTTTAGGAGCTCAGTTAGAAAATGAACTTAACACATTCAAGCCAAATCGGAATCATCTGAAATTCCTTCCATCCACACCTCATCTCCCATCTAGGAGAAAAAGGACAATTTCAATCAGAATAAATATATACTAAGAATTCATGTAAAGTATTAGGTAAAATCAGTATTAACTGGAGAGTAGGCTATGTGATCTGTATCCAACAATATAAAACTTCTGAAAGTGGTTTAAATTTACAGGACTCCTCCATAGTGCCTACCAATAAGTTTTATACCTAGGATGCATGACAAATGATTTTAGACAAAATGTATTCACAACCAAACGGTGGATGATCTTTTTTTACTGGACAAATCCCAAGGCTGGGGATTAGAGAATTAAAGAATTCGTGTGAGTTACTTAAATATTTTTACCAGTTTTAACATGTTGATCAGTTTATTAAGGTCCAGTTTACCCTCTGGACCTTAATGAACTGATCAACATGTTAAAACTGATCAATCTTACAGCAATCTTCAAGGTTTATAATATCATCTCAGAATCCTTTATGAGAAGGTAGATTATGTATCAGTGTCTGGCATGGTGTAGGCACCTACTACATGCTGAACTTACTGAATATTTAGTGAATGAATACCCTTTAAGAGCAAGGACTGTACCTTTCAGGCTGTAGCTCTTTACTGTTGCTAGTAAGATGACAGTCATATCATTGTTATATAGGATCTAAGTCACTGAAGATCTTCTAGAAGCTAAGAAAAGGTCACCTAAAAAGTTTATTTCATAACCCCTTCTTATTATTTTTAAAATAACAAAATCCATATAGAGTTCCAAAAATAAAGCTACATATTTCATGTAGACATTCCATATTCATTTACACCTTCATCTGTTTACCAAATATTACCAAGCTTCTATTAACATTACACATTATACTATGTCTTGTGAATACAGAACAAAGGAGATGGTTCTGATCAGCAAAAAGTTCACCAGTGATTGAGGAGACACACATCTAAACTAATAATTATGATACCTATGGGGAACAGACCGGAAAGAACACATGTAGTAGATTCAAAGAAGAAGGAGTGATTGAGTCCAGATAGGGAAATCAGAGACTTTATTAAGTAGGGGTGGAAGTGGGAGGAGGAGATACCTGAACTGAGACTTTAAAAACAATATAATTCTGTTCATGAAAAAGCTGTATAATGTAAAAAGTCTGCAATATTATAAAAATTATTTGCATCTAAAATCCTATCTTATCTTAAAAAGGAGGTAGAGGGAAAAGATCAAAGAGAGTTAATTAAATTTAAATATCATGCCTCAAACAGAAACACTCAAATATAGTATTTTAGTATTTTACTCAATGTTGAAAATGAGCTGAACAGAGATTAAACATAACTTTGGATAATTTAAAGGAAGCTGCTTTGCAAAATTTTACTTTCCAAAAAAGTGGAGGATGTATAAGCAAAGAAACTAGACCGTACAGAAAAAAGACAAAAATTTTATTTTTTTAATTTATTTTTTACGACAAAAATTGTAAAGGAACGTCAGGGAGGGAAGTATAGAAAAACAGAGAACAAAGGGAAGCATGACAAGAGTATTAATTAAAACTTTGCAAGCATAAAATGGATAATCAGTCTAGGTTAAAAGACCTGTGGGGCTTCCCTGGTGGCACAGTGGTTGAGAGTCCGCCTGCCATCCAGAGGACATGGGTTCCTGCCCCGGTCCGGGAAGATCCCACATGCCGCGGAGCGGCTAGGCCTATGAGCCATGGCTGCTGAGCCTGCGCGTCCGGAGCCTGTGCTCCGCAACGGGAGAGGCCACAAGAGTGAGAGGTCCACGTACCACAAAAAAAAAAAAAAAAAAAAAAAAAAAGACCTGTGAATTGAATCAAAAGAAAAAATCCAACTAGCTCTTTATAAGAAACATACCTAAAAAAAAGTATCATAAAAACCTGAAAAGTATGAACAAATACAAATTATGCAAATGCAGAATAAATTAACAACAGAAAAAAAGAGATAAAAATCAAATAAGTAACTTAGGAGAGTGAAATTTTAATGTGATAAAGGGTAAATTTACAATATACATGGAAAAGTGAGATACATTTGTATGCCCTAAATTATGTTTCATTAAATATTGTTAAATACAGGCAGAAATGGGCAAAATCACTATAGTTAGTATTGACAGTTGTTCTTGAACAGATCAAAATTCAGAAGCATTAAGTTTATCTTTCAATACATCATAGTGAAATCAACATTTGTCTCAGAAATTCAAGTCTTAAAGTAGGAAAATTGTTTTTTAGAGAAGAAAGTAATTATTGAATTTAGAAACAGCTAATTAAAATTTCAAAAGGCAAGCCTCAAATAGTCGAAATAAATATTATCCTCTATGGATAGAGGATAATATAATTAGCAAGGCTGATTTCATGCACATACACACACACATGCATGCACACACATATACACACACATCAGACTGTGTACTTCATTGCTCACAGAATATTTGTAAGGAGTAAAAGTACGTTGGAACATAAAATCACAATAAAAATCAAACCAAAGCAATAATCAAAAATATAATAAAATATTTTCTGAGTTGAAGAAAGAACTCCATGTGTAGATTGAAAGGTCACACATGTTCTAGATTAGACCACCAATAAAAGTACCCATACTTACATACATATCAGCGAAGTTTTGGACTGCAGAGACATAGAAAATATTACAAAAGTAATCCAAACTGATTAAACAGGTGTCCTACAATGGAAATAAATATGGTGTCTCTCATCCTTCTCTGCAACTGTGAATTCCTAAAACAGTGGGAAAATGGCAAGAGTGATTCCAAATTCTATATGCAGTGAAATGAATATAAAGACAATAGATATTGTCAGAGAAATGAAAGAGACCTGAAAATGTCCCAAACATATTCCCTTATTGAAGGTACTATGGCAACATTATGTTAAATAGTTTGCACATATTATTTCATGTCATCTTCCTATCATCCCTACAATACAGGTCTTTGGTTCCACTTAAAAAAGAAGAAACTAAAGCCTAGATTAAGTAACTCCCTCAAGATCACATATCTAATACCAGATGGAGTCAAGATTTCAACCCAAGTCTGTTTGGCAACAAAGCCCTTGCTCTTATTTGCTAGTTTTGATAATTCCCTTAAATAGTTATTAGGATATCTTTCCATCAAAACATTAGACCAAAAAATACACAAATTGCATGACTATTCAAGAGCTCCCTAATCACCCCCATAGCGTTCTAAGTGTATGCTTTTCATGGCACCCATCAGCATCTCGTTCCTTTTATTTCTCTTCTTTTGAATCTCAGGTGGATAGAATTAAACATGGCATATATCACCATTAGTTCAGGCACATTCTTCTGATTTGTATTATTTCCTCCATCAAATACTATCCCCAATCCTCTTCCCTTCTCTCCTGCATGAGCAACATTCTCTTTATTTTTTGTCTTTGTCTTTGCTTCCAACCTATCTTCCAAATAATTATATTCATGGTCTCTACATATTCCTGATCTATTGTTCCTCTTTGTCCCTTATGAAGCTTTGTTGTTTTGTTTTATCTTAAGCACATGGTTCATATTTGCCTGGAAAATCTTTCTCTCTCTCATTTTTTTCAATTCAGTTAACTAATTTGCCCAGCGTGATCATTGAAAAGGCACTCTGACACCCAACACTGAACGCTAGCTTTCTAATGCTTCTTAACAGAGGAAGAGAGGAGGCCAGAAGATAAATACAGGTGTATTTATGAATGGGGACTTTTCATCCTACTGCCTAGACTGAGAGTAACAGTAATGATAAACAAATCTGGATATATATATATATATATATATATATATATATATATATATATATATAAAGTCAAACCAGAAAACCTTTCTTTGTAGTGTTCAATAATGTTGCCTTATACTATTTGAAAATTATTAGGAAGAACAGTAGGTAAAGAACAGAAGTGGAAATATGTTAAAATATATTTCCAGTAAATTTCTAACTTCCTCATCTCCATTCATGAAAAGTTAACCTCATTGCCTTCCTCAAAATGCTCTCAGCTTGACAAGACCTTTTTCATAATAGAAACTAATTCCTTTCTATTTCATTGTCCGTCATTAAAGCATTTATTAAAGTGTGCTATTTATTAGAGTTAGTTGTGTTTGAACTATCTCCCAACTGAACCGTAAATCATCTTTACCATTTCTAACAGGGCCTTGCACATTGGTGCCCAATAAACATTTGCGTAATTGAATACATTAGTGCACAGAAGTACCTTTATGTATTTTATGATTTTAAAACATTGATTATGTGACTGCCATCACAGGGAAAAAAAGATGATTAAGACAATATATGCCAATATATTTTGAGATCAAAGATAAGCGTTAATATATAATATTAGTATGTTGTGATTTTTATTATTCCCATTATCTTAATCAACAAAACAAAACTGCTTCTAGCTTCTATGGAATTACCTTGCTTTGAAAGTACTTAACTCTTTTTAGCAAACTAATGTCTTTATTCTTTTTGGTACTCGTTTTACAATTCTGCATATTATAATATTGCTATAAACTGAATGCTTGTGTCCCCCTAAAATTCATATGTTGAAATCTAATCCCCAATGTGATGGTATTTGGAGGTGGGACCTTTGGGAGATGACTAGGTCATGAGGGCAGAGTCCTTATGAATGGGATTAGTGTCCTCTAAAAGAGACCCAAAATAATCCCTCACCCCTTCTGCCATGTAAGGACACAGTCAGAAGATGGCCATCTATGAACCAGGAAGTAGGCCCTTACCAGACACCAAATCTGCCAGCATCTTGAGCTTCGACTTTTCAGCCTCCTCATTGAGACATAAATGTTTTGTGCTAAGCCACCCAGTATTCTGTTAGACCAAGACAAGTATACAAAATGTTTGTATCACCCATTCTAAATACTTAATATCTGGAATTTTAAGTGATATGAAACCTTACTTTATATTTCCATGAATATTATAAAGCTCTCCCATCATGATTTCTTTATAGTATAATCATTTTCAGCACATATGCAAACAAAGGTAACACTTTGAAACCTTTATGCTATTTGATTGAATATTTTGTTGTAAAGAAGCAATTTCATTAGAACTTTGAATGGATTTATTTGCTGTAAAGTTATCTTTCTACATCTTTGGTACATTTTAAGGAGATACTGTCATGTTCAAATTATTATTAACTTCATCCTTAACTACAGATTACAGATGAAATGCTTGTATAGATTCATCTCAGAGAAAGAGAGACCTGCCCCCCCCCAATTTTGTTAATTACCAGTTCAGCCAGATGTCTAAATAAACATGTGTGTCTTGAGACATTGCCCAAGGAGCAAGATAACCTGGTCTGTGTAGAACTGTAGGAGTGTATGCTCTTATCAACAAATGACACTGCATATGGACCTGCTTAGAACTTGTCTCTGAGAATACATGGGAAGAATTATTTTTTTGGAAATAAAATACAAAAGAAGAAAAAGACAGCAGTAGAAGTAGTCTGAAATTTAGATTCCAAGTCATTCTGGACTTGAACAGAACAAACCAAGACCTTTACCACGACACAGTAAGTAGGAAGTTAGTACGGACTACAGGTTAGTGTAGATGATTCAGAGCCCTCAGTGGGAAATAATGGCTAAATCCAACCAGGAGACAGGAAGCTGGGTGTCTCTACTGAAGACTGTTAGTACCATTCAGGAGAGCCCTTTGGAGAATTTGAGCTTAGAAACCATAAAACCAGGCAATCCTCAGGTGTAGGTGCTATTCAAAATTTTGACTTCTTTGCATTACTCTTAGGCAGTTTATGTCTGTTCAGTCCTTTCCAAAGAAGGCTCTTGACTGAAACTGAATCAAAATTCTCACACTGCATTCTTCAGTTCACCCTTCTCTGACCTTCACTGTGAAGACTTTTAAAACTTAAAGCCTGAAAAGTTTTACCTCTCCTGAGGCATGGTTATGCTTCCTCTGATCTGATAATGAAAATTAACTGATCAAGACTCCCTTTTCCCTCAGAGCCAAACCTGAGACTGAATAATAGTGACTATTTAAAATCTAATCAACTGCATATCTCTTTCCTACCCTGCACTTGACTTCCTACTTCTGCTTATGTTTCCCTTCCTCCTTATTTTCTATGTCTACTTTATCATTATTATGAATATGTATTCCCACTGTAAGGATTCAAATCCTTTGTGCATCAAGGTGGTGAATATGTAAGGAACTAAATGAATATTTATGATCTGTCTCCTTAATACCTTGATCCACCTATTAATTTCTTTATCCTCTGTCCCAAGGCAACCTCTCCTCAGTAAATGGCTCCACTGTCTACCCAGATCTCGTGCCAAAAACCTAAGAATTATCCATAATTCTCTTTTCACCATCCGTCACATACAATTCATCAGTAAATTCTACTGGCTCTTCCTCTTAATTACATCCTGTTTGATTTTTTTGGATTTTCCCCCCTCCATCTCTATCACTTCTGCCCTGGAATACCAGCTCTCTTCTGGAGTGCAAAAAGAAATCACTAATGATTCTCTATTGTTCCCCTCTTATTCCACTACAATTACAATTTTAAGACTCTATAGTTTTAGAGCAGTTTTAGGTTCATGGCAAAATTGAGAGGAAGGTACAGAGGTCCCCATATACCTCCTACCTCCACATGCATAGCCTCCCCCATTACCGACACCCCCACTAGAGTGGTACAGGATGAGCCTACATTAACACATCATCATCACCCAAAGGCCATAGTTTACATTAGGGGTCACTTTTGGTGTTGCAGATTCATTGAGTTTGGACACATGTATAATGACACATATCCACCATTAGTATCATACAGAGTATTCTCACTGCCCCCCAAACCCTCTCCTCTCCACCTATCCATCCCTCGCTCCACTCCTAACTCCTGGCAACCACTGATCTTTTTACTTCTCCACAGTTTTGCCTATTCCAGATTGTCATATGGCTGAAATCATAGAATATGCATCCTTTTCAGATTAGCTTCTTTCACTTGGTAATACGTATTTAAGTCACCTCCATGTCTTTTCATGGTTTGATAGCTCATTTCTGTTTGGCACTGAATTATAAACCACCGTCACCACAGTTTATTTATCCATCCTACCTACTGAAGGACACCTTGGTTGCTCCCAAGTTTTGGCAATTATGAATAAAGCTGCTATAAACATCTGTGTGCAGGTTTTTGTATGGACATAAGTTTCCAACTCCTTTGGGTAAAAATACCAAGGAATGTGATGGCTAGATAGTATGGTAAGAGTATGTTTAGTTTTGTGAGAAACTGTCAAACTGTCTTCCGAAGTGGCTGTGGTCTTTTGCATTCCCACCAGCAATGAATGAGAGTTCCCGTTGCTCCATACATAATTACTTTTTTAATAGAGTGATCTTTTAAAATATAAAGCAGATATTTCTCTCTGAGAACATCCTTCTGAGGGGTTCTATTGCACTTTAAATAAATTCAAAACTTCTTTCTCTGGCCAACAAGGTACCACATAATCTGGCCACTGCCTATGTCTGTCCTTCCAATCACAGTGGTCTCCAAGCATGTGGGCCATCCTTCTTCTTCCTCAGGCATGCCAAGCTTACTCTCATGTTTCCGCCTGCTGTTGCTTCTGGCCAGATCACTATGCCCCAGAATGTCTCGCAGCTGCCTCCATCTTTCAGGTCCCGCCAACCTACCTCAAGTTCTATCTTCTCAGAGATGCTTCCCCTCACCACACCACTCTTCCCCCTCCCCCTGGCATCATTAACAAGCTCACATTGCTATCTCCCATCACTTATCACCTCTTTCCTCAGTTTTACTTTTTTCCATTGTACTTATCTCCATCTATGTCATTATATTTGTTCATTACTTATTTATCTTCTGCCTTCCAATATGTTTCTTGAAAACAAGGGCATTGTCTTTCATGAGTATTGTTTCATCTCCATGTCTAAAAACACATATACTAGGTGCTCAATAAATATTCATTGAGCTAATGAATATTTAATGTTTCTTAAATATAAAGCTCAACTACTTGAACTAGGCCAATGAGAAATAATAGAGAATAGTAAGACACACTGCCTTCTAAGAGCTAAGATCTCTTTGGAGGGACAAGCTCACAACACAAATAGAAATACAAGGACAATCTAGGGAGGGTCAACACTGTGCTACTGTAAATGAGCATGGCAAGTTCAGTGCACAGTGGAGGAAAGCAGCCTGTCTCAAACTTACGGTGGCCCAGAAATTGCTGCTCCTTGAATGCTAGGCTGAAAAGCATGGAGATTAATCTTTAAGCTATCTATCCTGTGCCAATGGTAGACAGGCTACATGTGTCAAAATCCTGGTTCTGCCTTTCACTTTCTGGGTGCATGTCTCTGTTTCTTATTTTCCGTATTTATAAAACAGGAATAATGATAACTAACTCATTCTCTCAACATGTTCACTCATTCATTAATCTAGAAATAGTTTAGTCTTTCACTTCAAAAGACAAGGGTTCTTGGGGCTTCCCTGGTAGCGCAGTGGTTAAGAATCCACCTGCCAATGCAGGGGACACAGGTTTGATCCCTGGTCTGGGAAGATCCCACGTGCCCATGGAGCAACCAAGCCCCTGCGCCACAACTACTGAGCCTGCACTCTAGAGCCCACGAGCCACAACTACTGAAGCCCACGTGCCTAGAGCCCATGCTCCACAAGAGAAGCCACTGCAATGAGAAGCCCACACACCGCAACGAAGAGTAGCCCCTGCTCGCTGCAACTAGAGAAAAGCCCACGTGCAGCAACAAAGACCCAATGCAGCCAAAAATAAAATAAAAATTAAAAAGACAAGGGTTCTATTCTCATTGAACTTCCTTTCTAATAGGTTAATTTTATAATAAATATCACATGTGTTTATTATGTAAGATAATGCATGGAAGTGCTTGGCACAGTATCTGGCACCAAATAACCACTCAGAAATTTAGCTATTATCATTTTTATTAGGCATTAGGTAACATTGTAGGTTTCGGAGCAGGAAAAAAGTTAAAAGCAGTGTTTTAGAAAGAAGAGTCTATTTACAAGAAATAGAAATTATTAGAAAGGATTGAAATCAGAGGCAGAGAAACCAGTTATGATTTCTATAATTTGTATGGCCTCCTACCATTCTGCCTAAAGTAAGTATAACTCAAAACCACATCTTCAGTTTTACTGGGATTCTGATCATCTTCCTTGGGGCAATTCAGTTGCCTCAATCTTGCCAATAATAGATTCTGGCAATGAACTTCATCTTGGTAGCACACTTAGAACCAAGAGTAGATAATAAATATAGCAAAAACCATGTTATATCATGGCATGCTCTCAATTTTTATTTATGAACTAATCACAGCTGTCTAATATACTGGGTAGTATGCTGTGCCTTCTTCCCAAATTAAATAAGTTCTGATATCTGAGAGTTCAAAAGTGAGCAGAGAAGAAAAATACACAAGCATATTCTTGGAAAGTGGTGGAATTTTAATATGAAAGTTCCAAAGAAGAGCAAATGGCCATCAGAGAAGACTTCATGGAGTGGATAATGGGATATCCAAGTAGGGGTTTACCAGTCATAAGTGGAAGAAGAAATAATAGCATTCTTTATTGATAATAATGATTATCACTAACATTCATTGAGCACTTACTATGTGTCAGTTACTATTCGGAGTGTTTTATAAGGATAAACTGACAATCCTAATAATAAACCATGAAATGGCTACTAGTGTTATTCCTGTTTTGCAGATGAGGAAACTAAATCCAAGACTTATTAAAAAACTTGCCTATGGACACATAGCTCTGAAGCAATAAAGGACGTATTTGAATCTGAGGAATCTAATTCTAGACCCCATGCTCATAATCATCATGTGCTCTTTCTCTATAGCATATATTGCATTGCACTAATTTCCTATCTAATTAATGTTCTTTAGCAAAAAGATGTGTATACACATCATGTATACACTAATGTGTATAAAACTGATGACTAATAAGAACCTGCAGTATAAAAAAACAAACAAACAAAACAACTAATGCTAAATTTTCTTTGGGTTATTTGTATGGAAATATGTTAATATAAACGTTTCAGACATGAAATTTCTAAAAATCTTACATGTTCTGGTATAATGTTATAAGTCATAATTCTAGTTATTACTTTAAAATGTATATCTCATAAATAAATAAATTTCCTTGTCAATTGCATTATTATGAACTTTCATCAAATATTTAACTGTGGTCATTTTTAAGTCTTTTGTCATTTACAGCTCTGGGTGTACTCTGATGCTTTTGCAAATGTGTTCCTATAAAAGGGTTTCATCTTCAAGGAATTCATGGAAAAGACTCTGACGAGTACAGGTTTCTGGTAACTGACTATACTGCTGAACTGAATAAATAAGCATTTTCAAAACTCCAATGGAAAACTGGTGAACTCATAAAAGTGCTAACAAAAGATCAAGATGAAAAAAAAATTAATTACGTGGGACTGAGTGAACTGATGAGGATGATTATAATTTTTGTGACTTTCTGTTTGCATAAAAAAAAATCCCACAAGGACTCAGAGGCAAAAAATATACAAATCAATTTTCACTGCAAAGTAAAGGAGCTGTTACAGTGGAGGATTACTGGACTGAATGTCAATTTTATGACATAGTATGAGTGTGTTTCGTGTTTGGTAATTGCAATCATTGTTGCTTTTGTTGTGGTCATCCATTTACAATGCTTGGTGCCAGTCTATTTATCTCTTGTAAAAATAAAATACAGTGTGTGTGTGTGTGAAAAAAAATTCACAAGCTAATTCTGAAATACAGAATTGTGTATGGAATTGTAAAGGACTCCAAATAACCAAAACAATCTTTCAAAAGAACAAATTTGGAAGACGAACTTTCTGACTTCCAAACTTACTACAAAGCAACATTAGTTGAAACAGTGTGGGACTGGCATAAAGAAAAACACATAATATTGAGAGTCCAGAAATAAACCCATGTATGTATGGGTCAGCTAATTTTTCACAAGTGTACCAAATCATTCAACTGGGAAAGAAGAGTTGTTTCCAAAAAAAATGGTTCTTGGACAACTGATATCCACATGCAAAAGAATGAAGTTGAAACCTTACCTTACACCATATACAAGAATTAATTCAAAATTGATCAAAAACCTAAATCTAAGAGCTAAAATGATAAATCTCTTAAAAACAATCTAGGGGTATTCTTCATGACCTCCGATTTGACAATGATTTTCTAGGTATGACTCCAAAAGCATAAGCAACAGAAACACATAGTGGAATTTCAACAAAATTGAGAACTGCTGTGCTTCAAGAGATATTCTAGAGAAAGTGAAAAGACACCCACAGAAAGGCAGAAAGTATCTGCAAGTATATATCTGATAAAGGGTTTGTACCTAGAATATACGAAAAACTCTTCAACTCAGTAATAAAAGACTAAAAATAAAATAATAACATTGGATTTTTACCCAATTTAAGAATGGGCAAAAGATCTGAATAAACATTTTTCCAAAGAAATATGCAAATGGCCAGGTAAGCAACTGAAAAGACGTTCATCGTAATTAGTCATGAGGGAAATGCAAATCAAAACCACAGTGAGAGGGGCTTCCCTTCCCTGGTGGCGCAGTGGTTGAGAGTCCGCCTGCCGATGCAGGGGACACGGGTTCGTGCCCTGGTCCGGGAAGATACCACATGCCACGGAGCGGCTGGGCCCGTGAGCCATGGCCGCTGAGCCTGCGCGTCCAGAGCCTGTGCTCCGCAACGGGAGAGGCCAAAACAGTGAGAGGCCTGCGTACCACAAAAAAAGAACAAAACAAAACAAAAAACCACAGTGAGATACCACTTCACATCCTCTAGGATGGCTGTAATCAAAAATTCGGAAAATAACAAGTGTTTGGAGGATATGGAAAAACTGGAACCCTCATAACAATGCTAGTGGGAATGTAAAATGGTGTAGCCATTTTGGAAAACAGTCTGATAATTCCTCAAACAATGAAAAACATAGAGTTATTATATGATCCAGCAATTCCAATCCTAGGTGTATACCCAAATGCAAACCATATGTCCACACAAAAACTTGTACAGCAATGTTACCAGCATTATTCTTAAGTATTCAACAGGTGGAAACAACCCAAATGTCCATCAGCTGATGAATGAATAAACACTGTGTCTATCCATACAATGGAACATTATTCGGCCAGAAAAAGAAATAAAGTACTGACATATGCTACAACATGGATGAGCCTTGGAAACATTATGCTACATAAAAGAAGACAGTCACAAAAGACCATTAATATGAAATGTCCAGAGTAGTCAAATGTATCAAGACAGAAAGTAGCTTAGTGGTTGCTTAGGGCTGGGGGAGATGAAGGTTGATAGCTCAAGAGTATCAGATTTCTTTCTGAGGTGATAAAAACTGTTCTAAAGTTGACTGCAGTGGTGGTTGCACATATATATCATTTACATAGACTTTAAATCGTACAGTTAAATGGGTGAATTACATGTTATGTGAATTACAATAAAGCTGTTAAAAAAAAAAACAGAAGTTAAAAGGGAGAAATAAACAACCCTATCTCTCTAGCCACCTCCACTGTGGATGGTTCCTCAAACACTGATTTCCCACATGTTGTGAGAGCAGAGGGTATAATCTCCTTACCTCTTCCTTGGTCATGGGACAGAAACATAAAAGGCTTTTGTGCCACAATCAATTAGATTTGGAACAAGATATCCATCCCTGGGAATCACCTGTTACTTCATCTATCAATGTCACCAAAGTATTGGTGACCTGAAAGAGCAAGGTCAGGTAAGTAAACACTGGAAGAATTTGGGAGATGCCCAGTTTTATCAATAGTTTTCCTTTTCAAATTGGTACAAAGCAGAAGTTAGAAATGCATAGTCATTCACAGTAGACGTGTCACCTGACTGTCCATATTGGATTGTCAGAAATGAGAAGGGGATTTAAGGCAAACTATGGATATTTTGTTTTATTGGGGGAAGTAAACCCTCTAACAATCAAGGAATAAAACCAATCTTTCAGACTAGTAAAATATAATTTCTGTTATTAAAAAATGGTGCTTCTTTATCTTTCTTCCAAGAGGGCACCAAAAAAAGGATAATATTTTTTACAGCTCAAGCCAAGTACAAAGACTTCCTTAATATTGCACAAAACTCCTGGAATATAATAAGGATTTCCTAGTAACTAAACTAATTTTTATACCTATCCTAATATGGCTGTCCAATATGTAATTCACTGATTTTAGAGTAAAATAATCAAGTAAATGTTAACTCCAAAAAGTAGTTAAACCTTGCCTGTTTCCAATCATTCCATTTCCATGCAAGACATCATTTTGTAACACATTTTGTAGGCCAATTTACATGTTCATGCATGTGTTAAAATAGCAGTTTAGCAGAGTGGTTACGAGAATAGATTCCTGAGGTCGACTGCCAGCATTTGAATCTTAGCTCCTCCATAGTCATGTGACTCTGAGTTAGTCACTTAGCCATCCTGTACTTCAGTTTTCTCTTCTGTAAACTGGTGAAAATATAAGTATGAACCACATAGAGTGGTTGTGAAGATTAACCGAGTGAACGCATGTGGAGTTTGTGGAACAGAGGCTGGCACACAGTGATTCTCAGTACGTGTCTACTAGCACTCCCCAATTTTGTTTTCACACATTATATCATTTGATGTTCAAATTAGCCAAGATATTTAAGTAGGACAGATATAAGCAGTCCTAGTTTTTCTTTATGCACTATATCCTTGTAGACTGTATTTTATGTTTGTATGTGTGTGTGTTATAATCCTGATTACACACATGCCCTGTATCCTGATTATGAATTTCACGGTGCTCTGCACAGCATAAGCATTCATTAAGTATGCTATGATAGCAAAACAGATGAAAAAGATACTTACGAGTTCATGCATCCATTTGTTGGACATTGATAGAAACTTGCAAATAAGTGGATAAAAAATAACAACAGGGCTTCCCTGGTGGCGAGGTGGTTGGGAGTCCGCCTGCCGATGCAGGGGACACGAGTTCGTATCCCGGTCCAGGAAGATCCCACATGCCGCGGAGCGGCTGGGCCCGTGAGCCATGGCCGCTGAGCCTGCGCGTCCGGAGCCTGTGCTCCGCAACGGGAGAGGCCGCGGCAGTGAGAGGCCCGCGTACCGCAAAAAAAAAAATAATAATAACAACAGGGCTTCCCTCGTGGCGCAGTGGTTGGGAGTCCGCCTGCCGATGCAGGGGACGAGGGTTCATGCTCCGGTCCGGGAAGATCCCACATGCCCCGGAGCGGCTGGGCCCGTGAGCCATGGCCGCTGAGCCTGCGCGTCCGGAGCCTGTGCTCCGCAATGGGAGGGGCCACAACAGTGAGAGGCCTGCGTACCGCAAAAAAAAAAAAAAAGAAAGAAATCTGCTGAAGTTTGACTTATTGGAAAGGAAATATAATCAAAGGTACTGAAATTTCGATAGGGAGATTAAAAAGTAGTAGCTTCTCAAATAAATATTCTTAGTTTTTGGCTTAAAGGATACAGGAAACAGGGAATTCCCTTGCAGTCCAGTGGTTAGGACTCTGTGCTTTCACTGCCGAAGGCACAGGTTCAATCCCTGGTTGGGGAACTAAGCTCCCACATGCCTCTCTGTGTGGCCAAAACTTTTTTTTAAAAAAAAAAAAAAAGGATTCAGGAAACAATTGCAAGACAGTTTGAGGCCATCGCTGGTTTCTATTTTACTCAGAGCTGATCTAAAAATATCATAAGTATTTGTGACATCTTTAAACAGATTTTTTTAAACCCAGCGTAGGGAAAGCAACAAAGAAAACTAGAATTATGGATGAACTTCTGAGGAGCTCCGATGGAGGCTGACATTCCACCTCTCACATGTGGTGATCATCTGGAGGCTCATGTGCTCCTTCGCCAGGAGAAGGAGCTTCTGGCATGAGATATCTGCCGGCTGGTGTTAAGCAGCTGCCAGGCAAGCCTCCAAGTGGTTGCCTGCCTCGCTTGAGTGAACCTTTTAAAATATTTATATGTACATGCTAATAAAAACCAAACAATGTACCCAGGTACTTTTTTTTTTTTTTTTTTTCCGGTACGCGGGCCTCTCACTGTTGTGGCCTCTCCCGTTGCGGAGCACAGGCTCCGGATGCGCAGGCTCCGGATGCGCAGGCTCCGGATGCGCAGGCTCAGCGGCCATGGCTCACGGGCCCAGCCACTCCGCGGCATATGGGATCCTCCCGGACCGGGGCACGAACCTGTATCCCCTGCATTGGCAGGCGGACTCTCAACCACTGCGCCACCAGGGAGGCCCCCTGGTACTTTTAAAAGTCACGAAAATACTGTGCCACTGTGCTCAGGGAATTGCTGAATTTTACTTTTGAAAACCCAGTGCTTCACAGGAGTCATGCTGAAAGAATTTGTGTATGTAGAAATATGAAAGTCAGATTGATCTGCAGTGGTAAACTACTAACATGGTCTCAAATGTCTAGAATGCAGTTGTGAATGTAGATCTATGTGGGAAAGGTCATTTAGCCTACACAGAACCATCTCAGCTTCCAGGACAAAGCGGAGCGGTGTGCTTCAAAGAAGTCCTTAGGCTAGAGATGATTTACCCTGGCATTCAATTCACCCAACATTTATTGGATGGATACTCAGTGTCTTGAAGCAACTGGGGTTATAAAGCTGATCCAACAGCAAGGCAGGTGGCATAGTGGGTGGAAAAAACATTAGCTTTGGAGTCAAGTTCCAAATCCCCACTGTGCGGTTCACAGGCTCTGCTGTCCTGGCAACTCGGCCTCTCCTAGTGTCAATGTCTTCATCCGTGCGCTCGTCATCACGTCAACCTCACAGGCTGTTCTGAGTATTATCGAATGAGGCTGTGCATGTAAAGCACCTAGCCAGGCCTTGCATGCAGCAGCATGTCTCAATAAATGTGTCTTTCTTCCTTTCCCTCTCCAATTCTCAACCCCTCCTTGATAGTAACTTTGGTTTTATGTAGGTCCTACCGTACATAAAACCCCCAACACCGCCTGAGCAAGACTCATGCCATCTCTCCTGGTCCCCGAGGCAGAGGACTACATGACACGTTCAATACCTCTGGACTGAGCATAAAGAGGGGGCCCCTGAGACAAGGCTGGTTACACAGTTGTTGAGATTTGTAGGTTACGTTCAGCATTTTATATTCTTTCATTGTAGTAATAGGAGACACAAGAGTTTTAAATAGGCTTTCACTGGAGACTGAACTTTGGGGACAGGTGGGGATGCAAGGAGACTTTTGCAGTAGTTCAGTAAAGAGACAGTGGGATTCTAGATTGGGGGGACAGGGCAGGTGTCAGTGGAGAGAAAAATCATTGGATGAATTTAAGGGAAAACGCAGGTAAAATGGTGAACTGGAGACTGATTAGATATGCAGTAGAGGGAGAGAAAGAAAAAAATCAATGTCACAAACATAATTGCAAGAGCTTAGAATAGCATCTGGCACATAATGAACATTCAATAAATGTTAGTTACTATTATTACTATACTTAATATACAATATGTCAAAATACACTAAAGCACACATAAATATGATTTTTTGTTAGTACAAAATCATGAAAGGATTTTTATAGTTTTGGTTGGTTTTTATATATATTTGGTTGGTTTTTTATTTTATAGTTTGGTTATAGTTATAGGTTGGCTAGGCATCTCAGTGAATTTACGATTTGTTATATTTTTATTATAAGCAACTTGCATATTCAGGAATTCTTACAAAAAGGGAAATCTAAGCTACAGATCATTTCCAAATATGAAAATTTTGTGAATGCTAATTTCAACAATTAATGAAGTTGACTTAATATTATGTTCTGAAGACATTTAATTATACATTTATCAATGTTAGTTTTATGGTTTCCTTTTTCAGATTTTGGAGCATATCATTTGTTTTTAGGACTCAAATATTTTCAAAGGGCCTTAAAAAAGCTCTCAGGCCCTAAGTCACATGCCTGTTATACCTAATTAACAGAATGGACCTGAACCAGTGGACAACTGAGAAAGAACAAAGTGAAGCCAGGATCATAATACATCAGATTCTGCTAAAGGGGACAATTTGGAGAAAATGACATCACTTGATCTAATTTTTCTCAACTTTTATTAAATGGTTCCCAGGCTATCTCCTCCTTAACTTGGGGAGTTTACTAAATGTCATTGTAGTTTAATACATACCATTTACCCTTTTATCTTACTTATGTGTAAATAAGAGCTTATCAAATTATGCCTTTCATCAGACTGTTTAGGATCAAAGTCACTGCATATTAATGATTATCCTTGTGAAAGTATGAGGTTTTCAAAAGGCAGCAAACACTACCTCCACAGGATAGCATTTTTGACCTTAAAAGGACATTAAATATCATATAATTCAAAAAGGAGAAGTGAGTTGCCCAAAATCATGTAGCAGCTACTGACATGACCAGGGAAGTCAGTCACTCTGGAAACACTCTGACTAGTTCTTACCAGAGTTCTTACTTGAGTTCTTACTAGTTCCTTAAGAGACAGATGAATGCTGGTCAGTGACTTGTAGCCTAGAATCTCCATATCAGCTCACAAAGCACTCAGAGTGTTCATACTCTGGTCCCATATGTAAAGGTAAAACCTTTAGAACTCACTCTGAGAACAAATTAGGGAGATTTAAAATGATTGAAACAATCTGGCAGGAAATTGGTTATTTACTACGAATTCTACTCAAGGAACTTGAATGCATTTAAGAATTTGCCTGCAATGTACAATGGCAGAAGAAACAAAAACAAAAAACACTCTACCTTTTCCATCTCTTCCAGTGGAAATCGTTATAGTTAGTGGGATTTTCCCAAGTGATTCACTTAATGGCTCGCAAGAAATGACCAACTGAAACTTGATTCATATAAAGAGTAACTTTTATTCCAGACAATTCCTACCTGTTACTGCTAGTGGGAAATATCATGAGAAAAGTGAATGCTATACTGATTTTCCAGAGGGTAACACTGGTCATACTAAAATGTTGGAAAGTGAAGCACTACTTTTCAGTAGTGCTGTGATAAAGGAATTCTAACTACCAGAATAATTATTCCTTTTCATTGAAGCTACTACTAATTGAGAGCTTACTATGTACAAAACAAAATCATTTAAACTTCATGACACCCCAATAATTAAATATTACTGTACCGCTTTTACAGATGAAGAAACTGAGTTTCAGAGAATTTAAACAACTTATCCAAAGTTACAGGACCACTAGGCTTCAAACCCACGTCTGTGTGACAGCGCGGCCTTGATGTTAAGAAGTATGCAACTCTACATTTGAATTACAAGGTATTAGCCAGTTGTTAGGCATTTCTAAAACCATCCCTGTAATTGGTTACAAGAGCCTAAAGATGGAGCTGGAGTTCTGACAAGAGGTAGAGATCTGAAAGTCATTGGTGTGTGGATGGTAATCAAAGGAGAGGATACACTGTTTCAGTCTTTTGAGGTTTAAATTTGAGACCATCTCATTCCAAAAATATTTAGGGAATATCTTTTCAGGCCAGGCACTGTTCTAGATGCTCGTGATACATCAGTGAACAAAGGAGACAAAAAGATCTCTGCCTTCCTGGAGTTTACATTCTTATGGGGGGTGGAGGGAACAGAGATAAAAACATAATAAATAAGTAAATTATATAGTATGTTAAAAGGTGATAAGTGAAATGGTGCTAAGGTGACTACCCGAGGAAGAAGAGAAGCAGAGAGAGCACCGGCCCTTACTAAGACTCCTGAGAAAATTCCTATCATCTGCTTAGTGGACACATCAGTAAATGGAAAGTGAGTTTCCTATCAGCTTTAGTACTATTAATATATCTGAGGTGATCCAGAGAGTCTGGGTAAAAATTAAAGTTTTGTAAATGGCTGACTAATAACTCTGGAAGCAGGCCATTGCCCCTATGTACCCCAGGGATGCTACCAGAAACTAGGAAATCCCACAACCCAGGCAAATACAATCACAACTACAACTCTGGTTGTAACTAGCCCAGTGCCCTAATTGAAACAAACAAACAAAATTATGGCATCTGTGTTGGATGGTCTCATCACCATCTATCCACCCAAGTTTCTCCTTGCTCTGACCAAAATCACACAGTAAGAACCATTGCTCAGGAATAGACCCAGAGCTTCTCAGACTCCCAGGGTCATTATAGTTTCTCACTCCAGATTTTTCCCACCCATTCAGCAGCAATGCAAAGCAGGCAGGATGAGCCTTTCTTGTGTATGAAGTAAACAGAGCAACAATGAAGTGTGACTTCAGGGGAAGGAAATGGTTTCCTGCCTACATGAAACAACACATCTATGGAGGAACAACATCTACAAGTAGTAAAATACTCAACTGTAAAATGAAAACATTAATTAAAGCAGACAAAGGTTCATATCATATACAACCCTACAAATCTTATCTTTGATTATTTTACCTGACTTAAATTTAAAATGTATGTGCCCAGACAGTCTCAAAGATATGTCCATACTACGTTACAAGGATTTAAATAGCTGTATCTTGAAATTTATTCTTTTTAATGTGAATCTGCATGGTAGAGTGAATACCTCTTGTTGTTTTGTTGCTTTTTTTAAATCATAGTAAACAACACATTGACATAAAATTTACCATCTTAACCATTTTCAAGTATACAGTACAGTAGTGTTAACTACATGCACAGGATCTCTCGAACTTTTTCAATCTCGCAAAACAGAAACTCTATACTATTGAACAACTCTTTTCACCCTCTCCCCCAATGCCTAGCAACCACCGTTCTACTTTCTGTTTCCATGAGTTTGACTCTTTAGATCCCTCATATAAGTGGAATCATGCAGTATTAGTTTCTCGTGAGGGTCTTTTTTTTTTTTTTTTTTTTTGAGGTACGCGGGCCTCTCACTGTTGTGGCCTCTCCCATTGTGGAGCACAGGCTCCGAACGTGCAGGCTCAGCGGCCATGGCTCACGGGACCAGCCGCTCTGCGGCAAGTGGGATCTTCCCGGACCGGGGCACGAACCCGTGTCCCCTGCATCGGCAGGCGGACTCCCAACCACTGCACCACCAGCGAAGCCCGTGAGGGTCTTATTTCACTTAGCATAATGTCGTCAAGGTTCATCCATGTTATAGCATATAAGAAGATTTTCTTCTTTTAAAGGCTAAATAATATTCTATTTTTTTAAATAAGTAAGTTTTCTATAATAGGATACAGGCTAAAATATTTAAACTTTCCACAGGAAATTATAATTATGCAGGAAAAAAGAGACTTCTAATAGTCTAGGAAGGTATTCTTCAGTGGTTTCCCACATCACTTCCTAAACCAAAAGTCTTACTCTGTGTTAAGTTTAAAAATATAAGCATTTCAAACGATATTTTGACATGTCACTCTGGCTGCCCGAGTGTGAAAGAGGTAGGCATGCAGAATGGGAGCAGGGTAACTGAGCTTCTCTTGCTTATTAAGTTTCAATTAGGATGACACACTAATTTATTAGTATTTGAGTAAATCTCTTTCCATGGGAAACACATGACACAAAGTATTATAAATATTAAGTCATGTAGACAAAAACTAAGATAAAACAAAGCTGTTTCCTTTCACACTTAGGATTTACTGAAATCCAATTTTTTCAATGCCTAAATTGTTTTCTCCTTTAAAGCCAGCTAGAAATGTTGACTTTATATAAATGTAAGAAATTGCTATGTTAATTTTGATCAAATATGTAAAGCTATCAAAATCTTTATTATTTCAAATACTTTTTAAAAGACTAGGTGTACATTATTAATAAATGCATAAAGAATTAATATAAGCAGATATAATAATCCTAGAAGAATTCAATATGTGGTCAGGAAGTACTGGCTAGAGACTCCATAATTTTGGTTTCAAATTGCTGTATTTTTCACTCTTCTATTCTATAATACTTTCAATTAACTACATGTGTGGAACATTGATCACAAGTGTCAACCTGCTCCCTCATAAACTTTTTGTCAGAGTAACTAATAAGTAAAAATCAGGCAGAGAAAAGAACTTTCATTGCTTAATTCTTGCCTTTCTTTTCCATACTCCAGCTCTTCCCAGACAGATGGTGTACTTCACTCCTTGATGCCTTCTCAGACTTCTCCTTTCAAAATATTCTTCTCTGCCCTGCTCTTACCAAACCTGAGTTCATTACTCAAAACTCAGTTCAAAAGGTACCTCTTCGGGGAGCCTTTCTCGACTCCCTGAAGCAAAATTAGTCTCTATTTTAGTACTAACACTTTTTATTATAATGATTTATTTGAAAATCTATCACCCCATCACACACATAATTCTCAAGGATAGAGACTATGCCTCATTCATTTTTATAGTTCCGGCATTTATTACAGTACCTAGCACATGCATAATAGGTGCTCAGTACATGTTTGTTAAAGTCTTATTATACACACACACACACACACACACACAGATTCTGATCATTGTTAACACACTGCACTGTCTCCACTTATTTCACCACCTGCAATATGGATTAGTAAATTTTTACAGTGAGCTTTTTAGAAAATTGTACCAGTATTTAAAAATATTCATTAACATACATTAACTGATCTGGGGGGAAAGTACTTTAGGAGAAACTTTGCATCTTTAAAAATATACATAGATGATGCCAACAATTATGCATTTGATAAATATAACTCTTGGGCACTAGGCACTCACAGAGTTCTCTCTTGTATATTATAAAACTTTCCCTAAGCTCTTTAAATTGTAGCTAATTAATATTACTTATCTTTAAAATGTGATGATGATAGTAATGATAAGGCTGATGGCATTTATTTCATTCAAGAAGTGACCCAAATAATTACAGACAAGGGTAGGTAATGCTAATACAAAGAAGGGCATTTTGTAACAAAACTACTTCAAAGTCCAAAGGAGTTCCAATTTTTAACAGTTAATGGTTAGTGTGGTTAAAAGAAATAGTTCAAAATAAATAGTGCCAACCAATGAGAGCTCCCCAAGTTTGCAACGCATTCACTGTTTCCAGACGCCACAGTTTCTTGTCTCTTTTGATCTGATAGGAGTTAACCTCCTCCACCATTTAGTTTTTCCCACTTCCAACATCCTAGCGAATTGGTCAGAAAGAGTAAAAATAAAAACAAAAACACAACTGACCCCCCATGAAACATTAACATATTACCAAAACCATGCACTGAAAATAAAAAGACCTCAAACTTGGAGCTGGAAAGGGGCTGAGAGAGAATGTTCTTAATACTCCTCTCTTTCCTGAAATCTGCAGACAGCACTTTTACTTCCTAGCTAATGCAATACAGAAAAGCTAAGAATTAGCCCAGCTTCATTTCTTTAACTTGCAGACAAGGAGCTTGATTTCTAGCAATGATTTTATTTTAAGAAAGAACCATTGCAAGAAAACAATTTGGAATTTTCACGGGGATCATAAAATTACATTCCATCTTCTTTGTCCCTTTTCTCCTCTTCTTCCCCTCTCTCTCCCTGTCCCTTCTTCATTTCCTTTCTCTATGTTTGAAAGAAATCTAACCACCCTTGACCTTGCTTGTTTCAACAAGACCATTTCTAAATTTTCCTTTGATGGATCTAAGTAAAAGAAAATGCATTACCAGCTGTGTTTCCCCACTATTTAGCAGAACTACCTCACTGCCACAGTTCTGGGATGCCAGTAGTGAAGTCTCACCAGTGACTGCCAACACCCCTGAAATACCAATACAGTAAACTAGCAGGCATCAAAGGGATTCCTAAATCACGCTGAGGACAGTTTTATTACCCATAAAGTAGAAAACCCACACAGAAGAGAAGCTGTCCTGGCTTTACTGTTTATTGGCCAGGTGGAACTGATTAAGAATGTGAGAATCTGTGGTACCAATAATCATGGGCTTCTTGTGTTCAACATAAGAAAGGGTTTCACATAACCCAGCAATAGCAGGGCATTAGTGCTCAAGAAATCCAAACTTGGAGCTATTTATACTCAGGACTGGGCTAGACAGGCTGGCTCAGAGAAAATAATCTTAAGAGACGAGTGTAGAAGACACAGGAATGACTCTCAGAAACCACAAAGAAAGCACAGCAGATTACAATTCCTTTGCAAATGATTGTAAAGATTACCCCAAGTGAAATCAGCAAAGGCTATATTAAAATGGATGGGTAGCTTATAACCAGGCCTGGCTTTATTTAAAATCCTCTTTACAAAGGAGGCCAAAAATTGCATTCCCTGCAGGAGATACTTTCTTGTCTGCAGGCTGCTTTACCAGATGTTGAAATGGGGAAGGATGCTACTGAAGAAGTTAGATCAGGGAGAGAGCAGCCTTTCATCTCTAATCCTTTCATAGAGAAAAACAGCCCTGTTTTATGGAAATCCTAAAGGAGAAGAATCCAGAAAGATAAAACAAATATAATAGGTGGTCTGTATTCATAGTATGAATATTCTTTACATTGCAAAATGTTTTGCGGCAGCATTGCTTTTAATGTGTCCCTAGTACATTTTACAAATGGTTTTATAATTTTTTTAAAAAACCAATATGCCTTTATGTTTCCAAAGGCATCTATTGCATAATCTAAATATACTGTGTGAAGATTATGCCTAAAACCTATATAGTGCATTTACCATACAAAACCAAATGATGACTACTGAAGGCCAAAAAATTACAATAAAGTTTGATGATTTTTCATGGAATAATAAGTAACTAAGATATGAAGACAACAAGACAGATTTACAGATTCAGGTAGAAGTTTGCTTTTAATGAAATCATTCAGTCTATATCAGATAAAAATTCTCACCAGGAATTGAATTTTCAAAACTCTCATAATTTCACAGTTATTCCATAAAAACTTTATAACTTGATTCTTGAATTATAAATGATTATCAAAGAAAATAAACTTTACCCTAAATATGTGGAATGTAAGTCACTAAAAATAGCTCTTTTACTAAAGAAACTAACACTAAAACTTTAAAGAAGGGAAATATGAGCACATATGTGCAGACAAAAGTGCACATGTTCATAAATCATGTATCAGTCATCAATAAAATAAATGTGGAAGCACAGCAAGTAAAATTAGAGCTTGGAATTTGATTACTATGGTATATACTGTGCCAAAAGAAAAATGAAACAGCCAAACATAACTGTATCAGTATGCATGAGAAACCATCCATTCCCAGTACATCTGTGATTACTTAGAGCATAATTCTTTGTGATTCTGAGTATCAAAGATCATCAAAAGCTCTACAACAAAGCAAGAACCTTTCATGCACTTGGTACATTCTCAGTGGTGAGTCCTAAGTCTGGCTTAACATTGAGAGTTGAATTTCAGAATATCTAAATTCTGTTCCATTTTAAGACTAGAAGCAACTTATTTCATTCAACGATTGCTTTCAACTTGAAGGATTAGGATATTCCTAGAACGAAGCGGCCTTCTGCTCCCTTTATGTTATTTTTTCACTATACACATGTAGAGGATTAGACATGAAGTCATGCAACAGCTGTCTGGTCATGCGTGTGCTTTGGTCCCAAGGAAATTCATCACCCACTTGCATTGCAGCGGTTAATCTGCAGCGGACACATGTTGTCTAATCAGGTTCAAGACAACCAAATGAAGAGCTTAAAGGATAGAGATTATTTTACTCATTAACTTCTAGACTTCTAACTCAATCTAAAAAAAGGGTTTTTTTGTTTTGATTTTGATTTTAAATAACTCTCAAGATTTTCTGAGCTATATTGCAATTTGTCAATATCTTATAAATCTTGAAGCTTCATTTAGAAAGTTGATTTCAGAAAGGAAAATTTCTACAACTGTGCAAATGTGTTGCAGACCTGCTCAGAGAATTGGGGGGTCATGAGACAAGACAGCAAAATAGGAGGCAAAATCTCCTATGGAAGAAGAGTTCTGTTTGCTGAGTGAAGGTCTAAACTGATCACAAGTCAAAACATGGGCAAGTCAGGAGAGGCACCCTGCCCGCAGGGAAGAGAACACTCAGGAACTTGAACATCTGACCACTCTGCAGCCAGTGAGGAGGGCCTCCTACACCAACCTGCCTGACAATGAATGAGCGTCTCCCCCGGACCCAGGCTGAGCAAGGCCTCACAACCGTCCTGCTTCCTACATGCCCACATATGGACTGACATGTATGCATTCAGTCCTGCATTTCCCAGTGCCTTTATGTGTTTTCACCTGCTTGAAAGGATCTGAGCTTCTAGAAGACTCCCCCCTCAAGAGCTGGGAAAAGGTCTACCTTCATCCTGTGTGACCCCACCCCCAAACCCAATTCATTCTCCATGGGATGATTTTACAAAGTACAAATTTGATCACATTCTCCTGCTATTTGCCAGTTTTCAAAAAAAATTTTTTTTTTTTTTTTTGCGGTACGCGGGCCTCTTACTGTTGTGGCCTCTCGCATGCGGAGCACAGGCTCCGGACGCGCAGGCTCAGCGGCCATGGCTCACGGGCCCAGCCCTCCACGGCATGTGGGATCTTCCCAGACTGCGGCACGAACCCACGCCCCCTGCATCGGCAGGCGGACTCTCAACCGCTGCGCCACCAGGGAAGCTCAAAACAAAAAATTTTTTAAAAAACAAATTTTTCTCAGCAAAGCCTTCCATCTTTGCCCTGTTAGATTGACTTAGGTGTCCTGGGCATAACTCTAAAATATTGGTTATAATTTCTTATTATTTTTGTTAATACTGTTATTCATATTATTATCATTCTTATCATTTCCACCTTCCTCTGCTAAAGTATCAGCTCTGTGAAGTCACTGCTTTTTCAGTGTTACTTCCCTAGTACAGTGTCTGGCATTCAAAAATCGTTGAGTGAATGAATGAAATGTACTGCTCTTGGTTATTATGGCTCATTTCTGTTTATAGAAGCTATATTTTGGAAGTGGAATATTTGCCCTGGAAAACTAAAGAACAATACTTTATAGACTATTTGATTTCAGGTTTACATCTAATATAGATAATATGCTATATTGCACGTGAGCATTGTGTGTGGGTGCGTGTCATACTCAGACTCAGGACTGCTGGGACTTTGCCATCTGTAAACGCCCAGCACACCAGAGCCTGCCCCTTCTTGCCACTGTGGTCTATGAACTCAGTACAGTAACGTAACCTTGATGTGGGGTTACTCAGGCAAAGGAAGCTGCTAGGATTGCCACAAATTACCCCTGGTGGGTGAATGTTCACATTTTTGAGGTCTTGACACTAGTAAGAAATAAAGAGCATTAGAAGAATGGCATAAAGACACCCTTGCTTAAATAGTTGAAAGGTTCAAAACATCGAGTTGGGGGCAGATGCAAATTATTATTGGCATTTGTCAGCTTTGCATTTCAGCTTTCCTTTTCCTCATTACAATTTTGAACTAAATTTATTTTTCTTTGGCTTCTTCCCTACACCCTCCCAGACCCTTTTTTGTAGAACAAATCTATTTCCATATGGTGCCTGTAGCCAGGACAGGAAGACCATCGGCTTCCCTCGGCTTTCTGTGTTCTCCTGATTGATACAAACTACCCCAGTGAACTGGATTCCCTTGACCTTTAACTTCCCTCTTCCTGGTCTCCGAAATGGAATCACTTACAGATGAAGCAAGGCTGAAAAATTGCAAACATTTGGGTGCGAAGGTGATTGAGGCTCCCTCCAGAGTAGCTCTGTGCATTGTGTTTTCTTGTCATTGATTTGATTTGCAAGCCCTTGATCTGGCCTGAAAATTACAAAAGGAAGCCAGGGAACTTAAGGTTAAAAATGGAATTTTTTGTTTTTAGAAAAGGAAAAAATTGCTATTACATCAAAGTGTTTTATTTCTGAAAATTAATTCACAAGCAACTTCATGTATAGACTTTAGATTCCAGGTCTCAAAACACCTAGATATATATGTGTATATACACACTCACACATACACACATATATATATATGTGTGTGTGTGTGTGTGTGTATGCATGAGTGCATGCATAGAATTTTCTCTAATTATCATAAGGTCCTTACAATACACATGTTATTATTAAATGAAGAGGTTAAGAAATTTTCCCATGGTCACACAAGTAAACCAGCAATTGTCAGAGCTAAACTTTGAAGTTTGGTCTCCCTAATTCCAAAGTTGATGTTCTTTCCACACACCATTCACTCATAAGTACTATATATTATACAAGCCCAAGAAGGGCTTCCGTGGTGGCGCAGTGGTTGAGAGTCCGCCTGCCGATGCAGGGGACACGGGTTCGTGCCCCGGTCCGGGAGGATCCCACATGCCGCAGAGCGGCTGGGCCCGTGAACCATGGCTGCTGAGCCTGCGCGTCCGGAGCCTGTGCTCCGCAGTGGGAGAGGCCACAACAGTGAGAGGCCCGCATACCGAAAAAAAAAAAAAAAAAAAAAGGCCAAGCAAAGTGAGATATTATAGGAGAAAGAAAGACAAATAAAATAGAAACAAGCTACAGTCAACATAAAGATGAGGAAGTCATTGATGTTTATGATAAATCAAGGCACAAAAAAATCTTTTCATTTACAAGTTTTTAACCTTCAGCAAGTCAGTTATAAAACTCAAAGAAAGAAATAAGGAAGGGACTATTATCATCTCACATATATCAACTTACCCTGGACATCAACTGGCCCTTCATAACTGTGTTGTCTGTGATTGCCTATTCTTAAAACTTAAATTACTTGAGATTTTACCATAATTAAGCATCTCCAACATTGTATATAACCTGGGCCTGGTATAAATTATAATGAACATATATGTCATATTATTTTGTGTATCAAATACTAAATATTCCAATGAATACAATGTTGTGCATCTCTCTCACAGGTGCATTGAGGACTTCCCAAATTAAACAGTGGGCCCTCCAATAAATAAGAGAGGGCATAACATTTCCAACCACAAAAATCAGGTCTCTGCTAACACAGAAAAGTTATGAATTGAAACACTTATCTGGAAAACTCAAGTTGCAAATTCAACTATGACAGAAATTGAGAGCCTGAGGCAAAATACGTCATAGAGACTAAGTTCAAACCCATCTCAACCAGTGTGTAATAGGTCAGATGCTCAAGACCTTCAGGGTTCACATGGATTCTCAATAGAGAAATCTCCATGTGGCCACTTTCCCAGTCACCATCAATTACTCCAAATGAACAACTATCTATACATACTCTTTCCAAGTAATTACAACCACCTGATTAACTTAGGCACAGAAAAAAAAGCCAAGACACTTAAGAAGTCAGAGAAGAATCATCTAAGACTAGAGACCATGGCTATGTGAATCCCCCAAGACTAAAGCTCTGAATACTGACCCCCTGAGATCCATGGGGTAGAAATATATGGCCTGCGATGGCTCAGAACTCTAGGAGTCACACTGAATGTTCCCAAATCACCCATTTGGCCACAAACAACCACTAGTGAAGGGAGGAAATGAAGAGATTCTCCACCTTCGCATTTCCAAAAATTCATTTTTGAAAGCAAGGATTCCCCTCAGAGATGTACCAATAAACTTAACGGCAAATACATGTTATGACCTTAATCATGTGGCATTATCTTATGTTCAAGCTTCCCCCAAATACTTAGTTTTATGTTAGCACTGGTTCGCCTTAAATGAAAAGCCTCCTGAGAGGACATGGAATACGCACCCATCATAGTCCCGTGGGAAGACCCCCTAGTGAAGAAAGCATATGTTTCTTTCCTGGCATCTCCTGCCAGCAAGGGCTACAGGGCAGGACATATCCTGAAAGGACTTTCTTCTTCGTCGCTCTCTGGGTCCCCTATGAAGTTGACTTGCCAGTATATGTATCTACTGACATCAAAGAAGATCTAAAGTAGAGCTTTGCCAAAAGGAACAATTTTGTGAAATTAAAAATGTAAAGACAAACCTTCATGAATGCATCATTGCCTAGTTCCAGAGCCACTGTTTCAGAAAATGAGAATCAGGAAAACCAAGTGAGAACAGAACAAGACAGCAGCCCCACTCAAGCTCATGATCAAGAAGCAAACTCAACAAAACCTGAGCCTTATGATCAAAACCCACTGTTGGTTCAAAAACTCGGGAACTTCTCAGGCAAAATCTGAAACTGGCTGCTACAAAGGGAGGGCAAGGAGAGACCCAGGGAGGGCAAGGCAGACCACTCTAGATCAGTAGGTGGCAGTTTTAATGAGCAAGGGAACTTACATAGGAGACCTGTCTTTGAACACCACAAAATGAGTAGATCTCTGCATCTGTCCACCAGAATCTTAAAGTTCATATGGAGGCCTGACCAGGATTCAGTCACATATTCAGTCCAGATGGTCTCAGCAACACCTTACTTTCTCAAGACTGTATCCTTGAAACCACCTCCTGGTGTGGGAATGGTAGGTGGAACATACCTTCCAAGGACAGGGGAGTAAGTTGAGGAGTCTCTGATTGCCCAGGTCCAGCTCTTGGGTCAACCAGTGGTCATGTCCTCTCAATGGCCTCCTCCAACACCAATTCCCTTCATCAAATCAAGGTGACGGTTCAGCTTCTCCACAGAGGTCCTGAGGGGGCAGTCAGGTTCCATCTAGCTCTTATTTCAATGGGTGCTTCCAACAGTGTGTCTTCTGCTCAAACTGGTGAGATTGGAGTTGAAAATACTAGCATGGATCTCTCTAGCCACACTTGTTTTATCTGTGTATTTTCTTATTACTAAGCACAGTGCTGAGAATAGAGTAAGTGCTTAATACATGTTTGCAGAACATAATTGAGCCTAAGATTTGAAAACAACTTGAGAGATGTGCATTCCCACTATTCACACAATTAGGGAATCCAGTCTACACCATCCCTGGTGAGTTTTCATTCACCATCTATTAATACTTCAAGGAATAGGGCTATCATTTCTTGTCCAAGTAATTCACTGTATTATTATCATGATGGGGGAAATTTCACGCATGAAAGTTATAAAATGCCTCCTCCAATTTTCACTCACTTCTCCCAGTATTGACTATATAAAGCAACACAGAACACAACCATTTCTGCATGACAACCTGTCACACATTTCAAGACAGCTACCCAGTCTACCCCAAATTTCTATTTTCTGGGCTAGACATACCCTATACCTTCAGCTATTCCCTTATGACACAGGTTCCTGTAAGTCGAGAATGGAACTTTTCAGGACTTAAGATCTCCAGACAGATCTGAAAAGTAGGACACTGGTTATAAAGTAGTAGATGAAGAAGTTCCTGAAGTCTGGCTTGCCCCAAAACATCTCCTCACATCTGAAATTCTGACCATTAGACATTCCTTCTCTAGGGGAACTACCCCCTGGATACCTGTTAAAATAAAAATACTCAATGGAATCAAAACACACTTTCCATCATTATTCAGTAGTCCCTTTGCTTGGATTCCTTTATCACATAGCAAAGCATTCCCTTGAAAGGGAAAAAACAGAGCTCTGTTTGAATAGGAAACTGTTTGATATTTGATAAGAGAACAGGAGAAGCCATACAAGCTGGTGTGTCTCTATTGTTATACAGTTAGTTTGATTCCAACTTTGTGGGGGGTTTTGGTGGGGTATTTTTTAATTTATTTTTCATGGAAAGGCATTTTATTTTAAATATAGCAGTGTGTTTTAATCAATCATGCTGTAACGAACATTCTTTCATATAGACGTGTATATCTCTGGTTCCATAAAATACATTACTACAAACTGAATTTACTGGAAAATGCATAAAGATTAAATTTTAAACTTTTTAATAAATGAGTAATACATGAAATGATTCTCCTTGAGAAGAAGGAGGTGGGGGGAGAGAGAAGGCAAGAAGGAAAGGAAGAGAGACAGGGAGGAAGGGAGGTTCTAGTCTGATGAAGCTGAAATCCCCTTGGCCACATACCTTCCCAATCCAAGGCACATCCCCTAAAACAGCCACTGTTACCAGTTTGATGTAAATCCTTCCAAACTTTTTTTTTCCTCTACATTTGCATACAAATATGAAATCACAGAGAATAGATATGCATTTTAAACAAATATTATATATTATTATTTATTCTTAAATGTACTCCACTCATCTGCTATATCATACATGTAGTTGCACGTCTACACTACTCTACAATTCCTTTATGTTTAGACATTCCTCTACTGATAAAACCAAAGGAGTTTCTCAGTCTTTCAAACAATGGTTCAGAGAATATCTTTGCAGAGGCTTCTTTGTGCTCATTTCTCTGATGTCTACTGAGAAGCATACTGGTGGCTCAAAAGGTTATGTGCATTTTATTTATTTATTTTTTCTTGAGAGTTATGTTTTATTCAGGGGGAATTTTTAGGACTTCAAGCCCGGGAGGCAGCACCTCAAGTAACCCTGAGAGAACTGCTCTGAGGAGGCCAGGAGGGGAGCCACATTGCTCTCTCAGCTGTGCTGTGTGTTACTGCCTATTTCCCCATACACGGGTCCAAATGTGCTTTTAACAAATATTTAAAGCTTGCCCATCTGGTGGTTATGAAGTAGCACCTAATTTTTGTTTTGTATTTTTCTTGATTATTAATGAAGTAAAACATTTCTCTTTACATTTATTATCTATCTGTACTTCCTTGTTTATACATTGACTGTTAAATACCTGCCCGTTTTTCTGTTAGTTGGTCTTTTTCTTATTGAAATTTGGAAGTTTTTAAAATGTGAAATATAGGTACCAATCTTTTGTTATATGTGGTAATTCTCCAGTGTTTCATTTGTTTTTTAAACTTTGTTTAGGGTCTATTTTTCAAGTTGATTTTCAGTTTGCTAATGCAAGCTTTCCCTACCTCAAGGTAGGGAAAATTACTCCATATTTTTTTCTTGCAAGTTTTTAATACACTTGACTTTTATTCTTTAACTGTGGGAAGTAGAAACACATATTTTTTCAAAATATACAGTTGTCCCACAACATTTTCCCATTAATTTGAAAGGCCACATTTATCATATCAAATTATGACTTACCCATAGTCCATTTCTGGGATTCAATTGTATCCCACTAATTCATTTGTCTAACCCCACACTGTTTTAATTACCATTAACTCTTTTTATATGTTATCTTGCCTATAGATAAGGCAAGTGCCTCTTTTGTTTTCTTCTTAAAAAAATGCCTATTCTTGGATATTTTCTCTTTCATATCAGATTTAGTTTGTTAATCTGCATGAAAAATAATTTTGAAATTATAATATAAATAGTATTTAGTTACTAATTTTGGGAGACTTCACAATTTTTTCATGATTTAGTCTTCTTATCCATGATCTTTATGTCTCTATGTTTATTTAGCTCTACTTCCCTAAGCCTTGGTGAAATTTACTTTAATTAATTAACTGATTTAATTGTATTCATTTATTTTCCATTTTAATACCTGATAATACCATTAATACCTAGTTGGCTATTTACTACTACTACTACCCCATTACTACTCCTTTTCAAAAATTTTCTACCTCCTCTTGCTTATTTTATTAAATAATATTTAGCATACTCTTACCTAGTTCTAAAGTAAAAACCATACTTTGTCTTCCTCATTATGAAAAGGCACATCTATTTCAAGCAGAGGTGAAAAAAAGGGACACATTGAGGGGAGTACATTCCAGCAAAAAGGAAAAGCTTCTGCAGAAACAGAAAAATAGGAAGCCACACGGTATGTTTGATGATTAAACTGTGATGTTAGGAGAACATGTTGAGGGGTGGCAGGTAGTGACAGGAGGTCAATCGAGAAATGGAAGAGGGGATCAACTCATGGAGAGCTCATGTGTTCCAGGATTATAGTATAGGATTTGATTCTACCGTATTTACCTAACTGTGTGATACACAAATTTAAACCTAGAGTTCCATCACTAGCATCTAATTACCATATATATATATATATATATATATATATATATACATAATAGAAGTATAGTTGATTTTACAGTGCTGTGCCAATCTCTGCTGTACAGCAAAGGGACTCAGTTTTACACATATAGACATTCTTTTTTTAATATTCTTTTCCATTATGGTTTACCCCAGGAGATTGGATTCCTGTGCTATACTGTAGGACCTTGAGCAAACAGAAGCTCAGAATTTAGGTAACTTTACAAGGTCAAGTGCTGACAAATGATGGAGCTGGGCTTGGAACCTAGGTTTGTCTTATAAGAAAGGCCTAGAAGCAACTATTTACCTGTGACTACCAGAGTCGTGTCAAAGGGACCCAGGGGCCAACTTGAGGCAGCTCCACTGGCCAGAGATGGGGTGATCTGAGCACCAATTAGCACAACTCAATGGACTTGAAACAATATCAAATATATGTGAATCCATGAGATCATAAAGACACAATAAAAACTTGGTTTTATGCCTTTAAAAAAATAAATAAATAAATAGATAAATAAATAAAATGTAATAGTTTGTATCTACCAACCCCAAATTCCGAGTCCATCCCTCTCCCTCCCCCTTCCCCTTGGCAACCACAACTCTATGTCTGTGAGTCTATTTCTGTTTTGCAGATAGGTTCATTTGTATCATGTTTTAGAGTCTACATATAAGTGATATCATATGGTATTTGTCTTTCTCTTTCTGACTTACTTCACTTAGTATGATAATCTCTAGTTACATCCATGTTGCTGCAAATGGCATTATTTTGTTCCTTTTATGGCTGAGTAGTATTCCATTGTATATATGTACCACATCTTCTTTATGCATTCCTCTGTCGATGGACATTTAGGTGGTTTCCATGTCTTGGCTATTTGTGAATAGTGCTGCTATGAACATAGGGGTACATGCCTCTTTTTGAATTATAGCTTTGTCCAGGTATACGCCCAGGAGTGTGATTGCTGGATCATATGGCAGCTCTATTTTTAGTTTTCTGAGGAACCTTCATACTGTTTTCCAGAGTGGCTGCACCAATTTACATTCCCACCAACAGTGTAGGAGGGTTCCCTTTTCTCCACACCCTCTCCAGCATTTGTTATTTGTAGACTTTTTAATGATGGTCATTCTGACCAGCGTGAGGTGGAACCTCATTACAATTTTGTCAAATCACCATATATTTTAGTTGCGATTTCAAATATAGAGACTCCTAGCACAGCTGTGGGATGCATGCTCATGGCCAGGCAAGTCATGTTCTAGGTGAAGAAATCTATCTTAGGAAGGGTGTGTAAAATCAGCCAATGAGCACCATCAGAGAATAAAGAGTGAGTCAAGTCAGGTGGATAGACTTTTCCCTTCTTTGCGGAAATTAGAGAAATAAATGCCCTATAGATTAGCAAATTTAAACAGAGCAGCAAAAGCAAATCAGTTTTTTAAATGGGGGAGGGTGAAGAATAGGAAGACTGGGGAACAGGGCAGAGGTTTCTGAGAACGAAGGGTCAGTCAGAAATGCTAAATGTTCCCAGGTAGCCCCCTGCTCTTCCTCTTTCCTTTACCCCTCCCTTAGGTAATTTCTTCCTCCTGTGTGTAGCCTTCCTTTTCTCTGGCCTCCCGTAGCTATTTGCCCTGTCATTGTTCAAGCAAAGAATCTTTATTTACTTCCCTCCTCTAAGAAAACATTCCTGGCCCATTATTATGGGGCTGTATCCTCTGCTGGAAGGTAAGAAGTGGTCCTCTATTCATGAGAGGAAGAGATCCTACTATAAAATGATTCAGTTCTCTGCTGCTCTGGAGCTCTACTGGAGCTCTCCCAGATCAAATGCCCACTTTCAAGGACTCCAGAAGACAATTTTGGTCAGGGAGGCTTTTAGCATTTCTGGAATCAAAATGAGCCACTCAGCAGAATGGTCCTGGTAGAAATTTTTGAGCAGAAACATTGTCAAGAGAAAAAAAAAAAAAAAGCTGAAACCTAAGACACTGTCTTCCCTAATGCAGGACATCTGGTTACCTTATCCTAAGGTAGTCAGTGCATCAGAAAAATATAAAATGCAACACACTGATGGCCAAGTTAACTCTGCCATATGAAGCTTAAGCCTGGAATTTCCTGTATTTGTATTTCAATTATAATTCATTTTCTGGATTGATTCTCCTCATTCTTCCTGAAAAGAGGTTAGGGAGAGGGTTGTCGGGGAGGAGAGAGGGAGAACAGAAAGGAGAGAGAGAGGAAAAGAGGGAAGGAGATGGGAGAAAAAGAGAAAGTGTTCAAAAGATTTGTGAAGCTGACATTTAAATGATCATTCCCTCCCACACAGGAGAAAAAAAAAAGTCCTTAGCCTGAGGAAGAGAGATTTTAAGCAGACATTTAAGGAATCCCAGCATTCAAAAGAGGTGTGAAGCTTATATGTGTTTTGATTATAGCAAACATCATAAAACACTTAAATGAATACGCTCATAAATAAGACTATTAAGTCACCATCCATCAAGTTTATCTTCAGGGTCTTTTCCCGTCAAATGCCAGAAGAGTAGTTTTAGTGGCTCCTTAGTCACACACATTTTGGATCAAAATTCCACAACTCTTAGGGATCCAATTTTGAAAACAGTAGTAAAAAACCTTAGCAAAAAGGGATGACATCTCAATCCTAATCTACTTTTGTGCAGAAGGTTGTTCTTAATGTTCCAACGTAGACAGGCATGTCTGTGAAATCGCTGGGTTTGCATGACTGAACCTAGGAAGCAGGCATTTTTCTGTGTGTTTATGACTCTGTGGTCCTGAGTTTGCTGCCTGGTCTTCCTCTTTCTTCATTCACATCCTGGGTATAATCAGTGCTATGCTAGAGCTTGCTCGTCTCAGCTCCTGAGAGCTGACTGCACACCTCCCTCCTCAGTTCCACGTACAGGAACCCTGTTAGTCTGCAATTGGTCGTGGTGGGAATATTGACACCATGGACATGGCAGAACACTACAAAAATCACAGCTTTTCTCCAGAGAGCCAGCTGTTAAACATTTACCGCAAAACAAAGTGTAAAGTACAGTATCCATATTGTCAGTGTGCTGACAGGCTTTAGAGACATTGTTAAAAAGTGTTTGATTTTGCTATTTTCTATGTAGATTGTAAATATTCTGACTGTTTACCAAAGCAGTCTACATGTTTATTTGAACAGGGTTCATTATACACCATTAAAACCATTATAGAAAATCATTAATAAAGAGTTTGATTCCCTGTTACTTTGAAAAACAATGAACTTTCAGGTTGGGATTGATCCCAGGCTAGAATTTTTTTTTTTTTTTTTTTTTTTTTTTTTTTTTGCGGTACACAGGCCTCTCACTGTTGTGGCCTCTCCCGTTGCGGAGCACAGGCTCCGGACACACAGGCTCAGCGGCCATGGCTCACGGGCCCAGCCGCTCTGCGGCATGTGGGATCTTCCCGGACCGGGGCACGAACCCGTGTCCCTTGCATCGGCAGGCGGACTCTCAACCACTGTGCCACCAGGGAAGCCCCCAGGCTAGAATTTAACTGAAGTGACAGGTGCTTATTCATGACACATCAAGCCCATCACAAAGCTCCATTTGCCTCTCAGTATAATTCACTGAAGGTGTCATGAAGGTCCCTCAAAAGTAATCTCATCTTGGACCTTAAAGGGTTAATCAGAGCTGGCAAAAATTCCAGAAGGAAGGAGCTAGGACATTTGCAGTACAGTTCGGAGTCTGGGTAATTTGCTCCTCCCTCTTTGGTCCGCAAGGATGACAGAATGAGCCAGACCACACTGATGTGAACCACCTTTGTGCGAAGCTAGATGACACTCCTTTTCTGATCCGGGCCAATCTGTCAAGAGGGCCTCCCAGAAGGAATTGTGTACTTGCAAAACCACAACCCCTGAACTTGAGTCTGTTTCTATTAGAGAATTCTTTCCCAGACATTATGTCACTCTATTTTTCTTTTAATGTTGTTTATGAACAGGTCTGCAACTAGAGTACAGGAAATGTGTTGATTATACTTATCACAATGAAACTGTTTTTCCAAACACTTTACAGTTTTCATGCCAGTAAAATAACTTGGAACATCTTGAGTAGATAGACATTTTATTCATTAAAGTGTATATGTATTCATTTATGATGTAATTTTCTATTTCAAATATTCAGATCTCATAACAAAACTATTCTCTCCTTGGGGATTGAAGCAGTGGTTTTATCTGGTTAAGAAATACAAAAACAAAAATGTATCCATTTTTCGAAGAAATGATTAAGCACTGTGAAACATTGACAAGTTTTTTTCCAAGCTGCAAAAATGTATACCCAAGCATTTCCTGAATTTTCAAAGGAATATCGGCACAATACATTTACAAACAGTGTATTAGCAATACAGAATCAATGGCTTTATAGATATGAAGGATGAAGTCCCCCCCCAACAAAATCAAAGAGCTACAGAAATTAGAAACTAGAGTCTTAAAAATCATGTCTGATTCTCTAATAGAACAGAAGAAGCAGCCAAATGGTGAGATTAAATGATTTATTGGGGGTCATACGTGTGGTAAGGTAGCTGCAGCCTTGGCACTAAACCAGGCATTCTGATTTCCAAGAGCATTCTCTGTGGTACCACAGTCTTTCCAAACTTTGCAGTCAGCGTTCCAACAGAGCATTTGCAATGTGACAGTTGTGCCTCCACTTCTCTAGTTTGTTTGATGTCTTCATTTTTAAACTACATACTGTAATGAAGCACCTTTACTAGGCATATGTTGAAATAAAGTATTAACTCTTCTGGGTTAACCATGTTACATCCCGTTTTGCCAAGCGTAGGCATTGTATTTCTGGACATATGTTCCAAGTCCAGTATAAGTCAATCCATGTCAGTAATGATTATAATCCACAGTTAGAGAAATTAAGGCAAAATAAGTTACTTAACATATCCAAACCACAGAGTCATAGTTAGAGTCAGGTCACTGCTTTCTTTCAAATTAGATTGCTTTCTAATTAACTACACATCAATTTAATTTTTTGTAACACAGAGGAAAACCACAAGAGCAACCCAGTGGCTTCAATTACCCAGAGCAAACACTCACTTACAGATGCCTCTTCAGGGCTGTAATGTTGGGAAAAGTCCCCAGTGTAATGGAGATATTCTGAATTCAGCCCCCATGTAGGAAAACCCTAGTACTCTCTACAGTGGAGGTTGCTATTTGGAAAGTTGATTGTTTCTATTCTTGGAGCTCTACCCAAATCTCATATTCGTCTTGTATGTGTGACTTTTTATTTGTTCACTTATTAGTTTTTGACTTTTAGAATTGAAAGGGGTCTTGAAGATCTTGTCTAATACAGGGATTCCTTCAGCATTGCAAACAATCATCTAGCTTTTGCTTAAATGTCTCCACTGGGAGGGAACACATGGATTCCACTGTCAGAAATCTTATAAAAGCCCTATTGCAATGCAACGAGAAGGGCTGTATCACATCTGTGGTATACTTCCCCCAAATTAGTAACATTGGTCTAATCATAAAAAAAAAATCAGATAAACCCCAAAATGAAGGGACATTCTAAAAAACACCTGACCACTAGTTTTTGTCTGTTTTTTGTTTGTTTTGGGTTTTTTTTTTTATTCTTCCATTCAGTGAAAGTTTATTGAGTGCCTACCATGAGCCTGTCACTCTTTTGGGTGTTTGGATATAACAATGAGAAAAATCCCTGCTTTTATGAAACTTGCATTCTAGTAGGGGGAGGGAGATAATAAGCCAAACAAGTAAGTAAGTTGTGTAGTTCATTCGAAAGTTTTACATATGGAGAAAAGTAAAGCAGAGAAGGGAAAAGGAAACAGTTTATAATTTTAAAAGTTTTTAAAACTTTTTAAAAAAAAGTTTTTAAAAGTGTCAAAGTCACAAAAGACAAGGAAAGCCCTAGAATCTGTCACACAGTGGAGGAGCAATGATGACTAAAGGCAATGTGGTATTGTGGACTGGACAGTGGAATAAAATAATACATTAGTGGAAAAACTGGGGAAACCAAAACGTCAATTTCCTAGTTGTGATAAATATACCATGGTTCCATAAAATGTTTATGTTAGGTATTACATTACATAAGCTACTGACATTAGAGGAAGCTGGGTGAAGGGTATATAGGGAGCCTCTGTATTCGCTTTGCAAATCTTCTCTAAGTATAAATTTATTTTAGAACAAAGTTAAGTAAAAAATATCCTACAAAGATATTATTTCCATTTAATGGTGAAGAAACAGTTTGATTAAGTAGTGAGAGTTAAAGAGCAAGTTTTTAACTTGAGCCTGTTCATTACCTTTCTGTGTGCCTTAATCAACCTTTTGTTGAGAGGGTCCATAAGAATGAGTGCTCAGTCTTCTTTTGAACTCAGCCTCCGCCACTCACAAACCTAGACAAATTTCCTCAGCTATAAAAGGTCAGGGTTATCGGCACAGCTTTCACGCTCAATAACTGTTAGCCTCCTACTGAATACCCACTGAAGGCACAGAAACCAACTTAGCTAATATCCAAGCAACCACTTTAACAGGAGTCCTCAAACCTAGCTGAGCAACAAAATCAGTTGGAGAACGTTTGGAAAATATAAATTCCCAGGCCCCATTGCATTTTTATAAATCTCCTCAGGTGATTCAAATGTGCAGCCAAATTTGGGAGCCACTGCTCTTTAGTGTTTAGAGGTTCACCAAGGGGGAGTTCTTTATGCAGTGTTCCTTGAAAGTCAAGAATTTAAAGCTAAGCCTCTGAATAAAGCACCAATAGATCCTTTATAATAGGTAACATTATACACAGTTCTACCTTCCCTGTGGGAGCATTGGAAATGGGGCATTTGTACGTCATTTAAGGCAAGGTATAACTGCAAAAACTTAATCTCCTAGCCAGCCCTAAATGCAATTACATATTTATGTGTTCTCATTGTAATCATATTGTATTTAATCCTCTTGCTTTCATTTGTCAGTTTACTAGAGCAAGGAACATGCCCTTTCGTTTAGCTTGAGTTTGCTCATTCAATTATTCAGCTGTCATTTTTCAGAAAATAGTCATGACAAATTTGGGCCAGGTGGGTAAACCTACCCTGGGACAGAGGACAGTAAGAAAACACTGAACAAAGACAAAGAATAAAGAGGGGACATTGAATAATGATTTACATTTTCACCTAGGGGGCAAGCCTCTTGGTTAATGAAGACAATATATAATTAAAATATCCCCAAATATAAGTGTGTGTGTGTACGTGTTCATGTGTGCGTGTGTATGTATACACACATACACACACGTGTACATATGTATATGCAAATGTATACATGTATATAAAAACATAGATAAAGCCAAGTACATGGTTTTCTTTTGGAGTCCAGGGAAGGATAGATAGCAAGATTAAAAAAAAATTTTTAAGAGAAACTACCAGGGGCAAGAAGAGAACAGCGTGGTGAGTAAATAAGATTGAGATTTGGGGATAGGATTGATTAGGCCAGGATTAAAGATAGAAGTGAAGCACTGAACAAGAAAATAGTGAAGAGCAGGCAGGTTACCAAAGGAAGCTACCGCATTTCAGTTACTGAATCACACGACCACCACTTGAGATCAACTCACTTCACTGGTTCTGGCTTCTGCTTTGGGAATAAAGATGTGTGCAGAAGACTCATCCTGCTTTTATTTCATAATGATCTTGAAATTCTCATATTCATGCTGAATACTATTTTAGAACAGAATTTGATTTTATTTTATATTTGTCTTACAAAGAATTGTGATTAAAAACAACTAAGCATTTGTACATGCGTTGCAATCTTTGGCCTAATTTCTCTTCTTGCTGTATCCCCCTTAAAAAGCTGTTCTGAAAACACAGCTTATTCAAAATCAATGGGCAATCTGCAGGTGGATTAGCTCCAGGGGTTGCATACAGAGATAAGGCCATGGCTTATTAATGAGCAAAGGTCAGGCTTGAGTTAAGAGAATGGCTTCCCCATTGCTTAGCCCCCTGCCTTCTCTCATCACGTCATAAAAGCTTCTAAAATGTAGGCATTCCCATTAATTAACTCTTAAAGAAGATTTGGAGTTTATTTGTAGATGTGGGTTTTTTTTCAAAATTGACTTGTACTCATTATAATTTGGAAAAGTGTGACTTTAAAATGTCTTCAGAGCAATAGTTCTACTTCTAGAAATCTATCCCAAGAAAAGGATCAGAAATGCTAAGATCTATGGAAAAATAACTTTATCATTGCATTGTTTATAATATCAAAAATCTACAAACAATCTAAATGCCTCACTTAAGGGGAACAATTACATATAATATGATAGTCATATAATGATGTCTAAGTGACTAAATTATGTTTATGAAGAATTATTAACATAGGAAATCCTTATGATTATAAGTTTGTAGAAAAAGCAAAATGTTACATTATTTCTAAAGAATGATTTAAATTAAATATAAATGAGCATGTATATGAAGCAGCAGAGGGTGATAGTTAAATGTTCAGACTCTGGGGTTAGACTGTTTGAATCTGTATTCAAACGCCCCACCACTTTACTCTGTGTGCTTTTAGGCAAGTTACATAACCTCTCTGTATTTCAGTCCCCTGTACGCTGGAGACTAACCTACCTATCCCATAATATCTTTGTGAGGATCAGATGAAGAAAATTATATAAAGCACATAGAATGTATATAAAGCACTACTCTGTGTACTTTATATAAATTTCCTCATTTAATAAACTCAAAATAAACTATGAATTTATCGGTTCATAATCCTCAGTAAATGTTACCTGTTGTTATAATTATTGTTGCTTTTAATATTATTATTATTTTATTATTATTAATAACTTTCTTTAATCAAGGAGAAAAGAAGACCCAAATTGTTATAATGGTTATCTCTACACTGTAGGTTTAATATGGGACTGTTAGTTTCTATTTATATCTTTCTGTTTTTTATAAATTTAGGAAGAGATTCATGCAAGGCTTTTAAAATGAAAGAAAAATGAAATCACCTGATGTAGACATGAAAAAAATATTGCTATGACAATTTTCAAACCTTGAAATGCTGAAGTGTATGCACTATAGTGATTACCACTTCAAATAAGGAACACATGTCACACACTGAACTTCTAACACATTAGTGTTACTTCCAAGTTACTGACTTCAGCTTCTTAGAATAAGAAGGGTTTCCCCAACTGCTGAGCTATAATTTAAGCCTGTTCCTGCCCACATAATTGTTAAAGTTAGACCAACCTACTGCTAATTGATGCACTTTATTTATGTCTTGTCTTTGAAGAAATACCCTTAAATGTAACATAGTCACCAATGGGGATTGCTTTGTTTTGTTTAGTTGTGCTCCGGCTCTACCATCAAAAATATCATTCAAATGAAAGACAGAAATCCATGGAAGAGAAAAGAACTTCTGAAATAAGATGGCATCAACCCAAACTAAATAAGTAGGATTATTGCCACAGAAGAGCTGAAAAACTACCATGGGATTTAGATACCAATAATGACACATCTTAATTTGCTTTACATGCTGTCACCCTCCAGAGTGTAAATAAGATTTGATAAGACCTATAAGCTTTCCAAATCTCTGAGTTATTTGTCCCTTCAGTCCAACCACCTAACACTGTCTGAAGAGCTCAGATTTCCACTCTGGGAATCCCACGTCATGTTTAATTCAATTGACGCATGCAGAACCTCCTCTTCTCAGAAAAGCTTAAAGGTTCAATTTCAAAAGAATCTCTTCATATGTTTTATATTTAAATGTATAAAACTAGAAACAACCAAATTCAGGGGCAAATAACATACCAGTTCTAAGACAGGTTTGCTTGTTTCCATTTTTATTTTTTATTACTCATGTACTACTCAGGACATGGTACATCATACCATGCAAATGTGAAAGCTGAAGAAGTCCTCCAAACCAATTCTCTTGGCAAAGGGGATAATTACAAAATAAACCAATTACAGCAGTTGAGGTCAAAGGAAACACTATTTTATTTATTTGGCAACCCAATCCTGTCACGTATGTAAGTAGCAAAACTTTCAAACAGACCCAGATTAGATCATCTGCAGGAATAAGAGGATGAGCCTACTGTTTGAGGGCAAATACAATAAAGTATGGATGTACTTTTAAAGAAAAAGAAGTGAAAGCGGGAAAAAGCATCCCTGTGCTTAATAATGGAAAGTTCTAACTGTATGCCACAGGATGAAGCACCAGATCTCAAGGCAGGAAGCCTCACCTGTAGCTCCTGTTCTGTCATCACAAGTTACTAAGTTACTTCATCCCTTCAGATCTTAGTTTTTTCCTTCATTCTGGAAATGACGGTTTGACGCAATATATGCAAAATATGTAATGTATGCTTAATTTTTTCTCATTTTCTGCCTCATGAACTAAAACAAAAAAGCAGCTAGATGAATTTTTACAAAATTTGGAGTGCTCTGACTTAACATATAAGCTCCATGGACTATTTATGTTGGGGGTCTAATGTCATCTCAAAAGTAAGAGTCTCCATGCCAAAGGATGGAGAGGAAAGAAATTGTGATTTCAAAGTCAAAAGGGCAGATGATCCACATTTCAGGAGTTGATTAATAATGGAGCTGCTCTTACTTGGGTAACTCCAATAGCTAGCTCAAGGCTGAAGAGTGGTCGGGACTTATTCATTTGAAGATTGCTAATTATTTTTCTGGAACAATGACAGTCTAGTTGTAACATAGATTTAGGTTGGCATGGAGAGAGAGGGCAAGAATTATTGCTTTAATGTGTGTTTGCAAAGCACTTCATGGTGGGCTTCTCAGAACAGTAGGTATCCCTATTCTTTCCATGGCAACTCCACTTCCACTTGACCCCCTGAGACCTTCTCTAGGACCTACTTTATCCATCATCTCCATATTGAAGTATTTTCAGCCATTCTTTCCTCTCTGGCTCATTTTCTACATTCTAAAAACATGCGGTGCATCTTTTCCTGAGTCTAAAAGACTCAGCACCTTATATGTACCAACATTCTTAAGAGGGTGGTCTGTCTTCACTGTTGTCATTCCATCTTCCACATTCACTACTCAACCCAGTGCAACAGCACTTTTGATCCTATACCCTGACCAAAGTACCAATGACCCTCCCACAGCCAAATCAGTGGCCCCCTCTCATACTTTGTCCTGATCGTCTCTGCAGCATTGGATGCTCTCTGACCTATTCTTTCTGGGATACAACACCCACTGCCAGGGTTTTCAACCACCATCTCCACACTGACCCTGACCTCACTCATGAGCTCCAATCAGATCTACCTGCTGACTGGCTGTTTCTTCCCAGATATACCATAGACATTTGAGACTCAAAATCTAGATCCACGAATTTTCACTAAATCTGCTAATCCTCTATTCCATTAATCAGTTGGTGACACCACCATTCACTCAGTCACTCAAACCTGGAGTTACCTGGAAGTCACCCTCATTTCCTGTCTTAATCACCTCTCTAACTCAGATTTACACCTAAATACTTTTTACTTTCAGTGTCTGAGTCCATTCCTAATGCCCTCAGTAACTCACAGAAGACACGTAGTACTAGCCTCTGAAACAGACTCCACGCCCACAGTCTCAGCTGCTCCATTCCTCCCATCTGAGTTTCTCAAGGTTCTTTCTTTGGCTCTGTTTTCTCTCTGGGATCTTTTCCTGGACAATTTCATACACTCTCAGAATTGCAGTAATTATGCATCAGTAGCTCCCCTATGATAATCGCTACTCCGAACCTCTGACCCAAACACTGGTATAAAATTACCAGTTGTCTGGTGGATAGTCAGCATATAATAAACTTAACAAAAACTTAACAAATATTCTTCCCCCCCAAATCTCCTCCTCTTTCTCCTGCATTCGGTATTAGGGTTAATTGCAACACTCTACAATGTCTAAACTGAACTCAATTATCTTCCTCTCCACCTGCTCCTCTTATCTTGAAGAGTGCATTTCACTCTTCAGAAAAGCTAGGAATCAACATCCTCAGCTCCTTCTGCTTCATCATCAGCCACAGCCACAGGTCAAGAAACCCCATGGATCTCAAGCCTTGAATGTCTCTTTCAAATACATTCTTACTTTCCTGTTTTGGTTTCCTATTTATTCATTCTTTTCTATTATGACAATAATTTACATTATTTAAGACTCATAATTAGAGAAAAATTAGTAAGTAATTAGCATTTAGCATATTTCTGGGTTTTTTTAAGAGTGCCTTTTAAAATATAGCCATAATTATAATGTATGTGCAACTTATATTTGCCTATACCATTAATATTCTCATCATTTTTCTTTGTGATACTATATAGACTTTAAGTTATCTTAAACGGCTGCATTAATTAACCTAGTGCACTTTCCCACATTTATTTCACAGCCTCCCCCAAACGAAATCTTTGGGGACATCTTTATTCTTATATCCTTGCTGACCCTTCATAGGCACTTGGAAATTTGACAGATGTTCATAAGCAAATGTCTAGTAAGCAGGTGGAACTTTCAAAGAATGCTTTCTTCAGCTTACCTAAATTATAACAGGCAATATTTATTCACGGGGTTTTCTTTGCATTTGTTTCAATGATCTATTGCTTTTTTATTGAAACATAATTGATTTACAATATTGTGTTAGTTTCAGGTGTACAGCAAAGTGATTCAGTTATATGTATCTTTTTCAGATTATTTTCCATTATAGGTTATTACAAGATACTGAATATAGTCTCCTGTGTTATACAGTAAATCCTTGTTGCTTATGTATTTTATGTATAGTAGTTTGTATCTGTTAACCTCAGATTTCTAACTTATCCCTCCCTCTCTTTCCCCTTTGGTAGCCATAAGTTTGTTTTCCATGTCTATGAGTCTGTTTCTGTTTTGCACATACGGATTCATTTGTATTATTTTTTAGATTCCACATATAAGTGATAACATATTTGTCTTTCTCTGACTTACTTCACTTGGTACGATAATCTCTAGGTCCATCCATGTTGCTGCAAATGGCAATGTTTCATTTTTTTTTATAGCTGAGTAATATTCCATTGTGTGTGTGTGTGTGTGTGTGTGTGTGTGTGTGTGTATACATCTCAAACCAGTCATCTGTTGATGGGCATTTGGGTTACTTCTGTGTCTTGGCTATTGTAAATAGTGCTGCTATGAATATTGGAGTGCACATATCTTTTCGAATTAGAGCTTTCTTCTTTTCCAGATGTATACCCAGAAGTGGGGTTGCTGGATCATACGGTAGTTCTATTTTTAGTTTTTTAAGAAACTCCATACTGTTTTCCATAGTGACTGTATCAATTTACATTCCTACCAACAGTGTACAAGGGTTCCCTTTTCTCCACACCCTCTCTAGCATTTATTATTTGTAGAATTTTTATGATAGATAACAGCCAATATTTCTTATCAGATCTTTCATATTTATCATTGGTCACACAGAAGGCATAGGTATTATTACTAGATCCTCAAATCAAACACTTAATCCTGGTCTCACAGTAGAATCTCCTACAGTGGGAGTCACTTAGTCTTACCTTACCCCAGAACCACAGTAAGGGGTTTAAAATATGGGCTCTGGAATCAGAGACCTAAGTTCAAAACCTAGTTCATTTATTTATTTAGCTTGTGACTTTGATCCAATTTATTTAGCTTCCCTTGGACTCAGCTTCCTCCTTATAACATTGTGATAACAACAGTAATTACTACACAGTGTTGTCAGGAGGATCGAGAATCAAGAGATGGCATAAGGTATGTGAAGTTCTTAGTCAAGTGTCTAGTGTATCACAAGCACCGAAGAGTACTGGTCATTATAATCACTTCTCAATCTTGTGGAATAAAGTTTACACTCTGCCATTTGTGTTCTTATTGCTGTGGAGTTAATAAGACTGAGGCTAGCCCTCATTTTTCACTTTATTTACTAACACACTCTTGGGTTTTCCTGCCAGTCATATACCTCCATCCTTCATCATTGAGAGACAGCTAACGGCCTGAGCAAACAGAGATTCCAATTCAGTCCGTGGCTTATCATATCTTGTGTCACCCATCAGAGAGCGCTGTGGGCACTGTAACCACTTGCTTCACTTTGATGATGATGCATATACTACCAAACTGACATTGAGATTGGCTCCTGTCTACACAACTCTCGAAAAGCAAAACATTTGTTCAGATCATTTATTTTTTTAACAAGTTACAAGAATTTACTTTGGATTTTACCAAACTGAAAAATGTTTTTAATTGCTATGATTGAATGTAGCCATGCTTTTAATCTATGTAAACGGTGCTTTGGTCACTACATATTTGTCCTAGTTGTAAAGGAAGTTGTGAAATACTATTACTAAATTTTTCTAATGAATGAGTTCCTAGTCAAGAATATCTCTGATATTCCCTGTGTATTTATTTGATCTTTTCTTTTTTCATTACTTACTTAAATTGACATATTAAAACCTATATAAGAAGAACAAGTGAATGAAAACAAATTATAGTTAGAAGTGACCAACCTACTTCTCCCCCCAACCCACCTCCCCAGTTGCAAAGACTAGCTACACCTTTAGGAAAATCTAACTTTTACTCTTATGTAAAATATACCGAAACCACTTCCAAATAAGGCACTGTTTTGGTGATTAGTAACTTACTATTAAAATATTACAAATATGACAATTAACAGACCACCTGCTTGATCAGCTTGAGAAAATTACTAGAAAGAGTTTTCAGGTTTTCATAAAGAAGCCAAGTTTCCATTTTCTTTCTCTTTATTTTCTTTTAAAGTATTTCTGAAGTTAATTTCTTACAGTAGCTGTATATGGCCCCAAGCGTTAAACAGTCTAATTCAAAAGTCAAGTAAGATTGAAATAGTATATCCATAAAATATAATTAATAATTGAAAGGCAATATTTCACGTTTCACCTTGAAGGTTGTGTGTTTTTCTCCCAAGGCAATGCATATTTTTAAAATCCTAAAGTAATCCCCTTTCATGTAAAGATATGACTTTATTGCTCTTACTATTAAATGAGAAAAAAAAGTTTTGAGCCATTAAAAGTTGAATGTACCCAATAAAAAATACAGCAGGAAATTCAACTATTATCAGTGCAATTTGAGTTGTATAGGCAGTTAATGTAAATCATTCACTCCAAACAGTGACTGTTGTCCTTCCTGTGCAAGGGCTCTCACCTTCCTTCCTTTTACCCACTCTATTTTTTTTTATTATAACCGAGTTTCCCACAGAAATGAGAAGCTCAGAACTCAGAATTTCAACGCACGTAAGCCCAGCTTTTACCCATTTCTCTCTTGCAGATGGCTAGGAGTGAGACGGGTATGTTCAACTTTTTTTCTCTAAGGATACACTCCAAAGCACAGAAGTGTGAGATACGTTTTGTGAAATCACAGCTACACTTATTCAGTGAATTTGCCCTTTCCAAAGTCATTGAGAGAAAAGTAACTGTATCAAAGTATGAGCTAAAATAAATCCAGTTGTATCACCCCGCATTTTTTCAAAGTGTTGGAGGAAAAGAGCAACACCAGCAAAGCAGCAAAGACAGGCAGCTGATGGTTCCACTTGTAAAAACATTATTATTGATATAAACAGGTCAAGATAATGTTAGGAAAAAAAATTTACCAGATATTTCTTTAAAAGACACAATGTCTCCTATGTTTTATATCATTATAGTTCTGTTGTCTGTCATTTACCAAGTTTTTCTCATGTGCTATGCAATGTAGTAAGCACATGAAAACACTACGTCAAGTCCCACAAAAATTATCTGAAATAGATATCATTACGCCCATTTTACAGATTGGAAACTGAGTTTTAAAACCATTAAAAACGTTGCCAAAGATCACGCAGGGTTTGAACTCACAATCTTAACAGCCACGGTAAGTTGATCACATTTCTTCCTACCTTTTCATGTTCAAAGTAGCTACTATTTATATGGTGCCAACTGTTTGGTCATTATTCATTAAATAATATTACTATGAGTTATTCTTTCATCACTATGTCAAAATAAATGCTGTTTAACTTTTCTTGGGAATTTTTACAATAAATATTTGTTTTGTTTCTTCTGTTTTGTGTTTGTTCCAGTAAACATTTCATTTAGGCTCTTCTGGGGCAAAATTACTTGGTTAGATCACTCAAAAGTTCTTCATTAGTTTTTTTCCTCATTTTCTTAACATCTTCAACAAGCACTCAGAAAATATAAAAGATGTAAACAACATCAACAATGAAAAAAGTTTGCTAGCCTTATCCATGCTTCCCAAGCTTCCCACCTCTACCCAAGATCTTTACATGTGTATCTTAAAAGTTTCTTAAATTTACTTCTTTCTCTCAAATTACATGACCAAGGCTCCTTATGCATGGAGTACTCTAACAATCTCTTAACTAGTCTGCCTAATTCTTCTTTACATCCCTCTGGTTAGTACTGAATACCTGTACCAGAGTCATTGTTCTAAAACATTAGTTAACTTGATACAACTCAACAACAGAAAAACAAACAGCCTGATTAAAAAATGGGCAGTGGAGCTGAATAGATATTTTCCAAAGAAAACATAGAGACCAATAGGCACATGAAAAGATGTCCAACATCACTAATTATTAGGGAAATGCAAATCAAAACCACAATAAGATACCACCTACACCTGTTAGAAAGGCTATTATCAAGAAGGCAAGAAATAATGTGTTGGCCAGGATGTGAGAATATAAATTAGTGCAGCCACTATGGAAAATAGTACAGAGATTCCTCAAAAAATTAAGAATAGAACTACCATATTATCCAGCTATCCCACTTATGGGTATTTATACAAAGAATACAGAAACACTAATACAAAAAGATATATTCATTCCTCTGTTCATTGAGGCATTTATTCACAACAGCAAGATATGGAAACAACCTAAGTGCCAGTTCATGGATGAATGGATAAAGAAGAGGTGGAATATAAACACAATGGAATACTACTCAGCCATAAAAAAGATGGAATTCTGCCACTTTTGACAACATGGATGGACCTTGAGGTTATCATGCTAAGTGAAATAAGTCAGATGGAGAAAGACAGATATTGTATGATTTTACTCATATGTGGAATATAAAAAACAAACAAAAAACCAAAATAAATGAACAAACCAAACAAAAACAAACATGTAGATACAAAGAGCAGAGTAGTGGTTACCAGCAGGGAAGAGGCAGAGGGGAAGGTGAAATGGGTAAAAAAGGATCAACTTTATGATAATGGATGGAAACTAAATTTGGGGGAATAAGCACACTGTAGAGTATATAGAAGTAGAAATACAATGTTGTACACATGAAACTTATATAACATTATAAAGCAATGTTACCTCAATAAAAAATAAATTTAAAAATCTAATTGCCTTGATCACACACTGTCGTTGAATTGATATATTATTAGAAAATATCACATAGATAAAGGAACATAAAATATATATTTAGTATTTAAAGAATAAAATGAAAGACACCTCCAAGGATCTACCAACTGCATTAAGGAGAACAGCACCAGTACCTTAGAAACCCTTGTGTGACCTTCCCAGATTACATTCTGTCCCGCCCGCAAGAAGGGAACATAGTCCTGCATTTTATATTAATCATTCTATGGCTTCTCAATTTAGTTTTGCCACCTAGCATGACATTCTAAAAATATGTATATTTTTAGTGTTGCCTCTTTTACTCCTCAGTGACCTTTTTTCTCAGCACTATGTTTTTGACATACATCCACGTTACCGCCTTTAGCCATGGTTCATCCATATTCTCTGTTATATAGTATTTCTTTTACTGAATATTTAAAAATTCATCTCCATGTTATTGGTGATACATATTTGAGATGATTCTAGCATTTTGCTGTCATGAATATCCTGTTATGAACACTTTTGCACAGGCCATTGGTGTACACGTGCCGGAGTTCCTCTACAGTAACGTATGTAGGAGTGGACTGTGCATGGATTCTTCTGGTAGATAATTACAAAAGGTTTACACAAATTTACACTCCCATGTGATTTCTCTTTCCTTTACATCAAGGACCAGCAATCTACAGCCCATAAGACAAAGCAAGCCTGCTGGGTTTGGGGTTTTTTTTTTTATTTGTAAATAAAGTTTATTGGAAACAGCCACCAATTGGTTACATATTGTCTGCAATTGCTTTTGTGATACAATGGCAAAGTTGAGTCCTTACAAGAGAACTCCTTGCCTGCAAAGTCTAAAATATTTACCTTCCAACCCTTTGCAGAAAAAGTTTGCCAACCCGTATTCTATATCCTTGTAAATACTTGGTATTTTCTGACTTTTAAAATCTTTGCCAATTTGGTGCCTATGAAATACCTCATTGTGATGAGGTATCACCTCACACCAGTTAGAACGGGCATCATTAGAAAATCTACAAACAACAAATGCTGGAGGGGGTGTGGAGAAAAGGGAACCCTCTTGCACTGTTGGTAGAAATGTAAATTGATACAGCCACTGTGGAGATCAGTATGGAGGTTCCTTAAAAAACTAAAAATAGAATTACCATATGACCCAGCAATCCCACTACTGGGCATATACCCAGAGAAAACCATAATTCAAAAAGACACATGCATCCCAATGTTCAATGCAGCACTATTTACAATAGTCAGGTCATGGAAGCAACCTAAATGCCCATCAACAGACAAATGGATAAAGAAGTTGTGGTACACATATACAATGGAATATTACTCAGCCATAAAAAGGAATGAAATTGGGTCATTTGTTGAGAAGTGGATGGATCTAGAGACTGTCATACAGAGTGAAGTAAGTCAGAAAGAGAAAAACAAATATCATATATTAACACATTTTTGTGGAAACCAGAAAAATGGTACAGATGAACTGGTTTGCAGGGCAGAAATTGAGACACAGATGTAGAGAACAAACATATGGACACCAAGCAGGGAAAGCCGCGGGGCAGTGGGGATGGTGGTGTGCTGAATTGGGCAATTGGGATTGACATGTATACACTCATGTGTATAAAATTGATGACTAATAAGAACATGCTGTATAAAAAAAATAAATTAAATTAAATTAAAAAATTTTTTAAAAATTACCAACAAAATAGTAGCAAACTGAAAAAAAAAAGAAATACCTCATTGTGGTTTAACATGTAAATATACCAAGTTGAATTTGATTTAATTACAAATGGTGTTTATCATCTTTTCATATGCTTATGAGCTTTTCCTGTTTCCTTATCTGTGAAATGTTTCTTCATCTCTTTTGCCAACTTTTGTATTAGTTTTTGTTGAGTTTTCCCTCTGCCTTTTTGCCCATAGGAGTTCTTTATACATACTAGTCAGTAATAATTTTTTAGTGAAATATGTTGGAAATATTTTGTCCCAGCCCTTGGCTTATCTTTTACTCTTTTTATTTATGGTTATCTTTTGCTAGAAAGAAGTACTTAATTTAAATTAACATTAAATACCTTAAGAGACACTTCCATATCCAAACACTAGAATATAAAGATACTCTGTTATATTGCCTTCTCAAAGTATTTGTTTTAAATATTGCATTTCACTTAATCCACCTGGAATTAAAATTTGTGTGAGATGAGATAGGGCTCCAACTTTATTTTTTCCACAGGGATTATCACTGTTCCCAGCATCATTTATTACATTGTTCTTCCTTTTCCTATTGATTTACAATGCCTGTTCTTCTAAAATTCAAATTCCAAATAGCAAAGGATCTGTCCAGTGTCTTTATTTGTTCCTATTGGTCTAACTGTCTTTTTCTATGACAACACACACTCTCCCAACATCTGGTTGAGCAAGTAACACCACATTGATCATCTCTGCTCTTCCATATACATTTCAGAATTACTTTATTCAAGCCCATGAAAAACCAAGTTAGAATTACTTTAAATTTTTAGGTAAAATTTGAGAGAATTCACTTTTTCATAATGTAAGACCTGAGAACATAGTATACATGTATCTGTTTAGGTCTTATTAATATCATACAACAAAATGTTATAATTTTCTCCATAAAAGGCATGCATATTTTGACAAGTTTTTTTGGTGGTGGTGATTAGCGATTGTTGTTGATTTGGGGGATACTAGAAAAAATGTATTTTTCTGTTTTATTTTAATTACATTTCATGATTGTTGTAGGTACATGGATATAGAATTGAGTCTGTGTTTTTATTTCAGTATCAAATAAACTTGCAAAACTCTCTCATTGATTTCACATTGGTTAGAAGTAATGACAGTAGGCATCTTTGGCTTGTTCTGGGTTATGAAAAGAATGCTTCTTACATTTCACGTTGAGTATGACACTTACTGTACACTTTTGTATAAGACCTTTTTCAGGTTAAGAAAGTTCAATTTTATTCCAAGCTTGCTAAGGCATTTTATCATGAATGAATGCTGAATTCTGTCAAACTTGTTTTTAACTGTTTTTATTAATATAATTAAATACTTTTCTCCTTTAATCTGTTAATACAGTAAATTATATTAATTAATTTCTACTATTAAACCAACCTTATATTATTGGATAAACAATCTAGCTCATTAATTTTGAGCCTACTTCTGATGAAAGTATTTAAGGAGATAAAACTCATTCCAAAGTTTACTTTAGTTTCTACCAAAAGTTTTACTATATAATATTTTTGTTACCATTTACTTCTACTTATAATTTTAATTAGGTTTTTTAAAATCTATGAGTTCTTTGAAATTGTGTTTTTAAGTGTTTTATGTGTTTTAAGAGTTTGAAACTTAGATTCAAACTTGTTATCAATTTCTAAGTTCACTGGATTGTGTTTAAGAAATATAAGCTATATGATACCAATCTTTTGACATTTGTTGAGAGTAACTTTATGCTTTAGAATGTAGTCAGTTTTCATAAGGTTCCTGGTATGCTTGAAAAAAAAATTTTTTTTCAGTTATAGAATACAATGTTCTCTGATAATGTTAAACAGATCAAACTTGTTAATCATACTTTTCAAATCTATTTCCTTGCTGATGTTTTCGTTTGCTTGATCTATAAGTTACTGAGAGATGTATTATAACATCTCCTAGTACAATCTGAGACTACATTATTAGGTGCATATAAAAGATAACTATTATATCTTAGGATTGATTTAAAGTCTTCATCCCTAGGAATGCCTCTTGACTTAAAGTTTACTTTTTATGATAATAAAATAACCATACCAACTTTGTTTTGTTTACCACTGAATGATAAACTTTTTCTGTCCTTTGACTTTAAAAATTTATCCAAAAGTTTTAAGTATATATCCTATGAGAAGAATATCGCTGGAAGGTTTTTGTTTTAAAATTCAACCTAGGGCTTCCCTGGCGCAGTGGTTGGGAATCTGCCTGCTAGTGCAGGAGATGTGGGTTCAAGCCCTGGTCCAGGAAGATCCCACATGCCGCAGAGCAACTAAGCCTGTGCGCCACAACTACTGAGCCTGTGCTCTAGAACCCGTGAGCCACAACTACTGAGCCCATGTGCCACAACTACTGAAGCCTGCATGCCTAGAGACCGTAGAGCCCGTGCTCTGCAACAAGAGAATCCACCGCAATAAGAAGCCACACCCTGCAACAAACAGTAGCCCCTGTTCTCAGCAACTAGAGGAAGCCCGCGCACAGCAACAGAGACCCAACGCAGCCAAAAATAAATAAATTTATTTTTTAAAAAATCCAATCTGACTTTTTTTTTGAGTTTTTAAAAAAAATTTTATTGGAGTATAGTTGATTTACAATGTTGTGTTAGTTTCAGGTGTACAGCAAAGTGAATCAGTTATACATATATATACATCCACTCTTTTTTAGATTCTTTTCCCATATAGGTTATTACAGAGTAGTGAGTAGAGTTGCCTGTGCTATACAGTTGGTCCTTGTTAGTTATCTATTTCATATATAGAAGTGTGTATATGTCAAGCCACATCTCCCAATTTATCCCTCTCCCCCTTTTCTCCCCAGTAAGTTTGTTTTCTACATCTGTGACTCTATTTCTGCTTTGTAAATAAGTTCATTTGTACCTTTTTTTTTTAGATTCTACATAAAAGCGATAGCATATATTTGTCTTTCTCTGCCTGACTTACTTCACTCACTATGACAATCTGTAGGTTCATCCATGTTGCTGCAGATGGCATTATTTTGTTCTATTTTATGGCAGATAAATATTCCATTGTATATATGTACCACATCTTCTTTATCTACTCCTCTGTTGATGGACATTTAGGTTGCTTCCATGTCTTGGCTATTGTAAATAGTGCTGCTATGAACATTGGGATGCGTGTATCTTTTCAAATTGTTTTTCTACAGATATATGCTCAGCAGTGGGATTGCTGGATCATATGGTAGTTTTATATTTAGTTTTCTAAGGAACCTCCATACTGTTCTCCATAATGGTTATACCAGTTTACATTCCCACCAACAGTGTGGGAGGAGTCCCTTTTCTCCACACCCTCTCCAGCGTTTATTGTTTGTAGATTTTTTGATGATGGCCATTCTGACCAGTGTGAGGTGGTACCTCAATGTAGTTTTGATTTGCATTTCTCTAATGATTAATGATGTTGAGCAGCTTTTCATGTGCTTCTTGGCCATCTGTATGTCTTCTTTGGAGAATGACATTTGTCTTTTAACTGGAGAGTTTAGTTTACTTATATTGATGGTGATTACTAATACATCTGGATTATTTCTATATTCTTCCCATATGCTTTTCACTTTTTGTCCTTTTCCTGTTTCTTTTTTTAATCAAGGAAATGGGAATTATTGAAACTTTAAAAATATGAAAGGGAATTAAAAAAATTTTTATATAAGCAAGATGTACTCATTGCAGAAAATAAGAAAACACAGATAAGGAACAAGAATTTCTAAAATGCAATGAAACATTCCATATTCATTACCTTCATGTATATCTGTCGATACTTTTATTATTTTCCATATGTTCACTTAGATTGGTTATAATGAGATTTGTACACATATATAGTGTTGAAGTTTTTCAGGAGGAAAATTATACTATTAAATAATATTTAAGGACATCTCCTTAACACTATAGGATAGACTGGAGGAAAGAGATTAGCATCATAAAATGCAAAACAAAGAGGCTATTGTAGTTTTCTAAGCATAAGATAAAAGCATGGTTAAAGTGCATTTGAGCACTCAGCACCTACTTATCCTTGATAAATGTCACTAAAAGCCAAAAAAGTCATACTAAGTTTTAAAGAAAATCTTCATATCCCACGGTTATTAATGTAAGACATTAAGTCATAATTCAAGCATAATTTAAAGTCACGGAACCTTAGCTCTTTAATGATATCATAAATCTCAGCTGTGTGAAACAGAAATCAGCCCACTTTTGCAACATCTTGACAACTGATTGGAAGATGAATTAATCAAACGTCTGTTCATCTACATGTCGTCAAATTACGTTGGGGAGATAGCTTCACTCAATCAACCAATTGTTTAAATGTTGCAGAAATAGAGCTGTTGGTTTTAAAATCAGAACTGGCAGCATTTCTTTTGAAAGTTGCCAAGTCTGGGGCTATTAAAGGTTGTCCCGTCCCAAGAACTTTCCACTTGTAGCTGTCAAAGATCTTTTTTCTTAATTAAGCCAAAATAGCTGGATGTCTGAGCTACTTCCTGATTGCAAATTAAGTGTCTTTGGAAACAATTCTACGTCTTTCAGGCCTAGAGGCCAATCCATGGTGCTCTTAAGATTTATGTACTCTCTGGCGGGGAAAGCAGGAGGAGGGGATGCCACAAGGACAGAAGGCACTTTTCAGGGAGGCAAGTATTCCTGGGTGGGACTTACCAGAGGAGGAGATGTGTCCGCTGGTGGGGGTGGGGGGGCGGTGTGCTGTCATGAACGGTTTCTGGAAACTGCAAGGTCAGCCTTGTTCCCACACTATGAGGACCTTTAAGAAAGGCAACCAATATCCTTACCCTGCAAAGTTCATGTCTTCATCCTGAACACCCACACTGATCTGTCCTGTGCTCAACAGCCTCGTTCTTCCAAGTCAGAGTTCTGGGTAGTTCCCTGAAAATGGCCACATACTACCTTTTAGACCTGACACTTAGCATCATTTTCATTTTCCCACCTTAAGTTTCTTCATTTTCCTTTTATTCATTTCAACACACACACACACACATTCTTCTGAGTACATAAAATGTGCTAGGTGCTAGGCACTTGGCTAGATTCAGGAGATATTGTGATAAATCATCTAGAAATAATTTGTGCATTCTCCGAACTCGTGAATACATGAGCTCAGAACACAGATGGCAAATGCATTATTCACATTCACTCTTGAGCCTTCAACCATCCTGGATAACCATCACCCCCAGACAACCCCAACCCAGGAGTCTTTATTTTTGAAATGACTCAAATAAATAGTTCTTCTGAAAATGTGGCCAAGTAGGACCCAGACAGAGAGATGTCTTGGGCAAAGGCTGCAATCTGCTCTGAGTCACGTCACATCTGATCTGGACATACAGGTGAAGGACAGCACATAAAAGGGATAATTCACTTTCTCTATGCTAAATACAGTTGCCTGTTTTTGGTTGCTGGGTGTTGTTTTCCATTTCCCATTTTGAGAAACTCTCTTTCTTCAATGAAAATTCAGTGGTGAATCATTGAGACCCCACAAGGAGAGAACTGTGCTCCGTGGAGGACACCTGTGGAGAGGGCCACCATGGCAGTTCCCGCAGAGTGGGTCTGCTGGGCACACAGCCATCCCCCCCAGGCTGGCTCTGACCCAGGTTACGGTAATGCTAAAGATCTGCTTTAATCCAACCAAAATAAGAGCAGGCAGTCTTAAAGCTTTTAAAGAAAAAAAAAATCTAGTTCTACCTTTGACCCAGGCTATTTTTCTTCAAATATTTAAAGTTCAAAGGCACTGTGTGCTTATACTTTTATTTCAAACCAGAAAGTCACTCTTACTGTATTTGATTACCCTCTTATTTTAATTTGCACACTTGCTTAATAATAAAGTATGTGCTGGACTTTAGCCTAATATATCATGTGTATAATAATATCGGAACGCTTTTTCTTACTTATTAAACTAGGAAATACATAAAATGCTGACCTTGTGGGTAAATGACTTTTGCATCCATTTTTAATCATTATTATGTTGCTAAAGAGTTGCATGGGTAAGGTTTTAACATGGCTCCTGGGAGACTTATACCAGTCTTTATGGAACACATTGCTCACAGCTGTGGTGAAATATCCATCACTAAAAATCACAACACTTTTGATTCCACATCAATGACATCACTGGTATAATTTAACCTTAATTCACATGTGGGAAGCAGTTGTCTACCAATGCGAAATTATCCTCAAACTGATTCTAAGGATGAGGGAGAATTGCAACATAAAGCAATCTTATGATTTTATTTGCAATCACCGTTAATGTCATTTTCCAAATGTTTTGGATAAGATTCTCAAAGGCCATACTTCTCCCCCTATGACAGCAGATGATAATCTCAAGACACTTCTTAAAGTATTAATAGCAATACAGTTTTCCATAAGACCACTGTACTGCCCAAGATTCCTCAGTTTTTTAATTACCCATGTTCTAAAGGGTTTTTTGTCCCATAAAGACTTTCTGTTTAGAAATGTGACAGTGAGGCTGTTAGTGTCTAAAACCTAAACTGGTATCCTCTGAGAATCTTGATGTGGAATCTGAAATTGTACCAGGAAGAATACCAATAACAGGTGGATTTTTATAGGCTATTTGGGTTCTCACTGATATAGAATAAGAAAGAGAGAAACAAATGGAAAAGGCCCATTATAAAGTCTCTGTTGTCTTATCTCTGATATTGACTTGTTTCATGATAACTTGAATGTCACCCTATATCCTTCTGTTGGGCGGCATCAGATTATCCTACAGGATGAAATAAGCCCCAAATTCCTTTTCAGTTAATGAGAACTAGCCTTCTCCTTGACTTCCTTCTTCCAAATAGGAGAAAATAAATGTGTTCCAATGGGAGAATATGATCAAGGAGGCAGAGGGGAGGACCATGTAAGGGCACTCATCTGCAAAGAGCACATTCTGCTCCAGGGAAATATTTGCAACCAGAAACGCAAAGCTTCTAATAGGCACTCATTTAGACATTCAACCAGGTACACACACCTCAGATTATGTGACAGCTTTGGGGATGCAGACCTTCAATGAAGTCTGACTGATTATTAAGCCATGCCAGACCTTGCTCTAACATGGAGTTTCAGTGGTCAACAGAACCAAGCTGAGAGCCAGAGGGCTTGCCTTCTGGTGGAGGACGTAAGCAGTAATATATATATACATATAGAATATATGTACAATGTAATTTCAGAAAGTGATACTACAAACATGAAAAATAGGTCTGGTAAGGACTAGAGATTGCCCGGGGGCAGGGAGGGGAAGGAAGCTATTCTGAATGTGTAGTAAGAAAAGTTTCTCTGGCAGGTGAAATTTGAGCGGAGACCTTAGTGAGGCAAGAACGAGCTAGAGGGTGAACGAGCTACAAGGAAGCACAGTCTAGGTCCAGTGAACAGCAGCAGAAACCGTCCTCAGGTGAGAAAAACCTTGGTATGTTCCAGAAATAAAAGGAAGGGGAACAAGGGTGGTGTTGCCAGTGGGAGAGTGGTTCAATATCAGCGGAGTGGTGGGAGATGAGGTTGGGGAAGAAAGCAGATCCTGTGGGGCCTCGTGGACCACGGGGAAAACTTTGGATTTTATTCCAAGTGTGAGAAAAACTACGGGAAGATTTTGAGCAAGAGAGGAGAGGGATCTGGTTTATCTTTAAAAAGAAGATTTGGGCTGCTTGGTGAAGAACTGATTATGGGGATGCAAGAGAGGCATCAGAGATTGGGTAATAGGCTCTTCCATGAATCCAGGGGAGAGAGGATTATGGCTGGAACAGGCGAGTGGGGGTAGAGGTGCTGAGACTAGTGAGAATCAGCACACATTCTGAAAACACAGCTGACAGGACTTGCTGATGAGCGAGGTAAGTTGTAAGATGTCAGGGAAAGAGAAGAGTTGAGGAGTCCGTGGCTGCGGGACAGGCAGTGCTACCAGCTCAGATGGCTGTTCACGGATCACTGTCAGTCTGTCTAGAGCCTCAAAGGTTCAACGAGCTCCCATCATGGGGAAGAAGCCAGTACACACACACACACACACACACACACACATACACAGAGTCACACATCCTCTGATGAGTGTTATAATAGAAATATATTCAAGAATTTCCTGATCTCTGGATCTTCCATAACTTTTATTTAAGCACTTCTTTTGTCTTAGACAACTGAATACTGTGGCCTGTTGGGATATCTGATATTTCAGTCCTGGCTAACTGTACACATTTCTTCGTACAGCAGCACATATTGTTCTCTATCATCTAAGTATCTATTGCTTGGCACCACAAAATGTATTCTTCTCATCCATGTAAACATATGGGCAAGTATCCCTCTTTTTTCCAAATTTCCATATTGGTCCCAGGCAACCTCAATCACTCACGATAGAATCATAGTGTCTTTTTCTTTGCTCTTTATGATTCGTCTACATTTGACAGAGCAGGGTGGGAAGAGAGAGGAGTTTCAGGCACTCATGGTAAGGGTTTCATCACCCACGGAAAGAAACCATAAGAAATGCTATGTGGTAATACAGGAAAATTAGTCCCCAACAATTCCAGAGGAGCATTTTGCAGACAGATTCTCAAACTGTGGAGGGTGTGTTAAAATGCAGATCCTCAGAACCTATCTGTAGAATTTTTGATTCAGTAAGTTGGGAAAAGGGCCAAATAGTCATTATGCGGGTAAGCCTCCCCTGTAACTAACTGATGCTAGAGTTATACTGACCACCCTTGGAGAAACACTAGTATCTATTAATTGTTTCATTGTATCCTATGCCTTCTAAGGGGTAGACAGAGGAATCACATTCAATATAAAGTTTTAGAGCTACGGATAATAAAAGATGATAGATAGTTTAAAGATTCTATGAACTAAACCTCCTTCTATTCTTTCAAATATCAGAGTTTCAAGAAGATGATTGCTCTTAATTTCAGATCTAGTCACATATAAAACACATCTGAGTTCCCAAATATGGATTGTCTTAGGCTATTCCAGTAATTTTTAATGGAGTCAAGCAGGCTACATTTGAGTGATTTTATAAAAGCTGATTTTTTTTTAAAATTATGTTTTTGCCTAGGGCAAAACTTTTAGGAAGAGCTTTTGTGACTGCAGTCAGTATGTTCACATTATGCATAATTTTTTTTCTAACATTCTCATCTTAGATCACAAGAAGTCAAGTATAATTACTAACAAGATGGAGAATTCTACCCTCATCTTGAGACATTAACATCTACTCTCACTAACAATATAGGAAAAGATTCAAAGTTACAAGGAAAAAATATGGTACATTTTATTGTTCTCTTCCCAAGCATATGAATTTCAGTGAATAATCACAAACTTCAGGAAAATGATTATCAACTTCTAATGCTATAGAATCCTTTTGGAACAGATCCGCCAGCATTTAATATAATTATAATTATCCATATTTCCATTAACTTCCTAGGTGTACTTTCACTAGGTGAAATAAAGGTTTTGTACAAATTTCTGTTTTTAAGATACTCCTTGGCTTTTAAAAATTTAACCACTACATTAAATAATTTAATGTTCTAGGACAAACTGTTCAGCTAAACTTTATTTTTAATAACATATTTAAGAAATAGCTGAAAAATATCAATACACTTCTAAATTAATTATTTTTGTGTAGAGTCTCATAAAATCATAGATGAGAGCTCCTAATCCATTAAAAATTAATTCACAATTTTTAACACAGGGTAGCTTGTATCTCTAGCATTTTCTCTTATAATATTAGAAAATATAGATTTTTATCGGAATTACAGCAAGTTCATTTTCATGATGTCTATTATATTATTCATAATAAAATTACCTGTCATGGTGACAGATGGCTTAATAAGTATAAGTTAAGATAATGAAAGCTACTATCTTATAACTTGAGTTGGGTCTTTGAATGAGAGAAAGACTCTAATTCAAACATCACTGAAGGGACCTGGACAAAGTCCCCTAAAGAAGGGAAGCCTTTGAGTTGCTCCTGGAGCAATGGATTTGAAGGGTAGTCTTTTTCAAAAAGTTGTCTGGGAAACTAGAATTCAAAACTAGCCAATCTGGGACACTTTAAAAGAGTTAAAAAAGCATAAAAATTAGCATTAGCTAATAAACCAAAAACTAAAAGAGAACTCTGCTATCATAGGCAAAGTGTCTCAACAACTGAAATATAATCTCTAGTATTAATATTTCATTTCTCTGGCCTTCTTGGATCACATGTATCCCATTCATGGTTCCCCTAGTTAGGTACAGCCTTAGACAAAATTGTAAAGAAAGCAAAGCCTGTTTCCCTTTCTACATCTTTTTGTCTCTTCTGACTATCAACCACCAAGGTTCTTCTGCAAGCCATATTTAGTTTCACAGAACACCGACCCTAAATGCCAACGCCACCTTATGCAACATTCCTGGAAGTGGGGGTGTACTGACATTACAGAAGAGAACTTTAGGGAGACAGTCATGCCTGAGCATAGACAGTTAATCTCTAATGGTGAGATTTCAAGCACCACTCTGATACCCTGGCAGGGACACCAACTTTTATAAATCAGAACCTAAAGTGACTAATCCAGACATCTGCATAAGACAAATATGTTCTCCCAAACTTGGATCAATGAAGACAGGAGGGAAGAAGGACGGAAGGAAAGGAGAGGGAGTGACTGCAATCGATCATCTTCAAGAATTACCAGGCAGGTTTCTTTGCTTCCCTTATTGATCCCAGTCTGCTGACTGGATCCCCCTTCTCTTGAGCACTAAGGAAGACCCTGGAAACCCTTGCTTCTTCTGACACTAGTGGAAAGCAGTGAGCACAGTGGTTAAGAGAGTACACTGTGGAGTCACACTGCCTGGGTTCGAATCCCAGCTCTACCACAAACAAACTCCTTAGCATCTCCATACCTCAGTTTCCTAATCTGCTAACACAGGGATGATATCTTACATGGTGGATGCAAGAAATAACTGAGTTAATACATACTGAATATTTAGAGAATAATAAGAATGGTGAGAGCTTGACAAATACTGAATATCCTCATTTGTGGAGGTGCAAGCTTCTGTTACTTCCACTCCATATTACAAGGCAAATAAACAGAAGGAAGACATTTCTGTTCCTCACAAGGGTGCTAGAGGAACAGTAGTATGTGGGAGAGAGAATTAAGAAGAACTGCAGAAGAGATTGGTTCAAGATGGCAGAGTAGAAGGACATGCTCTCACTCCCTCTTGCGAGAGCACCGGAATCACAACTAACTGCTGAACAATCATCAACAGGAAGACACTGGAACTCACCAAAAAGACACCCCACATCCAAACACAAAGGAGAAGTCACAGTCAGACGGTAGGAGGGGCACAATGACAATAAAACCAAATCCCATAACTGCTAGGTGGGTGACTCACAAACTGGAGAACACTTATACCACAGAAGTCCACCCACTAGAGTGCAGGTTATGAGCCCCATGCCAGGCTTCTGACCCTGGAGTTCCAGCAACAGGAGGAGGAATTCCTAGAGAAGCAGACTTTGAAGGCTAATGAGATTTCACTACAGGACTTTGACAGGATGGGGGGAAACAGAGACTCCACTCTTGGACGGCACACACAAACTAGTGTGCGCATCGGGACCGAGGAGAAGGAGTGGTGACCCCCTAGAAGACTGAACCAGACTTACCTGCTAGTGTTGGAGGGTCTCCTGCAGAGGCGGGGGGTGGCTGTGTCTCACCGTGAGGACAAGGACACTGGCAGCAGAAGTTCTGGGAAGTACTCCTTGGTGTGAGCTCTCCCAGAGTCCACCATTAGCCCCACCAAAGAGCCCAGGTAGGCTGCAGTGTTGGGCCGCCTGAGGCCAAACAATCAACAGGGATGGAACCCAGCCCTACCCATCAGCAGAAAAGCGGATTAAAGTTTTACTGAGCTCTGCCCACCAGAGCAACAGCCAGCTCTACCCACCACCAGTCTCTCCCATCAGGAAACTTGCACAAGCCTCTTAGATAGCCTCATTCACCAGAGGGAAGACAGCAGAAGCAAGAAGAACTACAATCCCACAGCCTGTGGAACAAAAACCACATTCACAGAAAGATAGACAACATGAAAAGGCAGAGGGCTACATACCAGATGAAGGAACAAGATAAAACCCCAGAAAAACAACTAAATGAAGTGGAGGTAGGCAACCTTCCAGAAAAACGATTCAGAATAATGATAGTGAAGATAATCCAGGACCTCGGAAAAAGAATGGAGGCAAAGATCGAGAAGATGCAAGAAATGTTTAACAAATATCTAGAAGAATTAAAGAACAAACAAACAGAAATGAACAATACAATAACTGACATGAAAACTACACTAGAAGGAATCAATAGCAGAATAACTGAGGCAGAAGAATGGATAAGTGACCTGGAAGACAGAATGGTGGAATTCACTGCTGTGGAACAGAATAAAGAAGAAAGAATGAAAAGAAATGAAGACAGCCTAAGAGACCTCTGGGACAACATTAAAGGCAACAACATCCGCATTATAGGGGTCCCAGAAGGAGAAGAGAGAGAGAAAGGACCCGAGAGAATATTTGAAGAGATTATAGTCAAAAACTTCCCTAACATGGAAAGGGAAATAGCCACCCAAGTCCAAGAACCGCAGCAAGTCCCTTACAGGATAAACCAAAGGGGAAACACGCCGAGACACACAGTAATCAAATTGGCAAAAATTAAGGACAAGGAAAAATTATTGAAAGCAGCAAGGGAAAAATGATAAATAACATACAAAGGAACTCCCATAAGGTTAACAGCTGATTTTTCAGCAGAAACTCTACAAGCCAGAGGGCAGTGGCATGATATACTTAAAGTGATGAAAGGGAAGAAACTACAACCAAGATTGCTCTACCTGGCAAGGATCTCATTCAGATTTGATGGAGAAATCAAAACATTTACAGACAAGCAAAAGCTAAGAGAATTCAGCACCATCAAACCAGCTCTACAACAAATGCTAAAGGAACTTCTCTAAATAGGAAGCACAAGAGAAGATAAGGACCTAGAAAAACAAATGCAAAACAATTAAGAAAATGGTCATAGGAACATATATATCGATAATTACCTTAAACGTGAATGGCTTAAATGCTCCAACCAAAAGACACAGGCTTGCTGAATGGATACAAAAACAAGACCCATATATATGCTGTCTACAAAAGACCCACTTCAGACCTAGGGACACATACAGACTGAAAGTGAGGGGATGGAAAAAGATATTCCATGCAAATGGAAATCAAAAGAAAGCTGGAGTAGCAATACTCATATCAGATAAAATAGACTTTAAAATAAAGAATGTTACAAGAGACAAAGAAGGACACTACATAATGATCAAGGGATCAATCCAAGAAGAAGATATAACAATTATAAACATATATGCACCCAACATAGGAGCACCTCAATACATAAGGCAAATGCTAACAGCTATAAAACAGGAAATCAACAATCACACAATAATAGTGGGGGATTTAACACCTCACTTACACCAATGGACAGAACATCCAGACAGAAAGTTAATAAGGAAACAGAAGCTTTAATTGACACAATAGACCACATAGATTTAATTGATATTTACAGGACATTCCATCCAAAAACAACAGATTACGCTTTCTTCTCAAGTGAACACGGAACATTCTCCAGGAGAGATCACATCTTGGCTCACAAATCAAGCCTCAGTAAACTTAAGAAAACTGAAATCATATCAAGCATCTTTTCTGACCACAATGTTATGAGATTAGAAACAAATTACAGGGAAAAAAATGTAAAAAACACAAACACATGGAGGTTAAACAATACGTTATTAAATAACCAAGACATCACTGAAGAAATCAAAGAGGAAATCAAAAAATACCTAGAGACAAATGACAATGAAAACACGACGATCCAAAACCTATGGGATGCAGCAAAAGCAGTTCTAAGAGGGAAGTTTATAGCTATACAAGCCTACCCCAAGAAACAAGAAAAATCTCAAATAAACAATCTAACTTTACACCTAAAGGAACTAGAGAAAGAAGAGCAAATAAAACCCAAAGTTAGTAAAAGGAAAGAAATCATAAAAATCAGAGCAGAGATAAATGAAATAGAAACAAAGAAAACTATAGCAAAGATCAATAAAACTAAAAGCTGGTTCTTTGAGAAGATAAACAAAATTGATAAACCATTAGCCAGACTCATCAAGAAAAAGAGGGAGAGGACTCAAGTTAATAAAATTAGAAATGAAAAAGGAGAAGTTACAACAGACACCACAGAAATACAAAGCATCCTAAGAGACTATTACAAGCAACTGCATGCCTAAAAAATGGACAAACTGGAAGAAATGGACAAATTCTTAGAAAGGTATAACCTTCCAAGACTGAACCAGGAAGAAATAGAAAATATGAACAGACCAATCACAAGTAATGAAATTGAAACTGTGATTTAAAATCTTCCAACAAACAAAAGTCCAGGACCAGGTCGCTTCAGAGGTGAATTCCATCAAACATTTAGAGAAGAGCTAACACCCATCCTTCTCAAACTCTTCCAAAAAAATTGCAGAGGAAGGAACACTCCCAAACTGATTCTATGAGGCGACAATCACCCTGATAGCGAAACCAGACAAAGATACTACAGGAAAAGAAAATTATATACCAATATCACTCATGAATATAGATGCAAAAATCCTCAACAAAATACTAGCAAACAGAATCCAACAACATATTAAAAGGATCATACACCACGATCAAGTGGGGTTTATCCCAGGGATGCAAGGATTCTTCAATATATGCAAATCAATCCATGTGATACACCATAATAACAAATTGAAGGATAAATACCATATTATCATCTCATTAGATGAAGAAAAAGCTTTTGACAAAATTCAACACCTATTTATGATAAAAGCTCTCCAGAAAGTGGACATAGAGGGAACCTACCTCAACATAATAAAGGCCATATATGACAAACCCACAGCAAACATCATTCTCAATGGTGAAAAACTGAAAGCATTAACTCTAAGATCAGGAACAAGACAGGGATGTCCACTCTCACCACTATTATTCAACATAGTTTTGGAAGTCCTAGCCACGGCAATCAGAGAAGAAAAAGAAATAAAAGAATACAAATTGGAAAAGAAGAAGTAAAACTGTCACTGTCTGCAGAAGACATGATACTATACATAGAGAATCCTCAAAATGCCACCAGAAAACTACTAGAGCTAATCAATGAATTTGGTAAAATTGCAGGATACAAAATTAATGCACAGAAATCTCTTGCATTCCTATACTAATGATGAAAAATCTGAAAGAGAAATTAAGGAAACACTTCCATTTACCACTGCAACAAAAAGAATAAAATACCTAGGAATAAACCTACCTAGGGAGACAAAAGACCTGTATGCAGAAAACGATAAGACGCTGATGAAAGAAATTAAAGATGATACCAACAGATGGAGAGATATACCATGTTCTTGGATTGGAAGAATCAATATTGTGAAAATGACTATACTACCCAAAGCCATCTACAGATTCAATGCACTCCCTATCAAATTACCAATGGCATTTTTTCTGAACTAGAACAAAAAATCTTAAAATTTGCATGGGGACACAAAAGACCCTGAATAACCAAAGCAGTCTTGAGGGAAAAAAACGGAGCTGGAGGAATCAGACTCCCTGACTTCAGACTATACTACAAAGCTACAGTAATCAAGACAATATGGTACTGGCACAAAAACAGAAACATAGATCAATGGAACAAGATAGCAAGGCCAGAGATAAACCCAGGCACCTATGGTCAAGTAATTTATGACAAAGGAGGCAAGGATATACAATGGAGAAAAGACAGTCTCTTCATAAGTGGTGCTGGGAAAACTGGACAGCTACATGTAAAAGAATGAAATTAGAACACTCCCTAACACCATAGACAAAAATAAACTCAAAATAGATTCTAGACTTAAATGTAAGACTGGACACTATAAAACTCTTAGAGGAAAACATAGGAAGAACACCTTTTGACATAAATCACAGCAAGATCTTTTTTGATCCGCCTCCTAGAGTAATGGAAATAAAAACAAAAATAAACAAATGGGACCTAATGAAACTTCCAAGCTTTTGCACAGCAAAGGAAACCATAAACAAGACGAAAAGACAACCCTCAGAATGGGAGAAAATATTTGCAAAGGAATCAATGGACAAAGGATTAATCTCCAAAATATATAAACAGCTCATTAAGCTCAATATTAAAGAAACAAACAACCCAATCCAAAAATGGGCAGCAGACCTAAATAGACATTTCTCCAAAGAAGACATACAGATGGCCAAGAATCACATGAAACGCTGCTCAACATCACTATTAGAGAAATGCAAATCAAAAGTACAATGAGGTATCACCTCACACCGGTTAGAATGGGCATCATCAGAAAATCTACAAACAACAAATGCTGGAGGGTGTGTGGAGAAAAGGGAACCCTCTTGCACTATTGTTGGGAATGTCAATTGATACAGCCACTATGGAGAACAGTATGGAAGTTCCTTAAAAAACTAAAAATAGAATTACCATATGATCCAGCAATCCCACTACTGGTCATATACCCAGAGAAAACCATAATTCAAAAAGATACATGCACCCAGTGTTCATTGCAGCACTATTTACAATAGCAAGGTCATGGAAGCAACCTAAATGCCCATCAGCAGACGAATGGATAAAGAAGTTGTGGTACATATATACAATGGAATATTACTCAGCCATAAAAATGAATGAAATTGGGTCATTTTTAGAGACGAGGATGGATCTAGAGACTGTCATACAGAGTAAAGTAAGTCAGGAACCACTACTTCCGAGGAAGATGGCGGAAGAATAAGACACGAAGATCACCTTCCTCCCCACAGATACACCAGAAATACAGCTACACGTGGAACAACTCCTACAGAACACCTACTGTACGCTGGCAGAAGACCTCAGACCTCCCAAAAGGCAAGAAACTCCCCACGTACCTGGGTAGGGCAAAGCGGAGAGATTGCCACACAGAGGATCGGTGCCAACCGGCACTCACCAGCCCGAGAGGCTTGTCTGCTCGCCCACCGGGGCGGGCAGCGCTGGGAGCTGAGGCTCGGGCTTCAGTCGGAGCACAGGGAGAGGACTGGGGTTGGCGGCGTGAACACAGCCTGAAGGGGCTAGTGCGCCACAGCTAGCCAGGAGGGAGTCCAGGAAAAAGTTTGGACTTGCCGAAGAGGCAAGAGACTTTTTCTTCCCTCTTTGTTTCCTGGTGTGCGAGGAGAGGGGATTAAGAGCGCTACTTGGAGGAGCTCCAGAGACGGGCGTGAGCCGCGGCTGAAGGTGCGGACCCCAGAGGCAGGCGTGGGACGCTGGGGCTGCTGCCGCCGCCACGAGGCCTGTGTGCGAGCGCAGGTCGCTGTCCACGCCCCCCTTCCAGGGAGCCTGTGCAGCCTGTCACTGCCGGGGTCCAGGGATCCAGGGACGGCTTCCCTGGGAGAACGCACGGCACGCCTCGGGCTGGTGCAACGTCACGCAGGCCTCTGGCGCTGCAGGCTCCACCCGCACTCCGTGCCCCTCCCTGGCCCCCGGCCTGAGTGAGCCAGAGTCCCCGAAGAGGCTGCTCCTTTAACCCTGTCCTGTCTGAGCGAAGAACAGATGCCCTCCGGTGACCTACATGCAGAGGTGGGGCCAAATCCAAAGCTGAGACCCGGAAGCTGTGAGAACAAAGAAGAGAAAGGGAAATCTCTCCCAGCAGCCTCAGAAGCAGCGGATTAAAGCTCCACAATCAACTTGATGTACCCTGCATCTGTGGAATACATGAATAGACAACGAATCATCCCAAATTGAGGAGCCAGGAGTCAGTGCTGTGCCTCTGAGGTGGGAGAGCCAACCTCAGGACACTGGTCCACAAGAGACCTCCCAGCTCCACATAATATCAAACAGTGAAAATCTTCCAGGGATCTCCATCTCAACACCAGCACCCAGCTTCACTCAACGACCAGTAAGCTACAGTACTGGACACCCTATGCCAAACAACTAGCAAGACAGGAACACAACGCCACCCATTAGCAGAGAGGCTGCCTAAAATCATAAAAAGTCCACAGACACCCCAAAATACACCACCAGACGTGGACCTGTCCACCAGAAAGACAAGATCCAGCCTCACCCACCAGAACACAGGCACTAGTCCCCTCCACCAGGAAGCCTACACAACCCACTGAACCAACCTTAGCCACTGGGGACAGACACCAAAAACAACGGGAACTACGAACCTGCAGCCTGCAAAAAGGAGACCCCAAACACAGTAACATAAGCAAAATGAGAAGACAGAAAAACACACAGCAGGAGAAGGAGCAAGATAAAAACCCACCAGACCTAACAAATGAAGAGGTAATAGGGAGTCTACCTGAAAAAGAATTCAGAATAATGATAGTAAAGATGATCCAATATTCTATTTCCAAGATCCAAAATCTTGGAAATAGAATAGACAAAATGCAAGAAACAGTTAACACGGACATAGAAGAAATAAAGATGAATCAAGCATCGATTAAAAACACAATAAATGAAATGAAAAATACTCTAGATGGGATCAATAGCAGAATAACTGAGGCAGAAGAACGGATAAGTGAGGTGGAAGATAAAATAGTGGAAATAACTGCTGCAGAGCAAAATAAAGAAAAAAGAATGAAAAGAACAGAGGACAGTCTCAGAGACCTCTGGGACAACATTAAACGCACCAACATTCGAATTATAGGGGTTCCAGAAGAAGAAGAGAAAAAGAAAGGGACTGAGAAAATATTTAAAGAGATTATAGTTGAAAACTTCCCTAATATAGGAAAGGAAATAGTTAATCAAGTCCAGGAGGCACAGAGAGTCCCATACAGAATAAATCCAAGGAGAAATACTCCAAGACACATATTAATCAAACTGTCAAAAATTAAACACAAAGAAATCATATTAAAAGCAGCAAGGGAAAAACAACAAATAACACACAAGGGAATCCCCATCAGGTTAATGCTGATCTCTCAGCAGAAACTCTACAAGCCAGAAGGGAGTGGAAGGACATAATTAAAGTGGTGAAGGAGAAAAACCTGCAACCAGACTACTCTACCCAGCAAGGATCTCATTCAGATTTGATGGAGAAATTAGAACGTTTACAGACAAACAAAAGCTGAGAGAGTTCAGCACCACCAAACCAGCTTTACAACAAATGCTAAAGGAACTTCTCTAGGCAAGAAACACAACAGAAGGAAAATACCTACAATAATGAACCCAAAGCAATTAAGGAAATGGGAATAGGAACATACATATCAATAATTACCTTAAATGTAAATGGACTAAATGCTCCCACCAAAAGACACAGATTGGCTGAATGGATACAAAAACAAGACCCATATATATGCTGTCTACAAGAGACCCACTTCAGACCTAGAGACACATACAGATTGAAAGTAAGGGGATGGAAAAAGATATTCCATGCAAATGGAAATCAAAAGAAAGCTGGAGTAGCAATTCTCATATCAGACAAAATAGACTTTAAAATAAAGACTATTAGAAGAGACAATGAAGGACACTACATAACGATAAAGGGATCGATCCAAGAAGAAGATATAACAATTGTAAATATTTATGCACCCAACATAGGAGCACCTCAATACATAAGGCAAATACTAACAGCCATAAAAGGGGAAATCGACAGTAACACACTCATAGTAGGGGACTTTAACACCCCACTTTCACCAATGGACAGATCCTCCAAAATGAAAATAAATAAGGAAACACAAGCTTTAAATGACACATTAAACAAGATGGACTTAATTGATATTTATAGGACACTCCATCCAAAAACAACAGAATACACATTTTTCTCAAGTGCTCATGGAACATTCTCCAGGATAGGTCATATCTTGGGTCACAAATCAAGCCTTGGTAAATTTAAGAATATTGAAATTGTATCAAGTATCTTTTCTGACCACAATGCTATAAGACTAGACATCGATTACAGGAAAAGATCTGTAAAAAATACAAACACATGGAGGCTAAACAATACACTACTCAATAACGAAGTGATCACTGAAGAAATCAAAGAGGAAATAAAAAAATACCTAGAAACAAATGACAATGGAGACACGACGACCCAAAACCTATGGGACGCAGCAAAAGCAGTTCTAAGGGGGAAGTTTATAGCAATACAATCCCACCTTAAGAAACAGGAAACATCTCGAGTAAACAACCTGACCCTGCACCTAAAGCAATTAGAGAAAGAAGAACATAAAACCCCCAAAGTTAGCAGAAGGAAAGAAATCATAAAAATCAGATCAGAAATAAATGAAAAAGAAATGAAGGAAACGATAGCAAAGATCAATAAAACTAAAAGCTGGTTCTTTGAGAAGATAAACAAAATTGATAAACCATTAGCCAGACTCATCAAGAAAAAAAGGGAGAAGACTCAAATCAATAGAATTAGAAATGAAAAAGGAGAAGTAACAACTGACACTGCAGAAATACAAAAGATCATGAGAGATTACTACAAGCAACTCTATGCCAATAAAATAGACAACGTGGAAGAAATGGACAAATTCTTAGAAATGCACAACCTGCCAAGACTGAATCAGGAAGAAATAGAAAATAGGAATAGACCAATCACAAGCACTGAAATTGAAACTGTGATTAAAAATCTTCCAACAAACAAAAGCCCAGGACCAGATGGCCTCACAGGCGAATTCTATCAAACATTTAGAGAGGAGCTAACACCTATCCTTCTCAAACTCTTCCAAAATATAGCAGAGGGAGGAGCACTCCCAAACTCATTCTACGAGGCCACCATCACCTTGATACCAAAACCAGGCAAGGATGTCACAAAGAAAACTACAGGCCAATATCACTGATGAACATAGATGCAAAAATCCTCAACAAAATACTAGCAAACAGAATCCAACAGCACATTAAAAGGATCATACACCATGATCAAGTGGGGTTTATTCCAGGAATGCAAGGATTCTTCAATATACGCAACATTAATCAATGTGATACACCATATTAACAAGTTGAAGGAGAAAAACCATATGACCATCTCAACAGATGCAGAGAAAGCTTTCGACAAAATTCAACACCCATTTATGATAAAAACCCTGCAGAAAGTAGGCATAGAGGGAACTTTCCTCAACATAATAAAGGCCATATATGACAAACCCACAGCCAACATCGTCCTCAATGGTGAAAAACTGAAACCATTTCCACTAAGATCAGGAACAAGACAAGGCTGCCCACTCTCACCACTCTTATTCAACTTAGTTTTGGAAGTTTTAGCCACAGCAATCAGAGAAGAAAAGGAAATAAAAGGAATCCAAATCAGAAAAGAAGAAGTAAAGCTGTCACTGTTTGCAGATGACGTGATACTATACATAGAGAATCCTAAAGATGCTACCAGAAAACTACTAGAGCTAATCAATGAATTTGATAAAGTAGCAGGATACAAAATTAATGCACAGAAATCTCTGGCATTCCTATATACTAATGATGAAAAATCTGAAAGTGAAATCAAGAAAACACTCCCATTTACCATTGCAACAAAAAGAATAAAATATCTAGGAATAAACCTACCTAAGGAGACAAAAGACCTGTATGCAGAAAATTATAAGACACTGATGAAAGAAATTAAAGATGATACAAATAGATGGAGAGATATACCATGCTCCTGGATTGGAAGAATCAATATTGTGAAAATGAATCTACTACCCAAAGCAATCTACAGATTCAATGCAATCCCTATCAAACTACCACTGGCATTTTTCACAGAACTAGAACAAAAAATTTCAAAATTTGTTTGGTAAAACAAAAGACCCCGAATAGCCAAAGAAATCTTGAGAACGAAAAATGGAGCTGGAGGAATCAGGCTCCCTGACTTCAGACTATACTACAAAGCTACAGTAATCAAGACAGTGTGGTACTGGCACAAAAACAGAAAGATAGATCAATGGAACAGGATAGAAAGCCCAGAGATAAAACCACGCACATATGGTCAACTTATCTTTGATAAAGGAGGCAGGAATGTACAGTGGAGAAAGGACAGCCTCTTCAATAAGTGGTGCTGGGAAAACTGGACAGGGACATGTAAAAGTATGAGATTAGATCATTCCCTAACACCATACACAAAAATAAGCTCAAAATGGATTAAAGACCTAAATGTAAGGCCAGAAACTATCAAACTCTTAGAGGAAAACATAGGCAGAACACTCTATGACATAAATCACAGCAAGATCCTTTTTGACCCACCTCCTAGAGAAATGGAAATAAAAACAAAGATAAACAAATGGGACCTAAGGAAACTTCAAAGCTTTTGCACAGCAAAGGAAACCATAAACAAGACCAAAAGACAACCCTCAGAATGGGAGAAAATATTTGCAAATGAAGCAACTGACAAAGGATTAATCTCCAAAATTTATAAGCAGCTCATGCAGCTCAATAGCAAAAAAACAAACAACTCAATCCAAAAATGGGCAGAAGACTTAAATAGGCATTTCTCCAAAGAAGATATACAGACTGCCAACAAACACATGAAAGAATGCTCAACATCATTAATCATTAGAGAAATGCAAATCAAAACTACAATGAGATATCATCTCACACCAGTCAGAATGGCCATCATCAAGAAATCTAGAAACAATAAATGCTGGAGAGGGTGTGGAGAAAAGGGAACTCTCTTGCACTGCTGGTGGGAATGTGAATTGGTACAGCCACTATGGAGAACAGTATGGAGGTTTCTTAAAAAACTAAAAATAGAACTACCATATGACCCAGCAATCCCACTACTAGGCATATACCCTGAGAAAACCATAATTCAAAAAGAGACATGTACCAAAATGTTCATTGCAGCTCTATTCACAATAGCCCGGAGATGGAAACAACCTAAGTGTCCATCATCGGATGAATGGATAAAGAAGATGTGGCACATATATACAATGGAATATTACTCAGCCATAAAAAGAAACGAAACTGAGCTATTTGTAATGAGGTGGATAGACCTAGAGTCTGTCATACAAAGTGAAGTAACTCAGAAAGAGAAAGACAAATACCATATGCTAACACATATATATGGAATTTAAGAAAAAAAATGTCATGAAGAACCTAGGGGTAAAACAGGAGTAAAGACACAGACCTACTTGAGAATGGACTTGAGGATATGGGGAGGGGGAAGGGTAAGCTGTGACAAAGCGAAAGAGAGGCATGGACATATATACAGTACCAAACGTAAGGTAGTTAGATAGTGGGAAGCAGCCACAAAGCACAGGGAGATCAGCTCGGTGCTTTGTGACCGCCTGCAGGGGTGGGATAGGGAGGGTGGGAGGGAGAGAGACGCAAGAGGGAAGGGATGGGGGAACAGATGTATACGTATGACTGATTCACTTTGTTATAAAGCAGAAAATAATAAAATAAATAAATAAATAAATAAATAAAGTAAGTCAGAAAGAGAAAAACAAATATCGTATATTAATGCATATATGTGGAATCTAGAAAAATGGTACTGATGAACTGGTTTGCAGGGCAGAAATTGAGACACAGATGTAGAGAAGAAACATGGACACCAATGGGGGAAAGTGGCAGGGGTGGGGTGGTGGGATGAACTGTGAGATTGGGATTGACATATATACACTAATATGTATAAAATGGATAACTAATAAGAACGTGCTGTATAAGTAAATAAATAAAATAAAATTCAAAAAAAATTTTTAAACTGCAATTAGAAGACCTAAATAGACATTTCTGCAAAGAAGATGTACAGATGGCCAAGAGGCTCATGAAAAGATGCTCAACATCGCTAATTATTTGAGAAATGCAAATCAAAACTACAATGAGGTATCACCTCACACCAGTCAGAATGGTCATCACCAAAAAGTCTACAAACAATAAATCCTGGAGAGGGTGTGGAGAAAAGGGAACCCTCATGCACTGTGGGTAGGAATGTAAACTGATACAACCACTATGGAGAACCGTATGGAGGTTCCTTAAAAAACTAAAAATAGAGCTATCATCTGATCCAGCAATCCCACTCCTGGGCATATATCGAGAAAAAAACACAGTTCTAAAGGATACGTGCATCCCAGTGTTCACTGTAGCGCTGTTTACAGTAGCCACGACATGGAAGCAACCTAAATGTCCATTGACAGATGAATGGATAAAGAAGATGTGGTACACATATACAGTGGAATATTACTCAGCCATTAAAAAGAATGAAATAATGCCATTTGCAGCACCATGGATGGACCTGGAGATTATCATACTAAGTGAAGTAAGTCAGACAAAGCCACACTCATATGATATCGCTTATATGGGGAATCTAAAAAAAAATAATGCAAATGAACTTATTTACAAAAGAGAAACAGGCTCAAAGACTTAGAGAACGAACTTATGGATATTGGGGGCAGGTGGGGGGGGTAGGTAGGGGGAGGGATAGATTGGGAGTTTGGGAATGACATATACACACTGCTATATTTAAAATAACCTACAAGGACCCTACTGTGTAGCACAGGGCACTCTGCTCAATATTATGTAACAACCTGAATGGGAAAAGAATTTGAAAAAGAATAGATACAAGTATATGTATAACTGAATCACTTTGCTGTACACCTGAAACTAACATAACATTGTTAATCAACTATATTCCAATATAAAAATTTTAAAAATAATAAATTTTAATAAAAGAACTGCAATTATTTAATCTGCAAAGAGGAAAGCTAAGGACTATTTCTGGTAATAGCTTCTGCTTTGCCCAGAGGAAGCAGAAAAGCTCAAATGGCAGCAAGAGAGCAGAAGGAATTCATTTATGTGGGCTCTAAAGATAAATGCTCAGACTGAAAAAGTTGTTCAAGTCTGAAATCACTGCCATGGGAGTGGAGGAGGCTGCCTGCTGCAGACATGGTTGTGCTGGGGGCAAGGAGATAAGCAAGGTGCCCTTGAAAGCTTCTTCATGCCCTGTGTCAGTAGTTCCCTGGAAATCTTCTTGTATGTATGTTTAAACATAATAGAAGTGTGTACATCTCTGGGCTACAAACTTAAGATTTTAGCAGTAAAGTATTTGTTCTGCCTTCAGTGTAATAGGAGCACAATGTCATGTTGAAAGGGACCCCATAAAGCCGAAAATCCTTCTACATTCTCTATTTGAAAATACTTACACAGAACAATATTGGGAATTCTGTAGCTTGACAGTGATCCTTAGATTTAGGGACAGATACAGAGTTTTGAATTCAGGGAACTTGATTTTGAGAATATTCATGACAAAGTCACCTTAATAATTTGATAGTCAGGCCTGGGTGAATATCCAATGTGTAAGAGAATGAAACTATAAATAAATGCAGTAAGTAACTCATTTATAAGCCCTCTTCTGGTTCAGAAATGCAAATTAATTCTTAGTATATAGGCCAATTGTTCATCTAAGAAGTGGGAGAAAAATATTCTTCAGAAAAGTTCCCAGGAGGGATATGGGAATATTTTTAGTAAATATGCCTAATCATTCTTTTTGACCTCATGGCACAAATCATAACAAATTGAGTTATATAGTAACTTTCTGATATGGCATAACAAAATTCCTATTAAAATATCTCAGGATCTGTACAGTATGCTGTCATAACACACAAATGAAGGGTTTTATATGAAAGTTAAAAAATGTTTTTGGTTTGTTTTCCATCTTAGCATTAATTCTTTCCCTCCTGCTACTTAGGACAAATAGTTGAGGGTTTATTTAATTCCAACATTCTTTTGGTCAATAATCCCAGCAGGAGAATGTTTCTGTAGTTAACTCGCTTTATCTCCCTGAATAATGAAAAGAAAACAGCAATTTGAGAGTTAAGTAATAGTAACTAGAATCTATCAGGAACTTTACAGTGTACTGATGTAACATTCTTCACCCTGTTTTACAGGTAAAGAAAATCAAGCATAGAGTTGTTCAGTCAGCCAAAGTTACCGGGCTTCTGACCTCAGTGTCAGACTTGGGACCACCTTGCAGCCCCTGTAACAAATTCTCAAGCATTCGGATTTCTGCATTTCTGACAGGGTGGGCTATTATCTATGTGTTGAGATTCCCAGGGGAGTCTTAGTATTGCTGCTGGCTAGAGGAAGACATGGAACAGGATAGGAAGAAGAGAAAATATCCTGAGGTCCTTAAAGGAGTGGAGAAATTTGAAGACCACACACAGAAACGCTCTGTTCCTGGGGAAGGCCACTCACCACTGAGAAAAATCTGAGGGTCACAGCTGCTGTCAGCCTTCACCCATTTCCCACCTCCACCACAGGGCTCCCAGCAGCTCTAGCCTCCACTGAGGTGATTTCCAGGGAACCCAGTTTTGTCCACCATATGAGTTTTCCTCAGGGCACGTATTATTCCTAGAGGGTGACTTGAGAAATGAGTAAAATAAAAGCTAGCACATGTTTAATTTATAGTTAAGTGAACATGCAGATAACATTGTTTTCAATTCAAGCAATTTCGCACAACTGGCCAACTTGAGAGAAACAGATGCGTGGCTATCTTCATTTTTCTAAATATTTTCTAAAGAGTTCAGACATGTTCATTGCAGGGTTTTTGCAAAGTAAGATTCTATTCTCCTGCTCTTTAAGTGAAGCATGGCAACTTTTTTGTGAGAAAAGGAGGCTCTCTATTTCTTCTAAAATGCCTTAATGAATGGGAAAGATATGGTTAGGTTACAGAGTACAGCAACATTTGCTTTTGGCATCAGTATCTGGGGATTTTTGTGCTTTTCTTCCTCCTTTGCCTTATCTCTTTTCCCTTTTCACAGTTCACACTTACACAAACTGTGTCATTCATTGTAATGATAAAGCAAGTACTGAGTGTTTAGCTTTCATTCTTGTCCTTGGATGTTAAAACTGACAGCTTAGCACCTCTATTACTTTTTATCGGTGAGTCATTGCCCTTGCCAGCACTCAAGATAAGAAAGTCTCACACTTGCCAGAGGGAGAAAAAAAAAAAAAAAAAAACACAGGAAAACTGAAAAGAGCACTGGGGCTGAGTTGCACTAGCCACAGAATGGAGGGTAGGAGGCTGTTTTGAAAATGGATGGACCTTGCCATTCTCCAGGACAAAGTTATAAATGAGAAACTGTCCAGTGTGATTTAGGTCATTTCCACTGGAGAGTCAATTTTCAACTACCCAGTTAACCTGTATAAACCTCTAAGGAGTAGAGAAATTCAACACTTGATCACATTTTAATCCAAACGTTAAAAGACCTACATTCAAAATGAATCTGATCACCTCACACTAAATCCTTGTTTATGAAAGATGAGCCACAAGAGCTGAGAATTTCCATTTGATACTACTGCACCCTGTGTGTGTGTGTGTGTGTGTGTGTGTGTGTGTGTGTGTGCGCATGCACGCGTGCACGTATGTAGTTATTGTGAATGACTACACCATGAGAGGATCAGAGAATTCAGTGACACATTAAGGCTGTTTTGGGGGTCACTGTTATTCACTGATAAATTTGGGGAGATTAAACAAAATTGTATGTTCCTTTTTTCCCTCTAATACAGACCATCTTTCCTGGCACTGTGTCTTCATCCCTATTGTTTAGGTACTAAAAGAAACTGCACAGGGCTGTGAGAGACCTCAAAGACATGCAGTGCTCACCTGCTCAGGGAGACATGCCATGGAGGTTCTGCCCTGTAGTTTGTGAAGGGTTTGGGAAATCTGTGAAAATATTACATTGATTTAAAGTTCCTATGTTGGACTAGTTCGTCTTTCTATTGACTGAATGGTTCAGGATATACTGAGATGGAGAATAGCTATATTTAATGTGTGGCAACGACTTTCTGTATCATCATAGTTTGCTTTCTCAAAAACTATGTGAAGTTCTGAGTAAGCACAAGCCACACCCATAAAACATCCTCAAAACATCCTCTGCTAATTGATTCCCAATTATGATGACTTTAAAGTGGAACAAGAACTTAAAGATGCTTGCAAAGCAAGGTGTGTGAAGAAATCTAGATTTCTAATTTCTCCCCAGTTTTTACAACTGTCTCACCCAAATCTAATCTGATAGCAGTGCCTGTTAGTGATTACCTGTAAAGAATCTTTCCCAAGTTTCAAATTCATTACCATAGAAATGAAGTTACTTCTGGTAGATGCAATATTTAATTGTGTAATTATAGATCTAAACAAGTCTGGAACTCCAGTGGGTACGAGCAAACATGCAAAGAGAGGACTGGGGAGGGGCCGGTAGCCACTAGATTTCAGCTAGTCTTAGGCATTAGTCCATAAATCTTAGAAAGGGAACAGAGAATAACAGCTAATCCAGTAAACTGATAAATGGAAATCAGATAAGAGAGTGTTTATTGTATTCCCAACTTACAGATGAAGAAACTGAGGTACTGAAAATTTAAGTAACTTAATCAACATCACGTAACTGGTAAAACCCGTAAAGGATATATAGGATACATGGTTATATGGAAAGTCATTATCGCACATTAAGCATTATTTAGGAAGTACTAGAGTGAAAATGGCCAATTACATTCCAGTGAATACCGGATGTGCTGGGACTGCATTCGAGGGATAGCTAAAACAGGATTCAGGAAAACCTTCTCCAAAAGAGGGGATGCTTAAGTCAAAGGGCCAACCAATCAGACAAAAGAGGGGCAGAGAGTGATCTGGACAGAGGGACCCGCATGTGAAGGAAGGCCAAAGGCAAAGAGCACAGCATGGGAAGAAAACTGCAGATAGGTCCTGGAGTAAAAGAGAGATGAGCAAATAAAATGACTTAAAGAGGTAAGTAGAGGCCAAGCACACAAAAACACTGCATAAGTCACTCTAAAGAATTTAAGCTTTACTTTGAGGACAATGGGAGCCCGAGAAAGGAATTAGGCAGTTGAGTCACAGAAGCAGATTTGAGCTTCTGGGATATCACTTGACTGCACTGTGGAGAAAGGACCGGAATGCCAGACAGGAAAGAGGCTGTGTCAGTAATCCAAGCAAGAAGCTGATAGGGGGCTGAGTTTGCATAATGTCTATAGAGATAGGAGATATGTTTAGTTGCTAGCTTCATTAGGACTTGCTAATTGATTGATTGTAGAGGTGGTGGTGAGAATGAGGAAATGTGAATTAGGCTTCTGGGGCAGTAGTCATCTGAATGGAGGCAGGTATCATTGCTTGAGATAGTGAACTCAGGAGGAAAAGGAGTAAGTTTCAGGGGTGGTGAAATTTAATTCTAGATGTGTTGTTACATTTGAACATTCAATTTGAGACAACCTACAGGTGGTTGAAATACATGGGTCTAGAGTTTAGGAGAAAGATCTGGGCTACAAATATAGATGTGGTAAATATCAGAATATGGATGTAAATGGAATTCACAAAAGAAGATGAAATAATATAAGGAGCGTACAGAATGGGGAAAGAAAATGAGCCAACCGTCCCCCCAAATGGTACCCAATTTATGATTATCTGTCACATGCGTGACACGTCAATGAGCAGGCCACCATACTCGTGGCACCATGCCTACACCTAATGGCACATGTATAATGGCATCTTTCTTCTTTTTAAAAACTCCAATGCACTAAGCCTGATTTTCCTTATATGAAATAGATGAGAGAGACTGGGCTGGAAAATCCATACCATGACCATGACACTCCCAAGCAGGCAAAATAATAACTCAAAACTCAAGTACCCTCATTATAAATATTTTCTAATTGTACATCATCAAAAAAAAAAGGTGGTGGGGTTGATGTTAACAGTAGCTGGAAAGAAGAGGATGGGGTATCATATCTAAAGTGGTGTGCCTCAACTTCACAGTTGAGTCTTTTCCCGCCCTCGTGAATGGTGTGTTCCTACAGGTAATTTGCCACAGTGGAAATCAATGGGCATGAGTTGGAGTTAAAGTCTCAACTCTCCAAGCGATCTCCACTCCTCAATAATGAGCAGTTTAAGCAGCCCAAAGGAGGCTTTGGCAAACAACATGCAAGAAACAATGTGCAGAGGTGAAAGTATAAAAATAAGTTTTCAGTTTTTGCCACAAACAAGTGTAGCTCCTCACCCAGAGGAGGAGGGTGTTCCCAGATGATCTCTGAGGTCTCCATCATTTCCTGTGGCCTCAGTCACCTGCAAGAGTAAGCCAAGGCACAGACTTCACTGGCAAGTCCTGTAGGCCTGAATCCTCCCCTGGCGGAGGGATCCAGCAAGTACTACTTCTAGCCTGGTAGCATCTCAATCAGGATTTGTCATCACTCAAGGCACAGGTGGACCATGGTGCATATATTAATTTTTCCTGCAAGGTCCTTGTTTTCATTTGGCTTTGAAATATTATGGTGACTACTTTTATTATTTTTACCTATTGCGTGCGATCTATGATTGCCATCGCGGTATATTAGAAGGTCATTTCCCATAATTTCCCCCCAGCTCTATCCAATGCACTAACGCTGGCTATTTGTAACTCAATATACCATTTCCAATACCATGACTTTTTCATTTTATTACTCTTTTTACTTTTGGAGCTGACATACGGAAAAAACGCGACCAGTGTTAATGTTAAAAAAAACAACAACTGTATTTTTATTTAAACCATTGTTTCCTCTGTGAATAATACGATAATTTATACTTATTTTAAAATTTGGAATGCAAGGTTTCCTAATAACAGAACTAACTTCACTCCCCTGAAGTGCCCCCAAATATCTCCAACTCCGAGAGCTGGCCTAATATTTGCTCACTTGGTTGCTCACTCCCTTTTTCTCTTCAACTCCATTTGATATATGTTTCCCAGGACGTAGTGGAGACTTCTGGCCCGAGAGGCTGGAAAATGTAACTCCGAATTTCCTACAATCTCAGCTCCGCTTTCTCAGCGCTCCAACCCGGGGCGGGAGCCTTGTTATTGTCACGTGGCCACGGGGGCGAAGCGCCCGGCGGGCCAATGGGCTCGTGCGGGCCTTGGCAGCCCCGCCCCTCGGCTCCGCCGCGCGGGGAGTTGGCGCTCCGCCGCGGGGAGGAGGCGAAAAAGTTTCTTTTGCGGGCGAGGAGAGGCCTTGGCGCGCGGACGCTGCTCCCACTGCAACTCTGCCGCAGCTGGCCGTTCTTTTCGGTTTCCCTCTCGCTTCCCCGGGGCATGAAAGAGCTTTACTGCCAGGACTAAAAGAAGGGGGTTTACCTGGGAGCGTTAGAGGAGGGCGCGCGCGCACGGCCCCGAGCGCGGGCGTCCACTCCCGACTGGAAGTTGGTGCAGGGCCCCGAGCGCGCGCCGGCGCGGATCCTGGGCCAGAGCGAGGGACTGCAGGACCGCGATGGGCGCGCCGAGGCTCCGCGCGCCCGCGGCGGCTCTGGGATTGCTGCTGTGCGCGGTGCTGGGATGCGCGGGCCCGGCCGAGGGCGGCGGCCGCGGGGCCCTGGGGCCGTCTTCTGGGGTCGGCGCAGAGCACCGCTGCCCCGTTCCGTGCCGCTGCCTCGGGGACCTTCTGGACTGCAGTCGCCAGCGGCTGTCGGGTCTGCCCGAGCCGCTCCCGCCCTGGGTCGCTCGGCTGTAAGTATTCTTCCTGAGGGCGGAGGGGGAGCCACTCGAGATTCGGGACTGCGGGCGAGGGGCCAGGATGCTCGGCGCGCAGCAGCTTTTTCCAGGGCACCTCCTCTTGGCCCAGACCTCCAGCGGCTCTCCGCGGAGATGGAAAAGGAGCCGACCGGGCCTCAGTCTCCCTCCATCCCCCAGCGCCTGGCGGGCCGCGCAGGTGGGCCCTGAGAGCGCCCCACCCGGCCGCAGGTGGGCGAGGGGATGCAGCCGCTGACAACTCCCAGGGGCAGAATCGACGTCCTGCCCCTGGAGCTCGCCAAGGGGGCTCAGATGCACGCCCTGCCAGGCCGGGGCGGGAGAGTTGGTAACCTGCTGCCGCCCTGAGTTCGCAGTTCTCAGTTTGAGAGGATGATCCCGCGGCTCAATAGTTTCTAACAGGTTCATGCCACTTTTCGCGTTCCCAACTAGTAATCGAACATGCTCCTTTCGTTTGGGAAGCCCCCGCTACAGAGTTCGGCCACTGTCCAAGCTGTGGTGGACATCCTTTTGTTGTTCTTTACCCTGGGCTTAATTTCGCGTTAGTAAATTCCCCTCTTCGACCAAACTGTAAGAGGTTGGCAAGAGTGATCAATGGATAAGGAAGGGAAGGAGCTAGAGTTGTTTCAGAACCGAGAGCGTGATTTTTGTAGCTTCCCAGCAGGTCCAGAAGGTTTGGGAGAGAGCTCTGGGTGCTGTTATGCAAGTTTTTGGATGCTAGTTGTGAAGTCCGAAAACCTGAAATCACTGCCAACTGCCAGAACGAGGAAGAAAATGTAGTTTAGTTCCAAATGTCATCTTATTCTCTCCCACTCTCGTTTTGTTAAAATTGGAAGATTGGTGCAAAATGTAAACAGTCAAAACTTGTGTTTCTTTTTTTCAAAGTAGCTGTCCTGTTAAAATAACAAAAGTGCAGTCCATCCTTAATCCTTAGATTTGGCTGTAGCAGAATTGCAGTGGAAATCTGAAACTCTGGAAACAACTCTAGTCGACTGCCCTAACATCCAAATAATAGTGGTAGGAAGTTTGGTCAGGTAGTTTAAGAAATTGTGTTTTTAAATCACTGTGCTCATCAAAGTCTTTATTTGTGAATTGTAGAATCGTGGACCATCAAAAGCATATTCTTTGTGTTAATATGCCCCAGTTTAATAAAAAAAAGTAGAAGTAGAGAGTTTTAGATTGATATGTAATCTCTTATCATGGGATGTCTTGTTTAGTAGTTTTTATTACAGTTGAAGAAGGAGATAAGGGCTTTAACCTAAAGCAGGAAGACTTTCAATTAGTTGTGGCTAATTCTGTTCAATTGCCTCTTGTGGAGGTCATGTTGCCTTATTCATGAGATGTGAATGGCTCTATTGACATCATATGGAACTGAACATTTGAATGACTGGAGGTGAACATGTATGAATAACAGAGGGATGAGAAAGAGAAAGAATACAGTGCTTCCTGGGGTGTGTTTAGAAATGCTCGAATCATTCACCAGATCTAACTTATATTCAGTAGTTTCTCAATGTTAAGTGGCCTATCGGATCATGCCAGTGTGCAGTATATTTTTGTGTGTGAATGTCTCTTTTAAAAATTGGATGTCTTAAAAAAAACTGTATTGCTTTTGATTAGAAGTTGAGTTAAACCAAAAGGGGTTTGATACCTATTCAAACATTGTCTTAAAAGTAGCTGACCTAATTAGGATTTTGTTTTGCAGATAATTTGGTGGCACACTAAAAACAAATTACAGTTTACTTGGTTAGCACAATCTTTAATTACATTTCCGCCAGCAGTAAATTGTCTTAATACAAGTCCACATTCCTTAAATGTATGCGAAAATAAGTTCCACTTGTACAAATAAGCAGTACGCCTGTTGTCAGAAACCCTGCTGTGATCACTCATTGGACAGCTCTGTCATTCTTGTACTTGTGTGACTTTGTAGTTGTCACCAAACCATGTGGTCCAAATTCTTTATTGTAAATGTTTCTTTTGTTTGTGCCTGAAGCTCTAGAGGTCTCCTTTCTCCACCTTTGAAAGGAGCAGAAAAATACGTGGAATTGAGCTTTAACTTCTCTTTAACATGGTATTTGGAGCAGGAGGCATAAGATAGCTGCTTCTTACATTTTACATAATTTGAAAAGCTCTTAAGTAGACTGTTCCCAGAGTTCAGAAATAAGTAGAAAAATGCATATTGTTCTTCCCTATATCTTAACTTCCTTTTCCTCAGGTAATTAAGAAAGTAAAAGTTCTCCTTAGGAATACTTCATGAGAGCACTTCAGAAAAAGTTTGGTGTCTAGCTTTTGTTTCATTTGTTGAATTGGTAAGTTAAAAACTTAATCTGTTTAATGTACGTGTGTATGTATTTTTTTTCCAGTTTATTCCGTTGTAATTTATGGCCATAGGAATCCCATGTGTGAAAAGTTGAATTGTTTGAGCTGAAAAATAGTCATATTGTAGTTAGTTCTCTTTTCAAAAAGGAACTTTTAATCCTTTAATGAAAGTGGCTCTTAAAACACTCACTATTTGCAGCGTTCCTTACAACTGCCTTTAAAAGCAGACTTGAGTTTACATCTAGAGTGTGTGCTTACAAAGAGTTGGGAACCCAAAGAGGAGTGCTAGTTAGAATATGTTTACTTAGCCAAAAGAGGGAAAAGTTGCCCAATTATCAAGAAGAGATTCAAGTATTATTAAAATCTCAATGGAATTTCAGAACTATTTGTCTTCTCACATAGAAAGCTTTAAGTTAGCTGGGCTCAGGCAAAAAAAAGTCTGAAAGGTACTTTCTGCTGGTGTGGCTTCTTTAGTGTCTGCCTGTTATAAATCCTCTGGTTCATACCAAAATTGGGGCTCGGGTTAGGGGTATTAGTCCTTATGGTTTTCACAGCTGTTTTTCTATATTTTCCAGACTAAAACTTGAACATAGCGGGCTGATTTATGAGTCACTTTGGATCAGTGTCTTAAAACAGCTACAGCTTGGCTTTTTGTTTTTCAGCTTTCCAGATTTCTGCTGAATTAGCAGCTCTGCAGGCCCCAGTGGGATTGATTAAGAAGCTGTGCTGGATTTGCATTTTAAAATTTGACTTGGAAGTCAGATTTCCAAATGCTAAAAGGAAGAAAATGAGAGCTGGAACCAAATGTTGTATATTAATTATTTTCCATATATATTTATTCGCTTGTTAATATGCAGGAAAAGAGACTTCTCTCTGTTGTGTAGAGTTTGGTTTGCAAGTGTTTGGCCGGCTGAGTTGTGGGTAAATAGTTCACACCTCCCTGCCTCGCCACCTTTCCCATTTATTAACCTCATTACAAAAAGGTTTTTAGGAAAGGTTTCTGGGGAAGGTGTTCATTACTGGAACTCTAAAAACAAAGAATCTGCCTTCCTTATTGAATGTAATGGGGTTTAAGAAAACATCGACATTGTACAAGTTGAATTTGTTTTTAATGGTCTAGCCATAAAAAACAATACAAGGAGATTTAGGAAAATGTGGCATCCTTTAATCATTTCTGAAACATAAACTGTATTAAATCTAAATTTAGGTGCATTAAAAGTTTCATGGCTTTAAGTATTTAGCAGTAAAAGTCACTTCAGGGATGATTTTTTTTTTCTCCCCCATATAATGTGGTTTTAATAGTACACACAGCTCTGGAATGGAAGTGTGTCACAGTAACTGAAATACTTAAGGTTGCCAGCTCCTGCTTCTGGATCAGAAGTGAGGGGTCCCCAGCATGTGCCCTGTTCTCTGAAGGCGCAGTTTCTCATTTTACAGGTCTTTTGTTGGAGATTTCATCCTGTTACTGGTCAGAAAAAAAAAAAAAAAGTTAAAGCACGCAATCTTTTTATTTTTTTCCCTCACGGGATTGCCCTGAGAAATAATCCTTAAAATGAAATGAAAAGTGGAATTTTTGTTTTTTCTAATCAAAAAGAAAATCACCTGTGTGAGCTGGAAATGCCAGATGGGTGCCCCCTTTCCACTGAACACTTGAAACAATAGGGGATGCAGTTGTAGGCTTAGTGCAACGTTCTTTAGTTGAGTGGGTCCAAATGAGCCTTTCTGTTGATTCAGGCTACCTCCCAGGTGAAGACCTCTTTTCCACGGTTGTTTTTTAAAGCCTGTGGGAAATCTGTGACTGTCTGGGGTGCTAAAAGCACACAGGTTTTGTCTGAATCCTAACGTGAGCCGTGGGGCCCATGGTTTCCTTGATGAACTCCAGATGGATGCGAGCTGGGCCGTGAGGGAAAGTGTCTGGTTCCAGCGTGGGGAGCATGCACAGCAGTGGTTGTAATTGCAGGATTTTTATAGTTTAAAGACTGTGCCAGATTTTTTTTCATGTTATAACTCTACCGGAACAAATCTGCTCATGTCTGTTACTGTCTGGTAGGTCTTTAGGCAAACATGTTTCAAATAAAACCTTTTGCAAAAATTTTTTTTTCCTTTTAGGTGAAATAGAGAAATCCAGGTTTATTGTCAAAACAAAAATTCAAAGACTGAAAGGATCTCTGATTTCTAATTGTTACCCTAATGGATGTGCACAAAGTAACACTGCGCTTCTCTGGATGTGATTTCTCTGCCTTTTTTTTTTGTTGCGGGAGGCATACTTATGTATTGGTATATAGCAAATGGTTCCTGCTTTTCTCCAATCAAGTCTGGTTATCTCTAACTTCGGTTATTAAAAAATCTTCACTTTTAAACACTGAAGGAATTAATCTAGGAAGGGTGGGTGTGCCTCTTTCAGTGGAAGAGCTTTCAGCCATCCTGTTTGGCAGCCTGGTTTTCAGTAGCTGTTCAGCCATTTCATTTTCCTTAAACCAGTTTGAAGGCACTTAGTCAGTGTATTGACCAATATAACCAAGTATTTGCCGGATTTTGTTTCACATTTTCATCCTCAATGCTGACCTGACATCCTAGCCTGGAATACTGCATACGTAGGAGTTTGGTTGATGTCCTATGGAAATGTTTACTAAGTTATATTGAGTCTCTGAGTTAGAGGCAGGTTTATTTTAATAATTGAAAAGAAATCTGATCACGGATTTCTGAACAGTCTACTTAACTTTGTTAGGTGGTTGATGTGGTTTAAATTATACATTATATTGAGATACTGAGATTTGGAGAATTCAGGAAAGCAGAGAGTTTGGGTTGTTTCCTACCTGCTCACCACACACACACACACACACACACACACACACAGAGCAGTACTTTAAATAATTTGGTGCCTTAACCCAGGGAAACAAATATGTGTGAAAAGGAATTTCTACTTTATTTGTCTGTAATAAGGACTCTGATGCTTAGTTTTGTGATAATAAGGTTTCTTTAGAGGTTTTAGTTTCAGCAACCTGACTAATTAGCCACTTTTCATAAGCTATGACTTCATCATATCAAGTTGGAAGTGAGGAGTTGGTAGTGGATGGGGAGGGTGAAGCCAAACAACCAGTTCACAAAGGATCTGTTCACCCTGGACCAAAAACCATCTCCTAAAACATTTGCGGGCTTGGAGCATTTGAATCTGCCAGCCTCCTGAACTAACTTTGTCCTCAGAGTTTGTATTTTGGAGTTTGCCCTCTCGTTTATGGACAGGATGGACCAATTATTTCTTATGCTGTCCCTAGTGTTGAGAGGAGTTCATAAATCCACTCTGTCTTGCACATCATTAAGCATTATTAGTGATTTTTGGAAACTACTTATAATTTTATTTTTGTTTTTTCATAGGGACTTAAGTCACAACAGATTGTCTTTCATCAAGGCAAGTTCCATGAGCCACCTTCACAGCCTTCGAGAAGTGTGAGTTCAGCTATTTTCTGCTTGAGGTTTGAATCAAATGTACTACCCATCACAGTATTTAATTGTAAAGAACTTTTGGGTTACAGAGAATTATTTAAAACTTTTAACTTGGGAGGGATCTTTAAATAATTTTATAAAGTTTTCACCTCTGTGGATTACAGATTGCATAATCTGCTTCTCTCTCTCTCTCTCTCTCTCTCTCTTTTTTGGCATTTATAGGAAACTGAACAGCAATGAATTGGAGACCATTCCAAATCTAGGACCAGTCTCAGCAAATATCACACTTCTCTCCTTGTAAGTGAACGTTAGGAGGGTTTTGAATGTATGTTTGCAGGGACCGGGGTGGGGGCAGTTCCATATGGGCTAGAGTACAGATCTTACAAGCAAAATAATCTTCCTTTAAACTGGTTGACTTGTTTCCTAGCCTCTCTCTCTCGCTCCTAAATTTTAAGTATCATTGTAACAAGAACACTTACACTATGCTGTTATTGCTGCTGTGGCCTTCAAGACTCAGAGAAGCCGCCTTCACCCCATAGGGACATGTATTTGATTATGGTGACTAGGACTTAAATTCTGGTATCACTCAATGGTTGGCATGGGATCTGTGGATTCGGTATTACATAGTTCCTAGTGGAGAATGATCAGAGTTACTCGGGAGGAGAAATGGAGTTGGTAATGAAGCATTGAGGTATCCTCTTTTAAGTGTGGCGCCTGCAGTAGAAATCAAGGTCCAGAAACATCAAATCAAAATATCGATTTGATACAGTTAAAATTCAATAGGTCATTGAAGTTAGAAATATCATTGCATGTTATTTTGCAGTTCTGAGTTTTCAGATAAGAGTAAAATTGTGTTAAATTTTGTGTATTATTAGGGCAGATCACGTGTTTATATTCATGCAGTGGAGATGTTTTGGAATAATGTTAACTTTTGGCCTTTAAAGACAGCATTTAGGATGAGCATGGTTTGATTTCTAAAATTAAATAGTCTACCACCTTAATCTTGAATAATTTAAAAATATATTTAAGCCACTGACGTTTAAAATGTTTTCCTCCTTTAAACAATTTAAGAAAAAAAGCACCATTGTTAGTTGTATCTGGGAAAGGTGTTAGGAGAGTTGAAATTGTACAGTAAATTTCAGGAAAGCTGTTCAATTAATTACAGTGATCACTACCCGATTGCTTACATCTGGTGATTTATAGAGGTTTGTTTTTACTGAGGGCCCAGGTCAGCTAAGTCACGGGTACAGCCGCTGTGTCTGCTTTCCTCTGTTTGAATGAGAACTAAGTGACATTTGATACTGATGTGGTTTTTCCAAAGATCAGAAACAGAAAGGAATAAAAGAAAAAGCAGTTGGTATTTGACAAATAAACACTGAATTTTAAAAAGGTTTTTATGCTAGCATTAATACCTGTTTTGGCTTTCCCAATTGCTTAAAATTTTGGAGTCTGAATGGAATACTGCTTTTGGTATCTTTAACATCTTTAGCTATTCTCATTTGACCACTGGGGCCTATTTAAATCCCAGGGAATGCCACTTCCTTTCCCTGCTGTCCTTGTCCTGTGTATTGGCAGATACTGTCAGCACGTTCAGGGGGTCTTGAGGGTCACTGCATGATTCATGGCTGAGAGGGTCTGCAGTAGAGTTTGGGAATCTGGGTGGGATGAGGAAAACAGTCTTCTCTTTGGCATGGTATAGAGGTGAAAGCGTAAGAACTTGTAAGGAAATTCGAAAGTTTGATCAGAAGTAAATAACCTCGTGATTTTTACACTTTAAAGCTGTAGTTTGTAATTAGAAAACTAGAAACCTTCAGTATCTGAGCTCTTCTCCATATTTTTGTTTGTGTTTCACTTTAGTGAGTGCTGAATAAACTTTACTGAACTCGAATAATCTCACTTTCTTCCCCTTAATTTGTCGTAGTACATCTAACCAGGGATTGCTTTGTTCCTCTTATAGATCCTCTTATAGATCCTATTTATTGCCTAGATCACATAGACTCTGCAAAGAGTAATTTATGTCACAGGCCTGCTAATTCCATGTGCATAGTAAACATTGTTTTTATATCTGTGAAATATCTTGAAAAATTTACTTCTCTGGCTGTTCTTTTCTGTAAATGTTTTGTTTCTTCTGTAGGCTTCTTTGGATTTCGTGATACATAGTCATTGTTTCTAAAGCACTGTTAATTTCTGTCTTGTGTAGGGTAGACTGTTTTTGTTTATATAGAAGCACTTGAAAATAACCAGAGCCAAAAGTCAGTACTTAAATACATTTCTGAAATTTCAAAAAAAAAAAAATTGTTAAACCACATAACATGGCTCAGATTAGAAATTTGCTATAACACCACAATTAAATCCGATATCTTTCCAAGTAGTTCCCAAGACTATCTGACTTCTGTCAAGATTTCTTTTTTATACCATTGCTGCTCTGTGCGGTGAGGGCCCCTGCCAAGCTGGACAGCCTGGATGCAGGGAAGACTGTACCTGGTAAGACCCTCCTCTTCTCTCAGCTGCAGGAGCCAACAACTAATATTGGGTCAGTTGTCACCCATGGCCAGAGATGAATTCACTTAGGGACCAGTTCTGATAATGTCAGGGAAGCCTGGTAAAATGCCAGCATCTTGGAATGAAGGTTGGATGAGCATTCAGCTTCCCCATTAACAAAGCTCATCTCTGACCATGGGAATTTTCAGGAGGTAAAAGACCTGAATAGATTTGTTTTCCTTTGAATCCCACACAGCAGTAGCTCAGAAGTCAACTGGCACGCTGTGGGCAAAACATGGTTTGTGTTTTGTGTTTATTTTTCTTAATTTCCTAGCTACACATGGCAGGATGGTATATTTAAAGGGAAGAAGTGGAATAATTTTTGGAATGAACATATCTTATACTAAAACTGTTGACCTGGCATAAGCGAGTTGATTTTACCAGATGTGATAGTTCTGGCTTCTTGCATGTTGCATGAGCTGCCCAACTTTGGACATTTTTGAAACCTGTGACCTGAGTTAGGGCAGGTTTGAATCCATAAGTTATGTAACGTTACTGTTGAACAAAGGCCTTATTGGTCATAAAATAGAGCTAGTTGGGTCTTGTCTTGACACTGATCGTTTATATGGTATCGTCCAACATGCAGGTGCTTTGCCTGGTATCTTAGACTTGAAAAGGTTTACATGAAGGAATGTCAAAGGGATACATAGACTACTGGTTAAAATGTAGATTTCCTGACCCCATCCCTAGAGATTCTGAATTAATGTGTTTGGGTGGGGCCCAAGTAAATCCATTTTAACACATCTACTTGAGATTCTGATCAGATATTACACACATATTTCTGAATTACTGAAGAGGCCAATTTGTCATAACCAGATAAGAATTTTTTCGTTATTATCTCGAAGGTAGAGCATTTCTCCCAAGTCCATCCTTTTCTTAATACCCTGTCATTTTTTCAGAGATGACAGTGTCATCCTTCTAGAGGTTATTACAAATATTGGTCACTTTTGCCAGTGGGACTCCAACAGGTATGCTCCACCGCCATTGAAGTGATTTAAAGCAGAGTGAGGTGATTCGTTTTGCTATTGGAAAATGTCATTCTGGCTTTAGTGTGGAGAATGGCCTGGCAGTGGCAGGAGGGGGCTTAGAGGGGCCAGCTGATGAGGAAGCCACCACAGTAGACCTGATGCGATGGTGGCCCTGTTGTCCCACAGTGCAGCTTCCGTCGAGTCAGTAGAACAATGATTAAAAGCAAAGCTCAAGTTGCATGGCTTGCCATTAATAGCTGGCTCTTCTCTTTGGTAGTTTGTGCCCTTGGGCAAGGTACAGTCTGTGCTTCCTACTGTATAAAATGAGAATAATAATAGCACACACCTCATCAGGTTGTTGTGAGGATTGGGAGAGAGAATATAGTGAAACCTGCCTGGCATAGGCTGAGTAATCAGTGGACATGAGCCACAGGCATGGGGATGACGGTCATTCATTCAACGAAAATTTATCAAAGTAACAAACAGTGCCAGGTTCTATTTAGAGTGCTGGGGACACCACAATGAACAAAGCAGACAAAAAACTCCCTCTTACTGTGAAGCTTCTGTCCGTGTGAGGGGTGAGAGAAAAATAAGTAAACAAACTTTAAAAGAAAAGGTAACTTCAGTTCTTGATAATGGCTGTGAAGGAAAAGAAAGGAGGGCGAAGAGATGGAGAGCTCAGTCAGCTGCCCTTTAGGATGGTCAGGAAGGCTGCTTTTTGAAGACTTACCAAATCCTGCTATGTGTTCTTGAAGACTTACCAAATCCTGCTATGTGTTCGGTGCTATTCTAAGGCCAAAGTTCAACAGTGAACAAAACAGACAGAAATCCCTGCCTTCGTGGGGCTGATCTTCTCATGGAAGGAAAAAGACAGAGAGTAAAATAAATAAGAGATGGGACTTCTCTGGTGGTCCAGTGGTTAAGAATCCGCCTTCCAATGCAGGGGACGCAGGTTTGATCCCTGGTTGGGGAACTAAGATCCCACATGCCGCGGGGCAGCTAAGCCCATGCGCCTCAACTGTAGAGCCCGCATGCCGCAAACTACAGAGCCCACGCACTCTGGAGCCCGTGCGCCACAACTAGAGAGAAGCCTGTTCACCGCAATGAAGATCCCACGTGCTGCAACTAAAGACCTGACACAGCCCCCCCCCAAAAAAAGAGAAAGAAAGCGAGATGTGATCAGAAGGAACTAAGTGCTAGAGTATGTGTGGTGGAAGAGGGGGAGCAGTTTACAGTTTTAAATGGGGCTGAGGCGGGGGCCCACTGGGAATGTGACACTTGAATTAGGGCCTGCAGGTGAGGGAGGGAGTCATGAGGAGCATCCTGGGGGTGGGGGTCATCTCCGTAAGCCTCCCCTGTCCTGTCCAGGCCCATCTTGCCTTGTATATCCAACTGTTACATGGCCATGAGATGACTTTGTTCATATTTTTCTCCCCTTACTATGAGGCCTCTGGGGCTGACTCTTGTTTTCCCTAGTACTTAATGCAGGTTATATGGCGTACAATCGGTGCTTAATTAGTATATGAATTGAATTAAGGAATATTTATGGAACAACCACATGCATTTAACATTATTCAGACAGATCTCCTCCTAGAGACTTAGTCTATAGAAGAGGCTAAAAATTTATTACAGTGGAGAAAATGCCTACCTATGTCTTAACCTGTGTTCAGCTGTGCATGCTTGGCAATAAGCAAAATAAAAAATTATAGCAACAGCAATGCTAATAATTAAAAGAAAGAAAGGAAGAACACAAGAGAAGTAATTTAAGTAGCAAAAGGATTTGGCTCACCATTCTACCCAGCGAGCGCATGCCCTGGAATGTGTGTGAAATGAAAGTCTGCAGGAAGTAAAAGCCCCCTTTCCCATTTGCCTTCTGAAGTTTGGATATCTCAGACAACTGAGGATGACTTTGGTCTTCAGAGATAGATATATTTCCTAGCCCCTGTGCCCAATGTGCATGGGAACTACTTCATCAGGTCCTGAACTAAAAATTCAAAATACAAAACAACGACAACAACAAAACATGAAATGGATCTGTCCTAACACCAAAGGAAAAACTGGCCCTACAGGAATCATTGAGAGAGAGAGAGAGAACACATGTGTGCATAAAAAACCTTTGCTGGTGTTTTAAGGGTTTTTCAAGGGTGTATCAATGATAGATGATCTTCCCCCCTCCACGGGCTTTAGAACCTGAGTCTGCCTGAGATGTGGCGCCATCACATCATGTGTCCTCCTGCATGGGAGATGCTTTGGGGATGCAGGAAGTTATGAGAGTCCTGCCTTCCATCAGAGGTCTGATCTGATTTATATGCTATGGAGAACAGTCCTGGGTAGTAGGGAGTATTAGCAATTCCTGTAGCATGAACAGTAGTCATTGTAGAATTTGGAGAAGGGTGGTGACCTTTCTTTCTTCAGTTTTGAAACTCCTACAAGTGCAGTACCTGTGGTTCTCCCATGGCATTTGTCATACCGCTCACTCCAGGGTTGGACTCTTGTCTTACTGAGCTCTCTGTCGCCTCAGGAGCCCAGTCCAGTCTCTGGCACTTAAGAGGTTCTCATCAAATATCTGAGCAGATGAGAGATCTCGGGCCCTTGTGTAGAAGTAGAGAGACCTGAGCTGGAAATGGGGCCCCCAGGTTTTTGTCTTGTTTCACGCTAATGACCTGTCTGACCTCAGGCAGAGCTAATGAACTCTGCTTTGTTTATCTGTAGGAACAGTGTAAGATGTCTGCCCGTCTATCTCATATGGTTCCGGTGAAGGATCAAATGGCATATTGTACATGAAAGGGCTCCGGATGGCGTGAGCGACCACAGCTGCTGCTGATACAGTTGCAGTGGGCTGGGGGGAGGCACAGAGACTAGGGGTGGGGGGGGTGCGCACAGTGGATTCTCGAACAGGAGGGTCACCGGAGGAGGGCAGGATTTAGAAACATGAGGGAGGGAGGAAGAACTTGGCATTTGGGGTGAGTTATCAGGAAAACTTTTGCTCTCTTCAAATAGTTCCAAAAAAATCAGTGAGCACTCAATTATAATTAATAAATGAACACCGTTTCTAACCTGAGGGTTTATATAACTATAAGGTGGATTTGGAGCTGTTAAAAGTGCCCCCAGAACACCACCTACTATGTGCTGAGTGCTGGAGAACAAAGAAAAAGAGCACTCGGCCTCTGCCTCCCAGGGGCTTTGAATAAATATAATGGGCAGGCAGACAATAAAGAATAAAGAGATACTCCAAGGAGGAGATGCCCTGGATAATAGAGAGAAGCAGAGGAGGGCTGTCCTTTCAATGTGTGTAGAGTGAGAGGGTGAGTGAGGTCTAGACTGGGAAGGAGATTTGGTTACACTGACAGGGATCAGCTTAGGTGTTTTACAGGTTTTGGGGGAGTCATTGACTTTTTTTTAAGCAGAGGAATGAAATAACTACATTTCAAGTAAGCACCAAATCTGCTTCTCTCCTTTTTCTCAAGTCGTCATTAAACAGTGCTCGTATTCAAAGTCAAGTGCCATAGACCACTCAATAATGTGCCTTTGATAATTAACAGTTACGACTTGCCAAATACCTGTTATCCATCCACCTTCAGAACTGTTCTGTGCTCTGAGCCTTGCTGTATGTTAGGGCCACACCTCCTTTTCCCACAAAAGGCAATTGGCCATTGCGTGGGAGTCATGTGAGTGTGGGCTTCTGTATGCTGAAAGGATAGAGTTGAACTAATGACTAGAAGTCAGGTCTGCAGTGTTCTGTTATCTGTGTACTGAACCCGGCACCGTGTCAAGTGGGAATTCCATCCAGAAGCATGCATTCTCATTACAGTCCCCGAATCAGACTAATGAGAAATCAGTTTGGGAGACTTAAGAGGCTGTTGCCTGGTTGCTTGGCACAGAATTTATTTAAATGATTCACCAAATTCTGCTTATAACTTTTAAAATACATTGTTATTTTAATAGCTCACAGCTCAGAAATAAAGCTGCATGTGGGAAAGGCAAGCGTTTTTATATGTTCTCAAGTGATGGTATAGCTAAGTAATTTTATAACCATGAGGTAAAGCTCAAAGGTAAAAACAAAGGTTTTTTTTTTTTAAACCAAAGCCTATATAAATCAGTATTTGAAAAGCAGTCACCAGTTTATCATGTAAATTAAGGAAATTAGGGAGACGCTTCACTCAAAATGACAACTTAAGTTTCTGGGGAATCAGGGTTCTGATGAAGTGGACACAAACTGTATCCCATCTTTACCCACATGTGGGTGTAGACGAGCCCAAGGAATTTGACCACCTTAACTGAAAAATTCATCCCCAACTGTGTGCTCTACAGATGAGGATACATGGACTAGCGTCTTCCTATGTGAAGGACATTGCATTCGAGGGCCACCACCTTCACCAGTACAAGCAAGCCAGACATTACTGTGTTTAATATCAGTAAGCTCATGAAGCCCAAGTCTTACAGAACAAACACATAAACACCTTAATATGATAAGTTGTAATCTTTTATTGGATTTTAAAATGTGTATATGTGATTTGCACATAAGAGAGCTCACTGTGCACAGGGCCGTATATGTAATACTCTCTAAGTTTACCTTCACATTTAATTATAAACTGGTCCCCAAAATACACATTTGCTAGGTTTTTGAATTCTCAAGTTACAGTGGCTGTATTTGAAACATAAATTTGTGATCGTGTCATGGCTCTTTAAACCCTTCCAGAATTTCCCATTGCTCTTAGATCAGGAGCAAAAATCCTTCTCAAGATAGACAATTCTCTGCGTGACCTGAGTCCTCTTTTCCTGTTAGCCTTCTCTAGAATCATTCCTCACTTCTAGGAATGTGCCAGCTTGTTCCTGCCTCAAGTCCCTTTGCCTAGAATACTCACCCTTCCCCAGCTTTTGCTAAGTCAGACTTACACATTTTCGAATCTCCTTTATTTACAATGTCTATGTTGTTATCATAAATGCAATCCCATTTTCAGTTGTATATTTGTGATTCTTTAATGTCCACTTCCACCACCAGAATGAAACTTTATAAAAGCTGAGATCATGTCTGTTTTTGTCCCCGTTGTAATTCTGTCATGTAGCTCAGCGCCTGACATATGGTGGCCACTCAGTCCATGTTTGCTAAATGAATGACTGAGTCAGTTTCCCAGTCCAGATTAATACATAGTTAATTGCAGAAGAGACTAGTCAGTTAAACTTTTTGTTCCTGCCTCTCTGTACACACTTAAAATTATTTTCATTAATAAAACTTTGTTCCAAGGCGGCAACATTCTTAGATTTGACTTGGTGACCCATTGGGCACCTTTCTTCAATGATGGCTCTTGGAGTCCATAAAATTGACCCACAGTCCCTCGAACTTGACCTTCCAGTATAACTTGCCACAAGAACTCCTGTTTTACCAGTGTTTATCCTGAACCTACAGCATTTTCTCATCCTTTCCCTCAACTTCACGTTAGCCTTTTGTTGGCTGCTTTGAAGTATCAAATACAGCTCCTGCCAGAGACTTCTCTCTGCTTATGAGGCTTGTGCTTCCAAGACAGACAAAACAATAATGTTATAGCAGTTGCTTTTCATGACTGGGAGGCAAGATTCAACATGTGTCTCTGTCCTGGCCTAGTTACTTTTCCTGCTTCTCTCCCTTCTTTTACTGTCTGTGCTGTCCCCCCTAGCCTAGAGGTATGGGATCTAGTTGTTGGTTAGAGAGACCAGAACAATGAAACAGGGCTCTAACCAGCACCTCCCCTTCTCTGTCTGGCTGCAAGTTGCTTAAGCACTAAATTCAAAACATGAAAGAAAAGACAGTTATAAATATTAGCACCTCCTTGCTAGCACTTAAAGTCACCTGCCTGGCTGTCTCCCTTCCTCTCCAGAAAGCTTTAGCTGGTAGATAGAGCAGTCTCTAGAGTGAGGCTGAAGGCAGCATGAAATATTAAGGTAATATTCACTGCAAGTACCATTCAGCACAGGCTAAACATGGTATACATTCTTGGACTGTCAGTTGTACAATGCACAAACCATTTTAAATTTTTTATAACAAAGCAAACATACGGAGTTAGAATCAAAACGAGTGTAATTTTTTTTGAAAAAAATAAGATGCTTTTGTACTTCATCACCAGTGGCCATGTCATCCTGCATAAGGTATTGGCCTGGGAATAGAGGGCAGTACTCTTTAAAGATGAATGCATGTTTACAGAATCAGGACACTCATCACTTCATCATATAAATCCCTCTTTTCTCTTATTCTCCTCCTCCTATCAGTCTTGCTTTCACTTCCTCACCTCTGTCCTCATACAAGTATCAAGGAAAGGGTGAAGGGAATTAGAAATGGCTTACTATATTATATAACTGGTCAGAACCCATGTTGTGTTAGTTTTGAGTGTCTGCATGCAATCCTTGTAACTTTGAATTGGAAGAGGCATTTCTCACTGAAGAGAGCTCTCTGGAAGAGAGGTTATGCAACCTCCCCTTGAGCCCTTGCGGGGACAAAAGCTCACTCCTGGATGAGGCCCTGTTCCATTTGGAATAGTTCTAATTGCTGGGAGTCTTTATCCGTTAAGCTGGGCTCTGCCTTTCTGTAGTTTCTGCCTATTGTCCTAGGTCTGTGCACCGGGGAGAACAACTTCAGTCTATTTTCCGCATCATAACATAATACTGACAAGTCTTAACCTGTAAGGTATTCTTAAAGCTTTCTCTTCTCCTGGCTCAAGTTCCAGTTCCCATTTTCTATATGATGTGGGGTCTAGACCAGTGCGGTCCAGTAGAGCTTTCTGCGATAATGGAAATGTGTGCAGTCCACTGAGGTAGCCGCTGGACACATGGGGATTGAACACATGAAATGTGGCTGGTGTGATGGAGGAATTAAATTTTAAATTGCATTTAAATTTAAAGAGCCACATGTGGCCGGTGGCTATTATGCTGGACAGTGCAGGTCTAGACTCTGAAAGTCCTCCTGTCACACTCGTCCTTTAGCATGACACTAAACTCCAGTGCCCAGAGCAAGATATTGAGATGTGGTCTAATGCAGAATATGGTGGACTGTGTCTCTTGACCAGAATATGGGATGTTAATGAAGCATAACATTATGTTAGCTTTTTAAGAACCATGTTGTATTATTGGCACATACCAAGTTGCGGTCAGCCGAGATCCCCAAGTCTATTGTCATTCTCGCATGAATTGCTTCCAAATAGGCCTTTTAAAATGATTGATTAAAAATTCAAAACACCGCCTTTCCCCAGCGTAATTTCTCTAGTTGCTTCTAGACCATCATTTTAGTATATTGAGAGGTTTGGGATCATATCATCTAATGGATGAGTTGCACTTGATTATTCACATCTCTATTCATATTCATACAAACGTTGACAACACAAGGCCACAGGCAGCCTCAGTAGCAGACCACTTAGCATCTTCCCTAAAGGTCCATGCCAGTCTCTGAATAAAGACTAGGGTTGCAAACTCACTTGTCTATGTGATCATCACCACCGCATGTTCTGTGTCTTATTCACAAGGACAAGTTAAGTACTTGGTGAGATCAAGACATTCTGTGTTTGTGATGTTCCTAGTCCATTGGTCTGTGGACCATATCAGAAAAATAAAATGACATTAATTTAGCCTGATGTGTTCATACAGGATTAATCCCCTGTATGAGAACTGTTTATTCATTTGAGGTTCAGAATAATGATGCCATGTTTTCTGGTTCATAGTGTCATCTTAAGGTAAAATTTACATAGGTTAATTTTTTGTTAGACTAAGTTGAATGATGTTTCAATTTTAAAAATAACAATAACTTGTGAAGGAAGGTTTTTAGAGAAAAACTGGTCTTATTCACTGATCAGATTCCCATTAAAGACGTCCTATAAGGCATGGTGGACTGAGCACATTTGTTTCACTCTGCTCCATCCTAGAACCCCCTTAAAATGAAAAAGGACTAAAGTGCACACAGACAGGAACAAAGAGAAAACAGGAGAGGAGACAGTCCAAATGAAAGATCTCATTGAAATCTTTCAAGCAAGCACACAAGTTGTAAATGATTTAGAGAGAGTGGAGTGAATCCCAAAAGGAGCAAACGCTTTTTTGCTGCAGAAGCTCAGGATGCTTCAGGAATTCAAAGTCGGTAAAGATAGGAATGCAGAGTAGGACTGAAAATGGGGGATTGGTGAAAACTCTTTTATAAGAAGCCGACCTCCAGGTTCCCCCTCCAAAACTTAAGGCCCAGTGACCGACCCTCCCTGATGGAGGCAGAAAACTAGAAGTTTACTCTCTAGAGAGTTGAAACGAAGTCTCTGGAATTTGGGGCATAGGCCCAGCTGGGCAAGGGGTGGGGATTGAGGGCAGCATCTTCTGTAGTCAGGGAAATTAAGTCTGATCTGAATATGAGGGTGACAGTCCTCCCCTCAGCTTATGTTCCTGTTCACCTTCCCAGACACTAGCAGTCAAGCTTATCCCCACCAGCCTGGAGGTTGGAGGATCTGAGCGATCAGACAGATGCATGTGGATCCATCATGAAACAGACCACCTGTGGTGAGACTCACCAGTCAGCAAGTCCTTACCTCACAGCCCTCAGCAAGCTTTCCGGGGCTGCTTTTTACTAAATATGAGTGGATAGCCAGTGATCACTGTCTCTTGAAAGGGTTTGTAAGAATAAAGTCAGAGTCTGAAATACATAGGAAGAGGGAATCAGAGACAATGGAAGGAGAAGGGAACTTCAAAACAATATCTCTAGAGAGAAGAGAGATGTTATATCCACAAAATAAGAAAAGAGTAGTAAATAATAATAATAAAAGGAATATTTCAGAAAATAAGCAAGGGACTCTTAAAAGTTAAAAATATAATAACAGGGGCTTCCCTGGTGGCGCAGTGGTTAAGAATCTGCCTGACGGTGCGGCGGACAGGGGTTCGAGCCCTGGTCCGGGAAGATCCCACATGCCGCAGAGCCACTAAGCCCGTGCACCACAACTACTGAGCCTGCACGCCTAGAGCCCGTGCTTCACAACAAGAGAAGCGACTGCAATGAGAAGCCCGCGCACCACAACGAAGAGTAGCCCAGCCCCCGCTCGCTGCAACTAGAGAAAAGCCCACGCGCAGCAACGAAGACCCAACGCAGCCAAAACAACCACAACAACAAAATATATATATATATATAAAACAGACACTTTAAAAAGGTAATAGAAGTATTGGAAGACAGTTGCAAAGCTCTCAGAAAGAAGAAGTAAAAGATAAAAAGATGGAAAACTGGAGAGGAAAAAATAAGAAAAGTAGAGGATCAACTTGGAAATCTAATTGGAATTCCATGCAGAGACATCTATGGAAATAGAAAAGAGGAAATTATCAAAGAGGCAAAAAAATTTCCCAGAGCCACGGAACACACATTTCTAGGTTGAAAGACCCTACTGAGTGCCAGCAAATGAAAAAAAAAAAAAAAAAACAACCTACACTGAGGGACATTACTCTTTTAGAACATCAGGGTTAAAGAGAAGCTCTGAGAGGAGGAAAAATAAAATACAAAGCAGGTCATCTGTAAGGATAAATAGTGGTTCTCCCCTCCCCAGTGTGAGCCTCACAGCATCAGCAGCACCTGGGAACTTGGTAGAAATGCAGATTCTCAGGTCGCACCCAGGCCTACTGAGACGGAAACCCCCAGTGTGGGGCTCAACAATCTGTGTTCCAAGAAGCCCCCCACCCCCAGTTCTGATGTCTGTTGCAATTTAAGAAACACTGGAGTTGAGAAGCAGAATGGCCACTGGCTCCTCAAACTTACATCCTTGAGTGTTGTGATAGGGTGAAACAGTCTTCAAAACCCTAAGGAACATGGTTTCTAATCTCAGCTCGGGTACACGCCCAACTGTCAATCCCATAAGGACATTTCCAAGTATGAAAAAAAGAAAAAAACGTACCTCTACAGATGGCTTCTTAGAAAGCTCATGGAGGATATGCCCCAGGAAAATGAGGTAGTAAACCAAGGAAGACTGGGCAGCCAGGCAGTGGGACTCCCCTAGGAAAGAAATCCCCCAAAAGTGAGGCCAGGATCTGTAAGAGGCTGCAGTTTTATATTATGATTATGTGAAGCCTCTGCAGCAAATCTGGTCATTTGCTGAATTGTCATCCAAATCCACAACTCCTTAGAGCTGGAAGAGGACATTTCCTTCCATTTCCTCCCATTGACAGTGAGAAAATCAAGGTTTACAAAGTATGGTAGATTAAGACATACAACTGGGAACAGAATCAAAATCTACTTGCTGGGGAGCTGTGGTGTGAACTGCTGCTTCAAAGAGATCCTACTTTTGACAGGTTGATTGATGCATGGAATCCCAGTTTTATGTTTACTTTTTCTGGCTGGCAGCTGTGGTGGTCATGCCACTTTCTGATGGATGTATGCATCTTGAACCACGGTTGAGGTACATCCTTATGGGCCAATCTAAAGCTTGATCTAGAGTTTCAAGACTAATTAAGACTATTTGGTCACTTCAGCATCTTGAATCCATTCATTTAATCCTGAGTGTTTTGGGAACCAAGTATGAATCAGAGATTTTCTTCAATCACAAGTAAATCACAAACTTGTGGAGAGACTCAGACTCACAGCTTAACCATAGCAGTGGTTTGACCTGTGAAAATGGCTGTGGAAGACCCTGCCTCAAAAGAGAGGTAGGGAAAATTTTTTTAATTTTACTAAATAAAAGTAGAGTTAATTTTTATTGTATATAATTCAATTATTTCAGATTAAAATAATTGTTCAGTAAGTGTCTTGTTTAGGATCCTGTTGTCTTCTAGGACCTACCCTTAAATTTCTGTTTACATAAAAGGGCTAAATAGGATTTATATTTGGAGATCAAAAAAGGTTTCTTATGTGGTGTAAATGAGTTTCCAACTTATGTTTCTTTCTTCAAGCTTACATGTATTATAATTGGCACATAACTAGGGCCCTGATTATTGAAGGGTCTCTGTATTTTAAAACATTGTGGGCAACTTTATCATGTTCACGATCCAAAAGATAATTATATTTTATGTTGACCTAACTTCTGGCTGAAAGAACGGATTCTTTGCTCCTTACGGTGGCTCCTTTGCTGCTTAATATAACTGCTTCTTCATCAAGAATCTTTCTCCCTGCAGAAGCTTCCTCAGTTGGCTTTATCCTTAGATGCCACAGGACCAGTGGACCAGTCTAAACATGTGTTCTTTTAATGAAACTTCTTAATTATCTTTTTAGAAAAAAAAAAAAGATGAGCAGAGACAGTTTATTTTTATCTGCATGGGAGAGGTTCTTGGCTTGCTCGGTCTCTCTGCTAAAAGAAGCCTAATATTATGGGGTGTTAGTTATTCCAGCCAAGGTAGTTTTCAAGGAAGCTTTTTTTTGGTGGGGAGGGGCGGGTAGGGAGGGGAGAGGAGTTATTGTTGGAAATATAAGTGATCTTTAATGTGTTTGCAAAATGTCGTGTTTTCTTTACCAACTTGTAATACCTTTATAAATGGTGTTAAACCAGTTGCTTACAAGTTATATATAGCAATCAGTACTTCCTTAGGGCCAGGCCAACTGTCCCAGTCAGTACAGTTAATGTGCTTGCTCTATGGTTGTATGGAGTGACCATGGATTCAGCAATTATTTGGCTGCAGTCACTGAATTGGATTTCAGGGATGTGGTCAGAGTAACGCATTCTAAGAAAGGGGGGCATTGCAACATGTTAAAAAAATGGTTTCAGATTAAATTTCACTGCACATACCCTCTCTAAAAGGAAAATGCCACACACGCATACCTTCTCTAAATAGCCAAGTTTGCACGTCTTTACACATCAAGCTGCAATGCCTTTATGTTGTGCAGTAGGTAGGAGACACCTGAAACTATTGACAGATATTTCTTATTCACCAAGAAGCTACACTTTAATTGGTTGCAGGAATTCCAATGCGAAAAAACCTGATATTCTGGTTCCTCACAAAGAATATTCCACTCTGGGACTCTCTTCTCTGACTCCAGAAATAAACTCATACCATTTATATCCACTTAGGTGTGCATGAAGTTCTTTTGAGACTGTCATGCTTTCTGGAGATCACAGTGAGTCACAAAGAACCAATCATCATCGTACCAAGTGGTCAATAACCTCATAGATTATATTTTACTGTTATTAATCTAGTCCGGGTTTCCATTTATTGCAGGTGTTCCGAGTATCAGAACAAATGCACACATTTCTTATATATAAGAATAACACATTTGTCCATGTTCCTAGTGATTACAGACATGAAAATGCCAGAACTGGGCTATTCTGGTCAGCAGCATCTCACACCTGAGCAAGAGAGGAGGACCCTACTCTGCTTTCGAAGGGGACCCCCTGCTTTAGAGGGCCTCTCGTACAAGCAGACAGAACACAGGGGTAGTGAGTAGTGCGGATGGGAACTCCAGTAGTGCTGAACTGGGTCCCAGTGTCCAGAGGCTGCAGAGCTGAAAACCTGAGCCTGTATGTCAGGGGAGGGGGAAAGCACGGCCTGTGCCCTGGAAACCAGAGGAAGAACGGGGCTTCACCCCCAAAACGGGTGTCCAGGCAGACCATCGCCATTGTCCCTCCATCCCTCCTCTGTCCTCTGGACTTCCTCTTGCCTATCCCCCACCCAGTCTTTCTCCCCACGGCTGCCAGAGCAGTCTTTTCAAAATGCACAAAGAATATTGTCACCCCGCCGTTCGAAATCCTCTGTCCTCCTCCCTCTACTTGATCTTGAGACAAAGGCCAAATGCCTAACATGGTTTACAGGGTCCCACCTGACCTACTCTGTTCTCCTCCCAGCACCTCACTCGTCAACTTCCTCTTTCTCCAGTTTCCACTCATTTCCTCAAGGGAAAGAAGCCTTGCCTTGCTCTCACTTGCTTCTGCTTGGAACTCTAGACTCCTCCTTGCCCACGGGAAGTTTTGCTGATGCCCACACCCCTCCCATCACTTTTTTTTTTTTTTAACATCTTTATTGGAGTATAATTGCTTTACAATGGTGGGTTAGTTTCTGCTTTATAACAAAGTGAATCAGTTATACATATACATATGTCCCCATATCTCTTCCTTCTTGCATCTCCCTCCCTCCCACCCTCCCTATCCCACCCCTCTAGGTGGTCACAAAGCACCGAGCTGATCTCCCTGTGCTACCATCACTTTCTAGGAGACTGTCCTTTCTTCTTCCACTTATCCCTCTTGTGTCCACTCCCTTTTGCCTGCCTGTTCTCCCCCACTAGAATTTCAGTGCTGTGAGGTCAGGGACCATATCCATCTTGTTCGTTGTCAGATCTTCAGGACTCTCAGAGCAAATATCATCATGTAAATATCATAAGTCGGGTTTGCTTCTGCTTAAAGGTATTTGGCAAAGGCTGAAAGGTGAAATTAGTGACGAAGTGAAACCATTATTGTTGGGCCTGAGAAGCCAAGGCTGACATACCTGGGCCTCCTGTTATTCCCATGGCCTCTGAGATGCCTGAGGGAACCATCTGCATTCCAGCTGACCAGGCCCCCAAGTCTGTGTTTGTCTATAAGGGACTGGTTATACTTGACCTCAGCAATGATTTGAACATGGAACGCCTTGTACTATCAACAAACATAGATGACCAAAATATTCGTGGTCGTTAAGATGGATTTGCACAAGGCTGAAACGCCTTCCTATGCTCAGAGTACAGATTTTTGAACAATGGAAAGATGACATTTCCACATTAACTTAAGTAATGGAAAAAGATTGTTTTGTTTTGTTTTTTGTTGAAGCATTGCACATTTCCTGCCAAAAATATTAATTCACTGCAGTGCTTTAATATGTTCATCAATTTTGGCATTTATCCATATTTGGAGAAAAATTGAAGCTGGAGTTGTTGAATTGAATCTTTGTCTCCTAGAAGTGGTTACTTGTGACCCACTCTATTATGAAGTATGTTTATTTTGAGGGTTTTAGGTGATAAAAAGATTTTTTTCATCTAGTTTTTTAAGGTAGTTGTCTTTTTTTTAAACCCTTCTTGTTTGACATAAAGCAAGTTTTTTTTTTCTTTTTTTTTAAACTCGTACATATTAGGTGGTTATTTGCCAGTTAGTCTGAGAGCTAATATGAAACAGGTATTTGGATTTAATTCAGTTCCATTAGAACAGAGTTAAAATTTTGTGATACAGGGACCATTATCCCGGCAGTTGGAAGGGATTTTTGTGCTGGGAAGCAGTGCTGACAAAGACGCACTGTGCAGGCTCCGTTTATAACTGAGCACTTTCACACTGCAATTTAGGAGGTGTGCAGCTCAGGAAATTGCTTGCTTTGGCTGGAGCATACTTTAACTGCAAGGAAAATTTTATTCATCACTCAAGTAATTGGCAGTTTTAATACCTTGTTCATAATTACCTTATAAACAAATGAATACACAAACCAAAGATTGTATGGCCTGTTATCTAACTTGTAGCCTTATTTGAGCAACGTGATAGACACCTGTGGGTCTCCCTCTCCCTCCCACCAGAAACCAGTTTGCTCCATTTATTGAGAAAACCCATGGCTGTTTCTTCTTGTTGTTAAATGCAAGCGTAGCTGTACTAGCTAGCCCCAGACAACCTGGGGACCAAAACCAGATGCAGAATTTGATGGGCGGCAGTGCTGCGGACCGGACGGAGAGGGAAGGAGATGAGAGGGGGGGTGCTTCAGAATTACTCTGCTGCTTGTTGGGGGGGGGCTTCCTGGTAATGCAAACATTTGGGTTGTGTTTTTAAGAGAACATTTTTGTCCCCTAAAGTGTGGTTTCCTTTAACCCACACACCCTGACCCTGAGGCCCTGTGGCTTGTCTCTTGGACTGAATCCATCTCCAGGATGTAGAAATTGACTAATTGTCTCACTTGCATTACCCTGTACCTCACAGCTAGATCAAGGGTTTACACACTGAGGAATCCAGATGTGGGAAATGGTCAGAATCAGAGGTCATGGCTGACTTGACTCTAAACAAAGTCTGTAAAACTTCATGGGAATCTGAGGGGCTTGATAGTTGTGACTTGTACATGGGACTGCTAACCGCCCCCCCTTCTTTAATGTTACTATTATCACAGAGTTCAGCTGTTAGGGTATACATCACCCCTGCTTGTTACCTTGTATAGGATTACTTTAAAAATGGGGTTAGATTTTTGGATGACTTGGGTCAAAAAAGACGATTCCCCGACAGTCCTTAGAAGTAACATAGGGAAGATTTTTCACAATATTTTGAGAAGTTTTGTTAGTTCATTGTTATTGAAATAGATTTAAAATGTACAACCTGGTTTCTCCACTTACTGGGGAAAGCAGCACCTGGCATTTGCACACATTCAGGAAGCTGGTCTTCTACACTGTTGGGTGCCAAACACATGCAAACTCTTGGTGACCCTCTTTTCCTCCTGAGGTGCAAGCACAGACTGGGGGGAACTCAGTTTCCAGGGCATCCTTAGTGTTGGCATGATGACGGCTCAGTGAGCTGGTGTGGATTCCCACAGCAGTTTGGAACCGGTAGCTCAGCATTTTTGCAAGAGTGGGAAGTTGTGAGACTTTCTGGAGGTGCATCTTCACCTCCAGAAAGTAAGAACTTAATTGCCCAAATTAAGTTGTTTGAATGTTTGAAACTGTGTTCTATGAAACAGCCTTCAGGGATTGCTTTGGGACCAATAGGGACTTACTCTGTGAGGTGGCCTGGGGGGAGTGCTTGAACTAGTTAGGTTAAAAGCTCTAGTTTCCTAATTTAAACAGCAGAGAAATGTTATTTTAATTAAATGGCATAATATATGAAAAATGCGTAGCATAGGGCTTGGCATCCAATGCCCTCAGCGTTATTAGATTCCATATACATTCCAAGACAGGGATAGATATATATCCCTGCTTTAAAGGAGCTCACAGTATGACAGAAAAGACCAACAGCGTAGAAAGTGCTGTGTCACACACAGCAGAGGATCTTGTGAAAACACATAAGAGGTGCTCCTAACTCAGGAACCTTCTGTGATGGTGAGAGGCCTGAGAGTTACAATAATGCAAAAGAACTTAATGAACTCAAAACACTATACAAATGCAGTTATTGGTAAGAAAGATACACATATGAAATATCTTTCTAAGTATTCCCCTTAAGTGAGGGTTTACCTAAAAATGGCAGTACGTGACTTATATGACATACAGAGTTCTACTTAGAGCCTTCGATTGTTTCATTGTTCCTTGAGCTGTAAAGCGAAGACCCTGCTTTGTAGGTGAACTCTGCCATCATCCCAGCCTTTCTCCCTTGACATGTCATTTTTCCCCTGCCTAATAATGGTCTAAAAAGTCCAAGCTACCTGGTCTAATATGACAATTAAGATGGCTTGCACATCAGTTTGGTTCCAGTTTTCTAGCAAGATTGTTGTTTAATGCTGAATCTCCCCCTTGGAAACTGTTGTATTGATGACCTTCTAAAAGCTTTGACTTGGCCTCTTTTTGTTTTATTTTGTTTATCTTTTTTCATTCGTGGTCTAGTATAGTGCTCACCAGTAGAGCTTTCCACGATAGTGCAGATGTTGTGTATGTGTACTGGCCCATTTGACAGATACCAGGCACCTATTCAGGATCTGACATGTGGCTACTATGACTAAGGAACTGAACTTTAACATTTAATTTTAATTTAAGTATAAAGAGCCACATGTGACTACAATATTGGACATCATGGTCTGGTGTTTAAGATAGTTAATGTCAAACTTTTAAAAAATCTAATTGCTCCCAGAGATTATTTAGACTGGTGTGCTCTTATTTTTATAATATTCAAAGCCTTGGAGCATATCCACTGGTTTTGAAGACTATGGCAATGCATTGAAACTTGCTATTTCCAAAGAAAAAGAGATTTCTCTAGGATGGCTTTTAAAAAGCCCAATCTGATGAGTATTTTAAGTTCATTGGCACCTGTAGTGTGTATGCTTTCCAAGAGAAGAATTAGAAATGAATTAGGACTCAAGAAGAAAGAACAGGGAACGAACACACCAGTGCCTGGAATGCCAACTTGGTGCTAGTCATTTCATATCCCATTTCATAAAATGATAAGGAAGAAAGACTGTTAACAAAATAACAGAAAGAAAAATCAGTTTAAGTGCATCGCATTTCGATAACCACAGCTGTTAAACACACCCAGATTTATATAGGAAAGCTTTTCATAATTCTAAAATTATGATTCATTATTTAATGCAACATTAAAGTGACTAAAGAGTTGCTGTTTAACTTTTTAACGTGCTGTGTAGAACAATCAGTTTTCCAAATTTCTGAAGAACGAGTTAGAAATAGAAAATATTTTTCACCTTTCAGATTGTTGTACCATTAACCCTGTTGTCTGTGCTATTCTTTAAATCCAGAGCTGGAAACAAAATTGTGGAAATATTACCTGAACATCTGAGACAGTTTCAATCCCTCGAAACTTTGGACCTGAGTGGCAATAATATTTCAGAGCTTAAAACTGCACTTCCACCCCTGCAACTCAAATATCTGTAAGTCAAGTTGTTTTTAACGGTTTTCACCTGTGATGAAAATTTTGTGCTATTTTAAAAAAGGAAACAACTTTAAGATAGGGGCCAGAACTCTGACCATTTCTTACTGCTGATGGATCAAAAATGTAACTTTCTTATTGACTGGTAATTTTCTGTAAGCCTGAATAACCACAATCTTCATTTTATTCTTACACTATTGGATTACAAAAATTGAGACATCCTTTGACTATTATAGAAAAACCAAGTGCTTCTGTAAAAAAATAATCAAAATTAAATGCCTGGTGTATTTCATTAATAAATGAATTTCACAAAAATTGGGTAATGTTTGTTATCTTCAAATATTTTAGTCACTTTTTCCCCCAGAGGTATGTGTGAATCATACTCGATATTGGCCTGCAAGGGCCTAAAGAGTTAATTTTTGTGTGTGTGTGTGTGTGTGTGTGTGTGTGATACGCAGGCCTCTCACTGCTGCGGCCCCTCCTGTTGCGGAGCACAGGCTCCAGACGCGCAGGCCCAGCGGCCATGGCTCACGGGCCCAGCTGCTCCGCGGCATGTGGGATCTTCCTGGACCGGGGCACGAACCCGTGTCCCCTGCATTGACAGGCGAACTCTCAACCACTGCACCACCAGGGAAGCCCAAGAGTTAATTATTTTAAGTGTCCATTGTTACAAGTGATGGGTAGGTTCTCTGGAGAGTCTTTTATATACAGAGAATACATGCACTTTAACTTCCCAAAGAACCAGAAAGAGAAGCTCATCTTCAGACTTTCAACAGGTATATCAACAGCAACCGAGTGACATCCATGGAACCTGGGTATTTTGACAGTTTGGCCAACACACTCCTGGTGCTGAAGCTGAACAGGAACCGAATTTCAGCTCTCCCACCCAAGATGTTTAGACTGCCTCAACTGCAACACCTGTAAGTGAAATGTCCTCTTAGATTCTGTTTCCTCACCTCCTCTAAACCCTTGGCACCTACCCCCTAAAATCCACAATGTGGCAGAAGGAGTTTAGAAGCAAGGATGTAGCCACCTTTCCTCTGAGAGCTGGAGTTGTAGAATCACTGAATCAGAAAGAGCCTTGAAAGTCACCCGGTACAGGCTTCTGCCTGACAAGGCAGGTTGGATTGTTCCCGAAAGAGTGAGCAGTGTAATCATTGAACAACCTCCATACAAAGCCATCATGATGGCACTGAAGACATCATGGTGACTCTCCACAGCTGTGGATCCTGAGAACAGTACCAATGACTGCAGGGCCCCTCATAGCTTAAGGAGCTGTAAAGCACTGTCTCATTAATAACGGTGGAATAATCTGTGAACAGGCTCCTACAGTGTAGTGGTTTTCAGCCTTGGCTGCACATTACAGATACTTGGGGAGCTTTTAAAAATCCCAGTGCCCAGGCCACACCCTAGACCAATTACATTGGAACCTCTGGGGGTAAGATCCAGGCTTCAGTAATTTTTTAAAACTCCCCAGGTGATTCCAGGGTGCAACCAAGGTTGAGAATGACTGCCTTAAAGAGGAAGCATTAAACACAGTACAAATTGTGACAGAGAGGAATCAGCTTTTGTAAGCAGTTGAACAGGATAAACTTGATGGCCCTGCTCCTGAATAGACCTTGTGTTTTAATGTGATATTCAGTACTCCCATTCTGGATACTTTAAAGACCAATATTAATGTGTTTACTTCTATACTGAATGGACAACAGTTTAGAAATTGAAGTGCAGTCTGGTGTCAGTATTTGATTATCCCAAAAATACATCACATGTTTCAGAAGGAAATTTACTCACTGCTAGTAAATCAAAATTCTTCTCAATAAAAATGCTTAGAAATTTAAAACATTCTGTGTAATTTAACACAGGCTGGTTTAACTATATTGCAGTAATGTCACATTTTATTACTGCTTCCAGAGTTGGTCATATAAGCTAACTGTTTAACTATAACATCCAATGTAGTGAACTGAACCGAAACAAGATCAAAAACGTTGATGGGCTCACGTTCCAAGGGCTTGGTGCTCTGAAGTCTCTGAAAATGCAAAGAAATGGAGTGACAAAACTTATGGATGGAGCTTTCTGGGGGCTGAGCAACATGGAAATCTTGTAAGTGCGGGTGATCAATTCCTACTCAGGTGGTATGATCATGGAATGCTCAGTGAGCATTCAGCAGCTTTTATTTGAAATCCTATGTTAAAATCTCATCATTTACAATCTTATAATTTAATATTAAGTTTTGTTTCAGGTAATGTGACTGAGAATTTAATAAGCATAGTATTTTCTGCTGATGTCTTTGTATAACAAAAGCTACACATCTCATAACAATAGGAATATGTAATAGGTTGTAATATGTCCCCTTTGAAGAGTCTAGATAATGAACTTGGGATCCTGCTTTTGATTCTTATTGTAAATGTAGGCAGCTGGACCATAACAACCTAACAGAGATTACCAAAGGCTGGCTTTACGGCTTGCTGATGCTGCAGGAACTTCATCTCAGCCAAAATGCCATCAACAGGATCAGCCCTGATGCCTGGGAGTTCTGCCAGAAACTCAGTGAGCTGTGAGTTGCCTTTTATTCTCCTCAGGTTTGAGAGCAGGAATCATGCCAGAGCATGAGCTTCTTACCACTGATCTGTGAAATTTTCATAACAAAGTTTCCAAGGTGACAGTTTTTTTCACAGGCAACCTAGTCATAGTTTTGTGATAAGTTGAAGCCAGCTCTGCTGTTTCAATTCTGTGGCACATGGGCTAAAGCCATGGTGGTGATTCTCAAAGAGAATTTTTTTTTTAATTACTGGGATTAGAAATAATGTTTACCTGAGTATTATTAAGAAGGCAGAGTTTTAAAATAAGGATAATTGTGGCCATATATATTACCTGTTTCTGTTTTTTTTTTAAACAAATCATTGCATTGAACTGGAAGATAAAAGCTATCGTTTGTTTTTTTGTTCCTTTTTTCTTTACAGGGACTTAACTTTCAATCACTTATCAAGGTTGGATGATTCAAGCTTCCTGGGCCTAAGCTTGCTAAATACACTGCACATTGGGAATAACAAAGTCAGCTACATTGCTGATTGTGCCTTCCGGGGGCTTTCCAGTTTAAAGACTTTGTAAGTTACACATTTTGCTCTTCCTCCATGAACCTAATTGGTTCCTAAATGTGCCCACTTTTCTCCAAGCACATTTCCTTTGTTATGAAGGAAATGTGTACAGCCTCAGAAGTAGTGTCTTAATCTTTCCCAGATCAGTTTGATTAAGATCGGTCCATTTCATCCATGTGTGCTTCTTAAAGGGATTAAAAAGGACAGTGATCAGATTGGTTTGGTGATTACAGTCAGCCTTCTCAGGATCTCCAGGAAGTTGGTAACTGCTCTAGAGGAAAACAATTTTAAATCCACTAATTTTTCTTCGTAAAAATGCAGATTAAAAATTACACAGAGCAAAAAAGATATACAAAGTGCAGCAAAGGAAGACGCCTGTTTATCAGACCAGTTATATCCAAACTTGATCTCGGTCCCAAGAGAAAGAAGAGAGAGTTGGATTAAATGGCCTTTGAAAAATCTTCCAAATGTTAATTTTAACGTTGTGCAATGGGCTTTTGACTTTTGCACTGCCAGAAAGTTTTGCTGTGTTCACTGTTTGAAGCATTACATGAGTGAAAGACATGCTGTGTGCTTTGGCGAGCTGTTCCTTGTGTGGTTGGAGCAGTGGTTTTAAAGTTTAATGTATTTTTCAGACTATTCAAGTCTTTCAGAATTTAGTCATCTTGATACAGGAGTTAATAGGGCCGGAATCACCTCTCCTCATCTCGGACAAAAGTATAAAATGCTGCTGAGGGAGGAGGGCAGGAGGTAAGATCTACGTTAGGGAGAGAAACAGTTTTCTGTTGTTTTGAAAGGGGCAGAGAGAGATGATACGGGGAGTTATGTGGAATTATTCCAAATCACATGCCACCTGGGTGGTGATCTTCGCTTTCTAAGCATATGTCTAACAAGAATGCCTGTATCTTTTGTTAAGTACCTCGTACCACTTTCCGTAACTCTCCCTTTTTTGAACCAGGGATCTGAAGAATAATGAAATTTCTTGGACCATTGAGGACATGAATGGTGCCTTCTCTGGGCTTGACAAACTGAGGCGGCTGTGAGTATGATTTGCTTCATAATTAGCATTGCTTTTTGACCTAAACATTTTGGGGTTTTGGGGTTTTTTTTTTGGCTACACTGCACAGCTTTCAGGATCTTAGTTCCCCAACCAGAGATTGAACCCCGGGGCCACGCCGAGTCCTGACCACTGGACCGCCAGGGAACTCCCTAAACACTTTGTCTTAATTGAGCTCAGTTCCACACACAAGTTGACATCTTTAAAAAGTTTTAAAATAGGTGCTTAATCTGGTTGCTACCCTTTGTCATCTCCCCAAATGACTACTGTTATACAAGATGTGTATTGATTAGATTTTCTTCCTTGGGTATAGTGGTTTTACTCAACACTTACGTTAGTGCAGCTGACTTTAGTATCCAGATAAGAATTTTAAGTTGTTTTGAGTGCTTAGACCCTTGGGATTACTACTGTGTAAAGGTTAGTGCCCCAAGTTCAGCATTTTGAAACGTGCAGTGTTGCACTTCCCTCACAGGAATGTTTAAATGAAGTGATCCAGTGACCAATGACAACACTGCAGTGGGTTCCAAGCAATACAGTTTCTATTTAGTCACAGAATGGCCTTGAAGATGGCTAAATTCTGTGTTTTAAGCAAGCAATCTTCAAATTGACTTCCATTTAGTCCTAAACTTCTGTGGGTGATGAAGGTATCCATGGGGTGGGTGGGTAAGGAGAAAGTCTCCAGTATTACCTGCTTTATTTATTAGTGTTCTGAGACATTTTACTTGGAATAAAGTTTCTACCTCTTTGAAAAATCACTGCTTTGATTTAACCGTCAGAGTAACTTCTCGAATACCTATTTTTGCTGGGTTCTCTGTGGAATGCAACCATGCTGAACCGTATTACTGAAATAGATGGCACGGATACATTTTTTTTTTTTTTGCGATATGCGGGCCTCTCACTGTTGTAGCCTCTCCTGTTGTGGAGCACAGGCTCAGGACGTGCAGGCTCAGCGGCCATGGCTCAAGGGCCCAGCCACTCCACAGCATGTGGGATCTTCCCAGACCGGGGCACGAACCCGTGTCCCCTGCATCGGCAGGCGGACCCTCAACCACTGTGCCACCAGGGAAGCCCCAACGGATACATTTTTTTAAGGATATCTTGTTTAATTGAAGAAAATAGAATATTCACAAATGATTTAAAAAGCAATTCTTTTCAGGAGAGTTGCACTCCAAAATGGCTTTTACTAACTGTTCCATTATAATTTTTTTTTTTTAAGGATACTCCAGGGAAACCGGATTCGATCCATTACCAAAAAAGCCTTCACTGGTTTGGATGCATTAGAACATCTGTGAGTAGCAGGAATTTAGTTACTCTAAAGGCAGTCTGAAATGGTTATCTACTTATATGTCATGAAAGGTAACACAAACTAATACATAATTTTGTTGGTATCCTCTCAGTACAATAAAATATACACATCTAGGGGCTTCCCTGGTGGCGCAGTGGTTGAGAGTCTGCCTGCCGATGCAGGAGACGCGGGTTCGTGCCCCGGTCCGGGAGGATCCCACATGCCGCTCAGCGGCTGGACCCGTGAGCCATGGCCGCTGGGCCTGCACGTCCGGAGCCTGTGCTCCGCAGCGGGGGAGGCCACGACAGTGGGAGGCCCGTATACCGCAAAAAAAAAAAAAAAAAAAAAAAAAAAAAAAAAAACACATCTATCCGTCCTTTGTCTACCTACCTACCTACTTATCTGTATATCTATATGAAAGTATAAGTGTACAGGTGTGTATTTCTTTTGCCTTTAAGAGCATTGCTATACATCACTTTTGGGTTTTCTCTTAGTTATTTCTCTCAAGCAGTGGTATATTTAATTTTTTAAAAAACTACCATTTATCACACACCCACTGCACATCAGGCATCATGCTAGGTATTTATTTATATTTTCTCATTTAATCCTCACGAGAAAACTATTTAATAGCTATTATTATCTTAATTTTTAAGTTCAGATGTAGTGGCTCTGAGGGTTCATTGATTCCATCGGACAGTTAAGAAGGCAATGCACATCTTGACGCTCAAAAAAGACGATCCCTCCAGGCCTGGAGAGGGACAGGAGAGTTTTAACACTACTTTGAGAATTTTGTTTATCGTTACTGTTGTTTAATTATAAAGCATACAACCTGTTTTTCCTCCTGTATTCTTTTTCTCACTCTCTTTTGCAACTAACCTGTAAGTTAGCAGCTGGCCGAAGCAGGGCTCCAACCAGGGCAGCCCCTGCTGTCATAGCAGCTCTTGCCTTCACATCTTCTGCCCCCAGTAACCCCTGGCACACGTTTCTGAAATGACACTTAGGCACTCGAATAGTTTCAGGCACGAGGAGCACAAGCTAACCAGCTTTGATAGGAGTCAAAGCCTGCATGAGCACAGAGCCAACCAGCTTCTGATAACCATGGGTGCACGTATATGTGTTCAGTGGGAGTCTGAAGCAGCATCAAGTGTGTCCACCCTGACTATTAAGGAATGCTTATAGCCAAAAGTTGTATTATCTGTTAACCCAGACAAAAGAAGTTATCATGTAAAATACACGTTTGCTTGGTACCATCATTGGTGCTGTGTGTTTAGCTGTTAATCTGTGCACCACCATCTTGCCCTCTTCGCAATGACCCGTTGGTTGCAGGGAGCTCTGGATCGCCAGCCACGCCGACAGTGTAGCAGGGCAGGTTGTAGGGGACAACTCTGCAAAGCGTCATCTGGAAAGGCGGGCCAGTATGGCTGGGCTTACTGAAACACATTATTTTCAGAGGGAAGCTAGCCAAAAGGGTTTGTCATCTGACCCATTCCATTTCTGGGAAAGTGGAGTTAGTGGATCCATGGAGCATTAGCCTCTGCTTCAGTTTCCTAAACCTTCATGACTCTCTCAGCCTCTTTCTCTGCCCACGTTTGGGACCTCGATTCTGTCTTCTGTTGCCACTTGTCTCATTCAAAATCCCTTTTCTCCACTCTGACCCTTTTAAAGGAAAACAGAGTAGTAATCACTGTGGAGAGGACTTTAATCCAGAGCGCTCATAAGCACCAGTTAAAAATAAAGCCAGCCCAGAATATTCTCTCATTTTATAAATGTCCTGCCTGAAGTGTTTGTTGATTTGTTTGTTTTAGTGAGAACCTCTTGTCTGAACACCTACCTGTCTCCCCGTGAGTGAGTTGTGTGTGACAGAATAGGCTAGTGACTGAGAGCATAGGTTTGGAAATTGAAAATAATTGAGTTCAAATCTTATCTGCCCCTTTCATGCCAAGCCAAGGTAGTTATACCATCTGCTTTTGGGTTGATGTGAGGATTAAATGTAATAATGTGTAAACGTAAATCACTTAACATGGTTGCGTATCATAGAAGGTATCTATACGTGATGGTTTTTTAAAAGCATAATTTTGAGGAATTTTATTTGTGCATTTAAAAGTTACTGATGGTTGCGAATTTGAATAATAAGAAGTGTAATAAAATACCATGGCAGAACAGCTTAGGCCCTTAAGAGTCAAAAAACCTGTATGTGGTGGTATGAAATCTCTCTCACTGTAACAGAACCTGCCTCTGATGCAGATATCCTTGTTCTTGAATCCAAGCTTCCTAATGAGTTCTAGTCACCCCCATTTGTGCATCTCAGCACAGAGAGTATTTTTGTGGTGAATGGCTTGGGCAGTGTTGGCCCACCCTTTGCCTGAAGGCACATAGTGACCATAATTCCCTCGAATGTATTTGATTTGGTTGCTTTTTCAGAGACCTGAGTGACAACGCAATCATGTCATTACAAGGCAATGCATTCTCACAAATGAAGAAACTTCAGCAACTGTAAGCTTTTCTTTTCCTTCCAAGAGTTTCACATAAAGCATCGAGGGGGAAACTGACGTGGGGTGGATCATCCTGGATTATGTATCTATAGAAAGTGTCTGGCACATTCATCACATCACTTAACTTTTGTTACCAGAAAGCAAGAGGAGTTGGTTTTTTGTTCCCTTTGTTGAAAAGAGGAGTTACTTTTTCTTTCTGTTACAAATTGGCGGTTGAAATTTGTGGGACCCAATACGGTACAGTGCCTCATCATAGTAACCAATTTTCCGTAGTAAGGTATTTTCATTGTGTCAGCACTTCTGTCTCTGCTGGTCAGTAAGAACACCACCAACACAAAAAAAAACAGTGCTAGTTCCATATCTTGCAGTTTAAGATAGACTATAGAATATTTAGTCCATGGGATGTGTGTATTTGGTTTCCCCATTCATTGCTTTGTTAATATTTACTTGAGTTTAGTTTATACTTGTAGAAATCTGCATTTCATACAAAACAAATTGAATGTAATTACTCTCCTCAGGCACTTAAATACATCAAGCCTTTTGTGCGATTGCCAACTAAAATGGCTCCCACAGTGGGTGGCGGAAAACAACTTTCAGAGCTTTGTAAATGCCAGTTGTGCCCATCCTCAGTTGCTGAAGGGAAGAAGTATTTTTGCTGTTAGCCCAGATGGCTTTGTGTGTGGTGAGTGGAACTATGGCCTTTGACTTTTTTATTCATTCTTCTTTTTTTTTTCTCCCATTTGTCCAAATAATGGACTTCAATAAATTTATGTTCCCTTAATAAAGCTCTTATTTCTGCTGAGGTAGATGAGAATGGATCTGTAGCTTGCTGATGATCACAGTTTTACTGATGGAAAGAAAAATTTTTTCTATAATTTTTTCTATAATTTATAAAATTGGCATCAGAGTGGTTTGGTAGAAAGAGAATGATGTTGGATCTTGGGAGAACTGAAGGATAGTCACAGCCCTTCTACTTAACTGTGATTCCCTAAATCTCAGTCTTCGCATCTATGAAATGGGAGTGCTGCTCTCTGCTCTCCCCAGTTCCAGGGGTTGTTGAGAGGCTCTTGTGAGCTCAGTGAAGAGACTGACTTAAATCCTGTGCAGATGCTGTTTCTGGTGAGTAGAAAGAGAAAATTATTAGCTAGTGATTTATAGTCTGCTAAAAATTTTACTATTAGTGGGTAAAACATTACAAGTAACAGAAAGTTTGAGTTTATTGTAAATAAATTTAAGGTCCATTGTCTTAGCATCTAAGCATCTCAGCATTAGAAATTTGCTTACCCATCTTCAGATAGCTAGTTAGCAGATCTGGATCAATAACCCAAGTTTTCATCTCTCTGGTGCCGTCTTCCGTCTGCTGCACTACACTGCTGTTTACTATTTGCTGCCATGGAGACCTTTGTAAAACTAAATGTGCGTACAGAACATGAAATCAAAATTTGTTTGAATTTTAGTATGTGTGTTAAGATACTGCAGAATCTAATTCTACATTGGCCTTTAAAATTTTATTTAAAACTGCTTTGCCTATGATTGTTTAGCTAAGTACAAGAAAACCATATTTTTTTTAGGTTGTAGCATTAAGTGGTGCCAACAGTTTCTGGAAATAAAACATCTGATGTAGCTTTTGGATCTAAATAAGCATTTGGCATTCATCTGTAAGGGCCTGAGCTATTCCTTTTCCATGGTCTTGATTTCTCAGTTCTGTAGTCTTTGAGATTTGAACTCTCTATTACTTTGAGACACACACACACACACACACACACACACACTCATATCTATATAGTACCCATAGATTTTTTACCAGATGAGAATTTTAGAATAATCACACAGAAGAAGAAACTATCTTGATTACAGCATGCAGGCGTGGCATTGGAAATTACCTGCATTGCAGTTGTCAGAGGGTCCCCCATACCCCATTCATAAACACACACACACGTTATTTTTTCCAGAGCACCCAAATAATACATTTTGGCTGCTTTAAGATGCTTCCTTCTGGGTTTAGACCATCTCTGAGAAACTGAAGTTCAAAAAGGTAACTTTTCCAAAAAGTAACAGAGAACTAAAAATAACTGTTTGGAATGAAAGAGTTGCTTAGCTGTAATTATAATGTAGCTCTGACAGTGTGGCACAGCGACCTGATGGACTGTCCACTCTAAACTCCAGGCTGGAGCCGGGGGCTCACAGGGAGCTTGAGAAATGCTTTTCCTTTCACTACAGGATTGTTTTTTCCTGCTCTACCTAAAAATGACTGGTCTTTTTAATGAGTTCTATTTTTGGTAAGTGGGGTGTTAATTTGCTGTCTTTAGTGGTATTGATTATCATTACTGATGGTTGATTTCTTAATTTTTCCGCTTATTTATGAAGAATATGGGGGGAAAATGCAGTTCCTAATAGTAGCATTTAAAGATGATCCATGAGCCTGGAAGTGTCTTAACCGATTTCTTCTTGTATTTATGTTAAAAAAAAAAAAAAAAAAAAGCACAAGAGGTCTGCAATAAACTGTATTCCAAAATATCAGTCTCCTCCCAGTTATTGATGGATAAATAGGGCTCAGTCTCGAGTTGAAATGAATGAATTACTTTATAAACTCTCTCCCAGTCTGTTATTTTCAACACTGGGACTGCTGGTCCATCTGTGAAACATACACAGAGGGTAAAAACCTAAACCACTGTTTGTTTTGAGTTTCTTGGTGTTCAGATCTGAGTGGCATTTGGACTCAAGCTTAAAACTGTTTTGTTTCCTCCTCTCCATTTTGAACAGATGATTTTCCTAAACCCCAGATCACAGTTCAGCCAGAAACACAGTCGGCAATAAAAGGTTCCAATTTGAGTTTTATCTGCTCAGCTGCCAGCAGCAGTGATTCCCCAATGACTTTTGCTTGGAAAAAAGACAATGAACTACTGCATGATGCTGAAATGGAAAATTATGCACACCTCCGGGCCCAGGGTGGGGAAGTGATGGAGTACACCACCATTCTTCGGCTCCGCAGTGTGGAATTTACCAGTGAAGGGAAATACCAGTGTGTCATCTCCAATCACTTCGGGTCATCCTACTCTGTCAAAGCCAAGCTCACAGTAAATAGTATGTGATCTGACTTTTCCTTTTGCGTTTAAAGATATGTTTTAGCAACAGAAAGCACCTGGTTTCCTCTCTTTTTCTTACTGCTAACCCTATCTTCTGCTCTTACAGTTCTCCACCTAAGCCTTCTCACTCCACAAGATTAATAGTCTTGGTTAAGCAAGCAGTTTTTGTGTTGAAGACCCCATACTTAGCATGGTGGGTAACCAAGATGAACCAGACACTTTTTGCTCTCTGAGAGTTCACAATGTACTGGTCTGATGTGGGAAGCCATGAAGTATGGAGTTAAAGGATATCACCTTTTTTTTTAAATGAAGTATAGTTGACTTAACAATACTGTGTTAGTTTCAGGTGTACAGCAAAGTGGTTCAGTTACATGTAAATTTTTCAGATAATTTTCCATTATAGGTTATTACAAGATATTGAATATAGTTCCCTGTGTTAAACAGTAAATTCTTGTTGCTTATCTATTTTATGTAAAATAGTTTGTATCTGTTGATCCCATACTCCTAGTTTATCTCTCCCTCTCTCCCTTTCCCCTTTGGTAACTGTAAGTTTGTTTTCTGTGTCTGTGAGTCTGTTTGTTTTTTATGTATATATTAGTTTATTTTTTAGATGCCAGATATAAGTGATAATATTTGTCTTTCTCTGTCTGACTTCACTTAGTATGAAATTCTCTAGGTCCACCCATGTTGCTGCAAATGGTAATATTTCATTCTTTTCTATGGCAGAGTAAATATTCCATTGTATATATGTACCACATCTTCTTAAACCAGTTGTCTATTGATGGGCACTTAGGTTGCTTCCATGTCTTGGCTATTGTAAATAGTGCTGCTATGAACATTGGGGTGCATATATCTTTTTGAATTAGAGTTTTCATCTTTTCCAGATATATGCCCAGGAGTGGAATTGCTGGGTCATATGGTAGCTCTATTTTTAATTTTTGGGGGAAACTTCCATACTGTTTTCCATAGTGGCTGCACCAATTTACATTCCCACCAACAGAAAGCACACCACCCTTAGCTCAGAGATCTGGGTTTGAAGCCTGCCACTCCTGCTTACAGCTGTGGAACTCTCAGCAAGTTACCTAACCTCTCTGTGCCTCCTTTTCCACATCTTTCAGTTAGGAGTAATAGTACCTACCTTATAGAGGTATGATAATTGTTAAATAAAATAATTTGTGTAAAGAACTTAGCAGAATGCCTAGAATAGAGTAAGTGCTCAGTAAATGCAATAAGTGTTAGCTGCTGTTCATAAAAGTATCTCATCCTGTGCTTTGTGTGGCAGGTAGACAGTTTTACAGTTTATCATTTAATTGTTTGTATCTTTCATGGTAGAAAATATGATTCATTAATGCATTCATTCAATAAATGGTTGCTGAGGCCTGACACATAGAACAAAAAATTGTGGGACAAAACACGTCTAAAGTCATAGAATGTTAGAGCCAGGAGGGACTTAAAAAAAAAAAAAAGATGGTGTGGTCAGGGTAACAAAGAGATAAACTGATTTGCCTAAAGTCTCACAGATAATTATTGAGGAAACTAAAAAGCGACTGGAAAATAGCAGAAAAACCATCAGTCTGAAGCTCAGGTGACCTGTTTCATCCTGACTCCATCATTTCTGTACCTGTGTAACCTTGAGGGAATACCTTAATCACTCCATCTCATCTTGCGGTTGGAAATAACCCCTGCCTTACTATGTCAGGGACATTCATAAGTATCAAAAAAAAAAAAAAAAAAAAAAGGGAATGAAAATGAACCTCTCAGACTCCAGAATGCTAATTGCCCATGTTGTGTCTCTGATTTCAGTGCTTCCTTCGTTCACCAAAACCCCCATGGACCTCACCATCCGCGCAGGGGCCATGGCACGCTTGGAGTGCGCTGCCCTGGGACACCCGGCCCCACAGATAGCCTGGCAAAAGGACGGGGGCACAGACTTCCCGGCCGCGAGGGAGAGACGCATGCATGTAATGCCCGAGGATGACGTGTTCTTTATCGTGGACGTGAAGATAGAGGACATTGGGGTGTATAGCTGCACCGCTCAAAACAGTGCAGGAAGCATTTCTGCAAATGCAACTCTGACTGTCCTCGGTAAGTGGATATTTTCAGATTTTGTGATATACATTAGTCTTAAATATACCAGCTCACCCAAAGGCCCTAAGAAGCTGTGAGAAGTTGTGTCTGAAGTTGAGAGGGTGAGAGATGATCCATAGGACACTGCCCTTTCCTGGAGGGGACAATGGCTTCTCAGAAGCTTTGAAGTCGTGAGTGTATTACCCCTTCAGGCCTGTGGCCAGTGAAATGAATCTGCTCCCTCCCATGTGAGGAGGGGGAAAAGTAAATGCTTTGATGCTTTCCCTTTTGCAGGAGTCACCTTTCTCTGCTGTTTCCATCATGCAGTCTACCAGAAATCTTAACAATATAAAGAATATAAGAAAATAAGTGTATAAACAAATTGAAAGGGCCCTAACTTTTTTCTCAGCCTGCCATAACCGCTGTGGAAATCTGAGTTCATCTTTTATCATTTACCTAAACAGATGCTTTTTAAAAATGTGAGCATGTTAATCATTTGTGTATCTTTGAAAGAGTAAATCAGAGTAACCTATGAATACCAAATAATAAAAGTAAATTACTTTCAGAATTTTAACATAGGCTGGGATATCTAGCACTAGGAAGTTTCCCTTTAAAAATGTGAACATTCTGATTTTTTTCATCCATCAACACACAGTTGTGCTTGAAATTATTTTTATACATTTCCTAATTCTAAAAAATGTCTAAAATGTTTTGCTTTGCCCCATTTCCACCATTCCCCAGCCTTGCCAAAAGTGAGACAGACTGAGAGAAAGGAATAGTAAATATTATCCTTAACTGATGTTATAAGTAAATGACAGCCAAATGATGAAATGAAATCCCAGATGCTGTATACATGTTTAGGGTCTTAAAGAAGCATGGGCATGAGGTTGTGGGAGAATACAGTTTTCAGCTCCCATCTGAATAAATTTAAGCACGAGGTCTCATGCTGTGTGAACCCTAATTTCATGTCGGAGATTAAAATATAACTTGTCATTTCAGAGACGCCATCATTTTTGCGGCCCCTGTTAGATCGAACTGTAACCAAGGGGGAAACGGCCGTCCTGCAGTGCATTGCGGGAGGGAGCCCTCCTCCCAGATTGAACTGGACCAAGGATGACAGCCCTTTGGTGGTCACTGAAAGGCACTTTTTTGCAGCAGGCAACCAGCTGCTAATCATTGTGGACTCTGATGTCAGGGACGCCGGGAAGTACACATGTGAAATGTCTAATACCCTGGGCACCGAGAGAGGCCACGTGCGCCTCAGCGTGATCCCCACCCCCACCTGCGACTCCCCTCAGATGACCGCCTCATCACTGGACGATGATGGATGGGCCACCGTGGGCATCGTGATCATTGCGGTGGTTTGCTGTGTGGTGGGCACGTCGCTCGTGTGGGTGGTCATCATATACCACACACGGCGGAGGAACGAAGATTGCAGCATCACCAACACAGGTGTGTCAACAGAAGCCTGGCACAGGGTGCAGGAGTCGTGTGTGTGCTTATGGCCCCGCCGTGATTTCCTTCTGAGTGTGTGTCTCACAGTCTCAGGCCGTGTCACAAGGGTGACTCATTTGTTTCAAGCTGCAGAACTACGGTTAGCTAAAAATAACACCCTGGCCCAGAGTAAAGCTGATGGTTAAAGATGAGTGCTTTCTGTCAAAACCTCATCAGAGTATCCTGTTGGCTATGAGAGACGATCCAAATCACAGCATAAACCAGTCTGACCCTGTCACAAGCTGGTGATGGAGGACCAGGAACAGCCCTTCAGTCATGAGGCTTACACCCTGCCGTCGTTTTTCGTTTTGTCATGTGTGAGCATTTGTGCATGTGTGTGTACAGGCATCTAGGGAAGATTCTAGTTATTGGGGGGAGAGGGGCTTTGACTTATATGTGCAAAACTCCTACATCAGTGAATAATATTAAGTTGGGAATATGGCAGAAATCAAGCTTAATTCAAAACCTTAGATATGCTCTCATGAAAATTACCTTTACTTTTGTCAGCATTTGTTGTTTTTGAAATTTGGGAGGAATATCCCACAGGCCATAAAGTAGAAAGTCAGCTCAGGCACCCCAGAGCAGCAGAGCCCTGGTTTGCCTTACATCAAGATGGTTTTGCAAGAGTCGATTGATTTGATTTGAACCAAAAACCAAACGGAATGTACCGTTCATCAGGGAAGCCCGTGTGGCGTTTACGATCATTCTTGGTTAATGGAATGCTGTTGTTTGATTCCAGATGAGACCAACTTGCCGGCTGACACCCCGAGTTATTTGTCATCTCAGGGAACATTAGCTGACAGACAGGATGGGTACGTCTCCTCAGAAAGTGGAAGCCACCACCAGTTCGTCACTTCTTCAGGAGGTGGATTTTTCTTACCACAACACGGCAGTAATGGTACGTGCTTAAAATGAACGTGGGCTGTAGTTGTTTTGAAATAACCCAATGGAAAGTTCAAATATAATATTAATTTTCACAAGAAATTGATACCCCCATATATGGAGGGCCCTGGCCCAAAATCACTAGCAAAGCTGAAATTAAATAGTTATGCCCTTCTCTTAAATACTAGAAGAATCTTTGTTTCTAGCAACAACAGAAGACAAGTAGGTTAAATAAAATTTAATTCCTCCAGGCGATGTAATACTTCCTTTACGTTGTAAATGTTCTTTGGCCCTGAGTGTTCTTCTTACTTAAATGACATTAACTGGTTTCATGTGTGGTCTTAAAAAAAAGTCAAAGGATTTAAAAGCATTCTGTTAGAGACATCTAATACTGACTCTCACTTTAAGAACTGTATTGTTTAAAGAATAATAAGGAGGCAGCGTAATACAAGGGCATCAGCTTGGTTCAAAACCCACTTCTGACGCTCCCTGTGTAACCTTGGGCAGCTATATTCCTTCCCAACTTAACAATATTAAGTTGTTGTGAGCATTAAATACAATGATAACGGAAAATGACACATATTAAGGGCTCAGTAACTAGCAGCTAGTGACACTATTCTCAAACATCTTACCATCTTTTCCCACAAGTGTTGATTGAATGTCTGCTCTGTGATGGACTCCGTAGTTGGGAGGGAAGAATATTTGTTTTCAGTTTCACAGTTTAGTCAGTGGTGAGACAAAAAATTCCACAAATAATTACAAAGTGCTTGGCAAGGCAGTGATAGAGGGTATGGAGGGAGAAGATCTGAGCAAAAAAGCTGTAGTCCTGGGCTTCCCTGGTGGCGCAGTGGTTGAGAGTCCACCTGCCAACGCGGGGGACGCGGGTTCGTGCCCCGGTCTGGGAAGATCCCACATGCCACCGAGCGGCTAGGCCCGTGAGCCATGGCCGCTGAGCCTGTGTGTCCGGAGCCTGTGCTCCGCAATGGGAGAGGCCACAGCAGTGAGAGGCCCACGCACTGCAAAAAAAAAAGCTGTAGTCCCTGTTAGACTCATTTGGCTGCAAAGATCAGAGGCCCAAGCTCATTCAGCTGGAGCAGGGTTTACTGAAAAGATGCTTACAAAAGTCTAAAGGGACAGAAGAGCACAGTAGTGCCATGTCGCCTGGATGCTGGGGCTGGAGATTGGTCCCCCCTCAGAGCAGCCCTAGAGGCCACTAGCATTACTGAGTCACATTCTGCACACTTGCTTCTCGCTGAGACCACCACCCACCCTCTGACTGCCCAGGCACATGGTCCATCGTGGCATCTCTCACCCTCATGATGTCTCTTGTCCTTCAGCTGCTGTGTCTGCTACTAACCAGCATATCATTTCTGGGTCATTTAGCTCAGATACTCATGGATACGTTTTTTTGTTTGTTTGTTTGTTTGTTTGGCCGGGCTCATCTTTGATCTGGCCATTAAGCGGTCATTGGTTAAATGCCAATGCCTTATCCTGGTCATCAGTGACTTTCTGGAGGAAGCAGGCACTGCTGGCGGCATCATGTGGTTCAGACCATGGCTGCTTCAGCTGCAGTGTCCATACACAGATCAGTGTCTCTTGGAAACTAGGTGGGGCCAGCAATGAAGTTAGCTCCAGTTCAATGGTTAATCAAGTCCTCCTTTAGTAAGATATCACACATTTACTCAGTTACTAATCCGTAGGCATCAATAAATTTTGAAAAAACTGTACCATAAATTTCTGCAGTGTTTCCTTTGTATAATAGTCTATCTAAACTTTTCATCTATAAATATGGAAACTGTCAGAAGTGGAGAGAGACTGTTGAATGATACTTGAACAAAATTGATTCAGTGACTAAGATGTGGTTTTTAAAGGGACATACCACATTGACAACAGCAGTGAAGCCGATGTGGAAGCTGCCACAGACCCGTTCCTTTGTCCCTTTCTGGGACCCTCAGGCCCTGTGTATTTGAAGGGGAGCGTGTATGGCTCAGATCCTTTTGAAGCCTATCATACAGGTATGTGGTTTTCTTATCTGAGTTCCGTTTCCTGGAGAGACCTCCAGAAGCGTTAACTCTGTCTCCTGATATTGTCCCCAAATTTAAAAGGTTGTGGTCCTGACCCAAGAACAGCCTTAATGGAACACTTTGAGCCCAGTTACATAAAGAAGAAGGAGGGCTACCCGTGTCCTCATCCTTCAGAAGAATCCTGCGAGCAGAGTGTCAGTGATACAGGATGGCCTTCCCATGTGAGGAAGTTACTCAGCTCTTCTTACTCTCAACACGAAGGACCTGGAATGAGCAACTTATGTCTGAACAAGTCTTTGGCAGATTTTAGTCCAAGTCCAGAGCCAGCATCAGTTACTTTGAGTAAATCTTTCATGGGTAAGTTTATTAAATTATTAGACACCTTGACTCAGGACCCACATTCCAAGTTGCATGCGGGAGAGCCATGAGAGCTTTGAATGCCAGACTGGTGAAATATAGTTTTTGGTGTTGTTTTTTTTTGTTTGTTTTTCTTTTTAATGATGCTGTCGTGACATTGTATTTGAATCTTTGTTTATAAAAGCAAAGGCAGATGTGGGGATTTTACTTGATTATGTATTTACTCCAGCGCTAAGCCTTAGGAACTTTCTGGGCAGCTCTGTGTGTGGCATCATCTAGAAGACAAGAGTTTTGGAAGTGACTGAGGAGTACAGTTTGTCAGTCATGTGGAAAAAGTGGTTTTGGGCTACAACAGCCTTTGGGGTGGAGTTGTGTGCACAGCATGACTGTGGTTTGGGATGTCTGGTGGTTTATAACTGAACTCACAGTCAAAGGGCAGACGGCGTCCTACCTGGCAGCAGCTGCTCGTCAGCCAAGCTGGACTACTTCCTGCGAAGGAGGCTGTCAGAGCCCTAAAGCCGTCGGTAGTGCTGGTGGACACTGGCTGGCGCTGAGGTTCATTTGTGGATTTTTTAGTCTAGTGCATGGGGACGATGAGATGGAAGAACTGAGATCATCTTTTCACTGCATGGAAATATGGAAAAATGAACCACAACTTTTTTTTTTAATAGAATTTTAAAATGTTTTACCCAGCTTTAAGAAATTTCATGTTCTGTCATGGTATAATTATTCATATTCCTTTTTGAAAAAATGAAAATAATATCTTTTACATGACTGAGGCAATAATTTGAGTCAATGGAATAATAATTTGCTACTAAGAAAGAAAGGGCAAGACATACGGGTTGTTTTGAGAGAAATGTACTATACTCAGGAACAGTTGTACGTTACTATCCAAATGCGCTTTGTGGAGAATTGGGGGCTCTCAATTAATACAGCTAGGACTCAGGAGAACTTCTGTTGGGGAACTTCATTGCTCAATGATGAACGTTACTATAAGTCCTGAGATGTGGTAAAGAAGGGCTGCTTGTATTCAGTGGATGTGTGTGTAAGAGGGGCACACGTGCCCTCAGGTCCATTCTGTAAGGTCTTTCTCCATAGCATAGATATACAACCATACACCTGAGTCCCATAATGTGGACTTGTAGAACGTCCGTGGGGTATTCACATTCATGGGAGCAGATGCTCCTTCATTTGAAATGCATTTTGCTGATTGCTCCAAAAGGCCCCACGTGCTCAAGGGGATTCTTTCTTTCAGGAACATTTGGAAAGCCTCTGAGAAGACCTCACTTGGATGCCTTTTCAAGCTCTGGACAGTCATCAGATTGTCAGCCAAGAACCTTTCACTTGAAAGCTTGTTCTTCCCCGAACTTGGACTGTGAGTCAGAGGAAGATGGGAAAGAAAGGACAGATTTTCAGCAAGAAAATCACGCATGTACCTATAAACAGACCTTAGAAAACCACAGGACTTCAAATTTTCAGTCTTATGACTTGGACACATAGACTGAATGAGACCAAGGAAGAGTTCTAACATACTACCTCAAGTGGACTTTTATTTAAAAGAGAGAGAATCCTATGTTTTTAGGTGGAGCTATGAATTTTAAGAGGATAAAATGTCTTATTTATACCGACGGACCAAAATTACAAAAAGTTATAAAAATTTTATACTGGGAGTAACTTTCATATAAGAATACCTTTTAAAACTATTTTACTATTTTATAACTTCGCTTTATGCAGAAAATATCTTATGTAAATTAATGGTATAAATCCATGACTATTTTATGTATTTTTATAATGCCAGATTCCTTTTTATTGAAAATGAGTACTAAAGCATTTTAAACAATAACTGTCTTGTACGTTTTTTGAATAGAGGTCACTTCATTTTATTTTGCACATTACATTTAATAAATGTGTCATTTTGATCCCAAGCCCCATCTATACAATAACAATCTTTATTGTTTTCAACACACTTTAGGCTTAATGATTTCATATTATCATGTCTCACGTTGGTGAAAATTACATTCAGCACGTTAAAATATGAGCAAATGATCATTCTTCGTACCTCCCAGGGTGGTTGTAATATAGACTCAAACCAGATTAGTGTATGTGAAAGCACATTGTAAATGAGAGGGAGCTACAGAGATCTGAGGTACATTAATTTATTTCTAACTCTACAAATGAAAAGATGTGTTGTTGTAGTCCGGTGTACGGTAGTACAACCACCATTGCTGAAATCACTGCTCACGCCACGTTTCCTTAATTATAATAATGCTTTATGTCGTCTAATGCTTTGTGCTTTTCCAAATAGTTTCACATCCACCATCACTTTAATTATAACAAGAGCGGTTTATTTCGCATTTCTATAGTTAAAATGTCTAGAGCAGATGTGGTGTTCATCTTCTGTTCCAGGTTATAATGGGATGCTGGTGGAATTCTTTGCTGTGCTTGGTTTTCTGCTGAATGAACAGTTCTTACAGAAAAGGTACTCTTAAGCTATTCTGCAATATTCTTGAAGAATTAAAATATTTTCCTAATTTGGTCACCACAACTCTACTTGTTAAAAACTGAGTATCAAATCTGTTACTTAAACATATACAATTATTTAAAATACTTGTTTTAAGCAGTATTTAGGTGAAAATATCATTACATGACTGGCCTATATACACATACAAAAAAGAATATAGTCATTTCCAAAATTAAGTGACATAGTTTGAAGTAATTGAATGAAACAAATATTAAGTTTAATAATTCAGATGGTGAAACTTTTTTTTCCCTTATTAGCACTGAAGAAGTTAATATAGTACATTAAACTTTAAAATCTACTAACCTGTTGAAGGTGTGAATTTATGTCATTGTCAGTTCTTTGAACTAAATTAAAAGCATGTATTAGAAAAGCAGATTCTTCTCAGAGGGTATGTTGGAAGTAAAGTTTTCCTATTTAGTGAGTTTAGAGCTTTGTTGTTTGTGAGCCAGAAGCCTGGAACCCAGATTGCAGTAAGATTTTCCTCCTTTAATTTAGACACCAGAATCCAAGACAGGAAGTTGATCCTTCCTTGGACCACCAGTGACTAAGAGCAGAGAAGTGATTTTGTATGGTTTGGCTTTATCATATTGCTAGATCTTCCAAATCGTGTTAATTTGTCTTCATTATTGCCAGATGTGATCCAGGCATTGATAAGGGGTCTATGCAAGGATTATGAACTTCTTTTAAAGGATTTAATTTTTCCGGACTTAAGCACAAAGGTTTAAATCATTAACACCTGAAATTCAAAAGTTAGATTCACTCTACATTAACATGATTTTTGTTTTACTCTTCTTGTGTGCTGAAACTTATGGATGACATATAATCTTAGCTGTCTGGAGAAACAGCGGGAGCTTAATTTCCCTTTGACATTTGCAGGAAAAGAATATCTATAATTTTGAGACTCCATATTGAATTAACAAAGTGAATCTAGTAGGTTAAAATATCCTAAAATAACATAGACTTAATTAAAAATGTAGATAAATATCAAATCACTTGGCTTATTTATGAGAAGGAATGCTTACAATTTTCAGTTTGATCTTTCTGTGCTTTCTGGTACAAGACTATTCTTTTACAGTGTATCTTAATAGATGTTCACACAACTTTTGTATATTTTCTCTCAGTTCCACTATTGACACTAAATGATGGAATAGTTTAATCTTATCTGTTTTTTTAAGATATTGGGGAATAAATATTCCTTAATTGTGGTAGGCAACATTTTATGAAAATTAAATTTCTGTGAAACATCACCATTTATTTTCAGTTAGAAAATAACCAAGAAAGAAAGAAAACCAAAAAAAGAAAGAAACCGGAAGTTATTTCTCAGAATAAAGCCAATGGTAGTTACCATTTTAAAAACTTGATAGAAAAAAGAAGGGATGATTTGGTATTTGTACACACTTGAGGAGTTTAGTCCTCTTGATTTAATGTGATAGGGAGTACTTTATAACCAATATTACAATAGATGTGCTACCCTGGTATTTTTCAAAGAGAATGAGAACCAACTGTCATTGCAAAATGCCTGCTCTGTCTCTCCTGCTCTTGGAATCTGCAGTGATTGGAATTGTGTAATGGGATAATTTAGAACTCACTATTTTTTAAGACAGCATTCTTTTAACACATTGAAAAACACAATGTCCTGCCAAAGAAGCTATTAAAGTCTTCAAAGAGGGGTACGGTTTCTTCATGAATTGAATAGCTTCAATATTCCAGAAATATCCCATTACCGGAATTTATCATTTCTGTGGGGCATTTCTTAAACTAACGTATAGAGAGTACTGAACAGTCTCGAGAGGTTGCAGATTTGACCTAAAATGGCTCAGAGGTACTTTAGTAGGTATTTTCTTTTAAAAGAGAAGAGGATTTGCCCACAATATTTATACTGAATTATCCCAATATTTGGGGCCATTTGGTTTTTGGGTTTTGTTTTGAGAAATCTGATACTGGTAGGGTGTCTTTTAATAAAGATGTTTGATTTTACCTGAGGCATACAATCAAAATGAAACATACATAAAAGTCTATTATAGATTGAAAGATATACAGTTTATCGAATACATTCTTACCATTGCAAAAATTTCAAGTTCTTTTCCCATTTGTATTCTGTTTAGTATCAAGGATCTGAATTCTATATCCTGAATTCCATATCCTCCCATACAATGATTGATACCTATGAACACAGAAATTATATCTACTATTCACCTGTAGCTTTTTATTAGAATTATTTTTTTAATTAAAGAATTTTTAAGAATACATTTCAAAGCATAAGGCAAAGCAATTCACGACTGTTACAATTTCATTCTTGGATTTCTTCTACAACTATTTTTTTCTTCTGTCTTTATTGGGTTTCATGGTTGATTTGGCCTTTAAAGAACAAGTTTAACTTTTTTCTTAAATCATGTTTGAATATAACACCTAGTGCCTTCATTGTTTGACAATACATTGAGAGTACTGTCATTGTTTTGGTGGTTATTGTGATATCTCTGCATATGGCTCTTTTCCCCCACTGATTACAGAGTGGGAGAAAAATAATAGTACAGAGTAAAACTACATATAACAGATATGCATCCACACTTTTTAATGTATCATCTAGAGCTATCTCTTTAAAAAAATTTTTTGAATTGAAGTATACTTGATTTACAATGTTGTGTTAGTTTCAGGTGTACAGCAAAGTGATTTGGTTATACAGATATGTATTTATGTACACATATATATATATTCTTTTTCAGATTCTTTTCCCATATAGGTTATTACCAAATATTGAGTATAGTTCCCTGTGCTATACAGTAGGTCCTTGTTATCTATTTTATATATAATAGTTGTGTATATGTTAATCCTAAATGCCTAATTTCTCCCCCCCAGCCCCCCGCATATGGCTTTATTTTGACCTATCTACAGCTCAGAGTTGGAATTTGGTAACAACACACCATCAGTTGTCAAACTTTTTTATGTATTTATTTTGCATAGGTGATGTGAAATGATTAAAATGATCCTTGTCCCAATTACCAGTGGGACAGGAAACAGGTTCATAAATAAATTCTTATCATACAATGTGTTAAATGCTATGGGTTAGTAGGGAGCCTGTCACTGGCACCGATTTTGTCTAATTCTAACTGAACTACCTCGATGTGTTACATGCGCTCACTCAGCATGTCCTAGAACAAGCTGATTACCTGGTTTTTCCACCTGCGTCCCCAAACGATTCCAGATCTGGCACTCCCTTTTTTGTTTAATCATCAGTCATCACCATTCCTGTTGTTTTGCCCCTGAATTTTCTCAGAGCTGTTTATATCTTCCGCCTTATCCCATTGCCATAGCCAACTTCAGACCCTTATCTGTCTCTTGCTGTGGTATCTTCTTGTCCCTTGTCTCTCTCCCTCTGTTTCACTGTTACCAGAATTATGTTTCTAAAATAGATCTAAATGGGTCACTTTTCTGTTTAAAACCTCCGATGGCTAAACTTTCAATCCTAGTTACAGTGTACAAGACCTTTTACACACTGATCCCAGCCCACCCTTCAAGCCATGTCCCCTCCCCCCCCAACTCCCAACATTTGTACACACAATACCTGTGACCAGCCCCTATGCCCCTCTGTGGCTTTATTTTGACATATATACAGCTCAGAGTTGGAATTTGGTAACAACACTGTCAGTTGTCCCTGTGCATATTTTATCTTTGGTTCAACATTTTTTGAGTGACTACTACACTAGGTGCTGTCTTAACTGCTTGAGCTGTAATACCATTAAAACGAATATTCTTCCCCCCAAAAGCTCCTAGACAGATGACAGAATTACTACCCTGAAATGTTTTTTCTCTTATCTGGCAGAATCCAGCTCCTTTTTCAAAAACCAAGCCTTTCCTTTTACCCCAAGCACAACAACTTCTTCCCTTAGGACTTTCTATGAACCACTGTGAGAAAAACCACAGGGAAGCTGTTAATTACAGAGCCAGCTGTGATGTCATTGTATAAGAAATACTAAGAACAGTTAACTTGTATGTCAATAGGACATTTTCTAGGAAGAAATAAAGTAAGTTAAAAGATCAGTGGATTTTTTTTTAAAAAATCACCAGATGTTTTGGTCTATCACTCATCAGGAAAATCAACTCACATTCAGTCTATTAAAGGTCTACTAAAGGTAAACAGGTGACTAGGTGTGTCATAATAAAAGATATTAATATGATCAATTAATTAGTGGATGTGATTTGCCTTTCTTATGACACAGCTGATCACTACTCAAAAAAACAATAAAAATAAAAAGTGCTGTTACCCACGCAGCATAGTTCTTTTGAGTGGCCTTATAATTCACATATGTTACATGGATGCTAATATCTAAGAAACTACGCTAATAATAATAACAGCAGTGTAGGAAAAGAAAAGCCATTAAATCTGTGCAAAAACTCCTTGTGATCAAAAGTTAGAATTTTCTCCATAATATTTAAAATTTATAGTTATACATTTATAACGTAAAAACTTTATTATTGACATTTATTTTTTTAAATCTGAAAACGACTAGCCCCTAGACCTCCCCTTATTTTCCTCATTGAACCATAATTATAATTGAAGCAATAGTTTTCAGGCATTATGCATTAGGCCTCACAGGGCAGTGTGATACCTAAGAAAAGGGAAACAAATGAGGTGAGCCCTATGATACCAGGTGAGACCCATGTACTAGGCTGTAGCACAGGAGGAAAATGGGGCCAGCCATCTATCTGAGTCAAGGGGGCAGAGCTGGGAGTCTGGGAAGGCCAAGGCCACTAGGGCACTACAAAAGAGAGAACTGCACAGATAGAGAATCCCAGAGATCTGCAGAGGGTCCGCCTCAAGTCTTTGGCTGAGTACCAATCAGAACCTGCATGTAAGGCAACTACCAAAGACCAGGGAAAGAGGAACCTGTAAAGGATTAGAACGAACAATTCTCGGCACTCCCAGAGGGGCCCACCAACCAGAGTGGAAAACCTCATGGTTCAAACGGGTAACAGGGAGAGTACTAAGGACATTGCCTCAGCAGGTGGGGCAAAATTAAGCCTGGGCTGAAGACTGCTCTTGTTCGACCTAAAAAAGCTTCAAAAGCAAGCCTTGAAAGGATCAACCTGTTTTCAAGTAACTTAGCTGTCTTTCAGAGCAAAGCTCAAGAATATTTATAGGAATTCAGAAATATCCAGCACTCAACATGGTCAAATTCACACTATTTGATACACAATAAAACATGGAAAGAAGCAGGCAAACATGACTCGTAATAAGGGGGAAATATCCATGGCTAGAAACATATCTAGAAATGACACAGATAATAAAATTAGTAGATAGGATGTTTAAAAACTCATTGTAACTATATTCCATACATAAATAACATATTTAACCTTGTTATAGAAGAAAAGACTGTTTTTACAAACTCAGTGGATACAGTAGAAGGAGAGTTTGTTTCTCCTAGGAGAGGGGTCAGAGATTTTCCATAGGAGGGCATATTTGAGCTGAGCCCAAAGAAGTGGCAAAAAAGGGATTGGAATTCCAGGCTCTGGAAACTGTAACCAATATCAAGAGAGGTGAATGTATAAGGCTATTCAGGGACCAGTGAGTAGCCTTGGGTTAGAGAATGTGATTTATGTCGGGGGGACTAATGAGATGTAACTGAAAAGAGAAGTTGCCACGCCTCCATCTTAATCTCTTTGTCCTCAACCTATGGTTATATGAGTCCTATAAAGCAATATTCATCTTTCCTTAACCTCACCTCTAGGTAATCCTCTCTCTTATTTTTCCTCAAACTTCTCAAAAGCATAATTCCTCTTCAACTTGGGAGTTAGGAATTTGCTCGAATTTAACTGAATTTGCTTTTGCCAAGATCACCAAAAGAGCTCATCAATATTCCTTATTGACTGGACTAATACACTGTTGCATGCTCCTTCCTTTCTGAATCTCTACATTCTTCTAGTTCTACTGGTGTTTTGCCGATCATTTTTTTCTTGTTCTCCTTCACTGAAGCTTCTTCCATGACCCACTTCTTAAAAAGCAATGCTGCTCAGGGCTTAACCTGATTGGAGTGCCTAACGTCCATCTATTTATTCTATACCAAGTTAATTTTTATTTGCTTGGTGTAATCTTCTCCAATACTGTCATTTTCAATCTTTCTGTGCAATTTTTAAAGTACAATTTACTTATTTGAGGTACCTAAAGTAATCAAGTTCATAGAAGCAGTAAGTAGAATAGTGGTTACCATGGGCAGGGAGAGGGGGACAATGGGAGTCGTTGTTCAATAGGTATAGAGTTTCAAATTTACAAGATGGAAAGATTCTGGAGATCCGTTTCACAACAATGTGAATACACTTAACACTATTGAATATGTACCTGAAATTTTTCCCTACATGGTGTTCTTTAGTTTTTTGTGGTTGTTGTTGTTTGTTTGTTTTTTTTTTTATTGGAGTATAATTGCTTTACAATGTTGTGTCAGTTTCTGCTGTACAATGAAGTGAATCAGCTATATGTATACCTATATCCCCTCCCTCTTGGACCTCCCTCCCACCTACCCCCTACCCCACCCATTTAGGTCATCACAGAGCACCAAGCTGAGCTTCCTGTGCAATACAGCAGGTTCCCACTAGCTATCTGTTTTACACATGGTAGTGTATATATGTCAATCCTGATCTCCCAATTCGTCCCACCCTCCCCTTCCACCCCTGTGTCCACATGTCTGTTCTCTACGTCTATGTCTCTTTTCCTGCCCTGCAAATAGGCTCATCTGTACCATTTTTCTAGATTCCACGTATATGCGTTAATATACGATATTTGTTTTTCTCTTTCTGGCTTACTTCACTCTGTATGACAGACTCCAATCACTGTGGTGTTCTTTAGTTTTTAATAGAGGAGTTCAAGCTGTTATCATTTCGCATCACTACTATACTTGGAATTATTTCTGCCATTTTATTTTGTTCTGTTTCCCATCCTTTTTCTTTGCTTTCTTCATTTCTCCCCTTCCTGACTTCTATTACATTACTGAAATTTTCCTTGTTTACTTTTCTTTCCTCTATTTTTTTTTATTCTCTAGGAAGTTACCACTAAAATTTTGACATGTATTTCTCTCTCTCTCTCTTTTTCTGTCTCTTCCTTCTTTTTTCCTAACAAAAGGTGAAACTTTTCTGTCCTTCTCTCAAACCAGGTAATAACTTAAACACATATTTCCTACACACTGAGTTCCCACCACATCCTACTACCCCCACCATCACTACTGACGTTTCTGGAATTTTTTTGCATGAAATATAGATTGCCCAACACATTTTACCACCCCTTTAATCATTTTTGTTTTCATATTTAATTTCATTAAGTTTGGTTCACTTTTTTTATGATGGACTCTATTATTTGGGAATTCTTTTAACCTGCTGAAAGCTACATTTTCATGGCTTTTGTGGGTCTAAAGATATCTTCATATTGTCCTCACTCTTGAATTATGGTTTAGCTTAGTGTAAATTGTTAAATTGATGGTAGTTGTCCCTTAACATTTCAAAAATATTACTCCATTGTCTTCCAGTATCATTTGTTGAAATCAGTTCTAAGTGTAATTTTCTTTTTGCTGCTAATTCATCTTTTCTCTCTGGTAGCTTTTAATACTTTTATCTTTCATGCTTTTCAATTTCACAGACATGGGTCTAGATGTGGGTTTATTTTTATTTAACATATCTGACACTAAGGATGTACTTTTAATCTGAAAATGCATGTCCTCAATTCTTAAAAATTAGTTTCTAGAAAACTGCTTATCTGTCTTTGTTTGTTTTTGTTGAATTCTCAAACTTCTTTAAGATGTGTTTTGAAGCCTCAAATAATCTTTTGCATTTTTCTTTTACTCTCCTCTGTGTTCTTTCTAGGAACAAGCTCAGTAGTATCTGAATCCTCTAATTCTTTAATGACATTCTAGAAGGTTCTCTTTTTTAAAGTCAAGGACTCTATACATGATCGCTGGTTGTTTCTGTTTTTAGTCATTTCTTCTTGAGTTATATCTGCTAGTTTGTGTTTCACAATTTTTTTTCTGGGTCTTACATTTTTGTGTCTCTGAGAATCTTAAAACAAAATGATTTCAGAATCATGTATAGATTGTTCCATATAGATTGTTCCATTATTTTTATTTTTTCAAGACTGACACAGTCTTCCACTTGTAGATCTTGTTGGCTATCTCTTTTAATGTTAGTTTTAATTATGTGCTTTGGGATTTTTCTGTTTGCAGGTTTATAATTCTTCTTTGCTTATTTAAGGACCACTTTCCCTCTGTAGTCATCTTACAATTGTCTTGGGGGCACTGCTGGACCCCTAGTCCAGAAGGAAGTTTAATATTGGAAGCTAAACATGATCTGGGGCACTTTTCAGATTCAATCACAAGAGCTGACCGGCAGCTTGGGGTAAGTCCAGCCTGTCTCCTTCAAACACTACAAGTGAACAGATTGACAAAACGCCTTAGACCTGGTCAGTAGTCACTGATTTTTCTACAACATTTCACAGGCAGAAACCCTGTCCCCATGTCCAGTTTCATGCAGTGAGCCTGGCTTCATTCCCTTTGACACCTGGGAAACTTTTGACTCTTGGTCAAACTTCTGGTTCTATCTGCTAGTTTTCTGACTTAAAGCTTAATAGAACCATGACTTTAGCCTCTGTTACTGCTGTGTGTTGCTATTTTTTTGTTACTTGAGTTGGTCCATAGATATTTTCATGTCATTTTTGAGAGTCACTATGTCATATATGTGTGCGTGCACACACACACACAAATATATATATTTTATTATATATATATATATATATATATATATATATATATATATATATATATATATAAAATCACCATACATACATAGGTGTTTATACTTGCTGGGTGAAGATTGAAGCAAGAAATCATGTCATCCTGCCTGACCAGGAAAAAGATCCTCTAACTGAAATTGAAAGTGATTCTGAGGGAGAAACTGAAGAAGATACCAAAGTTGTAGCTTCTGTGATTAGATAGATGGTAGCACTGTTAACCAAGATACAGAACATGGTAAGGTTGGAGAGAGAGGGGAATGAATTTTATTTTACACAATTTGAAGAACTTATTAGCAAAGCAAGTGAAAATTTCAGGAGGCTGTTAGGAAGAGAGCATACAGCTCAGGAGAGTGAAAAATGCTCCTGATGGATAGATGTGAATCATTATCACGTAAGTTAGTCTAAGCCCTGAGAAGTTATGAGACCAAGAAAGTTTGTAGGGTGAGTAGCTAAGAGCCAAAAGTATAGGGGACAGATCAATGAAGTGGAATTAGCGATGAAGCCTGGAAAGAGTTTTCAGAAAGGTAAAAGAAAAATAAAGAATAAAAAGGAGACTTAAAATGTATTAATTGCCTAGTATTCATTCATTTATTTAACAAACATGTATTGAGCACTTCTTATATGTCAAGCATTATTCCACTTGCAGGGAATACAAGGACAAACAAAATAAATGGAAGTTGCTGCCTTCACTGAACTTAATGTGGAGGATAGACAATAAGCAAAATGAGTTAAATACATAGTATGTTACACAGTGACAAATGCTAAAAAGAAAAATGAAACAAAAAAATGGGTTTAGAGGTATCAGGGATGGGGCTAAACATTTTATATGGGGTGGCCAAAGAAAATTCACTGTCATTTGAGTGGTCTTAAAAAAGTGAGGGATCCATCCATTTAGGTCACCGCAGAGCACTGAGTAGAGTTCCCTGTGCTCTATAGTAGGTTCTCACTAGTTATCTATTTTATACATAACTGATTCACTTTGCTGTACAGTAGAAACTAACACAACATTGTAAAGCAACTATACTCCAATTAAAAATAAAGTGAGGGGTCCAGCCACGTTGATATCTGGGGGCAGAGCAGTCCACACAGAGTGGAAAAACTGCAAGTGCAAGGGTGTTGAAGCAGGAGCATTCAACTGGGGTAGTGGGGGGGAGGAGACAAGGGAGAAAAGAGTAGGAGATGCTGCTGGAGAGGTAACACAGGGGTCAGATCATGGGGCCATAGGGGCCATTGCAAGGATTTTGGCCTTTTCTCCGTGCAGCAGGCATAGACCTTGAAGGGCTTTGATCTGAGGAAAGACTTCTATGTTAACAGGTTCATCTCTTGGCTGTGTTGACAATAGACTAAAGAGGGCACATTGGAAGTAAAGAGACTAATGATGTGACCATTTTATTAATCCAGGCAAGATGTGATAGTCCTTTGGGCTAAAGTTATAGTTGTGAAGGTAGTGAGGATTATATTGTTTATATATTTTGAATCTAGAGTTAACAGGATTATTGATGGGTTGGATGTGAGGTGTGAGAGAAAAAGTGGAATCAAGGATGACCATAAGGGCTCTAGTCTGAGCAACTGAGGGATGGAGTTGTCTTATCTCAGATGGGGAAGACTGTGGGAAGATCAGGTTAGAGAATATCAGCTCGGTTTTGGACAGATCCATGAATTCTTAGTGACATCCAAGTGGAAATGTCAAGTTGGTAGTTGAAAATGAGTCTTGGTTGGCTTTACAAATTCAGGACTCATTAGCATAAAGATGGTATTTAAAGTCTTTGGACCAAATCAGCTCACCTAGTGAATGAGCATAGCCAGAGGAGTCCAAGGCTGAGCTCTGGGTTTCTCCAACAATGAGGACTGGGAGATGAGGAAAATCCATCTACACTGACTGAGAAGCCAGTAGTTAAGTAGGAGAGAAACAAGCAAAGATAGTCTCTTTGGAAGCCAAGGTGGGGGAAAAAAGTGTGTCAAGGAGAAGGGAATAGTGGACCATGTCAAATCTGCTAATTCAGATCAAGAAAGAGCAGGACCGAGAACTTATCATTGGATTTAGCAATGTGGAGATCGTTTGTGACCTTGACAGTAACCTGTTTTGGTGGAGTCATGGGTGTGAAAACTTGATTAGAGTGGGTTCAAGGGAGAGTGGAAAGAAAGAATTTAGGTACAGAAAGTATAAATGATTATTTCAAGGTGTTCTACTGTAACAGAAAAGAGAAATAGAGCAGCCACTGCAAGAGAAAAGGCAGGCAAAGAGAGGTTTGTTTGTTTGTTTGTTTGATTTTGTTTTGTAAGATGGTCAGTAAAATCCCAGTATGTTTTTAGGCTAATGAGAAAAATCTAGTGGAGAATTAAAAATTGCTAATGCATGAGAAAGAGAGGGAGAGAGAGAGAGAGAGAGAATTTTAGGACCAGAGTTTAGTGTACCAGTGGGCCACCTTAATCATGAAACCATGAGCATGGGTGACATCCACCCTGGTGTCAGGAGAGAAAGTTGACCATGTGGACACTGATACTGGAGGGTGGGTATATGTGGTGATGGGAGATAGTGGGAGTTCTCTTCTGTCAATAATATCTTCTAACTTCTCAGTGAACAAGGAGTTGGCTGAGATTGAAATAAAGGAGGAATATTAGAGATTGATTTGATCTAAGCAGAGTAAGAGATTGATGTAACTCAGACAATGCACTTCCACCAACGCAACGCTTTCTAAGAACCTGAAGAGATGGCTCATAAACTCTGGATTCCTCTTGGCCACATTTTAAAGCTTCATGAATGACAGGATAAGCTAACTCTTTAATGATGTAATTGTTGTATGATTAAATTACTAATTTGTGACCAGTTTAATACATATTGGTAACCATGGTCAAATTATGTATCTACCTTTCCATAATCAAGAAGTCTCAACAACTTTCTGAGGGGCAAGTTGGAAAGAAATGTATGAATGAAACCTACCTAACATTTTAGGATTCACAATTCAATTTATTTTCAGGGAGGCCATATTTTTGGAATTTTGGGGGAGCATTCACTATTGAATGAGAGATAAGTGTGTGAAGGGGGTGAGAATAAGAGAGAAACTTCCTATACAAACAAATTAGATCAAACCTCATCAGTGCTTCGTGTTTATTTTTGGAACAAGCATTGAGACTATTATATTACAAATAAAACAAGTGTTTATAATTGAATGAGACACATCAGTTTAGTGGTAAAGTCCCAGATTCAGGAATCAGACATCCCTGCCCTAACTCCAATTACCTAAGATGTGAATTATTTAATATCTCCAAACCTCAGTTTCCCTATATGCCATTGGGCGATAACACCTACTTTCTAGAGTTTCTGTGAAGATTATGTTATACAAAAGAATATGGTTCCAAGCACCTGGGTTAAATAAAGATAGCTACTATTATTACTTATTTTACTCTTACTCTATTATTGAATAACATAGAGCAAATAGGAAACCTGGTTTCATTTCTGCCAGTGAAAATCTTGGACAAATTCTTTGTAATGGGGAGACCTTCTCGTATACTTATCTCACTCTGAAATTGTAGATGTAAATGAAAAGCTATATCTTTGAGGACAGAGATTTGGGTTCTCCATTTGACCTGAAATTATACTTTGAGTGTTGCTGGGAACTATTTTTTATTTCCTCACTTTTAAAATATGGTTCATAAAATGAGTAAAGTATTTGTCACAGGAATGTTGTGGAGATCAGGGAAATGACATATCTGAAAGCACTCAGGCTACAGTGCCCTAGACACAGCTGAGTGTAAAGGGCCCAGGACCCCACCGTCGAAAATGGATTCCATGTTCTTATTGTGTTTGAGCTGATAGTTTTTGAAGGATGTTGAGGCAGGTCCTTTCATTGCTCTTGGGATCAGCAGTAAGCCTCCACTGAAGAAGAAGACCCAGATTTGACTATGAAAAGCTTTCTTCAACTGCAGTGGTCTAAAGGATGTTGTAGAATCACCTGTCTTCTGTTCTTCAGAATAGCAAAGTGACCTGCTGTCTAGAAGGTTTCAGCCCCATTTCAACATGAAGGAAGCAATATGAGAAAATAATCTCTATACATTTTTTCCTTAAGCTATACAGAATTTATACAGTGATGGGGAGAGTGGAGTGGGCTGCAGATAATTCAACAAAGGTTCACTGAGTAGTTTGTGAATAGAAATGTGCTGTTATATTCTGTTGGTGAAGGAAAGGCATGTTTTTAAAGAGACAATGATGAATAAGATGAAGGGACAAATTCCTATCCATGGCCGCTGCTACCTCAGTGTGGTCCCTGACAATGGCAGAGACCGTGACTGTAAGCCAAAGGGAGAAGTGATTGATTCTGACTGGCAACCATCTGGCAAGATTTCCCAGTGGTGGTCACATCAGAGGTGAGTCTTGAAGAATAAAGTGCTTTATTTTCCCTAAAGTAAATTAATTAGAACTTTGAAAAACAACATAGAAGTTTACAAAGAATAAAAGTGGACTGTAATACACTCCCCAGAGAACTAATTATTAACATTTAGGTGTAAATCCTGTAGCTATCTTCTGTGTGTATGCATACATATTTCCAAAATGCCCACTTTAACATTATGGGGCACAAATTCTTTTACTATGTATCAACGTAAATACTGTGTATCTTTTACTGTGTGTATCAATCTGATTTTGAGTACCTATCTTCCCGGCTATATTTATGTCTCTGTTACTTGGCTTCTGGAATCCCACCCTTGCCCTCCACCACCATACTCTAAGACATTATTTCTAATTACCATTACTTTGCAAACAGTGGTCACATTGTAGCCACATCATGCTGTGACCCAGATGAGCTATGATTCCAGCACACAGTGATCCAGGTACATGGTGACCGTTGTGTAACTAGTGACCAAGGCATGCTAGATACTCTGACTCAAGTACATGGAGACAGAGGCCCACGATAACCAAGGGCTGCTGAGCCCCATCCACATAGATACCTGCATGAGAAAGAAAGCTGTGGCCAAGATATCATACGACCAATGAACATTGGTGCCATTACAAAGATATACCATGTCAGAGGAGCTCCGTGCCAACATTCTGGGACCAAGTCGTATGGGGACCAAGGAGCACTGTGACCCAATCATGGTGTGATCCAGGTACATTCTGACCAAGATGTGCCAGGTCGAAGGAGTCTGTAACTGAAGCAAGTTGTGATCAAAGTAAATGGTACCCAAGGAGCCCTGTGACCGAGGCATGCTATGAACAAAATGTACCCAGTGTAACCCAGGCACATGGGGATCAAGGAACACTGTAACCCAGGTCTGCTGTGGCTCAGGAGTTCTATGACCCAGGCACACTGTGCCTGCCACCAGGACCCCGTTGACAAGCCAGTAGTTCTCTGGGAGCAGCAGAAAGAGGCCCCTTCCCTAGAGTTACTCTCAGCTGTGGCCACCCCACAGCCAGAGACGCAGGTAAACCTAAGTAACTCCTTTCCTTCATCATAGAGCTCATAGTCTCCATGCTCACACCATGCCTATCTCCTCTCATCCCCCACTCCTGCCATACACATCTTGCAGAAGCTTCAGGATGGCACTGTGTAAATCGTTGCAAACTCACATACCAACAGAGTCTAGGCACATAACCTAAATGTGTGATGGAGCCAGATAGGATACATTAGGGAGTGGCAGGGACTGTGGTGTCTATTAAGGATGCCAACAGCTAAAATCATGTTGCCCAAGACACTCTGGGGGCTTCGCTGTTTGGGAGCTCTTGTATAAACCATTTGTGCCCAAGGACCAAATGTTGCAGTGAACGGAATGCCGTTGGCATTCTCAATGCCCTTCCCTTTGGCTGATTTCTCCAGTTTCTCTCAACTTGGACCTAACCTCAGACCAGGTGTTTCTAAATGAGTAATATAGATTTATGTTTCTAATCCAGGAAGAGTGGAATCTAAGTATAAAAAAGAGCTATTAAAGCTAACTACTATTTTTTTTGGTAAATGAGGCTGTCAGAGGAAAACGTTCTGAAGGAGTTTCTTGGTTTCTTTATCCTCACCCCTCAGGGAAAAATGAAGCCCACCTTTTAGGGCCAGGTGTTCTTTTCAGTTAAGTGATAGCATGGCAGGGAGAGGCTAAGCTCAACCAACTGTTCACAACGTCATAAAAGTTTATACTGGTTTTGTTAACATCTGTAATTTTAAACATTTCGTGTAAAAGTAAAACAGTCAGAAAAACATGGTGTCTATGTTCAGTTTTGTTCTCAAACCTCTCCTGTCCACAGGAAACTTGGGAACTGGGTAGTCTGAAGTGGACCCAGCCTCCCCCCAACCCTCACTCCACCTCATTCCTACAGATGCTAATATAAATCAATTAGGGGCTGACACAGCAATTGGCTGCCTGACAAATGTTCCATAATAATACAGCTCAAGAGAATGTGGAATTTCTGATATGCTGGTTATAACACTTTCAATATAGCTGTAAATTCCATGCCATGTCAGCACAGGTGGAAAGCTGAGTCGTAAATAAAATGTTTCCCCAATTCCTAAAGAGCTCCCTAGATGATTAACCAAAGCAAGGTGTGATTTAATTCAACCACTTAAACTTCATCAAATTCAGACCAAAAAAGGCGGGGTGGGGCGGAAAGGGAGGGGGAGAGGAGAATGGGGTGTAGAGAATAGAGGGGAGGAAGAAAGGAAAAGAACACTGCTGGCCAAGTACTAAAATGAGGGAGGCTGCGCTGGCCGAAACAATAATGAGAGGACTCATTATTTGGAAAACAGTAAAAGAAAAGACCATGGCTAGACGTATATGCTCAGTTCCATGGGAGTAATTAAAGGAGACACACTACTTCTCCCCTTCTGTGTACACAGCATGCCATGCATTCGGTGACTTGAATTTTCCACTGTGTTTTAATGGCTAATGATGGACACATACATGATTCATGTGATTCTACCTGACCCCTCTTCCACTTTGAGAAGGCTCATGGATTTAAGCCAATCATCTTATCTGAGTGGAGGATGGAGGGAGAATGGTAGTTTTCACAAGTTTTCTCTGTGAACCTTCCCAAGGGTAGGTACTTCTTTTAGTATTTTCCATCGCTTTTAGCATAACTCTGAGTACATAGTAGACACGAAAATACTGCAGTGAAGAATGAATAAAATCAAAGGGGTGTCCTCAAAGATGCATTATATCAGGACACAAGATAAGTAGGGCAGTATTAGCAAGTTTAGTTGAACGTCTAAAATTTGAATATACTGCAAGCGTGACTTGTTCTTAAACTGGAGTCTCATTACTCTGTCAAATTTGCTTTTAATTCTTTATAGTTTTAGATGTCATTATGTCCAAGTATATTTTGATTATTTATGAGAGGAATAAAAACCTTTTAGAGATATAAGTATCAAAACATATTACTATCTGAATTGATGTTAATGCATACTCTTATTTTCAGAGAGATGCCTAAGTAGAGCGAAAGAACTCTTATTGCCAAGATAGTAATTGGTTTTATTTTTACGCTCTTCCATTTCACATTTTGTCTAGCGTCCCTGCCAAAGTTATGAATATCTATGTATGTGCATAGATGTGTGTTTGTGTAATTCTGAGTATGCTCTTAGGATACTTCTAAAGATATGAAGTATTATATGTCATTAAATTCCTATCTGATATAATAGCTATAAAGACATTACAGAGCTAAAGATAATATAGTCTATTGTCTGTGAAATGATTAATACTTTTCATATTTGTATTTCACAGTTATGCTTACTTTTCCATTCATGGGACTAAGTGTGACTTTAATTGTGGATATCAATAAGTCCCAGTGTATCTGAATTTCCTAAGTATTTATAAATTCCTTAACTCTTGACTTGCACTTGAAGAATCCTAATTCACCAAGTATTTTTATTATCAATGTCAGAGAAGACCAAATTCCTACCTAGTCAAAAGTAATTAAGTAGTTAAGAATAATTATCTCTTTGTTAATATATTTTAATCTTTCTTTCTTATTACAGGTATTATCTATATAGTCCCATGAAATATAAGGCAGGAAGAGTAAACCTTTCACCTATCTATTTCTACAAACTCAACTCCTGCTTTTCGCTCATTGTGTACTATACTCAGCAATATTTATATTCAATTGTATTATGCTTTTCCTGGTGCCCAGGTCTTAGCACATATACTATATTCCCTTTTTTAGAAGGTTAAGTCCCCTGTCTATTCTGTTGACTCCAGCTCATTCTTAATGTCTCAGCTTCAAGATCCCCTTCCCCAGGAAGATTTTACAGACTCCCTAGATAAGGCAAGTCTTCCCATTCTCCTAGATGATCATTTTAACCTCCTCTCTCCACAAGCCTCCCACACCTCCTCATCTCCTGTCCTCACTCAGAGAACTTTACTGAGAAAATAGAAGCAAACAGAATAGAATTTTCACAAACTCCACCACTACCCACCTATCTGCATCAATGTCCAAATAACTTGCCATCTCTCTTACTTTAGATGAACTATCAATTCTTCAACCAAAGGCTTGATCTTTCTGTACTATTTCCAGTTTATGCCTCACCCAGACCAGTGCACTGTCCTGTCCTCTGCCTGGAGCACCCTAGCAACAGTTTACACCATCAAAGAGCCAGGTGTATGCTACTGCCATCACTGCTGTTACAGGACAAGGGGCCCATTCTGGGCTCTGCTGTCAGTCTCCAGACTTACAGTGAGCACAACCCAATGGCAACTTCTTTTACTCCTTTGCTATGCATGCACACCTCTCGCCTCCTACCCCGGCTCTCCTCCTAAGCAAGACAACTTTGACAGATGGGAGGCATGAACTGTTGAATAAATTCTGGACTCTTTAAGGACTTAATGTCTCTGATATGGTATCTCTGAAGATGTCCCTCAAGACAGAGTGATCAGTTTGTCACAAAGGTGTAGTCAGATCAGTAAGATTCTCTTGTTTTTCTTCCTTTCCCACCATACTCTCTTTATCCACATTTCTGCTTCCTTGAGACTTCACCCTCCCAATGAAATGATACCATGTGAAGCTTTGTTTTTCTAGGGAACTTCACGAAGACAATTTTTGTTGTGCACTAGATACTCCCTTGCCTTCTCAAGGCCACTGACCCAGTAATTTCCCCTTTGTCATTATCAATTTTTCTCTCTATTCTGGATTTTTAAAATAAGGATACAGACCAGTGTTATTTCTCTCATATTAAAAATAAAAATCTGGATGCCATCTGGATGCCACGTCTTTCTCCATCTGATCCACTTTTTTCCTCTTTTTTATTTTCCTTTTTTCTATTTTTCAAACCACAACACTCTTGGAACAGTTGTATCTAATTCCTCACCTCCTATCCTTTCATGAACCCATTCCCTCAGGCTTCTGATCCCACCTCTTTTCTAAAATTTCTTTTGCTGTGAACATCTGTGATTTTCATGTTTCCAAATCTAGCGGTCACTTCTCAGTCCTACTTCTGCCTGACCTACCAACAGCATTTGACAGTTCATCAATCCTGCCCCCTTATAACATTTCCTCCTCTTGGCTTCCAGGATATTTTTCTAATCTTCTTTTTACTCCAGAGACTGTTCTTTCTTCCATGGGTGGTTCCACCTCATTCTCCCAGTCTCTTAACATTGGAGTCCCCAAACGTCTTCTCATCTCTATCTACACTCAGTATCTATGAGCATTGTCTTATCCCATGACTTTAAACACCATCTAAATGCTGATGATGCTCATGTCTCTATCCCCAGCCTCAATCTCTTCCCTAAACTCCTTCTATGCCTCTGTCTCCTTGACATCTCCATGTAGACATCTATTAGACATCTCAAGCTTCATATGTCAAGCCCTCTCAAAAGCTTTTCCTCCTCTAGTCTTTCTCATTGTATTCAATGGCAACTCCATTCTTCCCTTGCTCATGCTAAAACAATAGTCACTTTTAACTTCTCTCTTCCTATGCTACCCTATTTCCAGTCCATGAGCAAATTCTGTTGACTCTGCTTTCAAAATATATTCAGAATCCAGCAACTTCTCACCTAATCCCTTGCCACCAACCTGTTCCAGGCTACCTCCATCCTCACCTGAATTAGTGTTCTATATTCATAATTGGTATACTTGCTTTAGTATTTGCTATCCTTCAATCTATTCTTAGGAAAACTACCAGGGTGATCCTATTATAGCATATAGGTCATGTGCCTCCTATGCTGAAAACATGCACTGACCTCAGAGTAAAAGACAAAGACCTTTATATTTGTCTTCAAGGCCATATAAGATCTGAATTATTCTTACCATGTTAGAATTCAACCATATGAGTATCTAAAACCAACTTTCCCTAAATGCCTGTTGCAGTGTTTCTCCATGCCCCGCTCCTTCTTTGCCTTTTTTTTTTAAAAGAAAACAACAAAAATATACTTTTATTATTGTTGTTCTTATTACAAAAGTAATCACTGTAAAGCTTTAGAGATATTAGTTAAGAAGAAAATAAAATTCAAATGATCTGTCATTCCTCTGGTGATAAATCTTTGTGTATATCATCTTCATGTATTCTCTACTTGAAATCTGATCATATTTTTACACCTTATTTTCTATGTAAAACACGATATGTTCAAATATATAGCATTAAATATATGTATATATAGATCACATATATGTATAATATAGGCATAGTTTTAAAGAATATAGCTAGACTTAGTGTGGTGATCATTTAATAATATATACAAATATCTAATCATTATGTTGTACACTTAACATAATGCTATATATCAATTATACTTCAGTAAAAAACATATATATGTATATCATAATTTATTTACCCATTTTTATATTTTTGGACATTTAAGTTACTTAATTTTTCCTTAATGAAGATAACACATTGATAAATGTTACTCATTTGTTCAAAACAAATATCTAGGAGAGGAAACATTAGATCAAAGGATATGTACATTTTAAAGCTTGATATATTTTTTCTTTTGGAAGACTCCATCAATTTATACTCAGATAGCAGAGGAGACCAATTCCCTAGTCCTTATCAGAAGTATTATTATGTCCACAAATTTTTGATAACCTGAGAACTGAAAGATGGATCCTCCTTGTTATTTTAATTTACCTAAAAATTCTTCAGTGCTTACTCTATGCCAAACACCTTTCAGAGCACTCAACGTGAATTACATCATTGGATCCTCACAGTAACCCTGTGAAGTACTATGAGGTAAGTCCTATTAATACCATCATATTACAGGCAAGGAAAATGAGGCACAGAGAAGTTAAGTCCTTTTTTGTAGGTTAAACTGTTAAACTAAAAAATTTACCCTAGGTTAAAAAAATGGTAGCTATAGCCAAGCCTGGATTTGCACACACACGGTCTGACTTTGAGACTAGTTCCTTAATGCCTGTGACAGCGAGACAGAATTTTTTCATATGATTATCAGTTCTTTTTCTTTCTCTTGTAAATTTACTATTCAAGTCATTCTCCCATTGTTTTTTTTTTAGACTTTTCACCTTCAATTGATATGTAAGAAATATTTATATGTTAACTCTAAAAATACTTCCTGATATAATTTGCAAATTTATATCAGGTGAGTCATTTGTCTTAATTCTGTATGTAGTAATTTGGCTTAAAGAGGTTTTATATTTTATGTAATCAAATACATCACAGGCTTCTTTCCTAGCTTTTCCTTTGCTGTAATATTTACTAAATCATCTTTATACCAGAGGTATAGAAATGCCACCTATATTTTCTTCTGGTTCTTTCAGGGGTTCACCTTTTACTTTTAAATTATTGGTCCATCTGGAATTTATTTTGATGTGAGGAAAGGACCTATTTTTTTTCAGATGACTTAACAGTGTTCCAAGACCATTTATTAAACCATCCATTCTCTGTTACTGATACAAAGTGCTTCCTTTTTTGTATACTAAATTCTTATGTCTACTCAGATCCGTTTCTAGATTTTTAACCTCCCTTAATTTTAGAAAGGTATATTTCAAAGTGCCATCTTATGGGGTTTTTAGTATTGTGATTTGGAAAGAACATGGAATTTGGACTTCCTAGATATTCTAGCTGAGGAATTTCTTCAGTCCTCTTTTTTTTTAATATAAAATAAGGAGGAAGCATAATATCAACTCAACCTACAGCTAAGTTTACTGTGCAGCAGAAACAAATTTTTAAGGAAAACATATTTAATTAACCAAAAACCACTACACAGATATTTTTTATTTGCCATAGTATGTGATAGTCACTGAATCATCATTTTTAAAAAGTTAAAGGTAGAAAACAAGTTCCTTACTAAAATTAACTTGAATAAAAAAAATTATTTTGTCAATTCACATTTAGTTTGTAGTGTTACTTCTCAACCAGGTCAATAATTTCATTCTTTGTAAGAAAGGAAGACCCTTTTAACACACAGGGGCAAGTCTTCCCTCATGTCCATTTGACAGCCAGTTTTCCCCATTTCCTCTCTTTCATAATAGTTTTCTTTAAAAAGTCAGGCGTGTGTACTTTTCCTCTGAATATGAAAGCAGATGTGGACATTTTCTCCAAGTGGTTATATATTAATGCCAGAAGATCACAACCAGCTTTGAGAGGTGACTGTGCAGACTCCCCCTCCTCTTGAGCTGGAGACCCCATGGTCTTACCCACATGCGTGGCTCAGAGGCCCATAGGTTTGCTTACTTATCTGCAACCCACTCTTTACAGTGCATAGAGTTAAGGATTTCTTGTGCTTCAGTGAGTCTCGTTAGACAGAGAGGCAGTCACCTGATGAGAAAGATGCCAAATATCCTGGCGCTGGTCCTCACTTAAATATCCCAACTTTTGGTCATAGAGCCTGAAACTGCACCACTTCTTGGGTTTTGACAGCTCTTTCCTGGTTGTGCAAAGAAACTTTGGGAAAGCCCTCAAGCCCAAATGCCATCTCAGGCTCTATGACCAAAAAATTTAGGATATATTTGTGCTGATGCCTTCAGCTGGATGCAAATTCTTCCTTATCTGAACTCTGTCTCACCTGAAACCTCCCTTAAACAGATAAGTACGTGCTGCGCTATATTAGAGTCATTTGTGTTCCAGGTCTCTGTTTTCCCAAAGTAAGCTCTTGAACATAGTTTTGTTACCTTAGCCCAGAGCCATTCCTAGAGTAGTTACCCAGTATATGTGAGTTGGTTGAAATAAAAGTCAGTGTGGGGGGGAAGTTATTTAAAACTATAGGAAAACAAATTCTCCAAGCACAAAAAGAAACATTTAAAAAGATTTTATCTCCCTCATGGTTTTGGCATGCAGCATCCATTAAAGAAAACTATATTTATTATTACTCCAAGTTTGCCACAGTCATACCCCAAACCCTCTTCTTGTGGTTACCTCCCATTATTCTGCAACATTTTCTTTTTTTTTAATTGAAGTATAGTTAATTTACAATGTTGTCCTAGTTTTATGTGTACAACAACGTGATTCAGATATATATATATACAACTGTATGTATATATATATATATATATATATATATATGTATATATATAGAGATTCTTTTACAGATTCTTTCCATTATAGGTTATTATAAGATATTGAGTTTAGTTCCCTGTGCTATACAGTATGGCCTTTTTGGTTATCTATTTTATATATAGAAGTGTGTATATGTTAATCCCAAACTCCTAATTTATCCCTCCCCCACCCCCTTTCCCCTCTGGTGACCATAAGTTTGTTTTCTATGTCTGTGAGTCTATCTCTGTTTTTTAAATAAGTTCATTTGTATCACTTTTTTAGATTCCACATACAAGTGATATCATATGCTATTTGTCTTTCTCTGACTTACTTCACTTAATATGATAATCTCTAGGTCCACCCATGTTACTGCAAATGGCATTATTTCATTCTTTTTTATGGCTGAATAATATCCCATTGTATATATACAACATCTTCTTTATCCATGCATCTGTTGATGGACATTTAGGTTGTTTCCATGTCTTGGCTATTGTAAATATTGCTGCGATGAACATTGGGGGTGCATGTATCTTTTTGAGTTATGGTCTTCACCAGCTATATGTCCAGGAGTAGGCTCGCTTGATCATATGGTAACTCTCTTTTTAGTTTTTTTAAGGAACATCCATACTGTTCTCCATAGTGGATGCACCAATTTACATTCCCACCTACAGTTTAGGAGGGTTCTTTTTCTCCACACCCTCTCCAGCATTTATTATTTGTAGACTTTTTAATGATGACCATTCTGACTGAAGTGAGATGATACCTCATTGTAGTTTTGATTTATTCTGCAACAACTTCTACACCCTCTTCAGTATAGCCCTCATGAGCAGCAGTTGTGCAAGCCTATCACTGACTCTCTTTCTCCTCCATGTATCAAATATTGCCCAGTTTTAAAGATCCATCTCAAAGTCAGTTTCTTTTGAGAAGTCATATATCCTTCCTTATACAGCTGTCCACATCCATAGGTCCTCATCATTCATTTGAACCTAATTTACTGAATGGTATTATCAGTTACCTTTTACATGTTTATGTCCTATCTGTATAGCTGGACCATTAATTCTTTGAGGGAGCATACTATGTCTGAGCCTTTTCAAATCACTTTTTAAAACTATACCAGTGCTTCAGTTAATACTAAATAAATATTTACTTAATTAAATTTATTTCTTAGCACACATAGTATGTCTAAGAGTCTTGACAGGCAGCTTAAAAACTCTCTGGAACCTGCCCTTCACTTTACATTCATTTCTCCTCTCTCTTCTTCCTGTTATAGCCCCACTGTACCCAGGGGCTGCTCAACAAATGTTAATGTCCATGATCTTTCCAATCAGCAATTTGTAAAGTGGGTGATTATTGTCTATAAGCAACAAGGGAGACACCATTTTCTATTCATGCTAATAAAAGTCTTGACTTATGAAGACAGTATCTACAAACAGTGAATGACTAAACTCCTTAGCTCTTCCTAAGCAAATAGGGTCCAGATTCAGGAGGAAGAGTGACACCTATTGTTCAGGAGATAATCATTGGTGCTTCCCATTGTTACCTCCTGTATTGATCCTTGCCTGTGTCAACAATAGGAGCTAAAAATAATACCATGTCTAATGCAAAGTGGTATTGCCAGCCCTTTGTGGCACTGGACATCTGATACCAGAAGCATTTGGTTTGTCATGTTTATTGATGGTTCACACATTTGGCAGTAGACATATTTTAATCCGTGCCCATTTAAACAGAAAGTCATTAAAGATGGGAGAAGAGCTTTGTGAAAATAAAAAGAAGGCACTTTTTTAAGTTACTAAAGAAAACCATGAATGATTCCATTAAGGGTGCCTGGTGAAATATGACTTCTTTGGATAAAATTATAGCTCTGTAATTTTAAAGACAAAAATGAAAGCCTTTAAGTTTTATGTTACATGTGACCTATATAAAAAATAACTTCTCCTAAAAGTTCATTGTCAACAGCCAAGAGGACACTGACCTTTATGTGGTCAATTTGGGTTTTTTTGTTTTTTTTTTGTTTTGTTTTTGAAGCTGGAGAATGGCCTACTGGGGATAGTCTGACATCCAGCCTCAACTTCAACATCTGTAGTGGCAGGAATTTCACTATTCCTTGAGGCAGATACAACAATATAACATGGCAATACCTGCCTTAGCCTTGTCATAGTGCTGTTGAACAGATCCAATGGTAAAATGTATATGAAATGGTAAATGTATTTTGAAATGTTTGTATACTCTACAAGGTCTAATGAATATAATGAAAGCCACATCTATACAGAATTTTAAAGGTATTAGTTAATCTGTATAACATAACTCTTAAAATGTTATTATCGCTTTTTAAATTTTTATTTATTTATTTTTATTTTTGGCTACTTTGGGTCTTCCTTGCAACATGCGAGCTTTCTCTAGTTGCGGTGAGCGGGAGCTACTCTTCGTTGCAGAGCACGGGCTCTAGGCATGTGGGCTTCAGTAGTTGTGGCTCGTGGGCCCTAGAGCACAGGCTCAGTAGTTGTGGTGCATGGGCTTAGTTGCTCCGCGGCATGTGGAATCTTCCCGGACCAGGGCTCGAACCCATGTCCCAAGCATTGGCAGGCGGATTCTTAACCACTGAACCACCAGGGAAGTCCCTAAAATGTTATTATGCCTTTAAATACTACACAATATATATTGCAAACTGTGCTGGAGATTGGTATTTCTATAGAATATAGCTGCATTTTTGGAGTTGTTCAGAACAGTTTGCCCCAAAGATAATCTAAAGTTCTATAAATGGCTCGCAATCAGCATTCTAAATAAAGACTCTCATTTATATATGTTTTATAAATTACAAGGCTATGTCATTCACATTTAACACAAAATATTTGCTACGTTCTCAGTGTAGTATGAGTAGTGGCACAAAGTCCATACCCTCCAGAGGGTCTCAAAATGAGCTGATTTTAAAGCAATATGGGACAAGCAACTTGGAAAATAAAAAAAGGAGTTTTTAGGCCCAAATTTGCGAAAGATATAATGGTAAGATTCTCAGAGGTACTGAGAACATAGGATGTTTATGTGTCAATAATGTGAAAATAGAAGGGGCAAGGTGAAGGGACAAAGAAGGGAATTCTAGGCAAGGAAACAGCATGTGTCAAGGCACAGAGAATAAGGAATGTTTTATAATTGTCAATTAGGCCAAGATGGTTAATAGTATTGTTCAGAGCTTCCATACTCTTACCTTTGTTTGTTTGTTTGTTTGTTTGGGGGTCTATTTGTTCTACTAATAATGGAGAGACAGTGTTGAACTCTCAAATATACTTTTGATTGTGTATTTCTCTTTGTAGTTCTATTGGTTTGCTGCATTTATTTTGAGCTCAGTTATTAGGTGCATAAACATTTAGGATTCTTATCTCCTCTTAATGAATTACCCCTTTACCATTAGGAAATTACCCTCTTTTTCTTGGATAATTTACTTGTCTGGCATTTACTTTGTCTAATATCAATAAGCCCATTCCAGCTTTTATTTGTTTCGTGTTAACAGTATATTTTTTTCTCATCCATTTACTTTTAACCAATTTTGTCTTTACACTTTAAGTGAGTTTCTTGTAAGTGGCATATAGTTGGGTCTTCCTTTCTAATTAAATCCTACATCTGCCTTTTAGACATTTAAACCATTAACATTTAATGTGAATATTGATATGATTAGGTTTAAATCTGCCATCTTTTTATTTGTTTTCTTGTTGTCACATCTGTTTCCTTTTTATTCTTTTTTTATGATTCCATTTTATCTTTGCCATTGATTTACTAGCTATAACTCTTTGTTATATTATTTCAGTGGTTGCTTTGGAGTTTATAATATCTATTTTTGACTTACCACATTCTCCCTTCAGATAAAAGTACATCACTTCATATGTAGTATACAACAGTGTTTCCATTTCTCCCTTCCCAGTCATTGTGTTATTAATTTGCTTTATTACTATCAATACATATGTTATAACCCCACAGTACATTGTTATTATTTTTGTTTTAAATAGTTGACTGTGTTTATAGAGATGTAAATAATAAGAAAAAAGACTTTATCTATGTAGTTACCATTTATGGTGCTATTTATTCCTTTGTGTAGGTCTGGGTTTCCATCTGTATCATTCTCCTTCTGCTTGAAGGATTTCCTGTAACATTTCTGGTTGTGGAGGTCTGTTGGTGATGATCTCTTTCAGTCTAAGGTTAACTTTTTTCCACTACTTATCCAATAACCTTCTAGTACTCTAACCCATGCCCTGTTAGTTATGAAGTTTCTGCCCTGACTGTGGGAGACAAACACTATTCCTGAAACAGTGTTGAGAGCACTGTTTCCTCTAATTCTTCCTGCTGGTTTTTTTTCCAGCCTTAGGTGATTTCCTCACATACACGTACTGATAAGTCCTCAACTAAACATTCAAAAAGGAATGTCTGCAAATTCCCAGGATTCTCTCTCTGGGCAGCTTTCTTCTCGCTGGTACTCTGTCCTGTGAACTGTAGTCATCCTGGATCCTGAGGAGTCCCAGGTGTACCTCCTCATCAGGTTCTGCTGGGTTTCCCTGCACTGTGCTGCTTCCTGGAAACCTCCAGGCAGTAAGCAGAGGCAATGGCAGGGCTCACCTTGCTAGTTTTCATCTCTCAGGGATAATTTCCTTTTGTTGCCTGAAGTTCAATATCATGAAAACTATTTCATACACTTCTCAGGCTTTCAGTTGGCAGTTAAAAAAGTGAATCTGGCCCCTGTTACTCTATTTTGTTGGGAAATAAAAAGAAACTAATTTTAAATTGTACTTAATTTTAATTAATTTAAAGTTAGATGATCACACGTGGCTATATTGAATAGCATAGAAGGTACTGATTACAGAGGCATTCAGCCTGTGAAATTTCATTGAGCTCTGCATTTAGCATATACATGCCTTTATGTAACACTTCAACAACAACAAAAAAAGGTTTGAAGAGCTAAGATATTTTCCTAAAATTTGCTCATCAGAAGCATCCTTTATTTCTGGATTACTGATCAAGAATGCTGACAGAAGTTTTGGGTTTTGTTTTGTTTTGTTTTAATCATAGAAGTTTAGCAAGGAGGAGGTAACCAAATAATACCCTCACTTTTTTTTTCCCCCAGGAAATATAAAAGGATGAGAGGTAAGTAAAGCATATCTACTTAAACTGCATATACTACATTCATATGGCAAGATTAAGCATGGTGTCATCTTTAAATCCCAGTGAAGTTAAACTAAGTGATAAAAGATATCTATAGGGTATAATAACTTTATTTAATATCTTATATCTGATTTATTCCTCTTTTGTACTTGACTCAGTTTAATTCCAGCCTTTTAAAACTTTTTTAAAAAATATACATAACCCTAGCTGGCTCAGTTTGACTCATTCTTCGTATATGACAGACATCTGAAGAGGCAATGGGCAATATGTACTGATAGCCTGAGGTGAATAAAATGGGTCCTTTTTTAAATTTTTCATGTAACTTTGTATTTACCTACAACCTGTGCTTTATTATTTTTAGTACGAATTGAATACTTATTTTAAATGAAGTAACAAATCATAATAAAATACTAAATTCTAAAAGCTGAAAAATACCACAAACATAACAAAATCCAGAAAAAAATTTGACATAACATGTTTACTAGTGAACTGCCTACCACACCTCTATAAACACTAAATTTTTAGCTATCTCTTTATATGATAAAATCTTTTTCTGTAATCTGTCTATAGTGCAATGAGAAAGATAATTCAGTCTGCTAGAAATTTGTGGGGCTTTTTTATTATTGGTGATTTAGAAATGCTTTTTTTTTAACTTCCAATTCATTATAATGTCACGTAAAATATTTAGAGTTTTGTCAAATTTATGATAAGCTCTATCTAGTTTCCTTCATCTGTGAGCTATAAGAATCACAACATTTCAGGTTTCTTGTGCAATGTCTAATTTTATTTTTTTTCCAGCTTTATTGGGATATAATTGACATACAACATTATGTAAGTTTAATGTATACAACGTGATGACTTTATATACATATCTATTGTAAAATGATTATCATAATGGTTAGCTAACACATTCATCACTTCACACAGTTACCATTTGTGTGTGTGTGTGTGTGTGTGTGTGTGGTAAGAATTTTTAAGATCTACCATTTAGCAACTTTCAAGTATACAGTACATCATTCAGTATTGTTAACTATAGTTATCATGCTGTACATTACATTCCCTGAACTTATTCATCTTTTAACTGGTAGTTGGTACCCTTTAACCACCTTTACCCATTTCTTCCATTCCCGACCCCGCCCCCCAACCTCAACTACCAACCTCCAATACACTCTCTGCTTCTAGGAGTTCAATTATTTTTTAGATTCCACATATAAGTGAGATCACACAGTATCTGTTTTTCTGTGTCCGACATTTCATTTAGCATAATGCCCTCAATGCCCATCCACCTTTTTGCAAATGGCTGGATTTCCTTCTTTTTATGACTGATTTCCTTCTTTTTATATATTGTGTATATACACCACATTTTCTTTATCCATTCATCTATTGATAGCCATTTAGGTTGTTTCCATGTCTTGGCTATTGTAAATAATGCTGCACTGAACAAGGGGATGCAGATATTGCTTTGAGATAGCGATTTCAATTTCTTTGCATATATACCCAGAAGTGAGACTGCTGGATCATGTGGTAATTCTATTTTTAATTTTTTGAGGACTGTCTATACTGTTTTCCATAGTGGCTGCACCAGTTTACATTCCCACAGGTAGTGCACAAGGGTTCTCTTTTCTGCACCCTCACCAACACTTACTATCTTTTGCCTTTTATTTTTTTCTTTTTGATGATAGCCATTCTAACAGGCATGAGGTGCTATCTCACTGTGGTTTTAATTTACATTTCCCTGATGATTAGTGATGTTGAGCACCTTTTCATGTACCTATTGATCATGTGTATGATCAATGTCTTTGGAAAAACGTCTATTCAGGTCCTTTGCCCACTTTTTAATCAGAATATTTGGTTTTGGTGGGGTTTTTTTGCTATTGAGTTGTATGAATTTCTATGAGTTTTAGAGAAGTTGAGTTCCATGGAGTTGAAAAAGCTTTATATACTTTGATTTTCTGAATAAATAGGTGTTATTTCACCATTGTTATTATTTTTAATTAGAAAAACAAGAGGATTGAATGGAAAAATCTATTAACTGATAATTAAATTTTCCCTTCCAATGCTGACTCATCCAAACATGATATGTTCATGATAAAATTATTGCTTATTATAATAAATTCTTATAACTTAATTCTTATCAATGATTCATTTCTTTTTGCTGATCTTGAATGTCTTATGAATATTGCAGAGTGGCTCTCTGCTAAGACAGAACCGCTATGTAGCGTGACTATCACTTATGAGTTGTGTGGCCCTGGATACCTTACTTACTCTAAAAAAAACCTGTTTCTTTTTCTGCAAAATAATATGATAATAACAATAGTAGGATTATTATCAAGTTTAAATGAATTTATGTGTTTAATTTTAAGTAGAGATTAAGAATGTAACATTGCAGGGGCTTCCCTGATAGTGCAGTGGTTAAGAATCCACCTGACAGTGCAGGAGAGACAGGTTCGAGCCCTGGTCCGGGAAGATCCCACATGCTGCGGAGCAACTAAGCCTGTGCATCACAACTACTGAGCCTGCGCTCTAGAGCCCGTGAGCCACAATTACTGAGCCCATGCACCACAACTACTGAAGCCCACGCATCTAGAGCCTGTGCTCCACAACAAGAGAAGCCACCGCAATGAGAAGCCCGTGCACCGCAACAAAGGGTAGCCCCCGCTCGCCGCAACCAGAGTAAAGCCCGTGCACTGCACCAAAGACCCAAAGCAGCCAAAAAAAAAAAAAAAAAAAAATTATAAAAATAAAAAAGAATGTAATATTACGGCTTTTTCTGCCCAAATCAGACTGAGGAATAGATAAAATTAGTACTTACGGGGAATGATGCAAAAAAAAAAGAAAAGAAAGGAATATTTTTATATAAGAATATACCATATTTCTTTAACTTGCATTTGCTTTGTGCTTCAAAATCCCCTCAGTGTCAGTGTCTATTTTTCCCCTTGAAGCAAAGAGAAACTTTATAAAAGATTAAATAGACAAAATACAGCAATATAAATAAAGGGATCCAAATTGTTCTCTATTGCTTGGGAATTTCACCTTTGTTTTATGATTTTTGCACCTAGTAGCATGAACAGTTTGCCCCTAATAAAATTATAAGTGCCTTTAGGACTATCACAATTACATACTAGAAGAGAATTTGCCAGAAAGAATTTTATTATGAAACGGGGTTGCACTGAAAAAATACTTGTTTCAGCTACAGATGGGAAAGTAGCTTCAATTAGTTCTCTGAGGAACTTTGAGTTATGTAGATCAGCTGATGAATCAAAGGAATTTAAGTTACTGGATTTACTAAATTCAATTTAAGGTACTACTTTGGGATAGCACATAAAACACTTCACTCACTAAGTATTCATTAGTAAGACAAAATGAAATATCACTTTATGCTTCTAGAAACTTTCATGACTTTATACCATTACCTGGAGGAAAAAATGAAATATTTAAAACATATATATACATGTAAAATGAATTGAAATCTGCAACTGTGTTAAAAATTTATAGAAACTAGAAAACCTGATACATTTGATGTTTGCAATAAATGCCATCTTTTCTTTTTTTAAATCCTCAAGTAAAGAAAGTAACTTAGAGACATCTTAAAGAATCCAGATAGACATAATTCCTTACTTCTAAAACAAGAGTTTCCCTGTGTGGAACTAATGTTCTAGAAGCTTCCAACAGACAAAGGATCCAAATAGGAGCTGGGGCAGACACAATGCTGCAGTTCTGAGGAAGCTTGATTCACAGAAATGGTCTCCCTTCCTTAAAAAGTAGAGATGTAGCCAGGGCAGCACCGTCCTCAAAACAGTATGGGAGAGAAAATGTAAACAGAGGCTTAGTTTTTCTTACCTCTCCTTCTGCCAGCCTTGGTATTGGAAGCAGGGTGGTGTTACAGTCAGGAGACTTTCAGCTGCATGTAAAATCCGCACATAACAGCAACTGAAAATCATTTAAACAAGGAACATTTATTATCTCACAAAACAAGAAGTCCTGAGGGAGAACAGCTCCTAAATTAATTAATTTAATGATTCAAATACATCATCCAGGAACCACGCCCTTTCCACATTTCCAGACACAACACCTAGCAGGAGAAAAAAGAATGTCCCTTTAAAAGGGTGGAAACCTTTCCCCAAAGTCCCAAAGCTGTCTTTCCTTCACATCTCACTGGCAATTTTTGGTCATATGCCCTTTCCTAAACCAATTACTAGAAATGGGAATGGGAATATTCTCTTTGCCTTAAACCAAGGTAAATAATCTTCCTCTGGAAGGGGCTAGATGGTAAATATTTTAGGCTCTGTGGTCCATACAATATCTGTTGCACTATTCACCTTTACTGCTATAGTGCAAAAGTAGGCATATATGATACATAAACAAGTGGGCATAGCTGTGTTTCAACAATACTTTATGTATAAAAACAGGTGGCAGTACAGATTTGGCCCATGGGCCATAGTTTGCTGACCCCTGCCTTAGAGCAACTGGCACTTAACTTCTGACAGTGTCTGAAACAGAGAAGTCCATTTGGGTACAAATAGTTCTGTTTTGTTCTTTTGCTCCAGAGTCATGACCAAGAATTTAGAGATCTGTGAGTTCTGAGCTTCTTTCTTAACCTTTTATTTTTCTCCTTCCTTTTTCCACTAGAAACAGGCACTGTAGAATCCTAATACTCGTTTGCCCATTTTTCTTTCCCAAGACTTTTGTAAGAATGTATATTTGAGAGTTCTTTTAAGGAAAAGCTTTTGCTCAAAATAATCTATAAGTCCACCAATTAGATCCATTTGGGTGAACAATCAAACACCATTTTTCAAATTGAGTAATATCATTTACTCACAGCTTAATATATTTCAATTTAATTTTGTTGTTCTTTTCTTCAAATTCTGATAAGACATATATTGTGTCATAGAAATAAAGGCAAGTAGTGAAACATAGAGAGTAGATTTCTGGTTCAAGATTATGAACTGAGCATGTGTTTATGTCCTCACTTCTTCTCCCCATCTTGATGCTATATTAAAATGAAAATAATGGCATAAAATGTCACAAATCCTCAATAATGAAGAGAATGGAGAGACTCTTTGGCAGATAAAGAAATGAATAAATTCTGGAAAGCAGATTTGAAAAGCATTTACTGAGGAAGCGCAGAAGAGGAAGCTAGAATTAGCTCAACATGTGAAGAAAAGGGGATGTAGGCAAGGAGGGTGCCTATGTGGCCAGCACAACCTTGGAGAGGTTTTGCAGTTAGGTATGGTGGGGTGGTGGGTACAATGAAGACTAGAAGCAGTAAGAGGGGTTGAGAACAGGAGACAAAATAAAGATATAGGCAGAAGGGCTTCCCTGGTGGCGCAGTGGTTGAGAATCTGCCTGCTAATGCAGGGGACACGGGTTTGAGCCCTGGTCTGGGAAGATCCCACATGCCGCGGAGCAACAGGGCCCGTGAGCCACAACTACTGAGCCTGCGCGTCTGGAGCCTGTGCTCCGCAACAAGAGAGGCCGCGATAGTGAGAGGCCCGCGTGCCACGATGAAGAGTGGCCCCCACTTGCCACAACTAGAGAAAGCCCTCACACAGAAACGAAGACCCAACACAGCCAAAAATAAATTAAATAAATAAATAAATAAATAAGAAGACTCCAAGATCACTAAAAAAAAAAAAAAAGATGCAGGCAGAAACTTGACTCTTCCTGATTCCCTTTAATCATCTGTATGTTCATCATGACTAAACACTTATCCCAGGAAAATATTGGAGAAGAAGAAGAGAAGCCTTCCCCTAGACTGTTCACCATAAAGTAGAGCTTTTTCACCAGAGCTCTTGCCCCTGTGTACAAATTTCTATAACCTAATTCATTCATTCACTCAATTCAACAAATATTGTTGAGGGTTGAATAGGCAGTGGGAAAAAACAAACTCTGTTATCATGCAATTTACAATACTAAAAGGATTACCAGACTATGAGAAAAATTGTAACATGAAAGAGTAAAACCAAAAATTTTTAATAATCGAAAGTAAAATGCACTCTGACCAGGGTATCCCAAGGCTTGGAAACAAGGTGTTGGCCAGGTTGAGTTCTTGTCTGGAAGCTCTTGAGAAAAATCTGCTTCCAATCTTATTCTTGTTGGCAGAATTCAGTTCCTTGTAGGACTGATATCATGGTAGTACAGTTCCCAAAATCTGGAAGCCACCTGCATTCTTTTTTTTTTTTTTTTTTTTTTTTTTTTGCAGTACATGAGCCTCTCACTGTTGTGGCCTCTCCTGCTGCGGAGCACAGGCTCCGGGCACGCAGGCTCAGTGGCCATGGCTCATGGGTCCAGCCACTCCGCGGCATGTGGGATCCTACCAGACCGGGGCACGAACCCGTGTCCCCTGCATCGGCAGGCGGACTCTCAACCACTGTGCCACCAGGGAAGCCCCACCTGCATTCTTTACCAAGTGACCCCCTCCATCTTCAGGCTAGCAATGGTGCATTGAATCATTTTTGTGCTTCCAATCTCTGGCTTTCTTTTCTGTGTCCAGCAAAAAAAGAAAAAAAACAAAAACAAAAACCCCAAACTCTCTGTTTTTAAAGGGCTCATGTAACTAATTCAAGCCCCCAGTAACCTCCTTATCTTACGTTCAACTGTGTCATAAACATAAGCTACTCAATGGAAGTAAAGCCTGTATCATTCACAGACCCTGAGATTGTGTAAGGCCTGTAGATCAGGGTGGTGGAAAATCTTGAGAGAATCTTAGAATTCTTCCTACCACAGACCTACACTAGACCTATTATACAAAATTTTAAAACCCCAAAGTGATTAAAAGATTCTAGAGTAGAAAAAGTATATCACATACCATGGAATAAGAAACAGACCATTATCACACTTATCAGCAATAACAGCTTTAAAAAAAAATTTATTGGAGTATAGTTGCTTTACAGTGTTGTGTTAGTTTCTGCTGTACTGCAAAGTGAATCAGCTATATGTATACATATATCCCATCTTTTTTGGATTTCCTCCTCTTTTAGGTCACTGCAGAGCACTGAGTAGAGTTCCCTGTGCTTTACAGTAGGTTCCCATTAGTCATCTATTTTATACATAGTATCAATTGTGTATATATGTCAATAACCATCTCCCATTTCATCCCACCCTCCTTGCCCCTTGGTATCCATACATTTGTTCTACACATCTGTATCTCTTTTTCTGCTTTGCAAATAAGATCATCTATACCATTTTTTTAGATTCCACATATATGCATTAATATACAATATTTGTTTTTCTCTTTCTGACTTATTTCACTCTGTATAACAGTCTCTAGGTCCATTCATGTCTCTACAAATGACCCAATTTCATTCCTTTTTAAGGCTGAGTAATGTTCCATTGTATATATGTACCACATCTTCTTTATCCATTCCTCTGTTGATGGACATTTAGGTTGCTTCCATGTCCTGGCTATTGTAAATAGTGTTGCAATGAACACTGGGGTGCATGTGTCTTTTTGAATTATAGTTTTCTCTAGGTATATGTCCAGTAGTGGGATTGCTGGGTCATATGGTAGTTCTACTTTTAGTTTTTTAAGTCACCTCCATACTGTTCTCCATAGTGTTTGTATCAATTTACATTCCCACCAACAGTGCAAGAGGGTTCCCTTTTCTCAACACCCTCTCCAGCATTTATTGTCTGTAGATTTTTTGATGATAGCCATTCTGACTTGTGTGAGGTGATACCTTATTGTAGTTTTGATTTGCATTTCTCTAATAATTAGTGATGTTGAGCAGCTTTTCCTGTGCCTCCTGGCCACCTGTATGTCTTCTTTGGAGAAAGGTCTATTTAGGTCTTCTGCCCATTTTTTGATTGGGTTGTTCGGTTTTTTGATATTGAGCTGCATGGGCTGTTTGTATATTTTGGAGATTAATCCTTTGTCAGTTGCTTTGTTTGCAAATATTTTCTCCCATTCTGAGGGTTGTCTTTTCACCTTCTTTATGGTTTCCTTTGCTGTACAAAAGCTTTTAAGTTTAATTAACAATGAAAGCTCAGAAAGAGAAATTAAGGAAATAATCTCACTCACTATTGTAACAAAAAGAATAAAATACCTAGAATAAATCTACCAAAGGAGGCAGAAGACCTGTATACAGAAAGCTATAAGACACTGGTGAAAGAAATCAAAGACGACACAAACAGATGGAGAGATATACTATGTTCCTGGACTGGAAGAATCAATATTGTGAAAATGACTATACTACCCAAAGCAATCTACAGATTCAATGCAACCCCTATCAAATTACCAATGGCATTTTTCACAGAACCAGAACAAAAAATTTTTACAATTTGTATGAAACACAAAGACCCCAAATAGCCAAAGCAATCTTGAGAAAGAAAAATGGAGCTGGAGGAATCAGGCTCCCGGACTTCAGACTATACTACAAAGCTACAGGAATCAAGACAGTATGGTACTGGCACAAAGACAGAAATATAGATCAATGGAACTGGATAGAAAGCCCAGAGATAAACCCACGCACCTATGATCACCTAGTCTATGACAAAAGAGGTAAGAATATACAATGGAGAAAAGACAGCCTCTTCAATAAGTGGTGCTGGGAAAGCTGGACAGCTACATGTAAAAGAATGAAATTAGAACACTCCCTAACACCATACACCAAAATAAACTCAAAATGGATTAAAGACCTATGTAAGGGCTTCCCTGGTGGCGCAGTGGTTGAGAGTCCGCCTGCCAATGCAGGGGACGCGGGTTTGTGCCCCAGTCCGGGAAGATCCCACATGCCGCGGAGTGGCTGGGCCCGTGAGCCATGGCCGCTGAGCCTGCGCGTCCGGAGCTTGTGCTCCGCAACGGGAGAGGCCACAACAGTGAGAGGCCCGTGTACCGCAAAAAAAAAAAAAAAAAAAAAAAAAAAGACCTATGTAAGGCCAGACACTTTAAAACTCTTAGAGGAAAACAGAAGCAGAACACTCTTTGACATAAACCGCAGGAAATCCTTTTTTGACCCACTTCCTAGAGTAATGAAAATAAAAACAAAAATAAATAACAGCTTTTAAAGGTAATAAAATGATTCTTTCAAACTTCTAAGGGAGTATTTTTTCAAGACCAAATTATATTTCTAGCCAAATTATCCCTTAACTATATAGGCAGAATAAAGATATTTTCAAATATGCAATGAGTCATCAACTTTTATTTCCCAAGTACCCTTTCTTAAGAGTTAAAGGAGACAGAAAATCAAGAAAGGGCATAACACCAGTTTCAAGTAGATCCCACACCAGAGAGCAGGGAACGCCAAAGATGAAAGCTGTTTGGCAGGTCTAGATAATCGCAGTCTAGACAGGAGCAAGAAAAAAGGAAAAAGGTTTCAATAGAAGCTTCAATTTCTTCCACCCTAATATGACCATAATATCATACTAATTACCTGCTAGTTCATAAGGTCATTACAAAGACTAAATAAGTCAACATGTACAAAGGGTTTAGAATAGCATCTTTTAGTTATAAACTCTTCACAAGTGTTTTTGGAATACTTTTAGAAAACTAGTTTAGGAAAATCTTTTCTTTTAACACATGCATCATCACAAAAATGACAAATTGGAATTTTAAAAATTCTTTTTTCATGCATAATTTGAGAAGCACTGCTTTAGAGCACCTGCTAGGTACAGAGAGACCTGGCCTTGAGAAGACTTGGGTTCTAGCTCCCAACCTGCCGGCCAAGGACCTGAGGGAAGCCCTTGAACTTCTCTAAGACTTCATGTCTTCATCTTTCACATAAGGGTGATCATTCATACCTCAGAGAGCTGCTGTGGGGGTGAAATGAAATAAATGGTTGGAAATTGATTGGTTCCCCATATAGAGGAAACAATTCCAGATGGACCAGATAGCCATCACTGTTCTATGTGCGATCAAAGAAAGAATCTCTGCCATTTCTCTGGGAAATAGTACTTTGTAAAAATGTATTTTGTCTTCATTCATTTTAAGGTTCTTTGGCAAAGTGTCTCGCTCCGATGTTGTTTGTATTGAACTGTGCAGTAACAGGTTTCTTTTTAGAGTGATTAGCGAGCACCTAACATGGCTCAGATTTTCTCTCCTTTTACATTGTCTTGCTGCTTGTTGGCAGTGCCTTGCATCTTTAATTTAGTGGATAATGAATGAACTATGGTTGGCAAACCCTGTAATGTTGAATTATAATGTCATTAATCTTTCATATTCCTTCTGTAGATTCAGCTGATCTTATAAAAAGTGAATGGACCTGGATCACCCTCAGAGACTTATCAAACTACCCGAGGGAATGCAATTCCTTTAAGATCCCTTTTCTGTTCTATTTTTATATAATCATGCATTTTAGTAGCCGACTGAGATGGGATACATGCATGAGAGGTATTCAAAATTTATATCCAGTTAGGAAGGGCCACTTTATACTCTGTAGCTGCAGTTTTTTCATCTGTCAACTGTAAGTTTGCATGCATTTGTTGTTAACTCTTTTTAGACTTTGGGTTCAGGATGGAAATTACCCTTTTCAAGAAGTTTTACCTAGATAGGTGTAAATCTACAATATCTTGGCAATAAAATAGCCCCAGAGGAATAACTTTGCAAACCCATTTTAATCTTTATACCAATTAAATTGGTATGATCAACCTCACCACCGTCACACAAAACAGGTTTCTAGGCCATGTCCTCACCTTTTGCTTAGAGAAAGCCATCAGATTTATTTGGCCCTACTCAGATTTAAGATCATATATCTTTTTTCAGAGCTTGATGGTTTCTAATAATAACAGCAGAAAGTACTGAAACAAACCTATTTTCATGGCTGCCTTTCAATCAATATAGAACACACTTTCTGTTTTGTCTTCACCAGAAATAAATTGTACTTTAAATCCCTGTTCTTCTTAGATATGTCATATATGTGCGGTATGATGTCATCTCTAAAGTGGAAATTTCTTGAGATGGCATTGTTAGGAAGGCTTAGAAAAAGTATTTTGCAAGCCCATAACATCATTCTAGAACAGGTTTTATTGCCTTAGAAGATACTAGCATTCTCCAGAGATTAAGAAATTGCTATAATTGCTATATGAAAGAGCTGGCAGAGAGATCATTTTTGCTGATAAAAGTTAAGGTGCTTTAGAAAAGAAAGTCAGAATAGCTTTAACTATATAACCTCCTTTCTTTACTCTTAATTGCCCAAATCCTATTCCTCCACACCCTTGCCCCTCATTCCTTCCACTTACAGCTTCAGTTTGCCTCAGCTGTCTGTGACATAACTTTAATAATATCCAAGCAATTGAGTCACTTGGAGAGACATCTGCTAAATTCACAAGGAAACAAGCATCTTAAACAGCTGAATTTATTGTTTTGGAAGACCACAGGGTCTTGTGTGTTAACTTCTAGGGACAAAAAAAAAAAAAGAAACAAAAAACCATGAACTGTGGCTATAATTTATGCCATGCCATATATTCCCTACTCTACATTTAATGCTTAATTAATTGCTTTCATCAGTTAGATTCATTGGCAGCATTTTACCTTTTTTAATAGCTGCTCCTTTTTCCTACCCTTCTCCTAGTTTCCTTTAGCACTCTCTAAAGGGTACTATTCTTTCTTTCTTTTTTTTTTTTGTGGTACACGGGCCTCTCACTGTTGTGGCCTCTCCCATTGCGGAGCACAGGCTCTGGACGCGCAGGCTCAGCGGCCATGGCTCACGGGCCCAGCCGCTCCGTGGTATGTGGGATCTTCCTGGACCAGGGCATGAACCCGTGTCCCCTGCATCGGCAGGTGGACTCTCAACTACTGCACCACCAGGGAAGCCCTAAAGGGTACTATTCTTAAGTGACTGTTGGACATAACTTTACAAGAAAGTGATTAAGTCATTAACATCCATGTACACAGATTATTCTTGCTAAGAAAATGTCTCAGGTAGGGACACAAGAGCAGTGTGCCTTTTGAGGGAAACCACATCTCATAAGTTGAAATGGAAAAATACTTTCAGAGAAAATGATTTTCATTAGAATTATTGGTGAGGGGTGAGACTATAGAAGCAGAAGGCAGGTCGGAGAACAAAGATTTTCCATTATGACTCAGTCTGGAGGTGGTGGCTGGTGGTGGCAGACTGGGGCAGAGCAGTCAGGGATGTGATGTGGAAGGACAGCAGAGGCAATGGATCTTAGAGACTGGATCACCACCGATGGAGCCCTCGTTCCTCTCTCCACTGGATGTGGCTGCTTCTGTTTGAGAACCTGTCAATGTCAACTTGCCATATTGATCAGGCACGTCCTATGCCTATCAGTTCCTCTTGCTCCAGATCAAATCTTACCCCTTCTCTCTTTTTTTTTTTTTTTTTTTTTGCGGTCTGCGGGCCTCTCACTGTTGTGGCCTCTCCCATTGTGGAGCACAGGCTCTGGACACGCAGGCTCAGCGGCCATGGCTCACGGGCCCAGCCACTCCACGGCATGTGGGATCTTCCCGGACCGGGGCACGAACCCGTGTCCCCTGCATCGGCAGGTGGACTCTCAACCACTGCGCCACCAGGGAAGCCCACCCCTTCTCTCTTTGAAAGGAAGCAGACAATACACCCTCAGTGCCATGAAGGACATCATTAAATGTATTCACACAAGCAAAAATACTCTCCTTTGTGTAGACCCATTTCCATATTTCTATGAATCCATTCTGAGTTGTTAAGGATGCATATATTCCTTAATTCTATTTATGAGTGGCTACTATGTACCCCTGACTGAATTAGGTGCTGGGGAAAGCCCCATGCTTGATCTCAGGAAGCATACAACCTATTGTGAGAAACTTGGACATTAAATGGGAAATTAATTATAGTTTAAAATGTGAATTACAATCACAGCAATAAATTAATGCATGTTATAATAAGTCTCCTGTGTTGGGCAGAGTGTTCTCTTTTGAAGCCCTTCTCTTTCATGGTATTGTCTTTTCCTGTACAACACAAAAATTGAAGTGTTCAATGTTGCAGGTGATAGAACTAAAGCAGAAAAGATTAGGTGAGAGAATTCCCTGGTGGTCCAGTGGTTAGGACTCTGTGCTTTCACTGCTGAGGGCGCAGATTCAATCCCTGGTTAGGGAACTAACATCCCGTAAGCTGTGCAGTGCGGTCAAGAAACAAAAAAAAAGATTAGGTGATTTCTCAAAGTCTCACTTTTACATGCTCATTGTTCTCTGTCCTGAAGGAATATATGCTTCTTTATTATCACTTTGCATAGTAATTTGTTGATTAAATTAACTAATGAATCCCTCCTTCCTACTTATAGTACATAGTGGAACTCCATTGCTTATAATTCAGATTTACCAGTATGTGGATATGATGGGTTTTTTTAAAGTTTTTAATGTAATTTTTAACAGAACATTTCAAAAATATAAAACTACAGGAAAGGGCTTCCCTGGTGGCCCAGTAGTTGAGAGTCCGCCTGCCGATGCAGGGGACACGTGTTCGTGCCCCGGTCCAGGAGGATCCCACATGCTGCAGAGCAGCTGGGCCTGTGAGCCATGGCCGCTGAGCCTGCGCGTCCGGAGTCTGTGCTCTGCAGCGGGAGAGGCCACAACAGTGAGAGGCCCGCGTACCGCAAAAAAAAAAAAAAAAAAAAAAAATTACAGGAAATTCTGAATAGTACAACACATGAGGAATATAGAAAACCAGAAAATAGTTAATTAAGGTAATAGGTAATTAAGTAATTAAGGTGATAGCACAGAGGAGGTTTTCTAATGGAGTGGTGGAACTTTGAAAACAGACAGCGAAGAGATACCTCTTTTGTTTGGTGCTTACAAAATTTCTTATTCTTTAGGTTACTTTGTCCTCACAGTGACCATGCAGGGACGCTCCAGGCAAGCATGGCCCTCCTGCCTTTACAGGGAAGTTTGTCTTGTCTGTTACCCAACCAACAAGGAACAATGCTGAGACTCAGACTCAGGTCTTCTGGTTCCAAATCTACTATGAGTCTACTTGATGACAACACCTTGCCCTTCACCTGCTACCTCTGAATGTGTTTGACCATTCCAGTGGTTCTCCACGATCGATGATGGGACAAAAGGAATCAAATTCACAGCACCAAGACCCTAATTTTAGAGGGAACTTCAGAAGTTTTACAAAAGTAATTCATGTAAAATGCAGAAAATTTAGAACATCTAGGGAGACAAAAAAGTCACACATGATTTCATCAGTCACATATAACCAATTTTAAATTGTACATATATAATTTTCTGGACTTATTTTCCTGCATATTATTATTATTTTTTTTTTACAAAAAGAGATTACATAATACTTCATCTTTGCAAATTGCAATTTAAAATTAGTAATATATATTTTGTACACTACCCTATATTGATGTTTGTCAATTGCAGATTTTGAGGCTGTAATATTTCTTTTGTAAGAATGCACCTTAATTTATTAATTTATTTAACTGATCTTCAGTTGTCAGGTATCATTTTTTTCATAATATGTATACGGTGACAGTGATGTGTTGATATGTTTCCTGGGGAAAAAAAGCCCTTATTTGTAATGTTTGCCAAATTCCATGGTGTAAGTACTTTCACCATGACTGATTTTGTTTCCAACTGCGTAACAATTGGCTTGAAAATTTCCTAAAAATTTTAAAATAGGTCCACACCTCTGCAGAGCCAGGATGCATACCCTTGTAGCCAGACCTTTCTCATATCTTTTAGTTTTGATTTCACAAAGAAAAAATACATAAAATTATTTAATGATAAGTATTAGAGTGATGTATGTAAACATTTCATTGTTAAAGATTCATTATCACTTGTGATGATTATTGATTCTTACATATTTTTTCAGTCACTTTTCCTTATCAACATATTGGTAGTTTTTTTCTCTCTGTCTCTGTTTCTCATTTGTGTTTAAATCTAGGATGATCATTGAAATTTACAATATTTTGAGATTACTTGAATTTGCAAATTTAAAACTTATTCTCAGGACCAGATGCAGTAGTATCATAGACAGATGTGAGTTGTGATGTCAGTTCTACCAACTAACAGATTGTTAAATTCGGGCTATGTACTAACCTCTCTGAGGCTGTTTCTTCATCTACAATACAGAAACCAAGATGTTCATTTCACAGGATTATTGTGAGAGCGCTCTATAAGATTTAAAGACTCTTAGTGGTGGGACACAACATGATGACACTGGGACAGGGGAAATTCTAAGTTACTTCCGACTCCATAAGATAGCACAGAAGTTGTTCCAAGACAAGGTGACAGCAAGCTGGGCTGTGTGAAGGGGTGGGGTGGCAGTGAGGGTGCCGGGCACCTTTTGTATGGGGAGCCAGGTGAGAGGGGTCACTTTCACAGTCTTTCAGTGGATTGCCCAATTTGAATAATTTTCAGGCTCCAGGGTATAGGGTCTGTCCCTTGTTGTCTGGTATCTGCCCCCAGGGGCAGTTAGGGCTGATGTATAGTGGCCTGGGGTGTGAGAACTTGAGGGAAGTGTATGGGATGAGGACTTGATCAGCTGTTCAAGAAAGGAAATGGACCAGCTTCTAGCCAGGCCCCAAAACTGGGTCCTGACTATATGGAAATATATCTAGATGAGTAAATAAATGAGGTAATGTATGTGAAGGTCAAAGCCCAGTTTTCTGGGTCCTTCACCCTCATTTAAAGGCTCTCATAAGAGAGGAAAATGAACATTATCCATAGAAGCTGTAACAGAGTACTTTTTAACCTTTGTATATAATAGTTTCATCTGTAAATTTAATATTGGGATAACAGTGGTTCTTAACATTCTCAGAGAGTCAAAGGCTCATTGAGAATCCTTTGAAGCTATCGATAGCCTCCCCTGAAATGTGTAAGACTTATATACAGAAAATTTTGCTGCAGTTTATTTTGTTACTTTAGAAACTGCACTTTATGGAAACATTTATTTTGGTATTAGATATCTCACTCAGCCTCCATTTTCTTTTCTGTTGAATCACTTTGGTCAAAAGAGATTATAGGCCTTCAGTAAAAGCATGTTAGTTATTGCAGGGCAATGAAACAGAAAGCTACCCGATTAGCCTGGCTAAAATTATCCACCAAACCAACCAGGTCAGTAATGAGCCTCTCCTTGTCAAATTGCTTAGAACAGGCTTTCTTTAATCCTCAGTAAAAGCGAAACTTCTTCCTCAGGTTCAATCAAGTTTTTTGAGACTTGTCTTCTGGAAAATCATAGATTTTTGTACATAGTGAAAAATAAATGTATGCTCTGTTTCCATTTCTTATACACTTCTTGAAGAAATTTTATTCTTCATGAGGGTGATGACCTCATAGCAATAGACATGGCTTATTTCAAGATAATTGGCAAAAATCTTTGATGCCATTACATTCTGATGTATTTGTAATAATTAATTTAGCAAATATTTATTAGGTACCAACTATGTATCAAGACTTCTCTTAGGCTGTAAGGATATAACAAGATATAGGAAAGATAATTACTGCAATGAGCCCTAATGATGTGTAGCACTTCTATCTTTAACCAACAAAAAGAGGCAGATGTACTGCCAAACCATTCAAATGCTCTACCTAACCATGATGCCCCAACATTTTCTTGCAGTCAAAGACATTGTATTTTTCTTTTTTACAATCCAGAGACATCAGTTTCCTTGAAGTTTCCAGAACAGACACAAAATAGAAAAATATTTTTGATGGCATCATAATTTACATATTCAACAAATATATTGAGTACCTACTGTATGCCATTCACTGTGGATGCAGCAGTAAACAATCTAGACCTGGTCCCATGCCCTCTAGTGATCTGCGAGGGAAGAAAACTAGAAACTATCTGCACTTGGAGACAGTAATTCCATCTAGCCTATGCTGAAGAAAAATGGCACATCTGCCCGTTTCTCTAAAACCTCCTTCAAAATATTAAGTGAAATATTCACATTTCTGAAGTGGATGATATAGACAGGCACAAACCACAAACCAAGGCAGAACACACTTCTCCTGTTTCCAACGCATAGATTCCTTGAAGGCTCTCCAACTTATGTCACATCTCTACTTGGCAGTACAATAAAAAAACTCACAGAGAACTTTGGCTTTTGCATTGGGACTTTGAGTATTTACAGGATTGTCTATCATACCTTTCTAAAAATTCTTCTTTCCTCTAAACATGGTAGCTCACAGGAGCTACCATGATTCTGTAACATGACCCAATTCAGTGGCCACAGCCATTGAACTAAGAGATGGACACCTAACCCAGACTGGACAAATACATCTTTTATCTGAGGAATTTGGATCTATAATGAAAGAATTTAAGAAAAGAATACATTTAAGAAAGGGATTTCAGAACTACCTAATAAGAGCAAGAATACATTTTTTTCCTAATGTCTATCAGAGAAAAATTATTCTAGACATCATAACATGGCAACACGACAAGCACATGCCATTTTGCTGTCTACAATAGTGCCTCAAGCCACTGTACAGTTGACTTAAGGAATACTTTAATAATTCAACCTTATTAATTTGACAACAGTTTGTCCAAAAGATAATTTTCAATGTAATAAAACAAAAATGAAAGAAACAAATTCAGGATTTGAACCACCCTGAATCCTATCCTTGGACTGCCTTGGAGGCTAGTGTTCCAGGATCTTAGAGGATGAATTTTTCTTTCATTACTCAAACGTTCGGTGTTGATACCTATTCCTTCCCAGCCCGGAAATGACTTGGATCTCTCTGAGGCAGACACAGTGGACTCCCACTGATCTAGAATATTAGTGGGAACTGAAGTCTGCAGGAGAGAGGAAAGGCCCCCCCTTGTGAATTATAATCTCAGTCTCCAAGTGCCAGATACACAAGAACCACAGGGTACAGTCTGTATTGGGACCTCCACCGCCCCCAGAGCTGTGGCTTGGTTTCTTCTCTAGGCCTACGTATTAGTTTCACTGTATTCTAAAGTTTCCTTTTTAAATACGTGGTTGCTAATTCCAGCTTTGGGTGTGGGGAAAGAGCAACACCATTTTTTTTCATGTGTGATTCCCATCCGTCTAAGTGCATTAATGGCAGTGCACATCATTTCTCAGTTCATTTAGGTTTATTCTAAAATATCATAAATGATCATAGAACATTAAAGCTAACAGGGCCCTTACTGATTATCAGACAGCCCTCATCATTTTACAGACCACATGACTGAGTTTCAGAGAGGTGAATGAATTTGTCCAAGGATATGCAATACTTAGCACTGAAGTGAGGTCTTGTACCCAGGACTCCTGACTCTAAAATCATTCCTTTTCATGATGCCAGGTTGATCTTTCCCCCTGAAGAGAGTGCAGGGGAAAAGATTGCCACATTTCTTTTTAATCTCAGAAATCAGCTGTGTAATATTTTTCTAGATAGCAAGCTTTCACCCATTGCTTTTTTCCTGAAATTTTAAAGTAATTCTCATGAATTATTCCAAGCACATGGAAATCAGGCATCAAAGAAGGAAAGCAGGAAGAAGAGAAAAGCTTCAAGCAGGAGCCTCTCCTTTATATGGGGGATATTTAATTTCCAATTACTTGTCTGCAAGAAGACATCCAAAATGCCTCAGAAATAGTTACTATCCAATATGAAGTCTTCCCTTCTGCTTCTGTTAGCCAACGTTTCATTTCTTCTTGTAACCACCCCTGCATTTATTTTTTTTAATCCAGGGAGAAAATCCTTTTCTTAATACTCTGTTCTTGGTATTGCTGCATTGAGCAAAGATGTGTATCCGGTCCCTGGAACATTCTCCTCTTGCTTGTACTCTTTTTCTTTGGACTGAGTTGAGATATTGGGAATTCTAATCATTGTAAAACTTTAGGGAAACACTGTTCTCATGTTTTAAAAGATGGAAACATGAAGCAGCTCCCCTAGGCTAGTTTGGAAAGCCCCAAATGAGCAGAATACTATACAGTTATCTGATGATTTCAGGACCACACAATTCCTCCGTCTTCCAAAAATTAGACTTGAGTACTTCTTATTTTCTCCGAAGGATTCTTATATCAATAAACAACACTGTCTTGATAAATCCCTGGTACTAATCCACTACATATTTCAATGCTGTCAGAAGATGCAAAATGATACATGAAGTTAAATTGTAATGGAGCTAGAGACGATGGGTCTATCAAGTGTGACTATCTTTATCCATCAACCTTAAATTTTGGAGTCAGGAAGAGTAACTCCAGGACCTCTCTACAAATGTCCCCTTCTGGCATCATGAGAAAGTGAGGACGAGGCTGAAGGGATCAGAAGGCCTGTCAGCATGCCATTCTCACGAAGGCATTATCATTTTCCATTTCAATAAACTATTATTTCACAGGGGAATAACAAGTGCAATTCTTACTAACAGGAATTTGTGTGTACTATCAAATTATTTTTACATTTCCACAATCCATCTCACCTCACCTCAAAACGAAGGAGATGAAAACCTTCTTTGTATCAGTTAATCTATACATCCACCCCTGAAAATAACCCGTAGTGGGAAGAAGCAGTCATCTCTGGTAACAGCAAAAGGGCAGACAGAAAGAGATGTGACTAAGGCAACAGCCAAATTCTCAAACACAGATTATTTCTGACTTAAATGTTGCCAGAGAAGCAGATTCCTAGATGTATCTTGGGGCCTGCAGCTGCCAGGAATGTTTTCTGGGTGGTCACAGAGCTCATTAATCACTGTTCTGTGTTCACTAGCCTGGTGGCAGGTTGATGTGTAGAAGCCTTTAAGGAGTGGGTAAACCTGGCAAATCTCATCATTTTATTGGCTTGCCAAAATCCCTTCAAAACCCAAACTCCTTTGCATGGCATGTGAGGCATTTCCTGATGTAACCCTACAACCCTCTTCCATATCATCTCTGTCTATTCCCTCTGTCCTGTCCTAAGCTTTCAGTTTTGCTTCCATGTCTTTGTAAATTCTTCTCCCTTGGTTGTAATCCCCTTCCTCCCCTTGTCAACCTGGTGAACCATATAGCTTTCAAAACCCAGATCAAGGGACTTCCCTGGTGGTACAGTGGTTAAGAATCCACCTGCCAATACAGGGGACACGGGTTCGAGCCCTGGTCCGGGAAGATCCCACATGCCTCGGAGCAACTAAGCCCGTGCGCCACAACTACTGAGCCTGCGCTCTAGAGCCTGGGAGCCACAACTACTGAGCCCGTGCCTAGAGCCCGTGCTCTGCAACAAGAGAAGCCACCACAGTGAGAAGCCCGCACCCAGCAACAAATACCCAACATAACCAAAAACAAACAAATTAATTAATTAAAAAAAAAAAACAGCTCAAGCTCTGCTTATGGTTGATTACTTCCTTGGTTCCATCCTCATCACACAGTTTTGTAACTTTTTGTTTACCATTTTGTAACCATTGTTTATTATTGTGACTTCTGTTTACTATTGTAACTATTTACCATTGTAACTACTGCTTATGTTGAAACAATTGTTTACTACTTTGTAACTATTCTGTAGGGGTAGGAATCAACCCAAGTATGGTCTTATCTCAGCACAGAGCACAATACCTGGCACATGACTAGTGCTTAATGAATATTTGATGAATAAATGCGTGAACGGGTCCAGCCAATGGATGTCTAGATTGTGGCCAAACAATGCTACAGTTAATCGTACTTTTATTATAGAATCTAACTATAAACCAAAATCGGTGCTCTCAGTCCTAGGTGTCTAAAATTTGGGTTTGGAAATAAGGTCAAGAGACAATGAAATTTAGACAGATCCAAAAGCCAGGCTACATATGGAATTGGAACAAATGTTCCAAGTCAGTGACTGATTTTTCCATAAAGAAAATGAAAAAGAGACAAGATCACAAATCTGAAGTTAGGACTGAAAACGATAGAGTGGCCCAAGGAGAATGGGAAGAAGACAGCTGTGGACAGCAAATGGTCAAAATCATGTTCCCATCCCAGATGTCTGACTATATAGAACCAGGGTTACAGGAAACTTAGTTTGGGTTCAGCAACAGAAAATTCAGTCACTGAGGGCAAAATAGGAATCCACTCTGTAAATGTCTCAGGAACAAGGAAGAAAGTCTAAGAAGAACTAAGAAATAGATCAACAAGAGTGCCTCATGCCAAGTCATTTACTTGTGTGTTTCTACTTATATTTTTTCTGCCAAGGACAAGCCCTGGTCATAGAATTTAAAGGACTATCCATACCTGTGGAGCAGTGAGACCAGTGTGTAATAGATAAAATGTGGAGTCAGACTGCCTGAACTAAAAGCCTCAATCCATCGCTTTCCAGCTGTGAGGCATTAGTCAATTACTTAAACTCTGTGAGCTGTAAAATGGGGCTGAAAATAGCACTGACTTCATAGAAGTGTTGGGAAGATTGAATGAGTTAATCCACTGGAAGAACTTATCCCAGAGACTATAAGATTCAGAGCAAGTAGCCAGGCAGTTAATTATACTTTTAGAGAAATTCAGGGTAAAACCCACATATTTAATTTCTCACTTTGAACTAAAAGATGTTCTCTTTCTATTTATTTGCTTCTATTAAATAATTATCACAATGTCCTTTAGAAGAAAATATATACCAACTAAAAAAGATATCCCTTTGAGCAGAAATAAGAACATAGTAATATATAACCCAGCTAAAACTTTACAAAAGAAGTAGAATTTTAATTGCTAGTCGATGGGTTAGTTAAAATAAAGGTTTGTTTACAGCTTTTTAAGCAGTTGCTTAAATAATATAACAATATGAAATATAATTTAATTTTGTGCATAGGCCATTAAGGATTGGCCCCATTGTTGTGCAGGCTCTGGACTTCCAGTTTTCTGTCCCGCCATCCCAAAAGTGAGCTATCATGGTCCTTTGACTTCAAGATCATGGTCCTAAGAACTCCAGTCATTACATGTGCATTCCAAGGATCAAAAAGGAGGAAGAAAAGAATGCACTTTTATTTAAGAATACATCCCAGAAATCGCCACATCACTTCCCTACTCTTGTTATAGGCCAGAACTTAGTCATTTTACCACAACTAGTAGAAGAGAAGACTGAGAGATAAAAATCAGTGTTCAGGTGATGATATACTCAACCTCAAATCAGGGATTTTATTACTGTAGGAGAAGAGGAGATATTGTGGGCAACTAACCACCTTTGCCAGAGCTGGTTTGCATGTGCTCCACATGGACTGGGGTGTTAGCCTCATAACTGCTGTGATAAAAGCATTTGTAGGAAGGGAATGCGTTTGCCTGTTAGTAACTCATTAAGTTAAAATCAGACTTTCATGTGTTTCTCCCTATCCTTGAACTTTGTGTCAGGGAAATAGTTATTTCTGACCAAAATGCATTTTTCTCTTTGTGGAACTATTTCTCAGACTAAAAGTCCAATTTCTATAGCAGAAGCAATATTTGTGAGGTGTTGTCTCATAGATTCAAGTCCAAGAAACTCAGAAGAACTTAAAACTGCCTTTTTTCTTGATCAGTGGCCCTCTGTTCACGCTGTTCCCATTGCTGTAAGTACCTTTTCTCTATCTAGCAAACTTTTTTTTTTTTTTTTTTTTCCGGTACGTGGGCCTCTCACTGTTGTGGCCTCTCCCATTGCGGAGCACAGGCTCCGGACGCACAGGCTCAGCGGCCATGGCTCACGGGCCCAGCCGCTCCTTGGCATGTGGAATCCTCCCGGACCGGGGCACGAACCCGTGTCCCCTGCATCGGCAGGCAGACTCTCAACCAACGCACCACCAGGGAAGCCCCTATCTAGCAAACTCTTGCTCTTCAAAATCCATCTTAAACTCTTCATCTTAGCGAAGGCTCCTCCAGTTCTCCTAGGCAGCTTTGGCTCTGCCTCCCTCTTGTCTCCCACAGTACATTGGTTCTGTCTCTGGTGTCACACCTGGCACGTTGGATTGTGACTACTTGCCCTCCTGCTCTCTCAAGTTGATGGTTAATTTACGGAAGCACACAGGCTTTCAGAAATATTTGTTTAATGAATGAACAAGTTGACTCCTCTTCCAAATAGATATTGATACACAGGGCCGCTATATCAGAGAACGTTCCTGTAATTAATAGAAATACAACAAGAATCATAATAACCATGTTGATAATAGCGGCACTGGTGGCTATGGCAGCTACTACTATTTTTCTTGAGTATAATAAGAGTGTCTGAGTGTCAGGATCTTTATATATATAACATGTCAGATCTCTTTAAAACCTTTAAAATTAAGTGTTATTATCCGTACTTTACAGCTGAGACAGTTGAGGCCCAGATAGATTGCATAGCCTGCAGGTGGTGGAGCTGTTGACCCCAAACTCTGCTATGAATCAAATTTCTTAATTAGCACTTCACTCTCTTGGATTAAGCAGAGATCACTACCCTCTTCAGATGTTTTTGTTTTAAATGCAAACTCTCTGAGAGGCACTGTCCCTCAAGTCCCTCACGCTTAGGGCTTCCTTCATTAGATCCCTTACGTTAAGACAGAAGCAGCAGGAAATGCACAAAAGCACTGAAGGAGGAGACAAGGTTAGAAATGAGGGTAGACTGGCCCAGATTCACCATCACAGTCTAGCCGAGCACTGGCTTTCTCCAAACGATTAGGCCATGTCAGTGAAACATTGTATTTCCTCCTGTCCCAGCTTACTTGAAGATTTCCCAACAAGTGCCTTACTTGTGTATCTGTTCGGTGTCATTCCATGCACACACACGCAAGCACATACACATGCGACCTCTTCGACTTCACGGGGAAAATAAAACCAGTAGACTGAAAAAGCCTTCACTTTTCTGCCATCAAATCCATAAACCTTCCTGCATCCCTATCTCTCATCTCATCTGCTTTCATTCCCTTTTATGAGGGTGCAGGAGATAACCCTCCATCTGTGATAGAGATCTCACATCCCCACACTTTCCCCAGAATCTCACACCAGTCTTTTTTTGTTCTTGTTTCTTTCACTTCTTTCTATGGCACACTTCTCATTATTATTTAAATATATGCACATGTTTACAAAGTGAAGAAACATTCACTTTCATATTAGAAAGAAACACCATTTTTGGCCTCTACTTGCCTTTTGAATGTTCCTGTATTTTCTCCTCTCCTGTACAAAGCCTTGAAAAAGTCGCCTGTACTCACTAATTCACTTCTCTGCCATTTACACCTCAACTCTCTCCAGGGCTCCTCTCCCTCTCCTTCATCCACATGGCCTCCTGCAATGGTCACCAGTGAGTCCTCTATTAGCTAAGCCAATGGGCATTTTTCTGTCTTTCTGTTATTGGACCCCTCAGCACATTTGAGATTGTAGACTACTCTGTCTTTCTTGAAACACTCCACTCTGGGCTTCAGTATGATCTAACTTTCCCTGCTTTCTTTTAGCTCTGGGATTAATTCATCTCAGCATCCTTGGCTAGATCACTATCCTTTATCGACTTTTAATCTTAAGTTATTCAAGGCTTTGAACTTGGTCTCTTCTTCTTCTTACTTTATATTCTCTCTCTCATAATTTATTCCATGCCCATATTGTTAATCATCATCTATATGATGAATACTTTCAAGTAATTATCTTCATTCCAAACTTTCCCTCTGAGCTACAGACATATCTAACAAATTGCTGACTCAGCAGCTCCAATTGGCAGTCTCAAATTCACCACCAGCTTAACCATATCTGTAACCAAGCTCATGGTCTCCTTCCTCAAACTCAGCCTTCCACCAGTGTTCTATTGCTTAATAACAGACATTTCTATCTATCTAGTTGTTCCCAGCAGAAACCTGAGAGATAGTTCTGTGTGGTCTGATTTCCTATCAATCTCAGGTGACTTTGGCACATTGTTGTAGGCAGTCTGTAAGATGGCCATCAGTGATCCTGCACCCTGGTATTCATTCTTATGAATACACTCCCCTTGAGTGTGGTTGGACTTGATGATTCACTTCTAATAGAAGGAATATGGCAGAAGTAATGGGATGGTATTTCCAAGATTAAATTACAAAAGGACTGGTTTATATCTTGCCTCTCTCTCTCTCCCTCTCTTTCCACTTGTACTGGATAAAACCAGCTCCCATATCATGAGGTCTCTCAGTAACACTATGAACAGGCTCGCACATGAAGGAAGTAAAGGTTGCAAATGCCGTTTGAGGAGTGAAAAACATCTCATTATTGTTTTATTTTGCATTTCCCTCATGACGTGCAGTGGAGCATCTTTTCATACGCTTATTTTCCACCTGTGTATCTTCTTTGGTGAGATGTCTGTTAAGGTCTTTGGTCCATTTTTTTCACCAGGTTTTTTGTTTTCTTGTTGTTGAGTTTTAAGAGTTCTTTTTATATTTTGGACATCAGTCCTTTATCAGATATATCTTTTGCAAATATATTCTCCCCGTCTGTTTCTTGTCTTTTCATTCTCTTGACAGATCCTTCACAGAAACGTTGCCCTTTCTCAGAGCCCTGCCAATAACTATAATGATAAGGTTGGAAGTAGATTTTTCAGCCCTAATTAAGCATTGAGATGTCTTCAGCCTTAGCTGGTGGCTTGACTACAACCACATGAGGGGCTCTGAACCAGCTAAACCATTTGCTGTTTTAAATTGCTAAGTTTGGAGAGCTACCATATGATCCAGCGATCCCACTCCTGGGCACATATTTGGAGAAAACCGTAATTCAAAAAGATGCATGCTCCCCAATGTTTACAGCAGCACTATTTACAATAGCCAGGACATGGAAGCAACCATCGACAGAGGAATGAATAAAGAAGATGTGATACATAGATACAATGGACTATTACTCAGCCATAAAAAAGAAGAAAATAATGCCATTTGCAGCAACATGGTAGACCTAGAGATTACCATACTGAGTGAAGTAAGTCAGAGAAAGACAAATATCATATGATATCACTTATATGTGTAATCTAACAAATGGTACAAATGAAATTATTTACAAAACAGAAATAGAGTCACAGATGTAAAAATCAAACTTGTGGTTACCAGGGAGGAAAGCAGTGGGAGGGATAAATTGGGAGATTGGGATTGACATATACACACTACTGTATCTATTTTATAAATAGATGACTAATAAGAACCTATTGTGTAGAACAGGGAACTCTACTCAATACTCTGAGTACTTTTCCTATATGGGAAAAGAATCTAAAATAAGAGTGGATATATGTGTATGTATAACTGATTCACTTTGCTGTACAACAGAACTTAACACAACATTGTAAATCAACTATACTCCCATAAATTTTTTTTTAATTGCTAAGTTTGGGGTAATTTTTAATACAGCAGAAGATAACCAATATGCATTTGAAGACTGAAGACATACTCTTGTGTACTTAGAGAAACCAGATGGCTCTTTATAACTTTATTATTTTGTAAAGATTGCAAAAAAGACTTATATAGAGTATTGCATAGATACTCATCCAATTAACAGCACAAATAATTTACATATTTTCCCATAAAAACAACAGCAAAAGTTTGTTTTTGGTGTGAGTTGTCGTTTTTAAAAACTTTATATTTTTAGAGCAGTTTTAGGTTCACAGTATAACTGAAAAAAAGGTATATAGATTTTCCACATACCCCTTAGCCCCACACATGCAGTTTCCCCCACTACCAATATCCCCTGCCAAAGTGGTATATTTATTACAATTGATGAACCTACATTGACACATCACAGTCACCCAAAGTCCATAGTTTATATTAGTGCTCACTCTTGATGTTGTATATTCTATGGGTTTGAACAAAAGTATAATGACATATACTCACCATTATGGTATCATAAAATAGTTTTACTGCCCTAAAAATCTTCTGTGGTTTGTCTATTCATCGCTCCTCTCCTCACTTCCTAGACTGTCTCTTACTTCTGAAAAACTTCAACTGCTACACAAATATAAAACAATGATGCTAAATATCTATGATTTATGACCTCTAGGCATGAACAAGTAAACTGACAAAGCTTAGGCAACCCAATATTGATCTATTCTCACCTTCACATATTCTGCTGAAATATTGAGTGGCAAAATTTCTATTAGCTGTCCAAAGACTTGTGAGAATCACCTTACAATTTCAACACACATTAATATGTCCCATTTCCTGTGTACAGTTTTTTATTTTTAATTCAAAGCTAAAATTATTAAGTATTTTCAATTCTACCTTTTAATTGACTGTAAACCAATCCTTGTTTGACTCTCAATCTCCCTTCCCCTTTCTCCCTCCTTGATCTGCTGTTTCTTTTTTTTCTACTTTTCTGCCCAAAGATAATGGTCATTTATTTCTCATTAATTTTATACCCAATCACAAAGGATGCAGGAACCAAAGGCAAGTACATATAATAAAAAGTAGTAACATGGGCAATGACTAAAGTCAAACGTTATAGCCTAAGGAAAAATAAAGATGCAAGTTTTAGTTCATTTCTTCTCTGAGAAGAATAACACACTATAATAGTTTTAGCCATTTATAATAAACAGACAACTTTCTAAGAAGAACAAATGCAGGCACCCCAGAGCATTGATATAGGAAAACATATCTTTCAAAACAGACAACAGTTAGTAATAAACACATGGTTAAACTTGATATAATAAAAAATTTCTTCACAATAAGTATTAGAAACCCAAACAATATAGTACCAAAATTTTAACATGAATAAGAATAATTTAATTAAGAATGAAGCATGATATGTAATTGTATCTAATAAGAAAAATGTTTTTTAAATATTCAGTAGTAAATTATTGAGAAATCTTTGTGATAACATTTAAATTTTGCATTAAATTAGAGTTAGCATTTTTTTAGAACTAAAATGGCTATAAGAATGTCATATTTATTTATTTAAATTTGATGCTGAAATTAAAGACTAATTATTTTTAAAGAATCTTCTGTTAACTTATCTAATTGTTTTCATTGGCATTGTGTGAGTGGAAAAGGTACAGAAATAACTGCTATGAATATATTAATCAAGCATTGCTGGAGAAAGTATTATTTTAGGAAAAATCATTAAAGCAAAATGAAAAAAAATTTTTCTAATACAACTAGGTAATTCAATGTAAAATTTTAGCAGTTACTACTCTTCACCATTCATTTTTTCATGAGCTCATGGACCCCTATAAATGTGGCACATGATGGGAAACTGATTGACCACAGTAGATGTTTTTTTTAAATGGCACCAGATTCTTCTGCTTTGGAACTAATCGACCAGTTACCACGCTGCTGATAGATCTCAGTTTGCATACATCCTTCAAATTAATGAGAAAGCCACATTTTATTCAGTGTCATTTCTACACACACACACAAACACACACAGTCCTACCCCAAAACATCACTAACATCTACAAATATTTTTGCTTTAAATCTTCCATAATTTCCAATTAGCTACATTGTTTTGCTTTGTCAATTTTGTCTTCATCTATAAAGGTTTTCTTATACCTCTTCTATGTGGAAAACCATACAGTAATAATTCCAATAATTACATTAAATATTTTTTTATAAAAAACAAAAGATCAAGCACCAGAAAGATGCCTACTATGCTAATCATATAAAATAAAATTTCATTAGCTATATCTCAACTATATCATGGTGACATAAAGTTTGATGAAAACCAGTATTAATTCTCTTTTATTAAGATATAATTTAACACAATAAAATTCACCCTTTTAAAGTATACAACTCAGTGGATTTTAGTATACTCACAAACTTTTGCAGCCATCACCATTTGGTAATTCCAGAACATTTTCATCACCCACGAAAAAACCCTATATCTATTAGCCATCATTTCCATTCCTTCCTTCTTCCAGCCTCTGGTAACTACTATTTGTCTCTATTTGCCTATTATGGACATTTCAGATAAATGGAATCATATAGTATATAACTTTTGTGACCAGCTTCTTTCACTTAGTGTAATGTTTTGAGGCTCATACATGTTGTAGCATATTTCAGAACATCATTCCTTTTTATGGCTGAATAATATTCTGTTGCATGAATGTACGTTTTTTTCATCCATTTATCATTTGACAAACACTTGGGCCATTTCTATTGGCTATTATGAAGAATGTTGCTGTGAACATTCATGTACAAGTTTTTGTCGGAACATATGTTTTCAGTTCTTTTGTGTATATACCTAGGAGTGGAACTTCTGGGTTGTATGTTAATTCTATGTTTATCATATTGAGGAAGCACCAAACTGTTTTCCACAGTGGCTGTAGCATTTTACATTCCCACCAGCAATATATGAGTGTTCCAATTTCTCCACATCCTCCCCCAATACCTGTTATTTTCTGTTTGTTGTTGTTGTTTTTAACTAGCTATCCTAGCCAGTATGAGTGGTCCCACTGTGGTTTTGATTTGCATTTCCCTAATGACCAGTGATGTGGAGCAACTTTTCATGTACTTATTGGGCATTTGATAATCTTCTGTGCAGAATGTTTTTTCAAATTCTTTGCCCACTTTTAAATTTTTATTATTTTACCCTGTAACCCTGTTAAACTCACTTATAAACTGTGATAGTTTTGTTTTTTGGGGCAGAGGAATTCTTAGGATTTTCTATATGTAAGATCATGTCATCTGTAAATAGAGATACTTTTACTTCTTTCTTTCAAATATAGAAGATGTTCATTTCCTGTTCTTGCCTAATTTTCCTGACTAGGACGTCTAGTAAAATGTTGAATAGAATGGACTTCCTTGCCTTGTTCCTAATCTTAGGGGAAAACATTCAATCTTTCACCATTAAGTATGATGTTAGCCTTGGGGTTTTTATACAAGTCCTTTAACAGTCTGAGGAAATTCCTTTCTATCTTAGTGTATTGAATGTTTTGTCAAATGCTTTTAAAGCATATGTTGAGATGATCATGTGGGTTTTGACATTCATTATATTAATTAGTGTATTACATTGATTGACTTTTGAGCCAAACTTGCTTTTCTGGGAAAAATCCCACTTGGTCATTTTGTATAATGCTTTTCATGCATTGTGGATTACTTTTCTAGTATTTTGTTGAGGATTTTTGCATTTATATTTATAAAAGATATTAGTCTATAATTTGCTCTTCTGTTGGAGTAGCCAATTAAAATGACAAGCCAAAGTAACAGTCAAGCCTTTAATCACTTACTGAGATAGTAAGAAGCTAAACTGGAGAAAATGCTGATTCTCCTCTGTTCCATTTTTCCTATGGAATGACACTGGTCAAGGGCCAGGTTAATTAGCACAGATGTGGGAAGCATCTCACTGTAGAGGGAGCCCTAAACAAAAGTCTCCTGAAGTTTTATCTACCCAGGAGCCAGGGGAAAGACGAGGGCAAAGGCAGAGTGTCGGGAAGTACTGACTCACAGTGAAGAAAACTGTCATCAGGGTTCGGAGAATCCTTTCCCTGATAAGGTGGACTCTGCCGAGGTAACTGAGGAAGACCTCTAATGAAGGCTCCAGATGAAGAGGTCTTTGAATGAAGGCATCTGGACTAGTAATGCTGAAAGCATACTTTGTATGATTTCAATCCTTTTACATTTATTGAGATTTGTTTTATAGGCTAACATATGGTCTATCTTGGGGAATGTTCCTTGTGTACTTGAGAAGACTGTGTATTCTGCTGTTGTTCTGTGGAGTGTTTTTAAAATGTCTGTTAGGTCCAGTTGATTTATAATGTTGTTCAAGTCTTCTACTTCCTTGATAATCATTTGTCTAGTTGTTTATTCATTATTGAATGTAGGGTTTTGAAGTCTCCACTTATTGTTGAATTGTATATTTCTCCTCTCTGTTTTGTCAGTTTGGTTCTGGATTTTAAGACTCTGATTATGGTTTATATATATAATTAATATATTAATATACTAACAATATATTAGTTAATTAATATAACAATTAATATATTAATATTAGTCATATCTTCTTGATGGATTGACCCTTTTATTATTGAACATCCTATATGATCCCATTCTCTTCTCTCTCTTTTGTCCTTTTATTGTTGTATAAATTACATATTTATACACTGTATACCCATCAGTACAAATTTAAAATTATTGCTTTATACAGCTGTCTTTTTTTTTTTTTTTTTTGCGGTACGCGGGCCTCTCACTGTTGTGGCCTCTCCCGTTGTGGAGCACAGGCTCCGGACGCGCAGGCCCAGCAGCCATGGCTCACGGGCCCAGCCGCTCCGCGGCATGTGGAATCCTCCTGGACCGGGGCAGGAACCCATGTCCCCTGCATCGGTAGGCAGACTCTCAACCACTGTGCCACCAGGGAAGCCCCTATACAGCTGTCTTTTAAGTCAGATAGGGAAAAGTGTTCTAAATAACAAAAAAAATTTATACTGTCTTTTATATTTACCTATGTAAATATTTTTACTGCTTCTCTTTATATCTTCATATGGATTTGAGTTACTATCTAGAGCCATTTCATTTTAGCCTGAAGAACACCCTTTAGTATTTCTTATAGGGCAGGTCTTTTAATGATAAATTCTCTCAGTGTTTGATTACATGGGAATGTCTTAATTTATTTTTCTTTTTTGAATATTATGCTAGATATAGAATTCTTTGTTGGCAGAGTTTTTTCTTTATGCATTTTAAAATGTAATTCCCGTTAAGCCTCCACATTTTCTGATGAGAATTAGCTATTCATCTTTTTGAGGATCTTTTGTATGTGATAGTCATTTCTCTCTTGTTGCTCTCATGGTTCTCTCTCTGGCTTTGGCTTTTGACAGTTTGATTATGATGTGTCTAGATGTGGATATCTTTGAGTTTCTCCTACTTGGATTTCATTGAGCTTGTTGGATGTGTAGACTAATGTTTAGCATCAAATTTGGAAAGTTCAGCCATTAATTTTTTTTTTTTTTTTTTTTTTTTTTTTGCGGTATGTGGGCCTCTCACTGTTGTGGCCTCTCCCGTTGCGGAGCACAGGCTCCGGATGCGCAGGCTCAGTGGCCATGGCTCATGGGCCCAGGCTCTCCATGGCATGTGGGATCTTCCCGGACTGGGTCATGAACCCGCGTCCCCTGCATCGGCAGTCGGACTCTCAACCACTGTGTCACCAGAGAAGTCCCATTAATTTTTTTGAATATTATTTCTGCCCCTTTCTTTCTGGGATTCTCATTTTATGTATGTTGATACATTTGATGGTATCTCACAGAACTCTGAGGTTCTATTCATTTTTCTTTATTCCTTTGTCTTTCTGTTTTTCAGATTAGATAATCTCAGCTAACCTATTTTCAAGTCTACTGATTCTTCTGCCAGTTGAATCTTCTATTGAGCTTCTCTACAGAATTTTTCAGTTAGGTTATTGTCCTTTACAGCTCAGAATTTCTCTTTTGTTCTTTTTTATCATTCACATCTCTATATGGATATTCTCTATTTGATGAGACATTTTTCTTTTATATAACTTTTTGAATATATTTAAACTAGCTGCTTTTAGACTAGACAAAATGTCTTTGTCTAGTAAATCCAATATATGGGTTTTTCCAAGTGCAATTTCTTTGGGTACTTTTCTCCTCCCTGTGTATAGGCCATACTCTCTTATTACCTTGCATGTCCTATAATTATTTTTGAAAACTGGACATTTTAGTGATATAATGTGGCAACACTGGAAATCAAATTCCTCCTCCTCCCCAGTGTTCATTGTTGTTGCTATTTTGTTTTAATATGGCTTTAAAAAAAAAAATTTGTTTCCAGAGCTAGTTCTGTAAAATCTGTATTCTTTGTTGTGTGTGGTCACTGAAATCTTTGCTCAATTAGATAAGTGGTCAGATAATGACTGGACAGAGATATTTTTAAATGCCTGAAACCAGTAAGTCTCCCAGCCTTTGCTTTAGGGCTCCATGTATGTTTGGGGATATGCCTGAAATGCTCAGGCAGGCAGTTTACAACTTTGTGTTAGTCTTCACTTCCTGATTGCACAGAGCCTCAAAGTCAGCCAGAGGTGAGACGGTGGGGCCCTCTCAGGTTTTACCTGGACATGTACAGAGCCCAACTCATGTAAGTTGCTTTTTAGCTTCTCAGGAATATGTCAGAACTTTTTAAAACCTCCCCTGGACATTTCACCCTCCAGGTATTTATTTACATGTTTGTTCCTCTTGTGGTTTACCCCAACCATTATCACTGCTTCAAGCAGTTGTCATGCTAAACAGCTGCCATTGATTGTTTTTGACAAACGCCACAGAGAAAAGGCTATTTACACTGAGAGAGCTCTCATTCAGGTCAAATAAAGACAAGCTTCACGAAAGGGTTTTTCTAGGGAAATGCCAGAGAGGCCAGATAATAACAGTTATCTGGGAAGGAGGCCTTGGAAGAACTCAAGCCCCTTCTTTGGCCTCCAGAGTCTGTTAGGCTGCTGGCTTTCACCATGATTGCAGGGCTGTTGGTTTTTAAGACTCACAGAACAGGGGAAGTTGAGTGGGACTGGGACAAGGTAAATGACACAAAGCTTGCTGTTCCTACTGAGATTTAGTCATTTTTCCTAAATAAATGACCCCCAGATTGTTGCAAGCCTTTGGTTAATTTCCAAAGTTTTTTTCTTTTTTTTAAGATTTTTTTTTTTTTGATGCAGACTATTTAAAGTCTTTATTGAATTTGTTACAATATTGCTTCTGTTTTATGTTTTGGTTTTTTGGCCACGAGGCAAGTGGGATCTTAGCTCCCGACCAGGAATCGAACCTGCCCCTCCTGCATTGGAAGGTGAAGTCTCAACCACTGGACCACCAGGGAAGTCCCCAGAGTTTTAAAAAAGTTGATTTGGATATCTTTTTGCCAATGAACTTATTGCTTTTATGAAAGAGAGGGTTTTTGGTGGTTTTTACTTAGCTATTCCCATTGCCATTCAGCATCAGTTCTTAAGATGACATTATTCTTTTTGTTTTCCAGAGGATTTTTACTGAAGCAAGTTATAGTCAACGGATATATTAACATACAAAATATTTTTATAGCAAACTTGTATATGTATCTGTTTCTTTGTTCCTAAGAAATATTTGTTGAAATTGGAAACTTTTTTTAAAAATATTTATTTATTTATTTGGTTGCACCAGGTCTTAGTTGTGGCAGGCGGGCTCCTTAGTTGCGGCATGCATGTGGAATCTAGTTCCATGACCAGGGATCAAACCCGGGCCCCCTGCATTGGGAGCGTGTAGTTTTATCCACTGCACCACCAGGGAAGTCCCAAACTTGGAAATTTTTTAAAAAACAAAACTTTTGACATGTTAATGGAATTCAAATGAGTTTAGTAATTTTTAGATACAACATCTTGGTAAATAGAAGTCTCCAAATGATAGATTGGCTTGAAAACCATTAGGTGAAAAAGAAAATGATGATCTGAGCCACAGTAACCATTATTATTCTTATGATTATTACTATTGATTATAGCAACTATATATTGAGTTTTGCTATATGAAATGCCCATTTGGGGAGAATTACAAAGCAAATAAGACTATATTTATGACTTAATACAACAAACTTCATTACATTATTAATCATTATGGTCATCGGTTACCAGTGTTTAAACATGAGAGATTTATTACTACAGATAAGTCAATATATCTGGTGCCTTTTTTTGCTTAAAGTCATAAAAAATATATATGACAAGTCTTAATGGTTAAGATTTTCTGCATTATAGCTTTCATTTTCTAATATAGTATACATAATTTTTACAACAATGGCAAAAGAAATGTAACCTTTCCATTGATGTTTATTTACTGTTTTTATTTATTTATGTACTTTCTTGCATTTCTTCATGAATACAAATAACACAAATTCTTTTGACTAATATGTTCATAATTTTATATTGTGGGCTTAGAAGACAGTTTTCAAACCAAACATAAGCAAGAAAGCATTTGCTGATTCCCTTAATATGCAAACTATCAGATGCCAATTAGTTTGTTGATTCTTTCCACTGCAGTTGCATGTGTGTGGGCAGGAATGAAGTCCAAGTTTTCATTCCTTTTTCTGTTTCTTGTCATGTTGGTTTTAGACTACTGCTATTGGATCCAGCTGAACCTCTTCTCACAGTGGGTGGGCCTGGAGAAATATTTGCTCCTCATATCCTTTTTAATCCTATTCCTCCATTTGTGGTAAGCATCTTTATTTTCACCCAACTAAAAATCTGTTTGCTTTCTGACTTTTATTGCAAGATGATTATTTGGCCCACAAAAATTTTTTTTAAATAAATACTTTTATATCTAGAGAAAAATTTTACATTTCAATGAGAGATCGAGTGGATAGACTTACTTTAATTCTTTCAAAAACATTTTAGGCAGTATTAGGTTTGAATACTACTTGTGTGTTCTCTTCCAAACCATAAATGGGCAATCCTCAAAGGAGTAAGGTGAAATCTTACATTTGAGTGCTGGTCCAACCTATTTAGATTCTTTGGGTCCTTAAGACTGAATAGAACAAAACATTAAAAATGTTTTTTCATTGTTGTTGATTCTGGAATTTATCCTTGTTGTAAGTTTTGAGGGAAACAGAACAGTCCTATAGTCCTATAGTCACCATGATTAAGCTGTTTAGTGAGGAACAAAATTACAAAAGTTTCCAATCTTAATTTAGCCAATAAAAATTCCTCATGTTTACCTATAAGATCTAGAAAATAGAGGCGTAATGAACTAGTGAACTTGATGTTTACTTACTTTTACTTCTCTTGTTCTTATGGCATAAATGCTGAACAGAGGAGGAATATTTAAGAAGAAAAGACCTAAACTGAATGTCAGAAAGCTGAAGGTACAGACATGTATTTCTATTTTAATACATTCTATGATCTAAATGATGAATGGTTCCTTTAAATAAGGATAATAAGAATTATCCCTCAAATTTCAGAGATATATTGGAAAATCTGAAGATCAAAGTGCTACACACACATGAAATATTATTGGAGATATTTGTATTTTAAAGGAGAAATGAGCAAAATTTTAAATTTTGTTAAAGGCTGAGAATAAGAAACAAGGAAACAAACTTGTTTAGTACATCTCTCTAAATATATTGGGAGCGAATCTGAAGTGTGGGCACCAATTTCTTCATATTCCAACCTGAGATTTTCATGGATTTATTTGACAATAGTCATTTCCACTATCGTTATTTCCACTACCATCCCAACTGTGTGAACAAAGAATACATAAGAAAGGCCCACAGTTACAAGGTGCCATTTGTGACAGACAGTGATAAGCATTTAACAGAATAGTTTCCTTTCCTCTTGGGACCACATTTCTCAGCTGCCCTGCAATTAGGAGATTCATGTGGCAAAATTCTGGAAAAGAGCATGTGTGCAGAAGTGATGCAATGTATTACCAGGACTGGACTTTAAAATGCTCCCACGCATAACTCTTGTACTCTTTCCCTATCTTCCAGGTAAATAGAGAGGAGTGCATGGACCTAGAAAAAGGGAAAGCTCAAGAGGACAGGAGCCTGGGCTCTCTCCTTTTCATTGTGCTAAGTTACTGAGATTTGGGGATTGTTACATCAGTTAACCTATCTTTACCAATGCACTATCGTAGGATTTTATAGTCAGTTTAATTTAAAATTCTGGTTATACATTATGAAAAAAAACTGTCTATGTAATCAATTTGGAGTAAATATTTGCAATGATTGTTTGACAGGCTATGAATAAAACAACTGGTTAGTTGATCAAATCTTCAAAAATCAACTTGCTGCTTGAGTGTTGTATTGTAAATATAGCTCTAGTAGCTGCTCTCTGGGAGTTTGATGTAAAACACATAGTTTCCATATTGATCCATGAATGAGCTGTAAAGAGTGGCTAAAAGTCTGGGCTTCCATTTGTTTGAGAGACTCCTGAGCCTCTGGGGGAACAGTAACTAGATGGCGCTGGCAGCTGGCATTATCTACAAGACTTTCGAGGATGCGGAGCAATTGAAGAACAAGATGAAGACCTGCTGACATGTTTGGCCAAGGGAAATGAGTTGAAGGGAATTTCTACCAACTTAAGCAAATATTGACCTGGACAATAAGGTTAAAACAAAAAGAAAGCAGAATGCTAAATTTGGGCTTAATTTTGGAGATATTGTTGAAATTCTCTTAAAGTTAAGCGATAGACATTGGGGCTGCAGTTTGTAATGAAGCATGCCATATCCAATGCCCAAAATAAGCCTAAATATGATGATGACTGGCAAGCAATTTGAAAGAGCCAAGATATTAAGCCTTCTAATATGAATCCAAAGCTCACTCGTGAGAAAAACAAAGTTCCATTGTCAATCAGTCAAGTGCTTTTTTCATCATAAGGGAAAAGAGCATTAACAATATAATTGCAATAACAAATTTAGAAAATTTGAGTTGCTGAATATTATAGGGGGAAATCACTATACAAATGGATATACTGAGAAATAAATTGAACTCTAGGCCACCATTCAATATTCCAGTAGATACAAAGACAAATATTCTTGAAGCGTCTCTGTCTTGGGCAAGAAAACAGAGAGAAGCTCAAATATCACAGCCTAAGTAGCAATATTGAAGCATGCATCAGGAGCATCAATACTTAGACCTTTAAAATGAGGCCATCACAGGGATAATCTGTAGTCTGGTGAGACTCCAGCCTAGATTACATAAATAATTATGGCACACAAAACAAAGCCCAAAAGTGTAGTGTGTAAAGAACAGCAAGTAGGTGTGGTTTCTCAGGTGGAAGGAAGACTGAGAAATCGCTCTATGAGGTGACAACTTTTTAAGCCCGATCATGCCTCATTGCATGCGATTTTCCACAAAGTCAGTGATGGCTCTGAAGAACCTGAGATTGAGACAGTCAATTAAGTCATTAGAAAGGGTCAGTTTGGGTAAGTTAAGGTTCTATAATTTAGTGATTTCATTCTGTCACCAAAAAGAGGTAGCTTTAGCCTAAAAATGATGGATCATTTTCTTTGTGATATTCCCATTACTCAGAGGCCTAGATTTCCTGGAAATGGTAAGGGATGCTGTTCGTGTTAAAGCCATTTTGAAACTGATTTTCACTGAGATAACTGGCAGGTATTATTCATATATACAGACACAAACAGAGTTATTATGTCTATGCGGATCTACCCAGTTTGCTGACCTAAAAGCACTAAGGTTCACTAGTTAAGAAAAGTAGGGAAACAACAAACAAAATCTTACAACTAATAGTTTTCAAAATGTGTACATTTTGAAGTAACTAAAGTACCACGCCTTTATCTTACAGAGTACGGTAAAAAATAGAGGCAATTGGCTAGATAATTCAGAAGATATACCTAAGGTGGATTACTTAAGCAGTTCAGTACAATGGCTTTGGAAGAAATCCAAGTAGACACATAATGACATTAATTTTGTTATTTGTTTTGTCAATGACAAAGGGATCCTTATGTGAATATTTTCCTAGAAAATATTCTAATGCTCTTTTATTAATACTTGAGAACAGTTCTTGGAAAAAAAATCACCTTTGATTGTTAACATTTCTCTTTTAAAAAGAGAGAGCTTTTATCAGGTTTGAAACACCTGATATGAGAAAATGGTGTTTTTATTCCCAAAGTCTTTGCATTGTTCCCAGATTTTATTCAAATGATTTTCAGGAAATAACAGTACATAAAAGGGAATCATGGTGGGAAGAAAAATTAGATGAAGCTTGCTCAAGGGGTGTGGCACTAATAAATAACAGGTGTTTGCAATGTACTGTCTGCACGCTCACAGTGATTAGTAGACAAAAACCTACTGCCCCCCTCCTCAGAGACCACTGTTCTTATTTGTGTTTTATACGTAATTGCCCTGTATGCTGGCCTCCTGCATACAGGAATAAGGAAGGGGTTTCCCTTGGTTTCCTCTTCCCGATTTAGTTTCCACGGCCAGTGTTAAACGTCCACAGTCAAGCGTACAGAATAACGGCCCATCAGGAATACACTGTGCTGAAGGGCAGCTTCTTACAGGGGAAGGTGTTTATCTTGATAGCAATTGACAGTTGGGGCTTCCACCTTATTTATATGTGTATAATAAAGTCTGAAGTTACCTATATTCTTATTCTTGTGTTTCTTTTCAATATATTTAATTAAAAACAACAGAAGGAGGGCTTCCCTGGTGGCGCAGTGGTTGAGAGTCCGCTTGCCGATGAAGGGGACACGGGTTTGTGCCCCGGTCCGGGAGGATCCCACATGCCGCGGAGCGGCTGGGCCCGTGAGCCATGGCCGCTGAGCCTGCACGCCCGGAGCCTGTGCTCCGCAACGGGAGAGGCCACAACAGTGAGAGGCCTGCGTACCACAAAAAAAAAAAAAAACCAGAAGGAATGAGAATGTTATGTTACTTTTCTATACAGTTGAACATGAATATGTTCTTTCTTAACCTGTAACTTAGAAACTAAACTGCCTAAGTTCAAGTCCTGGCTCCACAACTTACTAGTTTCCTGGGCAAATAACCTAACCTCCCCATGCCTTAATTTTATTCTTTATAAAATGAAGACAATAGTCCTACTGATCTTTTAAGATTATTGTGAGGATTATATGAGATGGTGCTTGGAAAGCACTTGGTACATTGGGTGACACATAACGAGATTTCAATACATGTTAATCACAATAAACTACTACTAATTCTCCACCATGTGGTTTTGGTATTAACCTATGCAGAGCTTGATGAAGTTCTGAGCAAGATGCAACTAAAGGAATTCATTCCACAACGTATTTTCTAAGAACCTGCCTGCATAACCTATGTTCTTTTGAGTTCACACTAGTCTTTGACAACCAGTTATTTCCTCATTGTAGGATGTTTCATACCAACTGTTCAAAATTTCTGATACTGCTCAAAGTTTACCCTTGAGAATCCTCATCATGTATATTTCTAAGGAACATTGGCTTTTCTGCAATATGTTAAATAAAATACTGAAGTCAAATCTTATTGCTTAAAAAAAAGAGCTTCTTCCTCTGCCAGCATTTCTTCCCCAGACAGCCTTAACTCTCACTCTCACCTGATTCAGATTTTGCTTAAATTAATCTTCTCAGGGAAGCCTTTCCAGACCTGCCCATTAAAAATCATAATATCTGCCCTTTTCCCACAATTCCCCAATCCCTATCTTTCCTTCCCTGATAAATTTTTCTCTATGGCATATGTCATTTTCTGACAGTCTCAGTTTTGCTTATTTTTATTTATTTATCTTTACTATCTTCTACAAGAACATAAAATGCAAGTGGACAGAGATAGTTTGTTTCACTCACTACCCTATTGCAAGAGCCTAGAATAGCACTTGGCACATAGCAGGCACTCAAATATTTGATGTACGAATGAATGAGTGAATGAATGAATGAACAATCAGAGTTGTTGTCTCTTTCCTTCTCTCTCTCTCTATTCTAAGGGTTACTTTATAGTTAGATTTTCTTGCTTCTTGTGCCTCTGTTCTGCTGCAATATTAGGGACGTTGTTCTATAATCCAACATTTTCAGAGGGATAAGTCATTTCCAAAATTGTTTTGGACAAAAGAAGCCTCCCACCCAATTTTGAGGTCATGGGCACTTTTATCCCACCAGTGTAACACCATTAGGAAGGCCCTGTGGTTTTATCCATGTAGAACTGTAACCATTCCATCACCCTATCGTGTCACTCACCTGCAGTCTAAATAAAGCCTCGGTAGAAACCGCAGCTCTGGTTAAACATAGGCATGACCTAAGCTTTACGCTGTGTCTTGGAAAAATAACATTCTGTGCATGTGCTACAAAGGACCTACCAAGAAAGGGAAGGTTCCCAAGGTGTATATCAATTTTTGTTTAACTGTCAAGCTATTGTATGTCATTAAAAGAAATCTTTCTTTTTAAATGAATTTTCCAAGCTTCTTCCACAGTAGGCAAATAACATTGCCCAACTAAATAAATCAGCTTTGGAGTTCTCAAAACCTCTCTAGCTGGTCTCCTTGTGTTACATAGGAGGTGCACTCCAAATAGAATAAACAGACCTCAATAGTACCTACCTGTTAGGGATCAAATTCCTGCCTAAGGGAGCAGATGGTAATGATTTTGAACAGTGTTGTCTGAATCTGCATGACATGGAACACTCCGGACCATCATAAAAAACTCCAGGCTCCCTGTTGTGTCTCTGAACTACAGATTTTCTCTCCTTCTCCTCCTCCTTCTTCTCTCTTCTTCTTCCTCTTCTTCTGAAAATCTCCAAGAAGATATGGACTTTTTCTTTTTTTTTTTGCGGTATGCAAGCCTCTCACTGTTGTGGCCTCTCCCATTGCAGAGCACAGGCTCCGGACGCGCAGGCTCAGCGGCCATGGCTCACGGGCCCAGCCTCTCCGCGGCATGTGGGATCTTCCTGGACCGGGGCACGAACCCGTGTCCCCTGCATCGGCAGGCAGACTCTCAACCACTGCACCACCAGGGAAGCCCTTGCTTTTTCTTTTGCTACAGAATCTTTAAAATTTAGAGCTAAAATGGCCTTCAGAGACTATCTAGTCAGTAATATGAATGCAGATACATCAACGTTCATTTATTTATTCAGTACGTATTTATGGACTATATGTTTTGCACATAGGTGCTGAGTGACAGGGGTTAGTTTCTAAAGTCAATAGTCAAAGATTGCAAGCTTTCTGGTTAGATGCCACCCTAGAAACTACTCTCACTCAAAATGGACTTCTATCTGCAAACAAGAGATGAAGCTTATTTTAAAGGTAAATAAAGATATCTTGCTGAAATGAAATGTGATAACTTATTTGTGAACACACTGTTTCATCCCATTAGAGCACATAGAAAATTCCAGAGGATAGTTAAAGGTTTGGAAGATGTAAAACTGGGGGTGGGAGTAGATTAATAACTTTATGAAGATGACTTCCAGATTTGATGTGAACTCTGTCAGCCTTCCAGACATGACCTAATCAAGCACTTCTACAGTAAATAACGAATTGTGTAAGGTTTCCCAAGACAATCCTACGTGGCTAGTCCCATGGTTTTGAGAAAGCTGGAAATACTCTAGGGTTCTGGGACAGGTATTAAATATAAACACAGAGATTTGGCATTGATGTTTGAGTGAATGAATTATAGAAAGCAGTGGATAAGGCAAGAATTTGTACCTAGGAAGGCTCTGCTATGACTAGGAATCAAGTCAAACTAATGATAAGGGTTTTCTTGCCATAATAATCAATACCAACTCATAACCACAGGGAATGCAGTCATATAATATTCTGGTTATTTTCAAAACATATCAAAATCCAAAATTAGTGGGGCTTAACATATTGGGGACAGTTTAGACAATGCTCTTGAAAACCATCCTGAATATTTGTTGTTCTTTATATACACCATGCTGTCTTGCATGTCAGTGTTTTTCACATCCCTTTCCTTTTATCTATAATCTGCACTCCACCTTCAGTTTACTGTCCTGAGTTCTACTTGTTTGTTAGGACTTAGTGTAGAGGCCACCCTTCTTAAATACTTTCCTAGCAATCAGTTCTTAACCTTTAACATCACAGCAGGTCCCATAACCATCTAAAATTCCTTGTATATGTGTTCTAACTCTTCTCTAGACTAAGAACTCTCTAAATACAGCAACTGTGTTTACTTATCACCAAAATCCCTAACACCTCACCAACTTACTGGCACATCATCGGAGCCTAATACATAATTTTGTAATGTTGATTGCTATTTAATGAAGATAAAAGCAGCTAAACGTTAACATGAATTTAATGTTCATATTCTTCCTTCAAATTCGGCAGCCTAATCTTTGTTTTATTATTTAATAGATTGTAATAATAATGCCTCTAGTGTTCCGTGATTAATTATAATATTTATTTTTGGTTTAAAGTAGTTTTATTTTCTATATTAAGAAAGGACCTTCTCATTCCCTGCTTATGAGTGTTTTCATAAAAAACAAAAATAGGACATTGTAGTCATAAATTATTCATACTTCTCTAATGCAAAAGTGTTTAAAAAGTCAGTCTTTCGGTGTGTCTTTATTTTGCTCACATATATTCTTGATTCATGTTCTATTAACTTTACTTCTTATTAAGTCTGGTTTCAGACCACTAGACAGACTGTTTTGCTGTGTTACACTCTGCTTTGCTGACCATGAAAGGACATGTTTAAGTGTGTGTTCTGTTAGGAAATAAAATAGAAAACTAGGATTGTTCTCCAGATATTTGATGTGCCATGGCTCTCTCTTCTCATGGTTGTCTTTATATTTGAGAAATGCTTGTTTGCCATTTGAATGACCATATTTGGAAAAAGGACACACTATTACACTCTTACTCATAGTTTCATATTTTTTGAACCAAAAATGCTTCACTTTCTTGTGGGACTTATAAATCATTTACATGCAACAAACCTCCTTGAGTGTTAATTCATCCCTAACTCTCCTCCCAATTATAGGAGCCTTATGACTGATACTTTATTCATTAAATTAAATATTATTTAAAATTAAATATTATTGCAATATTTTATAAGAATAAATTAATAATCAGAAAAATAAAATATTAAAGTGAAAAAAACAAAAGCTTAAGCTGCCTAGGTGAATAGGGTAAAAGAAGCTGGCAATTACCCCACTGGTTTGTTAACCTGGGATGATAGTTAGGCAGAGACTAAAGGGAGTGAAGCCCTACACAAAAGTAATCACAAGACACAAGTTGTAGTTCTACAAAATGATCTTACTGGTGCCTTTTGACATAACCTGCTTCCAGTTTTCTGCTGTTCATAAAAAACTTTTGAGTGTTTATTTTAGTTAATAATAATTATTTTAGTTAATAAAATGATTAACTTCTCTCTATAGTGTATCCATGATAACATTAACTATTACTACACTTTGGTTGTGAGGTCTTAGAGTGGCCATTACAAGCAATGCTGTGTGTGGATTATGTAGGGGGTGGGGCATGGTTGAGTTCTGTTTTGTCCAACTAATCTGAACATCAGTCAGTGACAGAAATTCATAAGAATGCAGATTGTGGTAACTGCTCTTGTTTGATTATGTTGTCCATATTTTATCTGTTATGTTATATATAATTATGTCTATTTTTTTCAAATTACAGTTATAAAAATGACCAATTCACAGGAGGTTGCTGATAAAATGCACCAAGATATTATCTCCACCCCCAAAAAGGAGCTGAAAATGCATTTATTTTGTATAGTTTTTAAAACCAAATCTGTGGGAATGAAGCAGGAACAGTTGTTTGCTTATCGTAGTCTAAGGCGCTGCATTCTTGAGTTGGTTTGGGAAGGCTTTTACAAAGCCTGTACCAAGGCCTATGCTATGGCGAAGCCCTCACATGTGCAAGCAGCCCCCTATTTTGCTTCCCAGGATGTGAGATGTGTTATCTTTGTGATCAATTATTCTCTTGAACTAATCTAAATATGTTCTAACAATAAAGAGTAGAAACTAGCAAATTATAGGACAAAATCGATTTCTTATGGTCTCATTGGGACTGGTCCAATCCCTTCATTTTACAAATAAAGAACTTGAGGAATGATTAAGTGACCTTTACAAGGTAACAGGGCCAACCAATGTCAGATCCGGACTCAAACACAGGTCTCCTGATTATTGAGAAAGGGCTCTTTCCATGACACCCCATCATAGCCTCTAGAAGGGACACTAACCTCTAAAAGACTCTTGCCTATAGGATTCAAAGTCCTACAGCTCATTCTTTCAAAAGTACTAAAATAAAGAGTGTGGAAAAGTTGGGGATTTTTAAATTTCTTTATCACAGTATCTTTTTAATGATTGTAGCTGTCACTTTTAGAAATAAGGTAAGCTTGACTATGGTTCTGCTTTGTGTATTTAAGCTTGTTTTTGCCAGCAATGTCACCTCCATAACAACGTAAAGCCATCTCTTGGCTTTTTTCTTGAAGACATGTCTTCAGGCAGGGAAAATGATTTGTGGTCTCTGGAGTCAATACAGAAGAATAGATTTCCATTACAATAGCCCTTTGACAAGTACAGTGTGTTAATTTCACAAAGCACAGTGCTGACACAAATGACCTGGTCTCAAGAGTCCTTTTAAATGGTAGTCTCTTGGTACTGTACCACTCAGAGCACAAGGCTAGGAACAGAAAGACAACTCTGTGCAAAGAAAACTGAACGTACTCTTATGGCTAAAATCCCCCACAGCGTGTTTTCTTATTTCTCTGAAAAGAAGAGAAAGTTAAGTGATACATTTCCAATGCTAGTGATTACTACCTTTGAAATATTGCAGAAAATGTAAAATTTGACTGCTCTTACATTATTATAATAACACCTTACTACACTGATAAGAGAACCACTTAAAACTAGGGCCTATGACTCTCAAATTATTCTGATGCTCTAATTAATCATATAGAAATTCTCTAGATGCCTCACATCAATGCTACAATAAGTAGAAAATATTAATATTATATGTATGTTAATATGTCATATGAAAATCATCATGACAGCCCTGCACAACTTTCACAAATTTAAACACTGATAGCGAAGTTTCAAAGCCACTTGACCCAAGTTTTCCACTGTGGCAAGTCAAGGTGGCCTAGAGAAACTGGAGAAATCATGATAAGTAGTAACAATAATTAAAGAGTTGAGAAATGGGAGAATATATTAAAGAAAATTGTATTATTTAGGACAGGGAAGACAAGTCTGGAGGGTAATTTAATAACTACATTCATATAGCATTTGTAGAGGTATAACAGAGCACATGTAAAGCACAAAATTATTTCCAGGCTTTGGAGCATATTCAAACTTTATTCTCATTTAGCTCAGCTTAAAGCCTTGCACCAGAGAGTGAAAGCAGGCATGGTGTATTCTGCTTTGGTGGTATGACACAAACTTTATGCAGCTCTTTCAAATTAAATCTCTCCACTGTTTCTAATCTACATTTTAGTGACTCTTTTTACTTTATAGAAGATTCTACCAGTGTGTTTAATATGGGCAATGTTCTTTAAGCCAGTGTGTAATGAAATGTCTGTGGAAGCAGCTTGCCTTTCAAGCTGCTTTCTTGCATTAGGAGTGTGTCTTCGACTTGTTTCCAATTTACTATTGAATGTCAGAAGATAAAGGACCTTGGTACCCTAGTAACAGGTGGGTTTTCCTTTTCATCCATCATTCCTTAGAGGTTTACTCTGGAATGCAGCCCATAGCATTAAGTAAAATTGACTCTGGCTTGTATGAAGGGTAGAATGGAGGGGAATAAAGAGAGCACCTTTAAGAGTGTGTGTGAATGTGTACATGGGTGTTACCAGGGAAAGGGCACTTAGCATCAATATCTTTATTTTTATTAAAAACGTTGAGGCAGGGATTTCCCCGGTAGTGAAGTGGTTAAGAATCCACCTGCCAATGCAGGGGACACGGGTTCTAGCCCTGGTCTGGGAAGATCCACATGCTGTGGAGCAACTAAGCCCATGTGCCACAACTACTGAGCCTGCATTCTAGAGCTTGCAAGCCACAACAACTGAGCTCATGCGCCACAACTACTGAAGCCCGCGCGCCTGGAGGCCGTGCTCCACAACAAGAGGAGCCACCGCAATGAGAAGCCCGCGCACCGCAACGAAGACCCAAAGCAGCCAAAAATAAATTAAAAAAAAAAACAACCGTTGAGGGAGGTAAAGTTTCATCGTGGCTATACAAAGCTGTCATTCTTATGTTTATTTCTAATTGTCACCTAGATGCCTCCTAAAATAGCGAACCAGAGGTTTGACATTTCTTTATTGTTTCATTGCCAGGTTCACCAAATAAGTAGTTTAAAATTTTCAATTGTCTTTAGTTTATTCGCAATTGTCACTATCTTGCCTGCAGATTCAACCATGTCTAAAGGTTTATAAAATCATTTTCTATACTTTAACTTCTTGAACTTAGGAAACTCTTATGAAAGTTCTATAAGGGAGAAACCACACATATTTCTAACAAGATGTAGTTGGCAATTTTTTGCTCTATGAAAATTGTTTTGCAATGTATTTTTCCATTTGTTTTTCTTCACGTAATTTACCTTGTCCAATGTTGCTATTTCAGAATATGTGGTCTCTGATTCTTTTTCATATTAAGAGGGCATATCAAAAGATTTCCAATGTCTGACAACAATTTATTTTGCAATTGCTGGAGCAAAAGGAATCCATATACATTGTTTACATGACAGCATAATCATACCAATCTAAAAGCCTGGAGTAGTTCCAAGGTACTTCTATGGACTTGATGCCATGAAGGTTTACATTGTATTTTTCCATAATATATACTTTAGCTTTGCAGGAAGTTTGTTTCATGTCTGGAAATGAGACATCTATATGTCATTTAAATGGATGATCTGGGCTTCTCCGAGGAGACGCGGACGACAGGGGGCGGGGGTTGTCTACGCGGGGTCACGCAGGCGCCGCTTTACGGCAGGGGGGGGCGTGGGGCGCCGTCGAGTCCCGCCGGCCCCCGCGCAAAGTTCAGAGCTGACCGGGTGTTTTCCGCTGGAGCGTGGCCTCAGCCAGAGGAGACAGAGCGGAAGAAAGGAGGAAGAGGGAAATCGGGGACGTCGGTCACCTCCAGGCGCTGGTGTTCTGGAGGAGACAGAGCGGAAGAAAGGAGGAAGAGGGAAATCGGGGACGTCGGTCACCTCCAGGCGCTGGTGTTCTGGAGGAGACAGAGCGGAAGAAAGGAGGAAGAGGGAAATCGGGGACGTCGGTCACCTCCAGGCGCTGGTGTTCTGGAGGAGACAGAGCGGAAGAAAGGAGGAAGAGGGAAATCGGGGACGTCGGTCACCTCCAGGCGCTGGTGTTCTGGAGAGTCAGGAGCCGGAGGAAGATGGCGGAAGAGTAAGACGCGGAGATCACCTTCCTCCCCACAGATACATCAGAAATTCATCTACACGTGGAACAACTCCAACAGAACACCTACTGAACGCTGACAGAAGACCTCAGACCCCCCAAAAGGCAAGAAACTCCCCACATACCTGGGTAGGTCAAAAGAAAAAAAGAATAAACAGAGACAATAGGATATGGACGGGACCTGCACCAGTGGGAGGGAGCCGTGAAGGAGGGAAGGTTTCTACACACTACAAGCCCCTTCGAGGGCGGAGACTGCAGGTGGCGGAGGGGGAAAGCTTCGGAGTAGCGGAGGAGAGCACAGCAACAGGGGTGTGGAGGGCAAAGCAGAGAGATTTTGGCACAGAGGATCGGTGCCCTCAGGCACACACCAGCCCGAGAGACTTGTCTGCTCGGCCGCCAGGGCGGGCGGGGCTGGGAGCTGAGGCTCGGGTATCGGCTTTCAGTCGGAGCGCAGGGAGAGGTCTGGGGCTGGCGGCAGGAAGAGACCCTGAAGGGGTTAGTGCTAGCCCGGAGGGAGTCCGGGGAAAGGGTCTGGAGCTACCGGAGAGGCAAGAGACTTTTTTCCCTTTTGTTGCCTGGTGCGCGAGGAGAGGGCATTCCCCTCCCTCCCCTCTGCCTGAGTGAGCCAGAGCCCCCGAATCAGCGGCTCCTTTAAACCCGTCCTGTCTGAGCGAAGAACGGACGCCCTCCGGCGACCTACGCGCAGAGGCGGGGCCAGGTCCAAGGCTGAGACCCGGGAGCTGTGAGAGCAGAGACAGGGAAATCTCTCTGTGCAGCCTCCGAGGCAGCGGATTAAAGCTCCACGGTCCATTTGATGTGCCCTGCGTCTGTGGAGTGCATGAATGGACAGCGAATCATCCCAAATTGAGGAAGTGGACCTTGAGGACAAGATTTAAGACTTTCCCCCCCCTTTTTTTTTCCTCTTTTTACAACGAATTATCTCAAATTAAGGAGGTGGACTTAGCAAGATTTCAGACTTTTCGCCCTTTTCCTCTTTTTACAACGAATTATCCCAAATCGAGGAGGTGGACTTGGAGAGCAAGATTTTTGATTTTTCCCCCTGCTCTCTTTTTGTGAATGTGTATGTGTAATCTTCTGTGTAAGATTCTCTCTGTATAGCTTTGCTTCCACCATATGTCCCAGGGTTCTTTCGGTCCGTGTTTTTTTTCAATAATTACTTTTTAATTTTAATAACGCTACTATATTTCATACTTTATTCTATTTTACTTTACCTGCTCTTTCTTTTTTTCCTCCCTTCCCTTCCTCCCTCCCTCCCTCCGCTCCTCCTTTCCTTCTTTCTTTTTCTTTCCTCCATCCCTCCCTCCCTCCCACCCTTCTTCTTTCCACTTTCTTTTTCTTTCCTTCCTCCCTCCCTCCCTCCCTCCTGTCTTTCTTTCTTTCTTTCCTTCCTCCCTCCCTCCCTCTCTTCTTCCATTCACTCTTCCTTTTGCTTTCATTCCTCCCTCCCTCCCTCCTTTCTTTCCTTTCTTTCCATCCTTCCTCCCTCCCTCCTTTCTTTCTTTCTTCCTTCCTTCCTTCCTTACTTCCCTTCTTCCTTTCTTTCAATCTCTCTTTCTTTCTTCTACTAATTATTTCTTTCTACTTTTTCTCACTGTTATTCTGAGCCGGGTGGATGAAAGGCTCTTGGTGCTGCAGCCAGGAGTTAGTGCTGTGCCTCTGAAGAGGGAGAGCCAACTTCAGGACACGGGTCCACAAGAGACCTCCCAGCTCCACATAATATCAAGCAGCGAAAATCTCCCAGGGATCTCCATCTCAACACCAGCACCCAGCTTCAGTCAACGACCAGCAAGCTACAGTGCTGGTCACCCTATGCCAAGCAACTAGCAAGGCAGGAACACAACCCCACCCATTAGCAGAGAGGATACCTAAAAACATAATAAGGCCACAGGCACCCCAAAACACACCACCAGACGTGGACCTGTCCACCAGAAAGACAAGATCGAGCTTCAACCACCAGAACACAGGCATTAGTCCCCCCCACCAGGAAGCCTACACAACCTACTGAAACAACCTTAGCCACGGGGGACAGACACCAAAAACAACGGGAACTACGAATCTGCAGCCTGCAAAAAGGAGACCCCAAACACAGTAACATAAGCAAAATGAGAAAGCAGAAAAACACACAGCAGGTGAAGGAGCAAGATAAAAACCTACCAGACCTAACAAATGAAGAGGTAATAGGGAGTCTACCTGAAAAAGAATTCAGAATAATGATAGTAAAGCTGATCCAAGATTCTATTTCCCAGATCCAAAATCTTGGAAATAGAATAGACAATATGCAAGAAACAGTTAACAAGGACCTAGAAGAACTAAAGATGAATCAAGCATTGATTAAAAACACAATAAATGAAATGAAAAATACTCTAGATGGGATCAATAGCAGAATAACTGAGGCAGAAGAACGGATAAGTGAGGTGGAAGATAAAATAGTGGAAATAACTGATGCAGAGAAAAATAAAGAAAAAAGAATGAAAAGAACAGAGGACAGTCTCAGAGACCTCTGGGACAACATTAAACGCACCAACATTCGAATTATAGGGGTTCCAGAAGAAGAAGAGAAAAAGAAAGGGACTGAGAAAATATTTGAAGAGATTATAGTTGAAAACTTCCCTAATATGGGAAAGGAAATAGTTAATCAAGTCCAGGAGGCACAGAGAGTCCCATACAGAATAAATCCAAGAAGAAATACGCCAAGACACATATTAATCAAACTGTCAAAAATTAAACACAAAGAAATCATATTAAAAGCAGCAAGGGAAAAACAACAAATAACACACAAGGGAATCCCCATCAGGTTAACAGCTGATCTCTCAGCAGAAACTCTACAAGCAGAAGGGAGTGGCAGGACATAATTAAAGTGATGAAGGAGAGAAACCTGCAACCAAGATTACTCTACCCAGCAAGGATCTCATTCAGATTTGATGGAGAAATTAAAACGTTTACAGACAAGCAAAAGCTGAGAGAGTTCAGCACCACCAAACCAGTTTTACAACAAATGCTAAAGGAACTTCTCTAGGCAAGAAACACAACAGAAGGACTATACCTACAATAACGAACCCAAAGCCATTAAGGAAATGGGAATAGGAACATACATATCAATAATTACCTTCAATGTAAATGGACTAAATGCTCCCACCAAAAGACACAGAGTGGCTGAATGGATACAAAAACAAGACCCATATATATGCTGTCTACAAGAGACCCACTTCAGACCTAGAGACACATACAGATTGAAAGTAAGGGGATGGAAAAAGATATTCCATGCAAATGGAAATCAAAAGAAAGCTGGAGTAGCAATTCTTATATCAGACAAAATAGACTTTAAAATAAAGACTATTAGAAGAGACAAAGAAGGACACTACATAACGATAAAGGGATCGATCCAAGAAGAAGATATAACAATTGTAAATATTTATGCACCCAACATAGGAGCACGTCAATACATAAGGCAAATACTAACAGCCATAAAAGGGGAAATCGACAGTAACACAATCATAGTAGGGGACTTTAACACCCCACTTTCACCAATGGACAGATCATCCAAAATGAAAATAAATAAGGAAACACAAGCTTTAAATGATACATTAAACAAGATGGACTTAATTGATATTTATAGGACATTCCACCCAAAAACAACAGAATACACATTTTTCTCAAGTGCTCATGGAACATTCTCCAGGATAGATCATATCTTGGGTCACAAATCAAGCCTTGGTAAATTTAAGAAAATTGAAATTGTATCAAGTATCTTTTCCGACCACAATGCTATGAGACTAGACATCAATTACAGGAAAAGATCTGTAAAAAATACAAACACATGGAGGCTAAACAATACACTACTCAATAATGAAGTGATCACTGAAGAAATCAAAGAGGAAATTAAGAAATACTTAGAAACAAATGACAATGGAGACACGACGACCCAAAACCTATGGGACGCAGCAAAAGCAGTTCTAAGGGGGAAGTTTATAGCAATACAATCCCACCTTAAGAAACAGGAAACATTTCGAGTAAACAACCTGACCCTGCACCTAAAGCAATTAGAGAAAGAAGAACAAAAAACCCCCAAAGTTAGCAGAAGGAAAGAAATCATAAAGATCAGATCAGAAATAAATGAAAAAGAAATGAAGGAAACGATAGCAAAGATCAACCAAACTAAAAGCTGGTTCTTTGAGAAGATAAACAAAATTGACAAACCATTAGCCAGACTCATCAAGAAAAGAAGGGAGAAGACTCAAATCAGTAGAATTAGAAATGAAAAAGGAGAAGTAACAACTGACACTGCAGAAATACAAAAGATCATGAGAGATTACTATAAGCAACTCTATGCCAATAAAATGGACAACCTGGAAGAAATGGACAAATTCTTAGAAATGCACAACCTACCAAGACTGACTCAGGAAGAAATAGAAAATATGAATAGACCAATCACAAGCACTGAAATTGAAACTGTGATTAAAAATCTTCCATCAAACAAAAGCCCAGGACCAGATGGCTTCACAGGCGAATTCTATCAAACATTTAGAGAAGAGCTAACACCCATCCTTCTCAAACTCTTCCAAACAATTTCAGAGGAAGGAACACTCCCAAACTCATTTTACGAGGCCACCATCACCTTGATACCAAAACCAGGCAAGGATGTCACAAAGAAAGAAAACTACAGGCCAATATCGCTGATGAACATAGATGCAAAAATCCTCAACAAAATACTAGCAAACAGAATCCAACAGCACATTAAAAGGATCATACACCATGATCAAGTGGGGTTTATTCCAGGAATGCAAGGATTCTTCAATATACGCAAATCAATCAATGTGATACACCATATTAACAAGTTGAAGGAGAAAAACCATATGATCATCTCAATAGATGCAGAGAAAGCTTTCGACAAAATTCAACACCCATTTATGATAAAAACCCTGCAGAAAGTAGGCATAGAGGGAACTTTCCTCAACATAATAAAGGCCATATATGACAAACCCACAGCCAACATTGTCCTCAATGGTGAAAAACTGAAACCATTTCCACTAAGATCAGGAACAAGACAAGGCTGCCCACTCTCACCACTCTTATTCAACTTAGTTTTGGAAGGTTTAGCCACAGCAATCAGAGAAGAAAAGGAAATAAAAGGAATCCAAATTGGAAAAGAAGAAGTAAAGCTGTCACTGTTTGCAGATGACATGATACTATACATAGAGAATCCTAAAGATGCTACCGAAAAACTACTAGAGCTAATCAATGAATTTGGTAAAGTAGCAGGATACAAAATTAATGCACAGAAATCTCTGGCATTCCTGTACACTAATGATGAAAAATCTGAAAATGAAATCAAGAAAACACTCCCATTTACCATTGCAACAAAAAGAATAAAATATCTAGGAATAAACCTACCTAAGGAGACAAAAGACCTGTATGCAGAAAATTATAAGACACTGATGAAAGAAATTAAAGATGATATAAATAGATGGAGAGATATACCATGCTCCTGGATTGGAAGAATCAATATTGTGAAAATGACTCTACTACCCAAAGCAATCTACAGATTCAATGCAATCCCTATCAAACTACCACTGGCATTTTTCACAGAAGTAGAACAAAAAATTTCAAAATTTGTTTGGAAAAACAAAAGACCCCGAATAGCCAAAGCAATCTTGAGAACGAAAAACGGAGCTGGAGGAATCAGGCTGCCTGACTTCAGACTATACTACAAAGCTACAGTAATTAAGACAGTGTGGTACTGGCATAAAAACAGAAAGATAGATCAGTGGATCAGGATAGAAAGCCCAGAGATAAACCCACGCACATATGGCCAACTTATCTTTGATAAAGGAGGCAGGAATGTACAGTGGAGAAAGGACAGCCTCTTCAATAAGTGGTGCTGGGAAAACTGGACAGGGACATGTAAAAGTATGAGATTAGATCATTCCCTAACACCATACACAAAAATAAGCTCAAAATGGATTAAAGACCTAAATGTAAGGCCAGAAACTATCAAACTCTTAGAGGAAAACATAGGTAGAACACTCTATGACATAAATCACAGCAAGATCCTTTTGGACCCACCTCCTAGAGAAATGGAACTAAAAACAAAGATAAACAAATGGGACCTAAGGAAACTTCAAAGCTTTTGCACAGCAAAGGAAACCATAAACAAGACCAAAAGACAACCCTCAGAATGGGAGAAAATATTTGCAAATGAAGCAACTGACAAAGGATTAATCTCCAAAATTTATAAGCAGCTCATGCAGCTCAATAGCAAAAAAACAAACAACCCAATCCAAAAATGGGCAGAAGGCTTAAATAGGCATTTCTCCAAAGAAGATATACGGACTGCCAACAAACACATGAAAGAATGCTCAACATCATTAATCATTAGAGAAATGCAAATCAAAACTACAATGAGATATCATCTCACACCAGTCAGAATGGCCATCATCAAGAAATCTAGAAACAATAAATGCTGGAGAGGGTGTCGAGAAAAGGGAACACTCTTGCACTGCTGGTGGGAATGTGAATTGGTACAGCCACTATGGAGAACAGTATGGAGGTTCCTTAAAAAACTAAAAATAGAACTACCATATGACCCAGCAATCCCACTACTAGGCATATACCCTGAGAAAACCATAATTCAAAAAGAGACATGTACCAAAATGTTCATTGCAGCTCTATTCACAATAGCCCGGAGCTGGAAACAACCTAAGTGTCCATCATCGGATGAATGGATAAAGAAGATGTGGCACATATATACAATGGAATATTACTCAGCCATAAAAAGAAACGAAACTGAGCTATTTGTAATGAGGTGGATAGACCTAGAGTCTGTCATACAGAGTGAAGTAAGTCAGAAAGAGAAAGACAAATACCGTATGCTAACACATATATATGGAATTAAAAAAAAAAAAAAATGTCATGAAGAACCTAGGGGTAAAACGGGAATAAAGACACAGACCTACTTGAGAATGGACTTGAGGATATGGGGAAGGGGAAGGGTAAGCTGTGACAAAGGGAAAGAGAGGCATGGACATATATACACTACCAAACGTAAGGTAGATAGATAGTGGGAAGCAGCCGCAGAGCACAGGGAGATCAGCTCGGTGCTTTGTGACCGCCTGGAGGGGTGGGATGGGGAGGGTGGGAGGGAGGGAGATGCATGAGGGAGGGGATGTGGGAACAGATGTATATGTATGACTGATTCACTTTGTTTTAAAGCAGAAACTAATAAAAAAAATAATAATTAAAAAATAAATAATAAATAAATAAATGGATGATCTGTGCAATTTGTTTGGAGTGACATTTTCCATAACCTGAAAGAAAGGAGAAAGCTAGAGTTGATAGTTTAACATTCCCCCAACTTGGAACAGAAATATTTTTGTCTTATCTTTCAAAAAGAACAAGGGATGGAAGCTACCTCTTTAAAGTTGAATACGTAAAAAATTGGATACTAAATAAACAAAATTCAATGTGCCCAACATCTCATCCCTAATTTCAAAAAAATGGAGGTAGAGAAAATGCCAGTATTCATGGAAATGATTTATTATAGGACTAAGAAATTGAACTTTTTGGAAACTTGAACAGCCACCCGAAGTTGATCAGTTCCCCATGTGCCTCTGTGAGTCCTCAGAATGCTTTACCAAATAAATAAATAGACCACCTCTGTTTTCAACCAAAGAAACAGGTGTAAAAACTACAAATGGGAAACAAATATTTGGTAATTTTGGACTTTTCAAATGAATTTTTTCCTTTTGATGCAATTTAATCATTTCTTCAAATGAGCGATTTAGCCTATTGGAAGAAAGATATTCAGTTTTATAACAAAACTGACATCCAAAATCTGTCATGAGACTTAAAAAGGAGCTCCTGCAAGCTTGCTTTGCCTTTAATGGTTCTGTTGGTTCCTTAGTTGCTGCCAAATGGACACCAGCCATGAAAGCCTCCAGAACTCTCATTGCAGAACATAGATCATCTCAGGCATGCATTTATTGTGTTGTCTAACTGTATCTGGCTTACTTGATCATGTTTTACAATCTATTCCTGCCTTTCTCCTGAGGAGTGGAAGTAAAATATTCTAATGTCTAAATTTTAAAGATGGAAAAATAGTACACGAAAAACCTGAGAAAATAATGTTAAGTTAGCTTTTGTGTATTGCTCTGTAATGTGTGAATTTGTAACCATCAAAAGTTTTCATCAAAATTTTGTTGTAGTCTTGATCTGTCTGTGCCTACCTTTTAGTCAAAATGGAAGTTATTTCGAGTCTTGATTAGAAATAGATTTCACAGTTTTGGCAAGAATGTAAAATACCTTGTGCTTCATATCAGAGGCCTGAAATATCTGGTGGTTCTACTTTTAGTGATGCTGAGATTGATCAGTGGTTTCAAGTGGTGACAATCTGGTCCTTCCATTGTAATGCTCCCCATCCATCTTTAATCTAATGCCTATACCCATGAACAATAGTCACCAAATTAATTACTTCTTTAGGGGGTTGAAAATGGTTATTTTCTAATTCTTTTATGCTTTACAAACTTTATTAGTTGGAATTCTTTGATAAAGAAGAGCTTTCTCTCATCAACTAGGACTACTTAGTTTCCTTGAAATACAGTTTGTACTCAAGGCAAAGTACACACTCAGTTCTTTCCTTTTAATTATCAATTTTCCAAGTAAAAAGTTGGTACTCTAGTTACTTTCAATGGTCTCCACTGAATTATACTTTTAATATCTCTTCATCTGCATAATTATGAACACAGATGGTTTGGTATATTTGATATGTTTCAGTCACTTTCTTGTTAGCTTTTGCTCACATTGTCCCATCTTTGTTCAATGGAAGCACCTTCACATTTGCTCCTGTGACCAACTGACACACCCCACTGGTCCTTGTTTCCCTCCTTTTTAGGCAAGAGATGTCCCAGACTCATGTTATATGTTTTCTGTCCCAGACCTAGAATTAAACATTTCCTCAAGGAGCCCTGGTTCCTTGAGGTAGGATGTGAAATTCAGACTTCAGAGTCTGGGTGCTGGGTGTGTTCATTTTCATTGGGTTTTTTTCTAGGCCTTTTTAGTTGACAGAGCTGGAAAATACATATTTTCAAAAAGAAAAAACATTAGTCCGTATGGATATTTACAGTTAAAATTTAGCATTGTAAGATCTTTAACTTCCTCAAAGTTAATTTTAATTAACTTGATTTTATACTTGTATCTCTTTTATTTTACCCTGGAAATCTTGGTTTCTAAAATGTTAACGTATTTTTATTTGCATTGTCCCATAATATATAAAATAGCTTTACAATAATAAGTTAATATTGCTATTAATAATTAGTCTGCTAAATCAAGTTTAATATTTTTTTAATTTTCCTTATCTTCAGCATGTGGTTATATCACACATTTGATGCACAGATTGATTCATTCTAGTTTTTTTCAACTTTTATGAGTTTTTAATTTTTTTACATTTTATTAGTTAAAACAAATTTTTTTAACCCTCGGCCTCCTCCTCTCACCCCAGTGAGCTTGAGGAAATGCATCAGCAGCCACATGGTTACTGCTTAATTTCATATTTAAATCCATAAAATATATTCCATTTTGAAATATTTTAATAGTAAATCATTTCTACTTACAAATAAATTTTAATTGTCAGAAGAAAAGTAATGATGGAGTGTTAAGAGTGAAAAGACAAGTATAGTATTTTTATAGATATTGACTTTTTATAAATATACTTAAAGAAAAATACTTCAAGGAAATATTCTAAAATGTTGGTAGTGATTCTCTCCAGGTGATGTGATTCAAGGTGAAATTATGACTCATTTGTATCAAGGTAAAATTTTGTATCATTTACTTACAAAATCAAAGGTAAGTTATTTTAAAAGATAATTTCACCTTGATTTTTTTCATTCAAGAATATATTCTTACACTTATTGAAATAATTACTGCTAAAAGTAGTCTTAAAAGTAATTTTCTAAGAAGCTTTTCAAAAAAGGGCCTCTAACGATTGTCTTATTTCCTTCTCTGTTTGTACAAGTTTTAAACTACAGTCAACCTAATGATGATTTACAACACAGCAAATAAGGCTTAAGCTTCAAGGCATCCCTGAAAGGATGCTGGTAAGGTGTTCACATGGTCATATGTTTTGTCAACTTTCAAACATATTTTAAGCACATTTAGTGAAGGCTGCTGTCTCTTTCCACTCTGACTTTCGTTGTCATCTTTGTCAGGTGGAACTGGAGAGGTCCCCAGCGTTTCTGGGATCAGGCTTAGGGAAATCCCATTGGACATGCCTTTAGCATGGATTTTGTAGAAGACATTTATGCACTTTGCTGTCATTTTTAACTTATTACCAGCTCTCTCAGTGAGTGAACAGCTTCCGAGAGGTCTCCTAGTCCCTGCTGTGCTGACTGACAGTGCTTTGTGGATCAGGGTGAAGGGCCAGATGTGGCATCTCGATATGAACATGAACTACTTCACTCAGCCCTGGAAGTATAGGGGGGTGATGGAAACATAAGGTCTGAAATGTAAGGAACCAGATGCTGGTCTGGGGGAAATGTTGCAATCTTGAGATATTTAACACTGTAAACTGAAGATTTCTTTTTCATCAATTATCAGTCAAAAAGATATTCTCTTGTCTCAAGAATTATACTAAACAGGGCTTCCCTGGTGGCGCAGTGGTCGCGAGTCCGCCTGCCAAGGCAGGGGACACGGGTTCGTGCCCCAGTCTGGAAAGATCCCACATGCCGCAGAGCGGCTGGGCCTGTGAGACATGGCTGCTGAGCCTGCGCGCCATGGCTGCTGAGCCTGTGCTCCACAACGGGAGAGGCCACAACAGTGAGAGGCCCGCGTATCGGAAAAAAAAAAAAAGAATTATACTAAACAGTATAGCATATAATATTATAAAAGCACCATTTTTTCCCTTTTTAAATAGGAATGATGTATTAAATAAGGTCAAAAAACACTGCTAACTGAAATTTGATGAGATATTTTGGAATGTGGTAATAAAATAAGTAAGAAATTACATATTACTATAACATATATAAAAAGTCATTTCTTATTGTCTTTAAATGTAGCTATTTAAAAATACCAAAATAAAAAAATCATACAATTAATAGAATGTGAAACAAAATATATTGATATTTATCGATCATTGATATTTTCTCAATTTAACAATCATCCTAAAAGTTTGAATGACATTTCTAATAATGTCATTATAGAATTATAATGTTATAATAGAATTATAACATTATAGAATTATAGGTTATAATGACACAAGTAACTTTCCCAATTACCCACTGTAAAATAAATTCAAATGACTTTATATTCTATCTATAGAAAACAGTACTACAAGTTTGTTGATATGTGAAGATGTGATTGGAGAATATGCCACCAAAACATGTAAGAAAGAAGTATTATAGAGATATGTCAGGCAGTTGAATAATATTAGCTTTTTTCCAGATTTTATTGTGTTTGTGATATTTGCCAGGTTTTTAAAAAATTTTGTCTTGTTATAATTTCTCATTCTCAGTAAATATTCAATTTAATTCCTAGTTGTGTATTTAGTAACGAAGGGTCCCCGATATTGTGTAAGCTCCAGGCGCCACAAAACTCGGGTCCCACTGCATTCTTAACATTAGGCTAGGTGGCATTAATTAGAGATACAAGGGCTTGGTTGGAATACTGAGGGAAAGGAGAGTGGAGAAAATACACAGAAACCTTGAAGAAGAATAGGAACTTGGCAGGGATAGATAGATGGAAGACAGATGTGTTCTCCAAAAAATTTTTAAAAGTTGAACGTGTATCTTTTAGAATCATGAGCATTCTGTTCATTGAATTACTTTCTCATTTATTTATGGTCTACCAATTTATACAGTGGTTGAGTCTAGTGACAGTAAAAGCACACAAAATAAAATACTGAAATATAAAAGTCAAAATGCAGGAAATAAAAAGTAGACTAAGAAAGCGAGAGCAGAAACCCCAAAAAAAAAGACAATACTGTGCAGGCCATAAGGAGAAATATACCCATTATCCGAACTGTAAATTCGACTCTAAATTTCCTGGCACCAAATGAAGGGGAAAACATTTTTATGCACATAGTTTTTCTGTCAAAATCACAATCAGATCACTCCCCCCGGGGGAACAAAAACTTTTCTCAGTCTTTGGCTTTATATAAAGTATTTTAAAGGACACTTTCATATAAGGAGTGATGTCGTGGACAAAGTTCTCAAAATATTCTTAAAGCAAACACAGTAATAGGTTTAAACTGCCTGTTTGCATGACAGCTGTACAATATATTTGTTACCTCATGAAAGCTGCATTGGACTTTTGTTGCTTTGGCTGTGCAGAATTGATTCCACTTTGGTGGGGGGGAGAGGGAGGGGGTGGTTCCTAGCATCCCTATTCTTTTAAGGAGATAGTTATCTCCTGTTAAGGACAGTCAGCTAATCTCATATCTTATCCTCCCTAGGTCGGCTAGTTGTGTTAGGATAAAATATAAACAAATGTAAAAAAGAAACTTTGAAAAAAAAAGAGGTGGGAGTTTTTCTCTCTGGTAGTAGCCATTTCAGCTTTGCTACAGAGCATCATTCCAGGATCCCAGCCCTTCCATATTGCTGTTCTGCCATCCCCTAGGCTACTGTCATCACCTGGTCTGCCAACACTGGCCACAGCTAACATGCTCCACGTGTCCATGTTTCTGCATGTGGGAATAGACAAAGCAAGTCCTGGGGGACATGGCTTCATCTTTAACAGAACCTGGAAGTTGTGAAATAATTTCTGTTCACATTGTATTGATCAGAACTAACTCACCTGGTCACACCTGGCTGCAAAGGAAACGTGATCTTTAGCTGGTCAGCCTGTGCCTAGCTGAATCTCAGGAGTTCTGCTGTGGAAAGAAAGAAGGAGAAAATGGGTGCTTGGGGCTGTTACCACTCTCTGCCACAGCAAGGGATTAGCAAGTTAACCTAAGACAAACCAGTTAGATGCTCCCCTGTGAAATATGCAAATTGAAAAAGCAAACAAAAATGGTCAGAGTTAATTCAGTTCGGTGTCTGATAGACAGCTTTAATCAGTTTATCAGTTGCTGTTACCAAGATTCTCTGGAGCTGGTCTCAAGTCTGATTCCTGTCTTGTCTTTGATCTGGGTGGGTCTCCCATACAGTCCAATAAATCCCCTTTTCCTTCAATAAGACTGTCTCAAAGCATCAAAATATCTGTCAGTGAAGGCAATTCTGTTATGGATGAACATTAAATAGGGTGCAAGGATGTCATTTTACTTTCATCATTTAAAACAGGTTTAAGTTATCTTATTCTAAAAGTATACTGCTATATTTTATTTGACTAGAGAGATAACGCTAGATAACTGATTCTGCAATAGGCAAAGATCCTAATACTTTCACTCCATTACACACACAGACACACACACAAATAAATGTCAAAAATGTTTTTAAATTATGTTTTAAAATAAATGGATGAACCCTCGAGCAAGTTAGTGAATCACTCCAAATACACACAAAAAAAGGAGCACAAGTTGAAAGAGGTAGGTAGTGATGAAGTTGCTGGTATCCCCAGAGGGCATGTGAGAATCCAGTTGGCTTAGAGCTTCTACATACACACTTGGGGAGAAAGGGAAGAGCCTTGGACCTAACTAGGGTGGAGAGCCAGATCACAGCCCCCTTAAAAAATCAGAATTCATGAAAAAAAATCACATCTTAGGAAAATAGTAAAAAAAAATTTTTAATGTGCTTTCCTTTTTTTTTCTCCCCAGGTGTATTGAGGTATAATTGACAAATAAAAAGTATATACATTTATGGTGTACAACATGATGTTTTGGTGTAAATATATATACACACTGTGAAATGACTACTACAGTCAAGCTAATTAATGTATCTGTCACCTCACATGGTTATGTGTGTGTGTGTGTGTGTGTGTGTGTGGTGAGGACATTTAAGATCTATTCTGTAAGCAATTTTTGAATATAAAATACAGTATTATTATCTATAGTCATCATGCAAAAGTCAGTTATGTTTCTATAAACTAACAATGAACTATCCAAAAAAATTAAGAAAATAATTCTATTTACAGTAGCATTTTTTAAATATTTAGGAATAATTTAATCAAGGAGGTGAAAGATCTATACACTGAAAACTATAAAACATTGATGAAAAAAATTTAAGAATACACAAATAAATGGAAAGATATCCCATATTTATGGATTATAAAAATTAATATTGTTAAAATGTCCACACTACTCAAAGCAACCTACAGATTCAATGCCATCTCTGTCAAAGATCCAATGGCATTTTCTACAGAAATAGAAAAAATAATTGTAAAAATCATATGGAACCACAAAAGACCCCTAATAGCTAAAATGCACTTTTCCTAAATCATATTTTTTCTTCTTATGACTTTTCACTCTTCAACATTCTCTTATATCTTGATAACTACATGAATTAAATACATCACCTATACATTTCTCTTTTTTTCTTAATAATTATCTCATAGAAACATTTTGTTTTGTTTCTTCAGATTGGGTTCCTTTTCCCAAACATCACTGACATATGTCTATCAACTTCCATTTGTTCATTTCTATAAAAGGGAGCCTAGACAGTGTCTGGAAGCTGTGATAGATTATCTCATTCCTTTATTCATACAACAAACATTCACAGAGCAACAACTACACACATAGCACTCTTCTGGGTGCTGAGGATACAACTTTAAATAAAATACACAAAGTAAAAGTCCCAGCTCCTATAGAGCATACATTCTAATAAAGGACTAAATAAACAAATATATAATTTTACATGCAGTGTAGTTCTGTGAAGAAATATAAAGTCTAATAAAGGGTGGATAATCCGTAGAGAATATAGGGAAAGCTTCTCTGAAAAGGTGACATTTGAATAGCAACCTGAAGTGAGGGGAGTTATCTACCTGAAGGTGTAGGGAAAAATTATCCCAAAAAAAGAAAGTGACAAATACATAGACCTTAGGATGGGAAAAGGATGGGTGTTCAGGGACCACAAGAAGGACAGTAGGGTTGGAACAGAATGAAAAGAAAAGAAGAGTGTGTGTGTGGGCGGAGGGGATGGGTACATGAAATAGGAGCAGTAGACAGGAGCTAATCATGCAGGACAATTCGGCTATGAAAATCGCTTTCCAATGTATTCTAAGTGCAATGGGAAGTCATTGTTAGGTTTTTACATGATCTAATTTACATTTGCCAAAATTACGCTGGCTACTTTGTGAAAATTAGATGTGACTAGGATGAATAAAAATAGAAGGATAATTGTCGGGTGTAACCCAAGCAAGAGTTGATGTGACTTGGATTATGATGATGGGGAGAAGGGGTCAAATTCAGGATATATTTTGAAAATAAAGCCAAAGGACTTTTATATGGATTAGATGTGAGATATTAGGGAAACAAAGGATTTACGCGTGAGGTTTAGTGTATGAACTTGAACATCTGTGTGAATGGAGGTAGCTTTTAGTTAGGTCAGAAAGTCTGAGGAGGGCTGAGTGCATGGCGGGACTGAGGAGAGGTTGATCGGTGGTTCAATTTTCCACATATGTTGTGTGATATATGGATTAGACATCCAGCAGAGGTGTAGAGCAGACAGTTAAGACATGAGTCTGGAGCTCAAGAGTGACAGGACTGGAAGTAGAGGTGTGGGATTCAGCAACATATAGATGGTATTTAAAGCTCTGAGATTATGTGAAATTACCTTGGAATGGAGAGGCGGTAGAGAGGACTGAGTCCTGGAGAAAAGCAGCAATTAGAGCTCAGGAAGAGGAGGAAGAACAACAAAGGAGGCTGGGATGATAAAGAAGGAAGAAAAGCAGGAGTCTGTGGGGCCCTAAAGACAAGGAACAGTGTATTAAGAATGAGGGAAATGTCAACAAATATGAAATGCTGCTAAGAGGTCAAAATAAGGGAAAAACAGAATTGAACTTTTGGCAACGTTGAGGACTGTGTCAAAGATTGTGCTATGCAGATTTTTAGGTAAAAGGAATGAAGGAAAGTTTAAATTTGCTATAATACCACCTTGCCTGGAGTTAGAAGGGAGGTGGAATGGAATCCGAGCTTCTATGGAAGATGTTTTTATTTTGCTTCTTAAAAAAGTCGAGATTGCCCTCATGATCAGTGTGTGTCGGCAGGACTCTGCCCTTTGTATAATTGGGGCAAGCTCAGACATGTTTAAGCTAGAGGTAGGCTCTGCCTTGGGTTTTGACTCTGGCCACGGGCATGCTTGGGGTAGGGGTGCGCTGGACTGGTCCTGGCAGCCCAGCCAGAGCACCAGTCAGTTTTCAATCTGCTGCCTCTCCACTGGGACTGAGAGCAAGCAAGTCTGTGTGTGGTCTCTTCAACAGCAGTGTCTGTTTCTTACAGCCTCACTGGTTTTCAGATCAGCCAAGGGGGCCCATCTTCCTGGTGCCAGACCCAGGGCTGGGGTGCCTAATATGGGACTTAAATCCCTTATTCTTAAGAAGGACTCTCAGGCCTGTGATATACCCCTTCTCTTCTGGGTTACCCACTAGAGATGTGGTTTCTGAGTAGATCACTTCTCCTCCCGTCCCACCTAACTCTGTATGGTTCTTTCTTTATTGCCCTGGTTTTAGAAGAGCCATTCTGCTAGTCTTCAGGTGGTTCTCAGTGAGAGCTGCTCTACATGTAGTTGTAGTTTTGATGTGTTCATGGGGGGAGGTGAGCTCAGGGTCTTCCTACTCCACCATCTTGATCCCCCTCCTTCAATTCTTGATATAGGTAAGAGATGTGACTTCATAGCAAAGAGATGCAAGTATCAAAATTTCCACCCAGAGTATCCTTAAATATTGAAACTTACTACCTGTTTGTGACACTCTGGAACTCCCTCCTCATTGATAACAGGCATGGCTAAGAAGAATGAAATTTTTTTTGAATGTTGCTACTAAGATCCATATTTATCTAAAAATATTGTGACACCATAGTAAAGTATTTGCATAGATATAAATGATATGAGGTGCAAATTGCTTTCGATTCTTTAGGGTTTTATTTTTCCAAAATAGATCACAATGTAGTACACAGCACATTACCCAGTGGACAATAACTTGACCATGACTTTCATTTGGGGTCTATTTGTTTGATTTTTCGTGGTCGTTTAAAATTTTTTTTAAATGAGAACACACATGGAAAACTAAATTCATATGAATTTTTAAGGTAAAATGGAGATCTCAAAAACTTTTTCTTTCTGTCTTTGTCTGCTTTGAGCTATTATTTAGAACTGGACAAGATCTGTTTTATAAGCTGAGGTGACACAAATCCCACAATAACAAGTGGTCCACAGATGTATGATAATTTGAGCATGATGTGTTTCTGAATACTCTGTTCAGATTGTTGCATTTTCTTCTCTGGAAAGCTCTGTTTGCTACTTAGAAACAGCAAATGTGAAAGAGTGCTGATGAATTTCATTGCATCTGTGATTTCTATATGCATGAGTCATGATTCCAGCATCCCATCTCTTCTAGGAAACATTAGCTCCACAGAGTACAGATGCCTGCAAGCTCCATATTGCCTTTATTTATCATGTCAGCTTCTTGAGGGACATGACTAATATTTTGATGTCCCTCATGATGACTAAAATGCATGTAGTGATGCCAAATCATATTTGAGGAGTAAATGCATGACAATGCCAAACTCAACACAAAGATGAGATTGCGAGAAGTCATGTATTAGCTGTTATTGCTCACAGCTGTTTTCTCATTGGTGCTACTAAATGTTTCATTGAAAAAATAAATGATGTATCCTAGGGAAGTGAAGTTTCATCTGGTCCTCCAGGCCCCCACAAACAAATCCCATACTTTGGAGCTTAGATCTACATCAGTCAATCTGTTACACTTTCTTGAATGTATAGGAAGCATAGGATTGAGTAGCTCAGAACCAAGTCTTGGGATTGAAACAGATCAAGCTCTGTCATTTCCAACTCTGTGATCTTGAGCAGTCCCTCAGTCTCTCTAAGACTCAGTTTCCTCAAATGCAAAACAAGTAATGAGGTTAATACTATATACCTCACTAGGTACTTGTAAAAAATTAAGTGAGTTAGTATACGGAAAGTGCTAAACACCGTACACAGCAAACGCTAAGTTCATAATAGATGATAATTAATAAGATGATAATTAATACCCAGTAGCACAGCAACATACCATAGTGAATACAAGGAACCACAATTGGGCTCTGCCTTCAACACTTGGCCATCTAGTTTGAATAAGTAAAATGTACACATAAGTAAATAAAATCCAAAAACACAATGAGGAGTGCTCTTGCACAGCATAGGGAGTGGTTATTATCTAATTTCAGGGCAAAGAAAGATCGAAGAAAATAGAAGTCAGAGAAGGAATCACAGAGAAGGCAGAATGTGAATCGGGCCATAAACAATGAGCAGAATTTCAATACACGGAGGAAGAAACATGGGTTGAAGGAAAGGCACTATGGGAAAGAGAACTGTGTGAGCATGCATGGAAGCAGTGAGCACCGCACCTCTGGGAGGGAGGCAGTGAGGCCGTGGTCGGCGTGGAGTAAGGACTCCTTTTGGGAGCAGATGGAGACTGTTCAGCTGCAAGTTGATTCTAAATAAAGAAGACAAAGAACAAGAAGAAACTTCAATTTCTTTTACTGTGAAATTAACTGCTATTACTGCATATCAGGGTAGAACAATGGAAGAAAAAAATATGTTTAAGAAAAATGAGTGTATTTCATGTATTAATACTATTAATACCAGATTATGGTGCCATGACCAGTGGAAGAGGCTGAGTTGGGATGCCATCTCACCTGAGGACTCAGCCAACCCTAAAGAGAGCTTTGAAACTGGGATGACCTTTACAGGTGTCCTCAGTTGGGTAATGGGACTGGGCCTTTATACCCCACACGGATCCATCCTTGAGCTGGGTCATTACAGGAATGTAGTGCGACTGGATACAGAAGCTCTCTAAATGGAGGTAACCCCTGTAAGGAACGGACAGGGAGGATCATCTTCCAGCAGCAGTCCTAGCACCTGGGGGAATAAGGCCTCCATTCCCAAAGGAGTATCCGGACAACACAACACGGCGCCCACCACAGCCACTGATACCTTGAAAGGAGTCAGGTATAGAAGAGTGAGATGGTGACTTATGGTCTAGTCTAATTATTTCACTCCCATTCTTCCTGCCCTCAGTTTAGGACTCTTCCCTGTACAAGGTTGCAATGGGGAAAAAAATAAAACAAGAGTTGGGCAACTAAAATTGAGTAAAACAAATGATATCTCTACCAAAGTTTCTTGAAAATGCCAAATGTGTTTACAATTCATAGATAGCACAATCTCTTAAAATCCTCTTTCCCCATTTCTTTCCTCCTTAGTATCTCATATAAACATTAGCGGCCCCTGATTCCCTCCCCTGACCCCTATATGAACATCAGCCACCCCCGATTCCCTCCCCTGACTCCCATCACCAGTTCAAACCCAACCCTGCTGCAGTGGTCTCCCTCTTTATAAATCTATTCCAGGCTCATCCACTGGAACCCTCTTGCTATCAGTGAAGAACATCCCTGCAAGTTTGTGCTCCTCTCTGATCTCCATCCCACCTCTACTCCGTTTTTTTACAGCCAAGAGTCCAAGAGCACATGTAACAGACACAACCTTAGGCTGAGGCTAGTTGTTTCCTCTCTTATCCCCATTTCACCCCCAACACTCTACCTGTTATTGTAATGACCCTATAAACTCTTTGTAGTGTCACTCTCAATAGATACTAAGTGAATGTGTCAGACACCTCTCAGCCTGCAGTTTACTCCCCATTTTGGTGGCAGCCAGTTTTGCACGGGTATAACCCGACAGCAACCCACTTCCGCTGTATCATGTGCCACTTGGCATCAGCCCCTGACCTTCTCTGACACTGTGACCTGGGACATCTGTGGACACCTGTCTCCCATTCATTCATGAACAATAGGTGGAACAAGAGAATTCATACCCCAAGGGGCAGCCCCAGACCAAAGACAGATGGAAGCTAGTAAATAAATGCTCTCTGTCCAGTGGGCAATTTTGAGGCACACCCTGCACGGCTCACTGGGAAGACCTTGTGGGATTGACTTCCAGTTGCCAACAATGGTGAACCATTTGAGGACACGCTCATGGATAGTCTTTGCCTCTGTTCCTGGTCTCCCTGTTCTGTTCCCTGGGATGACTTCCGCAAATAAACTACCTGCACATAAATTCTTGTCTCAGGCTCTGCTTTCTGGATGAAACTCAGAGAAAGAGACAAAGGCAGTGAATGAATAAATGGATGAATGAATGAGTGGGTATAGAAGAGAACTCTATGGTGGGATAGTTTCCCTAGATAATCAAGGAAACTTTAAGAATTCACTGATTACTAGAGAGATGCAGAAAGAGCTTCGTTGTTCTATTGTCCTACCAAACACTTTAAACACTTTACATATGATGCAAACGCAGATCTTTATCTAGACTTCCTGATGTGTGTGTGTGTATGTGTGTGTGTGTGTGTGTGTGTGTGTGTGTGTGTGTATGTGTTAGCTGGAATGCATTGGGCCTCAGAATAGTTTCTAGATATCATGACTGCTTCTGTCAAATTCTGCTGAGGGTATGTGTGTGTTCAAGGTGCATGTGTATTTGTTTGTGTAGGCAAGAAGTAAAAGGGTTAGATGTGCCTTATAGAGCTTTTGCAAACTCTGATGAGTTAGAAGCACAAATTAAATCACTGTCCATTCCTTTAGAGAGAGAAATGGTAAAGCAGAACACCCAAGACAATATATATTAACTCTTGGAATTTTGATAAACTACCACCTGCTTCTGAGCATTTACATAGGAAACAAACTTTCATTTGATTAAAAAAAAATTATCAAAAATTTTGCAGCCTCCTTTCAAAGTGCTCCTTTAAATCATTCATTTAGAGACACTTAATTTTCTTATGCTTTTGAAATTGATGATGAGTGAACATGAACATACCGTTTTCAGCTAGAATTAGTCATCTTATTGCAACGAGACCTGATGCTAATTTCCAGGTGTAGCCAACCCTCCCTTCTTCTCATTCCAAACAAACTATTTCATCTCCCACTTTTACCAACACTACTATCTGGGTATGCATTTAGTTCACTGAATCAAAAAGATTAAAATTAGTTCTAAACCATACTATAAAATCAGCTATTAGGACAATACTCTATTGAAATGTCTATTCCGTCTGAGAGATAAAAATGGAACTATGAATTCCTATGAACGCTGATTGGGAGGGGACATGTTATACCTGCCTTCTGGTTAATCCCCAAATATTTGGCAATTGCTATGTGCGAATCATTGTGTTAGATGAATCGCAATTACAAAGACCTACAGTAATCCTTCCCCCATGGTGAATTCCTCTTATACAAAATTTAATGCACTGAGATTTGGGTCTCCCTGCCGTTTTTCTCTGGGGCTGCACGGGGCTTATGCCGTTGCTCTGCATTAGCTGGAAAATAGAGAAAGTTATCTCCCTCTGTCCCTCCTTCTTTTTCTCTCTTTTTATTTTCTTTTTCCTCTCTCTCCCTCATCATTTTGCTCTTGAAGAATAAAGCCTTGAGGGGCAGACATAAGAGTTTCAGCAAGATTTGTGTCACATGAGAACTCCCCTAATTGAGAAACTGTTAGCTCCATATATTCTGAAAGATTAAGGCTAAAGGAAGCCTTGAGTCAGCAAAGAGCTGGAGCAACCACATCTATCAGAACAGGGATGGGAGGTGGGGAGCAGGCTCTGGGTGGGGCAGTTGCAGGGACAAGTAGAGAGGAAATTTGTTTACGGGAGGACGCATCAAAGGTGACACAGACCAGGAGGAAGCAGAAACCAGAACTATTCCCACATCCCTATGCTTAGTGCACCTGTTCCCAGAATGTCTCCCAGCATCCAAGAGCTACTGCCTCCGATGCCAATGGAATCCCAGCTTATGTCAAAGGGAACATGAAATAGCTGTACAATTCCTTGTATTTTAACAATAATAGAAGTCAATGGAAGAAATGGAATAACTCACCTTTGACATGCCTTATGGAAAGTTTGGAATGAGATCATAACCGATTTTTCAACTTTTATTCTGATAGATACATTAAAAAAAACTTTACACAATGTTTGGTTGAAGGAGTCAATGGCATTAACTGACATTATCAGACACTAGGTTTTATCTCTTGGACAAAAGGCAAATCAATCTCAAAGAATCTCAAAGATTTGGAAGGTGCATCTTCTTACAATGCTGAAAAGTATCAAGACATTTGCAAATTCGAAATAAAGCAGATCATAAAAGCCAGAATGCTTTTGGTTTAACCTTCAAAATCTAAGGACATCACAGTAAAAACTGATCTCTCTTCAAGAGAAAAATTAAACTTGAATTTATGCAACAAATATTCACTGAGTACCTCCCATGTGCCTGGCACCTAGTTGTTAGCTGCTGGACGATTCACTATAATCTTAGAAAGATGTTCAGGCAGGCTTTAACAAAGATCATTTATATCTTGATTTTTGTTTTCCTTTAACCAAAAGAGTATAGAAAATAATTTCAGGAAAACCTGAAATATTGTATAGAAACATACAAATGGGTGGACTAGGAAATTAGCCTACTAGAGCACACATATGAAAGAGATCAGCTGCTCCCCTCTGTGACCTTTGGATCTTTCTTTCTCTTCTCTTCATCTTTAGGGGAACCTTGATAATAAGGCAAGAGCAGCATCTCAGGGTCAAAGGCAATTGGGAGTTTCATAATATTCGTCCTTACTCATTTAAGATGCTTAAAATGCATAACTAATTGTTTAATGTGCAGCCTTTAAGTGAAGTAAAAGAAAATTTAGCAGAGTTAAAATGTTTTCCTGTAAACTTACTCTTATTAGGTCTTAATTTCTCCTCCTTAGGGTTTTGGGGACCCTTTTCTCTAGCCATTCGGTGGGATTACTACAAAATGCCTCAGAGCTGTACTATCCATTATGGAAGACCCTAGCACATGTGGCTACTTAAACTTAAATTAATTAAAATTTTAAAATTACATGTCAAGCGTTCAATGGCCAACCATGGCCAGTGGCTACCATATTGGACAGCATAGACACAGAACATCTCCATCGTCTAAGAAATTTCTCTTTGACAGCTCAGCCTTAAAATTACCTTCGAGGAGGTTGTCCAGAGTTACTTAGCATAGCTCAGGTTAAGAGCCAACAGTCCAAGTTCTATTGCTATATTGTACAGCAGCACAAGTGTCAGGTGACTGGTGGTAGTATTAGTACTTTAGGAATCAGAAGAGAGAGAGCTCACTGTGAATGAAGTGGTCAGGGAAAGCTTCATGGAAAAGGTGGGATTTGAGTTGAGCCCCAAGGGACTGTTAGGATTTGGATGAGCAGCAAGTGGCAAAGGTATTTTAAATGAGGCAAAACCCGAGGCAGTATGTAAATGCCAAATAATTTAAGGTATGTTTAGGGAAGTGAACTGAAAGTTCATATTTAGAAAAGTAATTTGAAATAATATTGCAGATGATCTTGGAGGCTAAGGCGAGTGAAACGATGCAGCACAGTTTTAGAAGGATGTTGAAAATTCTTGAAATTTTTCTGAGGTCTATTTTCTACAGAGGATATATGAGCAATACCACTATAGACCAAATAGTGCTTTAACTGTGAATTAGAAAAGGGCTCCCTTGAACTTAAGTATTTTTAAAGTTGGTATATTTTAACATATCTATAACAAGTAAAACAAATGTAAAATGACTTTTGTAAATTATATAAATTGAAGTAGTAAACATAAAATTATAGAAAATTGAAACTTTAATCACAATAATTAGGAACTCAGAGTTACAATAAAATATAATTTATTATAACATAATTATACATCTTACTTTCATAGGAAACAAAACCCTTTATGACTGCTTCAATGCTCACTTGTTTTATTTCTGCACTAAAATGGCTACTAGATTTTTTTTGTAATAGATCTTTATTGGAGTATAATTGCTTCACAATACTGTGTTAGCTTCTGTTGTACAACAAAGTGAATCAGCCATATGCATACATATATCCCCATATCCCCTCCCTCTTGAGCCTCCCTCCCACCCTCCTTATCCCACCCCTCTAGGTGGTCACAAAGCACCAAGCTGATCTCCCTGTGTTATGTGGCTGCTTCCCACTAGCTAACTATTTTACATTCGGTAGTGTATATAAGTCGAAGCTACTCTCACTTTGCCCCAGCTTCCCCCTCCCCACAACATGTCCTCAAATCCATTCTCTATGTCTACATCTTTATTCCTGCCCTGCCACTAGGTTCATCAGTGACATTTTTTTTTTTTTAGATTCCATATATATGTGTTAGCATACGGTATTTGCTTTTCTCTTTCTGACTTACTTCACTCTGTATAACAGAATCTAGGTCCATCCACCTCACTACAAATAACTCAATTTCGTTTCTTTTTATGGCTGAGTAATATTCCATTGTATATATGTGCCACATCTTCTTTATCCATTCATCTGTCAAAGGACATTTAGGTTGCTTCCATGTCCTGGCTACTGTAAATAATGCTGCAATGAACATTTTGGTACATGACTTTTTTTTTTTTCCGCTACGCAGGCCTTTCACTGTTGTGGCCTCTCCCATTGTGGAGCACAGGCTCCAGACACGCAGGCTCAGCAGCCATGGCACACGGGCCCAGCCACTCTGCAGCATGTGGGATCTTCCCAGACTGGGGCACAAACCCGTGTCCCCTGCATCGGCAGGCGGACTCTCAACCACTGTGCCACCAGGGAAGCCCATGACTCTTTTTGAATTATGGTTTTCTCAGGGTATATGCCCAGTAGTGGGATTGCTGGGTCATATGGTAGTTCTATTTTTAGTTTTTTAAGGAACCTCCATATTGTTCTCCATAGTGGCTGTATCAATTTACATTCCCACCAACAGTGCAGGAGGACTCCTTTTTCACCACACTCTGTCCAGAATTTACTGTTTCTAGATTTTTTGATGATGGCCATTCTGACCGGTGAGAGGTGATACCTCATTGTAATTTTGATTTGCATTTCTCTAATAATTAGTGATGTTGAGCATCTTTTCATGTGCCTCTTGGCCATCTGTATGTCTTCTTTTGTAAAATGTCTATTTAGGTCTTTCCTCCATTTTTAAATTGAATTGTTTGTTTTTTTTATATTGAGCTCCATGAGCCGTTTATATATTTTGAAGATTAATCCTTTGTCCATTATTGCATTTGCAAATATTTTCTCCCATTCTGAGGGTTGGATTTTCATCTTGTTTATGGTTTTCTTTGCTGTGCTTTCCTGTGCTTTCCTTTCATTAGGTTCCATTTGTTTATTTTTGTTTTTATTTCCATTACTCTAGGAGGTGGGTCAAAACAGATCTTGCTGTGGTTTATGTCAAAGAGTGTTTTTCCTATGTTTTCCTCTAAGAGTTTTATAATGTCTGGTCTTACATTTAGGTCTTCAATCCATTTAGAGTTTATTTTTGTGTTTGGTGCTAGGTAGTGTTCTAATTTCATTCTTTTACATGTAGTGTCCAGTTTTCCCAGCACCACTTATTGAAGAGGCTGTCTTTTCTCCACTGTATATTCTTGCCTCCTTTATCAAAAATAAGGTGACCATATGTGCGTTGGTTTATCTCTGGGCTTTCTATCCTGTTCCGTTGATCTATATTTCTGTTTTTGTGCTAGTACCATACTGCCTTCACTACTGTAGCTTTGTAGTATAGTCTGAAGTCAGGGAGTCTTATTCCTCCAGCTCCATTTTTCTTTCTTAAGATTGCTTTGGCTATTCAGGGTCTTTTCTGTTTCCATACAAATTGTGAAATTTTTTGTTCTAGTTCTGTGAAAAATGCCATTGGTAGTTTGATAGGGATTGCATTGAATCTGTAGATTGCTTTGGGTAGTATAGTCATTTTCACAATATTGATTCTTCCAATCCAAGAACATGGTATATTTTTCCATCTGTTTATGTCATCTTTGATTACTTTCATCAATGTTTTATAGTTTTCTGAGCACAAGTCTTTCACCTCCTTAAGTAGGTTTATTCCTAGGCATTTTATTCTTTTTGCTTCAGTGGTAAATTGGATTGTTTCCTTAATTTCTCTTTCTGAGTTTTCGTTGTTAGTGTATAAGAATGTCAAAGACTTCTGTGCCTTAATTTTGTATCCTGCAACCTTACCAAATTCATTGATTAGCTCTAGTAGTTTTCTGGTGGCATCTTTAGGATTTTCTATGTATGGTATCATGTCATCTGCAAACAGTAACAGTTTTACTTCTTCTTTTCCAATTTGTATTCCTTTTATTTCTTTTTCTTCTCTGATTGCCATGGCTAGGACTTCCAAAACTATGTTGAATAAGAGTGGCAAGAGTGGACATCCTTGTCTTGTTCCTAATCTTAGTGGAAATGCTTTCAGTTTTTCACCATTGAGTATGATGTTTGCTGTGGGTTTGTCATATGTGGCCTTTGTTATGTTGAGGTAGGTTCCCTCTATGCTCATTTTCTTGAGAGTTTTTGTCATATGTTTTTTATTCCTTAATTTGTTTTTATGGTGTATCACACTGATTGATTTGTGTATACTGAAGAATCCTTGCATCCTTGGGATAAATCCCACTTGGTCATTGTGTATGATCCTTTTAATATGTTGTTGGATTTTGTTTGTTAGTATTTTGTTCAGGATTTTTGCATCTATGTTCATCAGTGATATTGGTCATAGTTTTCTTTTTTTGTGATATTTTTTTCTGGTTTTGGTATCAGGGTGATGGTGGCATCATAGAATGAACTTGAGAGTGTTCCTCCCTCTGCAATTTTTTGGAAGAGTTTGAGAAGGATTTGTGTTAGCTCTTCTCTTCTCTAAATGTTTGATAAAATTTGCCCTTGATGGCTACTAGATTTAACAGCCTGTCTCGTGGCATTGTTTTTAAAAAATATACAATGGGATTTGAGGTTCAGCAATTGGCTTACACTAAGCTACACTGCAACCAGCCAACTCTGAAATAATGTGCCAAGGTTTATACTTAAACCAATGAACCACTTTTCCTACTGAAACTCTGCAGCTTTTGCTTTTACAGGTTCTGCCTAGTTTTTGTGTTTCCTTCTATATGAGTAAATCCTCAATGCTTTAAACTAATTGCCTCAGAGTTATTCTTTGATGGTTAATCCAAAGACCTCTTCCTATAGACCTGATTCTTCTGTGTTTGGTGAGATATTCATTGTTTTTTCAGGCAGAAACAAGAGCAGAGCCCTCACTCTGTCTTAGAGTTATTTTTCCTTGATTAGTGTCATCATAATTCTTCAAATTAAATGTCATAAGAGTACTAAAAAGGCCATAAATTTTTGTATGATCACAAATCTATTTTTTCAAAATTATATTGTTAGGTACGAATTTTTAAAAAAATTGATCTTGAAATTTAGTTTTGAATCCCGAACTGATAGTGGGGTTTGAGGTCAAAGTAACTTTCCCTTTTTCTATGTTGGATAAATTGGTGTCAATGGAAAGATGCTCACAATTTGTGTGGCGTCAAAGATATTGACTTTGTAACTACTATCACTTCTCACTGTAAGAAAATTCTGAATCACTTTGATGCTTTCAGGGACATTATGTATATTAAATTTTGGCTTATACATCATTTCACTTAAAACATTGAGCCAAATTAGTTCTTAGCAAATAAATTTCAAAAAAGATAGTTTTGAAATACTTTGGGGTTTGCTAATGTCACCAACAGTTTCTATAAGAGCACCCACTGCATCTAATCGAGTTTTAATGGCCTAATAACAATAACTTAAATTTCTCATTGTAGATTCCACAATGGTTTCAATTTTGTGTCCATTAAATATGTTTTCAAAACATTTCAATGCTTCATTGAAGCCAAAAAGTGGTAATTATATAGCCCTTGGATAATGTTTAAAAAAGAAAAAAAAAAACCCTAAGTGATAGTAAAAGAATTTTGTTTGCTTCATTGTTTGTTACAGAACAAAAAATTTAGAATGGCTTAGACTTTTTTTCAAGTATCTTTTGCAGCACATCATTATAATTTCTATGTTTCCAAATTGAGACGCTTTAGAATCCCAGGCTTCTAAAATATTTTTGGCTTAAATTTATTCTTTTTTATGTAGTCTATCAAATTTATCTATTTATTTGTTTTTTCTTTTACCAATATATATAATATTTGCCAGGATCTGGTTTTATAGTTCACTCTCTAAATAATCTGCAATATTACTTGTCAATGTTTGTATTCTGCATAAAAGTTCTGTCATAATGCTTTCAAATTTGGCTTTGGTTTCTGCTAAACGAAAATTCCCATTATCATGCACATAAAGTTTCTTGGATGATTTTCTGGATGATGAGCATCACCTTGACAAAAACTGAATCACGTATTGTGCATTCAAAACCAGCACACCTGGGGAACTTCCCTGGTGGTGCAGTGGTTGAGAGTCTGCCTGCCGATGCAGGGGACACGGGTTCGTGCTCCAGTCTGGGAAGACCCCACATGCCACAGAGTGGCTGGGCCCGTGAACCATGGCTGCTGAGCCTGCGTGTCCGGAGCGTGTGCTCCGCAACGGGAGAGGTCACAACAAGGAGAGGCTCGCGTACCACAAAAAAAAAAAAAAAAAAAAAATACTATGACTGATGAGTATTTTACTTTGTTTATGAAAATGCTTTAAGTGCTGCCAATAATTGTACAATCAGTTTCAATCTTCAGTTGATTTTTCCATCAACTGAAGAGTTTGAAATATAAAAAAGAAAATTACATAATCATCCAAGATAATAAACTAAACAGGGTGCAATGGGTTTTTCACCATTTTGAAGAATCTGTGTCTAATAAATTTCTGAAAATGTCATGTTAGTACTATCTTTTGGAAAACTAAAATGTCTTACTTATTTAGGCAATGTACCTGGATCAGCAGACAGTATGCTTAGTGTAGTAAGTTCTTTGTGATTTTCTATTCCTGTTTTTTCTTGAAATGCTATAATAATAGCTTCCATGGGGATATACCCTAAATTTGCCCATGTTTCATCTGTACCCTAAATGGCCACATTCTGCTCACATTAGGAACTCTGAAGAAATTTTCATTTTTTTCTACCTTTCCATCTATTTTCTCCAAAATCTTATTCAATGACTATAATAGTTTGTTTTCTTTTATAATAGCTTTCTGCTTTTTTGATGAACACCATTTTTTAATAAAACCTTTTTGAATTTCTAATAATAGCTTAGCATTTTATCATTTAAAACAATTACAAATATATTTATGTAATAAGTTGCTAAATTTTCTTAGGAGTTAATTTTTGTACAGGTGAATTTTTTTGGAACAATAAATAATCAATAACATCACTGATTTTGTGGCTCATTATATGGTGATCTTTAATTTAAATGTATGAGGTACTTACCTTAGAGGTTATTAATGGCACATGGATATTGCTTATTGCACACTGATTCATATTACAATGAAAATACTTGTACATTTAAATCAAGAACTCACTAATATCATCTGGTACAGTAAATAAATGCCGTATAAAATTAATGAAAATATACTGTCAAATTTAGCCATGTACTAGTATTAATAGGGATGTTTAAAAATTAGATACTTACTGACCACTGAATATATTAGCTGTAAAAGCAGCATCTTATTTAGTGCCAAAGCATATTTTAGATATGATCAGATCAACAAGGTCTTTCAGTTATCAAACTTTTTCCTCTTTCATATGTTAGTGTGGTATAACATTATATGTATATATATAATTATATGATATATAATATGTCTTAGAATAACACACTTTACTCGATTGGTTAAACATCACAATTTTGTTGTTCTCTGTAAAATGTTATAGTGAGTAAAATTATATTTTTATGGTCACATTGAGTAAAGAACATGCATGCAATAGCTTTGATTTACTAACCTAATTCTTATCCACATGAACTGCCACTCTCAGCTGCATTTATCTTCTTCTTTAGTCATCCTGTCTTTTCTAAATACCATTGTTGTAGCTCTCCATAATACCATTATTTGTCTTTAATCTTGAAAGAACACAGACAATTTCACAAACAAGTTGTTATTTATCTTTGAAGAGAATTTCAATATATAAGCCAAGTTAATTGTACAGCAACTTTAGGCTTTTTAGAGTATTAGATTCTTTTCTATAGGTTGACCAGCAGGTCTCTTCAATATCAATTGCTGCACATAAAATCACATTCGAGCACTTGTCTGTATATTTTTAATTTCACGTGTTAGATCATCTTTTTTTTATCTCCCTGTAGAAAATGAAGTTGCTTGGAAGAACATTGTGAATAGGTTAGTTATTAATGTAAGAAGCTGATACAAGAATATTCACCCCATCATTTTATTCCTGTTACAGGATATATTAATGTTTACCACACAGATATGAAAAACGGTGACGCCACTAGCTTGGCAACTTCTGTTAAAATGAGGAAATTGACTCAAAGTGGACTGTTTCCTGGGTCAAGATATGTTTGATATTTTTCTAGAGTCCAAACGCCACCTATTGGTGGGAGGTTTCTGCAAAGTGTATTAAAACGCAAAAACAACAAACAAAATCACAGGATAAGTTAGAATTGTGTGAGATATATTCACCAAATATTGAGATCATACATTTGTCTGAACTACAGATATGGCAGGCGACTTATGGTTGATTTTAAGGAAATGAATATGACAGGAGAAGGCTGATATTTGATATTTTCTCCACTGGTATTGTTTCCATTTTCAAACTTTTGGAATTTGGTCCCTTAATATATTCATAGAAATCAACATGTTTCTTGGGACTACCCAAAAGTTTTAGACTTAGAACTGTCTTTTGTTTGTACTGTAGCCATGGACTAGACTAGAGGGGAGTTTCTGAGGGAGAAGTATTTTACAAAAGCAAGTTTAGAAAAAATGTGAAGATAATTTTTAGCTATAAAAATTGGTCAAAATAAAGAACATGTCATAGTTATAAAATAACCTAAAGGACAGTTGTGTAAGCTGTTTGAATGGAATCAGATAATTAAGGTAAAATTCAAGTATTAAAACAGAGAAGAAACAGTCATCAACTCAATGTAACAAAGGAAATAATCCCAGTAAAGTAACCAATATTCATACAAAAGGAGTAAATAAGAGAGAGAGGGAAAGAGAAAACTAATCATAGGAATCTCTGTTTCTACTTTCCTCATTTAGCTGGTATCTTCTCTTGATTCAAGACCTAAAGTCCATCCATGTGATTCAGGTGCCCCTCTCCTGACCACCTACAGTAGTCTATAGGTATATTATCACAGGAGTCTTTCCACTACATTGTAACTGTTTGTTCCTCATTGACGGGGGACTGGGGATCAACTCTGTATCTGTGGTGGCTTGCACAGTGCCTGGCCAAAATAGCTACTCATTATTGCCTACTGGAAGAATGAATAAACTCCAAGTTCATAACTCCTACAAATCCCAAATGGACTAATGAAAAACATTTATTTCACTTGGCTTTCAGGGCACTGCAATCTCTTGGGTTTTTCTTCTACCTTATTGGCTGTTCTTTCTCCATCTCCTTTGCTCATTCCTCATCATCATCCATATCTCGTAAGGTTGGTATGTCCCAAGACGTGGTCCTTATCTCCTCTCTTCTGTTAATACTCAAATCTTTGAAGATATCATTCAGTCGCTATGGCTTTAAATACCACTAATGACTCACAAATGTGTAACTTCAGCCCAGACATTTTCCCAGAACCCCAACTGCTTACCGCACATTTGTACTTAGATGTCTAATGGCATCTTAAACCTAACATGTCCAAAATGAAACTCCTGATTTCCAGCCCACCAAAATCTGCTCAGGCAATGGCAGCTGCATACTGCAGTTATAGACCAAAATCCTGGAGCTATTCTTTCTCTCACATCCCATATCCAATATGTCAGCAAATACTATCATCTCTACTTTGAAAATATATCCAAGATTGGAAAACGTCTTACTGCCTCCACTGCATCACCCTGACAAGCCTCCTTATCCGTGGTTTTTCTGCTCCTGCTTTTTCCAGCCTCTTTATTCCCAATGCAGCAGCCAGAGTGATCCTATTAAACAGAAGTTAGATCATATTTGTCTCCGCTTAGAACCTTCCAATTGTGTCCTGTTTGTTTCATGAGTAAAAGCAAGAGTCAGTTTAAGGGCTTAAAGTCTCCATGACCTGGTCCCTCTCTGACCTCACACCCTACAGCCCCTGCTCCTACTGTTTCTTGCTCTGCTTTGGCCACACTGACTTCTTGAAATTCTTCTAAAAACCCATCCTGACCTCTCTACTTAAAATTACAAATTCTTGCCACAAAATTTCCCTGTTTCATTTTGCTCCTTAATGTATAACTATCTTACATGCTTTATAATTAACTTATATTTTAAATTTTGTTGTCTACTTCCTTTTACTCCCTTTTGTTTACTTCCTTTATGTAAGCCCCATGAGGTCAGGAATTTTTATCTGTTTGTTTAGAACACTTCTTGGCATACAATAGGTGTTCAATAAATATTAATTCAATAAATAAGTGAAAGTTTTATTGATTCATTCATTCATTTCCTTATTCAACAAAATATTTATTGAGGACCCACTATGTTCCAGATATTGTTCTAGGCTATTTATCCAGCCCCACTACAATCACCACCCACCCTACTCAGGTTTTTGGCTAACGATTATGACTTTGACTGGTGTTGAACATAATTTAGTGAATCACCTCTTTTCAATTCCCTCCCTTTGCTCCTTGTCATTATGCATGTGTTTCTTCTTCCACTCTGCCAATTGTTCTTCTACCTATCATAGTTTATTCCTTCTCACCTTCATTTGTCTTACTCTCTTTTCAGAAGTACGAAAAACATGAATTAGTCAAGCAATTTAAGTATCAAAGAAAAGAGAACCATAGTTTTTAAACTGAACTTGAACAAACAAACAAACAAAAAAACAAAATTTCTTAGCCTCTAAAGCTTGTAGATGTCCAAGTCCTTTTCATGTCTTTAAAATTATTTGAAATATTTCCATCCATCATAAAGAAGATGCACTATATATATATTTATACACACACACAATGGAATACTACTCAGCCATAAAAAAGAATGAAATAATTCCATTTGTAGAAACACGGATGGACCTAAAGATTATCGTACTAAATGAAGTAAATCAGAGAAAGACAAGTATCATATGATATCACTTACATGTAGAATCTAAAATATGATACAAATGATCTCATTTATGAAACAGAAACAGACTCACAGACATAGAAAACAAACTCATGGTTAACAAAGGGGAAGGGAGGAGGGATAAGTTAGGAGTTTGGGATTAGCAAGTACAAACTACTGTATATAAAACAGATAAATAAGGCCCTACTGTATAGCACAGGGAACTCTATTCAATATCTTGTAATAAACCATAATAGAAAAGAATATGAAAAAATATATATATATGTAAAACAGAATCACTTTGCTGTACATCAGAAACTAATACATTTTAAATCAACTATACTTTAATTTCAAAAAAAAGGAAATATTTCCATCCATCTCCTTTTCCTTTTAACTTACTTTGCGAACACCTTCATCCAATCCACATATATATTCAAACACTTCTCATTATACAATTTTATTAACTTTTCCATGTTAATAGATTATATTGTGACAGGATGTTTTATTATTTTACATTGTGTATATATGTATATATGTGTGTGTGTGTATTCACATATCATTTGTGTGAAGTTAATTCTGATTATCACCTAAAGATAAACTTTTATAATACACTTTGTAACTTCCTTGTCATTTGAAGACCATCTACATTTTAAAGAATGATCTTAAGTAAAATTCATTTCCAAAACATTTTTCAGGGGCTTCCCTGGCGGCACAGTGGTTGAGAGTCCACCTGCCGATGCACGGGACACGGGTTCGTGCCCCGGTCCGGGAAGATCCCACATGCCGCGGAGTGGCTGGGCCCATGAGCCATGGCCGCTGAGCCTGCGCGTCCGGAGCCTGTGCTCCACAAGGGGAGAGGCCACAACAGTGAGAGGCCCGCGTACTACAAAAAATAATAATAATAATAATAAATAAATAAAACATTTTTCAGCTAAGTGGCAGGTAAGATGTGTAAACTATATGAAAGCAGTAATTTTTGTATGTTTACTTTTCACTGATGAATCCCTTGCATCTAGAATGGTGCTGGGAACAGAGTAGGCACTCAATAAATATTTGTTGAATGAATGAATAAAAGATATGACATGGGAGCGAATAGTGAATAAACTTAGGAAAAGGTAAAGATTGTATTGGCAAATATGGGTGATCCAGTTAAAAACTCTATAGATCAGTTAGTATGAGACAGTGCTAATTTTTTATGTCTTTGATATATAAACACAAGTTTATTGGGCTCATAGTTTTCTTTTCATTTCTTGGAATGAGGGAAAATATGAGCAGGACTTTGAAATTCCAAGCCAGGTTAATTTTAAAGGGTGGGTACAAAGTTAAGGTTTTCCCTTTATCCCTTACTGTTACATTCAAAGAAACACTGACTATGAGGGGTGGTCTGAAATCTATGGAGCCACAGCAGCATATTTGGAGTGAGTCTGGAGCTTTCTAACCATAGAACGGATGCATGGAGTCTCAAATCTCAGAGGGCAGGATGAAAGTAAATATCAGATGAGTATCCAATTAGATAATATATTCACAGCAAGAGTTCAATAAATGATACCCATAAGCTATTTTTAATGAAAGTCTGACAATTCCTTGATTTTGTATTACACTTATGGCTTTTCACACATGCACCACACATACAATCATCTGATAAGTGACAGACACTTACTGTGGCTTACAGGCATTAAATTATGACTAGAATTCCCCATGTCAAATAAAGAGAGAAACCTTTTAAAATTGAACATAGAAGTCCTTTTTCCACATCACAGGGGATAATTCCTTTTTCAAAATCTACCTCATAATCCTACAATGTAAATATGGCAGTCCAGGAAGATTCAAGACTGAGAGAGTAAGCTGACTTATTCCAAAGCAATAAGAAAATATGTATCTCCTTTTTCAGTCATCAGCTTGCGTAACAGAAATATTTTAGGTAGCAGAGTGCAATAATTTAAACATATTTTGATCTTCCAAATGGTTAAGTTCTTAGGACAATTCTCAGTGGAAACCCAGAGCAAAGGCTAGCCAGAGATGCCTTGATTTTTCTCTCTAGGACCTGTTGCAATGCAACCAGTAGAGGGAAAAAAAGTGACCATGCAAGTGAGACCCCTCTGCCACAGGTCCCTAACAGGAGACAGGGACAAGTCCCAGGGTGGACAGTCGCTATTCATTTTCCCTAACCCCTGTCTCAGAAGGTGTCTACAAGGCAGTGCTCCAACCTGTTCTCTCCATTACTCACTGCAGTTCAGGACAAGTCTCTTCAGTTGAACCTGGATCCACTTTCCCATACACTCTCAACCAGGAATTGTGTGATAATTAGAGGATACGTTACATTTTAGACACAGTAATTTTGCCCAACTAGTAATTTGTTCACCACAAATGTGTTTTGGCCCACACATTTTATCTCGAAACTCTTTGCTCTGGCATTCTCTAAAATTACGATTCTAAGGTAAACCTATACTGGTAAACCTTTCAGTGAAGGTCATCTACCCTAAAATCATCCCCGAAAATTAGATGAAGTGCCACCTGTATTGTGCAAATGGGATACCATTGATAGGAGTGGAATTCAAATGGAATTGGTCAATTCCTGCAATTCTTCCTCTAAACACCAAAGATTGTGCTCTAATTACACAGTGGAAATCTAGTGACTGAAGGAAGTTTAAGCATCTTTAAAAATGAGCATTTCTTCACATTTCTCTCAGGAAATAAAATATGGATAGAATAAAATAAATGTGAGAATTCAAATATTATTTCAAGTTTTAAAATGCTATAGCTATTTGATATTTCACTTGGCTGGAATATTTAAGGTAATAATTACTATTTGAATATATGCATTATTTCTGTCCTTTGCATAAGAAAATCAAGCTTAGAATAAAATTAATTGCAAATTCACATTAACCTTTGGGATTACTAATTACTGATTAAATTGGCAAATGAGCCTCTGCCAGGAAATCTCATTCTAACTCCATGAAAACCAAAGGCCTTTAAAAGCAGCTTCATCAAATGAAAAGATTGGGGAAAGGTGTTAGTTAGATCTTATTATTTCTAAATTAATTTGTTCTCCTTCTTTCAACTTGCCTCTATAACCACATTGTAATGTATCACATACTTTTTAGTTATCCCTGATGTGTCCTTCTTTGGTCTTTGTTAGTTCATTTATTCATTCACTCATTCATTCCCTGTATCCATTAGCTTTCTTTGGTTGCAGAAAGAGACCACGACTAACAAAGCAAAAATGAATGAATGAGTGACTTATTGCATAGACATGGAATAGCTCACAAAAATCAAAGGAAAGGGCTTCCCTGGTGGTGCAGTGGTTAAGAATCCTCCTGCCAGTGCATGGGACAGAGGTTTGAGCCCTGGTCCGGGAAGATCCCACATGCCATGGAGCAACAAAGCCCGTGCACCACCACTACTGAGCCTACACTCTAGAGACCATGAGCCACAACTACTGAGCCCACGTGCCACAACTATTGAAGCCCGCATGCCTAGAGCCTGTGCTCTGCAACAAGAGAAGCCACCACAATAAGAAGTCCATGCACTGCAACGAAGAGTAGCCCCAACTCGCCACAACTAGAGAAAGCCCACACACAACAACGAAGACCCAACGCAGCCATGAATAAATAAATAAATAAATAAATAAATTTATTTTTAAAAATAAAAGGAAAGATGATGATTTAGTCCTTTTTCTTGAGTCAAAACCAGAGGTTCTCCAATGACCTAGGAAAGAAAACAGATGGATAGTCTATTCTCTTTAAGATACCATTGTATTGGATAAATATGCTCCAGATATCGTGTGTGTGTGTGTGCGTATGTGTGTGTGTGTGTGTGTGTGTGTGTGTGATTGAGAGAAAGAGAGATGCTCACCTCTTCGTCAGGGATGGGCAGCACCTGCATAGAAACGCTCTCCTCCAAGACCATATCTATTGGTGGACAGGTAGTTTCTCAAAGCCAAATTGAGATTGCTGTTAACCAAAGAATGGAGCATTGATGCCGGATAAATTAAGATAACTGATGACGGGCTTCTCTGGTGGCACAGTGGTTGAGACTCCGCCTGCCAATGCAGGGGACACGGGTTCGTGCCCCGGTCCAGGAAGATCCCACATGCCGCGGAGCGGCTGGGCCCGTGAGCCATTGCTGCTGAGCCTGCGTGTCCGGAGCCTGTGCTTCGCAACGGGAGAGGCCAAAACAGTGAGAGGCCCACGTACTGCAAAAAATACAAAACAAACAAACAAAAAAACCAAAAAAATGAAGTAGAGATTCACACCTCAAAGCCCTGAACTTGAGACATATGGACATTTCTGCAACTTAGAGAAATGTAAGACATCAGCAATGTTATTGAGACTCAAAAAAAATTGTTGCTAAAACCTATCACATGGAAACATAAAGAGAGGGGACCTGGGGAGACATTTTACACCATCTTTTTGACATACAATGTTTTTAGCTACACAACACCTTCCCTTCTGTGGTCCTAAAGAGGATGTCATTTACAAACAAAGGAAGCTTTTGGAGTTATTAGAATTACTCTCAAATTGCAATCCAATTTTAAAGGACATCTTATTAAAATTAAACATATTATTCCTTCTGAAGGGAGAATAGTTTCATATTTGTCTCGGAAGATCATCTTCTGGAAAATCACATTAAAAAATAGTGAATATGGGCTTCCCTGGTGGCGCAGTGGTTGAGAGTCTGCCTGCCGATGCAGGAGACACGGGTTTGTGCCCCAGTCCAGGAAGATCCCACATGCCGTGGTGTGGCTGGGCCCATGAGCCATGGCCGCTGAGCCTGCGCGTCTGGAGCCTGTGCTCCGCAATGGGAGAGGCCACAACAGTGAGAGGCCCGCGTACTGCAAAAAAAAAAAAAAAAAAGTGAATATTTTTTAAAAGTTGGAATTATTTTGGATAACTGAACTAATGCAAAGGATGAATTGTCAATCCCACTCCCAATAATCTTTACACAGCTTTAAGGATAAAGACAATCAAGAGACTCAGAGACAAGAGGTCTGGAGCCTCTCGAATGTCTCCAAGGGTCCATCCTTACCAGGCTGGACACAAGAACAACAGACAAGGTCTCCATGATTTTGGCGGGGGCCGGAGGGATTCTTCACATTGCACAGAACATTTATTTAGGTTAAGAATATTTTCATGTAATACCTCAGAATGTGGTATATAGCTTAGGGGAAATTCTCTAGGGAGTCATACCTCAGACATTATGGGTTTATTTATTATAAGTAACCCTTTAGCCAGAGACATTCTGCAGATCAGACCTCTTCTTCCTAGCAACTATCATTCGTTTATTTATACCTGCAGGTCCATTTGACAATGAGTGTAGGCTCGTCTTCTTTTCTTGCCCCTAGAGACCTGCTTCCTTCTTATTAAGGGAGTGAGTGATCTCAGGCCGGGTCAGCAATTCCTTCCTTCTATAATTCTTTCTGTAACTCCTTTCTCAAAATAGCACTCCCAGTGTTTCACACACTGAACAAATGTGCAAAGTAAATGTCCACATTGAAGATGATAAAATTAAAATGAAAGAGTCTTTCTTGGGCTTCTTTCCCATTTCTAGAAAGATTGTTGCTGAACTAACAAGACTTTGAAACAATAGATAGCAATGGATGGAAGATAATAAGTTTGGCAGAGATTCATAAAAGTCCCAATTCACTGTAAATCTAGAAATTTCAATACTGTCTTTGTTTCTTCTAAAAGCTTTCAAATGTCTCCAGAGGTTAAAATTTTCTACTAAATATCTTCACCAGAGAGCTCATCATAAATTTCTATTATATTTGATTAAATATTCTGAAGTTTATCTTCTGGAAAAATCAAATAAAATGGCTGAAAGATAGCAAACTTTCAAATTATTCCATTCATTGCTTTAGAATAAGTGTCTGGTTCTTAGTGATACTTGAATTGAAACATTCAAATATTACTCTTTCCATTTGTTTCTTTGTTTTGTTTTGTCTTGTGAGCTTCAGTAAGTTAATCTCGTTTCTTGTTGGTAAAAGTACCTTACTCCAAATGTCTTTTAAAAATCCAGAGTAAGAACCAGCTGCTGGATTCACAACTATCTTGAAAACAACTACAAGTTTTCCCCAAGTTTCTGAAAGACAAAAAAAAAAACTTTGTTCAATGTTATGTGTATCCTTCTAAAAATTTGCACTTTGATCTTTTAATGACACAAATATAATGATAGTGTAAATAATCATCCAGTAACAAGTTAGTGAATTTTAATAAAATCAAACACTTGCAAAAAGTACACTTTAAGTAACAATTAAGTCATACTTTTTATGTAACATTCTATTTTTCTTTGTTCTTTAGCATTAAAACAAAAATTTTAAAACATGTTATATTTCAAAGATATGTTTATTTTGTATGAACTAAAACTGCCCAAATACCGTTGAGAAGTCTCCATAACAGTAGACATTATTTTGGTTGCATGTATGTTCTTATGACAATTAAATGTAGCTATACTATAGTCCAATACCCCTAAATATCTGAGATAGCCTACTTAGGCGTTGCCAGTAATACTCCTGCCATCAAAATTGCTAGAATTTATTTTATGGGAAAATAAATGGACCATGTGCCTTACAATGTATTTCTAATGGGCTATGAATATACTCAGTCTAACCACAGACTATTACTCTATTCCCCACTGACTGATATTTCAACTCAGTATGTAAGACAGTCTTCTGAAAGTATCCTACACCCCTAGCAAGTATTTTCCAAAAAGTTTGTCAAAGCAAAAGTACTTCTGCCTCATCTATTACCACTTATCTGTACCAATATTGCTTGCTCCCATCAACAATATTCTACTTTGGCTGATTTTTCAGAATCCACAACATATTATGGTTTTTTTTCATTCACTCCATTTTTTATTCAACAAACATTTATTAAGTACCTTCTAAATGCTAGTAAGGTGCTGAAAATACCAAGGTAAATGATGTGATTCCTTCCTTTAACAAGGTAGTATCTGGAAAGGTAGACAAATAATAAATTTTGGTTGATGATAACATAGAGGCTCCTTAAGAGGCTGGAACATATCTATTCTAGAGTTTACTCTGAAAGCTTGGGGGTTTGAAGGACTTTAGGGATGACTTGGAAGTTGTTAACTAAAAAGGAATAAAATCATATAAAAAATCATTCTGACCTAAAAATTAATGCTGAAAAGTCCAGTTAATAATCACAACTTACATCTCATTAAAGGAAGAGAAATCTAGAAAAGAGATTTATAAATATGGCAGTTGGGCAGAAGTGGCCATCTAACTCTTGTGCCCAATATCAGCTTATTCACCTCATCAGAGTGAGACCATGGCTTATTCATCTTTGTATACCAGACCATAATATTAAGCACTGCCTCAAAAATTGTTTTTTGAGCCACACTTATGGTAATATTTTCTGAAAATTAAAACTTGAAGCAAAAATTCTGAATTATCTATGTATCACTCCCTTCTCCCTTCCCCCCACCAAAAAATTTGACAATGTGGAAGAACTACATTTTTTATTAGTTTCCCAAACAAATTGGATTTATATTCATCTTTTGTTCCTTTTAGCTCAATGAAAGGCACTAAGTGGTAGAATAATATCTATAAATTGGCAACTAAGGGAAACAAATATCCAGAAAACCCACAATCTTCAAAATTGCCTACTGGGTAATTCAGAACTGGCATAATTCACTCAATAAACGTGTGCTGAGGGCCCTACTGTTCACTGGGCATTGCAAATAAAAAAGGGTGAGAGTTTCGAATGCACAGGATTCCAAATTTTAAAGGAATATAATGGGGTATTTTTTCCTTTTAAAGGCATATAATTACCCCCTTTTTCTTTCCTAGACTTCCCACTCTCCTCCTGTCCTTTTTTTTTTTTTTTTTTTTTTTTTTTTTTTTTTTTTGCGGTACGCGGGTCTCTCACTGTTGTGGCCTCTCCCATTGCGGAGCACAGGCTCTGGACGCGCAGGCTCAGCGGCCATGGCTCACGAGCCCAGCCTCTCCACGGCATGTGGGATCTTCCCGGACCGGGGCACGAACCCGTGTCCCCTGAATCAGCAGGCAGACTCTCAACCACTGCGCCACCAGGAAGCCCTCTCCTCCTGTTCTTTGAGTATTATTTTAGTCTCTTTAGGCCTCACGCTGCAAACAGGAATTGAAAACAAAACCTGCTGAAGGGCCAGAGAGATCTGACAGGAAGGTCAGAGCCTCTGTCATAGGAAGCCCCCCTCCCCCTACGCTGCTGTGTCCCTAGTAAGGACTTGGAAGAGGCACAATACAACAAAGACGTTTAATGACAAAACTGGGGGCTCCACTTAGCTCTGTTCTGAGAACTTCCCCTGCCTGTGAGGAGAGAGCAGGAGGCATCAGCAAGGCTGAAGAGTAGGTGAGTTCCGGTGACTCATTTGGCAAGGCTTTCTAAATACTTTGGGTAACTATAGTGTCTAAGTACCACTGGGATGCTTCAGGGGTCACCACAGCATGACATGTTCCCCAGAGAAGGCTGCTGTGCCAGTTTGCTTCAGCTTTTTTTTTTTTTTTTTTTTTTTTTTTTGCAGCACGCGGGCCTCTCACTGTTGTAGCCTCTCCCGTTGCGGAGCACAGGCTCCGGACGTGCAGGCTCAGCGGCCATGGCTCACGGGCCCAGCCACTCCGCGGCATGTGGGATCTTCCCGGACCGGGGCACGAACCGGTGTCCCCTGCATCGGCAGACGGACTCTCAAGCACTGCGCCACCAGGGAAGCCCTGCTTCAGCTTTTGAGCCTGTAGTTCCCTTGCCACACCAAGCTTATATGTATTGGGTGACTGCCGTCAGGCAGGAGAGAAAAGTGCCTGTAGCTGTTCTGGTGATAATGATTCCTGCAATTCTGTGACCATAAAGCCAGTGTGTGTGACCATAAAGCCAGCATCACAGATGTGACCATAAAGCCAGCATGTGGCCATAAAGCCATATGTGACCATAAAGCCAGCATCACAGAGTTTGGGGACACTCATTCTAATACCCAACTTTTGCAACTTTGGGATATAAATTATATAATGCATATATTATGCTAGCCAATAATAATACTTATAATAAGCTTATAACACGTACTCAAGAAAGGGAAGCTATTATAATTATTACTATTTCTATCATCATCTTCATCACCTTCCATCACGAAGGAAAATGTTCTAAATGCCACTCCCAATTACTCCCAAATTAATCTACAAATTGAAATGAATGATTTTCTAATTTTCCAGGTAAGATCATGCAAACAAGGGAGAAGCAGTAGCAGTTACCAACGGCTTGAAGACTGTAAATAATATGCATCTCCCTCCTCCTCCAAACTATACTAGCCCAGGACAAGGACCATTATAAGCAATGTCTGTGGTCATGGCAACCATCCCACTCTGAAGTGGATTCATCCCAAGGTACACTGTGGTTGCTCTTTTATTTTTATTTTTAAGCCTGTAGCACTGGGAATATTTCAAGCAATCAGCTAGCTTATCCTCAAAAGAAAAAAATCAAATAGTGGATAGACAGTGGGTGGATCAGGATGTAGAGAAATATTCACCACAAGGACAAATGCTTAGACTAAGACATTTATAAATAATTAAGTTATTATTCTTAGTCTGCCTCTTTTTATTCCCTCTCTCTACCTCCCACCCAAGTTGAAACAAGGATTCTATTACCAAGCAAAGTTTGAATGCTGAGGAATAAAGAGCCCAAGATCTGATGGTGCCTTAGTTCATTTTCTTTGAAACATGTTATGGCTCTGTAAATAGATCCTGTAGGAGTTGCCTGTTGGATGCATTGAGATCCAAAGTAAAGATACCTTTATGAAAATTTATGAAAATGCATTTAAATAAAATGAAGGACTCGGAGAATCAGACAATTATATTGTCTGTATATATTACAGTTATAATGTTAGAATTTTCACCACAGATTCACTATTATATTTAAAATCTCTATTATTTCAGCACATTTTTATATTAGTAATTAATTTATTTTTGATTCTCAGTGTCTTGTGATGAGTTATCCATAGGCATTATTTCCATACTACAGAAGATACTCAAAAAAGTGATGAATTTGTGAAAAGTCAGATAGTAGACCTAGAAAGTTTTATTCTCTCTTCAATTATTTACCAGACACCCAATAATTATCAAGGACTATGCAAGGCACTGGGGGCTTTAAAGTTGAGCGATGGACCCATTTCTTGGATTTGAATGGCCATTTCACTAAGTTTGGCCGTTTCACTAACTCAAAATGTGGTTTGTTCATCCATCATTTCAAGCAAGTCACTGCAAAACAGTCCTGAGAGTTTCAATGTATATTCAGGCAGCTGTGCACACTGAAGGGGACAGATGTGGTTTCAACAGCTCCCTGATTGTCTGAATTCTTTTTTTTTTTAAATAAATTTATTTGTTTTATTTTTATTTATTTTTGGCTGCATTGGTCTTCGTTGCTGTGCGCGGTCTTTCTCTAGTTGCGGTGAGTGGGGGCTACTCTTTGGTGCGGTGCAAAGGCTTCTCATTGCGGTGGCTCCCTTGTTGCGGAGCACGGGCTCTAGGTGCGTGGGCTTCAGTAGTTGTGGCACACGGGCTCAGTAGTTGTGGCTCGCGGGCTCTAGAGTGCAAGCTCAGTAGTTGTGGCGCATGGGCTTTGTTGCTCTGCGGCATGTGGGATCTTCCCGGACCAGGGCTTGAACCCGTGTCCCCTGCATTGGCAGGCGGATTCTTAACCACCGCACCACCAGGGAAGCCCTGAATTCTTTTTTAATACCTGTGTTAGACAACGCTGGCCCACCTTTATGAGCATGAGATCACGTTAGCATTTTCCACCTGTAATTTTAAATAAAGGGCCAGCCAACCCTGGGTGGGGACTGACCTCGAGATTTAGTCTTTTGTGTGTGTGTGGCCACCTGCATTTGAACTCATTCATCTCCATCGAGTTTAACAAGCTGAGGGAAGGGGAGAATCCATTAATGGAACTGAAAGTTTTTCTCTTCAAAAGGTACTTGTTAAGAAAACAAGGGGTCTTAAAACACACGTGCACACACACGCACCGACATTGCACACATGCACACACGTGCACACACATGTACACACACGCACACACATATGGAAGTAAGCTTTGGCACAACATAAAAAATAATAAAGCTGGAAACTTTTTTCTTCACACTCTAGCACTTATTAAACCTTTAAAATAAATCCAATGAAAATAGTTCAGGTGTGACTTTGTGGCAAAACCATGGGACTTTCTTAAAACACAAAAGAGTTCAAGATATTTTCTATCCCACTTATATTGTCTGGAAAGTGAGTATGAAAAAGAATTATCCAAAAAAAAAGATAGATTGTGCTTTTTAAAAATTTGTATTTATCTTTTAACTTATGTACAGTAAATTTCGCCCTTTGGGGTGTACATTTTAATGAGTTTTGACCCATCAGCCCAAAAGTTCCTTCATGCTACCTTTTGTAGTATGTCCATTTTCCCACCCTGAACCCCTAGCAACCACCATAGTTTCACCTTTTTTAAAGAATGAAATATACATGCAATTATATGGTATGTAGCCTTTTGGGTCCAACTTCTGCACAAAGCATAATTCATTAGAGATTCATCTGTAGTATCAGTAACATATGCCTTTGTATTGCTGAGTAGTACTTCCAAATGATATAATAGCTTTGGCCTCATAAATTAGTTAACAAAGTACACAGTCAAGTAATGTATTTTGCTATTTCCCCATTCCTCTTTAATTCCTGCTTTTCTTCCCAGTTCCCATCAGTATATGCCACCCACATCTCTATGTCTCTATGGCTGTGGAAGATTTGGGAAGGCTGGAACTTGTGAGTTTCTGAAGTCAGAAAGACTTGGGTTGAGTCCCATGGACTTTGGCAAGTAAATTAACCTTGCTGGGGCTCAGTTTTCTCATCTGTAAGAAAGGCATAGTATCACCTACCTTGTAGGATTCTTCATGATGATTAAACTGAATACAAAATACCAATGTCTAGCACAGAGACTGACACATGATCAACTCCTCGATGCTCTTATAAAACCTGTATTGTTCCTAACCCCTGATACAGAAATTCATTCAGTTTGGGGGACACACTCTGAATCCACAGGTAGAGATACACGTTACAAGGCAATACACGTGTAGTAAGTTATGCTTGGAATAAGCAACCCACTGACAAATTCACACTGAGGCATAATTTATTAATTTTTCTCTTTCCAGAAAAAAAAGTGGTTTATTAGAAGAAAGGGAGAGAGATGAGAGTACTGGATGTCTGAAGAAGGAAAAGAGTAGGTAGAGGACAGTATACGTAAAAAGAGTAGAACTGGGCTTCCCTGGTGGCGCAGTGGTTGAGAGTCCGCCTGCCGATGCAGGGGACACGGGTTCATGCCCCAGTCCGGGAAGATCCCACATGCCGCGGGGCGGCTGGGCCCGTGAGCCATGGCCGCTGAACCTGCACTTCCGGAGCCTGTGCTCTGCAATGGGAGAGGCCACAACAGTGAGAGGCCCGCGTACCGCAAAACAAACAAACAAACAAATAAAAAAAAAGAGTAGAACTCTGAGTCCACCAAAAATAAGCTTTATCTATTTTAACTTTTTGTCTGACAATAGTTATATGTCTCAGAGCCTAGCTTCTAAGGCTATTCTTGTGGGACCTTGGTTTTGAGTAGCATATTATGTTCACCAACCATATTATAAATGAATCTGTGCTATGTAATAAGGTTTTTCCATTACTACCAATAATAAACACAAGCTTTCTTCTGAATTATATGCTATGACAAGTTGTGTTATGGTAAAACTTTATTATGATACATGAAAACTTTCCCTTTCCAAACTTTTGGAGAAAATCAATGCAATTCCTGGCCAAGGTATCAAATGATAAGAGGGGAAATTTGAGTTCTCAGTTGATGGCAATTCAAGCATTTGTTGTCAGTCACTCAAGACGAGTCTCATCTGCACATTTTTCTTGGAGAGATGTGAATCTGGTCATGAATATATATGTATTTTGTGAATCTGATAATAATGGCCTGTCCATGGCCACTTGTATATGCAGTGTCACAAACACTGCCCCACTGCCCTTATAAATGTAAAATGCTATAAAAAATCATCATTTTGAATTGGGAGATTAGGTTTGACATAAATACACCATCATGTGTGAAATAGATAGCTAGTGGGAACCTGCAGTGTAGCACAGGGAGCTCAGCTCCGTGCTCTGTGATGACCTAGATGGGTGGGATGGGGGGTGGAAGGGAGGTCCAAGAGGGAGGGGTTATAGGTATATATATAGCTGATTCACTTCATTGTACAGTAGAAACTAACACAACATTGTAAGGCAATTATACTCTAATTTAAAAAATCATTTTTTTCCACATGTACTAAGAACTAAATCTATTGACTTCAGGAATAATAGCTAAAGATAAGATTTTTATCAACTTTAAAATATAGCCTTTAAGTTCAGAGCAGTGGAAATATTAGTGGAATGTTTCTGAGGTGTGTTCCCTCCTCTGAATTTCCATATTCACTCACTTTTTTATCATGTAGCTGTTCTGTGTGTAGAGCATTCATTTCTCATGGAATTAGAAGTGCTCTTGGGAAAAAAAAAAAAAGCAATTGCCGGGTAGGAATTTCATCCATGTTATGAGTCTCTGGAAGGCAAAAAAGGACATCTTATTTATCATAGTGTTCTTTTCATCACTGAAGGAGAGTAATTCAACACCCAGTATGTTTTAGGCATCATATGAAGTGAAGAAGAGCCAGTGGCAAGACAACTTCACAGCTGCCAGGAGGACACAGTGAGAACAGGGCTCATCTGAAACCACTGGGGCATCTGGCTGAGTCGCAAATGTCTAGGCTCCACCCAAGATCTACTGAATTAGCATCCATGCTGGATGTCCTGGGAATTATACCACATAAACTTTTGTGGTTTAGAGACTGTGTCTTGTTCTTCATTTTATTCCCAGCGCTAAGCACCAATTCTGAGACAGAGTAGAGACTCAATACCTATTTGCTAACTTCAAGCATTCCACAAATATTTGAGTGCCTTCAATGAGCCAGACACAGTTCTAGACAAAAATCCCCATTTTCATGCAGTTTACATACAGGAAGAGGGTGGGGAGACAATCAACAATAACACAATAAGAGAAGGCAGTTGGCTGTCTTCATCAAGGTGCCAAGAGTGGCACCCTTGAGAAGGTGACATCTGAGCAAAGACTTGAAGAAGGTGAGAAAGTGAACCTAGTAAATATTTGAGGGAGGAGAAGCCCAGGAAGGGAGAAGAGCTAGAACAAAGGGAGTAAGTCAGGAGTGTGGCTGGCACACTGGAATAATAACAAGTACCCTTGTGGGCTGGAGAAGAGGAGGTCAGAGAGCTAAGGAAGAGACAGACCATGTGCGACCTTGCAGGCCATGGTAAGGACTTGAAGTTAAATGAGAGAATGAATGAATGATTGAGTTCATGAATGAAGTTGCTACCATGCCATGTGGTAAGCACTAAGCAAAGAAATTCAGAGGGTGCTCAGAGGGGAGCCCACTGCTGTAGGAATTCAAATATTGTTTTAACATTAGATATTTTCATTTTGCAATTAAAAAGTGTATTTTATTATCATCAGTCTTGCCGCTGGCTAGTAAAAATTAAATACGGTTCTAATAAGAGCACCACTCTTTCTGTTTTCTCTTTTCTTAATACGTGCACTATTTTTTAAGGGGAAAAAAATACTCCTATTCTCACTTTTCCTAAAATAACTAATTAACCAGCATGGCAAAGGTAGCATAAAAGCCCTGTGTCCTGTCTTTGAATCAAGAGTTCCTTCTGTTTTCTCACATTGTCTCAAGATATCCAGAATGTCTGGCAAATTAGTTCTATGATTTCAAGGGACATAAATGACAGTGGCCACTTTAAACTAATACAGTGTTATATGTCTATTATAACTTAATAAAACTGGAAGAAAGAAACCCAACAGTGGCCCCGAGAGACTCCTCTTATTCTGACTCTCTCTACCAAGTAAAAATAAAAATTAAAAGGGACTCTACATAATGTCTAGTACATTGATGTGTTCTAAGGTTACAGTACAAATTCTTCCTGTAGCAACAGATGCTATTCTTCATGAAGTTCGGTCATGCCCATGGATGTTTCACACATTTTGATAAGATTATACATACCACTTTGTCATAGAACTAGTTTTCTAAGCAAACAACTAAATAAAATAAGACACTAGTCAAACATTCAGACAAGAACAAAACACACACACACACACACACCCTAGCGAAATAACTGCACAGACAAGTTTCAGAAAAAACATGGTAACAGACAAGAAGAGAGAAAGAATAGAAAATATTATGTTTCCAACCTGATTATTTTGTATGAAATCATCAAACTAATTTCAGAATCTCTAAATTTTTTTCAAACTGTATAAAGTGACAGATTATTACATTTTATGATAATTTAATTAGGTTATTAAAGATATATGTCAGCTGCTATGCATACGTAATAGAATCACAGTTTTACATTTGACATTAATATACTATTGTATTTTAGTTACATTTTAAAATTTTTTCTCATTTTTTCAAGCTTTTATGATGCTTTCTTTTAATGATGGAATATTTGGGAACTCTAATATTTTGTGTTTGTCTAACATTAAATAGGCCATGTCACACTATTCTCTTTATTCTCAGTTCCATATGATAAATCCTTCAAAACTGAAATAATCCTTTATGGAGCTATTATGTAGTATTCATTCACATAACTTCTTTATTTATACTGCACTCAAGAAATCGTGCTAATTTGATCATTGTAAAACCAATGTCAGCAGAGTATATGTAAAATAATTATAAACTTGTAAAAATGAATTCTATAGTCTCACATGGTTAAAATTATTAATTTCTTTGTATTATATTAATACGTTAAATATTTTATACTATGGAAAATGTGTTACACGTGCATTTGAAGTTTACGTTCTCCCTGGGAGCAATCCTGGAAAATACATCACTGAACCCTCTCATGCATATTAAAAATACATGTTGTTTCTTCTGTGATTTTTGGATTTTTGTCACCTGTCTTAAGAGCTTCAAGTAAATAAGAGGTGAAAAACTGAAATAGAAAGAATCAGCAAAGTCTTTATGCTTGTTGTTTATGTAGTTGAATTCAGCCACACAATTCTATATTTTTACAATCTCCTGGGCATGAAAAGCTCACTGGCTGTTCATTAGTAAATTCAAACATCATAGTTTCAGGTTTTAACCTTAGAGTGTCAATAAAAACACAACACATGGCCAAGAGAGGTTGTTTATGAAAAAAAATAATTCTCAACAGTGGTACTTCAAATGCTGTTATTTTTAAATTTTGTGCCCTTTTAGCGGAAATCAGTTTATTTTAATTCGGAGACTGTAAAATATATTGATCTGATGTAAAATAGTTCTTTTGCTGACAGAGTTGAGATACTGATCAGTTTAAGCAAATGCTTTAACAGAATGTAGTAGATAACATTTTCCTTCTCTCAACAAGATCCCCCCACTCCTCCGATTCTCACTTTCCTTCCACTCTTCTTCCTTTTTCCTCTTGCCTCCCACAGAATGTGTTTGCTTCTTCCTTTCTTGCTCCACGATTCACATTCTTTTCTCTTTTCCTTCTCTACTCTTTTACCCCTTTCCTTTTCTTCTCTGTTTTGGGCGTTAGGGCTTTGCACGCTTCCTTTAATCTCTTTTCTGGCTGTTTCCCTCTTTCATTTGGTTACATTAAAACTCCTTTTAGCAAAAATCTCTCCTTTAGATACATCAGGGCCCTTGCATGAAATGCCTGGAAAATTAATTCCACGTACATTTTTAGGAAATCTTGCTCACAGCTGCATGTTTCCATTAGAGATGGTTTCAAAGGCTACATAAAAAAAACACAGCCAAATGAGGCAAAGTTTAAGTGAGAAAACATGTGTGGAGCATTAAGCCAAGTGACAGGAACAGGGATACATTTTCAGACAAGCCGAGAAGTTCTGTAAATGCATTTCAAATAAAACAAGAACATTTTTTGAACTTTAAAAATACAAATCAGATTGCCAACACAATAAAATTTACAAAAATAAAATTTGCATTTGGTTTGAAAGACAATTATAGTTCAACTTTTTTTTTTTTTTTTTTTGCTTATTACAAAGTTGCTTACTGTTTGTAACAGTGAAAAATAGGAAACAAGGTAAATAAGAAACTGGTGAAATAAGCTCTGGGATACATTTGCATAACAGAATACTATGCAGCTACTAGTGACAATGTCACAGAAGAAGGCTAAAACCCAACCTTACAGCTCAACTTCTTAAGTGACTGGTAAACAGCAATCACATATGTAAAAGTAATGAAAAATGTCCCTGATAACAAGAGAGACATTCAACTAAAGACATTCCATCCATTTATTACCATTCTTTGTTAGTATTTGATCATAAAGATTTTGCTAAAAATCCTGCTATTTGCTGAATTTCCACTGATTTCACTAATTAATTTATGATCTTCTCTAACTTACATATTTCCTCTTTCCCCATTCTTTTTCTACAGATTATTTAAACATGGCAAACATACAGAATCAATATGAGTAATACAAAATTAGTAGTAGGGAATGATTAAAAGATTATCTAATCTTTAACAAATTTCCCAGTACACAGATTGCCCTGAAATCTCTACACCTTTTGTGTAGGTCATGGAGAGTACATGATGAAGAAACAACCTTTCCTCTCTGCACTATTATATGTGTTTGAGAACAGATACTAAAATAATAATATATTTCTTTATAACTTCCCAAGTTTTAGAAGACCTTTCATACATATTCTTATTAAATTCTTATTTCTTTGAGGGAAATAAAAGCAACTGTCCTATCTCTTTAAATAGCTCAGAAAGAAAAAGGAGGAATCTCTATAAGAAAATTGAAAGGAGTCAGGAGGTGCTATGATATTGAATGAATAGTCATCTTTATGCAGACGGTTTGCTGTAATCTGGGCCTCACAAGTCAGTTGAGAAGGAATCAATGTGAAGTAATAACTTGGTTTCCTAGGATCTCTGCTAATTCTGGAAAAGGACTCTAATCAGGAAGCAATTGGGAAAGATATTAAAAATAAAGTTTATATCCTTATAACCATTTTATTTTTCTGCTAGCCTAGGAAGATCAAATATGAAATATGACTTTTGCTCATAGAAATCTCTACCCACTCCCTCTACCTCCAAAATAATCAGTTTGAATTGACATACTGAGTTGAAAGTACAAAGGAGCTGCCTTCTTTCCAATAATCTGTGAGCTTCTCCAATAACTGATGATTAAGAGCTTCTTTCCAATTCGGCTCTGAAATGTCTAAGGAGCTGGAGCAGTTTGGAACAGGTTCAAGTAGCAAAAAAGAAAAAGCAGAAGTTGTTTATAGAGTGACTCTCAAATTCATTGTCCAAGCCAGGACACTCTTGAGAGTGAGGAGGGCTGCAGAGCTTTGGAGCATGAAGACTAGCTGAACCTTCTTACTGGCAAAAAGGTTAGAGACATTCATAAAAAAAAGAAAGTGTCTACTAAATAGCAACAGCAACACACATAAAATCTCTACTGAAAAAAGTAATGGCTGTTGACTCAAAAGCTATTTCCATTTTCTTAGTTTTCTTTGACCTTACAACTTAGTTTTTCCACACCATACAATAACATTGTAAATGTCTCTGAACATGATATTTCCACAGAGTCAAACCTATTAGATAATAAATTGGTTCATTTTTTGTCCTGGATGAATCCACACTGGAACTCCCTTCTTCTGTTCTAGTCTTTACTACTTGCTCTCTAAGCCTAATGGACAGTTTTCATCCTGAGGATTCCCTTTTGCCTTTCTTTTCTCTTGTATCCTGTATCTTCTTTTTTTTTTTTTTTTCCTTTGCTCCCTTATTTAGGTGGAGCACATCTTTCAGAAGATTTCTCAGAAAAGTGCATAAAAGAAAATTTTTTGAAATGGTGTTTGTCTGAAAATATCTTTATCCTATCTCCACACTAGGTTGATATTTTGGCTGGAGACAAAATTCTAGATTGACCATAATTTTCACTCATAATTGAAGCTATTGTCCCATTGTTTTGTAGCTTTTCATGTGTGAGAAGCCTCCTGTTATTCTTATTCTTGATCCTTTGTATGTGATGTTTATTTTCTTTGAAAAAAACAGGTTTACGACCTTAATGACTAGTGGACTGTAGATTTATAGTTACTTTGTTGTGTAATTATTACAATACCTTCTCCCATTTCTTTGAGTGTATTGATTTTAGTTTCTCTTAATTTTTTTATGTTCTCTAATTTTAAAATGTTTTTTCTGAGTTCATTTTTACTTGTTTCAGTGTATCTTTTTAAATATCAGAGTCTTTCCTCAAATATTAGGTGATCTTTGACTGCCCATTCATTTAAATTTTTTTTAATTTAATTTAATTTATTTATTTTTATTTTTGGTTGTGCTGTGCAGCATGTGGGATCTTAGTTCCCTGACCAGGGATCGAACCCCTACCCCTTGCAGTGGAAGCACAGAGTCTTAACCACTGGACCACTAGGGAAGACCCTGCCCATTCATTTTTAATGCTGACATTCTGAAAAGCTAACTAAGAAATATGTCTACATGAATATAGCTTACTAACTGGTAGGTTTCACTCTAGGCTGATCAAATGATCAACTGAATTTTCATTAGAGAACCCTGGATTTAAGAATGTGCAGTATTTTTCTTTGGGATACTTAAGTTTCTCAGAGAAGGATACACATATCTCTTGCCAGAGCTTGGGAGTGGAGGTGCAAATATAAGCCTGGTTGCCAACATTCTCATAAGGAATGTAGCTGGGGCTGATCACGCTGTTCAATATACTAGCTTCCCTTTTATCCCTATTGTCAATCCAGCATCTCACCCTACAGATAGCTTGATATATGCTTTTGGTTACACCTAGCTAGATTATTGATAACAGTCTACCTAGTGCAATCAAAGGTAGACATAACACTCACTCACCGGAAATCATCCTACCTGGTTATTCAAATTGCAGTTATACTATACCCAAAAGAAAACACATTTTTTCTCAGCTAAAGTTGCAAACATAAATCTATTAAGTGATGGTAAATATCACAAAGCTATAGAGTTTAAAGATTTTGTGGCACATGCTTTATTATGAAACTCTAATCAAACAATGAATTCAAATAATATTCACCTCTGTAATGGGTAAACAATAATATTTGGTGTATTTAGATATTCTAAGATGCATTTTCATATTGATGTCAATGATATTAAAATCAATAGAATTGCAGTAAATGCACACACACACACACACACACACACACACACACACACACACACACATCTTATAAATGGAAGGACAAAAATAACTCTGTTACTTTAAGTAAATATCTTCCCAGTTTATTTCCTCTAATGGTTCAATGAGATGGAATATAAAGGTTTAGAAGTACAGTAACTTTTATGATCTTTACCCACATCAGTACCTGTGTCATTTATTACCTTTGACAGTAACTTACTTAAATTATCCATAATATACTGCATACAAGTATTGTATAAAATTTATCATAGATCTTATATTTAGGGCTCTCAGACTGCATAAAATATCAACGAAGTATAATTTAAATTCTGTAAGTTTAATGGTAGCTGAAGCAATTTTACATAATTTTATCAGGTTACTGGTCATTCCTGGGACCTTAGGCAACATCCACTAGGCCCATTTTAGCTGTGAAGCTATATTGCTCTGAAAAAAGGAAGTTTTGTTGAGCAATTCAATCAACTCTGGTATGAAAAGCAATTTAAATAGAAACAAAGAGTCAGAAGTAATTTTCATGAATAACATGTCCATGAATTTTAAATCTTTGAAAATTGAATTATTTTATTTCACAATCAAAAGTTATCTTTTACTCTAATAAGATAAATTCTCACTACTTTCTAATACTTAAAAATCTTACATTTCTACACTTTTCTCACTTCTACTCTGCTCTTCCAAATATAAAGAATTTTCTTCACTTGTTTCCAAAAACAACAAAATTTTTTTTACATAGTGATCCCAGTGTTTATATTTAAAATATATCCTGTGAGATGTTGAAAATTCAATTCAATTGGAAAACTATATGCTGATTTCTACTTTTTGCCAGGTACTGAAGTAATATTCTAACTGCTTTGAAAAAAATGATAGTGTGACATAAATAAAGGACTCTGGGATCCAGAGTCAGAAGATCTGGATTCAAACCCAGGCTTCATTATTACAAGCTGAATGAGCCCATGCAAGTTAATAGAACACACGTTCTTTAAGGACTTTCTCTGTTCCAACGATATTTTCTTGATACCTTTGCTGTCTTAGTCAGGGCAGATTTTGTTGGAAAAACAGAAATTCTTTGTATTAATTTATGCAAAGTTTTGCATATTTTTCACAGTTCTGTAGAGAAAATAGAAACCTCTACAGGTATTTTAAACAGAAAGGGATTTAGTACAGGAGTTAAATGCCTCTAAAATCATTAGAAGGGTTAGAGGAGCTGTAATGAGGAGACTGACAATGGAACCATTGAGTGCAAGAATTGTAAGCCATAGCTTTGTTCCAGGGATCAGAAACACCCCACTAATATCTCAGCTGCCTCCTGACACCCATGAAGCCAGTGACCGGACAGGGACTCAGAGCCTGGCATCCACTTCCAGGACCACACTGCATCTCAACACTGCCAGCAGCAACAGCAGCAAGGTGAAAGCATTCCCCTCACTACCAGCTTCCAAATCTTGCATGAGTATATCTAGCTGGTATCCAGAACTAGCTGCAAGAGTCTAGAAATACAGAATTTGGCTTTTCCAGGCTCTGAAATGAATTCAGGAAGGCACATCAAAAGAGGTAAGAACAGAAGAGTGTGGAGGAGGGTGGTTTATAAGGCTATTCAGAACTATGTGGCATTTAAGGACAGGAAATGAAGAAGATGTAGCTGGACATGTTCAGGTGAGAACCGGAAAGGGAAAATAGTGACTGACCTTGGGTTACTCACTGTTTCCGAAGAGCTGTGTCTTTTTATTGCCATTCCTGCTCTTCCCTTCTTCTCTCTCCTTCTCCCTCTCTCTCCCTTTCTCTCTCCCCCCACCCCTGCTTACACAGATCTCTATAACATAAACGAAATGACTGGGGGATGGAGATACATGAGGGTGAGAGAAGAAGGTAAATCATCTTAAAAATGGAAGTGATCGAGCAGGCAATAATCTTTTTTTGTTTTCACATCTCTCAGTGTCTGTCAAGGTATCTAGGATAAACAGACAGATAAATAGACTTTGCCTCAGTTTCCTCATATCTAAAGTGAAAATGATAATATCTGCTCAGTCCTTTCCTGGTTCAAGTTGTGTTGTGAGAATCAAATGAGACAACCAAAAAAGGTTTATATAAATGTTATCCTTTTTCAATGAGACATTCATCATTTTTATCATCAATTTAAAAATGTTAACGTAAGGGGAAAAAAGTATTATTTAGGACAGCATCTTTCTATATGCTTTGCTACAGTTTATATAGCTATATTATCTGACACTGGGTCTCTGGTGCTCAGTAAATACTAATTGAATTGAATCTACATATGCATTCATGTGTTTAGTAAATAGCATAGATGCATCCATACATGAGATATTTTTATCATTGCTAATAATAATCCTTATTATTTTCTTTTGTGAAATCATCTGATAATTGACTGAATTTCCAACTGAGAAATTTGAGAACCAATCTGAGTGTCACTCTATGGAACAACTACCCTATGACTAGTACATTCTGTTCATTCTCAATAGACTACAGTTTATTCCAGAAATATGATTCCAGTAGTTTCACGGGGCATTGAACTATAGATAAGATAATTGAAGCCATAAAGTTCTATACTTCTGTTGGCACTAAATAGCAATAGGTTTTAGTATAAAAATTGGAATCACTATAAGACTGTTAACCACGCCACAGCTCTAAGTAAAGATTTCCTAGGAACCAAATAAGAAAGGGAAAAGAAATAATATTTATTGGTAGACCACCTTGATCATTTTATATATATTATTGTATATGAACCTTTTAGTGAATAGTTGGACCTATTTCAAGTAATTTAGGCAGACTCATCTTTTTGTCTTATAAATATTAAATGAGTATATAGTATATGCCAGGAAACAACCTGGGGACATAATGATAAGAAAGATCAACCTCTGCCCTCAAGGAACTTATACTTCAAAGAATTTATGAATTAAAAACCAACTGCAATGCACTGCAAATGTGATATTAATGTGCTATGGAAAATAACAATAAGGACAATTAATTCGGCCTCTTGTAGTCCGGAAAGACCTTCTGGAGGAAGTAACAGCTAAGGGACCTGAAGATGAGTATATCTGAGGCATAGGGTGCAAGTGGTATAGCAACAACACCTGAGAGTTCTGTAGGGTTTTATCTGACATGCTAAGGTGCTTTAACTTAATGAGAAAGAAAAAGCAAGGACTTTAGATAGAGAGGAATGTGATGGAATTTGCATTACAGAAAGATCATCAATCTGGTTGTATGTGGAAATGGACTGAAAGCCCACGAGAGTGAAGGTTGGACAGGACACTTGGGAGAAAGTCTTTGTAACAAAGGCGAAGGGTGATGGTGGCTTGTACGAGGGCAGAGCTAGTGGGGTCTGGAAGAAGAAATATTTTCACTGTTTAAATGAAAGAATCTTGTGATTCGATAGAGGGGTGAGGACAAGGAAGAAGTTATGGATGATACCTGTGTTTCCGGTTTGGATTGGACAACTGGAAGGATGAGAGGGCCATTCACTGAAATTGAGAAATAAGGAAGGGAAAGCTAATTCTGGAAGAGACGACATAAGTTTTGAGCACTTTGAGAGAGAAGTGCTGCAAAGCATCTGGGTAAAGATAATAGGCCCTACTTTATTTAGTTCTCTAAGTAGGTCTGGGGAGCTCTCTAGGAGAGAGATCATAGAAGCCAGGAGAGTAAAAGAAACTACCTGGAGGGCTTCCCTGGTGGAGCAGTGGTTGAGAGTCCGCTTGCCGATGCAGGGGACACGGGTTCGTGCCCCAGTCTGGGAAGATCCCACATGCTGCGGAGCGGCTGGGCCCGTGAGCCATGGCCACTGAGCCTGCGCATCCGGAGCCTGTGCTCCGCAACAGGAGAGGCCACAACAGTGAGAGGCCCGCGTACCGCAAAAAAAAAAAAAAAAAAAAAAAATAGAAAAGAAACTACCTGGAGAGAGTATGGAGAGAGCCCGTGAGGGACATCAATATTTGAGGGCACCAATGTCCAGCAAACAGGTAAAGGAGCAAAGCTTTCAAAGGAGACAGACGAGAAAAAACAAGTGGGAAAACACTGGGTTGTAAAGCCAACGTAAAGGAGAGTTTCAAGAGAGAAATGTGTTAAATGCTACTAAAGAAACAAGTTCAGTAAGTATTGGGAAGTGGTCCGTTGGGTTCACTGGGACATTGTAAGGTGCAGAGGCAAGATGTCAATGAATTGGAAAATGCAGATGTGAGGAAAAGAAGTCAGTGAGTACAGATAGAAGGTTCATAAAGTTTGACTGTAAAGGAAGTAAATTGATGGAATGATAGTTGGGGGTGGGGCATTTGATTAACAAAACCTCTTCCTACTTTTTTTTGTTCAAGATGAGAGAGACATGAATAATTTTAAATGTTGAAAAGGGAAGAACCAAAACAGCAGAAACAGAAATGTGCAAAGTATAGGACAGAGAAGATACTCACCTCAAAGAGGTAGGAGAGGAACCAGAGCCAGATAATGATTCCTTGGCCTCAGATCCGTTGCATCATTAACTCAACAAATACTTATTGAATGTTTCCTCAGGTCTGGAGATACAAAAGTGAGAGGAGACAGAGGTGGGAAAAAAAGTAAGTTTTGTGGAGGAAAATGTAAAAAACAGAGAACTGAAGGTGAACATGGTAAGAATGGAATTTGTTATTAAATGAAAGAGCATTAACTCTTGGGAGGCATTGAATTTAATAGCATTTTCCAGCTTAATCTTCTTCATTGTGCTTTGTAAGCTCTCTCCAAAATCATGTCTTTATCACCTTCCATGTCTATTGAATCTGAGGTTAGCTTGTTAGCTGTAAAGGAGTTCATCAACCCAAGGGGTTCTCTTCCTAGCTTTACACAAAACACCTCACTTATGACAAGGCAAGACTTGTCACTCAGCAGGATTTTTTTCTTAAACGTCTGTGGAGATGTGGTCAAGAGAGCTCATTGCATATCACCAATATTTTTTAAAATTTATTTTATTGAAATATAGTTGATCTACAATGTTGTATTAATTTCTGCTGTATAGCAAAGTGATTCAGTTATAATATATATATATTCTTTTTCATATTCTTTTCCATTATGGTTTATCACAGGATATTGAATATAGTTTCCCTGTGCTATACAGTAAGACCTTGTTGTTTATCCATCCTATATGTAATAGTTTGCATCTGCTAACCCTAAATTCCCAATATATCCTTCCCCACCCCCTTCCCCCTTGGCAACCACATGTCTGTTCTCTATGTCTGGGAGTCTGTTTCTGTTTCGTAAATAAGTTCATTTGTGCCATATTTTAGATTCCACATATAAGTGATATCACATGGTATTTGTCTCTCTTTCTGACTTGCTTCACTTAGTATGATAATCTCTAGGTCCATCATGTTGCTGCAAATGGCATTAGCAAATCACCCATATTACCAGATAGGAATAGTTACAAAGTCAATAATAATAATAATAATAATAATGTGCAAGTCACAACCCATGCACCTGATGTAGTTCAACATCTCTTCATTCAATTGAATCAGAACCTTTTATGAAATTATCAGTTGATGGTGTGGAGGCTCAGACCAAAATAAGATAGTGTCCTTGTACAAAGGAGGAACCCACACACAGCTTTCTGTGCTGCAGATGAAAGGCTTGGAAGCAGAGGAGGATAATGTGTGCAGGCTTTTCCGAATATGCTCCTTAGGTCTGGACCTCCAAGGAATCAGACTGACAATTGCATGAAAGGTTCTGATTCAACGCTCCTTTCAAAAACACTTCAAAGGGTAGTGATGAGAGTTACCAAAGGGATGAAAGGTTTCTTTCAGGGCTGTGTTAATTTATTTTAGACCAAAGAACAAATATCCCAATTGACAAGGTAAGTGATTCAGTCCGCCTGATTGTAGTGACAAACTTTAGAGAAAGACCAGGTCAGGAGGAGGCTGGAAGAAAGTCCTAATCAACTGCACACCAACTTGCCTATGAAGTAAGTCCCTTAAGTCAGCAGTCCCAAACCTTTTTGGCACCAGGGACTGGTTTCGTGGAAGACTATTTTTCCACGGACCAGGGGCGGGGGATGGTTTGGGGATGATTCAAGCGCATTACATTTATTGTGCTCTTTATTTCTATTATTATTATATTTTAATATATAATGAAATAATTATACAACTCACCATAATGCAGAATCAGTGGGAGTCCTGAGCTTGTTTTCCTGCAACTAGATGGTCCCATCTGGGGGTGATGGGAGACAGTGACACCCAAAGCGAGTTGCTTATGTCCAGTCTACTCCTATGAGAATCTAATGCCCCACAGATCTGACAGGAGCAGAGCTCAGGTGGTAAAGTGAGCGATGGGGAGCGGCTGATGAAGCTTCTTTCCCTCGCCTGCCACTCACCTCTTGCTGTGCAGCCCCGTCCCCAACAGAACACGGACCGCTACTAGTCCATGGTCCGGGGGTTGGGGATCCCTGCCTTAAGTCAGGGGTCTGACTAGAGTGTGTGTGCTGACAGCAAGACCCAGAGAAAAGTCAATGCAAGTGAGGTCTGGGGAGAGAAGTCAGGTGGATGGGAGCGGGCACTTCTTTTGCTCTCCAGGCTGCTAATGACCTCTCTCTGGGTGCAGGAGACAGACACACAGACAGAGACAAAGGAAAACCAAAGATATTTTGTCACAGCCAACTACTTCGAGTTTAGTTAGAAAATGTACTGGACTTGGAGTTCGAATTCTTGGGTATGGATTCCAATATGCCCTGGGTTAGCTGTGAGACTGACAGCAAGTAACTTAATATCTCTGTGTTATTTACAATGGAGGCAATTTCTCAAGAGTAAATTACAGACCTGTTGAGCGTCTTAAATGAGATAATACACCTTAAGGCACTTTGTAAACTCTAAAATGTTTCACATTAGAAATTTGTGTAGTTGTAGTTGCAAGACTTAAACTTGTAATATTTTCTACATGCATACTTTTTGCTCAATGTTGTTTATCCATATTGATACACATAGAATATAAGCTAAGAATAAAAGTACATATATATCAAAAAAAATGTAATATTGTGTTAGAACTTTAAAAAATCACATGAAAAAAAGGCAGTGGTAAACATATCACCAAAATACCTGAATGGGGGACAAACAGGAACTCAAATAAGCTGAATGAAAACGAAACATTGAAAATGTTGGTAGCAATCCAAAAGCTACATTTAAAAGATCCAGTAGAATAGATGGAACAGAAAAGAAAAAAAAAGGGAAATCATGTTTTTCTCCATGCTTTCGCCATGACTCAGTTGAAAGGCATTTTGAGAAAGAACCCAATACAAACTGCTGAGGACTGAGCTTAAATTGTGCTTTTATTTTCAGATGTAGAGATGACAAATTTCTCTCTCCCTGCTTTTTCTATTGTATTTTTTTTTTGTATAAGTATGGGTTTTTTCATTGAAGTATAGTTGACTTAAAATATTGTTTGTTTCAGGAGTACAGCATAGTGATTCGGGTTTGTTTCTGTTTTTGTTTTGCAAAATTATACTCCTCTAAAGGTTATTATGAGATATTGGGTATCATTTCCTATTCTATACAGTAAATCCTTGTTGCTTATCTATTTTATGTATAGTAGTTTATGTCTGCTAATCCCATATTCCTAGTTTGTCCTCCCCCCATCCCTCTCCCTTTTGGTAACCATAAGTTTGTTTTCTATGTCTATGAGTCTGTTTCTGTTTTGCATACACATTCATTTATACTACTTTTTAGGTTCCACATATAAGTGGTATCATATGATATTTGTCTTTATATGTCTGACTTACTTCACTAAGCATAATATTCTCTAGGTCCATTCATGTAGCCGCAAATGGCATTATTTCATTCTTTTTTATGGCTGAGTACTATTCCATTGTATCTTCTGTATCCATTCATCTGTCAATGGACATTTAGGTTGCTTCCATGTCTTGGCTATTGTAAATAGTGCTGCTATGAACATTGTGGTACATGTATCTTTTGGAATTAGAGTTTTTGTCTTTTCTGGATATATGCCCAGGAGTGTGATTGCTGGATCATATGGTAATTCTATTTTTAGTTTTTTTAAGGAAACTCCATAGTGTTTTCCATAGTGGTTGCACCAATTTATATTCCCACCAAAAGTGTAGGAGGGTTTCCTTTTCTCTTCATTCTCCCCAGAATTTATTATTTGTAGACTTTTTAATGATGGTCACTCTGATCAGTGCACAGGTGGCACATGGGTCCTCTATCATATTTAGTTAAAGTGCATCCTTTACTCCCCTCTTACATAACACTTATGCTATAAAAAATATTTAATTTCATTCATAATAAAGGTTATACAAATTGACATGACACCATTTTCCATCCATTAAATCAGCAAAAATTCAAATTCCAATGAACATGTTGTGTGTAGACAATGACGTGAGGACACAGGCACCTCCATATATTGCTGGTGAGCATGGAAACTTGTACAAGTTCAGTACATGACAATCTGTCAATATATCTGTCAAAAGTAAAAGTTCATTGACTAAACAATCCCACTGCTAGGAATTTATCTTAGAGTTTACATGTATGAGATGATGAAATTATTTGTATTTGCTATAGAAAAAGATTGGGAGGGCTTCCCTGGTGGCACAGTGGTTGAGAGTCCACCTGCCGATGCAGGGGATGTGGGTTTGTGCCCCGGTCCAGGAAGATCCCACATGCCGCAGAGCGGCTAGGCCCGTGAGCCATGGTCGCTGAGCCTGTGCGTCCGGAGCCTGTGCTCCGCAATGGGAGAGGCCACAACAACAGTGAGAGGCCCACGTACCACAACCAAAAAAAGAAAAAGATTGGGAAAAAATTAAATTTTGTCTCTATGAGGTTGGTAAAATGAATTACAGAATATCATGCAATGAAAACCATGCACCTACATAAAATAATAAATACAATCTTTATGTACTGATACAGAAAGATCTCCAAGATATGTTGTAAAATGGAAAACATTAACATATAAAACAACCATCTACTATTTGTGAAAAAAGGGGGAGTTATAAATATTCATCTTTAAATAAATATAGATCTTTGTATTCGCATATATGCTAAAATCTATGGAAGGATACACAGGAACTTAATAACACTGCGTACCTATTGTGAACTGGACAGTGGTGGAAGGGAGGTTTTTACTCTAATACTTTTTGATTTTAAAAATATGTAAGTGTATCATTATTTCAAAAATGTAATTAATTTTTGAAGAAATTATTTGTTTAGAAATGTTTTCTTACCAGATTATGGAATATGCCTTGTTCATTTCCCATCTCATTACCTAGCCCAGTACATAGCACATAGCACCTGCTCAATGAATGCTTATTAAATAAACACTGAATAGTAGAATGCTGTAATTGAAACTTTCTTGAAGGAGGGGCAAACATTCTGCCTTCCTTCCCAACAGCGGTCTTGATGTGATGAAACTGAGTGACATTTTGTGAAAAGGACATGGAGGAACAGCAGAAAAGCAACTGTGAAGATAAGAAAACAGATTTATATGCAAAATCCTAGCTTGAGATGTCATTCATTTTCTAATTCTTTCCAGAGTTTGCCAACCGAGGTTGGGGTGAATAGAGTGAGAAAGAAAACTTCAAAATGTACTTTGAAGAGACAGAGAGAGAGAGAAAGAAAGAAACAGAAAAGAAAGAGAAGCACAAGGAAAATTTCCAGTAGAAGCAGTTACTCCTAACTCTGGAGCATCAAGGTGGTTTGGGTTTTTTTTTTGTATCAGGTACACAATTTTCTTTAGTGGACTTCTGTTTTTTAAATGCTTGTGGATTTAAAATTTTTGCTTTATGCTTCTTTTTTATGTTTGTTAGCTATTATTTTCTGAAAACTTTTTCTTTCTCCAAAGTTCAAAGTAGTCAGCCCACATATGCTCAGTTTAAGTAAGAGGGATGAACACACAGGTTAGATCATGTGGCTTAGAGCAGTGGTTGTCAGTCTTGGCTGTGTATTGGAATCCACAGGGAGAATTAAAAATAATATTGATGCCTGGGGTCCACTCCCCAGACAGGCTGATTTAATTGGTTTATAGAATGACGTGGGCCTCAGAATTTTTAAAACCTCCCCCAAGTGATTCTAATATGCAGCCAAGTGTAAGAGCAGAATTGTGGCACAGGACAGGTGCACTTCTGTGCCCTGCTGCTGCTGATGGGAATTTCTGAATACTTTGAAAAGTCATGGCTTTGGTGGTTTGGCTTTCATGAAGAGGGAGAAGAAATCCCAGATGGAGGTAGCTTTGGGGAGTGAAGAGTTAGCTGCTGCCTTCTCCTGAATATTACTGTGTGATCCCAGAGTCCACAAAACAGAACTGCCCATTACCCCCATTTTGTGGCAGTTGTCTATTTCATTTTCAAACATCTCCTGTTTGGTCATGACACCTAACCTTGACTGTCCTTCATAATGAGATGTAAATTTATTAACACCTTTTAGACGCTTGCCTGCAACTATATATTTTGGCTGCCTCCCAAGTCTTTAATTCCTTTATTGATGCATTTCATGATGGTTATTGCTTCCGTTTAAAAGCTTTTTGCAATCTCTGAGTTGTGGGAATACTATCTGTTTCTCTCCCATCCATGCTTTCATTAAAATTGATTTTCTCAGCTTCTCACCTATTTATGTTTGAGGCAAAGAATTTTCGATAGGTACCACAACCTAAGCACCCGAGGTAAAGATGGGGACAACTGAAATCTGAGTAATGTTATTTTAATTGCGATTTAAAGCCAAAAAGTAAAGACTTAGTAAAGAGCTGTTTTCATTACAGTTGTTCCATGCATGAAATGAACCATTACACATTGGAAAAGAAGAAATCATTCCAGAGTGGCTTTTAGTTCTAACAAACAAAATGAGTTCCAACAAGCTGTTTTTAGTCCCACAGCCAAAAAATGCATTCTGTTGGTATTTAGGATTTTCTCTAATGTGGTATGATATTTTGAAATGTTATTTCATGTGATACTCTCTTTGTATAACATATTTGCACTGAATAATGAGAGAAATGACTAGCTGGTCTAAGCAGTTACAAAGTCCTTTATTGGAGGCAGGAAGGCTGATGGCAGATGGCAATTTTAGGTTCAAGTCTCACTCCGAATAGATTTGCAGCACCTTGTTGACGTGGGATATACAATCTTTCCCTGCTCTGTAGAATGATGGTAGGGTGGTTTATTGAGATACTAATTTACATTGTTGTTCTCACTGTATTTTTTCTTGCCTCATTAATATGGGGAAGGCTTTGGGATTCACTGTAGTTGAGGTTCAAGACTAAAGGCAGAAGTCACTCAAAGAAAGACCTTATTGTCTTGCTTTTGAAAACCTGAATTGACTAAGGAAATGAATGAGGAGGGAAGAGGGGAAAGAAGATCTTTGGGGTTGGGAAGAACAGCTTCCATATCTTTGATAAGGGATCTTCTGCAAGCCTGGAAAGAGGAAAGTAGTACTTGATGGAGTAGCAGGATCCACCCTGACTCCTTTACCAATAGAGTGGTTCACCTTGAGAGGTTGTGCAAGGGGCGCCAAGACCACCACTTCTGCCCCTAGGTTTGGTGCTGGTGTAGCAGAGCTATCGGATTTAAAGAGACCATAGAGAATCAGAGTCTTTTGCTTTTGTAATGATCAGGAAAACTTAATAAATATCTTTGTAATCATCATATGGAAGACAAAGAGCTCTAATCTGTCATAATCTGTCTAGACCCTGATTCTCCTGTGTGACCTTGGAAGTGCAGGACGAGGACCACTCCCCGCTAGTCCCATACCCTTATGACTGGAAATGAATTTCTCACCATCTCAATGATTGGAGATTTGGAATCTGTTTAAAAATAATTTGGAATGATAGTGTGATATTTCTTGCATCGGAGTACAGTAGAATAAAATTCAAACCTTTCACAAATGTGGGAAGACAAATAATTATTTCAAGTAGAATAATATAAACAAAAGGGTTTTGAAGCTATGATTCTGGATCACTCTGCATTTTAATTATTATAATAATTATGAGAAATATGAATACTAGATAAGCACAAAGGTTGGGATGAACTGTTTCCTGAGAGGTAGATTCATGTCCTCAACCAGAAATCCACCACTGTTTTACAGTCAGTGTTCCTAGGAACCCTTGCATTTCTGTTCTGAGTCCTTCATGTGGAGATGGGGATAAACCCCAGCTCTTCAGAGTCTAGTGTATCGTTGCCCTTCACAAACCAAGATGGCGCCTCAGCTTTCTCTTCACCGGGCTCGATGATCCCAGTTCTATTAGCTTTATCTCCCAATGTCTAGTTTCAAGGGTTTTGTTCTTTTCTTTGCACTCTTTAAAGGCACTTCTGTTTTCATATTCCATCAGCCATTTGTGCTCAAGATCATTAAGGGCAGGGTGGCATAGTGACAAGAACTGGGGAATGGTCCCAAGCTGAAGTTCTGCAGGATCTTCCAAGGCAGCTGCAGCTCATTCATGTCCAGGCTCTGCCACTTCCCAGCTGTGTGACCTTAGGCTAGTCCTTTCAACTCTCTATGTCTCAATGTCCACATTTGTATTAATCCTTTTTTTTAACTTTTCTATATCTTATGCTTTGACATCTTGGGGGACCTTACAGACTGCTTCTCCCAGAGCTAGTTAGTTCCTAAAGGTAGTAACTGCCCTACTTGGGATCATGCCTTTCATATGCAAACCAGCCAATACTGGGTCTATACCCCCACCGCCCTCTTTATCTACTTCTCACACAACCTAATATTACCCCCCACCCTAAAGCATCTCAGGGCCAGGTACCAGACAACTAGAGATCACCTCTATAGCCCAAAGTCCACTTAAATTACTCATACTAGTCAATGCTAAAGTGTATACTCTGCCCTGCCTTACCTCTCCCATGGAAACCCCAATAAAGTCGCTGTCCTAAGCTTTCCTCTCACCTCTGCTCCTGCTTCCTACCAAATCTGGTGCTTCCCTGTGGCCTATGTGGAGTGGCTTCCCCCTTCTCTTGGGAAATGTAAGTAATAAATTATCCTTTCAATGGCATTGTCATCCCTCAGTCACCTCCATAAATTAAAATCCCATGGGTACAAATGAGACAATGTTGAAAACTCAGAATGACAGTAATAATAGGTTGCCACAAGGATTAAAAAGAGCCAACATGCACATGCATATAAAGTCCTGTGACCGTCACTCTGTGAACAGTGTTTAATTGATGCTGCCTATTATTTTTAATAAACTTTAACAAAAAATTGTTGAGTACTAAATCTCTATCCCATTTCCTCAGTTTCTTCATCTGTTAAGGGGGATACAATGACAGTATGTCAACAGCAAAGGAATACCTTGATGATTAATCTTGACTTCTTTTAGAAAAAACAGTAAAGTTATTATATTCATACACAGTATTACTTTGGAAAATTCCAATAATAGCTATTGCATTGTAGCTTGCAAAACAAGTGTTGCTGTTAGGGCAATCTTATTGATTTAATGATATCAGTAAGTAACTTCCTGAAATGACTGGATGATTAAGGCCAATTTAAAGATGCATTTTTATCTTCTATAATGTTGTTCCGACTAGACAGCTTCACCAGGGGACTCCCAGCTGCTACTAATTCCCAATCTGCCCTCCCTGAGAAGGAAAGGAGCATGGAGCAAACATGGCCATGAAGGGAATAAGTGGCTCATCCTTGCTTTGTTTTTGAAAGGTTTCAGCCACATTTCTGAATAATTTCCAAATCAGAACCACATTTTCTGTCTGTTGTGTTCAGTATGAACCACAAACTCTGGCCTAAGGCGCTGCACTCAAAGACCACTCTGGACCATGTTCTCTGTCTAACCTGGGGTCCTGAAGCCCACCCTGGTCCCTCTACTCACCTTCTGAAACTACCCCAAACCCTTTAAAGTGATGTAAGGTGCACACATGGCAGGAAACTGTAAAAGGAGTTACAGATGAGGGAAGGGCTTTTCTGTGAAGAGAGTAACAGTGACCCCTAAACTTCTCATGTTAAACACAGATGCTCAGTGCTTTGCCCCACAGCTGTGGTAGAAGGAAAGAGGGTAAGAAGACAAATAGGCACAGATTCTTGAGAAACTTAGCATGCATCACCATCACCTCGAGGGCTTCTTAAAATGCAGACTGGGTGACTTCTTCTTCTGAGAAGAGGGAGAGACATATTTTCCCCTACTCCTCCTGCTAAATACAACTAAAACCACTAAACATTTTATACGTATAACAAATATAAGAAGGCTCTGAAAGGTGGAGAGAAGAAGGCAGACTGACTAGGGCCTTGAGAACCAAGGAAGGACACTGTGGTGAGTTCCATGAGTTTTCTTTTTGCCTCATGTATCCCAGACTTGGAGCAGAAGAAACCACTAACCAGGAAATGCCAATGGTCTCAGACAAAAGAAAGACTCAACAAAAGAACTCAGAAAGGGGCAACCTACCAAGACAGAAACTTTTTGAAAATAACAGCTCCATTCCAGCAAAACAGCACAGAAAAAAACAGCACACCTTCACCAAGGCCAGCAAAGGCCTAGACTTTCATCCTAGTGAGGTTGAAATGAAATGCCCCAAGCCCCCTTCTGGGTGCTATTAAAGAAGCCAAGCAAGGAACCAGGACTTTCTTCCCCTCCAGCCAGTAATGAGCTCCCCCCGTGTCAGTGGAGACCATTTGAGGCTCCTGGACCTCCATTGCCACTTGCAATAATAAGGTGTCCTAGCCTCCGATATCAGAGAAGGCCAAGTAGAGTATCCAAACTTTCACCTATTATCCAGCAATGATGAGGCCAACCTCACCAGAAAGTCAGTGGACACTACCTGGGGACCTCGAACCCCCTCCCCAACCCAGCACTATGGTGTTCCCTCCTTGAATGTCAGTGCAGGCTGAGCAGGGAACCTGGACATCTACTCCCATCTGGCAGTAACAAGGTGACACACCGCCCCTCATTCCCCTGCCAGAGCAGTGTCAGATGAAGCCAGCTAAACCAAAAGGTTTAAATAGATCTAGAATCTCCTAACACACACAAAAAATTCAAATTCCAATTGAAAGTTACTCATCAGACCCAGAATCAGGAACATCTCCAACTGAATGAAAAAAGACAATCAATAGATGCCAACATCAAGATGATGGACATGTTACAATTATTGGACAACGATTTTAGAGCAACCAATATAATGCTTCAATGAGCAATAAAGAATGTGCTTGAGACGACAACAAATGAAAAAATCAAAAGCCTCAGTAAAGAAATAGAAAGTCTTAGCAAAACAATAGAAGACATAAAGAAGAACCAAATGGAAATTTTGGAAGTGGAAAATATAATAACTGAAATTTAGAAGTTCAATGGATTGAATTAATAATGGAACGGAGAAGAGAGAGGAAAGAATCAGTGAACTGGAAGATAGGGAGGTGGAAATCACTCAATCTGATCAACAGAAAGAAACTTAAAAAAAAAAACCCAAAACAAAAATAGTCTCAGCAACCATAGAACTATTTTTTTTTTTTTTTTTTTTTTTTGCGGTACGCGGGCCTCTCACTGTTGTGGCCTCTCCCATTGCGGAGCACAGGCTCCAGACGCACAGGCTCAGCGGCCATGGCTCACGGGCCTAGCCGCTCTGCAGTATGTGGGATCTTCCCAGACTGGGGCACGAACCCGTGTCCCCTGCATCAGCAGGCGGACTCTCAACCACTGCGCCACCAGGGAAGCCCCATAGAACTATTAAAAAAGATCTAACTCTTCTGTCATTGGAGATCCAGAAGAGAGGAGAAACGGGAAAAAGCTAAAAAAAAAACCACTAAAATATTTTTGAGGCAAGGGCAAATATTTGGCAGCAAGGGAACTTTTGGGGATGATGGAAGTGTTTATTGTCTTTATTGTGGTGTTGGTTACATGAGTGTATACATTTGTCCAAACTCATTAAACTGTACCCTTAAAATGGGTACATTTTATTGAATGTAAATTATACCTTTATAAAGTTGATTAAAAATAAAATTAAGAATGTAAAAAAAAAACACTCAAATAAATAATAGCTGAAAAATCCCCAAATTTGGTAAGAACCCCAAACAAGACAAACCCCAAAAAATACATGCTGAGTCATATAATTCAACTTCTGAAAACAAAAGACAAAGATATCTTTATAGCAGCTAGAGAAAATCAATACATATGGGGGTAAAACAATCCAAATGACTGCAGATTTCTCACCAGAAACCATGGGGGCCAGAAGGAAGTAGCACAATATTTTTCAGGTGCTGACAAAAACAGAAAGAAAGAATGAAAGTAATCCAACTAGAAATCCTATGTCCAGAGAAACTATTCTTCAGGAATGAAAGGGAAATCAAAACATTTTCAGATGAAGGAAAACTAAGACAATTTGTTTTGAGTACACATACAAAGGATGGCTGAAGAAAGTTCCCTAAAAAAGAAAGAGACTGATAAAAGAAGAAACCTTGGAACGTCAGGAAGGGAGAAAGAACACAGGAAACAAAATTATAGACAAACACAACAGGTTTTTCTTCTCATCTGGAATTTTCGAAATTATGTTTTATGATTGAAGCAAAAATTATGACTGTGTTATAGATGTGATTCTAAATGCATGTAGAAGAAGTACTGAAGGCAGTTATATTATAAATAAGGAAGATAAAAGGACATAAAGAGAGGTAAGTTTTCTATATTTCACTTAAACTGTGGAAATGATACCAATAAACTTTGATAAGTTATGTATATATAATAGGAATATAAAATGATACAGTCACTCTGGAAAATAGTTTGGAAATTCTTTTTAAAATGTACTATGCAACTACTATGCAAGGCAGTAATTGTCCCCCTAGGTATTTATCTCAGAGAAATGAAGACTTACGTTCACACAGAAACCTTTCCACAAATGTTTATAATAGCTATATTTGTAATAGTCAAAAAAGAAAACCCAGATGTCTTTAATGGGTGAATGGTTAAATAAACTGTGATCCATCTGTACCCAGACTCTTATTCAGCAATAAAAAGAAATGAACTATCAATGCAACAACCTGGATGAATCTTCTGAGAATTATGCTGAGTGGAAAAGAAATCACAAAAGATTACACACTGTATGATTACATTTATATTACATTCTTGAAATTACAAATTATAGAAATGGAGGACAGATTAGTGGTTGCCAGGGGTTAAGGAGGAGGTGGAGGCTGAAAGGAAGTGAATGTGGCAATAAAAGAGCAACGTGAGGGATCCTTGTGGGGATAGAAATGGTCTGTATCACTATCAAGGTTCTGGTTGTGATATTATTGGACTATAGTTTTACAAGATGTTACCATTGGTGAAAACTGAATAAAAGGTACAAGGGATCTCTCTTTATTGTTTCTTACAAGGACATGTGAAACTACAATTATCTCCAAATAAAAAGTGTAAAAAATGCAGATTGCAGAGTTTTTGATTCAGCAAGTATAGGGTAATGTCTGATAATCTGCGTTTCTGAAAATTTCCCAGGTGATGCCAGTACTGCTGGTTAGGACCACACTTTGAGAATTACTATCCTAGAGAAAGAGGGAATTTTGTTACCAGGGAAAAGCCCACAGGAGGCATCCTACCCAGAAACTCTTTCCTCCTGTCCCAAACAAAAATGTCGATATATATAACCCCTTCAAGGGTGCTAAGTCCAGAAGCAAGAGAAAAAAGGCAGACTGGAGAGAAACCAGTCTTAAGGCTAGATGTGTTCTAACCTCAAGACCAGTGTGGAAGTACCAGTGTGGTGCCATATTAGTCAGCAAGACCGGACCATGTCACCAGAAATATCTGTGACTCTGTGGTCATGGCAGTGCTCTAACACAGTGGACCTTAATCCTGGCTTGGAACCAGAAATATTTGTGGTAAAAAAGCAGCTTTCTGGACCCCACCACAGAACCAAATGGAATCAGAAACCCTTCTTGGAGGGCCCAGAATTCTATATTTCTCATCACGCTCCCCAGGTGAGGTATGCACAGTAAAGCTGGAGAAACACTGGGCTGTAGACTTGTGATGCAGACAAAGAATAACCCAGGAAGGAGTACAGAGCAAGCTGCCAGCTAGACAAGTGTGGAGCACCAGGGGCTTCTGGTGAGAGGCAGGACCTTCCTTGCCTTCCAGATAGAAGGGCTTCTCCTTCAGCAGTTTTATTACTTGCCTTTTGTGGAGCACCTGCTGTGTATGAGGCATGACACTGAGAACACTGTAGACTTCCTCTAAGTGTATCCTCACAATAGTCCTGCAAAACAGCTATTATTATCCTCATTTTATATATGAGGAACCAAGGTCTAGAGAAGTTAACTGCTCAATGTCATATACCTGATTAGTAATCGAGCAGGGTTTCCAAGCTGGGTCTTTCATTTAGCTAAACTCAACTTCAAAACTCACTTTGAATCGCTGCACCACTTGGATTCTCCACTACAGTGTATAAGAATGGAATGGTATGAGCGAAGGGTTGGAGAAAGGTGAATCAATGACAGCAGAAAAATAGCAAAAGCAACAGCTTAAGTGGTATGGGGGAGCAGATAACAGAGTGTCGTGGGGAGGGGACATGGCCAGAGGGGGAGGAGACATGGCCAGAGAGTGAGGACTGGTTGCAAGAGGGAGGTAATGTAAACAAGGCGAGAGAGTGGGGCTGAGGTGGGCAGACAGAGGGTGCCTTGTGTGGATTAACACTTACCACTAATATTATGAAACTGGTTTATTTTAAATTCAAATGGAAATTTCTATTTACAAAATAAAACAATGCTGTATAAAAATATATTTTGAAAGCCATATATGCTTTAATAAAAGAAACTTAGCATAGTTTCTAAGGCATATAAATTACCAGAATAATGTACGACCACATTGCTTCAAAGGGGAAAATGTCTTCAGCTTTGCTCATTTCCAGTTGAAACAGTTGTTTTCCTAGAACATATGTCCTATAAATAATCTAACACCCAATATAAAATCTGGCAGCAAATATAGTCCATTAAACTTCCACCATTGTGCTTTCTTTAACTGTCATATGTTTTAATGTGATTTTATTAACTGTGATAATTGCTCCTTTACTGCTAATGATAATATGATACTGTTAAAAATCAGCTTCAAGGTAATTGTTTTTATGCTTTCCACCTCCCTCAATCCTTGCACTCAAACTGTGTGCATGATTCTTGAGTTAAAATAGTCTTGTGTTTTTTGTAATTGAATCAATTTGGTCTCCTCTCCCAATGGTAAGTCCAGGACTATGCTATTCTATTCCTCCAAATTTCCATGATTTTACTTAACTGCAGGAAGATAATACCCTTCCCCACAATTGTACTGATTAGATGTAGTACCGGATTGCAGTGTCTACTGTATTATCTGCTTATAATAATTGATACCTAGTAAAAGTGTAGTAGTAGCAGCAGTTGTTGTAACTGATAGTGACCAATAGTAGTAATATCCAGTAAAGGAACGAGCACTTGATAACCGTTGGTTTGGTTAAAACAAGCTATTTTACTTGCAGGGGTTCCTCTTGTGTTGTTCAGAGGGGAAAATGCTAATATATAGCCCATCCAAAGAGGTGTTTCAAGTTATCATTGTTTACCTACCAGCCCTTAGGCCTGCCAGCTTACCTTCCTTGCTCTGAATCCATGTTTACCAAACAACCTCTTGGTAATGGTTCATCTTCCCATGTGGGTTTGCCATCCAGGGAAAGCATGCACTGACCACCTGGCAGGAGCATTTCAGGCTTTTCATCTTTTATTTTCAATGTAATTCTAGTTTACAAAAAAAAAAGAGAGAGAGAGAGAAAGAAAATGAAACATATTGCTTTATGCAAATTCTAATTTAGGACTTTTTCCCTATTTCCTTTTTTATTCATTGGATTCTCCATTGAGTAGGGAAACGTTTTCGGACAGCAAAGGAAACAGTCAACTACATGAAAAGGCAATCTATAGAATGGGAGAAAATATTTGCAAACCCTGTATCTGATAAGGTTAATTTACAAAATATATATGTAACTCATACAACTCAATAGCAAAAAACAAAAATTAAAACCAATGACAACAAATAACTAGATTTTTTAAATGGGCAAAGGACTTAAATAGACATTTTTCCAAAGAAAACATACCAGTGGCAAACAGGTACATGAAAAGATGCTCAACGTCACTAATCATCAGGTAAATGCAAATCAAAACCATGAGATATTACCTTACATCTGTCAGGATAACTATTACTTTTTTTAAAAAAAGTAACAAGCATTGGCAAGGATGTGTACAAAAGGTAGAAATGCACTGGCAGTGGGACTATAAAATGATGCTATAGAAAATAGTATGGAGGGGCTTCCTTGGTGGCGCAGTGGTTGAGAGTCCGCCTGCCGAAGCAGGGGACACGAGTTCGTGCCCCAGTCCGGGAAGATCCCACATGCCACAGAGCAGCTGGGCCCGTGAGCCATGGCCACTGAGCCTGCGTGTCCAGAGCCTGTGCTCCGCAACAGGAGAGGCCACAACAGTGAGAGGCCCGTGTATCGCAAAAAAAAAAAAAAAAAAAAAAATAGTATGGAGGTTTCTCAAAAAATTAAAAATAAGACTCCTATATGATCCAGCAATCTCACTTCTTTGTGTATTTCAGAAGAAAATGAAATCACTATCTTGAAGAGATATCTGCACCTCCATGCATTATTCACAACAGTTAAGATATGGAAACAACCTACATTTCTATTAATGGATGAATAAGATGTGATGTGTGTGTGTGTGTGTGTGTGTGTGTACAGAAATACTATCCAGCCTTACAAGAAGGAAATCCTGTCATCTGTGACAACATGGATGAACCTGGAGAACTTTATGCTAAGTGAAACAAGCCAATCACAGAAGGACAAATACTACATGATACTACCTACATGAAGAATCTAAAATAGTCAGACTCATAAGAGCAGAGAATAGAATGGTGGTTATCAGGGGCTTCGGGGCAGGGAAAACGGGAAGTTGTGGCTCACTGGGTATGAAGTCTCAGTTACGAAAGATGAATACATTGTAGAGATCTGTTGTACAACATAAATGTCTACAATTGAAAATACTGTACTGTACACAAAAATTTGTTAAGAGGCTAGATCTCGTGTTAAGTGTTCTTACCACAATTTTTTTTTAAAAAGGTGAGTATTGAAGATGTTTCTCCAAGAAGAAAATATCAAAATGTTATATATCTGTTTTGAGTTTTTCTTACAAAAGAAGCTTTTTGAAAAATAAAATAGTAAATAAGAAGTGCTCAGAATTCATCCTGGAGTTACTAACTAAAAATAATGACCTCTGACAGTCTGCATTCCCTCTCTGGTTTCAGTTCCCATTTATAAGTGAAGGTGTTGGTCCAAGACACTATGCCAAACAAAATATGTGTCAATGAGGGTTGCATAGTACTTGGAACCTATATTTATTTTATCTTTCAGATCAATACTACTCTGTGCCAGATATAAAAATACTTCTAAATTGTCTCTCATCACCCAAAATACAAAATAGTTATAGGGATTTTCAAACTGAACTGTGGTTTAAGTCGGTGTTGGTAATTATAGCTACATTATTGTAGATGTTGAAATTTTTTGAGGCATGGTTAACCAGCTTCTGCTGCCGTATTGACCCAGTTTCCCAAACATTTTATTCTCAGCCAATATAGACATGGTAATTAAACTCCCAGAGGGAGATTCTTTTTGGCCACAATGTATTTTTCTTTTGTTAAAAAATTTGTGATTTCTTTAGTCCTGCTTAAAACTGGGCTTATGCATTTTAGCTTATGCATCTGGAAAAGCAGAGGAGGAAAATAGAACTACTTGGTCTTTCTTCCAGATTGTCACTCAGTTCTCAGTTGTCTATGAAATCATTCCATTGTTACTAAGGTCTTAGAAATCTACAGAAATACCCGCAGAGCCTTTCAGGTTTACTGGGGTGTGTTCAGATTAATTCTGAGGCAGCTCAAACATTTCTTCCATGTGGTAGACTGTAAAATTTAATTCATCCTCAATGTCTATCCTGCCAGTTCTTTACAATAAGATTGGATGAAGAAGTCATTGTGAATTGGAAATTTGACCATTCAACCAAAGTAAGTTTTGGGAGACATGTTTCTGGTAAAAATATGCAACTACTTACTACTTGGATTACCATAAAGCCTTGTTATTTGGGAATTGGTCTCTGAGATAAATACCAAAATAAACAGACAATGCCTCCAGGGTGAACCTAATAAGAGATTTTTAACTCCTGCGTCTTGCAAATATACTTTCTTGTTGGCATCTTACTCCTAGTCCTGTGGAAGAGTACCAATGGAATGATTTTTTTAATTAGACTGCAAAAGAAAAACCAAAATAAAGAAGAAAAAGACATAAAGACAGTGCTGGCATTCTTGAGCCAGTTCGTTAGAGCATATCCATTTGGGTCTTATGAGTCACTTATATGGTGAGATGGCTTTAGGCATTGAGAATATGGAACAAACTATAAATATCACTGTTATCACAAGTGTTCATTTATTGAGCACTTCTACCCTATACAGAACAAAGTGTCATACATGCACTATTTCCCAGCTAATCCATGGGGTAGATATTGTCATGACTGTTTACAGATGAGGAAATTGAGATTCCAAGAATTGTAATGAATTGCTCAAAGTGACACACATCTACCTTGTACAAGGTAGATCTGGGATTTGAACCCAGGTTGTGTGACTCTGTAGACAGTCCTCTAAAAAAACCAGATGTCACAAATTCCACTAATAAAGTACTTTATCCTGCAGTGACCTTAATTTAAAGATCACCTAATCAGGGCTTCCCTGGCGGCGCAGTGGTTGAGAGTCCGCCTGCCGATGCAGGGGACACGGGTTCGTGCCCCGGTCTGGGAAGATCCCACATGCCGCGGAGCGGCTGAGCCCGTGAGCCATGGCCGCTGGGCCTGCACATCCGGAGCCTGTGCTCTGCAACGGGAGAGGCCACAACAGTGAGAGGCCCGCATACCACAAAAAATAATAATAAAAATAAATAAAAAATAAAGATCACCTAATCAAACTACTCATTCCTCATTAAGGCGGCTGAAACCATTAGATAATTCCTGCTATATTTGCATTTAGGCACCAACCCCCCAAAAAAGTAACATTTAAAGTCTGAGACTGACAGTTTTAAGCAGGATCACGCATACAACGGAAGAGGACTCAACCGAGCTAAAAGACACAGTGAACTTTGATCTGAGCAATTTCACTCAGAAAGGACATTTTTGGAAGAAAAGTCTATTAGAAAATAAGGTAGAAGTTCTTGGAGTAAACTTGCTACTTTGCCTTTAAAACAGAGTAAAAAAGGGCGGGAACTGTTTTGAAGCTCTTCTGATAAAAATAAAAATCATTTCCTCAATAAGGAATTGGAAAATGTTAACTTAAAAAACGATGTTCAAGCTACTGCAACTACCGACTCTGAAAGAAACATTAACAGTTCAAGAAAAAAGAAAGAAAAAAGGAACAAAAAAATGAAGAGGGGAATAAGGAAAGGGAAGAGGAGGAAAAGGAGATGAAGGAGATGGGCAGGGTCAGAAAGTAAGGACGAAAAGAGACAAGAAAAAAGGCAGAATAAAAAAGACATTTAAAAGGCAAGAGCTGCTCATTTACCTTTATTCTTTTCCTTCCATTAATCTTTTTCCGTTGAATAGATACTCACTAAGGTATTTTATGGAGCATATCATTATTTTTGATATGGTCAGAATGTAAAATATGTCAGGTAGAGGTTTATTTTTTTACTTTGTTCACTGTTTTCTCCCCAGCATCTAGAACTACAGCAGACATATAGATGACATCAATTATCTTCGTTGAATGAATGTTCAAGCTATGCTTTCCTCTAAGGAGCGCTAGTCAGTTAGGTAATTAATCTATTTCTTATATTGAATAACTTTGCAATAGAGAGAATAACTGTCTGCTGACAGAATGAACTTTTCTGAACAAGTGCATTTCAATTTAGCATCTAACATGTCAACTTTGGAGCTATTTCAGACACACAGCAAATTATCAAAATTGTCAGTGGGGTCTGTGTACTGACTAGTTCCTACTTCCTCTCAGAAACCCTCTATTTATTACTTCTGCCAACAGGAAAATTTTTCTTGATGTCGAACTTAAATAGAATTGGGTAGGGGGGTTGATAATTTTGAATGTGAAATACTTCTAGTAATGGGTCTAAGGAGAGAGTAAGTATGGGCTGTGGTAGCTTCTGACCTTTCCTACTTTATCCTGGAAAATATCAGATTGTCCTGTAGGCACTTACGTGAGTACAGCTACTACCATCCCAATATATATATATATGATCAACAATAGCAACAAAACAAACAGTGGTCATTTTATTTAGCACTTATTAGATGCCAGGGACTTTTCTGAGCATTTTCCATGTAGGAACTCCTTTAAATCTCAGAACAGCCCTGCAAGATAAACACAACTTGATTTCTTTCTTCTTTTTTTTTTTTTTTACATCTTTATTGGAGTATAGTTGCTTTACAATGGTGTGTTAGTTTCTGCTTTATAACAAAGTGAATCAGTTATACATATACATACGTTCCCATATCTCTTCCCTCTTGCGTCTCCCTCCCTCCCACCGTCCCTATCCCACCCCTCTAGGTGATCACAAAGCACCTGAGCTGATCTCCCTGTGCTATGCGGCTGCTTCCCACTAGCTATCTATTTTACGTTTGGTAGTGTATATATGTCCATGCCACTCTCTTGCTTTGTCACAGCTTACCCTTCCCCCTCCCCATATCCTCAAGACAGGAATAAAGACACAGAACTACTAGAGAATCAACTTGATTTCTTTTGAAGTCTCTTGATTCCTTTTCTCTATTTCTCACCACTGAAGCCACAAGGATCTATTTCCAAGGCTGACAGATTCCTATTTGTTGCCTGTTTCTATAAATAAAGTTATTGGAAAAGAGTCACACCCATTCATCTCTGTACTGTCTATGGCTGCTTTTGCATTATAAAAGTAGCTGTGATAGAGAACAGACAGCCCACAGGGCCAAAAGTGTCTACTACCTGGCAATTGACAAAAGTTAGCCAACCCATGACCTGCGCGGTCTGCAGAGGAATTCGGCAACTCTTGCTTCTTCCTTTTCAGCTGTCTGAAAGTTCTGCTCCATTTTTGTTGCTCCAGTCCTCCATTGTCCTGACATTTTGTTCTGGAGAGTTAGCTGGAGAGGCAGGGTGCAGACTTCAGACCCAGACTGCTGAGACTTAGATTCCATCTGCTCTGTAAACTTGGCAAACCTGCTGAACTCCCCTGTGCTGAGGTTGTCCCTGTGGCGACTGCTCCCATTTCTGCTCTACTGTTGCTGTTTTGGCCACTCTCCACCTTCATCTCTGTTGTACTAAAACAAGAATCTCAGGGACTAGCCGTCCCTGTGTGTGCTGCCAGGATGGATTCCCAATCAGGCTGACCCTGCTGTCCTTCCACACAACAGCAGAAACTCTGGCCTCCCATGAAGCTTTCCATCTCCAGCCCTTTTTTAGGGGAAGCGTCTCCTAGGAGCTAAAGTCGCTTGTGTTCGTTAATGAGCTAGACACCACTTGTCAAAATATGGAGGCTTTTGGGAGTCTTTCGGTTGAGAGATTAATTTGCTAGAAGCATTGACTTTTTAGAGTATTGAGCCTGGTACAATAATAATGGTGTGTCTCTCTATTTTTTATGGTTTTCTTTGTTGTTCTTCAGTAAAGTTTTCTTTATAATGAAAATAAATAAATAAAGAGTCGCTTGTGGATACTGTAGCCAAGCTGGATGGGGAAGGAAATCCGACTTTCTTCTCCCCAAGCAGTTTCCAGGAGTCCCACAGTGCCCGTACTGTTAGCTTCCCTCTACCAGGCTGCCTACTGCTGGCGAGGGATCTGCTACTTAATTGCCCACATACCACGTCCACAATCAAATCTCTGGATGAGGATACTAAGGACTTCTGTTTGTGTCCCTTGCAAAACATTACATAATGGGATAAACTCCAAACTGAGAGTAGAATTGCCTAGATTTTAGTCTTGGTTCTACCCCAAATGGCTTCATGACCTTAAGCTATCCCTTTAACTTCTCCCTATTTTCCTTTTCTCACCTCTAAAATCAGGCACACTAGATAATCTCTAAAGCCCCTATAGCTGTAGGATTTTTATGATGCTATATAACCCCGAACTGACTATAAGGGACACTTAAAACTTGCCCAAATGAAGTCTATTCAAGCAGAATTCAGCCTGCGATCCTCAACTCTCTGGGCTACTGAAACAATGACCTTTGTCTTAGAAAAAGGGGTTAATGGGTCATCCTTTCTGAGGTTCCTTCATATCAAACAGGTTCAAAAGTTGTAGAGAAGAAAATAAAAAGAGCTTGCATAGTCCTTTTAAATCTAGGCCAACTGTTTCTGGCAAAGAAAAAGAAATGACTTACTTTTCTTAGCAATGATTTCTACACCTCAAGCTATATTTTAACATAAGCCTCTTGGCTTCTGGCAGAGGAAATATATATGACAGTATATTGGAGGAGTTTAAATGTCAGATTTATTCAATGTTTTCAAAGCAATAGCTTCAATAAAAGGGAATAAAAAAAAAGACATCCGAGGACTAAATTTGGGAACAAAGATTAAAGGTTGTTCGTTTGTGTGAAGAAGGGGGGAAAATGACATGATGATTTGGGAATTGAAAATAATATGAAAGTGTGGATGTTTTAATTTCAATAGCATAAAATAAAAATTTCAAACTATGCTTGATACCTTATGAGAGGTCTTTATTTTTAATCCTATTTCAAGAGAACAGGATTAAAAGTATTAAATTCTGGTTTATGAGAGATATTCCTCAAATTCCATTCCTGAGTAAAGAATGACTATACTAAGCACAGGTATTTGGCCCTAAATATTGTAGAGAAGTCTTTGAGGACATGTTCGTGGGCCCCTTTGATCAGTGACATATTGAAGATTATATTTCTCAGATGCTGTTTCAAGAGTTTTACCACTTCTGTTCAAACCCATTTAAAATGAAGAAAGGAGAAATCAGATTCAAAAACTAGTCTTTTGTTTTTGTAATTTATGGAGTCCAGTACATGGCTTCTTACAACTGCATTTATAACACTTTTTTCAAAAGAGGATGTAGAGATTCCTTAGTTTGGAATGTGTGTGTAGAGGGGGTTTTGCAAAGAAGAGGTGGCAAATAGTAGGAAGGGCTTGTTCATATCTTCATCTGGGTAGAAGAACTGTGTTTAAGCAGTGCGCCTACCACTCCAGTAGCCCCTGAAGGGCATGGCAGTGCCCAAGATTGAAGGACAACCCGCTCATTAAGCCCAGGGGTCATGGCAGGTAAACTTCATTGCCCAACTTCTACTCACTCCAGCCTTGTTGGGCTTTGTAGCACACTTACAAAGCTAGAATTTCTGGAAACATTCAAAAAGGTTAAAAAACTCAAGACAGGCTTTAAAAATGTATCAACAATGACAGGACAATTATTATTGTCTAACAGTGACTCACATTGTCTATGAAAGCACCCACGAGTCATCCCATCACTCACTTGGTAGGCCTTCAGCACTGCACTGAGGTCCTGTATGAATAGAACTGTTTCTTGCCTTGACCTCACCCTTATGTACTTGAGAGGCTGAGTTCTCTCCTTGCGTGTTCCAATAAACAAGTCCTCTAGATTTGGCCCAGGCTAGCCCCCATGCTGATCCTCCTACTTTCCACCCCACTGATATGTAGCCTCCTCTACAGATGAATACATAAACCTCTCAATCCCACATTCATCCAACAGCATCACTGTGGCGATGTGTATACTCACTTGTAGCCAAAGTAAATTTTACACCTTGATCAAAATTAATTGGTGTAAAGGCTTCACAGTGAGCCAAAGTGTTTGGGAATTCTGATAGGTAACCACTGAATGATTTAAAAAACAGCAACAACAAAAACCTGTTAATTCAATAGGCTTAAAGGTTTAATGATTGAAGATTCTAGGGTTCCTGACTTTTATATAATGATTTTTAACTAAGGCACACTCAAATACACTTTGCCACATATAACCCTTTTCAGACCCATCAAGAGTCAAGTCATATTTAAATGTTAAAATGTTTGCTCTACAATATTTATGGTCCCTGCATATCTGGTTTAGCTACTCTGTGCTGCAGCAATTTTCATAATTATTTTCCCTTTCAGAGCTTTTATAGTAATTTTATATTCATATTGTGAGATGCTGCATTGTGTTTTCTTTCAGCTTACTAAATGACTTGGACATCACAGTCGGTTGGACACATTCGCCCTGTTTGTGTCTCAGGGTTTGGGAGGTAGGGGATTGTTAAGGAATTGGATAGATTATATGGTATGGTATTTTACTGCTCATTTGTATCCGTCTAGCAGAAGCTTGTGTGTCACTCAAAAGTAGCCCCACTTAGGCTGTCAACACTGTGGCCCAATAGCAGAGTGATTGTAAGTTATTCCTAGAGGAGCATGTGCCTGCCAAACACACAACAGTGCTTCCCAGGCTTGACCTTCTTTCATGTCATCCCTCTTGCAGCTAGAGTCTGGCACAGAGGGCTGGACTTCCAGTTTGTACTTTAGGTTCATTGGGCCACCAGAGGCAATGAACACACTTGACATTTACAAAATGTTTGCTCTGAATTCACGACTATAACAAATAACCGGAGTTGAATTAATGAGTGACCAGTATGCAGAGATACAGACTATTTCAATGGAGACCTCCCTGCAGTGTCCAGGCTTACAAAAAGAAAGAAACACATTTGGAAGCTAAGAATGGTTCGTGGATTAGGTGCGCCCAACACATGCAAGACTCAGCAGGAAGAACACAGCCAGGTATCTGAACTGGAGAACTGAAGAGCTCCCATGCATGTCAGGGGAAGGGAGTTCTACCTCTAACAGGTTCAGCCAGCTCTCTGTGAAGCTTGTATCCTCAGTTAGCACTCAACTCAAGACTTTCATAGTTATGTATTGAGCCAAATATTTCTTTATTTGACTGGCAGTTGAATAAGTATCGCAGAACTGTGAAAACCAGTATTTTCTGACAATGAAGGGAATTAAGCCTTTCTTATCACCCTCAGAAAAAGAGAAGAGAAAACGTTCCTTTATTCCATTTTATTATTATCAAAGGGATACACTTTTGTTAAAAAGTAAAAATGCAAAAATGTAAAAAGAAAGATATAAAAACCACCTGCCATCCTCACCATCTCAGGTAAACCCTGTAAGTTTGGTTAATATCCTTCTAGTCTCTTTTTAATATATGTGTATATGATTAATTTAAAATACATATAAAGTATAAAGTATAAAAATACACAACCTGCTTTATCTTTCCTCACCAACACATGACTATCATCTTTCCATGACATTATCCTTCCACTGTTTCATTTTTAATGGTACATGATATTCCAGTACAACCCTACTGTAATTTACTTAACCTCACACATTTATGTTATGGCCAACTGTTTTGCTACTAGAAGCAATGCTGTAATGAACATTAAGAAAAGGCATGGCCCTTGAAATTGGGTCCACTTTTAACATTTCCCAACATTCTTCTGCCCTTGCCTCCATTTTAAATTAACCATGCACCCACCTACTCACCAAGCATCTAGTTTTCCTTTTTATCTGAAACTTTACTGATGTCCCAATATAGAAATGACAGGAAATATTCAAAGAGCTGCCACATAGAAGAGGATTTATAATGGTTCTATGTTTTCTCTAGGACAGAACCTGAACCAATGGTGAGAAATGATGGGGAAAAAGATGTCCACTCAACATGTAAACTTTGAAACAATGAAATAGGCAGAGCTGTAGAGTAAGGAGTTCACATTCCTAGGATTCAAGCAGAGGCTGGAAAGATATCTGTCCCAGATATTTTAGAAGGGATTTTTATTTCGGATGGGAAGTAGATTAGCTTAGACTTTTCCGAGGTTTTTGTTTGTTTTTCAGATGGAAACTTTCCTGCAAACTTATGTGAACCCTGTGTAAATAAAAGCAGCATTTTATTAGCATAAATATGACTTAGTACATTCAAACTTTTGACACTTACTTATTGTGAAGTCCGTCATGAGAAAATTGAAAACTGGTGGTCCCCAATATGTTTAAAACTTAAATATCTGACATATTTGGGGAGAGCTTTATTTTTAATAATCTACAAATTCATATAGTTTGAAAAACTTGTTTTGAGTCAAACAATTAGAGTCCTTGATCTAGCTCTGCAACTTTATGGTTTTGTGGAATGAAGATTGAAAACTAGGGCACCAGACTGTCCTTAAGAAACTTCCTAGTTCTAAGAATTCATATTTCTGCAAAATTTGAAAAGGATCATATCTGTGTGAGCCAGTTTCTTGATTTAAATGTTGCTATATTTTATTCAGTGATGCATCTATTGGCAGAGAGTGTAACAATTGGAGAATATATGTGGAGTATTGTCAGTCAAATTGAGGCAGTGTTTGAACTTGGGACCAAGAAAAAGCTGGAGTTAGTTTGCACTGGTTCTCAAAAGAGTCCGGGCTAAACAGATGGGATGGGAGAATAAGTCAGGCATCAGGGATCAAAAGCCTAAGACAGGGACTTCCCTGGTGGTCCGGTGGTGAAGAATCTGCCTTACAATGCAGGCAACATGGGTTCCATCCCTGGCCGGGGAACTAGGATCCCACATGCCGCAGGGCAACTAAGCCCACACACCACAGCTACTGAGGTTGCAGGCCTCAACTAGAGAGCCTTCATGCTGCAAACTACAGAGCCCACGTGCTCTGGAACCCGCACACCACAACCAGAGAAGAGAAAAAAAACCCACATGCCACAACTAGGGAGAAACACGTGCGCCGCAACCAAGAGCCCAGTGCCCAGCAATGAAAGATCCCACATGCCTCAACAAAGATCCCCCTGGCCGCAACTAAGACGTGACGCAGCCAAAAATAAATTTAATAAATAATAAAATAAATATTTTAAAAAGGCCTAAGACAACAAGAGTTGAAATCTAGTTCATGGGTATTGATGTCAGGGAAAGATACCAGCAAGGAAGAAAGTAGCTTATTATATGGCAAATTTCATTCGAAGTGGGAAGTCTTTTTCTTTTTCCTGCCAAAGGCATGTCATGCCCTCAAACAGTGGAGAGATCTGAGCTCAGAATTATAGGTTAGTAAAGGGTCCTGTTTCTGATTGCATGAAGATGCAGAGGAAGAGTAGAACATCTTTGACACTAACAGTTTGTGGATGGGCAGGTTTTTAAACAACTAATTATGCTTAGAAATAGTGTTTGTTGGTCTGGTAAAGTTTTTAAGGAGATTTTCTAGGCTTATGAGCAAGTGGTGCCCTCTGGAGTGAGAGAGTCTAGTGTGATGATATGAGGAGAAACTTTAAGAAAATTCACTTCCATTTTGAAGCAGGGAACGAATGAATCAAGATCAAATCATAGTGTTATTTCCAGGGCAGCACAGACTCAATGCTTGGTATTCTGTCCAACAAAAGGAAGAAAATTAAGAAGGCACATTTGTTTTTTAGGATGTTGGTTGTCCTCGATCCATTGGCTTTCTTACCAAACCAAACTTGGGTCTGCTCACTAGAGGCGCAGCAAAGCCAATCTACTGACACCAGGTTGTGGTGAAGGAAAGTACAGCTTTTACTGTAGGGCCCAGCAAGGAGAATGGGTAGCTTGTACTCAAAAGACCTGAGCTTCCCAGTTGTTTTGGGAGAAGGGTGGGTTTTTTTTTTGTTTGGGGGGCTTTTTGTTTTTTGGTTTTTTTGGCTTAAACAACAGATATTTATTTCTTACAATTCTGGTTGACTGGGAAGTTCAAGATCAAGGTGCTGGCTGGTTTGGTTCCTGGTGAGCCCCCTCTTTCTGACTTGAAGATGACTACCTTCTCACTGTGTCCTCATATGGCAGAGAGAGCCGGCTCTGGTCTCTCTTCCTCTTCTTATAAGGACACTGATCCCATTATGGGGGTCCCACCCTCATGACTTCATTAAATCTTATAATCTCCCAAAAACCTTTCCTCCAAATACCATTGTATTGGGTGTTGGGACTTCAACATATGAATTTGGGGGGGACACAAACATTCAGTCCATAACAATATACATCACCTTATATAGGTATCCCCCGCTTTTCAAAAGTTCATTTCACGTCACTTTGCCTTTATGAAAGACCTACATTAGTATCTGTTTTCACTAACTGAAAGAAATCTGGAGAGGATTTTCACTTTTACAAAAAAGATGAAAAATAAAAATAGCATTCAGCATTTGTTTTGCCACACGGCCATTATAGAGGCAGCACTCACTCTGGGCAGCCAGAGAGGTACCGCCAAGACGCAGAAGGGTTTTTAAAGGCAGTGTGATGGGGAGGGTGTCACGGGGTGTGTGATCAACTTGTGGACATCCTTCTAACTGGGTGGTGGTGAGGTAACAGTGTGGTATTTCAGGTGTCAACATTATCAGCTTTCTGGTTTCAATCAATCTGGGGGCTCCATGCTGGTAGTGAGCATGCAGTTAACTTCCCCCACCTGTTGGGGGTTTTAGGCTCTACAAAACAACTTAGGAATGTATGTCAGACTTAGCTTTACCTTTGAAACAGAACTGGGGATCCTTGTGACTGATTCATTGTTTAAGTTATGGCTGCTCTCCTACCTGACTGCCCTTTGTTTCTGTATTCTTTACTTCCCTAAACACTAACTGCTAGGCCTTGTTCTTTGTTCCACATGGAGGGCCTAGGAGGGCACAGTGTATTTCCATAACCTCTTTTCTCAGTCAACAATAACGGGGGACACAGAGGGGCCTGTCGCCAGGAAGGCCCCTACATGGTCCTTCTTGGTTTCAACTTTTTCATCTACACCTACATAAATAATACCCTCAGAAGTTATTTCAGATACAAAAGCTGCTAATATATATGTGTATATGTGTAATACTTATATATGACTGTATAGTTATGCAATTATTTTTATTTTGAAGGGAACATATTTATTCATTAAGTAATCATTCATTAATTAGGTATTTGTTGATTTCCCTATCCTAAATACTGCTAGGTGCATAACTAAATGACTTCTGTGCTAAGGAAATTAAAATGTTGCTAAGAAACACACAATATATACTTTTTTTTTTTTTTTTTTTTTTTTTTTTTTTTTTTTTTTTTTGTGGTATGCGGGCCTCTCACTGTCGTGGCCTCTCCCGTTGCGGAGCACAGGCTCCGGATGCGCAGGCCCAGCAGCCATGGCTCACGGGCCCAGCCGCTCCGCGGCATATGGGATCCTCCCAGACCGGGGCACGAACCCGTATCCCCTGCATCGGCAGGCGGACTCTCAACCACTGCGCCACCAGGGAGGCCCCCACAATATATACTTTTAAGCAGTAGTCTTATGCTTTATATTTTGTGGATTCTTTCCATATATGTTATCTCATTTGTTCCCCAGTATTTTGGAAATTTCCAGCTGAAAGAGACCCAGAGATCACCTCCTCCACCGTGTGTATAGATGAACAGACATGAGACTAACTTGCTTAGACAATTAATATCAGAACCAAAATCTTCTGACCCAAGAGCAGTGTACAGACTACATTCATTCTTCCTGTGCAAACAGATATGCCAATTCTTTTCTTTGTAATATACATTTAATTTTCAGTTTGCCCAGTTCAATCCAAAGTTTGTCAAATAGCTTGAACTACTTTTCACATATTTGAAGTTTGGCTTGATATAAATCATATTTGTGAGGAACATTTTATTTTAATTTACAAAGCTGTATATACATTTTAAGGAAGAATTAGAACATATGTTTCTGATTTATTTACAATTAACCTTTTCTTTTTCAATAGTCATTTGATGCTTAGATACTTCATTGTGGCTTCAAAGTAGTTTCTCCTAAAAGTAGAAATGATAGTTCATTAAGATTAAATAATTACGCCTAAAAAATCACTGTGTGTGCCTCAAAACTAGTTTTCATAATATTTTATTAGACTCCAAACTTAATAGACATTGCTCATTTTTACTAAGGCAAACTTATTCTCCGTTTAAAATCTTTTCCAACTCTTTATGTGCTATTCAGATAGTGATTTTATTTTACATTTTCTCCGAATCATTTAGAATATGTATATCACAGTTATTGAAATAGATTTTTGGTGTCAAAAAGGAAAGAAGAAGGAGAGAAAAAAATCACAGGGTTTTTTTTTCAAGAGAAGGTAATAACAAGACTTTTAAATGAATACCTCCTTTCACCATTCAGACGTGAGTGAACTTGGCATTAAACCGGTTCTTAATTCAATCCATCTGTTCAGTGCCCACTGCTTTATTCTTAGTGCCACCATTTAAACCACCTGAAATACTTCACAGTGAAATTAACAAAGAGCACAATATTCCCAAGATAATAAGCATATATATATGTTCACCAGTGAACCATCTTCTCTGGTGGGGTAATATTTATCTAATGTCTCTTAATACCAAATACACCTTTTGAAAAAAATTCTGCAATTTTTATGTCAGGGAAATGTAACCACTAATCATGTGGTCTATTCATTGTGGCATTTGAGTGTAAATCATTCATTTAATGTAGTGTCAAGTACATAGACTGGATGTTAACAATTACTAGCAACAAAATAGAAGAGGCATACTTTATCGATGTATAAAAATGTAAGAGGCAATGAAGACAAACAACCTAGGTATATTTACTAAAATTCTGTACATGTTGTTGTCTGCAGTGCCAAGCAGTTTGTTGAAGCTCAGGCTTCGTCACTATCTTCAGACCGACTGACAGCTTACAACTACACCGTGACTGCACAGCCACATGGAGGGAACTGCAGTCAGCCTGGGTCAGCAACCAGCAAGCCTTGCTGGTCTGTGCCCAAGCTTCCCCTGCTGACCCTCCTCTTTCCAAAACAGCCCTGGGAGTTTCTCAAAAAGACCTGATTGTACTGCTTTGGACTACAGTTTCAGGCTCTGTACACTTCAAAACCAGAGTTTCCTGTTTCAGCAGGAATTCCTGGTATTTATTTTTAAAGCCAAAAATCAGAAGTTTCCCATACTCTAAAACTTTTTATTTTACATACATAAAAAGCTGTACATCAGGGCTTCCCTGGTGGCGCAGTGGTTGAGAGTCCGCCTGCCGACGCAGAGGACGCGGGTTCGTGCCCCGGTACGGGAAGATCCCACATGCCGTGGAGCGGCTGGGCCCGTGAGCCATGGCCGCTGAGCCTGTGCCTCCAGAGCCTGTGCTCCGCAACGAGAGGAGCCACAGCAGTGAGAGGCCCGCGTACCGCAAAAAAAAAAAAAAAAAAAAAAAGCTGTACATCAAAGGTACATGAACAGGTAGCTTTCATTTTATGAGATCCTGCAGTTTCAGCTTCCAGGGTAATATGTTCTGTGCAGGATTTTTTCTTAGTCTTTTCATTTCTAATAAGAATCCGAAAGCATTGGTTGGGGAGGAGAGAGTAAAACTTTGTACAGGTGAGTGCATAATCCAATGCTTTTCTAGTGGTAAGCATATTTTTAAACATAAGTATTACTTTTATAAGAGGCAAGGTAGTCTAGTAGAAAGACGACAAAATTTTCAGAGCTGCAAGTGACTTCAGAAAGCACATAGTTGAATTCCTTGGTGCACAGAAGCAGCCTTGCAAGGCTGAACAATTTCCCGAGTGACAGCCATCAGCAGAACTGGTCCTCAGGTTTTACATCCAAATCTGTTCTCTCTGCTCCATGACCTGAACTGAGAGTCAGAAAACGCGGTCTTAGCTTTCCACCAACATTTCTGGGCCTCAGTTTCCCCATCCCTGTAATGAGGGGGCTTAGAGTGGATGATTTTGAGGTTCTTTCTAATACAAACATTTGATGTGTTCTAGATAGAAAGTTGCACATTTTTATTTTAGAGAAGACAAATTTATTTTGAAAAATGCAAAATTTTATAGTTTATCTTCTTGAATGATCGGTGTAATTGTTAAGTGAGATGTTGTGTGTCAAGACCTAAGAATGTCTGATACTCAGTAGATGGTATCTCTTAATGATCTCATTTTTTCAGAGGAAGCAGGAATATTTTCATCCCTTTGCCAAAAAGTCTTCTAGGCTATTTCCTTCAGGACTTGGGCTCACCTCCCTGCTGGTTGTGCTCTCCGAACTAAAAGTGCAAATCAGAGGCAGGAGAGGCTTGAAAAAAGGAAGTAGCAGAGCTATGGAGGCATTGGGAGGGGAGAGTCTGAGAAGGTGTTCAAAATGAAGAGAAATCTCATAATAAATCACAAAAAAGAAAATACTTAAAGAGAAATCTTTTAATAGTTGACTACTCAGATTAATTAAAGAGGTCAAATGAATTTCTGGGGATTTCTTGGTAACTTCCAATCACCCACGGGGTAGAAAACGTAAAGTATTCAATTAGCATTGCCCAAGGATGCCCAGGAAAGTGCCTGCTACAACTCTGAGGGTTCTCTACGCTTCATTAGACCTCGATCCAGGGTTTAAAACAGCTAATATGCAGCTAACATTCCCATCTTGCCTATCATGTATGTAGACTGCACGCTGCAAGGCAACACTTAGGACTGCTTTTTAACTCCTGCTCTTTTTCCAGACGCTTGGAAGCTGTAGCTGTATATGTGACATATACCAATTTATCCAACTAGTTGCTCCAAGCTTTCCCAATAAGCCCCAGATGAGCTTTTCTTCCAAAGCCCACTATGAAATAAACACTGCCATATCATGCAGCAGGCTATTCTCAATCCACAGATGACATAAAAGGGGAGAGTGGGTGACTTCTAATTTTTAATGCCAGGAGTCCTGCTGGGTTAGAGAAATGATCCCTGGGGCAAGATCTTATCAATGGCCAAGTTTCCAAGCCACAGGGGTACCATTTAGTGCTCAGAAGCAAGAATCTGCTAAGTTGTACTCTGGTATCCTCAGGAAATGAAGGCACCTGCAAAAAGTTCATATATATTTGGGGAACAGGTTACTCAGGCACAGGATCAGGCCCCAAGGTTAATATGCTGTCTCAGGCTCCATGAAATTGTTTCTGTGCTCAGAGGGGAAAAGGAGAAACAAGGGAACAATTCTGGCTACTATAATTTGTTTTCCCTTAAGGTAATGCAGAGCCTTTTCTCTTCCAGGACTCCAGGAATAGTTTTCAGCTTGAGACATTTTGGGCTAATGAACTGTGTACTGCCCTTCTGGGAGTGAATCTTGAGTTTACTGCTGACTGGCAGACCAGTCTGCAGCTAGCTACCCCTTTGCATTTTCAATTTCTTTATCTGCAAAATGGGGATAACTATATTTCCTTCTCCACCTCACAGTGGCCTTTGTGATTAAGTAATTAATGTGTGTCAAGTTCATTGAAACCAGAAAGAACCATATAAATGCTAAGAAGTATTATTATAACAACGCCCAGTGGCTTGTCTGGTTAATTTCCTTGCTAGGGCAGACAAAAGGAGAAATCGAATTGGATCTGTAGGATGGGTATGACTATTTTGAGTCAGCTGTACCATGATGACTTCAGATTGTTTACAGCAGCTTGCAAGTGTGATTTTTCCCTTGAAGACAAGAAGGATTTTAAATTAAATGACATTCTTCCAACCTGTGACTATGGAAAAGATCTATTACTTTTTCCTAATCCCAGATTTTATTTGACACCATCCTCCATTTTATAGTCAGTGAGAATTTATTCAGTACCCACATACTGAATACATGTAATGAGAGACGGAAAACCTTCACTTTGTTAAACGAACTTCTCTGTTCAGTTTGTTACTAGTATGTGTCATGCCCTAAGATTGACACCAAGTTGAAACAGATACAGCAGTGCTTTATGGAAAGTCACAGTCTAGTTAGGGAGCTGGACCCATACATAGACAACGAGAATGCAAGGGCTGCCTGAGTGTTATCACCTAGGCACAAAGGTCCTCCAAGAGTGAACTTCCTAAAATAAAAGCATAATCATGCTCTTCCCTTCTAAACCATGGTCTTCAGGCTAAATTACAACTTTAAAATGGTTTAAGTGAACTTCATAATCTGGATCCTGATTAGCATCCAGCACCATCTTGACCTTCTCTCACCTCACACCCAGCAGTCAGGTCACCCTTACTATTCAGTTCCAGTTCGCCAAACCCACTGAGCTCTCCATCACCTCCTTAGCACATGCAGCTCCCTTGGCGGGAAAAGTATTTCCCCTAATGTCCCCTCCTTCCCCTCCCCCAGCTCCTCCCCCTTTGCCTACTTCCTGCCTCCTTCCCAATGCTTCAGTTTACTGTCACATCCTCCCGGAAACTTCCCTGATGTCTTCAGGTCATTAACTTCAATTTCTCCTATCTTAGCCATTACAGGGCAGTATTATAATTGCCTGTCCTCTTGTATTTTGCACTAGGCTGTTAGGTCGAGGATGGCAACAGATGTCACTGACACAGCACCAGCATAGCAAGTGCACAATAAATATATGTGAGTGAATAAATGAAGGAGTGCATAGTCAAGGATGTACCCCAGAACTGTTAAGTGCATCTTGTAGCTACAAGAATATTAACCCCCTTCTGTTTCGTTCCCTCAAGATTATTTTTCATCTTGACTAAATTATATCTAAAGCTGGGATCTATAGCAAAGATCACTTTCTTATACTACATCTCCTCAACAAGTATATACTGTTTACACAATAATAGGTTTCTAGTTTTTATGTGATGCTATTGTAACAAAAATACCAACCTCAAGTGACATTAAAGTCTTACTGTACTTTTAATTATAACTTTTAATTGAGTTTCTGTGTAATGCATTTCATTCATAAAGCAGGAAAACAGAGATTTATTGGCATGTTTGATACAATATCCAAATCAAATAAGATGTTTTCCAAAAATTTTAATGTATGTTGTCAATTTTCATTTTCCCTGAAAATCCATTTTGACATCGATCCAAATCCATTCTGTAAAAATGGTATTTTACTGCATATAATTATGTACTTCATGTTGCTCTACAGCTGTTCTCTGGTACTTTCATCAATCAATCAGCCACATTCATTGAGTGTCTGCTAGGGAAGTGCTCAGCACTGAGATGGGAGCTATGAGGGGAAGAGAGAAAAAGTGTAATTAGTCTGTTTTCCTGGCCTCAGGCAGTGTTGAATCTAGTTAAAGAGTTGACTGAGAAGCACAAACTGATTTTAAAAATCAAAATAATTATGGAACAGGTACAAATCTCTATCCACAAACTTAGGAAAACAAGAAGTGTATTTTTCTTTACCTCCTTGCTGCTCCAGGTGTGGCCTGAGAACCAACTGCACCAGCAACTAGAAGCTTGTTTAAAATGCAGATTCTCAGGCCTAGTGCTCTGACTACTGAATCAGAATCTGCATTTTTAACACGGCCCCTGGGTCATCTGTATGCACAGTAAATTTTTTGAAGCACTGATCTGTAGAATATTTTTCAAAGGAGTCCACAGATGACCTGCATTGGATCACCAGGTGGCACTAGTTAAAAATGCAGGTCCAGCTGCATTTTTATATATGTTAGATACTGTATGTCTCTAAATGTTAGATACTATATGTCTCACATAACAGGCTTTCTATAACTGCATTATAATATGCAGTTATAGAAAGCCTGTTATGTGAGACAAATAGTATCTAACATTTGAAAACGTTTGCCACACTACCTAGAAATGAGTTAGGTTTAAATAATTATGGAATTACAGTTACATTTGAATAAATAACATACAAATCTGTGTAAACATTGAATAATGCATTTATACATTTTGATGGAGAAGAAAAGTGTAATCTGATATGTGTTGGATTGATCACAAAAATACAAAATGCTTACATTTCCAAAATATTTTAGAATTATATTCCAATGCAGTTCAACTAAATTCAACAAATATTTATTGAGCACCTGCTATGGATAAATATTGTGTTATTGCTAGAATAACTAATTAACTGAATGTACATTTATTAATTTTCTATTTTGTGTTAGGGGTTGCACTGGGAGAACAGCAGTGTAATATGATACGGACTCATTCATCAAGGAAAACCAATGAAGGAACATTGTGGAGTTTTCTTAGAGCTTGGCTTAGAAGTATCTCACTTCAAAAAAGGAAAGAATAGAAGGAAGCTTATTTGTGGGAATCTCCTAAAGAATATGGTTTATGGATATTTTACCTTAGTAGAAGTAAATATCATATGGAATATGTTTTTATATTTCAAATGTATCAGATTAGATGAAATTCCATACTTATCATTGAGACTAGAATACAAATATTTCAGCTTTTATTATTACTAATCTTTGCTGCATAATTATATCAAGCAGAATAGGCTGTTATTCTGCAAGTAACAAACAACCCCAAAACCTTTGTGGTCTAAAACCAACAAGTTTATTTTTGTTCGTGCTTTATATGAATCATATTTGACCAAAAAGACTCTTCATGGTAGTCACTCAGGGATTGGAGCTGATGTGATGAAGGCTTCATCTTGACACAGGCTGCCCTGATTGAAGAAACAGGGAAAAGAGAATATAATGGACAAACATGCTGGCTCTCAAAGCTTCTACCTGGAAGTGACACATGTCACTGCTGCTCACATTTCACAGGCCAAAACAAGTCACATGGCTGTCCAAGCTCAACAGAATGGGATGTATCACCCTATTGCCTGGAAGGGCACCAAATATTTATATAGTCTATGGTAGTACGCAGATAAAACAGTCAGTTGAATGATAACTAAGTCAATGAGACTTAAGCTCCAGGTTCTAATAGCGAGATCTGTAGTTTAGTCAGAAGCAGGGGTGAGGAAGAAAAAGTAACAACAGGGCAAATTCCCATACTGTTACCAAACCAAACTCAGGTCCACTCACCTGACACACAGTAAAGCCAATCTACTGACACCAGGTTGTGGTGAAGCAAAGTACAGTGTTTATTGCAAGTCCAAGCAAGGAGAACAGGCCGCTCATGCTCAAAAGACCCAAATTCTCCAATGGCTTTCAGGAAAGGGTTTTTTAAGACAGTGTAAGGGAGAAGGCTGTGAGGTGTGTGACCAGCTCATGCTCAGTTCTCTGATTGGTTGATGGTGTGGTAACAGCATGATGTTTCAGGAATCTCAATCATCAACGTTCTGGTTCCAACCAGTCTGGGGTCTACATGTTGGTGGTCAGCATGTAGTTAACTTCCTCCACCTGGTAAGGGTCTTAGTATCTGCAAAAAAAGTCAAGGATATGGCTCAGGATATTATTTATCGTCCTTGAGGAGGAACTAGAGGGCCCTGACTTTGTTTTATGACTAAACTATTATTATTTTGTCTTTCTTGACTGCTTTCCTTTGTTTCTGCATTTTCTCACTTCTCTGAATAAATTTTCTCTTTGGAACTTGGGGAAGGCCCAGGAGGCTAAAGCTTTCTTGCAAACAAGATGCAGGGGACATGGGGAGGCCTGCCCGCAGGAAGACCCCAACAGGGTCCTGCTCAGTTTCAAGACAAAGAATAGAATTGCTGTGGTATATGTCTTATTTTTTCAGTAAATGCCCTGAGACTGAATGTAGTCCTTCTGAATTTCTTCTTCAAATGAACTAGACCCAGTTGTATTCAAGTCATTATCTGGAGGAGTCATTAATTTTTTTCCATGCCAACCATTTTACTCCCAAAGGTAAATGCCTTAATCTTGAAAGCATCTAGTTTGGCGACCAGAGGTGGGAGATATCCACTACCTGGGAGGTTCACTCCTTTCTCCTTTGCCCATCTTCTTCTCTTTATTTAAGTGCCTGGTGTTAAGAATGCTTTATTCCACTGGTTTATGTGGGTTAGGGAAGAGTGGGATAACCCATTTCCCACAACTCTAATTCCTTCACCAAATAAACAGAGGTTTCCTATATATCATAAATAAATATTACAATCCATTTGCTAAGAACTACTGTTAAGAGATGTAAAGACAATGCTGAAAAATGGGTAAAATATATTTCATGCTTTCAAGTATCCCACAGTCTCATGTTATATAAGGTCATTCAAAGATAGAAAAATTATAATTTTTCATAGCATAGTGTCTAAATGCTGAAGAAGTAGAAACCAAGGCAGAAAATATAAAATGAGACCAAGTTGCCTGAGGACTCCAATGCCAGGCACATAGCAGACAGTTATGGCCCACAAATTAAAGAAAGCCAATCTGGGAGTGGTGTGCATTCAACAGAGTGGAGGGGCCCAAGTCATAGGGACCAGGCAGAAGGATATTGCATTAGGCTGAACAGGAGGGGCTGGCAGAAGTAGAATTTAAAAGATCTGCTGACTGATGGGAGGTAAAAGAGATCAGAAGGGGAGTCGAGATTGACCACCAATCTTGCTCTCTCCCTGTAGGAAGCCCCTATCTGTTTGGGAATCTCTGTTGATAGACAATAAACACCAGGATCCAAGAAATCCACCTAAACCTGAAACCACCATGTAAACAGGACTGCAGAGCATTTCTCTCAGGGTTTTGTCTTAATGAAGAGGATAACTATGACCAGGTTATGAAAGTCAGTCATTGCTTCTGCAATTGAATTTACGTCAGACCCCTTACCTGGCCTTTTATGTCTCAGGGATTTGTCCAACTACGTCCTCCCTTAAAACCACTTCTGTTGCTACCTATTTTCTTGCCAATGACAATCAATTCTTGTTTCCATGGCATTGTTGCCCCTCATTCTGTCACTCTTGTACAGGGGAGCAAATCTCTCTGTTTCCATGGTAATACAGAGATTTTACTTCTAAAATCCTTCACCTGAGAGAAGAGATAGACTTGGTTGGGTTGATGGGATCTTCTGAGACCTGAGGACCCAATAATAGAGCTACAGGTGCCCATTTGGCTCCTTCGGATCAGTGAAAGGACACGGGAAATGTAAAGGGAAACCTTCAAGTTTGGTAAGAAGATATACTTGGTCTTTTTCTCCAAAAGCCTCTTCCCTAAGTAGTATTCATAAAGCTCCTCCCATCAGTAGGTTATATGTGTCACTAAAAATGGAGCAAAGTTTAGATGGAGCATAACAGTGATGGAGCAAATGATGTGAGCATAACAGTGATGGAGCAAATGATGTGAGAGATGGGGGAAAGAAGACGAGGGAAGCAAAGGGCAAAGTGAGCAGATAGGAATATGTGAACAGGAAGTGAGTTAATCTGTTGAGAATGAAGTTTGTGGAAGTGGATTAAGACCTCAGCAAAGTGGCACTTTTGATGGGTAACACTGATGTGGAGCATTTGGTAGGGCACATGTGATCTTTATGCAGAGCTGAGGACCAACGGGCAGGGCAGAGCAGGGATCTGTTATAGATTCTTTTGTCTCCTTTCTGAGGTCCTGGTGGGAAAAACAGTCCTTGGTGTGGAATCGGTGTAACACAAATGAGGGGCAAGTGAACAGCGATTTTCAGAAATGTACATACTGCTGCTTCCAGCTTCACCCAGACACCAATAAACACAATGGCGAAGCAACTATGTGAGGGTCCTGTGATGTCAAATAGTGACTCAGGGTTGGGGGAGGGGGCTTGAAGATAACTGCATGGAGGTGAAATACCTAAAGACATGATTGGTTGCTGAGGTTATATGCTTCTGGCTGTGAAGGACACCATCCATATTAACATAATTTGTGTTTTACTTTTAGGGTTTTTTTTTTTTTCTCTCCTAACCACCCCACTCAGGGACAGAGTAAAGAGCTTTAGGGTGGGGAAGGAGATTAACTTATGAGAATTTTATATACTATTTTAAAGAAGGTGAAAGCGGATGTCTTGTTGTCCCCTTTAATGCTGATTTAAATAGGGTCTCTGTCCTTTTACAGCCTTACTAGAGGCCCCTAACACTTCTTAGGTACACAAGTCCCATGAGAAGAAAGGGCAAGTAGGAGACAGACTATCATAAAACTATTTTAGAAACCCCAAGGCAAGGGCAGTAATTGCCAAAATTTTTTTTCATCTTCAGTTGTGGAGTCTGACAATCTTTCATGAGAAAACTAATCCCACAATTTATGATGCATTTATGACACATTTACACTTAATTTATCAAAGCCACATTTTTCAGATAATTCTCAGATAACAGACAGACGACAGGTCTCTTTATTAAGCCACTTTAAAAGGTAACTCTTTGAAAGTGAAAAAAACAGACTTTACCCAAACTTACTAGAATTTGTTCTTGAGTTTGATTCAGCTGAGTATCTCAGAGCTTGGAGGATTTCAAACATGAAACAACCTGTTCTCCAACCTAATTATCAAGCTAAGCTTTAACTGACGAGGTATATTTTATTTATCAGGCACTTATGTCATCAAGGGTTTTAACCAACTCTATATTGGGCAAGACCTGGCTACCTTCCAATTTATAATGTGCCATCTGATCACTCCAGAGCCACAGGGCCAGCAATTATACAAGCCATCTATACTGACACAATAAAAACAGATTAGCCATCTAAAACAAATGGATTTACAATTAGGTCATTAAGAAGATGGCCACCCTTCTAACCCCTTTTCTCCATCTCTGTCAGAAAGAAGGCCAAATAGGTCTGCTCATTTCCCACTGTTTCTCCCCTAACTTCTGAGGTATTTAGGTGAGTGAAAAACCTATAACCTTTTCCCAGTGCTTTTTATCTTCTGCCATTTTCCTCCATCCTGCCGTAGGTCATTTAAATAAATGTTTGTTGCTTGAATCCATTTGTCCTGGTGGCAGTGATTAATGTACCTGCTTGGTTTAATTTTATATGCATTCTATATCAGCCATTGTACATTTTCAGACTTATTAAATAAGTGCTCCGTCTTTTCACACATAGTCAGTAAGCATTTTATTTAAACAATGTGAGAGTGTGTATATCTGATTGTAAAACCCATTTTCTTTTCCTTTGAAAACAGAAATACCTATAGCCTTAATCACCTAGAGTTATGTTTGTTTTCTAATGCACATGCTGCACTGCAAAATGAAGACAAAGCTCTGAGTTTAATAATCGCTTCATTCATTTAAAACAAAACAGCTTCAAATTTAACTCTTTATTGACAGTGTATTAAGTAGATTTCCTAATAACTCACCCAGAAGCAAATATCTACACTTTTCTTAACAAATAGCTTTGGGTTAGGGGACTTTATAATATGAATTTATAGGCAAGAATTTTTTTTAATTTATTTTATATATATATATATATTTTTTTTTGTGGTACGCAGGCCTCTCACTGTTGTGGCCTCTCCTGTTGCAGAGCACAGGCTCCAGACGCGCAGGCTCAGCGGCCACGGCCCATGGGCCCAACCGCTCCGTGGCATGTGGGATCCTCCCAGACCGGGGCACGAACCCGCGTCCCCTGCATCAGCAGGCGGACTCTCAACCACTGCGCCACCAGGGAAGCCCTAGGCAAGATTTTTAACTAATTTTTATAAATTCAGTTTCATTAATAGGGAAAGCCCTATTTTGATTTTAGGCAAAGATTATTCTACACTTTAACTTGCAAAGATCGTTGAGTACCAAGGCAATTAGTTCAGATCCTGGGCCACCTAATCAAAATTCTTAATAGGATTCTTTTATCTTTGATGCATGTCAAATAAATAAATCTGTAGAAAAGATGTACGATCCCAATGCCACCTACTACTTCCAACTCCATCATCAGGAATGCAAGGACTGTCACTAGACCTATGGATTAAATCACTAATCTCAAAACTTTTTAATTCTGTCTTCAGTACCTTAAAGGTAATGTTTTTTCCTCAATACCTGCCCCTGCAATTTGAATATGGTGCCACTAAGGAGCACTAAAAGCCAGAGAGTGTTATCCAGGAATAAATATGACAAAATACACATGCAACACACACACACACACACAATACTAAAGGGCTAAAGTTAAACAAAGGCACTTGATTGAAAGATTATGCTCATCTAGACCAATAGTTTCAACCGTGATCTTTAAAATCCGACTTATTCAAAGATTCTGCAATATTCTGCAAACTTTTGATATAAATTTTGATACATTTTAAACTAATTTTAAAACTGTAATTAAATAGCAATAACCCCACTCAAATTTGCTACATTAATATATTTTGCCAATTAGAGACCATCAGCGTATTAAATAGGACAATTAAGTTAATTTACTTTTGTGCCAATCTCAGAAGAAATTTTCTTCTGCCACATCTGCATATATGTTACATAACTTAGAGGTGGTAGCTCTGTGAGGTTTGTTTGTTTGTTTGTTTGACTTTAAAATTCAGACCGGAACATGTCTATATCTATAAAAGATAGTTTCTCATTAACACAGACTCTGGTCATGGCATAATATTTAGTTAGACAACAACAAACAAATTTATTAAAGTTCCCATTTATTCAGCATTTACTATGTACCAGGCAACATTTTAAGTTCTTTGCACAATCTCTCTGGTTTAATTCACACACAACTCTATAAACTAGGAAGTATTATTAACAAAATTTTAAATAGATGAAGAAACTAAGACAGAGAGGTAAGTAATTTGCCCCAAATCATGCAAGTTGTAGGCAGCAGTGGTGAGTTCTTAACCTAGGTGGTCAGGTTTTAATGCCCATATGGTTTACCATTACATCCAACTATTTCTCAGACATTTTTTAAATGGGACTTCTAAGATACATGAATATATCTTTCCACATTCTGTCTAATCATGAAAAACTCTGATACTTATAGTCTATGAGATAAAGGAAAAGTTTCTTTCATTAATTAATGTAACTCAATTATTTACCCACCCAATAAATATTTGGTAAGAATATATGCTAGTTACTGGTAATAAAAAATAGAAAACATGGTTCTTGCCCTCAGGTTGACACTCTCATTCATGAGACAGTCAATTCCAGATAATAAAAATACTCTAATTGATATGACAGAATAGAACGTAATTCTGTGGGAACAGATAAGAAAGATACCTCGCAGACTGGAAAGGAAAAGAAGACTTCCTAGGAGGAGTGATGTCTGAGCTGATCTTTAGGATGGTTAGGAGAGTGAATCAAATGAAGGTGGAAAAGCCATTCCAGATAGGGCCATTAGTGTGGAATTTCAAGTAAGTAATTCACTATGGCTAGAGATCAGAGTTTAATGGGGGCAATGGGGTGGAGATGTTGAAAAATGAACTTGGAAAATCAAGTAGGATGAAATCAAAGAGGGCTGCATATGCTATGAAAATAGCTTCGGTGTTGGTATGAAGAGAATTAGGAGTCCCTGCAAATTTTAAGCAAAAGAGTGAAATGGGGAAATGAATTAAAGGGGGAGCAGAGAATGGATGAGGAAGGCGGTAGGTAGAATCCACATGGGGAATGAATGATAAAGCCTGAAGTAAAGGACATGGTAGTTCAGTGGCAATGAGGAGAGACTGGATTAGATGAAAGTCTCTTGTGATGAAACTGAGAGAAGCTTTTATTCTCTGGCTATGGAAGATTAGGATGTGAATCTGGGGCTGCTGGCAACTTTGTCCTCTAAACTAAGAAGAGGCCAGTCTATGGTAGAAGGTAATGACACCAACATTCAGAAAGAAACAGAAGTGAGAATACTTGTCCAAATGCTACTAGCAAATTCCTCTTTGCACTTTTTTTTTCTCTTTTGATTTGTAATCAAGTGTCCTTGAATAATACAAGCCCTTGCTTTTAAACCAAAGATGACAATAAAAAGGTGACCCTGTGGAAACCTCAAATTGTTACTTCCTCAACTCTTCACTCTGCAATTTATTTGGTAAATTTCAGTTGTCAATATATGAAAATAGTCAAAGGGATTTCCATCAGAGATGATGTCTTTTCCTTGTCCCTTTTCCCACAGTTTCCAAAGTCAATGACATACTCATTCATTCATTCAGCAATTGTTTACTGAGTGGCTACTATTCCAGACACAGAGGATAAAACAGTGGAAAAAGAAAGTCCCAGTTCCCATGCAGCTTACATTTGAATAGAGGTGTATAACAACGTAACCAGAAAGTGTAAAGAAACTAGGGACTTTCCTGAATGGAAAATAGTTTATTTTCAGGTTTATGTTCTCTTGTTACTCTAGTAAGCTTGACTTTGCTTGAAACATTGCTTAGTATTTTCTCAGACCACCCACTTCTACCCTTGTTCAGACACCTGTTCCAGGTCCTTTAAGTGACTGTATATTTCCTCGCTAATTTACTTCTGTCTCATCATGTTTATAATGCTGTATATTCTGGTTTCATCTCTTACTAGCTATGTGTACTTGGATAATTTACCTCCTAAGCCTTAATTTCCTCATCTGGAAAATAAAGGGTGTTCAGTGAGTATTAAACAGAACAGTTCATGTTGGGAGCTCAGTATAGTGATGGATGCACAGTAATACCTCTTAGCTATTTTGTTCATGATGATAATGAAGGAGAGGAGGAGGTAATGAGTATGTGTGAGGCATTCAGAAGTTACTGAATCTCCCCAACTAGGTCAGGGGTCCACAAGCATTCCTACAAAGAGCCAGATAGTAAATATCTGGCTTTGCAGGTCATGTAGACTCTGTGTTAACTACTCAACTCTGCTATTGTAGTGTGAAAGCAGCCAAGGCAATATAGAAACCAATGGACATGATTGTGTTCCAATAAAATTTTATTTATAAGAACGTTTGTTGGGTCAGGTATGACCTGTGAATTGTAGTTTGCCAACCCCTGGACTGGATCATAGGATTTCCAAATCTAGGAGAGTTTTGTGTAACAAATTTATGCAACTTAAGGGATCAAATACCTTTTGGGCAAAAGCTTTTGGCTGACTTTCAACAGAAGCTATTTAACTTTAGGGACAGTTCATTCAAATAAAGAGAAAAAAAAGCAAACTATGAGTTAAACCAAATGGAACATGTAGCATGAACCCCTGTATGCTTTAAATATGGCTTGAGATTATACTGTAAATCCCAGAAGTGCTAACAAGGTAGAGATCATGAACAAGTGTTAAAAAAAAACAAAAACAGTGTGTCGCCATAAGATTATGCCTAACTGCTGATGGCCAAAATTGATTTAGAAGAAATTTTAGAATGAATGTGAAGGTCAAGCTTCATACTTTACGAGATTTAAGAAGAAATTAGTATGTAATAGTATAGATTAATGTAAGCTAGTTTCTGTTTGTCTTTTTAAAATAGTGTGCACTTAATAAATCATTACTTTTTTTCTCTTAAAACTATTCTTTAATCCATGGTGACATTTTACTATACATGACATCTAAGAATTGAAGAAATATAGTATTCCTTTCATGAGGCAGTTTTATTTCAACAGAAATTTTGTAAAAGTAGGGTTAAAGCTTAGGAATGTATTTGTGTTTACCCAGTACTGTTTAAAGAAGAGAAACTGATTCTGGCAGACATGAGTGTTACAGTAACTGACATAGCAAACACAGCAATGGACAAATACTTTTCTAAGCTTGAATAAAATATTCTATAATAATAGAAAAAGCAAAAATAAATAGCAACTTCTTTTTATAATATTTGGTGTTCATCAAACTACCTACTGATTAGTCATATGATTTTCCAGATATTAGGATAACAGAAATAGATCATGTTCACATGATCTTCATTAATAATAACTGCTGCTTATTGACGGACCCTAGTCCCATAAAAAGCACTTTGTATGAATTGTCATGACAATTTCATGAAACAGGACTATGATCTTCATTTTATAGGTGGGGAAACCAAGGCTTATAGAATTTTGCAAGGTTACACAGCTAGTAAGTGGTGGACCTTAACTTAAATCCAAGACTGACTGACCCTAATGCCCAGACTATAAACCTCTGATCATTCTTGCCACCGGAAAGAAATAACCACCCACTGGAAACTATTAAATGGTACTTCTGGTTGATAAACTCAGCTCTCTTGAGCTGATATGAATCAGTTGCTAAGCCTATACAGATAGGAACGGATCTTTGAATGCCAGGTGTCCCGATGTGGTAAGTGCCGAAAAACTCACCCAACCAAACTCTCTGCTAAGCCATATATCTAGCAGTTAAACTACATCATTATAGTGGTTAACTTTGATAATGTCCCTACAGGGTAAATAAATACAAGGTACAAGTGAACGCAAATTCTAGAACCAAATTGCCTGGGCTCATATCTCAATATCCCCACTTACCAGCTGTGTGGCCTTGGACAGGTTACTTAAGCCTGAGTTTACTCATCTATAAAATGGAGATTCTATTCGGACCTGCCTCATAAGGTTATAGAGAGGATTAAATGAGATATAATCTATGTAAAGCACTTGATACAGCACTTAGAACACAGTTAACATGCAACAATTAATATCTTAAAAAACAAACAAACCATGACTCAAATAGTTGATTGGCACTGTTCAAAAACAATATCTTCAATGTCCCTTTCTACCATACTGAGGTCAAAATGATTGACTGCTGGGAGTTCCCTGGCAGTCCAGTGGTTATGGCTCTGTGCTTTCATTGCCGAGGGTGTGGGTTCCATCCCTAATCGGGGAACTAGGATTCTGCAAGTATTACAGTAGTTACTTACAATAATTACAGTAGTAATTACAAGTAGTTCAGTACACTCACGGGGCAGCGGCCAAAAAAAAAAAAGATTGACTGCTTTGGCTGCTTTGCTTTGAATAATAAACCCACATCTATGGTAGAGTACATACAATGGTAAAAGTTCCAATTTTTCAAATGTCCCTCATTTTCCCCTTGACATGTCTAGTTAATTTTAGACAATGTAGTAAAATGCACGGTGTCCTATCTGAATGGCATTTCAAACACGAAACCCCAGCTTAGAGAGTGGATAAGCCAACCCAGTTTCTGCCCACTTAACGGGGTAGTTAGTTCCAGCCTAAGGTTCACTGCAAAATTTTTCAGTAGTAAACTTATTTAAATGTGTTGGAAGCTGTCCTTCCAGACTACTTGCTTCAGTCATGGAGACCATAAGAATGAATTACCCAGCTGAAGCCAGGTGTTCTTCAAACTTAGACATTACATTTAAAGATGGACCAGGGAGGAAGACTGCCATTTACACCACACCAACGTCACTTGCTCAGGTCAGCCTATTCCAAAACCAGACACACAGCAGCTCCATCATATATGCAGATGAATGTTCTTGAAAATGTTAATAAAATGGCTGTTAGTTAAATCTGACAGCTTTGAGATTTGGGAGCCAGTCTTCCAAATAAATATGGTATTAACTGGACAATTGCTCTAATCTGAACCTAGCCTTTATGTCTGACTTTATGTCTGTTTCTGGCTTTTTTCTAAGTATGTGCTTAGAAATAACAATTAGAATATATAGGCGCTAATGCAAGTGATGTATCTTTCTTTCCCCTCCAGAACCTATTGCATAATTCTGAGTTTTAGAAATGAAGAATTATGAAGGTATTTTGCAAATAATGAAACTCAAAGAGATGATGGAAGAGGACCACATGGTATTTGAAGGTGCCACATTTTTAATTATTTACTTATCTTGGTTTGCAAGGCTTTTTTTCTGAATGTATGTGTGATTTTAACAAATGTTTTTAACAAGCAAAATTAACAATATTACTTAAGTACAATCAACAATGAAGTGCCAAATTATCTGAAATCAGAGTATTCTGGATAAAACACTGGGGAAAACAATGGCTTTCCCCCATTTAAAAAGGCACAACAGCACCTCTTTTCTATTTGCTTCTCTTCAAGTGTTCAAAATGGTAAGAACACTTTCCACGCCACTGGAGGCCAGAGTTTCCAAACAGACTTGCCTTTAAAAGCTCAGTAACTTGTTCAGGGTGTCTCATTTTTTAGATTCCAACCATATCTCTTAAAATTAATTTCAGTCCTGAGTGGACCACAGTGCAGATATTATTATAGACAAAAAAATTGCAAAATCAGGGCTTCCCCGTTGGCACAGTGGTTGAGAGTCCACCTGCCCATGCAGGGGACATGGGTTCGTGCCCCGGTCTGGGAGGATCCCACATGCCACAGAGCACCTGGGCCTGTGAGCCATGGCCTCTGAGCCTGCACATCAGGGCCTGTGCTCCGCAACAGGAGAGGCCACAAGAGTGAGAGGCCCGTGTACCGCAAAGAAAGAAAAAAAAAAAAGATAAAAAAGAAAAACTGTTTAGGACTTCTTTTTTACTCCTGAAAATATTCATTAGTATGTAAGTTTATTAATATTAAAAAGATGCTTTGGGTAGATTTGTCATCTGCCTAAATTTTTAATTTACTTCTACTGTGTTTTAAGGTTTTCTTTTTCTTTTTTTTTTAATTATAAATATTCTCTGGAGTATCAGTTACAAGTAGTTCAGTACACTCAATGTTCTATAATAAGTATGAATGCAGTATTTGCAGCTTATGGCACTTTCTATGCTTCTGAAAGCATTTTTATGAATGATAGTATTGTTCACTAGACTAGCAAAATCTCACTCATCCTTTAAGGCCCAATTTAAATGTAATCTCCACAGAGCTGTCTCTAATCACCGCAGACTAAAAGACATCTAATCTCTTAGAGTACATATCTTCTGTGCACTTGTTTTTATTATCTTTTATTTTCCATGACCATTAATGACTTAATTATCTGCTCATTTGTACAGTTATTCACCTACTCTTTCGTCCATTCATCCTTTAATAAACAGGTCCTAAGTACCTTCACTATGTCAGTCATTGTACTAAAATCTGGGAATATTAAATTACATAATAGTAATTGCTTTACAATAAGGGTATTATATACAATATAACGAGAGAACCAGAGGTCAGAAAACCTAGCTCTGTCAAGAGGAGTCAAAGAAAGCATTGCAGAGGAAAAGACATTGGGACTGGGACTTACAGGATTAGATGCTTAACAGTTACAGGATTGGATGCTTAACAGTTTTCTAGGTGAAAAAGAGATCATTCCAGACCAAAAGAGACTAGGAAGTCATAAAATGGCATGGAAGTTTTCAAAATGTATGCATTTTCACTGATATTTCATCTCTTGGCCCAGATGCATTATTTCCCAGTGACCGCATTCTTCTGAGCACCAAGGCTTTCTCTGTTCATACTTGAATGGAAACGTGGTCACACAAGTCCCTGTTTGGAAAGGGCCCTGCAAGGGAGCTAGATGTTAATCCTCCAACTAGAAGAGTAATTAAATGCCCCACTGAGTGAGACACCCTGTTGTGATAGAATACCTTTATTTGGAGGGCATAGAAAGAAGGAATTGAGAAATCTAATGTTAGTTGGCACAGAATTATAAAATCTGGCTCTCTGGAAGAACTTATACTACAGATGTCAGGACTAGATATTAACCTTTTTGTAAAGATGCATGCACTTCTATATAAATAGATAACTTGGTTAAGCAGAAATGCTCGGATTTTCTATGTAGAAAGTTCTTTGTTTCATCACTTTTAGTTGGAAAGTTTAAGTTTACCTCCTCTTTTTTGAAATGAAGTATACTAAATATTCCTAAACCTTTTTTAATAGGTAGAGATCTTACCTCATGTTAGTAATTTTGCTCACTACTGGACAGTACCAAAAATCTATACAGCAAAGGCGATTGGGATTAATGGTCAGTAACCTCAACAAAACAGAGTTCACGAGGAAATCACTAATAAAATCCTCTTGTGTGTGTGTGTGTGTAAAAACCAAGTGAATGGGGGAAAATATAATATGGAAGATTGGATTTCTGCTAATTTAATGTGGGGGATTGGGTGAAATAGGCATTTCCTTCATTAAGCTCCATCTTCATTAGATTCAAATTATATTATCTGTCACGGCAATTCTTTTAGGTGTTACCTGTAGCTCTGATGGCTCTGTTTCTCAACTGAAAACCTAGATAAATCATTTGGCAAAGGAATTTCTGAAAAATGAATTTCAATGAAAAATTTTTTAAAGATTTTAGAAGTCTCATTTCATTAGCTCTTTACCAATTTAACTTTTGTGACAGAAGAAATTGTGTTCTAAGAGAAGCAGCCCCAAGATAAAAAATTTGGGCTCAAGTTGACTTATTAAGGAAGTGCTCAGGAAAACCATGGAAGGGAATAGAAAAAGAAAATGAAGGGAAGAAGGCAGGAATGTGCCATCTCAGGGTACCTCAACCAGAGTTTCTGCAGGAGAACTATGGAGCATGAGCTATGTCTCTAAAATTGTCCTAACAAAAACAAGGAAGGCAGGTTTTCATACCCCAATAGCCACGGAATTTGACCACCTGAAGACATGTGAAACTTTCCAGACATTTTATCTCTCAGAGTATGCAGAAAAAGCATTCTGTGGTAGCCTGAGGACAGGCTACAAAAAAAAAAAAAAAAAAGCTATTGGAAAAGAAGGAGTATTTAAAAGAGAGATAAAAGCAAAAAGCAAAAGGAATGGAGGGAGAAGAAGAGGGAGAAGGGGAGGGAAGGAGGGAGGCAAGGAAAAGAGGAGGAGAAGAAAAGAAAAAATGGAGGAAAGAGAGAGGGGAAAAGAAAATAACAGTAAAAAGGGAAGGGATGTAGAATATCTAAATGGAGCACTGATACAGGCTCACTTGAGAAGAACCTAAGAAAATGCCAGATATATAATCTGATACCTATTTTAATTTTCCTTACCTGCCTTGCCTGCCACTTGGGGAAACTTCATTATTAAACCTATTAACCCTAACATCCAGGGATGCCAAAGTACTTAGATGGGGCAGGGATGAGAACAAATCACTACACTTTATTCATATTCTACCCACTATTCTCCCTCTGGATACCTCTGTGACACTTTAGTGTCTGTAAGTAACATATTCTAAAGAAATTCTGTCCAAGTCGATTAGCACAATCCTGTCATGTGTTGCGGTTGATTCTTGTTTGTCATTTTTTTTTTCATGCTTTCTAAGCTCAAAATTTTGTAACCCACATTGGGCCCCCCTGTCATTAGTGTGAGGTGAGAAATTATGCTTCTGTATGAAATAGGCAGGTATGTATTAGTTTGATTTCTCATCAAGGGAGAGAACTGTAAGGTAATTTGCATGCTCTGATACTCCAAGATAACTTAAAAGTTACCCCTGCTTTCCTTGACATTGATGAAACAAGACAATACCCACAGGCAATGGCTCAAGGTCACACTTTGGATTTTCCTTCATCTTTGATTTCCCTTCATTCAATCCCTACAAATTTATATTGGTAAAATGAGCTCACTTTGTACTGAATGACCCCTCTTAATGAATACTGATGTTGTGTAACTTCTCATACTTGGAGTTCTGTCAGACATTTACATGACAGTCTCTAGTGGATAGAGCAGGTTAGAATATAATGATTCCATGAATTCTTTTCTGCCCCTGGAGCTAAAATTTCTACCAGCTTCACTGAGATTTAAAAAGAAGAAGAAGTAATTCTACATTCTGATAAAATTCTGTGCCTCAAATCTTTCCTTTCAGCTATATCCTCAAAGGACATATCTTGATATCACTATTTGCTAATATATGTGAAGATGCTACCTCTACAGGTAAAGTTCTCAGTAATCAATTTAAAGCATTTATTGTTATAAATATCAAAGAAAACAGCCAGATAAAACTTGAAATTAATTGTATTTGTGACCCTCTTAATTTGAGAAAAATTTGTTTTTAAAATATTTACATGCACATTGCAAAAATAAAATGAAATCATACCCCACTCTCATTTCCCAGCAAGAAACACCACTAAAGTTTCCTGTGCATTTAACAAGACTTTAAAACACATGCATACAAATATATGGATATTTATAGGTTTTCTATTTCTAAACAAATACTGGATCATACTATATGTACTTTACAAATTGTTTTATCACTGAATAATATATCCTCAACAACTTTCCATACCAGTCCATAAGATCCACTTTATTCCTTTTAAAATCTTCATAGTAGTGCATAATGTGGAAGTGTTGCCAAATCCAAGTTCATGTACCCGATGCACAGTGAGGCCAAACAAACACAAACATCAGAGTTTAGAGCAGAGAAAAGTTTATTTCAGGGCTCCAAGCAAGGAGAATGAGCGGCTCATGCTCATAAGACCCAAACTCCCCAGTGATTTTGGGGGAAGAGATTTAAAGGCAAAATTTGGGGTGAGGGCTTCATGGTGTGTGACTCTCTTCTGATTGATTGGTGGTGAGGTAACAGGGTGATATTTCCAGAATTTCAGCTTTTGGTTCCAACCAGTCTGGGGTCTACATGCTTGTGATCAGCATGTAGTCACCATCCTCCACCCTGTGAGGGATCTTCATTTGTGTAGAACAACTCAAAGATGGGCATCAGATTGTTACCTGTATCCCTTCTGGAGGAGCTAGGAGTCCTGTGACTCTGTTATCCTATTAACTGCTTGAGCCTCCTCTGTGGGACTCAGGGAAGGCCTAGGAGGCGAAAGCCTTTTTTCTACAAACAAGAAACAGGAGGGCTTCCCTGGTGGCGCAGTGGTTGAGAATCTGCCTGCTAATGCAGGGGACACGGGTTCGAGCCCTGGTATGAGAGGATCCCACATGCCGCGGAGCAACTGGGCCCGTGAGCCACAACTACTGAGCCTGCGCATCTGGAGCCTGTGCTCCACAACAAGAGAGGCCGCAATAGTGAGAGGCCCGCGCACCGCAATGAAGAGTTGCCCCCACTTGCCACAACTAGAGAAAGCCCTCACACAGAAATGAAGACCCAACACAGACAAGAATAAATAAATAAATTAAAAAAAAAAAAAAAAAGAAAAAAGAAACAGGAGACATGGAGGGGCTTTTGTACCCAGAAGGATCCCGAAGGATCCTGCTTGGTTTCAGAAGCACCATAATTGTTTTTCTCTATTCCCTGTTAATGGATATTCACATCATCTCTAGATGTTTGCTCTAACAAATAATGCTCCAAACATCTCTGCTCTCCTTCTTTTCGGCAGGTCTTTTTAGAACTTCATTTCAGAGGATCACTTTTACCTGAGTAATGAAAACTCCAGATATTTCTCTACTTTTTTCTGGACTTTTCCCCTCAACTTTATCTCTCAAATCTTGGTTGTCCTTTCCTGGGATTCTTTCCACAGTGATATTCATTTTATTCATCTGGAATATTTGCCTTTCCCTACATCTATTCTTGTCATAATCTGGCCTGGTTCTCCTTAATCTTACCAAGATCTGCTTCTTTCTGGTGCCTTAGAAATATCTTTATAAACTCCATTATCTTCCTAAACTCTAACCTGAAGATCTGTTGTATGTTAGGACCCTCAGTTGGTGACAGGTTCACAAAATTTCCATTTTGGAATCCCTCTTAAGTTTCACTGACTCCAACTTGTCATTGCAACCACAAAGCAGCATGGAGGTGACTGACTCTCTGGCCTGCTCATCTAAACTGGGTTTGAGCCTGGAGCTCCACCTACCAAGAACTTCCACTAGCCTGGTAAACCAGTGGAGGCACCAACCCTGTTACATCTACTGCCCTAGGAAACCTTACCTTTGACTCAGTTTATCCAACAATAAAATAAGCTTATATATAATAACAACATTAAATTTTTGATAAGGATGAAATAAGATAGTAAATGAGATTGCATCTGTAAAGCATGTAGATGGATCCCCAGTACATATTTCGTACCCATAATAGTCATTATTCTCATTATCCATTGAATGACTCTTTCTCAGTCCCAGCTAAACATCAGCATCACCTACATAACCTTTAAAAAAAATACAGCTTTGGGCTTCCCTGGTGGCACAGTGGTTGAGAGTCCACCTGCCGATGCAGGGGACACGGGTTCATGCCCTGGTCCAGGAAGATCCCACATGCTGCGGAGCGACTGGGCCCATGAGCCGTGGCCGCTGAGCCTGTGCTTCCGGAGCCTGTGCTCCGCAACGGGAGAGGCCACAGCAGTGAGGGGCCTGTGTACCACAAAAAAAAACAAAAACAGCTTTCCCTCCTCACACTTCCTTGGAGCTGGGCCTGGGTGTCTGCAGTATTAGGAAAGCCCCATAAGTGATTCTACTGCACATCTGGGTTATGTGAAATGTCATTAGCCAACCAGCTTTTGGAAAGTTTCATCTTTCCAAAGATCCAACTTCTAGAAAGATCTTCCTTTTATTAAGTCAAATTTAATTTCTACTCGTATTTTTATTTTTGGCCCTGAGAAGTAGACAGAGCAATCAAAGAACATTTTCTCCTTGCAAGTCCTTCAGATACATGAAAGCAGCTATTACCTCTCCCCATGCCTTTTCTCCTCTTGACTAAATATTCCCAGTTTTTCAACCACTCCCATATAACATGGTTTTAGCCTCTTCATCCTTCTAGCATACTGAGTTTCAGTGCCTAGGACAAAATGCAGCACTCCCGATTTCTTCTGATCAGTCACAGGACAGAAGGGTCCTATTACCGCCCTAAGTTGGTATCAGGTTTGTTTGTGTTGTTGCTGAGGTTGGGAGCAAGGTGCTATTAACCTCTATTGACTCATCTTTATGGTGCTTGTTGTCACCTAAAACTCCCCTATTATCACCTACAAAAGGATCCCCTTCTCTTTCTTGGCACCATCTCACCAAGTCACTGTGCTTCTTGATCCATCAGTCAAATCTGATATTTATCTCACTCGTATATCTTTTCATTAGTCAATCTGTCCTGCCTCTTAAATTTCACCTGAATCCCAAATCTATCATCCATTGCAATTGCTACAATTCTACAGAATTGTGACCTCAACATTTTAACACAACATTAGTAAAAAATATTGAACAGGCCAGGAATGAGAAGAGAGACTTGTGGTATACTACTAGAAAATAACTTTTTTCTTTCTTTTCTTTCTTGCCTTCTTTCTTTCTTTCTTTCTTCCTTCCTTTCTTTCTTTCTTCTTCTTCTTCTGCTGCTTCTTCCTCTTCCTTTTCCCTTTCCCTTCCCCCTCTTCTTCCCCCTCCAATTCCTCCTCCTCCTCTTCTTCTTCCTCCTCCTCTTTCTCCTCCTTCTCCTCCTCCTCCTCCTCTTCTTCTTCCTCCTCCTCCTCTTTCTTCTCCTTCCTCTTCTTCTTCTCCTTCTCCTCCTTCTCCTTCTCCTTCTTCTTCTTCTTCATCTTCTTCTTCCTCCTCCTCTTGAATGTCACTAGACTGAGAGGCAGACTCTGAATGGCAGTTTCTTGTTCCAACTGCAGCTTCTCTGCTTACTAACGACATGACTTTTGGGGAAGTTAATCAAGTTTCCTGTGCCTCAATGGTCTAATCTATAAAATGGGGATAATATAATAATAGCTCTTGACTTCTAGGGTTTCTCTGATTCAGTGAGCAATTCATGTAGAGAAAGATAAGAAAGCTGGTGATGGTTAGAGACAGGAAGTGTTAGGTATGCATTTAAATTCAAGCTGTGCTACCACTCACCACTACCTTCCACCTCTGAACCACAAGTTCCCCTCTGTGAAATGAAGATGTAATCATACCAACTTATGTAATTATGAGTATTACATGAGATGATGCATGTAAAGCACTTATCGCAGTAGCTATTACATAGAGATCACTAAATTAAGTGTAGCCTTGGTGCTCTTATTGTCATTATTTATAATAGCATTCAGTTCTTTTGATTCCCTGTGCATTATTCTTTCCATTATTTTATATTACTCAGGTCCCTCTTTTCAAAACTAAACTATTTGGCTGTCAGTGCCTAAATAAATCTTTGTTCTTTTAAAGGGAACAAAATGCAATAAATAAAAAATTTTATATATAATCCTCCCCAATTTTTATAACTTCCCCTACAATAGACTTTTAAACACACTGCTTAGAATACCATTTCAAAGATTTAATAAATCTTTGAAGCCTTTTATTTTTTCTAGTTGTGTTTCAAGTCTCTTTCACTACATGTAGAAAAATCATGCTATGACTTTAGAACAGTGCTGCTGTTCATTCTGAAGTCCTGAATTGTGCTTGAAATAAGGCCAAGCCTTCGCATTTCTATTATTGAAGGATTCTCAAGTTAGAAAAAAATCAGTGCATTTAAGGACCCTTACCACCACCTCTTATTGATATTATATCTGAGTACACATGAGTTATCACACAAAAACTTGACTCAGGTGCCAGATACTAATGAAAGTTCTGATATGGGGAAATAATGATTGATACACTAGATTGCTTGCTGGGAATCTCTTCCCTGGGGCTTGCCTGGCAGCCATGCATCATGCCTCTGCTTGTTGGTCCTGATGCCTGCTCATGTTGCTAGACTCCTATCTGCAGATCCTCTTAAGTTCTGATCCTCCTCTCAAGAATTATTTCCTTGACTCCTGACTCAAGCGTGGCCTCCATCCTTCTGCTACAGGGCTCTATTCTCCCATGATCTCAGGATGCTCCTTCTTTCAAGCTTTTCTTGAAGGGTGACTCAGGAAGTCTGCCATCTTGTCCCCCATCTCTCTTCACATGCTTCTTCCCATGCCCTGCTCCCAGAAGAATTAACCCCAGACACATGTAATCTGGAATTCTATGAACTACTTTGTTGGCTATTACCTGGAGAACTTGGTATAAATACAGATAATGAATTTCCCAGTTCATTTGCTCTTGGTATATAGGTCTGTTTGATTAAAAATCTTCCCAGTTCATCCTGAAGTACATCTAAATTTAGGAGCTACTTTTTACATATCACATATCACTACCACAACAGTTTTCTTAAATCATGGTTCAGATAGTAACAAGTTCCTGCTCAAAATACCTTAATGTTTCTCCAGTGTCTACAAATTAAATTCAAAATCCCTAACCTGATATATAAGATCACCATAATTTGGCTCCAACAGTTATCCACTTTTCTTTCCATTGCTCCCATGTACATATCATTTTCTCTAGCCAAATTCTGCCATAGGCATTCCATCCTCCATGACTTAACAAATGCCTTGTCCTCCTGCTACCTCCATCAGCTACTGAAAACCCTCTCCATCTTTTAAGAGTCAACTCAAACTTTACATCAGAGTCTTGCCTAACCTTCCTCCACCACCTTCACCCCCATATGGAATCTTCATTCAAGCAGGAGATATTTACTGAGAAGCAACAATGTGCCTGGTAATGAGGAAAACACTGGTGGTACAGGGCCTCATAAAACAGACCCTTCACGGAGCTTACAGTCTAGTAGAGTTATGCCTTTGAACCCTTGCACCACTTGGTTTATGCCTTTCTCCTGACACCGACCTTGTCTAAGTTATTTGTGTGCTGTCCTATGTCCTCTCTTAAACTATAAATCTATCTATTGTGCCCTGCAGCATCTGCCATGAGGTTGCACACATGGCTGGTGCTCATCAAAGTGTTATTGGACTGAACTGAATTCCTCCACAAGGATGAGCACAAAGTAGATGTTCAACACTGATTGACATGGGACACTTCAACTACTGGGGATCGTTGTCTGCAATAGAATATATGTTTATGGATACCAAAGCAGCAAATCAGGCAAAATATTGCTCAGTTTCTAAAGGTAAATGTGTTTTCCTCAAAATGCCCTTAATATTAGTATCTGAAGCTAGAATACTTTGAATTACCCTTCAGAGGAAAGTACTGAAATAATTGTAAGCCCATGTATGATTTATCAGCCTCATTGTTGAACTGAGATAAGAGAATATGCACAAGGTGCCCATGTCAGCTTAATTCTCAGGAATAAAACTGAAGAGTTTGCTTTCTTGAAAACCTCAAGACAGCCAGGCCCAAGAAGAAATAATAGTAATAAAAAAGCCTTGGAGGTATGTGACCAGCCTCTAAATTCTGCAATAAATGTGCTTTGTTGAACATTAGTGTCCGCATGTCATAACGTCAGCTCATTTGATGTGGCATAACTCCTGTAAGTCTTCTTAAAATGTCAAAATACAGGCTAGAGCTCTCTTTTTTTCCTGTGAAGGAAATAGGAAATAGTAATAAATTTCTCTGCTGTGTGTGGGCTGCTGGACAGGTCTGTTTCCTTGCTCCTGGGCTGGTTGTCAAGTGGCTCTACCCCTGAGGAACATGAAACTTTGTTCAGTGGGTATCCGGTGATGAGTCTCCCCTGTTTACTAAAAGGCTAAAAAGCAGAGTTCCCAGGGACAAGCAGGGAGTGAAGGGCGAGGAAAACCTGGGGAAATGTCTCTGTTCAGAAAAAGGATCTGGCTACACTGCGCTTCTGTAACCAGCATTGTGTAGGGCAAGCAGTAGACACTCAATACATACCTGCTCACAGGCGAATGTTGAATGAATTCTAGCTTCTCACTACTGGCATGTACAGAGCCTGGGTCAGATGCTGAAAGAACACTTGATAAACCTATGAAACTTATCCATGGGGGCATCCAAGTGCTAGAGCTTCAGAAAAAGTCCAGAGAAACATAATTCAACATATATTGCCAACTTCCCTTCTCCAATCTGTTTAGAAATATCCTATTATACTAGCAATGATAAGTTTCTCAAGTGCAGGACATACAACTCATATATCTTGTGTATCCTCCATAGGTCCCACAAACTTCAGAGTATGCTTGATGCATGTTTATTAGCTAATTAAGAATGGGAAGCAAACAGGCAAGAGGGTCCTTTGGTGTCAGCACACATGCCAAACCCACAGACTCCAAGAGAGAATATGACTTGGGTCCCCAGTGGGGCTTTGAGACACAGCTGCTCCTGCAGTTTCTATTCCCTCCTGTCTGTCCCAGCTTCTCTTCTACTTTGTCACTGCTGGGGTACAGGAAATGCGTCTAATGAAAAATAGAAACTAAATACATATTAGTATGCTTTCCCTCACTCCTCACAGTAAGCTGACCTTGACTTCCACCTCCTGGGCCCCCTTCCTGCATGGTGAGTCTATATTTTTGGCTGGCTCCATCGAAGTTTCTTGAAAGGAGGCCACCTTTCGCCACTTCATTACCCTCCTATACTCTTTGGACTATCTATCAGGGAAAGGTTTTATTTTTCTTTATTTTCCCCCAAAGATCTCATGTCCCTGTCAAAGAGAAGTCTAAATCTGAAGAGATTCAAATGATTCCTTCAGAGCTGGCACACTCAAAAGCATTCAAAGTCACATTAACATTTCTGAGAACAGGTGTCTCTATAAGAACAGTCCCAGGTACATTCTACCAGAATTGTCAGCAAGAATATAAATGCTTCAATCAAGCCTGAAGGACACTCTACTTAGAACTGGTATCCCAAGCCAAATCCTCAAAGTGAGCTATTTCCTCAACCCACACCCGGTCCCTCACCTCTGACACCAGCCAGAGGATATATTACAAGCATCATGCATCAAGAGCGTGAAGTAACTCACCAGATTTGTCAGGACTGACAAGGGTAGCGTGGCTTTGTGAAAAGACTCTTGGATTAAAGGAAAGAGCAGTCTTTGTTTTCAGACCTGACAAGTCACTTATTAACTATATGACCTAGGGCAAGTCACTTCGGCCTGTGTATAACTCTCTTTCTTCAGAGTGAACATGTGTCCTACAAGCCCTCATAGACCTTCTAAGGATTTGGTGAAATTAATGTGCAGAAAAATACTGTGAAATGTTACCCACATGTAAGGAAATGTCTATACTCTGATATTTACAGAGATGAGGCAACCGTCCTGTAACTACTGGAACTCTTTCTTCATTCATTGATTCATTCAATCCATCAACACTTATGTATTGAATGCCTATGTGCCAGGCAGTGTTCTAGGTATATAGATATATATTGGGGATATAGAAATAAACAAAGCAAAACCTTTGCTCTCATGAAGCTTACATGCTAGTAGAGATAGACAATCGATAAGTGCCGGGAAGCAAAATGAAGCAGTGTTGTGAGAACTGATTTTTGCGGGAGAATATGACATTATATATAGGGTGGGCTGGAAAGTCTCCTCCGATACAACGACATTTGGCCAGACCCCCGAAGGAAACAAGGGACAAAGCCACGAGAATATCTGGAGAAGCAGTATTCCACACAGAAAGGACAGAAAGTGCAAAGGCCTTGAGAAGGAAGCATGCTCAATGCTCTCAAGAACAGGAAGGAGATTGGTGGAGCCCAGTGGGCCAGGATCAGAGTGGTCACAGAAATAGTCTGGTGGCAAGGGGCCAGGAAGCACAGTTAAGGTTCGACTCGCTATCGTCCTGGGTCTGATGAAAGTTATTGGAGAGCTTTGGAGAGAAGAGAAACAACACCTGCCTTTCTTTTTAAGGGGAACTCTCAGACTGGAGGGTCGATCATGAGAGCAGGGATGGAGACAGAGACCAGTTAGAAGCATTTTCCAGTAACGCAGCAAGAATTTATGAGGATTTGGATTAGGGAGCCGAAAATTAGGTGAACATAGTGATTCTGGATATATTTTTAAGATAGAGCCAACAGGACTGGTGATGTATTGGATGTGAGATGTAAAGAATAAAATGAGTAAGATATGATTCCACTTTAAAAGCAGGTTTTCTTTCTGAGGATAGGGAGTTGGGAGGGGAACAATCAAACAGATCAAACTTAACATTAATTTTCCTAAAAAATGATTTATTGAGTTCCTAATATATATGACATGATTTCTGACCTCAGAGGAACTCACAACCATTTGGATAAGCAAGACCCAAATGAGGAATAGGAAAAGTTAAACAACAATATTTAACAGAGAATTAACTACAAACCTCATAGGTTTTAAAATATGTGAATTTTAAAAAATAAATTTACTTATTTTATTTATTTATTTTTGGCTGTGTTGGGTCTTTTTTGCTGCATGCGGGTTTTCTCTAGTTGTGGTGAGCAGGGGCTACTCTTCGCAGCGGTGTGCAGGCTTCTCACTGCGGTGGCTTCTCTTGTTGCAGAGCACGGGCTCTAGGCACTCGGGCTTCAGTATTTGTGGCACGCAGGCTCAGTAGTTGTGGCGCACGGGCTTAGTTGCTCTGCAGCATGTGGGATCTTCCCAGACCAGGGCTCAAACCCGTGTCCCCTGCACTGGCAGGCAGATTCTTAACCGCTGCGCCACCAGGAATGTCCCAAATATGTGACTATTTTTAATGAAAAAAAATTAAGCAGTGCCTCATCCAATGAAATTATTTCTGGCTGGTTCATTGAGGTCAAGACTGAAATCTCAATGCTGCTGTAAATTGTGCAATTTGGAGCCAATTAGCCACAGTAGCCACAACAATATAATATAAATATTTACTTGTCCCAATCCAATTTAGTTTGATAGATCTGGGTTCTAACAATGGTTCCATCATTTAATAGCAGTGTGACCTTGGGCAAGTTCCTTACATGCTCCTAACCTAGTTCCCTCCTCTGTACACTCTGAATGATAATACTGGCTAGCTTACGGGGCTGTCATTGAAGATGATGTTGTGATATGATATTATATATGATACATAGCTCTCAATAACTAGTTGGTGCTGCCACCATTGTTACTTCCTCTGCAAGGCCTCCCACATGATCTGCAAGTCAGCCTCACTCATTTGCGTGCATACTATTCAGTGTATTCTTTTCAAAGAGATGGCCAGTCTATGCCACAAATGGCAAGAATCATTTTTATACCCTTCTCTTTCCCGGAGTGCCTGGCACTGTGCTGAGTGCTGGGAGGAGAGGAAGATGTGTTTACTGTTTGACATGCAGCAAAATTGTATGAAAATATTTGCTAATTGGCATGCAGCAGGGCAATATGGGAGTGTTTGCCGCCATGCAGTAGGGGGTAGAATGTGCCCTACATTGTGCAAGTAATTAACAAAAAACGTGAACCTCACAACTTTGCTCTTCCTCAGTTTATTCGTTTGGAAGGGCTGCCACAACAGAGTACCACAAACTGAGTGGCTTAAACAACAGAAATGTATTGTCTCAGCTCTGGAGACTAGATGTTCAGGACCAAAATGTCAGCAGGGTTGATTCCTTCTGAGGGTGGTGAAGAAGAATCTGTTCCAGGCCTCTCTCCTCATTTCGGGTGGTTTCCAGGCCATTGCTGGCATTCTTTGCCTCGTGAGCATCACCCCAATCTCTGTCTTCATCTTCACACGGTGTTCTCCCTGTATGTGTCTGTGTCCAAATTGCCCATTTTTATAAGGATACCAGTCATATACTGGAGTAAGGGTCCCTGCTCAAGTGTGACCTCATCTTAACTAATTACATAGGGAACTGACCCTATTTCCAAATAAGATCACACATTCTGAGATACTGGAGGGTTAGGACTTCAACATATGAATTCTGGGGAACACAAATCCATGACACAGTGGTGCTGCAGGCCATCCTTCGCTCTCTCCTTGTCCAGGACATCGGCTTCCTCTTGCCTTCCTTCTCCTTATTTTATACAGTTCAGTTTCCTAACTAGTGTCTAATAAGCCCACACCCATGAGTCACCTGCAGCAGCGCTCTGTATGCTCTGTATTCTTCACCGCTGTCTCGCCACCTTACAATTCAGGCCTTGTGCTCTGAACAGAAGGAAGTTTGCTATCTTGGGAGCCCTGCAGATTATAAAGAACTGCTCAGGAGGCTCTGCACACCACCCCATCCCCATTTTCCACTCCATGACTCCATGCACGCTCTGCAAACTAGAAGGAGCTTTGCACTATGGAAGGACTGGTGTCTGGCCCTGCTCTGCCTCCTACCTACAAGCCACCCATCGCCTCCCAAGGCACCAGCCTTCTCTTCTGTGAAATGGGGATAACAATAATTGCCCAATCACCCCTCAGGGCTGGAGGCCTATTTTGAAAACCAAAGAGAAAAACATGTTACATTGCTATGAGTCTTGCAGCGTGCTGTTCAAATTCAGAGATTATGGAGAAGGCTGGCAAAATTTTGTTTTAAATTCTTAGAACTGAAATTCTATTTAAATAAAGTTTATTTTAAATACAAAAAAAAAAACAGAACAAATTGTTTGAAGGACCCTTTGATGACTCACTCATCATTCCTACCCTCCTATTGTCTTTGCTCATGGCTCCTTACTCACTGAACTTTCTTCTTGGCAAACTGCTCCAGACAGAGCCCTCCCCTCCTTCAACTCAGCCCACCCAGCAGAGAAGCCTATGTGAGGGCCATGCATAGAAATGATCAGCACAGGCACCATGGAGCAAGGTTAATGAGGGGCAGTTTAATTCTATGGCCATCTCCACACCCCTCCTCTCCATTTATATTTTCAACATATGGTTGGCTTTTTAATGTTGCTTTAAGGTTTTCTCTTGTATTTAATTATTTAAAGATTTAATAACAAACTGCCTAGAATCAATCGCACACAGGGACACATTGCTTTGAATTCCTGCTCTTTTTTTGCCGCTTTTGCATAAGAGTGAAATGAAGTCACTGGAAACTAAGAGCACAAAGCTAAAAGGGGAAAAGAAGAGAATGACTTAAATACCCTCAGAAAAGGGTATCTGTAGGTGAAATCAAACTCTCAACAGTATCTGATATGTATCTCTTATCAGCGGTGGACAGTGGTGATAACTAAGGAACACCAAAACAAATAACTTTAATTCCATTTTCTTTCTAATAAGATAAATGCAGTAGCTTACATGTCAAAATTTTCTTTTTAAAATAAATTCCTCTTGGGGTTGGTTCTGAGTGTTGGGGACCAGGAGATGGAAGGATAAATACTGCTCTAGTTCTAGTAACAGAGAGAGGGATTTTTTTTTTAAATATCACCTTTAGAATTTTAAATGTTTCGTTGCCCAGTATTTTAGGATCTCTTTTCCTCATTCCTAACTATTGTCTGGATGAGCTAAGCTAGTTAGGAAGACATTCACTCATTAACATATTCTTCTTACATGTTTTGAATGACCAACTCTGTTGGATAGTGTGGAAAGCACTAAGAATCCAGCAAGAAGCAATGCCAACTCCATCCTGCCTGCATAGCCACTCACATCCACCCTTGGGGAACAGAGTTCAGGAAAGGACAGTTGTAGTGCATATGCTCTGATGTGGGAAGTACAAGATATTATGGAAGTCCAGAGGAAGGGCATTAATCCAGAGGTGGAAGAAACAGGAAGTGCTTCCTAGAAGAAGAGACAAATACCATGAGACCTGAAAAATCAATAGGAGTATGACCAGTGAAGTTTGGTAAGAAGGATAAATAATGACCTTTACAGAGAATCCACTGCTATTTAGTTACTTCCTATATGTGCATTTTTAAATAAAAATTTAGAAATTAAGCAAAAGCATTTTGAAAATAACTCTGGAAACTGTCTTTTTAAAGCAATATCTCATTGACTTTCCCTAGAAAAAAAGCCTTCCCAAATTCTTACCAAATGACGGAGTCTGATGCTCTCTTTGTTAACTCGAGCTAGCACTGCTGAGGGGAGAAAACCAAGTCTGCATCTGACCATGGGGTTCCCTGGACCAGAACCTCTTAAACTCTTGGAATCCTGACTTTTGGACTGCCCAGTCTTGAAAAGTCAGTCCAAAAAAAGCAATGCTGTTTTGGACTGAAAAGTCAGTCCAAAAAAGTCAAATAGTAGAATCAAGAGACTTCTCCTGACTTTGAACCAAAGCTTCACATCCCTTGAGATTCTCCCTGTGCCAGATTCCTTAGCCCCTTACAATCCATCTTCACACCGTAACACTTATTTGCAAATAAAAATCCAATTAAAAGTATATATGTCAAAGAATATTATATGCCATTGTGATTTTTTCCAGATCATATATATATATAAGTTCATTTCAGCTAACTTTCTTAATTCAGGGTACATATACTTATGAAATATATAGCTTAAATTTTTTTTAGGGCTTCCCTGGTGGCGCAGTGGTTGAGAGTCCGCCTGCCGATGCAGGGGACACAGGTTCGTGCCCCGGTCCGGGAAGATCCCATATGCCGCGGAGCGGCTAGGCCCGTGAGCCATGGCCACTGAGCCTGTGCATCCGGAGCCTGTGCTCCACAACGGGAGAGGCCACAACAGTGAGAGGCCCGTGTACCACAAAAAAAAAAAAAAAAAAAAAATTTAAAGACAATGAGCAAATTTAAACTTTATTTTTTAATATTGAATGATGTTCCTCTAGGAATTAATTAATGAAAAAGTTAAGTCATGACTTACCATCCTGAGCTCTGAAAATCAACATCAACATGATTGTTATCATCTTCAAACAGCACATGTTAACAAGGAGTTGAGATGGTTTTTGATTTATTGAAGGACAGTGTATAGAATGTACTGCAAAGTACAGCACAGTGTGACAGAGCATCCTAAAAATCCCATCAAAGGAATGAGCTGCCTGACGAAGCCCTGTGTTCCCCATCCTTAAGAGACTGAGGCAGCAAGAAGAGTCTTGGAGAAAGGATCTTTGGGTTGAGTTGGGGGTTAAATTATTACTATTTTAATGTTACAAATAATATATTTGGGGTTCATTTTCATTATAGGGTCATTGTAAGGATAATTTGAGATCTACATCAACAGTGCAGACCAGAGCCTGGCAAATAAAATATATTTAATAATTGGTGATTATGCTAGTGATATAAGTAGCAGTGATAGTAATGAGTTGTTAGAAAAAAAGAGGGAGAGAAAAAAGAAAATACAGAAAAGTAAAAGAAAATTTTAAATATTCTGTAATGTTTCTACCCAGAGAAAAACGCTCCACATTTTTGATATTTTCTTTGGGATGGATGGATGGATGGAAGATTGGATGGGAAAGAAAGAGGGAGGGAGAGAAAGAAGAGAGGAAAGACTGTTGAAAGAAAGGAACAAAGGAGAAAGGAAGAAAATCAGGAAAGAAGGAAGGAAGAGAAGGAGAGAGGGAGGAGAAAAGAAAGACATGAGTGATAAACTACGAAGGCTTACTTTTTGCCTTAGTACTTGAATGATAAGCTGGCAGATACATGGGATCTCAGTTCAAAACCATTTTCCTCCAGAACTTTGTACACACTGTCTTGTTATTTTTTTAGCATCCTGTGTGGCAACTGAGCATTCTGCTATTAGTCTGATTCTTGCTTATTGTAAGCAACTTTTGCTCTCACTTAACTCACAGGATTTTCTTTTACTTTTGCTCAGAGCTTTCATAAACATGTTCCTATGAGTGTTTCTTTTTCTATTTGTTTTAATTTCCCTCCATCCCTGTCAAGTCTTTATTCATGTCAGAAAATTTTACTTGTACTTATCTTTCTTGCTCATTTCTCCTCCATTTTCTTCACTTCTTTTACTATTATTAGACAAATATTGAATATCTTAGACAGATCTTCCATATCTCAGCAAAAGGGGCAACCATTTTCTCCCTCAGCAGTGAAGAAGTTGCTAATCAAAGAAAATTTGACTGCCGTGAATGGGAGAATGTGAATAAAGAGACAGCTTGCCTCCTCAGTCTAGGAGCTCCATGTCCATTGCTTTATTGTACTACTTCCCCTGCGATCAATACTCACTCTGGATTTTCCCATAAATCAATTGCCCCATTTGTTTAAAGAACTGTTCCTGCACCACTAAACTGCAGCAACTGCTGATTCAGCCACTAAACAGTAAAGACTGGAGCAGTTGGTCCCACAGGTCTTTTAATAATCACCGCATAAGCATCCCTTGGCTTATTTCTACTTGCAAGTCTTGAATCTCCGATCTAGGAGTTTTTCCTGAGATCAGTTGGAAAACTTCATTCTTGAATGGTGCTCACTTTCATTTTTATGGGTCACAGGCAGCCCTCTATCCATCCAAGTCTATCTGCTATGTGTCTTCCAGAAATTCCTTAACATTCCTGGCCTGCTGATGGTGCCCTTTCCAAGGGCTGACAAAAATGTTATTTTTACTGCCCAATGGTACGCAGTGGCTCTGCCCTTTTGCAGTTTCTAGTTTCACTATGGGTTTATCCTTATTTTTATATTTTTTTCTACCTTTTCAGTAGGATCACAGGACAAAAAGCAAATGGATTTTCTTAGTCAGATATCTTGAACTGGAGTTGTTGAATTAAGTTTCTTTTTTTAATAACCATTTTTTAATTGAAGTATAATTAATTTACAATGTTGTGTTAGTTTCAGTTGTATAGCAACTGAAACTGTACATTCAGTTACACATATATATATTCTTTTTCGTATTTTTTTCCATTATAGGTTATTGCAAGGTATTGAATATAGTTCCCTGTGCTATACAGTAGGTCTTTGTTGTTTATTTTATATATAGTAGTGTGTATATGTAAATCTCAAACTCCTAATTTATCTCCCCCTCCATCCCCTTTGGTAATCATAAGTTTGTTTTCTATGTCTGTGTGTGTTGAAATAAGTTTCAATTGTTCATTTCCATGCCTTTTTTCCCATTAGATTATAAGCCCCTTGATGCCAAGATCTCCATATTACTTCACTTTTATATACCTGCCCTTGACACATAGGAGATACAAAATAGAGATTCCTTAATGCATAATTGATTAAATTAGGTAAAATGGCTATAAACAAATATTTTATTACATTAAGTGTGCACGAGTAATAGAAAATAGTCATCTGTTGAACTTGCCACAAAGTGATAAGAGAGGAAACTTTTACCGTGGCCATTGCACTTCCATTGTGCTATGAGGAGGAGGAAGGAAGCTTTGTAAAGAACGCAGCGTTTTATGGGAGCTCAGATGAGGGTGCCTAGAGTGGCCAAGGTGCAGAGAGGGTGAACAGCAGAGGGAGGATTTATTCTCAGGTGCTCTTTTCATCCTGTCTTTACGAGAGATTCCATCCCTGTCTCATGCCTTCCACACTCTCAGTCATCTCTCCTCTTTTCTGAATTCACGTTTATCTTCATTTCTCTGGCTACAACCTGGTTTCCTACCCCAGCTTCCCTGATTTACATCCAGCTGAATTCAATCCTCAGAGTGTATTCCTTGCTGCTTGCCCTTCCAACCATCCTCATCCCAGCCCCAGAAGTCAGAACTGGACAAGTTTGTACACTTGGCCTAACTTTCCTCAGTTTCATATTTAACCCTAACAAAATTAGTGTTATAATTCCCTCAGTCCAGGGCTAACAGTAAGTTCAATGCATCATCATTTATTTTCAGAGCATTCGGGAAGTATAAATTGTACCTAATATGCAAGAGCCATGTTGACTCCGAGCAAAAAAGGTAAAGTAAATAAAAAGTCAAAGCATCGAGACTTCTGAAGCTACTAGCCACTTGCCCCCCAACCCAAGTTAAAAGAAGTGATGAATAAAGGTCTATGTGCATTAAGAAGTCAAAGTAATCAAACCCGACTTTTCAAAGTAAAAAGTACTTTACATGTAACAAGTAAAGAGAGCAACAAAGATGATTGTAGCTCCATAAAGGCAAAGAGCTTATGACTGAATAAATGTACACGTTTTATTGATAGTCATTCTAGCCGCTAATGTAGCCAACCATTTCCTTATTGGAAGAACGGGTGTGGCTTCAGGTCATTTTGAGGCATTGAGTTCAATGACCTGTGGAGTATATGCTGTGAATTTCTACTTGTGACAAGAAGTTTTGCATCGAAGCATTATGCTTGTAATTCAAGATTGAATCTTGATTCATTGTTGAGATTTGTGAAAATGGGCCAGTTTGTGGGGATAAGTGGGATGTGTGATATTAACAGTATCTAAAATAAGTGAGAGAAAATAATCATTGTAAATAAATTCACTGTCACAGGCCCATTTTATCATTTACGCTTTTTTCTGGCTTTACAGTGGTCAATAAATTTGGTTATTTTTCAGACCTTAGAAAGAGGAGCTCTGGAGAAGCTGACTGTGGCAGAAACTGGCCAGCCTTTCACAAAATTATTTTCCTCTCCTTCCAGGACCACAGGAGGCTACATTTCCTAGCCACTTTTGCACTGAGGCATAGCCTCATTCTAGAATGTGCACATCGCCACTTTTATTGCTGGTACACAAAATCTTCCCATATGTGATCCTCTCTTTCCCCAACCTCTGGCTAAATGTGGAGAACTCTGAGGTCCTAGGGGAGGATGGGGCCAGAAGATGGAGGAAGTCTGGATCTCAAAAAGTCACGTGCGTGCAGACAAAGAACACCCACATTGAACTGTTACATAAACAAGAAATTAGACTGTATTGTGGGTTAGCCACTGAGATTTTGGAATTCGTTTGTGAGAGTGGCTAACGTTAACCTTACTGATTTATTATACTTACATTTAAGTTACTGGCTAGCCTTTCAAAAGTAGAATTGGTCACTATGACAAAGAAACTTTTTTTAATCTCAGTGACCATGGAGGTAGGAATAGAACTAGATGGTGAAAAGTAAACCATATACCTGCAATGACAAGCATCTTTAACTCACCTCAGTTAAGCTTAACTCTGGAATCTTTCCATCCTATAGGACAGAGAGATACAATGGGTCATCCTCAGAGGGCTCCATTCATCACGTTAACACCAACCAACATTCCTACTATGTGGTTTTCTCCATAGAACTAATCACTCATCATTTTTAATTATCTTGGACCATTATTTACAATATTTATTATTTATTTATTTGCTTTCACCCTTCCTCTCAAATACCAGCTTTATGAGAAAGGAGACCTTGCTGATAGCTCTGTATTAGAGACTCAGTGGTCATTTTTGTTGAATTAATGAACTACCCTTGATGTCCATGACTAAAAAGAGTTGTTTTTTATTATTAGAGTCTTCCTCCAGTCAATAAATGTCATAACTTAAAATGAGTCTAAGCCATTAGTCAGTGCCCTGAAGGAGCCTGTAGTCCAGGTGACGAAAGATAGGACATGACAGAGTACAGCACAATAAATGGTGAGTGATAAATGCTAAATTTAATGAAGGTAGTAGAATTCAAATGTTTATAGGACTTCAGAGAGAAAGAATGAGTGGTTAAGAAAATTCCATAGGAAAAAGCAGCTTGGATTAAATCTTAAAAAGTTGGCAGAAACGGACAGCCTAGAGATGTGTTCACCAAGTGAGATGTGCTTACCTCGAGGGGGGGCAGGGTGAGGTTCACAGGACATCTACTGGAGTGGATGGAGAAATTACTAGAACTTTCATATGTGTTCACTTTTTATATTTTTTTAAAATTAGGCTTTCTAATATTTACTATATGAACTAATAATATACATGCATACAGTTTATAAAATAAACATGCACATATTATGGGGACATATTCATAATTAGATCGTTTAAAGTATAGAGAGGGCATTTTAATGAGGAGACGTGAACCAGGCATGGGAGCAGGAATGCACAAAGGGGCTTAATTGAACCACAGCTTGGACAGCACCGACAGGCACGTAGGAGTGAAATGTAAGTTAAAGTTCGGGTAAACAGTTGTAGCCAAACCATGAGGAGCATTAAATATCAGTAAAAGCACTTATATTTGATTGCTGGCTCTTCCTCAACTACATATCCCTATGTGTCCACTATTTTCATCTCTATGATTGCCTCCCTAAGAGAAGCCCCCATCAGTTAGCCTTGGGGTGCCTGCAACACCTCCTAAATCATCTCCCTGCTTCCGTGCCGGCCCCACTACTGTCTGCTCCCCACACAGTGGCCATTGTGATATTTTAAATTTTTAAATGAGATCATTCCACTCCCTTACTCAAAAGTTTCAAAAACTAAACACTGCACTTAGAATAAAATCAAATTTCTACCATTTCTATGTGGCCTGTCCCCTGCTTATTTTTCCATATGCGACCCATGTCACTCTTGCCCTTGCTCCCTATACTCGAGCCACATCAGTCCATTGTTTGTTTTTCCTCGTGCATGCAAACCCTTTCCTTCCGTAACATCATCGCACTAGCTGTGCCTCTGCTTGGAGTGTTTCTCCCCTCAGATGCATGACCCAGCCCTTCTCCTCATCTAAGCCTCCCCTGTGCTAGGTACTTGCATGTATACATATCATTAATTTTATCCTCCCCACAATATAGTGAGGCAGGTACAGTAAGAAAGGGTTGATTCAATTTGAAATGGATGTATGTATACATGTATGTATATATACACGCATTGATTCGTTTACAAAGTACTTTACTATGAGTCCATTTGATCCTCACCACAACTCTGTCAGGTAGAAAGAGAATTATAGAGGAAAGAAGTGAGATTAGAAAGATTGTGACTTCACCAAAGTCACACACAGGTTGTAAATGTTGGATCGAGGATTCAGCGAAGGTCATGTGGCTTTGAAATGTAGTGGTCATTTTACTCCATACCCCGTGAAGGCAGAGATAGTTTCAAGGAAGTGAGGCAAGGCGATAGCATCTCTTAGAGAGTCAGCGAAGAAAAAAAATGTATTAATTAGGAAGTCAGCAGTGGCCTCTGATAACATAATGAATAACCAATGCATTTGTTAAAATTAAAACATTCATTAAATCCTTACCATGTACAAAGCACTGACCTAGGCTGAAAGCAGCATAAAGAGCAGTTCCTATTCCCTACAGTGGAATTTTCAAAGAAAAATGGCAACAGAGGTCAAATTAAATGAGTATGAGAAACAGTGCTCTGGAGAAAGAGAAAGCACACTGTGTCAGTTCTCCGAGAATCTGGCTGTGAAAGGTGGAGACAACACTTTGGTACAGGAAGGAGGAGGAACAGACCAATGAAGGTTGCGTTCAAGACCCAAGACAACAAGCAATTAGGTAAATTTCAGCTTTTCTAGCCTGACATTGCTTTGTGGGCTTTTCAGCCTATAATAAGAAATTTGCATTTTCACCTCAGTCCTCAGTTACCAGGTTTCAGTGGTTTCATGAAATTGACTTTTCCTAAGGGCTGCTTCTAGGAGCACCTGTCAATATTGAAAGCTCAGTATCCAGGGAGGGGTGATGACTCACACCTCACAGAAAATGCCCTTCTGATGACTGATGCCCTTGCTGCCTCAAGCTGGCAGAGTGACATATTGGCCCAGAGCCTCCTGGGATTTGGCTGTTCCTTGGGAGTAAGATGAGAGCTTGGAAAGCCTCATAAATAACCCTGGTGGGGGCAGAGGCATTTGATAAAGACACGTGTCTGGCTTAGTGTTCTCATCAGTACTCTAGAGACCTACAAGTGGGAAATCGACTTCCAAAAGTCTGCTTACCACCTACGTGTCCATCGACAGATGAATGGATAAAAAAGATGTGGCACATATATACAGTGGACTATTAGCCATAAAAAGAAATGAAACTGAGTTATTTGTAGTGAGGTGGATGGACCTAGAGTCTGTCATACAGAGTGAAGTCAGAAAGAGAAAAACAAATACCATACGCTAACACATATATATGGAATCTAAAAAAAAATGGTTCTGATGAACCTGGGGGCAGGACAGGAATAAAGACGAAGACGTAGAGAATGGACTTGAGGACACGGGGAGGGGGAAGGGTAAGTTGGGACAAAGCAAGAGAGTGGCATTGACATATATACACTACCAAATGTAAAATAGTTGGAAGCAGCTGCATAGCACAGGGAGATCAGCTCGAAGCTTTGTGAGGACCTAGAGGGGTGGTATGGGGGAGGTGCGAGGGAGATGCAAGAGGGAGGGGATATGGGGATATATGTATACATATAGCTGATTCACTTTGTTATACAGCAGAAACTAACGCAGCATTGTAAAGCAATTATACTCCAATAAAGATGTTAAAAATAAAAAAAGTGCTTACTTACGCAAGAAGAATAGAAAGACTCTTGAATTTAACCTAAAATACTTCCCTATCAGATCTGAATCCAGTTTACAGTGGGTCCCTTATTAGTGTTGTCTTAAATTGCTACTATCATCCTGTACTGCCCAATTGTCCAGTTTCTGCCTTTGAGGGGCATTCCTCAAAAGGTTTGGTATATGAGAAAGTGAAGCATGGCCTCAAGAAATGAGGTAGATTAGGGAATTTTTAATAGACTTCCCAGGAGAAGAGATGAAAGTGTGACAAGGAAGGAAGCTGAGCGAAAAGCTAGATACGCTGAGGGGATCAGGCCAGGACAAAACAAAATTAGGTTAATTCAGCAGACTTAGAAATTGTATTTACTCTGTTAATTAAGGGAAATACTAAATAGTTTCTATAGACTACATGCAAACATAAAATTCTTGGCGAAACTCAGTATTTCAATATCCTTTCTCTTAATCTGGGTCTTGCTCTGAAAGCCTTGTTGATGGGGGCTGCTTCCTGATTCTGGTCTAAAGTCTTCCTACTATCCAGTTTGTCTGATATTCCTATTAATGTTGATTTCAGACCTTTCCTTTACTGTGCTGGGAGGCTGTCTCTTTGTGTTCCACAGTTATTACACTCAGGTAGCTGTAAAACGTTATCTACCTTGGAGGAGAATGGTAAGTAAGAACACTTACAATATATTCCAATGGAGCTTTTTCTAACTTTTTTTTCCAAATATTACTGCCCCTCCATACCAGCCTCCTACAAATACCCAGTTGCCACCCTGATCTTGTTTAGTTTTTCTCACCTTTTTTCTTCTATCCTATTTCCCTCCAGAAATCTCCAAGAGAAGAAAAATTACAATCCAGTAGCCATGGGAGTAACAACCAAGCACTCCTCCAATTAACAATAAATCCAACATTTCTCCTGGTCTGTATAATCAGCATGAACTAATCATACTTTGGAAAATATAACTATAATCCATAGACATTAGATTAAGAATTTGCCTTTTCTCACAACTGTGTAGATAAACAAGTTGAATATATTACTCTGAAAGGCCAGACATGGCTATATCTACTGAGAAGGGGTGGGATATGATTCAGTGATTCTCAACCCTGGATGCACATCTGGCTTTTAAAACATACAAATGCCCAGATCCCACTGCAGACCAATTAATTCATAATACATGAATGTGCGGTCACCCTTATTTTGTCAAAGCTCCCAGGCTATGCTCTTAGGCAGCAAATTGAGAACCACTGATATCACACTCAGGAGTATAAGTCCGAGGAATGACGCTAGTCTCTACTCCACATTCACTTGTGCTATGAACAAGCTACCTAGCCCATTGGGTTTGAGACTCCTCCTCCATAAAATACCTTTGGCCTCCTTCTCTCTCTTCTCCCCTTCTTTCACTTGGACTAAATGCTCTACAAATATCATCCAGTTTTAAAGGTTTATAATTTTCAAAGGCTCAAATGGGATTATTTTGGCTTCTCAGATCATAGAATGATCTCATGACAAAAGGCACTGAATTCATTAAGGATGATAGAGAGATTGTCAAGGGGGGAAAGACAGGAACCAGCTGGTGGGCAGCCAGAGAGTTAAACCGAGCAACAGGGCTGGAAGAAAGATCCAAGCTTCCCAAATATCAACCCTCCATGGACTTAGGAGGAACATAATAAGGAAGGAATTTCCCAGATCATTGACAAAACAGTACAGCCATGGAAGAGTTCAAATGAGACATAAAAATTGGTGGTTCCACATAAAATTTTTCAATTCTGCACTTTGCAAGAAATCAAACACAATAAACTTGAGAACCTAGTCTTATTTTATGTGAACACTATATCTAACACACATCTATGTACCTATTCAAATACACGTATTTGCATCGGTTACATATCAATGTAAATGTATTCATATGTTCAGTGCAGTTTTTCATTAAACAAATATTCATCAAGCACCTGTTATATGTTTTACATACTGAGGATACAGCATACACAAAACAACAAAAGTTCCTTCCCTATGAGAGCTTTCAATCTATTGGAGAAGACAGACTATAAACAAGATAAGTAAATATATGCTGATAAAACTAGATAGAAAAATATTGCAGGAAAAAGATATCAGAAATGTTGGGAAGGGAGTATAGTTTCAGGTAGGGAACCAGAGAGAAATATAATCCCATATATTTTATTTGGATTTAGATCAAATTAACTTAGGTTTCCATTTGTGAAATGAAGGTTGTTGCCTTCCTCTCCAGGGCTGCTGGGAGAGTTAAGTGAAATTTTGTAAGGTGCCTGGCAGGTACTAAAGAGTTCAATTAGCAGACAAAGAAAAGGATATTGGATAACTAACCCAAAGTCATCAACAGGTCAAGAGCAGAGCTAGAACCTAAACTCAGACCTTCAGACCTCACGGTGGGTACCTGCTCCTTCCCATCTCAACCCTGCAGGATTGTGTTTGAATATTGGTTCTGAATATTTAAAGTTATGGCACTCACACTGTACCTGTGGGGAAAATGTGAGGTCAACAAGAGCAGAGAGGAACAGTTTGGTCCCCACTACAATCCAGGAAGGTAGTAAGGACTCAAGTAATATTTGTAGAATATTCATTTTAATTATTACCCTAGTTTCTAAAGGTAACACAGAAAATTCAGCAAATATGAGCCGTGAAAATGCTGCACCTCTGTAGGGGGATTTGGTTTTATGCTGTGTGCTGAATGAGGCACGAACACATGTTTAACTAAATGAATGTTTTGTTTATTGGTTCAGTTTACTTTAGATTACATGAGAGTAAGTGGATTTCCAGGTTTGAAATAAGAATACAAAAAACTACCCTACTGAATAAATATTTACCTTTTTCAAGCCCTTGTCTATCACCATGGCATTTCAATGCCCAACCTATTTTCTCTGTAAATAAAGAAGAGAGCTTTATAATTTAACTATAACACATGCTGTTTCCACATCTAAACTCCTTACCCACTCTTCACCCTCTTGCCCCATAATGGACACGACTCTTTTGGGGATCACTGATGCCGCTTTAGGACCTCAATTCTGTCCCCTTGGCTTCCCAGCAGCCTTTGAGCCCTGGTGAACATCATCAGCCATCCTTGAAACTGTCCCCTTCCCTCTGCTTTCAGAAGGCTGGATCTTTGGTTCTTTGTCCTCTCCCACTCCCTCGTCCCTGTCTTTCTGCACGTATGCCTTCCACTCTCTGCTCCCTACCTGTTGTCATCTCCCAGAATGTCATCCACATTCCTCTTCCCTTCTCCCTTGGTTAACCTGTCCTTGTTGTTTTAATCTTGACTTCGATTATCACCTGTATGAGGGATGCCTCCAACTCTGTCTCCAGGTCAGTCTTCTGGGACGGCTTCTAGGTCTGCATTTATGTAACCAGGACAGTTTCTTGGGCATGTTTCCCAGTTCTCGTATCATAGCCCAGCCCACATGGAACTCTCTATCCTCAGGCCTTTTATCCCCTGCCATCCTCCTTCTTTTTCTGTGTTCTCTACCTCTGCTCATGGCATGGCTGTGCATCCACTCACCCAGGCTTAAAACTTTACCCCTTAACTACTCATTCCTGTCCTCTACTCCCCATATGGGATGAGCCATCAAATCCAGTACGCTCTGGTTCCATGATGTTTCTCACACCCATCTCTTTCGCTGAACTCCCTCTATTGTGGGAGGGAGTTAACTCTCACCTACACTGTTGCCTCATAGCAGTTCTTGGTCTCCCCACGTCCTTCAATTCTGTGTCCCTCTCCTTCTGTTGCTGCCAGAATAAAGCTCAAAAACATTTGTGTCTAAAACCGTTAACAATCTGGCCCCAAATACCCTTTCCCACTTAGTTTCCTAGTATCTTTCCCCTCTCACGTGCTGTGTTTCAGCTGCACCAAATCACTCCCTATTACTTGCTGCCTTAGAGCCTTTGCTCCTATGGTACCTTCAGCCTGGAAAGGATTGCCCCCACCTCTGCTTACCAAGTCCTTCCCCTCTTCCTTCCAGGTTCTCCTTCAGGATGTTTCTCTTGGTTCTCCCAAAGTAAGATCACATTTTTCACTTCTGTGCTCCATTAGCACTTCATTTGTTCTTTTCTCATCCCTCCATCACACTGTCTTTTAGTATAGTCGTAAGTGTATATATTGTAGAGACATTCAGTCATGTGACCATATGGCTCCCTCCCCGCTACTGTTCATTGTATTGACCTAGCATATCCTCCATGAGTGTCCTATTATTTTGGTTGTTACCCAAATGGCCAACGGGCTCAGCAAGTCTCCATCATCACCTTTCGACAAGCCTGGCTCCCTTTTGCAACTTAGTACCCTCCCAGGGTGAGCATCCTCAAATGCCCTGTACCACTCACCTTAATAATGACTCTCCTTTGCCAAAGGGCGAGAAATTTCAGTGAATGTGTAATATTTACATCTCCCTTTTTCCTTTCACTTAAGGTTGCTAATCAATTCTTTTTAATCACCATTTTTCCCAAAGACCCCACCATCTTCTGCTTCCTTAGGCTAAGATCCTGAGAGCAGAGTCATGCTGCAAATCAGGGATACCTCTCATAGGAACCTCTTCATTTTGCAGTTAGAAATGCATGCAGCAGCCCTGCCTGACTGCTTCGCTTCAGGGCTGAGAATGCAAACAAATTCTCTTTCCAGAGACTATTATGTGTTTACTTAGCAGCTAGGAAAGCACCTTCTAAATAATTAATTGCAAGTTCAGGATCTTCCTGACCTGTACTCAGTTCCTGGAATCCACCCTGAAGGATCGTGTGTGCTACCTATTCATATCTGTCACGGTAGCTATAGATCTGCCTCTGGATGCTTTTGATTTTTCTTTCTGCTTTTCTCCAAAGGGGTGAAAAATGAATTCTCAGCCACAGTGTAATTTTAAAGATTTATTTTGATTAGTCAAAAATGGAGAAGATGAAAAAGCTTTTTCTTGGGATACTAATCCTCCAAATGCTTAAATTTGAATTTGTCCTTAGCGTGCTGTTTCTCACAGTCCTGCTCACACCGTCTCAAGTCCTTTGCCTGAGCATGCTTTCCATCTCTGTTTCTGTTTGGAGGTTTAGTATCTTAGACTACAAGTGGTGCAAATTTTAAACAAAGCAGGCCTCAGTTCAAGGGAGATTGATGGGTCATATCAAAGAATACCTGTGAAAACAGTAGGAAAATTATTTTCCCACCACCTCTTAAATTCATTTTGGCCAAATAAAACTTACAGGCCTAAACCAGATAATAACTCAAAATTAGCTTCATGATAAATAAATACGCTAAATCTCCCTAGAATCATGTTTTTTTCCAGTGTTGTACTGTGGCAACAAAATATGCTGTTAGAACCTGCAAGAATTACTGTACCAAAACAAAGACTCATAACTGATATAAAAGACAAAGAATATCAGGAGTGCTCAGTTGCCCAGAAATGAACATCATACAATTGTAGAGCTGTGAGCCATCATCCAAGCCAGCCCTCTTAGGAAACTGAGGCTCAGACAGGTAAAGGAGCTTCCCAAACAAGGCCTCACAATTAATTTATTACTGCTAAAACTAGATGAAAGTTTCATGACTCCTTTAAGTCATGCCACTAAACCAAACCACATCTAATATTGTACATATGAGGTAGCCTGTTGAGATTTGCCCAGAGTTTATCAGAGAAACTGGATTTTAAGAAAAAAGAATCCCTTCAACTGTTGAATAAAATCTCTTATTTGGAGTGAGGATGGCATGAGGATGATATAAAACCAAATCAAAGTAATCTCAAGCTTGAGGGCCTAATAATCATGTATTAAAATAAACAAGAGATAAGTTTGCTACCAAGTGGTCTCTCTTTGTTCTCCATTCTTACATTTCCTCTCTCTTCCTCTTGCTTCCAGTCCCTTTTTTTCCTCTCCTCTTCCCTCTCCTACTGAAGAATCCAACCAAAATTAGCCAATAGCTCTTAAATCAACCCAGTTAAGGAGAAATCTCTGCCATTTGCCTTCAGTTAATCAAATGGCAAATGTGAAGAGTTGCTCAGAGCAAGCTTCTGGGGAATCTCTGTGATAAGTGTGCTATCAGGGTTCAAGAACTGTCAGTGTACCTAGAAGCCTTATTCTCTTCATTGAAGAAATAGATTCAACCTGATTGCATAAGTGGTCTGAATTGATACTTAAACTGACTTCATTTAGTGGTAGCCATCCATGGCTGAGCTGTCAGAGCCCAGTGTATGCGAACCAAAGAATCAGATCTTGACAAAATTTTTTATCTCCATGGAGATGTAGAAGCTGTAGGAAAGCTCATGGCATCACCCATTTACCCTCCTCACCATCTTGCCTGTGCCCAGTCCAGCCTGGCCTTTTCTCAACAGCAGGCTCCATCCATCAACTTTTCTTTTCTTTTTTTTTGCGGTACACGGGCCTCTCACTGTTGTGGCCTCTCCTGTTGCGGAGCACAGGCTCCGGATGCGCAGGCTCAGCGGCCATGGCTCACGGGCCCAGCCGCCTCGCGGCATGTGGGATCTTCCCGGACCGGGGCACGAACCCATGTCCCCTGCATCGGCAGGCGGACTCTCAACCACTGCGCCACCAGGGAAGCCCCATCAACTTCTTATGTACTCTTCTGGGGCAAAAAGTTCGCAATTAAGTGGTACCAAACGTGGTGTATTGTGTTTCATTTTTTCTATATACTGTACAACTTTTAAAATTTGTCCCACTGTGAGACCTGTGCAAAATGACACCCAGTGTTCCCTTGGCCGGACCTAAATTCTCCTTTAGGTTCTTTTCCATTTTACTTCTCTTACCCACCCCAACCCAGTTTTTCTTTAACATTACAGTGCATAAGTTCCAAGGGCTGTGTCTTATTCATCTTGTAACCTTTGCCCTAGTGCAGTGCCTGGTAAATAACAAGTTTTTGACTTGTACGTTGAATGAAGGAATAAATAAGGACTTAGATTTCTGCTTTCTCTGTGAAGCAGTATCTTTGGGTCTATTTAGCTCTATATTCCCTTCCTCTTAAAACATTTTCCTCATTTCTGAACTATTTCTGCAGACTTTCTCAGATAGTCTTACACGCATCTCTCATCTGCAGACTCTATCTGCTTTCATGATGGTGCTGGACATCGAGTGCTTTTGTGTCTGGGTCTTTTTTTTCTAAGGCAACTGGAGACATTTCTAGCAAGTACATCAAGTGATTTTTCGGTGGCTAACCAAGGTGTGGTAGGTATTTAGCACTGCCAAATAGTAAAGATCTTTGACACTACTTGGTACCCAGTTCCCCTTTATTTATTTATTTATATAAAATATTTCAGTGCTCTGTTGTGCACTTAAAACAGCTCCAGAGAAGTGCAGCAGGAAGCAAGTCAATAGGGGGATTAATGGGGCTTTGTTTGTAGAATGCAGAATTTTGTAATAATTCTGGAAGCAGATTTCTGGAGCGTGAGATATTTTCAAATTCATTATTGCTTTTAGAACAACATAATTATCCATATGAGCAACAGCTTGGGACTGTTAGGAATGGAATTAGCAAGAGAGGTGGCTTTATTTTTTGTCTTTGCAGGGGGCAGATAATTTTCCTTTTTATACTTGGAAGCTCTCTTGCCCCTGTGGAATGTGATCGGTGGATTCAATAGTTGGGGGTATTTGACTGAGAGTAAAGGGAGAAGGATTAATTCTAAGAACTTCCAGCAATAGCTAATCAAGAGGTAGGACTTTAAAAAAATAATATCTTTAATCCTGCTTGTACCAGACCTATATTACAGAGCAATTGATTGCTCGATTTTATCAGGCTGGGGAGTCTGGAAATAGTTCATTGTATTGATTAAGGACTTAGCGTTTCTGTGCCACCTACCTGCTTGCATCTCAGGCACCTTGCAGAAATAGGTGTCACCATCTCCAGATCACATGATCAATCTATTGTTTTAATTAAGTTATGTATTGTTTCTAATTTTTTTACTAAATTTGATATGGAAAAAAATTGGGGTAGGGGGTAGAATCTCTCGTAAAATTTCTCCACCAAGAGAGAAGAGCTTTTCCATCTATTATGAAAAGTGGCCCCCCACCCTGCCACTCTGAATGACTTTGTGGGCTGTGGTCATGCCAGCTGCTGGTCTCTATGACAGAGTCTGTGAAATGTGACTGGAGTGGAAAGGAAGTTCACTGCTTCCTTTGATAGAGAGCCTAGGGAAAGGCGGGGGAGGGGCGGGGAAGGTAGGATGCATCCCAAATGCCAGTAAGAATGAAAGCTCCTGAATGGAGAAGTTAAAAGATTGTGAGACACTTCAGGAGGGTCATTAACTCCTTAAGGAGTTAGAAGCTAGAGTACATTGCTAAAGTGAAAATTTAGCTTTACCATATCCAATTTTAAAGAAGGAGGGAAATAGATAAAATCAATGCTCATGTATCACATTTTAAATTCCAAGGGTCCCACAGTAAGGGTCCCTCTCGTTCTGTAGAGCTGGTGGGTTCAAACCAGCTGTTTGAAACCTAGCTCTCCAATCTTAGGGAAGAAAAATACTTCTAAAGGTGCTACCTTGCATTCCTGTGCACAAGGCAAAGAGAGAATTCATCTTCCCTCTTTGGTATTTGCTGCAATGGGGACATTCCGTCCTCTCTGGAGCGCCCTTGAACAGCTTGGGGAGATGGTGTACTAGTTTTCTATTGCCACGTAACAAATTACTAAACATAGCAGCTTAAAACAACGTCTATTTATTAGCTCATAATGCCATAGATCATAAGTCTTGTCCGCCATGATGAGATCTTCATTCAGGGTAGCACAAAGCTGAAATGATGGTGTTGGCAGGGCTGGATTCTCATCTGGAGAAAAATCTGCTTCCAAGGAAAAATCTGCTTCCAGGCTCATTCTTGACGTTGGCAGAATTCATCTCCTTGCAGCTGTAGGACTGAGGTCTCTGTTTCCTTGTTGGCATCAGCCACAGGCTACTCTCAGCCCCTAAAGGCCACCCACATTTCTTGCCAAGTGGTCTCCTCCATCGTCAAAGCAGCAATGAAGCTTCAAAAGCTTCTCACACTTTTGGAGTCTGACTTTCTCTTCTCTGAGCAGCGGGAGGGAACTTTTTGCAAAGGTTCGATGTGATTAAATCAGACCCACGCAGATAATCTCGCTATTTTAAAATCAATTGTTTTATGACCTTAATTACATCTGCAAAATTCCTTCACAACAGTCCTTAGATTAGTGTTGGACTGAATAGCTGGGAGAAGGTGTGTGCATATCAGGTGCCAAGAATCTTGGTGGGCCATCAGAATTCTTCCTACCACAGATGATGGCATTGTGGTACCTGTCCAAAGGCAAGAATAATGCCTCTTTTCTTCCTTAAGAAAGGCTGCCTCGCAACACCGAAGATTCAAAGACACAGATATTTTTGTTTAGCATAAGTCCAATGTTAAAGTCAGAATTTTATATTTTAATCTCTATAGCCTAAACCACCCGGACTTGGATGCAAAATTGGTATGACCATGCATACATATTTGTGGGCAAAGGTCCAAAAATTTTATCAGATTATAAGGGTTTGGGATCTTCCACCCAGTCATGATCATCTCACTCCCACCAGAATACAGATAATCATTGTTTTAATCCTGTTGGAAGCTTCATGTCACTCTCCTCACACAGGGAACATGAGCAGTTAGTAAAAAACCTCCAAATTTCTTCTGTCTCTCTGAGTATTAGGAACAGTTCTTGATCTGGCTTAGGTTGCTTGCTGTGGACTCGCTACCACTTGGCCCTGGTGTCCCCATCCCCTTGTGTCCTTCACACCTCAAGGCCTCCACTCTTGTTTGTGTCTACAGATTCTTCGGAAATTGCAAGGCTAGAAAGAGGCTGATCTCTCTGCAACTCCAAATGACTCAACTTTTGTGGCCATCTCATAAATAGAATGAGTTGTCATCAGTAGGTGTGACACAGTCCTAGCAAGCAAAAGGAAGCTGTGTACACAATGGCTAAGAGAACAGACTGCAGATCAGCCTGGCTGGATTGGAATCCTGCTTGCATTGCTCACTGGGTGACCTGGAGCAAGTTCCATAACTTCCCTGGGCTTTGATCTCCTTATCTTCAAAACAGGATTCATACTAATACTTATTTACAGGGTTAATGGAAGGTAACTGTACATGTAAAGTACTTAGAAATCACTCAATAAATTCAAGACTAGTTTCTATCACACCATCAATATTGTTGTTATAATTTCTCAGCTCTTATCACCATCTCTCTCATCTGAAGCAAGGCATATATCCACTGGCTCTCTGGGGGCATATTCTCCCACTTCTCCAAGGTGCCCTCTTCAACTGTGTGCAAGGCACCATCACTTTACTTCAGAGCACAGTGAGGAGAGAAGGATGTCAAACCAAATTCAGAAGAACTGATATAAGCCCACAAAATCTCCCACAAAGGCCTCCTTCTGTAGTTCTTTGTTCAAATAGTCTCCAACACATAACATAGGTGCCTGAGAAATAAACTTGGAAACTTAGTCTCAACCCAGGATCACAGTGCAATGAAAGAAATAGGCCTAAAACCTCAGAAAAACTAACATAGACAGAAAGGTTCATTATTTCATCATTGGATAAATTTATTATAGATTGCAGCCAGAAATAAATAACTGTAGGAAATATCAGTGATTGCTGATGTGATGGAAGGGAAAGGAATATAATACTGAATATCAGACAGTTGTGGTAGCCTCTATTGCTATGGACGGTACATAGTTGGTGCCTTCTGTCATTCAGTGTAAAACAAAGACTAGCCTCCCAGGAAGAACACCAGGTGAGAAGGAGAGTGAGTGACCATGACCTGAAGCTACGATTCCAAAGGAAAATAAAGGAATTATGATAATAGACTCTGTAGTCCTTCTGGTATGACACAGAGAAATAACTTTAAAAGTGGGATATGCGGGCTTCCCTGGTGGCGCAGTGGTTGAGAGTCCGCCTGCCGATGCAGGGGACACGGGTTTGTGCCCTGGTCGGGAAGATCCCACATGCCGCGGAGGGGCTGGGCCCATGAGCCATGGCCACTGAGCCTGCGCACCCAGAGCCTGTAGAGGCCACAACAGTGAGAGGCCCGCGTACCAAAACAAAAAACAAAAAAACAAAAAAGTGGGATATGCAATATTACACGGAGCAACATAAATAAAGGAATAATTTATTATAATAAGATATTACAGGGACTTCCCTGGTGGATCAGTGGTTAAGAATCTGCCTGCCAATGCAGGGGACACGGGTTCGATCTGTGGTCCGGGAAGATCTCACATGCCGCAGAGCAACTAATCCCATGCACCACAACTACTGAGCCTGCACTCTAGAGCCCGTGAGCCACAACTACTGAGCCCTCATGCCACAACTACTGAAGCCAATGCTCCTAGAGCCTGTGCTTCACGGCAAGAGAAGCCCACGCACTGCAATGAAGAGTAGCCCCCACTGGCCGCAACTAGAGAAAGCCCACGCGCAGCAATAAAGACCCAATGCAGCCAAAAGTAAATAAAATAAATATTTATTTTTTAAAAAGATATTACATTATTGTCTTCACTGTTTAAAGTCTTCAAAATGTCAATAAGCAATAATGTCTCAGTAAAATAATGTGAATTTGGTCTTCTCACAAATCAATTATGAGGACAACGATGATGGTAATGGTTAAGAGATGATGATGATGATGATAGAGAAATTGTAATGTTCAACCATAGTAGTTTGGGGAATAAACAATATCACTCTACAATAACAACCCCAGAGTGCATTTCTCTCTAAACTGGCAGGGAAGTCTGAGGGTTCCCTGGGGCTCTCAATCACCTGCAAAATCCAACATTATCAGGGGATCCTTACTCATGTGCAAAGATTTGGTTTTTGTGACTTCTAATACTTTATTACTAATAAAGGTTGAATCAGATACACCTTCCTAAGACCAGAGGATTCCACAACTATTCACCCAAATGTTATTTGCTCCAAAACTTGCTACCACCGCTAATGCTACTACTGCTACCATCAAAGACCAAAGTTTGATTCCCCTGTCTGCTAACTGCCGGTCCACAAGATGTGCCTTGACCAGGCCATTTGCTCCCCTTTGCATTTTCTCACCCAGTAGCCCAGAGTGTCTTGCACAGGTATAGAGGTCCAGCTGCCCAGGCTTCTCTTACCATAGATGTGAATTATCTTCTGGGGCCCTCCATTATGCTCTCTTGCCACTGAGCTCTGAATCAGAACTATCCTGGATCTTCAGGTATATTTTAGTAACTGTAAACTTCAGTGGAATGGGGTTAAGATACTTATCATGCTGCTTTCACACTCTCCTCTTTTATTATGTAAATTCATAGGTAAAATAGGTATAAGTGTTAATGGCTCTGCCCAATTCACCGAAAGCAACTTCCACGTTCTATATACCAACCAATGTGCCAGGGACAAACATAGCGTGGAAACATTACTCCATCTTGGTGCAGACATTAGAGCTGAACCAAGACCCTCTTACAGTCCAATGTGATTTCACAACAAGAGCAACATCAATAGCAGGTAAGATTACTGAGCACTTTCTGTGAGGCAGGAACTGAGCAAAGCAGTTTGCTTATTCAATCAGGTATGGGTAAAGCTATGGGTACTATCCATTCAGGACCACAATTTCCCTCCACCTCTGAGCCTGTAAAACTCAAGAAACAAGTTATCTGCTCCCATAATACGATGAACAGGATACCAATAGGAAGGGATATAGATTTCTCATTTACCCCCGTCCCACTCATGCACAGCTTCCCCCATTTTCCACATTCCCCATCAGAGTGGTATATTTGTCACAATTGATAAACCTATTGTACATTAACGTATCATAGTCACTCAAGTCCATAGTTTACATTACAGTTCACTCTTGGTGTTGTACATTCTATGGGTTTGGACAAATGTAGAATATTTTAGAATCCTTTCTACATTATATGTTATGTTTTACATATATTATACTTGTATTATATATTATTCTCAATAGATTCATACAGTAAAATCTACTTTTTAACCTGATTTTTAAGCCTAACAACAACTCATGTGTATTTCATGTCAAGATATATATTTCTGAAACACACTTTTTAATGACTAAATAGTATTCCATTAGGGAGGCATGTCATGATTTTATTCAACCAATTCCTTATTGCTGTGCATTTAGGTTGTTTCCACCTTTTAGGAAAGAATGCAGAGTAGGCACAATTCCTAGAAAATGAATTAGCAACAAAATATGAAAACAATTTTAAAATCTAAACATGTACAGAATTGTTTTAAAAAGCACAAAATGTCAGGAAATCTCAACTATAATAAATCAATACTGTCAATAGGTTGGGGGGGAATCCATATACAACTTAGAGTATTTATTTTTGGACCTGTTCTCTTTGCCAATTTTTATCTGGGTCATTTTTCCAAATTAAATAGCTTTAACTAAATAATTTAAATCAAGCCTGGTTCAGTGAGGAAGTGCTTTGCTTTTTCATTCCATCACATGGTTTCTCAGCAAAGTTAAAATTAGTACTGAGAAATGTGCCCCTGATGAGAAGGGAAAAAACTTTCTAACTCAAGACAAAAAATGAAAGAGCAGAGTGTGATGGCATTGGCAGGCAGTAAAGAGAATACAAGGGATTAGTTAACTAGAAGAATCAAATATCATTATTGTTTTGAAATTGCCAAGATCATATTAATCTGAAATATGAAAATAGTGCTGGCAGCCATATCTTGGGTTTATATCACATCTTCGGGGGAGACATTTCCAATCCAAGGTCATTCACCTTGGCTGTGAATGCTGGCAGAGAGAATATTGCCCTAATTCAAATTATGAGTTGATCTCAGTGAGTCATTTGTCCTGAAATTTAAAGCAGACACTTTACCTTGTTCCCTGTTAACATTTTCAGTACTGTGGAGCTACAGGATAAATGCAGGAACTCTTGTCATGGATTAAAATTATTTCTAAATTGTTAACTGGCTGGTTTAATGCCCCCTTTAAGTCCTATTAGAAGCCTCCATACTTTACCAAGATGTGACACTACACCTTCAAAAACTTTTTGAAAAGTAACTTATTTCCTCTAAATGTATCATTCTTTAAAACTGATAGTGTTTCTATATTATTCTAAATGTAAATTACCTATGGCAATTTAATTTAATGCAGTTTATTGTCCAGTAGAATTTAACTTGGCCTGGTCAAAATTTCATTGGTTAATTAAAAAAAAATAACAAATGTTTTCATTCTTGTATATAAACCTTATTTTTTCATTCAACATTTATGGGTAATTTGTAGCAACATGGATAGACTTAGAGATTATCATACTAAGTGAAGTAAGCTAGACAGAGAAAGAAAAATATCATATGATATCACTTATATGTGAAATCTAAAAAAATGATACAAATGAACTTATCTACAAAACAGAAATAGACTCACAGACATAGAAAACAAACTTATGGTTACCTAAGAGGAAAGGGGATGGAGGAGATAAATTAGGAGTTTGGGATTAACATATACACACAATATATAAATAGATAAACAACAAGGACCTATTGTATAGCACAGGGAACTATACTCAATATCTTGTAATAACCTGTAATGGAAAATAATCTGAAAAAGAATATATATACATATATGTATGTATATATATATATATATATATATGTATAACTGAATCACTTTGCTATACACCTGAAATATCACAGCATTGTGAATTAACTACACTTCAATTTAAAAAAAGGCATAGGGCTTCCCTGGTGGCGCAGTGGTTGAGAGCCCGCCTGCCGATGCAGGGGACGCGGGTTCGTGCCCCGGTCCGGGAAGATCCCACATGCCGCGGAGCGGCTGGGCCCGTGAGCCATGGCCGTTGAGCCTGCACGTCTAGAGCCTGTGCTCCGCAACGGGAGAGGCCACAACAGCGCGAGGCCCACATACTGCAAAAAAATAAAATAAAATAAAATAAATAAAATAAAATAAATAAAAAATAAAAAAAATAAAAAAAGGCATAGGCATCAATAGAAAAAAATGACAAGAGATATGCACAAAGTGTTCACAGAAAAGAAAATCAGAATGACCAATAAAGCATGGAAAATGACAAATATATTAGTAATCATGAAATTGCAAATTAATGCCACAATAAAATAGTTATTTCACATCAAAAAAAATCTATGGGTAGTTATCACATACTAGGGAAAGAAAGAAAGAAAGAGAAAGAGGAAGGAGGGAAGCAAGGGAGGGAGGAAGGGAGGAAGGAAGGAATTTTGCATCAAGCAGTGTCTCAGGGACTTAGAACAGTGCCCAGCACACAGTGAGTTCTCAATAAATGCTGAATAAATAGAAGATAAGGAGGAAAGGGGAAGGGGAGGAAGGAAGGAGGAAGGAAGGACAAGGTATCTTCCCTTAATAACTTACAAATCCTTTTGTGGAGTTATAGAAAAGCCCTAAGCTAGGAGCCAGGACACCTGGGTTCCCATAGGAACAACCCAAAATCTGGGAAAGTTATTTCTCTTCCCTGGTCCTTAATTTCCTGAAATGCAGAATTTGGCTTCATTTTGGTTGAAAGTTCTAGAATGCTATAAATAACACCTTATCTACAAAAGTGGTAATTTATTTTTCCTAACTGCCTTTTGCACACACACAGTCACTCTCATGGCAGAAGCTCAGCTCACCTTTCTCTCCTCTATGCTCCTCACTAAAAAGCATCAGACTTGGGCTTCCCTGGTGGCTCAGTGTTTGAGAGTTTGCCTGCCGATGCAGGGGACGCGGGTTTGTGCCCCAGTCTGGGAAGATCCCACATGCCGCGGAGCAGCTGGGCCCGTGAGCCATGGCTGCTGAGCCTGCACATCCGGAGCCTGTGCTCCGCAACGGGAGAGGTCACAACAGTGAGAGGCCAGCGTACCGCAAAAAAAAAAAAAAAGCATCAGACTTGAGGCTAATCATCTTCTTCGAGCTCTAATCCTGTATTCTAATGATAAATATTGCTTTCATTTTTGGCCACATGCTAGCCTTTCTCTTTGATGAAAGGAAAGGTAGCTAGTTGGACTTTGCCCAGGTATACAGCACAGTGCATGCAACTCTAAGTCAGAGACCAACTGGAAATGGAAGCTCTTCTCTTAAAGCTGAGTGCCCTAATGTGGCTCTGCTGGGTTGGACCCACAATAACTGCTTTCACGGGACACCCCTAAAATCTGAATTGAATCTAGGGAAATGAGTTTGGATATTAGGACAGAAGAGAAGAAAATAAAAGCTCCTGGTCTATCTTGCTGCGGTTACAGGCACTGAGGTTGCTAGCGCTGCTTTTCTGTCTCTGGCTGCTGCCTTCTGGGTCCCCATTAAAAACCTCTTGCATGATAATTACTACTCTTTGCTTCTTCAAAATGTCTTGGAGCCTATTTAGCCAATAGATCATCTCATGCAAGGCTACAACTTCTCTTTTAAATATTGCATTAATCGTTTAAATGTCTAGTGATGTGAGTTATTAGCTTGGCAACAAGATGGTTTTCTCCTCTTGGCTCTTTTTATTTCTTCTCTTATTATTACAGAAAAGCCAAACCAATACTTCACAATGGACACTTATGTCCTCAGGGTCTAAATAATGTTCCTTTGTTTCCACCTATCATTCAGTGTGCGTGCTATGCTGTAGAGGCATACCTTCCCGGTCATACCCACCAAGGACATGGCCCTCCCAGTGGCACATCAGCTGAGATTCTAAAGATGGTGCACAGCTGAGAAGAGGGAGTGAAAGGAGTCTAGGATGATGCATCCAAGACCTAGATCTGGTCTAGCTCTGTCACAGATCAGCTGTGCAACCTAGGGGAAGTCAATTAACTCCTCTGAATTCTTCTCTAATATAAGGGAATTATAAAGATCATCTCTTAGTTCTGAAATTCTGTGATTGTTATCGAATCAGATGCGTGACACTTGGAAGACATGCATGTTTTTGTAAAAACAATCAAAGCAAACCTGACCAGTGAAGGCAGGTTATGGTTCATTATTTATCAAGCAAGTTGTAATTTAATGGAGCTAACTGATGATTACCCTCAGTTTCATTATCATCAGACTCTTTTCTGGCCAAAGTATTTTAGAAAGAGGATAGAGTATGGCAAGAAGCTTATATTGTAAACTCTGGTCAACAAAGGCATAACTGATTCACATAATACATGAGAACAGTGGTTGGTATTGGGATATATGATACTTCCTTTCTGAAATTAGGCTAGTGATGCAATAAATGTTCAGTTCATTGGAGCAGAACTCCTTTTCTCACATCCTGGATCTATCATTTATGATGGGCTTAGGTGAATCATCTAAATTATCTAACCTCAGTTCCCTCACTTGTACAACAAGTATATATGTGTATTTCTGTCTCTTGTCTGTGATATTGTGAACGAAGTGCTGTGTTAATTTTCAGAAACATTTGCCATGTCCCTGTGTCTAACTGGCCCTGTCATAGTATGGTAATTACACAAGTCTGAGTCTATGCTGCCATGACTGAGAGTTTCTGTATCACGGGAATGTCTGTGGCACTCTTCATGTCCTTGTTGCCTTGGGTCGGTGACTGGGTCTATCACAGCTGTGTGGCTGAATGCTGCTAGGCTTGTCTGTGACTTCCACCCTAACTGCCTTACAGAGCTGCTGTGAGGATGGAGTAAAATGATGAGCAGGAATAATGTGCCACATTTCTATAGCATTTTATAACATATAAAGGGCTTGCCCATGTGACATCTGTTTTTGGCATCCTAACAGCTGAATGAAGTGTTTTATTACTTGTATTATTATTATTGTATAGATAAGGAGACCTAGAATTTAACTGATTAACTTGAAGTAACTCAGCTAATCAAGGGAATAGCTATATTAACCTAGATCTTTGTCATGGCCAATATTTCATGTATGTGTTTTCCCCATTGTTGTTGATACTCTGGAAGGAAGGCTATGCAGTTGTAATTTCCTAGGTTATTTATTGATCAGGTTTTCCTAAGTAATTGCATCATTTCCTACTTCTTTACTATTGAAGATATAGCTGAAGTTGATAGCAAAGTCAGGGGAAAGTCACAGTTTGGGATGCCAGCTGGTAAAGGAATTTGTCTGAAAGACTCGTACTACATGTTCTGTGGCTAAAATTGTTGTAATGTCTGCTTAATGCTTTCAGTGTATGGACTGAATCAGCTCCTGATTTACTCTATGATCAATACTCTCTCCAGAAGATATTGCAAAGGCCTCACCTTTCCTCTACTAAGATACCACGACTGAGTCATCAGCAGAATAGGGCATGAGCTGTGAACTACTTCTACAGGGTCAGGGGTGAATTTCCACTGAGCCAATTTCCTCTTTCTTTATCACCCTGGTGATCACTTGCTCAGGGTAGGAGCAGATCCCACAATCAAGCACTCTAAGTTCCCTTATCTGTCAAAGTGTGTAACAATCGCTGCCTTGCAGCATTAATATGAGTATTTATAAAATAGTGTGTGCAGAGTGGTTTACAAAATAATTAATAGTTATTTTAACAGAGACATTATTACAGGGAAATCACACTCAAGATCTTTGTCTTTTTGCATAGAACTCCCATCAGCTGAGCCAAGAATCCAGCCATAGTCACTTACATTCTATACTCAATCTATATATCTATATAGATCTATATACAATCTATATACAGTCATTTCTTAAACACTTAAAGGGGGTGGGGGGAGGGGAGGTTAGTTAATTAAATAAACACTTTAATAAATATTCTTAAATCAAAGAGACGTATCTTTGAAATTTCTTATCTAAGCTTTGTGCATTTGTTTACTTCTCTCTTTGGAAGAATGAATAAATTAATTTCTCCTATCACTTGGCAAAGGTAGGAAGCCTTTGTCAGTGCCGTTTATGCACACGAGGCCAACTTTAGGTCTGTACTGAAGAGATTAAATACACAGACTTCTATAGGTCAAGAGGCAAGAAGTTAACATGCTGTTATTATTTTTGTTATTAACATCTATTTATTTAACACACAGTATATGCCAGGTTCTGAACTAACATTTTTATATACACCATTCATTCATTAATTTAATGAGCACCTACCATGTGCCAGGGGTTACAGTTACATAAATTGTTGAGAAGCCAGAGTCTGATCTCTGAATAGTAACATACCCGCTTAAAAAAAATCATGAATCATGATTTTCTGGGACTTATATTCCACATCTGTATAATGAGGATAATAAAACCTGTTTTTCTATCCAGGACTTCTACAAAGATCAGAAGAGACAATAGACATAAAACCTTGCGAATAATTAAGAGTTTTGAAAATATAAATGCTAAGAATAGCACTGAAATGTTTGGTTTCAAGTTTTGTTCTGTTCATTTATTTGTTTTACTAGATTCTGAAACACCTTTTATATCACCTAAGATTGTATTAGTCTGCCTTCCAGAGAAAACCAAACTAAAATGGTTTAACTGGAAAACACTTATTTTTGCCAAATAACAAAAAATACGGGGGTAGGCAATCTAAGGCTCAACACTGCTGTTAAGGACCCAGGTTAATCCTATCTTCATGCCACTCCAACCTTAGAGTTTGATTTTCTTCATGACCATACAATGGCTGCTGCACCTCCAGAATTGCAGCCACATTCTAGGCAGACATCTTTATGAAGTTTTGTCAGATACGTCAGGAAAAGAAGCTCTTTCCAGTTGTAGTTAGAATTCAAGATACAAAGTATAGCTTCCCCCATAGGAAAAAAAATGGTCAATTTATTAATAAACAAAAAGGAATGAGATCTCTTATTCATAGTCATAATTCTTATTATACTGCAGACTCAAAGGTTATAAAGAAAATTAAAAGGAAAATAAAAATGAAATTAAATGTGCACATGCCTAGAATTAAATTCACTCAGAGAAATAAGGGGGAACTAGAGGCGTTCATTACTCATACTATCAGGGAGCAGGGAAAGAATAAAACAACATAAAGGTAAGTAGATTAAACTAGAGTGAAAAAACAGTTTCTCTAAAGGGAATATGTTTGTCAGGGTTCTACAGAGAAACAAGCCAATAGGAACCCAAAGAAAACTTGAAGATCATCAGCTGGCAGAATTCTTCTTCTTATAGGGATGTCAGTTTTTTTCTTAAGGTCTTCAACTAATTGGATGAGGCCCACCACACCATGGAGGATAACCTGCTTCACTCTACATCTACTGATTTAAATGTTTACCTCATCTTAAAAAAAAACCTTTACAGCAACATCCAGATACGTTTGGCCACACATCTAGGTACCATAGCCTAGCCAAGCTGACACATAAAATTAAACGTCACAGGGACCCTTGAGATCTTAAAAAACAAGCCAGACATATATGAAGTGCAGATTTTAGTGGTTTTTCCAGAGTGTTGGGATCTAGGAAATTATTGGGAGGCAATCTCCTAAAACTCAGAAATTCCATATTAAAAAATAATTCCTTGAATTTTGTGACAGCTATATCTAGTGGTTACAGAAAACTGGACAGAACTGAGAAAGAACAGTATGATTATAAAATACACAAAGATTATTAGAGTACATTGCTAAAATAATGGCCCCCAATGAATCATTCCTCCTTTTGTTCATTCCCATTTGTTATGTCACTTTGCTATGCCTTCCATTCAGAGGGGGAACCCACTTCCTCACTCCTTAAATCTGGGGTTGTCTAGTGACTCTTTGACCAATAGAATGCAGCAGAACTGACGTTATACAACTTTTGAGGATTGCATCTCCTGCTTTCACTCTCTTAACACTACCCTGAGACCACTACTCTGTGAAGGAACCCAGGCAAGTGGAAAAAGAGGTCCTACTGTCCCAGCTCTGGCTGCTGAGTCCAGTCCCCACTGACCCTCCAGCTACGTGTAGCCTCATGAGTGATCCCAGGCAAAATTAGCAGATAACCCAGCCAACCCAAAGAATTATAAAAAATAATACGTCGCTGTTGCTGTCAGCCACTAAGTTTTGAGGTGGTTTGTTGCACAACTGTAGATAACTAAAGCATAACTGCAGTTCATTTATTTTCATAGCTGCTTAGTACTTCACTGAATAACTTCACAATTTTAAAAAATCCATTTCTTTCTTGATAAATATTTGAAATGTTCCCAGTTTATTGCTGTCAATAAAAATGACTCTTATGAACATTTATATATGTTTATGTGAACAGTTACACAAATACAAGAATTTCTCTGGAATATATACCTAGGAGTAAAATTACTGCTGTAAATATGAGCATTTTCAGTTTAACTATCAAAGTAGTTATCAAGCTGCTTTCCAAAGTACAAACCATGTAGAGATTAAATAGATAAACCATAAAAGAAAAGGTTAGTAAATACACTAATTTAAGTCAAGAACTTTTTCATTAAAGACAACATAATGAAAGGACAAGACAAGCAACAAACTGGAAAAAGGTATCTGTCTACATTTAATTAACAAAGAATTAGTATACTTAACACATAAAGAATTATGAATCAATGGGGAAAAAGATAAACAACTTATTAGGAAAAAATATAAACAAACATATCACAGAAGGAAAACATAAAATGGCCCATAAACCTATAAAATAAATTTCCAGTTCATTAGTAAATACGGAAATGGATTTCTTAATGAACCCAAGACATTTCTTTGCCATTTTAAAGGGGGTGGACGATATTGGTAAAACAAAATTTAAGTCGTGTCTCCTAACTATTCACCTACTAAATTTATGTCTTAAATATTCAAAAATAAAAAATCTGGAATTGAAATGGTTACAGTAAAATACACAATATTGATGTAGGTGCAGGGAAAAGTAACTAATTCTGCAGGTAAGAACATAAATGAATACATTTCTAGAGATGGATTTGGTAATATATACCAAAAGCTCTTAAAATGTTTATACTCTGAGTCAGGAATTTGACTTCTGGGAATTTATTTGCCAACTGCAGAGATATTTGCCCTGGAAGTGTTGATTACTGCATGCCTTGACCATACGCCCTTCTAAAGGGTTTGTCTCACCTGTAGTTCTTCCTGAGAGGTGAGGTCAAATTTTACACCAGATGAACCTGACCTCATCCTGCCAGAGATGAATGTACTGATGGGTCAGCATAAAGTGATGAGCATGGACAAACAGGAAACCAAGAGACTAGAGCTGTCGGTTATGGAGACAGGAGCAGAAAGGATGGATTAAAGGTTGCCATGATGCATTAATCTAGACAGGGAAGACCATCACATAACAGAGACGAGAATTATGAGGAGGTAAAGAACACTGTTAGTAAAAAGAAAGAATGAAATAGATGCACAGAGAGAAGCAACTCTCCTAGAGCTGCCTTAGACGGCCACAGTCTTCTAGGTCCAGTTCCAGCCCACATGTGTTGCAACAATAAAACACTTTTTCATTGAGGAGCCTCAAGCAAGACTATTTCTTGAAACCAAGAAGGTTCTCACTAAAATAACCCCAAATGAAATAATGTATAAGGGCATAAAATTGTGATGCTGAAGCATATTGATTAAATGACAAGTTCACCATGATAGGTTTTTTGTCTCCTCTATGTGATATATTGTCTGCACCTTTTGTGCAATTTACTTCTGGGGAAGAAAATTAGTAGGAAACTTTGACTAGAGGATCAAACTCTGTCTTCTAATCTAATCCCACCAGCAATATACAGCATTTAAAGTCAACTAAAATAAGTTAATAAAATTAAAAAGAAGCACATTCCGCAAAGTATAGCAAATATTTGCATTTTTTCCTTGACATTTACATATACAGTGTGTGATAGACATAGACAGATCAGAAAGAATGTACATCCAAATATTAAATTTTTTTAACTCTATGGGTTCTTAATCTATGTACAGTGAAATGGATAATTTTAGAAATAAACACTTTAATGTGAGCTTGTGAATATTTGTGCCTTTGGATAGCACCCCCATATGTTTCTTCCATGGGAAAGGCCAGTTCCACGGGAACAGTTTGAAGATGCTGATTTATGGTCAAATGTTTCACACTCACTCTCATAAATGAGCACTACACAAGGTCAGAAACACAAAGTAAGGGTCAGCCCTGCAGTTGGACACTGGGAAGCTGTTGATAGTTTTAACTGAGCTCCTGGCTAAGCCATTTCAGGACCACCATGGTTAGACATCCTGATTGATTTGCTGCTTTGCTCATGAAATTTAGGAGGAAATGCCATAGGCTGTTATTGGCAAAGCAAGTTTTTTGATGTATTATTTGACATCAAAAAGTTGTCTCAATGAGAAAAAATTAGTAGCTGAGTTTATTTTTGTGATAATGTTTTGAATTAAAATTCTCTGATAAACTTATCATTAAGGTTTTATAAGAAGGTTGTTCAATGTTAGTTTATTATTGCAGACTATTTATTTAGTAATGGCTTTAAAATAGATTCTATTTGTAATGTGCAGCAAATAGGATTTTAATAATCAAGGAATTGTTACTTTTATGCCATGTTAATCATTAAATTGAGCCAGGAAATAACAGAGTTGCATCAGATGAAAATATTAAATCTTTAGCAGGAGGCTGGATAAAACAGTTTGATCATTTGAGGTTTACCTATGAATTAACTCATTGTGAAAAGATAATAGATGATTTCATTATTCACCATCTGTTAGAAATTCAATTAAATGCCATTTAGTTTCCATAACCACAAACCTCCTGCCATCCCTCCAGTCTCAGTATTATCCCTACTACGTGTTGACTCTGCTGGAGGGTAAACCTCAGCCATCTAGAGAAGGGAAATAGCGTGAATCCTATTTTAGATCCATGACATAGCTACACTCTAAATTCCATCCACTACATTTCATTCACTCCCCTCATCAGTGATATAAAGCAGTGGATCCCCTGAATCCCCAGGCACACTTGGTCCTCCACCCTCAGCATTCCTCTGACACTTGGGAGCTCTCTCTCTACTTAACTTGCAGTGCTGCCATGATACACCTACCTGGCTACTTCTTCACAAAATGACGAGTACTTTAAGGTCTGGGACAATATCTAATTTACTATGATGTAATGGGACAAAAAATATTATTTAAAGCCAAAGCTGACTGTATCAACTTCTACCCATTAGGAAAAATGCCATAGTTCTATTCTCTTTCTCAGAGACTTTTGTAGAAAAGACTAAAATTGCAAGACCTCTTCCAATTCTTTTGTGCTGTTTCATGGTAGAAAGTAGAGCACACATCCCATTGTTTAGCAGAATGCCTTAGGTGTATCTCCACATATTCAAAAGTATACCCAAACCAGAGGAACAGGAAATAAATTGCCCCACATAACACAGTAAGGAGGATTGAGTTTCCCTGGGTTGCTTAAGGATGAAGGTGGGGAGAGCCCACTAAACTGAAAACTAGAGATTCTGGAGAATGGCTCTCAAACTATCTGTGGTGAAGGACAGGGTTTTTGGGTTTTCTTTTTAGTTTTTTGTTGTTGGAGTGGGCTATTTTTGTGGGGGGGGGTAGTTAGTTTTGATCATCACTGATTAATTGTTGTAAATGCTTACTCTCAATTTTAGGATTTACCTCATGGTGAATTGATAAGAGTCCACCACTTTGAGTAGCATTTGTCTAGAGGATGGGGAGGTTGAAGAACTCTCAAGAACAATAATGTCTAATATTCAATTTTAAGTTGTCATTGCTGATATATATGTACCCCTTATGTCACCAAATTTTTAAATGCTTTGCATGAATGGATTTTGTTTTGGTTGCAGTTGGGGATAGGGATTTTGGAAAACAAGGAAGGGAGAAAATTTTATGTCTTGGTCAACGTAGAGCAGACAAGAGAAGGGAATAGATGGTGACACATAAAAGTTCGATGAGATCAAAAACTAAAGCCAGAATCACCTTAAGGATATAATCTCTATAGATAGCCAACTACCCAAAAAGCCCACCAAAAGTTTTATAGATTAAGCAAAGTCAAGTTTATAGCTCATTGCAATAAAGGAGGTCATTACCTTGATGGAGTCTTAGCAGCATCTTGACAGAGAGAGTACAGAGGAAAGATAAGAGTCTGGTTTAAGATGGGTCCTTCAGTGTGAAAGGAAATTGAGCAGGGTTTGTGGTATAATAGTTTAGAATTGGCAGATGCAGTGAGAACAAGGTTATAAAGGAAGTCTTGAAGAGTAAGCAGTCCTTTGATAAACCCAGTTGAATAACCTATTGTTCTGAGAAGGAGGCTGTTTACCTTGATGAAGGTTACTTGAGTAGTCTATGACTGAAATAAATGGATTTCAGAAAGTCTATGAGACAGACATCTTCCTGGATAAGAATTTCCTGGAAAAATAAAGTCAGTTAATACACAGTGGTGAGTAGTTAAAGTCATGCTAAGGTTGACAGTAAGCTACAGTTTTCAGTTCTGAGTAACCAGTAAATGCAAACCCTGTAGAAGATATTAGATTTCTCAGAGGTTTTAGGATAGGAAATTGGTCTCATATGACATGTTTGTCACCCCTATCTTCCAGCAATGACAGGCATGTAGTAGGGACTTGACAAATACTTATGAAAACAGAATCAGGGCTTCCCTGGTGGCGCAGTGGTTGGGAGTCCGCCTGCCGATGCAGGGGACGCGGGTTTGTGCCCCGGTCCGGGAGGATCCCACGTGCCGTGGAGCGGCTGGGCCCGTGGGCCATGGCCGCTGGGCCTGCGCGTCCGGAGCCTGTGCTCCACAGCGGGAGAGGCCACAGCGGTGAGAGGCCTGTGTACCGCAAAAAAAAAAAAAAAAAACAGAATGAATAAGTAAATAAATGAGTACATGAATGAGCACACCACCCTATTAGTGTTGAATTCAAAGCCTGAAAGCTCCGGTTTTTTAATGTCCACTAACATAATGACTTCTTGTTTCAACATCATCTATTTCTTTAAGAAGAAAAAGCAACCATGCTAAACTTCAAACATGAGCACATGAGCATGTCTGATGACTGACCCTATAGACCACTGGAATCTTACACAACTCATCTTGAACCGGCTAGAAATCTGGTCTCCTGGCATCAGCCCTGTGAAACCTGAAAGTGACCATTTATAAAGAAGTGGTGCCTCTGCTATGGGATGCAATGAGAGCCCTGAACTCAGAACCATGCCTGACATATTTGATGTGATTCCTCCTTTTAATTGCCCTTTTAATTTCCACTTGGAGAGATTGATTGAACTTGTAGCTGACTGATGGGACTTTCCTTTGCCAGGCAAGCAATAAATTCAGCTTTGTTTCCAATCTTAATTTGGTGGTCATTTTTTCTCAGTGCTTAACAATTCTAATAGAATCAGAACCCCCAGATATAACAAAGAGGTAGACTATTAATAAAATCCCAATCCCACGGTCAATGAGATTCCAAAAATATAAGTATTGTTTTCTCCAAAACTACAGTCCAAACTTTGTAAGACAATTAAAACTTTATAACAGTGTAATTTTAAAATGCAGTCTTTACAGACTGAGGCATATACATTGTGGCTGACTGGTCATGTATTTCAAACAAATATTAAAACATTCTATGGACAATGACATGACCTATTTGAAACCAGAACTGCCCCCCAGAAAATCTAAGACATTAGGTCGTGAATCCAAAACATCTCTAGCCACACTCCTTCAATTGTGTACTTTGTTTTACAAGACTGTTTGAAATTTCTTTAGACATGTGTTTGGAACCAACAACATTTTTTTTTAAGCAAACTTCTCTAGGAAAAACAGGGTATTATTCATTTACATACACTCATTTATATATTATGAATTTGGTCAAATAACGGTATATGATTTCGGCACTTACTAGATATCAGGGGAAGGTCTGAGTCTGAGTCAGCTACCTCAAAGGTCTGGTTAAGACAGAAAGAAAGTGCTCTAAGCCAATAAGCCCTGGGAGAGTAATGATCAAAGGAAGACGGGAATATCCCAGTCTGTACATTCAAGGAACATTCTCCAAAACTGAAGGAGGTCTGGATCTCCCTCTGTTTGTGAGTTGGGACCTGCCCATAATATTTTTAGGATGTCTTGGTCATTGAAACACTGATCCCTGAGCAGAAGGGGAGAGATACCTCAGCTATATATACTTTTAGAATATTTTCATTTTGGTCGTCTCTCCAGCTGAGCTTGGGTTTCCCACCTGATAGACTGCATTTAAAATGTTCTGTTGGAGTATTCAGTTCATTTATTTTTAATTAAAATGTTATTAAGATTATAAAACTGGTATTAAGATTAAAAGAAGACAGGACAAATTATGTATGTGATGTGGTAACATTAAATATTCACCCACCCAGCTAATCTGGATAACTTCAGAGTGAAGAGCAAAAAATCACTATGGCTTCCAACTTTGTTCTTTTCAGTTTCCCAGCAGATGTCCCTGGGTGCCCTCTCACTCTGTTGTGATTCATGAGTCTGTCCTCCTAGACTGCTTCTAATGGAGCCTTGCAAATAAGTGATATCTCACCAGCCCATCAGTGTGGAAAAATGGGGGAAAGGGAGTGTCAGTTACCTGTTATCACCCCAGATAAGAAAAACCAGTTTCATGATCAACAGAACCCATGGAATGAACGTAACATGGGCACCTTGAAATGATGAAAGAGTTTCAGTGCACATTAAGCTGTCTCCAACCATTGGTTCCAGGACCCACAGGAAAGGTGACTATACGCAGATGGGAAAAGCACTACAGTTGATCTGGCTTGGACGTGACTCCTACCCTGTGGGTAGACACTATAAATAGGCCTACAGAGAACCCATGGCTTAACAGGAAGAGAAATTATAGCTAACAAGCACTTTAAAATTCATGATCTATCTTACCTTTCAACAAGCCATTGTGGTTGACAGCAAAAGTTAACAAAACAACCTGCTATATAAGAAAATAAATTAAATTAAATTAATTTTTTAAAAAAGACACCATTGACACTCTAAGTAAAATCAGGCCTCTCCATCAAAAGAGAGAGCTGCTCTATCCTATGGTATTTCTGGCAAAAGATTTCAGCTAGGTAATGTACTAAAGTCACTTATCAAATAAAGATAATATATTTATTTAAGGAAAAAAAGTTAACAAAACAGAAATGAACTTCTCAAGGCCATTCTAGAGGTGTAGGTGGTTGAGTGAGAATTGGAACTAGCCTCTAAATCCTACGGGAATTCTAGGTGATATATATGTACGTATGTTTGTATGTATGTATGCACATGTGCATGTGTGCATGCGTGCGTGTGTGTGTGTGTGTGTGTGAGAGAGAGAGAGAGAGAGAGAGAAATTGATCAGGAGGCTTCTATATAGGATGTGCAAACCCTTCAGCTTCTTACTCTTGTTTCTGGGATGTGCAATTGTATTAGTTGATCTCAGCTATGCATTTTTAGAAATTGAGCACTTTACCCACCTCGGAATGCTGGATTGGCTAATCTGACCATTAATAAGGTTATGTCAGATTACTTTTAGAGGCTTCTTAAAATCAAAGTTAATGTTTTGTATGAGTATTTCTATTAAAGAGAATAAATCCAGAATAAAAAATATATACTTTTTCCCCCTAAACATTACTCAGGTAAAAAGCAGGCAGTCTGGGCTTCCCTGGTGGTGCAGTGGTTGAGAGTCCCCCTGCTGATGCAGGAGACGTGGGTTCGTGCCCCGGTCCGGGAAGATCCCATATGCCGCGGAGTGGCTGGGTCCGTGAGCCATGGCCGCTGAGCCTGCGCGTCCGGAGCCTGTGCTCCACAATGAGAGAGGCCTAAGCAGTGAGAGGCCCGTGTACTGCAAAAAAAAAAAAAAAAAAAAAACCCTCCAATGGACTTCCCACTGCCACCACACTACAGCCCAGACTCCTCACCAGGACTGTGGACCCACACCTTGACCGTGGAGACCTCTGCTACAGCCTATATTCCCATAAGATCTGCCCTACCCATCTCCTTCCCTTCTCCCCTCAATCACTCCACTCCAGCCACACTGGCCTCTTTCTGTCCCTCAGACACACCAGCTCCTTCCCATCTCAGGGCCTCTTTGCACTTGCTCTTCCTTCTGCTTCCAGAACCTCTCATTGCTGCTACCCTCACACTACTGAGATCTCAATAAAATAATCACTGTCTTATTTCCTTTACCACTCCAGGCCCTCTCTATTACATTCTCTTTTTTTATCTTCTACTTACTTAGTTCTAACATGTCCAGAAAATTATTTTATTGATTTATTTCCTTAACTGCATTTTGTCTATTTCCTCCTATGTGAATGTAAACAGTCTGAAGGTAGGAACTCTGTCTCATCCCAGTATTCAGAACTCTGCCAAGAATATTGTAGATATTCAATAAATATTTACTACATGACAGACTTCAAAATATCTTTGAATATTTTTATGAAGTTTTCATTTTAAAACAGATATTGCTTATTTTCTAAAAGAAAGCAATCCATTCTTATTCGAAATAACTTGGAAGATACAAAAGATTACAGAGGAGAAAACAAAAATCACCTTTACTTCCACAACGAGGGACAAGCACTAATAACAATTTGATCTATTTCCTTTATGCATTTTTTTCTATAGAACATAGAGCCATTTTACATAATTGAAATTATTTTCCATACTGTATCAGTTTCCTAGGGCTGCTGTTACAAATTGCCACAAACTGGAGGGCTTAATATAACAGAGATAAGCAACTTACAGATTGAGAGAAAATATTTGCAAACCATATATCTGATAAGGGGTTAATATCCAAAATATATAACGAATTCCTACAACTCAGCAAAAACCACAAAGAATCCAATTTAAAAAATGGGCAGAAGATCTGAATAGACATTTCTCCAAAGACATAAAATGGCCAATGAAAAAATGCTCATCAACACTATTCATTAGGGAAATGCAAATCAAATTCTCAATGAGGTATATTACCTTAAAGCTATTAAAATCTGCTACCAAAATGACAAGAGATAAAAGTGTTGGGCTAAAGATGTGGAAAAATTGGAACCCTTGTACACTGTCAGTAGGAATGTAAAAAGTGCAGCCACTATGGAAAACTGTATGGAGGTTTCCCAAAAAGTTAAAAATACAACTAACATATGATCCAGCAATCCCACATCTGGGTATATATCCAAAAACATTGAAATATAGATCTTGAAGATGTATTTGCACTTTTATGTTTACTGCATCATTATTAGCAATAGCCAAGAAGTAGAAATAACTTAAATGCCCATCTATGGATGAATAGATAAAGAAAATTTGGTGTATACATAAAATAGAATAATATCCAGCCATAAAAAAAAGAAGGAAATCCTGTTCTCTGCTAAAACATGAATTTTGAGGACATTATGTTACGTATAATAAAAGCCAGTAACAGAAGGACAAATACTGCCTTGTTTCCACAAATATGAGGTATTTAAAGTATTTAAAATCATAGAAAAACAAAGTAGAATGATAGCTTCCGGGGACTGGAAGGAGGGGAAAATGGGAAGTTGCTATTCAATGTGTATAGTCTCAGTCATGCAAGATGAAAAAGTTCTACAGACCTGAATACAACATTATACACTTAAAAATTTGAAAAACAAAAGAAAAAAATTTATTAAGAGGGTAGATCTCCTGTGTTTTTTACCACAATTTTATTCAAAACATTTTTGAAAAAAGAGATTTATTCATTCAAAATTCAAGAGGCCACAAGTCCAAAATCAAGATGTCAGCAGAGCCTCGCTCTCTCTGAAAGCTCTGGGGAAGCTAGAGCCTCCTTGCCTCCTCCTAACTTCTGGCAGTTTCTGACAATCTCTGGCATTTCTTGGCTTATTGATGCATCATTTCAATCTCTGCCTCTGTTGTCCCATGGCCTTCTCCTCTGTGTGTCTATGTCTCTGTGTGTTCACAAGGCCTTCTATAAAAATACCAGTCATTGGACTCAGAGCCCACCCTCATCTAGTATGACCTCATCTTATTACATCTGCAAAGACCCTATTTCTAAATAAAGTCACATTTCTAGAGATCTCAGTCCCTGCCAGGACTCACCCTAACTTCTTTCAGGCTTTACTCTGAGACCCAAGCTCAAAGCTCTACTTAAGCTCTGAAATGACCCCAACCATTCTGCCCTCCTGTCCCTGCTCCTCTGGGTGAGGCAGTTCTATTCTGCCTCCAAAGACAGGCAGTTCTTTGCCACCAGATTACCCTATACTAAGCCTGCAGATTTCTCCTGCATCACTACCGGAGATTTCTCTGATCTTAGCCCAGGGAAGTTGACCTCTAGTCCCTAAACCATTTCTTTTTATTAGTGTGATTAATTTGAGACACATTCACCAGAGATTCTACAACTAGTTCCACCCTTCAAAGAGGTTCAACTTTTCCACATGTTGCTCTAGGACAGCACTTGGATTTAGTTTCTTATGGGGCCTCCTATGTGGATCTTCTCTAACTAGCTTATCAAAGATGGGCTTACAGTATCTTCTGAAAGCTTATAGACTGTTGAACATGGCCTTGAATTTCTGGGATTCCACCTCATTAGAAGAACAGAAAGACCAAGAATGCTCTAGGCTAAGGAGTGCTTAGGCAACACCCTTGGCTGATTTCTGCTCTTCCAATCAGTCTTCTCCCGGGAAAGTATCATTCAAACAATATCAAAATACATTTGAAAATATGGAAACATTAAAATACATTTCTCAGAGACATTAAAGATTTCTGATTAGAATTGTGCTTGGGAAAGCTAGTTCTTGTAGCATGTACAGGGAATAAAGGATGGGAGAGAGACTAGACAAGAGACTGGTCAGTAGGTGATTTTGACACTAGAAGAAATTTTGGGAGCTAGGGGAGGACCAGAGACAAGGCAGCAGTCATGAGACCTCTGTTCAGTATAAGCTGTGGGCTACTATGACTTGGCCAACTTTCCCACGTGTCAAGGAAATGTGTCCTTGTGCTGCTTTAGACATGTATAAACCATCAGAAGGACATCTATCTGAAAGAGACTGAGTGGAGTGCCAACAGGGGGGAGATGACAACACAGAGCTTTGATACAGATGCCTAAGCAAAGCAACATGCAAAGTAAGAAATCTCTAGGTGGCTTGTGATGGCAGAATATCATCAGATCCAACAAGCTTTTAAAATCCTACATGTCCCCATGGAATGAAGACGGACCGGGGAAGGCAGGCTACTTTGCTTAACAAATATCAATATTTGAGAAAATAGAAAAATATTCATGTTCTAAATAAAACTCTTAGTCAAGATACCAGGGTGCTTGTTATAAAAATATTACAATAATCATCAAAGAAATCATAAAAGTGGTGAGGAATTAATTTACTGACAAGAGTCTTAGAAAGAGTTGGACTTGGACCCTACCATTTCTAGTATTGAAAATTGCACATTTAAATGCCATTAAAAAATTATTTGGGGGCTTTTACTTTCAAATTCTAAAGAGAAGGAAGTGTGGAACAAATATCTTTGTACTTCCTTGGGCACAACAAATATGACATAATCCCTTTTATCATTCTTGTTTTCCTGTGGAAAAATTCAAAACCAGAAATATGATTCAATTTAATAAACTTTAACCTTATTTCATTTGATACTGTGCTGTTTGTCATTAAGACAATTCTTTTTTTTTTTTTTTTTTGTGGTACGCGGGACTCTCACCGTTGTGGCCTCTCCCGCTGTGGAGCACAGGCTCCGGACGCCCAGGCCCAGCGTTCATGGCCCACAGGCCCAGCCGCTCCGCGGCACGTGGGATCTCCCCGGACCGGGGCACAAACTCGCGTCCCCTGCATCGGCAGGTGGACTCCCAACCACTGCGCCACCAGGGAAGCCCCATTAAGACAATTCTGATTAAAGGTTTACTGGCTCAGTACATACTCTCTATTATATATTACTGTTTTAAAAGAGCAAAGCCAACTCATTAGTTAGAAACCAGCAGAGCATGGAAGTGCTTTGTTCAACTGACAATATGAGAGAGAACCAGTGGAAATTTACTGCTAGAAAGCATTATCACCAGAAGATATTCACTGAGCTGACAATTTCTGACATTTCCCATGTTCCTTCTGAAAATATCTGTGTTCAAATCAGATCTTTCAACATCACCAAATAACATCTGATTGATTTCCCATGTGATTTTGCAAACTCTGGAAACTGAAGTACAAGAAAGATGGGCCAAGTGTCTCTGAATCCACACACCAGACCCAAAGCCACACCAACATCACCCATTCCCCCACCACCAGCACCAACAGGGCTGAACCTGAACAATAATATAACCTTGTGTAACCCATATTTCTGAAACCGCCCCCCCCCCAAAGAAAACCCACAGAAGAGAACAATCGAGGCATGTTAACAAAAACAATACTAACAAAAAATAACCTTGTCTCTGACTGGAGGGGAATGGCTGGATCCTTCTTCCCCTGGCAGGGAAACTCAACTCCCCGTACCGCATGTTCTCTGTGGAGCCCTCACCTTCACTTGCTGCAGGGGTCTTGCTGTCTGCTGTCCAGTGACCTGAGTGATGCAGTCCCCACGGAGCTTCTGCTCCTGCTACATCTACCCCAGAGGTACCCTCAAAACTTATTACTGGGGCTGCTGGGGTTCAGCCTTGCCTTCATCCCTACTACGTGTCTTCTTATCACAACTTCCACTGACCTCACTGAGTGGGTAAAATTCCCTTCTACACTCCGCAGAGAGTGCCCTATTTCAGAGGGTGGGTTTGCCTTTTCTGCCCACAGGACTTTGCCAAGCACCACTACCCAGGATTTACACAGCGTTTATTCTGCTGACGTGGGATACTGCATAATATCGCATCCGAACAGGGGACTCACCTGACAGCAACTGCAGGCCTGATAGAGCAATGGAATGACCTTTAGAAAGAGCTGCTGAGGCACCACCTTGAAGATGATGCTTTGTGAGACTGGTGAGCACCCTCCAGAATGCAGTGTGCACCTTCAAATAACAACCACCAGGTGGTGTGGTGTGTTCTGGTCGGTCAGACACACAGGTCCAGGTGTAAGCAGCTGTTTTGCCCCTTCTTTGTTTTTTTATCTCTGTTTTCCTCAGACCTTAATCATAAAGATGAGATCACTAGGCAACATTTAATCTAACTCCTGATTTGTGCTTTACTGAATGTATACAATGCCTTGCCTAACCTGTTGATTCCTTTCCTAGATTAGAAGGAATAAGAATGAAGAATTAAGTAGTTAAAGGAGACTCTCTACGCCCAGCTTCCCCCTTAGCAAATTTGCAGGCAGACCATGAGGGCAAGACAGCTTCCGAAAGAAGGTCAGGAGAAGTCAGCAGGTCTGCATACAATGGAAAAATGACAAAGAGTCTGACCCCCTACTTTAATGATTAACTGAGATTGTTTCCCCTTTTTCCCTTTAAAAATTGTCATGACTGAGCAGAATCTTTGGAGTTGGTCTCCAGACAAGAGTCCACCTTCTCCCCAGATTGCTGGCTTTTCTGAATAAAGCACCTTTCCTTTCTACTGACACTTGCCCCTCAGTTATTGTTTCTTGAGCAGTGAGCAGCCGAACTTGAGTTTGGTAATACAGGAAGCAAGGAGTGGAAGTAGTAGAGGCTCATCTTACCATCATTCCCAGTGACCTTCCTGGGAAATTTGTGCTTCCCAATTCTACATCTCTAGGCTCTGGATATCAATAGGTCCCGGATCTCAGAAGGGGAACGCTTCTACCAAAGACATGGTTCAAGTCCTATTGAACTTTAAGCTACAGCTGCCACCCAGTTTCTTTGAGTCCTTTGTGCCGAGAGACCAGTAGGCAAGGAAGAGGGTCACTGAATTGGCAAGATTAATAATCCTTATCATAAGGAGGAGGCAGGACCTTTTATACAATTGAGGTAAGGAAGAATATGGTTGGCACACAGGTGATGCACTGGGTATCTCTTAGTACTCTCCTATCCAGCTTTGATAGAAAATGGAGAAGTACTGTAGCTGTGGCTTGAGAAAGGTATGGTGACCAGGGGCTCAGAACCCTCAGGGATGATTCTGGGTCACCATGCCAGGTAAGACATATAAAGCAGCAGAGGTGTTAATCAAGACTGAGGGGGATCTACAGTGGGTAGCAGAGGAAGAAGAAGATGAATATCAGCAGTAACATCTGGACAGCTACGGTGGCAAAGACCTGAGCTGGACCCACTAAGCTTCCCTTGTTAAATTTCATAAGGAAACAAGATCAATCAGAATTTTAGAGGAGTTGTTCCCAGAGGAGGGGATCTTACTGTATGAAGCAAGTTGATCCTAGGTGACCATGGTGAGTGGTGTGGTGTATCACCTAGCTCTCTTCTTCACAAATGAGGCACTAGCTTCTGAGAATGTGTGCTAATGACAGATCTAGGAATTGCCCTCAGCCAAATGGAGCTGCCACTCCTCGGGGTCAGTGGCATCCAATGACTGGTCCATGGGAGGTTTCAGAGGATTGCCTCCCTCACCTTGACATGACACAGCTCTGAAAGGCCATCCTGGTAGCAGAGCTCCATGGGGGATTCCCTGCAGCCTCAGTCACATCTTCCCATTTCAACATTTCCCTCTGCCCAGCGTACTTTCCTCACTCCTTTACAGGTGTTGCTCAGCACTCCTCCACAAATCTTCTGTACACAAACCACAGACGCTGTTTCCAGGGGAACTCAACCGAAGACATTCTCATGAGCCTTGGTCTCTGCATTTGTAAAACTCCTACATTATAGGATTTCTATGAGGATTAAATGAAAAACTACATGTAAAGCATTAAGCATAATACCTCATTCATGCAATATTCAATAAGCGCTCATTCCTGTGTGGTCCTGTTACAGATTAATTCCTGGTTTGCTTGTCAATAGTGACATCTCTAGCACCAGCATCTAGAAAGTCTGTCCTTTAGCATCTCCTAAAACTAGTGCTATATGAGGGCCTTTTCTATTTCCCTGGACCTCTCTCCTGTTGTAGTTTATCTTCAAACCTGAGTCTCCTAGTTTCAACTTAAAGTCTCTGAAAGATTTTGCAGTGTCTGTGGCCTTTGTCCTTGGGGATGCAAGAAAAAAATCCCTAAGACCATGAAAGAAATGAAGGAAAACTATCAGACCCAGATCGGAAAGAAAAGTGATTTTCAAATTATTTCTAACTTGATTGTAGTGCATGTTTGAAGACTGTAAAATGAGAATTTGGGGATCTGTTATTGACCTCAAGAAAATGAATTAAGCATTCAGAATTATGCCTAATAATTACAATGCCCAGAATTAAGCATTCAGTTCCTAATCTGGAAGCCATGAGTTATTTTTGGAAGGATAACAAGTAGGGAGTTTCTCTATTTTCTTCTTAGCGTGCCTCAGAGCTCTAGCTAAATAACCCATTCTGCTAAGAATGGATAGGCAGCTGACCACTCTCCTCTCTGGTCAGCCTTCTATCTGGGTGGAGGGAAGGTGGATGGGGAAAGGCATGTTGACTGTCTAACATAAAATTCTCACATCTTTCTGTTAAAATAAAATTCTTCCCATCACCTTGTCCAAATTTCTGCATTATTTATCCACCAATCTAATCTCCTCACTGACTCCAGAGGGTACTATATTCCCTCCAGCCTTTGATCACACCATGTCCTCCATTCTCAAAGCTGATATTCTTTGACCACTGCAAACCTTACCACGCCTCCCTCTCCTGGGATCCCATGGCAACTAGAAGCTATACATCAAGCCTGAAAATATATTCCTTTTATAGTTCTCTCTTCTTTTAGATATATTTGTTTGGTCTCTAATGAAACTAAGGGCTCCTTCAAGGGAGAGATTCATATTCTAAATGAACTTGAAGGTGATAGTCTGGGGGATGGTGAGCATCCTTCAGTGGCCATCTTCCAGTGGATATTGATATCCATTGTCCCATTGACTACGAAATCAAATACGTCTGTTTATGTGGGCAAGGTAAAGGCCTAGATCTATACCATTCCCAATAAGAAAGAGTCAGAACTCCTTGGAGAAATAGCTGATTCTAAAGCTTGGAGAAGGAAAGAACAAAGTAAGTCTGGAAATCATTCTGTGTCAGAAAATGCAAATGTGCTCAAAAAATAATGGGGACATATCAGAATGGAGACATAGGATCCAGTGTGAGGGGCTCCCTGTGGTCAAATCTGACAACTGAGCATCAAATTGAACATTGGTTTAATAAATGATACATCATCGAGTAAGATAAAAATCCATGAGTCTATATTGATAAATAAATGATCTATCTTTGCCTCTTCCTAGGTCACAAAGATATTTTCATATGTTTTCTTCTAGAAGCTTTACAGTTTTAGAGGTTATATTTAGATCTGCAGTTCAGCTGAAATTCATTTTTGTGTAGAATATAAAGTAGAGATCAAGGTTCATTTTTTTATATGTTTATCCAGTTGTTCCAGTACATTCATTGAAAAAAATAATCTTCTCTTCATTAAACTAATTTTTTCCTTGGTAAAAAAAAATAGAAAAGAAAAGAAAAAAAATCTGTTTATCATACATGTGTGAGTCTATTTCTGGACTCTATTCTGTTCCATTTTTTTTCTTGTTCTCTCATGCTAATTCTGCCCTGTCTTGAATGTGGTGAGCTTTACAGAAAGTTCTGAAATCTAATAAGGTAAGTTTTCAAGATTGTTAGGTTTCCTCCTTTCAGAGATATTTTGTCTCCATTTCCAGCCACCTCAGCATCCTAAACTTTGCCTTCTAATTTCTCAGGTCAATATGACTGTGACATTCTCAAAGGACTCATGAGAACAGGAAGAGGTGCCTTCAGGAAAAGAGCCTTATGTATGTGGATTTCACCCAATGTAGTAGTTTCCTTCTTTCAAGGGTTAAATCGACTCCAGTTCTTACTAGCTTTTTGAGATATATATCTGAAGAGAGTCTATAAGAGTTGTCAGCAGAAAAATTAGCTTAATATAAACTATTTGGCTATTACTGGGAGACCTAACTTTCCACTGGTTTTCAACACTGAATTTCAGGTTTGTGTTGAAAGCTCCCATCAGCCCTACCTGGAGATTCTTACCAGATGGGTGAGCTAGGAAGCACGCTCCATTGTCCTGGCAGCTTTTCATTTCCTCCATGTCTCTGACCACGTCTCCCCACCCTCACCATGGCACTGCTGTGCTCCTAGATGGCCATCTAGCCCCTTTCTCTGAGGGCATAGTTCCAAGTCTCCTTCAGGACATATGGGGACAGAAGCGAAACCAGGAAGGAAGCACTTGTAAACACCTAGAGGAAAGATGGAAGAGCCCTGGGGGGAGGGAAAGAAGAGCAGGAAACTCAGCCATATCTGAAGGTGAATGGGGCCGTGGAGAGGAGGTACTGGGGCCAGGGATGCTAGGATTTAGAACAAAGTCTTATCTTTCGTGGGAGCCATTTGTCAATGTCTGTTGGTATTAAAGAAAGAGTTTTATTACTCTATTGACACTGTCTCTTTGTCCTCCCTGGGACCACTAATCCCTTAATTATTCCCAGGGGAACCAAAACTGTAATTACACTTCCAGTTACTCTTGATTCCCTGGCCAGCCTGGATATCACAGTTCTGTCAACCCTCCCTTCCCTACCACGGCTTCTTTGGTCTCTTTCCCTTTCAAAGGCAGTCATTCTTATTTCTGAACCACCCTTATTATTAATCTTTTTCATTTCTATAAAAAGCAAAACTACATGTTTTCTAGTAAAAAGGAAACTCATTCTCTTTCGGAAATTGTCCTTGTCTTTGAAAATCATGTAGCCATTTCAGTGGGAAGGGCATGAAGAAAAAAAAATCATTATAATCATCTTCAACTCTTTGACTGCAGTTGAGTAAAACGTGAAGAGCCTCAGGTTATGTGACTTAAGGCCAATAGTTTCATTTATCAGACAAAGATAAGGTAAGCCCTAAACAAATCCAGTGGCATGCTTGTTTTCTGACCGGTTATCAGTTGTCACTTTGGCTTGCAGACCGATATTAAAAAGGATGAAAATATTGCTTTCTTAGTACAGATTCCTATTGACACTGCTTTTGTTCAGGCTATGATGCGCTGACAAATTAGCCCAGAAAAACAGAGGAGGAAAGACTGTCTCAATTTCTGCTTGTTATCATCTTTAATATTACCAGAGCAGTTATCCTTCTGTATGTTCCCAACTCTTCACTTCTTATTAAGGAATGGGGTCTGCATAAATTAATGGATGGCAAACTAGATTGTGAATTCTGTGGGTGGGGAGCTTGTTTTAAATGCCCACAGCACTCAGCATACTTCTGGGCACATGGAAAGCACTCAGTACTTCTTGTTCGATCACATAGCTCACAAGTTGTTCAATATTAATATTCTATACTCAGTCTCTGTTTCCCTGAGTGTTAAAAATCCACACTAATTTTGCACTGGTTCTATATCGATAGCAAAGTCTTTTTTTCATGGCTTTTGTGAATACAGTAGGAAAATCTTTAATAATGCTGGTTAAGGGGTTTTATCTTGAGCTTTTTCTGCACTTAGTAACAAAATTGGAGGAGACAAGGCCTTTTAGCACACTCAGATCCATGTAATATACTTCACATTATAATGGCAGGTTCTATTTTAGCACATTTCATGCTAAGAAATAGTGTTGATAAGTATGATACTGCTTGGAGTGGTGATTAATGCCTTAAATATGTTTGACCAGCCAGAATTCACTGAATAATTTCAAACTCCTCTTTGCTCTCTGTACTCTGTAGACTAAAATAGGGCAAATAACTTGGGGGGAGAATCTCTCAGCCCTAATCTCTTTGCTTGTATCAATAATAGGGAAATTATAACATCTGTCCAGCCTACTGCTCAGATATGTTGTGAGGGTCAAATGGGATAATGCATGAGAAAATAATTTGTGAACTGCAAAGCTTTGCACAAATGCAAGTTATTATAATTTGCATTGTACATAGGTCAAAGCCTTCCTGGGCAAAGATCCATTCTAAACTTCTCAAATAAACATTTTAAACTATTTCTAAGTCTGCAGCATGTAATGTCAACTATTTCTTTCTGTGCCACAGAAAGATGATGATAGTGCCTAGTCACTTATTTCATCTGATGGGCCCCTAAATAAAAATAATTAAAAGCTAATCTGCATACCACATCATCTTCATTGCCATATAGAGCCTTACAAGCTAGTAACAGATCAATTAATCAATGTTTCCCTCAATTATGGTCTGTCAGCAGATCAATCTACCAAACCAATCAAGAATATTATGGGCTTACTGTTGTGCAGGAATGAATTTTGCAGCTGCAGAGCCATTTCTCTTGAAAGCCAAGGGTGAGAAATTATTGTTATACCTCATCTTTTCTGCAAGCATAAGAAGTTTCCAGCTGACGAAAAGGTTATGTTGACAAATTCACAGTAAGACACTTGGAATCCATGGGTAAACTTTGTGAAGGATGTGGCCCTAGCACAGAGAACTGGAGACATTCTGAGAAAGACCTCATCTGTTTCTTCTGGCACATCAGGGAAATGAACCCCACCAGTGTATTCCTTTGTGGGTAAGAAAGAGCACAAGGCCCTGTTTCTGAACCTACATAAAGGAATTGATAGTATTGTCGCTACTCTTGGAAAAGGCATGAGGTTCCAAGGCGATTATCTTTGTATGTTTGTGTATATTCATTGTGATGTGTAGGACAATAAGACAGTTTTCACTAAGCATGGAAACCATTTTAACTTAAATACAAACTTTTAAGTAAGGAAGAATTTTAATATTTTGTTCCTCTAACAAATATCCTCGGACACATTTCACTTACTACGGAATCCCACCTCATTTGGTTTTACTTTTTCTTTTATTTTCTCCTTCTCTGAAAGAGAATATGGTAAGGAGAGAAACACAGGGATCTGACTGCTTAGACAGACTTGGCCTTCACTGTACTCAACTAGGCACATGGGGCTCTTGAAGTTTTGTTTCCCCTTCTGGAATATGAAAAGTTTAGTGCACGATGTACTTCTTCTTAGGAAAATTATCCCAAATAAGTTTTCATTTCTAAGGTAGCAAGTGGTAGATTCTGGGTAACTGGCAGGGGTTTATGTGACCCTAGAAACACTTAAATCATGAGTCCTCTATCTGCTTCTCTCTTTCCTTGGTCATTCTATCCCCTTCCTCTAGATAATTTAATCTGTGTTATAATTTACAGCCAGAAAAAATTTAGATTGTGTTTCTGTCAGTGACTTTTCAACCCTTTCAAAAAATTATCAATACCTGGGTCCCACCCCTAGATATTTAGTTGGTTTGAGGTAGGGCCTGGGAAGCAATACTACTTAGAGTCTCCTTGAGTAGTTTTAATGTGTGGCCAGGGTTGAGAACCACAGTCTAGAATGTAGTTTGTAATGGATCTTGGAAAAACTAACTTTGCTTGGGAAATGCTATAGTTTATGGGAATTAATGTTTATATTATAAACTGTTGCCTGGTCACATGTTTTAAAAAAATGTACTTAAGTTTCTAAAATGCTGCAGGTACGGGCCTTGTATTAATGCATTCCTATGTATCCTGTTAACCCTGTGGAATTCTGGAGAAGTGCAGCATATGAAAGAAGAAAATTAATCCACTTTTGGAGATCTAGAAGGAACTACAGAAGCTCCCACGGATGCCCCAAGCAGAAGCTGCCCAAGGTGAGTTAGATTCTAACCAGGCTGCTAAAAGAAGTTCCTCTGGCTGATATTAAGAAGAAAAAGAACAATGAAAGAGGAAATTGTTTTGTATATACCTTGAGTGACATTTATTTAGGGAAACAGGAAGAAGAGACTCAATTGTGGGGAGAGAGGCTTTCATTTCTTCATAAGAACAAAGAATTAATAGTGGAGCATGGTGAGCTGGGGATTTTGACAGGTTATGTAACAAAGGTGACATCTTGTTCCAGGGTAAATTTAATTGAATAATATCCTGATGCCTTTTGGAGCTTTCTGAAGAAAATAAGCAAAAGATATTCATGAAGTTCTTTGGAAATAGAAACTGCTCACACACTTGGCCTAAATGGATATGTCAATGTAATGATGGATTGGAGCAGTAGTTTCTCAAATGTACAGGCAAGACATCTCAGACTGGGATTAGCTTCTCCTTTAAGGGGAACAACAACCTCTCAGGTAAATCACTGGATTAAGTGAGTTCCTTTAGGAGGAGCTCAAGACTCAGATACGCTACACAAAGAACCAATTGTTTGGTAGAGGTCAAGGGCACTTAAGTGGTTTAAGTGGAGTTTTTCAGTGCAATAAGCAGGGGTCTCTACCTCTTTTGAGATTCCTCTCTCTCTCTCTCTCTCTCTCTCTCTCTCTCTCTCTCCTCCTGTCTCTATCTTGGATTCTTGCTCCTTCCTTTTGGTTTGCTTTGTGTTGCTTTTCTCTATTTTATCTCTTCCCTTAGAGCTGGTGGGATAAGAGCCAATTATACAGGTTCTTTCAGAGGAAAAACATCCTCCCTTTCAGTTCTTCAAGTTCTACACTTCAATAGGGAATGGAGGAATGAACTTATTTTCAAAACAGAAATAGACCCCCAGACATAGAAAACAAACTTATGGTTTCCAAAGGGGAAGCGGGGGGAGGGATAAATTAGAAACTTGGGATTAACAGATCTACACTACTATATATAAAATAAACAACGAGGACCTACTGTCCAGCACAGGGAACTATATTCAATATCTTGTAATAACCTACAATGAAAAAGAATCTGAAAAAGAATGTATGTATGTATATATACACACACACATGTATAACTGAATCACTTTGCTGTACACATGAAACACTGTAAATCAACTTTACTTCAATTGTTTAAAAAGATTTTAATAAAAGGGAATGAAGTAAAGGAAGCTTAGAATGGGTGATTCAAGTCTACTCTGCTATAGGCTGAAATGAGTACCTTCTTTCTCTTGGATTCATCTGGCCACCCAAGAGATGATGAAACTCCAGCCAAGATGAAGGGGTAGCCCTGGGGAAAGGAGCCAAGAGAGCCCGTTGGCCTGCTCCTGGTAAAGGGTCTTGGAATAGATGCACAAATGGGATCACGGAGGCTCTCACTTCATTTATTCCACTTCACTGTATTTAGAAACAAGAGCCCCATGATGGGAAACTAGAGAAGAAGTGGGGCCAGAGCCCCAGCTAAACTGATGATAGATCTTCTTCAGAAAAGCCACAATATCAGCAGTGCCGAAAACACAGATATTTGGCTCCTGGTCATCTCTACTTCTCTCTATGGAGTATACAACAATTAGCAATTAAAGTTGGTGCCCTATGCTCTCACCCTTACTTCTTTACCACCTCTCCTCGCTCATCTGGACTCATGTGGTTTACTAAATCTCATGCTTCATCCTGCTTTGAATGCTACATCAAATAAATGTTATGACTAGTCTTATCTCCCTGTCCTAGTCAACCTACCTTTTCTAAGCAATGGTTTGAGCCCCGATTTTTACCTAAATACCTAGAAACTCTGTAATTTTTGTTAAAATGCAATATTCTCTATATCTTTCCCTATGTTCTACATCAAGATATCTGAAACTTTCATCTAGTGTTGGCTAAAAACAAACAAACAAACAAAAAAACCAACACAAGGACCAGTATTCCTTGTGAGTTACAAGTTAAGAATTAAAGCCCAGAGGTCACTGACTACTGATTTCTAGAATCTAGCCCTAGACTATTATTCTTGCTTTTAAGCAGTCAATTTTATTTTCCTGAATTATGCATCAATAGTAGCATGAAAGCAACACTTTGTTGTTTTGTTTGCTTGTTTGTTTTAACAAACACATATTTTATTTATTTAATTTGTCATCATCCATCTCAGAGTAAAATACCTCTTGTGGCACTGTGGGCTAAATTACAAATGAATGGAAACATTAGCAAATGAGAACATTGCAGTTATTTCATTATAATGTGATTCAATTTTCCTCTCCAAATGTTTGTTTTACAGCCCAGCTCTTCAGGAAAAGGGCACAGAGGCCATCTGGATAAGTACAGCAACCCAGACTTTCTTTTATTTTTTTTAATTTCATTTATTTTTGGCTGTGTTGGGTCTTCGTTGCTGCGCTTGGGCTTTCTCTAGTTGCGGGGAGCGGGGCTACTCTTTGTTGTGGTGCGCCAGCTTCTCACTGCGGTGGCTTCTTTTGTTGCGGAGCACAGGCTCTAGGCGCGCAGGCTTCAGTAGTTGTGGCACGTGGGCTCAGTAGTTGTGGCACACGGGCTTAGTTGCTCCTCGGCATGTGGGATCTTCCCGACCAGGGCTCGAACCCGTGTCCCCTGCATTGGCAGGTGGATTCTTAACCATTGAGCTACCAGGGAAATCTCCCATACTTTCATTTTATATCAACAAAGATGAAGATACAATCAATCAAGACCAAAAATGAAGTATAAATGGAAGATTGGAAGATATATTTCTCCAGCAGGTTCTCTTTTAAAAAATTACAGCATTCAAATGCATTCCAGATTCAGGGATTGAAGTGTCCAGAGCTGTGAAAAGTCTGAGACTTTTTTCCCTATTCACAACACAACAAGTTACCCAGCCACATTTTCATAGGTGCTGGCAGAAGACATGAGACTCCTGGGTCAGAGACAAAGGACTCATAGCACAGCAAGCAGCATGAGCTTTGTGTTCATGTCAGGACCACACCCCCTCCCATACCCACATCACATAGAGACAGTGTGGAACAGCCACGATGGATACTGAGCATGCAAGGGGTTAGCATCACAGCTGAAGAATCCCAAGCTTAGGGATCCCAAATCTTCTATAATGTGCTACAAGCAAACCTACGCCAACCTTTGCCCCAGAAGGGCACATTATCTTTATTATACAGAAAAGTAAGCAAATCCAATCTCTGCTCCATAGAGAAACATGATTCCTGTGTTTCAAGGCTGTTCTCTGTATAAACATTCTGAAAAGATAATCCAGTGCCAGTGCCAGCTGCCAGTGCCTCTGCTAACAAGACATGCAGAGAGATCCATGGAGAATGGTCCCCCAACATGAAGTTCATTATGAAGCAGCCCATCAAAGTTGATTCTAGTTCACATAGTAATGAATGAAAGCACATTTTTGTTTATTCTCTAATAATCCACCTCCTCCCAATTAGACTCTGAACTCCTAGAGGAAGAGATAGTCTGGTTTGTCTTCATATCTCTATGGCATAGTTCAGAACCCTGCACACCTAGTAAGTGCATTATAGATGTTTAATAAATGAGCAAATGATTGGGATCACACAGCAAAATTTACTTTATGATAATCTAAAGGTATAAAATATGTCACATGAGGGAGGAAGTAATTTTAATATTCATTCCTTATTATATTCAGGAATAAACTGATCCTTAATAGATATGGGTACCCATGTGTACCAAAGCCTCTAGACAAAAGTTTTCATTAAATTTTTCTTAAAAGCTATTTTATGATTATGTCTTAGAATAAGGAGCTTTTGCCAGGCAAAATAGTTAATTAGTGTGCTGTTAAACTTGCTAAAATAGTTCCTTGGCTTAGGTCTCATCTCGGTATTTATGGAATCCCCTTAATGGGTGGTAGTTAAATTGAGTAATTCTTACATGGTTTTGTGTAACCACCAAAAATGGTCACTTAAAAATACTAAAGAAGCCACTAGGAGAAGAAGTCGGAACATTTCAACATCTAGTCCTCATATCTTAACCATTACCCCCCAGATAAAGGGCTGATCTCTTGGATTTAGTTTCCATTCTTGTGGATCATCTTAAGGATGTATGGATGATAAGAATCATCATATATATAAAACAACAAAAATAATGACAAGGCAGGTCTTAAAATTGTCTTCGACTTTTAAGGCATCTAGTAAAATGAAGCTGGAGCTTAGAGGCTAAAACTTAGAATGACTGCCAAGGTCCTGGTCCAGGCATTAGGCAGGAAGTCTAAGATTCCTGATCTATTATGACTCCCAGGATGGGCCCAGAACCAGGATGGAGGTAGAGAGGACACCCACATAAATCCATGGGCATGTTTATAATGCATTTAATGGACTTACGTGATACAGTAACATTCATCCTGGAGTTGACAAAAATCAAGCTGGTGAAGGACATTTGAAGTGTCCATTTGAAAATACCACATTGACTTAGAGTAGATCTGTGGCCAAGGTCCAGCGCCCCTGTTTATGTATGTGAGCTTGGGTTACTTAAATAATCTGTAGAAATATCTGTAGTAATACCCACCTCACAGGTCTGCTTTAGGTATTGAGTGAATTAATAGATGTGAAAGGGCTTCACATATTATGATATGAATGGTGATAATTATCATTGCTCAGATGACATGATATGAAGGCTATTTGATTGGGTTAGTGACATGACGGAATAGAAAAGCTGTACCCCATTCAGGCCTTCACTGAAAAGTAAACCAGGCAACCAGGATTTTGGCAAAATTGATAGAAGGACTACCAAATTAAAAAGTGAGAACAAATCAGATATTTCTCTGTAAATATTGTAATAGCCTTGAAATGTCTAAAGGTTAACTATAATATTTCAGCTATGTGATTTTCAGATTGCGCAGCAGATTGGTTTCCAGAACTTTTGAGCAAATCTGTATCCTAAAAGCCTATCATCCTACATTAAGCCACCAGGTTAAGCACAAAGGCTCCTCAAGAATGGCTTCTCTATCTTGTGACTTCTTACTTATTTTAGCCTTTCTCACCTCCACTGAAATCTTGGGAATACACAGATCAGAGACCACAGAAAATAACTTTAGTACCTGTGCATAATTATAATGCTAAATACAAGCAGCACTTGTTCCATTAGTATAAATGGTACAATTTTTGTGGCGATAGTAAATGATCATCCCCTTTTTCAGTGACTCCTTAAATGTGTGAAATAAACAAGATGTGGTGGGTTGGAAAAAAAATGTTTTGACTCATCTAAAAAATTTCTGCACCTTTTGGTATTTCTCCAAGGATGTAAATTTTTCTTGGAGGCTTAATGAAGGGGCTAGCACATAGTGTATGATTAATAAATGTTGAATGGAAGGAAAAAAAGAAAGGAAGAGGGGGAGGGAATGGGGAAGGAAAAAAGGAGGGATAAAGAACATAAGGAAGAAAAGAAAGTGGGAAGGAAAGAGAGGGAAGGAAAGAGGAAAAGAAGGAAGAAGGGAAAGAAGGAGGAAAGAATGAAGGAAGAGAGAAGAAGAGAAAAAGAGAGGAAACAGAGAGGGAGGGGTGGAGGGAAAAGAAGAAGGAAGGAAAGAAGCAAGTGAGGCAGGAGAGGAGGGAGGAAAAACTCCTATCGTATAGAACGATAGAGAACTGCAACCTTCAGTTACCAATCAAGAAAGTTAGTTTGAATTCAGTTATCAAATGACCCGGCACAACGTAACTTCTCTCACTGTGGTCAATCTAACATCTCCGAGAATCAAAGCAGGGCACTTGTTTTTTGCGTCAACCATTTCGACATACCTCCACCTGTGAATGTGTGAACACTTCTTACATTCAACCCATCCCTGAGCCTCAACAAACTCCTCCTCCCCCCCCTGCCCTTCACTCCCTGCTTTCCCTCCCTCTCACTCCATAGTGGGCTCTGCCCAGTGCCTGAGCCTGACTCCAGTCTGAAGCTGTGCCTTGTCTCTGAGCCTTAGGGAAATATTGAGTTTTGTGGTCAACTGGGGTAAGAATGTCACTGACCCCATTGCTTAGTAATTTAAAATTTTAAATGTTAATGAGTATCTAAAAGAAAAACCCTACCAAACAGTCTTGGCGTTAAACTGTTCCCCTTCTAAATGGCAGCATTAAATTGGCTACATCCAATTATCTTGTACCTACTATTAAGCTGTTGCTTTCTACTGCGGTCATGTTTTCATCATCAATGTCCAACAAAGACAACTAATGCAATCTTGCATCATGATTTGGGGGAGGCCCTAACAATTTCTAATTAGCTTCCCCTTGATCAATAATTCTAGACGAGTGCCAATTTAATCAGGCCTTTGGTGCACAGAAGGTATCACTTACTTTAGTAGATCAGAGCAATGGAGGGTTGGTTGCTGGGTTTTATTTCTCTTTTTTTTCTTTTTTTTTTCTTTTTTTCTTTATCATAGAATAAAGAAAGCCCTCTTGTGGGCTCTTACTCCACACAAATACACCCTCATCTGAAGTCTTGAAAAGAAAGCATTGACTTTGCCATAAAAGACACGCCAACTATTAGTTGTGATACTGACACTGCTTATGCACCTAATTGATGACTTACACACTGTCCCCCACCCTTACTTTTACCCTCAACCTTTCTCTCCCCTGGGCCCTGTTTGTCAGCTGTGTAATTGCCTCTTGTTGATGGTCTTCCCAAATTTCCAGATTCCTTAATCTTTCTTTTACCACTCAATGTTGCACCATCAGCTTTTTGTTAATCTCCTCTGATGCATATTGACATGCCCTCCCTTCATCCTTCCAGGCTCTTTGATCTCCTCTTTAGCCCTCTTCCTGTACCTAAGAGAATAAGCCTAGCACCAGTGGCTGCCTCCTTTCCACCTACTTTGTCCTCTTGATCTCTGAATTCCCATTTCTCTTAAGCCTTTCTGATGTTTTTCTGGGCTTTTAGATTGTTAGTCAATGTCTCTTCTCCTTTTAGTTTATTCATCATTTTTACTCCATTTTTACTTCCATTTAAGCTTTCATTTATTCAACAGAAGGTACTGATTGCCTATTACGAACCAGATCCTGTCTATAAAATTTCCATACCGATGATATCAACAACAGACTCTTATGCATCATTCATATCTAAACTTGCCATTTCTTGATATACATACGTTTTGTGGATAAATAGTGAAAGTTAGAGGATGAAAGCCCTTCTCGGTTACCTATGTGAGCTTGGGTTACTCACAATTCATGGGAACACAGCTCTGTTAGTGGAGCACATATATTATGAGTGTGTGACAGTAACACTGCTTGTGCACAACTGCTTGCTGAAGGAATGAGGAATGTTTGGGGAAGTGGGAGAGGAAAACTTAGCTTAGAATGACTAGCATATCTCCACAGATTCAGAACTGCCATTACTCACTTTCTCTATGGCAGAATAGAACCCTTATCTAGCTTTAAAGGTCAAAACAATGAAGAAAATAGTTGACATCATACCTTCATTTTATTAAAAATTACCTAAGTCTGTGATTGCTAGATTGCATTATTTCAGTTCTCAGTCATCCAGTTCCTCTGGGCATAGCAGAGGACAATTTTTAATAGAAGGCTTAAGAAAAAGGGAAGGAAGGAAAACAATCAGAATGAGAGAAAAAGAATCATGGAAATCTGGTTGTAGGGTTTATACAGAAAGATCTTTATTTTGGATTGTGCTGTGTTGACTCGTATGATAAATGTAGTTTATGATCATCTCAGTTGAGGAGATTTTTGTTCTCTCTTAAAGAGTACTCCACAGCTAAGCTAATTGCTTTTACAATTCAAGAAGAGGGATGTTTAAGTCGATCTCCCTCTCGAAGTAACTCTGAAATTCAAAAGATGGAAGGCATAAAAAGTAAAAACTCACTTCACCAAAAGGACAGTTTGGGGTGTATGAAGGAACAGTTTGTACGTTTGCTGAGTTCGGAAAAGATTCTTTTAGAGGGCAACTATGAAACTGAGTAGTGAACCAGCAGCTTAGTAAAATTGCTGGCTGGAGGGCAAGCCTGCTTTTATCCGTTGCATCTCATCCACAGCCCAGGAACACCCAGCAAGATTGTTTGCCGAAGTGCTACACTGCCATCTGCAGGAACTGTCTCACCTGAGCGCGACATCCTGGGTCAGGTCATACCACCCGGCATGTCTCCTTTTGGCATGCTATCTTTACTAGAAGACTACAGTTAATTTTTCATTAAGAGTAATCACTCTGTGAAAAGCCCAGGTCGTCATCAACTTAATGTCAGCAAGCAAGGGACTAAATAACCTTAAGGGGCACGTTTCCTTGTTGCAGGGAGAGCTATTCTTAAACCTAAAAGACTTCCTTTAAAAAACTTAAAAAAAAAGTCTACATAGCCTTGGTCCCCAGATGGTGGTTTGGGGTCTGTTCAGCGGGTGAAGCCCCATGTAGAGGAATACCGAATTATTCTAGAGTTGAGACTCCTACAAAGGTAATTCCATATTTATTCATACAGTTGCTCCCTTAGACAGAGCAGGATACATTTTTCATATGCGACCAAAGATGACCAATAAACCCACAAAAAGCTCAGTATCAAATGAAACAATAACTCCCAGGCTGGCTTGACAGCACTGCCTCTGCTCTGATAGTAAGTCTGTGTGCCTGATTTGATAAACCACAGACAACAGTGTGCTAAACCATTCCAGATCCTCTCCTCTTTGCTCCACACAAATGCTCAGAAGACAGCAGTTTTTTAAACATAGCAGAAGCATATTTAAGAGAATACAGAGGCCCCAGAAAATGTGAGGTTTCCTTCCCCACTTTCTGGTGGATCAACTGTAACAGCAATGTTGACTTATTGAAAATGATATGAAAATCAGAAGGATAATTAAAGCTCATTTCTACTTGAAGCAGCAGCCTAAAATTTTCATTGAATTTACACAAATTAGAGAAAAATCAAAGTTGGCACTATCTCATTTTGAGGTTTTTTACTCCTACCAAGAAGGTCCATTTTCTCAGGGGGAAGGAGATGGAGGGCACGGTGTCATGAGGTTTATTGCTGCTGCTTCCTATCACTGTTTTTCTTCCCTCTGTTTCATCTTTTTTATTTATTTTTTATTTATTTTTTTTTTATTTTTATTTTTTGTTTGTTTGCGGTACGCGGGCCTCTCACTCTTGTGGCCTCTCCCATTGCGGAGCACAGGCTCTGGACGCGCAGGCTCAGCGGCCACGGCTCACGGGCCTAGCCACTCCACGGCACGTGGGATCTTCCCGGACCAGGGCACAAACCCGCGTCCCCTGCATCAGCAGGTGGACTCTCAACCACTGCGCCACCAGGGAAGCCCCATCTTTTTTATTTTTTTAATTGACTTAATCTTGCTCTATTGTTTGCATCTTTTGTGTGTGTGTGTGTGTGTGTGTGTGTGTGTGTGGTACGCGGGCCTCTCACTGTTGTGGCCTCTCCCCCTGCGGAGCACAGTCTCCGGAGCACAGGCTCCGGAGCACAGGCTCAGTGGCCATGGCTCACGGGCCCAGCCGCTCCGCGGCATGTGGGATCCTCCCAGACCGGGGCACGAACCCGTGTCCCCTGCATCGGCAGGCGGACTCTCAACCACTGCGCCACCAGGGAAGCCCTGTTTGCATCTTTGAAGAAACTCTAAATCCTTTTTAGGATACGGTGAGAAGAAAAATAAATAGGTATATGAACTTTGCAGCTGCAATTTATGATGATCCTCAGATTTTCACTGTTAATCTCTCTCTGGAATTCTACAGATCTGTTCAAATGGACAAAACCAATCATGTCAGTCATGAATCCAGTCACTTCCCATGACTGACCTAGTGTGGTTCGATGTGCAGCTTCCCTTGCCCAGGCAAGAGGCCATGTGTGCAGCCAGTTCACCGCGGCCCCCATGCAAGGAACTTTAGCAGGACCTTCAGAACCAGGGGTCTTTCATCTGTGGATTACTTTCCTGGGGCTGCCAAAACAAATGACCACAAACCGGCTGGCTCATAACAACAGAAATGTATTCCCTCACAGTTCTGGAGGCCAGACATCTGAAATCAAGGTATCCCCAGGCCCATGTTCTCTCTGAAGCCTTTAGAAGAGGATCCTTATTTGACTCTTCCAGCTTCTGATGTTGCCAGCAACCTTGGTGTTCCCTGGCTTGGAGATGCCTCACTCCAACCTCTGCCTCCTTCTCATGGCCTTCTCCCCTGTGTCTCTGTCTTCACATGGTGTCCTCCTCTCTATATCTGTTTCCAAATATCCCTTTTCTTAGAAGGACACCAGGGGACCTCCCTGGTGGTCCAGTGGCTAAGACTCTGCACTCCCAATGCAGGGAGCCCAGGTTCGATCCCTGGTCAGGGAACTAGATCCCACATGCCGTAACTAAAATAAATAAATAAAATAAAGAAGGACCCCAGTCACTGGATTAGGGTCCACCCTAATTCAGTGTGACCTCATTTTCACTTGATTTTGTCCACAAAGCTCTATTACCATATAAAGTCATTTGGGAGATACCAGGCAGCTATGGATTTGGGGGGATACTATTCAACCCAGTACAATGTGTGGAACTGGAATAATAGTAGCTACCAGAGACAGCTGTGTGACAATACACGGGACTCTCCATGGCACATACTGAGCACAGACTTAAAATTTAACCACGCCCGCCTCTACTTCTCATAGTCTTGTCCACAGTGATGACTGTTCTATCAGAAGCCCAAACTCAATTGTCTTCTTTGCTTTTATTTTTGTACGTTTCTCTTTAAAGCAAGCTTTCTTGGTTCACTTTCAATATTCTGCACTGTTTTCCAAAATTTGATCAAGGTAGTATGGCTACATATATCAAGAAACATACTTTTCTACAAAAGGCAAGGAACTGCACCAGTTATTTGACACTCTCAGTGGGAAAGCAGGTGGGGTAGGAGTGTGGAGCAGAGAGGATTTTGTTTCCAGATGCTGGCTAGAGGCTAGAAGCATCTGCTCTGGGACCCAACAGCTCTTTTAGGTTTGTTTGCACTGGGCCTTCCTCAGAATTCCATTCACCCCCACCTCCCTCTCAGTCTTTTCCTATTGCTTCTGGAGACTGCAAGTGGTACTTTATTTTTCCCCTTTCCCCTCCAATAATCCAGAGAAGCCAGTGAAAGCTTAAAGAAGACCAGGCAAAGTTAACGTGAAAAGACACGTTCAGATGCCATTCAGAGCAACACCAAGTAATTGTTCAACTCCAGCAGACTCAAAACAGAGCCTCCAGTGAGAGTGAGAAATAAGAGATTATTCTATCCATTTGAGGTTCTTATTAACCTAACAGCCTTTCTCACCATCACTCACACTCCAGAGAAGTCTGGCATGGAATGAATCCTGGATGCTAAGCTTTGGCCTCACTTAAAGAGGACTACCTCCAGGTTTATCATGGTGCAGCCACAATTCTAGTTTTAAAATATTTTAATGTGTGTCTTTCCCAGCAGCAGGTGTGTACAGGCTTCACTTGGCCAGGATAAATGCCCTCTTCACTCAATACACAGCAATGACCATCCATTCTTGCATCCTGAAATCCATTCCTGGGATTCTTGATGCAGAGCACGTTGATGGCAAGACGGGACAGCCATGCTGGTGCTTGTTACCAGTGTGTCCTTAAGGTGCACCAGCCACGCAGAGAACCTCTGTAGACACAATCTCCTCCCACACACGCTTGTTCTTCAGTCGGGGCACATGCATGGCAGGAAAAACTGGAACATCCTTCTTTTAGAGGGAAAATTTGGAACCAAGAGTTGTTTCCCCATCTGTGTTGGCAATGGAAGTCACTTAAGGTGAATACAGCTGCTGCGATCTAAGCCAGGACCAGGAAGGAACACAATTACACTGGGACTATAATTAAGTAGTGGTAAGATGAGAGTTATGTTAGGAGGAACAACAGTCTTTTTCATAAGAGACAACTGTGTTGTCCCTAACAGAAGCTAATGCTCGCTTCAGCAAGGAGCCCTGTCTTGTAAATAAACCAGAGCAAATTAACCTCTCGGCTCTGGCAGAGGAGAAGACCAGGATGGGATTGGAATACTTCACTCTGCATCTAAGGAAGCTTCAGCTTCAGGTCCCCATGAGCACCGCGAAGTGCTGAGAGATGTAGTGTTCTAGGAGGTTAGAAAAAGCCGGGATGCAATCAGGAAGCATTTTAATTGTAATCATTTCTGGTAACTTGCCTAAAAAAGATCTTTAAAAATGCTGGAGTATGAAGGCTCTGATAATTAGTTGTGAATTCTTTGCTTGTTCAATTATTTATCTACTTTTTAATTTATAATTTTGTCTTCTTTCTCTTAAAAAAGGGGGCACTCAGAATTGTATTTGCTGCAGGCCCTGCAGAGATGAATATCCCCTGACTCTCATTTAATGGACAACGCGGCCCTGCCCTGCTTTCTGGAATCACCACTGAGATATCAGAGGCAGACCATCATGGCTGGAAGGTGGGGCAGGGAAGTGAACTTTCTCCCACTGTCAGACGCAGTAGAGCTCCCTGAGTGAGGGTTGCAGCGTCTGTTCAGGCCAGGCACTGAGATATGGAGGAGAGTGGGCAAAAGTCTTAAACTGTAGGCCCTTTCTTTGGATGGACCCAGGGTAAAGTAAAACTGTTCATTTCATACTCTTTAGAGCTCTAACTGATCCTTCATAGAGAAGCTGTGAACTTCCACCATGTGTCTTGTGGGTAAAGCAGGAGGTCCTCAGGATGGTATGGTAACCACTTTTTTTTTTTTCTTCTTTTCTTCTGTTTTTTTTTTGTTTTGTTTTGTTTTAATTTTGGTAGCCACTTCTGAACTGGTTTGTGGAGCTCCAGTGAACTTGGGGCTGGGAAGACACACCCTGGTGGATTCCTAAACAGATTTGCCATTGGTTTTTGGTCACAATGAGAACCTCTCATGGCATGATTGCCAAGCAAAATCCCAAAGCAAGAGAGACATTAAGAATGAATTCGCTATTCCTCATCCTTCAGACATATTGACAATAAACAATTCCTTCTGAGATTAAAAACAGGTGCTGTGCTGCACCCACACTGCACTTATATGATTGGAGTACATGCTTTGTTGGTTTCAGACCAAGGAAAACAAGACTGTACAAAACATCTAAAATTTGAATTACAGCCCAGGTGGTCATGATGATATCTTGTGGGAGATGGAATGTAAAGGCTTTGCTCTAAAATATGACTATAAACATTGGGACTGCATATTGTAAAACTAAATAAATTTCTTCCAAAAATGGGCCTTTATAAATGCATATGCCAATTCTTCCAGGAATATAGTACTGCCTAAAAGCAGGGATACTAATTACATTGGGTGCCCAAACATTTTCACTGAGAATAAAAAATATGTGTGTGTGTGTGTGTGTGTGTGTGTGTGTGTGTGTGTATGCTGTTGTGCTGTTTAAAGCCTTCAGATCTTCCATGGAGAGGAAGCTGTATACTGATGCTGAAGACCCAGTATGGAAAGAGAGAGGAAGGAGACCAGCAACATCCCCAGAGAACCAGAAGAATGGATTGGATAGCCAAGCCAGCTGGAAAGTCCATTATATTATTAGATTTTTGAGGACACTGGCCTTGGTTTATTTATTTTTCTATCTCCTATAAAATGTATTATAACATTCTACACATGGTAGAACCTTAGTAGATATTTGTTGAATGAGTAAATAAAATATAACAGGTTAGGCTTAACTATACAATGGTAGGTACCAATGAATTGGGTCAAGGCTTCTTAGAAGCATCTAGAGAATTGTTAAAAAAAAATATGATGCCCCACCCCAGGCCATTTAAATTTGGAATCTCTGAGGTTATACATCTTTTTCAAAAGTTCCTCAGGTGATTCTGATATACAGAGAGCAGTGAGATCCACTAAATAGAGTGAACTGCCAAGATCCTTTCCAAGACCAAGATTCTGTGGTTTCTAAAACATTGTCAGACTCTTTGGACAATGTGTCAGCACCAGGTATCTAAAAATCCTTCAGCTGTAGCCAGGACCAGCTACCTAGTTTGCAGGGCTCAATGCAAATAAAAATATAAGGCTCCTTGTCCAAAATTATTAAACGTTAAAAATTATCAATAATTTCAAGATGGCAACTGTAGAGCATTAAACCAAGTGTGGGGTTTTTATAAGCACAAGGTCATGTTAATGCACTGGTCACACAGCCACAAAGCCAGCCCTGTTGATAGCACTGAGCCCCTGGAAATAGCCATCTCATAATCTTTATCTGTATCCTACTGCAACTCCCTATTCTTGTACTTGCAGAGAAGTGAGATGACTCTCATTTGCTCTTTTCTGTTTCATGAAATTTTAAGAGATAAGAAGGATATTGGAAATAATCTAGCCTAACTTTATATCTAAGGAAAGAATTCCCTCTGAGTTGCCTCTGGCGTAGTAAAAATCAGATGAATCATCTAGTAACATAGAAAAAGTGACTTAATTTCCCACTACCCCATTTTACTCAACTGTAAACAAAGACAGTGATGCCCACTGCATCTTGTTGCTATGAGGATTAATTCAGATGTGTAATATAGAAGGGCTATTTTTCCATGACCCACCATGGGTGCTCTGAACCTATTTTAGGGCTACATTCAACATTTATTGGTTTCCAAAAAACATAGCTAAAGCCACAGTTCATTAATAAAGAAATGTATATTTTGCAGATTAGGTATAGAGATGGGGAAAAAAGATTTCGTACTGGAGACCCCACAACATAAAGGTCATCAAATTCCCCATTGAGCACCTCTGCTCTTCTCTCAGAATTTCTTTCCACTGGCAGCTACCTCACCTCACATTTTTTTTTCTTCCCCAAAACAATCACCCTAAAAATCCACCCCCAACCCTTCTTCCATTATCTTGAAATATAGAGCTCTCTCCTCAGTTTGCAAGTGGAATTCAGAAAGAAAAAAAAAAAGCTTGTTAAACAGCTGAACAAACTGAACAAGGACCATCTACTCCTCCTCCAGGGCACGAGCATCTCAATACCACCCCCACCCCGTCGGCTTCTCAATATATACCCTCCCTCAAAAAGACGGTAGGGGTTTGAAAGAGTCTGCTGCCAAGAAAATAAGGTTTCCTCCATATAATTATATAGGTAAAGTGACTAGTTCACAATAAATATTAATTCCTTCCTTCTTCCCACCCTCCTCACCATCTCTGCCCTAACACCTCCAGTGATAAGAGGAATTCACTCCCTCACAAAGTAATTCCACTCTGTTTTTCAACAGCTCTACTTTTTGGAAAATTATTCCTTATGCTGACCCAAAATCCGCTTTCCTGTGACTTTTATCTGAAGTTTGTCGTTCCACAGGGACAATTAGAGCAAGCGTCATTCTTTTCAAGATGGTGGCTTCTCTCTCCATAGTTTTCTCCCCAGTTCATTTACTGCTCTTTCCTGTAACAAACTTCTCAAATTCTGAACTATACTAGCTGCCCTCCTGGAACAGTTTCCAACTCCCTCCTTTTAAAAATTTACCCCAAACTAAATACAATCTCTAAATGTAGCCTTTGATGTAATGTAGATTGCCAAAGGACCATCTCTTCCCTTGATCTGGGCACACTCTGATTAATTATTCAATCAAAGCATCACTCCATTTCCTCAGCTCCTTGGGCAGCCCTCTCAGGAGACTCTTTGAAATAGCACAGGGGTAGAAGAGGAGAGGTGATGACAACCAAGCCTTGTGCTTTAGTCACTAACCATACTGAAGCAGGCCACTCACGGTTTCAGCAGTCAAAGATGGAATGGTTGTGACTCGGAGCAAAGGCCTCAAGTAGCATTAATTGAAGGAACAAAGGCCCCAAGTGACAGACTCCTTACTCGAAAGGCTTTGGATGAACCCAGAAAATAAACATTGCACTCAACAACAGCCTGCCTGCTCCTGTCCCGTCTGTGATCCAACCTGGTGAACACCTGCCATCTCTCAGGCACTGATGTGATCCCATTCTCGAGCAACTTAGAGCCTAATGATGGTAAACAAGTAACTGAACAAAGAAGTAGTCAGGGGCTTCCCTGGTGGCACAGTGGTTGAGAGTCCGCCTGCCGATGCAGGGGACACGGGTTCATGCCCCAGTCCGGGAAGATCCCACGTGCCGTGGAGCGGCTGGGCCCGTGAGCCATGGCCGCTGAGCCTGCGCGTCCGGAGCCTGTGCTCCACAAGGGGAGAGGCCACAACAGTGAGAGGCCCGTGTACCACAAAAAAAAAAAAAAAAAATTACATATTTATAGCTCCACCCAAAGAGCAGTAATTTGAGTTTCAAGTTTGGAGTTTGGGCTTGAAAAAGGAAAAGACACAGGGGTGGATTCTGGAAGTCAGGAGTCAGGGCAAAATGATAGAGCTTCCAGAGTGTGGAGACCCCTGGGGAGAAGCAAACATGAGCATTTCCTAGTAAGAACCTCAGGTCTAGAAAAGTGTCCAGAACATTAGTTGGTGCTGAAAATTTAATTATTCATTCATCCTTGAAAAGGAGTGAAATTATGATACATGCTACATGGATGAACTTTGAAAACATCATGCTAAGTGAAATAAGCCAATCATAAAAGGACAAGTACTATATGATTCCACTTATATGAGGTCCCTAGCGGAGGCAAATTAATAGAGACAGAAAGTAGAATAGAGGTTTCCGGGGGGCGGTGGAGAGAGGAAAGGGAGTTATTGTTTAATGGGTACTAAGTTTCTGTTCGAGATGATGAAAACACTCTGGAACTGAATAGTTCTGATGATTGTACAACTCTGTGAGTAGGCTTGAAGCTGCTGAAATGTACACTTAGAATGGCTAAAATAGTAATTTTTATGTTACGTGTACCACAATTAAAAAAAAATTTTTTAAAGGGAATCCCTGGTGGTCCAGTGGTTCGGACATGGTGCTTTCACTGCCGTGGCCCAGGTTTGATCCCTGGTTGGGGAACTAAGATCCAACAAGCTGCACAGCCGAAAAATAAAAAGAAAAAACAATTAAATTAATTTTTTTTTAATTCAGAGTACCAAACAGTATTGAATAAATACTTGTTTACTGATACCTCCTCAGGGCTGTTATAAAGATGAAACACCATGACATAAAATGACTCATTATCATTACAATTATTGCATATTCTGAAATCATTATGTTTACCGTCTGCATTATCAGGAGACTTCAGAGTTGAAACACAAGAGATCTGCATTTAGAAAGCAGACTTTATTAACAATAGGATTATACAAATGTGACCACAAATATTACTCATTAGTCCTTGGAACTCCTAGACCACATTCCTTCATCTTTGGTCTACCAAACACATTTGGTGTCAGTGACTAAATGAGCATATTTCACAAATGTACTTCGCATGTTCATCTTAATCCACCAAGGGAAGAAAAATTTTATTGTGGGAACCCTTCGTTGTTTTTTTTTTTTTACACTCAGCCTAAGAAGTCAATAAAATGTAAAAGATAAACAGTTTCTAACTTCAGTTCACACATTTTCTATAAACTACAGAAACCTAACAGAGAAGGATTTTTATGCATAATAAAAACCTGCATAGTTTTCTCAGAAGGGGATTTCATACCACAAGATCCTCACTGCTCTGGAAAGAAAATGCAGTTCCTGATCAGTAACCACTGGTACACCCACCTTCTTCCCTAATGAGATGAAATTATAAAGAGGAGAGCAATTTGCAAGGATCCTACCCTTAACTGATTTATGCTTCTACAATGTGTGTCAAATGCATTCTGACTTCTTTTCACTAAATGTATGAGAAGACATTTAGAAAACGGTTTTGGAATGCTTCTAATCTTTTAAATCAACAATAAAGAAAAAAATAAAGCAAAGGTCAAGATTTTGATACACGGCTTCTCAAATACATCCCACAGTGAGTAAAATGCCATGAAATCATCTGTCAGAACCGACCTTCTTCTCGAGAGTACATTCCAAGAGCGTGAAGAGAGCTGGAGTGGCTATTGATGGTTTTCTTAGATTCCAATGCACCTTAATCATATTCACAAGACTGTACTTTTTCATCACTGCAGAAGCTGACAGAATTTTGTGACAATTCTGGGAAATGCTTTCAGATGGCCCCTTCTGTGAATTATAAATGTGCCACAAAGCTCTGCGGTGAGTGGACTAGCCTTGTTCTCCACAAATGCAGGGGCTGATTAGAAGGTGGCCTTCCTTTGTTTCCTTGCCTTGAAATTTAATATTCTTTGCAAAGAGTTAGAGGAAATAAAATTTGATACGGTAAATAGGTTCTGATCAGTTGTAAACAATTATTTCATCTCATAAAAAATTGTATTTATTTTACTCATTAGAGAAGATCCCACAAATCTCACAGTTTTCTTCTCCAGGATGTGGTTAATGTGATAGCAAACAGATTTATGTGACTCCCTTTAGGTGATAATAAAAAATATACTTATATAAAAAATATATGTCAGAGAAAGACAAATAGTACATGTTTTCATCTATATGTGGAATCTAAAAAATAAAACAAATGAACAAATATAACAAAATAGAAACATCCTCACAGATTCAGAGAACAATCTAGTGGTCACCAGTGGAGGGGGGAGAGGGGCAAGATAGGAGGAAGGGGATTAAGAGATACAATCTTAAAGGTATAAAATAAATAAGTTACAAGAATGTAATGTACAGCACAGGAAAAACAGTCAATATCTTATAATAGCTTTGTATGGAGAGTAATCTATAGAAACATTGAATTATTATGTTGTACACCTGAAGCTAATATAATATTGTGTCAACTACACATCAATTAAAATAAATGTGTGTGTTTATACACACACACACACACACACATATACGCACAGTTGATGCTCATTATTCCTTATAGCTATGTTCTATAAATTTGCCACAAACACTGAATTAGTGAATACTGACCCATTGTTCCTAGAAGAAATATAGGGTCAGTTTTCTGTGAGCCTCTGCTCACATTTTTGTCAACTGAGCAATACATAACCTTGTGTTATGTGTGTTTCTGTTTAAAGAAGCCTCATGTAATATATATTGTTGATGCATTAACACTGGACTCACAGCCAATGGCACTATAAGTCATGCCCGAACGAAGCTTATCTAACACACCTATTTTCTCCCTAAGACACGTCACCACCCTGTGGTGTGTCTTATGGAGACACTTAGCCAGCACCTCAGCACTATGCTTCGGAACCATTTTAAACACCGAAATCGCCAACCAGTAAGTACACAAATGGAAACAAATGTGCACTAAGCAGACCACAAACAGGACACTTGTTTACAATATGAAAGCTGAACTAGGAAGACAGAGGATCACCTTGCTTGACTTCAGCTGGGAACATCAAGCAACTCGAACTTTTCACTGTCACGGGCATGTCCGTGAATGACCGCACAAGTGCCACAGAGTATGGATTTGGGGGTTACAAATAAACTTTAGTGAGTGGGTGAATCCACAAGCAGGAAGCCCACAAATAATAAAGATCAACAGTGTCCGTATTCATCTGAGACACTGCTCAGTTTGCAGAAGATTTTTCACTTCAAATAAGTGGTCAATTGTTTGGACACAGTGAGGAAAGCCCACCCAGTTTGTGTGAGACCCATGACAAAGGCAGTCTCCATTCTATTTCCAGAGTCTCCAGAGAGGCTGGCAATAAAAGTTATCTTACTCATCGCCCTTTGTTCTGTAGGTTCCCCAGGAGTGAACTTGTTGCTACGGCAAGACGGGAAGCTATGTGACTTGCTGGGGCGAGCAGAGCCTGTCTGGACTGCCTGCAACTCGTGGTGGGGGCCACTGCTGGGATCAAAGTGTTCAGCCACGTGCGAAGGCAGGCTGACACAGAGCCCGTGCTAGAAGAAGTATGTCTTGGTGCAGTGGGGTCCAGGGAATCACGCAGATAACCGCGCAGAGGGTCAAGTGGGAAGAGTAAGGAGAAGGTGAAATATAAGAGAATGAAGCAGGAGCTGAGAGGATTTACAGCAGAAAGGCAAGGCTTCAAGGAGCTTCCAGGGTAAGTGTCAGCATTTAGACCACAAACAGAGAGCTCTGGAATTTCCACTCTCTGAGGTATTTGGTATGTGAGTCCCAGACTAGGGAAAGTGACTCAGAGAGAATCATGCAAAACTGGAGAGAAATTTTATTTAATAAGTATTAAGGTTTGCTTATGCTTAATAGACCCTCAACTGTATGACTTCAAGAAATACAATCTGTATTTTGTCTCCGACGTAACAGTTTACCACAGACAATGATAAAAATCATAAACATCTCAAACTCATCTGTCCAACCCGCAGCTTCCCAACCACTCTGCAGAGATATACATCTATTTTGTTCCTAAATATTATTACCAAAAGTGGAAACTTTTAACTATCCGTTGGTAGCTCATTTCTGTGGTTTTACCACAGTAGGTCCCCATTCCATGAATTTGCTTTTACTAATGACAGAACACTATTTTTATGACATACAGATGGCTATCCAAAGAACTCCCAGAAACTAATCAACTCTTAGTAAGTCACTTGAGAAAGGCCAATAAAGTAATTTTCTATCAAATGAGTACTTTCTCCACCAGAAATAGGGCTGCAAGATTCTCTTTCTCAACAAAGACAGTACAGAATGGGGGCAAAGTTTCTTTTTTGTTATTCTTCTAAATGGTTCTCTAGACACTTCTTCCAAGACAGCTTTATTGTGTGATAATTATGTGTTTATATGTTTGGTTTTCCTCTAGATCCCAACCTCACTGAATGGAAGGACTATGCCTTGTTTATCTCAAGCACCCATCACAGTGTTGGACGGTAAGTGCTCAAAAATGCTTTATGGGGCTTCCCTGGTGGCACGGTGGTTGAGAGTCCGCCTGCCAATGCAGGGGACACAGGTTCGTGCCCCGGTCCGGGAAGATCCCACGTGCCGTGGAGCGGCTGGGCCCGTGAGCCATGGCCGCTGAGCCTGCGCATCCGGAGCCTGTGCTCCGCAGCAGGAGAGGACACAACAGTGAGAGGCCCGCGTACCCCACACACACACACACACACAAATATATATATATATATATGCTTTATGAAGGAATAAATACAATCATACGCCAGGTCTGCCTCCATCTACATGTATCTTATCACCTACATTTTGTCTTAATTTAAATAGCAAACAGGTGAGGAAGGGGTGTAAATCCAATGATTTCATCCTGCTCTAAAGTTCTCTGAGGATCACGTGAGCATCAAAGTCTGTCTGAACCCTGATCAAGATGTCTGCTGAGCTTCCTTTCCAGGCCAGATGCACACAAAGTACCAACGTGAGTATTGGAGAACTGCCCACTAAACCTACTTTGGTAATCTGTCCTAGATTGGAAACTTCTTCCTTTGAGGATAACATCCTAGAGATGATTCCACTGCCCAAGGAGACTCTGAAATAAAAAGCAGAGACCTTCCCCCAATCCCACTTTATGATTCGAGTATGACAGCTCAGGGTGCTACTGATCCTTCTGTGCCCTCTTTTCCCTGGAAGTGATTTTATAGACTTTTCAGTATCCTAAGGGCAACCCAGAGCCAAAGAAACATTCACTATAGCACTATTTGAAGTATGGGAAGAGTACTTGATGTGGAGTTTTAAGCCTAGGGTCTAGAGCCAAGTTCCATCTCTTTGGACAAGTCATTGGTTAAACTTTGAACTTCAGTCTCCCCATCTGTAAAGTGGAAATGATAACTATCTTGTTGTGAGGTACAAATAGAATAATGGATGTGAAAAGATTTGATGAACTAAAAAGTTATGCATGTGTAACTTAGTTCTATTAACTTAGCTCTAGCCACACAGGCTTTCTATCTGTTCTATAAATGTGTCAAGCTCATTCCTGCCCCAGGTCCTTTTCACTTGCTGCTCTTTCTACCTAGAATGCTGTTTACTAGCTCTCTTCATGGTTAATTCCTACTTCAATCATGTCTCTACTCAAATGTTACCTCCTCAGAGATAACCTCCCTGACCATTCTCACTAAAATAGCACTTCCTGGCCTTTTTATCATTTTAACGTGTTTTATTTTTTCTTGATGGCACTTATTGACCATATTATGTTTGTTTGTTTATTGTCTCTCTCTCTCATTGAAACACAAGTTCTTTGAGGGCAGGGACTTTGTCCTTTGCTGTGTCCCTAAAAGCTATAATGGCCCACACATAGTAGGTGCCCATTAAATATTTGTAGAATGACTGAATGGATATGCAAATATAAGCACAGGAATAAAAAAAGCTCTGATGATGAGATGCAGTTAAAAGCCAGAGAAGTAAAAAAGATGAACAGGAAAGTATTTGATCTGAAATGAACCCTAAAGCAGAATTGTAGAATTTTGTAAAGGAAGTTCTATGAATTCTTCCAAAAGCATAAATTAACAACATCTCACATTTATAGATAGACTGTAAATTATTTGAGGACAAAGAACTTACTTTTATCTCTTTGTTCACCCCCTCTCCCATTGCCAAGCAGAATACCTAGTAAAACTGGACAAAATGTTAGTTTACTTGTTTACAGAGACATCAATACAATCCTCCTGACAACCTACTAGGGTATTGATCTAGTACTAATTCAAAGAAAAGATAATGGCTCTGAGACAAATTATAGACATTGTTTATGTCACAATTATATTTCTTGGTGATGTGTTGCCTAAATAAACCCAGTGCTTGTAAAAAAAAAAAAAAATCTGCTAAAAATCACATCCTGGGGTAGAGAGGAGTGCTCAAGAATAGAAATTTATGGTGGGAAAATGTCTGTCCCTCCATGGATTTATCGTGTTTCTTTCTCTCTTCTAGCTGTCACAACTTTTCAAGCTCAGTAGAGATGGTGATCAGTTAGGGGAGGGGAAAAGGCAGGAGGCAAGATTGGAGAAGGAGAGAAGAAAACAGAATGTAAGGGGATAGAATCCACGGAGAGCAGGTGAATATGGCAGGAAATCTATGAGCCAGGAAGATCTGTATTGAATGTGTACCTTGTCAATGACCTATTGTAATGAACGCCAACTGCACAAAGGATCTTGCAAGTTGTAGAAAAAATTCATGGGGGAGTTATTTTAGCATGTGTATACAAATTCTTTATTTAAAGCATTAATTATTTTTAATCAATTCATTCTGCATGTATGTTTAAATGCTGGCTATGAACATATTACCAAACCACAGAGGTTTTATTTTAATTTATATTAATAATATTTGTATTATATTTGGGAGAATGATAGGACTGCATCGGCAGGCAGACTCCCAACCACTGCGCCACCAGGGAAGCCCTAAGGTGCTTTCTTAAGTATCACTTAGTTTGCCATTCGAGTTACCCACATGTTATTGAATTTCTTGGGAATAGCCCTGCATTCACTAGAGACTATCCTGGTGGCCAACTGCACATATTGTAATACCTGAACATACAAAAATCAATTTCCAAATTGACTGCAGTGCTATGTAGTTTCACTGAAGTTCTCTGGAGGAGGTCGATGGAGGTGGTTATATCAGACAGTCTCCAGAGCATGCTGTCTTCCTTGCTCAAAGCCCTTGTTCCCCAGACACACTTCCTCACCTCTTACACTGACAACCCTGCCCTTGTGACTTCAACAAAGCAAAACAGAAAAGCAAAAACATCAAACAAACAAACAAAGAAAAACCCTGATGGTTGGTCAAAACGATAAGCACTTACTGCCTCTCTGTCATGCTCCTGAGGAGCCTTGATTCATCCTACCAAAGGCTTACCAACTCAATGAGGTAAGCAGGGCAGGTACTATGAGACATATGGCTCATTAGCTGCAAATCCAAGCCTCCAATCCTTATCTCCTGACCCCAGGCACAGAGTTATTTTTACTATATCACAAAATGCCCTCTAAGGACTCTTCCAGCTCTGAAATAGTATGATTCTTGGAAATGTAGAAATAAACACAATGCAACAGTGAAAACAAGGGACAGCATGTGTAATGTTCTGCTTTTGAGAACTTCCAAACTCAACTTTCCCATCCTTGCTTTACAGAGAATGTGGATTGAATTTGGAGTTACTGCACGGGGCAGTCCTTCAGCCAGCAATGGTCATGGTTCAAAATGCGTGGGATTGCTTTCGGGAATTTATATCCCTGTCTCCTAGGCAAAATCTAAGAAAAACAAAGTAGAAGGAATTAACACTGAGTGTCCAGAATGGACCAGGCACTCTACTTGACACTTACACTATCCTCACAACAACCTTTCAAAGCAAACATCGTTCCCATTTTATTTATGAGGACACCAAGACACCAAGAATCTAAAGTACTAGTTGAAGTTCACATGACTTGTAAGTGGAAAAGCTAGATTGCGAATACGGATATATTTGATACCAAAGTCCTAGAACAACCTCTCCACTGCACAACCCAGTATGCTAAAACCTGACACATTTAATTACCCTTCTAGGCACACACATTCTGTATTCCTTGTTCCCTCTCTGCTGGGGAGGTGAGAGTTCAAGGGCAGGTCTGCACCTTGCTGAGTACAAGTTGGTAGCCATGCTTAGGAAGGTCCATCTAGAATCAGATATCTCAGCTTGAAACTTTTCCTGTTTAGGGTTCCTAGAAAAGGAACAGCTGACCTTCTGCCAGTCTTTTATGATAAGACTAGGAATTACAGATATAGATGAGATGGTGATAGGTTGAACTGATACATGGTGTTTGTAAAGATAGCCAAGGAGACATGGATTTGAGAGGATTTATTTAAGAAGCTGAAATGAGAGGTCTCACTGATGGATGAGATGTGCACAGTAGGATAGAGGAATCCAAGATATCCTAGCAAGGGAAATCAATGAGGGTCTCTCTGAAAAGAAGAGAGGAAGCTGAGAGAAGGCAGAGGTGTGAGTGCAGGAGGTCCTGGGAAGCCTGTGTTCCAGGGCCTGCAGTGGGAAAGAAATCAGCACCCTTGAGGAGCAGAAAGGATGGAGTCACCAGAGTGAGAAAGAAGGTGGAAAATGGAAAGAGAAGAGTTTAGAGAGATTAAGGAATCAGATCATGTGGGGTCTATTAGACCTTGATAAGGAATTTGGAGTTTATCCCAAGTGTAATAGAAATAAGAGTTTTTAAAAGGGGAGAATATGATCTGATACATGTTTTAAAAGGATTGTTCAGGCTGTGAGTTAATGCTCTCACTCTTGCTACTGGGGCACAAATATAACCAAGTAGGAATAATTTGATCATTTCTCTATCAAAATATCATTATGCTTGTTTTCTTCGTAGATCTTACCATGATTTATCATTACATATTTTATAAATTTAGTCTATGTATTTCCCACTAGATATTAAGGTACATAAGGACAAACTGGGTCTGTCAATTGCATGCTCACTCCCAAGTCCAGTGTCTGTTATACTTAATAGACACTGCTTAAATATTTATTAAATGAATGCTACTCTCTAAAAGTCTCTGGATAAGAAAGGAATCAATATCATCTTTGTCCCTCATGATCACTTCCAGACTATTGTTTGAGGCCATCACTCAATAATCTTTCTTTTAAAGTCCATGCTACCTACTGCTTTTCCAATTTTCCATTTTCTCCAGGCTCTGCCTCTTCCATCATAATTTTAACATTTCCTTAACTGTCCCGCCCTCCCTCAGTGTCTATGCTGATGATCTTCCAGCACTCTTATACCACATGGTCTTAAACTTGGATACTCGGACTACTGTCATCTCCATTATATTTTAGTCTCCACAAGCCTAACCACATCTCAGCACTTTCTGCCTCTAGACTGCTTTGTCATTCTTCACATCATACTCACTCACTCTTCTCGAGCCTAGGCTCCATCATCATCACCTTCAAGCCCCCATCCCCTCCTGTTCTGTTCCTCCAGCCTGTTACCCCCATCCTGGATCACGTCCCTCCATGCCCAAGCTGGACAGCACTATCAGCCGTTCATGCAATGCTCTCAAGAGCGTGCTGAGCGCCCTCACTCTCTTTCTCTACCACACAGTTTTGTCTTTCCCACCCTGGGAAACCCCACTCTCTGCTTTCTATGATCCACCTCCCAGATGGCTGAGCATTGCTGAGAAAATTGCAAGCATGGCAGGATCACTTTAAAGGCACACTCTCTCTCCCTTCCACTTTGTCGCCTGGGCTGCTAGTCAAGTATCTCAAATATCTATGGTGGATCATCTCTCTCGCTCTCCAGAATCTGTTCCAAATCTCTTCTGCTCAAACTTCCACACTATCTTTAGGCACCGACATCTATTACTTCCTGATAAAATTGAGATCAACTAACTTAAATCCTATCAATTCTTTTCTCCCTATCTACTTGCCTCCATTCATTCACTAATCCTTTCTTCCTCCTGTCTCAGAGAAATTGTTCTGTTCCCTTTTTCCCCTAAGGCTTCACTTTCCTTTTGTGATCTTGGTCCTAACCCCTCTTGCTTCTCCCAAGATATTAATCTCTTAATTATTCCATCTCTCTCTTGAATATTTTATATCTCTCTATATGCTGGTTCTTTTCCCTTGACCTATACATATAATTATATCCTCTATCTTAATGAAAAACAAAAGAAGAAATTCTTCTAGGAATTCTACGCTCCTCTGAGTCATTGTGCCAGAGCTCTCCTTCTTTCTTACTACAAAAAGCAATTTAAACTCCCTGTGTTTATTTCCTCAACCCAGCTCACTTAAAAAATCTCCTGAAATCTTACATGCAAAGCCAACAAGTTGCTGAAATGCTTTCTCAAAGGCCACCATCAAGTCCAGAGTATTTTTCTCAACATTCATTCTTCTTTATCTCAGAATAGTTTGATGTTTACTACCTCTTCCTTCCTAAAATGTGTTCTTCTCTTGAATAAATTATTTTCCTTGAATGATGGTTCCAGTGTCTGAGAGTTTCCATTAACACATGGAGAATCCAGATCTTTTCTATTCTGGATACCATTGACTAAAGCAAGTGCAGCCTGCTGTTGCTTGAAAATCAAAACGCTTAGGCCAATCTCCAGATGGTGTCCTAGAGGCCAAACTTACACCCCTCCCTGACACATATTTCTTTCTATGTCCAACACTATCATCTACAAATTAAACACTCCTCTGAAATCAGTTTCTGAGATTCTTCTCCAACCCTTTCTTTGAAAAAACTAAAATGATGGCTTGAAATTTTCAAAAGCAATCTTTACAGTAATAGAAAATATAGATTTTTAAACTTAAATTGCACTTTCTGCTGTGAGATTATTTGCTTTTATACTTATTCCTACTAGACCATATTTTGTTTTTAATCTATACTACCACAACTTGCAAAAGATTTGCAGGCAATTTCAATATTTCTTAAAAGGACAATTGAATACCCCAAGTGAAAAGATTATAGAGACTACTGTTGAGTATTAGCATATTAATAGTGTAGACTCCATGAAAGATAGATAGAATCCAACACGTATCCTTAATAAGATACCCCTTTTTCCAAGGTATCATGGTAATGAATGAGGAATCTGCAGAATGATTTGTCCAGTGGCTGCTTTTCTAAAGTCTCAGAGAACACAAATGTCAAACTGATATAGCACATCCTGACCCCACCAAAATGACACAAGATGTAGAAGGGAGATCTCAGGAAACCGAACTGTAGCGATGCAAACACTTCATTCACCAGGTTCAAGAGCTGGTAACTATGAAGGACAGCTAAGCATTCAAAAGCATGTCTATTGAACACATTTCTGATTTAGATTTGCATTAAAACCATGAGATTCTTATTTAGAATTTCATATATTGTGAGCTATTTCCCTTCTCATTTAGCATTATGTCTCATTTCAGATGACCTTTGTTTCCTGAAGTAAATTAGAGATGAAATTATTTCTTCCCAATTAGCATCAATGAAATGACATCTACTTAGATTTGCTACCCTGGCAAACCCTACTCTTCAGGGGAAGTGCAACATGGTTTTAGTGGGTTGATTAATCGTTTTCTTTTTCTGCCATGTGTATGTAAGTGTGTGTGTATGCACACATGTGACACAGATTTTGGATTAGGTTTTCAAACAGCAATGCATTGTCTCAGCTCTTCTGTGATCCCTCCAGGGATTAGCTAAAGGGACACAATTGTTAATAAAATTTCACACCAGTAAACTTGGCTTGTAGAGCTTCTGTATAAACCCCACTGATTGTCATAGCATTCATTCATAAGAACACACACCACTGAGCATACGTGGGACAGGATGCTTTGCTATGCCAAAAGCGAATTTTCATGCTGTTGAATTTATGCATTTCCCTCTGCTCCTCCAAAGGCTTGTCTGCATGTTCAGGCAGGGGAGAGCTCTCTCTGTGGAAAAATGTTCCTCTTCTGTTTGTGTCAAAAGGTCTGACCTGTACTCCAGTCCCCATTCAGAGGTAATTTGCAGACTATGTTAGATAATCTTTTTTTAAATCCCCCAGGAAAGAATACTAGGTTAATTTTTGCTTAAAAAGAAAAGGGCTATAAAAAGCATAATAGGAAGGGAGAAAATGGTCTTAAAATGGAAACCAAAACAGGCGTTTGGGAAAGATAAACGCAACATCCCCTTCACCCTCAGGAAATGAAATTTTTCTGACAGGGTCGGAGACTCTGCTTGGCAAACCTTCTTAAATTAATTACCTTCTTGACATTTTAAAGGAAGGTTTCAGATTGTAAATTTAACCCAGACAAAGCATTCTTTTTAATCTTGTCAGTATGCAAACTACTTTGCACTGCAGTCTGTGAATTATTTATCAGAGGAACGACCCCAAAGGGCGAAAGGAAAAAGCAGGCATGTTTGATCTGAGATTCCGCAGCGAGATGTAGTTCTTTGCCTTAGATCTGTACCTGTTGCAACTACTTAACTTTTTCTGCTTTTGATGTTTTTAATACTCAGAGTATCCTTTGTCTCTGAGAGGAAGACATTTGGTGCCAACTTATATATAGCTATACATATATAGTTTGGCAGGTTTTATATGGCAGCCACAGTTCGGATGGTGTGGGAAACAACTGGGCTTCTTTTCTATATACCTATATGATAGGCAAGCCGCATCTTAACTGACTCTTGTGCCCATGTGAAATGCAGCCTGCAGAGATGGATTGGCAGGGAAATTAACCTTCCAACTATCGATAAACTAGTGCACATAATATTTCAACAAACATCAGCAGGTTCTTTTAGAACTTAAAGAAAACTGAAATTTACAATGCCTGGAAGCTATAAAACAAAGTTGTGGTTTTAGTTCTAGACTTAAGTATTCCTAGATTAAATGATTTGGGATCAAGAACATCCATGCAACGGGATATGCTTATTAGCTCTAAAACATTATATGGTAGATGTAGAACTGCCCTAGAACAACAGCACATAAAGTCATGGAGAATAGTGTCTGGGGCCTCCCCAGAGTTTGCAGAGTGATGGCAAACCTCAACTTCGAAAAACATCCCAATGGCTTAGTTCCTAGGAGACTGGATGAATGCATAGATCACAATGTCTTACCTGATAAGTCTTTGCCCTGCTACTACCTCTTCTCAGGAAATCCCTGGGCTTCCCTTGAGAGAAAAGAAAAAGATGCAGCATCACTGTCCCTCCTTCAGCCACGTGTGGTCATTTCACTTTGAACAGACATCCCCCGCACAAGTCAAAGACTAGGAAGGGGCTTCCCTGGTAGCGTAGTGGTTGAGAGTCCACCTGCCGATGCAGGGGACAGGGGTTCGTGCCCCGGTGCGGGAAGATCCCCCATGCCACAGAGCGGCTGGGCCCGTGAGCCATGGCCGCTGAGCCTGTGCATCCGGAGCCTGTGCTCCGCAACTGGAGAGAGGCCACAGCAGTGAGAGGCCCGTGTACCGCAAAAAAAAAAAAAAAAAAAAAAGTCTAGGATATCCCTGGCAATTGTAAATGAAAACTCACAACACACAGCTATAGTTCTGTATGAGAGCCTCCTCCAAAATTAATAAAAGAAGTAAATGTAATAACTGAAGTAAAACTTTAATGTAGACACAATTTTTCACTTAATTCCCAAGCTATGTAGGGCTTTTCTATCCCCCTTCGAAATGTAGATTTGTCATCATAATAGCTGCCAGTTATTGTGTAATTACTATGTTCTACTCCCTTGCAACTCACCTATGAAGTAGGTCTTACTGTCCTCAGCCCACTCCTCCCCCTTTTTTTTTACAGCTGCGGAAACTGAGGCTTAGAAAGAGATTAAGTTTCGAATGATCCTGCAGCTAATAAGGCAGAAATTCAAAGCCAGATCTCCATGACCCTAAATTCCATATGCTCTGCCTCTCTAAATATGCAATGTGATCTTAATTCCATTTGGTTGCCTGCAATTCTTCTCTTTATGCACATTGAAATCTGGTAGAAGTGTGATAAACCTAACATAAAGAGTTGCACTTTATAATTTTTTTGGTCATGCTAGATTTTTCAAGCTTGTATTCATATCTTAACAATCTGTTGTGTGCAGTGTATTTAAACCAAACAAATAAAAGACGGCATACAAATCTGAGTTTTAGCGAACATGTTTTCTAGAAAAATTAGGTAGGCACCTACCACAGAGATAGCATGCAAACAGCAGTGAGTCAATTGATATTTGTTAGTCTGTGCTCTCTGATACACAGAGGAGTTACCTACTTAATAGGACTTATAGGAACAAATCCCCTGAGCATGAATGAGGGAAACTGGACACTGAGGTTTATCTTTTCATAGAGCTGTCACACATGCTAATTCAAGGACCACAAATGTCCTTTTTGTGTTTTGTTTTTGTTTTTATCATTCCTCTTTCACTCACCTCTTGAATAAGCACCAAATGCAGAGCACTTGATCCTCCATGTCAAGGTCATCTTCACCTGGTGAACCTGAACTGTAAGGACCAGACCCAGGGAAGATGTCCTTTTAGAGTCATGACATATCAGATTTTCAGAACTGGAGGAAACATAGAGATCATCTAGTCCAATCTTTTATTTACTAGGAAGTGAAGAGACAAGTACTAGGCTGCCCACCTTGTCTGAGTTAGAGCAAGGACTAACAAGGCCACACATGTCTTGAGACTCATGGTGGCTTTAACTGAGACAGAACTTTTTAAAAAATATTACCTGGAACCTAGATTAGTCAGGATTCTCCAGAGAAACAGAACCAATAGGATATAGAATATATATGTATACATATATACATGTGTATATATATACGTATATATGTATAAAGAGATTTGTTATAAAGAATTGACTCATGTGATTATGGAGGCTGACAAGTCCCAATATCTGCAGGTGAGTCAGCAAGCTGGAGACCCAGGATAGCTGATGGCAGCTGATGGTTCCAGTCTGGCAGGCTCAAGACCCAGGAAAAGCTCATGTTTCATTTTATTCCTAAGACAGTGGGGAAAAAAAAACATGTCCCAGTTTTGAGGCAGTCAGGCAGGAAGAGTTCTCTCTTACTCTGGGGAGGATCAGCCTTTTTGTTCTATTCAGGCCTTCAACTGATTGGACAAGCCCCACTCAGATTAGGGAGAGCAATCTGCTTTACTCAGTCTACTGATTTAAATGTTAAGCTCAGCCAAAAACACCCTCACAGAAACACCCAGAATAATTTTTGGCTAACTATCTGGACATATCGTGGTAAAGTCAAGTTGACATATAAAATTAATCATCACATCGCCTAAGCTGAGGATTGTATTCTGTTAATTCACATATCTGCTAGGGACTGATTCTTTTAATTATAAGTTAAAAGAAAAGCAATTCAGATATTCAGAAGATACTGAAATTATTGGTAAAGCAAGAAATAAGCATGGGCTTCCCTGGTGGCGCAGTGGTTGAGAGTCCGCCTGCCAATGCAGGGGACATGGGTTCATGCCCCGGTCCAGGAAGATCCCACATGCCGTGGAGCGGCTAGACCCATGAGCCATGGCCACTGAGCCTGCGCGTCCAGAGCCTGTACTCCGCAACGGGAGAGGCCACAACAGTGAGAGGCCCACATACCGCAAAAAAAAAAAAAAAGAAAGAAGCAGATACGTTTGTATTTATCTGTTAAAAACTTACCAGTTCTGTGGAGGGGTCAATTTGCATTTAACAAAATCCTCAATGGAACTGAGGCCTCTTCGCAACATCCAGCAAGGAGCTGAGGCCTCCTGCCATCAGCCAGATGAGAGTGAACCATCTTGGAAGCAGCTTCTCCAACCCCAGAAAAACCTTCCTATGACTCAGCCCCTACTAAGCTTTTCACTGTAATTGACTATAACAGGAAAGAGCCTGAGTCAGAACCATCTCACTAAGCTTCTCCCACACTTCTGACCCACAGACACTGTGCAATAATAAATATTTGTTGTTTTCAGCTTCTGAGTTTGGGGGTAATTTGTTATGCAGTAATAGATAGCTCATATATGTGAAGTCTAAATTGCTCCTATAATAAGACTTTTTTTGTCCATAAACTATCATTTGCTTACAGTAGGTTATGTTCATAATTTATAGGTCATGTATTTTTAAGACAAAATAGACTTATGTGTGTGGCTATAGTAATAACACAATCTTAATATTTGTAAAATATTATTTTCTTCCTAGAATGTCACTGAGCACAAGTGATAAAATTGTTTTTCGATGTTTTGTTGAACAAATTGCCCTGCTACAATAGCTGAAGCTTGAAAGTTGCTTTGAAATTCACTTTAATCTTACATCGTTTTTTTTTTTCCAGTGTGATGTTATAGTTTTAGAGAAAATATAAATGATGGCTAGTACTTTCATTCTTTTTTTACTTGAAAACTCAAGGATAAGTTAAAAGCACAATTAATTCTTCTAAATAAACTCTCTACTGTAAAAAATAAACATTATAATTATTTCTCCAAGTTTGAAAATTATTGTCCTTTTTGTATCATTTAAATTTTTTTCTTCTCTTAACTCATTTATTCATTCTACATTAAGATTCATTTAATTGATCTTTTATTCTCTGTGCAGTTCTACATTTTTATTCTTGTCTAACTACTCTCTATCCTTACCTCTTTCCTGATGTTTTTATTCTACCTCTCCACCAAGCTCGAGCCCTTCCCTTCTCTTTACTTCAGCTGCACTTAAAATGTACCTCTTTAAAAGTAAAATACAATATTGTTTATATCTACTTCCAATTATTTCAACTATGTCACTCTTGTCTCTCAAACAAGACTGCATGCCCTTTCTATGTTTTTTTTCTTTTTATGATTTTGATGCCTAACCCAGTGCTTGCACACAGGAAGCGCTCAGTAAAATTATGTAGCATTGTATTTATTTCCTTCTCCCAGTGTTCCTTGCCTCCTAGTATCTTACTTTCTGCTTTTGAGAAGAGCCTTATCTGGCACTAAGTACAGCTACAAAGAAAAATAAAAGAGCAATAGACAAGATGCAGGGAGTTATAGAAACAGACAGTAGCAAGAAGAGACATGGCCATACCACTCTCATGCCTTTTAAATGTATTCCTGAATACATGTTAGCTCCAGGGACACAAAATCATTGAGTCTCCTCTCTTTTTTATTTTTTCTTTGACCGTCATATTGACAGAGTAGAAATATATAGGCAGTGTCACTGCCTTGTTTCAGTAAAGTTAGTGCTTAAGGTTTCCTCATATCTACCCAGCCAGCTGAGTTTCATCACTGTCTTATACTTGACTGTATATTTATGCATCTTTTAGAATCTCAATGTTTCCCAAATGCCCACAGCAATATATTTTTTTCTGACATGTTCTATTGTCTGTAATAGAGTTGGCATATAGTGGTGGATGGTTTTACCTTCTGTATGTGTATTTGTTCATTGCACTTCCTAATCTAGCATTCAGTATTTATTTTTCATCATTGACAGTTGACTGCTCTGTCTCAAATATTTGAGAAAGAGAAAAAGTGAGAGAAAAGTAGGCAAGAACTGCTGATAACCCAGGTTTAGGAGTGTTAGCAGTGATAATTTCTCAGAGGAAATGCAAGAATGAAGAGGATGGCAAAGATATACAGGGCAGGGTCAGGGGAGAGTCCATATCCTCTACTCGTTACTACCAAAAAAGAAGAGTCTTTTTCGGTAGTTGTTCAGAATTGCTCAGCTCTAGAATAATATAGACACGTGAGGATTGGGTTTGGTTTAATTATTTTCTCTAAATCTGCCTTTGCTGGGTCATTTGTCTCCTCTATAGCTTGTTAGATAATCAGTTTTCTTAAACTCTTCACATTCAAAAAATATTTGTAAACAGTATGAAATAGAAAGAAGAAAATTAGAGAGTAAAGAGTGGTGTGAGGAGCAAACATGTAAATATTTTACTAAAATAAGTGAGATGTGTGGGGACAGAGGACCATAAGGCAATAGGAGTATAGTGGGCTTATCAATTTACTTTACTTAGGGATTTGTGCTGTGTCTTAAAGAATGAGTGCAAGTTTTCTAGATAGAGAAGAAAGAGAAGTCCAGTCAAAGGGACATGGCAAGTTCAAAGAAAGGTGAATAATAGGGTATGGCTGGGGCTTAATGTACATGATGGGGAGTAGTGGGTGGGAAAACATTCTGACAGGGTATATTCAGACTAGATTGAGAAAAACTTTGTACTCATCCACTCATTAAAACTATTTATCGAGGATCTACTATGTGCACTGTACTAGATGAACACACCACACACACACACACACACTTTGCCTGAGATAACATATTTTATCTCCCTTATGTTTGCATGTCTTATATATGTGCTTCTATTATAGCAAATATACTACATTATCATGTTGGATTTGGGGATCTTTCTTCCTCACTGTAGACTGAGCTTTTTTTTTTTTTTTTTTTGCGGTACGCGGGCCTCTCACTGTTGTGGCCTCTCCCGTTGCGGAGCACAGGCTCCGGATGCACAGGCTCAGCGGCCATGGCTCATGGGCCCAGCCGCTCTGCGGCATGTGGGATCTTCCCGGACCGGGGCACAAACCCGTGTCCACTGCATCGGCAGGCGGACTCTCATCACTGTGCCACCAGGGAAGCCCTAGACTGAGCTTTTTAAAGGTGAGGATCATATCCTTATATTGTATATTTTCATATCTCCAACACGTAATACAAAGAATAGTATATAAATATTTATGATTGAATCATAACCACCCATAACTTAAATGGATGACTACTCAGGCCCAGCTAATAAAATAAGATAGTGATAGGAAACAGATTTCAACTTATCAACTCCAGTAAAGTACTCATGCTGCCTGGAGCTTTTGTGGGAAAGGAGATTGTGATCCCATCTAACCTCAGTAGGAAAGAGTTCCGTCATTAAGTAGAGACTTCCACCATGACACAAGAGGCAATGGCGGCAGCACAATTATTTTCTATCCATGAACTAGGTTGTATTCTCAGTAAGGTAATCATTTACTCACTCACCAAATATTCATCATGCATCTGGCACTGTTGCTGAGCATCAGGGGACAGGACATGGAGACAATGGGCACACAGCCCCTACCCTCAGGGATCCCAGAGATCTGGAAAGTAAATGATGTGACAATACCTGTAATTTACTCAATTGTATAATAATAGTTTTCTAGATATGAGGTCATGATGATTGTGGTAAAAAGGAAACCAGAGAGTATATATGCCATCTCTTATATGTCTCAGGTTAGAAAATGTGTTAACCAGCACTCAAAGGAATTCCAGTCCCCAGTATGGGTAATTACCTCCTGCTGTCATTGTTTAATGAAATCATTCATTCATTTAACAAATATTTATTGAATGCCTACAACGTCTCAGTCTATATGCTAGACACTCGATAGACTATAGCAAGTAAAATAATCTAAACAGAGACAAATATTAAACAAGTGATTATACAACAAAATATGTAATTACAAATTATGATGAGTGAAAGCATCCCAATCTGTTTCTTTAGTCATACCAAACAATCTTCTGAATGCAATTTTGATCCCTACGTTGACTCCTTTCATAAGGTAGGAATGCATTAATGATTTATGTAAATATTCCATTCTATTTTTCTCTGTCACAGTAATGGGGTATACCAATCAGTCTCACATAGTCAGTGGTTATGCATCAGTTCTCCAGAGCCCAGAAACCTGTGGGCTTCACCTGTATTATTTTGATCTCCAAGTCAGTGCTGCCCAGAGGTACATTGTTTTAATGGCCAATCTCCCTCCTGACATCTTTTAGCTGTTTTGAAATCTACATTTCTCAAAAGCCTAACCTCTTACCAAGACACAGAAAAAACATTCTACTAAATTTTATTTGCAAAAATTAAATGAAATAGAAAAGAGCTCTGAAATAAAGAAAAAATAGAGAGAGACTGATGATGTTCACTAACTAGTCATTAATACTATATAATATTCCTTTTGTCATAAAAAACCCTCGTGATCTTAAAAATTCATTGAAAAGTATACTCTACCATCTAGAATTGTTTCACATTTCATTTTGCAAGGAACCATTTTCCATGAAATTTTCACATCATTTTTCATGTAAGTTTTTTTTCATCTTTTATTCTTGTTGTTTACTGTTTTATACAAATTTTATATTTTATACTGCCTGTGCCCTCTGTCCTTTTCATAGGCCCACTGCTGCTGCCTACATACTATTATTCCATCTCAAGGTCCAACTATACTCAACACGATTATGATGTAGCCTCCCTCACTAAAATAACTCTTCCTTTATTCATTTACTTTTTTGTGATGGGTGTTATAAAAAGAGGAGTTAAGTGAAAGCAATTGAGGATCACAGAATCTTGAGATTGTTAGCTTGCCACCAAATCTAGCCTCCCTACACCCTGTAAAAGTCCCTGTTCGGAAGTGTCCATGCAGAACTAGAACATCACTTAAAGCCAGAGTCCCAGCTCAGCTGACACTTGGCCGTGTAATTCTGAATAAGTCAGTCCTGTGGTAGGATTTAGTTCTTTTTATACCTGTTTCAGAAGCTTGTTGTTACAACATGTACAGAAGTGTCTTGTAAACTATAAGGAACTCTACCAGTGCAGGGGTGGACTGGGAGATCCGTTTCTCCTGGGCAGTCCCATCAGACGGTTAGCGATGTCCATAGTAACACAGAAGACAGAGTACAGGCTCTGGGACAAATAACTTGAATCTCCATTTAGTCCCTGTATGGTCTTGGACAAGTAATATAACTCCCTTCACCCTTGGTTTCCTCATCAATCAGGGTTATAGAGCCCAACTTGGGGAGGGGCTAGTCTAAGAAATGTACAATTTTTCAGATGATAGACTGATGTTCAGTAAATGTTTTGTGTTTTTGTTGTTTGATTTTGTTTTTGCTTTATAACTGCTGGTAGTGGTTTCTGTAATAACCCAGAACAACCCTAAATCCCCTTTCACATGGTAGCCCCTCAACTAAGGACAAGAAGCTACTATGACCCTCCCATCAATTTTCCCAACAAACAATTCCTCTTTCTTAAATTGTGCCCCCCTCCCAACCTCCCATCAGGATTCCTGGGTCCCTCCCTGTTCCACCCCATTTCTGGGCTTTCTCCAGCCTGTCTTCATTCCCTTACAAAGAGCCACCTAAGGCTGCCTCCCAGTCTGCTGCAGCAAAAGTGTTTTTGCTTTCTGATGGTAATTACTTCTGCTGCATCTGTGTTTACTTTAGAACCTGTGGCTAAGGTAATTAGCTGACAGCTGGCTAAGGCTTAGGTAATAATGTGCCTGACATTTTAGGTATCTCTTTTCTAGAAATCATTTTTTTTACTTTATTTCACTTACACAGTCAACAGACAGTAATGGCAAATCGTCCCTATGTGGAACACAATTAGGATTCATTTGCATCTGGAAGATCAGCTTTTTAAAATGTGGTTGGGTTCTGAATGACTGCTTCTACACATTTTTTTTTTTAATTGGCTGTGTTGGGTCTTCATTGCTGCACACGGGCTTTCTTTAGTTGTAGCTCATGAGCTCTAGAGCACAGGCTCAGTAGTTGTGGCGCCCAGGCTTAGTTGCTCCGTGGCATGTGGGATCTTCCCAGACCAGGGCTCGAACCCATGCCCCCTGCATTGGCAGGCGGATTCTTAACCACTGCACCACCAGGGAAGCCCCCATAGAGTGCTTTTTGAGTGCAGTGCTTTTTCATTTATTCACTACTGAGGGCCTGCTATGTATAGAACCCTGGGCTAGGGTGCCAGGGACAAACAAAACTATAACATCACCCCTTTCCTTGAAGATTTTGAAATTTGAAGAAAGGTGGGCAAACAAACAGGTGTCCACGCCAAATGTTGTGGGGATGTAAGTGGGGGGATGGCGAGCATTCAGGAGGAAACCCATGAGCAGAGTCTTGAAAGGAAAATAGATATGTAAATATTTACTGGGCATACTGGAGGATCCAACAGAGAACTTCCTTCTGGACTGAGAAGTATAAACAAAAGTATGAAGGTTTTATATGCTCAACACAACATGATTAGTTGACAATCAGAAGACAAGACTAGATTAAAGCAAGCAAGGAATCTAGGGTGTGCAATATTTAAGGAGGCACTGCAAGTACAGGGTTAGCCAGAAGCCTTCAGAAATGACACCCCACTTGCACCACCCAGAGAGTGAGTGCCTCCTTAAATTTTGTACCTGGGCACCTCTCCCTTACCTCACCCTAATCCCAGCCCTGATATATTTAAGAATTTGTGTGTATCAATAGAACCTATACATTATTGAAGCAATGCTTTAGAACTCCAAGTATTTACTGACTTATTTAAGCCCAGAGGTGATGGACTCTCCAAACAATTCTTACACATCCCCCAACAAGAAAGCCCGTGCCTGATCTCCTCTAACCTAATCAGAGGAGCTCACTTTAGAGAAATGGAGCAAAAGAAAACTAAACTTCTAAGCACCCATAATCCCAGTCATTTGATATATGATAGCTTATAATCATCCAATATTTTCTTTACAACTAACAAAGTTATTTATATCTAGATGATCTAAACTGTCTGTAGGGGGACTTCCCTGGTAGTGCAGTGGTTAAGAATCCGCCTGACAGTGTAGGGGACACGGGTTCGAGCCCTGTTCTGAGAAGATCCCACATGCCACGGAGCAACTAAGCCCGTGCATCACAACTATTAAGACTGCGCCCTAGAGCCCGTGAGCCACAACTACTGAGCCCACGTGGCACAACTACTGAAGCGCGTGTGCCTAGAGCCCGTGCTCCGCAACAAGAGAAGCCACCAAAATGAGAAGCCCGCACACAGCAACAAAGAGTAACCCCTGCTCATGCGAGTAGAGAAAGCTCACACGCAACAACAAAGACCCAATGCAGCCAAAAATAAATAATAAATAAATAAATTTATTTTATAAAATAAAAAAAATAAATTGTCTGTAGAGAGAGGGTGATTTGGTACTAAGATCTAAAACACAAAATAGTTAGTGAAGCCCTTTATTCTTGTGACTAAAAATAAAGATTTTTATACAAGAGAGAATAAAAGGACATATCTGTGAAGCAGCTCCAAAAATGGCGTGGGGGGAGGGTGTTGATGTGTCTGCTGTTACACAAGCCTGTATATTGAGATACAGGAATTATCTCAATGGCTTAGGCAGGGGAAATGATAAAATCTTATAAGATTACTGAAAGAGTAGAAATCACACAATTAGGTGATTGAAGAGTAAGCCTGAATAATAGCAGCTGTGTAATGCTATAGGAGTACCACCTGATGGGATAACAAATATAATGTATCATTTCTATTCTTCAGCTAATCCTGTGTCATGACTGCCTAAGGACAATCATGTGAGATTTCCATACGTTTTCCAGTTCACCCCGTTGAACATCAGTGATTCATTAAGTGGAGCTATTATTCAAATCTGACACTGTTCAAAATTTGTTGCTTCACAGCTTGTGCTCATTAACATATTTATATATACATAGGATACTTTTTCCAAAAAGTTTTAATAGCTTCAGAACTGTATTGGACGAACCACTGTCGCACCTTCCCGATGCAGTCTCCACCTCTTCCCCACCCTCTCCCACATCCTCAAAGCCTGTCATGGCTCCAGACCCTTTGTTCTATACCCTTAGGACCCAGCTTTCCTGTCATAGATTAAAACCCACTGGTGGAGCTGGCACTGCCCTTGTTGACCATGGTACTGTGGCACACGGTACTGCATCTGGCACATTATACGTTCTTAGTAAGTAACCTGCTGAACAAATTGTGCATAGATGTCTATGTTATTGTGTACCATGGGGTGAGGATGTGTGTCTGTCTATTCCCAACTCAGCAGCCAGGGTGATGCTTTGCAACATGAGTAGGATCATGGTCCCTCTGATTAGAACTCTCCAAGGGCCTCACATCTCACTCAGAGTAAGAGCTCAAGCCCTCACGGTGATTTGTGAGCCCTCTATGTGATCCAGCCTCCATAAGCCCTCTGGCCCCATCCCCCTTTTACTCTCCTCTCAGTCACAGTGACTTCCTTGCTGCCTTTTTTTTTTCTTTCTTTCTTTTTTTATGTGCCAGGCATGCAGCCTCTTCAGTGTCTTTGCTGGAATTTTTCCCTCAAATTTCTTAGCATTCACTGGCACACTCCTGCACCTCTCTGAGCCTTTTCTCAACTCCCACCTTCCCAGTGAGGCCTCCCCCATGGCTGGCATTCCCTGTATGTGCTCTTCCCCACATCCTCATGCCCTTTATCCTTCTAAAATACTGTATAATTTACTTATTAATACTATTTAGTTTCTTAACTCTCTTTCCCTGTTAGAAGTTAAGCTCTTCAGGGCAGGGATTTCTATCTGTTCTGTTTGTTGATCCATCCCATGTGCCCAGAACCATGCCTGAAACATAAATATTTGTTGAATTCATGATTCACAGATCACTGCTGAGTAAGTGCTTCCAAATTTGATTTAATATTTTACAAATTATGCACCTTTTCCTTGTCTTGCTTAATCCCAACCACAACATTTGGTAATAGGTACTGTTATTATTATCCTCATTTTTAGATAAAGAAATTGAGCCTGAGAAGTTGAGTGGCTTGCCCTTTGAACTTCCCATAGTAGGTCAGATCTCTGTGGTTCTGAGACTCAGAACTGGAGGCCAGTCTATAACATGTGTCTTCAGCCCTTCCAACAATCCTGCAAGCCCCTAATCTCCTATATTAAATTCCACTCTACTTAAAATATCTAGGGTTCCCCTGGTGGCACAGTGGTTGAGAGTCCGCCTGCCCGATGCAGGGGACACGGGTTCATGCCCTGGTCCGGGAAGATCCCACATGCCACGGAGCGGCTAGGCCCGTGAGCCATGGCTGCTGAGCTGCGCGTCCGGAGCCTGTGCTCCGCAATGGGAGAGGCCACAACAGTGAGAGGCCCGCGTACCGCAAAAAAAAAAAAAAAAATCTAAAACAGCATCTATTTCTGTGCTAAACCTGATGGATAAGCCTTCAGATCACATCATGAAAACTAGATTCTCCTTCTAGTGCCATTCAATTCAACAAACGGTTTTCTAAGCTCTCACCTTTAGGTCCATAACTACAAAGGCAAATATACAATAACACATAATAACAATAGTTGAGATTAATCCCATCTGCAGAATTTGGAAAGCCCTGGCCCTTTTCAGATCCCTCATCATTCAGGAGAGCTCCAGGGACTGTTTCACATGTGCTTCCAAATGCCATCTCCCATTTACCATTGGAAGCTTTCTCTTCCCTGTGACCCCCCATAACCACAGGAAAGCAACCTTGATGTTCCCAGCCCAGGTTAAAAATGGATAAAGTGCCAGGGTGGAGATGTGACAGCCACTGCCATCCACAGGAAGTGGTTTCTCCTCCAGTCCACTCTCCAGGGAGGAGAAAATACTCACGTGTACTGCACTCCAGAGTCATAAAGCAGCAGTAAGAGAAGTATAATGAAATTAGCCAAGAGTCATGGAATCATCTGCCAAGTGATGGTTGTGAGATTTTAAAACACTTATTTACCACTCTGAGCCTCAATTCCTTCATCCTTCATCAGTAAAACAAACTAAAACATTTACATATATTTAATTCTGATTAAAACTGTGAGATATTCCCATTTTATAAGGGAGGAAAACTGATAACTACTATTACTGTTACTATTGCTTTTGCTGTTGCTATTACTATTACTATTACTGCTACTATTATCATCACCATTGCCCTATACCCTCATGTTTCTCAGATATTCAAATGATATAGATCTCTTGCTTTCTTACAACTTTCCTCAGCTTTTAAGAGGTAAATGGCCAGCCCTGAGCAGTGCTGAGTGAGACACATTCTGAGTAATGCAGCCCCCAACACATTCAAAATAGTCTCTGCACTGTCATTGTTCTCAGCCCAATCTTGAGAATCTCCGTCCACCTTTCCCAAGACCACGAGAACCTTGCCAAGAGTCTTCATGGCCTCTCAGGCTCAAACACATCTCCCCATGACCCATAGCCTACTCCCTTATTCCTTTAGGTATGTCAGACATTTCTGAACTCACAGAAGGCATACAGAGAGGGCCATAGCATTCTGATACCCAGCACCAACACCTTTACTTTCCATAGATGAGTAAGACATGACCTGCTTGCAGGAAGCCTATAACCTTATTATAAAGATGAGAAAAATAAATGTTAATTTTAGAAACTGAGCATATGGAGGGATGGTATGGCATATAAATAGCCATAGTGAGAACACATGCTCTAAAGTCTAGAAGACTCCAGTTTACATCTTTCCTCTGCTACATTCCAACACCAGGACCACGGGCAAGGGATGGAGACTTGCCAAGCCTCAGTCTCTTTACATGAAAAATCAGATATCGATGAGGATGAAATGAAATGACTGTGTAGGGCACTAGGAATGTAGTAAGCTCTAAATAAACAGAAGCTCTTATTATTTTCACTTAGTTTATGCAAACTTCCTGTGGAGTTGAGTGGACACCTGTGATGTCCTGTAGGTTAAAAAAGCTAAATTAAGTCACTGAAGAGAGAGTAGCCATCACTTAGATCAAGGATAATGGAAGGATTCACCACTTATTTTTCTTTTTGGCCATGCCCCAAGGCTTTCAGGATCTGAGTTCCCTGACCCAGGATGGAACCCAGGCCCACGGCAGTGAAAGAACTGCATCCTAACCACTGGACCACCAGGGAATTCCCAAGGTTCACCACTTTTAAATCTGTGGGCCATAAGCTAGAAACTGTTCATGGCTATACAAGTCATAAATTAACATTTAGAGACCAAATCTTTGTAGCTTTTCTCATTACATATTGGTATCACACCATCAAAAAGACATGTTACCTAGTGCAATGATAAATTACTTTTTCAACAGCTAGTATCAAAATGTACTGCACACTGAACCCCACAAAATATTGGTATGAGTATATCATTAGTCAACATTTATACCTCAAGTAAATAAATTTAGGTATTAAATATAGCCTAAATTATTTACTCTTTATTATTCTTTCTCATGATAATACTATATTCCAGATGACTATATTTCTTTTCAATGTAATCACCCCCGCTTGCAATTACATTTTGATGTTTTTTCTGTTATGTAGACTTCAATTACCAATTCCAAACTTAGTTACTATAGTTAGCCCACCACTATTTTAAATTTTTATCCATTTTTCTTCCTTTGCACAGACATCTGAGGGAGATAAGCTATTAATGATTTCGTCCTGTGAAGCTCAGGATTAAATACCATCAGAGTAGAGAAGATGACAGTTAAAAAGGTAATTGCCTTCTAACACAGTCTTGCCCACCTGCTTTTGATTAAAATGTACAGTTTCCCTGGTGAACATTACGGTGACCCAGGTTCTAAGACTGAAATTCCAGGTCTGATACCAAAGCCTCGAATAAAAATAAACAGCAAGAAAGTTCAGGGAGTGGAGCTTGATAAATATCATCATCCTTATGGGAATGAAGAAATATTCTGTCTTGGCAAGTCCCTTTACCTTCTTGGTTTCTTATCACCCAGACTCAAGACTTCTTGTCAAGTTGAAATCTTTCCTTCCTCACCCTTGACTTTCAGTCAGCCAACAAATCCTATTGCTTCCTCTTTTACCAACTTTCTGCCTAATTATTTCTACAATTGTTATCTAAAGTCAAGTCTCTGGTACTTTATGTCTGGATTACTGCAACAACCCCACACTGGTCCTCCTACCTCTAATTTCTGCACTATCCAGTTCTTTGGATGCATCACCACCTACCTAACCTGCATAAAATATTACTTTTATGTAGTGAAACATGTCACATCCTTGATCAAAAATCATCAATGTTCCTTCACAGCCTGCATATATACTAGGTGCTCAAATTTAGTTTAAAGGTATTAATAAATGCATAAATAAATAAACATACGTATATACGTATTCATAAGAAAGTTCTAGAAATATCTTCACTCACTTTTACATTGTACATCTGCTATGTTTCTAAATCCTCTGCTTTCTTTAATTGCTAATAGATCTGTGTCAAAAATAAAACAAATATGAAAATGTACCCTAAAAATGAGTATACTCACAAAGAAAGCCCCAGAACCAACACATTTTTCCAAGCATTTAAGAAAAAAATAACACCAATCTTCATTAATTTTTCCAAATCAGACTTTCCAACTTATACTTTGAAGTTGGAAGGACGATGACACCAAAACCTGGCAAGGATGTACAAGAAAGCAATTTAGCGGCCATTCTGTCTCATCAACAAAAAAGTAAAAATCTTAAACACAATGTTAGCAAAATGAATCTAGCAATAAATAAAAATGGTAATACATCATGACCAACTTGGATTTATTCCAAGAATGAAAGACTGGGTTTTACATTAGGCAATCAATCAATGTAATTCAATGCATTAACAGAGTATAGGAGAAAAATCATGTGATTATCTTCACAGATGCAGAGAAAATGTTTGACAAATTTAATATCTATTCTTGATAAAAGCTCTTAGCACATTAGAAATAGAAGAGAATATCTGTAATTTAGTAGAAAGTAGCTACAAAGGACTTACAGCAAACATACTTAATGGTGACACAGAAAGTTTGCAAAAGAATGAGACAAAATTGACTGCTATCACCACTTCTATTTAGTGTGGTAAGGAGGTCTTAGCAAGGCATTAAGACAGGGAAAAAGAAGGATTGAGAACTAAAAAGGAAGAAGTATAACTGCCATCTTATTTACAGACAATATGATTGTATGCATAGAAAATTCAAAAGAAACTTCAGTTAACTTATTAGATTTAATAAATGAATTTACTAAGGTCACCGGAAACTAAATCAATGTACAAAAGTCAATTTTACTTCTACATACAAGCAACAAATAACCATACAATAAAATTTTTAAAATAACATTATTTAAAATAGCATCAGATACCTATGAATAAATATAACCATAAATGTAAAAAAAATGTGCAAGACCTTTATACAAATAACTGTAAAACATTTTTACGAAAACTATAGAAAGCCTAAATAAATAGAGGACTACGTCATGTTCATGGATTGAAACACTCAATATTTTCATAATGTCAATTCTCCTCAAATTTATGTATAGATTTGATGCAATCCAGATCAAAATTTTAGTAGATGTTAGTGGAAACTGACAAGTTGATTCTAAAATTCATTTGGAAATGCCAAAGGCATACCCAAAATAATCTGTTTTCTTGAAGAAGAAAAAGTCAGAAGTAGATATTCCCAGATATCAAGGCTTATTATGAAGCTATAATAATTAAGACTGTGGGACTGTCTGTAGAAAGAGAAATACATGTAACGGAATAGAGAGCCCAGAAATAGACCACTATATATATGGACATTTATAAAAAAAATTGTAATGCACATCAGTGAAGAAAGGATACATGATTAAATAAATGATGCTGGGTCAATTTTATATCCATATGAGGAAAACTGGAATCTTGACATTTACCTCACACCATACCATATAATATGAATTATAGATCTAAATGTAAAAGGTAAAACAACAAATTTGGTGGGCAATGATATAAAAAATAATATTTTCATGACAATAATTTTTGTTGAGATTTTTTTAAAGCCCTCAGGAAAACAAACACATATTAGCCATAAAAGAAAAGATTAATAACTTGATCTCCATTAAAATTAGGGACTTCTGTTAAATAAGAGATACTATTTAGAAAGACAAAAAAGAAAACCACAAAAATATACCAGATAAGTTATTACATTCTGTACACCAGAATGGCTAAAATTTTAAAGTCTTATAATATCAAGTGTTGGCAAAGATATAGAGCAGCTGGAATTCTCATACATTGCTAGTAGAAGTGTAAAATGGTACAAACGCTATGAAAATATTTTTGTACTGCCTATTACAGCTAAGCATATATATGGACCCTGTAACCTAGAAATTCCATTTCTTTGCATATACTATGTAGAAACTCTCACTCATGTGCACAAGAAGGCAGTGTATAATATAAAACAGTCACCTCAGCATTGATGGTAATTCCAACTTAGCTCCCAGAGAGCAAAAACTTTGTTTGATTGTAAGTACTGTATCCCAATTCATAACAGTGAGCACCACACATTTTCACAGTAATATTGGAGCAGTAACCATAACATTTCCATGGTATGTAGAACTTATAATGAAGATTAACTAGTTTAGCATTGAATAGCATTGTGTTTCTTTATTAAACTATGATGATATATAATAGTTACCTCTTATGGAGACCATATGATATGCTAAATGCTATGCTATATGTTTGATATAGATTATCTTCTTTAAATCTTACTACAGCTTTGGCATATAATTATCCACATTTTATAGGTAAGGAAAATGAAGCTAAGAACAAAGTAGGTAGGCTGTCCAAACTCAACACAGCTATGAAGTTATCTCCAAAGAGAGTTAAATTGCCTCCTAATACTTGTATCTTTTTTTTAAATACATCTTTATTGGAGTATAATTGTTTTACAGTGTTATGTTAGTTTCTGCTGTATAACAAAGTGAATCAGCTATATGCATATGTATATCCCCACATCCCCTCCCTCTCCCGTCTCCCTGCCACACTTCTTATCCCACCCCTCTAGGTACTCACAAAGCACCCAGCTGATCTCCCTGTGCCATGCAGCTGTTTCGCACTAGCTATCTATTTTACATTGGGTGGTGTATATATGTCAAAGCTACTCTCTCACTTCATCCCAGCTTACCCTTCCCCCCCCCATGTCCTCAAGTCCAATACCTACGTCTGTGTCTTTATTCCTGTCCTGCCCCTAGGTTCATCAGAACCTTTTTTTTTTTTTTTCAGATTCCATATATATGTGTTAGCATACGGTATTTGTTTTTCTCTTTCTGACTTACTTGACTCTGTATGACAGACTCTAGGTCCATCCACCTAACTACAAATAACTCAATTTCATTTCTTTTTATGGCTGAGTTATATTCCTTTTGATTAAAAAAAAAAGAGGGTATATATATTTGATCTTTCTGGTTTACTAAATACTGTAAAGCCTATATGTTAAAGACCACTGTTTATATGGCACTGTCCCAGCAAACCAAATTGTCCAGTTGGCTGATTTCCTACATATGCAGGCAAAATAGACTTACCATTCTTAACACTTCCAGGATTTTCTGTCTTCATCTAAACTTCTTGGTGCCTCTAATAAGTGAAAAAATCTGGTCCTTAGTTCACCTTGTAGGGACTTAGATAATACACAATAAATTAATATGAGTAAATGGGTATTGATTCTACTGAAGGAAAGAACCTACTATATGTATGATGCCTAATGTTTTGGTTTCTGCTGTTATATTTTAAACAGACCTGAATTACCCTTGCTGAACTAAGTTGCAAGGAGTCAAACAGGTTAAACAGTTTATGGAGTCAAAAATCTAAATGTTAAGTGAAACAGAGTGGACATCACTACTCTCCTGGAAGGAGGGAAGCAGAATCATTATTTTAATGCCCTGGAGCCCATAGCATGAAAGAAAAGCTGAAGAATCAACAATTGACTTAGTTTCACTTGGAACAGAGATGGTCTCTTGTTGACAGCTAATCGAAAAGGAGCGGTTTCAGACAAAGTGTTGGTGAACATCTTCTGTATATTTAACTAGGGTGGTTAGAATCAGGGGGTGCATTATTATGTTGTTAAATAATGTCTTTGAAGTAGAGCTAAAAATTAAGAAGGAAATACTTTGTTGAAAGTCATTGTAAGTTTTAAATTAGGTCAGAAAAGCCCCAGCACTGGTGTTACTAGTCATTACAACAGGGCTTTAGCCAGTGGTGAATGATATGTATTTCAATTAAGGGACTCCTATTGGGGCAGAGTTAATATTCAACTTGTGAATTTTGCATGGAGTACCAGACTGCCTGTCTCTCAAAGACATGGTTAACAATACTCATTTCCTATCCATGAATCTAAGCTGTAAAATTTATACTGCACATGAACAAATTAGTCCTCACATTGCTTCTGAACATCAAGTCAAATTCTTAAATCTTTTTCAGAGCAGAAATCTGTATTTATGAGACATTTACAAGGCCACAGAAATGACAGGTGATGGAGCTTGGGATTAAAAATTTAAATTTCCATTGCGTCCTCTCCTACCCACATGATTTCAAATCTCTGTGATTTAAATTCTATGTGTAAAGATCAAATAACCTTATGCTGTGTTTTTATTAATTCCTTTTCTGTTTATTTATACATACCTTTCCCTATTCTAGTAAGGACTTAAAGTGGCATGTTGAAATGCAATTCCAAATGCATCAAATCTAAAACAAGCAGCTGAAGATGAGAAAAAGGGGGAAATAAGGAGAAAGGGTAAGATAAAGACAGGATTAAATTCACTTACACAATATAGGACCCTTACTTTGTGAGAGGTGGGGTACAGATTTTGGAGCTTTGCTTTCTTATGGCCAATGCGAAAAGATTATAAAAGCAATCATGATGCCCATAGGAGCACAAATATTACTGATTCTAATACTAGAGAGAAATTATTCGCCTGCATCTGGATAAACAAGAATATCTGAGATATAATGAACTATCACCCCAACAATATCTTGCAACTAAATACAACATGTTTCATAGGGTGGATTCTTTAAAGTCTCTCAATCTAAACAGAGAGAATACATTGGGGTTTTAGGGAATGCTAAATAGAAAATTTCTTTACTTCCTAAAAACACAGACTGCTGGTGTCCCTCCTGCTTGCTCAGAGATTATTACTTGTCAAAAAAGACCCTAAGACTGAAGCCGTTGCTTGACTGAGACTGTCCGCCTGGGCTGGCCCTGAAGCAACCACCTCTTATTATCAGTCATGTTTTTCCTTCCCCGAGGTTGTCAAAGAGGGTCAACTCATCTTCACCTCTGCCAAAATTGTTTTCCCAGCCAGTCAGAGATAGGAAGGTCTAAAACTATAAATGTGGGCAGGTGTGTTTTGTTTTTCTTTTAATTCAAGTCTCTTAAAGGAGAATATTAGTCAGGAAAAAAAAAACACAGCAATTGGGGAACAATCTGGCCATGTTTCAGGACAAAACTTTATCACCAAGAAGCCTAAATTGAAAGTATCATATTGCAAGCTTAGATGTCCTAATATTAATAGAAAATATTGACATAGAAGTATAAGCCACATGGGGATCAAAGTATCAGCTTTACTTGTAGGTTAGATAAGTATCCAGCAATTGTCAATGCACAGGATTTTTGGGTAAACTGTGCTGACAAATACAGCTTGAACCTGAGAACAAAGGTGGGGTCTCATAATCTCTCTATTTAATTTAGGATATTGAGCCCAAATTATTGGCCTGAAATGTTGGGACAATGAGCAAAGATCTGATTCACTGCATGAAAACTGGAAATGAAAGGTGACTTCCCTGAGCCTGAAGGAATCCAAAAGGGCAAAGAAGAGGCAAGAGCAGTTGCTCTTAACCCCACCTGCTGATAAAATGTGGTCCAAGGGATGTAATCCCTTACTAATCAGCTCTGCTACTCTTCCCTGCCTGTAAAAGAGAAAGTTCAAAGTGTAGAGATAGAGGCAGGAAGCAATTACTCCAGTAATCCTCACTCACAGAGACAGGTCACAAGCTCCTTCATGCATCAAAATGAGAGGGCAAGTGAATAACGTTTCCAACCAAGTAGGGCCAGCTTCATGGGTGTGACCTGTGTAATCACACAAGGACCTGTACTTAGAAAGGCCCTGTACTTGGTTTAATGCTCTGCTGTCACTGCCTTGAAATTCTTACTAATTTTTGAACAAGGATTCACATTTTCATTTTGTATTGAGCTCATGAATTATGTAACTGGTCCAGCAACAGACAATTAAGACAACAATTACATTAGAGAAAGTGACAGTGAGCCAGGGGCAAACATTGTCTAGAAATGAGAGAAACTGACACCAGGATCAGTAGATGAGAGTAATCAAAGGAATAGTGGCTAATGTAATCTGGTGGCACAAGCAACAAAGTGGGGAGTGGGGAGTTAGAAAGGAGGAAGAGAGAAGTTCAGGGGAATGCCTTTCTCACATCCAGTCCCAGTTGTGTAAGGGTTATGGTAGAAAAACAGCCACTGCTTGAAAATGCTGCAGGGGAAGTGGTATCTCCAGAGGAGAGTGACTCTTGATGTGTGTGTGTGTGTGTGTGTGTGTGTGTGTGTGTGTGTGTTCCACATCCAGAGAGAGGGGGGCAAAAGAGAAGAATCCAGAAATTTTAAGCCAATAGTGTAAAATGCTGATTATATCATCTGCACAAGAATTATAACCCTGGAAAGATGTAGATTATGAGTCTTCCAGGTCTTCTGAGATGAGGCTTTTGGAAAATCCAAGCTGAAAGTTCTAGGAGAAACATTAGGAAGCATCTGAGGTTTCAGCTGAGGCAAAAGGACCTGATCCTTCTTATTTATGGGGAGACTTTTCCCTGTGCTGTCTCCTACTGTGTTTCTTCATGGCTATTATAAAAGCAAACAAGAAATTAATATATGAGAAAATAATATATTAATTATATTATTATATTAATTATAGAAATTATATTAATTTCTCATATAATTAATTTCAAGGAATTAATATATTCTTATTCAAGAATGAGAGAAAAAACATTTTTCAATGTATCAAAAATATTAAGATATCCAATACTAAAAGATCTAAAGGAAGATAAAAAGAAAAAGTTAAAAATAAAATGAATTCAAAAGATCAAAGGTTACAAGTTTTACTGTAATGTTAAATAGATACAGCTTCAAATAAAACATAAAGACCAATCAAATTAAAGATTAATACCTCCCCAAATTATTTTATTTATTTGGTCATTTCTTGAAAATAACAAGTGGTTAACCTTGTGGTAAAGCAGTGTACAAGTAACATTCATTCTTCTTCCCATCAAAGGTAATAGGTGATGTTTTGTCTTCAGAGTGACTTTGATGTCATATAAATAAAAACAAACAAAACTAAAAATACAAAAAAATTAGGCAATAGTATCATATGGCCACGTAGGATTTATTCTTGGAATGCAAGGATAGTTTAACATATGAAAATCAATCAATGTAATACACGACATTAACAAAATGAAAGAGAAAGAAAAACACAGTCATCTCAATTAATGCAGAAAAAATTTTGACAAAATTCAACACTCTTTCATGGTAAAAATACTCAACAAACTAGGACTAGAAGGAACCTACCTCAACATAATGAAAGTAATATACTAAATAAAAGTATAATAATAATAAAAGTAATATACTAAAAACCTATAGTGAACATCATACTCAATAATAAAAGACTGAAAGCTTTTTCTCTAAGATCAGGAATAAGCCAAGGATTCTTGCTTTCACCACTTCTGTTCAACATAATACTGGAAGTTCTAGCCAAAGTAATTAGGCAAGAAGAAATAAAAGACATCTAAAAAAGAAGAAAGTAATCTCTGTTCATAGATGATAGGATCTTTTGTGTAGGAAACCCTAAATATTCCACATACAAAAAACTGTTAGAACTAATAAACAAATTCAGCAAAGTAGTAGGATGCAAAGTCAATACACAAAAATCAGTTGCGTATCTATATACTAACAATGAACAACTGGGAAAGAAAATTAAGAAAATAATTCAACTTACAATAGCATCACAAAAAACAAAATACTTAGGAATTAACTTAACCAAGAAAATGAAAGACTTGTACAATGAAAGCTATAAAAATATTGCTGCAATTAAAGACATAAATAAAAGGTAAGATAGTCCATGTTCATGGATTGAAAACTTAATATTGTTAAGATGTCAATACTACCCAAACAGAGATTTAATGCAACCCTTATCAAAATCTCCATGATGTTTTGTGCAGAAATAGAAAAATCTATTCCACAGGTTATATGTAATCTCAAGGGACCCCAGATAACGAAAATAATCTTGAAAAAGAACAAAGTTGAAGGGTTCACAATTCCTTATTTCAAAACTTAACTACAAAGCTACAGTAATTGAATCAGTGTGGTACTGGCATAAAGACAGATATATAGACCAATGGTAAGGAATAAATATCTTAGAAATAAACTCTTGCATATATGGTCAAACGATTTTTGGCAAGGTGCCAAGACCATTCAGTGGGAGGAAACACCATCTTTTTAACAAATGGTGCTGTGAAAACTGAATATCCACATGCAAAAGAATGAAAATTAACCTTTACCTAACACCACATTCAAAAATGAACTCAAATGGATCAAAGACGTAAACATAAGAACTAAAACTATGAACCTCTTAGAAGAAAACATAGGGCAAACACCTCATGACATTTTTGGATTTTACAGTGATTTCTTGGATATAACACCAAAAACACAGGCAACAAAAGCAAAATTAGCCAAACTGGCCTTCATGAAAATTAAAAACTTGAGTGCATCAAAAGACACTATCAACAGTGTAAAAAAGACAACCCACTGATTGCGAGAAAATATTTACAAAGCACATATCTGATAAGGGATTAATATTTAGAATATATAGAGAATTCCTAAAACTTAACAACAAAAAGACAAACAACTAGATTCAAAATGGGCAAAGGACTTGAATAGACATTTCTCCAAAAAAGATCTACAAATGGCCAAGAAACACATGGAAGATGTTCAACATGACTAATCATTAGGACAATGCAAATCAAAACTACAATGAGTTACCACTTCACACTCATTAGGATGGCTACTGTGAAAAAGAAAAATAAAAAATAACAAGTGTTGGGCTTCCCTGGTGGGTCAGTGGTTGAGAGTCCGCCTGCCGATTCAGGGGACACAGGTTTGTGCCCCGGTCCGGGAAGATCCCACATGCCGCAGAGCAGCTGGGCCCGTGAGCCATGGCCTCTGAGCCTGCGCGTCCGGAGCCTGTGCTCCGCGACGGGTGAGGCCACAGCAGTGAGAGGCCCGCGTACCGCAAAAAAATAAAAATAAAAAAAATAACAAGTGTTGACGAGGTTGTGGAAAAATTGGAACCCTTGTGCACTGTTGGTGGGAATGTGAAAATGTTACAACCCTAGGGGATAATGGTATTGAGGCAATTCCTCAAAAATCAAAAAACTAAAAATTTAAATTTAATTTAAAAACATATAATCCAGTAATTCCACTTTTAGGTATATTACTCAAAAGGATTAAAACCAGGGTCTTGACAAGATTTTTGTACATCCATGTTCATAACAGCATTATTCACAATAGCTAAAATGTGGAAGCAACCCAAGTATCCACTGATGGATAAATGCATAAACAAAATGGGATATATATACACAACGGAATATTATTCAGCCTTTTTTTAAAATGGAAATTCTAACATATGCTACAACATGAATGGATTTTAAAAACGTTATGCTAAATGAAATAATCCAGTCACAAAAAGACAAATAATCTATGACTCCACTTATATGAGGTACTTAAAGTGGTCAAAATCAAAGAGACAAAAAGTACAATGGTGGTTGCCAGGGGCTTGTGGGAAAGGGAGGAATTGAGTTATTGTTTAATGGGTATAGATAGAGTTTCAGTTTTGCAAGATGAAAAGAGTTTTGAAAATGGATGGTGGTGATGGTTGCACAACAGCATGAATATACTTAATACCACTGTAACACTTAAATGGTTAAGATGATAGTGTTTATGTTATATGTGTTTTGTCACAATAAAGAAAAAAATGCAGGATGCCCAGTTGAATTTCAATTTCAGGTATACAGTGAGTGGTTTTGTAGTATAAGTATGTCCCAAATATTTCATGCAATATACCTATATTCCAACAATTACTAATGTTTATTTGGAGTTCAAGTTTAACTGGGTGTCCTGTATTTTATCAGAAGGAGGGAGGGAGGGAAGGAAGAAAGAAAGAAGGACAAATTAGGTTAATACCTGGTAGTTTCCTGAGGATGGGTTTATCACTGCTTCTCCTGCCCTTGGTCAGCTTTATCTGGCTCAATAATGGGAACACATATTGACAAGCTAATCAAGATGTAAGATTCTACTTTTGCTTTAAAAAGTATGATCTTTCCCAATACAACTATAACTGAGACCTTAATGGGTGATTTTGCATATTTGGCTATTTCAAAGAACAGGGAGAAGCACGTGATCTTTATACTAATTCAGGATACTCTAAATGAAGACAGCTTTTTTACCAGAGAAACTTTGTCTTGGGAAGATGGAGAAATCTTGTATCTAAGCTCTTTATTCCTCCTTGCTCTTTTCTAGCCTCTGCAAATACATGTGCAATTTTATTTCTATTAATGGATTTGGACGTTAAGACTATGAGCACCCTTTAATAACATGGAAATAAACTATTACATTACTTACTGACATTATCTCCCAAATTTCTTCTCTCCTTCAATGAAATTTGCAAGCTATCTGTTTCATATACTAATATTTGCAGATACATTATCCCCCAAATTTCTTCTCTCCTTCAATGAAACTTTCCAAGCTATCTGTTTCATATACTAATATGTGCAGATAACTGCTTTATGTTTCAATGTTTTGAGTCATTTCATTCCATGCTTCTCGCTCTATTACCTTGATTTTAGTCTCAGTATTTTCTTTCAGCAGAGATCCAGTTTTTTGTTCACAATTTCTGCCAAGGTCGTTTACTCTTAAAAGTTCACACAGGCACTACTTCGAGACTGAAGACTTTCATCTTGACTCCTGAACTAATAAAATATCTTTTTCTCCTGTTACATCTCCAGCATACACATGCTGCCTTTTAAAATATTTTTTTGGTTTTGTTCTTTATCTTATTGCTGGAGAAATTCCTACATCTTTCTTAAGCCTTCTGATAAATTCCTCAGTCAGTTCCTTTCCTTCTCCTCTCAACGTGATGAAGGAACTCATCTGGACTCTTAGCCTTTGCATAACCATATCCAGTCATTTATTTTCACTTTATGACTAAATGTCCAGTAATGGCAGACAGACAGATTTTATAAGAGCATGTTTTTCAAATCTCACATGAGATTCATAAAGATTCAGGTTTGTTTTTAATTCTTCAGAGCATGAGACGTCCCTGTTAACATGGAGAGTGAACAGGTTTTGCTTAGTGGCTTTTAGGATTTTTCCCAAATCAAAAATAGTAGAAATAACTTTCAAAATGAAAACAAGGAGGTTTTCCATTGTCCTAATAACCCTTTGTGCTTTTGTCCTTAACAATATTTTAGGCTATAAATGGCATCAAACATGTCTTTGAACACTCCCACTCCAATCTCAAATCAACTATGTTTAGTATCACTTCATTAGATTTTACAGTCAATATCACCATTACAGACTTGTTTAAATGAACTCCACTGGGTTCTATAACATTAATTATAGCTGCACAACTCCTGCAGCCATCAGAGAACATTCATTATGTATGACTCCATCCACAGAAGGAGAAGTTGCTGACTATTTGGGTGACGTCTTTTCAGAGAAAGTCTGTATGTAGAATCTTCTTGATCGACAAAGGATATGTGATTTATACAAATATAAACTATTTGAGAAATGCATCTGATAATACAAATTTTGTGGAATCATTTTACCCCTTAAATATGGGAACAGTAGAAGAAGTGTGTTCTAGTGCTATTGAGCTCATTTTAGGTTTTGCATCCTACTTTAGCTGTGCCCGAAACTGTAATAAATTCGGATTCTCCAGAATTTACCATTATTCACTAAATGTTTATTAAGTAGCAGTTATGTTTCCTACTCTGCACTGGGGCTCTACAGTATGCAAAGATTATGTTGCAATATCAAAAATTTATGTAGGCTATAATGTCAACTATGTGCAAAAAAACATGAAGTTAACAATGTATCGGATGAAATTAAAAAGTGTGGATTCAGGAATAAAAGAGTTCTTAAACCCTAATGCTACTTTTGGCTCCTGTTACGTCCGACATAGGAATAGTTCATGTTTACACCCAGTTCTGGGGTGGTGGGTTCATGGAACATGTGGCCTGAGTGTCCAAGATTACTTGATTCTACATTAGTGACTGCCACATGATTACTCAATTCCTCCCAGATTTGGAGTTTTCTGCTTGTAGAAATGTTCTTGAATAGAGGAGAGGTGTTAGAAGCAAAGAAATTCGTTGAGGGGACCAAAATATTATGACCAAGATAAATACGTGATTAGAAAACTGTTCATTTAAAGTATATTTGTGTTTATACAATCATTTATACCTTAGGCAGGCACAGTTCTTGGTTGACTCTCTGAGTTTACTTAATAGATTGTGATAAGACTCTTGACTGCAAATTGCCATTTCTACTGCTAATATGGCTTTTCTTTTACTTTATCAATTATTCTTTTTCTTTAAATCTGTTTTCTAAATGCAATGCCAAAAATCTGACTCTAAGTAGGAGATCACTTTATCTCCATGAGAAAAAAACAACCAATTTTTCTCTTCTTTCTGTAGTTGAAGCCATATACATCTGACACATGATTTTGAAAGTCCCGTGGCTTCTAAACCCAGGAAGACACTATCTCTCCCTTTCTCATGTCATCAGTAATCCTCTGACAATGCCCATGGCAGTGACCAGTCTGGGGCTGCAGCAACTGGCTTGAGACCAGTAGAGAAAAACATTAACCCTTTCCTGCTCATCATACATGGACCACACTAATTTTCATGGAATTGGCTTCTGGTGCCAATTGCAACTTGAGCCATAGCATTCAAGGAAGAATTCAAGGAATTCGAGGGAGAATTCATGAATAAGATGAAAAAAGCTCTTTCCTCTTTTCAGTAACGCTGGTGGCAAATGTTCTTTGCTTGACCAAACTTTAGTCAGGCTACTGAAACTTCTCCCAGGCTCATCTGGGTACTGCCTTGTAAATTCCAGTTTTTAGCAAGAATCCCCCCACCTCATCATCTGATCACCCTCATATCTGATCAGGTCCCTTATCCTCCACCATCCTCCAGGTGATGTCTGATCATCCTAGCTTGTCTTTAGCCAGAATCCCCACTTTACCTCTGGTGTTTCTTCTTAGTAATTTTCTACCCACTCACTCCCACCCTGCTCTTTGGCTGTAAATTCCCACTTGCACAGGTTGTGTTTGGAGTGGAGCCCAATCTCTCTCCCCCACTGCAACATCCCATTGGAGTGGTCCCTCTACCTGTCAACATAGCCTTGAATAAAGTCTGTCTTACCATCTTTAACAAGTGTCATGAATATTTTTTCTTTAACACTGGCCAAAGAGCAAAGGTGATTTCCTCTATGCATCCTGGCCTCAGCTGAACAAATCACAAAGAAGGGGTTCAGACATATTCTATTTCTGCCCCCTCATTTAGGCATATGACTTCCCCCCCAAGAGATTTCTTACACATTAAAACCCCAGTGTCACTTTAAACAAATGTTTTAAAATGGTCTCTTCAAAGAGGAACGTCTGCTTAGGCTGCATTTTTCCCAAATGCAAAGAGTATCATTTCTCTGCAGCCTCACTCTGAAGAACTCTTTAGAAGTGCCCTTTTTAGAATGAGCCTCTGATGTGTCATCATCAATATTTCATCCCATGTGTCAGACATCATCAAGTGCACTTGCCAATGGAGAGTTTTCCAAAGCTGGTACTTCAAGGGGAGTGTGCAGCCATCCCCCGAGACTCACTGTGAGCTGCAGTGACCACAGCCATCCCTTAAATCAAGTGGCCTAGAGAGTCTGCAATATAGGCAGCTGTATCTGCTGCAGGTAGCCGAAGGGATCCAGAGCCCACTGACAATCAGGCTGCTCCTGTGGACTTTCATAGAAGGTCTGTTTATTCAACAATGTGCTTTCTTTCAGAGACATCTGATTACATATCAATCTAGTCAAGAAAAATGGCAATAAGATTATAATGAGCAAACAAATCGTTTGGCCCAGAATTTCCTAGGTTTGCCTAATCAGAAGCTTATTAGGGGAAGCCCATTAAGCATACAGAATTCTAGGCCAAACGTGAGACCCACTGAATCAGAATCTACAAAGCAGAATCTGATGATGGGTATTTTTATCAAAAGTCCCCAGTGAGACTTAAGCTCAAGTAAGAATGGGAAACACTGTTTTAGCCAATCAGCAGGGAGTCCTGCATTCATTGAAACATTGAATATTGAATAAAATCCAAGCTCCCTTAACCCAGCACTCAAGACCCACTACCACCTGACATTAGCCTACTATTTACTACTCAACTCAAGGCAAAAAGCAGTTGTGATAAATGGAATGAGCATCAGAGCCATATCTCATAAATCCTGTCTCTGAATTTATTTAGCTTTATGACTTTGAGTAAATTACCTAGACTCACTGAGTTTCTATTCAGTTGTCTGTAATGTGGTAGGAATAATTCTTACCTCAAAGTATTGTTGTGAAGATTAAATTATATAATGTCAAAGCAATATTTATTAAATACTATATGTCAAATTCTATGTTAGGTACTCTTTCTTCTTATGTTATGTGCCAAATACATCATAGTCATTCAATAACTCTTGGTGGAATAATGAACTCTAATAGATGGATAAGCAATAGCCATTTATGATAAAATGCATAAAAATAACACGAAGTTATTATATGACACTATAGTTTTTAAAATGGCTCTGCTGTATTAAATTTACATTGTATAGTGTTTATAGAAGAGAAGAAAGTGTGATGGCGGGGATGACTGTCGAGTCTATTGGCATAAGCTGTGCCTCCATTCTTGCAGAGTATCCATTCAGAGCAAGAAAACAATCATTTGTAAATCATCTGGTCAGTGCTAGGCTAGCTTCTGAGCACAAACAGGAGTAACAAACCCACAAGGAGGCAAAGTAACCAAATCAGGAAGCAACAGCAGAGAGAGTCCCACTGTGGGGTATTTTATCCATGAGGAGTTTTATTAAATTCCAAGTACAACATATTAAGAGTTACTCTAACAGACAAGAAGATGATGAGGGTGCAATTCATTTAGCAAATACTACTGAGTGTCTCCTAAATACTACTACTCTCCTAGTTCTTTGAAGATATAAGGTATTTTTCTCAGAAATGCTCAGTCCCCAAGTACCTCAAGAAACTCCAATTCTGTGAGGGAGAAAGACAATTAAGCAGGCAATCACAGGGCAGCGCTGTCCTCTACACTGTCCTCTCAAGAAAGGAACTCTGCCCCTCCCTCTAAGATGGGGAATTCTTGCTCTGGCTGGTCAGATTCTATGACATTTGGGGGGCATATTTTCTAGGAATACAGCTTTCAAATGTGGGTAGAGTCTCCCACATGTCCTACTTTCCTCTTCCACTCAAGCAGACACAGAGGTATATTAATAAATTGAGCGAGGTGTGTCAAGTCATTGTTTCTTTCTTTGGGCACTTTGTCTCCTTCCCATGTGACTGCCAGGATGGAGATATTAGCCAGGGCACATCTTAAGCCAGCTCAGCACTGGGCTTTGGAGACTAATGTGGTGCTGTATTTTGTACCTGGTTCCCTGACACTGGGATTGGGTGTTGGATGGGCACTTCCTTGGCCCTAATGTTAATATCCAAGGCTTGGGTTAATTGGTAGGGAATCTAATGGACCTCATAGCCTGCTCTAGTTTGAAGTTACTCATGCGTAACTAGCCTAGAAAAGAAGAGTTTTGTATTTGGTCGGTCAAAACTATTAGTTGTGCATTGGCATTAAAAGCTCGAGTATTAAAGAGGCCCACAAGAAGAGGAAAAAGTCACAGAGCAAGGATTCTCAATACTATTTGAGAGGCAAGGAAGAGGCAATGAGGGACAATTTCCAGGAGAAGAGAAGCCAGCCAGGCAAGGACTACGAAGGATGCTGCCTGCAGAGTGATAAGCACCACGTGCCAAGACTAGGGTGGGCGACGATAGGAAAGAGGGGTTAATATCCCAGAGAAAATTCAAAGAATTGCACCTGGAATGAGGAGTCTGGAAACAATGCTCCAAAAGAAATGTCTGAAGGAATCAAGGATGTCTTGTCTTTTTAAGAGAAAGCTTGAGTAGAGCTGATCTTATATTTTAAGAGTTTCCTGTGGGTGATATATGGGGCTTACTCTCATTTTTCCAGAGAATGGAATCAACTGCAACAGGAAAATGACCAGACAGTGGACTCTGCTCAGTATAAAGAAGGCTCCTCCTACAGGAGCTGACTTACAACAAGGGACTGCTTGCCCTTGGATTTGTCCGGGAGGAACTAGAGAGACACGCATGAGCTTGTGGAAGAGGACAGTCCTGTGTGGGATGGGAGCTCAGCCTACATGACTGCCTCAGTCTTTCCAACTTGCAATTCTATCACCAGCCAATTCTTGGACACAATTGTACGCTGAAATGAGATTCTCTCTCTCTAGCTTAAAGGACGGGAACGTGAATATCCCATTCAAATACTGCAAACTTTTACTTACCAGGTTAGAACATAGTTAAAGGACAATGATATATTTCAAATGATAAAATACACTTGAACTAAAATTCTTCTACGAAATAATTCCAATTCAGAAGTCACTTCCAAATCTTACAGGACCTCACCTTTTTTTCCCTTACACACATCGTGGCACTTACAGCATTGTATTATAATTTACCTGATTACATTGCCTTCTCAGATAAACTATGAGCTCCTTTATTTTTATTTTTTTTAATATTTACTTATTTTATTTATTTTGGCTGCACCAGTTCTTAGTTGTGGCATGCAGGATCTTTTAGTTGTGGCACGCAAACTCTTAGTCGTGGCACGCATGCAGCACCTAGTTCCCCGACCAGGGATCGAACCCAGTCCCCCTGCATTGGGAGCATGGAGTCTTACCCACTGGACCACCAGGGAAGTCCTATGAGCTCCTTTAAAGCAAGGACTTCCATTTTTCTCAGTATTTCCAGGTCCATTACATTACACACAGGAGGTTCAGAGAGAATTAATGAATCAATCTCTTGATTATCACAAATTTTTTGAGTTGCAATATTCTTATTATGCATTTGCTACAAAACAAGATAACAGAGTTCAGTGTAATAGTATTGACACAAGTGTTCATTCTCTGTATCTCTAAAAGCTAGTTTTCATTTTCATTTCTATTACAATTCAAAGGATAAGGCTCCCACACATTGAAATCTCATTTTTCATCCAAACCTTGCTTCGCTCTTGTTTTTCATTATTATTGTTGGTTGTTTTCTAAAGTTGAATTTTTTTTAGGTTTTCCTTGTTATTTGTCAGATAGAGTGAAATTACTAGCCCAGTTAAGAGTGGGTATGTATAAGTGACAGTGTGCTAGTCATGCTTAAAAGCTTCAATTATTTTTCCCTGCACTCTGATAAGTTCTCTGAGGGATGATCAGCCCTGTTCATTTGGTGATGCTATCTGATAGCTGATTGACTAGGTCATTTACACTTTCTTATCTGGTTGTTTGTTTACATATTCCGAAAGCTTAGCCAGGATCAAACTCTCAGAGTCAAGTCCCTTTAATAATTTAGAATGTTCAATTTTCTTCCAGCTTATTCTTTGTGTGGGAGTTATGTCTTTTCCTCCTAATGATATCATGTAGTTTTCACAGGAGCTGAATGATCACATGCTTCCTTCACATCTCTGCAGTCACATATCTTATTAGAATCCTCATTACACATAAACAGAAGTGAATTTTCTAAATACATTTGCCTCTGCTTTCTGGTGGGTTGGTGTTGGGATTTGCCATATTACATTTGAGCTTTGGCTCTGGTTTCCTGGGAAAACTGTGTTAGCCCTTACAGATTTAAAGAGTATTAATAATATTAGGTTATCTCTATATGCTGAGCACTGTGCCAAGTGATGGAATAATAAATGGCAGCAGTTATAAATTCTTATGCCCCAAAAGTTTGAAATTAGATCCACAGAATTAAACTCACGTAGAATAAAACATTTAGAGGCAAGTAAAGCCAAATTAATATGTTAAACTGCCCCTCTCTGTATATCAGACATAGCCTCCTGAGTTTTCAGATGTAGGCAGGCACAGCCAAAGAGGGGATTACAGAGCACAGAACTTCATAAGAAGACACCATTACATGAGTGACCACCTGTCCAGGTGAAGCAAACTGACCATGAAATGATGAAACAATAAAATCTCTAAGTTATCGCTGCTAGAGAGAAGGTGAGTGGTCACCAAGGAAGAGCCAATTCATGACAGAAGATAAGTTTTTTACAACAGAATCAGGAGACATAGCCAAAAGGACAGCATCCACTCCAGGAAATGACCCCCTTCCCCAACCTTTTTTTCCCCATGTATTGAGTGCTTAATACATGTCGAGCACTAAACTCAGCCATCATTCTACTTTACCTGATTTAATCCACACAAAAACACTTTTGAAGGGAATCCTCCTACACTGCTGGTGGGAAGGTAAATTGGTGCAGCCACTATGAAGAACAGTATGGAAGTATCTTAAAAAACTCAAAATAGAGTTACCATAGGATCCTGCAATCCCACTCCTGGGCATATATTTGGAAAAGACGAAAACTCTGATTCGAAAAGATACAAGCACCCCAATGTTCGTGGCAGCACTACTTACTATAGCCAAGACATGGAAGCAACCTAAATGTCCATCGACAGATGAATGGATAAAGAAGATGTGGTATAAATATACAGTGGAATATTACTCAGCTGTAGAAAAGAATGAAATAATATCATTTCATACTAAGTGAAGTAAGTCAGAGAAAGACAAATACCATATGATATCACTTATATGTGAAACCTGAAAAAAATGATACAAATGAACTTATTTATGAAACAGAAATAGACTCATAGACATAGAAAATGAACTTAAGGTTACCAAAGGGGAAATGGGGAGGAGGGATAAATTAGGAGTTTTGGATTAACAGATACACACTACTATATACAAAATAGATAAACAACAAGGTCCTACTGTATAGCACAGGGAACTATACTCAATATTTCATAATAACCTATAAGGGAAAATAATCTGAAAAAGAATATATATATTCAATTATACATATATTCAATTATATATATATATAAAATTGAATCACTTTGCCGTACACCTGACACATTGTAAATCAGATATAATTCAATTAAAAAAAGAGAAAAGGGCTTCCCTGGTGTCGCAGTGGTTGAGGGTCCGCCTGCTGATGCAGGGGACATGGGTTCGTGCCCCGGTCCGGGAAGATCCCACGTGCCGCGGAGCAGCCGGGCCCGTGAGCCATGGTCGCTGAGCCTGCATGTCTGGAGCCTGTGCTCCGCCATGGGAGAGGCCACAGCAGTGAGAGGCGCGCGTAATGCAAAAATAAAAAAATTTAAAAAATAAAAGAGAGAAAAGCCCTTTTGAGGAAGATATTTGTGTCCCTATTATACAGGTGGGGAAACTGAAAAACTGAGAGGTGAAGTAACTCACCCAAGTGGCAAAGCTAGCATATAAATCCAGATCTCTCTTTCCAAAATCCATGCTCTTCACTACTACACCAGGCTTCCAGAGGAATAAAGCAGTTAGCATTCTGTAGAGCATATTTGAGAAAGCTATCTCTTTAGAACACAATTTATAAGTATTTTGGCTGAACTTTGAGCCTTTTGAGATACAATGAATAAGAACTTAGTAACTAGAGACTTGACTGCAAAACAGAGAGAGGTACAGACCTGAGCTGCATAGGACTGAATTCTCTTGATTATAATCAAGGTTCTAACACTCGGAGTTGGAAAATCCAGGTAAGCAGCACATCTTCTTAATGCCATCTTAGCAAGATTTATTTCTGCCTGGGCACTAAACAGTATAGCAACACACATTCTCCCCAAATACAATATTCAGGTTGAAAAAAAAAAAAAAAAGAACTGATTCTGGGAAAGAGGCTAAGCAGCTTCTGTTGGTCACTCTGCCATGCAGGGATCCTGCTCTATTACATGAGCATTAATTCTCCTTTAGCCTTATGATGTTTGCCATGGCTTTGTAACTTGAGAGGTTTCTTTTATGTTTATTTTTTTATTTTTCTTATTAGTCATCCATTTTATACACATCAGTGTAAACATGTCAATCCCAATCTCCCAATTCATCACACCACCACCACCCCGCACCCCGTGCCATTTTCCCCCCTTGGTGTCCATACATTTGTTCTCTGCATCTGTGTCTCAGTTTTCTAGGTTTCACATATATGCGTTAATATACGATATTTGTTTTTCTCTTTCTGACTTTCTTCACTCTGTATAACAGTCTCTAGATCCATCCACGTCTATACAAATGACACAATATTGTTCCCTTTTATGGCTGAGTAATATTCCATTGTATATATGTACCACATCTTCTTTATGCATTCATCTGTCAATGGCCATTTAGGTTGCTTCCTTGTCCTGGCTCTTGTAAATAGTGCTGCAATGAACATGGGGGTGCATGTGTCTTTTTGAATTATGGTTTTCTCTGGGTATATGCCCAGTAGTGGGATTGCTGGGTCATATGGTAATTTTATTTTTAGTTCTTTAAGGAACCTCCATACTGTTCTCCATAGTGGCTGTATCAATTTACATTCCCACCAACAGTGCAAGAGGGTTTCCTTTTCTCCACACCCTCTCCAGCATTTGTTGTTTGTAGATTTTCTGATGATGCCCATTTTAAGGGGTGTGAGGTGATACCTCATTGTAGTTTTGATTTGCATTTCTCTAATGATTAGTGATGTTGAGCAGCTTTTCATGTGCTTCTTGGCCATCTGTATGTCTTCTTTAGAGAAATGTCTATTTAGGTCTTCTGTCCATTTTTGGATTCGGTTGTTTGTTTTTTTAATATTGAGCTGCATGAGCTGTTTATATATTTTGGAGATTAATCCTTTGCCCAATGATTCATTTGCAAATATTTTCTCCCATTCTGAGGGTTGTCTTTGTCTTGTTTATGGCTTCCCTTGCTGTGCAAAAGCTTTGAAGTTTCATTCGGTCCCATTTGTTTATTTTTGTTTTTATTTCCATTACTCTAGGAGGTGGATCAACAAATATCTTGCTATGATTTACATCAAAGAGTGTTCTTCCTATGTTTTCCTCTAAGAGTTTTACAGTGTGCAGTCTTACATTCAGGTCTCTAATCCATTTTGAGTTTACTTTTGTAATTGGTGTTAGAGAGTGTTCTAATTTCATTCTTGTAGCTGTCCATACATGTAGCTGTCCAGTTTTCCCAGCACCACTTATTGAAGAGACTGTCTTTTCTCCATTGTATATCCTCACCTCCTTTGTCATAGTTTAGTTGACCATAGGTGCATGGGTTTATCTCTGGGCTTTCTATCCTGTTCCATTGATCTATATTTCTGTTTTTGTGCCAGTACCATATTGTCTACATTACTGTAGCTTTGTAGTATAGTCTGAAGTCAGGGAGTCTGATCCCTCCAGCTCCATTTTTTTCCCTCAAGACTGCTTTGGCTATTCGGGGTCTTTTGTGTCTCCATACAAATTTTAAGAATTTTTGTTCTAGTTCTGTAAAAAATGCCATTGGTAATTTGATAGGGATTGCATTGAATCTGTAGATTACGTTGGGTAGTATAGTCATTTTCACAGTATTGATTCTTCCAATCCAAGAACATGGCATATCTCTCCATCTGTTGGTATCATCTTTAATTTCTTTCATCAGTGTCTTATAGTTTTCTGCATACAGGTCTTTTGTCTCCCTAAGTAGGTTTATTTCTAGGTATTTTATTCTTTTTGTTGCAATGGTAAATGGGAGTGTTTCTTTAATTTCTCTTTTAGATTTTTCATAATTAGTGTATAGGAATGCAAGAGATTTCTGTGCATTAATTTTGTATCCTGCAACATTACCAAATTCATTGATTAGCTCTAGTAGTTTTCTGTGGCATCTTTAGGATTCTCTATGTATAGTATCACGTCATTTGCAAACAGTGACAGTTTTACTTCTTCTTTTCCAATTTGTATTCCTTGTATTTCTTTTTCTTCTCTGATTGCCGTGGTTAGGACTTCCAAAACTATGTTGAATAAGAGTGGCGAGAGTGGACATCCTTGTCTTGTTCCTGATCTTAGAGGAAATGCTTTCAGTTTTTCACCATTGAGAATGATGTTTGCTGTGCCTTTGTCATATATGGCCTTTATTATGTTGAAGGAGGTTCCCTCTTTGCCCACTTTCTGGAGAGCTTTTATCATAAATCGGTGTTGAATTTTGTCAAATGCTTTTCCTGCATCTATTGAGAAGATCATATGGTTTTTATTCTTCAATTTGTTAATATGGTGTATCACATTGATTGATTTGCGTATATGAAGAATCCGTGCATCTCTGGGATAAATCCCACTTGATCATGGTGTATGATCCTTTTAATATGTTGTTGGATTCTGTTTGCTAGTATTTTGTTGAGAATTTTTGCATCTATATTCATCAGTGATATTGGTCTGTAATTTTCTTTTTTTGTAGTATCTTTGTCTGGTTTTGGTATCAGGGTGATGGTGGTCTCATAGAATGAGTTTGGGAGTGTTCCTTCCTCTGCAATTTTTTGGAAGAGTTTGAGAAAGATGGGTGTTGCTCTTCTCTAAATGTTGGATAGAATTCACCTGTGAAGCCATCTGGTCCTGGACTTTTGTTTGTTGGAAGATTTTTAATCACAGTTTCAATTCCATTACTTGTGATTGTTCTGTTCATATTTTCTGTTTCTTCCTGGTTCAGTCTTGGAAGGTTATACCTTTCTAAGAATTTGCCCATTTCTTCCAGGTTGTCCATTTTATTAGCATAGAGTTGCTTGTAGCAGTCTCTTAGGATGCTTTGTATTTCTGCGGTGTCTGTTGTAACTTCTCCTTTTTCATTTCTAATTTTATTGATTTGAGTCCTCTCCCTCTTTTTCTTGATGAGTGTGGCTAATGGTTTATCAATTTTGTTTATCTTCTCAAAGAACCAGCTTTTAGTTTTATTGATCTCTGCTACTGTTTTCTTTGTTTCTATTTCATTTATTTCTGCTCTGATTTCATGATTTCTTTCCTTCTGCTAACTTTGGGTTTTGTTTGTTCTTCTTTCTCTAGTTCCTTTAGGTGTAAGGTTAGATTCTTTATTTGAGATTTTTCTTGTTTCTTGAGGTAGGCTTGCATAGCTATAAATTTCCCTCTTAGAACTGCTTTTGCTGCATCCCATAGGTTTTGGATCATCATGTTTCCATTGTCATTTGTCTCTAGGTGTTTTTTGATTTCTTCAGTGATCTCTTGGTTATTTAGTAACATATCGTTTAGCCTCCATGTGTTTGTGTATTTTATGGTTTTTTTTTCCCTGTAATTGATTTCTAACCTCATAGTGTGTGGTCAGAAAAGATGCTTGATATGATTTCAATTTTCTTAAATTTACTAAGGCTTGATTTGTGACACAAGATGTGATCTATCCTGGAGAATGTTCCATGCGCACTTGAGAAGAAAGTGTAACCTGTTTGGGGATGGAATGTCCTATTAATATCAATTAAATCTATCTGATCTATTGTGTCATTTAAAGCTTGTGTTTCCTTATTAATTCTCTGTTTGGATGATCTGTCCATTGGTGTAAGTGAGGTGTTAAAATCCCCCACTATTATTGTGTTACTGTCGATTTCCTCTTTTATAGCTGTTAGCAGTTGCCTTATGTATTGAGGTGATCCTATGTTGGGTGCATATATATTTATAATTGTTATATCTTCTTCTTGGATTGATCCCTGGATCATTACATAGTGTCCTTCCTTGTCTCTTATAACATTCTTTATTTTACAGTCTGTTTTATCTGATATGAGTATTGCTACTCCAGCTTTCTTTAAATTTCCATGGAATATCTTTTTCCATCCCCTCACTTTCTGTTTGTGTGTGTCCCTAGGTCTGAAGTGGGTCTCTTGTAGACAGCATATATAGGGGTCTTGTTTTTGTATCCATTCAGCAAGCCTGTGTCTTTTGGTTGGAGCATTTAATCCATTCACATTTAAGGTAATTATTGATATGTATGTTCCTATTACCATTTTCTTAATTTGGGGGGGGGTTGTTTTTGTAGGTCCTTTTCTTCTCTTGTGTTTCCCACTTAGAGAAGTTCCTTTAGCATTTGTTGTAGAGCAGGTGTGGTGGTGCTGAATTCTCTTAGCTTTTGCTTGTCTGTAAAGCTTTTGATTTCTACATTGAATCTGAATGAGATCCTTGCTGGGTAGAATAATCTTGGTTGTAGGTTCTTCCCTTTCGTCACTTTAAGTATATCATGCCACTCCCTTCTGGTTTGTAGGGTTTCTGCTGAGAAATCAGCTGTTGGCCTTATGGGAGTTCCCTTGTATGTTATTTGTCATTTTTCCCTTGCTGCTTTCAATAATTTTTCTTTGTCTTTAATTTTTGCCAATTTGATTACTATGTGTCTTGGCGTGTTTCTCCTTGGGTTTATCCTGTATGGGACTCTCTGCACTTCCTGAACTTGGGTGGCTATTTCCTTTCCCATGTTAAGGAAGTTTTTGACTATAAGCTCTTCAAATATTTTCTCAGGTCCTTTCTCTCTCTCTTCTCCTTCTGGGACCCATATAATGTGAATGTTGTTGTGTTTAATGTTGTCCCAGAGGTCTCTTAGGCTGTCTTCATTTCTTTTCATTCTTTTTTCTTTATTCTATTCTGCAGCAGTGAATTCCACCATTCTCTCTTCCAGGTCACTTATCCGTTCTTCTGCCTCAGTTATTCTGCTATTGATTCCTTCTAGTGTATTTTTCATTTCAGTTATTGTATTGTTCATCTCTGTTTGTTTTTTCTTTAATTCTTCTAGATCTTTGTTAAACATTTCTTGCACCTTCTTGATCTTTGCTTCCATTCTTTTTCTGAGGTCCTGGATCATCTTCACTATCATTATTCTGAATTCTTTTTCTGGAAGGTTGCCTATCTCCACTTCATTTAGTTGTTTTTCTGGGGTTTTATCTTGTTCCTTCATCTGGTACATAGCCCTCTGCCTTTTCATCTTGTCTATCTTTCTATGAATGTGGTTTTTGTTCCACAGGCTGCAGGACTGTAGTTCTTCTTGCTTCTCCTATCTGCCCTCTGCTGGATGAGGCTATCTAAGAGGCTTGTGCAAATTTCCTGATGGGAGGGTCTGGTGGTGAGTAGAGCTGGCTGTTGCTCTGGTGGGCAGAGCTCAGTAAAACCTTAATCTGCTTGTCTGCTGATGGGTGGGGCTGGGTGCCCTCCCTCTTGGTTGTTTGGCCTGAGGCAACCCAACACTGGAGCCTACCCAGGCTCTTTGGTGGCGCTACTGGCACACTCTGGGAGGGCTCAGGTCAAGGAGTACTTCCCAGAACTTCTGCTGCCAGTGTCCTTGTCCCTTGGTGAGCCACAGCTGCCCCCCGCTTCTGCAGGAGACCCTCCAACACTAGCAGGTAGGTCTGGTTCAGTCTCCTGTGGGGGTCACTGCTCCTTCCTCTGGGTCCCAATGTGCACACTACTTTGTGTGTGCCCTCCAAGAGTGGAGTCTCTGTTTCCCCCAGTCTCGCTGAAGTCCTGCAATCAAATCCCGCTAGCCTTCAAAGTCTGATTCTCTAGGAATTCCTCCTCCCGTTGCCAGACCCCCAGGTTGGGAAGCCTGACGTGTGGCTCAGAACCTTCACTCCAGTGGGTGGACTTCTCCAGTTTGTGTTCTCCAGTTTGTGAGTCACCCACCCACTGGTTATGGGATTTGACTTTATTGTGATAGCGCCCCTCGTACCATCTCATTGCAACTTCTCCTTTGTCTTTGTCGGTAGGGTGTCTTTTTTGGTGATCTCCAGTGTCTTCCTGTCAATGATGGTTCAGCAGTTAGTTGTGAATCTGGTGTTCTCGAAAGAGGGAGTGAGAGCACTGTAACTTGAGATTTATAACACTAAATCTTGAGCACTTTTGCCCTGGGCGAATTTTCTCCTCCCTCCCTCTAAGAGGTGGTGATGTCTTTGTGTAGAAGCTTGATTCAATAATCAGGGATATCCATAAACAAAGATGCTGTAAGAAACAGATTTGATCCATTTTTATAAAAATTAGCCCTTCATTAAAATAGTTGTGAAATTGTTTTAATGCATAGTATTTATGAAGCCAAAGTCCCACACAAAAACATGGTAGAATATAGCTCCCGTTACACAAAGTATTAACTGTTATTGGTTGCAGCTGACTCTGACTTTCTTCTGGCCCCCAGATTAGAGGTTCCTCTCTCACATGCTCCAGTGCCTGTCATAGACATCCCCCTCACGAGGAAGATGTGGGGCTCCAGAGCTCGGGCCAACCCTGCAGCAAAGATCTTCATAACCACTTATGTAAGCCATGATCAACCAGTGACTACCTTTTTCCAGAATATACAACTGAAAATTTCTCAGCACTTTCAGTTTTCTTCTCTTTAAGGTGAAAGCCCAAAATGTGAACCAATGCCCCTAACCTAAAACATAATGGGAAGACTGCTTCCCCCGTATGGGGTCAGCATTTCTGTGCTCCAGTTCAACTACTGAATCATAGATATCCATTCATTCAATAATGTCTGTGCATTCAGCTCCTGCCATGTGGGGCACTTGTTTCTGGTGCTAAAAATGTAACAGAACAAAGCCAAGTCTCTACCCACGAGGAGCTTACCTTCTACTAAAGGGACTAAAAAGTAAATGTATACTTTATCAGATGATGATGCATACTATGAGGAAAAAATTAAGCAGGGTAAGAAGGCTAGGTAGTAGGAAGGAGGGTTGGGCTGTTTTAAAAGGGTGATTGGTAAAGGCTTCAATGATAATGAATATTGGAGCAGAGATCTGAAGGAGCAGAGAACCTCATGCACAGAGGCAGGAGCAAACCTAATGACTGGGAAGAAGAGCAGGGAGACCAGCATGGCCAAAGTGGAGTGAGCAAGAAAAAACATGGCAGCAGGAGAGGTCCAACAGGAAGTGGGGCTCTTGCCAGTCCTAAATATTTATGGAAATGTTTAAAGGAAGACAGTACAAGTTTTGCTGACTTTTAAGTTGAACTTGAATTGTGAGTATGATAATAAAATTTTGGTGACCAAGCTATGAGGAAGAAAAGACCTCAAATTGTTGGATAATGACTGAGAGTAAAGAGGTGAAGAGCTAGACGGTACATTTAGAGAAAAACCAGTTAAGTAATAAATAGCTTGGTTAACAGCTGTTTATTAAGCACCTATTATGTGTCAGGTTCTGCACCAACTGCCAAAAACAAACAAAAAATCCAATATACACAATGTTGCTTTCTTATCAGGTTTAGAACTTCCTACTTGGAAAGTGTAAAATTCATCAGGACTGATACTTTTCAGTCTGAAGGAGATAACATATAATGGGCTGTGTGGTATAATGAGAACAAATGAGATTTTTAAACAACTATGGTTTTAAACCCAGCTCTGAGATAAGTGTATAAAGTACGAGGTGAGTGACAGACATATAACAGATCCTCAACCCATAATAGTAATTTTATTATTATTATTTTAAGCAAGAGTGAAACATTTCCCATTCCAAATGCTTTTTTAGCTACCAGGTACATCAAAGTTGAAATGTACACACAAAGACTTTTATTAAACACTTCTTTCCAATTTTCACAATTTGCAAATTACCTCAGAAGAAAATAGTGTGTGTTTCATATCTCTATTGCTACAAAGGAAAGAGCCCTAAAAGTGTCTTTAATCAATAATCTATTAACATCTCTCAGCTTCTGTATGCTGTCTGGACTCAACTGAGGCAGTTCTCAACTGGAATCTCTCAAGCAGTTGCAGTCAGAGGCAGCTGGGACTGGAGTCATCTGAAGGGTTGACTGGGGTCGGCACCCAAGATGCTCACTCACAAGCCTGGCAACTGCTGCTGGTTATCAGGTTGGAGCTCAGCTAGAGCTGTCAACTACAGCTCCTATCTGTGGCTTTGGCATGTGGGTTCTGAAAAGGAGTGCTCCAAGAGTGAGTGTTCCAAGAAGTCCAAGTCCAGTCCTGCTTATGAGTGAGCTTCAGAAGTCCCAGTCACTTCTGCTACATTCTACTGGTCCAGAAAGTCACTAAGACCAGCCCACATTCAAGGAGAGGGGAATTCATCTCACAATGTATGAAGCAGGAAGCAGATACACAGAGGGAAAGAAGTGATGGCAGACATCTTGGAGGTCACATCCCACAGCACACAGAAACTGCAGTAGGAGCTGGTGTCTTTATCATGGAACATTCTTGGATATCACATTTACATAACGCTTTTGTTTTAATGCCAGAGACTTTAGAATTTGTATGTAATTTTTTTTGTTGTTGTCCAGAGTGTTTTATGGAGAGTAAGCATTCAATAAATGTTATAACTGATTAACCAGGCCTCCAACCCCAACTTCCAGCTGTTGTGAGTCTACATGGAAATGTCGAATGTGTAGGATCCTTAAATTCTCACACTCAGTTAGATCTTTTGTCCAGCCATGCTGTACCTCTTAACACAGAGGCAGCAGAAAAGAATAAAAATAATCATATCCATTTGTCAATAGATTTACTCTGCAGAAAGTACATTCATATTCATCAATTCACTTGATTTTCACAACTACCCACATGAGGTAAACAGAAAAAACAATATTACCAACATGTTGAGCAGAGGAGTTAAAATCTCAGAGAAGTGAATGGCTCACCCAGTACATAGTTAATAAGTGGAGGAGCTACAACTTGATAACTTCAGAAACTCAATTCAATATTCTTGCTACTAAATCACACTCTTTCCCCAACAAATATCTTGGAAGAGTGCTTGATTACCTTCCATGGCATCAATAATAGTAATAACAAGCATTTATTGAACGCTTCTGTGCCAAGCCACAAAGCACTTTGTGTGTATAACTCATCTAATCCTCACAACCACCCCCATGAGATTGGGAGTAACTTTATCCCTGTTTTGAATCAAAGAAGCTAAATTCATGCCTCTAGAAAGTGGCAAAGCCAGCATTCTGGGTCAGTGCCTGTACTGTTAATGATCACATCGTGCCAAATATTGTTGCAATACTTCAAAACATGTCTAACATCTTCTAAATTCACCATGAAGCTGATATCCAAGAATTATTTGAACACTTCTTGAATCTGTATATTTTCAACTTGTACCTATATCTTGTGATAAGACCTACTAAAAGTTCAACACAGCTTATGAAAACTAGAAATTGGTTTGATTCTCTTGTGGGTAGAAAATGTGTTTTGTTTCATGGCCATATGTGCTCTTGACCTTGAGTAGCTATCTCATAAACGTGGACCATTTTTCACAAGGGGAAATTTAAAAGAGAGAATGGAGAGGTCAACACAGCTCTACCTCTGCCAGTACTTGGCATCTCTGAGGAACAGTTTATTCATATAAAAATATGAACTTAGGGCTTCCCTGGTGGTGCAGTGGTTGAGAGTCCGCCTGCCGATGCAGAGGACACGGGTTCGTGCCCCGGTCCGGGAAGATCCCACATGCAGCGGAGCGGCTGGGCCCGTGAGCCATGGCCGCTGAGCCTGCACGTCCGGAGCCTGTGCTCCGCAATGGGAAAGGCCACAACAGTGAGAGGCCCGTGTACCACAAAAAAAAAAAAAAAAGAAAAAGAACTTGGATAAGATGCTCTCGGAGGCCTCTTCCAATTTTAGGGTCTGTGATTATGCCCCATAGTACCACAAGGCATACAATGGCCAATTGTGAGTGTACCTTTCTGTAACTGAATGCAGAATTTCCTTTCTAAGTAGTTGGTAGCCTCTCATATATTGGCAGAAAGAACAATGCTTAAAGTCCTGGAGAATATTAAGGTTTTGCTAGCACAATTTTATATTAGGCCTCTAATAGATTATAAATATGTTTGTGGACAAGGAAAAATAACTGAGAAAATAGCTCTTGGGGAAATTTTTTCTTCCATGGTTTAAGAGGATGTGTGATATAAAGAGAGTATTGAGCTGATAGTCAAAAACTCTCAGTCAAGGCTCTGTTCACAAAGCCTGTGACCTTGGACCGGTCACTCTCAAGCTTGCTTCTTCATCTGTAAAATAAGAAGCCTAGCATGAGGTGATCTTACAGACCCATTCAGTTCTAAATTCTACATTTAAACTTGTGTTGATAGTCCGAATTTGAAGATAAGAATATAAATAAGAAAACACACTATTTTCTTTGTAATTTATATGCTATTTTGTGCTGCAGACTTGTGAATACATTTGACATAAGGTGAAAGGAATAGATATTAGTTACTACATAAAGTCTTTCCTATTTCCTAGAAATGGAGAAGGTGGGGAAGAGGACAAATCAAAACATTTTCTAACCTGTCACTTTAAAAGGTCCTGACTTTCTGTTTAAAAAAAAAAAGAAAAAGATATAGCAACGTATGCTCTAAAAATGAGCTGGCTACCCCAATTTTTGGTTTTATTCAAAGGCAAACTTGTTTGGTAGATAAGATATTCTTAGGTCTAACAATGTTGCAAATTTTTAAAAATAAATTTATTTATTTATTTTTGCCTGTGTGGGTCTTCGTTGCTGCGCATGGGCTTTCTCTAGTTACAGCTAGCGGGGGCTACTCTTCGTTGCGGTGCGCAGGCTTCTCGTTGCGGTGGCTTCTCTTGCTGTGGAGCACGGGCTCTAGGCTCACGGGCTTCAGTAGTTGTGGAGCATGGGCTCAGTAGTTGTGGCTTGTGGGCTCTAGAGCTCAGGCTCAGGTGGTGCATGGGCTTAGTTGCTCCGCGGCATGTGGGATCTTCCCAGCACAGGGCTCGGACCCGTGTCCCCTCCACTGGCAGGCGGATTCTTAACCACTGCACCACCAGGGGAGTCCCACAATGTTGTAATTTTAAGTGACTTATTTAAAATATTGCTCCTTGAATGAAGTTTTGCAATTTGTCCATGCAGAGATAGAGTCATTTCCTAAATGAGTTCATTTTCATTATTGTTATCCATGACAGGTACACAAAATGATGTGAAGAGAAATGATGTGGACCAGCAGATGCCTCCAATGACATCAAGGTTGGTTTTCCTCTGAGGTCCCCTTGTATCCTGCTGACGTATTTCAATCTTTCTTTCATTCTCCCTTAAGGTCACAAAGTCAATTTGTTGCCAAGAACCTTGACAATCTTCTTCTACTTCTTAAATTTTGGGCTTACATTGACACCATTTTCCTGGCCAGGAATCCTCATGTTCTATAGTTCCCCTTTGATTTTTGTTTCTTATTCACAACTCCTGAGCCAAATTCCTTGGGTCTTATCTGGAAACCACACAGCCCTAAATGGTATCTAACATCTCCCTATGATAATTACAATAAAGGTAAAATAACATGAGTGTTATTAAAACAACTATGTAATATACATGGTTCTTAATTTTATATCTATATGTTAGTTATTCTCACACCTAAGCAATCATAAAAATTCCAAGTTTGAAAAGTAGTGAGTTAACTAACTCACTAGCTCAAATTTTAGAAGTTAGTAATTAGGACATATACAGTTTAATCACTACCCTCCTAAAAGTCTAAAATAAAAATCAGTGGCTCAAATTTACAACTAAATGGAAGAAGATGAAAGATGTTATTTGGCCTTGTGAAAAAAATAAATCCTGAATATAGGATGCCATATTTTGTATTAGTTACGTATGATTTAAATCTTAAATTTCATTTCTGGTTTATAATCTACTTTACTTATATTTTGTCTCTCCAAAGTATAAACTCCTTGAAGGTAAAAATATAATTTTTAGCATCCTGTCAAATTTAAAGCATCTAGAACAACTGGTTCCTAATGGAAACTTAGCAAATATTTATTAATTGGATAATAAGAACTGTGCCTTAAATAAGCTAAACATGAAGGGAAGACTTCCTTCATGGCTGGTTTTAATATCAAAGTTTGTCACTGTTCCTACTTTATGCCCTATTATAGTTTTTCAACTAGTACATGGATAAGTCAAAATATCAGTTTGTCAAAGCACCCTACATTAATAATTCTTAGAAGGGAATCTTGCTGTGGGTAAAAATATTAATATTTTTGAGATCATTAAGAATCTGTCAATAAAAAGAAATATTGTTTATTTTCTCTTTGTGTTTTAAAAATACTGGAAAATTTCTTTAACTGTTGTCCCCACTCAGAACTTTGGAGCTCATCTTCCTCCACAGTTACAGTGCTGTGTATTCCCCAATAATTGGACAGGGAAGAGGGTGTGTGGAGTCAACGGTGAAACTGGGGTTTAAGCCGATACAAAAGTCAAAGCAAACAGTGAAGATGAACGTAGAAAGCAAAAACCAGGAAGTAAATCCTGGAATGAGAGTTTCTGGTAAAAGAACAGTTGAATCACAGAAGCTGGAAAGTCAAAAGAAGTCAAACCAAGAATGGCCCGTCATGATAGCAAAGAATAAAAACAACCAGGTCAAAACCAAGGAATATCAAAAGCCATAAAGGGTAAAAATTCAGGGGCAGTCCTGGGGCCCTCACAGAATTCTGATGGATGTTGCACTGTGGCCTCAGTTGCCTTTTATTCCCTCGGGAGATAGTTTCTAGCCATGGAGTCCTTCATAGATATCAAAAGGGTTTGGTTTTTTGGGGTTTTTTTTTTTATGATAACAGAAAATAGCAATGGAGAATCACTGCATTTTCCTCTATTAACTATTTTGTCTGTTTTATTTCTTTTGGGGAGATCAGACCTTCCGCATGCAAAGTAGTATTGATAACAAATTATGTGGCAGGTTAGGTATTGAGTGAATGTCAAGCAAATAGGCACGATGATGCTTGATAATTGGCAAATCTCTCACAAAAATTCCAGCTCCCTCTCATGGTATCTATTCACCAAGGAGTCTGTAGTGTCTTTGTGTAAGCAGCTTCTGATTTTGAGATCTGAAAACAAAATAAAGCTTACTTTCAAGGGCTCTTGTCCTTTCAAGGATGGCTTTGGCTCAAAAATCAATCTCGAAAGTCTAGAGTGTACATGAAGGCCTTTTCCCTTCCCCATAAACACATTTACTTAAATGCCCTACCTATCTTCCATGATAATACAAGAACTTCCACCAAGTGTTGATGCCTAATTTGTCAGGAAATTTTTCCGTCATTAAGAAAATGGCTCTCTACAGCAATCTTTAACCACCAGCAACTAGGGAAATTTGATTTATGAATCAAAGCTAAAGAAGTTGTGAAATATAAATCAATGGTTTGACCTTTGCTAATCCAGAAACCCAGAGAAATGTTTGTTGACTAAACTAGGAAATGCTCACTTTTTATTCATTGATACCAAAAAAAGAATTCGCCACTAATACAACTGCTCTTTGTTTAAGCTCCTGAGATTTGTAAGTTGGCAGGATAGTTAACCAGCATGTTTGAACATCATTATTTGAAAAAGAAAGGAAAGCTTTTCTGAAACCATTCTTAGTAGTATCCCATGTTTTAAAAAGAATTTAACTCAGTTAGCATTTTCCATATGTCTCTTAGCCAGTCTTTTGTATTAATCTTTCCAATTTAAACTTAACTTACTTATTTTGGGAGGCTCTTCAGGGATGTACACCATATATAAGAAAACATATATAAAAGTTTATACATATTTGTGATGGGTAATTTTGTTTACAAGAATTTTACTTTTGTAGAAACATCAGATCAAGCATTTGTTGCTATTTCAGATTTGAAAATTTTGCATAATCAATCTGAAATTGTAAAAAGTGAGAGGAAGTTTAGTATCCTCTTCATTTCCCCAAAGTCATGTATGGATAGACCTAGTCTAGTGGAAATATACTTAGAATTCTAGCTTAAGTTAGCAACATAAGAAGAAGACACAGATTCTTATACAGCCTACATGATGGTGGAGGTGAAATAGTTAAAAGAATGGGCACTGAATCTCTGGGATATGGGTGACATGGAGAGATTTAATGACTTTACAATGGCAGTATCCTGACATCTATATCTCTGCCAGTGGGTGATTCATTTTTATCTCAGATCCCAAATAGAAAGTTACTCTTCCCACCAAAGAAGGCAGGATAAAACTCCTCAAGGACCAGATCCCAGAGACAGTCTACATACAAAACACAGTAGGTCAGAATTCTGACCCCCAGGTATGAGAAAGTAGAGTGCATCATCAAGCAAATGTTCAGCAAGCCAATGCCTGGGTGATAAAATCCCAATGAAAATAATATTGCATCCACTATAAGAGGGAAATGAAACTTCCCTAGCAATACCAGGAAAAGATACAGTTCTGAGCAGAGAAAAGAGCCTATGTGAAGACTCCCAAGTCAGCAGAGGTAGGATTCAAATTGATCACTCTGATGAATTAGGATGTCAGTTCTCCTCCACAGAGCCTAAAGACTGTGATGTTTTCATCTGTGCATCCTTCATGATACTTACAAATATCTATAGGAGGTATTCAATATGGACATAGTTTTTTCAGTTGGATGCTGTTATCAATTATCTTTTTCCAAGCAATTCTTTTTGTTTTTTTTAACATCTTTATTGGAGTATAATTGCTTTACAATGGTGTGTTAGTTTCTGCTTTATAACAAAGTGAATCAGCTATACATATGCATATATTCCCATATCTCTTCCCTCTTGTGTCTCCCTCCCTCCCACCCTCCCTATCCCACCCCTCTAGGTGATCACAAAGCACCAAGCTGATCTCCCTGTGCTTTGCAGCTGCTTCCCACTAGCTATCGATTTCACATATGGTAGTGTACACATGTCCATGCCTTCTCTCACTTCATCTCAGTTTACCCTTCCCCCCTCCCCATGTCCTCAAGCCCATTCTCTAGTAGGTCTTTATTCCCATCCTGCCCCTAGGTTCTTCATAACCTTTTTTTTTTTAAGATTCCATACATATGTGTTAGCATACGGTATTTGTTTTTCTCTTTCTGACTTACTTCACTCTGTATGACAGACTCTAGGTCTATCCACCTCACTACAAATAATTCATTTTAGTATCTTTTTATGGCTGAGTAATATTCCACTGTATATAGGTGCCACATCTTTTTTATCCATTCATCTGTCGATGGACACTTAGGTTCCAAGCAATTCTTTTAGTTATTAAGTTTCAATATAGTCTAGGATTTTCTTGTCAGCTTGGTCTCCAGAGAAAAAACGGATTTCAGATATGGCCTGTCAGGTGTGGAGGTATCAATGCCCTGGCTAATCTGGATCAACTTTAGTAGAATGAGCCTGTGGATATTTCCACTCTCAATTTTATTATTGGTTCATTTAACTAATAACTGCTGCTCTTCTTACAAATGCTAATATACCATATACTATTTATTGATAAAGGAAAAATGATAAATTTTAATTGTGTCCATTTGTTTCTCTCCAGGAATCATTAGTAATAACTTTACTGTATATTGACATGCTAGTAAGACTTAACAAGAAAAAATAAGTGGGCTTCACTGCTGTAAACCTGGCCAGTTTCTTGCTTCATTTATCTTTTTCAGCTCATAGACTGTGGCACCACCATAAAAGCATTTAAGAAGTTGGCCATGTGTGTGTGTGTGTGTACACACATAAGCACAATCTTTTGTATATAACTGAAAATATCATTCTACACTGCCAAGTGAAAATTATACAAAAAGAACATTTTTATTTAGAACTATGAAGCAGATACATTAGTTGTAATATTTGACATGATGTGGAATCAAATCAATGAGTTGGAGGCTTGCTGGGTCCCTGAGAGTTGTATGAAATATGATAGTTCATAAGTAATGCATGAATAGAAGAATCTGGGTATTTGAAAGCAAATAATCTCAGGACCCAGAAAGCCCACTCTGAAAATTCAATCTCTGTATGTGGAGAATTCAGCCTTTCACTTGCAGCTGGCAAAGAAAGAGTCAGAGCATTCCATTAATAATCTTTTTCACTTTGGGTTTCCCAAAGAGGCTATTAATTGAGGTAAACATAAGTTGTGATATCAAAACCTCTTCTAAGGAAACGTTCCCTTTTCTTGGATGAATGCCAGTGTGTCTGTTGAAGGAATGATTAACTATGTGGACTTTTTCATTACTGTAGTCTAATACTGCTACTACCTGCTTTGGCTTTGAACTTTTCATGAAGGAACTGACACAAAGTTATTAGAAGGTTTTCTCAGAAGTTAAAACTTTATCATATAAATGAAGAAATAGGCAAGTGCCTAAATTCAATACTAATCAAAAATGCTAAGACTTTAGAAGCTGATTTTTATGTGACTTTCATGAATCCATCAATCAGGAGTACATGAAGAAATGGCCAGGTTTTGAGTTTCAAAGATCCACAAGATATTTATTTTTAGAGCAATGAGACCATCTGTAACCTTTGAAACTGTTATAAACCAGATAAGGGGTTCTAGAATTTCTATAAAGGAAGGTCTCAGGCACCAGTCTGTTGGTACAGAATGCTAGAAATCCTTTTGATGATACATAGCATAGCAAGCATATTCTTTTTCCTTGGATTTGCATATTGATTCAGTATGGGTTGGAAGAGGCAGAGACTGAGACTGAGAAAGTCAAAATTCCTCTCCCCTTGGCATCCCCATTAAGCATCCTGGTTCATTTTCTATAATGTAAGGCGCAAACTTGACCAGTGCATCACTCTTTATATGTGAGCTGCAGAGACGGCAGGCCTTCCCATTAAGGCACAAGCCACGTCTACCACATCAGATGAGGGGCAGTGAGGAGTAAAGAGCAAGGCTGCTAGTGTTGGGCCATCTGGTTTGAATCATGACTCCAGCATTTATGGGCTGCGTGACATTGGGCTTGTTAATTGACCTTATTGTCACTCAATTTTCTCATGTGTAATATGATGGAGATTTACAGTATTTTCCTTACTGGATTTTTGTGAAGATTGAGTTAATGCCTGATAAATGATAAGCACACATAAACGTTAGCTAGTATTTTCAAACATGATGAGAGGGAGTCTAAGGCTGAGGTTTCAAGTTCCCGACAGAACAAAACCCAAGGGGTCCAGGACGGTGTAATGTGAGAAGCATTTTGTCTTGATGTAATGGTTCTTCATGTTAATCATTTCAAAGAAATAAAATAAATAGCCACTAAGGAATCCCTCAAAAAAACGGAGGCTAAAATCCAATGCCCATTATACACGGTGAGCAGACAAGATAAAATACATCTTGTCTAATCTTATAAACCTAATATACAACAGAAATTATTCACATAAGGTTGAATATTTAAGAGCGACGGAATCAATGGTTTCTGATTTATTTTTGTGACATGTACACTCACAAATAGGTAAGTGATCTATGCATTTGAAATGGCCAGCGAATATAACAGCATTTGATAAAAACTGGGTAGATCCATTGAGAGACACATACTGAGCAAAGAGACATGGAGGGCCTAAGAAAATATTATATCTGTGACTATGGCAGTGAGAAAAGACAGAGTCAAGATAGATGGAAGTAAAGCCAGAAACTGAAGCCATGACAAGATGCCTCAGGCCATTTGGATGAGGTTCCTTTGGGGGAGGGTAACAAGATTCATAGATAGGAAAAGCAAAGAGGAGGACAGCAGAGGACAGAAGCCAAGCAACCTTGACTAGTTTGGGGAGGAGCCACATCAGGAAAATCTGAGTTTCTAGGATACATATTCAGATTTTGGTGGTTCCCAGAGGAGTGTTAGCTCCCATGTGAGAAACACAGCAGGAAAGGATATGCCCCAGGCACTTTGTTATAAAGCAGAAACTAACACACCACTTTAAAGCAATTATGCTCCAATAAAGATGTTTTTTAAAAAAAAAAAAGATATGTCCCAAGGTATTTATGAGAGTCTTCCCGCAGGAGCAATTGCGTATTCCTTCACACAGTGAATTCCCAAACAATGGGGAAAACAACCATCGTGGGTTAACAACTAGAAATAGCTTTTAATCTCACTTGTAGCACCTGGAAACAATTCTCAAAATTTGTATACTCTCAAACATCATGCTTTTGTTTCTCCTAAATTATACTTTTGGCTGTTTTTCTTTTAGCAAACATGTGAGCCTAAGTTTCCCCTGGTTTTGATTTTAGTCTTAGATTATTTTACATGTTCCTCAAAACTGGTAAGGAAAATGGGTACTTGTTGCTTTTAGAGTTCCAGCAACTTCTCACAGCTAAACCTTCTCAAGTATGATTGAATCACAATATACCAGATAAACTGTGACTCAGTCCTCACGATTCCCAAATGCTCTCTGTGTAGTAAAATCTATTTTTACCAATTGAGCAGTATTATCGCTATTATTTATTGAGACCTGTCTACACAGAGCTATAAAACTGAATGAAGAAGTCAAAGTTCTGCCTCATGGTTTCATAATCCGCTCATAAAAGGTAAACGATTTAGCTAAGTAAAAACCTTAATGTACCTACTTAGGGTCTTTCATGATCTTCTCTTGAGTCTTGCAGATAAGCAAAATTAGACAGTATCTAGCTGTTTCAGGGAATATTTGTTCTGTTATTTATAGCACTCTAATCCAAATATGTCAGTTCGTAGTCCTCTTAGCCCCAAGGAAAACCAAAAACAGAAGTTACCCAATAAGTTATTTTCTTTATAAGAAAAATGGAAATGCATAAGTCAACAATCACAGGGCACAAGGCTGCCTAGTCACATTCATGAAAATGCATGGGAAGCAGGGTCCTGCTTGGAAATCCACACTATTCGCACTAACACAGGTGCACACTCAACTTGACCTCCACTTCTAACAATAATATATGCAGATATTGGCTGTGGTGGGAACAGGCAGATATTCCTTAGAGTCACTCTGGGACAAAGGTGCTTTGGGCAAGGATGACATCAGAAACAAAAATTCAGGTCCAACACAGAACACACGGAACCAGTTTCCAGCAACACAGAGATTGACTTGGCAGGAAATACTTGAAGGAAACAGAAACCACAAGAGAAAAGACAGAGGCCCAAGAAGAAGGCAAACATAAATCAGCAGAAGTATGAAGTTTTTCCATTAACTAAGTGCTTTCACATACATGAATCTCATTTTATCCTTATAATGTATTATAAGTGGTAAGCAATCAGGTTTTTGAGGTATCACCCCCAATGGTATTTAAGCATAAAAGTTTGAATTTTCCAACCTCCACTTTCAACCATGTTTATTGTCCCAACTTATCAGTCAATATTATCTTGGGAAGACCCCACTTTTTTAAGATTTTATCTTTTAGAGCAGCTTTAGGTTTACAGGAAATTGCACAGAAAGAACAGAGAGTTCCCCTATCCCTCTATTCCCCCAACACAGTTTCTTCCACTGTTAACATCTTGCGTTAATATGGTACATTTGTTACAATTAGACCCACTGTTTATTCATTTATTTATATGGCTTTCTCTCATCCTTGTCTTTACTTTTTATTTGTCAGAGTCTTTCCCCCTAGAGGTTAATGGCTGTTCACAAGACCCCCAGAAAACTTCATTTAAGAGGGTGGGCTCTAGGGCTTCCCTGGTGGCGCAGTGGTTGAGAGTCCGCCTGCAGATGCAGGGGACACGGGTTCGTGCCCCGGTCCGGGAGGATCCCACATGCCGTGGAGCAGCTGGGCCCGTGAGCCATGGCCACTGAGCCTGTGCATCCGGAGCCTGCGCTCCGCAGGGGGAGAGGCCACAGCAGTGAGAGGCCCGCGTAACGCAAAAAAAAGAAAAAAAAAAAAAAAGAGGGTGGGCTCTAGAACTAGGCTGTCGCGGTTTGTATTCCAGCTCTGCCTCTTTCTACCATATGACCTTGGTCAAGTTATCTAAGCTCTCTTTGCCTTGAGTATAATAACACTACCTATCTTATAGAATTGTGGTAACAAATGAGTACATGTAAAAAGACTCAGAACAGTGCCTGGCACATAGTAAACACAATAAGCACTGGAATTATTATTATTACTATTATACTATGCCTACTACTCTCACACTCCTATTTCTCAAGCTCTCTCCCTGCCAACCTGACCTCAATCTCAAGCATCACGCTCCTAATGACAGAACAAGAAAAAAGCTCACAAATGTCAAAGGCCCAGAATCTGGCTCAGGATGGACCTGAGACTTTTAGTCAAGCTTGGACTTAAGAGATCTGGGAGGTTGTTGGGAGGAAGTCCAGGAGGAGCCATGAGCATCAGGCCATGCAGGGCAGCCCTCCTGGGCTCACATACACACGGTAGGGCAGAGCTGTCATTAGCCCTGTCCCATCCCACACCTGACCCAATACCATTGCCCTGTCCTCAAAATTTGCTGGCAATGTGGGATTCTCTGAAAACAAAAGCATTAGGGGTAAGTGGGGTCTTCTGGAGGCCTGGTCTGACTGAGGCTCTCTCAGCAGCCCTCTACAGTGTCCAAAATCCAAGACTTGAAGGCAAGAAGGGGGCACTGCTAAGGCACCAACGGAAGGAGCATTGGCAAGACAGGTGCCCTCTCTTCACACTCCATCTAAGGAAATCAGAACTGTCCTGCTCAAACCACATGGTGCCTGGGATCGATCAGCCTCACAATCATCTACTGTGTAAGTTTGGGCAGTGAGGGATGGCAAAGTAGTAGATCAAGGTACACAGGAAACAAGACTGGCCATTTGTTAATAAATTTTGAAGTTGGGTAATAGGTACACTGAGATTTGTTTCACTCTTTTCTCCACTTTTTTGCATGCTTAAAAATGTGCATAATAAAAAAGCAAAAAATAAAATAAAGCCAAAGCTTTTTTTCTAATAGATCATTAAGAATCGAAGGGGAGATTTCTTATATTTTATCTGAATTCCTGATGGCCAGCACAGTCCCCCACACAGAGTGGTAACCAGTCTACAGACATTGACTGAATGAATGTTGGAATGTTAAAGAGCAGATTCAGAATCAATAAACAGAGAAACTGAGGGACAGAAATGAAGACAAGTGTGCGCAGATGCACTTGCGTGCGCGCGTGCACACACATACACACACACACACAAGGACTAGGGATAAAGAGTGATGAAAAACAAAGATCCTGACCTCATGCTGCTGCTACAGGTCTTTGTCTCTTGTTCCCATCAACCATTTGCCTGTGGAAGAAGGAGGCTTGGATCAGAGTAGGATCTGTGGAGAGAAGGAAGCAGTTATGTGAACATGCTCCAGGAGTGAAATCACCTAGTTAGGTTTCTGCTTACAAGGTTAAAAAAAGAAGATCGGCATTCAGATCTGGCCCAGCTCCCAGTACTATATTCTGTTCATTAGACTTCCCTTCCTCTACTGAACATTGATCAAGCACGTCCATCCATCCACTCCAGCATCCCTTCAGGCCTTATTTGGAGAGAAGATGCATAACTCAGGGACAGGAAAACAGGCTGGCCAACGAGTCTCCAGTATGGACTCGGATTCCAATATTGTGAGAGAAAGTGTGTTTAACTAAGGGATTGTCTGAAAAAGCTGCTACGAGAGTTTACTCATTTAACATTGCTGAAGGTCTTTAAACACAAGGGGAATTTAAGTACAGAGCCTGGTCTTTACCAACCCAAGTGAATTACAGGTTTATGATTTGCTTGTTTGTTCTGGTGTGCTTTGGGAACAGGGCTGCTCTTGATGCCTAATTTGTATCTCTGCTCTTTTATACTGGAGAAGACAATAATAAAACACCTTTCTCCATAAAAGTTCGTGTAAAATCAAAGGAACAGCTCCACAGCAAGGGGATTCGTTTCCAGGTGAAAATATACATGAGAGGCCTCAGATGTGAGCAATATTGAAAACAAACAATAGGATAAGGATTACCCAGAGGAAGATGGGAGGCTACCTTTATCTTGCAAATAAATATCAAGTATCTCTGATTGGGGGCATTGTAGAAGGATAGCGAAAATTGTATTTAAAACATATACTACAGGGCTTCCGTGGTGGCGCAGTGGTTGAGAATCTGCCTGCCAATGCAGGGGACACGGGTTCGAGCCCTGGTCTGGGAAGATCCCACATGCCACGGAGCAACTGGGCCCGTGAGCCAAAACTACTGAGCCTGTGCGTCTGGAGCTTGTGCTCCGCAATTAGAGAGGCCGCGACAGTGAGAGGCCTGCACACCGCGATGAAGAGTGGTCCCCGCTCACCGCAGCTAGAGAAAGCCCTCGCACAGAAACGAAGACCCAACACAGCCAAAAATAAATAAATAAATAAATAAAACCATATACTTACTACAAATAAGAGTACCAACCAATTGAATTGGGAGATTGGGATTGACATTTATACACTAATATGTATAAAATAGATAACTAATAAGAACCTGTTGTATAAAAAATAAATTAAATTAAATTAAAAAAAAGAAAGAGTACCGAACAATACTTTTGACAAAATATGTAGAAAAAGAGACAAAGAATGAGAGTGACAGCCGCTACTTTAAATATCTGGCTATGTGCCAGGCTCTGTCTGCTAAGTGTTTGCATGCATCTCATTTATTCCTCAGGAGAGCTCTATGAGGTGATATGTTATTATGTCTGTTACCACTGAAAACGTTTCTTTGGCATCTGTCCTAAGATAGCACATAGTAGGTGGCAGAGCTGGAATTCAAGCCCAGACCATAGGATTCCAAAGTCCATGTGTTTAACCACTATATAACCCTGGCTCTTGTGCTCTAGGGTACATTAATCAGGAGACTAGAGAGTGAAAAATCATCTTAAAAGGAAAGATCTAATAGCATCAAGAGAGGAGAAAGAGGGAATAGAATTCTCAGGAGGGGTTGGGGAGAGTTGGGACAAAACTTCTGGGCTAAGAGAGCCAGGCTGCTGCCAGCACAACAAGCTCAACCAGGACCCAAGGAAGGGTGTGCCTTGAAGGAAGGGCTAAAGCCAAAGACTGGGCCAGGGCTGTGGTGAGGAAATGGATGGGGCCAAGAAAAAGACCCTAAGACTTATGGGAAATTGTGCCAGGTGTTAATGAAGACCAGACAGCATTTTAAATGCTAAAAATCCACTCCGTCTTCCATATTCAATATACAACCACATTTGTGATTTACCTTCAACTTCAGAGAGTTCAGTTCGACAGACTTTACTGATTGCCTCTATATGCAAAGCACTGTCCTAGGCATAAGAGAGTTCTATAAATTTAACAACAAGAACAAAAAATGGCACTTCCAAACTGGATGGGAAAACAGAAACATGTATAAAATAACTTCAGCACCAAACAAAATGTGATGCGTGATATAACAGACATTCAAAGTATTGTGTAAGTTTGGAATAGTGGGGCACAAATCCCACTGGGAGAATCTGGGGGTGGTGGTGACTTAGGCTGAGACATAAAGCATATGTTGGGCTTCAGCAGGCATAAGCACGAGAAGGCATTCTATAGTAGAGGGAAGAGTATGAGCAATGGTTTAGCATCAGTTGACTGAAGGCCACATTTGGAAAATGGTGAGTAGATGACTGTGACTGAAGACAGGTATATAAAGGCATATTCTCAGAACTGAACATGAGAAAAAGAGAAAGATCAAATTGTGCAGGGCTTTAAATGTCAGGCTGAGGAGTTTGGGGAACTCAATCAACAGTGGGCTTTCCATTAAGCTGAACTGAAGGTAGCAACAAAACTCAAATGACTCTGAAATGATAAATTCTTACAGACACAGTTACTGGGCAGAGGTCAGCCCTGAGCCTCTGATGCCACTATGAGGTCTGGGGATAAGTCTTCCTCAGCATCCACACTGCCCCTCAGATCTGATCAACTCCTCCTCCACTGCTTCTTTAAGGACCTGACAGTGGGTGGACCCATGGCTGAACCCACGTTCCACTCTTCATAGGTGGAGTGTGACTCTGAATGCCCTACTGAAGGAGATGCAGACTGAATGCCTGACCATCCCTGTAGTACGCTTAGATTTGGGCTTACCCAGTCCTGGAGGTATCCAAGCCAGCCCAGTGCCACCCAGGCTTTCTCAATTAAGACCCTTCTTCCAGGAATGAAACCATTTTCTTCACATTCACTGCTCCGCTCCTATGAATTTCCTCTCCTAGACCATGAGTACCTCCATTTTTCCTCCTTCCTTCTATGTATCTAATTAAGTCGTATCTGCTTTGCCTCCCAGAATGCTATGGTTTCTACTTCTTGGCGCACATGTCACTCAGTAACAGCAAGATTTTTCTGGTGTTTGCATCTTTGCCAGAAAGTTAGAAGTACCCTTGAGAGTGGTAGCAAGAAGAAACTCCTGAAGTATACAGTAATGCGATAGAGTTTAGAACCCTGAGATATTTTTGTCCGGTTCCAAGAGTGAGAGAACCTGGGTGCCATAGAGAGGATACCACAGGAGGTAGAGTGTACGTGGCCTAGACGCTGGACAGGAAGCCAGTAAGATTCAGCCAGTTCTCAGAGCTCTGTGAGTTCCCTGTCCCTAGGGTCAGAACATGAGGGATAGAAAGCTGTATGCCAAGAGGACTGATCAGCTACAACCCCCAGGAGGCCACAGAAAGTAGTCAAAAGATCTGAGTCAGAACGTAGCTTGTTGGGGTCACTGACAGGGAGTGTCAGGAGAGGCAACCTCAGAGATGCTTGGCAACCATTCACATGGATCACACAGACCTGCAGAGCAAACCTGAGAAGAACATCAAGCCAGAACCTACTCCTCCAGTGCCTCTCACAGTGCCTGTCATATAATAACCTCTAAATAAGTAGCTGCCACATAAATTAATGGTGTCCTTGGGCTTTTATTGTGTAAACTCCTTCCCTAAGGATTACATCAGGTTTGTGCCCCTGATTTTTCCTCTCCCCACCTCCGCTGCCATTTAAATACCCCAGAGAGAAAGGGAAAAGTTCATATGAAGCGAGGAGAATGGGGATCATCTCCCAGCTGGAATACTGGAGCATGGGGTAAAACTTGAGTTAAATTGTGGCCAAAGTCTCAGATTTAAAGGGTGGAGAATTAGACCATTACTTTAGGGGACCTTGAGCATCAGAGTCTTTACATCAAAACCAGGCAAGTTTCTGATTGGCAATAACGGTAATACAGTTTTCTTAGCAGGTGGGTTACTCAGAAGTCTTTAGAACCTCCTCATTCTGCTCCTGGTTCTCCAAGTACCAGTAACCAATGGACACCTGCAGCCTGAAAACTTACCATGTCATCATTCCACCTGTATTAGTCTCCTAAGGCTGATGTTACAAATTACCACAAACTTGGTGGCTTAAAACAATAGGAATTTACTCTCCTATAGTTCTGGAGACCAGATGTCCAAAATCAAGATTTCAGCAGGGCCATGCTTCCTCTGAAGGCCCTAGGGGAGAATCCTTCCTTTTCTCTTCCAGCCTCTGGTGGCTCCTGGCATTCCTTGACTTGTGGCAACATAACTCCCATCTTTACCTCCATCTTTACATGGCCTTCTTCTCATGTGTGTCTTTGTGTCCTCTCCTCTAGTCATTGGATTTAGGGCCCACCCTAAGTCCAGGATAATTTCCTCTCAAGATCTTTAACTAGTTACATCCATAATAGTCATATTTTCAAATAAGGTCACTTTCTGAGGTTTTGAGTTGGCATGAATCCTGGGGGAACATGATTGAAACTACTATATCACCTAACTGTACCTCTCATTGCAACTGTGGATAAAATTTGAATTTTGTCCACCAACCCGTTTCTTTGGGGACCAATCTACACTTTTTCTGGCTAACTGAATGACTGGTATCTTGTCAGTTCAGGCTTATAACAGAATACCATAGACTGGGAAGCTGGAGGTCTGAGATCAGGGTGCCAGCATGGTTAGGTGCTGGTAAGGACTCTCTCATGGCCTGCAGACAGCTGGTAGCATTGTAGCCTCATGGTGGGGAGGGCAAGAGAGCTCCCTGGCATCTCTTTTGTAAAGACACTAATCCTATTCATGAGGGCTCCACCCTCATGACCTAACCACCTCCCCAAATCCCCACCTCCTAATACCATTGTACTGAGGGTTAAGATTTCAACATATGAATTTATGGGTAATATGAACATTCAGTCCATAACAACTGGTCAAAAAGGAAAATAAAAAATCTAATAAGTATAAACCACTGTGTGGGAACTTTCACAGTGCCATCTTTTTCTCATCATCTATCTTTAATAAGACTTGATAAGAAAAATGAAGTCACTCAGGGGAGGCTGTATGAGGACATAAAGGCATTGAAATCCTTCAGCCCCTGGGCAGGCCCTAGCTTCTTTGCCAGGCAACCCTGAGCCAGATAGCTAGAGCTTGTTGGGAATAAGATTATTTCTTCAAAAGACCTTCTCCACTTAGGTGAGAAAGTTCTTTAGCACACTCCACAAGCAAACCTTATTCTCCACTTGGGTCTACAGAAAACTTCAGAGTCCACTCATAGTCAAGGAAAAGCCTAATGTCATTAGAAGAGATTCATGTTCAACTCTGCAGTTTGTTATTTGACATAAAACTATCAAAAACACTTTCTCTGTCCCTTTTATTATTGTCATAAAAATATTATTTTAACAAAGTTTTTTACCCCAGAGGTATAAAATGTAAGGCCAAAAAAATAAATTTGATTTTATAAAAATTAAAGATTTTTGTTCAACAAAAAGTGTCATAGACCAAGTTAACAGAGATTTGACAAATTTGGAAAAGATATTTGCAATGTCTGAAATTGACAAGAGATTCCTGCACTCAACAAGGAAAAGACAGGAACTCCAATACAGAATAGGCAAAAAGAATATTCAGTTTATAGAAGATGAAACATAAAAAGTCCACACACAAAGAGAAACATTTGTTAAAAACATATTAATTTTAAAATGTAGGGAAGGGCTTCCCTGGTGGCGAAGTGGTTGAGAGTCTGCCTGCTGATGCAGGGGACATGGGTTCGTGCCCCGGTCCGGGAAGATCCCACATGCCGCGGAGCGGCTAGGCCTGTGAGCCATGGCCGCTGAGCCTGCGCGTCCGGAGCCTGAGCTCCGCAACGGGAGAGGCCACAACAGTGAGAGGCCCGCGTACCGCAAAAAAAATAATAAATAAAATAAAAATGTAGGGAATTCCCTGGTGGTCCAGTGGTTAGGACTCTCCACTTTCACTGCCAAGGACCCAGGTTCAATCTCTGGTCAGGGAAATAAGTTCCCACAAGGCGTGCAGCCAAAAAAAAAAAAAAAAAAAACTGTTAAAAAATGTAACTTAAAGCTATAATGGGATATCACTTTAGAGTCATTGGACCAGCAAAAAGTAGAGAGCTAGATAATGCCAAGCTGGCAGAGACACCAGAACAGGATGTAGGAGCCCTCATCACTGCTGGTGGGAAGGAAGACTGCAAAGCCATTCTGGAGAGGAAGGGGCTGCAGTTAGTTAAGTTAAACATACAGTTTTGCACATACGCCTTACTAAGCCCACACACAGCGCCACTCTGGAGTGGGGCATCAAAGTCAATCTGGTGTCCAACGCTGAACAGTGAGCACTTGAAATGCAGTGGATGTGCCATGTGGAGGACTATGCAGCAATTACAGGCTATGGATTAGATGTTCACTCAGTCACACGGTAGATCACAGTGCTCAAAGAAAAAAATTAAAGTAATAATAACAGTGAGAAGAAGATTTGTAGCACAATACAGTGTCAATTATAAATTAATGCACACAAAATAACTCATATCTTACAAAATATAGAAGCAACAGGATCACAGAAAACATGAACATGGTTGTATACTGAAGAGTGGGTAGGGACATAGGAATAGGAAATGGGTATAAAAAAGAATAAACAACATTAAAAGCTCCTTGTTCTCATAAAAGGATCTAATATAAAGAATATAGAGAATTAGGCATTTTTCACAATGAAAATCTGATCAGAAAGGGCAGTGAGATGGAAGGAAAAAGAGCAGTCTCGTTTCTTTTAACTCCATCACTTTCAAATTATTGACTAACACAAATCAAGTCAGGACCACTAAGCACTGACATCCTTGATGTTTCTGAAAATCAAAGTTAAAGAGCCATTTTTTCCCATTTGCTCTTTTATTCTACCATCATGAAGTGTCTATTATGTGTGAGGCACTGTTCCAGGTGCTATGGGGGACACTACTTTTCAGGCTCCAATTTTGTGGAGCTTGTACATTGATGGAGCAATTCAAAAGCTGCCTGAACCCCTCTTCTACTGCAACACCCTGAAACTTGTGCCCAAAGCAGAAATCTGAGGAGAAAACTATGTGAATAATTCTCCTTCTTGCCACTTCTCCCCAGCACAGCTCAGTATTTCATGTCTCCTAAGAGGCTCTCAGAAATATTCTGAGAATCTCCTGACTTCTTAAACATAGCAGAATTGCCGTGGTGCTGGGAGAACATGTGCTGAGATACAAGAGAAGAAGGAAGCCACCCAACCAGCTCTTCTCTCTCTCCTTTTCCAAACTCATCTTATGAAAAAGATAGTTTAGAAAACAGGTGCATACCAGAATTGAGCAGGAGGGAAGAGCGTTTCCCTCCTTTCTGGGTCACAGGGAGCTCCTGAGCGTGGAGGAGAAATATGAAAGAGGAAAGGAGGTAGCACCGTGGGGTATGCCCCCCACCTCAAGGGCTGCCAGATCTGTGGATAAACTTTTGCCTATTTAAGAGTTTATGAAACTTCTAACTCAGGAAAGAAAATTCGATTTAGACTTAAATCTTCTCAGTCAGTCCTACTTAGTCAGCCCGACTTAATGGAGTTCATTATCTGTTGTTCAGTTCTACGTAGGATTCCTTTTCCCTTCGAGAAACAGAAATTGAGTGTAGTAATTAGAATTGAGAACTGAGTTAAGAAACGTAGATGAATGCTTAGAGTGAAATATCTTATTGTGCTGGTCAGTGGTACATGAATTATTCAAGATGTAAAAATGAATATCGTTTATCAGCTAGCCCAAAAAAGTACATGTAAGATTAATTTTAGGAATGGGTATTTTAGGCCAAATTCAAAACTCTTCCTAATTCCCTCAGTAGAAATTGAGTTTTCTGTAAGAAACTTATCCTTGATAAATTATGTTCAGTGTTTCTCTCTAGATTTATATTATATATTTTTTATATATTGTATATATATATATATATATATAATTATATATTTTTTTGTAATCTTCAGTGGAAGCTGAAGGACACAGATGAAGTTCCCTCTCTTCTTCTAGTTTTAAGTCCTGACTTGGGAAGAAAAAGGTAGCAATTGGAAATGAAGAACTAACCTTGAAATAGGGTCAAAGATGAGGATTTGGTTTTCTGGACCTGGTATATGAGAATGAGGGTCTCAAGATCAGATTCTTGGATCACCTCTACACTGAGAGGGCAGGGGGTGGTGGTGGTGAAGAGCCATAGATAAAGAGCCCCAGGACATGTGCAATTATTAGAAAAGTATATCATCTCAGGTGTCAAGTAATTTCAAAGTACAGGAAGTCAAAGGCTCAGAGAGGCATCAGGGAATGAAAAATAAGAAAATTACACTGGGAACTTCCTTGGTGGTGCAGTGGTCAAGAATCCGCCTTCCAATGCAGGGGACACGAGTTCAATCATCAGTCTGGGAAGATCCCACATGCCGTGGCGCAACTAAGCCCGTGCACCACAACTACTGAGCCTGTGCTCTAGAGCTCATGAGCCACAACTACTGAGCCCACACTCCACAGCTACTGAAGTCCGTGTGCCTAGAGCCTGTGCTCTGCAGCAAGAGAAGCCACCGCAATGAGAAACCCACGCACCACAACGAAGAGTAGCCCCCATTCGCCACAACTAGAGAAAGCCCACGCACAATAATGAAGACCCAATGCAAGCAAAAGGAAAGAAAGAAAGGAAGGAAGGAAGGAAGGAAGGAAGCAAGAGAGAGAGGGAGAGAGAGAAAGAAAGAAGGAAAGAAAGAAAGAAAGAGAGAGAAAGGAAGGAAGGAAGAAAGAAAGGAAGAAAGAAAGAAAATTACACTGAATTCAGTAGCTTGGAGGTCACTTTAAGAGTGTGGCTTCTGTAAGAGTAAGTCGTGAGGGCTAAAGGGATGAAGGGTAAAGTGCAGAGTAAGAAGCTGATCATTCATGACTGTTAATACTGTAATCTCATCTCTCAGAAGTGAAGGGATAATGACGATCATAATAGTAAACACCACTTACTGGGCACTTGCTATATGCCAATAACTGGGCTGAGGGTTTGATACTTATTGTATATGTATTTTTTTCTTTTTTTTAATTGAGGTATAGTTAATGTACAATATTGCATAAATTTCATGTGTGCAACATAGCAATTCACAATTTTTAGAGGTTATACTCCATTTATAGTTATTATAAAATATTAGTTATATTCCCTGAGTTTTACAATATATCCTTGTAGCTTACTTTACACCTGGTAGTTTGCACCTCTTAATCCTTACCTTTATATTGCCTCTCCCCTCCTTCTCCCCACTGGTAACCACTAGTTTGTTCTCTACATCTGTGAGACTGTTTCTTTTTTGTTATATTCACCAGTTTGTTGTAGTTTTTAGATTCCACATATAAGTGATATCATACAGTATTTGTCTTTCTCTGTCTGACTTATTTCACTTAGCCTAATGCCCTCCAAGTCCATCCATGCTGTTGCCAGTGGCAAATTTTCATTCTTTTTTATGGCTGAGTAGTATTCCATTGTGTGTGTGTGTGTGTGTGTGTGTGTGTGTGTGTATACCACATCTTCTTTATCCATTCTTCTGTTGATGGACACTTAGGCTGCTTCCATGTCTTGGTAATTGTAAATAATGCTTCTATGAACATTGGGATGCGTGTATCTTTTTCAACTAGTGTTTTTACTTTTTTCAAACATATACCCAGGAGTGGAATTACTGGGTCATATGGTAGTTCTATTTTTAGTTTTTTGAGAAAGCTCCACACTGTTTTCCACAGTGTCTGCACCAATTTACATTCCCACCAACAATGTACAAGGGTTCCCTTTTCTCCACATCCTTGCCAACATTTGTTATTTGTGTTCTTTTTGATGATAGCCATTCTGACAGGTGTGAGGTGATATCTCATTGTGGTTTTGATTTGCATTTCCTGATGATTAGCAATGTTGAGCATTTTTCACATGCTTGTTGGCCATCTACATGTCCTCTTTGGCAAAATATCTATTCAGGTCTTCTGCTCATTTTTTAATCAGGTTGTTTGTTTTTTGATGTTGAGTTGTATGAGCTGTTTATATATTTGGGATATTAACCCCTTATCAGTCATATCATTTGCAAATATTTTCTCCCATTCAGTACATTGTCTTTTCATTTTCTTGATGGTTTCCTTTGCTGTACAAAGCTTTTGAGTTTGATTAGGTCCCATTTGTTCATTTTTGCTCTTATTTCCTTCACTTTAGGAGACAGATCCAAAAAATATTGCTATGATTTATGTCAAAGAGTGTTCTACCTATGCTTTTCTCTAGGAGTTTTATGGGGTTTGGTCTTACATTTAGGTTTTTAATCCATTTGGAGTTTACTTTTCTATATGGTGTTAGAGAATTGTATATGTATTAATTGAAAAAATATTTATTAAGAGCATCTACCTCCAAAATGTATCCTAATTTCATCTACTTTCGTCATCTCCACTGTGGCCACACCAGTCTAAATTCCCTCTTCTCTTGCCCCAACTACTGCAAAAGCCTCCTCTGTCTCACCCCATCTCTACACGACACTATCTACAACAGTACACAAAATGTTTAAATGCAATTAGATCAAATAACAACCCTCCAAAGACTTTCAATTTCACTTACATAAGATCCAAACTTCTCCAAAGCCCTGTGTGCTCTGGCCCCCACTTTTCTCTCCAACCCCATACCCTATGCATCTCCTCTTTCCTCCTAGTGCTCTGGACACATTGGCCTCTGTCAGTCCTTGAACAGAAAACGTTCATTCCTGAAGGTAAAAAAGTTAGAAGTCAGGGCTTCCCTGGTGGCGCAGTGGTTGAGAGTCCGCCTGCCAATGCAGGGGACACGGGTTCGTGCCCCGGTCCGGGAAGATCCCACATGCCGCAGAGCGGCTGGCCCTGTGAGCCATGGCCACTGAGCCTGCGCGTCCGGAGCCTGTGCTCCGCAACGGGAGAGGCCACAACAGTGAGAAGCCCGCGTACCGCAAAAAAAAAAAAAAAAAAAAAAAAAAAAGTAAAGCCAAAACACTGCTGAAGGAGAAAAAGAAATTGGAGAGTGCCCTCCCTCACCAGATGTAAATTCTTATTACAAAGTTATAATAATTATGACAGCAATATTGGAGCAAATACAGATAAACTGACCAATGGAAAGAATAGAAAGTCCAGAAACAGATCCATGCATATATGCAACTATCATTACTAAGACAATCATATGCAAACCCCATTCTGAATGCAGAACTCGGGATGTCTCTCAATCTATTATACAGAGAAGAAAACTGAGGATCAAGAGGGTAATGAACATGCCCTGTGTCAAAAGGCTAGTAAATCACAGAGCCTTAAACTGAAGACAGGTCTGAGTCCAAAAGTCATACCCTGTTGGGGCAGAGACCTTGTCTTATTTGCCTTTGTATCCCCACAGACCCACCCAATGCTTGGCACATAGTAGGTCCTTATTATATGATTTTTGTTGGTCTATTGGCACCCACCTTATTTTGATTTGTCACCAAATTCACATAGGGTATATTGACCTTTACATATTTTCTCATGTCATAGTAACTTTAAAGAGAAGGAAAAACCATTTTCTTTCATATAAAACTGGCCAGGGGCTTCCCTGGTGGTGCAGTGGTTGAGAGTCCGCCTGCCGATGCAGGGGACACGGGTTCGTGCCCCGGTCCGGGAGGATCCCACATGCCGTGGAGCGGCTGGGCCCGTGAGCCATGGCCGCTGAGCCTGCGTGTCCGGAGCCTGTGCTCCGCAACGGGAGAGGCCACAACAGTGAGAGGCCCGCGTACCGCAAAAAAAAAAACAAAACAAAACAAAACAAAAAAAAACTGGCCAGATCCCTTTGATATTTTGAGTAACATGAAAAGAAACATAAGGGAATGGAAACTATTCTTTAATAAACAGCTAATATGCATCAGACATTGTTCTAGGTGTTCATAAAACTATTTTTATTATATTTTTAAGCATTGGTGACATGGATTTGAATCTTGGTTGTCCCTTATTAGTGGTGTGAACTTTAGAAAGTCACTTAATCTCTCTGAGCCTTTAAGTTCTTAACTGTAAATAGATAGTAACAGCCCAGCTGCTATATCTAGGAGATATTAAAAGATCCAGATGAGCTTATATATGTAAAAGAGCATTGCAAGCTGTAATGCAATAAATCAAAGAATAGTGATGAATTTATTGTTGGTAACTTTTACATGGTATTTCTCCTATTTCACTATGCACAAATATGCATAAAATATGAAACTTTTAACTTAAAAATACAGCACTTCTTCCTCCCACTGTTTTAAGCTTATCACCATTTACTGAGAGTCCTGAATGACCCACAGTGGGAAATGCTACTCAGTGAACTGTGCTCTTTCTTTTGAGACTTAGGCCATCATTTCTCTGAGTTGACAACCAGGAAGGAACTTGGGACCAAATAGCTCGAAGAGTATTTTCAAATCGTTTCCCTTTAGAGAGTTCTAGATGAAATGACATTTTCTAGCAAGTAGAAATGACAGATGATTACCAGGGTTAAAACATTTAGATTCTTGCTTGCCCTAAATGCAATTTTGCTCCTTGCTTTTCCTAAATACAATGGAAATTGAGTTGAATCACTCTTTACACAAACTGGGAAATACAGTTCTGATTTTAATATTGAATTGTATTAAAGAGTAAACTGTAAGTAGGTTTCCCTTCAAGATATTTCCAATTTTTATACTTATTAAATGACCCAGTGAAGTAATTTTTAGTTCATAAGAAATAACATAATTATGATAGAAACAGTTGTCCAGGAAATTGGATTAATCTTGAGCTATACAAGATCAGAATAATTCTGAACTCTGAAACTCTCTGGGTCACCAAATGCATTTTCCCCAAAACAAGTAAAATTTCAAAATATCCTCAAATTCATTACCAAAACTCAAGAAATGCTAATGATTAAAATACTAATATAGAGATATTTGTACTAACACTCACACTCCTGGTTAAGATATGAAAGCGAGGTAGGTAGGTAAATTCATCGAAGCATAATAAAAAAAAATCAAGATATCTAATCCTTACTAAATAAAGAGAAATAAAACTCATCTCGCTTTATGGCTATTTTCAGAGCACAGAGATCTTGCTAGGAGGGAAGAAAAGCACGTTTAACTCCATTTTTATTATATGGTTACAGAGCTAGTCCATTATTCAGTATAATGAAACTGGATCTTCTGTCAAAAGATGGAAATTACTGGATTTTAACATAAAGGATTTCACTCCCAACATTCACCCTGTTAGTCTAATGAAGCTAGTGGTTTAAAAATCCAGAGTCATAAGGTAAAAGTCTCCCTCCTCTACTAAGGATATCTCTGAACTCCAGGAGATAGCCTTGAACAGGTGACATATGACTAAAAATATTTAGTCAAAAAGAACTTTTCTGAGTTGACGCTGAGTTTCTGTCAAGAGAATTTGTTTATACCACAGGAAAAAAATTGGAAAATAGAACTTTCACTTGTTGGCATATAAAGCAATAGGTTCATTTGTTAATATGCCCTTTAGGTTCATTATCAAAACTTGAATTGAACTTTTATGGTACATTAGCTGAGCTATTTCTAACGTTCTTTTGAAAATGAGAAGATCCATGTCAAAAACTGCGTATCTGTGACTTATTTCTAATAAATAAATGGATAGGTGAATATCAGCTGCTTCTGTGATTCCCAATGACTTGAAAACTGCTTACTTTGTACCATTCTGGAATAATTCTACAAAGTTATAATCATTTTTCTGGGACCATACAAATGATGAAACTCTGAGAAAGTGATTGCATTGCCATAGTTTTACCCTGGCATTCAGTATAATGAAACTGAACCTTTTGTCAACAGTTAAAAATATTTCAGGTTTGCTGAAGCCGTTAGAGTAGTGCTAATGTGTTTGAGGTGACTTTATAATTGAGACAATAAGAGCCCTCCTGAATGCAGTTTTTATGATAGAAAGCTACTCTAAAGAAAGTAGGAACAGGAGGCACTACACACATCCTCAACCGTTTTCAGCTTGGCCTGTCAGTTTTAACAGGGAATATATCAACTGCTGAATATTTTACTGTTGTATAACCACCAAAGATATTGCGCAGACAGGTAAGATATTTTAATTTTTCCCCCCTCTGGTGAATACAGGACCCATCAATGTCAGGAGTGGCACAGTGCAGTTGTAAAGTAAAATTTTCTTTCGCATTTCAACAGCAGAAAAACATTGCTGGCTACCAACAGTATCTGCATTTAAATTCTTCAGAATCACAGTTGCTTGTGCTTGCAAAGGACAAACACTAGGGCCTGAATGGCCTTTGAAAGTCATCTGTTTGAATTTGAGTGAGGGCTAAATTATATATCTTCTCCATGGAGGAAGAAAGAAAATGGATTAAAAAAGAAAGAGAACTGTTTGAAATGCACAAGGTCTTCCTTTGGAAAGGGAGGAACTGCATTCAGAGGAAGCTGAATTCCAGACTAGTAAACAGGTTGGTAATCCTCTCTTTGTTTACTGACAATGAATCACTCTTCGATTCTGAAAGGAAACAAAGAAATGTACTCAGTGTTTGCAAAGGCTATAAATCCTCAAGTTGAGGCCACTTGGAGCTCACGGAGGCTGCTGGGCTGATTGAGTCATGCGCTCATGGGTGCCATGGCATAGCTTCAGGAAGAAAGTCAGCAAAGTTGTTGAGCAAACTGGTGGTAATGCTCCAGGAGAATCAGCCTTCAGCCCCATGCCCACAGTCAAGGTCACTGATTTATTCCTCTGTGTCAAATGGCAAATGTGTTCAAGCTGGTAGAGGTCGGTCTCCATAGCAACACGTCCAACTCTTACCCCTGGAGAGAAAGCTGGAAACCATTTTGGACACTTCTTATTGGTTAGGGAATGTCAGCTGAATTTGGAATCCTGCCCAGACTGTATTTGGCCTTGATTGGCAGAGACAGAGGCAGGGTCCTGCACAACTTCTCAGCACCACAGTGATGAAGATGAACACTTCTGCGCTGGAAATACCAATTTGCAAAAAAGTTAATGACACTGGTTCCTTAGGCAAAGCCCATTTTAGGTAACATTCTTTTTTTCTTTTTGATACGTGTCGGTTTATCTTTTAAAAGAATATTACCTCCCATATCTTCCATCAAAAACATTGAGTTAATTTGAGCAAAAATCTATTCGAATTTGACAGCACCAAAACACAAGTGGTTAAGAGCCATCAGTGAAAAGGAGCTAGGGAAAAGACTTACATAGTATGAGAAAGTGCAGAAACAGAGAAAAGAAATTATTTGGTTAGCTACAGCTCAAATCCTAGTGGGCTGTTTAGGATTGGCTGTCCTTAGCGTTTTGATATTGTAACCTTGAGGCATTTAGAGGCTTAGATTTTGGTTTGCTTACATAGACCTCCACAGCATTACAGCCACCACAGTCTAACGGCCTCCTTGTTTAACTAATTTAACAGTCCTCAAAATACTGAATTGCAAGAAAATGGCATAGCCAGTGAAAAACAGTACAGCTGGAGTTAAAGGCTGGAAAGAGCATCTCTCTCAACATATCTAAAAATTAAAACATAGCAGGAGGGAAAAAAATCACATCCTAGGTGCTGGGTGGATTTTCTAAGAGGTCTGTTTTTAACCATCGGTTCACAAAAGTCATTAAAAAGCAAGTAGAACCTCTTTTGCCAAAATAGTAGCAGTATTGGAACTAATTTTTTTTAATGTGAAGAAAACAATATAAAGACACTTCCCAGATCATCTAACTTTTCAAATATGTCAGACATCATTCTTGCATAAATCTGTGCTCCTGAGTAAATTACTTAAACCAGAGATTTCTAGCATCTGGAAAGCTTTTTTAAAATACAAGTTCTTAAGCCTCACCCCAGACCCACAAAATCAGAATCTCCAGAGCCCTTGAATCTTTATTTTTTTTAATGCTCCACAGGTCATTCTGATGATTGGGAATCATTGGTCATAGGAGGAACCTAAGTTCCTTAAGGAAAGACACAAAACTGTAAACCACATGAAATTTTAAGATTTAAATGGTGTTTGTATCCTTAATTACATCTTGAATAACTAGTCCTGAAATGTGTGTTTGGTTATCAAAATTTAAATTTTGCACCTAAAAAGAAAACTTTTCACATATTTTGCTCTATTTATGATAGAAAGAATGTGTAGGTTTCTAAAATTATCATGTGATCTGATTAATTTAAAAGTTTATACATGTCAGTGGTTTTATGACAACTCAAAAACCCTAGTAATTAGTGCTTTTGAACCCCATTTAGCCTAAGAGTGCCATTTGGCTCTGTGTCTTGTTGAGCTTCATTAATTAAATTGTCACCATATATTTAATAAGTTCACAATCTAACTAATGTGTTAGGAAAATAAATGAGCAGCGGCGAGCAAACTTACTGATGCTAGTGTGTATTGCTTTATTTACTGTTTGCTTTTTTTTTAACTAATTTTAAGTCGTGCCACCATTAGCATGGAATCTCAGGCGTGGGTTGTACAATAGCTCATGATGATAAAGCACAATGAATGAATATTTCCTTTAAGTGGAGTATTAATGACCATTACAACCTTCGACAAAGCCAGCTAATTGCCCTGCCTGTCAGCCCTGGCCTCCAGCCAGCCCCCAACATTACATGAAAGAGGATTAAACTCCTGTTTTATTTAAGCCACAGTTATTTTGTCTGTTACAGTCAAACACCTAATACATAGCCAGTGCTGGTTGTTCTGTCCACTTTAAGAATGCTCTGTATCCATGCCTATCATTCTGATGTTGCTAGCGTTTGAAATGCTCTAAATTCACACACACACACACACACACACACACACACACACACACACAATCCAGTGACAGTCTCTCCTTGACCAAACCTTATTCAGGCTCCCCTAAACTTTTTTCAACTAAGCCCTGACTTCTGGGCTTCCGTGTGTCACTGCATTGTCCAGTTCTAGCAAGAATCTTGCTAAGTCAGTTTAACCAGAATCCCTCACTGTGAATACCTGATCACCCTCAATATCTGATTGTGTTCCTCATCTCCCATTATCCTCCAGGTGAGTCTGATCACCTTGGCCTGCCTTCAGCGAGAATCCTTAACAGAATCTTAACAGTCAGTTTAGCTAAAATCACCCCCTACTTCTAATGTTTCCTCTTAGTAATTTTCCATCCACTGATCTCCACCCTGCTCCTGGGTTATAAATTTCTCACTTTTCCTTATATTCGGAGTTGGGAACAATCTCTCTTCCCCTGAACAAACCCCACTACAATGGCCCTACACCTATCACGACGGTCCTGAATAAAGTCTGACTTAGCATTCTTTAACAAGTGTTAAGACTGAACATTTTTTCGTTAACATGAGTCAGTAAGTCAGTAGAGACTATACTGATACAATTCCTGTTAACTGAAGTACCTATAGTAGAAAAGAAGCCAAATGGCCAGCTCATAATACAATACGTGTCTTGGATTCAAAGTTCAGAAGCTGAAAGTATTGCAGTCCTTCCTTAGGTTTACTGTATCTGCAATAACCTGTTCTGAATAACATACTAAGGAAGAGGAAAGGAAATACTTAGATGATTAGAAATCAAGAAATTTTAATGTAAATTATGAATACATTTATGGATATTTAGTCCAAACTCTCAGTTAAAGAAGTCATAATCCCTTTGCTACAATTGTGCCCATATGAAGCCAGTCTTTCACTGGACTACTTGTTCTTGATGCAAATTGTTAATCATTGAGAGCTTTGGTGCAAATCAGCACCTGGGTGTTTTCTGCAGCAAAGGAGATAACTAGACCATATTCTGCCCTGAGGGATGTTTAGATGGCAGGTATGAATCTATGTTAGAGAGAACTTAGCTCCTAGTGAAAGATTGCCTTTTAATCTCAAAATCATTCACTAACACAAATGAATGTTCCATACTGTTTTGGATAAATTCTCACATGTGAGGTTATCTTGGAAAGCAGGATGCCCCTTCTTTCTTACACCTACTTTTTTTCTCTTTTATCTCATACTCCATTTTTTAAGTCTTTTTTTTAATATAAATTTATTTATTTACTTACTTATTTTTGGCTGTGTTGGGTCCTCGTTGCTGCACAGGGGCTTTCTCTAGGTGCGGTGAGCGGGAACTACTCTTCATTGTGGTACACGAGCTTCTCATTGTGGTGCCTTCTCTTTGTTGCAGAGCACGGGCTTCAGTAGTTGTGGCACAAGGGCTCAGTAGTTGTGGCTCATGGGCTCTAGAGCGCAGGCTCAGTAGTTGTGGCACACGGACTTAGTTGCTCCACGGCATGTGGGATCTTCCCTGACCAGGGCTCGAACCCGTGTCCCCTGCATTGGCAGGCAGATTCTTAACCACTGCACCACCAGGGAAGTCCCCTCTCATACTCCATTTTTAAAGGTGAATCTTTCAGAATTTTGATTTACTGTATGATTTGCTTCTTTTTGCCACTTGTTTGTTTGTTTGTTGACACTAATTTCTTTCATGTGCTTTCCAAGGCAATACATGCTTTCCTAATGAATGCTTTTAAAACACCTCTTCTGTTTTTCACTAGAGTTACCCAGAGAACAATTCCCCATTATTTGTCTAGCAAGCATATTTTATCGTGGATTATTTTTTTGTTTCATTTTGAGCTTCTTTATATAATCAGACTTGCAAAACACCCAGTTTTATAAAATGTGAAAGATAAAACACTGAGCATTGGAAAGGCTCACTTCCTGTCTGATGCTCTGTACACCAGCCTATCTTCCCTGTTGTTCCCTACATACACTGGCAAGATTCATTACAGGAATTCCAGCATTTGGTTAATAAGTCAGTGAATGTAATGCTCCCTTAAAAGCATGTTCAGATTATTTAGATAACATAGAATTTCAGCGTTATCAGAGCACCATTTTCTGCTTAAAGGATCATCTTCTACCAGGTATAAGAAAGTATCTCTCTTTCTTATACCAACTGGAACCTAGACTAGTGGAATCTCCCATACTAGTCTAGTGCCTGGCACTGAGTATATGTTCAGAAAATATTTGTGAAATCTTGCCTGCCACAAACAAATTACATGAAAAAAAAAAGCTGGTGTAGGTTTCTTGTCCTAAAGAAGTAAAATCTTAAATAGTAATTCCACTAATTCTTCATTTCAGTGCTTAAGGATGGTCTTTCTCATGCTTACATCTGTTTTATTTTAATTCTATTTCCTCCTCTCAGTTCTCTGCCTCTACCTATACACCCACCAGTCTTTTCCTTCTGCTCATTATATAATTTTTAACATCTTTCTGACATTAGAAATTTTATGTTTTTTGACTACCCAATCCTCAAGTTAATACGTTGTTTATCACTGGCTACCTCTTCAAGTAGATTCTCTCTTCAAAGCACAGTATCAGTAACTTACTTTTTAATTCTGGAAAAAGCATCTTTAAGTAGACTTTTCAACCTCATTTTCTGATTTCAGAAGCACATTTTAAGAATTTAAAATATAACTGGACTCATCATAATACATAAGAAAATTTTACACTGCAGAAAAATTGACCACAAATCCTTTTGGTTGCCACAGTTATTTTAATATGCAACATTTATAATTTCCCCCATAAAGCTATGTCTAATCAGATATATTAAATATAAAATAAATAGGCCTTCATATATGTCACTATTCTGTGCAAATACCTTTAATGGTGCTCCATTATCCAGTAAAAAAAAATAAATCTCTTAGGTTGGCATCCAAAGCTTTCCATTATGTGACCCTGATCTTCCTTTCCAACCAAAGCCAAGTATCTTACGTTACAAGAATAGTGGACTAAACCTTATTCCTCAAACATGGTCAATAAGTCAGTGAATGTAATGCTCCCTTAAAAGCATGTTCAGATTATTTAGATAACATAGAATTTCAGCATTATCAGAGCACCATTTTCTGCTTAAAGGATCATCTTCTACCAGGTATAAGAAAGTATCTTTTACTTTCCCACATTCATGACTATACCCATTCTTTTCCCTCTGCCTGGTGGAACCCCACCTCTCTATTCCTCCTCCACTTTCTATCCCACCTCCACCTGCCTTTATTTTTACTTCCTTTTAGCCTCATTTTAATTATCACCTCTTCCACATGGGCTTTCTTGATTCTACTAACCTGCTTAAGAATCTTCCTGTCCATTGAACTAGTGTAATGCATCATTTCTTCCTCTCACAGTTCTGACATTTTCGCTTTTATTTGCGTTTCTTGCTTTACTGTCCTCCAACATAAGGGTAACTATCAAGAGAAAAAGATTGATTGTTTCCACTCATTGTTATAGCCCTGGCCAGACCAACAGTCTTGAACACCATAGGTCTTCAATAAGTACTTAGTGAATGTATTAGTTTCCTAAGGCTGCTATACCAAATTACCACAAACTCAGTGGCCTAGAACAAGAAAAATTTATTCTCTTACAGTTCTGGAGGCCAGAAGTCCAGAATCCATTTCACTAGGCTAAAGTCAAGGTGTCAGCAGGGCTATGCTTGCTCTGGAGGCTCGAGGATAGAACCCATTTCCTTGCCTTTTCCAGCTTCTAACGCTGCATCGTTGCATTCCTTGGCTCAAGGTCCCTTCCTCCATCTTCAGTGTCAGCAAGTAGCAGCTTGAGATTTCTATTGGGGATACCACATCACCTTCTTCTCTAAAGCAATTCTCCCTCTACCTCCCTCTTATATAAGGATATGTGATTACAACATTAAGGGTCCCCCTGGATTAGCCAGGATAACCTCCTCATCTCAAAATCCTTCACTTAATCACTTTTTTTGCCACATAAGGTAATATTCACCATTTTGCCAGGATTCACAGGTTCCAGGGATTAGGACATGAATGTCTTTGGGGGCCATTGTTCAGCCTACCACGACATACTTAATTTAGCAGCCTTCAGTGGTGTTGTTAATCACTTTTGCCACTAGATGGGATGGTGCTAGTGAGCTCTCTGACCTTTACAAGGTTATATGACTTTTTAAAAAGGCAATTTTATTATGTGACCCTTTTGATAAAAAGAGTAATAGGATACTGAATAGTTTACAAAGTGCTTTCTTATTTAATCATCAGAAAACTCAGCGAGGTCAGTATCGTTATTCCCTATGTTTAAACAACTGAGTGGTCCCTCCCAAAGCCACAGGGCAGCTCTGCCAGCAAGCCAGGTCAGGCTGACTTCTTCCTCTTGACGCCTTAGAGCCACCAGCCCTTGATTCCTTTCTGGCCATTTTTCCCACTTCCAAAGTACCCCCTTCTGCTAAAACTCTGTAAGCCACACACATCTATAGGCTTTTAAAATGTCACCATTCAATGCAAGATTTAAAATATTCACACCTGTTAAATCTCCATCTATGGAAAAGTTTCCCCACTAACAACATCTGATGTCCTCAGAGGTGCGGATCCAACCCTAAGAGCCTTGGCCTCTGCCTGCAGTACTCTTCTGAGTCCTCTGCCCCTGAGAACTAACTTGGGTCTGCTCACTTTTCCTAGCCTTGTTAGAGAGTTGTCTTCAGGAGACTCACTTTACAAGCTGTTTCTTGGAAGGTAGTGACTATCTTTCAGTAGGAACTATCTGCTCCTCATCAAATAGGAAGATGGCTGCCTCTCTCTCCTCCCTTCCTTCCTTATCACAGTCTAAGTTTTTCTGATACAGCCAGACTCCTTAGGCACATATACTTTACCAACTGGCTCCCACACTGAACTGTGGCTCTGCACACAGTGTGGCCTCTAATTGAAATACCTGCCCTCATCTCTCCTTTGTCTGCTTGAAAATTCCAACTCTTCCTTCAGTGCTTCGTTCCACTCCCCACCTCTGTGAAGCCTTTCCTACATGACTTCCTCCAAGCAGACCTGGCCCTGCACTCCTTTGTCCCACGGGGTATCCAGGATTTTGTCTAAATAGTGCTTACCACACTGAATGGTATTGGTGTTTATCTCCCCAGAGCAGCCTGGAAATTCCCAAGGGGCAACGCTTCATAAAATTAGTATTTGTATTTCACCTCTGACTCTCGATTTCTTCATTATGAAACAATGATAATAATAATCCCTACCTTGTAGGGTTGTTATGAGGATTAAATGAATTAATATATGCAAAATAGTTGGAACAGTGCCTGAAACATATAAGTGATCAATAAATGCTAGTTAGTATTATTCATGACATTTATCGTAGTATGACATTACTTTTTTTGTTTGTTTGTAGTCTCTCAGGGTGCTTAGAAGGTAAGCTCTGTAATGGCAGGGATTTTTGTCTGTTTTGTTCACTAGTATATTCCCAGAGCCTGGGGAATATATGCCTGGTACATAGCATGCACTCAAAAACTCAGTGAACCACTATGTGAATGAATGAAAACTTAGCACCTAATATTACACTTATTATGCAGTAGGCACACAGTATATGTTTTCTTCAATTTACTTAAATTTTATTTTTTAATATATATTTTTATCTATCTGACTCTAAAACTGAACAACTGCTTCTTCAATGAAATATCTTCCTGAATTTTAATGAAAGAGCATGACACTGTCAAAACCAAAAATCCTCTTCTAATTCACTTTGGTTCAGGGTTTCTTCAACTCCAGTATTTTCTGTCCAGATATAAAGGCTTTTGGCAGGTTTTCTCCAGCAGTTAAAGAAACTTTTTTAAAGAATCAATCAGTATGCCCATCTAAATTTAAGTTAATTAAAACTAACAAAATTTGAATTTCAGTTCCTCAATCACACTGGCCACATTTCAAGTACTCAATAGCCACATGTGGCTAGTAGATACCATATTCGTTAGTGCAGATATAGAGCATTTCCAACATTGCAGAAAGTTTTATTAGAGGGGCCTGGTCTAGGTTATGCTGTGGTAACAAACCACACCAAAATCTCAGAGGTTTAACACAGCAAAAGTTTATTTTCACACACTCAAAGTCCACTGCAAGTTGAAATGACTCTGGGGCTAGTGCTAGTTCATGCTAGTTCCCCTCCATGTGCTAGTTCAGCATTATGGGCCATTTTGGTTTTGTAGCCCATCCATCTCCACATATACTCCCACGACCATATTAGCAGGGGAAGAAAGCATGGAGAATTATGTACCTGCTTCTAAGGGCTCCCACCTGGAAATGACAGCCATGCCTAATTGGAGTGGCCTAATGCTCTGTTACACAGAAATAGGAAGAGATTAGTAACCGTTGGTGCTATCTGCCACATTAGGCATGCCCGTCCGTGTCCAAACTGCCTCGTTGTATGTACCCTCTTGTAACTAAGACTACGCATGTGAAAATACTCAATATAGTTTTGGGAACACAGTAGGCAATCAGTAAATGCTACTTCTCTACCTCTTTCTCTTTGCAAGTTTTTTTATATGATGTCCCAGGTTCCAGCCTCAGCCTTATCTAATTCATTTTCTATAATACCATCAGGAAGACCAGATTATTTTCCTGCTCAAATTCTTCTATAGTTCCTCACTGAATACAGATTGAAATACAGTCTAACATGATTTCCAAGGCCACCCAGAGTCTGGCCCACCTGGCCTCCAAATTTCTCTCTCATTGTTCCCTGCACTCCAGCAATATTGCACATGTGGCTGCTCTACCCCTGGTCTCAGGCATAACTCCTTAACCTTATGCTCTAACTCTCTCTTTCTGGAATGACCTTCCTCTCCTTCCCTACCCATCACAGTTCTCTAAACCCTTAAAATGCCACCTTCCTTGATTTCCTCAGCTAAAATTCCAACCCATAGCCTCTCATAGCTCACATCTTACTCTGGTTACGAATCTCTTATAAGCAGCTTGAGAAAAAGGATGGGGTCTTAATCATCTTAGATTCTCTTAATCAAAGCCAGGAACATAGTCTGTGCTTAGTAAATGTTTGATGGATGTAATAAAACCTTCCTCTCAGGACCTTCTTTTCAGAAATTTTCCACCAAAACTATTAGCATCTTATAAGAAAAACAATATATCCACAGATTAGAAATAAAACCTTTTTTTCAATAAACGTTAATATACTACCTCTAATATTATAGAATGGGACACACTGCAACCAAATAGAGTTGGGGTGAAAATACAAGAAGTGGATGGATAGCTTAAAAAGAAATTACTCAATGTCGTATTCCTAATAGAAGTAAACATTTTATTTAAGTAGTATTGAGTCAGCATTTTCTGAGACTTTAGAGAAATGGAAGGTTATATTTTGAATACTTTTTAGTAGAAATCAGGATAGTTAGAGCATATTTTAAAATACTCCACAAGAATTTCCTGTGTCCTTGAAATATTTGTGTATGCTTCTATGCTATAAGAGGAAGCAATGTGAATTACCTCCAAAATTTCAAGATCATTATGAAAGCATTGAAAAGAGATAACAAAGACTTATATTTGAAAAAGGAAGTATAAGAAAAGAAGTGATATAATTTGTTAAATTATACAAGAATAAGAGGAGATATTTTTTGAAAGAATAGAAAATGGAGAAAAGAAAGACATTATCTCAAAACATCTGGAGATGAATGATAATCACTTTCAAATAGGATAAAAACCTAAAAGAAATATTATCTCAATGATAGTCTACATAAAAAGAAAAAAGCTGGGATGTTTTTCTAAGTCACCTACAGAGATTATCTGTAAAATAGAAGATAGATGACAAGCAGATAAAGATATAACAGGCTATTTCCAACAAGAGTGCTCTTTAGAGTCTCTGTAGGAGAAAGGACCTTACAGCTGATTTTCCTATTTGAGTTTTTAAAAAGTAAGCTCTATTTAAAAATATGCCCTCCCTTGTTTTCAAAGGATCACAGGAAATGTATAACCTCACTTGCATACACCCCTTTGGAGTAAAGCAGTTGGTTTTCTCAAGGCCGGTCCGTATCATCAAAACATCATGGTGGATAGGCTGCTACCCGGAAAAGTCAAGGGAAAACAACACTCTTGGATGAGCCAATCACAAAGATAAAGAGTACAGTTGTGCCTTCATAGCTGGCAACATTCTTTAACCCTTCCCTTGGATTCTGCCGTGGTGCCCATGCTAAACAGATTAGCTCAGTCAGAGCTGAATCCTGGGATCAAGGCTATAGATGTAATCCCCATCCAGGCTCAGACTCTGAAATTAATGTCATTGGTCACAAGAATCTAAATCGAGATCCTGGAACAGAGTAGGGGAGATTGTATCTAGATTTAGCCTTGGAAAACTTTCTTTAAAGAAAGGTTTCTAAGGACTCTAAGGAATGAATCTCCACCCAGCCTAGAGGACAAACAACCAGGTTGCCCCAATTTGCCCTAAGACTAAATGTATTGTAGGACAGACAAAATGAGTCTCTGAGAGAATGTAAAGAATGCAGACTGCATTCTAGGAGAGCAGCACAGACTGTCATAGATTCACCCCTTTAAGGTCTGAGATAAGCGGGGCTAGCTGGGAAAGACTTGTGCTGTCCATGACACTAGACAGTAAGAGTCTTGTAGTTCCTGTGGGACAATGACCTGGATTCTGCCTGGCCTGACCTTGTCTGACCTCAGTCTGATTACCAAGCCTGAGCTGGTCGGCACACACATCTTTTCTTGGCATCTGATGCCTCACCCTGCTGTTATAACTAGTCCTCCTGACCTGCTCCTGCTTTGGCCTTGCTTAACCTTTAGTCCTGATCTTTGCCTATTGCCTAGGCCCCTCGGTGCCACGTTCCCATCGACCCAAGCCTGCTGGCTCACATCTCCTGCAGAAACTGGCAGAAGCTACAGGAACAAAATGGCCCTTTGGTCTAACTGGCCCAGCAGGGAGATACCTGAGCTGCAGCTTGGGCAATACAGAGGATAGACACCCATCACATCAATCTCAACACACCTGTCACCTTGAATGCCCTGGTATCTTCCTCCATGATGTCTTCCCTGCAAAGAAAGCTTCTTTCCATCCACTTCCCCCTCAGTGCTCACCTGCACCTCCATCCATCCTCCAGGATCCACATCAGATGTCACCTCCTCCAGGAAGCCTTCTCAAGGCAGAAGGTTCTCATAGCACTTGTTTATATATATATATACACACATATATATATATTTTATATATATATTTTATATGTATATATATATATATATAAACATATACACATACATATCCACTGCAGCCATTTTAATATTTAATCATAATTATTTTTTCAACTTCTGTCTCCCCTATACTGTGACCTGGTTAAAAGCTGAGAATATTCCTTTCCTTTCCTCTGTGGAACCTTAGCACTTACATTACTTGACTCACTGTGGATGCTAAATAAGTGTTTCTTAAATATATAAATATGGTTTTCTAAATCACAACTTCCAGATAGTTAGAGAATGCCATGATGTTGACCGTGGTACTATTTCCTTTTCACCAAGAAGGTGCAAGATAAGTTCAGAGGAGACTGAAATTAGTAGCCAGTTTCTTCACTAAATATCTGACACAAAGGAAGTTGTGGCCGTCCAGTCACCAACTACTTCCCTTCCAACGTGATCAGCCTGCCCTTTTGGAGGCGCTGACCCTCCATCCACTATGGGGCATCCTCAAATGGATCACTCCCTCCCCCTACCAGGCAATAGAGAAATCTCCTTACTGAATACAAGTAAGTCTTCTGGTTGCTGTTAGCAGTAAGGAAGGGGGCATGCCAACCACCAGATCCTGCAGCTTCAGCAAATCTATATAAGACCCCTTGATGCCATCAGTGCATTCAAACTTGAGTACTGGGCCCTGTACTCTTAAGGTGGATGACCCTGGAGAATTGGCTGCAGAGGGTTATCAGTGATCCATTCTTAAATAACACTGCATGTGAAAAAAAATCTACTGATGTCTTAAAACTGAAAGATACCTAGACTTTAAGCAAACCCTCTGCAAGGGGCAAATGCCACCTCAGTCCATACCCAGGCACTTCTTCGAGGGAAAGTCTGAAATGTAGGTCTACTTTGGTCCCCAGGCTGAGTTAGAAAGCCTGGGGGTAACCCAATACAGCAATTAAAAGCATCTACTTTGAAATCAGGCAGATCTAGGCTTGAATCAGCTCTACCAGTTAGCCTCAGTGTGATTTTGGGCAAATACTTTAACCTATGTAAGCCTGGCTTCCTATCTCTAAAATGCGGATAAAACTTCCTCATAAGATTAAGAGTTAAATGAGATTACTGTTAAGTATACAGCTTTTCATAAACAACTGATAAATATTGTTAATATTATTGTTATTATATACCCTTCCTCTACTGTATTCTAAGCTTCTTTGTGAAGGATGATGATCACTTATGAAGCCCTAAAGTGCATCTAAGATTCTGACACTCAGGTATACATTCTTATCTATAGCCAACCCATGTATTTCATCTGGTCTGAGGATCTGTGGTGTGGTTTGGGAATCATCAATGGCCATCAGCTGTGAAATGATGCTTAGTACATGTATTATCTGTTAGGATACCTATAATATGATATCTCATCCTCTATTTCTGAGGACTAAAGAGATAATGATCTCCCTAAAAGCAGAAATCAGATCCTCTATTGATGGAGCACCTACCGTAAATCTGGAAAATAATGGGCATTCAACAAATATCTGGTGTAATGGGAACCTGAAACTTCCTACCCCTAGCCTATGAATCTGGAGTTAATTCATTCACTTCAACATGTACTGAGTATCTCCCGTTACCATATCACTGTATTAAGTGCTGAGAATACAGAGATAAGATCCAGCCCTTAACCTCAAAGAGCTTACACTTTTGATTGTGTCATTTTTTTCCAACTCCAACACTCAATGACCTTCTAGGATGATCACTTATACCATTCCTAAAATTGAGCACCAATCAGTTTCTGCTCTGGAAATGATATAATTTCAAACATGTGCTTGGCCTTGAAACACCAGTCCTGAGCTTCTCTATTCCTATCACTCATTAAGCCAGTACCAGCGTATGTGGAGTTCACATACTCCTTAACAAAACAGAGCCACTGAGGACTTCCAAGTTGCTTAGGTCTATGACCCTTGAAGTCAGGTAGAATCCCAACTCCTTCCAACGGCCAGCAGTAGTAACATTTATTATAAAATCTCTCTGGTACTCATTTGTATTTTTAAATATCTAAAAAAAGGCTAGTAGTATCTCACAGGTTTGTCATGAAGATTAAGTAAGATGGTGGGTATGATGCACCTAAGACAGTACCTCACTCACTGCAGACATTTAACATGGTGACAATTTTGTCCTGAGTCTAGACAATAAGACAGAGGCAGTGTCTGTCACATTCATCGTCATGTCCTCAAATCTTAATACAGTGCCTGGAACATAGTAAGCACTGACTAATTATTTAAAGAATTAACTAATTAATTTTAAAAGGCATGGGTTTATTCAGCCTTCCTCTTCTCCCATCTGGTCCCTTATAACAAGAAGAAGAGCAAGGCCAGGTAAGATCTGTAGGACACAATATCATTATTTAATAGACCTGAATGGTTAGCCATAATTTAAGCAAAACTAGTCTTTAAAGGGACATACATCCAGGTTTAAGTCACATTAAGAGACAATGTCTGAGGCATATCTTGGCATATGGACGACTGTGACAGTCAGACTGTGCACCGCTCTCTCTCTGTTCCAGTACTTTCTGCAAAAGCGTTCAAGGTCAGCAGACCTCTGCAGAGTCCTGTCATGGAGGAATGCTCTCGGACTTCTATGCCCATGATGGATCCTCTGCCAGTTGTCACCGTGATCCCTGAAGGCATTTGTGTCAGTTAAGAATTGGGTTTGGGGACTTCCCTGGTGGGGCAGTGGTTAAGAATCCACCGGCTAATGCAGGGGACATGGGTTCGAGCCCTGGTCTGGGAAGATCCCACATGCCACAGAGCAACGAAGCCCGTGCACCACAACTACTGAGCCTGCGTTCTAGAGCCCACAAGCCACAACTGCTGAGTCCACGTGCCACAACTACTGAAGCCCACATGCCTAGAGCCCGTGCTCCACAACAAGAGGAGCCACCGCAATGAGAAGCTTGTGCACCACAACGAAGAGTAGCCCCGCTCGCTGCAACTAGAGAAAGCCTGTGCACAGCAACAAAGACCCAACACAGCCAAAAATAAATAAATATTAAAAAAAAAAAAAGAATTGGGTTTCTCAGAATGGGAGAAAATATTTGCAAATGAAGCAACTGACAAAGGATTAATCTCCAAAATTTACAAGCAGCTCATGCAGCTCAATAGCAAAAAAACAAACAACCCAATCCAAAAATGGGCAGAAAACCTAAATAGACATTTCTCCAAAGAAGATATACAGATTGCCAACAAACACGTGAAAGAATGCTCAACATCATTAATCATTAGAGAAATGCAAATCAAAACTATAATGAGATATCATCTCACACCGGTCAGAATGGACATCATCAAAAAATCTAGAAACAATAAATGCTGGAGAGGGTGTAGAGAAAAGGGAACACTCTTGCACTGTTGGTAGGAATGTAAATTGATACAGTCATTATGGAGAACAGTATGGAGGTTCCTTAAAAAACTACAAATAGAACTACCATACGACCCAGCAATCCCACTACTAGGCATATACCCTGAGAAAACCATAATTCAAAAAGAGTCATGTACCAAAATGTTCATTGCGGCTCTATTTACAATAGCCAGGACATGGAAGCAACCTAAGTGTCCATCAACAGATGAAAGGATAAAGAAGATGTGGCACATATATACAATGGAATATCACCCAGCCATAAAAAGAAACGAAATTGAGTTATTTGTAGTGAGGTGGATGGACCTAGAGTCTGTCATACAGAGTGAAGTAAGTCAGAAAGAGAAAAACAAATACCGTATGCTAACACATATATATGGAATCTAGAAAAAAAATGTAATGAAGAACCTACGGGCAAGACAGGAATAAAGCCACAGACCTACTAGAGAATAGACTTGAGGATATGGGGAGGGGGAAGGGTAAGCTGGGACAAAGTGAGAGAGTGGCATGGACATATATACACTACCAAACATAAAATAGATAGCTAGTGGGAAGTAGCTGCATAGCACAGGGAGATCAGCTAGGTGGTTTGTGACCAACTAGAGGGGTGGGATATGGAGGGTGGGAGGGAGAAGACACAAGAGGGAAGTGATATGGGAACATATGTATATGTATAACTGATTCGCTTTGTTATAAAGCAGAAACTAACACACCATTGTAAAGCAATTATACTCCAATAAAGATGTTAGAAAAAAAAAGAATTGGGTTTGTCTGCAAGTCAAGAGATCTGTCTACAGTGGTTTACATGCATAGGGGTTTGTTATCATCAAAAACAAGAAGTCTGAGGGTAGCAGTTGCTGTCACTGGTTCAGCAGCCCAAAGATTTCAGGGCCAAGGTCACTGTGATTCTCCTGGCCTTTTCCTCATTGTCTCTGGTATCCAAATATCAAGTCTGTATTCCAGGCATAAAGAAGGAGTGAATGGAAAATCCAGAAAGCACAGTATCTGTAGCAGGTAAACAAAAATGTTTCCAGAAATCCCACACTTCAGTTATGCATCCTGGGCCAGTATTCTATCACATGGCCTCCCCTAGGGGCAAGAGAGATTTGGAATGTGCAGACTTTTTTCCAGCTAGACATATTGCCGCCCTCAAAAAATTCAGTGAGTAAAGCAGAATGGAAAATGGAGACTGGGCAAGCACCCAGAACACTCTGCCCCTGGATTGCTCACTTCCTGAGACTTGGAATGAATGACAGCCAGGGTCTCACTGAAATCTTCATTCCGATCACCTGCCCTACCAAGCTGTTACAAAAATATGAAGTCTTTCAATACCTGCCTAAAACCCAACTGTCCTTTAGCCTCCTGAATTGAACCTTGCTACCAGGTCAGTGATGTCATTCACCTTGGAGAAAGATGTTTTTAATCTAACAGTAGGGTCAGTCTCATGCCCAGTCAAGAAAAGCTACTTCTCCCCCTTCATAAAAAGCCATCTCCAAACCAGCTGAATAAACTGGATCAACAGTTTTCTGTTACCTTAAATATTAAGTTGGCAATTGAGCTTTGCCCTTCTGAACACAGGAGTCCATATAAGACCACCACACCCATATTGCTTCCCAGCAAGTGAGTCTCCTAATGACTTCCCCCTCCCCACACACACATCCTCATGGCTATGAAAAAGAAATTTCTCTCACAGAGCACCAATATCCCTAGGTCAGTTTGGAGATCTACCTAGAGCCTCTATGATCTCACGTGAATGAAAGAGTCAAAAGATGGGCCTCAAGAAGTCACTTGCAGTGGGAAACCATAACATGACCTCCACCAATCCTCTTAGTTCTCTGAAAAGTTATGCCATGATCCCACCCTTAAAGAAAATTTCCAGACTCAGAGCTTGAGAACTCATAACTCCTCAAAAGCATAAATAATTATTCTGTTCACTATATTGAACCAGGCACAAAACAACACCCTCAACTTATATACCCACCTCAATCCAAATTTCAAGCTGATTCTCAAGACCAGTAGAAATGGCTACTTTATTTAGACTACAGGGAATACAGCCTAGAGACCTTCATTCCCAGCTGTGTCTCAGCAACTGGGTAGAGTGGAATCATGGGAAAGATATCACAGAACAGAAAACAGCTAACAAATGCCCACCTCCCTGAGCTGAGGTCTAGAAGATTTCAATGAAAATATTAGGCCCTTTAGGATCAGGTCCAACTTACCTCTCCAGCCTCACCTCCTGTGGCTCTTCACTTTGGACTCTGTCTTCCCATCAAGCCATGCTTTCTCTGACCTCTTTATTGTATGTATGTTGTTCCCCTGCTGGAACACTCCTCTACCTCATTCCTGCACTCTGCCTGGCTAACTCCTACTTGCTCTTTAGGACACAGCTGGGACATCACTTCTGGGTTAGATATCTCATCTCTGTGCTTCTATTTCCCTCATCAAGACTTTGTCACATGTACAACTACAACACAACTGTCACTTTCCTGTTGCTACCATCCTCCATCCTCCCCCATCCCACGGCAAATTCCATGAGGGCAGCAGCGTTGTCTGCCTACTCACAGATGTGTCTCTCATGCCTGTAACTGCCTGGCACATAGTAGGCACTCAGTAGAAGTTTACTAGACAGGTGGCCTCATTTTTCTTCTCAGAACTTGCTGGCCAGATTTTTCTACAGCTCACATATCTGGACTCAGCCTGTTGCTAAGAATATGCAGAAGAAGGAAAGAGAATGCAGATGATTCCCAGGATAGCATCACAACTGGGGAAACAACTCACTAACAGCTTAGCTGGTGAAGGGTCAGAAGCATCATATTGTATGTATGCTGTTGATCAATGTGTCTGTGTGAGTTTCTTTATAGGTTTGAGGGAAGGATTGTTTTGTCTCGTTTTCTTTTGTTTATAAGAATTCTTACATTATCCTCTTCTTCTGATTAGTTACAGCTGGTTTTGTCCAAGGCAATTTTAAACATCTAGTATAAATTCAACCACTACCATGACTTTAAAGAGGAGTCCAAATGATTGTGATCCCTGGACAAATCATCTCAGCCCTTTGTCCTTAAAATTGAAGTAGAGGGCTTCCCTGGTGGCGCAGTGGTTCAGAGTCCGCCTGCCGATGCAGGGGACACAGGTTCGTGCCCCGGTCTGGGAGGATCCCGCATGCCGCGGAGCGGCTGGGCCCGTGAGCCATGGCCGCTGGGCCTGCGCGTCCGGAGCCTGTGCTCCACAACGGGAGAGGCCATGGCAGTGAGAGGCCCACGCACCACAAAAAAAAAAAAAAAAAAAAAAAAAAAAATTGAAGTAGATACCATAAGGCTGGGAGAACTTCAAGCCACAGGGAGAAGAAGTAGGGAAAAGCATGAAATGAGTTGTCTTGCTTTAGATTCAAGGCTGTCTCCCCATAGGCAGAACAAGTCTGGCTGAATCAAAATCTATGTCCCAGCATGTTAGCCTTGTCCCGGCCAGGCTGTAAGTAATCTGGGAACATGGGTCTTATCTCCCACTCTGGTCTCTCCTCCAAATACCACAACTAACAGCACCAGTGAATGTTAACCTCTCCCCTCTCAAGGCTGCCATGGCACAAGGTCTAAAACTCAGAACAGTTCCTACACTCTACTTGACACTGAAGATGTAAGTACATGTACCTGTCACCACAACCAATTGTGAACTCCTAGAGTGGGGACAGGGACCATTTCTTTCTGCCTTTGTCTCATATAACACCCATCCATCCATTGTATTGCATGCTTACGTCTCTTGATATATTTTTGGAGGGGGGTGGTTGTCAAAGAGAATTGGAATGCTGAGCATTAAACTAGAGCTCACTAAATATTTGTCATTGTTTAATTGATGTTTAATGCCATGACATCAACAATGTTCAATTCTAATATAATTATGCTTTTGATTACTTTCCCCCAAAACCTTATGACTGTTTTGCCACTGCGTAGCTAGACTGTCTTTAAATAGTTATTGAATTGCTTCAAAATTCCATTAACTTTTACTTTTTATCTAGCGTGCTCATTCATTTAATCCATGAAATTTGACTAACGGAAATTGATAGCTTTCTCCTGAGTGTCATTTTCTCACCACATCTAACCCACATCCTTTGTTGCTAACCCACATCCTTTGTTGCTAACTCATAGGTTTTGATGCAGTCGTTTCCGGTGTTAAATTTGTAAATTATGCTTATTCTTCTTATACTTGAAGAATATTCCTTATGATCTTTCCAAGGGTATTTAATCTATAATGTAGTGTTCCATTTCAGGGGATTTGAAATTTTTTTTTTAGCAGAAACCCAACTGAGATCATTACCATCTCATAAAAAAAACATTCAAATGCCCATTATGCTCCAGGTCTTTGAGGTCTCTGTTGTTATTGCCGGTTTTTGCCAGGATCTAGGAATAGCTTACCATGTAAAATAGGCCTTAGTACTACTTCATGAGCAGGGAATATACCTTGATTATGCAAATCTTTGGTCACTCCTACTTGCTTTAATTATCTGTGTGACCTTGGGAAAATCACTGGACCTCCCTGAGCTCCAATGTCCTCATCTGTACTTGAGTCAAGGGTTGTTGGAAGATTTGTATAAGAAAATGTTTGAGAAAGTTCCAGGAAAGGTGCCTGCCACATAGTAGGGAGTTAAATAAATAAGGGTTCGTTACCTTTCTTAATCATCTTCTTGGAGAGTCTCCTCTCTTCCTATTCCCGTTCTATACCCTAAGGGCCTTGCTGTCAGACTAGCTAATGATTCTTTAGTAGGGCACTTTTAATAGGAGACTCAGAATGACTAAAAAAAAAAAAAATTAATGTTCAGAAGAACTGAATTTGGGGCATCAGGAGAGGTGATAGGAGAGAATTCTGGGGCCAGAAAATCTCCAGGTCCCATCATACTACATTGTTTTGGGCTATGGCTTCTGCCCTCCTGAAAGGGTCCATCCTCTAGGCTCACTTTTATAGTCAGGCAAAAACAGATCCAAAAAATAGAGTTTTTCAGGATATTTGAAATTAGATGAGCCACTTGGGAACAGTGAAGCTTCCCTCTGAATTTTGTCCACAGTGTTCCACATTCCCCTAATGAGAAGAGAACAAGATAAAAAATATCTTTAAAAAATTAAAGACATGGTGGAGTTTCTGAAGCAAGTGTCTTAGCGGCTATCGGCACATTACTGTTCCCCAAGTCTCATTCTCTTTAAAGCCTTGTAATGGTGTGCTTTAAAATTCAGCAACAAAATAAAATGATGGGTGTGGTCAGGTGTATCCTGCAGCTTTCCAATTCTCCTATAAGGTGGGGATTGTCTATGGGAATTTTAAAATGCTTCTTTTATTAAGTGTCAGTTCTAGTGCTCAGTAGTAATTAAACTGAAAGGAAAATGTCAAGAATGATAAATTACTATTACAGGTTTATTCTTTCTTTTCTTTTCAGAAACTAGTCAGCCCTGTAAATTGAGATCCTATAATATTAACTTTGAGGGTATCAAAGGAGAAAGCCTTCCTGCTATGTTATATTTTATAAATGATGTCTCAAATCCATGTAAATTGTAAGTTCTATGATTTAAATACAATCCATGGTGTCTGAATATTCCATACTTATTCAATTTCATTTAGAACTATTTGACCCAGCAGAAGTAAGCTGCTATAGCTGAAACAGGCATATGTGGACCAGTTTGCTGTATGACTAACAGAAAATAACTTTATATTTCAATATCCAACCTAGGGAACAAAGTGGGGCTTAGTGAATGATTTTTCTGAATAAAATAATCATTATTAAAGCTTTTAAGAGACAAATTTCCGAGTGTCTCTGGCATTCCCGTTGAGTTCAAGTAGAGACTTAGGTATCATGAGGAAAAGCATTAAAAGCCCATTACTTTTTCTGAGCATCTTATTCCAGACTGTAAGTTTCATTATTTGAGATAAATTTCCAGCTTATTGCTCAAACCAACAAGTTAAGATAATAAACAGAGTAGAGGTATGAAGCAATTTAAAGACCCCAACAATTGATTAGTTTTGGATGACTATAACCAATTGCAAGGAGGGTATGTGTAAAATCTAGAAACATAGTTTTCAAATCAGCAGTGTGTATTAGGTAGTAGGATTCTTAGGAGAAACAGAACCAAAAGAATTAAAGAGAGAGAGAAAAAAATAATATGGATATATTATATCTATATATAATATAGATATATAAATAATATATAGTATTAAAGATGGATAGATTTGAGATTTGAGATTTATTATATTATGAGCAATTGGCTCACACAGTTATGGAGGCTAAGAAGTCACACAATCTGCTGTCTGCTAACTGAAGACCCAGGAAAGCCAATGGTGTAGTTCAGTCCAAGTGTGAAGGCCTGAGAACTAGAGTGCCAACATTTTCACTCCATAGAGGGAAATGACCAGAAAATTCATTGATGGCAAGTAAAAGGGCAAAGAATAATTAACTCTGAAGTTATGAGTATAATAGCTAACATTAACTGAACATTTATCATATATCCAGCTCTGTTAATGCTTATAATCACGTTTTATATTTACAACAACTCATTTTACAGATGAGGAGCCTGAGGCCCAGAGAGTTTAAGTATCTTTCTCAGTGTCACCCAGCTAGTAAGAGGTCAAGAGGTCTGACCAGGGTCATTGCTTTAACCACAATTCATTGTCTCCTCTCATTTCAGGAGGAGCAAGGATTGTACCCAAGGGTAGAGGAATCATGGTCTGGAAGTATAACAGAGGGAACCAGCAGAAGAATAAACTCTGAAAAGTTTGACCAGATTTATTTTAATACGTAATAAAAATATTAACATGAATCAAAGCTCAAATTTTTCAGGTTCTGCCTGCAAAGTTGCGATTTATTACTCTGCAAAAAAAGAAAGGATAGCTAACAATTAAGTGGCCCACTTTTATAAAAGACAGTCGCTCTTTGGGGCAAATAGCTTGTAAATGGATTTGAGAGCATTTCAGCCTTTGGGAATAAACGAATGTTATGAACAGAGGATCTGCATTTCAAACTTTCTTACGTGTTTTTTTCAAATCTACGTCACTCATTTCAACAATAAAATCCACAGCTTATAGAGTTAGGTTCTAAAATCTTGTCATATTACTATGCATTTATTTTGCAGTTAAAAACAAAATTATAAAAATAAATATTTTATGTTCCATTCAAATCAAATTTTCTAACTAATCCTCTCAGTAAAAGAGGAGAAACCTTCACATATATGCACCTATTTTTCTATGATGGAACTTACCTAAAATAGCAAGTCAGATATAAGGTTAAGGACTTGTGAATTTATGCTCCTTTTCAACAAAAATTAATTAGAATAACTCCACTCAAGCAGCACGGATTTCTAACAGACTTTAAAATCACAAGTACTCCTTCCTCCTATTTCTTCTTCAGCTCTCCCCATTCTGTATTTCCTGAAATCCTGCCAATTCCCATGTATTAACAATTCAAATGATTCTCCAGCCCATAAGATTCAATCATTTCTTGCCTCTGCACAAGGGCAAAGCAATCAATTGCTCTTTTGGTGTTACATATTATGGCAGACAGACTCTAAGATGGTCCCCCAAGGTTCCCCCATGATTCCCAGCCCCTAGTGTGCATGCCTTTGTGTAATCTCCTCCCCTTGAGTGTGGGTGGTGCTTGTAACCAATAGAACATGGCAAAGGTGATGTGATGCTACTCCCTTGATTATATTAAGTTATAGAAGACTCCTTCTTGCTGGCAGACTCAATCCAGAAACTCTCCTTGTTCATTTGATAAAATAAGCAGCCATGGTGGAAAGCCCACATGGCAAGGACCTCTAGGAACTATGGTCTGCCTCTAGGAACTGAATATGGCTTCCAGCTGACAGCCACCAACAAGCTGGGCCTTGGGTCCCACAACTGCAGTGAAATGAATTCTACCAAGAACCTGAGTTAGCTTGGAAGTATTCTCTTCCCCAGTCATACCTACAGATGAAAAGGCAGCCTGGCTTTCCCTGACTTCAGACTATACTACAAAGCTACAGTAATCAAGACAGTATGGTACTGGCACAAAAACAGAAATATAGATCAATGGAACAGGATAGAAAGCCCAGAGATAAACCCACACACATATGGTCACCTTATTTTTGATAAAAGAGCAAGAATATACAATGGAGAAAAAGCCTCTTCAATAAGTGGTGCTGGGAAAACTGGACAGCTACATGTAAAAGAATGAAATTAGAACACTCCATAACACCATACACAAAAATAAACTCAAAATGGATTAAAGACCTAAATGTAAGACCAGACACTATTAAACTCTTAGAGGAAAACATAGGCAGAACACTCTACAACATAAATCACAGCAAGATTCTTTTTGACCCACCTCCTAGAGAAATGGAAATAAAAACAAAAATAAACAAATGGGACCCAGGGAAACTTAAAAGCTTTTGCACAGCAAAGGAAACCATAAACAAGACAAAAAGACAACCCTCAGAATGGGAGAAAATATTTGCAAACGAAGCAACTGACAAAGAATTAATCTCCAAAATATACAAGCAGCTCATGCAGCTCAATATCAAAGAACAAACAACCCAATATAAAAATGGGCAGAAGACCTAAACAGACATTTCTCCAAAGAAGATACACAGATTGCGAACAAACACATGAAAGGACGCTCAACATCACTAATCATTAGAGAAATGCAAATCAAAATGAGGGGGCTTCCCTGGTGGCACAGTGGTTGAGAGTCCACCTGCCGATGCAGGGGACACGGGTTCATGCCCCAGTCCGGGAAGATCCCACATGCCGCGGAGCGGCTGGGCCCGTGAGCCATGGCCGCTGAGCCTCGGTGTCCAGAGCCTGTGCTCCGCAACGGGAGAGGCCACAACAGTGAGAGGCCCGCGTACCACACACACACACACAAAAACTACAATGAGGTATCACCTCACACCACTTAGAATGGGCATCATCAGAAAATCTACAAACAGTAAATGCTGGAGAGGGTGTGGAGAAAAGGGAACCCCCTTACACTTTTGGTGGGAATGTAAATTGATACAGCCACTACGGAGAAGAGTATGGAGCTTCCTTAAAAAACTAAAAATAGGGCTTCCCTGGTGGCGCAGTGGTTGAGAATCTGCCTGCCAATGCAGGGGACACGGGTTCGAGCCCTGGTCTGGGAGGATCCCACATGCCACGGAGCAACTGGGCCCGTGAACCACAATTACTGAGCATGTGCATCTGGAGCCTGTGCTCCGCAACAAGAGAGGCCGCGATAGTGAGAGGCCCGCACACCGCAATGAAGAGTGGCCCCCGCTTGCCACAACTAGAGAAAGCCCTCGCACAGAAACAAAGACCCAACACAGCCATAAATAAATAAATTAACTAATTAAAAAAAAAACACCTAAAATTAGAACTACCATATGAGCCAACAATCCCACTACTGGGCATAAACCCTGAGAAAACCATAATTCAAAGAGTCATGTACCACATTCATTGCAACACTATTTACAATAGCCAGGACATGGAAGCAACCTAAATGTCCATCGACAGATGAATGGAAAAAGAAGATGTGGTGCATATATACAATGGAATATTAGCTATAAAAAGAAATGAAATTGAGTTATTTGTAGTGAGGTGGATGGACCTAGAGTCTGTCATACAGAGTGAAGTAAGTCAGAAAGAGAAAAACAAATACCGTATGCTAACACATATATGTGGAATCTAAGAAAGAAAAAAAATGGTCATGAATAACCTAGGGGCAAGACGGGAATAAAGATGCAGACCTACTAGAGAATAGACTTGAGGATATGGGGAGGCGGAAGGGTAAGCTGGGACAAAGTGAGAGAGTGGCATGGACATATATACACTACCAAATGTAAAATAGATAGCTAGTAGGAAGGAGCTGCATAGCACAGGGATCAGCTTGGTGCTTTGTGACCACCTAGAGGCGTGGGATAAGGAGGGTGGGAGGGAAACACAAGAGGGAGAGGACTTAGGGATATATGTATACGTATAGCTAATTCACTTTGTTATACAGCAGAAGCTAACACAACATTGTAAAGCAATTTTACTCCAATAAAGATGTTTTAAAAAAGGCAGCCTGGCTGACACCTTTGCTACAGTCTTGTGGGATCCTGACTGAGGAATGGACCTAGTTAAGCCATGCCCAGACTCCTAACCCACAGAAATTGTAAAATAATAAATGTATGTTGCTTTAAATCACTGTTTGTGGCTAATTTGTTAAGCATTATGAGAAGACTGGTACATATGTCTTCCTCTGAAATCTTCAACCCAAACATCTCACACTGAAACCTCCCATTCTTCTAGCTCTGTCTCTTAGTTACTTGACTTCATAGAATATTCCAGACCCTGACTCGCCATCTTCTTGCCTATGTATTGACTTACTCTTAAATGCACAACCTTATAAATTCAACTTAGAATCCATGGTCCTTCACTTCATCCAGTTTCTTGCCAATATCCTTAATAACCTGTTCCATTTTCCTCCATAGCAAATACCTGGAAAGGCCCCAAACCTCCAACTATTTTCCTTCTCCATTCTTACCTTGTGGTCACTGAGAAAATCATTCAACTGTACAAACTGGTGATACTAGAAATTCATGGGTACAGAAACATTTGTTTTATTAAGAATAATCAGTAATGTGTGTGAATTTTGCAAAGAATATAAAAAAGTGACTCACAAAGTACTATATGCAAATTTAAATAAGAACTCTCCACTGGTGAATAATACATAAAAGGGTGACTTCTTCAGAATTTAGGTAATGCTATTTCAACTATATTTGTAAGCCGTACAAACAATTATTCAGAAGTTCCTGATATGTCTGACTCAGAGGAACACAGGAAATAGGGATTCCAAAAATCCTTCCCTCCCTGTGACTCAGTAGAAGTCATGTCATAGGCTTTCTAGACTCCTTTCAGAAACAATAATATTCTTCATGTTATTTGGTGGAAAGTTAACTTTGATGTTCTAATTTGATTTGACTTAAGGTATTATTGGTCAGAATGCCAGTGGTTCCTAAGGGCATAATGAAATTGTTGTAATGGTTTATAGTCCTTGGGAGTGTGAAAGATACAGCTAAACATCTTGTCAAAGATATTAGATTGATTGTTCTTTGTTACTGTCCTTGTTGTATACTAACCAAAACTCTTCACTGCATTTTCCCCCCACAAATGTTCCTAAATGCAGCATTTCTATATTTTACTTTTTTCTGATACAAAGAACCCAAAAAGTAGGCAGATAGTATTATTTTAGTGAATTCTGTCTGTTCTATAATATTAATGTATCCAGTAACTTAAAACAAATACATTAGGTAATTAGTATTGTACATTCAGGACAGCTTTGTGATCTGAGAATTGGTGTTTTTTCAATCCTAAGGGTATGTATTCTTAAAATAAGTAGAATTTTGGTATTCTGCTTGTATTTGTAAAGTATGGCAGTGAGTTTTCTTCTTTCTAATTTTTTACTTTCCTAAAATATCTTAAATTATATTAAATTTAAGATAAATTTAAGATATCTTAAATTATAAAATATATTAAATTATTTCCCCCTCTAGCTTTAACGTTTTCTTTCTCCCTCTCTTCCTTTTTTTTCCAACAGTTTCACAAAGGTAGCCCTAAGATATCCAAATCTAGATCCAACGGATAAGTTTTATTCCCTCTTTTTACATAGGAATTATGTTTAGCTGATAACGGGCCACAAAATAATGTTTACAAATGAATACAGTATTCATTTATTCATCACTCCTTCTAGAGCAAGCTTTATGGAAAGCTATGAGTTCACTTTGGTTATGTGCCTGCCAGATTCTGTGAAGCAAGTAAAGTTAATCGTAAGTTTCTTTTATCCCCTGTCTACCCTCTTTCCATCCTTTCAGCAACCACCTCCTTATATCAGAGGAAAAGTTGCCATCTGACAGCTAGCTCCCAACCCTGGTTCCTTTCCCTAAGAACCCATTTGTTCAACAAATGTCTACTGAATGCTTAATAAATGGAAGACGCTGTGCTAGGGGAGAGCATTCTCCTCATTTTGCTCCTACCTTTTGCCTAGAGTAGCTTTCCCTCTGTGCACCATCCTTCACCTGATCTGGACTGGTTAACTACGCACCATTCGGGTCTCCAATTAGTCAACACTTCCCCCAGGAAGCTGTCCTTAAGTGAGCTCAGTGCCTCTCCCAAAGGATCCCAAGGCACTTTCCTTTAACCCTTTTGTATTTTGCTGTGTTACAGTTACCTATTCACTTGTTTGTGACCCTCATTATGCTGTAAGACTTTTGAGGTTAGAGACTTTTTCCAGGTGGGATGCCCCATTGCCTAGCAGAGGACCTGACCCATCAGTGGTAGTGAATACAGATGGGGTCAGAGAGGAAGGGCAGCCACATCGCTATGGGCAGCAAAGAAGCAATAGGTTAATTTTCTTGGGAGAATTATAGCAGACTTGGTGGCTCACGATGAACTTAGTAGGTTATATAGAATTTGGAGAGAAGGCATTTCAAACAAAAGGAAAGTTCAGCCAATAATGATGCAGGCTTTGTGAAAAGTAGCAGAACGTTACGAAGATTGGAATCAGGATGCCGAATGAAGGCATTCTGGCTTGACTTTCTACAGTTAAATATACTCTTAAAATAGATTGGGGCAAACACCAAAAATAAAGGAAGTAAAATTCATCATTAACCCTCAGCTTTCATTTGAAATGCACTCTGTCCACATACACTCTCCGTGTTTTACCTCAAACTACTTTTACTAACCTGATCCCTCCATCTAAAATGACCTTGCATCCAAGTGCTGAATGTCCAGAGCCTCACTATACAACAAGGTCTGCTTATGTATCAGCTCCTCTATAAAACTACCAATAGGGCTTCCCTGGTGGCGCAGTGGTTGAGAGTACGCCTGCCGATGCAGGGGACACGGGTTCGTGCCCTGGTCCGGGAAGATCCCACATGCCACGGAGCGGCTGGGCCCGTGAGCCACGGCCGCTGAGCCTGCGCGTCCGGAGCCTGTGCTCCACATCGGGAGAGGCCACAACAGTGAGAGGCCCGCGTACCGCAAAACAACAACAACAACAAAAAACTACCAATAATATTCATCACAAGGATGATGATGATAACTGCTGCCTATTGAAAACCTATCATGTCCCAGAGACTTTTTTAGGCACATTAAGCATACTTCAGGAATCTTATCAACCCCCAAATATGGGCATTTTACCTTGAACAGCCTGTGTGACCCCACCAATCATGAAGCAGTGCATAAATTTTCCAGTGAGGTCAATAGACAGCTGTTGAATGAAAATACTCTAAAGGCCATTTTTTTTTAAAGCCTAAATTTAGCTGCCTTAATGAGATGCAGGAAATCAACTTGCTCAAGGTGTTAATTATATTTGAAGTTCAGATCTTCCAAACTGTTTTTTGTTGTTGTTTCTACAATACCTAAATGGAGAAAGAAAGAAAGAAAAAGAGAGAGAAATCCTATCATTGGAATGAGATGCATTATCTTTGGTCACACAGGCTTAGAGGGAAATCATCTTTTATTTTTATTCATAGAAAGGGGCATATCCAATGCCCCTTTTCAAAAGGTTTTGGCTTTCATCACAAGTCTTTTCTGCAGTTTTTGAAAAGAAACCTTGGCTAGTAACCAGCACTCTGATTTCACAAATATATACCAGGAGCAACTGAGGATTCTTCCCCCATACAAGCAGGGAGAAATAAATTCCTACCCTCTGATATATTCACAAACTCAAAGCCTCTTGGGTGACCCGCATGCTTAAGTTTTCCTCTTTGTAAATTTAACTAAAGCCATAGAATTTAACCAAATTGACTACATAACCCAGTATAAGATTCATTCATCACACAAAAATTAAAGTCAATTTAGTGCCATCAATAGGGCCTCTGTTGCAGTTGTCACCAGAAATAACTTTGCATATGTTTGTGAAGTTAGATTTTAGTCATTTCAGCATTTCTTCATATATAGCCTATTTCCCTTTCAATTACATAAGCAAGATGAAATGTGTAAAATAAAAACTCAAAGAAAAGAAAGCAGGTTGGATACAGAGAAAAACATTTTACCGTTATACTATCTTACGGTGGAGTGTGTGTGTGTATGAGTGTGTGTGTGTGTGCACGCGTGCATATGTGTGTACGTGTGTGTGTGCGTGTGTGTGTGTGAGCACTCCTGCTCCTTGTATCCTGTGGAGCTGATCTGAGCAAGATGCTAGCTCCGAAATGAAACATACATGAGAGAGCTGCAGAGATAGAAGGAAGCCGTAACACTGGTCTTTAAGGATCCAGTCAAAAGTCTGTTCATATTTTTCTCAGTCTTTGACTTCCTAATATTTTTGGTGAAAATATATTCATAGTATTAATCTCATCCTATAAAGTTAATTACACAATTTATAACTCCAATCTACTATCCCATCATGCTTATTTCCTCTGAGATCAGATATATCCAGGCAAAAAGAAATGACAAGTTGAAAAACATTCACACAAGTTCTTCCTTTGGTCTTGACAGTTTATGTCATCACTATAGTCTCAATTTCCCTTTGTCAGCAAAAGAGGAACTATCCTAAAAGTGTACCCTAAATATGCAATGAGAATGCATAAGGACATGTGAGAAAAATCTGACCACTCCATGACTGAGGGCTTGAGGACTTTCTATACATGATGGGATGGAATAAAATCCCCATCCCTGATAATAGAGGAGAAACTTGGGCATCAGAGAGAGATCTGATGTGTGAGCCACCCATCACCTTGTATGGCTCTGCCTCAGACATTTTCTATAAATTCTATGGAGAGCCTTCCCAATGAAAACCAGGTCAGGAAGGAGCAAATATGCTTTAATTTAATAGAGTCAAATTTATTATATTGCAAAAAGGGTCAAAGACATAGGAGGAAGATCCATTCCTTCATGCACCAGACTAGGTAGTCTTCAGAAGAAAATTAATTCTCACTGCATTATGTATTTAGCTTTAAGTAAATGAAGACCTGCCATATCATGGGTGAAAAGTTAACTGGGGTTAAAGCCCTAACTACTTATTATCCTACTAACTTAAGGAGACAGAGTCTACAGGGCACCAAAAGGAACTGGGGACAGGACTGTGTTATCCTGCGAGGAAGGGAAGCATCCTATGAGGAGGGGATTGGAGGGACCACAAAGACAGCAGAAAAGGACAGACTGAAAGATGAGCCTTTGGGAAACACTGATAAGAGTCAAAGAACAAGGAAGATGGTGAGTCTTTGTCCCATTGTTCAGCCAAAGAAATGAGTTATCTAAAGAAACACAGTTCCCAAATTTCTGGCACTGTACTGCTCTGGGATACCCACTTGAAGCCTTCTTAGCCCCCCATCAGAGTTTAGCAATGAATTGAGGCTGGGGGAATAATGGCCAACATCTGAGCAGGAGTGGGGTGAGATGGGGAGATGGTAGGTGGGCAATGGCAGCCTCAGCCCGTTATCCATCTGACAGGCACTGTTCTGCCCTTTACAGATTTTACCCTGACAGGATTTCCAACCTGCAGATTACTTCCCTACAGTGATCGTAAGGTAAATTCCCTGACATCAATGGCCCAGAGCACGGTGAAGACAGCCCCATCAAGGAGGAGAGCCTGGCCATAGAGACAACATGAGGTTTCACCCAGAGATACATCTTAAATCCCTTGTGCCTGAGACAGATGAGCCCAAAAGAATCATCTTTATTTAATAGTTCTGAACTCTGTTTCCCTAAAAACACAACTGTTAAAAAAAAAAAAATGATGTGACCTGTTGAAAGGGTAATCAGGAAGCAAGAGCTTTTAAAAAATTTTTTCTAAACCTTTTTAAAGCTAAGGAGGGAGCTCCTCCCTCCTTCCCTGGTAGGCTTGAAATTTTATATCCCTCTCCTTCATTTGAGCAAAGGCATGCTGTACCCTCCATTCAATCCCACCTATCCATTCTAAGGAACAAGAGAGTCGAGCAGTACCATCTGCCTTGAAGACCGCTTTCCCTCTTCTCCTCTCTGGGATGCATGCCTTTATGAAACTCTGGGTCAAGTCTCCAGCTCGCATCCCCTCAGCAAGAACTAGGACGAAGCTGCTGTTTTCAGGGCACCAGGGTCAGCTAGCCATCAATTACTAATTTAAATATAATTCATTATCTGATGATAGATGTATATTGATACAGAATGACTATAATCTACTATTTATTAACATCATGAGAGCACAATATTTGAAGGAAGGTTTTAAGAAACAAAATAACCAAGGTATAGGGCATATGCTTAGCATATTAATGTAAATTAATTTTAGCCACTGTGGAACTTAATCCAATCTTTGTTTCATCTTTTCCTAAGAACAAAGACCCCAGTTTCATATTCACTTCAGTGTGGGAGCACTTCTGTGTTCACTGAAGCTTATTCCTGAAGTACTATGCAGGCCTCCTCCAACCATTGTCACAAGCCACCCAGGAGGGTACTTTCATTAATTTCCTAACAATGTGTGCCTAGCCATGGCTTAGAAGGGTGCAAAGCCCTGCCTTGAAACTCTGCTCTTTGATCATTTTAAAATGTACATTCTGTTCTTCTTCTCCTCCTGCTTCAAACCAAACACAGCCATCTCTTCTCAATGGGAACTTCTGGTTTCCTCCTCTTAAATCCAGGCCCCCACACCTCCCATCAACCTATGAAGACCAGAATCATTCAGTCACTGGGATATATTTCTTCCTTTTTTTTTTTTTTTTTTGCGGTACGCGGGTCTCTCACTGTTGTGGCCTCTCCCGTTGCGGAGCACAGGCTCCGGATGCACAGGCTCAGCGGCCATGGCTCATGGGCCCAGCCTCTCCGCGGCACGTGGGATCTTCCCGGACCGGGGCACGAACCCGCGCCCCCTGCATCGGCAGGCGGACTCTCAGTCACTGAGCCACCAGGGAAGCCCTATTTCTTCCTTTTTGCTAATGAATTCAGGTCTGACTGGTAGTAGAAGAGAAACATAAATACCTAACGCTGCATAGAAGGAAGTCATAAAACATATACTAAGTAAATGTTTCTTTTCACATTCTTTAGTCCATTTCGTTAATAAGTTTCAAAAATCCAAGTCTTCTGCATTAACCAGAAAAGTCCTGGCTACCTCCCCACAACTTATCTAGCAGGGACATAGAATCCCAATAACTGTTTTTCTTGATTTTCTTCTAGAATACATTGTGAGTTTGTCTCTCCCTATTTTTTACCCCATCATTTCTCACCTTTCCCAAAATAAATTCTTGAGTTGTATGATATTATAGTATTTTTAGTTACTGCATGTGAATTTAATGGCATTTTTCCTGGTATCTATACATATTTGTATTCGTATATTATAGTTTGGATACTTTACAAAGGACAAAAATAAAGTCTAAGTATTTCCCTGTGTGTGGAGGACTCTCAACCACTGCACCACCAGGGAAGCCCATTCTTCATCATTTTTATCAATCACTGTATTACTGTATAAGTAGTTTGGGAATTATCCACTCTTTGGTATATTCCATGTATCTCTTCCCCTTCATTTGAGTAATTGAAATTTGTCTGCATCTGAAAATAAGCTTGTACGATTTTAAATAAACAGTTAACACATGAATGGGTTCTGTTTCCAGGAATTCTGTGTTCAAGTCCCAGAGAAAAAAGACTCTCAAAAGGTATTTTCCAATAATGAATTCCAAGTTTGATATAATTTCCTTTCAGGGTCTATTTTGTAAAAAAAAATGTGACTGTCCCACTCAGTCCATCCTTGAAGACTCTCCACAGATCCTCAGATAACATTGTTCAGTCCAAATTCCAGCAGCATACCAAATGTCAGCCTCAAATGGAAGGCAGTGTGTGCACTGACTGATGTCTTAAATGATAAAATAATATGAAATGATAAGCTACCGCTCAGTGGTCCTATCCATTGTGTTTTTAATATGTGTCACTGTTGTGCTTTATAGTATATATTATCAACCAATGAGCCTCATTTCATAAACCACATATAATCATCAGACATGTCAATTTATAAGCACAGCTTGGGCATACCATTAGGGAAAAGCAGAATATACTGAAACCTTCAGTTAACTAAACTTTCACTGCATTCTTCTTTTATGAGAGAAGCCAAGCACAAGAAAACTCAAGGAGTGAACACTTTAAAATCCATTAAATCCTAGGTTTCCATGCACATTATGGCCAAACTCCTACATCAGTGGATTTTAATCATTTTTTAAGCAATAGAAATGTTTTTTTCCAAATAAAACAAAAAAGGGGAAATTATTACAGAGGAGGCATGGGGGTAGGAGGTGGGGAGGAGCTCTGCCCACTTCTACCCTATGGGTCAGCTACATAAGGCTGGGATATGTTGGGTTATTAAGAAATCCCCAAATCTCAGTGGCTTGAAATAGCAAAGGTTTATGTCTTACCTTTCCAGGCTGCAGAGACTCCATCTTGACACGTGCTTCTATTATTACCACGAAAGGAAAAAAGTGAAGTAGATACTAAAGCCTCGCAATTAAAGGCTTCCACCCAGAATGACACACATCACTTCTGTTTCTGTTTCCTTGACCAGAGAAGGTACATGGCCATGCCTAATCATAAGGTAATAGAAAGGACAAATCCTTCCAGGAGAGTAAGACAACAGTGGACAGGTATATGTCTGACATATACCAACATTAGCAGTGTCAAAAGTACAACACAGGGCTTCCCTGGTGGCGCAGTGGTTGAGAGTCCGCCTGCCGATGCAGGGGACACGGGTTCGTGCCCCGGTCTGGGAAGATCCCACATGCCGTGGAGCGGCTGGGCCCGTGAGCCATGGCCACTGAGCCTGTGCTCCGGAGCCTGTGCTCTGCAAGGGGAGAGGCCACAACAGTGAGAGGCCCGCCTACCGCAAAAAAAAAAAAAAAAAAAAAAAAAAAAAAAAAAAAAAAAAAAAAAAAAAAAAGTACAACACAGCTCAAAGCCATCACCCTCCCTGTCTTCATCTAGTATGATTCAGAATGAAGCACTGCAAGATGCAAAGTGATCAGGAAAAGAATTTTCTTCCATGCTGTAGATTTATTAGGAAAGTTAAAAGGACTAATGTATTAAAGAAAGATCTTAACAAGGATTTTCAGAATATCCCTCCAGTAAGCTGGAAAATTCAATTAGCCAGAGCAAAATTTCCCAAATATATCATCTAACTTAGATATACCTGTTTTACTTTTTAAATGAGGTTCAGTGTTACTTAACATAAAACAACCTTCAAAAATTACAAGAGAACTAACACTTCTTCATCTTCTCTTTTCGACTCCGTCAGCTTAGTTATATGGCCCAAAACCAGAAGCAAGTGAAAAAAGACAAAAGAGCATCAGTGAAGACAACTTCAATGGCCATCTATGTTATAGAATAGTTACTGTCACCCTTAGCTGACTATTGATTTAATATTGTGTGTAAAATTGAGGTTATCAGCTTATAGAGCATGATTAGACGTAGTGACCCTCATTCCTTTCCTATCATACAGTGGACATAAGATTAGAGGCAACAAGAATGATCAAAGAACTCCCAAAAGCAGCAGTAAAAAAATGACAATTAACTGAAAAAGACAGATGGAAATCTATCTAGAAAAACACCTTCATTCATGGGGTGTGAATAGTCTGCACTTAGCAATCCACTGTGTGTCACAGGACAACCTAACAATCAATGTTGATAAGGATCCTAAGTCATGAAAAAAATATTAAAATTATAATGATCTTGGATGCATCATTTAGCCTCATTAGTGTTTAGTTTTATTATCTAAAAATAAGGGAGTAGGAATAACTGATCTCTGGTCATTTTGTGATTCTATGACGCTATAAACAATGGATTATCACTAACAAATATGAACTGGAAACCTAAAGAAAAAAGATGAAACCAAAAAAAAAAAAAAAATGAAAACGAAATAGGGCAAGGAATTAAGCAAGGGGAAAATATCAATGAAGCAAGCTGCCAAAATGCTTTCATGATTAAATAGGTTAAAAATATGTGCATCGGTCATAAGGATTTTGGTTGCAAATAAAAGAAACCCAGCACAAACCAGCTAAAGCAATAAAGAAATGTATTAGTTTTCATCCCTGGAAAGTTCAGGAGTAATGTGGGTTTGAGGTTTAGTTTAAACCAGTAGCACAAAAATGTCCAAAAGGAAACCGAACCTCTGTCTCTGTGTTCTGCCTTCCATAATGTCTACCTCATCCTAAAGTTGCTTTCCTCGTTATTGCAACATGGCTGACAACAAAACCCAGGGCTACATGCTGTTTCATCCATATCCAACATGACATAAAGGGCATCTCTATCTCAGCCTTCCAAGGAAAATTCCTGAGATTCACTGTAATTGATCCACGCTGGGTCTCATGTTTGTTCTTCAACCAAACACTATAGCCAGGTTGTAGAGAGTGTTGCTTGGCCTAAGTCAGTGAGGGCCAGTGAAGCTCAGAATGGGATGATCTTCCCCAGATGTATACAGGCCACAAGAGGAAGGGCAGATATCCAAAATAACAGTAGGAGTACTGGCAAGAAAGGGAAAAGGATGGTTGACAGACAATAAGCAAATGTCCACGATACACAGAAGAAAGCAAGGTAGGAAAGGAGCAATTTAACAAGGTATTTTAATTTATTGGGAAAATATTTAAATACTTAAAGAGCAAAGCAATGTCCTAGACATTAGTAGAGTGATACAAAATCAGTAATTCATAGCCCTTGGCCTCCAAGGAACTTACAATCTAATGGAGAGAGCAGACATGTAAATAGTTGATTAATATAAGGCAGTATAGTGTGGTTGCAGAAATACAAGGCGAGGGGTAAGGGAGTGCATTTATAAACACTCAAAGTTTTTTGAAAAGCAAAGCCTAAGAAAGAACATCCCAGAGTACCTAGAATATTGGTCAGACAAGTTACACTTCCTGGAACACAAATAAAACTTCCCCCCAAATTAAAAGAGGCACAGGTAATGTCCAGCCATTAAAATTAGATAGGACTAGCACAAAAACTTGTCAGCTTATTTTGATTCCCAGAAAGACACTAAAACAAGGATTCAAACAATTTTCAAAATCCCAAGCAAAGAATTTAAGCAAAAATCTTAAGCAAAAAACTAAAGGAAATCATCAAGATGGCAATGAAGAGTCAGCCCTCTTCCCCAAGGAGGTATCATGCTCTCGATGAACATCCATCATTGGTGTCCTAGAGACTGAGGCTTTGGGCACATGGAGGATTAAGTACAGATGCAGCAAACGTTTCTGAGCACCTACTATGCTATGGCAGCTAAGAATAGTGCAGTGGTGGAGAGGGACATATAAGTAGATTGTTTCTATGGACTGTTTTGAAGAAAATTTTGAAGCAGCTGGCAAAACCCTGCCTCCCCCACCCCCATTTCCACCTTGTGCAAACATCCAACTGCAATAGTCTTCTTAACTAGGAAAACATGCCATTTATACCATACTTCTAATTCTTCACTTTCCCAAAATTCCATCTAAATGACCAACAGAATACTCAACTAGGGGAAATTCTGCATAATTGCTAGAAACTAGAGAACAGCAATATCCACGTGACAGAAACAGTGGGGAATTTCTGCTAGATATTGTGCAGATAAAAGCAGACTGGAGCAAGGACCTACCTAACTCACAATTCCTTATATGAGAAGGAATTGTTGGCCAGGAAAGTAAGAAGACAGGCGTCCATGAGAACTCCTAATTCTGACAAGCATAGACCAACCCTCCATAAGGACAAAGAGAAAAATCACAAAGTGCATGGAACCACATGGAGTTCAAAGGAAGGGCATCGTGCTAAGAAATCAAAGCAACGTCCTCCAATGAACTAGGATAACTAAAGGAAAACTTTACAGATTTATAATTTGTATTCTTAACAGTAATCAAGGAGACATTACATCCAAGAAACTAGTATAGGTAGGAGGGGAGTTCTGAGATAATAAAAGACCTCATGAAATGACAGCCATAAAGTCCAAAGTAGATACTACAATGAAGGTATGTGAACAACAGATACACTCTTACAGAAAAGTAAAAGAAAATAAAGAAAGAGATTAACAGGTCAAAAAGAGGCAAGAAGGACAGACCCTAGAGATCCAATTCATTAGAGTAAGAACTCCAGAAGGAGTGAACAGAGAATAAGCAAAAATCAAAAATAATAGAACTTTCCTAAGCTGAAGAGGAACTAAGTATTCATATTAAAAGGGCTTAACAAGTAGCAGACATTATTTGTCAAAAGATTCTGTATTAGTTTGCTACGGCTGTGATGGCAAAAAAAACAGAGCCTGGGTTGGCTTAAACAAGAGAAATTTATTTCTCTTAGATCTGGAAGCTAAAAGTCCAAGATCAAGGTGTCAGCAGGCTTGGTTTCTTCTGAGGACTCTCTCCTCCGCTTGCAGATGGCTGTCTTCTCACTGTGTCCTCACATGGTCTTTCTTCTGTGTGCACATACCTGGTGTCTCACTGTGTGTCCAAATCTTTTTGTGTGTCTTTTATAAGGACACCAGTCATATTGGATTACAGTCCATCCTAATGGCCTCATTTTAACTTAATCGCATGTTTAAAGGTCCTATCTCTAAATATAGTCACATTCTTAGGTACCAAGGGTTATGGTTTCAATATATGAATTTGGGGATGGGGGACACAGGTCATAAAATATACCAAATCAAGATGTTTTCTGGTCATTTCATCTAAAGGATAAAAAATGATAGAGTAGAAAAAAGAAACAACGAAATAACAACAACAATAAAATCAAGCTAGCTTAGATTTCTCACCTACATTGCTAAGCACCAGAAGTTTTCACTGGAAAAAGTTTGCAGTTTTCTGGGGAAAAAAGATTTGACCCAAAGAATATATGTACAACCAGGATAACAGTGACATTCTCAGGCATAAAAAGTGCAGAATGTATAACACCCATGTACTCTTTCTAAAAATAATTACTTCAAAAATTAAAATTAAAAACTCAAAAATTGGTAAGTTGTGGTATTAAAAAAATTATAATCAGTAATGAAGACATTTAAATATAGAATTCCATGTAAATAATTGTAGATAACAGTGTCATAGAATGTAAAGTGTTTTTCAAAAATAATTCTTTAAATAGTTATGATATAAAAATAAAAATGTAAAATAAAAATCTGAATCTAACATACTAGATTATGTCAAGGATACCTAGAAGAAGGGAGAAAAGAGGGAAATAAAAAGAAATCTAAATATATTTCAATTAACAACATATACATTAGTTACATTGAATAAAAATAGGATAAGAACTTTTAAATTATTGGGAATAGCAAAGAAAAATATTCCATATAGAAAAAAAATTTTTAAGGAAGCACAAAAATCAAAAAGTACAACATAAAATTACACTGAACCAAACTTATCATTTGTGACAATAAATATGAATGGATTAAACTTCTTTAAGACCCAATTAAAAATCCCATAAAGGTTTCTTTGTGCTTTTCTTTAATTTCAAAATTGATTTCAATAAAGATGTTTTAATTCTATAATTATAAAAGTGATAAATTAAAGTATAGAAGAAAAAAACTAAAAGTAAGTCATGGGGTATGTTTTGACATACACATTGTAAGTTTGCCCATTCTTGCAATGTCAACTAGATGCTACTGGTACCACACTGAACAAACCTCAGAATGCTCCTTCGAAGGCTTTACTGCTTAATCTACAATCTCTACTAAAAAATCCTCACTCTGCGGCTGACACACACTGTCTCCCCTCCCTCCTCAGCACCCTGGCCAGAGTAGATTAGACAGGTTACCCAAGTCAAACAATCCGTGGCCCTGTTTATGGCCTGGTGGGAAAAGTTGACCTAGAACAATTAGGTTCCCTCTCTGGGGCATATTGGAGCTGGAAATATGGGAAGAGGAAGTCAGTCCTCAGTGAGAGCCAAAGTTGCTCTGCTCCTGATAGCTCCCTGAGTATCTCTGTGACAAGTTCTCCCTCCTCCAGGGGCAACTTGAGCAGCTCTGTTCCAGCAGCCAATAGAGCTGAATCAAAACATGATGGGGCTTCCCTGGTGGCGCAGTGGTTGAGAGTCCACCTGCCGATGCAGGGGACACGGGTCCGTGCCCTGCTCCAGGAAGATCCCACATGCCGCGGAGAGGCTGGGCCCGTGAGCCATGGCCACTGAGCCTGCGCATCCAGAGCCTGTGCTCCGCAACGGGAGAGGCCACAACAGTGAGAGGCCCGCGTACCGCAAAAAAATATATATATATATTAATAAATATAAATAAATGTAGTCAAAATATAATGTAACTTTTTATTACATGGATTTGGGGACATACTAAGTGTTAAACCACATCTCTTGAAGTATAACTTCACAGAGTAAAATTCTAATGTAACACAGTTATTCTTCAGGCTTCATTCTCCCACCTCAAGCTCCAGGATGGGGTGTGATGTCATGGACCAGCCTGGCTAGCCAAGAAAAAATGAGATGGAACTGATGCAGGAAAATATCCCGACAATGAGGTCTGCCATGTTAGAAAAAACATTCTGAAATGGAATTGTGACAACTATCAGCTCCTGGGGACATAGAAAATTAGTTTGCTCAAAATTCCAAAAGGCACGCTTGAGTAAGGTGGTTTCAATCAATGCAAAGGAAGGGAGATGGGCTCACTAACCTGCCAGGTCTATTCCCTTCTTTATGCCTCTGAACGTGTCTGAAGCACATTAAGAAAACATTTATGTGCTGCTCACCTTGAATGCAAAGGCACACACGGCTTCTCCCACACAGCCCAGGCAGAACCTTTCATTTTCAAGTTTACCAAGAATAAAATAAAATTAGAGCTTATCACCTTTAAGGGGAAAGAAAACAGACTCAAATCATGCAGCCACCTCCATTGCTCAGTCTTCAATAGAGAGTGATCAGAAACAGGAACGCATGGCAGACTATTCTTAGGAACAGCCAGTGAGGAGATTTTCACACCCAATGCAAATGACTTATAATTGTTGTTGGAACCTGAAACTTTCCCTCATCTGACTCTGGAGGCGTGAAGTCCCCAGACTTTGTTCACAGCATCACAGCTTGTGGTCGTTAAGCTGCAGTGAACTGCAGTCCTCACTCTCCCCTCCCACTATGTAGTGCACAATCTCATCTACTCAGATTCCATGAACTAAGGATTTTGGACACTTCAGAAAGTAATTGGGGCTGAAGCTTATCTTACTTATGAAGGGAAGATTCCCAAGATATTATTATTGTAAACAAAACTGCAGCAAAAAAGAATAAATTCCATGGCACAGACAGTACGAAGACAGCCTTAAGTTTCCCTCAGCTTGCCTAAACTTTAGACAGGTTTCTTCCTGACGACAGCCCCTCATACCACCACCCCTTTTCCTAAAGCATGCATTTGAGAAAACCTGGAATTATAAATTCTTTCTCTGCCCCTTTGAGAAATAAATTTCTACAACCCAGGAATGTCTTTCTCAAGGACTTGGAAGTCATCCCTTTGAAATGTAATCATCTAGAAGGATAGCACCCCATCTCCCAGTCTCTGTGGAAGAGTAGGAGCCTAACTTCCAAAACTTAACAATTAAAGAGTTGGGCTAAGGCTTCCCTGGTGGCACAGTGGTTGAGAGTCCGCCTGCTGATGCAGGGGACACGGGTTCGTGCCTCGGTCCGGGAAGATCCCACGTGCCGCAGAGCGGCTGGGCCCGTGAGCCATGGCCGCTGAGCCTGTGCGTCCGGAGCCTGTGCTCCGCAACGAGAGAGACCACAACAGTGAGAGTCCTGCGTACCGCAAAAAAAAAAAAAAAAAAGAGGTGGCCTAATCACATTGACCAAAGTCCCCTCTAACACCCTCCAGTATGTTTCGCTAACTCACCCCAGTGGTGAAAAATCCTCCTGCCTTTTGTTTCAACAGAGTTAAGCTCAGTCTCTTTTCCCTGTTATAATAGTCTCTCTCCTCTATTACAGTAGTCTTGAAAAAAGTCTTCCTTGCCTGTTTCATTGCACTAGTCCAGTGCAAGTTTTCTTTTAAAAACAATAGCTCATGATCCCATCATCCACTATCCCCTTCTTCTTACTTTTAGAACCCAATTTCATTAAGGGTAGTAATATTCTCAGCTAGAAGATTACATGCTCCAGCCTTCCCAGCACCTGAGTGTGGCCATGACTTTTCCAGCAGCCATCTGGACTAGATGCTCTGCATTAAGGATGGCCGAGGAGCAAGGATGACTGAGCCTGGGACTCTGGCAGCCTCATGGAACTGCCATTAAAGCTGCAATTGCTGAGTCCCTATTTCCTTCACATGAGAGAGAAATACACTTCTCTCTTTGCTTCAGACACTGTGATTTGGGGCAGGGGGGAGGAGGGGATTAAACTGTGTGAAGGATAAACTTTTCAAGCTTCCTCCAAAACCTCAAAAATGTCTATTTCACCTATATCTTAAGACTTGAAGGACATTAAAAAGAATCTAATCCTCACCCTCTATTTTACAAATGAGAAAACTGAGGAGACCCAAAGATTTCAATCAGCTTGACCAAAATGCTTTATATAGGCCTATAGAGAAAATATAAATCATTACTTCTCCCCAGTGCCCAGCCTGCTGCGTGACATCTAGCAAATGCTTCATATGTGTTTAGTGAGTAAAAGAGCATGTAAACAAATAATTACAATTTAGTGCGATAACTATTGCTATTATAACAGACAAATATATAAACTGATGCAGGAATACAGAAGTACATACCACTATCCACTCTACTTGCTAGTCACTGTTTATACTACCTCTAAAGTTGCAAAACTCATATTTGGAGATATATTTAGTTTTAATCCCTTAAATCAAACTTTCAACTAACAAGAACTGGTCTTCGTATTAGTGACTTTTATACTGACCTCAGCAGGTACCTTGTTCAACACACAGAGCCTGGCTAAAATATTCCATGGACCCAGTTCTCTTTCTATATGAACAGTACTATCTGAGTGCCAGACACCCTTCCTCCTGGGGATCTGTTGCTCAAGGTATGTGTAAGTTTAGGGCAGGGAAATGAAAATATCAAATCTCTCAGTTGGATTAGTTCTGCTCTTGCATGTAAATCCACACCAAATGTGCCAAACCAAAATGTAAATTCTTCCCTGGATTTATAATCTTATTGCTAATTGTATTTTAAAATTTAAAAACATTTAAAGTCAAAAACATGGACGCAAACTTTTTACTAAAGCACAGGTCATATTAAATGAGAAGCCTGAATTTTTTTTGTTTATTTTCCGAGGTGTTAATATGTAGGCAATGCTACATATCTGGAGCATCGTCCAGTCTCTGTTACTTTGCTTTTGTGGAGCTGTTTCCTCATCTATAATGATGGTATCTGACCAGACAGAATTTCAGGTCCTGTTGGCTGAGTCTATGATATTATGATTGATTTAACTTCTACCCTGCATAGTGTGGAGAGTGCTTACTTCTCCTCTCCCACATGCCATGCAGAGAAGAAACTACTGCTCCACTTCCAAGGAAGGAGGGTACAGGACAAACACATGGGCTCTCTCTCTCCATCACCTCACTCACTCACTCACTCCTCCCAGTGGGAGGAGGAGTGATTTCCCTGATGGGTGAGGCAAGGAGCACCTGAAATCCACAAGACCTTGCTTACCAAGGGTAAAATCATGGCACCAAAAATTGCACAGTCCAGGTCTCTTGCTATCTTGCTCTCTTGGCTTATATGCCCTCATGCTGGGTGCTCTCTGTCCCTCTGTCTCCTGCCCCAAACAGTACTTTTCCTCATCAGGAGATCCAGCGTTCTCTAGCCTCTCTGCTAGGGACTGATAGGCAAGTTTCAACTGGGGTATAAGATAAGAGGTCAGGCTACCATTCTCTAACTCATCTTTCCTAGTATAAAGGTGACACCGTACTTTAATCCATATCTGACAACTGGCATCCACTATCAGTTATTAAGACCAAGATATGTACTAATTGTTCCAGAACAAGGGCCCAAGCTAGGTATCCTCTGCACATTCCAGAAAGTCAGGACAAGGCCCTGTCCTAGAGAAGGGGGAATGTGACTATAAACCCTGGAGAACTATGACTGGGCCTCCACATTTGGGCAATACATGGAATAGGGAAGAAATTCATACATGAAGAGTCAGGGGAAGGCAAAGAGGAACTACTCTGAATGTAGCCCACTGTGTGATGATATTTGTATCATTTTCCAACTTAGCCCAAGGGAATTTACACCAAGTATTTACCAAAATAACAAACTCTAACAGGAAGGTTAATAAGCAACTTCTATCATCCAGGAATCTGTAAGAAGTAGAGTCAAACTGCTTGATTCCCTAGACCATACAAAGGTAGAGTTTGCAACGGTCATAGAGGAGGCTCTTTCTCTTCTGCCTCTCAGCAGTGATGGGAGGGGATGGTGTCTGGAAGCAAGAACAGGAGCAGAGCTACAGCTAAGAGGGCAGATCAAGCACAGAGCGAAGAAAGCAGGTGAATGGATTCTGCCCATAGTCATGGCTCAGAGGAGACTGGATGCTACTGAGGAGTCCCAGAGGAGACACCAGGGATAAGATCCCTGAATATCAGGACCTGGTGACCAAAGTTCCAGTAACTTTTTACAGCTCACTGTGGACTGCCAGAGGATCATTTGTCACGACATATGCTCTTAGACCAGCCCTGTCCAGTAGTAACACACTGCAAGCCATATAAGTGAATTTTCTAGTAGCCATGTCAAAAATAAACAGGTGAAATTAATTTTAATAATATATTTTAGTAATCCAATATATCCAAAATATTACTGTTTCAACATTTAATCAATATAGAAAATTATTAAGATATTTTTCATTCCTTTTTTAATATTGCCTTTGAAACCCACTGTTTATTTTACACTAAAAACACAGCTCAATTAAGACTAGTCACATGGGGCTAGTGGTCATGACACTAGACAATGCAGTCTTAAATTGTAGCCAATAATCTGTGTACTGTGGGAATCATAGATGTAGTGTGTGTGTGTGTGTGTGTGTGTGTGTGAATAAAACATCTCCCAACAGCAGCAGAAGATGTAAACTTTGACATCTAAAGACATCACTACTGAACCAAAATGTGTATGATTTTATCTTGCAAATGAGATGATGTTCTTAATCTATAGCCCTGGTTTACCCTCATATTGTAGGTTTCATTCTAGGGTCAAAAAAAGTCTTTTGCTTCAGACTATCACAAACCCGACCACTCAAAGTTGCATTTTAAAATCCCCAAATCTTACACATTCAAGACTGGCCTCTCCTGAGCAAATCTCCACCCTCCCTTACCGCAGTTCTGGGTTTGTGTGAATGTATTGCCCACAAAGTGGCCTCTGTTCCAGACAGCAAATCATTGCAACACAACTGTTGTCCTCTGTCTTGGTGGCATCCAACAAAGGTTGATCCCATAAATTGCCAAGGAAAATTCAGCTTCTCAACCCCTGAAATCATTTTCAGATTTACGCTAGTGAAAGATTAGCCAACAATGGAAAGATGTCATCAAAATTTGCATCAACAAATCAGATTCCCACCCTTCCTTTTGCAGAATTCCTCTGCATTTGTGAAACTGGAGACACAGTTGATGACTTTTAAGAAAAATATATCCTTATACTCCTATGAAAATGTGCTCTTGAGAGAATAAGATGGGTTGCCTATTATTAGAAACAGTAATCTTGTTTGAAAAATAGGTCTTCTGTCTTGCATAAAGATAGCTGATAAATCAAAACAAAACAGAGGAATGAAGTAAAAGAAGATACATAAGTTAATGTGGCCTGAAGGCAACCTCAGCTTTAATGCCAACAAATCATAATATTTTTACAAATTTTTTCCTACTGATTTTACATTTAAAAAATGAAAAGCTAATGTAGCAAAAGCAAGCATCTTCCTGCAAAAACATATATAGCAAGGATAAAACAAATGGCCCTCTGGGTTTTTTTTCACTACTGAATCAAATTCTAAGCTACCGCAATTAGAAGTCACTGAGTGATCAATACCCGAGATTGGTTTGCTTGGGCACTAGTGAAACAAGATTTTGACAGCAGGAGTTAGTGCAGTGTGCTAGTGAGAAATCACACAGAGAACTTCGGGGAAATAGTGAAGCGATGGTTTCATCACGTGTCAACTGTGCTCTCCTTGCAATTTAGTCCTAGAAGCTCAAGATGACTGAACATGACTGCACAGAAGTGACCTGACTTTTTGAAATCCTTCAAGAAACATATCATCCCTTAACTCACAAAATCTTAATCATACTCTCATGTTCTCATGACTGTTATCATTCAGACATATCCAGTCTTAAAAGATACACTCGAATTGCTTATATGCCTCTTCATCATTAGCCCACTTTACCTTTAAGCCATGAGGCTAACTTTTCCCAATGGTGGATGTCAGTAAACACTCTTGCATTAACGTTGGCATCTTTCTGAAAAGGATTTTACCAATTAATTTTTTTTTTTTTTTTTTTTTTTTTTTGCGGTACGCGGGCCTCTCACTGTTGTGGCCTCTCCCATTGCAGAGCACAGGCTCTGGACGTGCAGGCTCAGCGACCATGGCTCACGGGCCCAGCCACTCCGCGGCATGTGGGATCTTCCCAGACCGGGGCATGAACCCGTGTCCCCTGCATCAGCAGGCGGACTCTCAACCACAGCACCGCCAGGGAAGCCCCTTACCAATTAATTTTTAAGTCTGGTGGCCCCAAAGTTAAAGAACCTCTTAACCAAGCTTCCCTGGTAGCAACCCAGCAACACCTTTTGGAAATAGAGTTATGATGGATAAAATTCTATTATTTTATTTTCTACTTTAAAAATGGGAAGAAAATATTTGAGGACTGAACCTCATTAAGTAACCATAAAGAGTGGTATAAGGTTCCAGAAAGAATTGCAGTGCAGTTTAAGTATGGCTTTGCATATCAACACATGTTGAAAGCCAATTTTTTTAGTGGCACATTTTTAGGAGGTCTACAATATGCGACTATTCAGTAACTCCTTTTCCATTATGGAATATTTTTATAGTCTCTTTTAACTGAATCACTGATAAGAAATCGATAAAATTGGCCTACCCAATCTTCTTCCCAGTTATTCTCCTCTGGCTAGTTCCTCCACTGTGGTCCTCTGGTACCACCCCCCCATCCACCCACACCTCATACTGAAGAAAAAGGATGAGAACAAAATGTCTTGCTGACCACAATCCATGACCACTCCAGGCCAACCAGAGAAAATCCACCCAGAGCACCTGGGACTTTAACCTAGGGAGGAGCACTTAGATATGCTGGATAGTGCCTACCACCTGAAAACAGGTTCTGTTGGTGACGATTAATCACTTGTCTGTCCATATCTTCTGCCCTTAATTGTGGCTGGAGACCCCAGATGTCACTTCATAGAGAACACATAAGAGTCATCTGGACCACATTCTGTGTCAGATATACACCAGGACCACCCTCCCATCTGGACCCAGGGTTCGGTGATTCTCCTGGCTTCATACTCAGGTTCTCAACATCAGCATCAAGAGCTCCCCCTGGTGGCCAGTTTGAACTCCCTTCTATGACTTAACTATCCTCCTAACCTGATACCCTACTCTATCCTATTCATGCTCACCGGCAGCCGTGCAGGCTAGCCCCCTCTCTCTACCATGTCTCCAGAAGAGCATGACTGCACATTTCCTGCCTGAACCCCTGAACAGCAATCACATCTCTTTGGATTCTCCGTCACTGTGCTCCATCTGCCTGCTTATGGGATACTCATCAGTTACTTCAGCTTGAGGTGGACCTCCTACCTAGGCTATGGCCTTTGGATCTTATGTTTGGACAGGTATCTATCACCTCTCTGCTCCCCCACCCTCAGCAGCCAACCCACTCCTGTAAATAGGATATTCCCATGTCTTACTTATACCTCTTCCTTCCCCGCCCCAAGTCACCTCCATTCCACTTAGTCTGCCACATTCTTTCACAATTATCAGGCCCTTCCTGGCTCTCTCTGTGAAAAGAGCTGCTCTTAAAATGATATGGATTTCAGAGACCTGAGCAGTAGTCAGGAAGTTGGACATCTTTTCTTCTCATCCTAAGTTTAGCCATCAATGGCATTTCACCATTTCCTTTAAAGCAGTTTTCTAGAACATACGCATTCATCAGCTGCTATCTATATTAGATTATTCATGCTTCTGTCTTCTTCCATTAGTGCAGTTAATCAGGAGAATTAGAAAGTAGAGCTACCTTATGAAGTCTGAATTTTGCAGCAAGGTGTATGCAGAGCTAGCAGCTAGCTAGCACAGCTAGCAAATACTCTTGCTGTATTTGTTGACCTCTCATGAAGGTGCAAAGGAAACTGAAAGCTTCAAGCATTTCAAAGGATTTGAAATGGTTTGGGAGGATTTTTATTTTCTCAGAAACCTTCTCTAAAGGAAATTGCATTTGAACAGTTATATCATATATACATTTTTATTGCCATTTCTGTTCACTCAGTCATCCAAATACCAAGCTAGAGCATTGGACCATTGGACACAAGGATGAATTCCAAGGAGATTAGGAAAGCAGGAAAGTGCAGAATGGGTTTAATGACTCATGGGTGAAGCATTAGTCATTGGTCATAAACTAATATGGAACCAGAGACACTGGGAACAAATTCAGGCTGTAGAGCAACAGACTCCATGGGTTTCACTTAACATTTCAAGCAGCTGACTCAACACTTCCACAGAGTTTACAAAGCAAAAAGCCCCATTGGTTTACTCTATTTCACCTTCCACTTAACTTTTTACAATCAAGGTCTCTTTCAGCATACTAGAACAACACGAAAAAGTGATTTCTGGGAAAGTATTGTTCCTGACAGAGAGAACAATGATCTAAGATACTCAAATACACACATAAGTATGAGGCTGTAATGATTAAGTTAGGAATATTTATTTTAAATGAATGCATTGAAATATAGCTTCTAACATAAGGAGTGTCTAGTGGTTTCATGGATGACTGGGAACGAGGAATTCTGGCTCTGTTTAATTCTACCCACAATTCAGATTGTAACTTAGTCCAGGCAGAACCCGTGTGTCCTCTGATTCCCCATTTTGGACTCATGCACAGGAATATGTACCCTCCTGGAATCGTTTTCCGGCCTTCCCATATTTCTGAAGGCTTCTCTGACCCTTCGCCTGGCTGTAAAGTAAATTACTCTCCTCTTGCACCACCTCTATCCTACAGGTATTTCCCCATTTGCACTTACCTATTTGTATTAGTGGTTCACCAGCTGGTTCTGGCCCCCTGCATACTACCTAATTCCTCATATGCTATTAAGAAGAGTTCATCGTTGTTTAGGGCTAACAAATTTTGGCAGCGATCCAAGACGTCTCAAGATTAGAAAAGTGTAACAACCCTAGATTAACTGACCAGCACTGTGGGTCCCAGTGTCTTGGGAATTCTGATGCCCCAATGTCTATATTCGGTTAAACAACCAGCAGGATATGACATACAAAGACCATGGATTTTGAAGTCAGAAAGACTTGGATTCAAACACAAACTCTGCCTTAAATCCACTTTAATTCCTCATTCAATCAGTATACATTATGCATCTGCTATGTTCCAGACATGGTTCTAGACGCTGGGAGTATAGCAATAAACAAAAGAGATAAAGTAATTAAAGAATTGTGAACCTGGAAGAAACTTTAGGGATTTTCTAAGTTTGATTGGGACACACTCATGCTCATTCCCTGACACACCATTTCTGTTTGTGTCACAACGGCAGAATTGAATGGCTATGACAGAGACTGTATGGACCCCAAAATTCTAAAATATTTACAGAAATTTTTTTTCTTTGCAGAAAGGGCTCTTTCTCTAAGGGCTGCTCACTTATATTGAGTGCTGGCTGTATATCAAAGCATTCTTCTAGGCTTTGGGAACATAGTAGCAACTAATGCCCATCCATGCCGTCTTCAGGAGCTTGCAGTTTCAGAAAGACAAGTAAATAGGCCATGAGTATCAAATAAGGTAATTAGATCTTTCACTGTTTTGTTCACTGATGTATCCCAAGCAGCTTGAATAGTGTCTGGCGCACTAAAGATGCTTAAGAAATATTTTTTAATGAATCAATTTCCCAAAGAAAGGGATATCTCAACAAAAAATTTAAGGACTTTTTAGGCAACTAGGAAAAGAGGGGGTAGAAAACGTACGTGCAAAGGCCAAGAGGCTAATGAATACATGGACTATTTTCAATACAGCAGATCAGCAGAACTCCTTAGAATGAGAGGTGTGAAAGGTGAAGGAAGAGGCCAGAACAGTTAGCAAAGGACAGACCTTGCAGGGTCTATTAAGGCATGGTGATAGTTGGGACTTGAACTGGGAGCCACTAAAGGATTTCAAGGTTGAAGTATGCACTTTAGAAAGACAGCTGTGGCCTCAGTATGGGGACATTGCACGAGAAAACCTTCCCCTCCAGGAATAAGTCTAAGTCCAGGCATCCTCAGGTGGGTGGTTTCAGGTGTTTGGGCATCTGCGCCCCTCGGGTTGATGTGAGTGAGACTCACGATTACACCAAAGCTCAGCAAAGCAATGGACAGACAACTGGGAACTATGAAACGATGAGGAAATGCGGTGTTAGCAGAGTCTGTAGTATTGTGAAATTATTGTTAGAGGACCTGGAGCTTTCACATAGATAGCTCAGAAAATCCAGAGACTCCTGGTCAGCAAGGGGAAAGAAATGCTTGTCTTCTCTGAAAACCATTTTCACCTAAAGCTGATTCATGATTCAATCAAAGCAAAACTCCTCCCATTCATTTGAACCTCAAACCCAATGTGTGGTTACTGTTCCTAGATTTTCCTCTTTCCCCATGGTGAGTGGAAGGCGTACAGCAAGGTCAGGGAGACCACAGGTAACACACAACACCTTGCTCAACTCATCAGTGCCCAAGGTCCTGGTGTGAACATTCCAAACTCAGATCCTCCAGATCGTCAGACTTAGGGAGGCTGACTCTGGCTTATTACGAAGTTCACAAAAGATTGAAGCATAAACCAGAAAACCAACGTCTTCCTTAACAATGATAAATGTAAGCAGCAGAAAGGTTAGTAGCGTCTTCAGTCCCATGTGTACTTTTTCGCTATAAGAAAACTCTATGGGGAGCTAAATTATAATCATATTTCATGAGGAGTACAGAATCCTTACAAAATAAGTTAGTTTTATGCTTTGACTAGGTAGTGACACTGTGTTGACAGCCTGAGATAGACATCCTGCCATGTAGATGGTCTTGCCAATGTGAGAGAAATATTCCAAGTCCCTTCTCCTTCTCCCCTAGGTAGTTCTAGAAGGGCACTTGCCAACGTTTGCCTCTCTGACTTCACATTTTCTGTTCTTCCCCTGCTGGCAGACTGCAGTTCTGAATAAGTTCTCTCTTTAGATATGTTAATGGAGTTAATCAGGTTACAGTCCAGTCTTGCTGACTTCATTTAAAGTCATTCTCAAAAGTGACTTTCATGTCTTTATCCTAGCCTGCTAGGTGCAGTGGGTGCTTTAATTCCCTGGTTTCCAAATTCTTGGGCACATTTTCCTTTTGCTCCCCTGTGCACACACAGTTTCTGATGTCTGATGCTTGCCCCCTGTCCCCACATGTATTTAGAAGCTGGAAGCAGGACTTGATTAAGATAGGACCTCATGCATTGTGTACTTTCCTTGTTTTTTACTAGAGTGATTTTTTCTGCATTTGAAACCTGGTTTGCTTAAGATACCATTAAAGCATTTATATTCTTTACTGATTAAATTTTAAGATCTCTTGGGTGGAAGAGACAGAAATAACACTGCAACTTACATAGTGCTTGCTATTTACAGGCACTGGGCTAATCACTTTATATACATTATTTCATTGGAGGCTCTAAATACTCTGTGATGAAAGTATCATTACCCTCTCTTTTGTGTACGGGGGAAACTGAGGCTCGAAGAAAAGTGGTTTCCCGAGGGCACTGTGACACAGCTGGGATTCCAAACTAGGCCCCCAAACATCAAAGCATGTAAATCACCTCCTGTGTTCACAAACATTAAAAAAGAATTAAGCTGGCCACTCTCAGAGAGGAGCCTCATTTTTCCATATTCAGTGCACTTCTCAACTCTGTCCAGAAACAGAAAGGGTAAGCGTATTGTAATTTTTTTAATTTATTTATTTATTTATTTTTGGCTGCGTTGGGTCTTCGTTGCTGCTCGCAGACTTTCTCTAGTTGCGGCGAGTGGGGGCTACTCTTTGTTGGGGGTGTGTGGGCTTCTCATTGCAGTGCCTTCTCTTGTTGTGGAGCACAGGCTCTAGGCACGAGGGCTTCAGTAGTTATGGCTCGCTAGCTCCAGAGTGCAGGCTCAGTAGTTGTGGCGCACGGGTTTAGTTGCTCCGAGGCATGTGGGATCTTCCCGGATCAGGGCTTGAACCTGTGTCCCCTGCATTGGCAGGCGGATTCTTAACCACTGCGCCACCAGGGAAGTCCCAAGTGTATTGTACTTTGATGGCAGTCTATACGGCTCCTCTGATTTTGGTTTTGTCCAAGTGTTCCCAATCTGAGGCTCTACATCTCCGATATTGGTAGTCCCCTGGTGTGTCCCAGCACTTTGACAGGTGTGTCATCGCCTAGGAAAAGGTTGAGAAACATCATGTGATGTTGTTATGATTTAGTTTCCCCTCATCGTATGCATCCAGGCACTAGTAATCAAACTGAACCAGCTCATCCCAAGTTGTTACAAGCTGCATGGTCTGGCGGATTCTAACGCTTCCCAGGTGTGGCTCTGCTGACCTTCAAAATATCCGCTCCACCTACATCCCCAGAGGAAAGAAGAATCTCACCAATCTCTCTGATTGATGAGAGAATGATGTTTCATTTATCTTAACACAGTGAGTCCCAAACCAGGTTGATCATCAGAATCACTTCAGAGATTCTTAAGCATATAGATTCCAGAGTTCACTCCTAGAATCAGTAAATTTTAAAAGCCCCAGGGCCAGTTTGGAAACTCATCCATGTTTAGGAACCCCAGTGCAGTGGATACACCCATGGCTGCTAAGAGCAGAAGACCTGGGTTTAAGTTCTTATCTGCTACTGTGTGATCTTGGGCAAATTAATCCCTTGAAGCATCGACTTCCTCTTAAGCAGAGAGCGGTTATAAAATACTTATTCCTTGGTATGTAGCAGAGAGGAGTAAATAAGATAACTTATGTGAAAAATATTCATAAATAATTGTTTTCATTTAATATTAACATATCTCAATAAAAAAGAAAAATGGGCATGTGGTCCAATTTTGGATTCATTTTTGGCACTTCATGCATCTTACCACATTCATCTTTGAACTCAATAATTCCAAATTTATGACCAATATAGCCCTAGCTATCCTTTATAAAAACAAACATAAGCTTAACAGTTATATTTAAAAAGAAGCCAAGAATCTCGAGAAACCTTTTTTGTCCTCAAGCTATTAATGTGTCTGTGTTTTGGGAAAGGGTGTTTTGGATTTCTTGCTATAAATCCTTCACTTAATATGGAACTTCATGAATTCCAGCTGTTAGCCACATAATTTCTCTTCACATTTGATTTCTGGGTTTTTCCCTTGTCTCTAAATCCTTCCCATATGTTAGTCTGGGGGCCCTGGGAGTGGGGGGCAGAAGATGGGAGGCTCAGAACTACCCTTTGTCCAAGGGCTAAAGTGATGCGTGGGACCACATGACAAGCCACAAGCGCCCTTATTAGGAGATGCTCTCTGTCTTCTTACCAGGCCTTCTGCCCTCCAGGCTGCAGCAGCCACCTGCTCCTTATTTTCCTGAGCTTTCTTCAATTCACCAAGTTATAAAAAAAAACACACACACACACAAAAAGTATACTTTTTTCAGCTGAAACCACCCCTAGACTGTCTGCATTCTGGCTTTGTTTACAAAGACTCTGCAGTGTTCTTGCCAAGGGAAAAAGAGGAAAAAAATACCCACTTCATCTTCAATTTAACCTTTTACAATCAAGGTCTCTTTTAGTACACTAGAAAAATATGAAACAGTGATTCATATGGGAAAGATACGATTCCTAAGAGATGGAACAGTGGCTCAAAATACTCAAATGCACACATAAGTAAAAGGCTGAAGTTTTTAAGCTAGGAATATTTATTTAAAATGAAATGTATTGAATGTAGCTTCTAACATAAGGCACATCTCGTGGTTTCACAGTAGACTTGAAAGCAGGAATCCTGGGGCTGTTATGTTTTGCCCGTTCAGGTTGTGCCTCAGTCCAGGCTTGGTGGATCCCTCGTGCACTCTTGCCTCTCCATCTTGGCACACGTGATGAGAAACCAGATCACCTCAAAATCCTCTGAGAATGATGTTTCATTTATCTTGACACAGTGAGTTAATTATGCTCTTCTCTGGACCATTTCTCCATCCACTGTAGCCCACACCACCTTAGAATTACTCGGCTACGTCTTCAGCCGCCCCAACTAGGCTGAGCCCTCCTTATGGTCAAGATTATACCTTATTCATCAGGATGCTCCCCACCCTCTAGCCCCTAGTACAGAATCTGCCAAATATTGGCAGGAAATGTTTTCCTTCCCTGCATGGCTCCCCCATCCCTCACTTCTGCTCCCTAGATCATACTCCCCAGGAAAACATTTACACATAAGCTTTGACCAATACTTGAGTGAATGGATCAGGATGTTGAAAGTCTACAAATGGTGCATAAAGAACCAGGGCAAGATTGCTTTCTAAAAAGAAAGACCTTGAAAGAATGTAGAACTTGTCATGTGGAAGGAAGAGGAGATTTATTCTGTGTTGCTCCAATCAAGTTAAACTAGACCCATAAATGAAAGTTACAATGATGGACTTCCCTGGTGGCGCAGTGGTTAAGAATCCACCTGCCAATGCAGGGGACACGGGTTCGAGCCCTGGTCCAGGAAGATCCCACATGCCGCAGAGCAACTAAGACCGTGCACCACAGCTACTGAACCGGTGCTCCAGAGCCCGTGAGCCACAACTACTGAGCCTGTGTGCCACAACTACTGAAGCCTGTGCACCTAGAGCCCGTGCTCTGCAACAAGAGAAGCCATTGCAATGAGAAGCCAGTGCACCACAAGGAAGAGTAGCCCCCACTCACCACAACCAGAGAAAGCCCAAGCACAGCAACACAGCCAAAACTTAATTAATTAATTAATTAATTAAAAAAGAAAAGAAGAAAAGAAAGTTACAATGAGGAAGACTTTCATTCAATGGGGAGTTAGGAAAATGTTGAACAGTTAGAGCTGGCCTCGCTGCCTGCCTTTGTTCTAGCTGCCAGTTCTCCTCTTGGGTCCATCCTGCACAGGATTCACAGAGTTTTCCTTTAATCAACAGCCCTTTAATCAAGTTATCCCTGGTTTGAACACCTCTAATGGCTTGCAACTCACTCAAGAACCAAGTTCACACTCTGGCATTGGAATTGTTTGGCAAGACATGAACCATATAAAGTAGCAGGACACAAAATTAATGCACAGAAATCTCTAGCATTCCTATACACTAATGATGAAAAATCTGAAAGCGAAATTAGGAAAACACTCCCATTTACCACTGCAACAAAAAGAATACAATATCTAGGAATAAACCTACCTACCTAAGGAGACAAAAGACCTGTATGCAGAAAATTATAAGACACTGATTAAAGAAATTAAAGACGATACAAATAGATGGAGAGATATACCATGTTCTTGGACTGGAAGAATCAACATTGTGAAAATGACTATACCACCCAAATCAATCTACAGATTCAGTGCAATCCCTATCAAACTACCACTGGCATTTTTCACAGAATGAGAGCAAAAAATTTCACAATTTGCATGGAAACACAAAAGACCCCGAATAGCCAAAGCAATCTTGAGAACGAAAAATGGAGCTGGAGGAATCAGGCTCCCTGACTTCGGACTATACTGCAAAGCTACAGTAATCAAGACAGTATGGTACTGGCACAAAAACAGAAATATAGATCAATGGAACAGGATAGAAAGCCCAGAGATAAACCCATGCACATATGGTCACCTTATATTTGATAAAGGAGGCAAGAATATACAGTGGAGAAAAGACAGCCTCTTCAATAAGTGGTGCTGGGAAAACTGGACAGCTACATGTCAAAGAATGAAATTAGAACACTACCTAACGCCATACACAAAAATAAACTCAAAATGGATTAAAGACCTAAATGTAAGGCCAGACACTATTAAACTCTTAGAGGAAAACATAGGCAGAACACTCTACAACATAAATCACAGCAAGATCCTTTTTGACCCACCTCCTAGAGAAATGGAAATAAAAACAAAAATAAACACATGGGACCTAATGAAACTTAAAAGCTTTTGCACAGCAAAGGAAACCATAAACAAGACAAAAAGACAACCCTCAAAATGGGAGAAAATATTTGCAAATGAAGCAACTGACAAAGGATTAATCTCCAAAATTTACAAGCAGCTCATGCAGCTCAATAGCAAAAAAACAAACAACCCAATCCAAAAATGGGCAGAAAACCTAAATAGACATTTCTCCAAAGAAGATATACAGGTTGCCAACAAACACATGAAAGAATGCTCAACATCATTAATCATTAGAGAAATGCAAATCAAAACTACAATGAGATATCATCTCACACTGGTCAGAATGGCCATCATCAAAAAGTCTACAAACAATAAATGCTGGAGAGGGTGTGGAGAAAAGGGAACACTCTTGCACTGTTGGTGGGAATGTGAATTGATACAGCCACTATGGAGAACAGTATGGAGGTTCCTTAAAAAACTAAAAATAGAACTACCATATGACCCAGCAATCCCACTCCCGGGCATATACCCTGAGAAAACCATAATTCAAAAAGAGTCATGTACCACAATGTTCATTGCGGCTCTATTTACAATAGCCAGGACATGGAAGCAACCTAAGTGTCCAACAACAGATGAATTGATGAAGAAGATGTAGTACATATATACAATGGAATATTACTCAGCCATAAAAAGAAACAAAAATCAAGTTATTTGTAGCGAGGTGGATGGACCTAGAGTCTGTCATACAGAGTGAAGTAAGTCAGAAAGAGAAAAACAAATAACGTATGCTAACACATATATATGGAATCTAGAAAAAAAAATGGTCATGAAGAACCTATGGGCAAGACAGGAATAAAGACGCAGACCTACTAGAGAATGGACTTGAGGATATGGGGAGGGGGAAGGGTAAGCTGGGACAAAGTGAGAGAGTGGCATGGACATATATACACTACCAAATGTAAAATAGATAGCTAGTGGGAAGCAGCCGCATAGCACAGGGAGATCAGCTCGGTGCTTTGTGACCACCTAGAGGAGTGGGATAGGGATAGGGAGGGATACGCAAGAGGGAAGAGATATGGGAACATATGTATATGTATAACTGATTCACTTTGTTATAAAGCAGAAACTAACACACCATTGTAAAGCAATTATACTCCAATAAAGATGTTAAGAAAAAAAAAAAAGACATGAACCATATCATGAGGTGAGGAGCATTCCATCACAAGGAGTGGTCAAGCTATGGAGAATTGGGCAGATTTGTTATAAATAAGATTCTCTCCCAGTCCTTCTTTCCAGGTGCCTGCTAGACATGTGCACTCTGGTGTTCCATTATCACTTTGTACTTTAGTCAATCTAAAATAGAATTCATTCAGGTCCTCCCCAACCTCCACCAACTTACTTTCCTGACTTTACTTCCCATCCCCTGATGAATTCCCAGCCATGGGCAAGACCCTGCTTAAATGCTATCTCTTCCATCAGTTCTTCGTAGTTCACCCTCTTCTATTTTTTTCATGCCTACATTATAACACTCAACACATGCAATTACAGGTGTGGAAAACAGAAACAAGTCTTTGAACACTTTGAGAACAAAGTCTCACTCCTTTTTTTTTTTTTTTTTTTTTAACAATCTCAGCACCTAAACAGTGTCCTGAACATAGTAAGCATTCAGAAAACACTTGGTCAATGAATCACTGACAGAATAAAGCAATGTTAAGGGACGTGATTCCTCAAGTTACCATACGGTGAAACCTGAGAGTCACTGTGCCTCCCATCAAATCCCAGAGTCAACCATCCATCAGTCCTGCTTCTTCCTTCTAATCCCTCACATCTCTCCTGGTTTACATCTCCATCCCACTGATCCAGGCTGGGCCCTGAATCTCATTCAGTAACTTCTCAGCCAGGGTCTCTACCTGCAGGCACTGTCAGCACCTTTTAACATCCATTCACTGTGGATAAAAGCATCAGATTATTCTTTCTAAAAATCCCACTAATGGCTTTTTACCCATAAGATAAAATCCAAGTGCCTTGGTCCAGGAATTTAGTCATCTTCTGGTCCTGTCCTTCTAGCTTTATTTCCCACACTCCTTACATCAGACTGGGTTGTTCTGCTCCCTGTGTCCCCAACTGTGGCTTCTGCGTTGCTTCTGTCTGGCTACATCCTACCTTTTTTTTTTTTGCGGTACGCGGGCCTCTCACTGTTGTGGCCTCTCCCGTTGCTGAGCACAGGCTCCGGACGTTCAGGCTCAGCGGCCATGGCTCACGGGCCCAGCCGCTCCGCGGCATGTGGAATCCTCCCGGACCGGGGCACGAATCCATGTCCCCTGCATCGGCAGGCGGACTCTCAACCACTGCGCCACCAGGGAAGCCCCATCCTACACTTTTTAAAGCAGCAGTTCAAATCCCCTCACCTCATGAAGACTTTCCTAATGACCAAGTCCCAAGTGCTCATTCCAGTCTCTGAAATTCTAATATTTATTGCCTACAACCATCCTCTAAAATTACCCTTTACCAAAAAAAAAAAAAAAAAAAAAAGGAACCACCTAGTGAAGTCAAGTAAGTTTGGGAGATGGATATCTATGTATATCTGTATTTATATATAGATATAGTGATAAAAATTAACAACTTTTGAAGGTGTGCACAGCCGTTAGCTTTATGTATGTTGTTGTTCCAATTAATTCTCTTGTCAGGGAGGCGGAAATTTTCCCCCTACCCTTCCTGAGTTCTTTTGGCTGGTCTAATAATTAAATTGACACAAGATAGATTAACAGGAGAAAATCAAATTTAATTTCATACGTACGAAGGTCTCATAGATAGAGGACCTAAAGAAACGACCAAAGCAGACAGCTTTTATACTTTTAAGACAAATAAACAATAGATCTGTGAAGAACTGACAAAACAAAGAAGTTTGGGCTTGGATTAGTACATCAGTAAAGAAGTAACAAGGATTGTTTATACAGCCTTATCAGCCCTGAATTTCCTACCTCTGGTGATAAGGACGTGTCTCTACCTCCTGGGACACTGAGGGTACCTTTCATATGGGAGATTTCGTTCCTGTTTTCAGGGATACAGAGAGGAGGTCAGAGGGTCCCTCTTGCACCAGCTGTTTCTTGAGTAACTTTAATTCTAAGTAATCAGTATGCCACTTTGGCATATTTGGCGTAGCCTGCCCTGAGCCCCATCACTCACAATAACCCCGTGAGGTGTTATTCATATCTCAGTCTACAGGTAAGAAAACTGTGTTGAGATCTTTGACCCCTTTAAGCCTCAATTTATTTTTATTTTTATTTATTTATTTATTTTTGGCCACGCTGCGTGGTTTGCAGGGTCTTAGTTCCCCTGACCAGAGACTGAACCCGGGCCACTGCAGTGGAAGTGCAAAGTCCTAACCACTGGACCACCAGGGAATTCCCAAACCTCCCTTTCTTATCTGTAAATTAGGATGCAAACCCAGGCAGGGCTTGTGATAGTCTCTTCTTGAATATGTAGAGTCAATCAAATTTTCAGGTACAGAAAATGCAACACAAATCTCAGAACTTGCCACTACCAGTATCGTTGTCGTTCCTCAATAGATGCGAAGCTGAGAGCCCAATTCCCATTTGTGTCTCCACAGCAGAGAGCACAGTGAATGTCCATGCCCCCAATAAAGTGGTTGGCTTTTTCCTTTAATTCTCATGTTATTAAAAGACTATTTTCAATGTATAAAAACAATATGTTATAATTTTTCATAGCCCTTTCTCATCTATTAATTTATTTTATTTTCACAACAATGCTCAGGTAGGTCAGTATTTCAGTGCTTTTTGTCTATAAGAAAATCAAGATACAGAGAAAGAAGACGATCTGCCAGGACTGGACACAGAGGATTTGGAAGGGATAGGCTTCCTACATCTCCCTACTGAGTGTGCAGTCCTCACTCCACCTGACACCGGGGCCCTGTGTCAGCAGCTCCGGGAGGGGCTCAGTTGTCCACACTGAGTAAGGTCCCTTTAGTTCACTCAGTTGCCGCTAGACTGTCAACCCCAGAGACATATAAAATGTAACTATTTCTTTAAGCAAAAAATAAAGGTTTTCAGGCGTGTCTACCCTGAATGTGTTCAGGCCCCTGTTTTGTGGAAATTAAATCACTGTCTCTCTGATGTGAATTACTAGAGGAACACATGATATTACACAAATCAAACCCCTATTCCTTTTTGTTATTACTTTGCTGTCTTACCCTTTCTGCTTATCCAATTATGTCGCCTGTTTGTATTCAGTATTAGAACACTATAATTGAAACATAAAGTATAATAGGTGTTTTTACATCTCCTTGCGGTACGTCTGTGGCTGTGTGTGAAACTGTTCACACACAGGCACAGATGTACCCTGGACTGGTAGAATTTAGTCACCTGGTCTGTGAAGGCCACGTTTTTTTGTTCTCGAAGACTTCACCTAAATAATGGGCTTTGGTATTTCTATTAGCAGCAATCTACTTCCTCTCAAAAACTCCCTCTGGTCTGCAGGGGAGGTTGTTTTCAATGGATTTTTTTGTTCTTTCCTTTCCCATTGTCCTTTTCCTGACCAATGTTTTAGTCTAACTACTTGATTTTCAAATTACTTTGTAATTACAAAATGTTTAGCTACTTTTAGCTTAACTTCAAAAAGTGATTTTCATTGGTGCCATCTCTATCTTTCTCTGTTCCTTTCCTTGGCAACATTGTAGCTAGATGTGAAATTAATTGCACCCTGACTGTAACAATGCCACCTGAGCTGGCTAGCTGTTCTTTGAGGGAGCATCAATTTAAAAAAAAAAAAAAAAAGCATTCAAGCTGATGGATGAAAGGATTAGGATCTCTTAGCCTGGAAAAGTGTTGAGGGGTGACTATAATGGCTTTTAAGTACATAGGAGTTAATGGCTAGTTGTTGGCAACTGCAGGGGGAATAGAACAAAAGGAAATAGGTTTTAAGAGGGAAACTGGCGATTCAGAATGTACGTAAGGAATAAATTACTATCTAAAGACAGGACTGGTGTAACTTGCAGACAGGACAAATCCACGGTACACGTGGTGTTTTGAAGATTCCCAGGAAGGCTCCTGCTTTCTCACAAACTTCTCTCTCCTGTTGGCCTTTAGAGAGCTCTCAATCTCCTCCATCACTCATCCCTTCTGCACTCCCTAAGATTCTCTTTTAAGATCAAATCGTTTTATGATTCACTAAGTCACAAGCGGATCAGTACGGCTTCCAGGACCAACATCATAATTTGTGGGGCCCAGTATAAAATGAAAATGCAGAGCCTCTTGTTCAAAAAGTACGGATTTCAAGATGGCGACAGTACAGCATTAAAACCACATGTGAGGCCCTTCTAAATGCAGAGGCCTGCGCCACTGCACAGGTGACACACCCGTGGAGCTGGGCTTCCTGGCTCAGTTTGGTAAGACGTAGAAAACAAGGAAGTTTGACCATGTGGCCTCTAAGGTCCCTTAAGAACCTGTCAACCATTGGACCTAGATCCAGGGCCCAATCACGGAGCAACAAGCCTCCCGAGATCATGGTGGTGGGAGGAGGACATCAGGAGGAGAGGAGGAAAGAAGATGAAAACAGCCCGATTCACCCTGCAGTCATGTGAGGGTCTGGGTGAAGGATGATGCCATGAGCACGAGGAAAACCTGCAGAGTAAGTCTTGAGTCCCTGGCCATCCCTTTGCTGATGCCCCTTTTCTCCAATGCCTTCAGTTGGCCCTCAGCCTCCAGCCACTGAATGCTCTCCATGGAAGAGCCCTCTCTTCTCAACGCTGACCAATCCCCACATTCCCTCCATCCAAGCCTGAGGTCTGTGCTTCTCTATTTCCACTCTCTGTGCTGTAAAACTGATAAGGTTGATGCAAGCTCAGGGGTTAATAGCTAATAATGTCTTAACCCCTAAGTTTATTATTGTTAAAATGGTTCCCTTAAAAAGGAAAGAAAAGAAGATTAAATCCAACCTTCCAGGGCCTAGGAGAAGAGCCTAAAATAGAATCAGATCAATCCAATGTTTAATTTAAGGCAGTTTTTTTAATGGTAAGCATATATGTAAATTCTACTTTCTAGACCATAATACAGTTGTGTCTGCTTTCATACTTTTAAGAAACTGTAATATGTCAAATTACTTACATCTGGAACAAAATGTTATCTACATTTTCATTTTTCTCAAGGCATAAACAAAATATTTGACCCAGTGCATCTGTGACAAGAAGCCACACTGATATCTGGGAGCCAGTTGATTTTTATTTTATTTTATTTTTATTTGGAATAATTAGAAATTCAAAAACACCAGTGCATAAGGTGACAAAACTCATTCTTCAAAAACTAGCTGTGGGGTTTGCCAAGGCCAGTCTATCACTTCAGCTCTGCAAAGTTTTTGCTAGCCCTTGGGACCAGTAAAATTAGCATCTGTTCTCCCCAAACAGAATGTCTGCTTCATTTTGATGTAATGAATTCTCTAATAACCAAAAGTTTCTTGATAACACAAAAGTAATAAGTACCAACTTTTCCAATCATGTACTCTTTGAGTTGTCAAGAAAGGATGAAATTGGCCAACACAGAAAAGGTGGATTTAGTGGATTTCCTCGTGCATTCTATCACCAGAACATTTATGAGAACGGAAAGTCAAACTTAACCCCTGCCCCAGTGCTTTCTACATATATCAAGTTGATGTTCCACATTTATCCTGTGGCTTCACCATGCCGGAGGGAAAACACTAGTCAATCTCCTTGAGACGATATGTGTATGTTTATTACTGGTTGCCTTTTAATAAATCTCAACAAGAAAATAATTGCTGTCATGGGTTGACCACATCTCACAGACCAAGCACGATGCCAAAGGCCATGCATGGGTTACCTCAGTAGCACTGATGCTAAGAGGAACAATGATTATCTCACTGAGTCATTACGAGGGTCAGAAGAGCTACAGGCTCAAAGTTTGCTAATGCTAGCTAATTTACATATGCTATTTTCTTTAATCCCCTTAATAATCTCATGATTAACAAACTAATAAGATCAGAATATTAAATAACAGCTGAAATTTTACCCCAGTAAAATAGAAAACCTGTGCTCATATCCTTGCACTGCATTTGTAAACTGAGCAGGGGGACCCTATGGGGCCTTCCAGGACAGACCCCCTCATGTCCTCCGCCTGCCGCTTTTTTGTAGAAAAACTTAAGCCTCCTAGGCCTTCCCTGAGTTACAAAGAACGAATTTAATTAGAAAAGTGAGAAAATGCAGAAACAAAGGAGAACAGTCAAGCAAGACAAATAATACTTGAGCCATTAAAACAAAGTCGAGGACCTTTAGTTCCTCCTCAAGGGCTATCGATAATATCCTGAACCATATCCTTGAGCTCTTTTGCCACTTCCTCAGAAAGGCCTTCCCTGAGCAGCCAACCTAAAGCTGCCGCAACCCTACACTCCGGGCACATAATCCCATACCCTGTTCATCTCCCACAGAGCACTTCCTGAGATCCTCGGGTTTCTTGATTATCACCTGTCTCCCCCACCAGCATGTCAGCTCCTGAGAACAGGGACCTCACCTTGGTCACCACTGCAAATCGAAGACGTGGATTGGAGCCTGGCTCATTGTAAGCACTCAGGTGGTCACAAATGAATCAATCTACCATACCACATATCTCCGAGAGAGCCAGCTTTCTTCAGGGAACACAGTTTCAACCTCATTCCACTTTCCCAATCAAAATGCACCTTCACTATGGTAGCATATCCATCACACTGCAGTTACTTCCATTACTTCTACTACTGCTATTACGACTACTATTACTACTAATAGTACCTAACACGTGTTGAGTGCTTGACATATACCAGATGGAGTACTAATCATTTTATACCCATTATTCCATTTACCAATGTTACTGTCCTCGTTTTAAAGCAGAGGACCCCAAGATTACTTTAATGAGATTATGGAGTTTGAAAGTCAGACAGCTGGTAAGTGGTAGAACTAGAGCCTGAATCCAGTTTTTTCTGACTCTGAAATCACCATGGCATCCTCCCTCCCCTGTCGAAAGCATGCGTTTCCGAGTGTATCATTTATAAGTTTGAGGGACACTGAACTAAATGATGGAAACCCCAACTGGGGAGAGCCCAGAGAAAATATTTCTAAACAGCTTCGGAGGATTTGGGATTACAGACAGGAAGGTGAATTCATCCATTGAAGGAAAAATGGAAAGTGCTTTTCCAAAAAAAAAGTCTTAGCCAGTCGGTTATCCTTTGTTCATGGTGTCAAGACAATCATTAACCACATCACTTTCAAGAGACCCAATGGTGAAAGTGGCCTCCCAAAGCAAGGACGGATATTGGGTTTGCAAGAAATGCAACTAACTGAGAAAACAAGCCTGCAAAGCACGGCAGGACTCCCCACTACACTCAGCCCTGCCTGCTGTTCACAGCCTCCACAGAGCCCTCAGCAAAGTTAGGGAAACGGAGCTGTACATTCTAGGCGGAGGATGGGAGCAAACATCCTGCAGAGTTTTTAAGGATATTATAGATTATTGGAGTGATCAGTGGGTTTCCAATATGCAATGTGTACTCTATCTCTCTAACTCTGATACATTTAGGGTCCATGATAAATAATGGGTAATCAACCTTGAGATTCATTGAGAGACAGCTTGAGGTGGGGGAAATTTCTGTGAATCCAGCAATAATGCTATAGGGATAAGAATACACAGCGAACCAAAAGACCCAGGTTGTGAAAAATAAATGTGATCTTGTGAGGCGATTGTGACACCACTTTTCAAAGCCAAAAATAGTGGAAAGAGAATGAGAGGAAAAGATGAGGTTTTTGAAGTAATATAAAATTTATAGCTTCCTGGTTTATAGTCAAATGAATTTAAGACTCTCCAGTAGGAAAGCTAAGGACGTTGATTATCATGTGGTTTAGGCATTTCAGATGATGTTATTCTCGGCATTCATCCTATTAATATTGGGTTCTATATTTCCTTTTTCTAATTCTTAATATTTGATCATTTTTTCAAATAGCAAAACACAGACCATATCCCCACTGAATTTACCAGGGAGAAATTCTTTTAAAGACATAGCAATATATCAGTCGAATTTGTGGGATCTCCTGCATTCACCTTATAAATGGCCCTTATATGTGCACATCTCATGTGTCATTAATTGATTCTAATACTCCATTACTAACGAGTTCTTCTAGACGCCACATTTCTGTACTGCTGGGAAACAATCTTAAAAAAAAAAAAAAAAAAACATGAACCAGAAATAGAAAAAGTTAGCCCTCTATTATTCTCTCACCCATAGAAAGCATGGGTGCAGTTCTGTTTTAATAGGAGAATAAATAGTATAGTGATAATGTTTCACACTAATAAACTAAATTTGGGTCACCAATGTAAAATAGAAATGTTTCTGATAGTTGTGGCCTGGAATAGGAAGCTGAAAAATAAGTACAATCTCTGTAAAATGTTTCTTCGTATTTAAAAAAGGAAGCTATCATTTTAACATTTCTCTTAACTTTGCTAAAAATAATGACCAAGACAGAATGCTTTTTCCCCTAACAGGGATGCCAAATGGAAAAAAAAAAACTAAAGGACCACAGTGACCCCTAGTGGGAAGAAGCAGAATCGTTCTTCATGCACAGTAAGTGGTTAACAGCACAGAGCGTTTGTGAGCAAAAACATTCTCTTTCTACAAATGAAATGGGAAGAAAATGACAGTAGAGTTGATTCCAAAAAATAGTTTAGTATTCATGCCTGGACCTGATATTCTTTGTTTCTAGCAGTTTTATATTTTTAGGCAATAGTTTATGTAGTTATGATCATGCCATATGCATGATTTTGCAGGCTGATTTATTCTTAACATGACAATCCAAGCATTTCCTTGTTATTTAAAAAGCTTCATAAACATCCTTTATGATGTACCATGATTTATTTAACCTTTTCATCTTTCTAAGAAACTTTAAATGAATTTAAAAATATTTTAAAGGAAAAAATTTTGTAAAGGAATCCAAATAGGATTAGCAAAGAATTTCAAGGTAAGAAAGGTCCTTGGGCAACTGCTTTAAGAAACTCATAGATGATTTGTCATTAAAATATCAATTATTCGATGATCCTTACTCTGTTCAAACTGTTAATGTTAGCTACACACTGGGAAGGACCTAATAAAAGAAGGGATGCTGGAGGGACATGATCAAGGTGATTAAAAGGTACATGCATACAAACAATGTGAGGCAGTGCACTGAAGTAGGAAGTAAATGACACAACGACCTAAGGAGATCAGAAGGGTGAAGGCAGCCAGCCCTCTAGAAAAGCAATCAGTAGAGCCGTCAAAGAGATGGCCAGCTGAAGAGGAGAGGAAAGATATATTCAAGATAATAGTGAATAACAGAAGCAAAAGTACAGAGGCAGGAGCTCGAACGGTTTTCCAAAAGGATGGAGAGGAGACAGTTCCAGCAGAGAGTTTAGAAGGAGCACTTCTTGTGATACAAAGGGAAAGGGGTGGAAAAAACATGTGCTGAGCATCATTTCACGTCCCAATCACCATGTCAGGAGGTTTACATGTTCATTTCACTTATTCAGCACAACCTTGCAATTATGGGTGTCATTGACCTCGTTTTAAGATGAGGAAACTGAAACTCTCAAAGGGGATGACTCTTGGCCAATAAGTAGAAAAGACAAGATTTGAACTCAATCAGTTGTCCTGTGTGGGCTATATTTTCTAAAGTGAGAAAATCTTATCCCTTGCCAGCATGTTTCATCTATTCACTTACTTAGAAAAAAGAAAAAAACCTTTTATCATGGAAAGAACGGTAGTGTACTTCAATCAAGAGTCTGTCTCAGTGATCACAAACATAAAATATGGAGCTTCTGAATAAATTATGATTGCAATTAAATGGCCTCAACTCTTTCCAACTCCTCAAACCACAATTTTCTCTTGCGTGTGGAATTTGTGAAGGTTGGAAACTATGGTACTGAGAGTAAGGATGCTAAATCCTTTGTGAAACTGCAAGGAGTGTAGTTCCTCCCTTTCCCTCCCAAAGCAGGGGGGTGGCAAGAGTGAAGCGAGAACAAGAACAGCAACGCTGTCCCTCGGGATGGCCTTTGGCTGTGTTGGACCTGCTCTCAGGCAGCCGCACATGCCCATGATATTCCTCTACAGAAAAGAACTAACATTTATAGCACTCCACCAATGACCTATATGCCCTTCATATATGTTACCCAGTAATGCTCATACCCAGCTACCCAGGGCCACAGGGCTCTGAGAAACTGTGACCATGCAGTTCAGGTGTTCAGAGTTCTCACATTCAATATGTAAATTGCAACAACACAAAGTCAGTTCCAATGAACTTGAGCTCTCTACTTGCATTTCTCAAATATTCTAAAGGGAGTATGTAGGTCACAGCAACACCCTTTTAAAATTCCCTTTTTCTCTCTCCTTTACTTCCTTCACCAACCACAACTATTCCAGCACCTCTCATCTTGAAAAACTCCTCACCAAAGCAATCATTTTTCCAAATTAAAAACTTCTGTTCCAAAGACACTGTTAAGAAGATAAAAAGACAAGCCATAGACTGGGAGAAATGTATCCACTGGGAGCAAATATTTGCCTAGCACAAACCTGATAAAGGACTTGTATCCAAAATATGCACAGAGCTCTTCAAATCCAACAACAAGAAAACAAACAATTAAAAAGTGGGCAAAAAAATCTGAACAGACACCTCACCAAAAAAGATATACAGGTGGCAAATGAGCATATGGAAAGATGCTCAACATTAAATCGCAAATTTAGTTGCAAATTAAAACAAAAAGATACCACTACACACCTATTTGAATGGTTAAAATCCAAAATACTGATGATGCCAAATGCTAACGAGGATATGGAACAGGAACAGGAACTTTCATTCGTTGCTGGTAAGAATGCAAAATGGTATGGCTGCTTAGGAAGACAGTTTGGCAGATTTTTACAAAACTAAACATACTCTTACAATATAATACAGCAATCACACTCCTTGATATTTACCCAAATGAGTCGAAAACTTGCATCCACAAAAAACAAACTCTGCACACTGAGATTTACAGCAGCTTTAGTCGTAATTGCCAACAGTTAGAAGCAACTTGATCATCAATAGGTGATGAATAAACAAACTGTGGTACATCCATACAATTGAATATTATTCAACAATAAAAAGAAATGAGCTATCAAACCACAAAAACGACATAGAGGAAGCTTAAATGCATATTGCTAAATGAAAAAAGCCAATGTGAAATGGCTACTATATGTAATCATATTGTATGATTCTGACTGAATGGTATTCTGGAAAAGGTAAAGCTATAGAGACAGTTAAAGGATCAATAGTTTCCCAGGAGTGGTAGGTGGAGGGGAAGGAAGGATAAATAGCTGGAGTGCAGTAGATTTTTAGGGCAGTGAAGCTATTTCATATGATACTGTGATGGTCGATACATGACATTATGCATTTGGCAAAACCCACAGACCTTTGCAAAACAAAGAATGAACTCTAATGTAAACTATGGAGCTTAGTTAATAATAGAGTGTCAATATTGGTTTGTCAATTGTTACCAACATGCCACACCAACGCAAGATGTTAGTAACAGGGGAAACTCGGGGGGAGGGAGCGGAGTATGTGGGAACTCTCTGTACTTTCTGCTTATTTTTTTCTATAAACCTAAAACTGTTCTATAAAATTCAGTCTGTAAGTGTTCTTTTAAATTATTTTCCTCTCCACATATAAGTGGCCACTGGGACAGCCCCCTCCCCAACCCCCAAACCCCTATGGCTATTGTGGGTGCCAGAGGACCAGAAGACCAAGAAAGATGTGTCCTTCTCCTCACCCACATGGTTTTTGACCCTCTTTCTTCTTGGCCATCATTTTGTTTACTTGGGATTAATTTCCATCCTGTCCCTCTGGTTATTCCTATGACCGTGTCACAGAGCCCTGTGCTGCATGTGAGGCTAGGTGGCCTTGCAAGAGGCCCAGAACACAGATGGCCCACTCATCCCCAAGTGGGGCCCCTCATGGAGGACATCAACAGCACATCCCAGGACGTGACAGGGGCTGCTCCACGGGAAAGCAGCGATGACCCGAAGGTGACAGCACAGTGTTCAGTGTCTTTCCAAAGGGATACCTTGCAAAAGAGCTCAGAACTGATTATGGAGTCTCCAGGTGCACAGACGGAGGTCTGACCTGAAGAGGAAACAGGGGCAAGATGGGCCTTCAGAGGAAACGACCCTCCCTGCTTTGAATGATTGTTCAGAGAAATTGTTCTTCTGAACCTACCCCTTCGTTTCCTTCAGGTCTGTCCAGATCTTCTTGAGTCTTCTTCAGAAAGTTCCATTATTAGGAAAGGCCTACTTTGGGAATCCCCAAAAGCAGTCCATACAGTCAACCCTCCATATCCATGGGTTCCACATCCGGGGATGCAACCAACCATGGATCGAAAATATTCATTAAGAAAATTCCAGAAATTTCCAAAAAGCAAAACTTGAATTTGCCACTCACTGGCAACTATTTACATAGCATTCACATTGTATTTACAATGATTTATAAAGCATTTACATCGTATTAGGTATTACAAGTAATCTAGAGATGATGTAAACTATACGGGAGGATGTGCGTAGGATATATGCAAACACTGTGCCGTTTTATATAAGGGACTTGAGCATCCTTGGATTCTGGTATCCACAGGGAGGTAGGGTCCTGGAATCAATCCCCCACAGATACTGAGGGACAACTATACTCAGGATTTTCTGAAACAAAACAGACTTAAAATAAGCTATGTAATAAAATCCTCCCAAAAATCTGTGTAGGACACTCACAAGTAATTATAACTAACAGAGGGTACCAAGCCCCAAATTGAGATAGATCATCAGTCATCTGCAACTGAGTTCAAAAATAACATCTCTTAGTTGGAAGAACTCACTTTTTTGGGTTTAAGACTCAAACATGTAAATAACCTCCTGCCCTGTCCCTTATTTTCAAGGGTTAAATTTTTCATGATGCTCTGAACACCCGTACTCTTCTTGACTGATCATTGTCAGTCTGCCAAATCATTCAGGAGGAAACATTTACAATGCAGTACATATGTGTTTAGATTATCATTTTGCCATCTGTTCATGGAAAACTATCAACACCAGCACATACGTACACATTGTCCTCTAGTCTTCTACTACCTAAGCAATAAATACTAGCAGAAATTTGGCAACTATTAGCAGCAGATGACATTTTCCCTGATATGCACAGAATATTGCTGAGAAAGAACACACTGGATTAGATAGGATATCAAATCAATGGATACATTCCACAGAGAAAATCATTTTTCTCATACAACCTCAATTAAAATAAAAATGTAAAAGTGTAGAACTGGGATGTTTTTAAAAAGACATATTTCCTATAAGAAATACAACCATGATTTCTACTGATTTACAATATTTAGCACGGACTTACGCCCTTCATAATTTTCAAATTGTTATGTAGATTTCTTTACTTTTTTTTGTTTTTACCAGTAAAGAAGAGTATTAAATTTACTTAATGTTTCCTGAGTGCCTGTTTTAAGATGACTGCCCATTATATCCTCCTTCTAAACATATGGAAAATTTTATAACCCCCTTAAAGTAGGCTAACTCTACCAGAGAGTGTTCTGTGATAATCCCAATTTAAATTTACATTTGTCTGGGTTTTGATCTTTCATATTATTAAAGATTCATCCCTTTCATTATAGATTTAGTTGAAGTTTCAGCTGAACCTTTCCGAAACGCTGATCTAAATAGGGTTGGGCAACATACATTTGTGGGATGGCTGACCTCGCTAACCCAAAAAATGAACACATTTGAGAAGAGATGGTTAGTCCTAGGTTTATTGAATCTTGACTAAATTTAAGCAAGTTGTTAGTTCTCTTACAAAATCTCAAATAAAAATAGGAATATGATTGTTCATTTCCTGGGTTGGTTCATTCAACCCACTAATGTCTGGTTCTAATGAGACCTGTAGTGGGGACTTGAACCTCAAATGGGCCATCTTGCTTTGCACCAAGAAAACCTCTCTTGATTGCCCCCATTAAGCCTCTCAAAGATGGATCATCTTTGTTGCCATGGATACCAGGAAAGAAGTATGGGTGGATCTGCACAAATCCATAGTCACTAATCATTTCTGGAAAAATCAACCAGAACTTCAGGCCATACTGTAAATGATCCATAGCATCATTTTGAATAGAAACAAATGTACATTTCTCCTACATTGAAGTAAAAATTCTGAAAGCTAAAGCTCATTGTCATATGTTGGGTTCTGCCTTACCCACCATGTATGCATATTCATGGAAGAGAATAATGTCAATCAATACCATAACTATCTTCACTTTTCGTTCTAAATCCAACAAAAAGAAAATTATTGCAAAACATATTTATTTCCTAATATGCTAGGATCCTACTGTGATTTTAGCCACAGAGACAAAAGATAAAATTAAAACATTAAGAGATTCTCTTTATAAGCATGTAAGGAAATATTTCTGCCAAAAGTCCTACAGTGTAAAGACAAAAGCAGGTGATTAATATGAAGCACAATTTACCAAAAATCTGAACATCATTAAATTAATATATATTTTTAAGCCATAAGCCAAGCACTTAAGTTATTAAAGGAAATTCAAAACCTGCCATTTTCAAAAAGCTTACACAATGCTTAGGAAAATGAGGCAGGCATTCCAAACACTTTGTGAACAGTAAAGATGGTGTCTAACCATATTCTGGAAAAGATGGCATGGATAAATACTATAGGGATGAAGAAACACAAAGGTCTTTGTGGAATGGAGTTATCAAAGAAAAGCTTCCTAGAAAGGAGGTAAAATTGATTTGATTTGGAAGAAAGTAAAAGGACAGGTATTCCAGGTCAAAGGAGGTGGCTTACTTTTGTTAGGATTCTGAGGGAAACCTCTCTGAGGAGATGGTGTTTGAGCTGAGACCTAAATTATGAGGACTCAACCTGCAGGTATCAGGCAGAGGAAACAGCAAGAGTATATGACCTTAGGAGAAAAACAGTTCATGTTCATTTTCAAAGATAGAAAAGAGGCCAGTGTGGCAGGTGCACAGTGACAGGAGAGAGTGGTGTGGGTGAAGTCAGAAAAGCAGGCATGGATTTATCCAGTCAACTTTCTTCCACCATTATAAGGGACTTGTCATTTATTTTCATTAAAATAGAAAGTCAGTGAACTATTTTAGATTTGGGTAAGGGATTCAGACAGGCAAGTTAAATGATGTCATTTATATTTTTGAAAGATCACTGTGGTAGCCCTGAGAAGAATGGATTGTGGAGAGAGGGACAGGAACAGAAGCTAGAAGATGATTAGGAGGGTCCTGTAGCAGTGATGCAGGCTGGGACCAGGGAGGTGGCAGCAAGAGTGAGAAAAGCAAGATGCCCACAAACAAAAAGAACCTCCAGGACTTGATAGCAATTGTGAAGCAAGAGGAGGGAGGAAGGGAAAAGAAGACCTAAGGATGACAGCTAGGCTTTGTGTAATTTTGAGGGTAGTGAAACTTCTTAGTGAATTGGGGAAGACTTGAAAAAGAAGAATTTGAGGGGAAAAGGGTAGGGAGAAAGTTAAGAGTTCCATACTAGACATGTTATTTTTTTATGCCTGTTCTATATCTGTCTCACTCGTGGATGGGAATTACCTACAGAAACTTGATAGCAAGGGCCTAAACACTAAAGTGTTTATTTTTCTCCTATAGCAAAGAGCCCAGGGAGGGGTCAGCAGTTCAGGGCTGGGAGAGCTACTCAAAACCCCCTTTCCTTTCCCACTCAAGTACCAAAAAAGAAATGACTTTCATTCTTATGGTCACCACATGATTACAATATATGTTCTATCCGCAACTTCTGGTCTATGTTTCAGGCAGGAATAAGAAGGAAGCAAAATGAGGAAGCATGTGTGTCTATATCAAGACTGAAAATTTCCTAGAAATCTCCAGAATACTTTGATATCTCTCATGACCCCATAGCTGCAAGGGAGTCTGAAAAATGTAGTTCTTAGCTAGGCACATCGTTACCCCAAACAATCTCAGAGTTCTGTTGTGGAAGGTGGATACTGGGAAGGTAGCCAGCTGTGTGAGCCACAATATCCAAGTACAAACTGAAAGAAGACAGTTGGTTACAGGAGTATGGGGTCCAAAGGAGTAGAGATATCAAAAATAGTCATCAGCCTATAGAGGATATTTAATGCCATGGGACTGAGTAAAATTAGTTAGGTAAAAAGTAAGGAAAGAGAAGAGAACTCCATGCTGAGCCTGGAAACCTTTCAACATTCTGAAATCCAATAAAGGAGGTAGCAAAGAAGATTGAAAGGAGCAGTCACAAAGACACAGGGAAAATCAGAAGAATGTGCTGAACACTGCTAAGAGGTAACATTAGAAAGGTCAGAGGAGGGGCCCCTGGATTGGCAACATGGAGATTGTTGGTAACCATGAAAAGAGTAGTTTCAGTAGAGTAATTAATTCAAGGGCCAGATTGGAGTGGGTTAAAGAAAGACTAGAAGGCAAGAAAGGGGGTCTGAGTAGAGACAATTATCCCAAGCAGTCTTACTAAAAGAAAAATAAAAGAGATAGGGACTTCCCTGGTGGTCCAGTGGTTAAGACTTCTTGCTTCCAATACAGGGGGTGCGGGTTCAATCACTGGTTGGGGAACTAAGATCCCACATGCCACATGGTGTGGCTGGAAAAAAAAAAGAGATAAAGCAACAATAGAGGATATGTGACTTCAAGAGAAGTTGTCGGGGGGGTTTTTTGGGTGTTTTTTTTTTTGGCTTGATTTGTAAATGGAAGATACTAGAATACATTTCTCTGCTGTTGGAAGACCTTGAATTCCAAGTTGAGAGGTTGAAATTTAATTTTGGAAACACTGTAAGTTTTTAAGCCAGAAAATGACATGATGAAGTCAGTGTTTTAGGAAGACTCATCTGAAAAGAGCTGCCCATAAATTGTGTAAAATTGGAAGAGTATACATAGCTATGAAAAGTGATGGATGTCACCCAAAGGGAGCCGACTAATGCAACAGAAAATGGCCTTAAAGAGGCTCCTGAGGTAAGTCAGCTGTGAGTATTTCAATGGCTAAAGAATGGGTCCAAGAAGAGGCATTCAGAATTGATGCCTCTCCAAACAGCAAAATTTCAGCTTAAAGTCTGTCTCTGAGAGACCGCCATAAAAATTCCAAACACTGTAAAATATCAGAGGATAAAATATTGAAGTCATCACTAAAATCTGCTAAATATTAAATGGATGAATGTGTTGGATCAGCACTTATTTTTATTTGTATAATTTATAGAGCTGTGTAAATGTATATGGTACTTTATAGAACATAAGGCACAAAAGACCGAATTGCTGTCCTGTGAAGCTTACAGTCTCTTTCAGACATAAACTAAAACACTGGATGATGACCCTAAAATATTTTTTTCAGCCAAAGCGATTGGAAAAGACATGAGCAGAGCCAACACAACGGATCAATGTTTTACACGTCCTAGCGTACAACCCCAGTAGAAAACCTTGTTAGAGACCATGGTCTCTTACCAATTTCTTTTTTATCTGTGTTGCATGTATATTCTGAAATATTTGGAAAAGAAAATGTGTTTATTTGCATGGGTCCTCTCTGATATTTCTCTGATAACAATTAGGATTTATTAAAAGACTCAAATCATAGAATAAGTATGTTAGAACTATAGCAATCAAGCCACTCAATCAACTCACTTTTGAGATGGAGCTGACAGCCAACAAGGTGAAGGTGAAGTAATTCACAAAAGGTCATTCCACCAATTAGCAGATCTGGAACTTAAACGTGAGAAGAATACACAGTCTAGGACTCTTCCTCTTTTCTCCTTCAGAAGCAAATCAACTCATAGGAGTTCCATTTGTTTATTTCCCCACTGATTTTCATGAAAATCATGTGGCTCTTTTATGCTGTTTCCTCTGAAATTCATCTGCATTATGCTGCGCTTTAACAAAAGCATCCAAGGAATAAGATCAGGAGCTGCTTTCTAAGGTCCAAATCCCAGATGCTGATAGTCCAGAATCAACAGTTGGCTGTATTTATTATAGACCCATCTCTGACAGAAAGCTTTTCTGTTTCTTGAGTCTATTTGAAAAGCTTCTTTTCCCCCCTGCAAACCAGGTGGTGCCCACTCTCAGCAGTCACATTCTAATCAACCTAAAGATGTAGAAAAAACTTGCCGTTTGTGGGATTTAGGTACCTACGACAGCAGCCTACAGAAAACAGCATATAATATGTAGTAGATTAATTGACTGTGAAATTACAGTTTAAGCAACAAAGCTTTTTAAAGTGTTAGGAATGTAAAGAAGCATGTAAACAAACTGATTTCATTACTTGTTGAAGTAAAACAGTTTGCCTTTTCCCTGTGCCTTCTTTCTTCCTTTCTCTTTATAAATGTCTTACAAGCACTTGCTCTGGGATCATTTCATTTATAAAACTTTCCTAAACAGCACTCCTTGAAAAGGGAGATTTATTTGTAGAGATGCTGAATGATTGTTAGCTAAAGTGATCTGCAGTGGTTTCTGTGGATGTTAAAAGCTAATAAAGCCTTGTACAAACCAAAAGTATTATATTAATGTTATTATGATGAATCAGAAAGGTGAATGATCAGTATGGATGGGCAGCTTAGTGATTGCCCGGCACTTTACAACTACAAAGGACAATAGAGAAAATTAATTCAGCCCAATTCATTTTGAAAATGAGGAAAATGAGGGTCAATAAGGGTAAGTGATTTGTAAGGTAAGGATCCCACAACTAGTTAAAGGCTGAGCTGGAGAAAGAATCTTATAAAGTGTAAGGAGTTATAAAACCACATCCCCAAGGAATTTCTCTTGTGTGCTACCCTCAAGTCTTGGCATGATACCTCCCACAAAACCCACACCTGTCAGATCCCTTGGTCTTGCCCAAGAGCAGCCTATGGGTCAGTGACTGAAGGGGTCCAGGACTAAAGCCAACCACCAAGAAAGGTCAGTCGTTATTAGACCCATGTTCCCCAAAGCTAAAGCTGAGAGAAATGAGGCAACTATTTTGGAAAAGGAGTGCTATTAGAATATTTATTCCATGATATTTAGCCTACGATCACAGAAATATAAGGGAACATAAATGCATTCCATTAGGTTCAAAAAAACAAAACAACAAAATGCTCAATTTTAAAAATGTGTTTTTTCCAAGCCACCAGAATTCTACAGCATGCCCAATGTGGCTTTTCTGTTTCCAAACACCGTATTGGTGTCCTTCATGATAATCATTTGGTAGCGTACCAGTATAATGATTGTGCACAATCCATTTGACAGTCTATTTGTTATTGGCTGTACTATGATCTGTTGTCTCTTTTGTATCATCGAGGAAAGGTTAGAGTATGCCAAAATTTTCAGCAAGATGGGTGGAATTTTTTGCATTCAGAATAAGAGAATTCATTACAAATTTAACATCAAGCTATGAAATATTTACCCCCAAATTTTAGGTTTTTCAAAGTATTGTTAACTCTGTGGAAGCTAGTTACAGATATGATGATGTGGTCAGGCTCCTAATTCACAGGAACCCATGTAAGGTTAGGAAGCCATCAATGTGTGACTTCCAGTTCTAGTGGATGTTTGCTAATTGAGAGAGAGAGAGAGAGCAGGGAATTATAAAGCTCAGGGAGAAGTATTGTGAGTGACCAGGGAAGGAAGAGGTGGAAGTTAGCATGTGTGTCCTGCCTGCTACCTTCTTCATACAATGAACAATGCAGATGCCTAACACACATGGGTCCATTCTCTTTGCATAAATCTCCTACTTTCTGAGCTATGATCTCTTCACTCCAGAGGCATTGTCTCCCATTCCAGCTCTTAACTAGCTTTTCAGAGCGGTCATCATCCCAGTGAGACCCTCAGTGGAGTCCACCCAAATCAAAGGAGGTCTTACCAGGAGGAACAGGCAGAAAGAAGAAACTGCTCCCTGTGGCTTGTTTTCCTCACTTTGGCACTTGGTCCACAAATTCCAAAGAAAGATTTGCTTTTCTCATAGCAACAGGGTACTCCTCCTAAGCAGTTCATATAAACCAGGGTGAGAACCCTCACATGGCAGAAATAAAGTTTCTGGTCTCAAAATGAAATCTCCAAATTTGGAGAGGAAGGGAGATGACAAAGCTCAACCTCAGAATTTTCCAACCAGATCAAGTAACAATATTGGTCATTTATTCATTTGCTTAGCAAATATTTATTGTCTACTTGAAGCCAGACACTATTCTAGATGCTGGGGATACAGCAGTGAACAGACCAGGAAAGTGAGCAAATATATAGTATGTCAGAGGGTGATAAATACTATGAAGAAATGGGAAATAAGGCAAGGGAGGGAGGGAGGGACTTGGGAAGGTGGGCCAGTTTGTAATTTTAAATAAGGTGTCCAAGGAAAGCCTTAATGAAAAGGTGACATTTGAGTCAAGGCCTGTGGGAGGTGGGTGAGTGAACCAGACAACTATCTGGGACAACAGCAGGGTAAGAACAAGTTCAAATGCCCTGAGGCAGGAGCTTACGTGGCACATTTGAAGAATTGCAAGGAAGCCAGTGTGGCTGGAATGGAGAAAAGGAAGGGAGATTAGTGAGGACAGAGGGAGAAACCGTAAGGTTTTGGAAATCAGAGTAAGGACTTTTATTCTGAGTGACATGATCTGACTTACATTTTAAAAGGTTTATTCTGGCTGCTGTGTTGAAAGTAAACTGAATGGGGGTTGGGGATGGGGGATGGAGGTAAAGTTAGGGAGACTGGCTGGGAAGCTATTACATGATTGTGGCTCAGATCACAGAGGTAGCAGTAGTGATGGAGAGAATGATGGGCTGTGGGTATATTTGCAATTGAGCCAATAAGATTAGCAGATAATTGGATGTAGGGTGTAAAAGAAGGGAGTCAAAGACTTCAAAGTTATGAACCTGAATAGCTGGAAGGGTGAACTGATATGCAAAACACTAAGAAAACCAAGTTTGGAATGGATGATCAAAAGTCCAGTCTGGGATATGTTGAACTTGAGTTGCTTCTCAAACAACCAAATGAAGATGCTGGGTGTAAGGATCTGGATATGTTGGTCTAGAACCAGGGGAAGAGATCCAGGCTAGAGATATAAATGTTAGCCACTAATGTAAAGCTTCTCCACTGGCTGACCCCACTTCCATGGTGTCTCTTCATGTTCAGAACCTGATTATTCCTTCACACCCTTTGACTTAAAGGGGCTCTACTCCTACAGAATTTAGTCATTCGATGCTTGTCCTCCTGCAGAAATATCTTATTTGGGGACTTAAACGAGTAACTGGAAAAGGAAATTATTACTGTTCTAATATTTCTAGAATCAGATTTTTTAAGGTTTTCTCCATTAATCCCTAAAGAACCTTGAAGGAGACTCTAAAAAAAAAAAAAAAAAGTAAGGAATTCTCTGGTAGAAATATAGAATTTAATTTGTGACTTTCTTCATGGTAGTTTCATGAGATATTCTGAACATTTCATTGCTATGGCACTGGCAACATTCAGTTGGTCATTTTTTACATTGTTATTAGAAGTTGCTTTTAGACTGTTTCCTCAGTATAAAATCTTATGTTTCTTTTGACTAGCTTCTAAAATTTAAGGATACATTATTGCTACGTTGGTATTTGAAGATCCAAGAAGACTTTCCCAGGTGACCCTTGCCTCTCGTTAGGAATTTGATAATCCAGAAATCATTCCATCCCAATCTTTAGCCACTCTTCCAAAGATCTCCTAACTCTACCTATGATGAAATTGTAAGGAGGAGAATCTCTCCACACCAGACTAAGATATTATTAAAGAGTCAATAAACCGATATTAGAACCACTATTTTCTATTGGTTTTTGCAAAATCTGAGGTTGCATCTATCTTATATTAAATAGACACAGGACACAGCCACGTTGTGCAAAAGCAAGAATCTTCTCCTGCACTTAGAGACAGAAGTTGTCTGTTCTGGCCAAAATAATGCCTTTTGCTTGGTTTGTATCCTGAAACTTCACCTGTATTCCCATTCTCAATTAATTAAAAACATGAGTAGACATATTTAATTGGGTCCCTTTCTTATCAAGTATACTCAAAGAATACCCCTACATATAATTAAAATACATCTTTCTAACTTACCCTGATTTTTTTTTTTAATTTAGGACTTCAAAATGACTCCTAGAGCAGAGTTCAGCAAACTTTTACTGTAAGGGCCAGGTAATAAACATTTTAGGCTTTATGAGCCAAAACTCTGTCACAACTACTCAGCTCTGCCATTGTAGCACAAAAACCTAGCCATAGATACTATGAAAATAAATGGGCATGGCTGTGTTCCAACAAAACATCATTTACAAAAACAGGTGGCGGGCTGGATTTGGCCTGCAGGCCATAGTTTTTTGACCCCCTCTTCTAGATATTAGGCCTGAGCGTATCTTATTCCTTACTTCCACAAATAACAAAACTCTGAGTCTTCAGAAAACATATACTGAACTCATTCCTTACTTAATAAATTCTGGATAAATTAAAGTTACAGATGAGAGACTATTAATAAGAAACACCAATATAATCATTTATAGTAAATATAACAGTCCTACTAATGGCCTACAATGGGTCAAAAAAAAATTATTCACCCAAACAATGCAGAGTATCAAACAGGAAACCTCATTCCAAAAAATAAAAGTCAATGTTTATGATATCATCTGCCAGAATAACAAAATACAACTGCTACATATGAAACAGATTTCCAAATTTTAGGAATTTACCTACATGCTACAGTTTCTACTTTTGTTCAATTGCAATATTCTTAGCCTGTAAAAAGAGATGCCAGAAATCATATTTGGAGATCTGAAAACATATATTTACATTTTAGTGACCATAGCTAAGAACTTAAAACACCAGAGAGTGCTTCTGATTATAATCCTAAAATTCCTAGAACAATAGAATCACAAGAAAGGAACAGGGTCTCAGATTCTCAAAGAGAATCAGGTATACTAACTCTTCCCTACTGGAACACTACCTATGTGTCAATGTTAATTTAGTTGGGGGTTATAGAGACTGTGGCAGCCAATCTCTAAGATGGCCTCCAATGAAGCCCACTGCCTGGTGTAGTCCCTTCCCACACTGTACCAGGGTTGGTCTTTGTGACCGAAAAAATAAAGCACAAGTGATGGTACCCTACTTCCAAAATCACATTCTGAAAGACACTGCAGCTTCTGTCTTGGTTTCTGTGTCTTGTTCTACTCTCTTAGCTCACTTGCTCAGTATGGCTGCTGCCACGTCAGGACCTTCCTGTGCAGGGGCCCACAGGGTGAGGAACTGAGCCTCCTGTCAACATCCACATGAACAGGCTTGGAAGTCAATCCTCCAGCCCATCGGAAGACTGCAGACTGGTCAACAGCTTGACTACAAGCTCATGAGAGACCCAGGGCCAAAACCACCCAGCTAAGAAAGTGTGTGAGATAATAAATGTTTGTTGCTTTAATATGCTAAGTAATGGAGTAATTAGTTACATAGCAATAGATAATTAAAGACTAACAAATATCTAATATGTAAATTGGTTAACATAAAAACAGATTGTGATTCATTTGTAGTCAGTATAGAAAAGACTGATAATATTCAAAGGCAGACAAGAAATAAAATCTCTTCAGGTGTTGCAACCAGCCCCTGAAAGCTGGCTCACACCGATGAGATTCAGTCATCATCTGTGAATGTGAGTTCAAGTGGCCAAAACGTGAGGCATTACTTCCTGCTCAGACCTGGCCTGGAAATTCCATCTTCCTTCCTTCCTTCCTTCTACCTAGGTCAATATGCAGATTTCATTCATTCTTTGTGGCCCAGGTCAATTCCTTCCCAAAAAGTTTTTTCAAACCACACAAGCACCAACATGGCTCTGTCTATTCCAACATCTACTGCATTTGATTCTATGCCACAGAGTTTATGACTGTTGACTAGTAATTAGTTTAATCTCCCTAAGTACTTTGAGAACAGAGTGTGTTTTTCATAAGAATTCTCTACTTCTCACCTCACCCCATCCTTATCTCCTGATATTATTCACTTATTAGCAACAGGACCCTCTCTCATGACCATTTCAGCAATTGTGAGGCATGTTCTATGCTAGATATTGTATATGGTACTCATCATCAATTTTCAATCTCTTCCAAGATCCACCTGGATTCCAGAGCTCAAAGGCTGAAAACTACAATTCCCAGACTCACTTGCAGCTATGATTCTGGATATAATTTAGGTTCTGCTAGTGAGATGCACTTGTTTGAGATCTGGAAGGTAGAAAAAAGGTAGAATACTTATTTTTTCAGTTGTGATTGGGGAGACACAGGCTCCGCCAACACAAGTATTGGCAGTTCACCAGCTTCAAGGCTGTTAGGAAGTTACAAAGACAGTAATGATGGCAGGAGCCACAGTTTTCTGGCCTCAGGTCACAGCTCAGGCATGGTCAAAAAATGCAGAGGAGGGGCTTCCCTGGTGGCGCAGTGGTTAAGAATCTGCCTGCCAATGCAGGGGACACGGGTTCAAGCCCTGGTCCAGGAAGATCCCACATGCCACGAAGCAACTAAGCCCATGTGCCACAACTACTGAGCCTGCGCTCTGGAGCCCATGAGACACAACTACTGAGCCCACGTGCCAAGAGCCCGAGCTCTGCAACAAGAGAAGCCACTGCAATGAGAAGCCTGCGCACCGCAACAAAGAGTAGCCACCGCTCGCCGCAACTAGAGAAAGCCTGCGCGCAGCAACAAAGACTCAACACAGCCAAGAATAAATAAATAAATTTATTATTATTTTTTAAAGTGCAGAGGAGTCCCTGCCTCCAGGCCTTCCAGTGACTTTGTAAGCACCTAATTCCTTGTAGTAAATCCCTTTCAGGGTAAGATGCCCCATAGGTCTCTGTTGCCTGCATTGAACCCTGACTGATATACATATCATGCAGCTTTCTTTTTTTAAGCCTTTTCTGATCACTTGGTACATTTTGTTTTTCATTCATTCATCCACTCAACTAGCCATGGACATTTTCTGAGTGAATAGATAAGTGAGGAAAAGAATGTCTCGAAGGAAAGATAATGATTTTTGGTTTTGATAATATGCTTATAGGTTCTCCAAGTGGGGAAAACCAACAGACAGGGAAATCTAGGGCCTGCAGTGAAGGAGAGAAGTCCAGAGCTTCCTTCAATACTCTGCTTGCTGCTAGGGAGCTGTCAAGGGAAGTGTCGTAGCTCTCACTATTTGTTGATTACCTTGAGTCTGAACCAGAGCAAATGCACTCATTACTAAGTCGAAGCAATGAGAGAAGGTGAAGAGGAGGATGTGAAGGTTAACCCTAACTTTTTCTTAAATTTTTTTTCAGTGAGAAAAACACTGTTTTATTACCATAAAATCTTCAACAACATTTCAGTAACTGCCATAGTACTTTAAGGTCAATATAGAAGAGGAGAATTATTTTCAATGCCTCTGCTTGCTTCAGCAAAATTCAAGAAGGGAAAAAAAAAAAAAGGTATTAGCAGAACTTCCTCAGATGGGACTTTTAAAAACTTGGGCCATCCAAATCACTCCAGCAAAGCCCTTCTGAACTCCAAGAAGGCATAGTAAATGCTGCTACTTAAATATTTAGTGTTAATTAAAACTGGCATATTAGTTTTCAATCAAATTTATGATAGAACGGAATTACATTTTCAACTGCTTTGTGTATACTTAATACTACAGTAGAGCCCCAACTACAATCAAAGTATATGGGATATTTATGCCCATTTTTACAGCATTTGGATCAGAATTTTATGAAGTGATTATAAATGTTTATGGTAGCTGTAGCTTTATCATATTGTTAATAATGTTAATAGTGCTGGGGCGCCCAGAGCTGAGTGAAGCACATCCCCAAATACAACATGTTTTCTCTATGTGAAAATATGATGGTCTGCATACACTGTAACACATTGTAGGCAGACTTAGCACTGCCTCTACTTTTCTGCACATCTCCCACATGAATTAGAACAGTCTAGGGTACAAAGAAAGCATCTAATATTTTCTTGTTGCTCAACGAAATGCTTCAGTGTGTGTACATCAGTAAAAACACTCTGCATCTGAAAAACTAGTGATTCTTGACTTGATAATGCTCTCCCCTCTTCCAACTGTTTTTCATTCATGTCCTTCTACAAATCAGAGGGTTTCCTAACCCCCCAGGATAGTCCCTCACGATGCTAAAATCATGAGTCTGGTAGAGATTAAAATGATAAAATGATTAAAATGGCTTACCCAGCTAATCTCCTGTTTCCCCAACTGTCTCTGTTCTACCTGAACCTTGTATGGCTGCTCTCTGAGCCTGTGTACTAACCCATAATCAGGTTTCACTGCCTCAGTGTCACCTGCCTCTATTACCCAGTCATTCATTCCACCATTATGCATTAAGGAACCACTATATGCCAAGCACTGGTAAGACAGTAGAGCACGTGGTTAAGAGGACAGACTGTGAAGCCAGACTGCCTGGGTGTTCATATCCTACCTCCACCTGTTACTAGCTGTGTGGCATTGAACAAGTTACCTAAACTCTCTGGGCCTCAGTTTCCTCACTGATACAACGGAGAGTAAATTAGTACTTACCTCACAAGGGTATTTTAAAGATTAAAGAAGCTAATATACATTTTCTAGGATAGCACCTGGGGCACAGAAAATGCACAATAAATAGTACTAGTCTTGGGGATACAAAATTGATTGAGTAATCCTACCCTCAGGGAAATCACAGTCTAGTACGGAAAGAAGATGTTCAGCCATTACTTACAGCATCACTGTTGTGACAAAGGGAAGTACAGAAAGAGCAAAATGTTTAAACTAGACTGAAAGAAGACAAATATCATATGATATCGCTTATATGTGGAATCTAAAAAAAATGATACAAATGAACTTATTTAGAAAACAGAAACAGACTCACAGACTTAGAGAACGAACTTACGGTTACCAGGGGGAAGGGGTGGGAGGGAGGGATAGACTGGGAGTTTGGGATTGACATGTACACACTGCTATATTTAAAATAGATAACCAACAAGGACCTACTGTATAGCACAGGGAACTCTGCTCAATATTCTCTAATAACCTAAATGGGAAATGAATTTGAAAAAGAATAGATACATGTATATGTATAACTGAATCACCTTGCTATACACCTGAAACTAACACAACATTGTTAATCAACTATACTCCAATATAAAATTAAAAATTTTCGAGGCTTCCCTGGTGGCGCAGTGGGTCCGCCTGCCGATGCAGGGGACACGGGTTCGTGCCCCGGTCCGGGAAGATCCTACATGTCGCAAAGCGGCTGGGCCCGTGAGCCATGGCCGCTAAGCCTGCGCGTCCGGAGCCTGTGCTCCACAACGGGAGAGGCCACAACAGTGAGAGGCCCACGTACTACAAAAAAAAAAAAAAATTTAAAATTTTTCAAAAAGAAAAAAAAATGGACTGCAAGTCTGGGTAGACTTCCTACAGAAATCCGTATTTGAGCCAAGTTCTGACCAAAAAAGTACGGAGAAGACATTCTAGCCAGAGGCAACAATATCATGAAAGCCTGGAGGCAAAAGGCTGAAAACGGCCAGAGGAATGACCAAAGCTTCAGCGCAGCTGGAGAAGCTGAAGCCAGAGGGACTGATGATGATAGACTTTACACGCCACCCTAAGGGATGTGAACTTTAACAATAAACTCAGAGGCACCATTGAATAACTTGCATTTTGAAAAGATCATCATGGCCTTAGGGTAGAAATTAAAGATGTATCAGGCAGGTCCAGATTTCAAGATCTGCAGGAAGGGATAGGAAACTACCACCCCGTCCACTTTCTCATTATCTGCTGTCATTGTACCCAATAGGGCTTTGTCAAGGGTCTGCTCTTTGCCCTCTCACTAAGCCAACCTTAGTACCCTTAATGAAGTTTACTCAAAACAACAACTTTAAAATTACACATGGACTCTAGATTCCATTATGTATGCTATAGTTAAAAAGAACTTCAGACCCTCTATATTTGATCAGCTGTACTAGAAAATTAGTAATGTGGCAGCCTCCACTGTTCTATTAAATTTCCCTTCATTCATGAGGTGAATCTGCCCAAAGATACAGGTGAGAATCATAACTCTATTTTTAAATTCCTATTCTTCCCAAGTGAAAACAGGTTAATTATATTTCAGAAGTAACTTTTTCCTTCCTTTAGATTGGTAACAGTGTCAAATAATTTCCTAATGGATAATAAAATTCCCATTAGTGTTATGAATTATATTAGTATGAATCATTTCCAAAGTCTTAAAATGTTTTAGCTGGTATTTTAACTGTCTTAAAATTATAGTATAAAGTACTTTCTTTTCATTCTCTCATGGTTCAATCCCAGCTCACCCAAAACCGATGATCTGCACTGTATTAGTTCAATTTCTCTCTCTTACATTAAGTATTTAGTAATTCTATTGCTGATACCCTTATTACTTCTGTTCCTGTATATTCAGATCTTTACATTGCAAAACAAGACAACAAGACTTAGTTGTCCAAGGAGGCTCTTTACAGCTCAGAACACTCTATGAATGCCTTCTAGGGCAGTGAATGTTAGGTGGAGAAAATAATTGCTCCCAGACTAAGCGAGAGAATTTAAATGTCCTTTGCTGTGTGATTGTTTCTGGTCCATTACAAAACATAACAAAACATAATCACAGGAGTGACGTCTCATCACCTTTGCCGTATTCTACTGGTTAGAAGAAAGTCACAGATTCCACCCACACTCGAGGGGAGGGAGTTCAAGGGCATGACATATCGGGGTTCACCTTAAGGGTGTGTCTGACACATAAGTGCTTGACCTACTACTTCCTTACCTGGAGTGCATTCTACCTTTTCATTCAAAATGAATATAGAGTACAAATAATCTTACTGCAATTTTATTCACTGTTTCGGATTTTACAGTGCAAAGTCATTAACACAGCCCCTGAAATAATATTATTTAAAAAGAGGGACTTCCCTGGTGGTAAAGGTGCCTTACAATGCAGGGGACGTGGGTTCGATCCCTGGTCAGGGAACTAAGATCCCACATGCCGCGGAGCAACTAAGCCCGTGCACCTCAACTAGAGAGCCTGTGTGCCGCAACTACAGAGCCCAGGTGCTTTGGGACCCACGCACCACAATTAGAGAGAGAAAACCCATACACCACAACTAGAGAGAAGCCTGCATGCCACACCTAAGACTTGACACAGCCAAAAATAAATAAAATAAATCTTTAAAAAAAAAAGAAAAAAATTAGTACAATTAATAGACTTCCTCCTGTGTTTTAAGATGCCCTGATGAGCTTTTGAGACACACTGCTGAGGCTTATAAATAATCATGAAGGCCTGGCTTTGGCATTTCTCAGAAAAGCAAACAGGATCGTCAGAGTAGAAAAGCACCTATCTGCAGTGCCTCCTGCTCATCTTACTTAAGTCAGGCTGATAGCATTTAGCTAACGAATTCACTGGGTTTCTACTGAGTGTGTCTGCAGTTCCACCTCCTTAGCAGGCTTGCATGTTCTGCATAAATCTACCCGAGGTCCTCAAAGGGGTTAAGCTCCTTGGTGTCATTGAGGCAATGCAGCCCTTTATCAGGAGACCCCTGACAAGATTCTCTTGGTTAAATTCAACTATGGGCCACAGCAGGAAAAAAAAAAAAAAAAGAATTTATCCTTCATGATGTAATTTTCCAGCATAATTCCTAAATCTCTTAGGAATATTTGGCAAGTTGACAATGGTATATTGGACCAGTTCTGCTCTGGATGTACCATGACTGAAATCCCTAAAGATTCTTCATATCAGAACTGAAAGCCATTCATAGAGCATAGTGTTGATCCTCATGATTTTTGGCTTTGCCAAATGCAATTCAAGGCAAGAAGGGATTACCAGAGGTCTTATTTTGTAGATTTTAACATAGGTTCAAAAAATAAATTAATGCTTTATTTTCACCAGAGTGAAAAAAGCAATGACACAGTGTTCTTTCACTCTCACCATCAATCCTTTTCAATCCTAATACTACCACTGGACACAAGACCTAGTTAAAGGAAGACTCAGAATCACCTCAGAAATCTCTACAAAGTCTTTACTTTACTTGAGGCAATTGTCATAATGATTAAATAAAACCAAAACAGAAGCTCCAAAACATTTTCTTCTCTAAAACCTGGAGTTGAAACAACTTTTTGCTTTAGTAACATAGATATCTGGAAAAAATTGGGAGGAGAAACAATTAGTATTTATGTTTTAGATAATTATCTCAAATATCTCCATTACTTCACATATGTAACTACACGTAGCAAGAAAAGCCAAGATTCTGAAAGTTGACCATCTCTCCTCCTTCCTTCATTCACTTACTCAATATCAACAAGTCTGCAAGGTTCTCTGCTTGGCACTTTGGAAACTACAATAGTGAGACGTACAGGCTCCTTGCCATGAACATTTATGTGATGTGATTTATGAAACGTGTACTCAATTCTAATGTATACAAAATTAAATAAAAAGTGGACCAATAATGTAATTCCATTGAAATACATAGATCAGTATTTACACACACAGTTTGTTTTCAAAAGACAGACTGGACGAGGGTTAAATAAATATTTCATTCTTTTTATTTATTTCTTATCTCATTTATTTCTTCAGGATGTGTATATTATTAGAGAACAGTTGTATGTACAATCCTTAGTGAAAAATAAATGATGACAAATAATGATAAAATAATTTTTTATTTTACTAAAAAAATTGTTCCCAAAGGCCAACTTCAGCATGCGAAGTCTACCAAAGTATTTACTGCTTATTTATCTTCATCCTCTATTTTGAGCTATTTTTAAAACTAATAATGGAATCTTGCTTTCAAATAGTACTTGACAGTCAACATAGTCTTTAAAAGTAGATAGAGGGCAAACTCAGACTCCTGCGTTCAACTGTCAGATAAATCTGAGGCAGGCTGGTTCCTTAATCTCATGAACCTGTGTATATTGGGTGGAGAGGGGCAGGAGTGGAGTTGTGAAGAGGCATCAGCTTGAAGCACAACACACTGGGGGTGAATCCCACTGTGACCCTTGGGAACCTTCCTTAACTTCTCTTGGACTCAGCTTTCTTTCACCTGTAAACTAGGTATAAATACTACTGTAGAGGTAAATACCAAATGGGATAATGTATTTGAAGCACTTTGCACATAGAGGGCATTCAAAACCAGTTGCTATTTCTTCACCAATAAACTGAGGGTAATAAAATACCCACCTCACAGGTTGTTGTGGAATTGCATTGGTAAATGCCTGAGGACATGCACAGGTACAGTGCCTGATGTTCAGTAAATATCAAGAGACATTTACAATAGGTAAACGAGCGTGTGTGTGTGTGTGTGTGTGTGTACGTGCATGCATGTGTTTGCCAAAGTGAATGTGTTTATTTTATCTTCTGAACCATCATACAGACTACATTGAAAGAACTAAATTGTTACATTGGGAAACACGCAAAATAAAAAGGTTTTGTCACCTGCCCCACAGTCTATATGGTTAATATAACCTAATAAGATCCTATTTCATTAGCATTGTAAACAATGCCCTGGGAAGCTCTGAAGTTGCCGCCATCTAGTAGATAATCTGCTTTCCATTTTTCACCCTTTACGAGCATCTTTCTCAAGACTTCATCATCACACTTTGGCTCTCTCTCTCTCTCTCTCTCTCTCTCTCTGGGATCCAGGCTTGCCCACTATGGCTCATAATTTCCTCAGGTAGTTTTCATTCCCTAAACCTTTCGGTATAACCCAAATTAAAACTAATGCATGAACAGGGACTTCCCTGGTGGTCCAGTGGCTAAGACTTCACCTTCCAATGCAGGGGGTGCAGGTTCAATCCCTGGTCAGGGTTCGATCCCTGGTCACATGCCTCTCAGCCAAAAAACCAAAACATAAAACAGAAGCAATGCTGTAACAAATTCAATAAAGACTTTTAAAAGAGTCCATATCAAAAAACAAAAACAAAAAAACCTTTAAAAAAACAGTGCATGAGCATTGTTAGTTTGAATAATAAGGTAATATTAAGTAATAATACTGTAACTTCTTTGACATTGGTTTAAGATGTTTTGAAACTACCAGCAGGTCAGCTCTTCCTTCTAAAGGCCTGGTCTTAAGAAGGCAGCATTCCCCATTAGCAACAAGTGTTCTTCCCTCAAAAGCAAGATAAATTGTATAGTTGATTGTTGTTGTACTGATGAAACAATATCAGTCTATCAGTAATGCCAGCTTCTTGAAGTACAGACCTGAGATCTGAACATAATAATTGTAAAGATTAGGATGCCTAATATTTTCTGTGCAGATATGTAATAAAATAAACCCTGATTTATAGAACTCTGCATTCTATTTCTTTTTGCTTTGCTCTATCAGCAGATATTCAAGCCCATATTGCAAGCTTACCCACCACAGAATATTTGGTCTATGGACAAAAGCATTTTCTGATCCTATTTTATCATTATTTTTTTGGAAGCATTGTCCAAACTAATTTCTGATCTGAAAATAATCTCCCACCTTCTCTGCCTTTGTATTAAGGGATACATAGATTCTGCTATGTGTTTCATAGGCCAAAAATAGCAGTGTCCTTAGTTAGGCAGTTCATTTCTCTCCAATCACAGGTGGCAGAGAACTGGTAGGGTGGCCAAGTTTTGCAAAGTCATCAAAACACCCAGAGCCCTTCCTTCCCATTGCTCCACTAGCCCTGCCTAGGCTTCTGCCCTTATTCACATGGTTCAGGGAAGCTTCCAATCCACCTTCTCAGCAGCAGGATGAAGAAAGGGAGGGGGAAGGAGGGGCACCCTCCTCCCTTTAAGAATGATTTTCAGAAGTCACACCTACCACTGTTCCTCGAGTCTCATTAGCCAGTGCCTAGTCATGTGGTTGCACCTAGCTGAAGGGGAGGTTTGGGAATATAGTCATTGTTTCAGGACCCAGAGGCACAGCTAAAAACCAGTGGTTCTATTATAGAAGAAAAAGGGAAAGTGAGTACTGAATCACAATTATTAGTCCCTGCCACACGTTTTTTAGAAATCTGCTGACCATGAAACAACTCTGCAAAGAATTTTCTCTCAGTAAGGACTTCTGGAGTTGGGAGGGGGGGAAAAAAGTTAAACCTAACAGAAAAATAAGGAATGACCATTATGGATAGAAGCAGGCTGATGAAATGAAAAGGCAAAAAAAGAGTTAATCCTAAAAATTTGAGCTTTAGATATCTCTCTTCAACCTCTTTTTTGCTAACAACACTGACTTCTCTAAAATTTTGTCTATTTTTTTGGGTTTTTTTTTTGCGGTACACGGGCCTCTCACTGTTGTGGCCTCTCCCGTTGCGGAGCACAGGCTCCGGACACGCAAGCTCAGCGGCCACGGCCCACGGGCCCAGCTGCTCCGCAGCATGTGGGATCCTCCCAGACCGGGGTACGAACCCGTGTCCCCTGCATCGGCAGGTGGACTCTCAACCACCGCGCCACCAGGGAAGCCCTGTCTACTCTTGAATGTCAACAGGACATGAGTTCTCCTGATTTTTATTTTTACGATTTGCGGATTGGTGATTTCTTTTTAAACAGCATTTACCTAGAATGAGGTTATTCAGGAAACTTAAAGAAGCCAGATTTGTCTGCTTCAGCCTAGGAAGCTTTTCAGATGAAAGCTTTTAACAGATTCAATATTAACACCACTCGTTTATATATATTAATCTCATGAGATATAACCACACCTTGAAGAAGGTAAGGCAGAAAACGTGACCCCAGTATTTCTAGCACAGAGACAGCTGGTATAATGAAAATTGTACTAGGTTAGGGGCCTCAAGGCCTGGGCTATGGCATTGAAGCTTCATCTTCCCAGCCACGTGACCTCTGGCAAGTCAAGTAATCACTCTGTAATTACCAACAAGTTAATTGGTTGTAACAGAGGTGCAAGTGGAAACTGGCATGCTCAAGACACTGATTATGTTTTTGATGGATTAATATAATATGGAGTCTAATGGGACTATTGATTTAAATACTACAGGGAACCTGTACTGAAAGCAATGTGTGTATTTTCTTAAAAGCAAATTCATTAAAAACTCTCAATCTGATCCTGCTATAATTGGCACAACACCAACCTGAGTATCAAAAATATTTCCACCTGAAACTGGGGTCTTTTTTAGCAATAGATGTCTCACAAAACCACAGGGTTGGTTTAATGCTTACAGTGTGCTATTCCTCTATTTTTCATGATGGTGGGGAACAGGGGTCCACAAAAGTGCTTTTCAGAGATGAGCTACTTTCACTTGTCTCCTCTTTCTGTGTGAAGCCTGGAAATTATTAAAGATGTTGATTCTATTTCTGAAGGTTTTGTACTGCAAACGTGTGCATTAAAACATAAAGGGATAAAATAGAGATTAATCATTCACTAAACAAATACTTAAAAAGAGACGACCATGTGCCAATCTAATGGGGACTATAAATTAATGGTTTAAAATACAGTAACATATATAGCTCTGACCCTGTTCTTAAAGAGGTGACAGCCTCTTTAAGTGGGTGAGACCATCACATATACACAGAGATACAAATGGGCACAAACGTGCCTTGATGGGGAAATGTGGTGAGAAGGGGCCACCAGTTGGCCTGGAGTGATGGTTAGAAGTGGTAGAGGAGGACAGTCAGGGAAACAATATAACGTAGTGGTGAAGACACAGCTTGGGGTCTGGGGTCAGAAAGGCTGGGGTTGGAATCATGGTTCTGTTACATGGTACCTGGGTGACAGAAATTAACAATATTATAATAATTATTAATAATAATATGCTACATGTTTGTCTTTATTTTAGTGGTTCTTAAGTACCACCAGCTTTTCAAGCCACGAGTAGAATCCAATTGAGGAACAAGCCTGTCTCATCTCTTTTTTACTTTTTTGTTCTTTAGGTAAGAAGTGGATTTATTTAGAGAAAAACACACTCAACAGACAGAGCGTGGGCCATCTCAGAAGGTGAGAAAGGGCACCAGGGTCTGGGGTTGTCAGTTTTTATAGGGGTGGGTAATTTCATAGGCTAATGAGTGGGAGGAGTAGTCCAGCTACTTCAGGAAGGGGCGGGGATTTCCAGGAATTGGGCCATCTCTCACTTTTTGATCCTCATGGTCAGTCTTGGAACTGTCATGGCACCTATGGTTGTGTCACTTAGCTTGCTGATGTATTACAGTGAGCTTATACTGAGGCTCAAGATCTAGTGGAAGTTGACTTGTCTGCCATCTTGGACCCATTTGGTCCTAACCAGTTTATGTCATATCCTCAGGCTATGTCATTCTTTCAAAGCTTGTGCCCTGCCCCCTTCCCTCCTGTTTCATTCCCCCCTCAGAGATTTTACACCCATATTCATATGGGAAGCAGAAGGGCGATGATCCGGCTTCTGTAACTGCTTCAAACCTGAGTAGGGGCATCAACCCTGCCTGTCAGGGAGTAAAACTCTCTGGATGCCTGATCTAGGGGCCCCAGGGGCAGGGAAGCTCCTCGTTTTAAGTCAGTATAGGCTGGAATCTTTGCATAACCATCATCTTGGTGTGGAACTGTTGTAATTGCTTCCATAGCCTTTCTGTGAATCTCCCTGATGATGAAGCTCTTTTTGTAACAGCATCAGAGTACAAAAATATCTATAAATGACAAAAGGAGCAAGGTAAAAAAGGCAGGGCAGAATCAAGATGGCCGTGTGGGAAGACACAGAGTTCACTTCTCCCCACAACTAGGGCACCTGCTGGATGTTGGTAGGGGACCTTGACGCCCAAGGAGATGGGAGGAACCCCCAAGTGAACCGGTAGGACACGTGGGGGACTGAGAGGGGAGGAGAAGTGGAGGCTGGACAGGACCAGTGCACCTGAGGGGTGGCTGAGAGGGGGGAGGGGTTCCCACGTCTGGAGGGACCCTCGGGGACTCGGACTAGAGGGGAGCACACCGAGCATATCCCATACCCAATCATCCAGGAAAGTCTGCCTGGTTCTTGGGCCAGGTCCTACACCCACAGAGGTCGATCCTAGGGGCATAGGAGAGAGGCCAGGGGAGAACAGGAGAGGCAGGCGGGAGGGGCCCTCAAGGAACCAGAGGAGCAAGAGAGGAGCGTTGGCCCTGCCCACTCGGGCCTGGGAAGGCTGTTGGGCTCCCAGGTGGGGTCTCCCACCCTCTGAGACCAGAGGCAGGAGGCATGCCTGGGCCCCTTCTGTTCTGTTGAGCCTAAGCCCCACCCCCCAAACCCCCCAGGCACTTTTCCAGCCGGGTGGGTCCTAAGCATAGGCCCCATCCACCACCCAAACCCTGCCCCTGCTTTGGCCCCACCCTCCACAGCCAAGGCCTTTTCCACCTTTTATTTTTTCTCCTCCTCTTTTTTACTATTGTGATTCTGTTTTACCTTCTGGTTGTTGTTTCACCTTTATTTTTATATTCTTCCTAACATCTGTTAGTTTCCTAGTCTAATTTTATTTTTTACTTTGTTATTGTACTCCTTTTTTTTTTCTTGCCACCCCATGCAGCTTCCAGGATCTTGGTTCATGAGCTGGGGTTGGGCTGAAGCTCCTGCGGTGGGAGCTCCAACTCCGAACCACTGGACTAACAGACCCCAGGGAATATTCAACACAGTGAGGTCTCCCAAAGGTCCTCATCTCGGCACCAAGACCCAGCTCTACCCAATAGCCTACAAACTCCTGTGTTGGAAGCCTCAGGGCAAACAACCAGTAAGACAGGAACACAATCCCACTCATAAAAAAATGAGACAGCAAAAAAATATGTCACAGATAAAGGAGCAAGGTAAAATCCTACAAGACCAAATAAATGAAGAGGAAATAGGCAATCTACCTGAAAAACAATTTAGAGAAATGATAGTAAAGATCATCCACATTCTTGGAAAAAGAACGGAGGCACAGATTGAGGAAATAAAAGAAATGTTTAACAAAGATCTAGAAGAACTAAACAACAAACAAACAGAGATGAACAACACAATAACTGAAATGAAAAATACACTAGAAGGAATCAATAACAGAATAACTGAGGCAGAAGAATGAATAAGTGACCTGGAAGACAAAAAGGTGGAAAAAACTGCCGAGGAGCAAAATAAAGAAAAAAGAATGAAAAGAACTGAAGACAATCTCAGAGACCTCTGGGACAACATTAAACACACCAACATTTGAATTATAGGGGTCCCAGAAGAAGATGACCACAAGAAAGGGTCTGAGAAAATATTTGAAGACATTATAGTCGAAAACTTCCCTAATGTGGGAAAAGAAATAGTCACCCAGGTCCAGGAAGCACAGAGAGTCACATACAGGATAAACCCTAGGAGAAACACACCAAGACACATATGACTCAAACTAACAAAAATTAAATTCAAAGAAAAAATATTAAAAGTAGCAAAGGAAAAACAAAAAATAACATACACAGGAATCGCCAAAACATTAACAGCTGATTTTTCAGCAGAAACTCTGCAGGACAGAAGGGAGTGGCAGGATATACTTAAAGTGATGAAAGAGAAAAACCTACAACCAAGATTACTCTACCCAGCAAGGATCTCATTCAGATTCGTCAGAGAAATCAAAAGCTTTATAGACAAGCAAAAGCTAAGAGAATTCAGCACCACCAAACCAGCTCTACAACAAATGCTAAAGGAACTTCTCTAAGTGGGAAACACAAGAGAAGAAAAAGACCCACAAAAACAAACCCAAAACAATTAAGAAAATGGTAATAGGAACATCCATATTGATAATTACCTTAAATGTGAATGGATTATATGCTCCAACCAAAAGACACAGTTCACTGAATGGATACAAAAACAGGACCCCTATATATGCTGTCTACAAGAGACCCACTTCAGACCTAGGGACACATACAGATTGAAAGTGAGGGAATGGAAAACGATACTCCATGCAAATGGAAATCAAAAGAAAGCTGGAGTAGCAATACTCATATCAGATAAAATAGACTTTAAAATAAAGAATGTTACAAAAGACAAGGAAGGACACTACATAATGATCAAGGGATCAAGCCAAGAAGATGACATAACCATTATAAATATATATGCACCCAACATAGGGGCACCTCAATACATAAGGCAACTGCTAACAGCTATAAAAGAGGAAATCGACAGTAACACAATAATAGTGGGGGACTTTAACACCCCACCTACACCAATGGACAGATCATCCAAAGAGCAAATAAGTGAGGAAACACGAGCTTTAAATGACACAATAGACCAGATAGATTTAATTGGTATTTATAGAACATTCCACCCAAAAGTGGCAGAATACACTTTCTTCTCAAGATCACATCTTGGGTCACAAATCAAGCCTCAGAAAATTTAAGAAAATTGAAATAGTATCAAACATCTTTTCTGACCACAGCGTTATGAGATTGGAAATCAATTTCAGGAAAAAAACTGTAATGGGATGCAGCAAAAGCAGTTCTAAGAGGGAGGTTTATAGCAATTCAATCTCACCTCAAGAAACAAGAAAAATCTCAAATAAACAATCTAACCCTACACCTAAAGTAACTAGAGAAAGAAGAACAAAGAAAACCCAAAGTCAGTAGAAGGAAAGAAATCATAAAGATCAGAGCAGAAATAAATGGAATAGAAACAAAGAAAACAATAGTAAAGATCAATAAAACTAAAAGCTGGTTCTTTGAGAAGATAAACAAAATTGATAAAACCTTAGCCAGACTCATCAAGAAAAAAGGGGAGAGGATGCAAATCAATAAAATTAGAAATGAAAAAGGAGAGATCACAACTGACACTGCAGAAATACAAAGGATTATAAGAGACTACTACAAACAACTATATGCCAATAAAATGGACAACCACGAAGAAATGGACAAATTCTTGGAAAGGTACAATTTTCCAAGACTGAACCAGGAAGAATTAGAAAATATAAACAGACCTATCACACGTAATGAAATTGAAACCGTAATTAAATATCTTCCAACAAACAAAAGTCCAGGACCAGACGGCTTCACAGGCAAATTCTCTCAAACATTTAGAGAAGAGCTAACATTGATCTTTCTCAAACTCTTCCATAAAACTGCAGAGAGAGGAACACTCTCAAATTCATTCTACAAAGCCACCATGACGCTGATACCAAAACCAGAAAAAGATATCACAAAAAAGAAAATTATAGACCAATATCACTGATGAATATAGATGCAAAAATCCTCAACAAAATACTAGCAAACAGAATCCAACAACATATTAAAAGGATCATACACCATGATCAAGTGGGATTTATCCCAGGCATGCACAGATTCTTCAATGCACACAAATCAGTCAACGTGATATACCATATTAACTAATTAAGGAATAAAAACCATATGATCATCTCAATAGATGCAAAAAAAGCTTTTGACAAAATTCAAAACCCATTTATGATTAAAACTCTCCTGAAAATGGGTAGAGAGAGAACTTACCTCAACATAATAAAGGCCATATATGACAAACCCACAGCAAACATCATACTCAATGGTGAAAAACTGAAAGCATTTCCACCAAGATCAGGACTAAGACAAGGAAGTCCAGTCTCACCATTCTTATTCAACATAGTTTTGGAAGTCCTAGCCATGGCAATCAGAGAAGAAAAAGAAACAAAAGGAATACATATTGGAAAAGAAGTAAAACTGTCACTGTTTGCAAATGACATGATACTATACCTAGATAATCCTAAAGATGCCACAGAAAACTACTAGAGCTAATCAATGAATTTGGTAAAGTCGCAGGATACAAACTTAATGCACAGAAATCTCTGGCATTCCTATACACTAATGATGAAAACTCTGAAAGAGAAATTAAGGAAACACTCCCATTTATCATTGCAACAAAAAGAATGAAATACCTTAGAATAAACCTGCCCAAGGAGGTGAAAGACTTTTACTCAGAAAACTATAAAACACTGATGAAAGAAATCAATGATGACATAAACAGATGGAGAAATATACCATGTTCTTGGATTGGAATTATCAATATTGTGAAAATGACTATACTACCCAAAGCAATCTACAGATTCAATGCAATCCCTATCAAACTACCAATGGCATTCTTCACAGAATTAGAACAAAAAATTTTACAATTCATATGGAAACACAAAAGACCCCAAATAGCCAAAGTAATCTTGAGAAGAAAAACGGAGCTGGAGGAATCAGGCTCCCCAGCTTCAAACTATACTACAAAGCTACAGTCATCAAGACAGTATGGTAATGACACAAAAACAGCAATATATATCAATGGTACAAGATAGAAAGCCCAGAGATAAACCCATGCACATATGGTCACCTAATTTACAACAAAGGAGACAAGAACATACAATGGGGAAAAGACAGCCTCTTTGATAAGTGGTGCTGGGAAAACTGGACAGCTACATGTAAAAGAATGAAATTAGAACACTACCTAACTCCATACACAAAAATAAACTCCAAATGGATTAAAGACCTAAATGTAAGACCAGACACTATAAAACTCTTAGAGGAAAACATAGGAAGAGCACTCTTTGACATAAACCACAGCAAGGTCTTTTTTGACCCACCTCTTAGAGTAATGAAAATAAAAACAAAAATTAAAAAATGGGATCTAATGAAACTTAAAAGCTTTTGCACAGCAAAGGAAACCATAAACAAGACAAAAAGACAACCGTTAGAATGGGAAAAAATGTTTGCAAATGATTCAACGGACAAAGGATTCATCTCCAAAATATACAAACAGCTCATGGAACTCAATATCAAAAAACAAATAATCCAGTTAAATAATGGGCAGAAGACCTAAATAGACATTTCACCAAAGAAGACATACAGATGGCCAAGAGGCACATTAAAAGATGCTCAACATCACTAATTATTAGAGAAATGCAAATCAAAACTACAATGAGGTATCACCTCACACTGGTCAAAATGGCCATTATCAAAAAAATCTAGAAACCATAAATGCTGGAAAGGGTGTGGTGAAAAGGGAACCCTCCTGCACTCTTGGTGGGAATGTAAATTGATACAAGCAATATGGAGAACAGTATAAAGGTTTCCCTAAAAAACTAAAAATAGAACTACCATATGACCCAGCTATCCCACTACTGGTCATATACCCTGAGAAAACCATAATTCAAAAAGAGTCATGTACCACAATGTTCACTGCAGCACTATTTACAATAGCCAGGACAATGAAACAACTTAAATGTCCATCGACAGATGAATGAATAAAGAAGATGTGGCACTTACACACAATGGAATATTACTCAGCCATAAAAAGAACGAAATTGAGTTATTTGTAGTGAGGTGTATGGACCTAGGGTCTGTCATACAGAGTGAGGTAAGTCAGAAAGAGAAAAACAAATACCATATGCTAACACATATATATGGAATCTAAAAAAAAAAAAAGGTACTGATGAACCTAGTGGGAGAGCAGGAATAAAGGTGTAGACATTGAGAGTGGACTTGAGGACACAGTGTGGGGGGGGGGGAAGCTGAAGCAAAGTGAGAGTAGCATAGGCATATATACACTACCAAATGTCGAATAGATAGCTTGTGGGAAGCAGCCGCATAGCACAGGGAGATCAGCTCAGGGATTTGCGAGGACCTAGAGGGGTGGGATAGGGAGGGTGGGAGGGAGGCTCAAGAGGGAGGAGATATGGGGATATATGTATACATATAGCTGATTCACTTTGTTGTACAACAGAAACTCACACACCATTGTAAAGCAATTATACTCCAATAAAGATATATTAAGAAAAACTGCATTTGCCTTACCACCACAAAAAAAAAAAAAAAGAAAAAAGAAAATGAAAAAGGCAAGGCATGGTTAAACATCTCTTTTACTTTTAAACTGTCAATTAGTATGCCTCTGTCCCTGAACATATCTGAAAGGTGCAAACAGCACCACTGAGATGCGAATGACTGCGGTGGATACAGGGATATTTCAAAATCCCACTTAAACCATTTTCTGCTGAAAATATGCAAGGAAAAGCTATTTTGCCAATGATATGAAATCCTTTTTTGGCAGATGCTTTAAGGATTAAACAGAGGTTAAACATTTACCCTCTTTAACCTCCTACCAAAAGGAAACTGACTAGAAATCTTAGGTATAACCAAATTAGGTTTGAACCAAGCACTGCACAATTCCTGGAGTGTTTTTCTTTATCACAACAAAGCCTGGTTTGTGAATTCACCCAGGCTGTGAATGCCAGAATGTGAGTGAAATAGAACTATCTGGGGTCTTTAAACTTAAGGCTTGAAGGAAAGAGAGTGGTCCTCAAGAATAAAGCTTATCCTCATCAAATAGCTACTTCTTACCAAACCAGGTAATGCCAGAGAAAGAACATAAATGGAAAATAAAATCAAGCCTATAAGAGTTTATTTCATTTAGTCAGTCCTTTATCCTCTGCCCATTTTTCAGAAAACTAGATGGACAAAAGATGATAAAGTTGAAAAACAGCAAAGAATCAAAATTTTGTCTTTTTCCAAAGAAACAGCCTTTTAAAGCCCATTCTGATTTTGGTATGCAATGATTTTCATGCTTTCTTTTGTTGTTCTTGGTTTGGGAAGGTTTTCTTTTCTTTTTTTTTTTTTTTAATGTAATGAAATTGGGTCATTTGTAGAGACGTGGATGGACCTAGAGACTGTCATACAGAGTGAAGTAAGTCAGAAAGAGAAAAACAAATATCATATATTAACACATATATGTGGAATCTAGAAAAATGGTACAGATGAACCAGTTTGCAAGGTAGAAATAGAGATACAGATGTAGAGAACAAACGTATGGACACCAAGGGGGGAAAGCGGTGGGTGGGAGGGGGGATGAGCTGGGAGATTGGGACTGACATATATACACTAATATGTGTAAAACAGATAACTAAAAAGAACCTGCTGTATAAAAATAAATAAATAAAATTCAAAAAAAAAGAAAAAAGGAATTGTTTTGTTTTCTTGAGCTTTTGTCCCTCAAGTTCATTTCACCCACTTCAGTGTGTTGTAAAACTGACTAAACACTGAATAAATTTAACAATGAGTTACTACAGTGTCCTATCTTCAACAGTTGAGATGACTGGTACTAAAGCCTTATGCTCATTGTGGGAGAATTGATTCTTCCCCAGATCTTCCTAAAGAAAAACCAGCTCAGCCACTGTGGAGCTGTAGTTCCCCATGTACTCCAAGTAGAAAGTCATTTCAGGAAAGCAGGATATCACAACATCCAGTTTTTATCAAAACAAAGGTAATTCAAGGGTAAAGAAATTACATACTAGAATCTGACTCATCTTCAGAGCAAGAAAAATAATGTCAATTAAGCAATAGATTTTGCTTTATATAACAATATTTTGAAAATGCATGTGTTGTAGAAAAATCTTTTAAAAGGTTGTGTTTTACCAATGTTTTATAAGCTGCAAAAAAGTTTTGGTCTTTGACTCCAAAATATATGATACAGTTTTATTTGGCGACTCAAGAATAGAAAATAAAAACTGCTTTGGTCTAATTTAATTTAGTGATTTACCCTATAAGTAGTAAAATCAGTGTGGAAAAGATGGTGGTGGAGATAGTGGTAAAGGTGGTGATGGTGGAGGTGACGCTGGTTTTTAATAAATGAATTACCTTTGAATTTTTTTTTTTTTTTGAAAATTAGGAAATAGAAGATGAACCAAAAGCAAAGCAGCAGGCCTAGGTTACTTTGGAAATTCATAGGACTCAAATTCTGCATTAGAAACATTTCAGAGAGGTAGTAAGTCTAGCCAGAATATGGTCTTTTGAGGGCTAGAACATGATATTTCTATGAGAAATGTAGATGAAATAGCATCTAAATAACCAGATATCAGAAATATCACAAATGAATCTGTGTTAGAATTTTATTTACTAAATGTGTGATCTTGGGCAAGCTACTTGACCTCTCTAAGATTCAATTTCTAGTCAGCAAATGGGATAATAATACCTACCTCAAGGGTTGTTGTATGGTTCAAAAATAATTAATAAATGTAAAATACTTAGCCCATAGTAAGCACTGAACAAATATCAATCCCCTCTCCACCTCTCTCCCTTATTTTTCTTCTAGCATTCTTATTTTTTTTCCCAATAGGATAAGACTATTTTGAAATAAGGATTAAATGTCTTGGAAACACTAATAAAACATATTGAATAATTCCATAAATTAATTCAATATAAGATCTATCTTCAATTGTACAACCTTTGTAAGCCACAGACACATAAGACAATATGTTAAAACAATAGAACTTCTTCAGAGACAGGCCTAAGGCACACCCAAATATTTGATGGTCTTTGTTCTATTCTATTTGATACAATCACCTCCATCATTTGTTCAATCAACATCTGCTCTCAAGAAGAAAAATTGATTAGATATTACTTCTTAATAACATATGAAGCTTCAGACAGAGTTACTAATTTGGGATTAAAAAGGCAATTTTTGGTGTAAGTAACACTTCTATCCCTCTCCAAGAGAAGAGTGCCTCATCTAATAACCCATGTCTCTGAGATAAATAAATGCATTAAAGCTCTTAACACCCCTTTGATGGACTACAAATGGTCACAATACAGGACAATATTTGAACAGTAATGATTTGTGCTTTCTTCTTAAGTGTAAGCTGATTGCAAAGTCTCCTAGACCACACGAAGTAAATAGCTAAAGGCTCATGAATCTTAATAGCTTCCAAATCAGAAAGATCTGCAACTTATATGCTCTGACTGGAGTGTGAATGGAATGTATAAATATTAATAAGTCTGGCAGAGCCTCTGCAGACAAGCTGTCTAAAATTTCATGGTAGGAAGACTGAAGTTGCAGTGTACGGAGCAGACGTGAGGCTCCCACCTGGAAATGAACTGTCAGCATGTGTGTAAATACATTTTTCCTGAAGCAATATTTAACAGTCAGTGCTGCCCTGACACCCAACAACACTGTGCATTGGTATTTAACTCCAGTCCATTATTTAAGATGAACATGCAGACCAGGCTCATCTCCGGAAACACTAAGACAGAGCACCATAGTTTCAGAGTCTCAAAATACAACATGGAAAACAGTACTAAATCCCTGGAAGATTCTAAAACAATACTCAGCTCCATCACCCAATGACTTGCTCACTGTTGGGGCACACCTTGGTTCTGTAACACCCTGTTCTCAATGCACAGGACACATGGGCATTGATTGGTCTAATCATGATAGAGAGATTTCATAATGCCATTTGCAGCAACATGGATGGACCTAGAGATTATCGTACTAAGTGAAGTAAGTCAGATAGAGAAAGACAAATACCATATGATATCACTTATATGTGGAATCTAAAATATGACACAAATGAACCTATCTATGAAACAGAAAGTCAGACATAGAGAACAGACTTGTGGTTGCCAAGGGGGAGGGAAGGTGGGGGAGGGAAGGATTGGGAGTTTGGGATTAGTAGATGCAAACTAATATATATAGAATGGATAAACAACAAGGTCCTACTGTATAGCACAGGGAACTATATTCAATAACCTGTGATAAACTATAATGGAAAAGAATATGAAAAAGAATGTACATGTATGTATTACTGAATCACTTTGCTGTATAGCAGAAATTAACACAACATTGTAAATCAACTATACTTCAATTAAATTTTTTTAAAAAGATAGAGATTTCAGCTTTGTGTTACGAATAATACAGTGAATAGTAAACAATAAACATTAGTAAAAATGATACCATAAAGAAGAAAACTAGTTTTAAAATAAAGTCTGCATTGAACAAAAAAGAAGTTTTTGTCTTTTCTAACCCATAGCATCCTGAAAAGCATAAGATCTGTACCTTAACTTTTCTATACATTTTCCTATAAGATGGGACCTCTCTCAGAACCAACTATGTGAACCCTACTTTACTATTCACAGATGAAAGGAAATAAAGAAAGAACAGAAATATGCAGTATTGTTAGGAGTAGTGAAGAAAATTTGGTCAAATTAGAAAAAGATCCACGCTTTTCTTTATTTCAGTATTTGTGAGGGAAACAAAAATGCATGGGGATATTAATTTTTGTATTGATTTAAGCATGTTTGCATTTGTATTTTCATGAAGGGAATGAAAAAAAAAAAAGCAAAGCCGAAAATTTCTCTTCTCCCTCTAAAAACAATAGTATTGATCGTTATTTGCCCTCAAATGAGAAAGGTACTGAAGCCCTCAAGAAAAAGCAAATACTCATTAGAATTAAAGATCTATGCATTTGGTTCCTGTTAAAGATTTATCACAAACTGGTCTTCACCAACTTGGGACTCTCAAAAGAAATTACTTGAGATTTGTTAGATTTTTCAAAACAAAGGCCGTCATGGACAGCCCAAACCAATAAAGCCTCATCTACCACCTTTTCACACAAGGGCAACTTAAAATAATGAATTAATTCCCGCAAATAATTCAAGTTGAAAGCAAAATTAGAATCCAAACAATAGTCTTAGTGTAATAATCATGACCCCAGCACTGTTGGCCAAGGAAGGTACCATGAGGTGCCATCACTGGGAAAGTTATGCACTGCCTTTCCTGCAGGTGGAACTCTATTTCATAAATAAATGAGCTCCTGGAAAACTGGGCAAACTTCAAACTTGATTCTTCCACTTAGTTTCAGACATATTTTGTTTTCACCTCCAATAGATCTTCCAACATGAATTATTCCTAACACTTTAGTTCTAAATTCTGTCTTTTCCCTCCTTCCTCTAGCATCTCTCATAAATAATGGAGTTCCTTGGGTTCTCCCACAATCTGCTTGTGATATTTGGAATTTTTTTAAGCTGCTACACATCTGTGTGGACATTTAGTAAAGACTAGAATTTCATTAGCAATTTTCAATTGCCCAAGAAAATTCCAACTCTACTAAAAAGAGAGAGGTGTTCTGTGGGAGCGTGACAACAAGTGTAATCCTGGTTAACCCACATTTGGCAATCAAAATCCTAGAGTGATTAGCACCTCAGTCATCCCCAAAATTACAGATTTGTAAGATTAGATCTGCATTCCAAAGCTGTCAGCCTTCAGCCTGCCGCCTGCAGATAAGAGAACAGTCCTTAGAAGTCACAGCAGAAGGCTTTATGTGTCAATTATGGCCGTCCAGGGTTTTAATGTCCTTCTGGCTTTTTGTATTCCCAGTCAAACTTTATTTTTGAAATACCTGTCTTTATCCCTCTAACTTCTGAAACTTGCTCTTTTTATTTGAGGGATGTGTAGAGCACAGATGTCATTTTTATCCCCAGGTTTAGATTTCTTGACTATAAAGACAACTTTAATTTCAACCTTATATGTGGCCTCTTTCAATGTGTATTGATGCCCTTGTTCACGATATAGTTGCTAGAATAAAGATTTGTAGATAATATTATGCTCTATTTCTTTAAAATACAAAAATCAGTGGTCCATCAGCAAAGAAGTGCATTTCTGACATTTATGATTACAGGTCTGTGTATCCCAAACAAAGGTTTTTCTCGTGCTGGGGCACTTTCAAAGCCTGGAGAGAACCACCCTCAGCTGAATCACAACTGCCAGTTACCCCAAATACTCTTTTACCATCAGATTTTTCACTACTGCACAAAGCAGATGCTTTTGCAGATGGGGGATGAACTGGCTGTGATGTGTACTGAAAGCATTAGAGCACTAACAAGCCCACAAGTTTACCACACAATGAAAATGGTTTAGAAACACTGAACTAGGTAAAATGTCCACACTACATGATTAAGTTGAGTCTTTACATTTGGAGGCATACAAGGGTTTATTTCAAGTGATTACAGCTGACAAGCTCTATCACTCTATTTTTTATTTACCTGTTTCAAATTGGTCAAAATTCAGTTGAATGTCTTCTGTACACCCCAGACACTTTGGAGTTAGGATATAGAATCATGTACCCATATGTAGGCAAAAGGCTTCATAACTCCCCAGGTCAGTAGAGAACTCTGGTGTTCTTGTAGCTGACAATTCTCCTATAGAACTCCAGAATTGGTGCAAAAGTTACTTTACTGAAAATTGATTATACTTATACACTTCAACATATTCAGAACCTATTTCAACCAGAGTTTCAATATCACTGTGCCTCTTCTAGTTATTTTTCAAAATGTACATATTAAACTACCTTTTACACAGTCCTTTCAAGCATAATGTTCAAGCAGAGAAATACACTGATTTCCCAGAATAAACCATTAAAACAGTCCTTAAATGTCTAGGTAATACTACAGGGCCTACATTTACATATAAATTAGGCTCAGCACATCAAACAAAAATGTCGTGCCTTTTAGATACTGTCCTTAAGTTCTGCACAAAACTTTATACTATTCCTTTTAATAATTAATATGCCTGAATCTGCACTTACTCCAGTAAGTCATTTCTCAAATAGTTTTGCTTATCTTTATTTTTTATGAAATATGGCCCCTCGTCCTAGGAGCTTAAGATAGTTTCACAATACTTAAGATATTTTTGTTATTGTTGCTATCAAGATATTTAAGGGGTTTTTTCTTTTTAACCTCAAACATGGTCAGAAGAAAGTTTGGGGACTTGCCCACATTAAGCAGCACCAGATACTTATAAGCACAAGATAGCTCAGTTCATCTCTATTTTACAAAGGAGGGAACTAAGGATCAGAGAGAAAAAATGATTTCTCTACCATCACACGGCTAAGAAAGACAGAAAAGATCTCCTATTTTATTCAATTTAGTCTAGTAAAATAGCCCAAAAAGTGGAAATATAAAAACATAATAACTATCTCTAAAAGAAACTTGGAATTCTGAACTTTGTCAAAATCAAAATCAATTATATTAGATGTGAATAAATGTAGTATCTAAAATAGTATCAAGAGGGTCATCATTAAACTGTCATTGCAAGACATTGTAATATCTAATTAATTCCTTTCTCACTAAGAAAAACCATTTAATTATAGTCACCCTCACAGTGTGGTTAAAAATTAAATAGTCTTTCAATATCATTCTTAATTATATTAGACTATCCTAAAGGCAATGTTTATTTTGACACGAATGTTAAAAACAAGTTTGGTCCAAAAGCCACATGGCAAAGGAGTGGGAACATGAAGATGGAGTAAAAGGTTCTTAAATCTATGTCTTAGTAAAGGTTTGTGTTTTTTTTGAATTTTAGAATTTTATTTTTTTATACAGCGGATTCTTATTAGTTATCCATTTTATACATATTAGTGTATATATGTCAATCCCAATCCCCTAATTCATCATACCACTACACCCCTGACCTCCAACCACTTTCCCCCCTTGCTGTCCATACGTTTGTTCTCTATATCTGTGTCTCTATTTCTGCCCTGCAAACCGGTTCCTCTGTACCATTTTTCTAGGTTCCACATATAGGCATTAATATACAATATTTGTTTTTCACTTTCTGACTTACTTCACGATGTATGACAGTCTCTAGATCCATCCATGTCTCTACAAATGACCCAATTTCGTTCCCTTTTATGACTGACTAATATTCCATTGTATATATGTACCACATCTTCTTTATGCATTCATCTGTCGATGGGATTCATCTGTCATGTTGCTTCCATGACCTGGCTATTGTAAATAGTGCTGCAGTGAACATTGGGGTGCATATGTCTTTTTGAATTATGGTTTTCTCTGGGTATTTGCCCAGTAGTGGGATTGCTGGGTCATATGGTAATTCTATTTTTAGTTTTTTAAGGAACCTCCATACCGTTCTCTCCATAGTGGCTGTATCAATTTACATTCCCACCAGCAGTGCAAGAGGGTTCCCTTTTCTCCACACCCTCTCCAGCATTTGTTGTCTGTAGATTTTCTGATGATGCCCATTCTAACTGGTGTGAGGTGATACCTCATTGTAGCTTTGATTTGCATTTCTCTAATGATTAGTGATGCTGAGCAGCTTTTCATGTGCTTCTTGGCCATCTGTATGTCTTCTTTGGAGAAATGTCTATTTAGGCCTTCTGCCCATTTTTGGATTGGGTTGTCTGTTTTTTTTAATATTGAGCTGCATGAGCTGTTTATATATTTTGGAAATTAATCCTTTGTCCATTGATTCATTTACAAATATTTTCTCCCATTCTGAGGGTTGTCTTTTTGTCTTGTTTGTAGTTTCCTTTGCTGTGCAAAACCTTTTAAGTTTCATTAGGCCCCATTTGTTTATTTTTGTTTTTATTTCCATTACTCTAAGTGGTGGATCAAAAAAGATCGTGCTGTGATTTATGTCAAAGAGTGCTCTTCCTATGTTTTCCTGCAAGAGTTTTATAGTGTCCAGTCTTACATTTAGGTCTTTAATCCATTTTGACTTTAGTTTTGTGTATGGTGTTAGGGAGGGTTCTAACTTCATTTTTTACATGTAGCTGTCCAGTTTTCCCAGCACCACTTATTGAAGAGGCTGTCTTTTCTCCATTGTATATCCTTGCCTCCTTTGTCATAGATTAGTTGACCATAGGTGCATGGGCTTATCTCTGGGCTTTCTATCCTGTTCCATTGATCTATATTTCTATTTTTGTGCCAGTACCATATTGTCTTGATTACTGTAGCTTTGTAGTATAGTCTGAAGTCAGGGAGTCTGACTCCTCCAGCTCTGTTTTTTTCCCTCAGGACTGCTTTGGCTATTCGGGGTCTTTTGTGTCTACATACAAATTTTAAGATTTTTTGTTCTAGTTCTGTAAAAAATGCCATTGGTAATTTGATAGGGATTGCATTGAATCTGTAGATGGCTTTGGGTAGTATAGTCATTTTCACAATATTGAGTCTTCCAATCCAAGAACATGGTAAACTCTCCATCTGTTTGTATCATCTTTAATTTATTTCATCAGTGTCTTATAGTTTTCTGCATACAGGTCTTTTGTCTCCCCAGGTAGGTTTATTCCTAGATATTTTATTCTTTTTGTTGCAATGGTAAATGGGAGTGTTTCCTTAATTTTTTTCAGATTTTTCATGATTAGCGTATAGGGATGCAAGAGATTTCTGTGCATTAATTTTGTATCCTGCAACTTTACCAAATTCATTGATTAGCTCTAGTAGTTTTCTGTGGCATCTTTAGGATTATCTATGTATAGTATCATGTCATCTGCAAACTGTAACAGTATTACTTCTTCTTTTCCAATTTGTATTCCTTGTATTTCTTTTTCTTCTCTGATTGCCATGGCTAGGACTTCCAAAACTATGTTGAATAAGAGTGGTGAGAGTGGACATCCTTGTCTTGTTCCTGATCTTAGTGGAAATGCTTTCAGTTTTTCACCATTGAGAATGATGTTTCCTGTGGGTTTGTCGTATATGGCCTTTATTATGTTGAGGTAGGTTCCCTCTGTGCCCACTTTCTGGACAGTTTTTATCATAAATGGGTGTTGAATTTTGTCAAAAGATTTTTCTGCATCTATTGAGATGACCATATGGTTTTTATTCTTCAATTTGTTAATATGGTGTATCACATTGATTGATTTGCATATATTGAAGAATCCTTGCATCCCTGGAATAAATCTCAATTGATCATGATGTATGATCCTTTTAATGTGTTGTTGGATTCTGTTTGCTAGTATTTTGTTGAGGATTTTTGCATCTATATTCATCAGTGATATTGGTCTGTAATTTTCTTTTTTTTGTAGTATCTTTGTCCAGTTTTGGTATCAGGGTGATGGTGGCCTCATAGAATGAGTTTGGGAGTGTTCCTCCCTCTGCAATTTTTTGGAAGAGTTTGAGAAGGATGGGTGTTAGCTCTTCTCTAAATGTTTGATAGAATTCATCTGTGATGCCATCTGGTCCTGGACTTTTATTTGTTGGAAGATTTTTAATCATGGTTTCAATTTCATTACTTGTGATTGGTCTGTTCATATTTTATATTTCTACCTTGTTCAGTCTTGGAAGATTATACCTTTCTAAGAATTTGTCCATTTCTTCAAGGTTGTCCATTTAATTGGCATAGAGTTGCCTGTAGTAGTCTCTTAGGATGCTTTGTATTTCTGTGGTGTGTGTTGTAACTTCTTTTTCATCTCTAATTTTATTGATTTGAGTCCTCTCCCTCTTTTTCTTGATGAGTCTGGCTAATGGTTTATCAATTTTGTTTATCTTCTCAAAGAAACAGCTTTTAGTTTTATTGATCTTTGCTCTTGCTTTCTTTGTTTCTATTTATTTCTGCTCTGATCTTTATGATTTCTTTCCTTCCACTAACTTTGGGTTTTGTTTGTTCTTATTTCTCTAGTTCCTTTAGGTGTAAGGTTAGATTGTTTCTTTGAGATTTGTCTTGTTTCTTGAGGTAGGCTTGTATTGCTATAAACTTCCCTCTTAGAACTGCTTTTGCTGCATCCCATAGGTTTTGGATCATCGTGTTTTCATTGTAATTTGTCTCTAGGTATTTTTTTATTTCCTCTTTGATTTCTTCAGTGATCTATTGGTTATTTAGTAACGTATTGTATAGCCTCCATGTGTTTGTGTTTTTTACATTTTTTCCCTGTAATTGATTTCTAATCTCATAGCGTTGTGGTCAGAAAAGATGCTTGATATGATTTCAATTTCCTGAAATTTACTGAGGCTGGATTTCTGACCCAAGATGTGATCTATCCTGGAGAATGTTCCATGTGCCCTTGAGAAGAAAATGTGATCTGCTGTTTTTCAATGGAATGTCCTATAAATATCAATTAAATCTATCTGGTCTATTTTGTCATTTAAAGCTTGTGTTTCCTTATTAATTTTCTGTCTGGATGATCTGTCCATTGGTGTAAGTGAGGTGTTTAATCCCCCACTATTATTGTGTTACTGCATAGCTGTTAGCAGTTGCCTTATGTATTGAGGTGCCCCTATGTTGGGTGCATATATATTTATAATTGTTATGTCATCTTCTTGGATTGATCCCTTGATCATTATGTAGTGTCCTTCCTTGTCTCTTGTAACATTATTTATTTTGAAGTCTATTTTATCTGATATGAGTATTGCTACTCCAGCTTTCTTTTGATTTCCATTTGCATGGAGTATCGTTTTCCATCCCCTCACTTTCAATCTGTATGTGTCCCTAGGTCTGACGTGGGTCTCTTGTAGACATCATATATATGGGTCTTGTTTTTGTATCCATTCAGCAAGCCTGTGTCTTTGGTTGGAGCATTTAATCCATTCACGTTTAAGGTAATTATCAACATGTATGTTCCTATTACCATTTTCTTAATTGTTTTGGGTTTGTTTTTGTAGGTTCTTTTCTTCTTTTGTGTTTCCCACTTAGAGTAGCATTTGTTGTAGAGCTGGTTTGGTGGTGCTGGATTCTCTTAGCTTTTGCTTGTCTGTAAAGCTTTTGATTTCTCCATCGAATCTGAATGTGATCCTTGCTGGGTAGAGTAATCTTGGTTGTAGTTTCTTCCCTTTCATCACTTTAAATATATCTTGCCACTCCCTTCTGGATCATAGAGTTTCTGCTGAAAAATCAGCTATTAAGTTTATGGGAGTTCCCTTCTATGTTATTTGTCATTTTTCCCTTGTTGCTTTCAATAATTTTTCTTTGTCTTTAATTTTTGTCAGTTTGATCACTATATATCTCGGTGTGTTTCTCCTTGGGTTTATCCTGCCTGGGACCCTCTGTGCTTCCTGGAGTTGGGTGGCTATTTCCTTTCCCATGTTAGGGAAGTTTTCGACTATAATCTCTGCAAATATTTTCTCGGGTCCTTTCTCTCTCTCTTCTCCTTCTAGGATCCCTATAATGCAAATGTTGTGTTTAATGTTGTCCCAGAGGTCCCTTAGGCTGTCTTCATTTCTTTTCATTCTTTTTCTTTATTCTGTTCTGTGGCAGTGAATTCCACCATTCTGTCTTCCAGGTCACTTATCCGTTCTTCTGCCTCAGTTATTCTGCTACTGATTGCTTCTAATGTACTTTTCATTTCAGTTATTGTATTGTTCATCTCTTTTGTTTGTCCTTTAATTCTTCTAGGTGATTGTTCTTTAATTCTTCTAGGTCTTTGTTAAACATTTCTTGCATCTTGTCAATCTTTGCCTTCATTCATTTTCTGAGGTCCTGTATCATCTTCAGTAACATTATTCTGAATTCTTTTTCTGGAAGGTTGCCTAACTCCACTTCATTTAGTTGTTGTTCCTTCATCTGGTACATAGCCCTCTGCCTTCTCATCTTGTCTATCTTTCTATGAATGTGGTTTTTGTTCCATAGGCTGCAGGATTGTAGTTCTTCTTGCTTCTGCTCTTAGTAAAGGTTATTAAGCAATATATTTTGGGAGCCTTAAAAATATGCATGCTCTTGACCCAGCAATTCAACTTCTAAGAATGCATCCTAAGTTAATAATCCTAATTCCGAGACAAAATAATTTGAGCACAAATATGTGTACTAATGTTTTATTTATAATAGTGAAAACTGAATACAACCTAAATGACAAAACATAAGACCATGGTTCCATAAAATGAAGTCGTATATCTAATGAGCAGATCATGTAGTTAGCAAAATGGTAATTAAGTATACTGCATAATGGCAAGGGAATGCATATGGTACATTAAGTTTTTAAATGATATAATAATAGACATACAGAATGCAATATACTATAAACAATATAAAGTAAAAAGAATTATGGAGAACAGACTAGAAGGAAATTGACAAAAATGTAATTAAGGAATGAGTTTATGAGAGCTTTTCTATTCTACTTTCTATTTTTAGGTATTTAAAAAATTTTATAATGATGATTATTTGAAAATTATAAACTTTAAAAAAATAAAGTAGGAAAAGTCACTTTTAGTTCTAGAAATGGAGAAATCAGTAATTAGAACCAATCCCTTTGCTGAGGACAATAAAAAAGCTTAGTGAAATATAAAAGCATCTGCTTGAAGGCATCAGAGACTTAACAAAATAGTGAATAACTGAGCTCATATCTTGGAAAATGTGAAAATCCAAAGAAGTGAGCTTTTCATTTGGACTTACTTTTGCCTTAGAAGAAATTCTAGAAGAGGCTGCTGAAAGCAAACTAAAACTGTTGACAGTCTCTTCACCGAGTGTGTCAAAATCTGGAGCCCAGACCTGCTAAAATTAGGAGTTCAGATAAATCCATAATGTCTTGGGTTGAGATTCCAAAGACCTGCATCGTATGCATAAGGGAAAATTGAAAGTAAGCCAGCCCTCACAGGGACAAAAACTCATTTTTAAATCTTATGGATGACCCATAAAATTTTTTCCATTCCTAAAATTGGATTAAGGTGATCCTAGATTACTAGTGCCCTCAGGCTCCTGGCAAAAGCAAATTCTCTCTGGTCAAAGAAAGCTTTGAAATCATCCAAAATTTCAAATTACTTCCACAAACAATTTTAATACAAAGCCTAGATAAAATCAAAGATAACCAGACCTGCAAAGATAGGAGACTACATGAACATAAACCAGGAAAAACAACTGAGTGAAACAGATCTACAGGAGGTCTAGCTATTAGAATCTTTAAAATAAATCTGCTTACCATGTTCAAGGAGTTAAGAGACAACATTTCATTTTCAGCAGAAAGAAACTCAAAAAATACAGAGAAGATTTTAAACAATAACCAAAATTATGAACTAACGGATTTAATAGCCTATTAGATGCAATCAAACAAAAATTAGCAAACTATAATACAAGTCAAAAGAAACTAACCTTAATAAAGTATGGAAGACAAAAGAATAGAAAATACAGAAGAGAGTGTAAGAAACATAGAGAATACATATACCTAACATGCATTTAGTTGGAGTCCCAGAAAGAAAGGAGGGGGAAAGAGCAAAGCAATTTTAAAATATAAGGCAAAAATTTTCCAAAACTGATGAAAAATACCCATCCATTGATTTAAGAACCCTGTCAAAAAAGGAAATGAAGGAAGACTCAGGAATTCGCTGATTTGACTCATACCAATGAGCTATATGACCTTGGGCAAGGCATTTTAATCTCCCTGGATATCTGTTTCATCATTTGTGGGGGGAAAAAAAAAGGCATTGGATTATATAATTTCTAGCAATTTATCAAATATGTTTCTAAGAACAGCTAGTATTTTCAATAATAGTCTTTATTATATTGTAATCTTATAGGCATTTCAAAACCCCTGCACGAAAACATATCCCATATCAATCAGCAATATTATAAGCCTACATTTCTACTAGTCTGTAAAAGTCTACTACAGACATCCTTTGGATTATCAAACAAAACCAGGTTATTTTATCTTAAAGGATATTATTAAAATATCCATATGCTATCTGATACCTGAGACGAGTGAGAAGCAACTTATGGCCTTAAACAAATTCAATTTATGTTACTCTGTTAATTATATTGTATTACTGTCAACTGACAAAGAATTAAGCTAAGGTACACAGAACAAGTAAGTTTTCAATGAAAGAAATCACCAGATAAGGTAAACAATATAGCTAGAAACATAAATAGAAAAATAGGAATAGTATTATTAAATGTTCCAAAATTATCTAAATTCTGATAGTTTAATTAAATATAAAATTATAATATTTATCTGTGTCCGTTTATTAACAGTACCAAGTTATAAACAAAAAAACAAAAATTGAAATTGCAAGAATAGTAATGTTGTACTACCAAATTATTTAGAACAAATTCTGCAATCCCTAAATCATCTTTTATTTCTTAAAATAGATAGAGGGAACAGGAAAGAAAAAAACAGGAAGAAACCACAAATAAATGATAGTAATTAATATTGTACTAGCATGCCACAGGCAACATGGCTTTTTTTATGTGTCTATTTAAATAAGAAATGTGAACCATGAATCCACCATGTTCTAGAGCTAAAGATAAGGTATAATATTTCTGATTCCATTAATGAAAACTGAATAACTTTCCACTAAACTAGTTTTAACATTTACTGATCCTTTATAATTAATTTTTAGTGCTGTTATAAATAAGAAACATTATCACATTATAAATTTGGAGAAGTGCTAGAATTTCTTAAATTGATGACTCCAAGGTAATTTGGTAAGAGCTTTTTTTTTAATTAGGAAAATAGAAACAGAAATCCTATCTGATTTCTAATATTTAATGAAAGCAAATTGAATGCTTTACTCTGTTAAACATCAGAAGGGTCAATGTATAAGTTATTCCTCTAATATTCAGATTCATGCTGTGAATTTTAAATTCTAACTCCATAGTTCATTTCTCTCTCGCCTCACCACTGACAGTATCTGCTCAGCCTATCCCTGGAATAAGGTTCATTCTCTCTGGTGATAAAAGGATTGAAATTTGGCTTTTCCTGGCTTTCCTGTAGGACTAAGTTTGCCATTTCCATTCAAGGTCCAGTAGGTCTTACTATTAATGCAAATTTGCAGAAATTAAAAAGCTCTGCAAAATGTTTGGAGTAAGTTCAAGAAAACTGGGTTATCTCAAGCTAATATTAATATCAAGAGAGAGGAAGGAATTGAAGCCAAGCAGGTAAACAGGGTTATAGTCTTTTAAAGTCATGTATGTATAATACTGTTTACAAAGAAATACCATCTATGAAAACACAAATGTAACCCTGAAAGATCAGTAATGCAAGCAGTTGACATTCAGCCAATGCAAACCCAACACAGTTGTTATCTGCTCTAATTACGCACTTTATACTAGAATGCTAGAGAGGAAACATTGCCAAGTAATGCACTTCAGCAAAAAAAGTCAGGGATAGGTTCTCTCAACCAAGAATATTTTACATGTGAAATGAATGGTAACAAGTTCAAAGCACAACAGGTAAACACTATAACAATAGTCTGTACATAAAATTTGGGGCACTATATGTGTGGTCCAAACCCTTCACTCCTCAAGGGGAAGCTGGGATTTGTTGGTTCCCTCCTGACTGTAAGACACCATTCCTGGGAGTGAGGTTTATGGTGAGAGAGTGTCTCAGCCTTTCTTACCTGCTTCAATGTGGGTATTTTCTCAGCTGCCCATCGTGTAGGAGTCACTCAACTTATTTCTGGATTTCTCTCAGAGGAAACTGATCTGTGTGTACCTGTATATTCAGTGAACTCTGGGAGGAAGGAAATTCAGGAGCCTTTTATGTCGCCATCTTGGTGACTTCTCTCATTCATCTTGTTATCCCTCTAATCACCCAATAAAGTTCATGAAAATAGTAGGTGCTCAATAAACATTTGCTTAATTAGAAGAGAAGTATATTATAAAATGTATTCAAAACAGAGCTTCAATAGTGAAAAATCAAACTGGTCAACTTACCAAACAATCTTCTGATTTTACAGATATAAATCTAAAAAGAAATAGCTGTAGATACACAAATATAGGTCAGGTTCCTAGAAAATTCATTTGCATGGAAGAATTCCTTCCCCAATGTTGATGAATAAATAAAGTATTTCTCTGTTTTAGAAAACAAATTTGACAAACTCTTTTTAAAATTTATACAGAGTTGTAGGAAAAATAGTATATACAGCAATTATATGTAGAACAGTACACTCAAATAGTTGCTACTATCAAAATAGTAAGAGGTTAATAGAGTATTTGGACTATACTTACTTTGAACTGTGTTTTAAGAGCTAAGCATGGGTAAGTAAATTATTTATGGGCAATAGAATGGCCAAATCCACTATCTAAAAGAAACGCCCTGAACTTTAATTTCAACTATTACAAATATGCCTTATAAAGAGACATTATTTCTCATAGAATAGGGTTTTATGTTCTTTATTGGACTTTGCGCCACGAGATTTTAGTAAAAAGCATCTGTGAAGAGGTTATAAGAAGCTGATTATAAAAGTTTTAAAATATACCAGTAAGTATTAGTAGCATTAAAACGGTATTGTTTTCACTGAAGTATTTGTGACAAAATAAAAAATAGCTTTTGTCAGTAATTCTGAAGTAGAAACTAAAATCCAAAGAGGGAAGAGTTCTCCTATCTAGTTTATTTATTTTGTTTTGTTTCATTATTATTTTAATATCTTCCACGTTAGTTCTCAAACTTTAGAGGCGATCAAATCACCTAAAGACGGGCTTCCCTGGTGGCGCAGTGGTTGAGAGTCCGCCTGCCGATGCAGGGGACACGGGTTCATGCCCCGGTCCGGGAAGATCCCACATGCCGCGGAGCGGCTAGGCCCGTGAGCCATGGCCGCTGAGCCTGCGCGTCCGGAGCCTGAGCTCCGCAACGGGAGAGGCCACAACAGTGAGAGGCCCGTGTACCGCAAAAAAAAAAAAAAAAAAAAATCACCTAAAGAGACTGTTAAAACATGGATTGTTGGACCTCACTCCCAGAGTTTCTGATAGAATAGATCTCAAGTGGGACCCTAGAATCTGCATTTCTAACAAGTTTCCAGGAGGTGTCTATACTGCTTGCCAGGGACTACACTTTGAGAACCACTGTTCTGTATGGTTGCTAACAATTTATTATAAGAAAGTAATTTTCTAAAATATTTTCCAAACTAGGAACACTGAGAAAGAACCTACATTTACTTTACGCAAGACTTTTATTTAAATTAGTGTACAACATCCATTTGTATATTTCAAATTCTATCATAATATGCCTGAGAGGACAATGTTTGTTATTTCATAAAACCTGTGATGGATTCTGGCATAAAGTGAAAAACCCTTTAGGAAATCAAAAAATTGTATAGTAGAGCCTTTAGTGGAAAGAAGTGTACTTTAACCACAGGATGTCACACATTTGTGGACATGTAGTTATGGCTCAACAAACACATGTTAACTGATTAACCAATAATTCTATTTTGTATGGAATATACAAATCTGGGTTTGGATAAATCTAGTTCATTTTAAACACATTTTCCTAAAACATTTTCTCATGACCATTACATGGAATGTCTTGAACTCCAAAGTCATCTCTAACCACCGTCTCCTGCATCCAGCCCTCCCTCTCTCCCTCTAGCTCTACCTTCACTTCAACCATATCAAAATCTTAAGTTCCTTGGTCCCTCCATTTTCTCACATCTTTCATTTACCTTTGGTTTCTGGTCCTTCATTTCAGCTCCATGATGGATTATCTTAATCATTCCCCCAATATTTTTCACAATTACCCTGTCTTCTTTTGCCTGAACCACATCCTTTAATCAAAAGCCCCATCCTGGATCACACCAATCATCCAGTGTTGCCATTTCTGCTTCACTACCTCTGAAGGAGAAAAATCACACCATCAGGCAGAATGGTGCTTCTGCACATTTTTTATTTCCCATTTCATCAGAGCGAGCTCTCAGTTCGACCTGACCATTCTACACACGGAAGGGGCCGCCTTTCCCATTCTCCTGAGTGGGAATTCCAAACCTCAACTCTCCTCCTTAAACCCCCTCTTCTACCTCTCACTCTCAGAAAATGACTTTGCCTTCAGCTTCACTGAGAACACTGAAGCCACAGGTCAGTCTCTTTCGCAGTTTCCTCCCCTTTCTCTCACACTGCTTTTTTACAGAGCAAAAACCCTCTTCTTGAGTTCTATAGTAGCCAGACGCTAAGATGGACCCCAATGCGCAGGACCCCTGCCTCATGTATTAGCCCTCCCACACTGTACCAGCATTAATCTGTACCCACAGAAGTGATGGTAAGGGATGGTATTACTCCAACATTAGCTTACAAAAGACACAGCAGCTTCTATTTGGGCTTTTGCTTTCTTACTGTCTCTTGGATCACTTGCCCTAGGTGGAATCTTGTCATAAACAGCCCTGTGGGGAGGCCCGTGTGGTGACAAATGTAAGCTTCTTGCCAACAGTTTGGAAGCAGCTGCTCCAGCTCCAGTCAAATCTTCACAGACTGTAGCTCTGGCCACCACCTTAACTGCAACCTCCCAAGAGATGTGGGACCAGAACTATCCAGCTAAGCAGCTCTCAGATTCCTGACCCTCAGAGATTGTGTGAGATAACAAATGTTTATCATAGTATATAAGCTGCTAAGTTTTCAGGTAATTTGTTACTTAGCAACAGATAACTGGCGCAGAGTCTAAGACTAAATCACCCACTTCTCCTTGCCCCTTCAGAAGCATTATTCAGTCATCTCTTTCACCCTATATTTCAAGCTCTTCTATTCTGTCCCCTTCTCTATATGAGATTGCTCAAGTCTCCTTTTTCTCAAAAAAACAAACAAAAGCACTCCTTGGGAATTCCCTGGCGGTCCAGGGGTTAGGACGCCACGCTCTCACTGCCATGGCCCCAGGTTCAATCCCTGGTCAAGGAACTAAGGCCCCACAAGCCATGCGGCACGACCAAAAAAAAAAAAAAGAAGAAAAACAACTCTCCTTTATCCCTATGCCCTCTCTTGTTGCCCACCTACCTCTCTTCTCTTCATATCAAAATTCCCAAAATGATGACTGGCTAGCCACAATTTCTAACTGCTGCTCACTCCTCCACCCTCGGTAGTCTGCCATTCACGTGCACAGCTTCACTAAAATTTTTCACAGGGGCTTTTAATGTGCTCCATGTTGCCAAGGGCAGTGGCTATGGTAAGGAGTTTGGATTTTATTCTAAGGGCAGAGAGAAGCAGACAAGAGGCAGCCAACTGCAGTAGTTAGAAACACACACTTCAGACTGCCTGGGAAGCAGAAATAGCAGTTAGAGAGAGGGCTATGGTAGCATCCAGGAGGGAAATGATGATGACTAACTCCAAGGTTGTGGCAGAGGAGCTGGAAAAAAAGACTATGTTTTTGGAGATTGAAACAATAGAACTTGCTGATGGATTGCTTATGGGAGGAAAGGGAAAGGAAGAAACTGAAAATGACTTCCAAGTTTGGGGCTGGAGCAACTGGTGATGGCTGATGATTTTATTAAGATGTTAAGACTGGCGAAGAATAAGTTGGGGGAGGAAGTGTAAAATGAAGAGTTTTGGCATTATGTTTGCGATGCCTAGCAGACATCCAGATGGAGATACAATGAAATAAAATGGAATGTGCAGAATAGTATATTGACCACTAATAACTCCTGTCCATTTTTAAAATATGACAAGTGAATTCAGAAACATCTATCAGAAACTGCTCATCATTTGTATATTTCAGCAACTGTAAAGAAACTACTTTCCATAGTTCAGAAGTTCTTGAAATCTTCATTTTGTTCATATTCTTGAAATTAAGGCTCAACTAGGGTTTAATATTGCATGAGCAATCAAACACAGCAGCAGAGTTCAAAATCGGTGACTTGCAGAAGCAAAATCTGCAGGGATTTTAGGCTTCTGATTAAAATATATTGACAGCACATAATTTAGGGTTAAGTTTATCTCACATTCTAGTCCCACAGCTTGAGCCCCAGAGGAGAAACAAGACCTTGCATATTAAGCATCCATCAGGGAGTCTGAATACCAAGATCTAATTCGAGTAAGTCTTTTATTGGATCACTATATCCTAACACTCATGCAAACAATTTAAACTCTCTTTCAGAATTAGAAAAGCAAGCACTGTAAAAATAGAAAGTATAAAGTAAGTTAAGATAATAAAGTTGCTAGAAGGAACAACAGTAATAAGAACTACTTAAAGAGCAAAAATAAATTATTCTGGGGCTTCCCTGGTGGCGCAGTGGTTGAGAGTACGCCTGCCGGTGCAGGGGACATGGGTTCGTGCCCCGGTCCGGGAAGATCCCACATGCTGTGGAGCGGCTGGGCCCGTGAGCCATGGCCGCTGAGCCTGCGTGTCCAGAGCCTGTGCTCTGCAACGGGAGAGGCCACAACAGTGAGAGGCCCGCATACCACCAAAAAAAAAAATTATTCTGATCAGAAATTCACTTAAAAATAAAAAATTATACTGTTACTAGATGGGCACCTAGCTAATACTGAGACATCTATCTATCAACTGAACTAGCCTCAGCAGAGCCTAACACGACAAAGGTACCCGATCAACTGGAAGAGCATTAATACCCTGTATTTGTACATCGATTGACTTTTGCACTTTGCTATATATCATTTCACACTACATGACTCTACAATTCAAGTCATTTGGTCATTCAGCAAACATTAGTGATCACCTCCTTTGTGGCAGGCACAGCACAAGTCATTGAAAAGGAAGACCCAGTCCTTGCTCACAAAGAGTTTGCATTCAATGCATCAAGTGCTATCTGTGATAGGATAACTTAGCAAAACCAAAGGAGCTCCTACCTCATCTCACAGTATGGAATATGAGGGAAAAGGAAAGTTGTATGCTCATATCTTCCAATAAGATGATTGAGCTGAGTATTGATAGGGAGCTAACAGTTAGGCTCTCAAGAACTGGAAGAAGAATGTGTCTGGCTGAAGAAACACCACACATGGAAGGGATGGCACCAAGAGCTAGCAGGTCACTGATAGAAGGTTTGCATACAATTTAGCTTAACTGAAGCATAAGATGGCCTGTGGGAACTAGGTGAAAAAGAAAAAGAGGAGGAGAGGGAAAATCATCAAAGTCTTTGTATGGCAAATCAGGGAATTCATTCTGATCATAAAGGTCACAGGATACAACCAGACGTGTTTAGTAAAAGAGGTGAAATGAGTGAACTTCCATTTTGGTTACATTGCTTTGGCCACTTTGGGGAAGGTGGATTCAAGAGCTTGAGACTCTAAATGCAGAGAGTCTTTTCTTGTGATTATCATAAAATCCACTCCGGGACCCAATAGCTACTTTATGTGTAAATGCACTAAATGCTCCAATCAAAAGACATAGAGTGGTTGAATGAAAAACAAACAAACAAGAAAAAACAAAGACCCATATATATACTGGCTACCAGAGATTCACTTCAGATCTAAAGACACACAGACTGAAAGTATAAGATGGGAAAAGGTATTCCATGCAAATGGAAACAAACAAAAAAATTGGGGAAGAAATAATTAGATAAAATAGACTTTAAAAAAATGATACTAACAAGAGACAAATAAGGACATTACATAATGATCAAGGGATCAATCCAAGAAGATAGAACAATTATAAATATATATGCACCTAACATAGGAGCATCAAAATACATAAAGCAAATATTAACAAACATAAGGAAGTTACAGTTACACAATAATACTAGGGGACTTTAACACCCATTTACACTAATGAACAGATCATCAAGACAGAAAATCAATAAAGAAACACTGGCCTTAAATGAAACATTAGACCAGAGGGGCCTAATAGATAAATATACAACATTCCATCCAAAAGCAGCAGAATACATTCTTTTCAAATGCACGTGGAACATTCTCCAGGATGGATCATATACTATGCCACAAAACAAGTCTCAGTAAATTTAAGAGAATGGAAATCATATCAAGCATTTTTTCCAACCACAGCAGTATAAAACTAGAAATCAACTACAAGAAGAAAACTGCAAAAAACACAAATACATGGAGGCTGAACAATATGCTACTAAAAAAAAATAGGTCACTGGAGAAATCAGAAGAAAGCAAAAAATACTTGGAGACAAATGAAAATGAAAACAAACACAATAACTCAAAATCTATGGGACACAACAACAGCAGCTGTAAGAAGGAACTTTATAACAATATAAGCCTACCTCAGGAAACAAGAAAAATCTCATATAAACAACCTAATCTTACACCTAAAGAACTAGAAAAAGAAAAGCAAATAAAATCCAAAGTTATTGGAGGGAAAGAAAAAATAAATATCAGAGCAGAAATAAATAAAATAGAGACTAAAAAATAATAGAAAAGATCAGTGAAACTAAGAGCAAATAAAATCTTGCCATTTGCAAAAGCATGGATGGACCTAGAGGATATTATGCTAAGTGAAATAAGTCAGGCCAAGAAAGACAAATACTGCTTATTTCACTTATATGTGGTATCTAAAAACAAAGCAGACAGACAAACATAACAAAACAGAAACAGATTCATAGATACAGAGAACAAACTGGTAGATGCCAAAGGGGAAGGGGTGGGGGAAAGTGTGAAATGGGTAAGGAAGATTAAGAAGTATGAACTTTGAGTTATAAAAGAAATAAATCACAGAAATGTATAGCCTAGGGAATGTAGTCAGTAATATTGTAATAACTTTGTATGATTACAGATGGCAACTAGACTTCTCATGGTGATTATTTTGTAATGTATAAAAATATTGAACCATATGTTGTACACCTGAAACTACTATAAAGTTCTAAGTCAGTTATACTTCAATAAAAAAGAAAAGAAAAAATATAAAAAGAAAGTCTACAGTTAGAAATTTCCTTTTGGCACTGCAGTAGTTGAAAGATATAGAAAAAGGTGTTAGGAGTAATCTAAAGAAAAGACTTATGAAATAATAATTAGACTGAGAATCTGCAACAATAGATACCAGGAAAAAAAGGAAATAATAGTGTAAAAGCAAGTCATAAAAAATAACTCAACCTAAAGTGCTATTCCCATCTAAATTAGGACACAGGAGTTCATGAAAAATGAAAGCATTTTCAGAATATCAGAGGCTGAGAGCATTTACACTCATAGGGTCTCTCTGAGAGGGTCTAAAGAACATACTTCGGCAAAAAGGAAATTAAACCCAGAAGGAAGGAAAAAAGAGTATGAAGCAATAGTAAGGAAAAATATTTTATAAAGATGTGGGTAAATACAAGTAAGCACTGACATTTTTATAATAATAATTGACTAATTTAGGCAGAATATAAAAAACAAGGTTAAACTAACATAACAGACAAAATTTAAATGGAATAAGGTTACTGGGGGAGGCTGAGGAATGGAGTTAAAACTTTCTAAACCCCTCCCCCAAAATTGTTCCAGAGGAAAACAGAGACACCGATTAACATTAAATATTATAAAGTTCAGGGTAAATATCAATTTTAAGGAAAACCCGTATGAAAATAGAATATATAACTTCCAAAACAGCAAATGGAGAAAAGGAATAAAGAAACCTGGATCATACTGCAGAAGGCACAAAAGAGCAGGGGGGAAGGAGTAAGCAAGGTAAAAATATACGGTATAAATAAGTGCAAATATAACATTAATAAAAGCTAATGTAAGTGGATTAAATTTATCTATTAAAAGGTAATAAACAAGATAAATTTAAAACAGAAACAAAGCCAGCCATAAACTTGTAATAAGAGACATCTTTAAAGTAAAATTAAGAGAAAAGGGAAAATTACATACCAGGCAAATACTAACAGCCAAAAGAAATATGGGGTAGAATGTTAACATTAACAAGGAAAAAAAGCATTAATAAGGATAAGAAGGGACACTATAATATAAAAGGGGAAAATTATGAACCAATAAGTACCTAATATCATAGATTTTTAATACACTGCTTATAGAAAATAATAGATTAAGCAGAAAGGTTAAAGAAATACAGGAAATTGAAACAACACAGTAAACTACTTGAACTAATAGATCTGTAGAGAATCTTTCATCCACAGATGTCAAATATGTATTCTTTTCAGGGATACATGATACATTTACATAAATTGACCAGGTGATAAAAATAAAAAGAAGTGTTAACAAAGTCTAAAGAACTGATGACAGAAAAAAAAAAAAAACTGATCTGAACACATGCTATTAAAATAGGAATAAACACTTAATGGGGTGTTCACTGATGTATCTTTACGATGCCATAAAAACTGCAAACAAATGTCCAAAATAGAAGAATGAATAAATAAAAATGGTGGTATATAATATAGAATACTACAGAAAAGCTAAAATAAATTAATTAGAACTATATGTCAATATGATAGATCTCCAAAATAAAATAATGAGTAACAAAAGCAAGAAGATGAATGTTAAGTATGGCAAATTTATGCTTATTTATGTAAATATTGGAAACACATGAAAAAACTTTACAGATGGATGTATATGCCTTAAAGTATCAAAACATAAATGGAAAGGATACCTGCCAAAATAATGATAATGGTGGCCTCGGGATGAAGGGAGATGCTGGGGACTGCAAAGAGGCTTTATATATATGTTCTATTTCTAGGGAGGCAGTAATGGATCATGATTAAGAATGCAGGCTCAGGGGCTGCCGGGGCTCAAATCTTGATCATGCTATTCTCTGTGTCCCAGTGTCCTCACCTATAAATTTTAGTTAATAATATTTCCTACCTAATAGGGCCGTTTGGGTTTAGATAAGCTAATGTATGTAAAACACTAGAACAGTGCTTGATACACTGTAGTCACTCAAGAAATAAATGTTAACTTATTTTTTAGTTGAGAATTTTATAAAGGTATTAAATGGAAGCTAGAAACTGGAGAGAGCATGTAGAAACAACTCTTTGGAGAAGTTTGGCTATAAAAAGCAAAGAAATATAGTTTGCAGCTAAAGCAGTGTGTGTGGTCCAGGAGGGTTTATTTAAAATGAGAGATAGTTGAGTGTGTTTGTAAACTAATGAAAACGAATCAAATGAAAGGGAAAGATGGTATAGGAAACAGAGGGAATAGCCTAAAGGACTGTCTTTGATAAGAAAAAGGCTTTGATAAGGGATAAGGGCTCACAGAACCTGTGGAAAAAATAAGTCCTTGAGGGAAGGAGAAACAAACTTCTATTATCTCAGAAAAGAAGGAGAAAACGATACAGACAAGGAAGTATGGGAGGAAAGGCTGATGAAAGTCCCTTTTGTTGATTTTTGTTTTCTCAGTGAATTTGAGAGACACTCTTCAGTGGAAATCCAAGAAGTTAGAATATGTGAGTTCATGTGGCACATGAAAGATTGCGCTTACTAGAGAGAAGCAGCAAGAGAGTGCACAGGGTTGAACTGGCATTGAGGGTGGTGATCATGAAGTGACATTTTTTCCAAACTGCCTGTCATGTAACAACACTTGACTGTGTGGGCATACACATGGAGATGGTAGAAGGCTGGACCTTCCAGGAGTGTGGATTTGCCAGGAGCTAATATGATGACTCCATTATATTAAAAAATTATATGATTAAAATTATCATGGATTCAAAGTGGATGAGGAGGAGGGGAACAAAGACAAAAGAGGGCTAAGGGATAGAGAGAAAGCTCTCAGGGTCTTCTAAGAATTATTTCCATAGGTGATTGAGAAGGTAAACAGGAAAGATAAGACATTGCTCAGAGAATGGGATGCATGAATTTACTGTAAAATTTTGATTTTAAAATTGGAGCAGTGGAGAGAATACATAGCTGAGTTGGAGTGGAGGGAACATTAGGGGATGAGATGGCCAAGACACTGAGAGGTCAGAGTATTGGTTAAGTCATCTACAGGACACTGACAGTGCTCAAAATTGAGGAGTAGATAAAACACTGTGATCAGGCTTGTATTTTAGAAACATCCCAACTCTTACGAGGACAATGGATCTGAAGGGATCGAGACTGGAGAAAGGGGAGCCCATTGCCGAAACCCTGTGAGATCATGGTGGTTCAGACTAAGATGGTGGGAAAGATGGAAAGAAATGGATGTTTTCAAGAGATGTTGAGATGGCAGAAGGGCTTTGTGTTTTGTAGTGGGGAGTGGGAGTGAGGAAGGAGTCAAGACACCAAGATCAGGTAACTGAGGGAGATGGCTAACACTATTCTCTGAAAAAGGGGAAAGAGCAGGAAGCACTGCTCTGGGGACCATCTAAACTGGTGATAAATCACCTAATCAGTACGGATATAAATATATCACAGCAATGGCAAAAATTAACATCTAGAGATCAAAATCCCAGCTAAGGTTTACAGTTCAAATGTTGATAATACATTTCAGTGGTTTGATACAGTTTCTATATAACAGCTACACACAAGAAGCCTTTTAAGTCTAGAAGAAAAATTAAATTATTAATAAATTTGGTCTGGACAAAATTGATTTGCCTGAAGATTAAAGGACTCCCAAACATCATAAAGATTAAATATTAAAATAAGTTATTTGATAGGGAGGGTGAGAGGGAGGGAGATGCAAGAGGGAAGAGATATGGGAACATATGTATATGTATAGCTGATTCACTTTGTTATAACGTAGAAACTAACACACCATTGTAAAGCAATTATACTCCAATAAAGATGTAAAAAAAAAATAAGTTATTTCAATTTCTTGATAGATGGGTCAATAGCTGGTTTTTAAATTTGCATTTTAAAAATCAGTTAAGAAGCATAACATCAGTGAAACCTGATTGGACTAATATTTTGGAACTCTCACTAAATAAATTAATGTGCTCCACAATAGACAACTTAAATATTTAACAAATGAATATATAACTTTGTGGCATGTTATGCTTTCTCAGTGACAAGTTGATGCTCACTGTGAGCACAGGATTTAGAAAGAGCTATTTTTCTAAAAAGTTACTTTCATACATCTTCCATTTGCTGAATCTTAACCTTCTGAATATCGTGGAAAAGTCAACCTGCCTAGTAAGAATTTCTGATTCATTCAAATAATAACCCAATATCCATGTTAATTACTGTGATTTAATTATGGCATCTTCCCCCTTTCCAGAATACTTATGAATTATTCTTTGTGTAATCCCAAGGTACATTATTAATGCAAATCAAAGGACAGTTTAGTTATAAATATTAATGACCCAGGCAAAGTAACTTTGGGCATGGAATTTCATAACACAGTCAATTTTTGTCTTTAATTCCTCATATTGCTTGATTATAGATGTTTCAATCATGCATGAATATTGTTTTATTCTCTTTGATGGAAGGTTAGAAATTATAGTATTATTGTAATCAAATTTTTAAAAATACAATATAATGTAATCTGTGGCAGTTCTTGAAATTTCCATTTGGTTGTAAAATATGTTCTCCTGTAATAATTAAGTACATAATCAAGTTAAGGGCTAAAGGACAGTTGCTTTATAACATTTACAAGAAGTAATTTACATTACTGGAAGTTTTTAACATAAATGTAATTAGAATCTGCTGAACCCCTTTTCTATTAGTCTTTTAAAGACAGGTCTCTCTGATACAAATTTTTCAATAGCTATTAAAGAAATTCAGGGCTTTCCTTCTCCACTTGTAATATAAGTGTTTAAGGGTATATGAAATTCTTAAGGCACTTTATTTTCAGGTTTACATGACTAATTATCAGGGTGACTATAACCATTGTAGCTTCAATAATTTATAACTAATTCTCAATTATTATTTTATGCAGCTTAACTCTAAACATGAAAGTACACTCCAGGAAAGTCTGCAAATAAATATTCTATTTACCATTTGGAGTGCTAAAATTTAATAAAGATGTCAAGGACTTGAAGAGCTCTATGAAGGCTAGAAATAACTAATATTTAGTAAATATTTCAGGTAAAGAAGATTGCCAGATTCTGAATTAATTTCTCCCCAAATAATTTGAAAGTGGTTAATAACAATAATAAGTATTTGAAATTGTACTAAAATTGTTGACCACCTGCATCATTCTTACCATGACAGAGCATGAGAAATGGGTAAAAGCCAACTATAATATGCAGCATTCATTGAGGGCTTGCAATGTGCTAGGCACTACGCTAAGCAATTTATTATGTCGGGTCTTAATCAGTCCTTGTAACTAACCTATGAAGTGGATACTATTATTGCGTCCATTTAAGAGAATAGGAGCCTGAGCCTTTGTATGAGCAGTTTGCCCATGGTCTCCAGAGCTGGTCTCCAGAAGGCCATAGCTGCCCGACCCCAAAGCCTGTTGGCCTTCAACACTCCCCTTTCTCCTTTCCATGTAGGATAGTGTGATAGGTCAGAGCACAGACCACATGCTCTCCCATTTCTTCTGTAGCCATTTTTTAAAACATGATATGCCTCATGGTTGTTAAGAAATTTAGAGAATTGGTTAAATATGACTACATAGGGTTCCTTCCAAGTCTGATCCAATCAGCATCAAGAAACTTGATTCTAACATCATGAATGCTCTTGACTTTAGAAGTCAACAGTGGGACTTCCCGATGGTCCAGTAATTAAGACTCCGCGCTTCCAATGCAGGGGGTGTGGGTTCCATCTCTGGCTGGGGAACTAAGATCCCACATGCTGCAGACTGACAATCAATAGGATGCAATGAGGAAAGTGTAGCCACTTTTTCTCATGTGCCTTTATTCTACTTTGAGCCCCTGATGTTCAGAGACTCTAACTGTCCAGTCACGCCTTTCCACAGCTCGATACAGGGACACTGATTCCTGAGATCCAGGGAGGGCAGGCCCTCTTTTACAGAAATTTTCCATTATTCTTAAGAAGAACTAGGGATTCCTCTGGTTTCATGGCTGCAACTTTTTCTTTCTGTCCTTGTAGAATGTTTATTAAATTTTGGAGTAAAAAAGCTGGAACAACCTACCAAGTTTTTCTGATTAACAACTCCAACTCCAGGTAAAAATATCCTCCTCAGCATCTCTGGTTAGTGTGTCCCAGCCTATCAGCTTAGCGAGAGGACCATCTGAACATACAGCAGTTCTAATTACTAGCTTCCTCATTCTGAGCCATCATGTGCTCCCCTTTTATATCAAATCTCTGCACCCAAGCAAATCTCTCTTTCACGATCAATGTATCAACTTTTGAAGACAGCACCCAGATCACCTTTTAGCCTCAAAAGCTCCAACTAATCCCCAATTCCTTCAAACATTTCTCATTTGGCGTGGTTAGCCAGACCCTCTACCAATTCCATCAACCTATTCTGTCAGTGACCTTCTTAAAATGTGTTCCACCCCCAGAACTACACAGAATGCCACAGAAATCATCTAATGAGAGTCAAGTACAATGGAGACAATACTTCCTTATAGTCAGGACATCGTGCTTTCATGGATGCAACCTAAGATTGTATTGAGTTTGGAGCAGAAAAATCACACAGGTCAGGCACTGAGCTCACAAAGTGCTGACCATGAATTCTTGTTATCACATTTATAGTTACTTCCTTATATATGTCGTGTGCATTATCAATAACCTAAGCACCCTCCAGCTCTACAGCCAAAGCTTTACTCAGAACTTACTTTCCCATTATACTGCCCTATAAATAACTAGACTCTTGCCCCTGCATAAAACTAAAAGCTAACATATATTGAGCTCTTACCATGTGTAGGAGCTGTGCTAACCACTTACATGCCTGATCTCCTAGTGTTTCCCCACAGAATAGGGACTTTCTCATCATATCCATTTTTCAGACGAGGAAAGTAAGGCTCAGAGAGATTGAGTTTTCCAAGGTCACAGTGCTAGTAAATGGCAAAGCTAAGATTTAAACCCAGTTGTGTCAAAGTGCCAGAGGCTCCGTTAATCTTGTTATTTCTGGGACTTCCCTGGTGGCGCTGTGGTTAAGAATCCATCTGCCAATGCAGGGGACACAGGTTCGAGCCCTGGTCCAGGAAGATCCCACAGGCTGCAGAATAGCTAACCCGTGCGCCACAACTACTGAGCCTGTGCTCTACAGCCTGTGAGCCACAACTACTGAGCCCACGTGCCACAACTACTGAAGCCCGTGCACCTAGAGCCCGCGCTCCACAACGAAGAGTAGCCCCCACTCGCTGCAATTAGAGAAAGCCTGCGTGCAGCAACGAAGACCCAACACAGCCAAAATTTAATTAATTAGTTAATTAATTTTTTTTTTAAATCTTGTTCTTTCTATGTCACAACCACGCTGTCCTCAAACATATTCTGTTTTGTGGTTGCAGTTGCTTGTTTTCTTCCTGCCCATTAAGTTACAGTGTAGAGCTCTCTGGGTCCATCTGGAGATCTGCCAAGCTTTTCTCTGATCCTCCAGGAATTATCTGGAAATAGCAGGAAGCCAAATTGGGATAGCCTGAGCTACCACTATAGAATGAACACCTCAAGACTGTTTATTTCACAGTTAATTCATGCAAAATTAAATACAATAAATTATAAACAGTATATAGAGAGATGCTAGTATAATTAATGCTTAATTTCTCAGTCCACAAAAACTCTGATGCAGCTGCCTGGTACAAACTGCCTCCATGATGAAATGTTCTGGATTTCTCCTCTTTTCTTTTTGCTTGGGTTTTGTTAAGGCTCTTCTTCTCTTATCATTTGCCAACCTGCTCTGGGACATTCCCACCTTAGTATCTGGGCCTTGGTCACTATCTGTACAAAACTGGTAGTATTTACATCTGCAATTGTAAATACAGGTATTTATCAACAATATTGCTGAGGAGGCTTTCCTTCCTTCCCATATGCTCTGCACGACAGACCTGACACTAATTACTACTCCTTGCTGGGGACTTGTATCTCTTCAGTTTCTTAGACTGTGGCTCTGCTGCCTGGGGCTCCTGTTCAATTACCTTTGTGTTCCATCCCATCCCTTGACAAGGAGGGAGATTATGTTAAATTCTCTCTTTGGTAAAAAGAAAATCTTAAAACCCAGATGCCAGCTAAGACAGATTTCCTTTTTTTTTTAGGCAGAAAGTCAAGGCCGTGAGGCTTCCTATGGTTTAAAACTCAACATCTTTGTTGATGGCAGCAGATCAGAGTTTTGAGAGTTTAAGCATTTATGCCCAGTGCTCATGTGAGCTACTTACACCACAACAGCTTATACAATATGCAAGGATAAGAGTATGTTCTCATTCTCTCCCTATACACTTCCTTTCTTCTGACAAACTATTGATACATAGACTAAGAACTAAAAGCCATAGGAAATATGGCATAAAATCAATAGCACATTACACTGTGCAGTGGACAATTATGTCTTTGGGCAGATGAGCATGAATTCCTCCCTTCTTTTAATAATAGCACTGTGGTGTCCTTTTAAGGAATTACCTCTCCTCCATTGGGCTCAGTGGGATAAGATCATTCAGTAAGGAACGTAGCTGGCACTAACCATAGGGGAAAAGAGGTAGATGGTTATGACCGTGGTGATGCAATCAGAGGCCCCTCCCAAGAATTTGATCCCTGAGCCCCCATTAATTCTAGCAGCAGCACCCTGATGAGCCCATGGACTCCTGGAGCCCCCCTCAGTCCTTTCCCTTCTCTGAACCTAATTTTCCAGTCCTGCTTCTCCTGCATATCCTTCCAACAAATTCTCTTTTTACTCAGAATCAGTTTCTGTTGCTTGCATCCAAATAACCTTGACAGGTACACATCTCTATAGTGCCACATCTTATGGACACTGCCTGTGTCTTAAATAGCATCATGCATACTAGATCATGTCTTCACCTGGGGAAAGTGAAAAGTAAACTGAATATTTCCATCACTTTTAGCATTTTGCCCAAATGAAGCTAATTGTCATGTGAAATTTACTAACAGCTCTCACAGGACTTTTCTTAGGTATCGCACTATTTTCTGTCTCGTGTCAATTTATGCAGTCTGCCCACCACTTAGTGGTCCTCTTGGGAAGGGACACCTCCTTTCTTTGTTTTACATTCTTATGAGAACCACTTATATTTGAATTCTGAGCTTGCTGTTTATTTGTCCTTCATTCTAGAGAGGAAAGGGGTGGCATGAGGAAAAGGAAAACCAGTTTATGGCATATCCCATTGTAAGTAACAGCAGAGGTTAAAAATTTCTTAGTCAAACACCAAGAGATGAGGAGTGGAAGGTAAGAAGACCTTATTACCTCTTGTTGGTTTAATTCACTTCAAACAGCCTAAAGCTATTATGTATCTCCAGGCAGGTTGAATTTTTTTCTATCTGGATAACCAGCGCTTAGTTATGAAATCCAAACAAACCTTTAAAAACAGCCTTCTAGTGGTCTTTCTACTGCCATCTACCTCTGAGTCTGTAGACTTCACCCTAAGTTCACCCTAAGTGAAACAAGAATTTGTGCTAGATGTCAGAGCCAGAGGCCAGGAAGTCCCTGAGATTGGTGGAAGTGAGAATTTAGCCAGCAGAGTACACCTTATTTTGTGTGTGTCAGAATGTTTATATTCATTCAGTACTGTTTCCTTCCTGTCGGGGAAGTGTCAAAGCCAAGAATTCAGTGTACTAATTCAGTGTGATCTGTTTTTCACCTTTTTCCTCACACCTGAAACATCTCCTGTCAGTTTATATCTCTACTGCCACATATGGGAAACTCTTGCCATTTATAGAATGCAAAAAAGCCATATCCATGGTCTTATAAAATAAGCCTCATTTTTACCCACTTGAATATTTTTCTGCCTCACTCATGTAACTTTGGCAGAAATATAGCATAAGAATATTGTGATATAATAAGTCAGTTAACACTACTTGGGGCCAACAAAAGATGTAATGTTATGCTTCTTTCACCTCTAACACATTAGGTGTGAGCTGTAGAATATGAACTATGGCTGCCTTTATCTTTATACTACCAAAGAAACCCATAACGAATGACAGCATCTGAAAAAGAGTTAGCGTTTCTAAACCTACCTGTCATTCCAAATGGCCGTTGAAACAGAGAAGCAGACTAGAATGGAAGCCAGCAGACAGAAGAAAGGAATTGGGAGGAAAATCTGATGTCCCTTATTTCTTAAAAAGAATGGTTTTAATATCGTATGGTCTCATGTTCACTGCAAAGGAAATTAGAACAATATGCCTTCACACACCAAAAGGGAAGAAGAAGGGAAAGGGGGAAAGCGGGGGTGGGAGTGACTGGAAAGGAAATCTGGAAAGATATATCACAGACATTCCCTGAAACAAAGGATAAAAACACAGGCTTCTGAGCCACGATGATTTCTCAGCAGCCTGTGCTCTTTTGCCACATGAACTGCTGTGATTTGTGTGGGTATTTACTTAGGCCTTATTTTTGAGCAGTCTTGGCCTATGATATTTTCCATTTTGAAGAACTGGAATAAAGTCTGAGTTTGGAACCCATCAAGAGACACAGCACATTGTGTATCCTTTCCCATTATATCATTAAAAATTATAGAGACCAGCAGCTGCTCATTCTTTTCTCCAAGACAGCAAGTATTACAGCTAAAATCTGCAAATGAAAAAATATATATGTATATATATGTGTATATACATATATATATATGTATATATATGTGTATATACATATATATATATGTATATATATATATATGCACCAGATTCTTATGGCAAAAGGGACAATATTTAGTGGGAATTTGAGCTCTGTGGATCAAAATCCTTCTCCTTCTTGCTTTTTTAAAGAAAACAAAAAATGTTACCTATGGAATAGCTGGATACATTTTTGTGAACATATGGTGGTTCTTGGAAAAATAAGCACCTTTCATCTCTGCTCATTCGTTTCTAATGAGATCCTCCCCATCTATACTCATACTATGTTCATCTAATATCTTCTTTTCATTCTCCTTCCCAGTGTGCACAACATTTATTTTAGAAGCTATAGTTTAACTATTGTGGCAAGACTAATTCAATATTCTGTATCAAAATGTGTACTCTACTAAACAGAGTCGATATGTTCATATTTTACAGCCTGGCTTCTTTTAACCCTTTAGTAGCTAAACGTATTATAAAAAGGCAATTTTAATAATTCTTTGCATTTTATACCCCCTTCTTTTATCAGTCGTCACTTTATTCAACACTCTAATTACTCCATAAAACTGAAGTTATTCCTAGATGTATTTTTTTCACGTAATAAAATATAAAATGTGTAATCCAAAATCTTAAGTTTAGAGATACATAAAAACACATTAGCAAGACCATGTAGCCCAGTAGGAAAAGGTGCAGACTTTGGAGTTGAATAGAATGGGCATCACAAGCTCTACTAAAACTATATGACATTACTAAACTTCTCTAAGCCTTTGTTTGCTAATAATTAAACTAGGCAGGATAATGTTTATATTTTAAGGTATTGTAGAGTGTAACTAAGTGGGGTGCATGCTTCGTACAGTGCCTAGCAGAGTAGCTGTTCAAAAAATATTTATTGAATGAGCAAATATCACACCCAGTTATAAACCCAAGAGAAAGAGTGCACAGTTCCACAAAATATTTCCACAAGAATGTACTTAGCACCTTTATTCAGAATAGCCAAAAAACTGGAATCAACCTAAATGTCCATCCACAGGAGAATATATAAACTATCTGGATTTTGAAGCATTAGAGTAGTATTCTGTGTATGATAAGCAGGCAATGAACTGAACATTTAAATTGATGTACATCACACACAGTACCGAATTCCTTCACTTTAGTCTGCTTGCTTCCCATATATGAATGTCCAGTTAGATTGAAATGGAGCAGGACTCTATAGTCCTTCCCCACCCATGTCCTCTGCCTGCCTTTTGTCTGTAGAAAAACTTTAGTCAAAGAATAAATTTAATAAGAGAAGTGAGAAAATGCAGAAGCAAAGGAAAAGAGTCAAACGGGACAAAATAATAATAATTTAGTCATTAAGCAAAGGTTCCTTGAGGAAGAACCTTTAGTTCCTCCTCAAGGGCTATAGATGATATTCTGAGCCATATCCTTTGAGCTGTCTTATAGATACTGAAATCCCCACCAGGTGGAAGAAGTTAACTACATGATGACCAGACTGTAGCCATGACATAAGCTGCCACACTTCTGAGAACTGGCCTCAAAGAAATGGGAACAAATTGACCCTGGAACTAAAGACTAACTGTACTCAACACAATCAAGATGATGCTGATCAGACCACTGCATGACCAATTTCAAGATGACTGTCAGAACTGTGCTGTTTCTGCACGTAGACCCCTCCTGCCTGTAGCCTACACACCCCTGAAACTCCCCTTTAAAAGCTCTTGCCCATTGATTGTCAGTGGGGAGTCGGCCTTTGGACACGAGTCCACCCTCTCCCCCTGGTTGCCAGCCTCAAAAATAAAGCAAATTCCTTGCCTCTCGAATATTGGCTTTCAAGTGGTGAGCAGCTGGACCCCACTTTCAGTAACAAGGTCCCAGAATTATGGGCTTGATGAAGCCTCAGCAGCATTTGCTCCAAATCCCTCATCAACGTGAAGCGACATGCCCAGAGTTACACAGGTATCAGCAGAATCAAGGCAAGTACCCAGACATCCTGACTCCTAATTCAGTGCTCTTTCTACTGCATTTGTCTCTCTACTGCTCCATGAGGCAATACAACATATTGTAAAGAGCTCTGGAACCATCCATGTTTCCACCACTGAACAGCTGTGTGATCTGTGCAGCCTCAATCTCTCTTAGCCTGTGTACCTCCCTCTGTGTTGTAGTGATGTAACCGAACCCTGTCAGAGATTTGCTGTAAGGGTAAATAAAGTAATGCAAGAGTCAGTGGCACAGTAATCAATCAATGAAAATCAAGTGTGCTTTATCTTTTAAAATGATATTCCACCTGCTATAAAGTAAGATGGGAGCCGAGTCACAGCCAATTCATGAAAGCCTGTCGTCATATCTCCAGACCAGAAAATTCCATAACGTTCTACTTGAAAGTTGAATGTATTGATATTTAAATATCAGTTATCATTGACCCTTTCCAAGAAAATATTACAGCTTCTTTGAAAAGCAAATGTCTTTGAATAAGTTTATAAACATTATATTTTATATTCTGACTGAAGGAGTTGATTTCTTTCTTTCACAAAGGAATATATTTGCATCTTAAAAGGCATACTAGATTACCTAGAGATATGTGGAATTTATACTTTTATCAAGTTATTGAGCTTAAATGTTTTGAAAACTGAAGGCTGTTTGGTTGAGATATGTGAAAGTAGTAGGGGACTTTAGTAGGGGACGGGAAAACACTTTGAAAAAGCCACCCAAATAAAAATTATATGTATATAATTGTCATCTAAAACCACAAATGGAAGTTGGCAGCAATGCCTCCTCCCGCAAAATGCAAACAGTTTTTCATAAAATCAGCGACTCTACAGATGTTCCCATTTCTTTACAAACTCCGGAGTTGTCTTTTGTTTTTTAACTAAACAAAACCTAAAGCTGATTGGTACACAGGCCATTCTCTGATGCTGAAACATCAGAAATGGCATTGCTTTATTGTATGACCCTTTTGGAGCCTATAACCGGAGGTGGAAGGCAGTGGTCAAAATCCCTGCACGTCTAAAGGGCATCACCAGACATGTGTGGTCCTATGAATGGACCACGTCAGTGCATTAAAAACCAAGTGCTTTTCCTTGTCAGAGTATAATTTGATGGTGGTGAAGGCTTTATACACCCGCTGTTGTTTCTGAAAAGAAATAGGAAATATACTATTTAGATTCTAAGGCAACTAAAATAGAGGCATTTTGTGGCAGATGGGATTTTTATGAGCTGTTTGTCACCATATACCAGTCTTGTTAAGAAGCAATCGTTTTCCGCTTCATTACACTAAGATAGCTCTGTTTAGGGTTCCACTCAGCTGTGAAATGATTTTAAAACTTCTGTGAGGAGTAGAGATGGGTTTTTTATATAATAAAAGATTGTTGACAAAAACGTACTAAAGCACAAAAAAGTGGTCAAACGCACTGTTTTTTTGTGTCAGGGAAATAGAGATATGCTGAATCTCCTACTTTTGCTTAATCTGCTCATTTATGACACAGAAAACTATGTAATACTTTTATTTTCTTTGCCTAAGAAAGCTAAGAGTTCCTTTTATGTTTTTACATAGTCTTCATGGCTATATCATATAAATAGAAAGGGAAGAGTATTTGAGTGAGGAGTCGTTTCAGCTTAAAATATGTAAAAAGAAAAAAAATTAGTAAATACAAGAAATCCATTTTTAATGGCTTTACTTTCCTTAAAACTAAACTACTTTTAGATTTCTTTTCATATTTGGCCATGTTTTTAAAGGATCAGCATTGGGACCAGGAAATAATTAAGCTTGTTATTTCAAAGATTATAAATGTATCCTGTCACCTTTCCTGGCTCTAATCCCCATTCAGTGTAATTCAGGGGAATCAGGAGGGCTTAGTTCAAACTCCGGCCCAGCCACTTACTTATGTGACCTTAGGTACATTACTTAACTTTTCTGAGTCTCATTTGTCTTATCAGTAAAAAGATGATTGGCAACGCAAAGCTTGCAGTATCAGTTATTTTTATTGCCCCAATAGTGCTGCACAAGAAATAACCATATAACCTCAGTGGCAGACAATGGTAAACATTTATTCAGCTCATAAGTCTGTGGGGTTCAGCTGATTTAGGCTGAGCTCAATCAGGCTTAGCTGTGCACACTTGTGTGTCTGCAGTGTGGCTGGCCTGCTCTTGTCTGTGGGTTGGCTCTGCTAGGGCTTGGCTTGTTGTTGGCTGATCTAGAATGGCCTCAGCTTATACAGTTAGGGCAATCTTGTCCTGCTTCATAGTCTTCCATCCTCCATCCAGCTAACTTGGCTGAATGTGCTAAGAGAGAACAAACACAGTCACACAAGATTTTTTTAGTCCTTGCTTGCATCACATTTGCTTACCTCAAATGGCCAAAGCAAGTCACACAGCACAGTACAGAATCAGGTGGGAGGGTTTTCCACAGCGGCATGGCAAAAAGTGAAGAATTGGACCATTGACACCAATCTGCACACTTGTTGATGCCTGTAAAGACTGAGGCAGCTTATGAATGTTTATGAAGCCACAAGCATAGCACTTGATATCCAGCAGGCACTTAGTAAATGTTAGTTTCCTTCCTGCCTAAATGTTCCCAGTCTCTTTAAGCCTCATCTCAATTAATCTCCTAAGATTTTTGTCTGTTCAAAAGACCAAATGAAAATGTAAAAGTTACTATATAAAGGACTTGCAGTTTTCTCTCCTTCTCAAACCAGGGTACTCAGGCTCAGGGAGACAAGAAACCATGTGACACATCTTTATTAAATATTTTATGCAAAGATTGGGGAAACAAAATATGATTTTTATGCTGAAATACATACAGATATTGTATTGACTTCTTTGGGCTCTGCTGGAAGCAGGTGGCATGTAACATGGTCTCTCTGCTCTGCTCTTTGACAATCCAGAAAGATGAACCTCTAAGTTTAAGCCCATTCTGTGGGGCCAACGTTCCTTGTAAACCTGCTGCTTCTGAAATTTTTCCCTAAAATCCAAGGCTTAACCCAGTGAAAGGGGTTCCGAAACAAAGTCAAATAGTAAGAGAGGAAAAGCACACCATATTTATCTTGCAAGCAGATAAAGTTTGGCTAAGCCAGGGGTAGGATTCTGGGGAGAGCCTATTTAGAGGAAAAGGGGAATGCTTTTCTTTTCAGAAAGGAGCAAGCTCACCAAAGGAGAGACGATGGATTCTCTAGTCCTGGGCGCTGCTGTGGGAGCTTCCACAGTCCCCAAGAAGCTGCAGAAAACATTCCCTACCCGTCCCATCTCACACACACCACTCAGGCTAGTCCTTGGCAGGACCAGACCCTTCTACTCTGGGATTGAAATGCTACGGCTTCAAATGTTTTGATGTATGGACCACAGAGGCAGAGGGGAGGGATAACCAAGAATTTTGGAGATGGGATACAGCCCAAAGCAGCCCCTCCCCATTCACCAACCTCCCAATCCCCTTTAAGGCCCTCTCCTATCATCAACATAATTGTAAATTCTGAATTTTACTTCATAATATCCCCTGCGAGTTTCAATGAAGTAAATATTTTTTCTTTACAGTCTTCAATGCACTGGGAAAAAGCACCAAATAACTTTGCCTATGCTTTGCCTGGATGCCAGAATAAGCAGTCAACTCTAAAGTAAGACTGAAAGAACAAAATAGACCTGGGGAAAGCATGAAGAAGGGATTAAAAGATAAAAGTATAAACTGACTAATTAGAAAACTGGAAAACAACAAAATTTATAGTATTTACATCGAAAAGCTACTCATTGAAAAGACAAGTAAAATAGAAAAATCTACACAACCAAGAAGGAAATCCAGCTTGCTACCTATACTAATGAATCCAGTTCATCAAGCATTAAAGAAAAATCTACACAACCAAGAAGGAAATCCAGCTTGCTACCTATACTAATAAATCCAGTTCATCAAGCATTAAATGTCAAAGCTCAATAGACTTTTTTTTTTTTTTTTTTTTTTTTTTTTTGCGGTATGCAGGCGTTTCACCGTTGTGGCCTCTCCCGTTGCGGAGCACAGGCTCCAGACACGCAGGCTCAGCAGCCATGGCTCACGGGCCCAGCCACTCCACGGCATGTGGGATCTTCCTGGACCGGGGCACGAACCCGTGTCCCCTGCATCAGCAGGCGGACTCTCAACCACTGCACCACCAGGAAAGCCCTCAATAGACATTTGAGGAAGATTGGGAGCACAAAGGAGAAACTACTACTACCTATTTATTAGTAGTAGGAGTATAATCAGTATCCTCAGAGATATTAGTATTCTCAACAGATTATGAAGAAAAATGAACAATCAGGAAGAAGAAAGCATTCTTGGAGATGAAAAACATGATTGCCAAAATTTAAAAATTCAACACATATGGCATATATATTGATTTTGTTAGTACTATATATGTTTGCATACAGTGAAGTCTGAAGCTTAAAACCCATACTGTTGACAGAAATGTGCCTCTGAGAACTGGAACAGGATTTGTGGCCTGAGCAGGGAATAAACTTTCACTACTTAATGCAGTGCTTAAGAACACACTCTACAGCAAACCGTCATGGTCCGCACCCAAAAACCTCACTTAACTAGCTGTGTAACTCTGAGCAAGCTACTTAATACACACACATACACAGACACACACACACAAACAATGGAGTATTCTTCAGCCATAAGAAAGAAGGAGATGCTGCCATCTGCAACAACCTGGATGGAACTTGAGGGCAATATGCTGTGGAATAAGTCATACAGAGAAAGACAGATACCTATTACCTCACTTATATATGGAATCTTAAAAAAATCCAAATTCATAGAAACAGAGACCAGAAGTTGGGGGTTGGGAGGAAATGGGGAGATGTTGGTCAGAAGATACAAACTTCCAGTTATGAGATGAATAAGTTCTGGGGATCTAATATACAGCATGGTGATTACAGTTAATAATACTGTATTATATACTTGATGGTTGCTAAGAGAATAGATCTTAAATGTTCTCACCACACACACACACACACACACACACACACACACACAAACACACAATGGTAATTATGTGGCTTGATAGAGGTGTTAGCTAACACTATGGTGATAATCATTTTGCCATATATAAGTATATCAAATCAACACACTGTACACCTTAAACTTATGCAACACTGTATGTCAATTATATCTCAATAAACCTGGGGGAAATAAGTGTAGCTCTCAAGACATTAATTTATACAGTCCCATTATACACCCCTAATTTTTAAAAAATTTTCTTCCACTCTATCTCCTTTTAGTACATCTTTACCAGAGAGTGGACAAAGGAAAAAGATCATCTGTCTTTACCCTTTTTTAGGAGTAAATATTTCCTTCTTGTGTGTCATAAAGAAAGAGAGAAATCTAGTTGACAAGATCCTAACTCCCAGCTTTTGACTGTCATAACCACAAAAATCATGCCTCTAAGAAACTGAATATTTCTGAAACTTGGCTTAAACTGATGGCCAAATGGGACAGAAAGAGCATCTGTAGATGCTCTTCATTCAGATCATTATCACACAGAAGCAAGTTCGTACCAAGTTCATACGTGCTACAAGAGAGATTCTCCTCACTCTATACAAAACTCTGACGGTTCTGGGTAGTTGCAATTATGTAAATCTAGCACATTTGAAATACACTAGGGGAGTTTGAATTTTAAATAATCTTATGGTGAATCTTTTTGTAAAGCAAATTTTTAACTCTTAATTTTCTCGTTTTGTAAAACCAGACTTTGATATGCGACATGTTTAAAGTGAGGTAAATCTATAATTCTGCTCCATAAGTGTGTCATCTTCTGAGACTGCAGCATCAACAATCATGATTCCATGAGATATGCATCCTCATGCCCTGGATTAAGCAAATGCTGTTTTACATGCCTAATTAAGGGCAGAGATGGTAACCTGCTGTTTCCCTTCTTCAATCCCACTCCACCTGGGGACTCTCTAATGCTTGAGGAAATTATATAAACATTCCTGTTTTTGTGCCTCACATACCCAAAACCAAATCCCATAACGGAATTAGCCTCACTCTGCTCAGAACCCTGTATCTTCTTGCTTCTTTTAAGCTGGTTCCCTTATTACTCTTAGGTTTGTATTTTTGATTATTAAAGAAAAACAAGCCCCTTATCAAAACCAAAACTCCTCTCATTAAAAAAAAAAAAAAAGTTATGTCTCTCTCTGTTAGGCACAAATCAAACACTTTTAGATGCCGGTCAGGTTGAGGATTAGGTGCCAGGTTGAGTTGCTGAAACATATTGTGTATATGTGTACCATATTCTTAAAATAAAAACACAATAACATTCACTTAACTCAAAAGCCCTAGTCGGGCTTCCCTGGTGGCACAGTGGTTGAGAGTCCGCCTGCCGATGCAGGGGACACGGGTTCGTGCCCCGGTCTGGGAAGATTCCACATGCCGCGGAGCAACTGGGCCCGTGAGCCATGGCCACTGAGCCTGCGCGTCCGGAGCCTGCGCGTCCGGAGCCTGCGCGTCCGGAGCCTGTGCTCCGCAGCGGGAGAGGCCATAGCAGTGAGAGGCCCGCGTACCGAAAAAAAAAAAAAAGAAGCCCTAGTCAATGCAACTCAATATTTTAATTCACTGAAACGAGCATGTTTTGAAAGCTAATTTGAGCTAGAAAGCCCAATAAAGAAGGAAATGTCAGTAAAGCAAAGGGGACCAAGGTGGAAATGGAGAAAAGAAGAAAAAGCATCACATATTATAAAGGTACAAGATGGCACTTTGATGGTCTAGAAATCTCTTTCTATTGTGCCAGGTGCCTTACAACCACCATTTCAGACATCTATGGGTACTGTTATAGGAAAAATAAATGTCATTAGGCCACTCTGTATTATATGCCTTGTGATTTTTTAATTAAATCAACTAGCTTTTAGTTTATACATGAAAAAAAATTTTAAACCTCAGAATCAGACTGGCTTAAATCCTCTATCTGGTGTATGACAAATGATGCCTTTGTGAGCTGACCTTGATTTTGAGAGTTGCCCTTAAAGAATCATTAAGGGAGGGAGAGGACCTGAAGGAATTCCTTCCAACATATTAATAGCTCTCACCAAGACAATTAGGTCATGGCTGAATCAAGTCAGAAGCACTTTCATCTCTAGAATATATTGAATATAAAAAAAAATTTTTCAGTCATGCATTTTGTAGAACACCTTCAAATTCAAAGCATGAATCAAGCCTTGGTAAATTTAAGAAAATTGAAATTGTATCAAGTATCTTTTCCGACCACAATGCTATGAGACTAGACATCAATTACAGGAAAAGATCTGTAAAAAATACAAACACATGGAGGCTAAACAATACACTACTCAATAATGAAGTGATCACTGAAGAAATCAAAGAGGAAATTAAGAAATACTTAGAAACAAATGACAATGGAGACACGACGACCCAAAACCTATGGGACGCAGCAAAAGCAGTTCTAAGGGGGAAGTTTATAGCAATACAATCCCACCTTAAGAAACAGGAAACATTTCGAGTAAACAACCTGACCCTGCACCTAAAGCAATTAGAGAAAGAAGAACAAAAAACCCCCAAAGTTAGCAGAAGGAAAGAAATCATAAAGATCAGATCAGAAATAAATGAAAAAGAAATGAAGGAAACGATAGCAAAGATCAACCAAACTAAAAGCTGGTTCTTTGAGAAGATAAACAAAATTGACAAACCATTAGCCAGACTCATCAAGAAAAGAAGGGAGAAGACTCAAATCAGTAGAATTAGAAATGAAAAAGGAGAAGTAACAACTGACACTGCAGAAATACAAAAGATCATGAGAGATTACTATAAGCAACTCTATGCCAATAAAATGGACAACCTGGAAGAAATGGACAAATTCTTAGAAATGCACAACCTACCAAGACTGACTCAGGAAGAAATAGAAAATATGAATAGACCAATCACAAGCACTGAAATTGAAACTGTGATTAAAAATCTTCCATCAAACAAAAGCCCAGGACCAGATGGCTTCACAGGCGAATTCTATCAAACATTTAGAGAAGAGCTAACACCCATCCTTCTCAAACTCTTCCAAACAATATCAGAGGAAGGAACACTCCCAAACTCATTCTACGAGGCCACCATCACCTTGATACCAAAACCAGGCAAGGAGGTCACAAAGAAAGAAAACTACAGGCCAATATCACTGATGAACATAGATGCAAAAATCCTCAACAAAATACTAGCAAACAGAATCCAACAGCACATTAAAAGGATCATACACCATGATCAAGTGGGGTTTATTCCAGGAATGCAAGGATTCTTCAATATACGCAAATCAATCAATGTGATACACCATATTAACAAGTTGAAGGAGAAAAACCATATGATCATCTCAATAGATGCAGAGAAAGCTTTCGACAAAATTCAACACCCATTTATGATAAAAACCCTGCAGAAAGTAGGCATAGAGGGAACTTTCCTCAACATAATAAAGGCCATATATGACAAACCCACAGCCAACATTGTCCTCAATGGTGAAAAACTGAAACCATTTCCACTAAGATCAGGAACAAGACAAGGCTGCCCACTCTCACCACTCTTATTCAACATAGTTTTGGAAGTTTTAGCCACAGCAATCAGAGAAGAAAAGGAAATAAAAGGAATCCAAATTGGAAAAGAAGAAGTAAAGCTGTCACTGTTTGCAGATGACATGATACTATACATAGAGAATCCTAAAGATGCTACCGAAAAACTACTAGAGCTAATCAATGAATTTGGTAAAGTAGCAGGATACAAAATTAATGCACAGAAATCTCTGGCATTCCTGTACACTAATGATGAAAAATCTGAAAATGAAATCAAGAAAACACTCCCATTTACCATTGCAACAAAAAGAATAAAATATCTAGGAATAAACCTACCTAAGGAGACAAAAGACCTGTATGCAGAAAATTATAAGACACTGATGAAAGAAATTAAAGATGATATAAATAGATGGAGAGATATACCATGCTCCTGGATTGGAAGAATCAATATTGTGAAAATGACTCTACTACCCAAAGCAATCTACAGATTCAATGCAATCCCTATCAAACTACCACTGGCATTTTTCACAGAAGTAGAACAAAAAATTTCAAAATTTGTTTGGAAAAACAAAAGACCCCGAATAGCCAAAGCAATCTTGAGAACGAAAAACGGAGCTGGAGGAATCAGGCTGCCTGACTTCAGACTATACTACAAAGCTACAGTAATTAAGACAGTGTGGTACTGGAATAAAAACAGAAAGATAGATCAGTGGATCAGGATAGAAAGCCCAGAGATAAACCCACGCACATATGGCCAACTTATCTTTGATAAAGGAGGCAGGAATGTACAGTGGAGAAAGGACAGCCTCTTCAATAAGTGGTGCTGGGAAAACTGGACAGGAACATGTAAAAGTATGAGATTAGATCATTCCCTAACACCATACACAAAAATAAGCTCAAAATGGATTAAAGACCTAAATGTAAGGCCAGAAACTATCAAACTCTTAGAGGAAAACATAGGTAGAACACTCTATGACATAAATCACAGCAAGATCCTTTTGGACCCACCTCCTAGAGAAATGGAACTAAAAACAAAGATAAACAAATGGGACCTAATGAAACTTCAAAGCTTTTGCACAGCAAAGGAAACCATAAACAAGACCAAAAGACAACCCTCAGAATGGGAGAAAATATTTGCAAATGAAGCAACTGACAAAGGATTAATCTCCAAAATTTATAAACAGCTCATGCAGCTCAATAGCAAAAAAACAAACAACCCAATCCAAAAATGGGCAGAAGACTTAAATAGGCATTTCTCCAAAGAAGATATACAGACTGCCAACAAACACATGAAAGAATGCTCAACATCATTAATCATTAGAGAAATGCAAATCAAAACTACAATGAGATATCATCTCACACCAGTCAGAATGGCCATCATCAAGAAATCTAGAAACAATAAATGCTGGAGAGGGTGTGGAGAAAAGGGAACACTCTTGCACTGCTGGTGGGAATGTGAATTGGTACAGCCACTATGGAGAACAGTATGGAGGTTCCTTAAAAAACTAAAAATAGAACTACCATATGACCCAGCAATCCCACTACTAGGCATATACCCTGAGAAAACCATAATTCAAAAAGAGACATGTACCAAAATGTTCATTGCAGCTCTATTCACAATAGCCCGGAGCTGGAAACAACCTAAGTGTCCATCATCGGATGAATGGATAAAGAAGATGTGGCACATATATACAATGGAATATTACTCAGCCATAAAAAGAAACGAAACTGAGCTATTTGTAATGAGGTGGATAGACCTAGAGTCTGTCATACAGAGTGAAGTAAGTCAGAAAGAGAAAGACAAATACCGTATGCTAACACATATATATGGAATTTAAAAAAAAAAAAAAAATGTCATGAAGAACCTAGGGGTAAAACGGGAATAAAGACACAGACCTACTTGAGAATGGACTTGAGGATATGGGGAAGGGGAAGGGTAAGCTGTGACAAAGGGAAAGAGAGGCATGGACATATATACACTACCAAACGTAAGGTAGATAGATAGTGGGAAGCAGCCGCAGAGCACAGGGTGATCAGCTCGGTGCTTTGTGACCGCCTGGAGGGGTGGGATGGGGAAGGTGGGAGGGAGGGAGATGCATGAGGGAGGGGATGTGGGAACAGATGTATATGTATGACTGATTCACTTTGTTATAAAGCAGAAACTAAAAAAAAAAAAAAAAAAAAAAAATTCAAAGCATGACTGCCTCCTTAGGGCCTGGGATCTTTTGGACCTTTCAAAGAGTCAGGGGGCCAGAGACAAGTTCTATCCTACTAAATCTCTGCTAAGCACTTCAGGTGGGAAATGACATGGCCATGGGTGTTTTAGGAAATAATTCAAATGACAATGTAGAATTAATGAGGTTCTGAACTAGGGCAGTAGCCATGGGAATGGCAAAGAGGGAATGAGTCAAGAAATCTTGAGGATGCAGAATGAATGTGGTTTCTTGACTAACTGGATGCAGGAAGTAAGGGGTATGACAAAATTTCTAGGTTGGGTGAATAAAGGAGAAGAGAGATCACACTTACGGAAGGACATGAATTTCATATGGACATGTTGAGCTTTAAAAACGTTTAGCACACACAACAAACAACTGGAAATTCAGATCTGAAGTTCGAGAGAGAGAAATAAGTCCTGAAGAATAAGATCTGGGGGGGCATACCATAAAGTTCAGCCCAGGAAGGAATAGGAGATTCCTTGAGGAAAGAAGTGGGGAATAGAGCTTAGAAGTTTGGAAATGGCTAAACGCAATGAGCAGGCAGGAGAAGAAAAGCCATTCATTCATTCATTCAATAAACAGTTTGAATGAAACAACCTCTCCCTTTTACTTTGTGGAGAGAATTTGTTTGATGGGTAGGTGGGTTGGGAGGAGATGCTACAAAGTTCTCTGTCCTGCTGTAAGACTGCTGTAGGATGAAAAACAGCCGAAGGTGGATAACCTCAATGAATAGAGCACGTGCTGTGGGGCTTATGTCAGAAGGCCCAGCACAGGGTTGAATGGAAACAACGTCAATCACACGGATGAAGGAAGAGGGTGAAGTGAGCACACTACCCCACCTCTCCACACTGCCCCGCCGTCACTAAACACCACCACTTCTCACCCTCTTCACATGCTCCAGGGTCTTCTTCCAAAGGTCAATGAAGCTTAGATGAAAACATCAAGCATATTTCAGGTCAAGGGGAGTATCTACCTATTTAAGACAGCAAAATCACTCAAAGTAAAGGACCAAGGCTTCCTGCAGTAAATGTACACACGAAACACACATAAACACACACCTCTGCAAGTTATGTTCACAGCTTCCTTCTTGGCCTCATGGAAGTTTCCAGACTTTCTTTACACCACCATCTCCCCCTCACATTGCTCCATTCTCTTTCTCTTCCATCACTGTAGCTTAATTCTGATGCATCCCATGCCCTTTGTTTCTTCATGTATCTGTATTACCATCTCCAGATAAGCTGCCTCTCTGTCCCTCTATTCATGCCTAGCTCCTGCTTTTGTTCCTTCTTCCACACCTATGCTGAACCTGAGAAGCACACAAGGTCCTGGTGTAGCATTAACACACTTAAAACCTACACAAATCAGCCAGCCAAGTCTGTCAGGAGAGGTGTTCCTCCTCTACCAGCTACAGGGAGGGTATATAAAGTAGTTAATGTGGATATAAATTCTCGTATTAAAAATTCAGAGCACCATTGTGGTCAAAGACAAGGGAACTCCAAAAATACATCAGAAATAAGCAGCCTTCAGAGAGTCATACTGCTCTGAAGATATACATAATTTCCTGAAGTAGAATCTCTCTTTTATGAGCTAAAACATAAATTCCCATTTTTGCCAATTGTTCAGAATTATCGAGTCAGAATAACTACTTTAAGTAAACATTCATGTTTTCATTATTTTATGTGTAAAGAGCTGTTCTGATTCAAATATATACCCTATAACTTTGTAAAGCATTGTTTTCATTACAAAAACTCATTGTTGCTGATCTACGGCATTTTTCTTGCCATCAAATTATTAGCTAAATCTATCTAATCCTTTTGCCCTCTGTATAATATTTCAATTTAGAAAGAAATATCAATATGTTGTCTCTCGTGCTGAGAATACTTTTACAGTAAAAACTCTAATGGCATATTCAATCACCCTATTACTGTTATCAGTATGTCTTGATCCAATGGTAAATGTCTGAGAAAGCTACAGTCCTGAGGGAAAAAAAAATGAGGTCATCCACAGGGGATACATATATAGTGATTAATACTGGGTTCATGTTTTCAATTTAATCACTCCCTATGACCCATATGCCCTTAGAATATGACTTTTGAAACAAAGTTATTTCACTTATATTCCTGTTAATGGGAACTGTAATTCTAGTCAGCAGTCCTTTGTGTTACAAAAGACTAAACCTCTTACTAATTATTCATGTGGTTTAGAAATGCATTATAATTCAAATAAAATTTCTCTTGTAAGGTTATGGAGCATGTGACTCTTTTATGATAAACTATAATTTTGGGGTGCATAATACAATTGTTCCAACATTTGCTATTCTCAGAGGTAAAAAAAAATAGAGTAATATTAAAATATCCTGCTCTATGTATTTCATACAATGCTACCTAATAAGAAAACACATCCTTTTGTTTTCTCAACAGTGATTTAAAAGTGTTACAAACCTCTCCTATATCCAAGAAAGAACATTTTAATAATTTCCCTTAAATCTCTCCAGCATAATGTTCCTCAGAATTATTCTTTATCACAAGACAAACTAAATGGGTCCCCAAAAGAAGTCTAGGTAACCTTCTGTTTCTTTTATCCCTCTATTTACTTTGCTTCTACAAAGCAAACACTGTATGATTAGAGCTGAGTAAAATAAGACATCTTTGAAGAGTCTTTCCTGTTGTCCCAGCCCATCAGCCAGAACTAGGATACTCTTCTGTTAGCTGTGTGTCCAAAAGGCAGGATTCTGAGTTCCTAAATCCAAGACCATCTGTCTATCATGACAGCCACACGGCAGCTACTTTCCCCGGCACCATGGCCAGTTCACCTTTGTATTTCCCTGGAGACACAGCAAGAAGACACTCCTGGAAAATGTGCACTGTGGCTGCACACCTGAACTTGCCTCCCTCCAGCCATGGTGAACTGGGCAGGGCAGCTGTGGGCCTCAAACTCTCTCTTGCCTTTGGCACAGGTCTGGATGACAGCCAGCTTCCCCCCCCCCCCCTTCCACCTGGGCCCCACTGTGGTCCTGCTTCTTCTCTAGGGTAACTCCAAGTTAAAGACATTCCTAGCACCAGCTTCCCAAGACAAAAAACAAGCAGAAACAATCTATAGTACAAAGCTACAGTAATCAAGACAGTATGGTACTGGCACAAAAACAGAAATATAGATCAATGGAACAGGATAGAAAGCCCAGAGATAAACCCACGCACATGTGGTCACCTTATCTTTGATAAAGGAGGCAAGAATATACAGTGGAGAAAAGACAGCCTCTTCAATAAGTGGTGCTGGGAAAACTGGACAGCTACATGTAAAAGAATGAAATTAGAACACTCCCTAACACCATACACAAAAATAAACTCAAAACGGATTAAAGACCTAAATGTAAGGCCAGACACTATCAAACTCTTAGAGGAAAACATAGGCAGAACACTCTATGACATAAATCACAGCAAGATCCTTTTTAACCCACCTCCTAGAGAAATGGAAATAAAAACAAAAATAAACAAATGAGACCTAATGAAACTTAAAAGCTTTTGCACAGGGCTTCCCTGGTGGCACAGTGGTTGAGAGTCCGCCTGCCGATGCAGGGGACACGGGTTCGTGCCCTGGTCCAGGAAGATCCCACATGCCACAGAGCGGCTGGGCCTGTGAGCCATGGCTGCTGAGCCTGTGCTCCGCAATGGGAGAGGCCACAATAGTGAGAGGCCCGTGTACTGCAAAAAAAAAAAAAAAAAAAAAGCTTTTGCACAGCGAAGGAAACCATAAACAAGACAAAAAGACAACCCTCAGAATGGGAGAAAATATTTGCAAATGAAGCAACTGACAAAGGATTAATCTCCGAAATTTACAAGTAGCTCATGCAGCTCAATATCAAAAAAACAAACAACCCAATCCAAAAATGGGCAGAAGACCTAAATAGACATTTCTCCAAAGATAAACAGATTGCCAACAAACACATGAAAGAATGCTCAACATCATTAATCATTAGAGAAATGCAAATCAAAACTACATGAGATATCATCTCACACTGGTCAGAATGGCCATCATCAAAAAATCTACAAACAATAAATGCTGGAGAGGGTGTGGAGAAAAGGGAACCCTCTTGCACTGTTGGTGGGAATATAAATTGATACAGCCACTATGGAGAACAGTATGGAGGTTCCTTAAAGAACTAAAAATAGAACTACCATACAACCCAGCAATCCCACTACTGGGCATATACCCTGAGAAAAGCATAATTCAAGAAGAGTCATGTACCAAAATGTTCATTGCAGCTCTATTTACAATAGCCAGGACATGGAAGCAACCTAAGTGCCCATCAACAGATGAATGGATAAAGAAGATGTGGCACATATATACAATGGAATATTACTCAGCCATAAAAACAAATGAAATTGAGTTATTTGTAATGAGGTGGATGGACCTAGAGTCTGTCATACAGAGTGAAGTAAGTCAGAAAGAGAAAAACAAATACCATATGCTAACACATATATATGGAATCTAAAAAACAAAAAAAATGGTCATAAATAAAAATTAAAAAAACAAGCAGGAATACAGATAAGTGAATGCCTTTAGCCCAGCCTCTGATCAAAGCAAGATCAAACGGTCCACTTCCTGCTTTCTTTCCTCACAAGTTGACCCCCAATCCCTACTCCAACCAGGCCAGGCTTGGCCTTCCAGGTCTCTGATAACCTGCCAATGAGAAGTATTCCTGACACATCTTATCACAATTTTCCCTCACCATAACTCCTTGTGGAAGGAAAGAGAAAAAGAGAGGTTGGAAAAAAATGAAAGGAGAGAAGAAAGCAAAGAAGGAAGAGAAGGAGGGGAGAAAGCAAAGGAGGGAGGGAGGGAAATGAGAGTGTATGATGAAAACCCCCTCAGCCCAGCAACCTTGGATAAAACCAGCCGTCATCCTCAAGCATCTTTCAGTAGCTGGGATGGAGCTCTTTGTAGCTGTTGATAGCTCCAACAGAGCCATCTTTTCTGGGCTGGGTTTACGGTTAGTTTCTTTGCTCACTGAATATGTTCAAAACTTCTCAGCTATTTTTCTTTCATCAAAATAAAAAGGAAAATAAAAAATAATAAATAATAAAAGGGAAAACATTTGAAATAAAAAAGGAAACACTGACCTCCCAAGGTACACTAGTTTGTCCAAAGCCTATAAGTTTATTAAAATTATACTTCAAGTATAATTTAGAGTCCATTTTAGACCTTGAGGATTCCAGGAGTCATTCAGCCAAGATTTATGAGAACTAAACTTAATGAGTGTCATTGGGAATAAAAGAGGAGGAATCATATACCCACTCAGTCAATCAGAGTTCAACAAGGGAAGCAAAACCAGCAAAACTGTGTGTGTGTGTGTGTGTGTGTGTGTGTGTGTGCATTAACAAGGAACTGGTTTATGAGATTGTGAGGGCCAGTTAAATAAGTCCATAGGGCCGACACTCAAAAAGGGAAGAAATGAGAAAGCTGTTACCCATGGACACAGGCTGAAGGTCCTGTCCACAGACAATCGCAAAGCAAGATTACAAGCAGGATGAAACCCCACAGGCACAAGCTGAAGTTTGCTGTCCCCAGGCCAGTAAAAGAAGGGGAAATTATAAGCAGGCTGAAACCCCAACATTCAGCGAACAAGAGCCAATGCAGATCCAGCAGCTGTTGGAGTCTTGGGCCCAAAGAAGACCTCTTTGAAAGAGCTCACCTGATTAGGCCAGGCCCAGGATAAGCTTCCTTTTGTTAAAGTCATCTGATTAGGGACTTTAAACTTAAAATCCCTTCATTGTAGCCCCTAAATTCGTGTTTGATTTAATACCTAAGGACTACTGTTCAGTCCAGCCAAGCTGACACATCAAGGAGCCATCATACCCTCTGTCCCCTAAAACTAATTGGAGAATTCTATTAGTCTACATTTATTCAATTCATGAGCATTTACTTTATTCAAAGCCTTGTGCTGTGCACCAGAGGAAAGTTACTTTACTGCACCGAAACCTACGAAAAGGTTGCTGGTGAGACACCAGGCAAGAGCAAAAATATCTAATGAATAAAATGGAATTAATGATGAGAGAAAGATTTTAAGATAAAATAAATACAGATATTTAAAATTATATTAGGAACCAGTGCCAACAAAACCCTGGTGTCTGTTAAAATAAAAAGATAGAAAAAGACATTCACATTGGTGTGGTATCAAAGTCATGTTAATATTGATATGCAATAACATTCTAAGAGTACAGACTACGACTTAGTTGATTTTCCAAATGAAGCTTTCTCAACTTATAAAAATTTATAAATACATAAAATATGTTAAAGAGAAAAGCATACTTAAGAGTTACTGAGGGCTTCCCTGGTGGTGCAGTTGTTGAGAGTCCGCCTGCCGATGCAGGGGACACAGGTTAGTGCCCCGGTCAGGGAAGATCCCACATGCCGTGGAGTGGCTAGGCCCGTGAGCCATGGCCGCTGAGCCTGTGCGTCTGGACCCTGTGCTCCACAACGGGAGAGGCCACAACAGTGAGAGGCCCGCATACAGCAAAAAAAAAAAAAAAAAATGAGTTCCTGAGAGGAACCACTGCAATTCCAGACTATAAAAATTAAATTTAATCCTCAACAGAACTGTATGTTATAAAAACAACATGTCTATCATTATTATTCTGGTCGTGCTCAAGAGAATAAAAGATAATGCAAAAATACACCACAGAAAAGACGCGAGGCGAAAACAAAGTCATGAAGATTTTGTATATAATTAACTGTGAGAATTGTCACACTTATGAATGCTGATCTCTCCGTGTTTAATAGTGTAACCTGCATAAAACTGGGCTCCCTGGAGTACAGCCTGAGCACATGGCACATCCAAACTCTGTCTCTCACCTCCCAGCAGCTCATGATACTCCCAGATTTATTCACTCCTATTGTCTGTCTGTCTCTCTCTCTCTCCCTCCCTCCTCTCTCTTCTTCCCTCCATGCCTCTGCCCTTGAGTCTCCTTGTCCTCTCCTCTTCTTTCTAAAACAAAGGAACCTAAATTATTCTTAACTTCTGCCTTTCTTCTCCCCACTCCCAACCCCACACCTCATTCAGCACAACAGAGGCCCTGTCTCAGGCCAAGAGAACAAAGGATCATTCCTTTGTTCCCCCATGGAACGTAACAGGAGCGTACAATTGCAAATACCCATTACTTTATATAATTTTTTCCTGACAGAGCAGTAAATCTCCAATGCAGTTTCAAGTAATGAACCAGAACTAGTTCTTTCATTTCTCAGACACAGAAAAAAAGCCAGAAAAAAGATAAATATACTCATCCCAGGTGTCACACGGAAATCAAAGAATATGTTTTATTTGCTCATTTGCTGAACTGCACTTAAGATTTTTATTTCTGTAGGTGAAATGCCAGGTATTGGGGACCAAAAAAGACACAGGTTTATTCTTTATTGGATTATTTTAAAGTAATAGAAAAGGAATCTTATGGCCGGGAATGGTTTTGAGATAGGAAAAAAAAAAAAAAATACAGAGTTGATGCCCAGCATTATTCGTGCCTGAGATGGAAACAAGATTTGTTACAGCTGACTCTCAATTATTCCAGGAGCTGACTGGGCAGTTTGTGAATTAACTGGAATCTGTGCTTCTCTTTATGCCTCCCCCTTCAGAGCTCTTGGCCACTGCACTGCAGGTCAGGACTTCTGTAGGAGGATGAACAGGGAGTAGAAAAGCTATCAGTCCATTCTGCTCGCCTGTTACTTGCTAAAAAGCTTAATGAGATTGAAAAAAAGTATTAAAATTAGATGTGTAGATTTGGGGGGCATTTCAATTACCTCTGCTATTCTTGTCCCTCATTATTTTTTGTACTCAAGAGTAGGTTTCATACTCAAACATGCAATTTCATCATTCAAATTCATTATCCAGGCTGAATTAAAGGAAAAAATTTATAGCAATAACACAAGTTAATATTTAGTGGAATAATTTCAACGTTATAAGTCAATGGAATAAGGTTCAATAAAAATGTTTAGTATTTTTATTTTCAAGAGAATCAAGATGACCCATTCTACTTATTCATTCAAGATTTTCTCTCAAGGTGTTTATTTCTTGAGGTGAGGTACAAAGCCTTCACTCTTCATTCAAAAAACTGTAGTTAAAAATTTTTAAATGCTTGTCAAAACCTTAAATGTCTGCCTCATTCAAACATGAAACAATATACACATAGTAATGAAATACAAGAAATGAAAAGTCTTGAGAACTCAATGTAGAATGTGAGATGGGAAATAGATTAAAAATTGGGCTTCCCTGGTGGTGCAGTGGTTGAGAGTCCGCCTGCCGATGCAGGGGACATGGGTTCGTGCCCCAGTCTGGGAAGATCCCACATGCCGCAGAGCGGCTGGGCCCGTGAGCCATGGCCGCTGAGCCTGCACATCTGGAGCCTGTGCTCCACAACGGGAGAGGCCACAACAGTGAGAGGCCCGTGTACCGCAAAAAAAAAAAAAAAAAAAAAATGAAGACAGATGTTTGCATGCAAAAAATTGGTGTCAGAGCTACATAATGCTGGGCACTTCCCTGTTGACCTTATCAATATGTGCTCAAGTCCTATATCTCACTCATGCGTCCATTTATTCATTTAGTAAGCATTTCTTGAGTATCAACCCTATGCCGGGCACTGTGCTAGCCACTGAGGATACAAATGAGATGACACATGCGGAGAGTGTGAGAGGCTACAAACAGGAAGAATGGTAGCCGTGAGGGTTTTGGACGGCGTATGGATAGAGGCTGATTCAGGAAAATGCCCAAGGACCCCAGTAAACAGTGCCTTGTTGAGTTAGTTATGAAAAAAAGGGGACTCGTGTGCCTGCAGCGATACCCTGTGTGTGTGCAGACAGACTCTGGGCTTGTATGAAACCCCGAAACACACAGTGAGCCTTGTCCAGAAACAATCTGACGGAAGACAGAAAAACAGCAGCAGCCAACCTGCCTCAGACCTCTGCTTCCAGCAATGGCAGACTAGAAAATGTGGGCCAATCCTCCTGACTTTGTCTTTGCTAGCTCCCTGTTGAATCTACCCACAAACCAGTTGCTTCTCAGTTACTGAGCCAGACCGCAAAGGAAGCAGCAAGTCTATCTGTGGCCTCCGTGCCACCATCTGGTGGGGATTGTCATGGCTCTTGTGGATCTTATCCAGCACACCCAGCATCTGGTGTGTGAGGAATGGAGCCTGAACATCTGAGCATCTCTGCTCTGACTTCCCACTCCACAGTCGGCCCCATACCGCTGCCTTCTCCTATCCGAATAATCATGAATTCATGTCTTCCTTCAATATATATTTACTGAGCACTTAGTATGTGCCAAGTACCATGCTGGTGCTGGGGATCTAGAGGCAAACAGAACTGAAACGGTCCAGTCCTCCTGGAGCATTCATTCAGGAAGATAGTTTCTAGAACTGGAGCTCCTATCCTCAACTCTAAGTCATTTGGTTCAATTCTGAAACTATGCTCTTGCCGGCATTCTGCCGTAGGAGGTGCTGTCATTGGATCCCATCCAAACTTACTCCCTTATAGTCATGGCCAGGCAATAACATGGAGCTGTGGGAGAAGAGAGGAGGAAATGGGGTCACTTTCACTTTTAGCAATGGAGAAGGCTGTATCACCAAGCCAGGAGAATGATCTGAAAACAAATCCGAGTGTACGTGGGACTCATGAAACAAGTGACTCAGTCATCTACGTCACCAAAACTGAGAGGAGTTTCTGATAACAAGTCAGGTGGACACTGAACTAAACATAAGAGTTAAGTCCAGCAGCCAGGTGGCAGAGGAAAGGGAAGGAGTCTAACCCAGCCTAGTGGAACAGCTAGGCCCTACCCCTTACCAGCTATGTACCTCAGCTTCCCCATCTGTAAAATGGAAACTAAAATACAGGCATACTTGGGAGATATTGTGGGTTTGGTTCCAGACCACCACAAAAAAACGAATATCGCAATAAAGCAGTCACACGAATTTTTTGGCTTCTCAACACATATAAAAGTTATGTTTATAGTATACTGTAGTCTATTAAGTATGCAATAGCATTATGTCTAAAGATATATATACATACCGTAATTAAAAAATACTTTCTTGTTAAAAAATGCTAATGATCATCTGAGCCTTCAGCAAGTCATAATCTTTCTGCTGGTGGAGGATTTGAAATATTGAAAGAATTACCAAAATGTGACACAGAGACATGAAGGGAGCAAATGCTGTTGGAAAAATGGCACCAGTAGACTTGCTTGATGCAAGGTTGCCACAAACCTTCAATTTGTTTTTTTTTTTTTTTTTTTTGCTTTTACGCGGGCCCCTCACTGTTGTGGCCTCTCCCGTTGCGGAGCACGGGCTCCGGACGCGCAGGCTCAGCGGCCATGGCTCACGGACCCAGACGCTCCGCAGCATGTGGGATCCTCCCGGATCGGGGCACGAACCCGCGTCCCCTGCATCGGCAGGCGGACTCTCAACCACTGCGCCACCAGGGAAGCCCCAATTTGTTTTTTAAAAATGCAATATCTGCAAAGCACAATAAAAGGAGGCCTGCCTGTAGTACTCTCATGAGGCCATTGTAAGGATTCAGTGACTTAATGCATTTAAATTATGGTGCCTGACACACCATAAGCTCCTTAATAAATGTTAACATTTACTGTTCCTCTCCCTGGGGAGGTCAGAGAAACCATCAAAGAAGGTTTCTTTGAGTTCAGTTTCAAGGGACCTTTATCTTCTGCTCCACAGACTACATGCTGCATGTCATACTCATAAGAAAACAATTAAAGTGTAATAGCTTCCCTTGGTAGATAACGTGGCTGACAAGCAGACACAGTCTTCCGGCAAAGCGACATGAAGGGTTCTTTGATAAACTGTAAAATATTAGGAATGTTCATGGAGGGTGGCATTGAAAAACAGGAAAGTAGGGAGAATGTGAAAGAGTGTAAGATGAGAAGGAAGACCCCTAATGGAGCAAGGCAGAGGGGCTGGTGATGGAAAACCCAGCCAGCAACTCACCCAGACCCAGCTTTGGCCCTCCGGGAATGGAGTTGCTAATGGCTCCTCTTCCTAAAGTGAACCTTTCCTTTTTAGCTGCCCACCATTTAGAGGGATCAATCTGTTTTAAAAAGTGAATAAGGCTAAGTTACACTTCAAACTTTTTACTTGGCCCAATCTTCTACACCTTGTTTCATTCAACTCCATAAAACGTTTTCCCTCCTTGAAGAATTTTCAGGCACTTCAGTTTGCCCTGTAAATCTCTGGCTTTTTGTCTGCTCCTCAGTCACCTGCTTTGTTATGGATCCAATTTTGTGGCTCACAAACAAAATCTCCTCAGAAATGACCTATGAAGCAGCCTCCACAGGGCTGCCTGGGACTTGACAGCTTTCATTTCCTCCCCCGTGGAGAGTGGCAATGACCCAGCATGGAGACCAGAAATGAGGGGAGACAGGGAGGGGTGGGTGTGCATTTAGTGGTCAGAGCTTATACTTGCAGTTTGCCCTTCTAGCTACAGTGATTCCTTAGCTCTTTTCTGGGGTTCTGAAATAAATTTTGACCTCATATCTTAATTGGCATATCAACATAAATTTACTAGAAAATAAGGCATGTTCTAAGGAGTAGTTTGAATTTTTTGCCTTATTCATGATACCTATTTATATTACTTAAGGTGATTCAGTTCAATTGTGGTTTTGCAAATAGATGGAATCATTTCTGGAAAAGTAATAATAACAAATCAATGTCTTACTCCAGAATTATAAAAGCATAAGCCTCTTTTTAAATAAGTAGAGTTGCATGTCAAGAAATCTAAACAAATGTGTAGTTAAGAATGATTGTTATACCTTGGGGACTTCGTTTCTACAACACAGATTAGCAACATTCGAACCTCGTTATGTATGGAAGTCATTTGTTTTTCCATGAATCCAGCACAGCACAAGTTCTGGGATTGCCATTCATAAAGAGAACGAATGTGAAGACTGAGAGCTGTTATGACATTAATCTTCATGAATATGGAAAAGAGTGAATTATTATCTTTCTCTTTATGAGGTAAAGAGAACTGTCACAAAAAATTTGAATCTTGGTGTATATTGGGAGAGCTGAAGGGCCTTAGAGAGTTAGTCTAACCCCTCTATTTGTAGGAGACTCACCCACCTTTACGTGGTGAGTTAATGGCAGAGATGGTACAAACCCCTAAACTCCCAAAATCAGGGATCTTTTCACTGACCTAAAAGGGGCATATTTTCTCCGAATTCCAGTTTTTCTAAACAATCAAGAGACCTCTTCAACACACTTAATATGGGATCTTAAACTATATATAAGGAATCAATTTTTGACTGCTTGTCGTGAGCTAACACCCTTTTTGGTATTTATCTACTTTTTGTCTATATTTATGCTATACAAATTCCACTGTCGATAAGTTCTCAGCTCTGTTAATGTTGTCCAAAATTATGAAGCTGAGCCTTTTTGTACAGGTGATCAGCACCATGAGTAGTAAGGAAAGCTTCCAGGCTGCTCAGCTTTGGCTGTGCCCTCATACATTTAACTCCTATATTTAAAAAGTCCTCTGAAAATCCACTGACATTCCACTGAGTGTAAAAAATTGCAATTTCTAGGGAGCTGTTAGGGTTCTTTTTGGAGAAGCAAGATTCCTTTAAAAAGAACTAAAAGATATTTTTGAAAAGTAAAGCAGGCAAACAGTCAAATGCCTTAGAGTTCTTCAAAATGCCTTAGAGTCCTCTATCACTAGAACTATCACTAATTATATACATGTATTCTATTATTTTATGTCAGCTATATTAACTTGTTAAAAGGATATCCTAGAAGAAGGGCATTTGGAAACTAGACTAGAAATCAGAAGACTTCAATTTTAAGCACTTTTTTCCTTGCCAGGTAATACAGTTAAGGGAGAATGGTATAATGATGAGAAACCAGCCTGGCTCCCAAGTCTTACTTCACCACCTGCCGCTTTTGTGAGCTTGAACATGTTTTAACCCCTGGGCCTCAGTTGCATCCTCATTAGCAAAAAATAAGTATAATCTCTACATCAAGGGTGGATGTAAGGAACTGGATAACATATATGAAGCACCTAGCAGAAAGCCAGACTCATAATGGGGGCTTAGTGAATGCTAGTTTATTATCTCTTCACACATCCCTACCTTCACCCTCCCTAATCTCTCTGCCTCTGTTCCTAATCTGGATAACGTATATTACAAGAGAACTGTAAGGATTGATTTTAGGATGACACATAGAAAATGTATACAGCATCTGACTGACTCATTGCAAAAAGCCTTCCACAGACATAAGAATTGCTAAAAGAAAAATACAAAACAAAAAGATCTCCTTCCAAGACAAGACACAAGGAGGAGGCACAGGTAATAGAATTAATTGGTGACTGCAAGATGAGAAGAACTAGTTGATGAGAGAGAGCCTTCTGGCTTCAGCAACTGAGTGAGCAAAGATGCCTTGAACGGAGGTGGGCAAGGACAAGTAGAGGCTATGAGGAAGGGTGACAATGGGTTTAACTTGGGATGGTAATGGATTGAGTTTTCGACATTGCTAGAGTCTGAACGTTTGTGTGCCCCACCCCCAAATTCATATGTTGAAATCCCAGGTTGATGGCATTAGGAGATGGAGCCTTTGGGAGGTAATTAGGTCATGAGGGCAGAACCCTCCTGATTTAGATTAGTGCTCTTATAAAAGAGACCCCCACAGAGCTCCCTAGGCCCTTCTGCCACATGAGGACACAGCGAAAAGAAACTGAAGAGGAACCAGGAAGTGGGTTCTCACCAGAACCCGACAATGCTGGCACCCTAATCTTGGACTTCCAGCCTCCAGACTGTGAGCAATAAATTGCTGCTGTTTATAAGCCACCCAGTCTACAGTATTTTGTTACAGCTGCCCAAACAGACTAAAACAGACATGTTGGGTTTGGGCTTTATGATTCTCTAATCAGCCCCCCAAACAGACAGTGGTCTCTAAACAAATGTTTCAAGTATGTGCATGTCCTTAAACTAATTTGCAATAAAACCCTTTTATAAAGCAAAGAATCGTTTGATAAAGCAACTCCTTGACATATCTATTTTGTGAATTCCAATTACAGTATATCAGGTTTTCCAAGAAAAACACATCTGCACTAGACTTATTATGGTCATTAAGAATAGATTTTCTAGTTCATTGCTCCGCGAATGATGGCTGCCAATTCTGAAACCTGAGTTGTGCATCACAACTTCTATTTAATCCTGTTTATCATTTCAAAATTAAGTTGTTGTCTTTGTTCAAAAGGAAACAATTTGGTATTTAAGAAGCACTTTTGAAGTCACATATGAGTTTCTCAGAAATTATCATATTTAACACCATGGCTTTTAACTTTGGCCATAGTTTTCAAGAAGTTTTCCCTCCATCCAAAACCTCATCCCCTCTCTTCACCCTATGCCACCCTCACTCCCACCCATCCTCCACCACCACCCCCCTCCACGCACACACATCGAATTTTAAGACTCTTGAAAGATTTAGGAGTTCTTACTTCAGAGGTACTACCACCATAATTTATCAAACATATTAAAATAAGTCATGCAAATTACTTAAAACTCTACTGGTTGAGTTGCAGTAGACTACTTGATATAATGTTATGTTCTAAAGATAGTTAAATTAAGGAGTTAGTGTTTTTTGAGCACAAGCCACCCATTCTCCTTGCTTGGCCCTGAAATAAAACTTTCTCTGCTCAAAAAAAAAAAAAGATATTGAAATTAAGTATTAATTAATTTCAATTTTGTAGAATTGGGGTTTTTTTAATTTTGGAGAAAAGGAATTTAAAATTTCAAACGTTGTAGGCCCTTGAAAAGCTTGTAGTCCATTAAGTACTTTTTCAATAGCCAATGAATAAAATAGTCCCCACAACAAATCCCCACTCAAAGAAAAAGATAAAACATTAGCACTTTCAGAATATTTTTGCTGATCTTTTCCCCCTCACACATAAAGCATTTGTATTATTTTAATTGTTTCTTATCTTGGGCTCTTTTGTCCTCATGCAATAGTTGGCATGGAACACCACAATGATTGGGAACTGATTACCTCAACTGTCCTGGAGATGAGGGTGCCACCTCTTCCTGCCATGAGATTCTCTAATGCACTCAGATGTGGTGTGAAGTGAGAGCACACCCGGCCGGCCTTGGGCACCTCTGTCCTGTTATAAGACCTCTCAGCAAACCCCTGCAGGGCCTTCTAAATGATCCAACTGAGCTCTAAGGTAGAGCTTGGTCTTCCATGGGATTTCACTCCAATTACTATGAATTTTGAAAAATATTCACAGGAAAGGTGTTACCAAAAGCAAAACATGATTATTTAAAAGATTTATCTCTCCAAATTATCAAATATGCAAATATCCATAAGTATTTACCTTGGCAGAAATCAGTAGCAGAAACATGTTGAAAAATAAGTTTCTTTATGTTCATAACTGATTTCAGAAGCTACTTTGTTAGATTCCTCCCAAAGCTGAAAATCCAAGAATGAGAAGAACCATGAGTTGCTCCCTCTGTTTCTCTTTCCCTGCCAAGTGCAGTCAGTCTGCTAACCCAGGTCACACTTTTGAAAAAAGAGAACAGGAGTGAAGCAGGGAAGAGGGATAAATGGAAGTGGCTGAAAGCTGTGCAAAGACTGCATTTCTCTCCTACACCCCAACACTCAAACCTACATTCTTCTCTGTGAAGACAATCTGAGTTAAGACAGAAGGAGACAATGGCCTATTTAGCCAATAATTTGACAATATTCTCTGGACACCCTTTTTCTCTAATTAGACAGCCACTTTCTTTTGACAACAAAAGAAAAGTAGTCCTTATCATATTAACTTCTCAAATAGCAAGGTTGTGTTGAATTTAATGTGCTCATTTAAACTGTGCATTTCACTCCACCAGAGAGAGTGTTAGAAAATTGATTTAAAAAAAAAACAAACTGCAGCACATGATAATTGCAATTTATTGATGGTATTAATTATTTCAGTTCCTGTTTTGTCATTTGGTATACAGTTTTAAAGACTTGAGAACTTAAATGTAAAGGGGGGAAATTGATTTTAAAATAAAGCTAGTTATTTATTTTGACAAAAGATGAAATCAAAGGGTTTTTTTTCCTTATCTATGAATAGAAATTCTGTGTAATGTTATAGCTAATAGAGTATTGATTTTCCCTCTTTCTACTTTTGCAATGTACTTTGGAGCTGCCTTTTATGTATTTTAAATATACAGGTTTTGTGTTACATTTGGGAAAACATGCATATACAGAAAATATATTTTCCTAAATGGATCTAGGTGTTTCAGTTGTCAGAAATCTACTTCACACACATTAGTCTAGCATTGGACCAACTGTGACACCTATAAGAAAAATAAGTTGAAATCGGATAATTCAGCAATAACTGCTCAATGAAAAAGATTGATTGCAAACCAGGAATAATTTCAACCTGATTTTTAATTAAAGGCAAAAAAAATGTGGATATGATTACAAATACTTATACTTCCTGTGATGCTTTTCCTTCTTCTCTTCACACTCCCCCTGCCACAGTCATATTATTTGCACACTGAAAAATAATTAGCTTTGGTAGCAGGGCTGGCAGGCCTGAAACTGGCATCTTCAGTCCTCTTACCAATTCCATCTCTGAGGACAAAAATGTGAGATGACAAAAAAAAAAACCCAAATTGAAGAAAAGGAGAAACTGTTACATATTTGAATGAGACTTTGTAACATACAAAAGCCAGGTATGGCAACAAAAAGAATAAAATACCTAGGAATAAACCTACCTAAGGAGGCAAAAGACCTGTACTCAGAAAATTATGAGATAGCGATGAAAGAAATAAAAGATGACACAAACAGATGGAGAGATATACCATGTTCTTGGATTGGAAGAATCAATATTCCCAAAATGACTATACTACACAATGCAATCTACAGATTCAATGCAATCTCTATCAAATTACCAATGGCATTTTTCACAAAATTAGAACAAAATTTTTACAATTTGTATGGAAACACAAAAGACCCTGACTAGCCAAAGCAATCTTGAGAAAGAAAAACAGAGCTAGAGGAATCAGGCTCCCTGACTTAAGACTATACTACAAAGCTACAGTCATCAAAACAGTATGGTACTGGCACAAAAACAGAAATATGGATCAATGGAACAAAGATAAACTCACACACCTATGGTCACCTAATCTGTGACAAAGGAGGCAAGACTATACAATGGAGAAAAGACAGTCTCTTCAATAAGTGGTGCTGGGAAAACTGGACAGCTACATGTAAAAGAATGAAATTAGAACATCCCCTAACACCATACACAAAAAGAAATTCAAAATGGATTAAAGACCTAAATGTAAGACCAGACACTATAAAATTCTTAGAGGAAAACATAGGCAGAACACTCTTTCACATAAATCACAGCAAGATCTTTTTCAATCCACCTCCTAGACTAATGAAAATAAAAACAAAAATAAACAAATGGGATCTAATTAAAAGTAAAAGCTTTTGCACAGCAAAGGAAACCATAAACAAAACAAAAAGACAACCCTCAGAATGGGAGAAAATATTTGCAAATGATGCAAGCAACAAGGGTTTAATCTCCAAAATAAAAAAAACAGTTCATGCAGCTCAATATCAAAAAAACAAACAACCCAATCAAAAAATGGCCAGAAGATCTAAATAGACATTTCTCCAAAGAAGACATACAGATGGCCAAGAAGCACATGAAAAGATGCTCAACATCACTAATAATTAGAGAAATGCAAATCAAAATTACAATGACATATCACCTCACACCAGTCAGAACGGCCATCACTAAAAAAAATCTACAAACAATAAACACTGGAGAGGGTATGGAGAAAAGGGAACCCTCCTACACTGTTGGTGGGAATGTAAATTGGTACAGCCACTATGGAGAACAGTATGGAGTTTCCTTTAAAAGCTAAAAATAGAACTACCATATGACCCAGCAATCCCATTCCTAGGCATATACCTGGAGAAAACCATAATTCGAAAAGATACACGCACCCCAATGTTCACTGCAGCACTATTTACAATAGCCAGGACATGGAAGCAACCTAAATGTCCATCAACAGAGGAGTGGATAAAGAAGATGTGGTACATATATACAATGGAATATTAGCCATAAAAAAGAACAAAATAATGCCATTTGCAGCAACATGGATGGACCTAGAGATTGTCATACTGAGTGAAGTAGGTCAGACAGAGAAAGACAAATACCATATGATATCGCTTATATGTGGAATCTGAAATATGACACAAATGAACTTATATACAAAACAGAAACAGACTCACAGACATAGAAAACAAACTTATGGTTACCAGGGGATGGTGGGGGGGGGGGATAAATTGGGAGATTGGGATTGACATACACACACTACTATACATAAAATAGATAACTAATAAGAACCTACTGTAAGGCATAGAGAACTCTACTCAATACTCTGTAATGATCTATATGGGAAAAGAATCTTAAAAAAAAAGAGTGGGTATATATAAATGTATAACTGATTCACTTTGCTGTACACCTGAAACTAACACAACATTGTAAATCAACTATGCTCCAATAAAATTTTAAATTAAAAAAAAAGAGCCACGTGTGATCTCTTTGTGTTAATTCAATCCAGAGCCCCCAACTTCTAACTTTATTCTGGGCGTGGCAAAATCCTCAAGGGAAGTTAGTGAGTTAAGTCTGGTTATGAATCTGGTGTATGAATTTGGATGCAGTGAAATCAGGAAATGCAGCTTCTTTAGAAGACAGAAGCGCCTCAGATTCGGAATCAGACATCTTTGGCTTGGCCTCTAATTAGCTGCGTTGCCTTGGGCGTGGGGCTAAGCCTTTCTGAGTATTTTCCTCCCCCGTGATAGGGATGAACTGGACAGGATGATATCCACAATCTCTTCTAGTTAACTCTCAGCCAAAAAGCATTGATTGAGCAACTGCCTTGAGTCCAACTCAGTGCAGAATAAAGTAGAGGGCTGTGTAAATATGATATGCCTGTATGTGTTTCTGTGTGTGTGTGTGTGTGTGTCTACCTCCCTACCAGTCTTTAAATCATTTGTAGACAAATCTGTGCCCAGTTCTTCTTTCTTTCCCCTAGCACTTATCACAGTGCCTAGCAAAATAAAAGCACCCAACAACTTCTTTGGTGAGTGAATGAATATGTGAAAGCTTCCATAGGAGTTTTATAGTCTCCCTGGGAAAATATCATAAAAGCACTTTTTGGGGGGGGGTGTTAAGGATTATAACTAATATAACCAAGAAATATGATAAACAGAGGCCCTCAGGAATCTCATTTATCCCACACAGAAACAATAAATTAAAGTAGGATATTATAATATTCTCCCAAATTTAAGACCACGAGCCCAGTTCATAATTGGGAGAACCCCAAAAGGAACAGGCAGTGTTGCTCATCTCTCCAGCTACACCTAAAATGACTGAAGCCTTGAAAGGAAATTTCTTGCTAATAATCATGAACTCAGTTGGTGCCTCAAAAGCTTTCCACCAAGACTGTTATCTTGGTTAATGAAGTTTCTTTACAAGATGAGAGATTTTAATCCCCAGTGAAGTAGTCATAGAATTGGAAACATCAGAATTCATTTCATGAGGCTTGAAAATCATTTTCTTCTAAAATAACAAGTCTAATTTTTAAGGAGAAAGGACATTTAAATAGAAGGAAGGCAATATTTTCCAAACACAATTTTTCAGTTTTCACAGTGAAATAACTGAAACTAAAGCTCCACTTGATTTAAAAGTAAGCAAGATTCTAAACCTAAGCCACAGCCACTGCAACACACAATCAGTTTATTCCCCTGAGAGCACTTTGGCGAGGAGATGGGGAGGTCTCTAATTTGTCAGTCAGGGTGAAACACAGAAAATTAAGGTGTCAGTTAAAGAAACAGATCCATGCTTCTCTAATGCCTTCTAAAAGTCCCCTGTCAGAAAAACTCCACACGTTGTAGTCTTGCTCATTTTATCTCCTTAGACATCACATATCAATCATCTCAGTCTCTTAAGACAAAGAGCTGGAAGACATTTATATTCCAAAATCTCTCAGACATCAAATCGGTCTCAAACGCAAAGTGCACTCTGGTTATCAATTATGATTGGATTCTCAAGGTGACAAGTTCCGTTCCAGGCTCTTAGCTTTCCCCTCTCACCATCAGGCTCAGAGAACTGCACTTGAGAGGCACAAAATATAACTACATTTAGGAGGATGATTAACTTCTCCCCAAGGAATGAATAGCCTCATTCCCGTGACGTGGAAAGGCAAGCAGCACCCGCTGTGACCATCACTTCCTCCCAGGGGGATTCCCAACATTCCCCTGAATGTACCACTGGCTTTAAGACGGTGTCCTGTGAGCGAAGGGAAAGCCCACATGCTTCCTCCCCACCAGCCAAAGCTGTCTCCTCCAGTGGCCTGCCACACAGGAGTCAACCTTTGAGTGATAGCTTTGCCCTTAACCAAACATCCAAGACACGGTACTGCTAGTAAGGACAGAGTTGGGTGAACGGGCCAGAGAGAGGGTTTGGACAGTTATCACAGAACAGTGGGTATCTGTGAGAAAGAGAGGAAAAAAGGAAGGCTCTGGAAAGAAAGGACATGGAGTTGACTCAAGATAATCTTAACCTACTTTACAACTTTACCTGAACTTACAGCTCTGAGACCTGGAACAGGAGGCTTAGGGTGTTGAGAAAGTATCAGGAGTCTCTGGGCGTGCAGGAGGTAAGCATAGAACCCTCTGCTTTCCTGCGTCTACTTCAGGGCTCTTGTAACCACCGCCCCAGAGCACGGGTTTCAAGCTGTTTGTCACTACACACGTTTTAGCACTCAACTCACAAATTGAAACCTGTAATCTTCTTATTTTATGAAGTTGCGGCTTTTTCATTTCTAAATACATTTTGTTCCAAATATTCAAGTGTGTTTCCATCTTCTTACCTTTGTTGATTTTGTTCCCTCTGCAAGAAAAGCCCTCCCACTATAAGAGCTTAGCTGAATGATACCATCAATCAAGACCCAACTCCTATCTCATCTCCTCTCTGAAGACCCTTATTAAAGGGTGACCTTTCCCCCTTCAAAACCTTCATAGTATGTTTATATAAATCACAGAGTGTGTGTGTGTGTGTGTGTGTGTGTGTGTGTGTGTGTGTGTGTGACAGCACATCAACAGTGCACAGAGTTCTTATGTTATCTAATTTCTGGATGCCCAGGTTGGCTGGACAGGCATAGTATAGGGTACACCCATCCCAGTTCCAGGTATAACCCAAGATAGGGTACTCAGTGCATTTTAGTATAGGTCTCTAGCTCTAACCAGTTCTGCCAAGGAATGGTTTTCCAGCATCCTTACATTGTAGAGTTCTAAAGAAAATTTCTTTAACCTGGAACTAATGATAGCAAATAATTTTTGCCAACATTGAAATGAGGCTGCTTCCTCATAATTGGGAAATGAATCTTCTCACTGTTGCACTTCTCCCTGTTCTACTGTTTTTGCTTAGCTTTTATACCAGTTTTACTATTTCTCCTTCATTACTGCACTACCAAATCTTTCAAATGAAAGAGCTAAAATAGATTATTTTCTACATTTTTTCTTGATTCATTTCAGACTTAGAAAATATATGTAGTTATCAAATGAAAGTAATTAATATCATTTCCATATTACACTATTTTTTGAACAGTAAGATAGTTATTTTTTTAATGTTTCTGATTTAGTTTAGTTCTAGGAAATTAGATTTCTCTTATCTATAATCTATTATATGACTAATGTGTGTAGTGTTCACCTTCAAAAGCACCCAAAATAAGGAATTAGCTCATTGTCTATATTCACATTAGCTGGCCATTTAAATTAGCTTTTTCTTTCTTTTTTAAAAATTTTTTTCAAGTCTTTGATTACTACCGTTATGCTTCTTAATGGTTACAGATGTTGATTAACACCATTATTCTGAAAAAAGAGTAAAAAATGCTAAATCTTTACAAAATAAACAATCACAATTTTTAAAATGTAATCTATAATAAGAACAAGCAACTCATGATATTCAACACCTTCTGTAGGAAAGAACAGCCCGTTCATGGGTTTATATGTACCCACAGAAAAGTTTATTAAAGGTTTAAATACTACGTTCATAAGGTAAACTCGGGTTTTTAAAATTTGTGTTATCCTCACATAAATCCTCCTCAGCATTAAGACGGGCCAAGTAAATGCTAGTATTTTAATGTAGCAGATGAATTTCTTACATTTTAGATACTGAAAGATATTAGTTCTAATTAGGAGGAAGAGGATTTATATCAATTAAGCACTGACTTGAGTCTGTCAGTCACTTTTAACATATTGTCTCACTGCATAACCACATACAGTGAGTATTTTACTTTCCTTCTTCTTTTTTTTACAAATTAAGAAACAGGCTCAGAGTGACATTCCTCAGTGGCTGAACTGGAGTTCATAATTCGCCCGACTCTAAGGGCCATGCTCTTTTCGCTATACCACGTGGCCTCCCTAAATTAAGCCTCTCTTGTCAACAAGTCTGTGAGGGCAGAGATAATGTGACACTCAGGAGAGAGCAAGAAGATAGGAGGAGACGATCGATGCCTTTTCCAACACTTAGCCCAGAAGATCCCAGGAGATTTCAACCTAGTCATGAAGCCATAGATAAAAACTTACAAAATATCTAATTTAGCATAGAATTACAGAATCACAAAGTGATTTACAGTACTTGTTCTTCTAAGTATATGACGAACTCTAGGGCATTTTCCAGAACAATTATCTACTGAAAACAACCAGCAAAAGCAATATAAAAAAATAGAATAAAATAAGTCTCTGCTGAGGGTCATATAATGCCACCTCCTCTGTGAAGGTAAACCAGATACTAAAATTTAGAGACATAGTAGAGGCATCAGTTCTATACCTACATACCTGTTCTATACCTAAAACCAGCAGAAAGGGGAAATATAGAGAATGAAGGGCTGTGGTCCTAGAATAAATCCTTTGCCATGTTTTAATAAAAGTCTTTGTTCTTTTATGTTGACTTGTACAAGTTTTTTTTGCATATTTTGGATATTTACCCTTTACTGGATATACCATTTGCAAATATCTTCTCCCATTTGGTAGGTTGCCTTTTCATTTTGTTAGTGGTTTCCTGTAAGCTTTTAGTGTGACATAGTCCCACTTGTTTATTTTTGCTTTTGTTTAGTCACTGAGTTCCTCTATTCTTCCCCTGAGTTCTGTGAGCCTCTTTATGACTGTTTCTTTGAACTCTTTATCAGGTAAATTATCTCCATTTCATTAGGGTTTTTTCCTGGGTTCTATTTTGTCATTTTATTTGGAACATATTCCTCTTTCTCCTCATTTTGTGTGACTTTCAGACTTTGGTTCTATGAATTAAGCAAAACAGCTGCCTCTCCTGGTCTTGAAGGAGCGGCCTTGGGTAGGAGCATCCCTTGTGTAAACTGCTTGTGCCTGGTGGCTTCGTCAGGCTGACAGAAGCTGGAGCAGCCCCGGTCGGGGCAGTCCCGTCCCTGGATAGCGCTGCCCCTGAGGCTGCCTTGGTGGAGCAGCTGGGGCTGGGGATGGAGTGCGCATGGGCTGGGGAGACAACCCAGGGGAAGTCAAACAACGGCATTCATCAGTGCCTCCAACCCCAGGGGGGGCTGTCATCTGGCAGAAGCTCTAAGGTTAGTAAATGGCTTTTCTTCCCATATAGTCTAGGTACGCTTTAAATTGCTGCTTTTCCGCTGTGTCCCAGGGTGGGTGAGTCTATGTTAAGACCCCTCAACTATCCCTCCCTACTGCGGGTTGCCATGGCAGGGTGGGGTTCCTGTGGATACCATGTCTCCAACTTTCCTACCAGTTTCTATGTGGTCCTTCTATGTGCAGTAGCTGTTCAATCACCGCTTGGGTCTTCTTCAGGAGGAATTGCTCTATATGCAGGTGTAGATTCAGTGTGCCCACAAGAGGAGGTGCGCTCAGGGTCTTCCTATGCTGTCATATTGACCAACCCCACCAACGTGGATGAACTTTGAAAACATTAAGTGAAAGAAGCAAGCTAAAAAAGACCAAATATGGTCTTTTCCATTTGTATGAAATATCTAGAATAGGTAAACCTATAGAGACAGAAAGTAGATTCGTGTTTGCCTAGGACTGAGGGATTAGGGAAAATGGAGAGGGACTCCTAATAGATACAGGGTTTCTTTTTGGGTTATTGAAAATGTTCTAAACTTCATCATGGTGATAGTTTCACAATTCTGTGAATATACTAAAAACCATTGAACTGTACACTTTAAATGGGTGAATTATATGATATGTGAATTGTATCTCAACATGCTTTTTAAAATAAAGTCACGAGGTAACCACAACTGTGAAATTCCTTTATCCATTCATTCAACAAGTATTTTTTAAGCCCCCCCTCTATGCCAGGCACTGCTAGAGGCCTGATACAGAAAAGTAAGCAAGACAAAGTCCCTACCCTCAAGGTATTTATACGGGGGAGGGGTAGACAATAAACACAAGATTAAGGGACTGGATAAACACAGTTAATTGAAAACAGGCCCTTATATACTTATATACTCCTCTCTCTCCTAAATTCCAGTAAAATGACTGCCAAGGACTAGAAAGGTATTAAAAAGCAGAGACAAAAATAACAGAATAGGAAATAACCCCAGACAAGACACGACAAAAACTTGTCTAATAGAGAAAGAAGATGGACAAATGATATCTCAACAGGTCCACTGGGAAGTCACTAATAGGTTTTAAGGAAGAACAGTGACTCGAATTAACACTGAGACCATTTATTCTGGCTGCTCTGTGTAGAATAGATAACAGAGCAAGAAAGTGGAAGGCAGGAGAACAGTTAGACGTTATTACCATAGGCCAAGTAAGTGGTGATGCCACTTGGACAGTGAAGACAGAAAAAGTGGGACTGAAGTTGAGATATATCTTGAAGGTAGAGCCAATAGGACTTGCTGATAGACTGACCATGGGGCAGGAAGAGAAAGAGGAATCAAAAACTACCACTAGATATTTTGGTTGAGCAGCTAGGTGATGATGCATCATTTACTCAAATGAAGACTGAGGGGATGGAGAAGGAAAGATTTGGGGATGAGGGCAAGTAATTAAGAATCAAGCATTTTGGACATTTTAAGTCTTATATGCCTATAAGATATCCAAGTGCCCAAGATGGGAGCCAAGTAGATATTGTATGTATAAATTGGGGTAGAGATATAGATTTGGGAGTCATCAGCACATATACGGTATTTAAATTCATGGAACTAAGAGGGGAAGAGGGCCCAGATCTGAGTCCTGAAGCATTTAGAGGTGGGTCACAAGCTCCCGCATTTTGCTGGATACTTCTTTTGTTCTTTAAGTTTGTTTGTGAATTATTTCATTCTACAGAAATTTTCAATTACCTTCTAATATTTCTGCTTTCCAGGACATCCTAAGAAAGGCCTTCTTCATTCAATATAACAAAATTTTCCTCCTACACATCCTTCTAGTATATTCAGCATTTACATGTATATCTTGAGCTCAGCAATGGGCTAAAGATCTGAACGGATGCAAAAGGCAATAAGCTGGTGCAATCATAGAACTCACTTCATTTGATTCCTGTCTCTCAGGGATCCCTGGCCTTTGTTGTCTGGTGTCCAGGATCTTGAAAACCATCCTACACCTGTTTTTTGCACATTTAGTGAGGATATACTAAATATATAGAGTAATTTCATTTTTATACAAATAAAATATGCATACATAAATACATACATACATACTGATAAATGTGCACACAATTTACAAGTTCATACAGAATGAACTGGAATGATTTATACCAAACTATTAACAGTGGTTACCCTCACAAGTGAAGGAATAAAGGTAAAATAGGGATCACTTTTTGTTCTACTTAAACTGCCTTTCAGTGTTTTAATTTTTATAGTGATTTAATATAATCTTTATAAATTATTTAAAAATAATTAAAATATTGATAAGAACATTTTGAATCGTTACCCCTCGCTACCCTCTTCAATTCAGTGAACTGCGTTGAAGAAGGGGTGTTTGTGATTGACTAGCTCACACATCAGTTCAAATGACATTGTTTCTTTCACATTGAGATTTCCCATTAAGGCCTCCTAGACTGTTTCTCCTATGTTTTGAAAAGCTAATCATTTAATCCAAATAATATGAGAAGGAGGACAATTTAAATCAATAAAGGCATACTTTAAATTCAGCTGGAGAAAAATAACTGCATCAACTATAATTTGAAATATAGCTATGGCTATTACCATCCCCATTGAAACTTTCTTGCTGGTAGAAAGGCTGTTTTGTCTTCAGAGAAAATAGGGAGGCTGTCAAGCAATTCCACCACGTGGTACAACCCACCCTTACCGTCTCTAAAAATCTGATTTCTTGTTTTGAATACTGTATATAAGTTAGCTGACAGCTTTTGCATTGCAAATTGATGGGGAAGATTCTTGTGCAACCAAATGTCAATCTTGTTTCCAGAGCTTAGGACTGAAAATGTAAATTCCACTATATATTTTGAATGCACTCTAAGAGTTCAGCAAGAGAGATGGGTCTGTATGTGAGGAAATGCTTCTTAATGGGCCTCTAAGTGCGGTATCAACCCCTCAAGCATTTTGAAGCTAGGGTGGTAAAGGAAAACTGTTTCTTTACTCACAACAGTTCTGGCACAAATGTGTAGGTGGGTGTTCCACACCAAGCAATTCTCCAGTTCTCTGCAGACACCAACTGCGATTCTTAAAATGTAATTAAATTCTGACACTAACTACCCTGAGCTACCACAGACCCCCCCAGGTTAATGGCTCAGTCCCATACGGCTGCCTCCCTCTTCAGATGCCAATCTCAAGTAGTGGGCTCCCAAGTTACCCACACTTTTGTCTGACTTAGCTACAAATCAGGATACCCACAATCCCTTCTCAGGTTCAATGATTTGCTATAATTGCTCACAGAACTCAGAGAAACACGCTACGTATGTTTACTGATTTATTACAAATGAGATTACAAAGTATACAAATGAAGAGCCAGATGAAGAGGAACTGTAGGACCAGGTCTGGAAGGGTCCTGAGTGCAGGAGTTTCTGTCCCCATGGGGTTGGGCACACCCCACCCCCACTGGGTGCACCACTCTCCCAGCACATGGGTACTTTCACCATCCCAGAAGCTCTCTGAACCCTACAGTTTAGCCATTTTTAAGGAGGCTTTATCACATAGCCACAATCGATTATTAATTCAATCTCCAGCCCTTTTACTCTCCCCAGAGAATGAGAAGTGTGCTGAAAGTTTCAAGCTTCTAATCATGGCGTGGTCTTCAGTGACCAGCCCCATCCTGAAGCCATCCAGGAGCCCACCAGGGATCATTTCATTAGAACAAAAGACATTCCTATCACCCAAGAATTTCCAAGGGATTTAGGAGTTCTGTGTTAGATGCTCCTATCACTCCCATTGCAGGAAACTGTAAAGGTTTTAGGAGCTCTGTGTCAGGAACTGGAGACAGAGACTGAATATATATTTCTTATTATGTCACAGGTTGGTCAGCACATAATATAAAATATATCAAGCTTTCTCTTTCTATAGCAGAGAGATGACATGAGGCTCTCTGGAGGTCCCTTCGAGCCTTATGCTTCCTTTAAATCTGTCACGTATTTGGTACTCCTATAAACACACGCACACGCACACACATGCGTGCACACACACACAGGCACACACACGCTCCATGCATGTGCATCCTTATTCCTGACTTTTGATCTTCAACTACTTTAGATTTCCAGTAGATGATAAACTTTCGAAGGTGCCAGAGCTTTAGCTATCAGGACTGCAGAGCAAATAGAATTTAATACTTTGAGATTCAATTAACTAACATGTAAAAACACTAGAACCGTGCCCAGAACCTGGTAGAAGCCAGGGACGATATTCAAAATATTTTACCACCAGTATGGCATGGTTACCCGACAATCACAACAAACACCAGCTATAAAATTTTAGTAGGAATATACCACAGTATACTGGCTAAATTATCAGTGCTGATAAAAGCTCACTAAATGTTTGGATTTTTTTCTTCTGTACACCCTTGTTCACATAGAATTTGTTGAACCAGAATTAATATTTATAGGACATTATTGTCATAGTATGTATGCTTTCTTAATTGAGTTATATAATTATATTTACATTTTGTTCATTAATCTCTTATTGATACCAGAGGACTACAGAAAGCTATCTTCCAAGAACTTGGAAATGAGAGAGATAAGATCTCCCTTGACAGACTAAAAATTGAACCTTACTGGGAGAAGTTATCCACCATAATGGCTGAAGAGCTGAAGAACTTGCTCAAATTAAGTAATCTGAGGGCCACTCAAAACAAAATTTATTATCATGTTAGAGCTGTAGAATACCTAAAGTCCACAGAGCAGAGGTAGAGAGAGAGAGAAGCAATGGAAAATATTCAGAACTGCCCCATGGAAAAAGCAAAGCAGACACTGGCCTAGACTAGGGTGCCCCAGCCAGCATACTCAGAATATACTGGGCCCAACTGAAGGCTTCCCCTAGAGGTGGGGTGGCTCTAGAGAGACTTTGTTAAAGGATTTTTCCTAAGGTTAACTAAATCCCTTTCATTTTGACCTACTCACTGATTTGGTAAGGAATAGGGGAAAATGACCTGCTCATATAGCCCTAATCAGACAGCTCATTCTGGTTCCTATGAAGTTCTTTCTCACTCTAAATTCCTAAATTGACATTTTGGTGTTAAATCAGCCCCATGTGCATTTTACTTAGTATAGGTCAGCCGCCAGTGCTTGATGACCTCCCAGCACTCATAAAAGAGGTAGGTGCCAAAGATTACGAGATTTTAAGTCACTTAGACCTGGGTTCAAATGCCAGTTCTGCTTTTCTAAGGCAGTGTGTGATTCTAAGCAAGTTTTAACTTCCCTAAGCCTTGCTTTACACATTGATAAAAATGTGTATAATAATTCCTCCCACATAGAGTGACTGGGGAATTAAATGTGGTAAAGTTTGTGAAGTGCTGTCATCATTAAGAGTGAGTCTCTGGGGACTTCCCTGGCAGTCTGGTGGCTAAGACTCTGCGCTTCCAATGCAGGGGATGCAGGTTTAATCCCTCGTCCAGGAACTAAGATCTCACATGCTGCATAGCACGGCCAGAAAAAAAGAGTGAGTGTCTGGGCTTTCAGAGCAGAGGACACATCCCCATGACCAGCACCCCACACACTCACACGCTTCCCTGGGAGGCTCGTCCACATCACACTTTTATCTGTCATCTCCAAATGTCTACAAACATACTGTCATGTCTGCCTGGGGTCGCCTGGATGGACTCTGAGCTCACATTCATCTTTGTATCCCCAGGGTCCCTCTCTCAATGGGTTTGCTTTGTTCCCTTGAATTGTTTTAAATTGTGGGAAAACAATCACACTACATCAACAAGGAAGCACATCTGTAGAGTTGTGACTACACATTTACTAATACAACAATTGTTACTCTTAGCATAGTGACCATTTAGAAATGGAGAGGTGTACAGGATGACAGATAGCTATGTTAATATTAGTATTTGTCTAATGTGATTCTCATAAAAGACTGTGCTGTCTCATTATTACTGCCCCTTTATTTCTAGATTTTAAAAATAAAATACTAATCCTCAGGGCTTCTCTGGTGGCGCAGTGGTTGAGAGTCCGCCTACCAATGCAGGGGAGACGGGTTCATGCCCCGGTCCGGGAAGATTCCACATGCTGCGGAGCGGCTGGGCCCGTGAGCCATGGCCGCTGAGGCTGCGCGTCCAGAGCCTGTGCTCCGCAACGGGAGAGACCATAACAGTGAGAGGCCCGTGTACCGCGAAAAAAAAAAACACTAATCCTCAAAAAATTTAAGTAAACCACTTTTATGTACAGCAGAAACTAACACAACACTGTAAGCAACTACACTCCAATAAAAACTAAAAATAAATAAATAAAAAGAATCAGAAAAAAAAAATTAAGTAACTTACAAGAAAAGCACCAAGTCAGAAGTGAAACAGAGATCCTAGGATGCTTCCCATGTATTTTTGACAATATCGCGCCACCATCACCACACACACACACACGTGCGTGCACACACACATACACCCCAATTAGTTGCTATAAATCTAAAGCTACTGCTATGAATCTAAACAATATTTGACACAAAAGGTCAGTTGGCAAAAAAAGAAAAAAGGAAGAGAGGCAAATATTTAACAGAGTAAGAGAACAGAAACTGAGTCAGTATCTTGCCAATGTTAAGAGCCTATGTTAGGCCAGGGTGGCTGCTGGGGAAACACTTCTCCCTCATTCCTAATTATTCCACCCACAGGAAGGGAGTTCAAAGGTATAAATCTTGGACTCTCTCTGTCCCCAAGGAGCTGGAGTGATGGCTCTGGTTGGTAACTTGGGGAGATTTAACAAGGCATGCCTGCGCAGCTCTGCCCTGTCTCCCTCAGGAATGGGGATACTTGACAGGGTCTGTGTTCTCTGCTGCTCTTCCCTCAGACATAGAGGCTGCCATGACTGTGAGGGCCGCTATCTCCAGTTTGTGGATTCAGTCATCAGGCTTTTCAGCCCTCACACCAAGCCGTATATTCTAACCCTGACTTTACTGGTAATTAAGGTGATCAGTTGGCCTCCATTTGATTCCTTTGTTTTCTTCTTAATTTAACCAAAACTCAAGCAGGTAAGAGGAATGTTATTTATTGGAATACTCAAACACCCCTAAATATAGATTCAGATATTAGCTATGTCACCTTGGACAAGTTGGTTATCTACCTGGTAATCTGGGACAAATTACTTAATCTCTCAGAACCTCAGTTTCAACATCTATAAGGTACCCTAAATACCAATCAGATTAGATTAGACAGGAACATGAAACAAGATTATATATATATCAGGGGTTCTCAAACTTTCAAACTGAATCAAGCATCAGAATAACCTGGAGGGTTTGCTAAAACTCAGAGTGCTGGGCCCCACTCTTAATGCTCCAGACTTAGTTTCTGACTCAACAGATGAGGCCTACAATTTGCTGATGTTTCTGAACAGGGAACCATACTTTGAGAACCACTGAGATTTCACATACATGCACCCACAAACATATATATACATATATCTAGAGAGAGAGAGAGAGGGAGCTTATTAATATAGCATCTGTTACATGAGATGTACTCAATAAAGTAGTACTGCTGCCATTTTTGTTTTGTTACCAAAAAAATAATACTTTAAGGCAGTGGTTCTCCACTGGGGGTGATTTTGTGTACATACACACACATCTGCCAGGACATTTGGCAGGCGTTTTTGATTGTCACAACTGGAAGGTGGGGAAACAGCTCCTAGCATCTACTAATCCATTGAGTAGAGGCCAGAGATTCTGCTAAACATCCTACAGTGCACAAGACAGCACCCCTGACAACAAAAAAATTATCTGGCTCAAAATGTCAATAGCTCCAAAACTGAGAAATTCTGCTCCAAGGCCTCCCCCAAAACCCTGTCTATAACTCAAGCATCAATGCCTATATATTTTTCATACACACAAGACCTTCTCACCATTTGAGAGGTACTTGACCCATTAGAGACCCATTAGCCAAGGGGAATAGTCCAAAGGAAGCTTAAGGTTGTTTTATCAGATTATATTAGATATGTCAACAGAAGAAGGATTTTGGTTTGGAAACCATAGGTGTATAGCGGAAGAGATTTCTTTAAGATAAAACTAAATTTTTTTGTTGAAATTTGTGAATGAAGACATATATATGCAACACAGATATAAAATCATGGTTTAAATGCAGAAATATAAAACAGATTATATACAAGTTGCCTGCTTATTAAATTTTCATGCTTGGAATGTTTAGAAATGTTAAGAGCTAAGGAAAAATCTTTTTCTCCCTGAAATTTTCCTGAGTTTTTCCCTATCAGCAAATAAACAAGATGCAATTTTAGTAGTCAGCAGTTTTAGGAATATGGAGTAGTTTGTACTTTTTCTCATCTATTTGGGAAAATTAGACGGGCCTTCCAACATAATCCTTTTGAGTGATCTTTTCTTGCTCGCAGAAAAATGTGATTGGAAAAAAATCCAGTTATTTTAGGATCTGGGTTCTGGCACATGGGTTTTTCTTCTTGCTCTGTCCCGACCTCTCTGGGCCTCAGTTTTCTTATTGTGTAGAGCACTTGTTTCAGACATTACAAAGTGGCGGTGCATTGGGCAAAACTAGTCTTCATAACAGCCATTGTTTGACCCTACTAGCTTTCTGCAAACTTTGCCTCTTTGGGCATATGAGTTTGACCCCTGGCCTAGTTTCAGTATCTACCGAAAATCCAGGGAAGTCCTTGAGTCAGGCCAAGTCAGGTATTTATTAGTATGAGGCCTCTTTAGCCTGGGAAAGACAGTAACCCATCAGACTAGACTGATACTGGCCCAGGTATCTGACCCATGAGCCATGAAGAAATAATCTCCTGGTTGCTATACATAGGGCAGAAAGAACTCACTGGAGGGAAGAGAAAGTTCAGTGAACAGTCTCAATCTGGAGCTACTGTTTGCCAGGGACTGAAGAACTTTGACAGGAGAAAGGCACACTCAATTTCAAACTGCCTTCTCATGTTCCCCCAGGAAAATCTTCAGACTGCCCCCAGATAAAGGAGCTGTAATAAATTAAAAGTGGGCCTAAGTTTTTTTAAATACCACCAGCTGAGACTCAGTAAAAAGGGAGGACCAAATGACCTAATTTTGCGGCCCAAAACCAGACTCCAACCAGACTGGGGCAGGGTTAACATGGGTGAAGACAGGAGAACTATTTCACATCCACCAAAAAACCCAAATTTACATTTATGTGCTCTCTAAATTAAGCATAAGGTATAATCAGTGTATTAGTTATATTGAAAGTGTTAATTTATCCATAGTAAATTTTTGAAATGGAGCCCAATTTTCTGCGTCTTATTTTGCTATTTTTTCATCTCTTAACATAGAAGGAGCTTTAAAAAATTGGCTTGAGACCTTTCCCAACCTCTGGGCGAGCCCCTTTGTAGGTAGTTAGATATTCAGGCAAAGCAAAGGAACAGCTAATGGACCAAACGGCTAAACCAGCACGTTTGCTGGCTCCAGCCTCCAAGAGCAGCATCTCCTGAGAGAAAGTGGAGAAAACCCTGAGAGCTGTGGGGTGAGGATGAGGTGAAGTTCTACTTTGATAAGTGTTCGTGTGGGATGGTGGCTTTGGCAGGGGAAGGTAACCTGCACAGTGAGGGAAGGATGAAATAGGAACAGAACTATGGGAGTCTGGGCCCTGCTTATCCCACGCTCCTTGCCATTGCCCTCGGACGAACAATGCCTGACCCACACCTGGTCCAGCTGTCCTCCAGAGTGAGATCAGGGCAGGATGGAAATCCTGTGCTTGTGTGAAGAGCTGAAGAACATAAATGAGGACTAACTAACCCTGGACCGTTGCTTCTCCACCCTTGCCCACATCCAAGCCCCAGGGCTGGTGAATAACCATGCAAATGAGAGCATCCCAAGATTGCTTCCTCTTGGGGAGGAAGGGAAAAGGGTGAAACTCTGACCTGGCAAGTTGTTGGGTGAGGAGAAAAGATAAAGCCAAGAAGAAATATGAAGTATAAAATATACATAGAATGTAAATGGAAGAAATAAATGGCAGAATGGAAATATCCAGGGGACAAATCAGAGAATGGAAAGAATAGATTATGGAAACCTCCCAAAATGAAGAAAGAAAGGATGAAGAAATAGATAATATAAAATAGTAGCTAACAAAGACGGAGGCTAGCAGTAGAAGTGCTAATATCCAGATAATAGGAATCCTAGACAAAGAAAAGAATAAAAATATAGATGTATTTTTTAATTTATTTTTTGATTATCTATTTTTGTATATGTTTGAAATTTCAAGAATAAAAAATTTAAGGCAATTAAAAATGTTTGAAAAAAATAGAGAAATGCCATGTGACCATGGTATTAAAAAGTGCAGAAAATGTATTTCCTAAAATTCAACATTGAGCCATAATTTTATAAAATTCAACATCAATCCACATTCTTAACCTGTTAAGGAGATCAAAAACTAGAGGTAGTATTACCCTAAATGGGATCTGTTACTGGATTGGCAAGACGGTCCCTAGGTCTCTGTCACTAACGGGCATAGCTGCTCCAGAAAGGAAGGAGCATGGGCATCTTTGAGGAAAGTGGGGAGCTTTATACGGGCGGGAGACAGCATGAGAGGATGGGGCAAAGGGGACTCATAAGTGGCAAAGAAACAGAAACACAAAGAGGGATTTGGGAAGGGGTCTACCCTAAAATACTCCCTAGGGTAAATGCTGTCACTTCTCCCCAACTCACCTTTCCAAAGCCAATTCCAATGTCATTAAATCTTTTTTTTAATTGAAGTATAGTTGATGTACAATATTATAGATGTTATAGGTATAGAATATAGTGATTCACAATTTTTAAAGGTTATACTCCATTTATAGTTATTATAAGATATTCCCTGTGTTGTACAATATATCCTTGTAGCTTATTTTATACAGAATAGTTTGTACCTCTTAATCCCCTACCCCTATATTGCCATTAGATCTCAATGGATCCTGCGTACCCTCGTATTCATTACCTGCAGTGATAGGTAGGAGGCTCTAGGAAAGGATCAAGAGAGTCCTAACTGAGTCGCCCAGGAGCTTTGAGTCCTGGGAATTGGGGAATTGGGGGCCTTAATTGAGCATGTGCATCATTTAGCAGAAACTTTTATGCTCAAATTTAAGTCTCTGAAGACACTGGAAAGACCTTCAACTGTCAGGCTTGCTTTTGTCTTTTAAGTTTTCATTACCTTTTTTCTTATAACTTAAGAAATCCAAGGGCATAACTTAAGAAATCCAAGGGCATAATGTGGGAAAGAAGGTGGACTCATTGTATTTGGGATGGTACTTTGGGCTCTAACCTTGTAAAGAGATGACTCCTCTCCCACATATGGAAGCTGAAGTAGCATTTGTTCGGAAGCTATAGAGCATGCAGTGTAAAATAAAGTCTAAAAGGGAAATATGCTGTCCCAAGGAGTTTATAATCAGTGTTTAATTGTGAATTCATGCACCAAAAAAATACCATGGGAGAAGGTGCTTAAATCTTAGAAGTCTAGGGTCTGCTAAACTATTTCCTTTGTTCATTTTCTTTTCATAATTATGAGGCTTTTAAGACTGGCTAAGATAAAGAAAGCCTAGCATTTACCATCTATGTTATTAAATACTATGTTTATTTTATAAAAAGAAAATTTCCATTATTGGGCCAGTGTATACTGAGAGTAAGAGAGAGAGAGAAAAGGTACTGAGGGCCTCTCTGAAGAGACAACTAGAATTTGACACTACTTACCATTGGAGTGTTCCAAGTTTTTAATTTCCATTTAAGTTGCATTATACTTTATGGGACATTATTTGGGGATGAAAAATTCTAACTCTGCAAAGAAAGCTGGCTGAGTAGGGAATTTAACAGCACTGCAACTGGATGAGTTGTTATTTCATATGTTTGAAAATTTAAAGAAAAAAACTCCAGAACAAAGAAAATAACCATAGACATTATTCAAGCCCACCTATGGTGGCATTTAAACATCGTAATAAAGAATGAGTGGGTTTTCACCAGATAGGCCAGGTGGGGAAAAATGTTCCAAGAAGAGGGGATTCCATACACAGAGGAGCACAGCACGCTGTGCAGTGCAACAGAGACACGGGATGCTCTTATAAACAGTCAGGAGTGAGGCTGGAGAAGTAAAAGGAGGGCCATGTCATCAGGAGCCTCATATGCCCCTTTTATCATTCAAGAACTTTCCTGCCACAAGTGAAAAAGAACCCAATTCCAACTGGCTTAAGCAAAAACAAAAATGAACAACAACAACAACAGAAAGATCCAGGTGTAGGCTTCAGGCATAACTAGATTCAGAATTCAAATGATGTCCGTACGGCTCAGGTTCCCCCCAGCCTTCTGCTGAGTTGGCTTCATCCTCAGACTTCACATGAAAATTTCCAGAATCAGCTCCAGAATCCACCCAGGGCCCATACTAGAGTAGGATGAGTGAGGCACTCACCACCTCAGGCACAAATTTAAAGGGTCACCCAAAAACTCAGTAATCAAGATAAATAATATTTTACTGCAATATTTTAAAACTTCAAAAAGCAATCTGTGATGAATAAAATATCAAATTTTAAAATAAAGACAAGATCAGTATTACTGATTTTTCCTTTTGCCTCAGGCTCCACCGTGGCTCCAGTTTTCAATAAAGACAGAATCATAACAATGCTACTGATACTAGAAGAATGAATAGATGCTGGGGGTGGGGAGGGCACAATCTGATGCCCCACATCATGGTTAGAGGTTTCAACTTTATCTGTGGGCAGTGGATGATCATGGAAGACTCCAGGCAAGAGACAGAAAGACAATGGATGGAAAGACATGTTGGGAGGGTTAGAGGAGGAAATTCAGGGACGGGAGTTAGGAAACAATTAGCCCAAGCAATACATGGTGAAACACAGACATAAAGCAGTGCCAGTTGGAGATGTGGGGGTAGGGAGTACGGAGGACATGGGGGACAGAACTGAAAGGTAGTTAGGAATATCAGGAGAACTTGGAGAGATGCGAAACAGGAAATGTTAAATAGTCAGGGATGCTTCTCCAGTTTCTGGCTCTAGCCGCTCTCTGGATAGTAGCACAATAACCAAGATTAAGATTTCAGGATATGGGCAGGTGGGTGATCGGCCAAAGGGAGCAAGGGTGAGGAAGAGATGCAGTTCTAGACATGGTGACACTGAGGTGGCAATAGCCAGCAGACAACAGGGTCTGAATCTCACAAGAGGGGTCCAGACTGAAGAAGTGGCTTTGGAAGGTATTAGCACATATAAGGGATAGTTGAAGTCCTGGGCATTAAAAAATTTTCCCAGAGAGGGAGAGAAGAAGACTGAGGATGGAACTGATATTATTAGGAGTTCTCTCCAGTGCAGTTTTTTTTTTGGCCGCGCTATGCGGCTTGCAGGGTCTTAGTTCCCCAACCAGGGATCGAACCCAGCAGGTCCACGGCAGTGAGAGCACCAAGTCCTAACCACTGGGAATCCCTACCCCCAGGGAATTCCCTCTCCAGTGCAATTTGAAAAATAGATCCTGGCCCTAAAATATTCTCCTTATTGATCTTACAACAACTCCTAAAAATTTTTTTTAACTCCTAGAATTTTCACATTACTTCTGCTTTGGATTAAATCACCAAAAGCATTTTGATGTACTACATATGTTATCTATATAACTTTAGACTGTAAGTATACAAGTTAACAGAGCTGGGATAACCACCTAGAAAACAGCCATAGAGAACATAATTTCCAAAAAGGAGAGGGGAAAGGAAAGGAGAAAACAGGTGCTACCTATTGGGTTTAAAAAACCTTGGTCTAGGGGCTTCCCTGGTGGCGCAGTGGTTGAGAGTCCACCTGCCGATGCAGAGGACGCGGGTTCGTGCCCCGGTCCGGGAGGATCCCACATGCCGCGGAGCGGCTGGGCCCGTGAGCCATGGCCGCTGAGCCCGCGCGTCTGGAGACTGTGCTCCGCAACGGGAGAGGCCACAGCAGTGAGAGGCCCGCGTACAGCAAAAAAAAAAAAAAAAAAAAAAAAAAAACCTTGGTCTATAATTGATTTCTCAGGTTGGGCCTGAAAAAATTACAGAATATTAAAAGGTCCCCTGATATACCTTTTGAACCCTCCATATCTGATTAAATTGGAGAGTTTAAGAGAAACAGAAATAGGAAATGCAAAGAAAGAGGAGGGCCTCAAGGTGAGGTCTGGGGTCTGGGCCCAATGTAGGTTTCTATACTCTTTCCCCTCTCCCTTCAAGTTAGAAAGGAAAAAAATCAGTCATCTCTGGAGGTCCCTTGCTGGTGCCAACTGTAGGAGAAATATAAGAAGGCATCATTTGACTCTTACCCAAGGGGGCAGACAGACAAGAGACACACTCTTCTCCTGTTTTTGAACAAAGGGGCTGCAAAGTAAAGTATCTGAAATATTTGAGTATTCCATCAGGAAATACCCAAATCAGTAACAGTCTGCAGTGGAACTTTTTAAAAAGCCCAATAAAATCTAAAACGAGGAGAAAGATTACTTTCATTTGCAGCTAAGGCTGGAATCATTATTTTTTATAGTGTGAGGTTTGGCGGAATTTAAAAAATCTTTTGTTATTCTACAGCTTTAGCCTGTTTTTAATTAAGACACCCATGTCAGTTGAAAAATGTGGTGTATTTGTATAGAAATAACTATAGCAAACCAAAATCTTAATTTTAAACCATTTTACTCACTTTCCCAGACACAATGGTAATTATTTCTGGTTGACATCACTGAAGTGCTTTCCAGCAGCACTGAATATATTCATATCAATTGAAGTTTTCCCTCGTGCAGAAAGATGAGGTGCCGGGATAAATCTGGGAGTGGGCAAATCACATTTTTCATCAGTGCCTAATAATTAGCAGAAATTCATTACTCAGTGTTTGTTTGAGCCTGAACAATATCAGCTTGTAATTACTGGTAGCTTAGGGCAAGGTAAATATTTGATGTGATGCTGGTAAATCAGTTTTTAGTGGTACAAAGAGTTAGCTGATCCTGTATTTCTTTAGCCTTTAATAAGATTATAAGCATTAACCACAAAGGTGGGGCTAAACCTTCCCCATCTGTTGTTGTACCTTCACGCTTCAGACAAATAGCAGGAAAGAGAGTGCCCGTGGAACACCAAGCTAATGAACCCCTGGGGGACTGGGGCTGTCTACTTGGGTTAAAAAACGGAAATTGCTTTTAGCAAATTCAGTGCAGGAAAAGTAGCTACAGTAGCCTTATCATTAAAGTCCTAAAGCCTGTTACTGGGCTAAGCTTTGGCCTAGTTTTGATTTAAATCTCTAATTTTGTTGTTGTTGTTGTTGAGTCTGAGCAGCTGACACTGGAGGCAAATTTAAGCTTTTCTGGTTGGTTTACCAGATATTTTTTTAAGTCTTAAAATTAAGCAATATTCTTTATGTAATAAACACAGCAGGTAAGTTCCAGAAGAATCTTCTCCAGTGGTTAATATAAAAGAGCCAATAAAAGTGCATAGGACTTTGTAACAATCTAAACATGAATACCTACACGTAGCTCATTTATCCCACTACAGTCCAGCAAGGTAGGGAGAGCCAGTGGTATTATCTCCATTTTAAGAATGAGCAACATCTTCTTTATGCATTCATCTGTCGATGGACACTTAGGTTGCTTCCATGTCCCGGCTATTGTAAATAGAACTGTAATGAACATTGTGGTACATGACTCTTTTTTAATTATGGTTTTCTCAGGGTATATGCCCAGTAGTGGGATTGCTGGGTTGTATGGTAGTTCTATTTTTAGTTTTTTAAGGAACCTCCATACTGTTCTCCATAGTGGCTGTATCAATTTACATTCCCACCAACAGTGCAAGAGGGTTCCCTTTTCTCCACACCCTATGTGGCACATATATACAATGGAATATTACTCAGCCATAAAAAGAAATGAAATTGAGTTATTTGTAGTGAGGTGGATGGACCTACAGTCTTTCATACAGAATGAAGTAAGTCATAAAGAGAAAAACAAATACTGTATGCTAACACATATATATGGAATCTAAAAAAAATGGTTCTGAAGAACCTAGGGGCAGGACAGGAATAAAGACGCAGACGTAGAGAATGGACTTGAGGACACGGGGAGGAGGAAGGGTAACCTGAACAAGGTGAGACAGTGGCACGGACATATATACACTACCAAATGTAAAATAGGTAGCTAGTGGGAAGCAGCCACATGGCACAGGGAGATCACTCGAAGCTCGGTGCTTTGTGACCACCTAGAGGGGTGGGATAGGGAGGGTGGGAGGGAGACGCAAAAGGGAGGAGATATGGGGATATATGTGTATGTATAGCTGATTCCCTTTGTTATAAAGCAGAAACTAACACACCATTGTAAAGCAATTATACTCCAATAAAGATGTGAGAAAAAAAAATGAGCAAATTGAGTCTCAGCGAGGTTAAAGCCCCGACAGGAGGTTACAGTTTTAGTCAGTGATGGAGTCAGGCTGAGCACAGACCAGCTCTTCCCTGGTTTAGAATTCTCTCCACACCAAATTTACCTGTGGGTCTGTGTCGAGCCCAAGCCAGCAGTGATGGGCTCAGAACCAGAGATGACTGCTTTTGTCAAGGCTTGGGAGCACTGCCAGCATGTTACATAACACGAGGGAGACACCAGGTAAATAGCTGCCCAAAGCACAGCTCTGTAAAACACCATGTAAAGACCCACCTAACTGGATCGAGGGCAAACTAGAGAAAAGCACTGGTTTGGAAAGCAGACTTGATAGACATCCATTTGAGCCTCTTGAGCACAGATAATTAGATTTCACTTTCTTTATATCCCAGAACCTAGCACAGTATCCATGGGGCAGATGCTCAGTAGCTATGTGCCATATTCATGTGCCCAGCTGGAAGGAACAGGGAAGGCATGGGCAGAGGAATCAGACAGGGTGTACCAATCCAGTCTAAAACTGACATCAGATTCTTCCTACAATGAAGTTCCAATCAAACCTCTCCTGTGCTCAGAAGTCATCAAGGGCTCCATATTGCCTGCCACTGGCCTGGCATTCAAAATAGACCTACTTGAGAATGAGAATGGACTTGAGGATATGGGGAGGGGGAAGGGTAAGCTGTGACAAAGCAAAAGAGAGGCATGGACATATATACACTACCAAACGTAAGGTAGATAGATAGTGGGAAGCAGCCGCATAGCACAGGGGGATCAGCTGGGTACTTTGTGACCGCCTGGAGGGGTGGGATAGGGAGGGTGGGAAGGAGGGAGATGCAAGAGGGAAGGGATGTGGAAACAGATGTATATGTATGACTGATTCACTTTGTTATAAAGCAGAAACTAATTTAAAAAAAAAAGAAAGAGAGAAAGAAAGAAAGAAAGAAAAGATACATGCACCCTAATGTTCATTGCAGCACTATTTACAATAGCCAAGATGTGGAAGCTACCTAAATGTTGACTGATGGATGAATGGATAAAGAAGATGTGGTACATATATACAATGGAATATTATTCAGCCATAAAAAGAATGAAATAATGCTATTTGCAGCAACATCGTGGATGGACAAAAAAAGTGCCTGGGGCAGCCACTCAGAGCAAAGTGGCCACCAACCTTGCTGCAGCTGCCCAAACAGAGAGTGGAGGGTGAGGGAAAAATACGTTGGCTTCTCCCATCCCCCTGCCCTCCAACCTCTGGCCAATGTTTTCCACTGGCTGAACCTACCTGGAAAAGAGTTGGCGAGGAAATCTGGGCGATGGGGTTTGCAGGATCAGCCCTGTGACACGGAGCAGAGCAGTGGAAAGACAGGGAGCCGGTCTGAGGCAAACAGGCAAATGGCAGCACAGTACCCACTTCTCCCTACCTCTCCTGTGCCACTGAGTGGAACCATCTTCATGCGCGACCTTTCTCTTCCCTCGTCTCCCACATCCACCCATCCATCCTCTAAGGAGCTCATCCATTCCTCTCTCTTCCTCACAGCCACCGTCATCACTCACTATCATTACTGCAGCAAGCACCGCTCTGCCTTCTCCCGTCTCCAGACTCCCTTTTCCAATCAGTCACTACACTCCAGCCAGAAGGATTTTTCTCAAATGCCTATCTTACGTCACTCTGCCGCTTCGAGTCCTACAATGGCTTGGCTCGTTGTGCTTAGGATCCAGTCCACATTCCATGGCAGGACTTCATCACGTCTCCAGTCTCCCCTCCCCTGACATACTCCTCCACCCTCCACATTCCCACATCCTGAACCTCAGGCCCCTGAATTTCCTGGGGCGGCTCTCAAGTCAGGGCCTTCACACGTGCTATTTGCTGTCTTCACAGAGCCCTCCCCTATCCTGCACCTCTTCTGACTTAAGCCCTCTCATGTTGGCCTCAATGGCAGTACTTCTAGGAAGACGTCCCTGGTCCTCCTCACCTGTGTTCCCTTGCACCCAAGACTTTCCCCGGTGGTAGGGGTATCAGATTTAACAAATAAACCATGCAAGTTTAAAAAAAAGAAAAAAAACTCTCATCAATAACTCCTCGCTCCCCTGTGGATACAGCCAGAATAGATTACTGTTCTTTCCCAAACATGCCCTAGTGGTTCTCACTTCTGTAGAACTGGCCCCCTTTGATGCTATCACTCCCTTTGATAACCTACCCACTTGTTCAGACTCATCTCAAAGACTGTCTCCTGTTTAAGACCTTTCTGCTTCCTCCAACTGAATAAGATTTCATTCTCCCCTGAACTCCCATGGATGAACTTTACCATATATCCTCTTACTCTGCCTTAAATAGGTTAAACAGATGAACTTGCCAATATTCATATGTTTCAATCTAAAATTATCATTTTTCCCATGTTAGAGAACTTCTAGAGGACTGAAACTATGTGCATTCCTCTTGGTCAGTGTCCTCCAAATGCCTGGACTGAAAAAATGAACAATAATTTTCAGTCAACAAAAGAATTTATGGGTTGTTCCTTAAATTCTTCAGGTCTTTCTTTTTACATTATATTCATTCTGTAAGTATATCAGGACTCAACACCACCACCACCATTCCATTCTCATTCATTCTCTTCCATTCATATCTTTCATTCTCTCTCTGTCTCTCTCTGTCTCTCTCTCTCTCTCTCTCAACATTGAATCCATTCTAGGCATTCCACCTCCACAAAAGTTCCTGAACTAAACTGAAGACAATTGACTATTATAACTAACTACATCCTGTAGGAACAATTTGACCTTCGTATTTCATTTGTTCTTCTATTCAGTTAACATGCATTGAGGATCGTCACTTTGCCAAACACTTGTAACCACCAGACAGACACAGGTGAAATGTTGTCTGTTCCAATCACAGCCCATTGGGGAAGACAAGTAAGAAATCCAGAGATTTCCAATGTGACAGGTGCCATAAAAAGGGTACACAGGGTCCTATGGGGACACATAGGATGGGCTCCTGATTCATTCTACAGAGGGGAGGGGAAAGAGGAATTCAAAGAAAGCTTCCCCAAAAACCTAACTGAATCTTGAGAGAAAAGTTTACTGGGTGGGAAAAAAAGGAGAAAATTTTTCAGGGAGAGAGAATAATGTTCAAAGGCAGAGAACTGTGTCAAAACATCCATTTTGGGCTTCCCTGGTGGAGCACAGGTTGAGAGTCCGCCTGCCGATGCAGGGGACACAGGTTCGTGCCCCGGTCTGGGAGGATCCCACATGCCGTGGAGCGGCTGGGCCGTGAGCCATGGCCGCTGAGCCTGCACGTCCAGAGCCTGTGCTCCGCAATGGGAGAGACCACAACAGTGAGAGGCCCGCGTACCGCAAAAAAAAAAAAAAAAAAAAAATCCATTTTGATGGAACAATGTGTTTGTAGGGCATAGGAGGAGGGGGCATGGCAAGAGAAGAGACTGGAGAAGTGGGCAAAGGGTAGATGATTGTGGACCTTGTGTGCCAAGTCAAGGAGCTTCAACTTTATCCTGAAAATGACTGGAAGCCATTAAAAAGTGAGGGGTGTGTGTGTGTGTGTGTGTGTTTATAAATTATAAATATATGTGGAGGGGGATAGATAGAGATTCTAAATACACATAGCAGCTAAGGTCTGTGCATTCTGGTTGACAGTAGGGAACACTGATTTGCAAATCAATATTTGTACATAGAATTATAAACTAGTATAGCATCAGTTCTAGAAAGGACAGTTTAGAGATCGTCTATCCAATAACCAAATTTTACACATGGAGAGATGGAAGGTCTTGCGTCTGGTCATAGGACTCGTGAGCATCCAGGTCAATAATTATTGCCAATAATAATCTTTTCTTTTTATCATTATCATATGAGTCAAAATTGTGTTTGAATTAACAAGAATTTTATTTGGCTTGTATTTTACATCAACAACTAAAGTGGTTGATACCTCAAATAGTTTACATAATAAATTGAATTCAAATATAAGCCACATCCCGATAGGAATAAAATGGATTTTTTCAATGACAGGAAAACAGCAAAATCAGTGTGGTCTTTTTGGGGGGCCACATACTTAAGTCTTTGACATCAATAATGCATATAGTGTCATTGACATTGATGTTGGCAATGCTGACATCAGCTTTGGAACTCATCTTTTGGAAATGCACTGAACATGGAGAGGTAGTAGAGCATAGTGCCTGAGTGTTGGCCTCCTGAGCCCCAGAGTGTCTGGGGTCTATTTTGGCTCTGCCCCTCATGAGGTGAGTGACCTGGGAAGTTGATTAACTGCTTTGTGTCCCAATTTCCCCATGTATGGAAAAAGAAAAAATGCTACCTACCTCTAGGGTTGTTATGAGGATTGAATGAGTTACTACTTATAATGAGCTAAGAATAGCCTGGGATATGATCAATGTTACACAGGCATATGTTAAATACGAATAAAGCCAGATGTAAACCCCCTGAAACAGTTGGCAAGATGAATTTCTAACTATGCTCTGGTTAAAGCTAGCAAACAGAATTCTAAAACCAAACTGTAGAAAAATATTTCTAAAGAACTTTTATGCTGTAGATGTTAATGGCATTAGTCCATCATTAGCTACTATTTGTAAAATATGAATATTTATTCCTCTATTTGTTTAAGGTTCATTATTTAATTTTAGCTAATCTTTTGTACATCTGTTTACATGTTAAAAACCCCCAAAGGAAGACAAAAACCATGCTCTTCATACTTGCCTTCTAAGGTGTCAAATCCAAGTGCCAAGTGGGCACTTTCTGGTGAGGGGGATTAAGCTGAACAAATAAGTTCCTTTGCCTTCTTTATGTGTCAGCTTTACTTGGCTTTGTGGTGGCTATGCATGTATTTCCTTTTCATTTCATTACTTTGATTTTCTTTTGACGGGGAGAGGGATAGTTGGAAAGAGAGTTTTCCACTATCCTCCGGTGGATATGAGTGATTTGTAATATTTTATTCCCACTAGGTGCAATTGGCTTCATGACTATCTTTTTGCTAGCAGAGTCTTCAGTAGGTCACTAAAGACCTGGGGCAGGTTTAATTTAGAGACGAGACTGGGAGAGACATACAAATGAGGAAAGGCAATGATTTCACAGCAGCACACTGTTTCCCGTCTGATTAAAAAGACCTACTCATTGAATCAGCCCAGATAGCCTTGAATTCATGCTCTAATCAATGTGATGAAGTGAATAATACAAAATAAAATGCTGGAATGGATATGAGTGATTCCATACTTCGTGAGAAACAGCAACTTAACAAAACACACAAAGAAAGGGGAACATGTCAGGAAAAATGATACAGGTAGAATTCAAACAACTTTAAAAGGTCCCCTTCCCCCAAAAATGACAAATTGAGCTATTTCAATTCCACTTCTTGCTATCTACTCCCTAATCAAATGTTTTGTTGGGTAAAATCGACATGTGGGACTTTTCAAATAGCAGAAGATTGTTTGAAGAGAAATTTGTTAAAGAAAAAAGTTAAATCTCCCTCACAATATTCTTTGGAAATAAGAATGAGACAAGATCAACATGTTGAGGATCAACCAAAATATAACATTTGTTGAACTGAAAGCAAAGCACAGGTTCTGGATAGGATAAAACCTGAGACTGAAAGGTCCTCCTTAGTATATCCACATTCACAATAAAGGATCACAAATATGAAATAACATCTTGGACTTCCCTGGTGGCGCAGTGGTTAAGAATCCACCTGCCAATGCAGGGTACGGGTTCAAGCCCTGGTCCGGGAAGATCCCACATGCCACGGAGCAACTAAGCCTGTGTGCCACAACTACTGAAGCCCGCGCACCTAAAACCTATGCTCCACAACAAGAGAAGCCACCGCAATGAGAAGCCCGCACACTGCAACAAAGAGTAGCCCCCGCTCGCCACAACTAGAGAAAGCCCGCACACAGCAATGAAGACCCAAAACAACCAAAAAATAAAAATAAATAAAAATTTTTAATAAATAAATAAATAATATCCTTGTGAGGGACAGTGAAACTGGTGAGAAGATGGATCTATTCCAGAAATATAGATGTATTGTCATGGCCCTCACCAAAATAGCCCAGCCGGGAGCTTCGTGATCCAGTGAAGATTTGTGGCCCAGGTGATTGAGTTAATCAGTAAAGATAGTATAAAAGAAACATTCTCTTGAAGTGGAAATGCTTCTGTATAATCTATTTGAACTATTACAAAAAATGTATTTTTTATGAGATCCCAAGTGTTGAAAACAAGGTCAGAGAACAAGAATTACATAAGAGATGAATTAGGCCAAGGAGATGGGACTTTCTCTGCTGTCAATACCTAGTTAGCAGACATGACACGGTGAGTACAAAGTCTGTGTTGTCAGTGGGTAGCCTGGGTTTGGTGCTCCAGAAGCATCTCTACTGTTATTTGTAAGAAAGCCTCAGATGTGTACCAAAGCTGCAGATATGAATGCATAAGATATGCATTTTCAGTGTGCCAGAGAAGTGTATTAATATCAAATTGCCTAAATTCAAAGAAACAAAGTATTTTCCTGATGATGACATTTCATCATCTCCTTTTCTCACCAGCTGTTGCGCACCTTCAAAGGTCACATCATTTAGGAATTAAGAAACTCACCTGTATCACTTCCAGAAATGAGCCAAATGAAATCCTTACAGAAAAGATCAGCAAATCCATTTTTCAAAAGATGTCCTTGCTATCAATTTGTCAAGGATGTCTGAAAAGAGTGATTTGTGATCAAAATCTCTTTCCATAGAAAATATATACATTTCCACTCTGTTTCATGACTGACAGAAATAGCCAATATTAATACACTTATTTATAGTTTGACCTTTACTTTTCATGGAAATTCAAAGAGCAGCTGTCCTTATAAATTCAAGATAAAGACCAGGGGCCTCCCTGGTGGCGCAGTGGTTGAGAGTCCGCCTGCCGATGCAGGGGATACGGGTTCGTGCCCCGGTCTGGGAGGATCCCATATGCCGCGGAGCGGCTGGGCCCGTGAGCCATGGCTGCTGAGCCTGCGCATCCGGAGCCTGTGCTCCGCAACGGGAGAGGCCACAACAGTGAGAGGCCCGCATACCACAAAAAAAAAAAAAAAAAAAAAAAAAAAAAAAAAAAAAAAAAAAAAAAAAAGATAAAGACCACACTAACTTATTGAATATAAATCAACTTGTTAAAATTAAAGGTTTACTGACTACCATTTTGATTTCTTGTTGAATAATGAGATGAGAGAAGAAGATCAAAAATGGAATTTCAATATACCAGATAATCTCTTTAATTTCATTTCTTCCACAGGTATGTACTCAGTTCCTCCTATGAGCAGGGCAGTGTACACATATAACATGAGAGAGGAGAGTTAGAAAAAATATATACAAAATAGTGACTTCCACTTAAGAAGGCAAAAATTTTATTAAGGAGGCTGAAGAATTTGCCTAAACAGGCAAAATTATAAATAAGATGAGGTTAAGATGCAAAGTAGTATATGTACAAAAGCAAAATCATTTGATACAAAGAATGTCTCTAACATGGAAGAATGATAAATAAATGAATGATAGTTGTCGAATTAGGGAGCAGGCAGGCTGTAATCTGGGAAAGATTTTTGAACAAGTTAAATTTTGAATAGAGTCTAGAGGGAGGTAGCTTCTCAGAACCTTGCTTTCCTAGAATGACCTTCTGCTCACCACCCTATTTAAGCCTCAATTGTTCATTCACTACTTAGTATGTGCCAGCCACTGCACTGGGCACTGTAAATATAAAAAATAAAATACCTGAATCCTGTCTTCAGAGAGAATAGTAGAGACATATGCTCTCCAGTAGAGACTCCTGGGCATATATCTGGAAAAAATGAAAACACTAATTAGGAAAGATACATGCACCTCAAGTTTCATAGCAGCATAACTTAAAATAGCCAAGATATGGAAACAACCCAAGTGTCCATCAACAGATGAATGGATAAAGAAGATGTGGTATATATAAAATGAAAAATTTTTAACATCTTTATTGGAGTATAATTGCTTTACAATGTTGTGTTAGTTTCTGCTGTATAACAAAGTGAATCAGCTATATGCATACATATATCCCCATATCCCCTCCCTCTTGCATCTCCCTCCCACCTTCCTTATCCCACCCCTCTAGGTGGTCACAAAGCACTGAGCTGATCTCCCTGTGCTATGCAGCTGCTTCCCACTAACTATCTATTTTACATTTGGTAGTGTATATATCTCAATGTTACTCTCTCACTTCGTCCTAGCTTACCCTTCCCCCTCCCCGGGTCCTCAAGTCCATTCTCTATGTCTTATACAATGAAATATTACTCAACCATAAAAAAGAATGAAATTCTGCCTTTAGAAGCAAAATGGATGGAGGTAGAGAATACTATGCTTAGTGAAATAAGTCAGACAAAGACAAATACCGTATGATATCACTCATATATGGAATCTAAAAAATAATACCAATGAGTGTATGTAGCAAAACACAAGCAGACTCACAGATACAGAGAACAAACTAGTGGTTACCACTGGGAAGAGGGATGGCAGAGGGACACATTAGGGGTATGGGATCAAAAAATATAAATTATTATTTATAAAATAGGTAAGCAACAAGGTTATATTGTATACCATAGGGAATTATAGCCAATATTTTGTAATAACTTTTAATGGAGTATGAACTGTAAAAATACTGAATCACTATACTGTAGACCTGAAACTAGTATAATATTATAAATCAACTATGCTTCAATTTAAAAAAATAATGTAATGAGTGTGGTAACAGTGTAATCAAGTTACAACAGAAAAACAGTTCTACCTGGCAAGTGAAAGATGTTTTCAAAAGGCAGAAAATGAATTGAGTGTTGAGAGAGGAACAAAGTCTCCATGAGATGAGTGGGAGAGAAGGCCACACCAGGCATAATAACCAGGCAAAGTTTGCAGGGCTCCATGGTAGAAAAGAGCAGGGGTTTTCCAGAGTCTGAGATCAGAGTGTCAGGGACTACAGAAGATCTGATTGAAAGCAGATCTGGGCCAGAATGTAAAGAAAGTCTTTTGTGTACAAGACTTCCATTTCCTCCTCAGCACTAAATGCACTTCAAGAACAATAGCTATTTTATTTATTTATTTATTTTACATTTTTTTACCCCCAGCATTGTTATCCAGTTGGTCTATGGGGAACTAAGGAGAGAAGTACTGTCAGATACTCACAATTTATGGTTTTATATTGTTCTAAAGTTAATCTTTGTGAGGGCAAAAGAAGCAGAAAAGAAACAGGGGTTTCCCTGGTGGCACAGAGGTTGAGGGTCCGCCTGCCGATGCAGGGGACACGGGTTCATGCCCCGGTCTGGGAGGATCCCACATGTCACGGAGCGGCTGGGCCCGTGAGCCATGGCCGCTGGGCCTGCGCGTCTGGAGCCTGTGCTCCGCAACAGGAGAGGCCACGGCGGTGAGAGGCCCGCATACCACAAAGAAAAAAAAAAAGAAACAAATGTGTTTTTATGTTAGATATTGATTTCTAGCTCTGATTTCAGTTCTTAAATAGGACAATCTTGGAGAAGGACTGGTTCAAGATGGCAGAGTAGAAGGACATGCGCTCACTCCCTCTTGTGAGAACACTGGAATGACAACTAACTCCTGAACAATCGTTAACAGGAAGACACTGGAACTCACCAAAAAAGATATCCCACATCGAGAAAGACAAAGGAGAAGCCACAATGAGATTGTAGGAGGGGCGCAATCACAACAAAATCAAATCCCATAACCACTGAGTGGGAGACTCACAAACTGGAGAACAATTAAACTACAGAAGTCCACCCACTGGAGTGAAGGTTCTGAGCTCCACGTCAGGCTTCCCAACCTGGGGGTCTGGCAATGGTAGGAGGAATTCTCAGAGAATCAGATTTTGAAGGCTAGCAGGAGTTGATTGCAGGATTTCGACAGGACTGGAAAAAACAGAGACTCCACTCTTGGAGGGCACACACAAAGTAATGTGCGCATCAGGACCCAGGGGGAAGGAGCAGTGACCCCATAGGAGACTGAACCAGACTTACCTGCTAGTGTTGGAGGGTCTCCTGAAGAGGCGGGGGTGACTGTGGCTCACCTTGGGGACAAGGACACTGGCAGCAGAAGTTCTGGGAAGTATTCCTTGGCATGAGCCCTCCTGGAGTCCACCATTAGCCCCACCAAAGAGCCTGTAGCCTCCAGTTCTGGGTCGCCTCAGGCCAAACAACCAACAGGGAGGGAACTGAGCCTACCCATCAGCAGACAAGCAGGTTAAAGTTTTACTGAGCTCTGCCCACCAGAGCAACAGCCAGCTCTACCCACCACCAGTCTCTCCCATCAGGAAACTTGCATAGGCCTCTTAGATAGCCTCATCCACCAGAGGGAAGACAACAGAAGCAAGAAGAACTACAATCCAGCAGCCTGTAGAATGAAAACCACATTCACAGAAAGATACACAAAATGAAAAGGGAGAGGACTATGTGCCAGATGAAGGAAAAGATAAAACCCCAGAAAAACAACTAAGTGAAGTGGAGATAGGCAACCTTCCAGGAAAATAATTCAAAATAATGATAGTGAAGATGATCCAGGACCTTAGAAGAAGAATGGAGGCAAAGATTGAGAAGATGCAAGAAATGTTTAACAAAGACCTAGAAGAATTAAACAAAAACCACCTGGAAGAATTAAAGAACAAACAAATAGAGATGAACAATACAATAACTGAAATGAAAAATACACTAGAAGGGGTCAATAGCAGAATAACTGAGGCAGATGAACGGACAAGTGACCTGGAGACAGAATGGTGGAATTCACTGCCACAGAACAGAACAAAGAAAAAAAAATGAAAAGAAATGAAGACAGCCTAAGAGACCTCTGGGACAACACTAATCACACCAGCATTCGCATTATACAGGTCCCAGAGGAGAAGAGAGAGAGGAAGGACCCGAAAAAATATTTGAAGAGGTTATAGTCAAAAACTTTCCTAATATGGGAAAGGAAACAGCCACCCAAGTCCAGGAAGTGCAGAGAGTCCCAGGCAGGATAAACCCAAGGAGAAACATGCTGAGACACATAGTAATGAAACTGACAAAAATCAAAAAAACAAAGAAAAATTATTAAAAGCAACAAGGGAAAAACAGCACATAACATAAAAGGGAACTCCCATAAGGTTAACAGCTGATTTCTCAGCAGAAACTCTACAAGCCAGAAGGCAGTGGCACTATATTTAAGGTGATGAATGGGAAGAACCTACAACCAAGATTACTCTACCCAGCAAGGATCTCATTCAGATTCAACAGAGAAATCAAAAGCTTTATGGACAAGCAAAAGCTAAGAGAATTCAGCACCACCAAACCAGCTCTACAATAAATGCTAAAGAGACTTCTCTAAGTGGGAAACAAAAGAGAAGAAAAGGACCTACAAAAACAAACCCAAAACAATTAAGAAAATGTAATAGGAACATACATATTGATAATTACCTTAAATGTGAATGGATTAAATGCTCCAACCAAAGACACAGGCTTTCTGAATGAATACAAAAACAAGACCCATATATATGCCTTCTACAAGAGACCCACTTCAGACCTAGGGACACATACAAACAGAAAGTGAGGGGATGGAAAAAGATATTCCATGCAAATGGAAATCAAAAGAAAGCTGGAGTAGCAATACTCATATCAGATAACACAGACTTTAAAATAAATAATGTTACAAGAGACAAGGAAGGACACTATATAATGATCAATGAATCAATCCAAGAAGAAGATATAACAATTATAAATATATATGCACCCAACATAGGAGCACCTCAATACATAAGGCAAATGCTAACAGCTATAAAAGAGGAAATCGACAATAACACAATAATAGTGGGGGATTTTAACACCTCACTTACACCAATGGACAGATCATCCAGACAGAAAATTAATAAGGAAACACAAGCTTTAAATGAACAACAGACCGGATACATTTAATTGATATTTACAGGACATTCCATCCAAAAACAGCGGATTACACTTTCTTCGCAAATGCACACTGAATATTCGCCAGGATAGATCACATCTTGGGTCACAAATCAAGCCTTGGTAAATTTAAGAAAATTGAAACCTTATCAAGCATATTTTCCGACCACAACGCTATGAGATTAGAAATCAATTACAGGGAAAAAAAGTAAAAAACACAAACACATGGAGGCTAAACAGTATGTTACTAAACAACCAAGAGGTCATTGAAGAAATCAAAGAGGAAATTAAAAAATACCTAGAGACAAATAACAATGAAAACACGATGATCCAAAACCTGTGGGATGCAGCAAAAGCAGTTCTAAGAGGGAATTTTATAGCAATACAATCTTATCTCAAGAAACAAGAAAAATCTCAAAAAAGAATCTAGCCTTACCCCTAAAGGAACTAGAGAAAGATGAATAAACAAAACCCAAAGTTAGTAGAAGGAAAGACATCATAAAGCTCAGAGCAGAAATAAATGAAATAGAAACAAAGAAAACATTAGCAAAGATCAATAAAACTAAAAGCTGTTTCTTTGAGAAGATAAACAAATTGGATAAACCATTAACCAGATTCATCAAGAAAAAGAGGGAGAGGACTCAAATCAATAAAATTAGAAATGAAAAAGAAGTTACAATGGACACCACAGAAATACAAAGCATCCTAAGAGACTACTACAAGCAACTCTATGCCAATAAAATGGACAATCTGGAAGAAATGGACAAATTCTTAGAAAGGTATAACCTTCCAGGACTGAACCAGGAAGAATGAGAAAATATGAACAGGCCAATCACAAGAAATGAAATTGAAACTGTGATTTAAAATCTTACAACAAACAAAAGTGCAGGACCAGATGGCTTCACAGGCAAATTCTATCAAACATTTAGAGAAGAGCTAACATCTAACCTTCTAGAAGAGCTAACATCTAACCTTCTCAAATTCTTCCAAAAATTGCAGAGGAAGGAACACTCCTAAACTCATTCTACAAGGCCACCATCACCCTGATACCAAAACCAGACAAAGATACTACAAAAAAAAGAAAATTACAGACCAATATCACTCATGAATATAGATGCAAATATCCTAACAAAATACTAGCAAACAAAATCCAACAGCACATAAAAAGGATCATACACCATGATCAAGTGGGATTGATCCCAGAGATGCAAGGATTCTTCAATATACACAAATCAATCAATGTGATACATCATTTTAACAAATTGAAAAATAAAAACCATATGATCATCTCAATAGATGCAGAAAAAGTTTTTCACAAAATTCAACATCCATTTATGATAAAAACTCTCCAGAAAGTGGGCATAGAGGGAACCTACCTCAACATAATAAAGGCCATATATGACAAAACCACAGCAAACATCATTCTCAATGGTGAAAAACTGAAAGCATTTCCTCTAAGATCAGGAACAAGACAAGGATGTCCACTCTCACCACTATTATTCAACATAGTTTTGGAAGTCCTAGCCACAGCAATCAGAGAAGAAAAAGAAATACAAGGAATACAAATTGGAAAACAAGAAATAAAACTGTCACTGTTTGCAGATGACATGATACTATACATAGAGAATCCTAAAGATGCCACCAGAAAATTACTAGAGCTAATTAATGAATTTGGTAAAGTTGCAGGATACAAAATTAATGCACAGAAATCTCTTGCATTCCTATACACTAACAATGAAAGATCAGAAAGAGCAAGTAAGGAAACAATCCCATTCACCACTGCAACAAAAAGAATAAGATATTTAGGAATAAACCTACCTAAGGAGGTAAAAGACCTGTACTCAGAAAACTATAAGACACAGATGAAAGAAATCGAAGATGACACAAACAGATGGAGAGATATACCATGTTCTTGGATTGGAAGTCTCAATATTGTGAAAATGACTATATTTCCCAAAGCAATCTACAGACTCAATGCAATCCCTAGCAAATTACCAATGGCATTTTTTACAGAACTAGAACAAAATATCTTAAAATTTGTATGGAGACACAAAAGACACCGAATAGCCAAAGTAATCTTGAGGGGAAAAATGGAGCTGGAAGAATCAGACTCCCTGACTTCAGACTATACTACAAAGCTACAGTAATCAAGACAATATGGTACTGGCACAAAAACAGAAATATAGATCAATGGAACAGGATAGAAAGCCCAGAGATATACCCACGCACCTATGGTCAACTAATCTATATCAAAGGAGGCAAGGATATACAATGGAGGATAGACAGTCTCTTCAATAAGTGGTGCTGGGAAAACTGGACAGCTACATGTAAAAGAATGAAATTAGAACACTCCATAACACCATACACAAAAATAAACTCAAAATGGATTAAAGACCTAAATGTAAGACTGGACACTATAAAACTCTTAGAGGAAAACATTGGACGAACACTCTTTGACATAAATCACAGCACGATCTTTTTTGACCCACCTCCTATAATAATGGAAATAAAAACAAAAATAAACAAATGGGACCTAATGAAACTTCAAAGCTTCTGCACAGCAAAGGCAACTATAAACAAGATGAAAATACAACACTCAGAATGGGAGAAAATATTTGCAAACAAATCAACAGACAAAGGATTAATCTCCAAAATATATAAACAGCTCATGCAGCTCAATATTAAAAAAACAGACAGTCCAATCCAAAAATGGGCAGAAGACCTAAACAGACATTTCTCCAAAGAAGACATACAGATGGCCAAGAAGCACATGAAGAACTGCTCAACATCACTAATCATTAGAGAAATGCAAATCAAAACTACAATGAGGCATCACCTCACACCAGTTAGAATGGGCATCCTCAGAAAATCTACAAACAACAAATGCTGGAGAGGGTGTAGAGAAAAGGGAACCCTCTTGCACTGTTGGTGGGAATGTAAATTGATACAGCCACTATGGAGAGAATGGTATGGAGGTTCCTTAAAAAACTAAAAATAGAATTACCATATGACCCAGCAATCCCACTACTGGGCATATACCCAGAGAAAACCATAATTCAAAGAGACATATGCACCCCAATGTTCGTTGCAGCACTATTTACAATAGCCAGGGCATGGAAGCCACCTAGATCCCCATCAACAGACAAATGGATAAAGAAGATGTGGTGCATATATACAATGGATTATTACTCAGCCATAAAAAGGAACGAAATTGGGTCATTTGTAGAGACGTGGATGGACCTAGAGACTGTCATACAGAGTGCAGTCAGAAAGAGAAAAACAAATATTGTATATTAGCGCATATATGTGGAATCTAGAAAATGGTACAGATGAACCTGTCTGAAAGGCAGAAATAGGGACACAGATGTAGAGGACAAACATATGGACACCAAGGGGGGAGAGCAAGGGGGTGTGGTGGTGGTGGGATGAACTGGGAGATTGGGATTGACATATACACATTAATATGTATAAAATAGATAACTAATAAGAACTGTATAAAATAAAATAAAATATAAATTCAAACAATAAAAAAAATTAAACAATTTGAAAAATCAAAAAAATAGGACAATCTTTATTATTCAGAAAAGACTAAATGTATAATATGGGATAAAGATTGTATTTACTAGCAAGTATTTCGCTTTATCAGCCAGATAGGTACCACTAGCCAGACAAGTGCTCATGAATTATGGCATTGTTTTTGGCAAAACGATTTATCTGTGTGACATGATATGTCACTTTTGAACTTCAACTTGATGTCCATAAAATTACATTTTCATCAAACTGAAAGATCAAGCTTTCCATGCTGACTCACTTGGGTCAACATTTTGCAAATGCCTGAATTTACCACTTGAACCATAAACCCTTTGTGAATAATTTTGTGCACGATGTTTGATAGCCTAGGGCACAGATCATCGTTTCTGAACAGAAGGGGTGTTAAAGCAAAATATATTTCCTTTCTGCACATCCTATGACTTACTCCAAAGAGTATTCTCATCAGGTCATTTTGAAATCACTGGATAAAAACTAACTTTGCTGAGCCCCAAAAGAAAGTAAACAGCATCCGTGGTGCATTGTTTACTTGTTAGGATTAGGAAAGAGCATCACCTCCACTGCCAGAGGATTTTCACTAGCATAACAGGCACTTGCGACAACTTGGGGTAATTTCCTTGTTTCGGTTAGACCTAATTTTAGGTTCCTTAAAAACATGCAATGAGGAGAAAATCTCAAAACTGACCAAAGACCTAGAGAGAGTCATCAGTTATTCTGTCCTTAATTCTCTACTGAAAAAGAAACAAAAAAACAAAAAATGCAGCATTCAGGTGTTACTGCTCTTTTCTGGGCCATTTATGAGGTGGATTCTTTTTTCATATGAACAATGCAGATCTGGACCTCTCACCCTGGTAAGTAAACGTAGAAGGTTTGGCCCTCAGACAGGTGACTGCTTTAAAGAGGAAATGACCCAGTGCCCCTGTAATCTTTTTGGACAGAAATGATTGGCTATGATGAAATTCAGTCATCACTCAAATACCCCATTCAAGAATTATTAAATGAGCAGGTTCCTCACTGACCTTTATTAACCACATTAAAGAACAAACTGGCTCCATTTTTGAAACAATAATTTTCACAGCAATTTTGCATGAATAAATATCCCCTTTGGTGCAATAATGTAAACTTTGTCTTCTGAGAAAGGTGCATACCAGTTTTGGTGCTATTTATGCAAGAACAAATTGTTATCTCCAAATCTTGCCCAAGGCAAAGGAAGAGAAACATTAAATATGGTGGTTGTTATGATGACTTCACTAAAGGCTGGAAGAAATGATGACAAAAGCTCCTGTTGCAAGTAGAAAGTTTGAAGGCAAATCTTTGGGAAGTGCTCTGCCCCAGGTACCACGTAAAATTGGAATATTATTGACACAGTTGACTGGACTAACCATAAAGGTGGAAGAGAGGTGCCTGGGGTTTTAGCGATGTCTGGAAGAGCCACTCAGATCTTAACTAAGATGGTACTGAATTCTTGGAAGAAGGTTGAACTTCTTTCTTTCTTTCTTTCTTTATTTATTTATTTATTTTTGCTGAGTTGGGTCTTTGTTGTTGCACACGGGCTTTCTCTAGTTGCGGCGAACAGGGGCTACTCTTTGTTGCAGTGCGCAGGCTTCTCATTGCAGTGGCTTCTCTTGTTGCAGAGCACAGGCTCTAGGCGCATGGGCTTCAGTAGTTGTGGCACACAGGCTCAGTAGTTGTGGCTCGATGGCTCTAGAACACAGGCTCAGTAGTTGTGACACACAGGGTTAGTTGCTCCGCGGCATGTGGGATCTTCCCGGACCAGGGCTCGAACCCGTGTCCGCTGCATTAGCACGCAGATCCTTAACCACTGCACCACCAGGGAAGTCCCAGAAGAAGGTTGAACTTAGTGTTAGATATTCAGCACTTACAAGAATCTCTCATTGGCAAGACCTGTCATAAACTAGTTTCAGTAATACTGGTATTGACCCTGCAGATTGTCAAATGTTAAAAGGCCAAACTGCTAAGTTAGATGACTGAGAAAAAGATATCACTTTTACTTTCTGCTGCAAGTAGAAGAAAATTCCGTTTAGCCTGGATTAATAGCAAAGTACACTTATTAGCTCCATTAACTAAAAAGTCCAGAGATAAAGAGACTTTAGGCTAGACCTGATGTGCCACTCGACCATATTAGAGAAAAAAATGTCTTTCCATCTCTCTCCTCTGACTCCCAGAGGGTCAGGTTTATCCTAGGCCTGGCTCTCTCATAGTCACAGGGAAGTCCCAGGGTTACATGCTTCCTTATTCAAGCTCAGGGGCAAAGGGCAGTTTTCTAGTACCACCCAAGGAACCTCAGGAAAGCTCCCTTTCCAGAAGATTCTAGAAACATCTCCTTAACTCTCAATTGTGGGAATCCTGTGCTTATCCCTGAACCAATCAATGTGACTAGTAACCAAGACATATATCTTGTCATATTGTAGACTTTAAGTCTAAGACTAAGAACTTTTTTCTTCTGATGATCTGCCCTTGATTTAGTGGCCTTTACCTTGGGGCAATTCCAAGCAGACTGTGCAAGGAAGCCACCATTAATAGACTCCTCTCCAAGGGTCCAATCCCAGCTGTGCCCTCCTGAGAGCAGTAACTGTTTCTGCTCTCCAGCAGGGAGTACATAGCAGGAGGTGCCTGGGAGGAGTCTGGGGGAATCATGCTTCTCTCAGCTCTGACCTTATCTGCAGCTGAGTCTTTTACTTCCTTGCTTTTGCTTGTACTAACTTTAGCTTGGGAAAGATATTTTTGAAACCTGCTACACCTTAAACCACTTTGGATTATAGACCACTACATCAAAGGCCTCTCTGCAAAGTTTCCAGTTTTTTCCCTCTCTTTTCAATTACAGGCTAAGCAAACTCCTTTCAGTAAGACCTTACTAAAGTTTGCAAGGAGGAGCCAAAATACGCCAACATCCTTAATTTTTTCTACTAAGTTTCCTAACGCTGCTGCCCCTGTAGGCAAAAGATCGAAGAACTAAATTATAGGTCAGGCCTTAGGTCAACCAGATGTTCCACTACTAGTAGTAAGAACAGATGATTTTCCAGACTTGGATAGTGAGACCTCGTTCTCTCCACTCAGCTCCCTGGGATCAGCCAATTCCACATTTTTAGGTGTATCTATCTAAAATATTCCTATTAACAGTTGCAAAAAAAACAGAAATAGATTCTGACAATTCTAAACAAAAGGGAATTTGTTGGAAAGTACTGTTATGGAACAACCTCCTGTTATGGAACAACAGGAGGTTGGTGGACTAGGCTTAGAAAATGGGCAGTCTCTCTACTAATTAGGATACGGATCCTCCTTCTTTAGTACAGGCCAGACAACAGTGACTTAACCAACATAGAAAATTTGTTTCTTTCCTGTGTAGGGAGAAGAAAACAGGAGTGTAGGCTGCTCTACCCAGGCTTCTTCCACTTGGCTTTCCATTCTCTAAGACACTGTCTTAATCTGCAAGGTGGCATTACCAGCACCACATCCAGGCTCCAGCCAAGGAGAAAGAGGCAATAAAGAGTAAACAGCTTCCTTTAAAGATGTGACCTGAAAGTTGTGCACATGACTCCCACCTACTGGCAACTGGCCAAAATCAGTCACCTAGTCACCCCTAGCTGCAAGAGAAGCTGGAAAAATCTAGTCTCCAGCTAGGTAGCTCAATACCAAGCTAAAATTTAGGATGTAGGGGGTCTTTTTCTTAAAATAAAAAAAGAGAGAAAGGATACTGAGGAATCTGGTAGTCTCTGCCACAGTAACCCAGTATTATGATTTGAATGGTTCTGTCCTCCCTGAAACTCACATCTTGAAGTCCTAATGCCCGATGTGATGGTATTAGGAGGCAGGGGCTTTGGGAGGTGATTAGGTCATGAGGGTGGTGCCCTCCAGAATTTTGGATTAATGCTCCTATAAAAGAGACCCACGGGGTCCCTAGGCCCTTCCACCATGTGAGGATACAGGAAGTCTGGAACGCAGAAGTAGGCCTTCACTCAACTATGCTGGCACCTTGATCTCAGACTTCCAGCTTCCAGAACTGTGAGAAATGTTTCTATGGTTTATAAGCCACCCAGTCTGTGGTATTTTGTTAGAGCAGCCCAAACAGACAAAGACCCCAGGAAGCTCTAGAGGAACAAGAAGCAGAAGAGACATTATCTCCAAACGAGAACAGTCAGCTAGGCTACCACTACCCCTGCTGCAGAGCACCGCCACCACCAACACCAAGCATCGCTTCCTACTGACAGGAATAAATTCTAGCTGACCTTTCGTCTTTGAGTCACTCACTTGAGAGCCAAGGTCCGGGCCGCAGTACCTGATCGTCCACACTAAATCCCGTGCTCATGTCCTGGCAGCTACGAAGTGGTGAGATGGAAATCCTGCCTTCCACCAAGACTACACCTGATCAAGGACTCCCCAAGAATAAGAAAGAAGTTTAAATACTGGGGCACCAAACAAAAATGACAAATATCCACTACAGATGAGGATATTGTTTCTCTCAAATACCATTTATCAAAGCATATTGTTAGTCTGCTTAAAATCAATGGATCTTGAAGGGGCTGTGGCCTTGGCTCACAGCCTGGTGACTAGAAAACAAGTAACCTTAGTAACAGCAGTGAACTCTGCCATCTTCTTTAGGAGGTACATAAAAATATTTGAGGGGAATGTTTCATGAGTCAAGGAAGGAGTTTCTACATTCCTATAGTCTCAAGTTTTCACATATGGGTGAAGAGAAATTTCCTATTTGCTTTAGAAAGCATAATTTTCTTTCATCTAAATCAGTCCTAGAGAGTCTATTTAAGCTTCGCACATGGTCAGGTACTATACTCCTTCTTCTGGGACTTCCCTGGTGGTGCAGTGGTTAAGGATCTGCGTGCTAATGCAGCGGACACAGGGTGTGAGAGAATGCTTGGGCAGCACGAGTCTGGGGTTTTAAAAGGTGTTTATGGAAGGGAAGTATGGCCCAAGGGGTCACAGGCATTGCCCTTGTGTCTTCCCTATATTTTGTGATCCAAAACTAATAAATTATTTTTAAAGCAAAAATAAAAAAATAAATCAGTCCTAGAAATCATCACATTCCGTGTCTCCATGAATGCATCTCTCTGAATGTCTCATTTAAACTTTTTGGTTAATCAAGAGAACACTGTCATTACAGAAAACCAATGCTTTCAATGAGTAGTATACCAGGCTTGATAAAGATACAGAGAACTTATTAAAAGAAAGACATATGCCCTTAGATCCACTTGCAGCAGTGCTTCTGGAGGAGGGCACTACTGTCATTTTGGGTGGGACAATGCTCTACTGTGCAGCACTATTCCATACATTGTGCAATATTTAATATCCCAGGCCTCCAGGCACTAATACCAGTGGCACCTCATTATAACATACATCACAGTCATTATAATAACAAAGATGGCATTCCCTCCTCAAATGTTCCCTAAAGGTTCCCACTTCTAGTTGGTTACAATCTAGCTGGGGAGAAATATACAAAATATACAAACACGACCTAACAATCAGGGACCAGTCAACAAAAACTGGGAAATGATCCACAGTGGCACCTAGCACAATGCCTGGCATACTGAGGTGTGCAATAAAGGTTAAAGGAATGAATGGATGGATGGATAAATGAAGATAGGACTTAACTGGCTCACATGGAATGGAACATTAGTACACAGAACCCTGACAGAGAGTTTAGAGGGCAGTAAATAGACCTATAGTTACTATTTCTATTAAAAAACACTTAATAGAAGTATGGTCCAGATGAAAGAAGACCTTAAATGTCAGATGGCAATTTGATTTTGCCAGTCTGCCACTTAACGTGCAACTTTGGACAAGATAATCAATTCCTTGCATTTCATCTTTTTTTAATCTGTGAAATGAGGGTACATGCCTCATATAGTAGTTGTGAGGATGGAATGTTAGAAAACCCAACATGGTGCTTAGTATATAGTTGGCTAACAATAAACGGTAACTGTTATTATTACTATTCCTATCATGTCGTGATAGCAAGTTAGATTTAAACTTAAAATGTTTAATTGGGAGACAGTAAGGAAAGCAACATGAACAAAGTGGTGTGAAGAAAAGGGTACTGGAGAACAGAAAAGGCTAGAACTGGAGACCAGTTAATCCTGAGTGCTCCGTTTCAGCACTTTTCATTTAAAATAATATAGTTTCATTCCAGGTTTCCTTAGTTTCTTAGTTCCCAGACTATATGTTTTTTGAAGTCCTTATAATAAGATATACACCATGATATTAATAGGATTTACAAATCAATTTGTGATGCTGGGTCTTATTTACCTTTTTATGTTTATAATATTTTCTATTTTTTTATTCTATTTTTTCAATTTACTTTATTTTTTATTGAAGTATAGTTGATGTATAATATTAAATGTACAGGTGTACAATATAGTGATTGTACTATAGTAATATTTTCTAATTTTTTCACTATAAACCATTTTAATCTGTTTTATTTTGAATAGTTTTTATATAAATATTTTTTAAATAAAAAGATCTATTTTTTAAATAAAAAGAGTTACAGTGAAGTCAATTTTGAAAGCTGGGATCTCTTTAATAAAGTCTTCTGATCATTAATTGATATTTATTGAACAGCCTAGATGGACTGAACAAACTCTTGGCACTAACGTCTCTCTCAAACCACCAGCAAACCACGGAGTCATTGAGAGTGAACAGGTGGTTTCTCCAAGAAGCTAATGTATCTTCCAGGACAGGAACTGATGGTACCCAGGGGAGCAAAGGGAGGGGCGAGGGCCACAGCTTTGTTCCCAGGCTTCTGGAACTCAGTTACTTTCCCCATCACTTTTCACATCATGTCCCATCAGAGAGAATTTCTTTCACTCTTGGGTAAGTATTAGAACTGGGTTGAAATAAAAAGCCAGTTATTTAAGACAAGTTTTCAAGGCTTTGCTTTAAGTTTCTTTCTGAGTTTATCATGCTCCTTTGCTTATAAAATACAATAAATGTTTGTTGATGTGATATGTTATCCAAAATATGACAACTATAATAGCAAACAGTGATTGTTACAGCTACAAGCCAGCTGTATTCAACACCATTCATATAATTATGCTCCACCTCACAATAGTTACACCTGTATTGTACAATATTGGAGGCAAATTATCAACAGTAGTGATTTTTGCAGTAAAATGTGTATATAGCTTAATTTTTTCCTTCTCTTATAACATGGCAGAAAAACAACTGTTTGAAAAGTTTAAAAATTCCATCAAAATGGTGATTGAGAAGAATGTAGGTTTTTTAATTTTACGTACATAGACACAGTCTTACAGTGAAATTTCGATATGTGCTATGAATTGGAAAGTTCAGCTGTAATTTGGTCCAGTTTATCAAAAGGTTTCCCACCTATCCTGAATAACTGAATTTAACTAGTCAACATGCAGCTAACATTAGTAGCTTTTGGAGACATTTTTTGAGCAAAGGATTTGTTTTAACTTTACACCGAGGGAAAATAAACACATAAAGGCAGAAAATGCTGTTCGGCCCTTCTTAATCTAAGCTTTTGGATTGTCTCCCTCTGGGACTTAGTCACAATGATTAAAAAAACAAAAACAAAAAAACTAGCTTTTATTGAGCACTTAAATCAACATCGCTAATCATCAGGGAAATGCAAATCAAAACCAAAGTGAGAGGGGGATTCCCTGGTGGCGCAGTGGTTAACAATCCGCCTGCCAGTGCAGGGGACACAGGTTCAAGCGCTGGTCCGGGAAGATCCTACATGCTGCGGAGCAACTAAGCCCATGCGCCACAACTACTGAGCCTGCGCTCTAGAGCCCGTGAGCCACAACTACTGAAGCCCACGCACCTAGAGCCCGTTCTCCACAACAAGAGAAGTCACCGCAATGAGAAGCCCGTGCGCCACAACTACTGAGCCTGCACTCTAGAGCTCGCAAGCCACAACTACTGAGCCCGCATGGTACAACTACTGAAGCAATAATAAGCAAATAAATAAAACCACAATGAGAGGGACTTCCCTGGTGGTTCAGTGGTAAAGAATACGCCTTCCAATGCAGGGGACATGGGTTCGATCCCTGGTCAGGGAAAATCCCACATGCCGCGGGGCAACTAAGCCCACATGCCACAACTACTGAGCTTGCACGCATCAACTAGAGCCCGTGTGTTGCAAACTACAGAGCCCACAAGCTCTGGAACCCGCGCACTGCAACTACAGAGCCCACACACCCTGGAGCCTATGCACTACAACGAGAGAAGAAAAAACCCGCACACCACAACTAGAGAGAAGCCCGCATGCTGCAACATAGAGCCCACACACCACAACGAAAGATCCCGCATGCCTCAATGAAGATCCCACGTGCTGCAACAAGGACCCGGCGCAGCCAAAAATGAATTAAATAAATAAATAATAAATTTATCTTTTAAAAAAAACCGACAATGAGGTATCACCTCAAACCTATCGGAATGGCTGTCATCAAAAAGTCTACAAATAACAAATGTTGGCAAGGATGCAGAGAAAAGGGAACCTTTGTACACTGTCGGTGGGACTGTAAATTGATACAGTCACTGTTGAAAACATTATGGAGGTTTCTCAAAAAACGAAAAATAAAACTACCATGTGACCCAGCAATTCCACTCCTGGGTATATACTCAAAAAAACCAAAAACACTAATTCGAAAAGATAAATACACCCCAATGTTCACAGCAGCATTATTTACAATTGCCAAGACATACCTAAGTGTCCATCAATAGATGAATTGATAAAGAAGGTGTGGGGCTTCCCTGGTGGCGCAGTGGTTGAGAGTCCGCCTGCCAATGCAGGGGATACGGGTTCGTGCCCCGGTCCGGGAAGATCCCACATGCCGCGGAGCAGCTGGGCCCGTGAGCCATGGCCACTGAGCCTGCGCGTCCGGAGCCTGTGCTCTGCAATGGGAGAGACCACAACAGTGAGAGGCCCACGTACCACAAAAAAAAAAAAAAAAAAAAAAAAGAAGGTGTGGTAAATATATACAATGGAATACTACTCAGCCATAAAAAAGAATGAAATTTTGCCATTTGAAGAAACATGGATGGACTTGGAGGGCATTATGCTATATGAAATATGTCAGATAGAGAAAGATAAATACTGTGTGATATCGCTTATATGTGGAATCTCAAAAATACAACAAACTAGTGAATATAACATAAAAGAAGCAGACTCACAGATATAGAAAAAAAACTAGTGGTTACTAGTGATGGGGGGAGTAATATAGGGATGGGGGAGTGAGAGGTACAAACTACTGGGTGTAAGATAGGCTCAAGGATGTATTGTACAAGATAGGGGATACAGCCAATATTTTGTAATAACTATAAATGGAAAATAACCTTTAAAACTGTGTAAAAATAAAGAATGTAAAAGTAAAATTTTAAAAATAAAATATTAAAGGTTAAAAAAAACTAGCCTTTATTGAGCACTTACCATGGACCAACAAGGTACTGTGCAAAGTGCTTTCCATACTTCGCCTCTTTTAATCCCTCCTCAGTGATCCTTCACAGGTGAAGAAACCATGACTCAGAAGAAGTAAGGGACCTGCCTAGGGTCACCCAGCTGACAAGTGGCAGAGCCAAGATTTAATCCCTACCTGTTCAACTCCAAAAGCCTTTGCTCATGACAACTCCACTCTGGCCTCAACTCACATGAGCCTGAGCCATCCTGAGAGATAAATGGCCAAATCAGAAGCTGCATCAGGCCATTTGCAGTGGTGTTGTGTGTCTTTCAGTCCATCTTGGAGATGCTATATGTCTCCTATTAATGTTCATGTCAAGTAAAAACCATGCCTTAGAGAAAAAGACCAAATGTTTATAGTATACACTTAATGTAGCATTTACTATATGTGTCAGGCACTGTATAAATATAATACATGTTTATTTTTAATCCTCAAAAGCCTACACATTAGGTATTATTACTGTCAGCCCTAATTTACAGATAGTAATTTAAAACAGAGAAATTAAGTAAATTGCCTAAGGTGACATGGCTGGCAAATAGAAAATCTGAGATTCAAAGGCAGACAGGCTAGTGACAAGGGCTGGGTCCCAACCACCACCTACAACCAACCCCCTCTCAGAGACCAGGCTCTTGTTTTCACATCTCCCACTGTCTCTGAGTAGAGCAATGACCAAGGCTTCTGGAAGCAGCTTTACTAACTGAGGTTTGGAAATAACACACTTCTTAGCAAAGTGTTTGGGGATGTAGAGATAAATTATCCAATTCAATAAATTAATGTTCTGTTTGTATGCTCGTGTACTTTTTTGTACAAAACACTCTAGAGTTATATTTTCTTTGGTAAGACCTAAAGGGGAAATAAAGAGGAGAGAAAAATCTTAGTGAGAAAATGTTATGACCATAATAAAGTGACTTTTTAAATATATATAGACCCCAAGGCCTTTCTTTTAGTCAGATAATATATAACTGGCTATAGGAAGATTAACAAGTGTAAGACAATGCATTTGAACTGCAGACAATTAATATTTAATTTGCCGTCCATGGTACATTCTCAGGCACAGGACAAGGTGATTTTTAAAAGCAAAATAAGGAGATTAAAAAAATAAAATAAAATAAAAATAAGGAGATAGCACAGCTCACATAACACTCAATCGTTGTGAGCCGCCTCTAGGGCCACATTTACATTAGTTAATCAGTCTATTAATTAAATAATTCAACCACCTATATGAACGCTTTTCCTCATATGATCTCATAACCTTTGGCCCCAGAGAAATGGAACTTATACAAATCAATTAAGCCACTTCACATTGGCTACCTCAGGCAGAAAACAAAAAGAAAATCTCTCATCCAACAATGTTCCAGGGCAGAAGAGAGATGCTGGAGGCTGGGAACAAAGCCATTTAACCGAATGCCCCCTCTCTCCTGATTTAAGTGGACTGCACTGAATTGACTAACAAGACCAAAATGAGAAGACCCATCCAGTTATTAAGAATTGGGTGTATCCATTGCCCTTCATACACCATTGGCTTGATTCACTTTGGAAAGCAATACAGATCCAAGCAATTCAAATATTTAAGTAGACTCTTTTCCCTGGGAGAAAAATGGTCTTGTCACAGGGCTGAAATCATCCTGCAGTACAAGACAGGGTACACAGTGCAGAAAACTGGGACCCTGGGAACTAAAAGGCAGCCTAAAATAATCCAAAGAAATAGCAGAGCTCTATTTTATACTACATATGGTTGCAGAAATAGAAATAACTGTCATTTACTGAGAACTTACTACGTGTGAAGCACTTGCTAAACATTGGTGGGACGTAACATATTGAGACAGACACAGCATTAGTAATCAGACATCCTGGGGTCTAGTGCTGATACCTCCACCTGTGTGGCCTTTTGATGTTTACTTCCCTTTGTAAAAAGGGGTCAAATGACACCCATCTGAGTCACTGCAAGGATCAAGTAAGATAATGTATATGTGGCAGAGATTGCTATAAGGACTCCCAATTTTTAGGTAGATGCTTGGCTACCTGGAATAAATACTATTTCCCAGACTCCCTTGCAGTTAAGTGTGGGCATGGACTACATTATGGCCAATGGGAAGCAGACAGCTGTAGCATGTGGTAGTTTTCATTCACCACCTTTAACTCAGTCATCCTCACGAGTGCAGGTTTTGCCTCTTTTTATCCTTTTCTCCTGCAAGCTAGATGGCCAGGTTGCCATGTTGGACCATGCAGTTGTGGTCACACGCAGTCAAGCAGAAAGACAGAAGGAGGGGTCTCTGACACTATAGAGTGACACATTCCTGATCCAGCCGCCCAGACTTTACCAGAAAGGCAAACAAGCTTCTATCTTGTGTAATTCGCGGGTATACTTTGGTTTTCTATATGATTCTGTCGTCGCAGCTCAGCAAACAGATAGCAAACCAGGTTCTTCTCAAATGTACCCTGAGCGACCCATCTTGTAAACCTATAGCTTCTTCCTTTCCTGTGTATCTACATTCACGTCGTCCGGCCTCCAGCTCTAAAATGCTATCGTCCTATTGTTGCCCCCACATAATGTGAGCTCAGAATAAGAGTCCACCCACCAGGGAGGCTTAAGGTCACCACGCCAGGAAATGCAGCAAAAACTCCCTAGGACCAGCTGCAAGAGGAAGGTTGCAGCAGTGTGGAGCCAGGCAGGGTTAGGGCTCCAGATATGGCTTTACTATTTGGAGATAAAGGGCATTAGCCAGACAAAAGGTGTGGTTGAGATCCCAAAGAGGTAACTCTCATCACCCTCTGGCTCAGAGCAGGGATCCGGCTTTACAGCCCACCTGCCCACATTGAGCACAGCCCTGTGTGTTGCTGACGTCCGTGTGAGTCCCTGCCAGATTCACCCTTCTCAACCCTATCCTAAGTATTGATGATCAAATCTGGCCACTCTTCCGCCTTCCCTCACCCTCTGGAGGTGCCATAGACCTAATGGCTAGTCATCTGCCTTTATTACTGCTGCTTTCAGTTCAGACTGTTAGTCACGAAGACATGCACACCACTGCTACCTCAGTAGTGTGACACTGAACAAGTCAGTTTCTTCAACTATAAAATTGGAGGCATATATCAATTACATCTAAACAGAACTAAGAAAATTAATTAATTAATTAAACTAATGAATTAAAGTGACAAAAGAACTTGGAGAACTAGAAAATCCCTTGCTGACATCCTTTCCAACATCATGGTCAATGATCAGTACAGTGAACCTCAGAACTCAAGTGGAGTTCTGAGCCCTAAGTGAAGAGCAATGGCCGCCGAAATTCTCACCAGAGTTGGCACAATATAGATTCTGCATCAGCGTGATTTTTACTTTGAACAAAATCTCCTGCCACTTCTGCCCATGACAGGTAACTGACTTCACTCTCACCTGGAGTAATATCAGTCACAAGTGTTTAATGAGAAAAACTGTGTCCTCTCTCTCCCATTTTCCCACCTTTAATGGTACCTCTTCCATCGTAGGCCTCAGTGCCTCTGACGTCAGGAGAATAAGGATAAAGGGTTTTTGCACTAAGGCCCACCTGGTGAACTCCTACCCGTCCTCAAGGTCAACTCAGTATCACCATCTCTGGGAGACTTTGCTTAAACCTTCCAGGTGGTTTTGTGCTGCTTCTCAGGTACCCTGTACATCAGCAGTCCCCAACATTTTTGGCACCAGGGACCGGTTTTGTGGAAGACAATTTTTCCATGGACAGGGCAGGGGAGATGGGTCAGCTGGTAATGTGAGCGATGGGGAGGATGGGTCAGGAGGTGATGCGAGAGATGGGGAGCGATGGGGAGTGGTAGATGAAGCTTCACTCGCTGGCCCGCCGCTCACCTCCTGCTGTGTGGCCCGGTTCCTAACAGACCATGGACCGGTACCAGTCTGCAGCCCAGGGGTTGGGGACCCATGCTGTACATGACTCTGTAATAAGACTCAACATGTTGTGAGGTATTACCTGTGTGTGCATGTGTGTCTCCAGCTAGACTGGGAGCAGGAATCAAATCTTACTGATTTCTGTTTCCTTTTTAGAAAAGCCCTTGACATACAACAGGAGCTTAAAAAATATCTGATGAATGAATGAGTAAATAAATGCTCTGCAATTATCATTGAAATGTATTTTTAAGCTCCAGGATTCCCTTGAGGAGGTAATTTTATCCTGCTCTTGGGTAGATGATTACATGGCCCTATATGTGGTTGACTTAACACTTTCTACAACAATTTGAGCCACTTCCCTTTGTTGGGTCCTCAGTGGAGACAGAGAACAAGTCAGCACCATCTATGCCTCACTGACCTTGTGGAAGATTCCCAGGTTTGCTTCAGGCTGTAGAATGGTCACCCCAGGAAAGGCAATAAGAAGGATGTCCACTTCAGAGGTCACCCTTTAACACCCTTTCTTTCTCAAACTGGCAGCTAATGCACTGGGGACAGGGCAGAAGCAGAGAGGAAGGTGTCACCAAAAGAACCCAATAGGAGTTGGGTAGCAGTTTTGCTAATGAGCTGTGGGTTTTGTCTTTATAATCCCCAGTGAATTGCTGCAGAGACTCGACTTCTTGAGTGGCCTGGCAAACCTGGGAAATGAACACACCTCCTGGGGGCTGAGAGTGGGAGGTTGGCCAGATTTAATGACTGAGCACAAGAAAATGGAAAAAGAAAATAACCTGGAAAGAGATTTTGTCCTTCCTTAGTTGGCAAGGGGGAAAGGGAGCTATTATTGTTCTGGAGAAGGTAGGGAAGAAAGAAAAATTGTGGTAGTGTCAGTAGGGGTTGGAGACAAGGATCCCCCTTATTCACACTCCGTGCTAATACCAAGGATGTGAGTAGGAGAGGATAACTGAGGAAAAGGCTCCTTGGAGGAGGAGACATAGGCAGGATTGTCCTCATGGAGACCAGTGATCCCAAAAGAGGGGACCTTTTGCCTGAGCCCCCAATGTGGCCATAGAACAGAAGGTTTCTTGACACCTTGGGTAATCCAAAGTGACGTGGTGGAAATTCAAAAGTCTGGGTTTGTAAAGGGTTCTCTTTACCAGTGCAGCCAACAGTAATTTGTGATATTGTTTTCCTTTGAAAAAATCACTATTTCTATAATCATGAGTCCAAAGAGTTTGCAAAACCTCTCAGATTCTGACCTTTGCCCACCTTTGGAAGTCCATATAAGTCATTCGAACGTGCAGTTCCCCTCGTGTGTCAAGCTGTATGTTCCACCCCTTGCAATGGCTCACATCCCTGCCACCTATTGGACCTCCAGACATCCTTCAAAACTCAGCTCAAATGTCTCCTCCTTTGTAAACCCTCTCATGATCTCCACAGATAGAGATAAATGCTCCTCCGACACACTAGCCATTGCAGCATTTTCGTGAGACTGCAATTGCTTGTTCACATGATTGTCTTCCCCACCTGACCGTGAGCTCTTGCAGGGTAGGGATCACACATCTTTGTATTCCTAGCATTCAGGACTTAGATATCTTAGACTCTAAACAAGTTACTGATAAATTTATTAACTATCATTTAATCAAAAAGTAAACAGCTGTCTAGGTAAAGGGATGTCTTCATGATCTGAGCAGACTCGAAGTTAACCTCCCCCCAAAATAAATCAGCTCTTGAGTATCAGGAACATCATGCCCCAGAGAGATACATATTACATTAGCAAATCTCTTAGACTATTTTTCATAGGTAGGACCAGGATTCAAAAGTTTGAGGACTGTTAAATACTTACATACCCTATGACCTAGCAATTTCACTCCGAGGTTTATACCCAAGAGAAATGAACATGCATGACACACAGTTACACGTGAATATTTCTAGCACCTTTATTCATAATACTCAAAAACTGGAAACAACCCAAACATCTACCAACAGGCAAGTAAATAAACTGTGGTATGTTCATACAATGGGATATGAATATTACCCAGCAATAAAAAGGGAAAAGCTATGAATACATGGAACAACATGGATGAATCTCAAAACAATATGTTGACTAATTATTCCATTTATATGAAGTCAAACAATAGGCCGGAAAAAATGTATCTACAGTGGTTGTCTTGGGTGGGAGGATTTGACTAAAAAGGGGCACAGGGGAACTTTCAAAGATTAAAAAAATGTTTCGTATCTCTATTTGAATGATAACCCAGGTGTACGTATTTATCAGAAATCATTGAACTTAAGATCTGTGCATTTTACTACATGTAAATTATTCTTCAATAAAGAAAAAAGTTTGAGGATTACTGCTATATAAAAACCATGCACTTCAAGAAGTAATGTTATACACATTTTTCCTTGGGAGATGGGAAAACTGGAGTATTGCTCTGTTCGAGACGTCACCTCATAAGAGAGAATATATGGCGCTATACCCAGCATAACGACAGTGCAAAATACAAACCCTTTTAAAAATGACAAACTGTCAGTCTATTAAAGAATCAAAGAGGAAAAAGTGTTGTTCAAGAGTCTTCATTAAAATTTCACTTTTGCTTGCCTGTCATAATAGATCTTAAATCAATTCTCTGATGATGAATTGACTATTATAATATTGCCTATTATTTTTAGCCTCTTTTTTATGAAAAGTGGAGAAAAATATTTTAACTTGAGGAGGCAATCAGGGAAATGTAATTGCAAATGACAGCGAACAAAGGCATTTTATGAAGCCAGAATGACTGGTAAGTGCTTTGAGATCAATGAACTAAGAGCTATGAGGCACGTGTCCGGTAGCTCAATAAGAAAATGCTTTCATTTTCAACAATCTGCACAAAGACTTCAACTGACATCAGTGGGCAACACATTTACCCAAAACCTATTATCTTACATTTGCTCCTAGGACTCAATTCAATGTTTCTCAGCCTTTAATACTAAACACCTCCTTGGTGCCCCAGTAAATACAGCAGATTCAGGAACTCCTTTACTGGTACACACACACACACAAACACACAGACACACACACACACGCATACATTTATCTTCCACTCACTGGGTGTGCTTTGGAGTTATGTTCCAAACTCTCCCACTTATTAGCTCTGGAAACTTGAGCAATTTATTTAACCTCTGTTTTCCAGATTCCTCATCTGTAAAATGGGATAATAACAGAGCGTACCTCAGAATCGTTTACAGGTTAAATATGTGTTTAGCACAGGATCTAACCTATAGTAAGTCTCAGAAAATGCTAGAAGAAAAGCAACCACACAGTGGAACTTTAGAGATGGAAGAGACATTAGACATTATCAATTCATAAATAAGGTTACTGATGCTTAAAGAAGGAAATTGACTTCCTAAAATCATGCAGATATTTGATGACAGAAATGGTATTAGAACAGAAATTTCCTAACTCCCAGACCAATGCTTTTTCCAAAATCCCTGCTCTTTTCTCTTCTGTCCCCCAACTCTTACTATGCCAGGTACCCATGAATAAGAAGACCCTGTGATGAGCAGAGTCAAGAGACGCATATTCTACTCCCAGACTGACATCTCCCTGAACTTCTGATTTCTCTTCTGTAAAATGAAAGGATTGGACACATATGATTGCAAAGATTCTGACCAGCAATAGCATTCTGTGAGCCCCTTAGCAAGTCTAAACCCTGCACCATTTTTATGGGTGAAGAGTGGGACAGGAATCACTTGCACCACAATCTACAGTCTTCTGCTCTGACTGATCACCTTGTAAAGTTGTCCAGCCTTGCGCTCACCGCCTTGATATCTCCCTCCAATGTTTTCACCCTCTGCCTGGAGCAATGTGGGCAGGAATGTAATGAGCACAGGTGAGGTAGGAAAAGGAGATCTAGGGAGGTTCTCTAGAAGGAGACTTGAGAGTGTGTTCCTCATGCCTGATGGTTTATACAACAGGCATCTAAATTAAAGAGCAACCAGCAGTTCTATAAGGGCACATAACGTGTTTGGCGGAAATAAGCAGTAGACAGTCTGAGAACTAGGTTCAATTCTGACTCCAGGATAATGTGTTCCTCTTCTTCCTCTACCATGAAAAAAAAGTGCTCATTTAAGGTAACAAGTTATGTACACACGAATTTTATAAGAACTGCCAGGTGTAGTAAGCATGTGAATGTCATAGGTTAAAGGAAGAATAGAGGTGAGCCAGACCGCTGTGATGAGACAGAAGAAGCCAACTCGTCATCCTCTCCACTGGCTTTTAGATAACTTAGGACAGACCCAGATTCAAAGCCGAGCTACCAAAGAAGCAAGTGGCATAGAAGAGGCTGGCAGAGAAGACAGCACAGGACAGGTAAAATGAGTGGAGGTGGGGGGAAGGAAGCAGAGAAACACAGTCTGTCCTCTGGGCAGAACTGGGAGCATGAAATGGCTGCCTATCTTGTCCCGGAATTCTTTTTTCCTATATACCGCACATAGCCCATCATGTCCAAGGGCAGTGCCAGAGAAGTTGACCCACATAGGTGGGAACAGGTGGTTGATCAGCTCATCAAACATGAAGTAAAAGTAAGGACACTGAATAGTCCTACCCTTCACCCAGAGAGAGGACATACAGGCATCTCCTTCATAGGATGAACAGAGGAAGGAACTGAGGATGCTCAGCTTAGAGAAGAGGTCAATTGAAGCAAAGAAGGAAGCTTCGAACATGAGAAGGGCTAAGCCATGGTGAAGGAAAGCAGTTACTTCTCCTTAACAAGAATGAACATAACTCTCATTGTCCCTAGGACGGTATTGGCGTTGTCTGTTGACCCAGGGCCAGTTTAGCCTTCGTCCTATTGGAAACATTTTTATTAAAGCTGCATTAAGATAACTCAGAATGGATTTGGTAGACTTCCACTTTGTACTTCCGCCTTCTGCCTTAATTCCCATTTAACTTTGTGTAAGACCTATATGCAATGAACAGAGATCTAACTTTTACACACGGTTTCCAACTGAAGGATGATTAACAACCCATCTCTCTTTTCCAGACTCTTTCCAGAGACAATGTAACCAGTACCTCCCTTTCAAGAATTGCATGCAGGGTGCTCACTCACCCATATGATAAACGACATTCATATACAAACACAGGAGAAACTACCCATCTCAGGTGTGGAAGACAGATTCAGTATTGCTCCCTCTACTGGCAGCTTGGGGGACTGGCCCCTGAGATGTCTGGATGCACAAAGACGGCACACCCCCCAGCACCAAAGCAGGGGTTCCCAAGCCCCAGGCCTTGGACCCTGGGGCTGTTAGGAACGGTCTGCACAGCAGGAGGTGAGCGGCGGGCAGGTGAGCGAGCGAAGCTTCATCTGTCCCTCCCCATCGCTCCCCATCGCTCACATCACCACCCGAACCATTCCCCACCCCCACCCGCACCCACGCCAGTGGAAAAAATGTCTTCCACGAAACCGGTCCCTGGTGCCAAAAAGGCTGGGAACCACCGCACCAAAGAGTGGGAAATGTGGGAAATTTAAAGCGGACTCTGGCCTGTCCTGCCATAGACTACAACACAGAAAGTAGTCTAAACACCCTACTCCAGTGTTTTTGCCATTTAGTGTAGGGAGTTTTATTATTTGGTAATTCTTTTTTATTTTGTAATAAACCTTTCGCAGCAATGATTTTTAAGTGCTTATTAATAAAATAATAAGTACTAAATTTCTATTTTTCAAGAATGTTAAGAGTTACCATCCACCATGGGGGCTATAGTGATGTCACTGACCACATGAAAACCTGAAGACATGAATCTCTGGAAAGAGTCAGCGTCTACTTCAAAAGTTATTTTCAGAAGACTGTGCCCAAAGATAAAGGTTTAACACTGTCAACTGCACAAGATTTATTTATATATCACACTGAGACACAACTTTTGATCTAGATCAAATGACTGTTCTTCTAAATTAATTTCACTTATTTTATATTCCAAATGTTTCTGTGCATATACCAAAAATAAAGAGAAGGCTGTATGGATTGACTCTGTAAGCAGAAAAACTTCACAGTTAAAAACTGTCAGTTTTCTATTAGGATCAGCACTGAAGTTTCAAAGAGAAAATCAGTTAATTCCAAAAATAGCTCTAATATTTTCAATATTTCTACTCATCTCACGAAGAAGTTCAACAGTGGATATTAAAGTTTCTCTGGTGGAAATATAATTTTCAGAGCACAGTGTCATGGTCAAAGCAATATTCTTACTAAATTAAGGAACCCATGGAGAGAACAGCCGAAAAGAAAACCTTGATTAAAATCCATGTGTTCTAATCACGCTGTGTCAATGGCTGTTCTGATAAGTCTGATATATTTCCTAGTACAAACAAAAAAAAAATATATAGGTACAACCTATGGAGCAGAAATGACTTGGCATTGGTTACAGTACAACATAATTTATAATTATGTCCAAATAAGTTGCAACATTCCACCAATAAAAATGTAACTACAATGGTAAAATTTACTAATTTTTTAATTTATATACATGGTTACAGTAATTGAACTTGAAAATTTTTTAATAAAGTTGGTGTATAATCCAAAAAAAAAATTTGCTAATTAATTAGAAAACACATCAAAACACATTCATTTTAATTATTTGTAGCTCCTTTCACTTTCAAAACTCTTAATTTTTCTCAAAAGTGTCCTGATGGGCACCCCACCTAAAGCTTAGGAGAACAAAATGAATACAGGTGGAGTAAGGTGGTAAGAGGCAGATTTCAACTCAAAGCAAGAAAGAGCTTTCTTATAATCAGAGGTATTTGACAAGAGGGAGCACAGTGTGGTAGGAAGATGACCTAGCATAATGTCCAGCGTGGTAGCTGATTTCATTATTGACGATGGAATGGGCCACCTGAAGAGGCCATGTGCTCACCATCACTGGAAATGTTTAAACAGTGTCAGTGAAGAGACCTGCTTGAGTTGGAGGAGGATCCAGAATACCTCTGAGGCTCCTTGAAACTCTATAGTTCATTCATTCAACAAATAATCATTGCTGTCTCTTGCACTGCTCACCCTGGAGGTAGCTAGCCACTGTCGTGAGGCCTCTCACAAAGAAGGTGTGTGAGATGATAATGTTTGTTGTTTTAAGTCATTAAGAAAAAAAAAAACTGAGTGCCCACTACATGTTAAGCATGGTTCCAGTGGTGGAAAACAGCAGTGGTGAGTCCATGCTGTAACAACTGTATGTGAAAAATGTGAAAATAAGTATCTGAAAATGCTCTGAAAACTGTCAAGTACAACTCAGATGTGAGCTGTAATTATGGTTAAATTGAACTATATATTTATGTCTTTATCCTATATTTGATCATTAGTCATACATAGAGCTGTTTTATATACATGATTCTAGTCTTCCAGGTTCATGTTTTCAGATTTCTCTTTTCATTTGGGCACCTCTTAATTGGTGTTAACTTGTATGTAGTTTTGTGAAGCCATACTTCCACGTAAGAATGTTCTACCTCCCAGAATAGGTTATATGAATCTCAAGGTCAGGTCCCATCTTCCACCTTTCCACTTAGCCCTCACAGTGTTCAGATCAAGGTTCGGTACTCAGAGGTCTCTCAGGACACATGATTGGCTGCACAAAGATACTTTCTTCCCCATTTGGTGAGAGTCAAGTCTCAAATCTTTCACACTTTCATTTATAAAGACTAAGCCCCCTTCTGTGCTCCTTCATTGTTCCTGCCTCTTATTATTCCCCCACAAAATGAAATGTTATTATGACCAGGATTCAGCAAACAAAACTAACACGACTCAAGTCCTTAAAACCCTAAGAGTACTTCTCAATAGAAGTTCAAATCCACTGGTGTGCCCAGCAGCTTTTGATTCCCAAAAAGATAAAAACCTGTGCCTTAATATCTAATTCTTTTCCACTCCCCTCAATCATACTGGATCCTTTTATCATTATTTTAATGTTTCTTTGCATAAATGGCTGAGAGCCTTCATTCTGTGCTCTTGAGAGCTGATCTGAATCACACCCACACAGATCATATTGTGTGAACTTGCCCTTATTTCCTGTGAATGTTCTGTGAATGTGCTGAAACCAAGCATGAACATTTCCAGTCAAACTGCAATTTTTTTTCAGGACCTTTACAGCATCCAAGTTCTGAAAGCAGGGAGTTTTAAGAGCAGTTTCTAACACAAAACTGTGGATGCTCAATTTGCAGAGGCAAAAGGTTTCCAGTTCCCACATGTATGATTTTAATGTTTAGTAAAACCATACACAGTATTTGATCAACCACCACTCCTCTTCCATTCCCAACAACTGTTACAACAGAAAACTTCCACAACAATTGTAAGGATGCCAGGGGCTCCCCACTGTCTCCTAATATGCACATCACTGGGAAAATATTTGTGAAACTATTACTGATGTATGGTTCCTGTTCCCTGGCAGCCACTCCGTTATGATGGTGCAACAGGAGGCGAAAGTCAATGCCACATCAGGAAGGAGGAGAACGTGATGTGGAGAAAGGCCCTTCCAGACAGGAAGAGAAACTGGAAAGCTTTCCACTTCCAAATCCCAGTGCAATACGGGGAGGAGAGATCAAATGCCCGTGATTTCACTGTCCACTCTGAAGTGGGGCTCTGGGAGCAGGAGGCATGTTAGAAACATCCACACAGACAGACACAGAGAAGCACTGGAGCTTTTGGTAGGATTTGTGATTTGGTGTGCTTTCCTGGGCAGAGCTTGGGAAGCCTGGGAGGCTACAGGGAAGGCTTCATCCTAAGCAGCATGGGAAAAAAGTGTAGCCCTGGTAGAGGGAGGAGCCCAGACAGAGGAGCCCTGGCAGTGCTCCTGGCTGCCCTAGGCTTGAGCAAGGCATGCAACCAACAAGGACCTACTGTATAGCACGGGGAACTATACTCAGTTTCTTGGAATAACCTAGAATGGAAAAGAATTTGAAAAAAAAAAAAATATATATATATATATATATAAAACTGAATCACTTTGCTGTGCACCGGAAACTAATTCAACGTAAATCAACTATACTTCAATTAAAAAAAAATTTTTTTAAGAAGGCATCCAAGGGCTTCCCTGGTGGCGGAGTGGTTAAGAATCCGCCTGCCAGTGCTGGGGACACGGGTTCGAGCCCTGGTCCGGAAAGATCCCACATGCCGCGGAACAACTAAGCCCGTGCACCACAACTACTGAGCCTGCGCTCTAGAGCCTGTGAGCCACAACTACTGAAGCCCGCGTGCCTAGAGCCCATGCTCCACAACAAGAGAAGCCACCACAGTGAGAAGCCTGCGCACCACAACAAAGAGTAGCCCCCGCTCGCCACAACTAGAGAAAGCCCGCACACAGCAACGAAGACCCAACGCAGCCAAAAATTAATTAATTAATTTTTTTAAAGTTTAAAAAAAAAAAAAAGAAGGTATCCAAGAGATCTGGGACCTCTCACCTGCTCTGGAACAGGGGTTCAGAGACCAGAGGGGACTTGTGAGGGGCTGCAATTAGGACAAAATGGTTGCTGCAGTCAAGGGCTTCATGATCAGAGCCTAAAGCAAGAACTCAATATTGGGGATCTGACCTCCAAATGAGCAGGTAGGCCCTCTCCAACAGTAGCACAGGGAACAGGCAGATCAGCCATGGCCCGGTGAAGATCAATGAGGAACCAAAGGACACTGCATGGGTCTGAAACTCCCATCTCTCCCCTGCTCACACGAGGTCACACACACCCTACCCTTCCGTCTATCTAGGTACCATTTTAGAGTGGGAGAGGCAGGGAGGATGGGCATCTAAAAGACTGAATATTTACCCAAAGGGGACTTAGTCAACCAAGAGAGACTATTTAAACCCAAAGGTACAGAGATAGCATAAATTGACAAGTTTAAAGTTAATTTCCACACCTCCCACTACCTACCCCCACCCAGCTTGAGTGTGGTCTGGTAAAGGAAGATCACATCAGTTTTAGGAAACAAAGAAACTCCGTTTGCTTTGCCCATCTGTGTGAGGCATGTGAATTTTAACATACCACTATCCACAGTCCTAAGTTCTCCGTTGCTACAGCCAATTTTATTTCAAAATGTTATTTCAAATGTTGTATTTTTTGTTCAATCCCACTAAGATTTCCCTTTTTCTTCTAGGTCTCATCTCATCAAGATGTATCTGAGAAAATTTTGAGAGCTGGTAAAAGATGCCACCAAAAAAATCCCAATACTGCCCTGACAAAACCAACGGGGGGACGTCCCCGGACTGCCAGCCATGGGGTCCGAGGGCTACGCTGACTTAACACAATCAGAAGAAGGAAGAAGTGTGTGTGTGCAAGATTCCAGCGGCCAGTGCCGAAGAGCTCTGCCATTCACCCACTGAAACATTCATAACCAGACTGGGGGCTCCAGGGGTGGCTAAATGTTAAGGGAGACCTTTAAATTTCCCCAAATGAAACACACGTCCCCTCCAAATCTGTGAAGCCTTAACAGTGGCTGCAGGCTGACCCAGTAGTAGGAGGTTAAAAGGACCACCCTACACATACACAAACACACATACGCACACGCACACACACACACATACACACGCGCACACACACACACGCAGCAATCTTCTGTTAAACAGCTCCCCACAGGCACCATAGTATGCCATCGCCATTGCTACTAGGCAAACCCGTCCCCTCCCTCATCCCACAGGCACAATCTCCCGCTTGAGACTCCACATTATCTATTTGTAAGTTATTTTCCCCCATTTGAGTTCACCCTTGATGTTCCATTAACTTCTTCAAATCCTTTTTGGAAAGAGAAAGTGAATGAGCAACTTCATTTTATTTGTATAAAAGTAAATACCATTGGAGGGTAACCTGGGACAGGGGGGAAAAGGTAGAGCATGTGCGTTTCTCAAGGCACCCAAAGCCCTACAGGACAGGGCTCCAGGGTTTGACTGCTCTGTTCCTTCTACTGCTAAAGACAAGGTCCATTCCCGCTCACAATCTCCTCTGCTTTCATCTGTCCAGAGCCTGCCATTGTTTCAGTTGTTCAAGCCTGAGACTCCATTCTGCATAGTGATGTCAGAGGCCTTTGCCTTCTTCTAATCAGCCTTGCTTCTATTGCTGAAGCCAATTTACACTTAACAACTTCCCTCTGAACTCTTTTCAGGGCAGCACACCCTCGGTTATAGAAGACACACAGTTATACTATGGTTTGATAACAGTAGTAAAGTGCTAGTTCTTTCTTATATTCTGCCTTGTAAAATGTCTCCTTTTGCTCACATCTCAGGCAATAATTAGAACCTGGGAGGTCTGTTGTTAAAAAACAAATAGGAAGGCATCCTCCTTCCACATAATTTTCTTCCTCCTTGAGGTCCAGGTCTCATTGGATGAAAAGTCCAGGGCACATGGATTATATTTCCCAGAGTTGTTCCCTTCATTTTTACTTCTAGAAACTTAAAAAAAAAAGGCTCTATCAATATTTAATGATAGCAATTATCTTTAAACTGGCAAAAGTGCCTTCCATTACAGAAGGTAGAAGGACAACACTTGGGTAGCCCTGGTATAAAGATTCTTGTTCCATTACATCCACTAGGGGGAAAGGATGTCATAAATAATTAACTACCTAAAATGGTTGCCATGAATAATAACGTGGTCAGCCAGGACTTCCATCAATATACAGAATCAATCCTGTGAGGATGCCACCACCTGCAACCATACACACAGCCCTCTACTGCTCACTCCTGAGGCGACCCCAAGTACCTGTTTCCACCCTGACTACACCACCTCTTCCTGAACTCGCAGCAATGAGACCTGAAATCCTGAGAGAGGCAAGATGTTTTCTAAAGGGAAATGTTAGGTGCAAGCAGAGACCTCAGCCTAGCATGTCACTACTGATGCAGAGAAGCAGCCTGGACCCCAGTGCCATCCTCAGAGACTCTGTGAACTCCGGCCACTGACCTGAACTCTCCCAGACTCTTCCAAGGACTGACTGTGTGACTTCCACCAACACAGTTTAAAAAAAGAAACAGAAAAGAAACTGAGTTTTCATACGAAAAATGATTGAGCATTTACATCTTCCCAAATACTTCTAGAACTCTAATCCAACAAAGCTGTTCATAAAAAATTACTGATAAAAACAAATTAGAAGCCACCTTCTTAGCAGTATAGCTGACTAGTTCTGCCATCTGGACCACAGTGCACTGAGGCTACTCACTGCTGGGACTCTCACTATTTTGACCTACCTGGCACTTCCTGCCGCTGCTGCCTGCAGCTCCTTCTCTGAAGAATGCAGCTCTCCCTGGAAAAGGAGTAAAGAAGACCAAAGGGCTATCACATCTGATCCTTTATCACCTCTTCCTGAACATGGAAGAAAAGTTCTTCACGAGGACACCCTGAGAATTTTTCCCAGCTTCATCCTAAACCTGGAATCCAGACCTTGCATGCTTTACACTGGGTTCATCGTATTTTCTACTCAAAAATATCCCCGTTGTTACTGCAACCACCTTCTCCACCAACACAACATTCTGTTGCTTATCCCTGTAACTAAAAGAATATGGATCATCTCTAGGAGAATCAGCTGCTAAATCCAGTGGGCAACTATTCACCTAACTAGATGAGTGAAGCTTGCTTCGATAAGCATATCCAGGATTTCACTGATTGGGAAAAGGTAACAGGCCTCGGTTCAGATGCCCCACTATCTGTTTGATGTCCATAAGAAAAATATTACTCACGGTCTTGAAGGATTCTTGCCCAAAATGGCACCATGATAAAGAATACAAGGAAGGGGCTTCCCTGGTGGCACAGTGGTTGAGAGTCTGCCTGCCGATGCAGGGGACACGGGTTCGTGCCCCAGTCTGGGAAGATCCCACATGCCACGGAACGGCTGGGCCCGTGAGCCATGGCCGCTGAGCCTGCACGTCCGGAGCCTGTGCTCCGCAACGGGAGAGGCCACAACAGTGAGAGGCCCGCGTACCGCAAAAAAAAAAAAAAAAAAAAAAAAAAAGAATACAAGGAAGCAAAGAATCACATGGGCTACCAGAACTTGATGTAGAATATAACATGTTGAGAGAAACAGAATCACGTAGCCAGTGGTGTGGAGCAGAAACTGTGCAGAGCACCTCTGCCTGGCAGGAAAGGAGACAAATGCCAAGAGCAACTCAGATTTGAAGCTGCAAACAAATAAGTTTCCATAAATACATCTCATTTTATGTGAGAGAGCAGGAAGCAGTTTGTAGTCTGAATGGAAACTAGCCTATATGACAGTGAAACCTTTCTCTGTATAATGTTGGCCCTAAAACTAAACCTTACCTTCACTGAAAATAAAAGTTTGGTTATTTGGCAATACTTACTCAACCATCTCTCCCAACTTTACATTCTTTTCATTTTTCTGTGACTATTAATAATTAATTAAATGTGGTATGTTACTAAAGATTATCAAGTTATGACTTAACTATATAACTCAATCTGCCATCTTGAAAACAAGTAACAGCTTAATTGAGGTTTACAAAATTCAAGGAAGGCAGGGAGGGAGGGAACAATATAGAGAGGGAAGACTGGAAAAAATCCACTCGTCTAAAAGTAGGGGATGGGGGGCTTCCCTGGTGGTGCAGTGGTTGAGAATCTGCCTGCCAATGCAGGGGACACGGGTTCGAGCCCTGGGCTGGGAAGATCCCACATGCCGCAGAGCAACTAGGCCCCTGAGCCACAACTACTGAGCCTGCGTGTCTGGAGCTTGTGCTCTGCAACAAGAGAGGCCGCGACAGTGAGAGGCCCACGCACTGCGATGAAGAGTGGCCCCTGCTCGCCGCAACTAGAGAAAGCCCTCGCACAGAAACGAAGACCCAACACAGCCAAAAATAAATTAATAAATTAATAAATTTTAAAAAATAAATAAATAAGTAAATAAAAGTAGGGAAGGGACCTCCCTGGTGGCACAATGGTTAAGAATCCACCTGCCAATGTAGGGGACACAGGTTCGATCCTTGGTCCGGGAAGATCCCACATGCTGCAGAGCAACTAAGCCCGTGTGCCACAACTACTGAGCCTGCGCTCTGGACCCTGTGAGCCACAGCTACTGAACCTGCAAGCCACAGCTACTGAACCCGTGAGCCACAGCTACTGAGCCATGTGCCACAACTACTGAAGCCCATGCGCCTAGAGCCCTTGCTCTGCAACAAGAGAAGCCACCACAATGAAAAGCCCGCACATCACAACAAAGAGTAGCCCCCGCTCACCACAACTAGAGAAAGCCCGCGCACAGCAACAAAGACCCAAGGCAGCCAAATAAATAAATAAATATATATATATATTAAATGAATAAATAAAAGTAGGGGAATGGTAATCTATACAATGGAATATTTATGGGGCTATTAATATTATTTTCACAAAAAAACAGTTTATGTCATGGGGAAATGTTCATGATATGTTAAGTAAAAAGAAAAAGCAGGAAATAACATATTATAAGACAAATTTTCTAAAAAAATAAAACAACTTTGCCCAGGTAAAAATACCCCAAAATATTAACCTTTTTTTTCCCTTTGATGATATGATACAGGGATTTCTATCTCCTTTATATTTTTCTGTACTTCCTATAATATATACATGTAACTTTTATGTTCAGAAAAATAATGGTGTTTTTAAAAGAATATCTCAGTCATAAGAGGGTTGATCAAGGACTTAAGCATATAAAAAATGAGCTAAAAGATCAGAGAGGCAGACGTTGGCAGTGACCTTCCAAGTTCCATCTGGGGTATGACCCTGGAGATGACCCCAGCCGATACTAGGGGCAAGTGCAGCGGGCTGTCACTGACTGATGCTATTCAGGATTCAGATCAGAACCAACTTTTCATTTTGGGGGTTCATTCTCTCACATTGCTAGAAAGTTTATTTTAGGTTCAGTTATATCTGAGTTGATTAAGTGGGTAAAATTTCTAACCTGTGATTATTCCCTAAACCGGCCATGTTTTATGATTTTCTGCAATGATTAAAATAAGCTTTACAAGCATAGAAGTGTAGTCTTGTAGCAAGACAATTTGACAGCAAGACAGTCCCTATCTCTTTATATTGCATGGAAGAAAAATCCAGCCAAGAAATCTGTCCCTTATTGTAGAGAACAGAGGATTTTAATCTTTCTCAAAAATTTTCATCTTAGTTTATTGTTCAGCTATCCAAAGCCCTTTGTTTATTTTATTAGATCATAAATCCAATTTAATAGCATGCAGAAACTAAGCAATTTTAGGTCCAAGCAGACTGTTTACTAGCTTTCCTTTAATTAAAGATGATTTTCCTCTTCAAGGAGACTCATGCTTCTGATTTTATATTTTCTTTCTCAAAGAGGAAGCTTACATTGTTTCTATATACAGCGCACCTGCTGGCAACAGCAGTACCAGGTGTACCTGACAGTAACCTTCAAGCTGTGGTGTTTGAGGTGCTTCCCTACATTTTCATAGGGAAGGGGATTTGGGTTAATATAGGTCAGTGAGTCTGAGGAGGGCTAAGAATGTTTCTAGTGGACTTTTCAGAACTATTTGGCCTTAGTAGCTCTGCACAGAACTTGTCCCCCACACCCTACCCTTCTCTAGAGCACCAATGTTTCTCCAAAGTCTGACACTTGCAGCCCTCAAGACTTAGATTCCTACTCAACATTTATCTGTGTTTTCCCAATGCCTAATAGAACTCATGCCCTAAGCAGAAGTGTATTGAGCACCTCCACCTTAACAGAAACCGTGATAGGTCTGAAGGCACTGAACAAGGTAGACCCAGTTGCCATTCTCATAAGAGTTCATTCAATAGGGAGAAATAGATGAGAAAATACGTAAACCCAATTTCGGCGAGTGTGAGATAAATGAAGAAAATAAAACAGGGTAATGGAATAGAAAGTGATGAGCACAAGTGTTTAGGTTGGATGAACAGGGAAGGCTCCACTGAGGAGGAGGAATTTAAGCTTAAATCTCGTGCAGAGAAGGAGCTGTCATTAATAGAGCAAGGGAGGTGCACACCAAGAAGAGAACTCAAGTTCAAAAGGCCTGAGGCAGAGCAAGTTTGGTTCGTGAAAGGAACAAGCAGGGAGCCAGCCTGGCTAGAATCTAGGGAGAGGAAAGCCAGATGACGTTAGAGACGGAGACTGAGGCCAAGTCATGCAAGATCTTGTAAGAAGGAAGCTCAGATTTTTAAACATGGATGGGAAGATACCAAAGGATGTGGTATCACAGTCTGAAGAAGCTACCATCTCATCTATAAAACTTATGAAAGATGATCCTGGTCTATATCATTTTGCTTCAAGCCACCCCCAGCACTGGGATTTCCTATCAGACAAAGCTCCGGGGTATCTGCCCAGGATCATAAATCAGAGGCAGGCAAGTTAGTCCTTCTGTATTCATTTTTCATCCAAAATACTTTTGCTTTCCCTTTACCTTTAAAAGATATCACAAATTTTAATTGTGGTTAGGGAGAGTGTAACCAAGGTCCACATTCCCAGCTGCCTAACCAATACCTCCACGAGTGCCCCAAACTCAATCACAACCCACTCCCACCTGTCCTCTCTGAAACCCAGCTCTCTCCTAGTGTCCTCCACCCAAGGACCAACACCCTCACTTCTCAAGTTTCACAAGCCAGGTACTTAGGAATTATCCAACACCTTGCACACTGTCGCTCCTTATTTAACCCTCATCAAGTCCTCCTAAAACCCTCAATTCCATCTGCTTCTCTCCAGCTCAACCACCACTGAGATCTCTGATTCAAAGCACCATCGTACAGCAAGTATCTCTGAACTGGCCTTCTCACAGTCACTTTTGTTCTCCTGCGATACACTGCAGCCTGAACAGTCTTAAAGGTGCTTAAAGCTCTGCAGTGGCTTCTCGATATGCTTAGGACAACCACTAATCCAGCCTACGGGGTTCTGAGTGGCCAGGCCATGTTACTCACTCCAGACTCATCTGTATATCTGTGCTCCAGCCATCCCGGCCCCAATCAATTCCTCAAATCATCATGCTTCCTTTCATCTTAAGGTCTCTGCCCTTATTTTTACACCCCATATCTTGCCTTCACCTGATTAATGCCTACTCATTTTTCAGATCTCACCACAAACACCATTTCCTTAGGAAAGTTTTCTTGGGTTTCCCTATTTTATTTTCTCATAGCTTATATATTCATTTAGCTCTTATGAAAACAGTGGAAACTGCACAAAACTAATTCAATTGTTTTTATTTCACTTCTTGATACATGCATATTCTAGCAACCAACCCTCTACCTTAGGCTAACTGATGACCAAGGAAGGACTGAAAGGAATAGGAACTCTAGGTTGCCTGGTCTTTCCTTTTATGTACGTCATCATTCTCAGTGTAAGTAGCTGGCTAACGCAGGGAAGTAACACAGGTGAAAAAGGACAAGATAGAGTTCTCTGGTATTTTACATTTCTTAGAATGCTATTGCTAGCTTTCATCACTCAAAGCAAGTTCTGGTTCAAATGGAAAGTGTGGCTTCTTGGGTAGGGTTGCCAGAGTTTTCAAATAAAAAGTGCATGACAATTAAAATCTGAATCTCAGATAAATAACAAACCATTTTTTAGTATAAGTACATCCCAAATATTGCAAGGGACATACCATATCTTAGGGCTGTGGGTGGCCCCTGCTTCCTCAGTCATAGGTATAACTTTCTTTTTTTTAACTGTGATAAAATACATGTAACATAAAATTTACCATACTAACCATTCTTACAGTTCTGTGGCATTAACTACATTCACATCGCTGTGCAACCATCACCACCAAACATCCATAGAACTATTTTTATCTTGCAAAACTGAAACTCTATTCCCATTAAACACAAACTCTTCATTTTCCCCTCCCCAAAGTCCCTAGCAACCACCATTCTACTTTCTGTCTCCAAGAATTTAGCTACTCTAAGTACTTCATATGATCTAATCATAGAGGTTTTTTACAGTATCTTATAGTCCTTTTGCGACTGGCTATTTCACTTAGCACAATGTCTTCAAGGTTCATCCATGTTGTAGTACATGTCAGGATTTCCTTCCCTTTTTGTAAAAAATTTTTAATCTTTTTTCAGCTTTATTGAGGTATAATTGACAAAAATTGTATATATTGAAGGTGTACAATGTGATAGTTTCATATAAGTATACACTGAAATGATCACCACAATCAAGCATTCATTACCTCACATAATTACATTTTTTTTCTTTTCATCCCCTACCCTCCTCCCCTCTGGCAACCACCTGTTTGTTCTCTGTATCTATGACTCCGTTTCTGTTTTGTTATGTTTGTTCATTTGTTTTATTTTTTAGACTCCTCATATGAGTGAAATCATACCATATTTGTCCTCCTCTGTCTGACTTATTATCTGTCTCACTTAGCATACTACTGTCTAGGTCCATCCATGTTGCTGCAAATGGCAAGATTTCATTCCTTTTTATGGCTAATATTCCATTATATACATGTACCATGTCTTCTTTATCCACTTGTCTATCAATGGACACTTAGGTTGCTTCCATATCGTGACTATTGTACATAATGTTGCAATGAACATAGGGGTGCACATATCGTTTCAAATTAGTGTTTTTCTTTTCTTCAGAAAAATACCCAGTGGATTGTGTGGTAGTTCCATTTTTAATCTTTTGAGGAAACTACATACTGTTTTCCATAGTGGTTGCACCAATTTACTTTCCCACCGACAGTGCACAAGGATTACCTTTTCTCCACATCCTCACCAAGACTTGCTTTTTGTTGTCTGTTTTGGTGATAGAGATTCTGACAGGTGTGAGGTGATATCTCATTGTGGTTTTGATTTGCACTTCCCTGATGATTAGAGATGTTGAGCGTATTTTCACATGTCTGTTGGCGATCTGTAAGGATGTTGGGAAAAACATCTATTCAGCTCTTCAGCCCATTTTTTAATCAAGTTTTTTGTTCTTTGTTTTTTTTGATGTTGAGTTATATGAGTTCTTTGTATATTTTGGATATTAACCCTTATCAGATATATCGTTTGCAAATATTTTCTCCCATTCAGTAGGCTACCTTTTCATTTTGTTGATAGTTTCCTTCACTGTGCAAAAGCTATTCACTGTGATATAGTCCCATTTGTTTACTTGCTTTTGTTTCCCTTGCCTGAGGAGATGGATACAAAAAATGTTGCTAAGACCAATGTCAAACAGCATACTGCCTATGTTTTCCTCTTGGAGTTTTATGGTTTCAGGTCTTACATTTAAGTCTTTAATCCATTTTGAGTTTATTTTTGTATCTTGTGTGAGAAAGTAGTCCAGTATGATTCTTTTGCACATAGCTGTCAAGTTTAGGGGGTTTCCCTGTTTTATAGCTTTGTTGCATTGTATCTTTCCTTTATATCATTCATCAAAGTTTGTGAATATATTTTAAATTGAATGCTTATATTATTGGATCAAGCTTTCCTACCAGTCTACGAGCTCCATGAGGGTAAGGGTGGTGTCTTCTTAGTTAACCATCACCGTCATCATCTAATATTGAGCTGGGCACCTAATACATGTCCAACAAATATTTGTTGACTGAATGAATGTGTTGCAACACCCATGATTATTCTATTGCATTCACATTCTATGCATAGCACAAGCTAGGTGCTATGGTAATGTAAAGTAACTAAATGTGACCCTACCATCAAGAAGATTTGGAGATGAAAACAGACATGTAGTAACAGACAAGGTGTGAGAAGCACATGAATAACAGAAGTACCCAGAGAAGGGAGAGATTAATTCGGAGGCAAAGTTAGGAAATGTGGTCTAAATCCTCATTCATGCTTTCTTCAATCTCCGAACAGATTTTATATCCTACTCAACATTTCAGCTTTCCAAAATGAAGATCTAATTCTTTAATCTATTGATTTGTATACTGGACCAAAGTATAAAACGGTGAAATGGAAAAAAATTATCACTTTCCTTTTCAAACCTAAGCCAATATATTCTTTCTTCTCTACCCAAAGCTGCTTGGAATGCCATCAGATCTCAACACCAGCCCTCACTCTGCTCTAAACTTGCTGTGTGTGTTAGTCAGCTCAGGCTGCCATAACAAAATACTCAGACCTAGTGGTTTAGGCAACAGAAATTTATTTTCCCACAGTCCTGGAGTCTGGAAGTCCAAGATCAGGTTGCCAGCATGGTCAGGCTCTGGTGGGAGCTCTCTTCCTGGCCTGTAGATGGCCACTGTCAGGGAAATTCACTGTTTTTTCCTTTACTCTCATGTTCTCAACATTTCAGATACCAGATACATGGGGATTTTCCCTGACCAGTTTTCCAACCCCAGCTGAGTGTCCTACAGTTCAATACAATTCAATTCTGACACTAATTGGAGTTAGCACTAACCCCACAGGATAAAGACTCAGGCCTACAAGACTGCCTTCCACCTCAGATGTCAATCACAAGTAGTAGGTCCCCAGGTTACCCACGACCTCTGTCTGACTTGGCTATAAATTGGAAGTTCCCATGACCCCTGTCTCAGGTTTGAGAATTTGCTAGATTAACTCACAGAACTCCAAAAACCATTTACTTACTACTGCCAATTTACTACAAATAATATTTTAAAGGATACAAATGAACGGTCAAATGAAGAGATACATGGGTGAGATCTGCAAGGGTCTTTCCCTGTGAAGTCGGGCTGTGCCACCCTCCTAGCATGTGGATGTGTTCACCAGCCTGGAAGCTCTATGAACCCAGTACTTTGGGGATTTTTATGGAGGCTTCATCACATAGGCATGATCGCTTATTAATTCAATTTCCAGTCCCTGTTCCTTCTCCGGAGAATGAGGGATGGGTCTGAAAGTTCCAAGCTTCTAATCATGGCTTGCTCTTTCTGGTGACAAGTTCCCATCCAGGAGCCCACCAAGAGTAGCCTCATTAGAACAAAAGATGCTCCTATCACCAGGAAAAATTCCAAGGCATATTAGGAGCTCTGTGACAGGAACCAGGGGCAGACACAACTATATTTTCTATTACTCCACAGCTACTTTTTCATCGTGTCCTCACATGGTGGAGACAAAAAGAGAGAAAGAGATCAAGCTCTCTGGTGTCTCTTCTTACAAGGACACTAAACTTTTTGTGTCAGGGACCCACCCTATGACCTAATTTAACCTTAATTACTTCCCTGTAGTCCCTATCTCCAAATATAGTCACATTGGCGGTTAGGGCTTCGACATATGAACTGGAGGGTGGGGGACACAATTCAGTCCATATGATCTTGATCAAACGCCTAACTACTCTGGTCTTCATCTTCAACTAGAGCCCACAGGCTTCTTGTTTTTGTGTATAAAGTTTTATCAGAATGCAGCCATGCACAATCATTTGCATACTGTCTATGGCTGAGTTTGCACGTCAACAGTATGGTTGAATAGTTGCAGCATTGATCTAACAGCCTGCAAAGTCTAAAACATTTGCTGTCTGGTCCTACACAGAAAAAGTTTGCTGACCCCTTACCTTGGTGCTCCCTCAGGACTCTTCTAGCTGTAACATTCTAGGATCCTATTCATGCCTTCAGCCTAGAACGTCTTTTAGTTCAAGTCTTCAGGTTCCGCAAAAAGCATTGGTGACCTAACGATTGTTTTAATAAGTATTAAATTATCAACAGAGGTGTTTTCATTAATCTCACATTGTAGCTAATCTCTGCACTGTTACTAATTGAGCCTAAGTAGACATGGAACAAAGGCTTTCCATGTAGTAAATGCATTTTATATCTCCATAAATGAATACATTCTCATTAAATCATTGTTTTAGGGGCTCTGTTGAGTGCCTAATGTAGCAAGAAAAAAACAGAGAGAGTTAGAAGTGTTCTGGCCTCACTGGTTTCCCCTGTCTGCACTTGTATAGCCCCTCTAATCTGCACCACACTATTTGGCATAGAGATATGTGCCATTTTGAATTGCTTGCTAGTTGTCATTTGCATTAGCCTTGTATCCCAAGCTAGATAGTTAGTAACTTGGGGTCAGGGACCGTGCTTTCTGAATCAAAAAAGCACAGAATTAAAGAGCTGGCAGAGACATTAATAATCATAATCCAACCTTCTTGCTTTACATGTGAATAAACTGAGGCCCAGACCAAACAAATAACTTGTCTTACTTCTCTTTAACTGTCATGGTATTTATCAAGTGCTTGAATCAGAATTTCTGTTCGGCAAGGACTTGAAGAATGATTAGAGATGAAAATTAGAAAAGGAAATAAAGAGGAAAAGAAAATTTCCTGGATCTTGGCTTGAAAGGCTTTTGGTGGAGTGTTCTAGAAAGCAACCTAAACTCTGCGTTTGTATGTATCTCTACCACAGCATTTCCTAACATGTAGTCTGTGGAACACCAACCCCAAGAGATGCTCCAAGAAAATATGGTCCAACAGTTAAACAAGTTTGGAAAAGACCTCCTTTTAAATAAGCCAAAACTAATCTCTATTTATACAGTGCACTAAGAGAGAGAATCTATGATCACCTAACAAATTTCTAATAAGCTTCTTTCATGTGGGGCAGGACAATTAACTGAATTAGAACAGAAACTTGCTGAGCTCACTTAATCTATTTCTCTCTGACAGAGAACTAGAGTGGTGCCCATATGTTTTAACATCCTATAGCACCTTTCTCTCCCACAAGACTCCTTTAACATCTCATAGTTTCTCTGGGCAAGAGAATGTCAATTTACCAACCAGGAAACTACCTCACACCACAGACCACAAAGACCATCTTTGGGATAAGACCAGGGATAACTTCACCATCTGTCTGAGCCAGAGTCACCAGTCCTGGCAACCCATGCCTGTTATATGCACAAGAGGCAAATGGTCATATGCCAGGGAAAGTAGAAAGTCTGTAAATTATCAGCTTTGAAACTCAAGAGATGAATGATGACAAAGCTGCTGACATTTCACCTAAAACTATCATCTCAAGTGAAAAAGAAATGAATAACTAACAGCACATATATCTTTCTTCAGTTCAATGTTTTCCCTCCTTTCTCCCAAAGCATCTAAGATGAAAGTTTCTTCATTTACACATTTCACTAGGGTTTTACTACTTAGCACTTTTCAAGAAAATAATTTGTGAAAACAATTAGAGTCATTTTTCTAGGTTCAAATCTCTACAAAACTAACTGCTTTCTTAATTAAGAAAGCAATTGCTGGCAATTTTCAATTTACCAATGAGTTTCCAAATTCCAGTAGTTTTACTTGGTCAGTCCTAGTGTGGAATTAAGAGCTTATTGCCCATGGAAACAATGCTCTTATTTATTGATTCATTCAGCAAAGTTTTAGAATTCAATATTATATGCCTATAATATTGAATCTTTGAGGATTCAGAGAGTGCAGGACATTGTTACCATACACAAAGAGTTTTCATTTTAGTAGAGGAGATACAGATATGCAAAAAATAAAATAATATAATAAATATATATAAAATATATATTGAGGGGCTTCCCTGGTGGCGCAGTGGTTGAGAGTTCGCCTGCCAATGCAGGGGACATGGGTTCATGCCCCGGTCTGGGAAGATCCCATATGCCACGGAGCAGCTAGGCCCGTGAGCCATGGCCGCTGAGCCTGCGTGTCCGGAGCCTGTGTTCCACAATGGGAGAGGCCACAACAGTGAGAGGCCCGCGTACCGCAAAAAAAAAATATATATATAGATAGATAGATAGATAGATAGATGTTAAGTACTAAGAATGCCATTTAGGTCAGTGTTCCTTAAAATTTGGTCCATGAGCTAGTGAGCACCCCAATTCCCTAGGACTTGTTTAAAATGTAGATGCTCTAGTCTTTCTCTAACTCTCCTGAACCCAGATCTCTGTAAGTTCTTTGTATGAACTCCAAAGTTTCAGGAGAATGGTATAAGTGATATATGCAATGTACTACAGAAATTTTAAAAAGAAAAAGTCTCTTTCAGCTGCTATGGTCAGGGAGAGGTTTAGAAATTCAGAATGAATTAATAGAATTTCATTGCATGGAAACTGAAACTCAAAGCATTTTATGCAAGGATTCTGACTTCTGAATGACAGAGTAAAGAACTCTAAAAATCCAGTCCTCCCATAAAAGCAATGAGAATACTAGCAAAAATTGTCAAAATCATCTTTTTTGGAACTCTAGAAATTAGCCAAAGGCTTTTAACAATCCAAGGCATGATTATTCAAAAAAGTAGCTGAATCTCCATAAGCAACAGGGAGTTTTGTTCAACTTGCCCTATTCCCATCACTCTCTCCCAAGCTCTGCAGTAATCTTAAAAACAGCCTTGCAATCACAATAGTCATGAACACCAGCAGCCTAGCAACGACTAGAAGGGGTAGAATGAATTTAGGGTTCCCCAAAAGTCCTATCCCACTATTTAACCTATCTGGCACTTCCCTGAAAACCCCCACTTCCAAGGTTCATCTTTATTTCTCCTGACTCATAGCTCATTCAGCAAAAAAAGGCTTTTCCCCTTGAGTCATTGTTCAAAAACAATAAGCAGCAATTGTTTAATATTAGCTACCTGAGGCAGCAATAACAGCTGGGACAAATGAGAAGTGAACCAAAAAACGTAAAAGGAAAAGCTGGAGAAGAGGATGTCCACAGGGGACTTTGAAGGGTTGTGGACTATTTCTTGATATTTAGAAGGCCTTTTGCAGGGCTGAGTATAATTCTCTCCTCTGGTGACCATGAAGCTCTGGACAAGCAGGAAGTGAAGGCTAATGTAGTGTTGTAAACTGTCTGCCACAGCATTGAAGACATTCCCTGACACACGCAAACATACACTCCATCAGCAGAGGCTGAAAGACTTATCAGTGCAAGGCATTTAAGGAAATCTCTGTCCAATCATTAACTGACCACTAAGCTAACTGAGCAGAGACTTCAGTGGCCACACACAACAAAGAATACAGACTTTACAAAATTAGTTCGGGAAAGTCACTAAACAAACAAACCAAACAAACCAAAAAAAAAAAAGCGGCAGCAACAACAAAAACAAAGGGCAATAAAAAACCCAGGCGAGGGTGAGTACAGGGTGGAATCTGACTTCCAGAATTCCCATATTATATTATTTTAAATGTCCCAATTTTAACAAAAAATTATGAGACATGCAAAGAAACAAGTGAATAAGGCTTATACAGGATGTGGGTGGTGAGGGGCAATAAATATCAACTGTTCCTAAGGTAGCTGGGTATTGACCTTACTAGACAAAAACTTTAAATTAACTTAAATAAAGATGTTAAAAGAACTAAAGGAACATATATCTACAGAACTAAAGAAGAGTAGAAGAACAATGTCCTCACCAAAGAGAGAATATCAATAGACAGAAATTATAAAAAAGAACCAAGATGAAATTATTGAGTTGAAAAGTACAATAACTGAAATGAAAAATTCAGTAAAGCATTTAGCATATTTGAGTATACAAAAGAAAGAATCCATGACCTTGACAATAAGCCTTGAAACTATCCAGTCTGACAATACTACAAAGCTACAGTAATCAAAACAGCATGCTATTGGCACAAAAACAGACATATGGACGAATGTAACAGAAAAGAGAGCCCAGAAGTAAACCCATACAACTATGGTCAATTAATCTTCAACAAAGGAGGAAAGAATATACAATGGGAAAAAGACAGTCTTTTCAGCAAGTGGTGTTGGAAAAGTTGGACAGCTGCATGTAAATCAATGAAGTTAGAACACTCCCTCCCACCATACACAAAAATAAACTCTAAATGACTTCAAGACTGACATAAGACATGACACCATAAAACTCCTAGAGGACAACATAGGCAAAACATTCTCTGACATAAATTGCACCAATGTTTTCTTAGGTCAGCTTCCCAAGGCAATAGAAATAAAAACAAAAATAAACAAATGAGACCTAATCAAACTTACCAAGCTTTTGCACAGCAAAGGAAACCATAAACAAGACGAAAAGACAACACTCAGAATGGGAGAAAATATTTGCAAACGATGCAACGGACAAGGGCTTAATTTCCAAAATATACAAAAAGCTCATACAACTCAACAAAAAAAACCCAAAAAACCCAACTGAGAAATGGGCAGAAGACCTAAATAGACATTTCTCCAAAGAAGAAATACAGATAGCCAATTGACATGTAAAAAGATGCTCAACATTGCTAATTATTAGAGAAATGCAAATCAAAACTACAGGGACTTCCCTGGTGGTGCAGTGGTTAAGAACCAACCTGCCAATGCAGGGGACACGGGTATAATCCCTGGTCCAGGAAGATCCGACATGCCATGGAGCAACTAAGCCCGTGTGCCACAACTACTGAGCCTGCTCTCTAGAGCCCATGCTCCTCAACAAGAGAAGCCACTGCAATGAGAAGCCCATGCACCACAATTAAGTGTAGCCCCTGCTCGCTGCAACTAGAGAAAGCCCACATGCAGCAATGAAGACCCAATGCAGCCAAATAAATAAATAAATAAAACTACAATGAGGTACCACCTCACACCAGTCAGAATGGCCATCATTTAAAAATCTACAAATAATAAATGCTGGAGAGGGGGTGGAGAAAAGGGACCCTTCCTACATGGTTGGTGGGAATGTAAGTTGGTGCAGCCACTGTGGAAAACAGTATGGAGGTTCCTCAAAAAACTAACAATAGAATTACCATATGATCCAGCAATCTCACTCCTGGGCTTATATCTAGACAAAACTATAATTCAAAAAGATAAATGTACCCCTATGTTCACAGCAGCACTACTCACAATAGCCAAGACATGGAAACAAACAAAATTTCTATCGACAGATGAATGGATAAAGAAGATGTGGTACATATATACAATGGAATACTACTCAACCATAAAAAAAGAACAAAATAATGCCATTTGCAGCAACATGGATGCAACTAGAGATTATCATCTAAGTGAAGTAAGTCAGAAAGAGAAAGGCAAATACCGTATGATACCATATGATATCACTTATTTGTGGAATCTAAAATATGACACAGAGAGGGCAGACAGCAGAAGCAAGAGGAACTACAGTCTTGCAGCTTGTGGAACAAAAACCACATTCACAGAAAGAGAGACAAGATGAAAATGTAGAGGGATATGTACCAGATGAAGGAACAAGATAAAACCCCAGAAAAACAACTGAATGAAGTGGAGATAGGCAACCTTCCAGAAAAAGAATTCAGAATAATGATAGTGAAGATGATCCAGGACCTCAGAAAAAGAATGGAGGCAAAGATCGACAAGATGCAAGAAATGTTTAACAATGACCTAGAAGAATTAAAGAACAAAAAACAGAGATGAACAATACAATAACTGAAATGAAAAATACACTAAAAGGAATCAATAGCAGAATAACTGAGGCAGAAGAATGGGTAAGTGACCTAGAAGACAGAATGGTGGAATTCACTGTTGCGGAATGGAATAAAGAAAAAAGAATGAAAAGAAATGAAGACAGCCTAAGAGACTTCTGGGACAACATTAAACGCAACAACATTCGCATTACAGGGGTCCCAGAAGAAGAGAGAGAGAAAGGACCCGAGAAAATATTTGAAGAGATTAGAGTCGAAAACTTCCCTAACATGGGAAAGGGAATAGCCACTCAAGTCCAGGAAGCTCAAGGAGTCCCATACAGGATAAACCCAAGGAGAAACATGCCGAGACACATACTAATCAAATTGGCAAAAATTAAAGACAAAGAAAAATTATTGAAAGCAGCAATGGAAAATGACAACTAACATACAAGGGAACTCCCATAAGGTTAACAGCTGATTTCTCAGCAGAAACTCTACAAGCCAGAAGGGAGTGGCATGATATACTTAAAGTGATGAAAGAGAAAAACTTACAACCAAGATTACTCCACCCAGCAAGGATCTCACTCAGATTCAACAGAGAAATCAAAAGCTTTACAGACAAGCAAAAGCTAAGAGAATTCAGCACCAGCAAACCAGCTCTACAACAAATGCTAAAGGAACTTCTCTAAGTGGGAAACAAAAGAGAAGAAACGGACCTACAAAAACAAACCCAAAACAATAAGAAAATGGTAATAGGAACATACATATTGAATGTGAATGGATTAAATGCTCCAACCAAAAGACACAGGCTTGCTGAATGGATACTTATCTCTGAGGGAGAAAGTAAAAAGATTAGGGAAAAGCTCACAGCACAGAACATTGGGCAGTGCCCACTGATAGGTAAGAAGAGAAGGAATAAAAACAGTTATGGAAACAGGAAAACACAATCAGAGAAGTAGGAATGTATATTCAGAGACATGAAGGAGGGAGCATGACTGTGGAAAGATGGTCAGCTTTGATGTGATCTTCAGAGGCCCCAGGAGAGAGATTCCATCAAGTGGTGGATTATTAAAGGTTCAATTTTTTTTATTTTGTCATTCAAGAAAGCAACAAGTTAGAGGATAGCTTGTTTTCTAATGCTAAGTCTATTTGCTGACTGAGGGGAAGGAACTAGCAGAGATGAATTGAGAGAAGATAGAAGTAAAAGTCAAGCTAATGAAAAGAGCGAGGTCTCATAGGAGGTGAGGACAGGAGGGAAGGAAATGGTAGAGAAAGGAATTAAAACATCACATATATAAATGGAGCTTTTCTTTTTTTTTTTTTTTTTTGCGGTATGTGGGCCTCTCACTGTTGCGGCCTCTCCCGTTGCAGAGCACAGGCTCCGGACGCGCAGGCTCAGTGGCCATGGCTCACGGGCCCAGCCGCTCTGCGGCATGTGGGATCTTCCCGGACCAGGGCACGAATCCGTGTCGCCTGCATCGGCAGGCAGACTCTCAACCACTGCGCCACCAGGGAAGCCCTAAATGGAGCTTTTCTTAAGAATGGATGAAGGCAGAAAATGTTTGAAGCAATGAGAGGTTATGGTGAGAGAAGAAAGGAAGAGAAAATGAAGGCACTGTCACTCCCTGCAGTCAGGAGTGGCCCTTATTTATCGAGTGTGGTTGTGCCTGACCACTTGGATTCAAATCCCAGCTCTGCCACCAGTTCCGTTATTTCGAGCAAGTTATCTGACCTCTCTGTGTTTCCATTTCCTCATCTATAATGAGGATAATCATCATTGTTGTGAGGTTGAGTGTATACAAGCAAAAGTGCTTAGAATAGTAATGATTACTGAGTGCTTACATAATAAGCACTCAATTGTTATTATTTGCATAGTATTGTTTGTAGCCACCCTGCCTCACATGATCATTGGAGCTCCCTAAATGTCCCATGAAAGAATGAAATCAGAATCAAGATAATCTGCTGGAAGCCAGGATGTGTGAAGGTTGTTGAAGAATACAGATCAAGTAGATGAGAATTCTAGAATTCTACAGAGGCAAATTAAAATGACTAATAATCAAGGTCCTGGTTAAGGGGGAGACCCCTAAAGCCAAAGAAAGTTGACAGTGACTGGCAAGTGATAAGGATGAAGGGAAGTCTCAGTAGGTGTAAGGGGATGTGAGTGGAAGAACAGAGCAAGCTAAATGATTAACTCTTCAATATTCCCACATAATGAAATGCCTTAGTTATCCCCATAGTGTCTGGGAGATCACATTAAGACAACACATTACAGAAAAGCATTTGCTGAGTATGCACACACACGGAAACCAGAGGAAGATGCAAAACATCTTTGCTTTCCCATAATGTCATCCTTCAGTGAATTCAGTCCACCTCAGATAAGCATCTCAAGTTCCACTCTCTCTCTCTGGATTTCCTCCCTCTTCCCTCTCTCTGCCCCACTGCACATCATTGGTCCTTTTCTGCCCCCTTCCCCTCCTTCCAAGTCCCAGCTCCACACAAGTGGGCCAATATTACTGTGTAAAGAGACTTCAGGACCTTCAAATCTTCCTCGGTTTACATTGACAATATCTTAGAGCAAACTTATTACCACATTAATAAAATCTCTACCTCTTTATTCCAATCTACAAAAGATCCCCTTCATACCTAAGATGAGAAAAGAAATAGAAGGTGACAGCTGCAAAGAAAATCCTGTTCTGTCAGGTAACCATTTTAAATACAAAGTTTGTTCCAGCCTCTACAACAGTGTCTAAACATGATAGTCCCCTAATAAATGTTGGATGGATGAATAAATGAATAAACACAAACTCCAAAGTAAAACATGACTGACTTGAACATTAATGACTGTTGGCATCCACAATAGTCTCTCCTGAGCCTTTGGTTTGCTAACTCACTTCGTTAGACTGATTGCATTGAGTCCCAATTTTTCACATCTCCCTGTATCCACACCATTTGGTAGTTGCCTTCTCACATTGACTCTGGACTTGGCCATGTGATGTGCTTTGGAGAACGAGAAAGCAGCAAATATGACTGAGCAGAAGCTAAAAAACCACTTATACATGAACTGCCACTAACATGAGAACAAGCCTGAGCTAACCTGCTGGAGGAATGTGACAAACACAGGAAGGACAGATGAACTGTCCCTGTCAAGGTCATCCTAGGCCCCCCAGCCACCAGCCTACCCACCAGCTGATCACATAATCAAGATCAGCAGCACCAAATTCATGAAATATAATAAATGGTTTTTGTTTGAAACCACAAAGTTTGGAGTTATTAAGCAGCAATAGCTAACGGATACACTTCCAAACCCCAAATCCCCCTCCGGCTACATTAGACGGGCAGCCCGACTGCACCACTTTGAGGGGTGGGAGCACCATCACATCATAATCTATGTCGTGCAGTGCAGAGCCTTTATGGCTGCATGCAGCAGTACCGCTGGGAGAGCACCAGAATAAGTTAAAACCCTGTCTCTCCTGCTTGCCCTTCACCTTTAATTACACAGGGAGAAAGAGAAAGGAAAGTTAAAGGCAGTTTGAGCTACTAAAACTAACTGCATATTGCAGAAGGAACCATTTCGTTTGACTGAACATTTCCAAACAAGTTTCAGCTCCTGAGCATTTTAAACACAGATAGAAAACAATATAAATAATGTATGCATGTGTGTATACGTGTATATATACATACATACATATATATCTACATGGCTGTTAGTGAATCATTTGCAAGGGACATTTTGAATGTTAAAATGGTGTGAATTTCTACACTCCTTCTTTCTGGCTTTCCAGGCACCAGTCCCATCAATCTCTAAACCCTGACACCAGGCAGTTCATTGTTTTTCAAATTTATGACATTTTTCAGTCCATTGTTTTTAAACTGTCAACCTCAGTGGGTAGCTGGCACAACTCATTGCTACTCTCAGCTCCCACCAAGCTCGTCACCCTAAGAGTGATGTGCTAGCAAATTTTTCAGTTGACTGAGCTTCAGGATGGTAAATACTCTCTGTGTGCTTCCTCTGATGACATCATTAGTTTTGTCCTCCAACCTTTCCCAAAACAGAAATAATTAAGATTGTGATTGTCCATCCCAAACACATAATGAAAATGAGGGAAACTGAGAATAGAACCAGTCATTCTATTCAACCTCTTGGTGGGATGGAAAACTAACTCTCTCCCAGACATCCCAATAGTTTTATGTCATCGTTGCAAAAATGTCTCTAACATTGCAGGTTCTATTTGGTCTACTGAGAGACCATTCTCTATGTGGTTCTCAGTTTAAACCGGCGTATTTTGATCTGCTGTATTTTCTCATTTATTTTCTGAAATGCATAACTTATGAACTTAATTCTCGTCTCGGGAAATGGCCTGATTTCTCCGAGGGTTCTCAAGCTAATTATATGGAGTTCAGTGAATGTGAAAGTCAGTTCTTCCTCTCTGTCCTCGCCTGGACATTAGGCGTGATCTTAGGCTGGAGTATGTGCCTGAATGGAGGAATCAGAAAACCAGGTCCAGCTGACTCTGCCCCTTACCAGGGTGAGGCCCTGCACAAGTCACAATCATGTCTGATCCTCAGGGTCCTTATCTACAAAATGAGGATTTGGATGATTTCCAAGGCTCCTTTTAGCACTGAAAGCTTACTATATTATCCACAGATTTTTGTGATACTTCCTTTTACTTTAGTAGAGAGCATACACTTATTTCAACATTTACAGCATTTCCAATTGGTATATCTCTTTATCTAATTGTGTGCCTGGATAAAATTTTCATGAGTATATTTTTAGTTCCCCCTTCCATCTTGGGGTTGGAAGGGTTTAAAAAGTACTTGGGCAATTCAATCATTCAACAAACATTTATTGAGCACTTATTATGTGCCAGACCCTAGGCTAGGGGCTTGGGAAAATAAAATGAAAGTGATTATAATACTGATGTTCCTAATTATTTCTCTACAAAAACACTGAATGAGAGACTTGGTCTCAGCCTCAACCCAAAGTGTACATCTCGTCTAAGAAAATGTTTAATTCAAAAGATCACTATGTTATACCAGACCCAAGAAGAGGCTAAAAACTTTTGCTAAAGTGGTATTGGCAATATACACCCTCTGGTCCATTTTAAAGAGATAGTGTGAAAGTGATCTGAGTTCTGAGAACTACTTAAACTAATTAAGTTGTCTAGCCAGTGTCTGGTACAGTAGAGAAGTACTATTGTAATTTTTATCTTCCTACACCTTCTTCCTTTCTTTCCATCTCTTTTTTCCTAAAATTAATCTGACTTCTCTCTCATTCTTCCTACCCTAGCTGTACTCAAAGGGTACACCACTGAAGCAGCAAAATCACCAGGCATCTTCTTCATTCCCACTTTCAACACTAGTGAAAGACAACTGCCTTCTTTGCTTCTAACCTAACCACATTCCCAACCTTTTGTTCAGTACATGCTTACACCAACATGACCTGGAAACCAAGTAGGTGAAAGGAAATCTGGTAGTATCCATAGTTTGGTGTGTATTAAGAAACCTGCAGAAGTCTGATATTACCCAGGAAGCCAAATAATTCACATTAGCAGGAAAATTCTACATCTGCTGTTCTCCACTCCCTGACAAGGCTCGGTAAGATTGAATCTGTTGTGTGACCACATATTTACATAACAGATTCTTTCTCTGCTTTTGTGTTGCTCTAACTAATTGATTTAGAATGCAACTCTAATCTCCAGTGCCCCTCCCCCCAGGAACTAATTCTATTAGAATTCAAGTATAATGAAGACTCATTAGTAGTGGTGTATAAGTCATTAGGAAAGATAATTTACCACACAGAGAAAATAAATAACTAAATGGCTTTAAAACACAGTATTTGGCCATACTTATTTAATGAAATATATTCTAAAGACAAAAAGAAAAAAATCCCTTAACCTCTATTTAGTAATCTAATTGCTGGTAGTAATATTGGTGTAGTTATTTTTAACTATTCATATATGTAGTATGATAATGCTATAGAAAAGTATATTGCTGTTATTAAGAATCAAGGTTTTCAGAAAAGAGCCAAATGTGTAATTTTTTAAGTAAAAACTCTACAAAGTTAAATTTGAATTGGAAATTTCAGAATGAACTCATGGGCTTTTTCAATGCACATTACTCAGCTCTTGTCTACTGAAAAGGCTTGAAAGCCACAACAGCCCAGTAATGAGCACCCCTACTGACCATATTTGGGACTCAAATATTACAAACCACTAAAAAGAACCAGGACTCCTTGGAGAAAAGCGGATTCCAGGCCTAGGGCAGGAAATAATACAAGATGAGTTTGGAACACTTTGTTGCTCTAGAAAGCGAGGAAACCATCAAAGTTTAAAGGGACTTGTCAACAAGTCACAGAAACCAGCTTAAGGGAACTCTGGCCAGAAATGGGACAATTTGAACATCAAAGAGAATAATGATTGCAATTGGTTGAAGTACAATGAATATATAAAAATCCATGATCAAACTTTTTAAGAAGACCTTTGAAGAGAATAAATTTAGAATTTATCTTGCCTGTCTTAAAAAAAAGCCTTCATTTTGGAATATCAAATAGCTCTAATTGATGAGAGAAAGCTCCTCTTTTCAGAAGAATTCCAACTAATAAATATAGCAGGAATTATAGCATTAGAATTATAGCACCATTTGTAACCCTTAATAGAATCATTGTTCAGGCAACCATCAATAGTTGGCAAAACAATTAGGTAAAAGGATAATGATAACCAGATATCCATGGGGTACCAAAGTAACACCTCACCAATTATAAGGGGGAACATGCAACTTTACAACAGAAGGATCAGATGATCACTCTTAGCATCCCTAAAACCAGAGGACAATATGTACATCCTGATATAATATGAAGTACCCAACTCCACCTATGACATATTCTTGTCAAAATGTTGAATCTGAACGTAAGGCTTTAACTTCCAGTTTATGGAAAATACAAGGGAAAGAAGAACAGGTTAAAAGCCACCATTCAGAAACAATCAGACAAATCAGAATGAGGGCTATTCTCTACGACAACTAACCTGGACTTTTCAACAAGTCAATGACATGAGTAAAAAGGGTGGGTAAGGATACTGTTAAAGATTTTAAAGGACTCAAGAGACGTAACAATCAGATGTGTGTGCCTTATTTGCATTCTACCTCAAACAAACCACTTGTTAAAATAAAAAAGGACATTTTTGAGAAATTCAAACATGGACTGGATATTAAATGACACTAAGGAAATAATGCTAATTTGGGGGGGGAGCTATAATGCCATTATTATGTGATACAGTGGTTAAGAAAATATGCTTGGGACTTCCCCGGTGGCACAGTGGTTAAGAATCCGCCTGTCAATGCAGGGGACACGGGTTCGAGCCCTGGTCCGGGAAGATCCCACATGCCACAGAGCAACTAAGGCCGTGCGCCACAACTACTGAGCCTGCACTCTAGAGCCCGTGAGCCACAACTACTGAAGCCCACGTGCCACTACTATTGAAGCCCGTGCCTAGAGCCCGGGCTCCACAACACGAGAAGCCACTGCAATGAGAAGCCCATGCATCGCAACAAAGAGTAGTCCCTGCTTGCTGCAACTAGAGAAAGCCCGTGCACAGCAACGAAGACCCAATGCAGCCAAAAATTAATTAATTAATTTTTTTAAAAAGAAGAAGATATTATTTTTAAAGATGTATAAATACATTTAGGGTTTCCCTGGTGGCACAGTGGTTAAGAATCCACCTGCCAATGCAGAGGACACGGGTTTGAGCCCTTGTCCAGGAAGATCCCACATGCTGTAGAGCAACTAAGCCCCTGCGCCACAACTACTGAGCCTGTGCTCTAGAGCCCGGGCTCCACAACAAGAGAAGCCACCGCAGTGAGAAGTCAGTGCTCTACAATGAAGAGTAGCCTCCCGCTGACCGCAACTAGAGAAAGCCCGGGCACAGCAACGAAGACCCAGTGCAGCCAAAAATAAATAAATAAATAAATAATAAAAATATTTATAAATACATTTAAATATTTAGGGGCAAAAAATATCAGATTGTCCAGGATTTGCTTTAAAATTCTTCAGCCAAAAAAAAAGAAGCAGCAGCAAATGTGGCAATGTTATTAATTGTTTAAGGTGAGTATACAGAGCTTCATTATACTATTTTTCAACTTCTGTATCTCCTAATTTTTCATACATAAATTTTTAAGAGTAAAGTTTCTTAAAATATGATGAAAAACAAAGCCCCTTGCCTCCTGGAGACTACTTTGTGATGACTACAATTATTTTGGGAATAGAAAGTGACTTCTGGCTTTCAGAATCTCTCTACAAACATCTGAAGTCTTAATTCCCTGGTGAATATTTTGGTATTCCCTGTACTTGTTTTTCCCAAATTGGACATTATACTTCTTATGAAATCTTCCTTCCCCTAAGACCCAAATCAACTTCCACCTCCTTCACTAAATCTACTCATTCATTCAATGAACAACTATTGGGTGACTTCAATGTGCTGGATCCTGCATTAGACACAGGAGATATATTATAGAAGCAATAAAGACAAGCTCTTGACAAGTTCTCTGTGACAGACACAAGTAAACAGGAAATTACAGTGCACAGAGAAGCAAGCTATGATAGGGAAGCTGGAGAGTACCACAGGAGAGGGACCTACCTCAGTCTGGAAGGAGTGACTTGCACACTGAGACCCGAAGACCCAGTAGGAATGAGCTAGGGGTCGGGAGACCAAGCGTAGTCCAGGCATAGGGAACAGCAAGTGCAAAAGAACAGCAGTAAATGAGAACAAGCCATGTTCTTAAAACTTGTGATAGTTAATTTTATGTGTCCACTTGATTGGGCCATGAGGTGCCCAGATATTTGGCCAAAATTACTATGTTTGTGAGGGTGTTTCTAGATGAGATTGACATTTGAGTTGATAGACTGAGTAAAGCAGACTGCCCTCCCTAATGTGCGAGAGCCTCATCCAATCAACTGAAGACCTAAATAGAACAAAAAAGGCTGAGTAAAAGAGAATTTCACTTGCCTGACGTTTTGAGCTGGGACATTACTCTTTTCCTGCCCTCAGACTGGAACTTTCACCATCAGCTATCCTAGTTCCCCAGCCTTTGATTCAGACTGAAACTGTAGCACTGGTTCTCCTGGATCTCCAGCTTGATGACTGCAGATCTGAGGACTTCTCAGCCTCTGTAATTATGTGAGCCAATCCATCATCATCATCATCATCATCATTTATTATATATATACATATTTATATATATACACACATACATACACAATTGACCCTTGAACAACATGAGTTTGAACAGCATGGGTCCACTTATATTGGGATTTTTTTCAGTGAATACTATAGCACTAAACAGTCCGAGGTTGCTTGAATTGGGGATTTGGCACTGAGGATACAGGGGACTGACTGTGAAGTTGTACTTGGATTTTTGACTGTGCAAGGGTCGGCACCCCTAACTTCCGCATTGTTCAAGGTCAACTGCATGTTGCATGTATGTGTGTGTATATAAAAATAAATGTGTGTGAGTATGTGTATATACATATTTGGTTCTGTTTCTCTGGAGAACGCTAATACAGAACTAAAAAAAAACTTAGTAGAGCTAGCAGATGAAATGTATGTTTGGGAATGAGAAAGGTAGAGGGAAAGAGACTAAGTTGGAGAATTAAGCAGAGTTCATATACTGAACACTTTATCTCAAAGGGAATATGAAACCATGGGAGGATTTGCATTTAAGAAAGGACACATTGGCTGTTTTATGAAGAGTAAATTGGAGGGGGCAAGATAAGAGTCAGGGAGACCAGTTAAGAGGTTGTTGCCATATCCCAGCCAATAGGCTCTCTCCATAGCACCCACATCAAGACATTCTGAGGCTCCTTCATGGCCTTCACCCCTTCTGCCTTGAAGCATAGATATTTATGTGCATGCTTTCTCTCTTCTTCCAGAACAATCTCCTTAAGGGTGGGAACAAAGTCACATAGCCTGATAATAACAGCTAGCACTTAACACTTAGGATATACTAAGCACACTGTATACATAACATCTAATTCCACAATAACCATGCAAGATAGCTATTATCCCCCGTTTACCAATGAAGAAACTCAAATTCAGAAATATTTGCCACATAAGTATATGCACCAGCCCACACAGCTGGTAAATGGTGGCACTTGGATTCCCACCCAAGTCAGCCCTGCTCCAGATCTCTCCAAGCTCCTGTAGTGACCAATAAACACACATACAGTTGAGTTGCAAGATGTCTGAGTCCAATCTTATCAAACTACAGATTTTTCTTTTGATGCGTGTTTGCCTACAGAGGCAAATAAGTTACCCATATTTCAGGGTTTTTTTTTTCTAGAGTACTCTATACCAGGGGGCGTTTTATTCTCACAGTGAATGTGAAAGTGCAATTTGAGGATTTTCGACACAATAGTATAAGTACTGAATGGACTTGACCGGCAATGTCAGAAGAAGAGAAAGAGCATGCTGGAACCAAGGAGGAAAGTCAAGGCCAGCCAAGAGCATCAGTGGCAGGCTCTATGCAGTTCCAGGAAACATTAAAGGCTGGCATCACTCCCCGCTTAATCCATAATGTGACTGAGCCACAACCCCAGTGATTTTGAGAAAAAAGAATCAGCAGAATTTTGCAGCTTTAATAGAATGTATAAGCAACTAAAAGTTTCAGGGAAGCCTTCACTTCATTACCTCAGCAGTCATACCCTGACCTTGTGGCTGCTCTTTGTGAAAAACCCTTTTATGTTTTTTCACATAAGTGGAATTAACACTTATATGGGGATTTTTTTCCCTCCATGGCATGAACTCATGGTAGACGAATGCTTCAGTAGATTACAAGTAGTTTTTCAATGTCACATTTCTATAACAGTGTTACGGAACAAAACTAATTGTCATCAGGATTGGAGGCAATTCTATTCACAGCAAGATAAATTGGATTTCTAAACTGTGATTTCCATTGTGTTACCTCTATGTATCATGAAAGTTATCCTGATGTGCCCAGCAGTCAGGCTACGTATTTATACAGTAAGGTCCAGCTTTATGCTGAATTCATCATCTTTCGCTTCCTGAGGGAGGACAGAAGCACAACGGAAGCATAATTTTAGACCACCATCTAATGGAAGGGGTTAATGAGGATATACTACTCTAAATATCAGTATGAACATTCAAAGACTAGAAGAAAACAGTCCATTCCCTAAGAAGATTAGACATCACTGTGAATTACCCAATTTATCACTGTGGAGTTTTGTGTGTATATGAAGCCCTCTCTCTCTCTCTCCTCTTTTTTAAAAATACTTTTTAGATATATGCAAACAGTATAACTATTTCAGAATGCAAATCGCCATCAATAAAAACATCCCATCTTGGGCTTCCCTGGTGGCGCAGTGGTTGGGGGTCCGCCTGCTGATGCAGGGGGCGCGGGTTCGTGCCCCGGTCTGGGAGGGTCCCGCATGCCGCGGAGCGGCTGGGCCCGTGAGCCATGGCCGCTGGGCCTACGTGTCCGGAACCTGTGCTCCGTGACGGGAGAGGCCACGGCGGTGAGAGGCCCACGTACCGCAAAAAAAAAAAAAAATCCCATCTTGCAATTTGTAAATTTGGACTCCACTAATCTTTTAATATATTGGGCAATGTCTTGGGTGGCATTTTCACAATCTATAAAAAAAAATAAGATTTTCTAAGTGAATTAAAAGATTAAAAATATTATGGAAAACAAGATGGATAGTGCAAATGTTCATACTGTTGTAATCAAAAGGCAAACAGGAGGTAGTAAAGCTTAGGACCACGGACTTTATAGAGTCAGTCCTTCTGGGTTCGAATCTTGTCTCACCATTGTTGTGACCTGGACAAATTACTTAACCTTACTGTGCCTCCATTTTCTTATCTGTAAAATGCAGATCATAATAATACACACTTCATAGTAGATTGCCATGAAGATTAGAGTTAACAATATACTTAGAGAAGTTCCTGGCACACACTAAACATTCAGTGGTACAACTTATTATTACTATTGGTAGTATAATCTGAAAGCATCCTTTTTTTTAAAACAAATAAGTTATGAACTACTCATAGTTCTATCTCGATCACTCCAGCAGATTTCCTTACAATCTCGAGCAGGCAGTATCATGTTGCCTCGTTCACATTACTAAGTATCTTTGAAAATAAGAATACTGCAGTCCTAAAAAAAAAAGAAAAAATTTCTAGATTTCAGTTTTCCCCACTTATTTTCTATTGGTGGTATTTTTCTATATTTAAAGTAAACCTAAGCTATCCAGCAAATACCTGGGCCTTGTTCCTTTATGTCCTGTCAAATCCTTACAGGATCTTGGAAAATATGACTACCTGCAACATTCCCCAATATGAGGACACAAGATAAAATTCCTTCATTTTTGGCATGGATCACTTATGTCTATGGGAAATCATACTTATGTTTTATTTGCTAAATGCTAAAGGGAAAGGAGACATTAGACCCTAAAGCGTTTCAGAAAGAGGTAAAATTTTAAAAAGAATGCAAAAAAGTAACATTTTCCTAGTTCACTTGGATTAAATAGAATCTATAAATACACAAGATGAGGTTTTCACAAGCAGCAAGTTAAAGAAGCTATCTCCATATTTTATCGATGTAAAGCTGCCAAATGATTTTTCCTAAAATTTAAATGTTTCTCTCTAACAAAACTGATTTTCTTGGGTCCAGGGAGGGTGAATTATTCATCCAGGTAGTATCTACCAAACATAGAGTGTACAATAATTATTGACCTAAATAAATTTGAAGGAGCACATAGCACAGCACTGGGCTCAAGGAAGGCACTCCAATATTTTTCGAATGAATGAACCAGAGGAAGATGGATGGAAACTGCTCCCAGGTAATCTGTCTTGCAGCTTGTAATCAAGATTAAGAAAGAAATATAGGAGGGCAGAATGGCTACCATCCCAAAATAATACACACATGTACATATCTAACATATGCATTCACATACACAAACTGAAGCAATCTCAATAATTAACATTCAAAAGTAACAGGAACTTCAACTACAGAAGAAAAACCAGCAATTCATACAGATAATGACAATATTAAGCAAATTGCCTTGGATCTAACCCACCATTTAAAATAGCCTTGATCAGTTCTCGAGGCAGAAAATTTCACCCGTTTATATAGTTTTGGCTTTTAAATCTGAAACAAGGAAAGAAAGTTTCTGAAATGTCTGAGTTCTAAACTCCTGTATCCCCTCTCAACAAATTCAAGTCTAGGGTAACCATGTGTCAGCATCATTCCCCATCACTGGACCTGAGAGCTGAGTTCGGTCCTCCCATTTGACTTTTTTTTTTTTTTAACATCTTTACTGGAGTATAATTGCTTTACAATGGTGTGTTAGTTTCTGCTTTATAACAAAGTGAATCAGCTACACATATACATATATCCCCATAACTCTTCCCTCTTGTGTCTCCCTCCCTCCCACCCTCCCTATCCCACCCCTCTAGGTGGTCAAAAAGCACCGAGCTGATCACCCTATGCTATGCGGCTGATTCCCACTAGCTATCAGTTTTACATTTGGTAGTGTATATATGTCCATGCCACTCTCTCACTTTGTCCCTGCTTACCCTTCCCGCTCCCAGTGTCCTCAAGTCCATTCTCTAGTAGGTCTGAGTCTTTATTCCCATCCTGCTATTCAGGGTCTTTTGTATTTCCATACAATCTGTGAGATTGTTTGTTCTAGCTCTGTGAAAAATGCCATTGGTAGTTTGATAGGGATTGCATTGAATCTGTAGACTGCTTTGGGTAGTAGAGTCATTTTCACAATGTTGATTCTTCCAATCCAAGAAAATGGTATATCTCTCCATCTATTTGTATCATCTTTAATTTCTTTCATCAGTGTCTTATAGTTTTCTGCATACAGGTCTTTTATCTCCTTAGGTAGGTTTATTCCTAGGTATTTTATTCTTGTTGCAGTGGTAAATGGGAGTGTTTCCTTAATTCCACTTTCAGATTTTTCATCATTAGTGTATAGGAATGCAAGAGATTTCTGTACATTAATATTGTATCCTGCTACTTTACCAAATTCATTGATTAGCTCTAGTAGTTTTCTGGTAGCATCTTTAGGGTTCTCTACATATAGTATCATGTCATCTGCAAACAATGACAGCTTTACTTCTTCTTTTCCGATTTGGATTCCTTTTATTTCCTATTCTTCGCTGACTGCTGTGGCTAAAACTTCTAAAGCTATGTTGAATAATAGTGGTGAGAGTGGGCAACCTTGCCTTGTTCCTGATCTTAGAGGAAATGGTTTCAGTTTTGCACCATTGAGGACAATGTTGGCTGTGGGTTTGTCATATATGGCCTTTATTCTGTTGAGGAAAGTTCCCTCTATGCCTACTTTCTGGAGGGTTTTTATCATAAATGGGTGTTGAATTTTGTCAAAAGCTTTTTCTGCATCTGTTGAGGTGATCATATGGTTTTTATTCTTCAATTTGTTAATATGGTGTATCACATTGATTGATTTGCATATATTGAAGAATCCTTGCATTCCTGGGATAAACCGCACTTGATCATGGTGTATGATCCTTTTAATGTGCTGTTGGATTCTCTTTGCTAGTATTTTGTTGAGGATTTTTGCATATATGTTCATCAGTGATATTGGCCTGTAGTTTTCTTATTTTGTGACATCTTTGTCTGGTTTTGGTATCAGGGTGATAGTGGCCTTGTAGAATGAGTTTGGGAGTGTTCCTCCCTCTGGTATATTTTGGAAGAGTTTGAGAAGGATAGGTGTTAGTTCTTCTCTAAGTGTTTGATAGAATTTGCCTGTGAAGCCTGGCAAAAGCCTGGTCCTGGGCTTTTGTTTTTTGGAAGATTTTTAATCACAGTTTCAATTTCAGTGCTTGTGATTGGTCTGTTCATATTTTCTATTTCTTCCTGGTTCAGTTTCGGAAGGTTGTGCATTTCTAAGAATTTGTCCATTTCTTCCAGGTTGTCCATTTTATTGGCATATAGTTGCTTGTAGTAATCTCTCATGATCCTTTGTATTTCTGCAGTGTCAGTTGTTACTTCTCCTTTTTCATTTCTAATTCTATTGATTTGTCTTCTCCCCTTTTTTCTTGATGAGTCTGGGTAATGGTTTGTCAATTTTGTTTATCTTCTCAAAGAACCAGCTTTTAGTTTTATTGATCTTTGCTATTTTTCCTTCATTTCTTTTTCACTTATTTCTGATCTGATCTTTATGATTTCTTTCCTTCTGCTAACTTTGGGGGGGGTTTGTTCTTCTTTCTCTAATTGCTTTAGGTGTAAGGTTAGGTTTTTTATTTGAGATGTTCTTTGTTTCTTAAGGTAGGATTGTATTGCTATAAACTTCCCTCTTAGAATTGCTTTTGCTGCATCCCATAGGTTTTGGATCATCGTGTTTTCATTGTCATTTGTTTCTAGGTATTTTTTGATTTCCTCTTTGATTTCTTCAGTGATCTCTTGGTTATTTAGTAGTGTATTGTTTAGCCTCCGTGTGTAAAAATTTTTTACAGATTTTTTTCCTGTAACTTATATCTAGTTTCATAGCATTGTGGTCGGAAAATATGCTTGATACGATTTCAATTTTCTTAAAGTTACCAAGGCTTGATTTGTGACCCAAGATATGATCTATCCTGGAGAATGTTCCAAGAGCACTTGAGAAGAAAGTGCATTCTGTTGTTTTTGGATGGAATGTCCTATAAATATCAATTAAGTCCATCTTGTTTAATGTATCATTTAAAGCTTGTGTTTCCTTATTTATTTTCATTTTGGATGATCTGTCCATTGGTGAAAGTGGGGTGTATAATTGTGTTACTGTTGATTTCCCCTTTTATGGCTGTTAGTATTTGCCTTATGCATTGAAGTGCTCCTATGTTGGGTGCAAAAATATTTACAATTGTTATATCTTCTTCTTGGATTGATCCATTGATCATTATGTAGTGTCCTTCTTTGTCTCTTGTAATAGTCTTTGTTTTAAAGTCTATTTTGTCTGATATGAGAATTGCTACTCCAGCTTTCTGTTGATTTGCATTTGCATGGAATATCTTTTTCCATCCCCTCACTTTCAGTCTGTATGTGTCCCTAGGTCTGAAGTGCGTCTCCTGTAGACAGCATATATACAGGTCTTGTTTTTTTATCCATTCAGCCAGTCTATGTCTTTTGGTGGGAGCATTTAATCCATTTACATTTAAGGTAATTATTGATATGTATGTTCCTGTTACAATTTTCTTAACTGTTTGGGGTTTGTTTTTGTAGGTCTTTTCCTTCTCTTGTGTTTCCTACCTAGAGAAATTCCTTTAGCATTTGTTGTAAAGCTGGTTTGGTGCTGCTGAATTCTCTTAACTTTTGCTTGTCTGTAAAGGTTTTCATTTCTCCATCAAATCTGAATGAGATCCTTGTTGGGTAGAGTAATCTTGGTTGTAGGTTTTTCCCTTTCATCACTTTAAATATGTCCTGCCACTCCCTTCTGGCTTGCAGAGTTTCTGCTGAAAGATCAGCTGTTAACCTTATGGGGATTCCCTTGTATGCTATATGTTGTTTTTCCCTTGCTGCTTTTAATATTTTTTTCTTTGAATCTAATTTTTGATAATTTGATTAATATGTGTCTTGGAGTGTTTCTCCTTGGATTTACCCTGTATGAGACTCTCTGTGCTTCCTGGACTTGATTAACTATTTCCTTTCCCATATTAGGGAAGTTTTGAACTATAGTGTCTTCAAATATTTTCTCAGTCCCTTTCTTTTTCTCTTCTTCTTCTGGGACCCCTATAATTCGAATGTTGGTGCATTTAATATTGTCCCAGAGGTCTCTGAGACTGTCCTCAATTCTTTTCATTCTTTTTTCTTTATTCTGCTCTGCAGTAGTTATTTCCACTATTTTATCTTCCAGGTCACTTATCCGTTCTTCTGCCTCAGTTATTCTGCTATTCATTCCTTCTAGAGAACATTCAATTTCATTTATTGTGTTGTTCATCACTGTTTGTTTGCTCTTTAGTTCTTCTACGTCTCTGTTAAACGTTGTATTTTCTCCATTATATTTCCGAGATTTTGGATCATCTTTACTATCATTATTCTGAATTCTCTTTCAGGTAGACTGCCTATTTCCTCTTCATTTGTTTGGTCTGGCTGATTTTTACCTTGCTCCTTCATCTGCTGTGTTCATCTCTGTCTTCTCATTTTGCTTAACTTACTGTGTTTGGAGTCTCCTTTTCACAGGCTGCAGGTTCGTAGTTCCCATTGTTTTTGGTGTCTGCCCCCACTGGCTAAGGCTGGTTCAGTGGGTTGTGTAGGCTTCCTGGTGGAGGGTACTAGTGCCTGTGTTCTGGTGGATGAGGCTGGATCTTATCTTTCTGGTGGGCAGGTCCACATCTGGTGGTGTATTCTGGGGTGTCTGTGACCTTATTATGATTTTAGGCAGCCTCTCTGCTAATGGGTGGGGTTGTGTTCCTGTCTTGCTAGTTGTTTGGCATAGGGTGTCCAGCACTGGAGCTTGCTGGTCATTGAGTGGAGGTGGGTCTTGGCGTTGAGATGGAGATCTCTGGGAGATTTTCGGAGTTTGATATTATGTGGAGCTGGGAGGTCACTTGTGGACCAGTGTCCTGTACTCGGCTCTCCCACCTCAGAGGCACAGGCCTGATGCCAGGGCAGAGCACCAAGACCCTGTCATCCATACGGAAAAAGAGAAATATATATATATATATATCATTGCTCCCAAAGTCCACCGCCTCAATTTGGGATGATTCGTTGTCTCTTCCACAGATGCAGGGTACATCAAGTTGATTGTGGAGATTTAATCCGCTGCTCCTGAGGCTGCTGGGAGAGACTTCCCTTTCTCTTCTTTGTTCGCACAGCTCCCGGGGTTCAGTTTTGGATTTGGCCCCGCCTCTGCGTGTAGGTCGACGGAGGGTGTCTGTTCCCGCTCAGACAGGACGGGGTTAAAGGAGCAGCTGCTTTGGGGGCTCTGGCTCACTCAGGCCGGGGGGAGGGAGGGGTACGGAGTGCAGGGCGAGCCTGCGGCGGCAGAAGCCGGCATGACGTTGCACCAGCCTGAGGCTCGCCGTGCGTTCTCCCGGGGAAGTTGTCCCTGGATCACGGGACCCTGGCAGTGGCGGGCGGCACAGGCTCCCGGGAGGGGCGGTGTGGAGAGTGACCTGTGCTCGCACACGGGCTTCTTGGTGGCGGCAGCAGCGGCCTTAGCGTCTCATGCCCGTCTCTGGGGTCCGCGCTGATAGCCGCGGCTCGCGCCCGTCTCTGGAGCTTGTTTAGGCGGTGCTCTGAATTCCCTCTCCTCACGCACCAGGAAGCAAAGAGGCAAGAAAAAGTCTCTTGCCTCTTCGGCAGCTCCAGACCTTTTCCCGGACTCCCTCCCGGCTAGCCGTGGCGCACTAACCCCTTCAGGCTGTGTTCACACAGCCAACCCCAGTCCTCTCCCTACGCTCCGACCCGAGCCTCAGCTCCCAGCCCCACCCGCCCAGCGGGTGAGCAGACAAGCCTCTCGGGCTGGTGAGTGCCGGTCGGCACCGATCCTCTGTGCGGAATCTCTCCGCTTTGCCCTCCGCACCCCTGTTGCTGCGCTCTCCTCCGTGGCTCCAAAGCTTCCCCGCCCTCCGCCACCCCCACCGCCGTCTCCACCGCGAAGGGCCTTCCTAGTGTGTGGAAACCTTTCCTCCTTCACAGCTCCCTCCCACTGGTGCAGGTCCCGCCCTATTCTTTTGTCTCAGTTTTCTTTTTTCTTTTGCCCTACCCAGATACGTGGGGAGTTTCTTGCCTTTTGGGAGGTCTGAGGTCTTCTGCCAGCGTTCAGTAGGTGTTCTGCAGGGTTTGTTCCACATGTAGATGTATTTCTGATGTATTTGTGGGGGAGGAAGGCGATCTCCACGTCTTACTCTTCCGCCATCTTGACGCTCTTCTCCCACGTGACTTTATTATTCCGAAGATTTGCAGGACAATTGAGGGCTTCTCTGGTGGCGCAGTGGTTGAGAGTCCGTTTTCCAAAACAGGAAACACGGGTTCGTGCCCCCGTCCGCGAATAATCCCACATGTCGTAAAATGGCTAAGTCCGTGAGCCGTTGTCGCTGAGTCTCCGCGTCTGGAGCCTGTGTTCCGCCACGGGAGAAGCCACACCAGTAACAGGCCCGCGTACCGCAAAAAAAAAAGACATTTGAAAGCTCCTTAAACTCTCTTATTCTTCTCAGCCCCTGCCCGGTCCAGCCAAGATGGCAGCCAGTTTCCAAAACGGTTATGTCAAGGATTGAAATGAGGGGGGATTATCTCTTTCTACTGACACTAATGTATCCATCCTATGGAAGACAATAAATAGAAAGGGATAACCTATATTTTAATCAAGGGTGCTGTTCTCCATAGTAGAAATATGCATGAAATTTCCCCCAAATTTTATTTCATATGCCATCATTTCTCAACACTGATTTCTGTTCATAAATCAGCTTCACTGGGAAATGTCCATTTGCCTAGTAGCCCAAAGAGAAGCTATTTACACATTCTGCTGTAGCCCCAAGTAAGGTCAGTTCCACTGAGGCATATTGTAAAATTTAAAAAACATTTAAAAGGCATTGAAAAAAAGTTCATAATCAGAGGAGATCATATGTACATTCACAGAGGAGATGTAGATGTTACACTGAGATTTGTCCATTTGTCAAGGAAAATAACTCAGGGCCAGAAGGAAGAAATTCTTATCTGCTAAGGCTGACCAAAGTAAGGGGAAGCAGCCCAGCCTACCTCTGCCAACAATGCTTTGCCCACAGCAATTAAAAACTCTGGGTGGAATACTGAAAACATCTTTTTTTAAGACATTTATGGGCTCACCAAGAAAATTAAGAATCCTCAAAACCCAAAAATCAAGAGAAAGTGGAAACACAGAGAAGTAGAGCCCCAAAGTTGACATTTACTCTGAGGGCATTTCCCCAACTCCAGAGTCCTTGAACTTCATTTTCTGACCTTAAAGGTCATAAGGGTCAATATAAAGTCGAATGTCCTATAGGAGATCCCCTCCCTCCACAAAGTGGAACCACAAAAAGCCACACTCACAATGTCAGGGTGAACAAGAAATCAGCCAGCCACAGCCAAAGGAGGCAGCAAATAGAATTGCCTGCCCGGCCCTAAATGTTGTCACTAGATAGAGGGGGAAAAAAATCTCCCTCGAGAATTCTTAACACAAGCTGATTCTTTCGAAAGTTTGTAGCCCAAACACATAATACCTTGGACTGAGAAACCTTAAATAAATACTTCAGGATAAAACTGTCCCACATTGATAATGCCCCAGACATTTGGCAGAAGCAAATGAAAATCCTAAAAGAACCCACCTTCAACGTAGGCCTCAAAAATTCCCATGGGTAAAAATTATGAAGTCAGAGTCAGAAATCCCAAACCACGGGAAGGATTTAACTCACCGTGAAAGAGTCAGCAGAAACAGCAGGTGACATGAACTAACCTATAAACTTCAGATGCTGGAAGAAACCTACAAGTATGTTTACTATGTTTAAGAAATAAAAGGGGAGGGCTTCCCTGGTGGTGCAGTGGTTGAGAGTCCGCCTGCCGATGCAGGGGACACAGGTTCGTGCCCCGGTCCGGGAAGATCCCACATGCCACGGAGCGGTTAGGCCCATGAGCCGTGGCCGCTGAGCCTGTGCGTCCGAAGCCTGTGCTCCGCAACGGGAGAGGCCACGACAGTGAGAGGCCCGCGTACCACAAAAAAAAAAAAAAAAAGAAAAAAAAAAGAAAGAAAAGGGGAGACTGAAACTGTGACTAAGAAGAAAAAGACTTTAGTCGTCACAGGAAGAGCCGGGGTCTGCTGAGAGACGGAGGGAAAACAGGCACCGGAAAGGGCAGGGCCACCTCGCCCGCCGCCGTCAACGTTGGGTCCCCGCATCCCCCAGGCTCTGAGTTGCTGCCAACCCCACCCCCAGGGAGCTGCAGTACCGTGGTCAGCACGTCCTCCGCTGTGGCTTCCGAAGGATGACCACACCCGCACCGGCTCCCTGACGATGCTCTTCTCACAGGCGCACTACAGCCTGAGAGATGAATTTCTTCTGCTGACAGAAAAGTGTTTTCTGGAAGGATTTTTGGGACGAGCTGTGGTTGATCAAGGGCTCCACAAATGCTAAGGAGCTGTCTTCCAAGAGAGTGAAAATCTGGGATGCCTACGGGTCCCGAGACTTCTTGGACAGCCTGGTACTCTCCACCAGAGAAGAAGGGGATTTAGGCCTAGTTTATAGCTTTCAGTGGAGGCTTTTGGTGGCCAAATACAAAGATGTGGATTTAAATTTATTCAGGCCAAGGAGTAGACCTACTGCAAAAGGTGATTGACACAATCAAAACGAACCCTGAAGACAGAAGAATCATTCTATGTGCTTGGAATCAAAAGATCTTCCTCTCATACCCCACCACCCTGCCCCTTTGCCATGCCCTTTGCCCCTTCTACGTGGTGAACCATGACTATCCTGCAGCTGTACCAGAGGTCAGGAGACAGGGGCCTGGGTGTGTCCTTCAACATCACCAGCTATGCCCTGCTCACCTACATGATCGCACACATCACAGGCCTGAAGCCAGGTGACTCTGTACACACTTTGGGAGATGCACATATTTACCTGGATCACATTGAGCTGCTGAAAATGCAGCTTCAGGGAGAATCAAGGCCTTTCCCAAAGCTCAAAATCCTTGGAAAAGTTGAGAAAATTTATGACTTCAAGGCTGAAGACTTTCAGATTGAAGGCTACAGTCCCCATCCCACTATTAAAATGGAAATGGCTGTTTAGAGTGCTATTTTTTTTATTGAGGTATGGTTGATTTGCAGTGTTTGAGGTGTACAGCAGGGTGATTTGGTTGTGTATACTTTTTCAGATTCTTTTCCATTGGAGGTTGTTGCAGGATGTTGAATATGGTTCCCTATGCTGTGCAATGAGCCCTTGTTGTTTATCTATGTTGCATATAGTAGTTTGTATCTGTTGGTCCCAAATTCCTAATTTATCCTTCCCCCACTTTTCTCCTTTGGTAACCATAAATTTGTTTTCTATGTCTGTGAGTCTATTTCTGGTTTGTTTTTTTGTTTTGTTTTTGTTGTTGTTGTTGTTGTTGTTTTTTGGCTGTGTTGGGTCTTCGTTGCTGCACGCGGGCTTTCTCTAGTTGCAGCGAGCAGGAACTACCCTTCATTGCAGTGCATGGGCTTCTCATTGTGGTGGCTTCTCTTGTTGTGGAGCACAGGCTGTAGGCATACAGGCTCAGTAGTTGTGGCTCTCGAGCTCTAGAGAGTTGTTGTGGTGCACAAGGTTAGTTGCTCCGCGGCATGTGGAATCTTCATGGACCAGGGCTCGAACCCATGTCCCCTGCATTGGCAGGCAGTTTCTTAACCACTGTGCCACCAGGGAAGTCCCCTCTGTTTTGTAAATAAGTTCAGTTGTATCATATTTTTAGATTCCACATATAAGTGATATCATATGGTACTTGTCTTTCTCTTTCTGACTTACTTCACTTTGTATGATAATCTCTAGTTGCATCCATGTTGCTGCAAATGGCATTATTTCATTCTTTTTGTAGCTGAGTAATATTCCATTATATATATACCACACCTTCTTTACCCATTCGTCTGTCAATGGACATTTAGGTTGCTTCCATGTCTTGGCCATTGTAAATAGTGCTGATATGAAAATGGGGTGCATGTATCTTTTTGAATTAGAGTTTTCATCTTTTCCAGATATACACCCAGGAGTGGGATTGCTGGATCATATGGTAACTCTATTCTTAGATTTTTTAAGGAACTTCCATACTGTTCTCCCTACTGGCTGCACCAATTTGCATTCCCACCAACAGTGTAGGAGGATTGCCTTTTCTCCACACCCTCTCCAGCATTTATTCTTTGTAGACTTTTTGATGATGGCCGTTCTGACTAGTGTGAGGTAGTAGCTCACTGTAGTTTTAACTTGCGTTTCTCTAGTAATTAGCGAAGTTGAGCATATTTTCATGTGCCTGTTGGCCATCTGTATGTCTTCTTTGGAGAAGTGTCTATTTGGGCCTTCTGGCCATTTTTTGATTGGGTTTTTTGTTTTTTAGAGTGCTTTTTTTTTAACATCTTTATTGGAGTATAACTGCTTTACAACGTTGTGTTAGTTTCTTCTGTATAACAAAGTGAATCAGCTATATGTATACATATATCCCCATATCCCCTCCCTCTTGTGTCTCCCTCCCACATTTCCTATCCCACCCCTCTAGGTGGTCACAAAGCACCGAGCTGATCTCCCTGTGCAATTCAGCTGCTTCTGACTAGCTATCTATTTTACATTTGGTAGTGTGTATATGTCAATGCTATTTTAGAGTGCTTTTAAAGGAGTTGTTTGAAGGATATTTACACCGAGGTAAAAGTTTACTTTGCTCTAAAGGAAGGAGGAACTAGGTCAAAACCTGTTGGTGACCTATCAGTTGTTATTGATTAACCTTTAAGGATGTTGCCACTGGCACATAGAACTGTGCTGGTTCTCTTAGTAATAAAAGGCCTCGAGTTTGGTTAATTCACTGAGGATGTATGAAAATGTCACGATTGTGAATAAAGTCAGGAAAGAGAAAATTTATATATCTTAACAAAAACATGTACATGCATTTCAATACCATACTCAAACTTCCCAATTCATAATGTTTTTATGATGATGGTCAGTGACTTTCAAGAGTTATATATAACTATTCCCCCAGATTTGAGCAAGCCAAATAACACCATCAGTCATGATAATGCCTAGTGTGGTTATGAACATTTAAAGTTATATTTGTCGGGCTTCCCTGGTGGCACAGTGGTTGAGAGTCTGCCTGCCGATGCAGGGGACACGGGTTCGTGCCCCAGTCCAGGAAGATCCCATATGCCATGGAGCAGCTGGGCCCGTGAGCCATGGCCGCTGAGCCTGCACGTCCGGAGCCTGTGCTCCACAATGGGAGAGGCCACAAGAGTGAGAGGCCTGCGTACCGCAAAAAAAAAAAAAAAAATGAGGTTAAAGTTATATTTGTTTTATATCTTGCTATAATAAGTGTTCTGCATTCAAAAAAAGGGAAGAAAAAGACTTTAGAAAAAATTTTAATAGAATCCTTAGAAATTAAAAATATCATAATTAAAATTTAAAACTCAGTGAACAAGTTTACTATATGACTAGACCCACTGAAAAGAGAATTCATGAAATGGACTCTAATGCTGAAGAAATTAGCGAGAATGTAGAACAGAGAGACAAAGAAATTGAAAATATGAAACAGTTGTTAAAAAAACAGAGGATAAAGTGAGATACAATGGGAGATCTAAGCCAGTGAAGTAAGGAAAGAAAAAGAAATAAATTTAAGTACTAGAAAGGAAGAAACATAACTTTATTTGCGTATGATATATTATCTATATAGAAACCTCTCTTTAAAAATATCAATAGATTTTTTGAATAAATAGTAGAGCTTAACATGGGATCTGAATGTAAAATCAGTTGTCCTTCTAAACCAACAACAGCAAAGAGTTAAAAAGTGTACTTTTTGAAAAAGGTATCACTTACTGCATTTAAAAATGTGAATAGGACTTCCCCGGTGGTGCATTGGCTAAGAATCCGCCTGCCAACACAGGGGACATGGGTTCGAGCCCTGGCCCGGGAAGATCCCACATGCCACGGAGCAACTAAGCCCGTGCACCACAACTACTGAGCCTGTGCTCTAGAGCCCACAAGCCACAACTACTGAAGCCCGCACACCTAGAGCCCGTGCTCCTCAACAAGAGAAGCTACTGCAATGAGAAGCCCAAGCACCGCATCAAAGAGTAGCCCCTACTCACCGTAGCTAGAGAAAGCCTGCACGTTGCAACGAAGACCCAACACAGCCAAAAATAAATAAATAAAAAATTTTTAATGTGACTAACCTAGGAATAAGTATACCAAAAGATCTTTATGAGAAAAAATTATAAAGTTTATTAATAGACATTGAAAATACTTAAATAAATTGAGACCATATTAATGTATAAACAGAATCATTATTATAAAGGTGTCAATTCTCCTCAACTTAATTTATAGATTCAAGTCAGTCAAAACTCTGGAGAGTCTTATGAGTCTCGACAAGCTGATTCTAAAATACATATGGAAGAGAAAACAGCCCATAAAGCCTCAGGTATGCCTGAAGAAGAACTGGGTGGGAGAAGTTGTTTTTTAAGTTACATATAAAGCTATATTAATTGATATATTTAGCATTTGTGTTGGAATAGACAAATATACCACTAGAACAGGATAGAAACCCAGAAAAAAACCCATGTGTTTGGAATGTGCTTTATAGCAGAGATGCGGAAGTACAGGGCAGTGTGAGAAAGCTGGACTTCTGTTGGATTATGCCGCCACAATTAGTTATCCATGTTTAAAAAGGGGGTGTGGAATCTCACCACACCCACAAAACTCAATTCTACATGGATGAAATAGTTAAATGTAAAAGGCAAAACCATAAAATGTTTAGGTGAAAGTCTCAAAGATTATCTTTATGACTTTAGGGTAGGGAAGGATTTCTTAAGTAAAGTACACATACACCTGTATACACACACATACACACACACCCACATCTAACCATAAAGGTGGATAAGTTTGAGTACATTAAAAAGAACTTCTGGGCTTCCCTGGTGGCGCAGTCGTTGAGAATCTGCCTGCTAATGCAGGGGACACGGGTTCGAGCCCTGGTCTGGGAGGATCCCACATGCCGCGGAGCAACTAGGCCCATAAGCCACAACTACTGAGCCTGCGTGTCTGGAGCTTGTGCTCCGCAACAAGAGAGGCCACAACTGTGTGAGGCCCGCACACCGCGATGAAGAGTGGCCCCCACTTGCCACAACTAGAGAAAGCCCTCGCACAGAAACGAAGACCCAACACAGCAAAAATAAATTAATTAATTAATAAAAGAAAGCTGTTGTATGTAGAAAACTTTAAAAAAAAAAAAAAAAGAAAGAACTTCTGTTCACCAAAAGATACCATTAAGAGAGTGAAAAGGCAAGGCACAGAGTAAGAAACTGACAAAATGACGAGGTGCTCAGATCTAGACTATACATAGAACTATTACAAATAAATAAGAAAAAGACAAACAATCTGATAGAAATATAGGCAAAGATATGAACAGAGGTTTCATGGAAGAGGAAGATAAGAACCTTCAACAAGCACAGGAAAAGATATCAATCTCTTTAGTAATTAGGAAAATGCAAATTAGAGCCATAATATATGACTTTACTCCTGCTAGATTTGCAAAAATTTAAAGATTATGTTATCAATTGTTGGCAAAGATGTGGGATAACAGAAACAGTTATATCTGCTGGTAGGAGTGTATATTGGTAAAAAATCACTGTGGCATTACCTAGTTTGTCTGAAGGTATACACAACATAGGACCTATCAACTTCATTCCTAGGTAAACTTGAGAAACTCTTGCACATGGGCACCAAGTAACACATACGAGAATGTTCAGAGCACCACTGTTTGCTGAGGTATAAGCCAGAACTAATTCAAATGGGCATCAGCAGAGGAATGGATAAATTATGCTATTTCATGTAATGGAATTCTGTGCTGCCATGAACTACAGCTACGTGCAAAAAAATGGATGAACTTTAGAAACATGTTGAATATAAGAAGTCATCAGAGAATGCTTACCCTTATGATTCCATTTATATAAAAGTCAGAAACATGTAAACTAAATAGTATATTATTTGTGGACAGAGATTTATGTAGTAAAACCATAAAAAATGGACCTAGAGATTGTGGTACTGAGTGAAATAAGTCTGTCACAGAAAGACAAATATCATATTATATTGCTTACATGTGGAATCAAAAAAAAGGGGGGTACAAATGAACTTATTTACAAAACAGAAGTAGAATCACAGATGTAGAAAACAAACTTATGGTTACCAGGAGATAAGGGTGGGGAGGGATAAATTGGGAGATTGGGACTGACATATACACACTACTATATATAAAATAGATAACAAGTAAGAACCTGCTGTATAGCACAGGGAGCTCTACTCAATACTCTGTAATGGCCTGTATGGGAAAAGAATCTTAAAAAAAAAAAAGACTGGATATATGTATATGTATAACTGATTCACTTTGCTGTACACCTGAAACCAACACAACATTGTAAATCAACTATACTCCAATGAAAAATTTTTTTTTTAAAAAGAATTTTATAGAATTTAAAAAAATAAAGAAAAACAAGGGAATGATAAACTCAAAGTTCAGGGTTGTGATCACTCTGAATGTGGAGAGAACGGGGTGGAACCAAAGGGACACACAGGACACCTCATGAGTAATGAGAAAGTACAAGTTTTTTAACTGGGTCATGAATTCCTGGGAATTTATTCTATTGTCATTCTTTGGCATTTAAACATATTTCATATATACTGTTTTTATATCTCCGAAATATTTAATTTTAAAAATTTTAAAGAAGAAAAGACAAATAAATGACAGAAAATATCTATCACATGTGTAAAACAGAAAAAATTTAAAAACAAAATAAAATGATCCTCTACTAATTACTAAGAGAAAATGAAAACACAATAGAAAAATGAGCAAAGGATAAGAACATGCAGATCACACAATAAGAAATACAAATGGCCAATAATATACGAAAAGACATTTAACTTCACTAATCAGTGCAAATGAAACAGAACTATATTTCACCCATCAAACTGGAAGCATTTTTTAAAATGTGATAATAGCAGGATTAGTAAGGTATGAAGAATGAACTGACAAAGTCTTTTGGAGGGCAATCTGATATTATCTATCAAAATTTTAAATGTAAATACTCTTCTGCTCAGCAATTCTGTATCTAAGAACCTATCTGATAGAAATACACATACATTTTGGTCACGTTGTATATAAAATGTTCACTGTAGCATTATTTGTAATAATGGAAAATTGGAAACAGCTTAAATTCCCATGAATAAAGAAATAGTTTATTTAGAACACAACTGCGTTTTATCATTTTGGAATGTCTTCAGGTACAAGCAGAAATTGTGCCTTAAATAAATAGGGGCTCTTTTTTAAATCACATAACAAGCTCTGAATAAAACTCATGCCATTGTTTGCTCAGCTGCTCCATGTTGTCACCAAGGACCCAGCATCTTTTCATCCCTCTGCTCCTCCATTTTTGAGTGCTGATTGGATTATTGTTCTCAGCTCTTCACTCTCTTCCTCCGTAGTATAACCTTGCAGTGTGCTAGAAAGGGCTGATGCAGGACTTGGCCTTGCAACCTGGATCAGCCAATTGAATGTGGGTGGAAGTAACTCTGTGTGTGCTAGTTCTGAGCTAAGGTCTTAAGAGTTATCTCATGTTTCTACTCACTCTCTTGCACTCCTGTGATCCATAATAAGAAGAACTACCTCAGAGAGCCAGTGATGCAAGAAAAATGAGGAAATGCATAGAACAGACCTGAACCTAACACATAGCTTGGAGCCACGCCCAGCAGATCTCAGGTGAGCCCAGCAGAGCCAGAGATACCTCGCATACCTATGAGCAAGGAAACAAATGTTTATCCTTGTAATCCACTGAGATTTCAAGGTTGTTTGTTAGACAGAAAAATTAACTAATAAACTTGGGATGTCGACTTTCCATCCTTATGCCCGTGGCCTTGTGGTCTCAAGTTAGTTTCAAGCTGCAGAAATTGCAGCTGTCTTCAAAGCAGGAAGTTGGGGATGTGAGAAGAGTGGCCAGAGCAGAGAGTAACCTCCTTGTGATGCTTTTGTTTTTTGTTTTTTGTTTTTGCGGTACATGGGCCTCTCACTGTTGTGGCCTCTCCCGTTGCGGAGCACAGGCTCCGGACGCGCAGGCTCAGCGGCCATGGCTCACAGGCCCAGCTGCTCCGAGGCATGTGGGATCTTCCCGGACCGGGGCACAAACCCGTGTCCCCTGCATCGGCAGGTGGACCCTCAACCACTGCGCCACCAAGGAAGCCCGATGCTTTTGTTTTTTATCAAGGAATAAAGAGATTTCCCAGAAGCCTCTCTGTCAACTTCCCCTTACATCTTATAGTCCAGACAGTGTCACATGGTCACTCTAGCTATTACAAAGGGTGGGAAGTAAACACCTGCCAAGGGGACCAAGACTGGCTGGAGAAAAGGCCTACCTTCCCTGAGATCAAGAGATATCTGCCCTCTACTTGGACAAATCAAGAGGTTACTGGCAAAACATGTATAACTGTGTTGTCTACCACACATGTTCTGTAATACTGGGCAAAGGTCAAATAGAATAAGGTAGATTTATATGTAGTAACATGAAAAAAATGTTAAGATGATCATTCAAAAAGAATAGCAAATGGCAAAACAATACATATAATATTCTCACTTGTTTAAAAAATAAGAAATTCGGGCTTCCCTGGTGGCGCAGTGGTTGAGAGTCCGCCTGCCGATGCAGGGGACAGGGGTTCGTGCCCCGGTCCGGGAGGATCCCACATGCCGCGGAGCGGCTGGGCCCGTGAGCCATGGCCACTGAGCCTGCGCGTCCGGAGCCTGTGCTCCGCACCAGGAGAGGCCACAACAGTGAGAGGCCTGTGTACTGCAAAAAAAAATAAAATAAAATAAGAAATTCAAGTTTGTGTGCGTACGTATATACGTAAATACACAGAAAAGGGTCTGTAAAATATACATCAAACTCTTTCATAGCAGTCACTGCTGAGGAAGAGGTGGTTTAGAAAGAGGCTGTGTTTAAAAGTACCTTCTCTAGTTGCTCTATGAACTTATTTCTGTATCATTTGAATTCTTAAGAACACACAATAATTTATGGATTACTTCTTTAAAAATTTACTTTTCATAAAAAAATAAAAGCTGTATAAGTGAGAGAACTGAACACTGAAAGAGAATATGAGCTAGAAGAAGGTCTGTATTTTTTTTTTCAAAGGGAGAAAAAAAAGATTTTTCTCTATAATCCAATCAATTGCTGGCTCCTAGGAAGAAAACAAAACCACTCAGACAAGATACTTTGTTTGGCCATTGCCATGCCTTTAAAACTGAAATCCCTTGTAAAGTCCTATTTCTCTTGTTAACAAGTTTCATTAAGAATGTTAGACTACACAGCATTGATCTCCACACACCTCAGCCTTCCTAACTGGGCAACTCAGAGGCCAGCTTATTTATTGTCTGAATTGTTTGTTGTAAATGCATTCTCTTATACTCACCCTTGCCAACACCCATGGGAGACCTAGGCACTTTTGTATAAATTCAATCTGCCTCAAATGCAATCATTCTTTATTTTAAAAACCATGTGTATAAAATCAAAGATGTTACCAAATCTAAAGTTCACTGGAAAAATAGACAGTATAGTTCAAAAAATAGCTTTTATAGAATGTATTTCTATATTCTGAGCATTCTTTACAATGTAAGAAAATTTTCTATATGAAATAAATGAGAAAGAGTAGGGAACTTGTTTCTTTTATAAAAGTCCTTAAAATAATTCTTATAGAAACTTCTTTATTTTGTAAAAATAATTATAAACGTGAAACTATAAAATACTTTTCATTTCAATTCCATTTATTAACAGATGAACTAGGAACGAAACTGGAAGCTGGGTTCCAAAAAAATGAGTAAGTTGCACTTCCTCCCCACAGAAAGCTTGTAATTCGGTAAGAAATACAGAAGTAAAAATAGATGAATTTAATCAAATGGATAACCAGCTTTAAAAGGGTGGAAATGTAATGAGACAGAAAACTGTATTTTCCAGAACTCCTCTCAAGGTTAATATGTAAGGTTGGAAGACAGACTTGGGGAGAGTAAGGGGGTTAGGGAAAGAAGGAGATGAGAACTGGAGCAAGGAACTTGACTGCGGGCAGGTGGTGAGTTGCTAACCACCCCCTAACCCGCGCTGCGGTCTCCTTCAGTGGTGTGTGTGATTGAAGGTGTTGTCCCCTGGTGGTCCTGCCTTTTTGCTCTCCTCTCTGTGCAGCTCAGCCTCTCCTCCAAACTATGGGGACAAAGCATCAGGAGAGAGAGTTGTCGTAGAAGCACTTTGGTTTATTTATTTTTTTCTGAAGTATAATTGATTGACAATGTGTTAGTTTCTGCTGTACAGCAAAGTGATTCAGTTATACATATATATACATTCTTTTTTTATATTCTGTTCCATTATGGTTTATCACAGGATATTGAATATGGTTCCCTGTGCTATACAGTAGGACCTTGTTGTTTATCCATCTTATATATAATAGTTTGCATCTGCTAACCCCGAACTCCCAATCCATCCCTCCCCCAACCCCCTCCCCCTTGGCAACCACAAGTCTGTTCTTCATGTCTGTGAGTCTGTTTCAGTTTCGTAGATAAGTTCATTTGTGTCATATTTTAGATTCCACATATAAGTGATATCATATGATATTTGTCTTTCTCTTTCTGACTTACCTCACTTGGTATGATAATCTCTAGTGCCATCTATGTTGCTGCAAATAGCACGATTTTGTTCTTTTTTATGGCTGTATTCTAGTGTGTGTGTGTGTGTGTGTGTGCATGTGTGTGTATATATATATATATCTCACATTTTCTTTACCCATTCATCTGTTGATGGACATTTAGGTTGTTTCCATGTCTTAGCTATTGTGAATAGTGCTGCTATGAACATAGGGGTGCAGGTATCTTTTTTAATTATAGTTTTGTCCAGATATATGCCCAGGAGTAGGATTATTGGATCATATGGCAACTCTATTTTTAGTTTTTCGGGGAACCTCCCTACTGTTTTCCATAGTGGCTTCATCAGTTTGCATTCCACCCAAAGAGAAAAGGGTTCCCTTTTCTCCACACCCTCCCCAGCATTTGTTATTTGTAGACTTTTTAATTATGGCCATTCTGACCGGTGTGAGGTGATATCTCATTGTAGTTTTGATTTACATTTCTCTAACAATTAGTGATGTTGAACATCTTTTTGTGTGCTTGTTGGCCATCTGCATGTCTTCTTTGGAGAAATGTTTATTTAGTTCTTCTGCCCATTTTTTGATTGGGTTGTTTTTTTGAGCTGTTTGTATATTTTGGAAATTAAACCCTTGTTGGTCACATAGTTTACAAATATTTTCTCCCATTCTGTATGTAGGTTGTCTTTTCATTTTGTTTATGGTGTCTTTTGCTGAGAAGCACTTTTATTTTAATCATTGCTGCAAAGGAACTGCAAACTAAGTGGGTTTCTTGTTAAGGCTAGAAACACACTGAAGTCCATAATATGTAGACAAAATACTTTTTTAAAGCATTAAGTTAAATTTGTGAATTTCCACTATACTATCTCTTCCCTGCGAGGCTGGCACTTCTCTACTGAGCTCCAGACCTACATCCATCATCACCAGAGTTAATCTCCTCATCTTCGCCCAGCAAATCTGCCTTCCTTATCTTAGCAAATAAAACACCATCAGCCACTTTACCCTCACCAGAAACAGGGGAGTCAGCCTTCACTTCTGTACAGTGAGTCCCCGTTTGACCAATTCTACCTACTGAGCATCTTTCAAATGCAACTCTGCAAACTCCACGGTCCCTGTTGCTGCCTTTGTTCAGATCCTTAGCAATAGCACTCTGTGGTGTCTCTGCTCCAGTCTCATCAGCCTCTAGCTGTTCATCTCTCTACTACTTCTGAATGCCCTTTCTAAAATGGCCATTTGATTATGTTATATTAAAATTCTTCTGTGCTATTATCTGCCAATACAAAGTTCAAACACTTTAACACGGTGAACAAAGTGTGTGATGATCTGTTTCTGCCAGGATTTTTGGTCTCATGTCCCGTCACTCTCTACACACAAATCCTATCCTAGACACGTATTCTAACTCTGAGAACCATGTGCACCTTTGCTGGGTCAAATGCTGTAGTGAGGCGCAGAGATACAGGAGTGAACCAGAGGGCATGGCCCAGTCCTCACAGAACTTAAAGTGCCCTTGCAGGAGCCTGAAAAAAGCACGCTCTCCTTGGCCTCTGTACCTCCACAACTGCTTCCTCATCTGCCCTGGGTCATTGGCTGACCCAGGCAATGGCTATGAGTGAGCTTGAGGGAATCACTTCACCCCTCCAGGCCTCAGTCCTTCATCTGTAACATGACTAGGTAGCCCACGTGATCTCTAAAATTTCTCCCAACTCTTGCAAGTTATAAATCTGAAGAATACTTTTAAATTGCCAAAGTAGAGAAGAAAGAGTCCTCAGAAATGTCCCAACAATTAGTGATGCTTAAACTATTGTAAGCAGCACTGTGAACATGTCAAAATTGCCAAGTTTTCTTTTGCCATCACGAAAGGATCCAGATTCCAAGCAAGATATGCCCTCCGCTGACTATTAAACTCCAACACCTAATTAAGGTGTAGCTTTATTTAACTAAAGTCCTTTGTAAATTAGAAAGCACTAAAAAACATTTCTGTCATTCCTGTTAACTGTGTGCTGTTTTTCCATGAAGTCATTATATAAATGCATTCCCTGAATTTCAAGGGAAAGGAAGGTGATCTCACCTCTGAAAAGGTGTTTCTTTTGCCTCTAATGGAAAGAAAGTGAGCCTTTGGCATTTTTTTCCTGGACACCCAAAATCCAAATTTATACTGTTGAATTACAAATAAATCTCCTGGAACAGGATCAGACAGTGCCAATGCTATCTTCAGCCCAAAATAAAGCTAGCTTTGATGTATTTTTAACCTAGGTTCATAAATTAACTTTCAGAGAAAAACCTGTATTTTGAACTGAAACAAAACTGTGAAACTCATATATAATTAACCAAATCATGAACAGTTTTGATTTTGATTCTTTCACTAGACTTTTAAAGGAAAAATATTCTTATCAGAGCACATTTAAAAGTGTATTATTATTGTGGTGGTGTCAATATCCCAGTTTTGATATTGAACTAGGTTTATATGTTACTTAAATAGCTAAGGGAAGTTGGATAAAGGGTACATGTGACTCTCTATACTATTTTTGCAACTTTCTGTTTATAATTATTTCAAAATAAAACTCAGGTCCACCTAATGAATTAATGAATCTAGTCAGGGATCCCCAATGGCTGCTAACATCACAAAAAGACAGATGATTGGATATCATACTCGTCCTGGTGGAAGCATAAGTCCATCCATGAATGAGTTTTGCCAAAAGGCAGCTGTGAATGTGATCAAACCTCCATCCAACAACCAATTTATAGGAAAATAAAGAGCAGAGGAATAGGCTGAGATATATCACAGGGGTGCAATCAGCAAGATCCAGACAATGGAAGATCTACAGAACAAATGATTCCATTTCTTCAACAAATAGATTGCAAAGAGAGACACAGACAGAGGGATGGGGGGAATCTGTGGATAAAAAGAGCCTTAAAGACACATCAACCAATCGCAATGCATGGACCTTATCTAGATCCTGATTTGAACAAACTGTAAGACTAAAAATCCTATGGGATTTAAGAGATAATTGGGCTTTAACACTCATGGGATATCTTATGATTTTTTTTAATGTTAACTCTAAAATAAATAAATAAATAAAAGTCCAAATTTTATATGTATAATACTTTTATTGAAGTATATTAATGGCATCTTCCTAAGTGTTTAAATTAAGTGTTTTTGTACAGAAGGCACAGTCCCTGAATTGTGGTAATTAGACACAATAATGAACAAAAGCCCTGGCCTGCAGGGAGCACCTGGTCACCATAAGGAAAAGAAAACAGGAAGGCTGAGAATTAGACACCGGCTTAAAACTGTCCTCCTCTTCCAGTGAGATTCCACAGCTCCCCAGTTGAAATATGAAACACTTGGCAAAGCTAAATACTAGATCGGTTTCTTTCATCAGCCTGGGTGGTTCCAGGTATGCAGGAGTGAAGAATGTCCAAATAGAAAACACTCTGCTCCATTAGCCTGAGATATGGTTGAGGAGAAACTTCGATTACCGCTCCTGTTCTTAAGTGTTTATTATCTGGACAAATTACAACTTCCCCCTAAGTCTCCTGTGGTTTTTCTCAACAAAAAAGGTGAGTGTTTTTAGGCAAGTGCTGACTAAATTTTAATTTTAGAAGTCTCAGTGTTTTAAGTATGTTTTCACCTTTCTTCAGGAATTTTTCAGCAAAACTTCGTTGACATCTACCTCTTTCAGAGACATTTTTCTGTGTGATATTCACTGTTCTTTGGGAATTTGAGAGTAGAAATCAAAGTTTACTAAACATAGTTCTCAGGAAATAGCTGAGATTTTATAAACACATCAAGCCTTCCCAAGGACAGACTGAACCGGGGTGATTTCCCTAATCCTTCCTTTTAAGGGGGCTGCTCAGCCGTGATAAAAAGTGGAAGATCCCTTGGGATGGCAGCAAAAGAGAGAACAGGAGGTGGCTCTTATAGTTGGTTTTTTAAATCTCAGAGGAAGAGCTATGTACTTAGATATGTGTGGAATTCATGAGTTTGCATATAAACCCAGATATCAGTCTCTGCCACCCGCCCACCCACTCGAAAGTGACCTCCCTCCAGTATAATTTTCCTTTCATCGGCTCCTGCATGGAATTCAAGCTGCAGCTGCTCTGTACACCAGAAGCAACTGTCATTCACTGCCAGACACAGCCTGCAGCCCTGGACCTGCTGCTCAACACAGCAGCAGTGGACTGGGGAGGGGGACAGCCACATCTCCCTTTGATGCCCACCCCTTTGTTCCCTCGCATCACCCCTAAACCTGGTTCTACAAGTCTATCACATTCTGCTGAAAGGATTGTTTGCAATAACCCAAACAGTCGGCTATTAAATATTAAATATCCTGTTCTTAAAAGACTATTAGCCACTCCACTCAAATTCATTCATAAAGAAATAAGTACTGATCATCTACAATACGCCAGATACTCTGATAAGCTTGGGGGTTGTACTGGTCAGGGTATAAAACTGCAGATAACAGAAATTATACCAGCTAGTTTAAGCAGAGAATAATTTTTATAAGAATTTAGATGCTCCCCTAAAACATCATCGGAAAGACAAGAGAGCAAAGCTGGAGCAAAGCTCCAGGCTGAGCAAGGCAGCCAAGGGAGTGTGTGCTCAGATGTCTCTGAGAAAAACTGACTTGGAGGAGCGTAGTTAGCTGACAGCTGCCACTTGCAGGGTCCACTGCAGTGCACACAGGAGGCCACACATTCTCCAGGCTGCTCCCAGCCCCTGACTGAGCCCAGTCTGGCTCTAGACTAGGCTCCTCCTGCCCAGTCCTGGTTCCTCTAAGGAGCGGTCTTTGCTCAGGGACGCCCCATCGGCCTGGCCGAGACTTTCTCAGAGCTATGCTGCAGTCTAAAGCTACCCCTTCCTTCCCTCTAGATGTCAGAACTTCATCATGGTCTGAAGCTCTCCCTGCCCACTCCGGCTGCCTCACCCTTGGTTCTTCACAAGCACTTCCCTGTAACACATTTAACTCCATCTTGCCATCTGCTTCCCAGCCTACCTGAACTGACTCTCTGGGCCTCCAGGAACAGCTCCTAGAACGATGCAACAAAAGTGGTCCACCAAAAGGAACGCAGCTGCCACAATCAGGAAGTCAGGGAATTGGGTAGACCCCACCTCAACATCTGTGTTCAAAGAACCACCTATGTAAGCCACCACATCCTGCTTCTCAACACCCACCAAGTCTGGGAAGAGTCTCCACTACAGCTACCATGAGGGAAAAAATTCCACCCACAGGACCATGCTGCCAGGAAAAAAATAACAGAAATGGCAAAAGTGTGGCCTCTTCCTTATAGTGTTCATGCTGGGCACCTCAGGTCATGTTCAATGTTCAGTCTCTATTACAGTTGACTAGCAGGCCAGAAGGTATTTCTCACAAGGAATAGTGATCTGGAGAGGATGGCAGAGCTTTGTTCAGAAACCCAAAGTCTGCTCTAGTATTTATGTATATGGTGCCTGCCAAGGACACTTCCAGAAACATTGAATGAGCTGGGCCCTATGTTTGTCTTTTTCTTATTGATTTTAGGAATTCTATATATATTCAGGAAATTAAGCCTTTATCAGTTATACAGAATTGAAAATATCTTCTCCCAGGCTGTGGCTTATCTTTTCATGTTATTTATGTGCTTTTTGATAAACAGAAGTTTTGTTTGTTTGTTTGTTTGTTTGCGGTACGTGGGCCTCTCACTGTTGTGGCCTCTCCTGTTGAGGAACACAGGCTCCGGATGCGCAGGCTCAGCGGCCATGGCTCACGGGCCCAGCCGCTCTGTGGCATGTGGGATCTTCCCGGACTGGGGCACGAACCCGTGACCCCTGCATCGGCAGGCGGACTCTCAACCACTGCGCCACCAGGGAAGCCCAACAGAAGTTATTTTTAAGGGAGTTGAATTTATCAGTCTTTTCCTTTGTAGTATATGCTCTTTCTGTTTTGTTTTAAAATCCTTTCCAAATCTGAGGACATAAAGATATTCTCCAATATTTTCTTCTAAAGTTTGAAACTTTTACCTTCAACGTTTAAGTCCTTAATTCTTCTACAATTGATCTTTTGTGTATGATATGAGTGGTGATCCATTTTTTTCCAATAAAGACAGCCAATTTCCAAACATTTTCTATTGAATATTCCATTTTTCACTACGGATCTGAAATATATCATTTCTGTTATATCCTTCCATGTATGGATGGGTCTGTTTCTGGACTCTTCTGTTTCATTAACCTATTTATCTGCGCATGCACCAATGCCACGTTGTCTAAATACTATACATTGCACAATAAGTTTTTTAGTAGAATCTGTTCCCAGCTCATTGTTCTTCAGGAATATTTTGGCCATTCCTGACTCTTTGCTTCTCAATTTAAATTTTAGAGTAAGTTTTCAAGGTTCACATAAACTCCTTTTAGGTTTTTTACTGGAATTTTATTGAATCTATTGATCAATTTGGGGATAAATTACATTTTAATGATATTCCTTCTATCCTTGACAATAATATGACTCTTCATTTTTAAATGTCTTTCAGTAAAGTTTTATGATTTTCTCCATAAAAGTCCTACATATCTTTGGTGAGGTTCATATCTAGGTACCTTTTATTTTGTTAGCTAATATAAATGTTAGATGTTAAAACTGTTTTTTAACTGTTTGCTGTTGATGTCTAGAAACACATATGATTTTTATATAATAGTTTTATATCCAGCAACCTTATAAAACTCTCTTATTAACTCTAATAATTTTCCATAGATTCTTGGAGGTTAAAAATTCATATCATTTGAAAATAATTACAATTTTCCTACATCCTTTCAAATCTTGTATTTTCCATTTCTTTTTCCTGGCCTGTTATACTGGATAATATATCTAGTACAAAGGTGAGTAGAAGTGTAATAGCATAATTCTTTTCTTTTAAACAGAATGTTTTTAACCATTCATCATTAAATATTGTGTCAGTTCTTCACTAGATCCACCCCTTCATACTCTGCTTTGTGATGCCAAGGCTGGGAACCTACATATTACATTTCCCAGATACCAGCTTCTTGTTAGATTCTGCCAATGAAAGGTACTGATGGGAGATTGGAAGGCAAGAGAAGGGGAGATGGGACTTCCTGTTTCTAGCTCCTATTGACATTCCTCATACAGAGACAAACAGCTTCATCTACCTAAGACTTTTGACAGCTCAAGCACCAAACCCCAGGGTGCCCCCTCAGTGAGCAAAGCACTCGTTCTGCAGCACCACCTCACAATCACTGGCTGTATGCACCCCCTATGAGCCAGAAGGTGTCTTCACTCAGAGGTATTAAGATATACAAGCTTTATAAAATGAGTTGAGAATATTCCCTCTTTTTCTATTCCTTGAATAGTCTGAATATGATTAGTAATCTTTTACTTGAATGTTCAGTAGAACTTGCCAGTGAAGCCACCTGCCATGGTGTTTTCTTTAAGGGACAATGTTAAACTACTGATTTAATTTCTTAAATCATTATAAGATCATTTAGGTTTTCTATCTTCTCATGAGACTCTTTTGGGAATTTGTATTTTTCAAAAAATGTGTTTATTTCTGCTAAAAAAATTTATAGGTAAAATGTTGTTCATCATATTCTTAAATTTTCTTTTTAATCTCTATGTTATCTGTGGTGATGGTCTCTTTTTTCCTTTCAAATAATTGCTATTTGTGCCTTCTCTCCTGTTTTAACATTCTTCTGAAAGGCTTCTCAATTTTGTTAATCTTTCAAAAGTACAATTTTTGTCTCTTTTGATACTTTCTATGATATCTTTGTTTTCTGTTTCATTAATACATGCTATATGCTCTATTTTTATAGCATGTGTGCATTCATGACTATATATTTTCCTCAAAGTATTATTTTGGCTTCATCTTACAAATTATTTGCTTTATATTATTGTTTAGCTTTTTTATTTTATTATAATGTCTTCTCTAATCCATAAGTTTTTTAGATGTATTTATTTTTTTAGATTTATTTAGATTTATGTTTTAAATTTTTCTAATATTGTGGGTACAGTATTCTATCTATGTCCATTAGACCAAGATTGTCAATTATGTTACTAAAATCTGCCATATCCTTTTGATTTTTTTTATATGCTTAATTTATTGATTACTGGGAGAGATAGGTTAAAATCTCCCACTCAGCTACCAGATATGCCTGGAAGCTCCACCTCTTGTCTCTTTGCATCTCTGTCAATTATTGCTTTATATATTTTAAAGTGTGTTATTAGTGTATACCAGCTTAGAATTTTCATATATCCATGGTGAATTGAACCTTTGTCATTATGTGGCAACACTCTTTTTTTTTTAACTAATACAATTTTTTTAATATTTATTTTATTTATTTTGTTTTTATTTTATTCTTGGCTGCGTTGGATCTTAGTTGAGGCATACAGGATCTTCGTTGTGGCATGTGGGATCTTTTGTTGCAGCACGCAGGCTCTTTGTTGCGGCGTGCAGGCTTCTCTCTAGTTGTGGTGTGCGGGCTTCTCTCTAGTTATGGTGAACGGGCTCAGTAGTTGTCGTGCAGGCTTAGTTGCCCTGTGGCCTGTGGGATCTTAGTTCCCCGACCAGGGATCAAACTCACATCCCCTGCATTGGAAGGCAGATTCTTTACCACTGGACCACCGAAGTCCCTATGTGGCAACACTCTTCATCTCTAATAATACTCTTTCTCTTAAAGTCTCTTTTGTCTTACTTGTTATAACTATATCATCTTTTCCTGATTCTGTGAACTTTATTATAGTTATCAGTCTATGTAAGGAATTAAAAATGGTAGCCATGTCCCAGTCTCTTTTTTCAGGAGGCCCAAATGACTCCAGCACCTTTTTTCCCCCTTGCTACAGCATGATAGCTTCCAAATGAATTAGGGGTGGATTTTCCTTGCAGGCACTTTCAAATAATCACCTTTGCCACAAGAGCAGATTTTCCTCCTCCAAGCTTCCATTCAGTGGCCCTATAGCAATATATTATGCCTACATTCACTATATTACGAATGTAAGCATTGCTCCTTTATCTCTGGTGGCCAAATTATCATTGTCTGAAAGCTGCATTGATGAGGTTCCATCTGCTCTGAGTAGCAAGGCCCCAAAAAAGGTCCTATACTAACAGTAGTTTTTTATCCATTAAAGCATGCAAATAACCTCTTCAAAATGTCTTAAGTTGAAATAGTATGCTTTTATCAACTCATTTATCAAGATTATTATCAACATGAATCTACTAATCTTACTTAAATAAGATAGCTACCATAAGTGATTAAATGAATGTCTTAGAAGATAGCTGACTGATATCTAAATCTTTTTTAGTTATCAAAAAGCTTCCTTTTAATCATGTGTCTTTCATGATGACATGCAGTGATGTGGGGGAGATGACACAATAGCAGTAGCAGAGATGACACAATAAAGTGGGGGAGGGGGAGGGGGTACTCAATAAGTGAATGTTCACTTCATATATCATCCCTGTCTAGGGGAAATATCCATCTTGAACGCAGTGATGCAATTGAGCTGATACTGGTGAAATGAAAATCCAGAACTTTTTAATGGACCAGCTGCACCCCTTCCCTGTCTTTACAGAATTAAGTCCAGACTATGCCGGAGAGAATAGAACTGAGTTAAAAATCCAACAAAGTCTTACCATGTGCATAGGACTGAACTATAAACTGAAACTTGTATCATCAAGTTTTAAGTTTAAAAAAAAACTCTGCTGGTATTCCTCAGCGTTAAGTATACTCCAAACACACCTTTTTGAATTGATAAAGCTAAAAAACTAATAGCTATTACATAGCCTGAAACCTTGGAGACTTTTAAGCTAGGATTCAGAAGATGTTAGAGAGTGGCACCTGCTGGCAAACTGTGATACTGCAGCCCACTGGGTCGTTCAATGAAATGGACGGTCAGGCCAGTGAAAATCCAGTGTCCCAAAAGCAGTCCTACATTCATATGGAAGGGCAATCCTCCCTCCCACCTCTCGGTCACCCCCCAATAACCAAGACCTGCCGGTTTGCTTCCTAAGCAGCTCTCAGAGTCTTCCATCTTCCACATTTCATCCCCATACTCACTGCCTCAGTACAAGCCACCACCTTTATCACCTGGATTCCAAGAACAGCCTCTTAAGTGATTTCCCAGATTCCAGTCTATTTTCCACTGTAAGTAATCCTTTGTGTGTGGTCTTTTTTATACAGCACCGTTATGATCATGTCACTCCCTGTGCAACAGTTTCTTATTAAAGAGGTTAAACTTTTACCATAGAATTACCATATTCTTCTCTTCACCGTTGTCGTCATCCTTCCCCCTCCAGCATCATCTCTCTACACAGCTTCCCTCCACTCTTTGCTTCAGCCACACTGAATGTCGCTCAGTTTTTGACACATCACACACACACACTGTATCCTTTTTATCCATTTTACTCCATACCCTGCTATTCCCTTTACCTTAAATCTCTTCATTCCCATCCAACTCACCTAACCCTTACTCACCCTTCAGGTTCACCTTAGCTTTCATTCTGCTGGGAAGATTTTTCTGACCTTTCTAGAATGGATTATGTTCCCTTGCTCTAAATTTGAAACTGTTGTTCCCTTATCAAAGCTGTGGTAATTGTCTGCCACCCCCCTAGACTGTAAGCTTTGTAAGGACAAAATACATGACTATTTTGTTCATCCTTGTAACTCCAGCACATAGCATAGTGCCTCAGTAGAAACTTAGTAAATATTTGTTAAGGTATTGAATTGAATTGAATTGAAATCTATTATATATTCAATTGAACCATATAAAATTGCTTTTTTGGGCTTTCCTCATGGCATACTGGTTAAGAATCCACCTGCCGGGCTTCCCTGGTGGCACAGTGGTTGAGAATCTGCCTGCTAATGCAGGGGACACGGGTTCGAGCCCTGGTCTGGGAGGATCCCACATGCCGCGGAGCAACTAGGCCCGTGAGCCACAACTACTGAGCCTGCGCATCTGGAGCCTGAGCTCCGCAACAAGAAAGGCCGCGATAGTGAGAGGCCCGTGCACTGCGATGAAGAGTGGCCCCCGCTTGCCACAATTAGAGAAAGCCCTCGCACAGAAACAAGATGCAACACAGCAAAAATAAATTAATTAATTAATAAACTCCTACCTCCAACATAAAAAAAAAAAAAAAAGAATCCACCTGCCAATGCAGGGGAGACAGGTTCGAGCCCTGGTCCGGAAAGATCCTACATGCCGCGGAGCAAATAAGCCCATGCGCCACAACTACTGAGCCTGCACTCTAGAGCCCGTGCTCCACAGCAAGAGAGGCCACCGCAACGAGAAGCCCAGGCACTGCAACAAGAGTAGCCCCTGCTCGCCGCAACTAGAGAAAGCCCACACTCAGCAACGAAAACCCAACACAGCCAAAAATAAAATAAAGTAAAAATAAATTTTTTTAAAAAAATTGCCTTTTTAAGGTCAAAATGGTCAAATATTGGCAATTACGTATGTTTAATCTAATAGATGCTGCCAATTTGGGAGAAGAAAAGAGTCTTAACAATTGATATAGTTATTGAAAAAAATCAATAAATGTCTTTTTAAAATGTAAACTTCTTGATTTTCACTAAAATCCATTATCCTGGGCCATATACACAATTAGAAATCCATGAATTCAGAAAGTGACCTTCAAAAGAAAAAACCAAACACCTGTGCTAGCCCTTAAAAACACAATGACTACCAAAAATTCACTTTCTGACCTTCATGAGTATTTTGGCTAAAAATGACTTTCTGACCTCATCATGCTGAAGTGCCAATCATAATCTGGCCTTGCATGCAAGAGAGTTAAATCTAGAATATTTCCCATTCTGCCAAATACTCATTGCAGCTGTTGCTTTATCCATCATTCAACATGTCCCCCAAGTGGACATTGCCACACATCATGTCCAGTCCTAGATGGTTGCCTTCATCTGAACAGGCAAGTCCAAAGAAGCAAGGCTCTGGTTAAATAAATGCATCTGTGTTTCCTCTGGAATTCACTCATACTTTCAGATAAACATGCTCAGTGGGAGAGAACAGGATAGTGGGCTCCAGGATAAAAGGAAATCTGTCAGGCAGATGTTGCTTTTGTGCAGTTGACTATTCCTTAAAAACTTCATGTAAGACTAACAGAAGGCAGGGGGCCAGGATAATTTTTTTAGCCTGTTTAGTGCTTACTCTACTTTTAAATGCAAAGAACCTAGTTCAATTTCCAGGTGCAATGGATTCCTCACAAACCTTCAGTGATTTGGATACTTTTATGCATTATAGTCCATATTTTAAATTCCATAGAAAATAATTTATTCTTGCTAAAACACACTGACTTTCTACTTCTGTATATTAATGTTATGGCTGAAAATGGCCTTTCTTACTTAACCTCTGTTCCCTGTGTCTTATTGGCCCCCAAATAATTATAGTTTATGCTAAAACTTCTCCCACTTTCTTCCTAAGGGAGGGATATAGAGAGAAAAGAAAGAAGAGCAAGACCAAGGATCAGGAGTCTCCAGTAATTAGAGGCTAGTTAGAAATGGAAAAGCTAGGAAAGGAGATGGAAAAGTAACAGCCAATGTACATCATTAAATTGTCCTAATTAATAACATAAAAATGAAACCATCTAAATGTCCCAAAAGAGCATTTGTTAAATAAAGTATGGAACACCTATGTAACTGAATACCATAAAGACCTTAAAATGATTATGAAGAGCTGTGTTTATTGATTTTGGAGGATGGTTATAAGCTATTAAGTGAAAAAGTGAGTCTCAAAATAGCATATATAGTATGATTCCATTTTTTAAATTAAAAAGTCTGGAACGATACATGCCAAACTATTAGTGTTAGTGAGATTTTTGCAAATGTTTCTATTTTTGGTTTTCCTATAAAGAACATGTATTGTTATATAATAACAAATTTCTTTTATTTATTTGATTGGCATAGGGATAGAAAAGGTGGTCCATGCCTGCAAAGCTGGGGGCTTATCCATAGCAACGCCCTTAAGTTTCAGCCCATGGAAGTTCAGCCTTGATTGGTCTTAACCTGCCTTACTGAGTCTTATGTTTTGTAGGTTGCAATAGAGGTAACTGAAGTCAGGAAAACTGGTAAAAATTTAAAATGCAACTATGTCATCTAAGAGGATAATATTTTATGCAGCATTTTTCAAATATTTTTAGCCACAGAAACTTTTATTTAAATTAAATATTTTAGGAAATCCAAAACAGACTAAAATAGAACTACTGCAATTGAGGGGAGTAAGGAGAATGTGGACCCCAACCAGTTCAAGTTACCAAGAAGTTCCCAAGGGAAGAATAATAATATCACAATAATAAGAGAGAGGAGGTATCGTGTAAGGGACAGAGAATATATCCTGGAGCATATTGCCTGAGTTCAAATTCTGGCTCCACCACTAACCATCTATGCAATTTATTAAGCACTTACTATATGCCAACAATGTGCTAAGTGCCTTACATATATTGTCTCAGTTAATCATCAGAGGACACAGAGAGGTTGAATATCTCATTCTAGATCCCACAGAAGAGCGGGGATCTGAACACCAGCATCTGATTTCAGAGGCCATGTTCTTTTTTCTTTTTCTTTTTTTATTGAAGTATAGTTGATTTACAAATGTTTTGTTAGTTCCTGGTGTACAGCGAAGTGATTCAGTTATACATATATATACAGTAAGTCCCCTACATATGAATGAGTTGCATTCCGAGAGCGCATTCGTAAGTCCAATTTGTTTGTAAGTCCAACAAAATTAGCCAAGGTACCCAACTAACACAATCGGCTATATAGTACTGTACTGTAATAGGTTTATAATACTTTTCACACAAATAATACATAAAAAACAAACACAAAAAATAAAGAAAACATTTTTAATCTTACAGTACCTTGAAAAGTACAGTAGTACCAGCTACATCATTGCTGCTTTTACGCTTGCTTCCGGACATACTGGGGTTGAAATGAAGATACTACACTACTGTACTCTATACAGTACTGTACAGTAAAGTACACAAAAGCGCAACTACTTTTAGAGGATGCGTGCATGTGAAAATGTGTGGCAGATACGTGAACTATCGTGATTGGACATGCAAATGCACATTCGCATCTTTGAAAGTTCACAACTTGAAGGTTTGTATGTAAGGAACTTACTGTATATTCTTTTCCACATTCTCTTCCATTATGGTTTATTACAAGATATTGAATATAGTTCCCTGTGCTATATAGCAAGACCTTGTTTTTATCCATTTTATATGTAGTAGTTTGTATCTGCTAATCCCAAACTCATAATTTATCCTTCCCCACCCCCTTTCCCCTTTGGTAACCATAAATTTGTTTTCTATGTCTGTGAGTCTGTTTCTGTTTTGTAAGTAAATTCATTTGCATCATATTTTAGATTACATATATAAGTGATATCATATGGTATTGGTCTTTCTCGGTCTGACTTACTTCACTTAGTATGATAATCTCTAGGTCCACCCATGTTGCTGCAAATGGCATTATTTCATTCTTTTTTATGCAGAGCCCATGTTCTTAACCCCTACAATGAACTGCAATTGTTTTAAAGCCATTAAGTTATCATCATTTGTATTAGTCAGGGTTCTCCAGAGAAAAAGAATCAATAGCATAGAAGGAGATTTTAAAGAACTAGTTCATGTCATTATGGAGGCTGCCAGGTCCAAAATCTGCAGGGTGGACAGGTAGCCTGGAGACCCAGGAAGAGTCAGTATTGCAGTTAAAGGCCATCAGGCTAGAGATCCAGGAATGTTGCAGTTCACATCCAAAGGTCACCTGCTGACAGAGGGAGGTCAGTCTTTTGCCAAGCCTTCAACTGATTGGATGAGGCCCACCCACACTATGAAGAGCAATCTGCTTTACTAAAAGTCTACTGATCTAAATATTAACCTCATCCAAAAGCACTCTGACAGAAACATCCAGAATAATGTTTGACCACAGATCTGTGCACCATGGTCCAACCAAGCTGACATATAAAATTAACCATCACAGCATCCATCCATCAAAACATTGGCCAAAAAGGCCCAGGGAAGGTGGTATTAATGGAAGGACTAGAAAGCATTTGGATACAGGGTAGTCCAGTGAAATAGCCTAGGAGAGGTACCATGGAGAGGGCCAAGGACCCAGTAAACACATTCAGTACCTAGTGAAAGAAAGCCAAAAAAGGGAACAAGCAGATTCATTTGGCCCACACATTCTCCCAGGCTTATCCTACTAAATCTAATTTCTGAGTGCCTTCCTATCTGTAGATCAAGAGTCTTACAGCCACCAGCTGAAGGACCATTTGGTCAGGAACTCCTCAGGTTGGGAAGAGGCACCCTTGGCTCAATGGACCATGCTGAGCTTGGGGCTGCAGAACTACTATGAAGTGTCATTTGATTTCCCCTCAGCTGTGGGAGTGTGTGACCTTGGGCACTGGAATAAACACCTCCCCTTTGGGACCATGAATCCAAGAGTATAGGGAGAGTTGTATGGAAACAGCACCTTATCTGGAATTGTTTACCTTAAGTCCTCTACACTCTGAGAACAACAACCTCCTTCTGCCCCTTTTTCCCACATGGAGCCAGGGGATCACACAAGAGACTTGCCTGTCATTGTGTGGCCACAACCTGAGGAAGTTCTACTCACTGTCTGAGAAAACTGCCCTGAATTTAGACTCCAATCAAAACAGTTAATGACTTAGGTACCAATGAAATTGGCTTCAAAGTAAAATGTGTCCTTGTGGGTAGAAATATGGAGCCAAGTTGTCAGTGTCCTATCTTCTTTTCTAACCAAAGAGAGGTGGGAAAAGCTTGGCCTGGCTGGGTACAGTAATCTGGAGACTTATGTGAGCTAGTAGACAGTAGAGGGTAGGGTTAAGCACAGAGTCCATGGACCGTGATGTGAGTTCAAACCCTGGCTAGGCAACTAGCTGTATGACCTTGGTTAAGTTACCTAGCTTCCTTGTGCTCCACCTGTAAAATGGGGATGGCACCAGCAAGAACAGTGCAGACCTATGGGCCCCTTCAGCCAGATGAAGTACACGGCATGGCTTCCCACCAAGTCAAGGTCATAGGGGAAAACAGAGGAATCTCAGGTACCAAAAAGCATCAGGAAGAAAGGGTCCAGGTAAGGAGACACCACAGGGATAATCAAGGGGAAGGTCACATCTCAGGAACTTCAGATTGTGCCTAAGAGCTTGGATCATGGTAACAGGACAGCCACAACCATGTCCAAATCTGCTAGCTTTTCTGTAGTTATACTGAGCAGTCATTCTAAGTAACTGGAACGGACCTGGAGGGTGAGCAGGACAAAAACGAGTTGCCTCCTCACAGCAGTTTCATCTGTCGTAGGGCTCCAAGTTGATTTACATCACCCTCATAAATCCCAAGAAAATGAAGCTTCATTATTGTCTTATTAATTAATCCCTCTTACAAGTTCCCATCTCCCCTTGCAAGCAAGAAGAGGGAACTAGACATTTTAGTTCAAGCTTATAATCTCAGTCCAATCCCAAAAACTGAACAAAATCCTTAGATAACTTGATGTCTTTTGGATAAATGTTCAGTCTTTCAGATGTCCTTGCTTCTTCTCTTCCCCAAGATGACATTCAAGAAAAGGAAGGAGTCCTTGGTTCCAGATGGTGTCCCCTGCTGCAAAATGCCTAGCCTGGGCTTCTTTGTGGACTGATAACATTTAGGGAGCAGCCAGCTTCTGGAGGGGCGCAAGTTTTTCCTGCAAAAGCCCCTACCAGGGGGCTTCCCTGGTGGCGCAGTGGTTGAGAGTCTGCCTGCCAATGCAGAGGACACGGTTTCGAGCCCTGGTCTGGGAAGGTCCCACATGTCACGGAGCAACTAGGCCCGTGAGCCATACTACTGAGCCCGCACGTCTGGAGCTCGTGCCCTGCAACAAGAGAGGCCACGACAGTGAGAGGCCCATGCACCGCGATGAAGAGTGGCCCCCGCTCACCGCAGCTAGAGAAAGCCCTCGCCCAGAAACGAAGACCCAACACAGCCAAAAATAAATAAATAAATAAATAAATAAAATTAAAAGTCCAGTTCCTTCCTAACTCTACTAATTAATAACTTGTCCTTTCTAAACTTGTTTCTTCATCTATATAAAGGAGCTAAATTCTGCTTACTTTATATTAAAAAAAGAAAAAAAGAAAGAAAAAGCCCCTACCAGTGCTGAGCTGGGCTGGCCTTTTGCAGCTCCATGACAGCCTGGTGATTCTTCCTGGCTGACTCACTTGAGCTCTGCCTCATCCTTCCTCTGGCTGCCGGTCTATGTGGCCCAAGGGGGTCACCTTCATCTTGCCATGCCAGATGCCAAGGCGGGCCCTGTGGCTCTCATTCAGTCCCCTTTCCCGTCCGCCCTGGGGTGTGGGGAAACACATGGACACTTCTGGGTCTCCTCCACACCACATAACTTGGTGCAGGGATTGCCTGGGGGAAGAAGATAATCCAGTCGCCTTCCAGAGTTCCAAAACAAAATTGAAACAAACCACCGCTCCTCATCCTTGAAGGTCTTACCCAACACACCCATCTCCCGCCTGCCTCCTCTCTTTCCTCTGCAATCCCCCAAGCCAGAAGAGGTGAATTTTCATTTATTTCCCTTTCCTTGCTTGCTGGGACTTGCCATCATTACTTTCTTCTTCTCCTTCCAGATTCCGGGCTCATGGCTAAGGCTTACTGGAGAGTAGAATTCAGGAGAGAAAAAGATCATTCTTACCAATAACAAGAGCTAAATTTGAACCTTTATTATAAAGATGAACCTCATTACTCTGAGAAGAAAAGATCTCTACCAAATTCTCAGAGAGCTCCCTTAAAACCAAGCAAGGAATGATTTGAGGGTGTCCTTGTGTAAAGTTAACACAGATGGCATTTGAATTTGTACATAATTAGGATGCAAAAAAATATCTATAGCAACAAGGTGTGCAAAACTTGTGATTCCCCAGAATCAGACCACAAGAGAACAGGATGTGACTATTATGCTAATGAGCTCATTAATATCGTGAATACAATTAACAAATGAAGTTGATTATCACTGGCAAGCATTCGATATCAAGAGATAAGTTGCTGTGCTTTAACCACACAAGTTAAATGTTTTGCTGTGTTTGTCCGGAAGCACTCTTTTCATCTTTGCTCATTTATTACCACTAAATGGATAAATGCCTGGGAATGTGGGCTCAGCTCATTACTTATACATACTACTTTGATTATAATTTGACCTCATGCACATTTCAGTTAGAAGAACCCTACAAAATATCACTTCTATTTATAATGCAGCCTGATCTGCCAAATCTACAGAGAAATAACATCCTAATTGGAAAGAATAAAAGGTTACCTTTGCATGTAAACTGTACGTTCATTTAGTCATCGATTTTATTTCTTTCTAATTATCGGTGGTTGTGCATCTCCTAGTAACTGGGATAGAGTTGTTTTTCCTCCTAATAACTCCTGAGAAATGGAAACCCTAATGATCAGATCAGTAGATTGGAAGCTGTAATTTTAATGTGAGGTTTATTGGGGCTGTCAAAAATTAAGAAATATTTAGGATTCAAACTTTAACTTCCATAAATTCTGAGGCCAAAGACCTATTTTTACATGACTCCTTCATTTTCTGTGTCATAAGATTACATCTTCTCTGCAGTTTAGAGTAAAATAATCCTGTTGCCAATATACCCCAAATTAAATATACATCTTGTCTCCAGCAGTTTTTCTTGCTACCCATCCATAAGAAGTGAAGTCATGGTTCCCAGCTGTGGATTTTAAACTCTTTGAAGAAAAGGATAAAGCTCATCTTCACTGGGAACTGCCCTGGTCACCAAACCTCAGCACCGTCGGCTCACACAGTCACTAGCTCTCTCCCCCGCCCCTCTCATCTTGCCTCTCATTCACTGAATCATCCCTTGTATTAGTGTGCTTGGACTGCCACAGACTGGGTGGCTTAAATGACAGACATTTATTTTCTCACAGTTCTGGAGGCTGAAAGTCCAAGACAAAGGTGCCATCATGTCTGGGTTCTGGCAAGAGCTCTCTCCTCAGGTGGCAGATGGCCGCCTTCTTGCCACGTCCTCACATGGTGAAGAGAGACCTCTGATGTCTCTTCCCCTTCTTATAAGGGCACCAGTTCTATCAGATCAGGGCCCCACCCTTATGACCTCATTTAACCTTAATCACCTCCTTAACAGCCCTGTGTCCAATACAGTCACACGGGGGTTGGGACTTCAACATATGAATGAGAGGGGGACACAATTCAGTCCATACCACCCCTGGCCTGGCACATTGATGTTCTTAATCACCAATACACTGTGTGGGGAGATTGGCTGGTGGGTAGCATGCCTCACCCAATTCACCAGCTGTATCATTTTTGCCATTTGGCTCCTGAAATATCTTCCCCATGTGGCCCCTTGCAGAGGCTGAGACAGAAGTTCCTCAGGGAGGTTGTAAGGGTTGATGGAGTATGCAAGGGATTGTTTAGCCAAAAGAGTTAGCTGTGATTATCTGAGCACAGAATGGCTCTGACTGTGGAAGGATGGACACAGGGTTAACCTTAAGAGTGGACTGTCACCTGCATCATAAGAGCTGAGAGGCACTGGAAACGTCCATTAAAAATACCTCTCTCGGGTTTCCCTGGTGGCACAGTGGTTGAGAGTCTGCCTGCCAATGCGGGGGACGCAGGTTCAGGCCCTGGTCTGGGAGGATCCCACAGGCCGCGGAGCAACTAGGCCCGTGAGTCACAACTACTGAGCCTGCACGTCTGGAGCTTGTGCTCCGCAACGAGAGACCACGACAGTGAGAGGCCCACGCACCGCAATGGAGAGTGGCCCCCGCTCTCCCCAACTAGAGAAAGCCCACGCACAGAAATGAAGACCCAACACAGCCAAAAATCAATCAATAAATAAAATTTTAAAAAAGAAAAAAAAATACCTCTCTCGGGGCTTCCCTGGTAGTGCAGTGGTTAAGAATCTGCCTGCAAAGGCAGGGGACACAGGTTCAAGCCCTGGTCCGGAAAGATCCCACATGATGTGGAGCAACAAATCCCGTGAGCCACAACTACTGAGCCTGCGCTCCAGAGCCTGTGAGCCACAACTACTGAGCCCTCGTGCCACAACTACTGAAGCCTGCGTGCCTAGAGCCCATGCTCTGCAACAAGAGCCACCACAATGAGAAGCCCACGCACCGCAATGAAGAGTAGTCCCAGCTCATTGCAACTAGAGAAAGCCTGCATGCAACAACAAAGACCCAACGCAGCAAAAAATAAATAAATAAAATAAAAATTAAAAAAAATACCTCTCTCATTGGCCTGATGCTGGGACTAAAACTTCACCATTAGAGTTGTATTCCATTGGCTTAAGTAAAAAAAAAAGGCCAATGTAGCAGTCAGCTAATAGAACACAGAGGAAGAAGAAGAGACCATTTCTTAATTGTAGGGCTTTTTTGTTTGTTTGTTTTTTGGACTGTAGGAGCATCAAAGGAAGGAACAGCATTTTGCTCACCTTTGAACCCTCACTTCACCTACCATGGTGGCTTGCACAAAAATGGGTGCTCAGTAAGTATGTCTTGTGTGACTGCATATTACCCAAAGGATTTGGATTTCTTTTACTTCCACATGCCAAGTGCTGAGCAGAATCTATTCTCTTTATTGTTATCTACGTCACCGAATATATTTGCCCATTTCATTTTCACTTCCTGAGCCAGACTGAGTGTGGATGCCATACAAGGCCAAAGCAATAAAACAACCTAAACAGTCACATATTAATATTCACTTCTTCCTAGACTTCTCCCCACTTTATGAATATGTTAAATAGAACACGTTAGTCTCTATTTACTGTGGATATATAACTGGAAATTATTGTGGGCCACACACAAATCACAATTGATGTGCCATTCACATTGCAAACAAATATACTCTTTAGTGTTCCAACCGTTGATTCATTTATTGTATTTTCTGGTTGTTTTTATATCAGAGAGCTAAATCTTCTTCCTTCTTCAGTTTGCAGTATTGGAAATATTTCTCTTTTGAAATTCATCTCTTAACTAGAGAAGGTGGCAGTAAAAGAATGAACAAGTTAACAGGGTCAGAACAAGGTCTTGCCACAAACGCACAGACCTGTTGTCCCTGATGGAGTGACAAGGCAGCAGGGGAAATGTGAGGAACCATAGCCAAGGAGAGGCAATGCCCGGTGACTGGACCCCATACAGGCCTGACCAGTGGGCTCTTCTCTAACTGCTGACGTATCAGCTTTTTGACGTAGCCAAGACACATCTGGTTGGAAGGAAGGAACAGAATCCCCCTCAAATTATCTCAAGAAAAGGGGCTCTGTTCAAAAGATACATCCCTTGGGGAATCCATGGAAAAGCAGGGCAAAGATAATAACAGACCTCAGAGGAACCAGAGCTTATCTGGGACCCTCTGCAGCACGAGTTCCCTGTATTTACACCAGCAGCACAGTAAAGACGTCTGGGCTCTTAATTCCCTCTGTCTCTATGACTTAGTCCCTTGCTATGCTAAGTGTGGCCCTGGGACCTACATCATTGCATCACCTGAACTTGTCAGAACGCAGACTCTCAGGCCCCACTCCAGCCCTACTGAAGCAGGATCTGCATCTTAGCAAGAGCCTCAGATGAGGGGAGAGAGAGAGAGAGGAGAAATAGAGCTAGAAAGGGTGAGAATATAATAGGCTGGCTGCCTGGCAGTGGAATGGCCATCCCTGAGACAAGAGGCCACACGTGATAGAATTCTCTTTGGAGTGGATGAACCAAAGGCCATGGGCAAGAAGCAAAGTGAGGTATGTCAGGAAAACTGGTTCCACTACATATTTGAAATGTGTTTCTGAGCTCAGTTGAGCCTGAGTGCATTTTGAGTGTTTTGCTCCTGTGGGCTGATTGTTACAACCTTTATGGCCATCTCCTGAAATTAGGTATCCTTGTTTCTCAGGTGACTAGAAACGTCAAGTGTCATTAGCAGAGTGAATGTTTGGCCCACTGTGAGAACTGTTGTCACACCTGAAAAATACATTCGGACTTCCCTGGTGGCACAGTGGTTGAGAGTCCGCCTGCCGATGCAGGGGACATGGGTTTGTGCCCCGGTCTGGCAGGATCCCGCATGCCGCGGAGCGGCTGGGCCCGTGAGCCATGGCCGCTGAGCCTGCGCGTCCAGAGCCTGTGCTCCGCAACAGGAGAAGCCACAACAGTGAGAGGCCCGCATACCGAAAAAAAAAAAAACCACATTCAATTCACATATAACTAAAGAGAAAAGGGAGCTCTTTATAATTCTTACCAGTTTAGTGATCCAGTAATGAGCTCTCATATCCTCTCTTCTTCTCTAAAATCTGAATCCCTCCAAAGCAATATCTTCACTGATGCTTTCATGTTGGGTGGTGGTTTCCATACCTGCAGGTATAGAAGAGAGCAGCTGTATGTCATTTTCTCCTTAGGGTTTAAACCTAACTTGAGAAGGCAAGCCTGTGGGTAGCTAATTAATAGATTTTTTGTTTTACAATTGCATGTATCGAATTTTTCTGGTTAAATTTCCAAGCCAATTAAAAAAAGAGACCAAAAAATTAATAAGCATTTTTTTCCTGCCTTGTGGAGTTGAAAACTGGCTGGGGAAGCCTCCAGGCAAGCTCCTGAGTTGGGAGACATGCCAGAAAAGAGAGGAAGGCTGTGAGCACATCATAAAGAGGATAAGCATGGTCTCCCTCTCTCTCTCTCTTTCCCTTTCTCCCCTCATAAAACACCAGTCTTTCTGTGCTCTAGTTTTCAGCACACACAAATTTGTTTCTTATCTACTAACAGCCAGAAATACAGAAACCCCTCCAGGATCACAGACTCAGGATTTCTACTTTAGCCCATTTACTGTGTCCTGCCAATCAGGACACATTCAATGGGTCCTGCTCCCTGGGGACAGCCAGCCTGAGCCTTGCCCGGTGCTCCTGGGGCTCACTTTTGTTAAGAATGTTCAGATGCAACCATGAGATAAGGAGAGATTAGGACCTAACAGACGATCTCTCTCTGCGATGTCATTTTTTTTTTTTATAAATTTTTTTTTTTTTTTTTTTTTTTGGCTGCTTTGGGTCTTCGTTGCTGCACGCAGGCTTTCTCTAGTTGCGGTGAGCAGGGGCTACTCTTCATTGCGGTACACGGGCTTCTCATTACGGTGGCTTCTGTTGTTGCAGAGCATGGGCTCTAGGCACATGGGCTTCGGTAGTTGTGGCACACAGGCTCAGTAGTTGTGGCGCACAAGCTTAGTTGCTCCACAGCATGTGGGATCTTCCCAGACCAGGGCTCAAACCCGTGTCCCCTGCATTGGCAGGCAGATTCTTAACCACTACGCCCAGGGAAGTCCCTGTGATGTCATTTTTTTTTTTAATTTTTGAATTTTATTTTATTTATTTTTTTATACAGCAGGTTCTTATTAGCCATCCATTTTATACACATCAGTGTATACATGTCAATGCCAATCTCCCAATTCACCTGTGATGTCATTTTATAAATACATAAATATAAGGAAACAGAGGGAAGGAGAGCTTTGAAGAAAATTTTATTAAAATGATGCCCAGAACAGCATCTGCAGGTTGATGCTCTTTCAAACCATGTGGTTCTAGTGGGTATTTCTAATATGTGCCAAGAGGAGGGCACCTGATCCAAGATGGGCCAATCAGAAAGTCTCAATCCTATCACTGGGATTGGTCCAGGAATAGACATTTCACCCAAGTCAAGCCAATCAGATTTCTATGCTGGGATTTTTCAAGCTTGAGCTGACGGAAGAGTCTTTCCTCTTGGGTCTTGGAACTGTAAACGTGCAAGGCTGGAGCTATAGCAACAACAGCCCCAGCTGCATGAAAGCCAGTCTGAGCAAACAAGCTGATGCTCAAAGAAGCCAATACAAGCAACGAAGAGCAGGAACCCTCACAGTGCTCAAGTCCTTGATGCCAATTTTCCCCAGTGCCAACTCTGGCCCTGCCCTTGTCTGCTTTCCCTAGTTCAAGTTCAGCTTCTTTCATTTGCCACCAGGAAAGTACTAGCTAGTACATCCAGCCCCTCCACTACTACTATAGATGCCCTCAGTGAACCCCCCTTTTTATTTCTTTTTTAACATCTTTATTGGAGTAAAATTGCTTTACAATGGTGTGTTCGTTTCTGCTTTATAATAAAGTGAATCAGCTATACATATACATATATCCCCATATCTCCTCTCTCTTGCATCTCCCTCCCACCCTCCCTATCCCACCCCTCTAGGTGGTCAAAAAGCACTGAGCTGATCTCCCTGTGCTATGCGGCTGCTGCCCACTAGCTACTTATTTTACATTTGGTAGTGTATATATGTCCATGCCACTGTCTCACTTCATCCCAGTTTACCCTTCCCCCTCCCCGTGTCCTCAAATCCATTCTCTACATCTGTGCCTTTATTCCTGTCCTGCCCCTAGGTTCTTCAAAAACATTTTTTTTTTTAGATTCCATATATATGTGTTAGCATATGGCATTTGTTTTTCTCTTTCTGACTTACTTCACTCTGTATGACAGACTCTAGGTCCATCCACCTCACTATAAATAACTCAATTTCATTTCTTTTTATGGCTGAGTAATATTCCATTGTATATATGTGCCACATCTTCTTTATCCATTCATCTGTTGATGGACACTTAGGTTGCTTCCATGTCCTAGCTATTGTAAATAGAGCTGCAATGAACATTGTGGTACATGACTCTTTCTGAATTATGGTTTTCTCAGGGTATATGCCCAGTAGTAGGATTGCTGGGTTGTATGGTAGTTCTATTTTTAGTTTTTTAAGGAATTTCCATAGTGGCTGTATCAATTTACATTCCCACCAACAGTGCAAGAGGGTTCCCTTTCTCCACATCCTCTCCAGCATTTATTGTTTGTAGATGTTTTGTTGATGGCCATTCTGACTGGTGTGAGGTGATACCTCATTGTAGTTTTGATTTGCATTTCTCTAATGATTAGTGATGTTGAGCATCCTTTCATGTTTTTGTTGGCAATCTGTATATCTTCTTTGGAGAAATGTCTATTTAGGTCTTCTGCCCATTTTTGGATTAGAACCCCCCTTTTTAAAATAGAAATGCTACCTTATAAGCAAGCAGAATTGGTAGAGTGTAAAGAGCTATATCATAAAGCAATCAGAAGATTTGAAGGGATAAGAAAAGAAGAAGAAAAAGACAACTGTCCTAGCATTTTATGTCAAGATCAAATTGCCATTTTTACACAGATCTTCATTATTAACGGAATATAATACTGCTGGATTTTTCTATTTATATGTTATCACACACACCACACTCACACTCACATCTACAGAGAGCATTCAGTAGGTCCTTGCCAGTGCAGAGGGTGGAGGACCGAATTGGACACCAGAGATCATGTGACTTTGGTGGCCAGTCACTTCACTCTGGGACTTTGTTTTCTCATCTTAAAAAGGACTTTAGGGGGCTTCCCTGGTGGCACAGTGGTTGAGAGTCCGCCTGCTGATGCAGGGGACACGGGTTCATGCCCTGGTCCAGGAAGATCCCACATGCCGCAGAGCAGCTGGGCCCATGAGCCATGGCTGCTGAGACTGTGCGTCCGCAGCCTGTGCTCCGCAACAGGAGAGGCCACAATGGTGAGAGGCCCATGTACAGCCAAAAAAAAAAAAAAAAAGCTAAAAAAGGACTTTAAAAAAGATGGAAAAAATTAAAAGAAAAAACACTGTTAGAACCAATAAACAAAATAAATTTAGCAAAGTAACAGAATACAAAGTCAACGCACAAAAATCAGTTGCATTTCTATACACTAACAATGACCAATCTGAAAAGGAAATTATAAAAATAATTTCTTTTAGAATATTATCAAAAAATAAAATAATTAAGAATTAACCAAATAGGTGAAAGATTTGTACAATGAAAACTACAAAACATTGCTGAAATAAATTAATGAGGACATAAATAAATGGAAACAAACACATCCTATGGATGTGAAAACTTCATGGATTGGAAAACTTAATATTGTTAAAATGTCAATATTACCCAAAGGATTCCACAGACTCAGTGCAATCCCTATCAAAATCCTAAAGATATATTTTGCAGAAATAGAAAAATCCATCCTAAAATTTATATGGAATCTCAAGGGACCCTAAAGAGCCAAAGCAATCTTAAAAAACAAGAACAAAGGTGGAGGGCTCTCACTTCCTGATTTCAAAACTTAATACAAAGCTACAATAACCAAAACAGTGTGGTAGTGACATGAAGACAGACATATAGACCAATGGAATAGAATAGAGAGCCCAGAAATAAACCCTCACATATTTGCTCAAAAGATTTTTGACAAGGGTGCCAAGAGCATTCAATGGAAAAGGATAGCCTTTTCAACAAATGGTGCTGGGGAAAATTGATATCCACATGCAAAAGAATGAAGTTCGACCCTTACCAAACACCATATATAAAAATTAATTCAAAATGTATTTGTAGTGAGGTGGATGGACCTAGGGTCTCTCATACAGAGTGAAGTAAGTCAGAAAGAGAAAAACAAATACCATATGTTAACACATATATGGAATCTAAAAAAAAAAAAAAATGGTTCTGATGAACCTAGGGGCAGGACAGGAATAAAGACACAGACATAGAGAATGGACTTGAGGACACGGGGAGGGGGAAGGGTAAGCTGGGACGAAGTGAGACAGTGGCATGGACATATATACACTACCAAATGTAAAATAGATAGCTAGCGGGAAGCAGCTGCATAGCACAGCGAGATATGCTCAGTGCTTTGTGACTACCTAGAGGGGTGGGATAGGGAACTGAAAGAGGGAGGGGATATGGGGATATATGTGTACATATAGCTGATTCACTTTGTTATACAGCAGAAACTAACACAACATTGTAAAGCAATTATAATCCAATAAAGATGTTAAAAAAAATTCATAGTGATCATCCAAAGGTTATAAAAATCTAAAAAAAAAAATTTAGCTCAAAATGGATCCATGGCCTTAATGTAAGACTTAAAACTCTTAGAAGAAAACATAGTGCAAAAGCTTTGTGACATTGGACTCAGCAATGATTTCTTGCATATGACATCAAAAGCACAAGCAACAAAAGAAAAAAGTAAATAAATTCAATTTCATAAAAATTTTTAAATTTTGTTCTCCAAAAGACAATATTCACAAAGTAAAAAGGCAATCCACAGAATGAGAGAAAGTATTTGTAAATCATATATCTGATTAATATCCAGAATATAGAGAAAACTCCCAAAACTCAACAACACAAAAACAAACAACTGGATTTAAAAGTGGTCAAATGACTTGAATAGACATTTCTCTAAAGAAGATATACAGGTGACCAATAAGCACATGAACAGATGCTCAACATCACTAATCATTAGGGAAATGCTAATCAAATCTACAGTGAGATACCACCTCACACCCATTAGGATGTCAAAAAAAAAAAAACAGAAAACAAGTGAGGATGTGGAGAGATTGGAACACTTGTGCACTGCTGGTGGAAATGTAAAATGGCACAGCAGCTGTGGAAAACAGTATGGCAGTTCTTCAATAAATTAAAAATAGAACTACTATATGATCCAGAAATTCCACTACTGGGTACACATCCAAAGGAATTGAAAGCAAGATCTTGAAAAGGTATTTGTACATGCATGTTCATAGCAGCATTATTCACAATAGCTAAAACATGGAAGTAACCCATAAGTTCACTGAAGGATGAATGGATAAGCAAAATGTGATACATACATACAATGGAATATTATTCAGCCTTAAAAGGAAGAAAATTCTGACACATGCTACAACATACATGAAACTTGGGGACATTATGCTAAGTAAAATAAGCCAATCACAAAAAGACAAGTACTGTATGATTCCACTTACATGAGGTACTTACAGTAGTCAAAATCATAGAAACAGAAAGTAGAATGTTGGTTGCCAGGAGCTGGGGGGTTGGAGAATGGGGAGTTATTGTTTAATAGATATAGAGTTCCCATTTCACAAGAAGAAAAAAATTCTGGAGATGGATAGTGGTGATGGTTGTACAACATTATGAATATATTTAATACCACAGAACCATACACTTAAAAACAGATATTAACTTTTATATTATATATATATTTTTACTACAATTATTTTTAATTAGAAAAAAAGAAAAAGGAGTATCTTAACAGGGTGCTTTCTAAGCCCTCCTAGAGCTAAAATTCTAGAATTACACACAATATCCAAAGGTACCCCCCAACTTCTCTCACAAATCACGAAATACATTCAAAGTAAACTCTTATCTTCCCTTTGATCCAAGGTCTATAGTTGAATCTCTATGACCTGGAAGGAAAGAAGAGTCCACCACCCTCTTCATAATAAATCCCAGAAATGTCCATTTCTCAAGGGCAAGAATTTCATCTTATTGATCTTTGTATCTTCAGAACTTAATACAGCCCAAATAATCACATGTTGAAAGAATAAATCATTAAAAGGACCTAGTAGATTTCAGGTTATGATAGTGGCCAATAGATACATTCTCCCACCTTCCTACTGAACTGCCCAGGAAAGCATAAACAAAAATGCAAAAACTGCAACAGCCTTAACCCATCTTAAAGAACCCAGCAGGAATTTTTCCTACACAAAGGAACATGAGCCCCTGAATGTGAATTCAAAGAACCAAGTAGGAAGGATTGAGAAGAAATTTCCTCTATACCCCCTGAGTGTATCTACCTTTTTTTTGTTCGTTTGTTTGTTTTGCGGTACGCGGGCCTCTCACTGCTGTGGCCTCTCCCGCTGCGGAGCACAGGCTCCGAATGCGCAGGCCCAGCGGCCATGGCTCACGGGCCCAGCCGCTCCGCGGCACGCGGGATCCTCCCGGATCGGGGCACGAACCCACGTCCCCTGCATCGGCAGGTGGACTCCCAACCACTGCGCCACCAGGGAAGCCCAGTGTATCTACCTTTGTGTCAACCAAAAAATTCACAACTACTTTCCTATTCAGAAGAACTGCATTCTCAGGTCGACTCCAATCCAGAACAAGCCCTCTTACAAAAATTTCTAAGGTGTCTAGAGCAAAGATGTCTAGGGTTATTTCATCCCAAGCAGGCATCACAATTTATTATAAAATCAAACTTATTAAAACAGTATGGCACTGGCATAAGACTCAACAGATAAATCCATAGTATAGAGTAGATAACCATGAAAAAAATCCTATGTAAGAGTTAATGTGGCTTATTCCATAGACTTGGGTATAAATTCAGTTACATCTCTTCCACTTTTCTAATTAGTTGCTCAAGGCTCCCACCTGTTTATTAGTAAGAAATTCAAAATCTTCTCCAGACCTTCCTTCATTCCAGCCAAATTGTTCAGGAACCCTAAGGGCCTATATAGTCCAAGGGCATTGGGATTTAGTCTGGCACCCTCATCCTAGCAGAATGGGAACTGGGTCTAATCAAGTCACTGCTTCCATTGTTTCTCATTATAATACAATAGTCATATTGAAAACCAATCCTACATATTTTGCCAGCTGTTGCTGGCCCACTGCTACAAAAAGATTTCTATGGATCCGGATTTCTGTATAAGCAACCTGATTCTTCAAAAATACTCTTTAAATGTGCTAAGTCAGTCAAGAGCAACATATTCTTGGGGTCTCAAGATTGCAGTTCCTAGTGATCTGATTTTTCCATTCCCCTTAGAGCCACCTTCCAGGGTGCCAGGTAAACACTTAATAGATTAGAAGGAGGCCAGGATAGGTGATTAATAAAGACTTTAGCTGGCCTTTGTCTCCAGTTCCTAAGAGCCTCCTAAACCCTTAGAATTTCCCGGTGATAGGAGTGTCTTTGTTATTCATGATGGGTCCATCAGACCAGCATGATTGTTTATGCTAACAAAGTGATTCCTGGTGGACCTCTGAGATGACTCAGAATGGGGGCTGGCCATACCAGAAAGACCAAGTGTGTGATTAGATGGTTGAAGCTTTAAAACACGTGATATTAGCCCAACCTCCAGAAAGGGGAGGGGGACTGGAGACTGAGTTCAACCACATGGCAGTGATTCAATCAACGTGCCTATGTAATAACACCTCAGTAAAAACGCCAAAGCTTGGTGAGAAATGGCCATAGGGACATCTGAATTTGCAGCTGGTGTTTGAAATGAAGGCATTCTTGTAGACGACTATGCTTTTACCTCAAATTTGGCTACCCCCAGGTATTCTGGTAATACATAGAGGAGTTAGAAGTGGTGCAGGCAAGAAATTGTGGTCGTAGAGATGGAGAGAAGTGGAGAGGTTCAAGAGATATAGAGTGAAATAAATAGGACTTAGTGATGGATGCTGTCAGATACAACCCCAAAAATGCACATTTTTTAAAACAATGAGCTATCAATCTTACTATCAAAGAGGCAGATTTTAAAATAGAAACTATAAGAACATATGGTTTTTTAAATCATAACCAAGTAATACCTCTATGTATCCCTGCATAATAAGGATAAGGAAAAGCAAATAACTCTAATCTTTATTTTCATGTGCGCTATTTCACACAAATCACATTAGTCAGAGATTAATAGATATAACTTTAGGGAAAGCAAGCTATAAACCATAATAGAGATTTGGGGTTTTTTAAGTCATTAACGTTATAATGTCATGTCATCTATCAAAGGACTTGTCATTATCATATGATCCTCAGAGCTGTGCCTAATTGACTGAGTAGAAAATAGCTTTAAATTTCTATCTTCCAGACTTCCCTGGTGGCACAGTGGTTAAGAATCCACCTGACAGTGCAGGGGACACGGGTTTGATCCCTGGTCGGGGAAGATCCCACATGCCACGGAGCAACTAAGCCCCTGTGCCACAACTACTGAGGCTACGTGCCACAACTACTGAAGCCCATGCACCTAGAGCCTGTGCTCTGACACAAGAGAAGCCACCACAATGAGAAGCCCCCGCATTGCAACAAAGAGTAGCTCCCGCTCACCACAGCTAGAGAAAGCCTGCGTGCAGCAAAGAAAACCCAACACAGCCAAAAATAAATAAATACATTAATTTTTTAAAAAAAATTTCTATCTTCCTTCTTCTATGGTTGAAATTTAAATCATGCCAGTGTTCGTTTTCATCAATGAACTTGCCCAAAGGAAAAACTTTAAGAGAAGCTATAATTAAAGGGCTATCACAAGAGCCAGAGTAAAACATGGAACATCACTGTACAGCACCACCTACAAATAAAACCTCTAACAGTGGCTCAAGAGCCTACTTTGTACGGTGAAGTCTCAAAAAACTGAGGGCATAGGTCTTTACTTTAAACTTCACAGGTCCTTAGACTACACAACCAGTGACAATAAAGTAAAAATGAAAAGTGAAAGAGCCTGCGGAGAGTCAGATGCCTTGATACTCATCAGCAGCTTGGCATCATGCAGATAAAGCATATTAATAATTCATTGGGAAGGGCTTCCCTGGTGGCACAGTGGTTGAGAGTCCGCCTGCCGATGCAGGGGACACGGGTTCGTGCCCCAGTCCGGGAAGATCCCACATGCCGCAGAGCGGCTGTACCCGTGAGCCATGGCCGCTGAGCCTGTGCTCCGCAATGGGAGAGGCCACAACAGTGAGAGGCCTGCGTACTGCAAAAAAAAATAATAATAACAATAATAATAATGCATTGGGAGTTCACGCTCCATCAAGATGTTTACGCTCCATCCTGGGGCTGTATGAAATAACCTATAGTATCTTCTATCCCACCGGAACTTAAGAGGGTATGAGCCACCAAATCTGACTCAGGCTTATCCAACAGATATTACAATCCAGATTTTCCAAGGACCATCCTGGCACTTCAAATATTTTTCCCATTGTCACACCATGTATCTCAATTTGAGGTTCACAAAATAGAGCTCTTGTAGCTACATTTTTGTGACCTAAGCTTCCCTGGCCTACCATCATGCACACAAAACAAGAGCTATAAACATAAAAAAGTATTTCTTTGGCTCATGCCTACCCACAACTTTGGGAATTCTAATCGCAACTGTCACATGCATTCCCAAGCAAAATGGACTATTGGAATAGCCTCCTAACCAGACTCCCCACATTCCCTCTTTTTCCCCAAGTAGCTACTAAAGGAATCTTTTCAAAGTACAACTCTGATGTCATCCCTCTGCTTTAATTCTTCAATAGCTTTAGTAATTGTTCAATTATTGATACTCTTCTTTGCTCTTAGGATAAAGACCAAGATCCTATAAGTCCCTCATAGCTGGATCTTGTTCTATCTCTTCAGCCACATCTCGCACCATGCTCCTTCTCTTCATGTCAGCCACACCAGCCTCCCTTCAGATCCTCAAATGCACCATGGGGCCTTTGCACATGCTGTCCCTTGTGCATAGACTGATCTCTGCCAATTTCCTCCCACCCACAAAATAAACTCCCACTCTTCCTGAAGACCTCAACACAATCTTCTTTTTTCTCAGATAAGCCTTTATTAATTTCCATGACTAGGTCAATTTCCCTGAATATATTCTTTCCTATCATCATGCACCTCTCTTCTAGAGCTGTCAGTGTGTATCACAATTATAATTATATATTTCTTTATCTTCATCCCACGGTGAATTTTAAGTCCACCATTTTATCCTCATCATCTTTCACACAATCTGATATATAACTCACTACATATTTGTTGGATGGATGAGTGCATTGGTTAGGGTAAGGCTAAACTGATAAAACAAAGAGACTCATAAGTAATTTAAAGATTGAAAAAAGATAGTTTATTTTTTACCTAAAATCTAGTGGTGAGCATTCCACGTCAGTGGGTAGCTCTGCTCCACACAGTCATTCAGAGACCCAAGATGTTATGCTCATCTGCATGCAGAGGTTGAGCTGATGGGTTCCAGCCAGTGGGAAGGAAAAAGAAAGCTAGGACATGCATATCCAGGTGTCTAAAGTCCCAGAGCTGCAAGTGGCACACACCACTTCTCACATTCCCCATGGCAACACCTAACTGCAAGGGAAGCTGAAAAATGTAGAGTAGCTTGGCAGCCATGTGCACAACTACAACTCTGTTATTATAGAAGAAGGGGAGAACAGAATTCATGGGCAGTTAAAAGCTCCCACTACATAGTGAATGGATGAATGAATGAGTGAGTGAATGAATGAGTGAGTGAATGAATGGGTAAATACAGTCCTCTCAGCTTCCACAGGGCAAGCACCATTTGCCCTCATGTTCTCTGGCTTTCTGCCAAGGCCTCCAAAGTCAATAATGCAACACTCAATGCCCAACAACCAAGGTCAGGTGTCTTCTTATGTGCTAAGGCAGCTGGCACCTGTGCTGCTAAACCTGTTGATCTGTGTTCTCAGAGCCCCAAGGAAGATCAGCTAAAGTTTCTCCTCTCCTTTTACTCACATTTGTAGGACAGTTCTCCTCTCCCTGGAATTGAGACGTGGGTCCACTGTGGACGGTCTGGAAGGCAAATTGAGTGATGGTACTGAATGTACTCAAAGATGATCCAACCCTCTAACACTGAACCATTACCCTGGCACCAAGCTCCTGAGCAGAGGGTCTCATTGTTCAGGTTAAGTTCTTTCCCAGGAGGCTCATTGGTCCTTTGGGCAAAGACTCCTGGGGAAATTACCCTGCAGACAGGCTCTCCTGACTTCCCAGGCATGTTTGCACTAAAGAATTTCACAGAGACAGTGCTCAAATTCAGACCACAACAATATGGGATAAAGAAAATGTCTTCAATTTGACTCATAAAACATCTTGAGGTGATCAAAACTCACAGAGTTGTCAACAAACAAAAAAAGTGTGTATATGCTGTTCCAGTTACTACTGCTGCATAGCAAACACCCCAAACTCAGCAGCACAGAACAGGCACTTTATTGGTCTCACAGATTCTGTGGGTTAGGAATTTGAAAGGAGAACAGCAGGGAGGGCTTTTCTTTGCTCTCTGATAGTTGAGTATTCAACTAGGAAGCCTCAAAAACTGAGGGTTACTCAACAGCTGAATGGAATCATCTGGCAGGATTTACGGTCACGTCTGGTGATTGATGCTAGTAGTCAGCTGGAATCTCAGCTGGGCTGTTGGTTGAAATGTCTTTATATGACCTCTTTGTATGGTCTCTCCACATGGGCTAATTGGGCTTCCTCTTAACATGGTACCTCGGTGCCAAGAGCAAGTGTCCCAACAGAGGAAAGCAAAAAAACATGGCATTTTTGTGTTCAAGCTTCAGAAGCCACATAGTGTCACTTCCACCACACTCTACCAGGCTAGGCACTCACAAAGGTCCACCCAGGTGCAAGAAGAGGGGACACAGAGCCTACCATTTGATGAGAGGAATGTCACAGTCACATTGTAAGAGCATATGGGGTGGCAGAGATCATTGCTTCCATCTTTGGAAAATGCAGTCTGCAACATGTGTCAAACTGCCTCTGATGGCAGATTTTTTTTTTAATTAATAAACTCAGCAATATTTTTGAAGCAGTAATGATTTCGGAGTTTTTGCTTTAATGACTTGAAAGACAAAGCAATATAGTTAATTCAGACAAAAATTCTTTACTTCTACCAATCAAAATAAAATCAGAGCTAATAGTCCTCAGTGGGACTTCACCGGTGGTCCAGTGGTCAAGACTCCAGGCTCCCAATGCAGGGGGCCTGGGTTTGATCCCTGGTCAGGGAACTAGATCCCACATGCCGCAACTAAGACTCAGTGCAGCCAAATAAATAAATACTTAAAAAAAAAAAGAATTTAGAAAAACTTTAAAAAAAAAGTCCTCTATGGCTTTGAGGATCAACTGGCCAAACAGGCAGATTGTCACTTGTGTCTATATCCCATGGACACGATCAAAATGAAAGAGTGGAATGGTAGACGCCTTGGGAATTATTTCTTCACAATTAGGGGCATGGTGAAACTCACTGTGAAGCTTTATTTCTCTTAATATCTTTATTTCTGTCCCTGAGTAACCCAAATGTCCTCAGACCTCACTAGCCTGTGAAGTCACAGTAAAAAACACCCACATCTTGCTGTTTTATAGCCTCTATTTACATGCAGTTGCTGCCATTTCCCCAGCCTCAAAGTCTCACCCATTCTGACACTCTCCATGTGCTATGCTCAGAAACAAGTCTGCTCACATCCCTCTGCTCCAAATGTCCACTGTCAAAGAGCCACTTGAGGGAGGTGTCCTGACCCTGCCACAGCTGCCAGTGTCCTCCATGAAGACATCACGCTCTGAGGGCCACAGTCTCACCTGACACTCTTGTGCCACCCTGAGCCCTCAGGTGGCCAGGCTTCACCCTGGGAGAATGGATTCCTCCCCAGTGCTGACACCCAGACTCCCAAGCAGCTGTCACTGGTTCACCAAGGCTCAAAACATACTTCATCAAAGTGAACCCATCTCTTCTGCTGTCTCCCTCCACTGATGCCTGAAACATCTTTTGCTATCAAAATCAAACCAACAGAAACAGATGGCCGTGCCAATCTCAAGCCACGAATCCCTAGGGAGCCTGAGCTGGGCTGGGTTCTGTGCAGAGACATGGGGAATAGACTATGAGAGAGAGAAAGGGAGAGAGAGGGACGTGGTATTAACAGTTGCTGAATCTAGAAGGTGAAGCTTATACATCTGTTTATTGTTCAATGATTTCAATTTTCTGTAAGTCTGAAATATTTCAAAATAAAAAGTTGAAGGAAAAATTTAAAAATAAAAGGACTATAGAAGACAGAGGGGCTTCCCTGGTGGTGCACTGGTTAAGAATCCACTTGCCAATGCAGGGGACACGGGTTCGAGCCCTGGCCCAGGAAGATCCCACTTGCTGCAGAGCAACTAAGCACATACACCACAACTACTGAGCCTGTGCTCTAGAGCTCACGAGCCACAACTACGGAGCCCATGTGCCACAACTACTGAAGCCCGCGTGCCTAGAGCCTGTGCCCCGCAACAAGCCACTGCAATGAGAAGCCCGCGCACCGCAACGAAGAGTAACCCCGGCTTGCTGCAACCAGAGAAAGCCTGCACACAGCAGCAAAGACCCAACGCAGCCAAAAATAAAAATTAAAAATAAATAAATTTATTTTAAAAAAGACAGAAATAAAACTTCTTTAATGATTACATCCTAAATCTGGTTCAATATCTAGGTTATGGTCATTAAAATGAGAAACGGTGATGGCCCGTGCTAAGGCAGTGGCAGTGAGTGTAGAAGCTAGATTTGAGAGAGGTATCTGGCTGGAAACAAAAGGATGTGATTTATTGGATATACGGTGTGAGGGAGGGAGGAATCAAGGGTGACACTATGATTCAGGTTATGACAGACGATTCAAGAAGAGAACAAGAGGGCTTCCCTGGTGGCGCAGTGGTTGAGAATCTGCCTGCTAATGCAGGAGACACAGGTTCGAGCCCTGCTTTGGGAGGATCCCACATGCCGCAGAGCAACTAGGCCCGTGAGCCACTACTACTGAGCCTGCACGTCTGGAGCCTGTGCTCTGCAGCAAGAGAGGCCGCGATAGTGAGAGGCCCACGCACCGCGATGAAGAGTGGTCCCTGCTAGCCACAACTAGAGAAAGCCCTCGCACAGAAATGAAGATCCAACACAGCAAAAATAAATAAATTAATTAATAAACTCCTACCCCTAACATCTTCTTAAAAAAAAAAAAAAGAAGAAGAAGAAGAGGACAAGAGATCAATTCTATTTGGACAGGACATCCAGGTGGGGATAGTCAGAAGGTGCACTGGACCATGAACAAGACGTCAGTGCTGACGTTTTAAGGAGTTAGGAGTCAATAGAAGCTGGAGCTGGTGCATGCATCAGGTCCTCCAGGAAAAGTAAGAAGGAAAGGGAGAAGAGGGGGAAATGAGGATGGGCTGCTCAAGGAGGCTGAGGGGAAACCGTTTCCAAGATGAAGCACTCGGTGTTAATCCCACACTCCATGTCATCTCCTGGTATAATTCATTCCTGGGCAAATTCCATTCCTCATTAACAGTTCTTCTTTCCTTAGATTGTTTTTTATTATCTCAGTTTTATTATGCTGATACAAACACCAAGTACTTCTCCTAATAAATGGCATTTTTCGTCTGTTATATCACCCAAATGAATTCAAGCGCTTATAATTAGCAAGGTTTACATAACAGGTATAATTTCTTGATAATAAAGTCTGGCCATTATCGTTGATTTTTCTTAATGGAAGCATTTTGTTTTTGAAATAAACAGCAGGCATTAACCAAAGATATCTAGATAGCAATAATATTCAACTCTGATCATAACCTGTTTGCTACTCTCTTGAAACTAATCATAATTCTACAACAATATAAAAACATTAGGAGATTAATAAAAGCCATTTTATCAGACAAGGCTCATTCTTCTTTACTGCTATATTTGTCACACAAGGGAAAATTACTTTATTACATGGGTAGCAATGCATTTATGGCAAGGCACTTGAAAAATAAGTCTGATGCTCATTTTGAAATTCCATTTCTTAGTAGTCATAAGCCATGCAGTCATCAAGATTGTTTAAAAAGAAAAAAAAGCTATCACGTGCTTTTAGTGCTTTTAAGTGCTTTGTTCTTAAACAAAAGGACTTAGTATGTGCAAATATTAGCAGTTTAGACTGTTGACGTATGGTTTAAGTTAAATCGTAAATGAAATTCAGTACTATGGCTATACCAGATCTAAATAATTAGGTAAAAGAAAGGGATTTTTAAAATTATTCAGTAATTTTATATTAGTTAAGCAGATGATCAAAGAAAGGGGGGGAATGCCACTTCTGCACTTAGAAGATAAATGGGTAAATCATTGGTCTTATTACCTATGTATCACTGGCTTAGCCCACCAGTCACTTAGGAACTCCAAGGCTCTGCCAACTATCTGCCCCACTCCACTTCCACCCCTGAACAAGTAACTCTGAGAAGAACTGGATGTGGCAGAGACTACCCATCAGAATCCATTCTCCCATTTCATGACATAAAGTTGTAACTGGAAAGCAGCTGCCCAGCCAGGGAAACCCAGTTCCCACTCCTTTTGCAGTTAGGTAGAGACGCATAACTCATTCTCACTGTAAAGTGGAGCCAGGGGTGATGTGTGGACCTAACCTTTTAAGAAAGCAGACATCTCTGCTCCATAATCTTTTTTTTCCTCCTCCACCAGCTCAATGCAAATGACAACTAGGTCCAACAGGACTACAAAATCTCCAGATGGAAGTCTCCTGGGCCCCTGAATCACCACGTGGAGAACCATCCACTCACCACTGTACTGTACATGAGCAAAATATAAATTCTTATTGTTTGAGCCATTATACATTTTGGGTGTATAAGTTGCAGCAAGTTATCTTCTCAACGATACCAGAGATGACGTGTATGTGCTCATAGATAAGTCAAATCAGCTATCCAGTCAGCTACTGTGTACCATAGCTTTTTTTTTCCTCTTTTCTGCTCCATTCCCCCAACATGAGGCATCCCGCTATCAACCAGGTACCACCACATTTGCTGGGCTTCACTACTCATGACCTCAGTCAGGCACATCTGCCACTTCTGTTGGGATCATCAGACATCGCTGCCACAGCAACTGGGTACCTTGCCTCCACTGGCACTTCCCCTGCGTAATCTGGGTACTGCATACGCTCTGACCTGACGCTACCACCCTCTCTGCACCCTGCTACCTCTTCAGCTGGAGCCCTTGAAGTATTGAAACGCCTCCAAGCTTTGTGAGGAAGTAGATGAGAGTGTCTCTCTCCATTTCAATGTCAAACTCATTTCAGCTTCAAGCAACTGAAAGAGAAAACCCAATTCATGCTGGCTTAAGCAATAAAAGCATTTACTCATGTCACGTGACAAGAAGTCCAAATGCGTTGAGTTCCAGATTGGGTGCACAGATCCACAACACCATCAAACATCTCATCTCTTTCTCTCTTGACTTTGTCATTCTCATCTGTCAGCTTTTCATTCTTAGGCATGTCACCCCTTGCTCACAAGATAACTGCCACAAATCCAAGCAGTACATCTTCATACAACATCAGCTGGGCAAAACGGTAGGAGAGTTTTCCCCAGAAGCCCATCTGCAGATTTCTCCTTCCATAGCATGAGCAGAACTCGTTACATACACGGCCACCCTGGCTCCAGAGAGCACTGGAAAAGGGAAACCCGGTTGAAAGGAATGAGATCGCCATTCATGACTAAAACCCACCGTGATTTTAGCCCCTAGCTTGCCCCACCCCACCAAAAAAGCAAGACTGTGCTTTGCCAAAAAGGAGGGTAATGGCTATTGGGGGTGGAACGGCAACTAACGGCGGCTGCCACAGATTCCAGGACCACCATACTGCCTCCTACACAGGCAATGTAGTCAAAGGCTTCTCTGCTTCTAGACCCAGACATGAGTCCATGCGGGACTGGCCAGGTACAAGGCTAGGTGGCAGACATCTGCCCTCTATATCTCACACACGCACACGCGCACACACACACACACACACACACATTTGCTGTGCCTATGGTTTTGATAATGGTCAACCTTTATTAAGCCTGTCTCTCTCATAATATGATAGCTCACCTAGCCATAAAAAGGCTTCCTTGTAGCAGCGCTCCACCAGCTTGAGAGAAGAGCTTACCACACAAGTGTATAGTATATCTCATAATAGTCATCATTTGGGCTCAAGCCACAGATTACCAGCCCAGTCGTACCACTTCTCATCTGCCTTGACAGAGCTGGTCTGAACAGACTTCAAACTGACAAGCACGTATTTTTGGATACATACACATCACTGGTCAGAATGTATGAGGAAAAAAAAGCCTTCTCCAAAAAGAAAATATTGCTGGTTGTTCAAGTCACATTAACAATAAACACTAATAATGACAACAGGTTGTTTATTCAGTATTAACTGCATTTAACAGTGAGAAAAATCAAAGACTGCCATAGGGAGCACGCTACTTGTTAGGAATGGTATGTGTTAATAACTCCAAGAGAAAAGTTCTAATTCATCCACAGTTTCAAAGGGTAACATTTCCCAGGGGAAATGAAATTAATCATAGCAAAGGAAAATGCAACAAAGTTAAATGTATTTTTTTAGGCTGTTAACACTTTTCTTCTACCTATTTAACCTTTTTGGGGTTTTTTGGTTTTTTTTGTTTTTTTTTTTGCAGTACGCTGGCCTCTCACTGTTGTGGCCTCTCCCGTTGCGGAACACAGGCTCTGGACGTGCAGGCTCAGCAGCCATGGCTCACGGGCCTAGCCGCTCCGCGGCATGTGGGATCCTCCCGGACCGGGGCACGAACCTGTGTCCCCTGCATCAGCAGGCAGTCTCTCAACCACTGCGCTACCAGAGAAGCCCTCTTCTACCTATTTAAATGAATTCCCAAAATGATGGGCTCTGGTTGGCAAAAAACTCCAGAACAATCTGAGATGAGGCTTTCTGATCGCCCATACTTCATACTTAGGGCAGTTCACAGGCCTTTGAGATAAGATAGGCAGTGCCGCTGACACTAGGCTTCTGACAGAGAGGGTAAATTTATTAAAGCACATTATCTATCTAGGTGGTAACAGGTAATATGTCTTCCGGGCTTCAGTTTAGGTTGGTGATTTCTAATCTACATACATTTCCTTGGAACTGACTGTAAAGTGGTTAAATGGTTGGCTGGTGACAAAAGGATGAGGAAAATAATGCATGCATACAAAGCAGCACAAAAGATTTAGAGGGATTTGTATTTGCTCTGTAATTATGTTAGCACGTGGGAAATTAAAATTCTTGTTGTCATCTCCCTTCACTTCCTCCCCACCCCCCCACCAGGCCTCTTCACTTGTCCCCAAGAAGAGCTCTTGGAGCAAAAAGGAATGGTAGTTTGAGGTAGAAGAAAACAAAGAGAAAGGAAGATGAGAGAAGGGGATGAAAACACAGCCCAGCAAGGGCCTCCCTGCTCCCCAGCGAGGCAAAGGGCTCTCGCACAAGCAGGAAAGGCTGTTTTAACTAAACTGTGTGGTCCGTTCAAGGAAAAAAGCCGTTCAGATGAATTTTCTTACCTCATACTTCCCTCATTACAGCTTGCACTTTGGACTGTTTAGGTTATTCCTTTAGACCAGGGAAGGGCAACTGCAGCAGGGACAAATCCAGCCCACCACCTGTGTTTGTACTACCCTCAAGAATGGTTTTTACATTTTTTAATGGTTACATTTTAAGTGGTTACATAAATACCTACGTATTACTCCCAATTTTCCCTCTTGGCCCACAAAGTATAAAATATTTCCTCTCTGGCCCTTTGAGAAAAAAGTTTCCAGTCCTTCTCTAGATGAGATCTCCAGGGGTCAGCACTGCCAGTACATTCTTTTTTTTTTTTTTTTAATCTCTTGGATCCAATAATGCCAGGTGGTTGGATAGATATGAAAAAGTTCTAAGAGACCATCCTAAACACAGGAAAGACATTTTTCTCACTTGCAAATGAAAAACACTGAGGCTTAGAGGTGCTAATTGGCTGGTCCAAAGTCCAACTGCTTGTTAGTGGCAGAGTTAAACCAGAATCCCCACTGCAACATACCACCCAGATCTGATGATGCCAACATAAAGCATTATTACATCACCTTTCGAAGTCTCTCTTCCTATCAAACTGATTAACCTCTGTGCATCAGTAAGACACAGAGACAACGCTACTTTGTGTACCTCGATGAAGAGAGACAAAGGCATTTAGTAGGAAATTAAAAAAAAAAAAAAAAAAGAAACTACTCTTATTCCTAAAGAGAGGTACAGTTTGAGACTCAATCCCTGGGTAAGTGACAAACCTGACATTGTCCTAAACAATCCATCTATGATTATATGGGCCTGTTGGGGAGGTTCAAAACTGATTTGTGGGGCTTCCAGGGTGGTGCAGTGGTTGAGAGTCCGCCTGCCGATGCAGGGGACACAGGTTCGTGCCCCGGTCCGGGAAGATCCCACATGCCGCGGAACGGCTGGGCCCGTGAGCTATGGCCGCTGAGCCTGTGCGTCCGGAGCCTGTGCTCCGCAACGGGAGAGACCACAACAGTGAGAGGCCCGCGTACCGCAAAAAAAAAAAAAAAAAAAACTGATTTGTCATGTACTTAATGGTAAACTGAGAGAGGAAAAACACATTGAGAAAACAGAAATAAATTTCTTTCATTATGTGTGCTCAGAATTACATCAGTGAGAAAATAATTTGCTTGGTACATTTTATGCCCATTTTGAATGTGTCAAGTGATAAGAGTTTCCGACTCTTTCCTGCAGAGGCTACTCCCTAAACTAATATTTTCGTTGTTGTTCCTGTTTTCTAAGGCAGTATCTCAATGTCTAATAGGTTTACTCACCACTCTACACAGATGCTGAATTGAAACCTTTCTAATAATACTCAAAATGTATTATAATTTTTTGCTATGCTTCTAAAAGCTTGGGGATATAAAAGCTTGATGTGTATATTTTAACAAATATTGATGCTTTCTTTGGAATTTGGGAGCAAAGTGTCAATGAATGGGGTGTAACTAAACACTTTGACCTGCCTTCTGAGCAGTTGTAATTGGTCTAATGCTATTGCGTAGGTGAATTGTGGCTTTATGTTATCTAGACAGCATTAGAGAGAAACCCTTCATTCCTCTGTCCCGAGTGCTCTTTTGAAAGTCATGCTGTTCTAGTTAGTTCAATGCTATTTATTTTTACTTGTGCTCATTACTTTAGTCCTCAGGAGTAATGTTCAATGTTTAGTAACAATAAATTTTATTTCCCACGTGTCAGTCTGGTTACAAAGCTGATACAAATCCCTCTAAATCTTTTATGTTGCCTAGTATGCATTCATTATTTTCTTCATCTTTTTGTCACCAGCCAACCATTTAACTAGTTTACAGTCAGTTGCAAAGTAATTTATGTAGATTAGGAATCAAAAGTAGTCAAAGCCCTCCAGGCATCTCACCTGGCCCTCTCTGCTATGGATTGGGTTCTTCCTCTACCAAAGCAACCCCTCATACACGTGCTTTAGAGCTGCAATGTTGGCTTTATTTAACTTCCAACTTCAGAACACACACTTTCTAATCATAATCAACTGACCAACTGTTATTCATTTCCACCCATGTAATGCTCTCCTAAGGCGCTGCTCTGGGTAAAAAAAATAAAACCAAAATAAATGACAACAGATGGCAAAAAGGCAATATGAAACAAATGATTTTTCAGAGTTGATTTAAACTTAGCTAAGGATTCCGGAAAGTCTTGTTTCAAAAGTGAGTGCCATACATAAAGGGTAGAAGGAACAAAGTGATCCGCAACTAAAATGTCTCTCTCAGTGTTAATTGATAAAAGGATGGACAAAGACAACCTATGTTAAAATGTATTTTTACTGTTTAAGCTGTATTGGACACTTTTTAAATATTATTCCTATGAAAGTCAAAATGGAGTCACTGTTGCTAAAAGGGCCCTCTAAAATGGAGCCGTGATGCCAGTGAGCAAGTGTGACATGTGCAAGTCTCACCCTGGATGGAATCTGACATTTTGACCACATCATCTCAACACAGGCATCCAGAACATCTGCCCAATGTTCCAGAAACTCAAGATACTCATCGGACCCTTACTCTAAAATGGCTCCTGACAGCCTATCTATTTATTGCACCCTTACCCTAAAACACCTCATGACAGCTATCCCTTAAGGACAAATATTTCCTTTCTTGGGTCAGAGTACAGTCTCATGGTTTTTGCCTTTGTAAGCCCCTGACTCTTTCTCTTCCCCAGAATACTCTTGGTTTTACGCAAATCTATGTATCCAGAATTGTAGCTCTCAAGACCCCAGAAAAGCTCTTTTCTTATTTGCAGCCTTCTGCATTTGGGGGAGGGGGTGTTTTCTTGTGGGTTTGTTTTTGTTGTTGTTGTTTTGATTGACACTCCAATGCAACAAAAATCCTTTGTCCATTTAGGCTATGTCAAAAAGGGGTGATGTTATTTTCTCTAAGGTTAAATCAATCAACAAATATTTATTGAGAGCCACTATTCACTCTGTCTTATGTTAAGAGCTGTAGAGAATTCATAATTGGCCCCAAAGAGGTGATGATTGTAGACCCCTCAATACAAAGATGTCAACGAGAATGCCAAATCCAGAAGGAAGGAAAGCGTGGAAGGAAAGAGAGGCATATCTAAATACTCCTTTTCTCTGTCCTTTTATCTACATCTCTCCCACCCATCACGAGGGTTGTGAAACTTAAACTTGATCCATTAGGACATGGGTGCCATTAAAAATTTTAGAGCAAGGATAGAATAAGACTGTAGAAACCACAGCAACAAACTTTTCTTGAAAACAATGTTTTGGATGTTATTTGCAAAGCTCTGTCCGAATTTTCTAAGGCTCTAATGAAATAAGTCACACACACGCACACACACACACATACACACACACGCACACACATACGCACAAAAAAATAACCCTGCCTTCAGGTGAGATTGTATCTAGACCATGTTCAGCAGGCTCATGTTTTGTTTATACCATTTTTTAAATTATATTATTAAGGAAAAGATCTTTGAGAAGCACCAAATTTATAATTGTGTCCTTTTAGAAATTTGGTCATGAGAGGTTGAGTCAAAACGAAAGATTTAAGGCTGCCCAACCCAAAGCAATACAACCAAAATCTTCATCAAGAGCAAACAAAAATTCACCTAAACAGAATTATGGTGTTAGGTAGATAAAACTTACATATCAAATTTTCTTACTGAAGCAATTAGGATATTCTGAAATTTTATTACATTTGACCATCTAGTCATTAGTTAGTACGTAATTTTTTTAATCCACCATTATTTTACCATGTCTTCAGGTAAAAAAAAAATTGTGGTCATGGTTTCCCTGTGGGTTAGTAATTAATCTGTTCCTGCTAGGGTTGATTTTCCACACCTCTTTTGATACTGGAAGAGTCTTCCAAAATTAGTTTAATCTTTTGGACCATTCTAAATGAACAATAACCCAACCTTCATTAATAAACACATTACAATTCTCTCACATGGTTTCCCTGCCTCTTCATCAGGGACGCTCAGGGCTAGTGCCGGGAGAATGTGTGCAATCTTTCTTCAGCGTCTCTGACTAGAAGCAGGCAAACTCCCTTGGCTAGTTTGCATGTTAAAGGTACTTCTGGCAGGTGTCTTGTTGAAGATCTAAAAGCTCCTCTCTTGTGTGTGTAAGGGCAAACTCTCTTCAGTGACATGAATTAACAGTAAGAAGCATATTCAACAAACTTCAATAACCCTTTGTACCCCTTTTTTAAGCCATAAAAGCTATATTAGAGAAAGTTTGGACCTAATGTTCTCTACCATGTTACTCTGCCCTACTTCCCCCAGTGGTCAACAGCATAAAAACTTTTAATATGTCACTGCTTCCTAATTCTAGCAAACAGAGGCAGAAAACTCCAAGTCCAGTGTTTTAATTATTTTTTAAATCCTTTTCAATTTCTAATTCCACTTGCAGATCACTCACTTATTTTCTATACAGAAGTGCTTGAATTATGCATAAAACCTTTTAAAACGCATTTTTCAGATAAAGCACTTTGTATTATTAAGCATTGTAAAATTATTATTGCACACCACTTTTATTATGTAGCTCATTTTAAATGGGCCAGAATATTTTAATCATCCAAGAAAAGCCATAGTTTATAGCTTAAAATTGAAAATATATCTGCACATTTTTTCCATAAAATATGCATGCATGATTTTCAGCTCCATTTAACTAATGTGTTTTGGAAATATGTTACAATAGTAAACGCAACAAATCTCAGACAAGGAAGAAAGGTAATATAAAAAGTGTGATTAATAGCAATATATATTTTTTTCATTTTACAGAAGTCCCTATTTCAAAATATGAATCATTTTACATAGATAACCTCTGTATTTCTGTGCCGTTTATCTAAACTGTAGTATATTAGAACTCTGGGTGCAGAATTGCAAATTACATCAAAGAAACAGTCAAAACAACATAAATTACCCATAATACGTTTCAAAGAAAAAATTGCAACTGTTAAAGAATAATCCAAAAAATCAGATAATGCCTACAGCATGGATATAAGTAGGTTCAGCAATGTAATATATTTGCAATCATATTATTGAAAATTATTTCTTAATTGAACTAGTGATGTGAAAATGAAAGTTGTGAGGTCATTTGGATTGATATTCTTCATAGTCAGCTCCTGGTAAGCATCTAAAACATGCTTGGTCCTGTATGTAAGACATGTTTCCTTGATGGTTTCACTTTTCTCAGATGTAACTCCATGGCAAAACTGAGCCAGTCTTTAAAATGTGTATTAAAAATTTTGGATGGGAGCACATTTCTGTAAGGCAAAATTGGTTTGTGGTTTCTACAGTAAGAAAGGGAATTACTGTGCACAGTATAGGAAGTCTAATTTTATGGTTTGCATGGCTGGGTAGTAGCTAGAGTTTTCAGCTCAACCACACATGTCATGAATAACAATATGTCAGATTTACATAGCTATTTCCTCAGTGGAATTCCAAGAACTACATAATCTCATTTAGATTCATAACATCTCTCCCAGGAGCCACAAAGTAGAAAGTATCTCCATTTTAAACAATGGAAAAGGGGGAGGCATATAGAGATTGAACCACATCTTGCACCAGATAGATTAGAAAGTACTTCCTTAATAATGGCAGAATTTCCAACAATCCCCTTAGAGAGATTCCAAGTGTGCAGACCCTGCTGACCACGTGCAGGTGCCACATTTTCACAGTGGCCAGCTCAGACCACCACTGGAAAACAGACAAGCCTCGGTATTGGGAGAACCAGACTCATGCATGTTCAACAGTGTCCCCCAGCACGTTTCCCCACCTGGACCACTACCAACCACCACCAGCAGCCAAGCTGAGACTCACACCACCTGACTCTATCTCGGGACTGTGCCTCCTAAGGTCTAGCACTCATCCCTTGGCTCAACCCCTAATGGCTCTTGTCTCCCTAGACTTTGGCTTCTACAAACTACATCTTCTTCCCTGCTTATTCCTATGGATTAGCATATCTAAAAACAGGACTCTCCTCCTCAACTTGGACTTCTGGGCCTCAGGTCTCCTTCCTGGCTTCTCCTTCAACGTGGGAGCTGCTGATCATCTTTCAACCCGGCCAGAGACTCGACGCTCCCACACATTACTCCATAGGACAGACCCTTGCCAGCCTATCGGCAGGCTGGGTCCCCTTGGCCCCGGCTGCCAATAGAGGGCAAGCAGCTCCTGTAGCAGTGGACTCTAGCATACTTCTATATGACTCGGATGGCCTGAACACGGGGCTAAGGAGGACAGAGTCACAGACCAAGTCCCCAGGCAGCCTCGCCATTCTGTGGCCACAGGTGTACTGCCCAGTGACCAGCCGGCAATGCTAATCACCTTCACTTTCCCCCTGTGTTCTTCACTGGGGACACAGCGGGAAAGTGAAGGTGATTAGCAGCTGGACAAACAGCTCTAAGATGTATGTTCTGCAAGCAATGGAATGTAGCATAGTACAATCTTCCTAGGAGATGTGGCATTGTAGAATCATGGTCTTCTTGTTCAAAATCCAACACCATGCTTGTATTGCTCTTGTAATCATCTACATTACCAACAAAACAAAAAACAAAAAACTAGCAGCATGGGGGGGGCACTTTTCTTCTGAGAAACAGACCAATTTCCTGAGATACTCTTCTGCTGTATCAGTGAGCAGCTTGCAAACAAGACCACTTTAAGACAGGCAAGATACTGCCTCTTGTGAAGGTAGAAAGGTCACTTTGACTATTTGACTTGGCCTTAAAAAGTATGCCACACAAAGGTTGACATTTTCTCTTGGTGCTGGTCCTCCCTGGCCATTTTCTGACTTGGCTCTACCTTGTTCCCATAGGCTCTCACCATCATTCCAGCCACTTAGCTCTGCCTGCTTTTCAATGCTGGTTACCAATGAGCCAAGCCCAGGCTGAACCAGTTAGTTCCTCAGCCATTAGAACATACCTAAGTTCAATGCCCTAGTGCCCTCCTCAGCAGCCTCTCCCAACTGAACAATTGGTTTAAGTGATTTTCAATCATTACTCTCCGTTTACACTCTCACTCCCAACCTCTCCAAACAAAAAGGAAAAATCAAAGAATTATATGCATATTATATATTTTTTTCACTGAACATCCACTTCCCTTATTTTTTCTTTCCAACATAATTTTGCTTTTGTTCAGTATGGAAGTGAATCTAGCTGAAATATTCTCCTTCCCAGACTCCCCTGCAATTAGGGTAGCCCTGAAACCCAGTTCTGAACTACAGTTGCAGTCTGAACTACAGTTGCAGTCTGAACTACATTCTGAACTACAGTCCTTTCTAAACACAAAAGACAGACTCAGAGGTAAACAGGCTGGGCCTTTCTTCTTCTAGTATAAAATGTGCATATGGAGCTAGATATAGAAAAGCCAGCTTACAATCATTAAGCAGCAAATCTGAAGACAAACCCCATGTTAAGGATGGCAGAAGAAGGATAGAAGGAGCTAGGGCTCGGATGCATTGTGGGAATGCTTCCCCAGGTGTGGGCTGCCCACCTCTGGACTTATAAGAAAAAATAAATAAAACCCCTATTTGGTTAAGGCACTGTGGTCAGATATTTCTGCTTTTCTATTACTTGTAATCAAATGCATTCATTCCTACCTAACACTTGCTTTCTTTTTTTCCCATTGAATTTCGACTAGACTGAACTATAATTTTTGCATCCTAATTGTCAAAGCTCAGGGACTTACTTTCACACTTCTTGGCTTTTTAATTTTTAGCTGTAAACACATTGCAATATTTGACCTACAAGACTCAGGCCTCTTCATCTTTTGCATAAAGTGTAATAATGATAAAGTAAAATAATATTTAAGCATGAATACTTCAATTATACACCCTGGCTTAAACCAAGGGAACATGAAGTAACGCAAAGAGCAAAGCATTTCATCTCAGAAGATCTAGGTTTACATCCTCTCTTCATTACTCACTAGCTGTGTAGCCATGAGCCAGCCACCTAACTCTCTCCAAGTTTCAGTTTCCTTATCTCTAAAATAGAGAGAACAATAATGTCTACTCACAGGGTGGCCATTAATGCTCAATGAAAAAGCGCAGAGATGAACAATAGTGGTTATAATTATTGACCATAATAACTATTAAAGAGTCTTTCTTCATATGAATAAAAATGCATTTTTACCTATTTTCTTTTCTGAATGTATTTTCTATAATTTTGGTAACAGCCTTCTAAACATTTCCAGACAGAAGAGAAGGTAAAGGAACTAGAAACTACCTTTCTTGTGGATGCTCAGTTCTAATTAGAAGGATTCATCCAGTCATGGATTGGATGCATTAATAATACAATGCATCTGGGACACATTGATAATCACAGCCCATACCAGTGAAGCACAAAAGAGCAGATACCTTCCCTCATGTATGACATAAAAACCAAACACCCAAAACCAACTAAAACCAGAAAACTGGAAATTTTCTAGTGGGCATATTTTGTATATTCATTAAGGGGAATTTCTTTCACTTCATATACTATGAATTTATCTATTCTTCACCATGCCTTAAATAGAGATTATCCTCTAGGTTATATGAGTGCGTGCCATATTACTACTATTTTTCAGAAAGTATAGAAAAATTAAAAAGTATTTGTAAAATTTATCTTCTTCCCTTTCCTCCTTTCATTTTTCTACTTATTAATAATTGGCCATAAATATCCAGGAACTACAAAGATTTGGGAAGAATTTGATATGTATCTTACAAACTTACAGAAGAAAGTACCTAAAACCAAGGACTTAGGGATTCCTAAGGACACTGAAAAGCAGTGCATGTTTCTAAGCATCTTCTCACAGTGACAACAGCTTTCCTTAAGTTGTCATTGTCATTTCCATAATGCTTAGATCCTGCGATTTTAAAGTGCGTGTATTGTCTGCAATATGCAGCACTGTGCTGATGAGGGCTACAAATGTTTCCTTGTAGATTTTAGGCTTTTGTCCTTCCTGTCAAGGTTGGTAAGTGTCACTGTCTTCATTTCTGCCTGCATTTCATGAGGATCGGACATTAACTTCTGTACCAATTTCTATGAATACTCATTGCATCCTTGTTGATCATCAAGGCTGACAAGGTTAAACTTGAGAACGTGAAAGTCGGCTGAAAGCAGATTGGAGAAGTGTGCTCAGGGAAGTGTCTGGATGTTCCCAAGCCTGTGGGAGAAGGATGTTAGTGGCCTTCCTGGCATCCCTGGAGCCTGAATCCAGCCTCTGCGCCTAGTCTCCAGCTCTGACCCTGAGTCCAATCTTGTCGCATTTCCTGCTGGTTCTCAACACGGAGTCACGGTGTTGCATAAAGGAAAGCACGTCATATGGAGTTGGACAGAGAGGATATTTGTGCAATTAGTTATCTTCTCTAAAATGCCATTTCTTCTTCTACTTACCTGCTATAAAATGTAAAAATTACCAACAATATATGGGCACGTTCTCAAGTTTCTGGGCTAGGGAATAGAGGAGTTTAAATGGTATGGCTCCTCCCAAAAGCAACTTGTTATCAAGAGCCTTAAAAATATCTAGACCAGGGGCTTCCCTGGTGGCGCAGTGGTTGAGAGTCCTCCTGCCGATGCAGGGGACACGGGTTCGTGCCCCGGTCCGGGAAGATCCCACATGCCGCGGAGCGGCTGGGCCCGTGAGCCACGGCAGCTGAGCCTGCACGTCTGGAGCCTGTGCTCCGCAAAGGGAGATGCTACAACGGTGAGAGGCCCACGTACCAAAAAAGAAAAAAAAAAAAATCTAGATCATTTGACCAGGAAATTTCACTTTGGAGAATCTATCCTGAAGAAGTAACCTGAAATGCATTTTCCCAAGTGTGTGCTCACTAGAGTGTCCTTCTCCCAAAACTCTCTCTTAACACACTGACCCTGCAGTTTTCCTCCTGTCTTCCAGCCCCAGCTCTCTTTTTTTCTTATTACATAAGTCTACTTCCTTCTCTTGGTGGCAAGGTTTCTTCTCTAAGGAGAAGACAAATGCAGAATTCTCTTTGGCAGTCGGGAAAGGGGTGGACACTTACCTCCTCAATGCACCTAAAAAAGAAAATAATCTCTTTTTTTATTGGAGGGAATCTAATCACAGGATATTTAATGCTTTGAGCATAAAGACATCTTGCCTAATTATCCTCTTCCTTCTTTCACTCAACAAGTATTTATTAAATACCTACTATGTGCCAGGTGCTGTTCTAGTTGCTGGGATATATTTAGTTGGGGAGGCAGGCAATAAGTGAAAGATGGAAATGACAAGATCAAATTTACAATGTACAGGAATCACCCTGGCTGCAGTGTATAAAATAGACTTTGGTAGGTGGGGGAGAATGGAGATTAATAACAGGCTGTAGTAGAAGTGGTCTAGGAGGCAGGTGGTGCTGGTCTGGACCAGGAAGGAAGCAGTAGAAATGGTGGAAGTGCTTGCATTCAGAATGTATTTTTTTTAATTGACATATAGTTGATTTACAATGTTTTGTTAGTGTCTGTTGTACAGAAAAGTGATTCAGTTATACCTATGTATACATTCTTCTTTTAATATTCTTTTCCTTTATGGTTTATCATAAGATACTGAACATAGTTCCCCGTGCTATACAGTAGGACCTTGTTGTTTATCCATTCTACATAAAATAGCTTACATCTGCTAACCCCCAACCTCCCAATCCATCCCTCCCCCAACACCCTCCCCCTTGGCAACCACAAGTATGTTCTCTATGTCTGTGAGTCTGTTTCTGTTTCATAGATAGGTTTATTTGTGTCATATTTTAGATTCCACATATGAGTGATATCATATGGTATTTGTCTTTCTCTTTCTGACTTACTTCACTTAGTATGATAATCTCTAGTTGCATCCATATTGCTGCAAATGGCATTATTTCATTCTTTTTTATAGCTTAGTAGTATTTCACTGTATATATGTACCACATCTTCTTTATCCACAGAATGTATTTTAAATGTAGCACTGACACGATTTGCTGACACACTGGATGTGAAGGTATGAAGAAAAACAATGATAAATGATATCAATGATAAACAATGATAAACTCCATAGCTTAGTTTGACTCAGCACTTACTTGTGCCAGGTTCTGTTCTAAACACTTTAATTCTCATGATAAGTCTGTGAATTAAATGTAATTATTATCCCCGTTTTATGGATGGGAAGCCTGAGGCACAGAGAGGAAAAGTAACTTGCCCAGGATCACACAGCAAATGAGCTAGTAAGTGGCAAAGCTGGCATTCAAACCCGACAGTCTGCTCTGATTCTCCCCAAGTGGGTCCCATGATCTTGGAGTTGGTGGGGGAGAAGGGGTGACAAGTTTTTAGGAGTCCATTTTGGTGTACATTTCAAGCCACATTCCTAACTGAGCTGTAAGAGTAATAAAGCTATTCCGTTGCTCCACTCGGACTCCTGTGTCTGCTTCTCAACTGGTTCAGAATTTAGAAGGAAAGGGTTGTAAATTATTGGCTCCCTCAGAAAGCCCGACACTAACCTTGTCCAATTTTACTGAAGAAGGATAAAGGATTGAAATTAGATAACCCCATCTTTCCAATCTACTCCAAACTGGGGATACTTAGCTCAGTTAAGGAGGATTCATGTTTCCCTTGTGCAAGGACTAGCCTTTCTTCCTCAACACTTGCACCATCACTATATCAACATCTCCCTCAGTCTTCTTGGTCCTCTGGCAACCTTACCTTACCTCAAATTTCTCATACAATCCAGGTTTCCTCCCACAGTGAGTGAGACTAGAGGAAGGAGGAGTCCCTTGCTGATGGGTTAGCCCAGGGTCTCTAAGAGCCGAGACACCCAGTTATGTATCTTATCCATCGTTCAAGCTCCAAGTGCATTCCTCTTGTCCATGAGCACACGATAGCCCACTTTGCTCTCTCACCTCACTTTACTGTAACCTTATACTCAAAAGCAAAAGCTTTCAACAATTACTTATTGAGTACCATTTATGCACCTAGAATTTAGCAGCAGATAAGAGATAAATATGGCTTTTCTGTGTCTGTGCATGCTTAGAATTCATTCAGCCTGTGTTAAACGGCTGTAAGGTATGTGAATCTATTTTCCTCCTCTAAATCCCAGACAAGCTGAGTGCCACTCAGGACTAAGCCTGAAAAGTTTACTCTATGTTCAAAAATACAAAGGCCCTTACAATTCTCCAATAAATAATGATTTAGATTAGGGATTTTACCTAAGCTCCTTGGATAGCTTTCATGGGGCTTACAAATCTTCTGATATTGTTTGCAAATTTTTGCGTGCATATACGTCTGTGCATTTCTCTCTGGAAAGGGTCTTTAGAATCTCCAGACCTCCATGAACCAGAAAAGGTGAAGAAACAATTGCTTTAGAGCAACTTCTGATGAACAGACTCCTAAGGTAGAATCTGGTAGGGTTTCCTCCCACTCTGAGTCCTGGGGCTCTGGTCATACCATTAGGAGACATCAAGTCAACTGGGTGCAAGAGCACTATACATACTGAACCTAGAGCACTATGGGTTCTGAACCAAGAGCACTATGGGTACTGAACCTAGAGCACTATGGGTTCCAAACCAAGAGCACTATGGGAACTGAACCTAGAGCACTATGGGTACTGAGCCCACAAGGTCTTCTCCTGCCTGTCGTCTTGCACGGCGACTGCTGAAGGCATTTCCCTCAGGCTTTCTCTCCTTCAAAACTCCCCTTCCTACTCTTCCATGTAGCAGAAGAAAGAGGTAGGCAAGAAATCCACACACTGAGAGCATAAAAATCTGTGATTAGACTCTCTCCAACCAAAAAGAAGTAAGTTTCCCTTTCACTTTTTATTTTAATTTAGTAAATTAAAAATTCTAAACTTTAGTATGACTTTATTATATCTTGACTTGTAGCACAAAAACAGCAAAGAGGCAGTGAAATACTAACAGTGTCTCAATTTGGAGAGTCTTTTTTCAAATATCCTGGAAAGCTGGGGGACCATATAAAAATTCACGATATAATGACAAACTCACCATAGCTACGAGTCACTCTTTTGCTAAAATAAGGTGCTTATATTCACGTCTTGATAAATTTAAAAAATAACTCTCCCACTTTCCTCAATTTTCTGTATTTTCTCCTCCTTCTCTGAATATAAATACCCACCTTGCTATACTTCTGTTGCTTTCTTAAACTGTATTTTTAAATTGGCAAATACACACATCTCCAAAGGGGAGAAAGACATGCTACAATTTGCCCAGAATTTCACATGCCAAGGCACAGGCTGGGGTTTCCTTTTTACTCTTAAGGAAGTGAAATATCAACTTTCTAAGTGAAAGCTTCTAGACGGGCAGCTTGAAATTCATACACAATGACACCCTAAACAACTCACCAGGGAAAACGATTGCAACCCACAGCTGGTACAAACGGCCTGCAATTCAAAACGTTCTCAAAGCTATTTCTTAGCAGGACCTACAACTCCTAAAACAGTCATTGTGCCAATCTTTCGTTTAAGGTTTTGGTTTTATAGAATTGATTTAGAGTAAATCTGTGACAGGATGACAGAGAATATGGTGTCCCTTTCCACTGAGAGCTAATGTAAGAGAATTCAAGATATGAATTTGGGAGCACAGGGGGCTACAGACTGGCAGCAAACTTCCTTTTCAGGAGAAATTTTCTCTTCTCTGGTGGCCTGTTTGGTTATGAAAGGGAAAGCACGCAATAGCATGATCAAGGACAAAACGAGAGAGAGCTGAATTGTTTTACATTTTTTTATGAAAGGAATTGTAAGTTGCCAAGAGCAAGGAGGGGATTGCAGATTAAAGAGACAAAGAGAGGAGAGAAGGAGGGAGAGGAAACTGGCAGTTGGCCGAAGGCCAGGGAGCTAGACTTTTCAAAACAGGAGGAACTAATATTCAATTTTAAGTCATCTGCTATAGGTATTTTGTTTCAATGCAACTCCCAGTTTTACCATAAAACCTTATGAAATTCCCTGCTTTTATGAGTAGTGTCCAAGGTAAATGAAGGAGAAGACATGATGTTCTGCATTTTGATTGACTCGGGGCATAAACAAGGGGACAGACACAGGAGTCAAGATGACAGTGAATTTAAAAATTCTGAAAAGCAGGAAATAGACCAATAAATGGCTAAGAGGACCAAGTCTTCCCCTGGGAATCGTCAGATGCTGTGTTACTTAGGTTTTGTCAGACAAGCAGAACCATTGTGTGGGGTTTACTGTAAGGATCACACCTTATACGACAGTGGGAGCTGCTGAGGAGTTCTTCGGGAGGCTGTTGCCTCCTTGTTCGCTGTGAGCCTGAAGTCTCTGGAGAGCCTCAGGACCAGCGGCTGGGAAGAAAAGCTGGGAGAGCGAGAACACACTGGAACCCAAAGGACAAACTGGAGCCCTCATGCCTTGCCACCTCCAACAACACAGGTGGCCTGCAGAAGGAGCTGGCACTCTTCACCATGGAGCCTGGCCCAGGCCTCCGAGAAGCTGAAGGAGGTGATCGAGCAGGAGCTGAAGGAGCTACGGGCTTGGCTGCTGCTTGTGCTACAACAAGATGTGCCAGCAGATCGGTGACAACATGCCTGAACTCCAAGGCTGACTGGAGCCCCATGCTTAAGTTCAATAACTAGTGGCTCACCATGGGCAGTGGTGAAAGGAATCACTCCCATTTTCACAGGGTTTTCCTGGACCCATGGATCCTAATGATACAAGAAATAGCACGATATACTGGTCACTGATTTAGAGCATATATCGCATCCTGGAGGGCTGGATCTTAACCCTGCAAGGTGTTGCTGCGCAGCTGGCATGGCAACTAAATCTGCAAATGGCTAGTCTGGCATTCTAACAGGCCAGTGACCTCCGGTGATGAGGAACATAGTAAGATCAATAAATTCCATTAGCACCAGTCCATGGCTGTACTTGAATTACTAGTAAATGAGTTCCTTGGTCAGGAGCAATGCTGTGGGAATACCTCAACATGAATCATATTATGTAAGTCCACAGATGGTGGTTTTGGCCAAAGCACTGAAGGCAAGGAAAACAAACTCATATCAAGAGTGTCACCTCCAGTAGGAACCAAGTACTGCCTCTTCCAAGATGGATGTGGCCCAGTGTAATCAACCTGCGACCAGGTGGCTGTCTCATCATCCTGGGGAATGGTGTCATCTCATGGGGCTCAGAGGAAGTCTCTGCTATTGGCAGGTTGGGCCCTCAGCAGTCACTGTAAACAGATCAGCCTTAGTGAGTGGAAGTCCATGTTGCTGAGTCCATGCATAATCTCCATCTCTGATGGCATGGCCACTTTGTTCATGAGCCCATTGGGCAAGGATGGGGTGACTGGGGAAAGAGCCTGATTGACATTCACAGAGCAGGACATCTTGTCCACCTGACTGTTAAGATCCTCCTCTACTGAGGTTGCTCTTTGATAAACAGTCACATCTTCATGCTCTGTGACCATTCAGAAAGATCTATCCACACACCTCCTTGTCACCAAATTTCCAGCTGTGTTGCTTCTTAGGCAGACACATTCCAGTCCATGATACTGACCATCTAGTCAAACCATTAACCACTGTCTATGAATCAGCATAGAGCCATATCTCAGGGCATTTCTTCTTCTAGGAAAAATAAATCACTAGATGCACTCCTCGAATTACTATCCAACAATAGGACTTCGCTTCACCACTGTACTTCAGAGCCACCTCAGAGGGGGCCAGTAGTACTTACTGAGCTATCTGCTTTGGTTTGTGCCAGTATATCATGCAGATCTATAAACTAGGCCTGAATTCTGTTCTTCCTCAGTCAACATTAGTCATAGGGAACTCCCTATGAGGCCAAACGTGTGGGATGAGAAAGAGGAGGCAAGACAGCAGGAGTAGGGGCCATGGGCATCTGGGTCTCCTGCTCATTCGACTTACCTTCAGGACCTTCAGGACCTGCTCAGGCTGTGCTACATGCCCAGCTTTATGGTTTGCTGGGCCAACTCTCAGGCAGCTCAGGCTCATTTGATGGCCCATGGCTAAGTGTTGAGTCTCTAGTAAGTCCTAGTAACAAGCCATAACCTGTTTCTCAAAAGAAGAATAGCCATCTACAAAAGATGGCAGAGCTTTGCTCCAAAATTCTAAAGGCAGTATACGCTGTAATTCACCTGTTGGGGCTCTCAAAGCACCACACACATCTTGATCCACACAGACACTTCAAGTACCATTGGATCCACTAGGTCGCTTGGCAGAGCACTCTACACAGCAACCTGGACCTATTACAAAGCCTTCTCTTGCTGGGTGACATTTTGGCCCATTTCTACAATCCCCTGATAAACAATCACACATGATATACAATCCCACATGATATAGAACCACTTGTATTTCTTCTCTGCTAATCTAGAACTTAAGTAAGGAAAAGGGGGCTATTTAATTTGTGTTCCTCAAACACTCTAAAAGATGGGATGTGGGGACTCTGGCTTTTCTTATTTAAATATATATGGAAAGGGTAGCTCCATGAGGCTGGAGCTCTTCAAGACACCCAGTGACATGTGTAAGATATAGGTCCTAAAATGGAGGAAAGGGCCAAACCTTTGATGACCATAAGACCACTTATCTGAGGCCAAAACAACTTATCACAAAGTAAAAATTCAGTTAATCATCTCTTTGGTCTTTTTCACTGCACTAAGCATCCAGTTTGACTGACGGCCCATCAGTCGCTTTAGTCCCACAGCCTGTAAATAACAATCCTGTGCTTCCATGAAGAGGAGGGCCTTCCGTGAAACGGAGAATCATTTTGACTGTGTGAACATTATAGTTTCCAACTCTTTGCTTCTTATCATATTTACTTTGTATTCTTTCAGGCCAACCTGAATAAAAATGCTCATTTAACCCAGTTTAAGAACCAAAGAGGACAGAGATTTCACTTGAAATGGGATCGTTTTTATTCTTGTCTCTCTGCCTCGGACATAGACATTTAATATTTAAATGCTACTCCCGGAGCCGGAGGAAGATGGCGGAAGAGTAAGACGCGGAGATCACCTTCCTCCCCACAGATACATCAGAAATTCATCTACACGTGGAACAACTCCAACAGAACACCTACTGAACGCTGACAGAAGACCTCAGACCCCCCAAAAGGCAAGAAACTCCCCACATACCTGGGTAGGTCAAAAGAAAAAAAGAATAAACAGAGACAATAGGATATGGACGGGACCTGCACCAGTGGGAGGGAGCCGTGAAGGAGGGAAGGTTTCTACACACTACAAGCCCCTTCGAGGGCGGAGACTGCAGGTGGCGGAGGGGGAAAGCTTCGGAGTAGCGGAGGAGAGCACAGCAACAGGGGTGTGGAGGGCAAAGCAGAGAGATTTTGGCACAGAGGATCGGTGCCCTCAGGCACACACCAGCCCGAGAGACTTGTCTGCTCGGCCGCCAGGGCGGGCGGGGCTGGGAGCTGAGGCTCGGGTATCGGCTTTCAGTCGGAGCGCAGGGAGAGGTCTGGGGCTGGCGGCAGGAAGAGACCCTGAAGGGGTTAGTGCTAGCCCGGAGGGAGTCCGGGGAAAGGGTCTGGAGCTACCGGAGAGGCAAGAGACTTTTTTCCCTTTTGTTGCCTGGTGCGCGAGGAGAGGGCATTCCCCTCCCTCCCCTCTGCCTGAGTGAGCCAGAGCCCCCGAATCAGCGGCTCCTTTAAACCCGTCCTGTCTGAGCGAAGAACGGACGCCCTCCGGCGACCTACGCGCAGAGGCGGGGCCAGGTCCAAGGCTGAGACCCGGGAGCTGTGAGAGCAGAGACAGGGAAATCTCTCTGTGCAGCCTCCGAGGCAGCGGATTAAAGCTCCACGGTCCATTTGATGTGCCCTGCGTCTGTGGAGTGCATGAATGGACAGCGAATCATCCCAAATTGAGGAAGTGGACCTTGAGGACAAGATTTAAGACTTCCCCCCCCCCTTTTTTTTTTTTTTTCCTCTTTTTACAACGAATTATCTCAAATTAAGGAGGTGGACTTAGCAAGATTTCAGACTTTTCGCCCTTTTCCTCTTTTTACAACGAATTATCCCAAATCGAGGAGGTGGACTTGGAGAGCAAGATTTTTGATTTTTCCCCCTGCTCTCTTTTTGTGAATGTGTATGTGTAATCTTCTGTGTAAGATTCTCTCTGTATAGCTTTGCTTCCACCATATGTCCCAGGGTTCTTTCGGTCCGTGTTTTTTTTCAATAATTACTTTTTAATTTTAATAACGCTACTATATTTCATACTTTATTCTATTTTATTTTACCTGCTCTTTCTTTTTTTCCTCCCTTCCCTTCCTCCCTCCCTCCCTCCGCTCCTCCTTTCCTTCTTTCTTTTTCTTTCCTCCATCCCTCCCTCCCTCCCACCCTTCTTCTTTCCACTTTCTTTTTCTTTCCTTCCTCCCTCCCTCCCTCCCTCCTGTCTTTCTTTCTTTCTTTCCTTCCTCCCTCCCTCCCTCTCTTCTTCCATTCACTCTTCCTTTTGCTTTCATTCCTCCCTCCCTCCCTCCTTTCTTTCCTTTCTTTCCATCCTTCCTCCCTCCCTCCTTTCTTTCTTTCTTCCTTCCTTCCTTACTTCCCTTCTTCCTTTCTTTCAATCTCTCTTTCTTTCTTCTACTAATTATTTCTTTCTACTTTTTCTCACTGTTATTCTGAGCCGGGTGGATGAAAGGCTCTTGGTGCTGCAGCCAGGAGTCAGTGCTGTGCCTCTGAAGTGGGAGAGCCAACTTCAGGACACGGGTCCACAAGAGACTTCCCAGCTCCACATAATATCAAGCAGCGAAAATCTCCCAGGGATCTCCATCTCAACACCAGCACCCAGCTTCAGCCAACGATCAGCAAGCTACAGTGCTGGTCACCCTATGCCAAGCAACTAGCAAGGCAGGAACACAACCCCACCCATTAGCAGAGAGGATACCTAAAAACATAATAAGGCCACAGGCACCCCAAAACACACCACCAGACGTGGACCTGTCCACCAGAAAGACAAGATCGAGCTTCAACCACCAGAACACAGGCATTAGTCCCCCCCACCAGGAAGCCTACACAACCTACTGAAACAACCTTAGCCACGGGGGACAGACACCAAAAACAACGGGAACTACGAATCTGCAGCCTGCAAAAAGGAGACCCCAAACACAGTAACATAAGCAAAATGAGAAAGCAGAAAAACACACAGCAGGTGAAGGAGCAAGATAAAAACCTACCAGACCTAACAAATGAAGAGGTAATAGGCAGTCTACCTGAAAAAGAATTCAGAATAATGATAGTAAAGCTGATCCAAGATTCTATTTCCCAGATCCAAAATCTTGGAAATAGAATAGACAATATGCAAGAAACAGTTAACAAGGACCTAGAAGAACTAAAGATGAATCAAGCATCGATTAAAAACACAATAAATGAAATGAAAAATACTCTAGATGGGATCAATAGCAGAATAACTGAGGCAGAAGAACGGATAAGTGAGGTGGAAGATAAAATAGTGGAAATAACTGATGCAGAGAAAAATAAAGAAAAAAGAATGAAAAGAACAGAGGACAGTCTCAGAGACCTCTGGGACAACATTAAACGCACCAACATTCGAATTATAGGGGTTCCAGAAGAAGAAGAGAAAAAGAAAGGGACTGAGAAAATATTTGAAGAGATTATAGTTGAAAACTTCCCTAATATGGGAAAGGAAATAGTTAATCAAGTCCAGGAGGCACAGAGAGTCCCATACAGAATAAATCCAAGAAGAAATACGCCAAGACATATTAATCAAACTGTCAAAAATTAAACACAAAGAAATCATATTAAAAGCAGCAAGGGGGGCTCCCCTGGTGGCGCAGTGGTTGAGAGTCCGCCTGCCGATGCAGGGGACGCGGGTTCGTGCCCCGGTCCGGGAGGATCCCACGTGCCGCAGAGCAGCTGGGCCCCTGAGCCATGGCCACTGAGCCTGCACGTCCGGAGCCTGTGCTCTGCAACGGGAGAGGCCGCAACAGTGAGAGGCCTGCGTACCGCAAAAAAAAAAAAAAAAAAAAAAAAAAAAAAAAAAAAAAAAAAGCAGCAAGGGAAAAACAACAAATAACACACAAGGGAATCCCCATCAGGTTAACAGCTGATCTCTCAGCAGAAACTCTACAAGCCAGAAGGGAGTGGCAGGACATAATTAAAGTGATGAAGGAGAGAAACCTGCAACCAAGATTACTCTACCCAGCAAGGATCTCATTCAGATTTGATGGAGAAATTAAAACGTTTACAGACAAGCAAAAGCTGAGAGAGTTCAGCACCACCAAACCAGCTTTACAACAAATGCTAAAGGAACTTCTCTAGGCAAGAAACACAACAGAAGGACTATACCTACAATAACGAACCCAAAGCCATTAAGGAAATGGGAATAGGAACATACATATCAATAATTACCTTCAATGTAAATGGACTAAATGCTCCCACCAAAAGACACAGAGTGGCTGAATGGATACAAAAACAAGACCCATATATATGCTGTCTACAAGAGACCCACTTCAGACCTAGAGACACATACAGATTGAAAGTAAGGGGATGGAAAAAGATATTCCATGCAAATGGAAATCAAAAGAAAGCTGGAGTAGCAATTCTTATATCAGACAAAATAGACTTTAAAATAAAGACTATTAGAAGAGACAAAGAAGGACACTACATAACGATAAAGGGATCGATCCAAGAAGAAGATATAACAATTGTAAATATTTATGCACCCAACATAGGAGCACCTCAATACATAAGGCAAATACTAACAGCCATAAAAGGGGAAATCGACAGTAACACAATCATAGTAGGGGACTTTAACACCCCACTTTCACCAATGGACAGATCATCCAAAATGAAAATAAATAAGGAAACACAAGCTTTAAATGATACATTAAACAAGATGGACTTAATTGATATTTATAGGACATTCCACCCAAAAACAACAGAATACACATTTTTCTCAAGTGCTCATGGAACATTCTCCAGGATAGATCATATCTTGGGTCACAAATCAAGCCTTGGTAAATTTAAGAAAATTGAAATTGTATCAAGTATCTTTTCCGACCACAATGCTATGAGACTAGACATCAATTACAGGAAAAGATCTGTAAAAAATACAAACACATGGAAGCTAAACAATACACTACTCAATAATGAAGTGATCACTGAAGAAATCAAAGAGGAAATTAAGAAATACTTAGAAACAAATGACAATGGAGACACGACGACCCAAAACCTATGGGACGCAGCAAAAGCAGTTCTAAGGGGGAAGTTTATAGCAATACAATCCCACCTTAAGAAACAGGAAACATTTCGAGTAAACAACCTGACCCTGCACCTAAAGCAATTAGAGAAAGAAGAACAAAAAACCCCCAAAGTTAGCAGAAGGAAAGAAATCATAAAGATCAGATCAGAAATAAATGAAAAAGAAATGAAGGAAACGATAGCAAAGATCAACCAAACTAAAAGCTGGTTCTTTGAGAAGATAAACAAAATTGACAAACCATTAGCCAGACTCATCAAGAAAAGAAGGGAGAAGACTCAAATCAGTAGAATTAGAAATGAAAAAGGAGAAGTAACAACTGACACTGCAGAAATACAAAAGATCATGAGAGATTACTATAAGCAACTCTATGCCAATAAAATGGACAACCTGGAAGAAATGGACAAATTCTTAGAAATGCACAACCTACCAAGACTGACTCAGGAAGAAATAGAAAATATGAATAGACCAATCACAAGCACTGAAATTGAAACTGTGATTAAAAATCTTCCATCAAACAAAAGCCCAGGACCAGATGGCTTCACAGGCGAATTCTATCAAACATTTAGAGAAGAGCTAACACCCATCCTTCTCAAACTCTTCCAAACAATATCAGAGGAAGGAACACTCCCAAACTCATTCTACGAGGCCACCATCACCTTGATACCAAAACCAGGCAAGGAGGTCACAAAGAAAGAAAACTACAGGCCAATATCACTGATGAACATAGATGCAAAAATCCTCAACAAAATACTAGCAAACAGAATCCAACAGCACATTAAAAGGATCATACACCATGATCAAGTGGGGTTTATTCCAGGAATGCAAGGATTCTTCAATATACGCAAATCAATCAATGTGATACACCATATTAACAAGTTGAAGGAGAAAAACCATATGATCATCTCAATAGATGCAGAGAAAGCTTTCGACAAAATTCAACACCCATTTATGATAAAAACCCTGCAGAAAGTAGGCATAGAGGGAACTTTCCTCAACATAATAAAGGCCATATATGACAAACCCACAGCCAACATTGTCCTCAATGGTGAAAAACTGAAACCATTTCCACTAAGATCAGGAACAAGACAAGGCTGCCCACTCTCACCACTCTTATTCAACATAGTTTTGGAAGTTTTAGCCACAGCAATCAGAGAAGAAAAGGAAATAAAAGGAATCCAAATTGGAAAAGAAGAAGTAAAGCTGTCACTGTTTGCAGATGACATGATACTATACATAGAGAATCCTAAAGATGCTACCGAAAAACTACTAGAGCTAATCAATGAATTTGGTAAAGTAGCAGGATACAAAATTAATGCACAGAAATCTCTGGCATTCCTGTACACTAATGATGAAAAATCTGAAAATGAAATCAAGAAAACACTCCCATTTACCATTGCAACAAAAAGAATAAAATATCTAGGAATAAACCTACCTAAGGAGACAAAAGACCTGTATGCAGAAAATTATAAGACACTGATGAAAGAAATTAAAGATGATATAAATAGATGGAGAGATATACCATGCTCCTGGATTGGAAGAATCAATATTGTGAAAATGACTCTACTACCCAAAGCAATCTACAGATTCAATGCAATCCCTATCAAACTACCACTGGCATTTTTCACAGAACTAGAACAAAAAATTTCAAAATTTGTTTGGAAAAACAAAAGACCCCGAATAGCCAAAGCAATCTTGAGAACGAAAAACGGAGCTGGAGGAATCAGGCTGCCTGACTTCAGACTATACTACAAAGCTACAGTAATTAAGACAGTGTGGTACTGGCATAAAAGCAGAAAGATAGATCAGTGGATCAGGATAGAAAGCCCAGAGATAAACCCACGCACATATGGCCAACTTATCTTTGATAAAGGAGGCAGGAATGTACAGTGGAGAAAGGACAGCCTCTTCAATAAGTGGTGCTGGGAAAACTGGACAGGGACATGTAAAAGTATGAGATTAGATCATTCCCTAACACCATACACAAAAATAAGCTCAAAATGGATTAAAGACCTAAATGTAAGGCCAGAAACTATCAAACTCTTAGAGGAAAACATAGGTAGAACACTCTATGACATAAATCACAGCAAGATCCTTTTGGACCCACCTCCTAGAGAAATGGAACTAAAAACAAAGATAAACAAATGGGACCTAATGAAACTTCAAAGCTTTTGCACAGCAAAGGAAACCATAAACAAGACCAAAAGACAACCCACAGAATGGGAGAAAATATTTGCAAATGAAGCAACTGACAAAGGATTAATCTCCAAAATTTATAAACAGCTCATGCAGCTCAATAGCAAAAAAACAAACAACCCAATCCAAAAATGGGCAGAAGACTTAAATAGGCATTTCTCCAAAGAAGATATACAGACTGCCAACAAACACATGAAAGAATGCTCAACATCATTAATCATTAGAGAAATGCAAATCAAAACTACAATGAGATATCATCTCACACCAGTCAGAATGGCCATCATCAAGAAATCTAGAAACAATAAATGCTGGAGAGGGTGTGGAGAAAAGGGAACACTCTTGCACTGCTGGTGGGAATGTGAATTGGTACAGCCACTATGGAGAACAGTATGGAGGTTCCTTAAAAAACTAAAAATAGAACTACCATATGACCCAGCAATCCCACTACTAGGCATATACCCTGAGAAAACCATAATTCAAAAAGAGACATGTACCAAAATGTTCATTGCAGCTCTATTCACAATAGCCCGGAGCTGGAAACAACCTAAGTGTCCATCATCGGATGAATGGATAAAGAAGATGTGGCACATATATACAATGGAATATTACTCAGCCATAAAAAGAAACAAAACTGAGCTATTTGTAATGAGGTGGATAGACCTAGAGTCTGTCATACAGAGTGAAGTAAGTCAGAAAGAGAAAGACAAATACCGTATGCTAACACATATATATGGAATTTAAAAAAAAAAAAAAATGTCATGAAGAACCTAGGGGTAAAACGGGAATAAAGACACAGACCTACTTGAGAATGGACTTGAGGATATGGGGAAGGGGAAGGGTAAGCTGTGACAAAGGGAAAGAGAGGCATGGACATATATACACTACCAAACGTAAGGTAGATAGATAGTGGGAAGCAGCCGCAGAGCACAGGGTGATCAGCTCGGTGCTTTGTGACCGCCTGGAGGGGTGGGATGGGGAGGGTGGGAGGGAGGGAGATGCATGAGGGAGGGGATGTGGGAACAGATGTATATGTATGACTGATTCACTTTGTTATAAAGCAGAAACTAATTAAAAAAAAAAAAAATGCTACTCCCTGTGAGATCTGGACTTTGTGGCTGTGACAGAATTCAAATTTCGAATTCCACCTTGTGTGAAAATAGCATTTCAAAGTGTTTGCCCCGGGAGAATAATAATAAACCTGAGTCTTGGCATTTTTTAAAATGGACTTTTTTCTTCAGAGGTCTCTTAAAATATGATTCATCCTCTCTCCTTCTAGACACCGGGAATTCAGCAATGATGCTTTTCACTTTTTCCCAAGTTTATTCTGAATCTGTTACCAAATGACTCATGGTAAGCAGAATGATTAATGGCAAAATGATTACTGTGTCTGCATTTAACACATTAATTATAATATTTTATAATATGCTAACCTTGCCCTTTTATTCTAATTTAAAATGTTATATTAATTGTCTCTAATTATAATTTGAGTATTTAAAACATGTCTGTTGTTTTCCTCTGTTGTTAGTATAATCCTGAAAACACCTGCCCACAATCTACTAAATACTAGGGTTGCAGTGATTAATAGGAACAAATCCTGTGAAATCGCTTTTTATCCTTAAGCAGTCGGAACAAATTGGGCCATTAAAATATCTTAGCTTAAATGCTACACTGCTCTGGAATGTTTCATAAGGTTGCATAAAATCTGTCACTTCACATCCCATAATTCACATAAGGCAACAAATGCAGGGCAGGGTTTAACCACTTAGTGTTCACGACTGACTGTGGCCTGGGAAAGCTCAGTGGGCAAGTTTTTCATTAAAAATTTATAAAATTGGGCTTCCCTGGTGGCACAGTGGTTGGGAGTCCGCCTGCGGATGCAGGGGACACGGGTTCGTGCCCCAGTCCGGGAGGATCCCACGTGCCGCGGAGCGGCTGGGCCCGTGGGCCGTGGCCGCTGAGCCTGTGCGTTCGGAGCCTGCGCTCCGCGGGGGGAGAGGCCACAGCAGTGAGAGGCCCGTGTAACGCAAAAAAAAATAAAAAAAATAAAAAATAAAAAAATTTATAAAATTATGGAAAGATTAGTTTTAAGATTTTCTTTAAAGATGATTTTCTTGTTTGAGTTCTCCCAGACTTTTTTCACAGTCTCTATTGTAATGGTATTCAAATGACCTCCTGAAAGAGAACTGACTTTTCCTGAAAGTGTAAATATAGAACTTGCACTTCCTGAAAGAGAAGTGTAAGTTCTATATTTTGACATATGCCAGAATGATCAGCTAATTTCTGCTTTAATTAGGGTTGGCTCTTTTGCTGTAGACTATTTATATGACTAAAAATGTAATTAACAGAAAGGTAGAAATGTTAAGAAAATCATTATTACGCCTCTATTTAGCCTTTGTTTTCAAAGTTTGTTATGGTCTGTTTTTATGAATTGGGATGTTCTGCCTTGGTTGAAAATATTAACAGATTAAGGAAATTTGAATTTTACATCAGGAAGTTAGAATTGGCAAGTATTTTCAAGTCATATATCATTGCATCATTGGCATATGTGGCAACAAGATATCCCCCAAACTTGAAGACAAGGCTAAACATGAAATTGAAAAAACTTTTTTTCTTCAATAACTAAAATAAATTGCTGGAAAACGTAACCCCATCCTAAGCAATAATTTGAAAAAAATGGCTGAGGAGTTTCAGTGCACCCAAACTCCTGTCATAATTTCAGAAGACTAGGAGTCTATTTGCAGCATGCTCAGTTGCATGATGAAAGAACGTTTTACTGAAAGAGTAAGCTTGATGGCTAGAAAAATGCGAAGACTTACTACCCCGAACCCTTGGCGGATACCTTCTTAGAGTAGAAATGGATGCACCAGGATCTCATAATTCAAAGACACCAGACACCAAGTCACCCAACCAGCCCCCTCGCTCTAATTCCATGCTGCTACCACCTCTTTGTTGTAATCTGGCTGAGGATGTAAGTGTAAAAGGCTTAGAACAGTATTTGGCCCATGGTAAATATTAGATAAATGATAGCTAATGGTAATATTATTTTTTTCTTTATTTTTCCCTTTATCTGAAGAGTTTACTAATGCAAAAGCTTCCACTCAGCACACTGAGAAAGGCTCTTTTCTACATGACAGTTATCTCTGTAATATAACAAGGAGAATTCGTTTATATTTTAGGAAATTGTGACCTCCAAAACATCTATTGTGCTTCTGTTTTCAGTGGTTTCAGACTAACCAAGCTTCTACCAATAGTTTCTGCTATTAGTTGACATGACTTTTGTAAAGAATGAACTTTCATTCAAAAGTGAGGCAGGGACTTCCCTGGTGACACAGTGGTTGAGAATCCGCCTGCCAATGCAGAGGATGTGGGTTCGAGCCCTGGTCAGGGAAGATCCCACATGCCTCAGAGCAGCTAGGCCCGTGGGCCACAACTACTGAGCCCATGCACCTAGAGCCCGTGCTCTGCAACAAGAGAAGCCACCACAATGAGAAGCCCACACACCACAACGAAGAGTAGCCCCCGCTCGTCTCAACTAGAGAAAGCCTGTGTGCAGCAACAAAGACCCAACGCAGCCAAAAAAAAAAACCAGTGGTAAAGAATCCACCTTCCAATGCAGGGGATGTAGGTTCGATCCCTGGTCAGGGTACTAGGATCCCACATGCCGTGGGGCAACTGAGCCCACATGCCACAACTACTGAGCTCACACGCCTTAACTAGAGAGTTTGTGTGCCACAAACTACAGAGCCCACGTGCCCTGGAGCCTGCACACCACAACTAAAGAAGAGAAAACCTGCATGTCACAACAAGAGAGAAGGTTGTGTGCCACAACGAAACATCCTGTGTGCCACAACTAAGACCTGACGCAGCCAAAAATTGATTAATTAATTAATTAATTAATTATTTTTTTTAAGTGAGGCAGAAGACAACTAATAAGGACCTACTATATAGCACAGGGAACTCTACTCAATACTCTATAATGGCCTATATGGGGAAAGAATCTAAAAAAGAGTGGATATACATATATGTATAACAGATTCACTTTGCTGTACACCTGAAACTAACACAATACTGTAAATCAACTATACTCCAATAAAAAATTTTTTTTAAAAGGTGAGGTAGACTTGCTTCCTATCCTCAAGGAAACTTCATCTTAGTGGAGGAGTTAAAATATATCATCAACAACTGTAATACAAGTAGAAAGTAATAGGTGTCATTAAAAAGTAGTAAGTAAGCCCTTGTAGAAACCCTGGTCACATGCTTCCTCCTTAGATTGAAATTTAATCCAACTACGCTCTTCAACAAATTAAGGATAATTGTTGTTAACAGAGTTATATAAACTATATCATGGGGATAAAACTTTCACACTATGTATTGGTCAGAAAAGAATAGTTTATAGTGCAGTAACAAATAAGCCAAAAGTTGCAATAGCTTTTAAGGAGGAAGTTTCCTTCTCACTCATCATAAGTTGACAAGGAGGGTCTGCTCACCATGGTCACTCACGGGTGTAGGTGGACATAAGCTCCATTTCAACATGTGCTTCCACAGGAGTAAAAGGTACAGCTTTGGGGGTTTTTTAATTTAAAATTTTTTTAAAGTATGGCCAGTCACATTTCTTAACATTTCTGCCTGGAAGAGCCACCCTCCATTTCTGCTCACATTTCATTTATCAAAGCAAGTCACATGGCCGTGCCTGAGCTCAATAGGGTGAGGATACGTAATCCTCCCACCAGGTGGCCACTGCAGGCCTGTAAGCCAAAGCATCAACCACACTAGGACTCACACCTCAGACAAAAAAGTAACTCCCTTTATTTTCTAGCGCTGATCTCATCTCCCTCTAGAGCCCAATTCCCAGTGATGGTGAAAGATTCCTGTTCAGTATTTCCCGAAAGTCCTCCGATTACTTTTAACCCCGAGTGCCTAAAGACTTTCCGCCATCATGGCAGAAGGTGGACCAAGGCCCTCAGGCCAGCTCCTTTGCCCTTTTCCTCTGCAACTCTATGCTCCTACTGACCTCTAAGCTGAGCCCTCGAAATCTGGAGCTTGTGATATTTAAAGGGAAGCTTTTAGAATTTAGAGAGTTATGTTCTTTTCAACAAAGCCTGGCTTTCAATAACTGCCTCACTGTAGATTTAACAAATCTGGTGTAAATGGTATAAATTGGACAGTGATAAATCATCTATGTGAAAACATGGTACTCTATTTTTATGTCTGCACACACTTTTCTTTGACAAGCTTCCACTACCACTTGACAGTAAGAAAACTAAATTTAGTCCAATCCACCAAACCTGGCCCAGTCCAGCAGTCTTCTAATCAACTTCAGAAATTACTGTCTCAGTTAATATCATCCAAGTCTCTTTCCCAGCTTCCTTCTCTTCCTTCCCTCTGACTCTACACCCTGAGAAAAAGATGGGATTGCAAACCAGCCAGCCACTGTCCCACTCTCTTCCACTGGTGAGCTCTGAGCCCACAGAAAATCTCAAGCATCATTACCATACCATGTGGTGGTGGGGACCCAGCACCCTCTCCATCCCTCTCAGCTGCACCACTCCATGGGTCTTTCATACTCAGCTGTGGCAAGGTACATCTGTGAGCCCCTAGTCTTCATGGGAGCTCCTGGCAAGAAGTAGGCACCAGCTTCATGTTCTAGAATCACCCTTCAAATCCCATGAGATACTCTCAGGAACCCCTTAGGCTGGTGGGGGTTAGAAAGAACAGGTCAAGTATCCTCTGTACCCCTACAGAAGGAAGAAAGGGGAAGGGACCAGGTGCCCCATGTAACATTCCAGGAACTCTGTCCTCTCTAAGAATTCCCTTCTCCTCTCCCAGATGGCTTTATACTTTCCCTCTAGGTAGGAGGAAGTTGAACCAGTTCTTCTAGGAGCACAGTCATTTTGGCTTACATCTGACAAGTGTCACGGGGCCTGGATTTGGGTGATGCATAGGTGAGTAGTCACGAGAAAAAGAAAGCTGAACTTGTGGTCCAATGTTTCAAGTTGGACATTTCATATGTAAATATTTCATGCATGATGCCTCTACAACTTGGTCTTTGAAGGTCAAGCTCATGACTTACCTTTTGTTCCCCTGAATGTCTAGTATATACACAAGGGCCTAATTAATACTTCTGGAATACTGAATGGATGATCTCTGAAGCAATACTTTGAAAAGTTCCTGACTGTCATTCACCCACATTTCCTCTGCTTCTTTGACTCCAGGTCCTTACAGCAGAGACCACTGATGCCTTTGGCCCCCAGGTCAGAGATAATATAATCTGGGGGTTAAGGTTCTCAGGTGCTAGATTTCAGACCAACTGAAGCACAGTCCTGGTTCTCCAGGGATACACAATCAATCAAGTATTGAAAAGAAGCCAAGAATTGGATCATGTCTAAAGAGTCAGGGTCGGGCTCTACTTCTTATTTTATTAGGAAATATCTATCTATCTTCAGGTCAATCTAAGTGAGGATCTTTGAAACTTTAACAATTTTTCATGTTGTTTTCACAATCGTAAGGAATAATAATAAGGAATAGAATGCACTTTCTCTCTCTCAACACACACACACGAGCACAGATCTTAAACATAAGGGAGTATTCTTTAGCTGTTTTAATAGTCAGTAAGACAGTTATGTGAAAAGTTTTGTAATCTGTAATAGGCTTTAAAAGTATGAATCAGTGTTAGTATAGATGACCATTTTTATTACATCTCTTGAACTGGTACACTCACGGAGTGAGGGATCCCCCTTACTTTGCCATAATAGGACAGAGTAGACATGACTATGGCCACTGGTGTCACAAAGACATGGGTTTGAACCTGGCCCTGTCACTCACCAGCTGGGACCCTGAGGAAGGTTCTTAACCTCCCTCAGGCTCAGTTATCCCATCTGTAGAATGGAGATAATAATACCTCTTAATAATATTTACCTCAGAGGAGTGTTGTGAAGATTAATGTATACTTAAAGCATTTAATGGATGTATAACATTATGGATCATAGAAAGAGCTCAAGAAAGAGCCTATTATTACTTTTCATGACTTTTTTACTTTTGTTGATGTCACACTTTGCTTCTCTTGGACCCTTACTCCATAATCCAGGAAAATATACATTTCTGGGCAGCCAAACACTCTCTTTTGAGAGCACTCTTCATACAAGTGTTGTAGAAGGAGGCTTAATTGACAAACAATATCAAAAACAGGGAAATATTTCCCTCGAAATATTGAGCATCATCTCTTATCTTGGAGAGCCCTTAAAAGCTAAGCAAGAAGCTGGGGTGACTGTATGAGGCCAGCACACAAAGGGTCTCCAGCACCATGATCAACCTTTGCTCAACAAGCATCTGGCAGTTCCCAGCCTGATTACATCCACTGCCACATACGTGATGGATGGCATTCACGGGCGGCACGCAAAGGGGGGCTTTGGCACAGATGAGATATGCTGCAGGTTGTATACACTCACCCTCATCTTTACTCAAAGGAATGTCAGTGATGTCCCATGTCTTCAGACGACCTCGTCGTACAGATCACTTTGAGTTTGCTCTAATTTCTAGCGAGTAATTCATTTTAAAACTTTGGGAGCTATTATCAATCACAAATTACTTGTGACATACCCCATGAACAACATATCTCAGTTGGGAACTGCTGCTCCAGGTGAGGGCTGCTGGAATTAGTTAAAAATATTGATGCTAAGCGTTATTAGTAAATGTTGCAATAACCTTACCTATCCTATCACTTGTATTCAGTTATGTTACAATTTAGAATCCACTAAAAAAAAAAATCTCCGTTTAATTACCTATGTTCTTTTCTTCAATGATCCAAAGTATTTAAAAGGACAGCATGTTTTAGAAATGGTTTATTACAGGGGCTTCCGTGGTGGCGCAGTGGTTGAGAGTCCGCCTGCCGATGCAGGGGACACGGGTTCGTGCCCCGGTCTGGGAAGATCCCACATGCCGTGGAGCAGCTAGGCCCGTGAGCCATGGCCGCTGAGCCTGCGTGTCCGGAGCCTGTGCTCCGCAACGGGAGAGGCCACAACAGTGAGAGGCCCGCGTACCGCAAAAAAAAAAAAAAAAAAGAAATGGTTTATTACATTTTCTTATCTCAAGCATTCTTCATGTAGCTGCTCATGGTTATTTTGAATATCGTGAGTTAACTGCCACCAAGCTTTCATTAGACAGTTTGCAGTAAGGCATGATTTATAAAGTGACTTGTGTCAAAACATGTTTCCATTTTTTCTTCATGTAGTATAGTTAAGATTGAAATATTATATTCACTCGCCAGCACATGTATGCCTATAGAGTTCATATTTGTGACTACTTCTAAAATCATTAGATGGAAAGCAAGTAAAATTAAAGATACTTAATATAAATGGTTATTCTCAAGACACACTGCCCATATTAAAGTATCTGCAGATCTGGTGCTCATCTCAATGGTCAACCAACAGATGGAGCACTCTGTTTGTCACATTACTTTGGAGCTTCTAAATGTGCCTAGTGGGAATTCCATTACTTGCACCAGCTGTACAGGTGACCTCCATGCCTTCCACTTGCCAGATTCAGAATACATGAGGCAATTTTAAGCATGATTTTAAAATACAACATATGCAAATATGCCTGTACTTGACATAGTTACTCTGGTGCCAAAAACTAAAAATAAAAAAACAAAAGCTGTCCTTTTTGCTCTAACCCTTGGAATTATGGGATGTATGGTTTTCCACCTTCTGAGTCTTTCTGCAAAAAGTTATTTAATGCCTTTCTACACTGGGAGAAATTTTTAAGATTTTTTAATACCTACGGAAGGGGTTTGTTTTCTGGGGTAAAACGTTATAAAGAGTTCTTATTTTCTTATCAAACAGAATTAAATAATTAAAAGGTGGAATTTGGGAGACATCTGGAGACATTCTCAAGCTAGAAATATCTTCCTTCGGAAGGCCTGAAAGTTCTCCATTAATGATGCATTATTTGGGGTTCAGCAATCTCTGTCTGGGCACCCTTTTTATAAAATGCAGTAAGCAGAGCCAGGATTGAAACCCAGTTCATTCCTGCACCACTCTTGCACTTGTCCCTGCTACAAACTGCCTCCCTTTGAGGATGGTCACTAACAAGTAAATGTGAGTTTTTTTCCTAAGTGAGAGGAAAGAAATCAGTACATTAAAACACCGAGTAAGAAGAAATGAGGACCCAGGAAAAAGGGAAAAGGAACAGATAAGGAAGCTGAGAGGTGTCAAAAGAATAACGTCTACTTCAGTTTTGCCTCATGGCCATCGCTTGAGTTTGACTTCTAAGAGCTCTGTCTACAATGTTACCTGGTAGTAACCCACTCCACTTTCAAGACCTCCTGTCTGAAATTTCAGTTCAATTTCAGTTTATGTTACAATATGTTGGATCAGATTGAATTAGAAATGGAACATCCAGCAATTTTTATTTGCTGCCTTATTGAATGGGTAAGAATAACATTACAAAATATTGCAGTAGCGGTGAGCACCCCTAAAAGCAGTTTGTATTGATATATCATTTCCCACTGAAAGGAAAAGAGCTCCTTGGATAAATGTCTCATTCCAAGTAGGGGGCAGAAAGTGCATGGAGATGAATCCAGGAAGGCCTTTTGAAAGGAAGCTTCAACAATGAATAAGCGCACATCAAAGGGAAATAGGAGCCCTTAAAGGGATACCCACTGGGCTAAAGGAAATCAGAAAGAACAGTAACTGCAATGAATTGAAACTCACCAGTGCTAAGAAGCATTGAAACACATGGAAATGCTATGGAGAAACAAGGAGGAGGAAATGTCTTGGTTAAAAGAAATTTAGTGGACATCCGATCAAGCATTGTTTGGTCCTTGCCTGGACCTTGTTTCAAACAAATCAAAAATAAGAAGACATGAGGACAACTTGAACATGGACGGGACATCAGATGATATTAAAGAATTGTTAACTTTATTGAGTGTGATCACGGCTTGGTGGTTATATTTTTTAAAAAAAAAGAACTTACTGGAGATGCAAATGAAAGTATTTACAGGTGAAATGACCTAATTTCAGGAATTTGCTCTAAAATGCTTTAGCAAAAAAAAAAAAAAAGTGCAGTAAAGGAAATAAATGAGACAAAATTGACCAACTCTATATTTGTTGAATCTGGCTGATAGGTATTTGAGGTTCATTTTACTAATCCTTTACTTTTTTATCTAAAATACATAGTTACACTTTTAATTTAATTTATCTTTAAATTAAATAATTATTTAAATGTTATTAATGTTATTAAATTGTATCTAAGGTTTAAATTTTTATATAAGGCTTTTTATCCATTACATTATTACACCCATGTCTACATGACACCAAAATAAGGAGTTGAGATGAGAAAGCTTTGTGGTTGCCAGCCTCCAAGATGAGTACTGTTGATCCCTGCCTCCTGGTACTCATGCCCTTACCTAGTTCCCTTCCACATTTTTTCAGAGTTGGTTTGGGTGACCAGAGAAACCAGTGGGAGTGATGCTGTGTGACTTCTAATGCTAGGTAATAAAAGACATTTCTGCTTCTGCTTTGCTCTTTGGATCACCCACTCTGAGTGTCGTGAGGATACCCAAGCAGCTCTATGGAGAGGTCTCTGTGGCATGAACTGAGCCCTACTGCCAACAGACTACACCAGCTTGCCAGCTACAGGAATGGGCCATCTTGGGAAAAGATCTTCCAGTCCCAGTCAAGCCTTTGATGACTGTAGCACTGGCCAACATTCTGACTACAACCTCATGAGAAACCCCAAGCCAGAACAGCCCAGCTAAGCCACTCTGTGTAAGTCAGCGTTCAATCAGAGAAGCAGAACCAGTAACAATATATGGATTTAAAACAAGGAATTGGCTTATGAAATTGTTGGGTCTGGCTTAGCAGGTCTGAAGTCCATAGGGTGGGCAATCAGGAAAGAAAGATCACAAACAGGCTGAAACCCCAGGCACAGAGACCAAAGCTGTTGTTCACAGGCACTCAGGAAGAGAAAACCAAAAGCAAACAGCAAAGCAAGCAAGCAAAGCAATCAAGGTTGAACTCCTGGATGCAGGCAGAAGCTGCTGTCCACAGACAGAAGTGTCTCTTTCATGTTCATGTGCTCTGTCTCTGTCTCTGTCTCTCTCTGTCTCTCTGTCTCTCTGTCTCTCTGTCTCTCTCTCTCTCTCTCTCTCTCTCTCTCTCTATATATATATATATATATATATATATATATATATATATCCCCCGCCCTCCTTTCTCTTGCCTAAACCCTCTTTTAAAAGACCTTCCAGGGCCTCCCTGGTGGCGCAGTGGTTGAGAGTCCGCCTGCTGATGCAGGGGATACGGGTTCGTGCCCCGGTCTGGGAGGATCCCATATGCCGCGGAGCGGCTGGGCCCGTGAGCCATGGCCGCTGAGCCTGCGCATCCAGAGCCTGTGCTCCGCAATGGGAGAGGCCACAACAGTGAGAGGCCCGCGTACCGCAAAAAAAAAAAAAAATAAAAAAAAAAAAAATAAAAGACCTTCCAATTGTTTAACTCATGCTCATAATAGAGAACCTCCCTTTCAACTGGATAAGTCAGGCCCACCCAAGATAATCTCCCCAACTTAAAGACAACTGATTAAAGACTTTGATTACATCTGCAAAATCCCTTCCCACCAGCAATTAGATTCGTTCCATTAAATAACTGGGAAGAGGTATATGTGTGTTACAAAATGGTTGTGCTTCTTTTCCATCCTCCAACTCTCACAAAACAACATATCTAGGAGCCCACCCTATCTGGAAACGTACTAGAAAGGGAATTCTGAAGGACACAGTTTAGCCCAGCCAAGTCAACAAACCCCAAACTCCTAACTGACAGAAACTGTGAAATATAATAAATGTTTATCACTGTTTTAAGACTTTGGGTTTTGAGGTAAGTTGTTACCCAGCAGTTGATAACTAATACAGGTTTGATGGAACAAATTATCTGTAATCAAGTGTGACAACAAGTGAAAAGCTGTTGCCTGAGATCAGCTGAGTTTTACTAGATTTGTACTTACTGAATTCACAGAATATTTGTGAGTGGATAATGGGGGTGGGGGTGGATTGTGGGAGGGGCTTATTTGGGTGGGGTGGGTTTGGATAGTCTTCATAATAATCAGACCAGCAAAATAACAAAGTATAGGGAAACATCTTGATTGTCTCAAAAACACCTCATGACTCCTGAAAACTTGCTGAGGAATAAAGCAAAAAGACTTAGGAACCTACATTAATGCAATCTCCCTGACCCATGATGCCTCATCCCTGACATGATCATACAACTTTGGGGGTGGTATGAAATGGGACAGCATCTACAGTCACACACACGTGGGTTCTTGCCCCAACTCCATATCTTACCAGTTACATGACTTTGGCCACTTTACATAACTTCCTGCTATGGACTGAATTTTGTTCCCTCCCAAAAAATCATATGTTGAAGACCTAAACCCTCGTACCTTAGAATGTGACTGCACATGGGCCTTTACAGAGGTAATTAAGGTTAAAAGAGGCCATAAGAGTGGGCCCTAATCCAGTATAACTGGTGCCCTTCTAAGGAGAGGAACCCCATGGGCACTTTCACACAGAGGAAAGAGAAGGTGGCCATCAAAAAGCCAAGGAGAGAGGCCTCAAGAGAAATCACACTTGCAGACATCTTGATTTTGGACTTCTAGTCTCCAGAACTGTGAGAAAATTAATTTCTGTTGCTTAAGCCATCCTGTCTGTGGTATTTTGTTATGGCAGCCCTAGCAAACTAATATACTTCCTGAGCCTCGAATTCTGCATCTATAAAATAATAATACTTACAGCTCTAGGGTCTAGACCCTCCTTTAGCTGTCAGAATATTTGGGGGTTTAAAGACAGACAAAAATCTTTGGTCAAGAAGAACCTTAGATTTTATTGAACGACTGAGGTCCAGCCTTGGGAGTCAGGCAATGTTCCAGTCACACCTGACTCAGGTTTTACAAGGCAGAATGTTACAATATTTTCCCAATCTTCTCCGAGAAAACACCCTCTCCCAACAACTCACATAATAAAATGGGAAGGAAAAGAGGTGCCTGGGGTTATCTAGTCCAGGAGCTTTATCTTCTGTGATAGCCCGTGATTTAAGAGAACCAGTATACACTGTCCATTGTTCTTTAAAGAAGGAAGTTACCTGCATTTTGCATATTAGTGAATCTGGTTCCTATCAGGGAAATGGGAGGAGAGGGAGGAGAAGGTGTTTGTTAGGAATTAAGAAGGATTTCCTAAAGAAATTACTTGGAGCAACAGAAAGATAAAATGAATAGCCGTTCGGCAAATACCTGGATATCCATAGCCGTTCTGCTCTGATGTCCTTAGGAGAAATGGAGAATGAGGAAAGACAAAATTTTCTGTCTGTCAAATTCAGTTCTGACTTTAGTTTCATATTAAAATTTCTTGTGATTAATAACTTTAATTTTTCTTAATATCAACCTCAGAGGTTATTATAAGGATTAACACAGTAACTTATAAAGCACCAAAAATATAGCAGATGCTCAGTCCTTTCTCCTTCCCTTAGGACAACAAAAGCAATTCCTTGTGCAAGTTTTTATATCCTCCAACCTTCTTCTATATGTTGCATACACACACACACACACACCTTAGCCTGGTGATTTTGAAGCCTGAAAATAACAGAAGACTCCACCAAGATATTCTCTGAGGTGAGGGACTTTCAAGGGGCACGTCACTTCCCCACGAAGAAACCCACAGGAAGTTGTCTTTTTTTCCCGGAATGCCTGAATGTCCCGAGGGTGTGATCATTGAATTCATTTTGATTCTGCTTTATGGAACTCTTCCCTCTTTTTGGTCCTGACTTGAGCAATGCAACAAAATGAGTCCTGGATGTGGCCCATCCAAGTCGACGATGCTTTGATACATACCTCACCTGTTTACCTCTAAATGCCTCTTCAGGAACAGGGAAGCCCTTAAGCACTTTAACATTTATTCTTTCCAAAGACTTGTTTGACAGACTTTTACATGCACAGTTTAAATTAGGCAGGATCTCAGAGTCAATATTTTTTTCCTTTTTCAGATAGCATTTTTCTTTTTCTCCTGGCAAGGGAAAGGTTTGAGAACAATACATATTTGTTTGGTCCAGGAGAGAGACGGGGAACTGGAATGTGTTTGTCACTTTTTTAAAAAGCATTTAAACAAGGTGCTCAGTACACAAAGAGATGCCTCCAGAAACTGAAGAGGGATGGATCTCAGCATATTTAATGTTAGAATCTGGTAAACGGTTCTAAAGGTTGGTTTCCAAATCTCTGCCCGAAAATCATTTCTTTCTCTCTGTGCACGGATGCCATGGAGCCGGTGGACCAGAGGAGGTAGATGGATAATTGGGCAGCAGCACAACTCATTTCTCAGTTGGCAACCTTTTAAAGACTTTTAAATCCTCAACAGCAACTGGCCTTTCCATTCTTCTTTTCCTCCTTCTGGCTGATGTCTGCACCGACTTTGCTGCCTCTGTATTGATGGGCCTAAAAACTCCGCCCACTGCCTGTATCAGGAACAACACTCAACGCAAACCGTCTGAACATAAACAACCAGCCATGTAATAGCATGAGATGTTTCCTGGTATCCAAGTTTCTGCCTAATGGGAAAAGTCTGTTTTCAGCTTGGACTGCAATAGGAAAGTTATTTATCTTGTGAAAGATGGTGAAATAAAACAGTCCTTCCATTTGGTCAGCAAATATGTAAAGAGAACAGAATCTGTAACCCTCCAAGATCTGAGCACTGGGAAAAGACAGAACCAGGGAGCTACACAAACCGAGTAGGAATTCCCGAGTTCATAAGGAGTAAGAGCTTTTTGCCGACCTTTTGTTGTTGTTGTTGTTGTTGTTGCGGTACGCGGGCCCCACACTGTTGCAGCCTCTCCCTTTGTGGAGCACAGGCTCCGGACGCGCAGGCTCAGCGGCCATGGCTCACGGGCCCAGCCGCTCCGCGGCATGTGGGATCTTCCCGGACCGGGGCACGAACCCGTGTCCCCTGCATCAGCAGGCGGACTCTCAAACACTGCGCCACCAGGAAAGACCTGCCGACTGTTTTTGAGGGAGTAACCCCCCTTAGCAATACTGAAATGAGAAATTCGGTGTTTGAAACGTTGATTCTCAACTCAGGCTGCATATTAGAATCACCTGGGGAGATTTTTAAACTAGATCCTTGGTCCTGGGTCCCGCCCGCCAGAGATTTTGTGGGTTTTTTTTTTTTTTTTAATCTCCACCAGGGATTATGATACACAGCCAGGATGGAGAATAACTGGATTAGAACGTGAAGAGAGTTCATAAACAGAGACTGGAGATCAGAACCCTAGCTGCAGAAAGAAACCTCCCAGAGCAGATCAGCCTGACAGGTATATAGCAACAGAGAGTAGAAAAGTGGTTGCCAGGGACTGGAGTGTAGGGGAGATATGGAGAGGTTGGTAAAAGGGTGTAAACTTTCAGTTATAAGATTAATAAGGGGCCTCCCTGGTGGCGCAGTGGTTGAGAGTCCGCCTGCCGATGCAGGGGATACGGGTTCGTGCCCCGGTCTGGGAGGATCCCATATGCCGCGGAGCGGCTGGGCCCGTGAGCCATGGCTGCTGAGCCTGCGCATCCGGAGCCTGTGCTCCGCAACGGGAGAGGCCACAACAGTGAGAGGCCCGCGTACCACAAAAAAAAAAAAAAAAAAAAAAAAAAAAAGATTAATAAGGTCTGGGGATCTAATGTATAACATGGTGACTGTAGCTGGTAGCACTGTACTGTATAATTGAAATTTGCTAAGAGAGTAGAATGTAAATGTTCTCACCAAAAAAAAATAAGGTTAATATGTGAAGTGATGTGTTAACAAACTCAATGGGAGAAATCCTTTTATGACATATACGTATATCAAATCATCACTTTGTATTCTTTAAATATCTTACAATTTTATTTGTCAATTATACCTGAATAGAACTGGGGGAGGGGAGAAATACGGCATATAGATACAATGGAATATTATTCAGCTGTTAAAAAGAAGGAAGTCCTGCTATTTAAAACAACATGGGGGTGGTGGTGTGATGAATTGGGCAATTGGGATTGACATGTATACACTGATGTGTATATAATTGATGACTAATAAGAACCTGCTGTATAAAAAATAAATAAAATAAAATTCAAAAATTCAAATAAATAAACAAATAAAACATGGATAGGGCTTCCCTGGTGGTGCAGTGGTTGAGAGTCCACCTGCCGATGCAGGGGTCACGGGTTCATGCCCCGGTCCGGGAAGATCCCACGTTTTGCGGAGGGGCTGGGCCCGTGAGCCATGGCCACTGAGCCTCCGTGTCCGGAGCCTGTGCTCCACAATGGGAGAGGCCACAACAGTGAGAGGCCCATGTACCACAAAAAAAAAAAAAAAAAGGGTAAATCTTGAGGGCATTGTGCTAAGTGAAATAAGTTAGACAGAGAAAGACAAATACTGTATGATCTCACATGTGGAATCTAAAAAATAAACGAACTCATAGAAAGAGAGTAGATTGATGGTTGCCAGGGGTAGGGGGAACAGGTGAAGGTGGTCAAATTCCAGTTCTAAGATGAAAAAGTTCTGGGGATCTATGGTGACTATAGTTAACAACACTGTGTTGTATACTTGAAAGTTGCTAAGTAGATCTTAAAAGTTCTCAACACACACATACAAAAACACAGTAACTATGTGAAATGACGGATGTGTTTAACTGAACTTATTGTGGTAATCATTAGGCAATATACACATACATTGAACCATCACCTTGTATACTTTAAACTTAAGCAATGTTATATGTCAGTTGTATCTCAATAAAGCTGGGGGAAAAAGAAAACATCAGCTAATAGGTAATAAAAATAATAAATTATCACCACTTGGCAACCCCTAATGAAATAAATGATTTAGGCCAGTAGTTCTGAAGCTTGATTGTACATGGGAATCACCTTTGGGAGCTTGAAACACACTAACGACCAGCTCCCACCCCCAGAGATTCCAATTTGATTCACCTGGTGGGGAGCTTGGCAATGAGACTTGGGAGGATTAACATCTTCCTGGGTGACTCTAATGAGCAGGCAAGGTTGAGACCATTGATATGGGCAATGAGCATCAATAGCCACTGGAACAACCAGATAGAAAAGCTGGTCTAGTATAGATGGATCAGATGGATAACAGCTAAATCCACTGATCTATCCCACCATCATAAAAAAGATGGGATGCAACTGAAAGTACCCAACACCACTTATGATGTGTACTTGTCAAAAAGTCAACCTGAAACTGATGTAGCCTCTTAATTTAACTATCACCTACAGGAAGTAAAAGGGACTTACATGAAATAAAGGACACCCTCAGGATGTAATCAGCAAAATCCAGAATGTGGTGAAGTCTACAAGACAAATAATTCAGTTTCTCTAACAAATAAATTATAAGAAAATTATAAAGGATAGGGAATTGATAGATTAAAATAGTCATAAAAGACAGAACCAATGCAAATACATAGACCTTATTTGAGTCCTGATTTGAACAAACCAACAGTTAAAAAAAAACAATAAGACAATCAAGGAAATCTGAATATTGCTAGATATTTGATGATATTAAGACATTTATGTTAAATTTTTAGGTCAGCAACTTTTTCTATAAAGGGCCAAATAGTGTTTTAGGCTGAGTGGGTCTACAGTCTGTTGCAACTACTCAACTCTGTCATTGCTGCCTGAAAGCAGCCACAAACAACACATAACAAATGGCTGTGACTGTGTTCCTTACAAAAACAGACAACTGCATGGATTTTGTCAACCTCTGTTTTACAGATACATTCAAAAGAGCTTCTGGATGAAAGAATGGAGAGGAGGGGAAGGTGGCTGAGCAGTATAAATGAAACAAGGTCGGTCATGTGCTCATAAATAGCTGAGGACGGGTACATTTTACTCGTGGTTCTCAAAGCGTGGTCCCAAGACCATCGGCATCAGCATCAGCTGCAAACTTGTTAGAAATGCAAATTTCAGGCCCCCCCCAAGACTTACGGAATCAGAAACTCTGTGGGTGGATCCCAGCAATCTGGTTTAATAAGCCCCCCAGGTGATTCTCATGCACACAGACTAATGTTATTCATTCTCTCTGTCTCTCCCTGTCTCCCTCTCCCTCTCCCTCCCCCTCCCTCAACTCTCCTACATGTTTGAAATTTTGTAGCGTAAAAAGTTTTTTTCCCATCTGGTTTTTAAAGTGGCTGTACCAGATAAGCAGTCCCTTTTAGGAAATACAGTTGTTTTAGATGGCATATGATTGCTGAAGCAGGGAATTTAAAAATTCAAATGAAACAAGCTTTTTTTTTTTTTTTTGAGAGTTAAACCATTTTATTGCAGTTGGTGGGTAGGGAGGGACAGGCAGTGACAAGCCTCAGTAGGGGGGCAAATACCAGCTAGGTCAAGAAGGGAGGGGCAGGGAATCCAGAAACGGGACCTTGGAGGGGAAGGTAAGCAAAGAAGACTTCATCCTACCACTCTTACAAGTCCTTCCAGGTCACTCAGGAGCATCTTGGGGCCCTTAAAGAATGGCTCCTCCTACTCAAGGCTCTGGGCCTGGAGCTGAAAGCTGCTGGGCTCCGGGTTAGAAAGGGTGTGCCTCTGGAGCTCCCCACCTAGCTTCCTTAAAAGTTCCCAGCTACTGTTACAGTCCGGAAGCCTGATTTCAGAGCTAGATGAAGAAAGTGACATGGCAAAGATGGCAGCCGGGGGCAGCTTAGACTGGAGGATGTGAACGGAAGTCCTCCAGCTGCGGCCTGAGTGCCGCCCCTCCGTCTCTGGTTTCAGCAGCAGCACCAGGTGCCGGCTCAGCTGGCCCTGCAGCAACTTCTGTTCCTCCCGAAGCATCTCTGACTCCTCCCACGGCAGTTGCTGCTCATTCTGCAGCTCTCGGTGAAGGCCGCTGGTAGCCCTGCACTTTTGTGGTCCTGTTTGTATCTGGGCTCTGGCGCGTTCCTGCACCTGGCTTCCCAGGCCCTGCAGTTCCCTTCTCAGCCCCTCCAAGCGTTGCTCCAGGAGACGGGCCCTTCGCTCTGGGCCCCCCTGCAGCAACCTTAGTGATGCTTCCAGGGCACAGATCTGGTACTTCTGCTGCTCTTGCTCTTCCAGCAGGGCCCGCACAGCCTGCCTCAGTGCCTCAGTCACCTGAGCCTGGGATCCGAGCTGGGATTGAAGACTCGTAACTACACCCCAGAGAGAAGACGCACCGTGGGCCTCAGCCCAACTCAGCCTCTCTGGGACAATGGGAGTCTCTAGAGTCCAAAGCTGTTGAGCTTGGACTCGATCCAGGTCCCAGCGCCGTGGAGACCCCAAGAGGATCCAGCCGCTGCTTAATCCCGGCCACATTTCCGTCAATAGCATTGAGAAGCGCGCGTCGAGCTTCTCAGATCAGCTCGGGCGCCTACTCAGAGACTGCGGCAGAGGTTTGGCTTCCTGGCGTCTTGGGCCCTTGCTCTCCCGATCGTGGACACCCGAGGCACAGCCCAGGAAAGACCACACAATGTCAGATCAAAAGAGGTGAGTGGGGATGCAATGCTAAAGGTAAGGATGCAATATCAGACCAAAACTGCACCTCTGGGACTAGTCAGGGGAGAGGCAACCTTGGGGACCTGGGGGAAAAGTGGGATGGATACCCTGATATGCAGCTATCAGGTGGGAGTCAAAGGTGTCGCATCTTGGTCGAGACCTCCCCAGACGCAGGACGCTGGCGCCAGCACACCGAACCGGTGCCAGCGACTACTATGAAACACCCTCTCCTGAAATGCTTCTTCTAACTCAAAACACATGACTAGCACACACAGATTTTTGTATAGTCCTGGGCTTTTTTAAAAAGTATTATTATTAAAAGAGGAGCTAACCCACCAAAAGTTTATTTTATATGTACTATCGGCTGAACATTTTTATCAATTTTTCAGGGAAAAAGTCATTTGTTTGATCTGAAAACACCTCTGTTATCAAGAACAAATTATTTTGCAACATATACAAATATCAAATCATTATTTCGTATGCCTGTTATCTGTCAATTATGCTTCAAGGAAAAGGAATATTTTTTCCTAATACTCTACTTTGTTTTTTATAGGTATCAGATATTATTTTCCAGGTTTTGTGACATTTTAACAATGATTTACGATATTTATTATGATGATGTCTTGAGTTAATTTGAGTTGAAAAATGTGCCAACTTTCAGAACACAACAGCAGATTTTTTAAACTTCTCATTATGCCAGCAAATAGTTTGCGATTGTTTTGGAGATGAGGTATGTGGAGCACGTCTCCATTATTCCTTAAAATTTATTCTAGCTATTATAGAACGAAGATGCTCTCTGTGTGGCAAAACAGTCTGTAACATGCCATTTTGTTGCATAAATTCACTATAGACTCTCTCATTCCTCTACAACTAAGCCCTTCTTTACGTGTGTCTAAGTATATGAATCACTCGTTCTAAAATTACTGATGGTGACAAGAAATCTAGAGGAGGCATCCAAAGTATAATATGTTGTATCTAATATAACGTGAACAGAAGTTACATCATTCCTACTTCTTGATCTCATTTGCCTAAATGCATTTAGTCTATCAGGATTGAAATATACTATCAAAAGTTGTTATTTTTATGTTAAATATTCAGTATCTTAAAAAACGTATTTTCTACAGAATAAGTGATCCGGGCTTATTGTTTTCAATCTGTATAATAAGATACAGATTCTCCTCCTATGAGAAAGTGAATTATTTTATCAATTAAGATGACCTGGCTGCAAGAAATAGAAACTGCCTGGGGAACTTAAGCAGAAAAAGACTGTATGGAAAGAAGAGAAGGTAACTCACAAAATGGAACAAAATGTGGAATAAACAGATTCAGAAAGGGCAGGAACTAGAGCAACCCTGGAGAAAACAGAAGCCGGACATGATGAATGGTCACTTCAGGGAGTGCTGCAGAGATAAATAGTGCCGGCCATTTGGGGTCTTTAGATCACTCTTTTTAAGAACAAATGCCTCCAGCCACCTGGCTTGGGTCAGGGGTCATCATTTCACTGATTGATAGTCCATCAAAGCAAAGTTGGGGTGCTATTAAGCGAAATAGCAGATGGGGGCAAAAATGATAAATGTCCACTGAAATCATTAGTTTTATTTTTTCTTTTTTTAATTGAAGTGTAGTTGATTTACAATGTTTTGTTAATTTCTGCTGTACAGCAAAGTGATTCAGTTATACATATATACATTCTTTTTTTAAATATTCTTTTCCATTATGGTTTATCATAGGATATTGAATATAGTTCTCTGTGCTACACAGTAGGACCTTGTTGTTTATCCATTCTATATGTAATAGCTTACATCTGCTCACCCCAACCTCCCACTCCATCCCACCCCACCCTCCCCCCTGGCCCATGACAACCACAAGTCTGTTCTCTATGTCCATTTCTCTATGTCTGTTTCTCTTTCATAGATAGGTTCATTTGTGTCATATTTTATATTCCACATATAAGTGATATCATATGGTATTTGTCTTTCTCCTTCTGAGTTATTTCACTTAGTATGACAATCTCTAGTTGCATCCATGTTGCCGCAAATGGCATTATTTCATTCTTTTTATGGCTGAGTAGTATTCCATTGTATATATGTACTGCATCTTATTTATCCATTCATTTCTCAATGGACATTTAGATTTTTTCCATGTCATGGCTACTGTGAATAATACTGCTATGAACATAGGGGTGCATGTATATTTTTTAATTAGAGCTTTGTCTGGATATATGCTCAGCAGTGAGATTGCTGGATCATATGGTAATTCTATTTTTAGTTTTCTGAGGAACCTCCATACTCTTTCCACAGTGGCTATGACAACTTACATTCCCACCAACAGTGTGTGAGGGTCCCCTTTTCTCCACATCCTCTCCAGCATTTGTTACTTGTAGAGTTTTTAATGATGGCCATTCTGACTGGTGTGAGGTAGTACCTCATTGTAGTTTTGATTTGCATTTCTCTATTAGTGATGTTGAGCATCTTTTCATGTGCCTATTGGCCATTTGTATTTCTTCTTTGGAGAAATGTCTATTTAGGTCTTCTGCCCATTTTTCAATTGGGTTGTTTGTTTCTTTTGTTGTTGAGTTGTATGAGCTGTTTGTGTATATTGGAAATTAAGCCCTTGTCCATTGCATCATTTGCAAATATTTTCTCCCATTCTGTAGATTGTCTTTTCATCTTGTTTATGGTTTCCTTTGCTGTGCAAAAGCATGGTAAGTTTGATTAGGTCCCATTTGTTTATTTTTGTTTTTATTCTATTGCCTTGAGAGGCTGACCTAAGAAAACATTGGTACGATTTATGTCAGAGAATGTTTTGCCTATGTTCTCTTCTAGGAGTTTTATGGTGTCATGTCTTATGTCTCAGTCTTGAAGCCATTTAGAGTTTATTTTTGTGTATGGTGGGAGGGAGTGTTCTAACTTCATTAATTTACATGCAGCTGTCCAACTTTCCCAACACCACTTGCTGAAGAGACTGTCTTTTTCCCATTGTATATTCTTGCCTCCTTTGTCAAAGATTAATTGATCGTAGATGTGTGGGTTTATTTCTGGGTGCTGTATTCTGTTCCACTGACCCATGTCTCTGTTTTTGTGCCAATACCATGCTGTTTTGTGAAATCATTAATTTTAAAATACCACTTAAAAGCAAGTCAATCATAGTAATCCCTCATTCAAGAAATATGGGCTGTCCATAACACAAAGTCTATCATCTCTTTAATTCTGGTTATATAATTGAAGACACACACACACACACACACACACACACAGAGAGAGAGAGAGATATGAGTAAAAATTACAGATAAAGTGTGTTAAGTTTGAATTATATTTGGCCTAATAATATAAGGGGCTCATCCATTCATTTATCCACAAATATTTAGGCACAATTCTAGATATTGGGGATACAAGACTGAAAACAAAAATTTTTTTAAATCCTTGCCTCATTTTTGTGAGAGAGAAACAATAGACAAAATAAATAAGTAAATTTTGTTGCATCTTAGAAGTTGACAAGTGCAATGGAGAAGAATAAATAAGGGAGGAAGGATAGAGGAAAGGGAGTGCCAGTTCAAGGTTGCAAGTTTAAAGAGAGTGATCAGGAAAGGCCTCACTGAGGTGACAATGGAGCAAAGACTGGCGGGGAGAAAGGATGTAAGTCAGGCAGGTATCTGGAGGAAAGTACTCCAGGAAGGAGCAGCAGGTGTAAGGCACTGAGGCAGGTGCTCACCTGGAGTGTTCAAAGACCACAAAGAAAGAAAAAAAAAAAGACCACAAAGAGACCAGTGTACCTGGAGCCCCTGGAGTGAGCCCTGGGAGACGGGCTGGAGGTGGGGTCAGAGTAAGAGGGTGATCAGGCCATGACAGGCCTTGTAAGCCACTGTGAAGCCTTTGGCTTTTTCTCTAAGTGAGATGGGAAAATCACACCGCAGAGAACCCATGCTCCCACCTAAGAATTCATCTTCCCTTGAATCATCTTTCCAGTCCAAAACCTATCAAATATCAAAGCATTCTGGGGGGGGCTTCCCTGGTGGTGCAGTGATTAAGAATCCGCCTGCCAGTGCGGGGGACACAGGTTCGATCTCTGGTCCAGGAAGATCCCACATGCTGCAGAGCAGCTAAGCCCGTGTGCCACAGCTACTGAGCCTGCGTGCCACAGCTACTGAGCCCGTGTGCCACAGCTACTGAGCCTGCACGCCTAGAGCCCGTGCTCCTCAACAAGAGAAGCCACCTCAATGAGAAGCCCACGCACTGCAACGAAGAGTAACCCCCGCTTGCCGCAACTAGAGAAAGCCCGCGCACAGCAGTGAAAACCCAACTCAGCCAAAACCAACTAACTAAATAAATTTATTTATTTATTTAAAAAAAAAAAAAAAAACATTCTGGGGACTTCCCTGGTGGTACAGTGGTTAAGACTTCGCCTTCCAATGCAGGGGGGCACTGGTTCGATCCCTGGTCAGGGAGCTAAGATCCCACATGCCTTGTGGCCAAAAAACCAAAACATAAAACAGAAGCAATATCGTAACCAATTCAATAAAGACTTTAAAAATGGTCCACATCAAAAAAAAAAATCTTAAAAAAAAAAATTCTTCCCCCCTCACCCCACCCCAGTTTTCAAAGCCCGTCTGTACACTTTCTAGAGAACTAAACATTTCTGCAATATCCAGGCATTGTCTCACTCCTCAAGCACTGCTACTCAACTGTATCTGTCAATGTCCAACTGGGAGACAGAAATCACACAGTAATTTTAACAGGGAAAGTTTATAACGGAAGATTAGATAATGGAGCATAACTAGTAAGAAGTAAACTCAAAAGAATATAGGAATTGCAGATGTAAGGAGCAGTGACCAGCCACCCTTAGGGCTGAGATACAGTGCCCAAGGAAGAACTCCCCTCCTCCTAGGGCTGAGATCTGTACCTTGTCAAGAGAGCACAGTCATCGCTCACTGGATTGAGGGGAGTTGCTGAGGTGCCATTACTGTTGGAACTTGCTGGAAATCCACCCTCCGGGGTGCCAGAGAAAGCAATTCACAGGGAGATGCAAAGCTGCACAGGGAGCTACCAGGGAAAGCTTCTGGATGCTGGATACTGTTGGTTGCTATGCACTCATTTCTGGAGCCTAACACTGGAGGAGGCATTCACTAAACAAGCTGGGTGGTGGAGAGGCCACGCGCTGCAGAAACTGAGTACTGAAGAAAGTTGGGCCCTGCACTGCCAGCCTGTAAGATAGAAGTCACATAGAGAGCAGAAGCCTGCCAAGAGAACACTCTGGAACCAGGACCAAAAAAAAAGAAAGAAAGAAAAGAAAAAAATTCTCCCCCCAGTATGCCTCTAGCGTCCTCTACCGACAAAGTTTAACATCATGCCAGTTGGCACAGAAGAAATATTTCAAGAGCCCTATTCCATTTTCATAGAGCAGGCAAGAATGGATGGATTTGAAGTTGAGAGGCAATAAACTGATAACTGGCATATCCTCTCTTCTTATTTGGATGCAATATCCACAGCATAACCTGTTGATGAACTGCAATATTATACTTTTCTAAGAGTTGCTACTTTCTAATGCAACATACCCTCCCAACCAAAAACAATCCAAAACCATGCCTAAGTGTGAAACTCCTGGTCCTGAAAAATAAAGTGTAGTCTATCCATTCTGAAAATTTGACCCTTAGAGGATACCTGAATATCTACTTAGGGCACTGAAAGGTACCCTTGTCAAATAATGCCCTGTGTAGGTCTGGGTGCATGCTGTTCTATATAATCATAAATTTAAGTTATTTTATTCACTTTAAATTCTTGCCTCTTAGTATTTGCTTTTGTTCCTTCTTTCTGATATAAGCACGCAACTGTTGTCCTCTTCTACTTGGATGTATTATGAATGAATAGTGCAGTAAGATGTATCATGATGGAAAGGGCATTGGCTCTCTGTCAGGCTGACCTGGTTTTAAATTCTGACTCCATCACTTTCTGGGTGTGTGACCTTAAGCAGATCATTTAATCTCTAGAAACTTCAGTTTCCTCATCTCCAACTGGGACAATAACACCCACCTTGCAGAGTTTAAAAAGACTCTCTGGAGCATCTCCTAGAGTACTTGCCCCAGAGAAAGTACCTTTTTTTTGGGGGGGGGGGGTATGCGAGCCTCTCACTGTTGTGGTCTCTCCCGTTGTGGAGCACAGGCTCCGGACGCGCAGGCTCGGCGGCCATGGCTCACGGGCCCAGCCGCTCCATGGCATGTGGGATCTTCCCGGACTGGGGCACGAACCCGTGTCCCCTGCATCGGCGGGCGGACTCTCAACCACTGCGCCACCGGGGAAGCCCGAGAAAGTACCTATTTTTAAAGATGGCCTGCATCTGTGATTTTTGCTGCTGTCATATCTTTAGGAATTTTACTCAGCTGCCTATGGTGAACATCGTAAGCATGCCAAGTTAATTCAAACTTTCATTCCAAAGACAGCCACAGAAACATATAAAGTAAAGCTTTGTAAAATGGTCCACTAATTACCGTAGAATTTCTAAACAATATTCCAGAATTGTTGGGAAAAAAAAAACGGTAATGGGCATAGACACCAAAGGTTGATAGAGATTCTCAGAAACATTAGCTGTCTTGCTGCCTCTCCCTGACTTTTGTTATTCTTTATAGTGAGAGATATTTTTTTAAGTGAACTTTGCTTCTTTTTTTTTTTTTTTCTTTGCGGTATGTGGGCCTCTCACTGTTGTGGCCTCTCCCGTTGCGGAGCACAGGCTCCGGACGCGCAGACCCAGCGGCCATGGCTCACAGGTCCAGCCGCTCCGCGGCACGTGGGATCTTCCCAGACCGGGGCACGAACTCGCCTCCCCTGCTTCGGCAGGCGGACTCTCAACCACTGCGCCACCAGGGAAGCCCTGAACTTTGCTTCTTAAATGTGTCTTGCTATAATTCTATTCTCGACTTAGAAAGTCAAATAACTTCTTATAGGAAAACTAACCACTTCTTTATATAGAATGCAGCTGTTGACAACAGTTTACCAAATGGAATGAGATGCTGCACTAAAGGACTATGAAAATAAAACCCAGACCTTAGATCTGTACTTCGGGTAGAAACACCAGAATGAACTCAGACTCAAGTTTCTCACTGCAATAAACAAGTTGTTAGAACTTTCATCTAGTTTAATCCAATCTCAATTTTCAAAGACCGCAGTGGACTTTCTAGACCATATGTTCCTTCGGTTCATAACATATCACCAGTGACTTTCATATTCATCACCGGACCTGATGCCAAATATTTTTTCTACTTTTTTAAAGTAGATGTAGCCAGAGAGGAATGTAGCTCTTCCTTGGCAAGAGGGATCTGAAGTTTCCCCTAAGCCAATTGAATTCTCAACACAAGATCAGACCAACAAGAATATAATGGAACCCAGGTGTTACACTAATTACTAATTTAGCCATAAATGAAGAAAAGGGAAATATTGAGCCATGATGCAAGTTGTTGTGTTATTACAGAACCTATCATAATGAAGTAACGACCTCATTTTGCTCAGAGGTTAACTGTACGGATGGTCCTGTATTGACCGAATGCTAATGAGTTGTGTGTGTGGCAGCAGGTAAGCAGGAGATGGCAGAAGGAAACTGTTGTGATAGGTACATGATTACAATGGAAGCCATGTCTCGGGTAACGAGCAAGATTCACATCACATCTTCTCAGTCACAGCACAGTTTCTCCAGCTCTGTTTATAGCAATCGGTGGGATTATTTGACAGCAAGATGACATTTTGACTTTGGAACAAATTTTTCTCACAGAAAGCACAATTACCCACTGATGCTGTGATATGCAATTAGATACAGCCATACTGGGCAATTTACATTGTTTTAAACATGCAAATTGTGGATATGTTGTTCATTAGCACAGGAGATTCTTCAGTCTTTGTCTATGGCCCTTTGGGTCTAAATGCCTTTGTCATATGCAATGGATGCATTCTGAAACTTTTTAATTGCCTATTATTTAAGTTTGAAGTTTTAAATTTTTTAATGTAGGAGTATTCTGGCAGCTAAAGCTAATATCTGAGATGGGTCAGATCTTTATTGTATGCAGAAACTGTGTTTCAAGGAGCATTATTTGGCTTATATTCTATCTAAACCCATTTAACCAAAAAATCCATATTATAAAGGAATTTTATTACAGTGTAAAATGTAATATGCTGGAAATATGAATGAATTCTTATGAGTCCAGTTGTTTTGTTTAAACTCACTGAGGCATCAGTAATGTACTACACTGAGTATGTAAAAGAGAGAAAACCTCCTTTCGTATGCTTTCCACATTTTACCAAGTTCAGGAAGGGAATTCTTTCTCTGGAGAGGGAGAGAGAGAGTGTGTGTATGTGTGTGTGTGGTGTGTGTGTTGGCATGCACATGCATTCATATCTGTCTATATTTAGTCATCTCTCAGTTAACTGCATATAAAATGGCAAAGTTTTCATCTTACACTGACATCCCCTGCCATCCCTCACAACCACCCTCCTCTCTCCTCAGAGTGTATTCAGGAGAAATCAGTACGTTTTAACATTAGACTAAACAAAACATAATTAAATGGAAGAGACGTCTAAAATAAATTATTTGTTATCTGTCATAGTCAAATAACTTAAGCATCAACAATGCACTTAAAATCATGAAAAATAAGATAAATGTATTTTCTTTCTGTGGTATAGGTGACATTTAAAACATCCTCATAGAGGACTTCCCTGGAGGTCCAGTGGTTAAGACTTCGCCTTCCCATGCAGGGGGTGTGGGTTCGATCCCTGGTCACGGAGCTAAGATCCCACATGCCTCGTGGCCAAAAAAAACAAAACATAAAAAAAAAAAAACCAGAAGCAATATTGTAACAAATTCAATAAAGACTTCAAAAATGGTCCACATCAAAAAAAAAAAACTTAAAAAAAAAATATCCTCAGAAAACACTGGAAACTCGTGTTGTCCTATTGACACCTTATAAACATGTCGTTAGTCAAAAACAAAAAAATCCCACTAACTTCTTGGTGTGATATCTGATTGCCAGAGATTAGGGGACTAAACTTCTGCAATATTTATCTATAACAAGGGATAATGTAACTACCGTGTGAGGGTTATTGTGAAGATTTAATGAGAATAAGCAGGGAGTAAGCAAATTATGGATGCTGAGCCAAATCTGGTCCACCATCTATTTTTTTAGCCCAGGGCTTCCCTGGTGGTGCAGTGGTTGAGAGTCCGCCTGCCGATGCAGGGGACACGGGTTCATGCCCCGGTCCGGGAGGATCCCACATGCCACGGAGCAGCTGGGCCCGTGAGCCATGGCCACCGAGCCTGCGCGTCCGGGGCCTGTGCTCCGCAACAGGAGAGGCCACAACAGTGAGAGGCCCGCATCCCGCAAAAAAAAAAAATATATATATATATATATGTGTGCATATATATATATATATATATATATATATTTTTAGCCCACAACGTAAGAATGGCTTTTACATTAAAAAAAATTTTTTAATCAAAAGAATAGTAATATTTCATGATGTGAAAATTGTGTAAAATTCAAATTTCAGAGTCCATAACTGAGGTGATACTGGAACACAGCAACACTCGTTCATTTTGTGTTGTCCAGGCTGCGTCTGAACTACAACAGCAGAGTCGAATAGTTGTAGCAGAGACCTCATGGCCTGCAAAGCCTGAAATATTACCTTTGTGGTCCTCCCCAGACAAAGTTAGTTGACCTCTGAAATAAGCATGAGGCTTGGCACATAGTAGGGGCTCAATAAATGATATTCATTGACATAAATATAGGCTTGGCATATTAATAACTATTATATGGACTAAAAATGTTTGGTCCTCCAAGTGCTGGTCAGGTCTCCAATACGTAGTGTGGAGACTCAGCTCAACAGAACAGCCAGGCCATGCGGGGCTCCTAAAAGGCTTTCTCCATCCCTCCCCCGCTACACCAGGACTTGCCCCTACTCACGTTCTGCTCTGCAGAGAGGGTGGAGGGGCATCTTCCGTGTGCCTCACCTGTGGCTTTCCGTGCTGGTTTAGATCATTGCTCAGAAGCCCTCCCTCCCTCTCCCACCATCTCCACGGATGGAACGTACCTTGGGAACAGCCACATGACTTGCCTCGGAACAGAACATGAGCAAGCATATCATGACCTACTGGAGTCCTCGTTTTCAGAGTATTCATTCTAGACCTCAGTTACAAGAGGAGCAAAAGCTGTTAGAACTAAAAACAATCTATTAATGAACTGGCCACCTATGAACTCAATTCCCAGTTCAAGCTTTCCTCACCATTGGGGCCATTCCTGCCCATCAGATCAGAACCTTCATCATCTCTCTCAACTGACCAACGTTTCTGCCTGGTTGGACCCAAGTTCGACCCTGCCAGCCCAGATGTCTGCAGCCCACCCAGTTGCTGAGGTTACATTTTTAGGTCTGCAAGAATACTGAAATAGATAATTCGCAAATATTAAGCCTCAGTTAAATGTATTCTTTCTGCCAGCCACATGGAAAAGAAAAGCTCTGGTGAAAACATAAAATGCAGTCAGCTGGGGTTACAGCTCATTTTTGCATGGGATCAGCTTCAGATTCTCATCTAGAATAGACTGCTTCCAAATTCACATGTTTAAAAGTGAGGAAAGAAAAGAAATTGGGTTCATAGTCATTTCAGCAGTGAATGGTCTATGGACCCCCTTGACACTCTCTCGAGACCCCTAGTGTCCCAGCCTCTAGGTAACTTTAGAAGAAAAACAATTTGGAGGAATGTGTTACCATCATTTATCGACCCACTGGAGGAGGTCTCACACATAGCTCCAGTTGGGTTTCCTACTGGGCAGGGTGTGTGCTCACCATCATTCTCTACTAGCAAAAAGAAAGGCTTCATGTCATCAAAGAACAGGGAATTCTGCTCTGAAAGGACATTGCCTCTGAAGATTCCACACCACTGGAATTCTTGGCTCAGTTACATAATGAAATTATCCAAATGCTTTCTACTAACACCACCCACCTGATCAGACTTCCTTCATTCCTGGTTCATTTTTTAATAATGTTTTTAACTTTGTTTTAAAAAAACGTTTAATGTAAAGATTCAAAGCCAACTCAAGTCTTATTTTAAAGTTACCTCTTGGGGAGGGGAGGAGCTGCTTCTTTGCCAAGGGCACTTTGGTTGCTATTTTCTATTTATAAGAAAGAGTATATTTCCATGTCTGAACAGTTAGACAGGCATAAATGAATAAATTAGCATTTGCTTACATTTAAATTTCAAAATCTAAACTACTGGACAACTGACTCTTGATTGATTTATTATTACTCAGAGTTATTGTTTGCCAACTGAAGCTAAATGTTATAGTAAAGGACAAATTACCAACCAAAAAAATGATGCCTCGGTGCCCTGGTTTTGGAGCTCAGAACTCGTCCTGTGGCCCGTGACTGAGGGCTGGGTGGTCCTGATTTTCCTCTGCTGCAAGCCCTAGTCAGTCTGTTTGGTAGCACAGCCCGTTCTCAGCCATCTATTTGAGGCTTCGGGCTTCCGTGGATTGTGAGATTGGGTTATTCAAAGGCCAGATATATCCAGGTACACTTTGACAGCCCCCAAAGGACTTAACGACGTCTCTGTTGTTTCTGAGAGTGAAACCCACGATCCTTCACGTCACTCTTCCATTTTTGAGCAGCAACCCCAGCGACCTAAATAGGTATGTGCTTTGATAGACATCGCACTTCTTCATCCATATACAGATTTCTTTTTCTTCCCGGACAGTCGGAAGAGCATACTTCCCAGGCCTCTTGCAGTTAGGAGGGGCCATGTGACTGGTTCCGGCCAATAAAATGTGAGAAGTGACGTGTCACGTGAAGGCTGAGGCGGTGACAAGACTACAGTCCTCGAGCTGCTCTCTGGTCTCTCTGCTGTGCTGCTGGGACAAGCTGAACTGCCGTCAGGCTGGTCCCTGAGCGTCTGTGAGGGGCGGAGCTCCACCAGCACCCTACCCCACAGCCCGTGCCCCACCACTGCCCGCTCAAACTAGACGTGCTTCTTGAGCAAGAAAGAAAGCTTTCTGCAGTGGGCCACTGAGATTTGGGAGCTCACACATCCCTGGAACACAGGGCAGCCTGTCCTACTATGAGGGTGTCAGCTGTCTCAATGAAGCGACGTCTGTCTCGGGGGAACTTCTTCCATGTGACTGCTACATGGATGGGTCTTTTGCTTCTCCTGGAGGAAGTCTCTTTGACTTATTCCCTCACACTCAAGACTTGATTTTAGAGGATAGATAGGATTTGTAAGGTGAAGAAAGGGGAGTGAGCATGCCACACCAGAGAAACAGGTTGACCATCGTAGGAAACAGTGGGACTTAATAAGCACATTCATTTGATGAAAATAAAAGGTGCTCAGTTTCAGCTTGATCCTCCCTTCCTACATGGGAGAGTGAATAGTGGTCACAAACCACAGGTTGAGGTGCTCCATGGAGGTACTCATTAGAAGGAATTTCTTCCTTCCCACACTTGACTACATCCAGCCAGCTTCTTGAGGGTTTGTGTGAATGCCTACCCCCCAGAGGGACTTGGACTAGGCCAAAAAGGTCAGCTTCCCACTTGAATGGACCTATCCCTGGGCCACCACCACAAAGATATCTGACAGTTTTAAAGGTGGAATAGAAACTTTTCAAGGCTGACAGCTTCAGTAACGGTTGGGGTGGGGGGTACTGTGTTTTTGTGATGTGTGTGTACGTGGTGGGGGTGTGAGCATATGGGTCAGAAGAAATAGCACTGTTATACTTGCCACTGTCCTGAGAGGGACAAGGGTGAGAAAGACTGCATCACTACTGAATTCCCTTAGGGAAGAAAATTAATATAAGATTTTTTTAAGTGGAAAAGTGTTAGATTACACAGAAAGATAGAGTTATATATAGAAAGAAATACAAGAGTTTTGAGCACTTGGTATGTTTCTGACACTGTTCTAAGCACCTTATATGGATTAGCTCATGGATTAGCTCCTAACAACCATGTGAGGTAGGAGTTCTTACCCTTATTTTTTTGGGGGGGCTTTTTTGGGTTTTTTTTTTTTTTTTTGCAGTACGCGGGCCTCTCACCGTTGTGGCCTCTCCCATTGCGGAGCACAGGCTCCAGACGCACAGGCTCGGCAGCCATGGCTCACGGGCCCAGCCGCTCCACGGCATGTGGGATCCTCCCAGACTGGGGCACGAACCTGTGTCCCCTGCATCGGCAGGCGGACTCTCAACCACTGCGCCACCAGGGAAGCCCTTACCCTTATTTTATAAATGTCTGAAACCGAGGCACAGAGTGGTTAAGTCAGTCACCAAGATCTCACAGTTTGCCCAATGGTGGAGCCAAGATTTGAATATGACAGTCTGACTCCAAAGCCCACGCTGGTGTGGAGATTGACTCATACATAATCTGAGTTTGATTGATAGATACAAACCATTGAGTTTCCCTCTGGCAACGTCCTAACTCTGGAACTCATTCTACTTGGGTGACACACAGCTCTCTCCATCAGGCGAAGACTGTCCTCTACTCACTAAGGGCTTCTGCTCTTTCTATCAAGTGTCTATTTTGGAGGAAAAGTAAAATATCTTTTATAATAGATGGTCTTTTAAAAAATCTCTATTGGGCTTCCCTGGTGGCACAGTGGTTGACAGTCCGCCTGCCAATGCAGGGGACACGGGTTCGTGCCCTGGTCTGGGAAGATCCCACATGCCGCAGAGTGGCTGGGCCCGTGGGCTGCTGAGCCTGCGTGTCCGGAGCCTGTGCTCCGCAACGGGAGAGGCCCCAACAGTGAGAGGCCCGCGTACCGCAAAAAAAAAAAAAAAAAAAAAACAACTCTCTATTATGAGATCTTCAAATATCCAGAAGAGGGGAGGAACAGCACAGTGAACTCCTGTATGCCCATCACCATCTACCCCGTCACAACCCATTTATCCCCACTGGTCCCCTCCCCCCACCTATTCTGGCTTCTTTCTCCACGGCACCATGGAAACTCATCAAGGTTCCCAAAGACTTCTTTGAATCACAGGCCAGTGGATGCTTTCCAGCCTTTTTCAATGTCATTCTTCTGCTCTATCTGAATCTCCTGACACTCTTGAGAAGATACTTCTAAGATCATATTAATAGGATAGCTACCATGCTTTGAGAACTTTCTCTGTGCCGGGCACAGTCTTGAGCACTTTTTATACACCGTGTCATTTAATCTTCAAAACAATGTTGAGGTAGGTACTATTACGGTCTCCATTTTCAAAAGGAGGAAACAGACTGGTAAACATTCCTCATTTTGAGGAAACAAAATGAGGCATAAAGAAGCTAAATAGATTTGACTGAGATTGATGCTGAAAGCTCAACCTCTGTGCACCGGTGCCGAATCGAATCTTAGAGACAGAGTTTTGGGTGAAGTAGAAAAGAAGAGCTTTATTGCTTTGCCAGGCAAAGGGGGCCACAGCAGGCTCGTGCCTCTCAAAACTGTGTCGTCTGCCCCGCCCAGTGAGGGTCTTTATAGCAGTGGTCATGGGTGGGGTTTCTGATAAGATTAGGGTGTGTAAAGGCCTGCACTGCCTTAATCTCCTCTCAGGTGGTTGTCTCCTAATCTTGATGAGCTTCTCTGGCCCCTTTAACCTTTTTTTTTTTTTTTTTGCCGTATGAGGGCCTCTCACTGTTGTGGCCTCTCCCGTTGCAGAGCACAGGCTCCAGACGCTCAGGCTCAGTGGCCATGGCTCACGGGCCCAGCCACTCCTCGGCATGTGGGATCTTCCCGGACCGGGGCACGAACCCGTGTCCCCTGCATCGGCAGGCTGACTCTCAACCACTGCGCCAACAGGGAAGCCCCTGGCCCCTTTAATCTCGCCTCAGGTGGTTTCTTGGCTGCTCCTCCCTTGATTAGCAACTGGTCGAATCTGCACTTTGGAACTCAGGGAAGGTCATGGAGGCTGGAGTCTTACCTACAATAAATGGGGGACAAAAAAGGCTCCTGTACCCAGGAGCCCCACAGAGTCCTGCTTGGTTTCAAGATCACATAATTAGTAATGGCTAGGACCTGGACTGCAAATGAGGTCTGCCTGACTCTGAAGTTCCTGCTGTTTACCACTACACCAGACCCTGAATTTCTCCCCTCCCTGGCTGTTAGTACATCACTCTCTCCTGGAGCTACTTGTATCTCTCTCACCTTCCTTCTCTGTCTCCTCTATGGGCTTATCTTCTTCATTCCATCTTCTAAATGTCAGTGTGCCCTTTGGCACTGCCATCATGCTCTTCTTCCTTATTTCTCTCTTACACTCCACAATCTGAAGAACCTCAGTCATGGCAATAACACCCATATGCCAACGACCTCCAACCTATGATTCCAGCTCAAATATCTTGCAAAGGTGCCAGTCCCAACATTCTCTTGACTGTCCCATAGGAGCCTCTACCTCAGCATGTTCATTCATCATCTTACCCTCAAAAGCTATTCCTCCTCCTGTGTTGCTGGATTAGAGAAATTGCATCATACAGATGTCCACCAAGTCCTATCAATTCTGTCTCCAAAATATTTCTTGAACCTGCCCTTTTCTCTCTATCCTTGTTAGTTCAAGTCCATGATTTTTTTAAATACAGATCTTATAACATTACCTGTAAGCCATCTAACATGATTCAAAATGGAGTAACACCTGTCAAGGGCCCCTATTAAGTCTCTTTCAGACAGCCAAGAACTGGAAAATCACTGAAGACTGCAAGTCTATTCTCTGAAAAATCACATACTACAGAGACACAGCCAGCCCAGGTACTGCTGTGGACCAGAGTAGACATCAACCCACTCCCTTTTCCCGCACCTTGCCCTGTGAAGCCCAGTAAAAGACTCAAATCCCCACCCTTTGGTGCCAACACCGCTCTATGCATCTGGCCCCTTTCCTCTCTTGGGAAGTGAATAAAAACTCTCTTCTACTCTTGCTAATATTACTGTGAATTCTTTCACAACCCACGTCGGCCCACCTAACATTACCTGCCTGTTTAAAATACTTCAACAACTTCACATAACCTTCCATATAAAATCCAAATTCCTTATTATGGCCTACAAGGTCCATTGTAGTCTAGACTGATTCTAGAATACCTGTCAGAATTGTACCTCACCACTACCCATTTGCCCTTAATTTTCTAGCTATGTTGTATCTCTCTGAAATGCTTCTTAGGTGCTTATAATCTTTCATATTTCCATATTCTTCTACATAATGTCTAGATCGTCCTTCCATTCATCCCCACCTCTGCCCCCTGCCACCATACACCAACACAAGCTCACATATTCTCTACTTGGCTAATCTAACTTATCTTTCAAGACCTAGCTCAAGAGTCATCTTTAAGGACCTACTTTGACCACCCTCTCTCCATCCCAGTCCAAGTTTGGGGTCTCTCCTTCATGGTCCCATAGCACTCTAGATTTCTGAGGCAGAAACCATAAGTTGTCTACTCAATATCCTTTCTCCCCTCTCCTCACTAACTGAACTCCAATTCTGTACAGTGTACAAGGTGTCCATGTAAAAATACTCATCATCCAGACTCCCTTGAGCTAAGAGTGAGCATGTGACCTACTTTGCTCAATGATATGGAAGTAGAATTTTATTGGGTGGGGCTTCCAGAAAGCTATGGTTTTCCTGATAGAAACAGACTTAGCTGGTCAATGCCCTTGCCATTTACCCTTTTCCTGACCCCCTGCCTAGAACACAGGGCACCCAGAAGTAGAACAACCATCTTGCATCTATGAGAATGGAAGCCAGACACTGAGGATGGAAGAGCAGGAAGTTAGATGGATCCTGGTGCTATTTGACTTGCTTGAGCATTAGTGCCAGCCCTGGACTGCCTTCCTCTGGTCTTGTTACATGAGAAAAATAAACTTCCATTGGATTAAGCTACTACTGTTGAGTTTCTGTTATATGTAGCCCAACACAGTTCTAGCTGATAACCTCTCCCTGTTTTCTTATCACTTGTCACATTGTATTTTAGTAGTTGCCTATTGTCTAAGTCTACCACTACACAGTAAGATTCATGAGCCCATGGACTGTTTTATCAGACTCCTCTTCTCCCTCAGCTCACGTCTCTTGGCCCATTTTTTAGTTCAGCCTGGGCCACAGCAGCCAGCAGGAGAAAACGGACAGCATAGTCTCTCAGTTTCACCAGTATCTCTGGTTTTATATTGGGAGGCCTCGGCCTCTGCTAGGTGACCCCAGGAGTCACTCGGCCATTCTGATTCTTACACAAACTTGGAAGTGGAGGGAGTTAACATCCCAAGGACAATCCTTATTCAAGGGATTGACTACTGCCCACTTCCATATCTCAAGTGGACAATTCTGAGGGGCATCCTACACAGCTTCTTAGAGGGTGCCCAGTGGGATTGAACCTTCATTGCCCACAGTGGTGAGTCAGTTCAGTAACACTTTGTGTCCTTCCTATTTCATTGTTTCCAGTTCCCACTCTTGTTTATTTCCCAAAATAAAACTTCTGCTTTTGGGGGAAACCTGAGCTAAGACAGCTATGACTTAGTGTGGTGCCCAGTTCTTAACAGATATTTGTTCATTGATACATAACTGAATGAATGAACTTTTCCAGTGATACATCTTTGTGAGAACTGCTCTTTATTCCATCAAAACATCATAATCATTTGAAAAGATAGGAGTGCTCATAGGGGTGGAATTTAATAGCTACTAACTTCCACAGAAAATACTGGCCTCGGAGAGGGAGGGAATCATAACAGCAGCATCTACACAGATTTCAATCAGTGAGGATTCACATTTATTATGATCAACTAGATGGGGAATCCCTGAATTATCAATATGAAATTTATTGTCCTAAATACAAGGACACTTAAGCACTAAGCCTTGGTTTTTTGATGAATTGAACATTTAGGAGAATAAAAGAATTAAAATATTATAAAAAATTAAAAGATTTGGTTAGGAAACCAACAACATCTATGAATATAAAATCATGTTTTTCCGAAAGATGTGACTCCAGTCCCAAAATAAATCATCAGATCTAAAACAGCTATAATAATGTTCCAACTGATGGTTTTAAATTATCATCAGGGCTTCCCAGGTGGCGCAGTGGTTGAGAGTCCGCCTGCCGATGCAGGGAACACGGGTTCGTGCCCTGGTCTGGGAAGATCCCACATGCCGCGGAGCGGCTGGGCCCGTGAGCCATGGCCGCTGGGCCTGTGCGTCCGGAGCCTGTGCTCCTCAATGGGAGAGGCCACAGCAGTGAGAGGCCCACGTACCGCAAAAAAAAAAAAAAAAAAAAAAATTATCATCAAATCAGCAGAAAAGTAAGTAGTTTTTAGGATAATAAAATGTTAGCGATGAAGTATTATTAGAAAATACGGGACAACATTCTGTTATCATGAGCTTTGTTTTTAGATCGATGATTTGATAAAAATTCATGTGGCCCTTTCTATTTATTTTTTAAAAAGAGATAAAAAACGACCACAGCAAAATGCCTCTAGGTCTGTGCACAGTGCCTTAGAAATAAAAATTTATTATGAAAGGATACAGCCTCAGCCCATCCAAAGAGCTCCTCCTACTGTTTTTTCAAAATATAAAAAGAGTCTGAAGAGAGGAACATTGATTGAAGAACCAGAGCATGACAAAATCAAGGAGTAGCAAGCAAGAGGGTTCCAGCTTCCAAGTCAGAGCTAGGTCTCCGATTCCTTGAGCAGGACGAGCCCAGAGGCCAAACTCTGACATGGACAGAGCATCCTGGGATTCTCAGGGCCCTACCTCCCCATAAGTGGCCTTGTTCACCTGCAACTTTACAGGGCTTTCTGGCAATAATATCTTAACTCCAAGAAATTCAGCTCTAATAGGAAAATAGCATAGGAGAGAGTCATGGGAGAGAATTTTTGAAAAAGACACCTCTTCCCATTGTTTCCAAGCACTCCTTCAAGGGCAGTCTATTTACTCTGCGCACACCATCTTGAAAGAGGAAACAAAAGGTTTAATTCAGGCATAAAGCAATTATTTTTAAAACAAGTGGTTTGTAGTAAGTTTCTAACTTAGCTTAGAATTAATGTCTAATTAATTCTAATTGCTTAATTCATCTCTGACATTTTTGGTGAGTGGGTAGTAGATTTTGTTTTTCAACTTATGGGCCTGAGGACACACACCTGAACCACAAAGAGTAAGCTACAAATTTGGAAAATAATATGGGAAGGTGAGGATCTGGGGAGGAGAAAGACTATGAACTGAGTCTTTTTCTTCTTACTTGATAAAATTCTACATTTCTTGAATTTTTTACAATAAGAATGTTTTTGTGTGTAACTTTGAAATTTTAATTTTTAAAGGATCATCTAAAATCATATTATTATCTGTGATCTGCTTACCCATCTAGGTAGTGACCCACCTTCTCTATCTGGTCACTTTGTTCAGCCATTCCACACACTAGAGCCTTTAGGGCAACTGTCCTCAGACCAGGAACTGCAAGGGCTTCAAAGACCGTCCTCGTAATAAGCAAACATTTGCAGGATGCTGACGATGTGCCAGGCACTGTCTCAAGAACTTTATCAGAACTATTTCATTTAATCCTCACCCAAGTATGTCAGTACTAGGATGTACCCATTCCTCAAAGGAAGAAGCAAGGCACAGAGAGATTAAGGAGATTGCCCAAGTCTATTCAGCTGACAAGGATGGAGCTGGAATTCAAACCCAAGCAATCTGGCTTCAAGCCACATCCCTGTGGGATTCTCCCTGTGGGAGAGTGATGCACACCTGCTGACACCTGCCTTTAACCAGGCACCTGGTGAGTGTCTTACACATGTCATCCCACCCTACCCCATAATAGCCCCATGAAATATGTGGTGTTGTCCCCACTTTACTAATCAAGAGACTAATACCCAAAAAATAAAACAACTCGCCTAAAATTGGACAGCTAGTGGGTGCCAGAGCCAAGATAGCAACTCAGAAGGTGCTCTTTCCACTCCCCACTTCCCCCCGCCCCCCCCACACACACACACAGTAGGAGGAGAAAAGGGAGAAACAATAAGTATAGACAATGTATAGACATACATGAAAACATCCTGGCACAGGTGAAATGGATGAAGGGGGTCAACTGCATGGTGATGGATGGTAACTAGACCTGTAACTACTAAGTGATCACTTAGTAGTGTATACAGATGTCAAATTATAATGCTGTACACCTGAAACTTCAATAAAATTTAAAATCCTGGCATAATAAATCACCCGTGTTCTCAAAAAGACCAAAGCCATGCCACTACAGAATGGACTCTCTTATAAGATGAACTTCTAGCCCTGGAAAGGTTTGTGCAAATGTTGACATCTAGCTGCCCATCAAGAAGGCATAAGGTGGCAATTCAGACTACCAGACCTTTACTGGCCCTGAAATCTAGAGAGAATATTATTCTAGAGCAACTCTGGGTTTCCACAGTAACACAGGTCCTCTGAGAAGGTAAGTGCAGCCATAAAATGAAGGGCTGCTTAGTACTGGCTTTGTCTCCGTGGCTACATTGTCAGTTCTTTGAAGACAAACATTGAGTCTCATCCTCTTTGTCATCCTGGGCAAGGGCCTCACTCTGCTCAAGGTCACCTACAACCTTTAAGAGACAAATCTAAGGCCCATCCCTCTGTTCTCATCTTACTGTATCTCTCAGCAGTGGTAGACACTTCCTCCCTAAAACCTCTTTTTCTTTTAGTTTCCATAACACCTCACTTCTCCAGCTTTCCACCCACGATGCTGGCTCCTCCTCCTCTTCCCAACCTCTATATTGGTGTGACCTAGGACGCAGTTCTTGACCATCTTCTCTCAGATCTATACTCTCCCCTGAGATCAGCTGGTCCTGTCTCTGGTCTTCAAATATCATCTATAGGCAAATGATGCCCAAATTTATATCTGCAGCTCTGACTTATCTGATCTCAGTGTTTTGATGTCCAATAAGCATCTGAAACTAACCACGTTCAAATCAAACTCTTAATTTCCACCCTCTACAACTCTTCTTTCCCACCTCAGTAGGTTGCTCAGGACAAATACCTCTTTTTCCTTCACACCCACATCTAATCCATCAATATATCCTATTGTCTCTTTCTCCAAAATATATTTTGTTATCAACCACTTCTATTTCCACCTGAGTCCTAAGCCCCTGGACTTACCTGAAATAGCCCAAAGTGTCTTCCTGATCCCATTCTTGCCATTTTCACAGTCATTCTTCTAGCTAGAATGATTTTTTAACCCTTCAACAGCTTCTGACTACACATGGAATAAAATCCAAACTCCTTACCAGAGCCTTACAAGATCCCTCGTAGCCCAGTCCCTGCCTGCCCCTCCTTCCCCATCTTCCATTCCCCCTCCCTTGCTCAGTAGGCTCCAGCTACAAGAGCTCCTTCCAGAGCCTTGCACATGCCAAGCTTGCTGCTGCCTCAGGACCTTTGCACTTGCTGTGTCCAATGCTTGGGATGCTCTTCTCCTTCCCCACCTGACTCCATCTCCTTCAACACTCCCTCAGAGAGGCCTTTTCTCATCTCACACCTATCACTCTCAACCACATTTATCCTATTTGATTTTCTTTATAGACTCAATGTTAGTTTGTTTATTGTCTTTATTCCCACTGGAAAGTAAGCTTTAAGAAAGCTAGGACTTCATCCAACATTTTCACCAGTATCCCAGTGCCCAGAATGATGCCTGGCACAAAACAGGTACTCAATAGATATTCATTAAAGAAATGAATAGAAGTATTGAAGAGGTTTTGGTTAAGTGATGATTTCATGCCACAACTGGGGTTACAGTGGTTAAAAACATTAATCTCTGTTATAAACAAATGATTACAGAGTCCCAAGTTGCCCAAGTTGCCCTAACAAGTTTACATGAGATCTGGGACTGGAAGAGTGATGCTGGGAGAGGTTTCAGCCAGTGACTCTCAAGTTCAGCTCCTTTTGTTTTGCATTCTCAGTTTCTCGATGTAGGGAACAGAGTTTTAATGATGAACTGGCCTGCTTCTTCCCTGACCCCATAGTACACTTACATGAAACAAAGAGTAACCAAGGCAGAAAGCCTACTAATGGTGCCAATTTGGACCAAGACATGAATTATCCCATTGATATGGTCAGATATGTGTCTTGTTCCCCTAGGATGCGATCCAAATAATGTCATGAGACACTTCCAATATCATATGAAAAAGACCCACATGGACATTCTCTGAAATTACTAGTGAGTTTGTAGCTCCACTGCAAGTTCCATTTCCATTTTCAGAAATGTCCACATTTTTAGATATTAAAGCAAATATCATGAGGAGGATTAAGGATTAGGGGTTATCAATGTAAAGAGAAAACTATCATTCTTAATCATGACTGCATTATGTTAAAAAATTACTTCCTTTCATTGGATTTTGGTTTAAACCGTTATACTGAAATTGGCTTCTGAAAAGTTATTTCAGGTAACTTATTTATAGTCATGATGCAGAAAAACACAATTTGCCACCAGTATCCTATTATTTCTACACTGCTCAGCTATTTGTGACCTGAATAAATAAGGCCTGGTGGTTTAATAGGATGATAAGCCTGCTAAGATATGTAAAGGCAAAGATAAAACCTCTGCCCGTTCTCTCCAAGATGATGAACTTGATTCAATGGAGCTGCAAGTCATGGTATTTCCAAAAGCAGAACTGTCCACCCAGAGCCCTTCCACATGGAGCCTACTTCAAAAGGACATCAGGGTGAAGTCGTGGGGTGGCTTAAATAAGATGATTCAAAAGGAAAAATCAGGTTTTGTTATAGGCATCTGAATACCTCAGGAAAATTTCCAGATAGAATTATCCAGATCATTTTTCATCATTTTCACATTTCCATTTGCACATCTAATCACAACTGAATATTTCATTTCCAGCTCTTCTGTGAATGGTGCAACCACGAATGAATTTTTTCCCTGTTGGTAGTATGCTACATTGCTTGATAAGGCTTTAAAAGAGTCTTAGAGAAAAGGTGCCAGAATAGGGTGAACTCTCACATCTCTGGAGAAGAAAGACTAGAGATCTCCAGCTTACTGACAACTTGCCAGGCAACAAAATTACTAAAAGATACCGACATTTTTTTATTCTCTAAATTCCAAATCCTTTGACCGATCCCCTGATATAGATATCTACATCCTTCATTTGCTTTTGTTCATCTAATAAATGACATGAAGATGTGATGCTCTGATGAGATGAAATCGAGTGTGTGCACGTGTGCACGCTTGCATGTGAAAAGGAGAACATCTGTTTTCCCAGGGTATGTCAAAGATGTATGATTCTTAATGACTTCTGTTAGGATCTACTCATAATCAAATGTTTAAATGTCTCATCCTCAAAATGTCTGAGCCATACTAAATTAATGAAAGAAAATGGTAATTGTTCGCTAGGGGAATGAAACAGAATGCCACATTAAGAAATCACTGGAAACCCTGTTATCCATTAACACTATCCTATTCTAAAAATTGGCGAAATAAGATCACAAGAATGGGGCTTCCCTGGTGGCGCAGTGGTTAAGAATCCACCTGCCCATGCAAGCGACATGGGTTCGAGCCCTGGTCCGGGAAGATCCCACATGCCACAGAGCAACTAAGCCCGTGCACCACAACTAGTGAGCCTGCGTTCTAGAGCCCACAATCCACAACTACTGAGCCCGCAAGCCACAACTACTGAGCCTGTGAGCCACAACTACTGAAGCCCATGCACCACAACTGCTGAAGCCCACGCACCACAACTGCTGAAGCCCATGTGCCTAGAGCCCACGCTCTGCAACAAGAGAAGCCACTGCAATGAGAAGCCCGCATACCGCAACGAAGAGTAGCCCCCGCTCGCTGCAACTAGAGTAAGCCAGCGCACAGCAACGAAGACCCAACGCAGCCAAAAATAATAAATAAATAAAAAGATCACAAGAATTCAAGCTATATTCCCATTCAAACTAAAGGCATTTTTGCCTCCTTACCTAAACTGTAAAGTCCTCTACAATAGGATTTGTGTCATGTCTCTGGGTCCTAACCAAATGCCCTACAAACAGAAGGGGCTGAATACATGTTTTTTGATGATGATAATAAGAATAACGAACCAACCCCCCTTAATTCCTACCATGAATGATATTCCATATATTTACTCATTAGACCCATATTTCTCTAAACATGTTCCACAAAAGGTACCTGTGTTGCAATACTGATGGTTGTTCCATTAAAAATGGAGGAAGAATGGGCTTCCCTGGTGGCGCGGTTGTTGAGAGTCCGCCTGCCAATGCAGGGGACACGGGTTCGTGCCCCGGTCCGGGAAGATCCCACATGCCGCGGAGCGGCTGGGTGCGTGAGCCAGGGCCACTGAGCCTGCGCGTCCGGAGCCTGTGCTCCGCAACGGGAGAGGCCACAGCAGTCAGAGGCCCGCGTACCGCAAAAAAAAAAAAAAAAAAAAAAAAGGTCAAGCCTAGCAGCGCAAAGCAGGCACATGATGAACGCTCCTTCTCTGTCCATACAGGCAGTACTGGGGAGAAGATGAAATTGTCCTGAATTTAACTAGACCTGAATACACCTTTTAGGTGTGTACACGTGAGGATGGAATTGTGGCACGTGCACTCATTCTCTGGTTCAGGAGTCAAATCAGGCCAGCCTTGGCCATCTCCCATCCCAGCTGGGATTTCCATATCCTTCATCTGATAAACCTCCACCTGCCGCTGCCTTTGTTCATTAGACCCATGATCACTCACACAATCACACACACTTAGAAACACCCGGGCATTCAAGCCTAAACCGAAAGCACAGTGCTTCCAATTGCCAACATGGGCTAAAGTGTATTTCTCAGCCAAGGATCTTGGGCAAAAGAAATATATCATTTAGGGCAATGCAAGTGCTGAACAGTACACTAGCACTTCATTTGGCACTGCATGGCAAAGTGGACTGAAATATTTAAATAAAATCAAAGTAGCACGAGGCATTGCAAAAATGAGCCTTTTGTGACTCGAAATTCATCAGTGATACACTAGCGCCCTCTGCTGGCTAGGTTTTCCAACAGCTCAGATTGCTCAGCAGTGTTTTGGGGGGGGTTTCCTTCTTTTTAAGAGCCTGCGATGTTTCATTTCGGTTCAATTTTTTTTACACATAAACTAGAAAAAAATGTTAGTAGAATGGTACTTACTATAGAATCAAAATGCATGGAATTATTTAAAATTATTATTTCTTAACCTTTCAGTCCTCACCTGAAGAGGTAGCTTGGTCAAAAACACTTAAGAGATTTCCTATTGAGCTGTAATCATGGAGTATTATTATATTATTTCTCTTTAAATTGTAAAATATTCCATAAAAGGCAATTTGTGTAGGCATCCTGCTGGCACATCATATAGATTCTCATTTTTATTAACTATGGATAAGATTTTTGCCTCATTTTACATGGCTTATTGCTTTGGACTGCCAAATTTGGCAAATAAAAATATGTCCCATGTACTTGCATGACACATACTCATACTAAATATATTAAAGAATACTAAATTATTGAGTAGAAAGAATCCATTGTTTTTCTGAAATTCAAATTTAATTGGGTTGCCTGTATTTATCCAGAGACCTTACTTATTTTCAGGTGTGCTCTGAATTTCATAATTGAAATTCTTTTCTCTTGTGATATGCAGTGCTTATCCTACCATAATAATGAATAGAAGCAAAACATCTCTCTCCCTATTTTCTGTTTTTCCCTCACACTTTGTGAGACACTGAATAGGTTTTAACATATCAAAGCTTAAAGCAAAAGATTGCATTAGTAGGGTCTGCTAGGCCTGAGATTGAAAACATTTGTTCTTTTTTTAGAAAACATTTGTTCTTTTTTTTAAAAAAGTTATTTAATTAATGAATGGATTGAATGAGAGAAATCTTGAATTCCTGGATTTCTTTTATGCAGCAACAAAAAGTACTATTGATATATAAGACATATAGAATGTTTTGTTTTGCTTTGTTTTCAGAATAGCAAACTTGAAAATAAGGGCACCTAGAGGCAACACGATTCTAAGGCAGGGAATCTCAAGCCTACACAGTAGAATCACCTGTGGAAGTTTTAAAACTCAAGGCTACCCAGGCCCCACCTGCAGACCAATTAAATCAGAACCCTTGAGATTGGGATCCCAGGGAACTTTATGCCTTTAAAGCAGCCCAGGCAATTCTAATATGCAGCCAGGGTGGTAAACCACTGTCCTGAGGCCATCAAGTCCCTTCAGAAAGTGCTTCTTGCCTTTGACTTGCATGTGAATCAGTGCAGATTGATTTAGTAGAATCTGGGCATTTTTAACTAGCTTCCAGTTGATGTAGTTGCTGCTGGGCCAAGGACCACACTTTGAGGAGCAAGATTTTAAGAGAGGTCACAAAAGAAAAGGTGACTTGTTTCAATATGGAATTACAGAATGTCTGTGTGAATTGAAAATGCAGATTACTTACAACTGCATTACTGTAATGACAACTGACACAGAAATGAAGGAGGGAGGAAAGCTCAGAGAAAAACTTAATAGTTCTGGATTAGAGACCTAAATGTAAGACCAGACACTATAAAACTCTTAGAGGAAAACATGGGAAGAACACTCTTTGACATAAATCACAGCAAGATATATTTTGATCCACCTCCTAGAGTAATGGAAATAAAAACAAAAATAAACAAATGGGACCTAATGAAACTTAAAAGCTTTTGCACAGCAAAGGAAACCATAAACAAGACGAAAAGACAACCCTCAGAATGGGAGAAAATATTTGCAAACGAAGCAATGGACAAAGGATTAATCTCCAAAATACACAAGCAGCTCATGCAGCTCAATTATCAAAAAACAAACAACCCAATCCAAAAATGGGCAGAAGACCTAAATAGACATTTCTCCAAAGAACACATGCAGATGGCCAAGAAGCACATGAAAAGCTGCTCAACATCACTAATTATTAGAGAAATGCAAATCAAAACTACAATGAGGTATCACCTCACACCAGTTACAATGGGCATCATCAGAAAATCTACAAATAACAAATGCTGAAGAGGGTGTGGAGAAAAGGGAACCCTCTTGCACTGTTGGTGGGAATGTAAATTGATACAGCCACTATAGAGAACAGTATGGAGGTTCCTTAAGAAACTAAAAATAGAACTACCATATGACCCAGCAATCCCACTACTGGGCATATACTCAGAGCAAACCATAATTCAAAAAGACACATGCGGGCCTCCCTGGTGGCGCAGTGGTTGAGAGTCCGCCTGCCGATGCAGGGGATACGGGTTCGTGCCCCGGTCTGGGAGGATCCCATATGCCGCGGAGCGGCTGGGCCCGTGAGCCATGGCTGCTGAGCCTGCGCATCCGGAGCCTGTGCTCCGCAACGGGAGAGGCCACAACAGTGAGAGGCCCGCATACCACAAAAAAAAAAAAAAAAAAAAAAAAGACACATGCACCCCAATGTTCATTGCAGCTCTATTTACAATAGCCAGGACATGGAAGCAATCTAAATGCCCATCAACAGACGAATGGATAAAGAAGATGTGGCACATATATACAATGGAATATTACTCAGCCCTAAAAAGGAACAAAATTGGATCTTTTGTAGAGACATGGATGCATCTAGAGACTGTCATACAGACTGAAGTAAGTCAGAAAGAGAAAAACAAACATCGTATATTAACGCATATATGTGGAACCTAGAAAATGGTACAGATGAACCGGTTTGCAGGGCAGAAATTGAGACACAGAAGTAGAGAAAAAACGTAGGGGGGACACCAAGGGGGGAAAGCGGCGGCGGGTGGTGGTGGTGTGATGAATTGGGAGATTGGGATTGACATGTATACACTGATGTGTATAAATGGATGACTAATAAGAACCTGCTGTATAAAAAAATAAAATTTAATTTAAAAATTAAAAAAAAAACATTAAAAAAATAAAAATTTTTTTTAAATGTAACAGTTCTGCAGTGGGTTATTGTATCAACTTGAGTGATCTTCCTGTTTTCTGTCACAGCATCCCTCACTGGCCAAAAGTTGTTAATATTTGCTCCCTGACTACTTTTGCAGAAAAGGTATGAGAATTTGCATTAGATCATTTTATTTGCAGCATCTCAAATATGCAGTAATTTAAAGCATACAAGTTTAGGTCATATTAGAATTTAGCTCACAGTTCCATGAGACCTTTTTTAACCATTTTAGTCTGTTGGAGCTTAAAGCAGTGATATGCTGATTGTGAGACCAAGTGAAGCTGATCAAATCAACCCTTGAAAGTGTAATTAGTAAATCTTCTCATGTGCTTTTGAAAAACTAATCAAGGCAGGTTTGGTGAACCTTGCTGACAGAGTCTCTTCGGGACAAATGACTCGGTTCCCAATGTATTGTCATAAAAGAAAACTCCAGCTGCAAATCCCAAGGTGACCCATTTATCTTGCTTGGGTGGCACATAATGACTTCTTGAGCACTGCAAATAATTCTGCTGGTTTAAAAATCAATTTGGTTAATACAATTAAATGAAACTGATCCTTCAGGTTCAAAACCCATCAATTTGACTCACACATTAACATTTTAATATGGAAACAGCCACAGTAATCTTCCAGCGCCTTCTAACAGTGTTCTATGGGGTTGTCTGGTCAGGCCACTCAGTATGGCCGTTCTCTTGCTCTCTGTACATCCCCTACTTGACCAGTGCCTGCTTCATCTATACCCTACGCACATGACTGACCTTCCTACGGACTTGCCCCAGCCTCAGCTAGTGATTACTCTGATCAAAGGGGTGGTGAGGGGCGTGTCCCTCTGCTGGTTTCCCTGGTAACTAATGAGGCCACCTGACATCAATTTCCCCTATAACTGGCAATCTCCCCTTCCCACAACCAGGAGAAAGCCTGCTACCATATCCTGCCCACCGTCTGTCCACTGCTCGCGGTGGGGAGTCCCTCCAGGACCCTGCTTCAGACCTGTCAGCTCTCCAATCCATTAAACCACTGATGTCTCTGTTGCTGACTCCGGGCTCTTCGGTTTTAAAGCTGGGCAAGTGCAGACCTTCTGGCCTGCAGGGTGTAGCCCAACAACTGGAGGAGCAGCCAGGAGACCAAGGAAACTCCCGAGTGCCGGGATGTTCAGAAATACACAACGGGGAATGGAAAGCTGCCGGGGGGCTGTCCACTAACACGTGGGGCCCAGAAGTTCCAGGGGTGATCCCAAAAGTTATGGGGGAAATCCCCGGGGGGCTGTCCTTGATGAACGGGGGCTGCCAAGAGATCTGGAGAACAACGGCCCCTGATGGTCCTGCTATTGTATCAAAGTGAGGCTTTTGTAACTGGTTAAGCTAGCACTCTAGAAGCAGTTGGTATTCTCTTCTTGTGCCTTTGAGATGTAGATGATCTACCTGGGTTCTCAGGAACTCTAATCACATGTGATCTCTAAGAGTAAATGAAGAAAAGGGAGAGAGGCTTTTAAAAAACCATATAGGAATAATTATGTTTTGAAAATATCTATCTAAAAGTCTCTCTAGGGCCTGTGAGCCATGGCCGCTGAGCCTGCGCGTCCGGAGCCTGTGCTCCGCAACGGGAGAGGCCACAGCAGTGAGAGGCCCACGTACCGCAAAAAAAAAAAAAAAGGGGGCTCTAATAGAGTCTCTCCAGATTTTGGTAACTTGAAACTAAACTAAGTTAAGTGAAGAGAATTCATTGACTGTCTGGTTCATTTCAAATAGGGTAAAATATTGGAACATTAATTGCTGGGCAGGCCTAAGTTTGTCTATCTTTGCTTCGGAGAGGAAGACTAAAGCATTAAGTTTTCCAATCAGGATATTTACAATTACTTGCTTCTTGGTTTTTGCCAGAGATGAACGTTTTTAAGGGTTAAGACTACAATCAGACCTAAGTTAGTTATTGTAACCAAGTTTGTTTATCCATTACATTGTTATCAGGTGTTTAACGGTGACTTTTTAAGTCTTTTGTCATTTATAGGCAGTAATTGTTGTGCTCTGATGCTTCTGCAAAAGTGCTTCATCTTCAAGAAGATTCATAGAAAGGACTTTTGGCAAGTACAGGTCTCTGATCAATTTCAGATTATACAGCTGAACTGGGTAAGAAATTAAAGAATCCTAATGGGAAACCTAATGGCTTCATAAAAAGTTAACAAAAGGGTTGGTTACTGGTGAATATGGTTATAATGTTTATGGGTTTTGTTTGGAATGTTACTGGTTTTGATCTGTTTTCCAGGTAGAGGGGAGCCCTTCCCCTCAAGTTAGCTTTGACTTACAGCAATTTGGTAAACTACACCTATGGGTAGAATTTGTCGACTGAAAAAAACGCGCAAGGGGCTTCCCTGGTGGCGCAGTGGTTGAGAGTCCGCCTGCCGATTCAGGGGACACGGGTTCGTGCCCCGGTCCGGGAAGATCCCACATGCCACGGAGCGGCTGGGCCCGTGAGCCATGGCCGCTGAGCCTGCACGTCCGGAGCCTGTGCTCCGCAGCGGGAGAGGCCAAAACAGTGAGAGGCCCGCGTACCGCAAAAAAAAAACGCGCAACCTAAAAGTTGAGAGTTGTTTTAGTGGGCGGACTTTCAGAGGACTTCAAGCCTGGACACAGCATCTCAGATAATGCTGAGAAAATTGTTAGAGGTGAGGGGGGAGCCAGGATATACAGGAGTTTCTGCAGCAAAGGGCAGGTAGTAGGGATATCAAAAGATTACTGTTAATTAAGGAAAACCGGACATCTCAAGGTAATGAAATTAGCCCTTTTCTATGTATGGGAAGAGGTGAAGTCTGGGCTCATTGAAATCATTCCTTCGATATGCACCTCAGCTGTCTGGGGCCCGCATCCTGTGTTTTCTCCTCCTGAGCTTCAGGGTGCACCAGTCGTTTGGTGGCTGCAGTAGTTGACTGCTAGATGGCAGACATCCTGTTTCTATCTTGAGTTCCCTCAGAGCTCACCGTAGGGGCGGCTGTAATGTGGTAGCTTGAAGGCTGCAACATCTTTTGTTTACTGATATGGCAGGCAGCATTCTTAGTTCATAAATTGAAGCACTTTTCCGTCTGGTCTGCCAACTAAAGGTTGGCACTTGCCATCTACCTCTACAAGGATTCAATCCCAAGCTGCTATGACTGCTGACCTTCCACACATCCTGAAAGGAGTTCAGAGTGGAGATCAGGAATGAGGCACTCTGTGCTCTGGGAAAAACTGGCAGAACAGGCCTTCAGATAGTTAGATGTTTTCAGGAGAAGATTTTATGAGCCCAGTTCTTGTATCTCCTCGTATCTAGAAAAGCACTAAAGTCTTTCATGGTGACGTCCACTCCTCACGACTAGCAGTGACCTCCTCGAGCCTAGCAGAAACCTTCTGCAAAAATGTGTGCTTGACACGCCGCGGAGTGGCTGGGCCCGTGAGCCATGGCTGCTGAGCCTGCGCATTCGGAGCCTGTGCTCCGCAATGGGAGAGGCCACAGCAGTGAGAGACCCGGGTACCGGGAAAAAAAAAAAAAAAAAGTGTGCTTGATTGCATGTACCCCCCCTTCACCAAAATCACATATATACTGACCTTCCCCTCTTTGGAGCAGTTTCTCAGAGCTATCTGAAATGCTGCCTCCAGGGCTATAGTCCTCATTTTGCCCCCAATAAAACGACTCACAACTCTCACATTGTGCAACTTTTTGTTTCAGATCACAGGTCCCTCCAGAAATTGGAGACTCTTAGGTTCTGAGCAGCCTTATGAGGTGAAAGGGTAAGACTGTCTCCTGGCATGTGCAGGAATCTCTATATTTGGGGACCGAGAAGTCCAAGGTGGAGCCTGATGGCAGGTCTTTGGCATGGCTTGCTTGGCCGTGAAAGGCCTTTTGGGAATTCAGCCTGAGACTCCTTCTGAGGAGTTCTGCCTGAGCCACTTTGCCCCCTACATGGTCAATGGATCAGACTTGTTTTGCAAGCAAATTAGTTTTGATTTGGCTGTGTTTGGTGGAGATGAGAGTAATTTTAGATTGAAAAAGATTGTTTCAATAGATATTAAATTCTAGTTTTGTTAATTGAGGTCTGTATTTATGCAAGTTATTGTGTTAGCCACACTTGCCCTGATGTTCAGGAGGAAAAGATTACCCAGTGAAGTTATCACAGAGTGTAACTACTCATGATGTATATAACATTGCTCGCTTTAAGTCAGATGCTAAAAGCACATGTACAAGTCTTGCCTAACAATTTGGTATAAGTGATAAAATGTATGGCCTATAAAGTGTTTCCCTGTTAACATACCCCTGAGCCTGTTCACAAGATCTGATTAAGTTTCCCCCAGTGTGAATAACTAGGCGAAAATAAAGGAGGTCCAGCGCCGAGGGACATGAACTGAACCTGGGGTAAGAGCCAGCACCCCAGCATTGAGGGACAGATATTTTGATCATCAATGCTTTCTACTGGAAGATTTGCAATCAAAAGGGGAAATGATGGAAAAATCTACACATATTGAGGTATGGGGTTGTATATGAGGCTCAAACATGGTTTAACTTAAATTTTACTGACAAGAGCAGCCTGTTTTGTGGCCTTTCAGACATACATTTTACATCTGCTTTGGCCATTGAGGAAGGGAATGCATTTGAAAGTCAAAATGGAGTAGCTGTGGTTCAGACATCCAAGGTAAAACGAGGTGGCCATCACATGATTTTAGACATAGTCCTCTATTACTGAAAACTTGAGTTTTCTGAACTGTATTGCAGACCAGGACAGAAACCACAGGAGGGTGTGGTATTAGCTCAGAATGCGGCTTCCACTTGTATTTTGCTTAACTGTCATCATCTCCCCGTGTTGTGCCTGTTAGATGTCTTACATTTTGCCCCTAGCCTGAGGGAGGAAATCTATTCGAGGGCTGAGCAGCAACACTGGCCTCACTGTGCAATGAGTCTTATTACTAGGTCTACAGCGAGATACCATTGTTGTCCTCCTCTGGACTTCCATGAAAAATTGACCCGGCTAATGTGACTATATGGGACGACTGACCATGGGGGGAAAGACTTACCAGCTTCCAGTCCCATGTGCAACATGTCAGAAGGACCCCCCCGTAAACGGTACTGTACAACTGACTGCCCATGAACCTCCCTGGGCTATGATGTGTGTGGAGTGGGACAGGCTGGCTTCTGGACACAGAAGTCCAACTAGTGGGACTATTTTCTGCTTGGAAAGACCTAATGTGTCCACCCCTAATGGCATCCAACATAACACGGGGTGACAGATGTGTACTAGGGCGGCTGACCCCTGGCGAGGCCACCAGAATGTTTCTTTTAGAGCCAGGCCTTCGCCTCCCCATGGGGGTGGCTCTGGGTTTGTGAAAACCAGGGGTGGCCTTACCTTCCTTATTACTGGACAGGGCACTGCTGCTTCGTTGACCTGGTAAGCGCCTGGGTCCAGAATGTGCCCACATCCTGGCAAATGACTGTTCTGAGCATACTAGGTATCTTACTCTTGATGCTGTTTGGCTGCTGCTGTCTGTATTGTATTGTGGCATCTGGTTGCAGTGCCCCCTACGCACCTGACCCCAGGGATGTCATGGAAGAGGGGCTGGACCGAGATAGTTAAGGGTCATACAGGGTATGTAGGGGTGGAGTGTCTAGTCAGGCCACTCAAGACGGCTGCTCTCTTTCTCCCTGTACACGCCCTGATTGACCAGGGCCTGCTTCACCCACACCTACTCACAGGACTGACCTTCCTACACACTTGCCCCAGGCCCAGCTAGTGATTGTTCTGATCAAAGGGGTGGTGAGGGGCGTGCCCCTCTACTGGTTTCCTTGATAACTAATGAGCCAACCTGACCCAATTCCCAACCTGTAACTGGCAATCTCCCCTTTCCCCTCCCCCCAGGGAAGCCTGCCACCGTGTCCTGCCTGCTGTCCACCTCACGCAGTGGGGTGTCAGGACCTTGCTTCAGCCGTCTAAGCTGTCCCATCACTGATGTCTCTGTTGCTGACTCTGGACTCTTTCTTTGGTCTTAAAGCTGTGCAAGTGCAGGCCTTGAAGGCCTGCAGTGTGCAGCCCAACAGGGTTATGTTTAGAAAGCAGTGCATAGGAGAAAAGGGAACCCTCTTGCACTGTTGGTGGGAATGTAAATTGATACAGCCACTATGGAGAACAGTATGGAGGTTCCTTAAAAAACTAAAAATAGAACTACCATATGACCCAGCAATCCCACTACTGGGCATATACCCTGAGAAAACCATAATTCAAAAAGAGTCATGTACCAAAATGTTCATTGCAGCTCTATTTACAATAGATGGGACATGGAAGCAACCTAAGTGTCCATCAACAGATGAATGGATAAAGAAGATGTGGCACATATATACAATGGAGTATTACTCAGCCATAAAAAGAAACGAAATTGAGTTATTTGTAGTGAGGTGGATGGATCTAGAGTCTGTCATACAGAGTGAAGTAAGTCAGAAAGAGAAAAACAAATACCGTATGCTAACACATATATATGGAATCTAAGAAAAAAAAAAAAAAAGGTCATGAAGAACCTAGGGGTAAGACGGGAAAAAAGACAGACCTACTAGAGAATGGACTTGAGGATATGGGGAGGGGGAAGGGTAAGCTGTGACAAAGTGAGACAGTGGCGTGGACATATATACACTACCAAATGTAAAACAGATAGCTAGTGGGAAGCAGCCACATAGCACAGGGAGATCAGCTCGGTGCTTTTTGACCACCTAGACAGGTGGGATAGGGAGGGTGAGAGGGAGGGAGATGCAAGAGGGAAGAGATATGGGAACATATATATATGTATAACTGATTCGCTTTGTTATAAAGCAGAAACTAACACACCATTGTAAAGCAATTGTACTCCAATAAAGATGTTAAAAAAAAAAAAAAGCAGTGCATATAGTGTTGTCTTTAAAATCTCACCAGAATTAGTCATGGAAATTAGTATTGAAATATTTCTTCCAGCACTCAAAGCCAATGCCTTTACAAGGTCTTTGGCGTGTATTCACCAGAGAAGGCAGAAGCATTACAAATGGTGCCTCAGATTCCACTGGACGGCCAATCTCCCCACCGACCACCTGCAAAGTTACAAGAACTACTTGGAGCACACAGGTATGGTCAATGATAGTTTCAGTTCTCATTGTATTAACTCAATCAATGGTATGTAACCTTGCGACCACTCCCTCTCTTGGAACTCTCTTCTGTTTTTCTTACAGGGAACCACACCTATTTTTGGTCTTTTTCACAATATTTTCTTCATGTCTTCTTTCTCTGACAAAACCTTAAATGCTGATATTCCCCCCTTCTAATCCTTGGCCCTCTTCCCTTCCCTTTTCATTTATTCCCCTTCATTCATATGGCTTCAACTATCAGCCATAAGGTGATAACTCCACCTGTAACTCCAGGTCTGGCCTCTAAGTTCTAGATTCTTGCTGTTCAATAGGGCAGTTACTAGTCACATGTGACTGAAATTTTTTAATTAGAATTAAATAAAATTTTAAATTCCATTCCTCAGTCTCACTAGCCACATTTCAATACTGAATAACCACATACGTCTAGTGTATGCCACATTGGATAGTTCAGGTAAAAAACTTTTCCATCATCACAAAAAAATTCTACTGGACAGTGATACCTAGATAACAATAGCTAGTAATATATGTGCCAGGGATTCTTCTAAGTCTTTTATATGTAAACTAATCCTCACAACAAACTTCTGAGGTACTTAACAATAGTCAAAATCACAGAGACAGAAAGTAGAATGTTGGTTGCTGGGGGGCGTCAGGGAGTGAAGGTTGGGGAATTGTTTAATGGATATAGAGTTTCCATTCTGCAAGATGAAATTAGTTCTGGAGATGAAGGATGGTGATGGCTGCACAATATGAACGTACTTAATACCACTGAACTGTACACTTAAAAATGGTTAAGATGTCAAATTTTATGTGTATGGTAGCACAATGAAAACAAACAAACAAGGTTTGTACTAAGTACTTTTAAGATTGTGGTGAAACTGGTATGCATTGTAGCTTTGGAAACAGGTATTTGGAACTCCTCATTATAACAGATAACTAATGCCAGCAGTGAGACTACTGAAAGAGAATCCAATTAAAATGGGAATTTTATGGTAGACACTTAAAAAAAAAAAGTGTGCTTGGGACTATAGCTTGAAAAATGAAACTAATATGATGAAAATAAGTTCATCATATATTTAACAACATTGAGGTTAACATTGCAACTATTTGCTCACACTTAGAACAAAGACATCGGTTATACTGACATAACAATTTTGAAAAAATTATGAAGAATAAGTAAATGTGCATTTAATTTTTTTTAGATTCTACAAGCACCTGTACAAAATTCAAAAGGTTCAAAAGTGTACACAGTGTATAGTAACACTTCTCTCTCTCCAATATTCAATTCACCTTCCCTTGTGGAGACTTCTATTTATAGCTCATTGTATTTACATACAGGGATATTAGAAACCTGTAATATGTATGTAGGTATGTATATATTCTGTCTCTTTCCTCCTTTCCTTGTCCAATACCCTGCTGTTTTCACTTAATATATCATGGAGAGGGCTTCCCTTCGGGTGGCGCAGTGGTTGAGAATCTGCCTGCCAATGCAGGGGACACGGGTTCGAGCCCTGGTCTGGGAAGATCCCACATGCCGCGGAGCAAGTAGGCCCGTGAGCCACAATTACTGAGCCTGCGTGTCTGGAGCCTGTGCTCCGCAACAAGAGAGGCCGCGATAGTGAGAGGCCCCGCGCACCGCGATGAAGAGTGGCCCTCACTTGCCGCAACTGGAGAAAGCCCTCGCACAGAAACGAAGACCCAACACAGCTATAAATAAATAAATAAATAAATAAATATTAAAAAAAATATATATATATATATCATGGAGAGCTTTCCATATCAAGAGTATGTGTATTTAAATAATACCTGTCAAATTATTCTTCTTAGAGGTTACAGTCAATTATTCCCTAATAATGTCTGAGAGTATATTTTTTTAATTTACTTTTTAATCAGTTAGTTTCAGGTGTACAACATAATTTGACATTTGTATACATTGCGAAATGATCAACACAATAAGTCTAGTTAACATCCATCACCTTATATAGTTACCAAAAAGATTTTTCTTGTGATGAAAACTTTTTTTTTTTTTTTTTTTTTTGCGGTACGCGGGCCTCTCACTGTTGTGGCCTCTCCCGTTGTGGAGCAACAGGTTCCGGATACGCAGGCTCAGCGTCCATGACTCATGGGCCCAGCCGCTCCGTGGCATGTGGGATCTTCCCGGACCGGGGCACGAACCCGTGTCCCCTGCATCGGCAGGCGGACTCTCAACCACTGCGCCACCAGGGAAGCCCAGTGATGAAAACTTTTAAGATTTACTCTCTGGGACTCCCCTGGTGGTCCAGTGGTAAAGAATCCGCCTTCCAATGCAGGGGACATGGGTTCCATCCCTGGTCGGGGTACTAAGATCCCACATGCCATGGAGCAACTAAGCCTGTGTGCCCTGGAGCCTGAGCACCACAACTAGAGAGACAAAATACGCATGCCACAACTAGAGATAAGTCCGCACACCACAACTAGAGAGAAGCCCAGGCACTGCAACGAAGACCCAACAGCCAAAAAAAATAAAATAAAGAAGTAAAATAAACATTTTTTTAAAAAAGATTTACTCTCTTAGCAACTTTCAAATACAGTAGTCCCCCCTTATCCGTGGTTTCAGTTACGCGTGGCCAACCACGGTCCAAAAATATTAAATGGAAAATTCCAGAAATAATTCATAAGTTTTAAATTGCAAACTGACACAACTAGTGTGACAAAATTTCACACTGTCCCAATCCATTCGTCTGGGGCATGAATCATCCCTTTGCTCATCGTATCCCACCCATTAGTCACTTAGTAGCTAACCTGGTTAACAGGTCAACCATCATGGTATCTCAGAGCTTGTGTTCAATAACCCTTCTTTTACTTAATAATGACCCCAAAGTGCAAGACTAGTGATACTGGCAATTCAAATCTGCCAAAGAGAAGCCATAAAGTACTTTCTTTAAGTGAAGAGGTGAAAGTTTTCAACTTAATAAGGAAAGAAAAAAAATCATATGTTGAGGTTGCTAAGATTCACTGTAGAGAACAAATCTTCTATCCATTAAATTGTCAAAAAAGGGGAAAAAATTGTGCTAGTTTTGCTGTCATGCCTCAAACTGCAAAAGTTATGGCCACAATGTGTAAGTGCTTGATTATGATGGAAAAGGCATTAAATTTGTATCAATACAATAAGATATTTTGAGAGGGAAACCACATTTGCATAACGTTTATTATAGTGTATTGTTATAATTGTTCTTTTTTACTATTATTGTTCACCTTTTACTGTGCCTAATTTATAACTTAAACTTTATCATAGGTCTGTATGCATAGGAAAAGACATAGTATATATAGGATTCTGTACTATATAAGTTTTCAGGCATCCATGGGGGGGAGGTCTTGGACCATATCCCCCACAGGTAAGGGGGGACTACTGTATGCAATAGTCTTATTAACTATAGTCACCATCCTGTACATCACATCCGCGTGACTTATTTCATAACTGAAAGTTTGCACTTTTTGACCCCCTTAACCCATTCTCCCACACCCCCACCCCTGGCCTCAGGCAGCCATCAATCTGTTCACAATGTCTTTATCCATTCATCCACATCCACTGATGGACACTTAAGGTGGTTTCCATATCTTGGCTATTGTAAATAATACTGCAATGAACGTAGGGGTGCATATGTCTTTTTTTTTTTTACTTTTTTTTTAAATTGGAGTATAGTTGCTTTACAATGTTGTGTTAGTTTCTGCTTTTCAAGTTAGTCTTTTAGTTTTCTTCAGATTAATACCCAGAAGTGGAATTGCTGGATCATATGGTAGTTCTATTTTTAATTTTTTGAGAACCCCCTATACTGTTTTCCATAGTGGCTGCACCAATAGAGCATGAGGATTCCTTTTTCTCCACATCCTTGCCAACACATTATTTCTCGTCTTTTTTATAATAGTCATTTTAACAGGTGTAAGGTGATAATTTCATTGTGGTTTTGATTTGTATTTCCATGATGATGAGTGATGTGGAGCATATTTTCATGTTCCTGTTGGCCATCTATATGTCTTCTTTAGAAAAATGTCTATTCAGATCCTCTGCCCATTTTTTTTAATCAGGTTGTTTGCGGGGCTTTGCTATTGAACTATATGAGTTCTTGATATATTTGGGGTATTAACCCCTTATCAGGTATATGATTTGCAAATATTTTCCCCCATTCAGTAAGTTGCCTTTCATTTTGTTAATGGTTCCCTTTCCTGTGCAGAAGCTCTTTAGTTTGATGTATATCATATATTTGACCCTTGTAAACCTCTTCAGTGAAAACAGTATGCCATAGTTTACACATCTCTTATTATGAGTAAGGTCACATAAGTCTTATGCTTAAAGAGGCACCTATTTGCATTTTCTGTTCATGTTATTTCCTCATTTTTGTTTTTTTAATAGATGTAAATAGTCATCACTTTATTATGAATAACATCTTTCAGGATACCGTGTTGAAAATATTTTATTTAAATGTTCTGAAGATTAAAAAATGCTGTTAAGTATATCAACATCAGGTTTTATGGTTTTGCAATTTTTATGCCACTTTAGGCATTCCCATTCTAAGATTATGTTAAAAATTCTCCCACGTTCTGGTATTTTTATGGCTTTCTTTTCTATTAACATCTTTGATATCTCTGGGACTTACTGTGGTATAAATGAGTGAGGCATTTAACTTAATTTTTTCCAGGTCTCCAGTTTTCTCCAAACCACTTACAGAATATTTCATTCTTCCCCACTGCTTACCTTTTTTATTTGACACTCAGGTCACAGAGCTTCTCCTCTCCCTGGGAATTGGGTACCAGTTTCCTTGGGAACCAGGTACTTTGTTCCACATTATCCCTTTCCACAACCCTTCTCTCACTGTCCCTGCCCCCTTCTAAGGCCTTCACACAAAGGGTCTCCTCTTGTCTGGAAGTCTCCTTCCCCACCCCCTTGACTTGCTAACTCCTTCTCATACTCAGATCTCAAGTTGTTTTTTGGTTTTTTTTTTTTTTTTGGCTGCGCTGGGTCTTGGTAGCTGCGCAGTCTCTCTCTAGCTGCGGCGAGCGGGGGCTACTCTTCGTTGCAGTGCACGGTCTTCTCATTGCGGTGGCTTCTCTCTTGTTGCAGAGCATGTGCTCTCGGCATGCGGGCTTCAGTAGTTGTGGCACGCAGGCTCTAGAGCGCAGGCTCAACAGTCGTGGCGCATGGGCTTCGCTGCTCTGCAGCATGTGGGATCTTCCCGGACCAAGGTTTGGACCCATGTCCCCTGCATTGGCAGGCGGATTCTTAACCACTGTGCCACCAGGGAAGCCCCTCAGGTCTCGAGTTTAAGTATCACTTCTCTAGGTTGGGTACCAAATTTTATATCCCCAAACAACTCCACACTTCCTCTCTGGTGCAGCTGTTCCCCACATGACAAAGATCCAACCCATGTTGGACACTTCAGTATCCCTAGTGCCTACATCAGTATATAGTAGATAGTCAGAGCTTAATAAATATTTATTGAATTAATGCAATGTCTATTTTTTCCCTCTGATTGATTCTCCTCCTTATGCTGTGGTTCCATTAGTGAATGCTGAGTCCAGCCACTTGATGCTTACAAGGTTCCTCAGGACCTCCTACTAATAAGTGACCACTCTAGTGGCCAGCCTGGCCCCTCCAGACATGCTGGGCTTTGACCCAGCAGATCCAGATTTGAAAGGTACGTACATATAGCTTTGGCCTTTGCTGTGGGACTCTGGGACTTATTAATCTTCAGAAAAAGCAGCATTATGTTAGGAGAGTTTTCTTGACCTAGTTTTTTTCCCCCTTATTTTACCACCTTGGATGCGAGGCGGTATGAATGCAGTTAGCACTCAGAGAAGCTGCCACTTGACACTTAGGATGTCACGTGATTAATTTTTCCCTTTTAACTTAGCCTTGGTACCTGTTGAAAAAATATTATCCTCATAAAATCCCAGATATTCTACTTGGTAATTTCTGTAGAACCAAATTCTGCTCTTGGGAACTCTAACACTTGCATTATATAAGTTAGAAGCAGAAATCAGCAGGGAAGAGAAAGAAGAAAATAATGTGAGGAAAAAATGCAGGTGATTAGCAGAATACTTAGCTCTTGCTTCTCAAATATTTTTAATTCAGAAAAAAAGTTTCAAAATTCAAGTGCAATATTATCAACATAAATTAACGTTTAATTAATTATGCACTCAGGGTATTGTTCTGAAGTGAGTTTAATTAACAAATAACTAGGTTTGGTAATATCTTGCCTGGATCTCTATCCCCTTGAGAAGAGGAAGTTGAATAGTTGAAATAGCACGGTCTGATTGCTGCAGACTAAGATTATCCTGTTTCATTCTTGTCTGCCCTTCCTTCTCTTTCCCAAGGGCAGAAGTGAACAAAACAATAATTTTCTAATTGTTTAGCACTCAGTTTTCTACCTAGCAAAGACAGTGTGGTTGTACCAGCTCTCATTTTTTAAAAAATTATAGCATTTGGAATTCAGTGTATATTCATCTTTGATTCATTTCCTCCCGTTTAAAAAAAATATTGTGGAAAATTTCAAACATTTACAAAGTACACAGAACTGTATAATGAATATCCTTGTATCCATCAGTCAGTTTTGACGCTAATCAGCATTCTGCCATGTTGTTTAATCTATACCTCCACCCACTCTCCACAGGGTATTCAATTATTTTTTAAGATAAATTTTATGTATGTTGAGATGCCTAAATACTAACTGAACAACTGTGACAATGGATACATCTGTGTAACCCATATCACAATGAAGATATACAACACATCCATCAGCCCAGAAAGTTCCTTCTCTCTCAGTCAATTCTTTGTCCTCTCCCCCACTCCAGGCAAGCACTGTTCTGATTTTTTTTTTCAACAGATTAGTTTTGCCTGTTCTATAATTTCATGTACATGGAATCATTAGTATGTACTCTTTTGTATCTTATGCTTTTAATTAGCATAATATCTGAGCTTCATTTAGCTTATTGTGTATATCAGTAATTCATTCCTTTTTATTGCTGAGAAATGTTCCAGGGTTTAAATATATCACAATTTGTTTATTCATTCTCCTGTTGACAGACATTTGGTTGTTTCCAGGTTTTAGGTATTATAAGTTATGAACATAATTTATGATGTTCTGAACATTCTTGCACAAGTCTTTTTGTGGTTTTTTTCATTTCTCTTAAATAAAATACCTAGCTCGGAATAGCAGAGTCAAGGGATAGGTGTTTAACTTTATATGAAAACTGCCAAACCTTTTTTCAAAGTGATTGTATTATTTCACATTCCTACCAGTAATGTATGAGAGTTCTGTTTGCTTCATATCCTAACAAATATTGTCAGCAGTCTATTAATTTTTGCTTTCCTAGTGGGTCTGGAGTGGTTTCTCATTGCGATTTTAATTTTCCTTTTCTTTGATTAATATTAAACATTTTTCATGTGTTTATTGGCCAATTATGTAGCTTCCTTTGAAAAGTGTCAGTTAAGTGTTTTGCCTATTTTTTAATTGGGTTGTCTTTTTATTCTTGAGTTATAGAAAGTCTGTATTTTCACATAAGAGTTCTTTGTCAGATAAATGAATATTTTCTTCCAGTCCATGGTTTGCCTGTTCATTTTCATAATGTTTTTTTTAATTTAATTTTTATTTTATATTATAGTTGATTTACAATGTTGTATTAGTTTCAGGTATACAGCAAAGTGATTCAGTTATAAATATACATTTATCCAGTCTTTTTCAGATTCTTTTTCCATATAGGTTATTACAGAATACTGACTAGAGTTCCCTGTGCTGTACAGTATGTCCTTGTGGATTATCTATTTTATATATAGTAGTGTGTATATGTTAATCCCAAACTCCTAATTTATCCCTCCCCACCCCCAAATTTCCCCTTTGGTAACCATAAGTTTGTTTTCGAAGTCTGTGAGTCTGTTTCTGTTTTGTAAATAAGTTCATTTGTATCATTTGGTTAGATTCCACATATAAGTGATATCATATGATATTTGTCTTTCTCTGTCTTACTTCACTTAGTATGATAATCTCTAGGTCCATCCATGTTGCTGCAAATGGCAATATTTCATTCTTTTTTTATAGCTGAGTAATATTCCATTATATATATGTACCACATCTTCTTTATCCATTCCTCTGTTGATGGACATTTAGGTTGCTTCCATGTCTTGGCTACTGTGAACAGTGCTGCTATGAACATTGAGGTGCATGCTTCTTTTCAAATTATAGTTTTCCTTCACTCTTAATGTGGTATATTACACTGATCAATTTTCATATGCTGAACCATCCTTGCACCCCAGGAATAAATCCCACTTGGTCATGGTGTGTGGTCTTGTTAATATGCTGTTAAATCTGCTGTGTTTCTATACACTAACAATGAAACATCAGAAAGAGAAATTAGGAAAATAATCCCATTTACAACTGCATCAAAAGGAACTAAATACCTAGGAATATATCTGAAGAGGTAAAAGACTTGTACTTGGAAAACTACAAGACACTAATGAAAGAAACTGAAGACGACATGAACAGATGGGAAGATATGCTATGCTCATCGATTAGAAGAATCAATATTGTTAAAATGACCATACTACCCAAAGCAATCTACAGATTCAATGCAATCCCTATCAAAATACCAATAGCATTTTTCACACAACTAGAACAGTAAATAATTCTAAAATTTGTATAGAAACACAAAAAACGATAGCCAAAACAATCTTGAGAAAGAAGAACAGAGCTAGAGGTATCATGCTCCCTGATTTCAAACTATTCTACAGAGCGAAAGTAATCAGGGCTCCCCTGGTGGCACAGTGGTTAAGAAGTCGCCTGCCAATGCAGGGGACATGGGTTCGAGCCCTGGTCCAGGAAGATCCCACATGCCGCAGAGCAACTAAGCTTGTGCACCACAACTACTGAGCCTGCACTCTAGAGCCTGAGAGCCACAACTACTGAGGCCTGTGAGCCTAGAGCCCGTGCTCTGCAACAAGAGAAGCCACCGCAATGAGAAGCCTGCGCACCACAACAAAGAGCAGCCCCTGCTCACTGCAACTAAAGAAAGCCCCCACACAGCAATGAAGACCCAATGCAGCCAAAAATAATTAATTAATTGATTAATTTTTTTTAGAAAAAGCTACAGTAATCAAAACAGTAATGGTACTGGCACAAAAATAGACACATAGATCAATGGAACAGAACAGAGAGCCCAGAAATGAACCCATACTTATATGGACAATTAATCTATGACAAAGGAAGCAAGAATATACATTGAGGAAGACAGTCTCTGCAATAAATGGTGTTTGGAAAAACTGGACAGCTACATACAAAAGATCAAACTAGACTACTTTCTCACACCATGCACAAAAAATAAATTCAAAATGAATTAAAGACTTAAAGGTAAGACCTGAAACCATAAAACTTCTAGAAGAAAACATAGGCAGTAAACTCTTTGACATCCGTCTTAGTAATTTTTGTTTGGATATGTTTCCTCAGGCAAGGGAAACAACAGCAAAAATAAACAAATGGGACTACATCAAACTAAAAAACTTTTGCACAGCAAAAGAAACCATCAACAAAATGAAAAGGCCACCTACCGGATGGGAGAAGATATTTGCAAACAATATCTGATAAGGGGTTACCATCCAAAATATACAAAGAACTCATACAACTCAACATCAAAATAAACAACCTGATTTTAAAATGGGCAGAGGATTTGAACAGACATTTTTCCAAAGAAGACATACACATCATAAAGGGCATACTTCACAGGTTTCACAATCAAGTTTTAAAATGTAATAAAAGCAAATCACAATCATAAAAAAAAAACCACAAGTAATAACAAGTACATTGTAGAAAATTAAAAAATGCAATTTATTTGCCTTATTTACCAAATGGTTAGCTACAAAGATACAATTTTTGCCTTGGAGTTTAAGGCAGTTTCATTTCTTACCACAGTTACTTTTTCTGATGCTAGAATCAGCATCTTCTGTGTCTTCTCTGTATTTAATTGATCATTTACGTTTTATGTTTGTCCACTTGGGAACCATACTTTGATGATCACTGAAGCTCTGCAATATAAAATGTCATCATCTTCATATATTTGAGTAGTACCGATCCCGGTTTTGAAAGTCTCTATGAGCATATCTTGCATACGTCTTATTATGAGGGATCCTTCCAAAAGGTTCATGGTCATTGAAACAAGATTCAAAAACTTCATCAACAGCCTTCTGAGCTACTTCTTTGCTGATGTTCCTTACAGCCAGGATAGAACGAATGGCTCTGTCTCGCACACAAGTCTAAGGAGAAAAGTATGTGGCTTTAATTTTATTAATATATGAAAATTTTGTCATGAAATAGTAACATTTTATACAATGTGTGAACCACAGTCAAAATTAATTTCCTCTCATGTTATTTTATTAATTTCTGTCAGTCCAAAGAAGAAAGATTAAATTATGGAACATGTTTAGCCCAATCTAAAATTATTTAGGTATAAGTAAGATCTCCTTCCCCTCCTGCCTTCTTCTCATCTTTCCTAATGATGATAATTTCTAGGCAGTATCTGCTAAACTAAACAATAACTCCAAAATTGCAGAATCATAAAAAAGTCTATAAATAAGGTTCTGGTTGAGTTTTTTAATTTGAATAAATACGAAATATACTCCTGTGCCTCTCTCTCCCTTAGCTTTTCAGGTGACCAATGCTAGATAACTTTTCCTTCGAGAGGGGCATCTCCCCTGGAGGCAACAGGAAACCACACATACATACACACAAAATTTGAAGGCATCCTACTTTTTCAGGGGGAAAAAAAAATCAAACAACTTTTTTTTGGGTACATACTGTACAAAAGCAGAGACTCTGTTCTCTAGGACTCTTCTCCCACTACCTCCACATATTTTCCATCCTACTGCTAGTTCTATTCATTTTCTGCCGCTGCTACCCAAGTTAAAAAGAGGAGAGATTTCTCTCTCAAAGACTCTGGACCCCGGATTACATGCCTTAACTGCATTAGCCTCTTCTCTGGGATGTTCTGATGTGCACCCTACTTGCACTGAGAGCCAGAACACACCGCCCATTCAAATGCTGCCTGAGCTGAATTCACCAGATGAGCAGGGATTGGAGGGCATGGAAGACATGCAGCACAAGTCAGTGGCACATCACTAAGTGGACTTGGCACAGACCGAAAGCATAACAGCCCTATCAGAGGAGCCACCCTTCCCAGGCCCCAGGTTTGCCTTCTAACTAACTCCCATTCACTGAGTTCAAAATTTCTCTTCATAGTTCTCTGTGACTTTCTACCTTCCTCCCCAGAGTTGAGTTCCTCTTTTCTCTGGAGAACCAAGGGCCTTCCTGCTGTTGTTCCAAGCCTGTCCTTTTTGCATCTGGTTAAAACTGCTATCCTGATGCCCATGTACCTGACAAATTGGCCCAGCAACCTCTTCCCATAGAAGAGCTCTGACCAGCCTTTCTCCTAAATGTGGACACAGAGCCCCTTGGTTGCTATGGGCAGAACTGCTCACATTCTTCACCAGTCCATCAGTTCTAAACTTCCTTTCCCCATGCCCATCTATCGTGGACCTTAAAAGCTTTCTAGTAGAGTAGAAATTAATACAACATTGTAAAACAACTATACTCCAATAAAAAAAAAATAAAGTGTTTCTTTTAGACAACAACAACAGCAAAAAAGCTTTCTAGCAGGATGATTTTGCCTATAGTTTTCATTTTGTTTTGTTTACAAAATCGCTCAGCTCAGCTCATCATAATCAAGTCTGTGCTGATCCAAAGCTTTGCTGTCACGTCATATAGCCTTTAAAGGTGTGTTAATACACAATGCGCTGCAGTGCAGTCTCTGTGCTGACAGGTATTACTTTTTTGTCTAGAGAATACTGTGATGGTTTCAAAACACAAGTCCAGTACTGTTAGGATAAAAGTAAGACAGGCTGTGATTTCACTTCCAGTCCTATTTACCCTCATCCAAAAGTATCCCAAGTGTGGGACCGTAGCGCTTTTCACTGTGAAAATCACTCAGTCACATAGCTTGCCCATAATTATAAAATAGAACTGAATTCCATCTATTTGGCTTAAGTGATACACATTTTGCATTCTTTCATATAAGTAGCTCTTTCAAATTTCAAATACTAAATATACTTCTCATTTTTCTATTCATTATTTCCACTCATAGCACTCTTAACAGTAAATGATTTCATATGTTAGTTTTTACCTGATGGTGTTGTTTTAATCCAAAATGTAACCTGAATATTTCATTTAAAAGTGAGCAGTCTCCACTAAGGTTAGCAGCTCGAACCTATCACAAAGACAGAAGGCAAACAAAAAGAAAATAAGCACTTGTGCTCTATACCTTTATATCAACTGATTTTTTTAACTGTAAAAGAATATAAAATTGGTATATTTTTCTGAGAACAGAGTACCTGTAAGATTTTTTTTTTTTTACTCTATTGACTTAAGTAGTTCTTAAGAAAAAGAGCAGATATCCATGAGCTACACTAGGCAGTGCCAAATACACTGGGGGCAATCAACTATTCAAAGGGAATTTTCAAAACATTCCACCAGAGTCTTACAGACAGAACTAATTTCTTTTGGAACCAAAAGTCAAAGAGTTAGACCTCAAAGTTAAAGATTATGCTCTCTACAAAATACAAACACTTCTAGAAATTACCAAAAGGACTTCAAGAAAGCATTCTTCCAAAGATCTACAAACTGAGTTTCAATGTGAGTTTAAAACTGAATACATCAGTACCTAAGACACTTTAGGCACACAAACCTCCCAGCTCTCCTAGCCCAAATCACTGAAACTCTCTTGGACCTTCCCTTAAACCCATGTAAGTTCATGCCCTTCCTCCAGGGTCTTGATTGGCCTATGAAAAATTAAGTGGTACAGAGAATCAAGAACATTCCAAACTGGTCATGCTATGAACATGACAGCCTGAAGTTAGTATGTATTTTCTAATTTTCTACATCTTTAAGGTAAAAAGCAGCTTTAATAGGTGAAAAAGTCATGGAACTACCCACATGGATTCTACAGCCAACCTGGCCAAGTTTTTGCTCATTCAATGCAATCAGAACGGCCCACTTCTTGTTACTTCTATAATAGCATGGCTTCATTCCTCTGAGGAGCTCAAAGCACTTAACACACTTTAACTAGCTAACAGGCATTAATTCTCATAACACCCAAGTGAGAGAAATATTTAAAAGCTCAGATTTCGGTCTTCTTTCCAAATAATATGAGTTATAATCAGATGCAGTGAGGCTGCCTATTAATTTCAAGGGAAAGAGAAAATAATCGAGAAAATAATCTAAGTTATAAAGTATAAGCTTGAAATTTATATTAATTTTCTTTAGCTTCTCAGCACATTGCACTCTTCAATTAATGAAATGCAAGTATGAAATACAAATGTCTTTCTAGGAGCATATATATGTGTGTATTTCTGACAGCAATCCAAAATGCTTAATAATAAATATCTTTCTATGTTGTATTTTTGAAATGAACTGTTTTATTCTAGGGAAAGCTAGGAACTTTACCTATGGAAGGCAGCACCAAGAACCTTGGTTGCAATCCTGCCTCTGCCACTTGCTATGTATAGTATCTGAACAACTGCCTCACTTTTCACAGAAATAAAACGGGGATAACAGTATCTACCTCAATGGGCTGTTGTGCATATTAAATAAGAGTCCACAAACAGCACAGGATTTGGCACACAGCCCCTCAGTAAATGTTAACTATAAATTTTTTGTATTATATAGTTTATTCCATAGGAAAAATAGCTTATTATTAAAAGTCATCACTATTATTAGGATTTATGGGTAATATTTAAGACAATTCTAAAAAGATACTTAAAATGTCTACCTGCTGTATCTAAAAGAATTATATTCAATAGTTAAAAATGTAAACTGAAGACTAATGTGGAATTATGACAAGAAAAGGAATACGTTTAAATAAATCATACTTGAATAAAATGTTCAAACACACAACAGTGTCCTTGGGGAAAAAGTACCTTCTACAATAAAACTTACCTCAGAGCAGGCCAAGTGCCTGACGTTGGTGAACCAGTCGACATGAGCTCGACAATGATCGAATGCATGAATGAGCTCATGGGTGACCACTCTGTTCATATGGGCCTGATTACAGATATTATTCTGGCACAAAACAATCTAAGAAGCAACAAAATGAGGAAAGTTCGGTTATTTCTACGATCTATTCTCACTTCATAGATTCCATCTTCTCTCTCACCTGAGTGGGCTCAGCTGCTTGGAAAGCCTCACCCACCCTATCCACCCAACACCCACCCCTCCATCAAGGCTCGGTCTTCACCATACATGCTCCATGAAGCCTTCCCAATGGCTAACTTCTCCCTTCTCCTCTCTCTGGACTACACAGCACTTAGTTTAAGGACATTTATTCACACACCATCCTCACTGGGTTGACTGTACCAGCCATCTTAGACTCCACAGTCTTATATTAAGAGTGGACTCTGGAATGAAGCAGGGAGATTCAAATTCCAGCCCCACTCCTTACTAAGTCAGTGACCTTGGGCAAGTTTCTTAAGCTTTCTGTGCCTCAGTTTCCTCAACTATAAAAAAGGAGATGACTTAGAGTACCTACCTCTTAGAATTGTGAGAATTAAATGAGAATATGTGTACAATATTTCTTATCAAGTTTCTCAATAAGCAATGAATCAATAATGAATGACCACACTGTCCCATTCTACTAGAATTGCCAGGAAAAGTCCTCAGAAAGAGCTTCAGAAAGAAGTGCAAAAAGCCAGCAGCACAGAGCAGGACCCTATAAGAATAATAAAGACGTGAGGGGTCCTAATAATAATAGTCCCCACTTACTGTGTACTTACTGTGTGCCAGACACTGGGACATGTCCCAGATATTTTATAAACATTCATTCAACATTCATTTATTCAACTAATATTTATCAAGACCTACTAGAGATTTATAATCTACTAATGGAGATAGAAATAATCAAATATTTACCAAAATGTTTAAACACATGCAGTGACAGTTGTCATGAAGAAAAACGCAGGTTGTCACGAGTACATACAATGAGAGGGCCTGACCTGGTCTGCAGGGTTGGGAAAGGCTTTTCTGCAGAAGGAATGTTTAAACTGGGATCTAATGGATAAACAGGAGTTAAATTCGAGGAGAGGGGAAGGGAGCATTCCAGACAGAGAACAACACAGGCAAAGGGTAAGGGGAGGGTTGAAGAAAAAGAATGCTGGAGAAGCTGAAGGCAGGCCTGTAGTACGAAGCACAGAGTTGGAGGCGGCAGGCATGAGGTAGGGCTGGTGAGGTCGGCAGGGGCCAAATCACTCTTTATCCTGACAACAGTGGGAAGTCACTGAAAGGGAGTAGTGAAATGGGGGGTGTTTTATTTTGTTTTTATCCTTCTGACCACAGTTGGAAAAATAAACAAAAGATGATCAAAACTGGATGCATAGAGACTAGTTGAAGGCGAATGAAGTATTCTAGGCAAGAGATAATAGTCCCAGAGCTAGGATGGTGGGAGCCTAAAAAGGTATTTAGGAGGTAGACTGGACAAAATTTGGTGTTGGATAGAATATGGGAAGGGAATCAGAGGTATCAAGGATGATCCCTAAATTTCTGGCATGGGTAATAGGATGGATGGTGGTACCATTCCCCGAGATGTGCAGAACTAAAAGACCAGGTTGGGTGGGGATGGAGGATGGTAAAAGTCAATTTGAATTTGGACATGTCAGGTATGAGGTGCCTTTAGGACATCCAAGTGTAGGTGTTCAGTGAACACTTGGCTATATGGATGTGGAGTTCAAGAGAAAGCTCTGACCCAGCAAAGTAAATGAGATCCCCTTGGTAGCGTGCAGAGTAGAAAAGAAGGGGCTCTAACACCAAGGATTAGGGACTTCATTTAAGGGCTGGTAGAGCAAGCTAAGTTAGCAAAGGAGCAACCACAAGAGTGTTGCATACTGGAAACCATGGCAAGAAAGTGGCATTAGCTGTTAAAGTCAAGTGTGTGCATGTGATATGACCTCCACTCTAGCCAGATACCTTGGAATAACTCTTGCCCACGAGCACTGGGAGAGAAGGTGAAGAATATTCACAGCAGCATTGTTTATAATAATAATAAAGTTGGAAACAATCAATACTCGATAGGGTAAACTCTAGTACAGACATACAGTGGAATAATATACAACACAAACTAAATTAACCAGAGGTGCACACAACAACACAGAAGAATCTCACAATGTTGAACGAAAGAATTAAGTTACAAAGACTGTATGATTTCATAAAATGACAAAGTATTACACAGGACCCCAAGTATAAAACTTAAAAGGAGGAAACTAAACACATTGTTGGACTGTACACAAAGATGGCAAAACCATTCAGACAAGCAGGGAATGGTTATCACGGAAGTCAGAATAAGGAAGGGAGGGGGTTGTGACCCAAGAGGGGCACACAGGCTTCTGAAGTCCTGGCAGTGTTTTATTTCTCAAATCTGGGTGGTAGTTACACAGATGTTCATTTTACTGTTATGACTGAAAGTGTACCTACAGGTATTTTACTCTTCTATATAAATGAGATACTTCAAAACAAAAATTTTAATTAAAAAAAAAAAAGAGTGCCCAACTGTGTGTAACACTGCTGAGAAATAAGATGAAGATTCAAAATGTGCACTCTATTTAACCCCCAAAGAGGATGAACTTACCAAGACCCATCTTGGGAGCTGTAGGTGTTGCGATTATCAATTTACAAATGAGGAAACTGAGAATAAAACGAACAACTTGCCCAAGCCCCACAGCTAATAAGCAGGGGAACTAGGATTTGAACTCAAAGTCTATGTGACTCCAAAACTCAGACATCTCACCCCTCTGCTATGTTGCTCTTTCCCATGATTACCGTGAAACAGCTATAAATAACTAAAATACATATAGGGGCTTCCCTGGTGGCGCAGTGGTTGAGAATCTGCCTACCAATGCAGGGGACACGGGTTCGAGCCCTGGTCTGGGAAGATCCCACATGCCACGGAGCAAATGGGCCCGTGAGCCACAACTACTGAGCCTGCGTGTCTGGAGCCTGTGCTCCGCAGCAAGAGAGGCCGCGATAGTGAGAGGCCTGCGCACCGCAATGAAGAGTGGCCCCCGCTTGCCGCAACTAGAGAAAGCCCTCGCACAGAAATGAAGACCCAACACAGCTAAAAAAAATAAATAAATAAAATACATATAAAATTCCCTAGCAGGAAACAATTAAATGTACTTAAATGTGTCATATATTCATGATGGAAACAGTGACTTATAACACTTTTATCTACCCTCATGTCACATGACATATCCATCTACCACCTCAAGACTGTCAAAACCCCCCACTGACTTAAAACTTATAACATTTATTGACTTAAGTGTTCTGCTTACTAGGATAGGTAGTTTACAAGAGAAATCTCATTTAATTCTCATAACGATTCTATAAGATAAATATAATCATTACCCATATTTTACAGATGAGAAAACTCACTCTCCTCATCAAAAATTCTCAAAGATCTATCACTTCTCACCATGTAAAGGTGAAACTCTATCTTGGCATTCAAAGCCTCCCACCATATAGCCTATCTTTCTTTCCAATCCTATTTCTCCTCATTCCCCATGCATTCCTGCCCTCCAGCTGAACTAGACAACATGCCATTCCCCAAATACACCTTGTGCTTTCTCAACACGTCACCTTTGCTCATGCTACCCCTGCTTTTGGCAACAGTCTTTGTCTTCTTTGCCCCTGAAGAGCCTTTACATCCTCTAGCTGAATCTGCTGGCATCTTTCAGTCAATCACATCACTGTCCCATTGTGGTAACCACACCCACCTCAAAGAGTTTAACCCGCCTCAAATTTTATCATTGTCTCTGCGTTCCTGTCTTGTCTCCCCTGTGAGATGTAAGGACCTTAAGAGTTAAGGACCACAATTAACTCATTTTTTGAATTCTACACAAAGTCTACCAAATGGAATGCCCAGCACGTAGAAGGCAATCAACAAACATCAGGAGAGAGAACTGGAGGAAAGAAGACAACTTGGTAGACGGCCTACCTGAGACACTGAAGCATCAAAACCTCCACTGACATTTCCATTACAATCTTCACAAGAAAAGTGTCTTTCTTTGTTAACAGTGCTGGAAGGTAAGAATGGATTAAAAAGACAACGTCCAGAAGTAGTGTGCATGGGGCACAGGGGAAACAGCCCTTGGCCAGGAGACACAGATGACACATCTCTCCATCACTACCACATAGGACACCTTGGGAAAGCAACTCAACACCATCAGGACTCAGTTCTCTCATCTGTAAATAAGGAAACTGTCTCTGCAAAATCTATCCCAGTTCAAATTCTACGCTATGATTCCATAAAGAATTTGATCAGCTAATTAAGACCATATTAGAAATATGCTGGAGTTTCTGCCCTTGGGCCAGAATGTTAAGAAGTGGACCTCAGAAATCACTTCTTCCGATCTCCTCAAAGTTAAACACCTGGAAGGCTTCTACATGCATAAAAAGCTGAAATTTCTTCTCCATTAAGGATAATGCTGAGACTGGCATAGTGGAAAAACCAGCTTTGGTGATTACTTACAAGTAAGATTTTAAGTATCGTCTTTACTAAACACCTGAGGTGAATAGTAGAGCCAGAGATGTGGAGTTAGGGCTGAAGAGGTCCAGGGAGAACAAGGCCTGCCTGGAGAGAGTGCAGCCAACCACCACCACCTACCATATGGAAAGGGCTTTGTGGCCTGAAGTGAAATATCTGAAGTACTTCCAGTTTGGGTGGGGATTTTTTGTTTACAGCAGCCAGAATATAGAGCAGCACTTCAAAAAGATTCACTTACCAACCCGAATGCTTCATGGCATCAAGCAGCAGTTTAACATATGGATCTAGAAAGATATTGATTCAGTTACATATGGTAATTGGAAAAAAAGAGCACCAATTAAATTATCCAAATAGCAGTATAAGATATTATCAAACAAAACCTCACAAATCTTAGCAAAGTAATACTATCTTAAAAATGATAAAAAATGAATATGAAAAGATAAGCTTAAATTAACATAAAAGCAAGTCTTTAATGAAATGAAACACTGATAGAAATACCAAAATGGGTAGTACCAAACATCTTAGATAACATCAAATATGCTTTTCAGTTAAATGATCAAACACAATGTATTAAAATATATACCAAGGGGCTTCCCTGGTGGCGCAGTGGTTGAGAATCCATCTGCCAATGCAGAGGACACGGGTTCGAGCCCTGGTCCAGGAAGATCCCACATGATGCGGAGCAACTAAGCCTGTGCGCCACAACTACTAAGCCTATGCTCTAGAGCCTGTGAGCCACAACTACTGAGCCGCATGCCACAACTACTGAAGCCCGCATGCCTAGAGCCCGTACTCCGCGATGAGAAGTCACCACAATCAGAAGCCCATGTACCGCAATAAAGAGTAGCCCCTGCTTGCTGCAACTAGAGAAAGTCTGCATGCAGCAACGAAGACCAAACACAGCCAAAAATAAATAAATAAAATAAATAAATTTATTTTTTAAATAAATAAATAAAAATAGATATATATATACACACACACATACACACACACACACACCAAAAGACTGAGAAAATTTGGGACCAATATCCATAGAAACAAATAGCAGCATAGTACCCACATTAGAGGAAGACAGTAGGTAGCCCCACTATTGTCTGTCCTGGTCTGTGAATAGTGTCCCATTCTGAGTACCATACTCTAAATAGGACCTGCCAACCGAAGCTGTTCCATAGGAGAAAGTGACTAGAACAGTTCAGGACTATTTTCCACAGGAAGCAAGAAAGGGATCTATAGATTTGGAAAAGAGAAAAAAGACTTAACTAGGGCCACAGTACCTTCAAGTATCTGAAGGGGTTCCATGTGGGAATAAATTCAGCCAACATTTCTTCAGAGGGCAGTACAAGGACCAAAGGGCAGAAGTTACACAGGGCACATTTCAACTCAGTATGAGAAAGTATTTTTCCAACAATTAAAGCTGTCGATACAAGAGCCCAATAGCCTCAAAGGGCCTCAAAGATAACCTGTTACAGCAGAGGTCTATAAACACTCTGGTCAGTTGATAACACAGAGGTTTCTGGTCAGTGATGGGGGTTGGAAAGGCCTAGATGACTCCTGAGGCCCCCCACTTCTAAGAATCTATGAGGGACTTCCCTGGTGGCACAGTGGTTGAGAATCCGCCTACTAATGCAGGGGACACAGGTTCAATCCCTGGTCTGGGAAGACACCACATGCCACAGAGCAACTAAGCCCGTGTGCCACAACTACTGAGCTCTGTGCTGCAACTACTGAAGCCTGCACGCCTAGAGCCCATGCTCTGCAACAAGAGAAGCCACCACAACGAGCTCAAGCACTGCAACAACGAGTAGCCCCTGCTCGCCACAACTAGAGAATGCCCGCACACAGCAACGAAGACCGAATGCAGCCAAAAATAAATAAAATTTAAAAAAAAAACTTTATAAAAAAAGGCAGGGGGTGGCATCAAGACAGCATACTAGGAGGATACAGAATGAGCGTCTCCTCACAACTAGGGCACCTACCAGGCACCGGTGGGGGGCCACGGACACCTAAGGGGATGGGAGGAACCCCCAGCAACTGGGTAGGACATGGGGCAGTGGGGGAGCGAAGGGGGAGGAGAAGTGCAGGCCGGATGAGACTGGCGCCCCTGAGGGGCGGCTGGGGGAGGGCAAGGGATTCCCACGCCCGAAGGGGGAAATTGGGGAACCCCTGGGAGGGCAGAGTATCAAAAGGGAGAGTTGCCATGTTTCCCCTGCCCACTTGGGCCCCCAGGAACCTGCTGAAATCCTGATCCTGCCTGATCCTCTGCCCACCTAGGCCCCCTCCAGCCACACGGGTCCTGAGGGAGTGGGAGGGAGGGAAGGGGGAGCAAAAGTAAATGCCGGACCTCCGGGACCAGCACCCCAGAGGGGTGGCTGGGGGAAGGGAGGAGTTCCTACACCCAGCGGGACCCCCCACGGTTAGGTGTCCAGTGGCGATGGGGGAGACCCTGTGGGAGATGGTGAGGGAGGGGCACAAAGGAATGGGGCCAGTGCTTTCGCTGTCCACTTAGGCACCGGGAGGCCTGTTGGGCTCCTGAGCCTAATCCTCTGCCCTTGGAGCCTCCCTTGTGCCCCGCAGAGCCCAAGCCCCGCTCCTATACCCCCACCCAGGGCCCCACCTCTACACTCGGAGACACCCTCTGAGACCCCCTCCAATGCGCTGGACCTAAACCCCACCCACACACCCTCACTCAGCACCCTACCTCCAAACTCCGGAACTCCACACTCCAGAGGCCCTCCTTTTGACATGCTGCCTCTCCCCTTCCGCAGGCAGGTCCTAAGCAGAGGACCCGCACCGTGCTCAAATGTCACCCCCAACCTGCCTAGGTCCTGCCCCACCCTAAATCCCACCGCTGCCTGAGTTCCGCCCCTGTCTAAGTTCCACTCCTACAGCCAAGGCTTTTTTTTTTTCTTTTTTCTTTCTTTCCACTTTTACATTGGAGTTCTGTTTTACCTTGTTGATTCACTGTTGTTCATTCTTTTATATTTTTATTTTTCCTAATAAATCTTTTATTTTTCTAATTTTATTTTATTCTTTATACTTTGCTATTGTTCTCTCCTTTTGGCTTGTTCACCCCCTTTTTTTTTTCTTTTTTCTGTTGTGGTTTTATTTTACCCTATTGCAGTTGTTTCAATTACAGTTTTATTTTTCCTAACATATTTTTTATCTTTCTAATTTTATTTTGTTTTTTATTCTTTGATATTGTACTGTTCCTTTTTTCTTTCTTCCTTCCTTTTTTTTTTCTTTTTTTAACGCACCACAAAGCTTGCAGGATCTTGGATCCCAGGCCGGGGGTCGGGCCAAGCTCCTGTGGTGGGAGCACTGAGTCCAAACTGCTGGACAAACAGAGAACCTCAGACCCCAGGGAATATCAAACAGAGTGAGGCCTCCCGGTGGTCCTCATCTCAGCACCAAGACCCAGCTCTATCCGACTGCCTGCAAACTCCAGTTCTGGATGCCTCAGGCCAAACAACCAGTAAGACAAGAAGACAGCACCACCCATCAAAAAAAAAAAAAAAAAAAATGAAACGACAAAAAAATGTTACAGAGGAAGGAGCAAGATAAAAACCTACAAGACCAAATAAAGGAAGATGAAATAGGCAACCTACCTGAAAAAGAATTCAGAGTAATGAGAGTAAAGATGGTCCAAAATCTCGGAAACAGAATGGAGAAAATACAAGAAACATTTAACAAGGATCTAGAAGAACTAAAGAGCAAACAAAAGGTGATGAACAACACAATTACTGAAATTAAAAATACTCTAGAAGGAATCAATAACAGAGTAACTGAGGCAGAAGAACGGATAAGTGAACTGTAAGATAAAATGGTGGAAATAACTGCCAGGGAGCAGAATAAAGAAAAAAGGATGAAAAGAATTGAGAACAGTCTCAGAGACCTCTGGGACAACATTAAACACACCAACATTAGAATTATAGGGGTCCCAGAAGAAGAAGAGAACAAGAAAGGGTCTGAGAAAATATTTGAAGAGATTATTGTTGAAAACTTCCCTAACATGGGAAAGCAAATAGTCAATCAAGTCCAGGAAGTGCAGAGAGTCCCATACAGGATAAACCCAAAGAGAAACACGCTGAGACACATATTAATCAAACTATCAAAAATTAAATACAAAGAAAAAAATATTAAAAGCAGCAAGGGAAAAGCAACAAATAACACACAAGGGAATCCACATAAGGTTAACAGCTGATTTTTCAACAGAAACTCTGCAAGCCACAAGGGAATGGTAGGACATATTTAAAGTGCTGAAAGGGAAAAACCTACAACCAAGATTACTCTACCCAACAAGCATCTCATTCAGATTCAATGGAGAAATTAAAACCTTTACAGATAAGCAAAAGTTAAGAGAATTCAGCACCACCAAACCAGCTACAAATGCTAAAGGAACTTCTCTAGGCAGGAAACACAAGAGAAGGAAAAGACCTAAAAAAACAAACCCAAAACAATTAAGAAAATGTTAATAGGAACATACATATTGATAATTACATTAAATGTAAATGGTTAAATGCCCCAACCAAAAGACACAGACTGGCTGAATGGATACAAAAAAAAGACCTGTACATATGCTGTCTACAAGAGACCCACTTCAGACCTAGGGACACATACAGACTGAAGGTGAGGGGATGGAAAAAGATATTCCATGCAAATGGAAATCAAAAGAAAGCTGGAATAGCAATATTTATATGAGATAAAATAGACTTTAAAATAAAGACTATTACAAGAGACAAGGAAGGACACTACATAATGATCAAAGGGATCAATCCAAGAAGAAGATAAAAGAATTATAAATATATATGCACCCAACATAGAAGCACCTCAATACATAAGCCAACTGCTAAGAGCTATAAAAGAGGAAATCGACAGTAATACAATAATAGTGGGGGACTTTAACACCTCACTTACACCAATGGACAGATCATCCAAACAGAAAATTAATAAGGAAACACAAGATTTAAATGACACAACAGACCAGATAGATTTAATGGATATTTATAGGACATTCTATCCAAAAACAGCAGATTACACTTTCTTCTCAAGTGCACATGGAACATTCTCCAGGATAGATCACATCTTGGGTCACAAATCAAGACTTGGTAAATTTAAGAAAACTGAAATCATATCAAGCATCTTTTCCAGCCATGGTGCTATGAGATTAAAAATCAACAATTACAGGGAAAAGAACGTAAAAAACACAAACACATGGAGGCTAGACACTATGTTACTAAATAACCAAGAGATCACTGAAGAAATCAAAGAGGAAATCAAAAAATACCTAGAGACAAATTACAACAAAAACGATCCAAAACCTATGGAATGCAGCAAAAGCAGTTCTAAGAGGGAAGTTTATAGCAATACAAACCTACCTCAAGAAACAAGAAAAATCTCAAATAAACAATCTAAACTTACACCTAAAGCAATTAGAGAAAGAAGAAGAACAAAAACACCCAAAGTTAGCAGAAGGAAAGAAATCATAAAGATCAGATCAGAAATAAATGAAAAAGAGATGAAGGAAACAATGGCAAAGATCAATAAAACTAAAAGCTGGTTCTTTGAGAAGATAAACAAAATTGATAAACCATTAGCCAGACTCATCAAGAAAAAAAGGGAGAAGACTCAAATCAACAGAATTAGAAATGAAAAAGGAGAAGTAATAACTGACATGGCAGAAATACAAAGGATCATGAGAGATTACTACAAGCAACTCTATGCCAATAAAATGGACAACCTGGAAGAAATGGACAAATTCTTTGAAGAGCACAATCTTCCGAGACTCAACCAGGAAGAAACAGAAAATATAAAAAGACAAATCACAAGCACCGAAATTGAAACTGTGATTTAAAATCTTCCAACAGGGCTTCCCTGGTGGCGCAGTGGTTGAGAGTCTGCCTGCCGATGCAGGGGACACGGGTTCGTGCCCCGGTCTGGGAGGATCCCACATGCCGCGGAGCAGCTGGGCCTGTGGGCCATGGCCGCTGGGCCTGCGCGTCCGGAGCCTGTGCTCCGCAATGGGAGGGGCCACGGCAGTGAGAGGCCCGCGTACCACAAAAAAAAAAAAAAAAAAAAAATCTTCCAACAAACAAAAGCCGAGGACCAGATGGCTTCACAGGCGAATTCTATCAAACATTTAGAGAAGAGCTAACACCTATCCTTCTCAAACTCTTCCAAAATATAGCAGAGGGAGGAACACTCCCAAACTCATTCTACGAGGCCACCACCACCCTGATAATAAAACCAGACAAAGATGTCACAAAAAAAGAAAACTACAGGCCAATATCTCTGAAGTACAGATGCAAAACTCCTCAACAAAATACTAGCAAAGAGAATCCAACAGCACATTAAAAGGATCATACACCATGATCAAGTGGGGTTTATCCCAGGAATGCAAGGATCCTTCAATATATGCAAATCAATCAATGTGATACACCATACTAACAAACTGAAGGATAAAAACCATATGATCATCTCAATAGATGCAGAAAAAGCTTTCGACAAAATTCAACACCCATTTATGATAAAAACTCTCCAGAAAGTAGGCGTAGAGGGAACCTATGTCAACATAATAAAGGCTGTATGACAAACCCACAGCCAACATCATTCTCAATGGTGAAAAACTGAAACCATTTCCCCTAAGATCAGGAACAAGACAAGGTTGCCCACTCTCACCACTATTATTCAACATAGTTTTAGAAGTTTTAGCCACAGCAGTCAGCGAAAAAAAAGAAATAAAACGAATCCAAATCAGAAAGGAAGTCATCTGTTTGCAGACGACATGATACTATACATAGAGAATCCTAAAGATGCTAACAGAAAACTACTAGACCTAATCAACGAATCTGGTAAAGTAACAGTACAAAATTAATGCACAGAAATCTCTTGCATTCCTATACACTAATGATGAGAATAAGAAATTAAGGAAACACTCCCATTTACCACTGCAACAAAAAGAATAAAATATTTAGGAATAAACCTACCTAAGGAGACAAAAGACCTGTATGCAGAAAAAGATAAGAAACTGATGAAAGAAATTAAAGATGATACAAACAGATGGAGAGATATACTATGTTCTTGGATTGGAAGAATCAACATTGTGAAAATGACTATACTACCCAAAGCAATCTACAGATTCAATGCAATCCCTATCAAACTACCAATGGCATTTTTCACAGAACTAGAACCAAAAAAATGCACAATTTGTATGGAAACACAAAAGATCCCGAATAGCCAAAGCAATCTTGAGAAAGAAAAACAGCTGGAGGAATCAGGCTCCCTGACTTCAGACTATACTACAAAGCTACAGTAATCAAGACAGTATGGTACTGGCACAAAAACAGAAATATAGATCAATGGAACTGGATAGAAAGCTCAGAGATAAACCCACGCACATATGGTCACCTTATCTTTGATAAAGGAGGCAAGAATATACAATGGAGAAAAGACAGCCTCTTCAATAAGTGGTGCTGGGAAAACTAGACAGCTACATGTAAAAGAATGAAATTAGAACACTTCCTAACACCACACACAAAAATAAACTCAAAATGGATTAAAGACCTAAATGTAAGGCCGGACACTATAAAACTCTTAGAGGAAAACATAGGCAGAACACTCCATGACATAAATCACATCAAGATCCTTTTTGACCCACCTCCTAGAGAAATGGAAATAAAAACAAAAATAAACAATTGGGACCTAATGAAACTTAAAAGCTTTTGCACAGCAAAGGAAACCATAAACAAGACAAAAAGACAACCCTCAGAATGGGAGAAAATATTTGCAAACGAAGAAATGGACAAAGGATTAATCTCCAAAATACACAAGCAGCTCATGCAGCTCAATTATCAAAAAACAAACAACCCAATACATAAATGGGCAGAAGACCTAAATAGATACTTCTCCAAAGAAGATATACAGATTGCCAATAAACACATGAAAGGATGCTCAACATCACTAATCATTAGAGAAATGCAAATCAAAACTACAATGAGGTATCACCTTACACTGGTCAGAATGGCATCATCAAAAAAATCTACAAACAATAAATGGTGGAGGGGGTGTGGAGAAAAGGCAACCCTCTTGCACTGTTGGTGGGAATGTAAATTGATACAGCCACTATGGAGAACAGTATGGAGGTTCCTTAAAAAACTAAAAATAGAACTACCATATGACCCAGCAATCCCACTACTGGGCATATACCCTGAGAAAACCATAATTCAAAAAGAGTCATGTACCACAATGTTCACTGCAGCACTATTTACAATAGCCAGGACATGGAACTAACCTAAGTGTCCATGGACAGATGAATGGATAAAGAAGATGTGGCACATATATACAATGGAATATTACTCAGCCATAAAAAGAAATGAAACTGAGTTATTTGTAGTGAGCTGGGTTGACCTAGAGTCTGTCATACAGAGTGAAGTAAGTCAGAAGGAGAAAAACAAATACCGTATGCTAACACATATATATGGAATCTAAAAAAAAAAAAAGTGGAACCTAGGAGCAGGACAGGAATAAAGACACAGATGTAGAGAATGGACTTGAGGACATGGGGAGGGGGAAGGGTAAGCTGGGATATAGTGAGAGAGTAGCATTGACATATATACGCTACCAAAGGTAAAATAGATAGCTAGTGGGAAGCAGCTGCATAGCACAGGGAGATCAGCTCAGTGCTTTGCGACCACCTAGAGGGGTGGGATAAGGAGGGTGGGAGGGAGACACAAGATGGAGGGGATATGGGGATATACATATGCATATAGCTGATTCACTTTGTTATACAGCAGAAACTAACACAACACTGTAAAGCAATTAAAATCCAATAAAGATGTTTTTTTAAAAAGCAAGAAGAGAAAAATACAAATAAAAGTTATTTATAAAAAAAAAAAAAATGGGCCTCCCTGGTGGCGCAGTGGTTGAGAGTCCGCCTGCCGATGCAGGGGATACGGGTTCGTGCCCCGGTCTGGGAGGATCCCATATGCCGCGGAGCGGCTGGGCCCGTGAGCCATGGCTGCTGAGCCTGCGCATCCGGAGCCTGTGCTCCGCAACGGGAGAGGCCACAACAGTGAGAGGCCCGCGTACCACAAAAAAAAAAAAAAAAAAAAAAAAAAAAAAAGAATCCATGAGCCTGCTAAAATTACAGCAAAGTATTATGAACCCAAGTGCCTCTAATATCAACTTTTCGTATAGATGTCCTGTCTGAGAGTATAAATGCACAGCAAATTACGTGACATAAGCAAAAAAAAAAAGAGAGAGAAAGAAATCAAGGTTTTTAAGTGCTGAAAGCAAAAACAGGTGAGTAAAAGTAGTGTAGGATGAGAAAGTTAGGTATAGGTTACTGCTTTACTAACCTGACCCCTCTTAAGAGTGTTAACAAGAAAACAATTATTATTAATAATAAGTACAATTTAGTGTATATCAGGTATCAGGCACCATACTAAGTGCATTATTATTCAAGCAACTAAGAGTTTTACAAAGTTGAAATGGATTCATAAGCCTACAGTCCTCTTTAAAAAAAAAAACTTCTGGGACCACATTGGTTTGATACTTCAAAAAGGACCTGCAGTATTTAGAATGGATTTGCTTTGGAGAAAAAGAAAACAAAGGTCGCCCTTGAGGCCTGATTTCTCCCATCACACTCGCCCCAGGGATAGGATTTTAAAGCTTCAAGTTGATGCTTTAATACTACCAACAGGTTCTCCCAGCAGCCTTCCCCTTGGAAGGTTGAGGCGGGTTAATTCCTACTGGGTCGCAAAAGTTCAGCACCTCACCCTCCTCATATCCTACCTATATCAACTCTTCCTCCACTTTTTGGCTCTGCCACTGTAAGAACAGCTACCTTTTCTTTATTCAGCTCCTGATACGCTGGCACTTTACACTCATAAAATCTATTCCTCACAACAACCCTAAAAGGGGTATTTTTATCCCTCCCCCACTCCCTTTTTTTTTTCTCAGAGAGGATCAGAGAGTTAAATCACTCTTTCTTCCATACGTAACTAGGGATCAAAATTTGAACCCATGTCTAATTCTGCAGCCTATGTTCTTTCCACTGCATTCCACTTTGAAACATCTTAAAGGCAGGGTCCCAACTCCTCTCTGTATTTGCCCAAACCAGAACCTAGGAGGCATTCAATACATATTTGCAAAGTAAATACAATGTCATCATTTTCTCTACTCCCCCTCCTCCTCCCTTGATTCCCTAGATGCAGGTAATCTCAAGAAGGCTGGAAAATAATTGGGTGGTTGACTTTTGAACTGTGACTGGCCAGCTATGAAACAGTAACCTTACTTTGGAACAATAAGTTTTAAGTCTTTGATTTTCTAAATGTATCTAAAGTAAACTTTAGATGGCAATGTAAAAAAGTTAAGAAATCTCTAGTGCAATGTCCCTGGATTAGAGAAAAATTGGTCAGCAGATGGTGTCCTATTTAACCCACAACAGTGGTTCTTAACCTTTTTGGGATCGTGGGTCTCTCTGAGAATATCATGGAGCTATGAACTCTCTCCCCAGAAAAATGCACTTAGGGGCATACACATAGGGTTTCGTAGTCCATGTCAGGAATTTCTACACTCTGAAGTCCACCCATGTATGCAGGTTAAGAACCCTTTCCACCAAAGGGTAGAACTGCAAAACTTGCTTTTAACAGGAGGGAAGAGGGCAGGGCACAACCCTTAAAGAATGACAGAGCTGTTGTGGACGCGACATAAACTGGTTAGAACCGATTAGGCCCAAGATGGCAGAAGATTCAACTTCCAGTAGATCTTGAGCCTCATTATACGCTCATTGTAATACATTAGCATATGCTACCTAACACACCCACGGGCACCATGACTGTTCCAAGGCTAACTATAAAAGGCCAAAAAGTGGGCAGTGGCCCAAATCCTGGAAATCCCCACCCCTTCTCCAAAATAGTTGGAATAATCCTCCCACTCATTAGCCTATGAAATTACCCAGCCCATAAAAACTAACCACCCATATTTCCTGGCCGCTCTCACCTTTTGAGACAGACTGCATTCTGTCTATGGAATGTGTATCTCCCGGGCCTCTCCCCTTCTGAGATGGCCCACACTCTGTCTATGGAGTGTGTACCTCTCTCAATAAATCTACTTCTTACCTATCACTTTGCCTCTCGCCGAATTCCTTCTGCAGTGAGACATATAAAGAACCTGAGCTTCATTAAGTCCTGAGACCAGGAGTGCAATTTCAATTAAAAGACAGTGGGTTCGAGTCCCAGCCTGCGGGTTCAAGTCCCAAGCTGAGTTTTGGCGGGGTTCAAATCCCATCTGAGTTGTGCAGTTTCAGCAGGTATGCCTTAATTAACATGGCTCTTTAAAACTCTGCTTCACCTGGACTCTCAATTCCTCATATTACTGCATAATTTACCTAAAATATCAAAGGATCTGTCAGACCAGTGCGCGTGACGGAAAGGGCAAACTCCTCACCCAACTCCTCATTCATGCCGCAAGCAAAAGTAGTTGAAAGCAAAAGTAGCTGAAAGGGGCCTCAGCGCTTCCTCTGATGGAAACTGAGGCTCAGACCCCCACACCCGCCCTCACAAGAATCTGCCTTTAACTCTGCACTTGGTGCCTGAACCCCGCCCCAGACACACCTGGGCTGAACCCGGAGCCCCCTAGCGGAGCGGCACCAAGGCCCCTCCCTGCCCGCCGGCTCTCAGACACCCCCCACTGCACCCTCCGCAGACGCCCAGCCCCCAGGCTCACGGCTCCTACTTGTCTCCAACGTCTGCAAGAGCATAAGCTGGCACTTCTGGTTGTTGGTGAAGAAGCTGGAGAGGAACCCTTGCTGTGGCTTCCCCTGAGCCAGCCGCTCCGAGAAGACCTGGCACCCGACGTGTTGCTGCTGCAGCTGCTCCCCCGCAGCGGGGCCCGGGCCCTGTTCATCCGGAGCTCCTGCCATGCCGCCCACGGACTTTGCCGCTGCTTCCTCCCGCCTCAGGCGGCCCGGGTGGAGACAGGGAAAGGCAACCTCCCTCCCGCCTACCCACAGCCCAGCCCTCCCTCCGCGGAGCCGACCTGGCGCCAGCCGGGCGACGGCCGCAGGGGTCCACAAGCCCGGAGACCGAAGGAGCGGAGCGCTGGGCCACAGGCGCCGGGAGGGAAGACGGTAACGGGGCGGGGCGACGGCTGTTAGGCGGGCAAGGGGCGGGGCCAAGCGCCTGCTGGCTGAGCCGGGGTTGGCGAGTACCCTCGCAGGCTACTACCCGCCTGATGTGGGCTCGGCCTTCGCTGCTCAGCGTGCTTGTGCCGTCCCCATAAGCCTTGTTCCGCAGCCCTGCTTACTCGTGCACACTCCTTCCTTACCTCCTGACCAGTACTGGCCATTAAATACTCTTCTCCCTCTGAAGGTTTCTGCCATCTTCGCACTCCCTGCTTTGTCCACCAGCAGGCTAATTGCAGCCTCTGGTCCACCTCTCTCTTGACGCCCCAAGCCATATTAAAAGCACTGTTTTTCAGAAACGTTTGAAAGCTGCAATTATAATGACTGGTCGCGTCAAAACCCTCAAAATATAAGACCCAACTACTTCTTTTCTGCCTCTTCTAGGCCCATTCGCCCACCCCACTCTTTCGCCACCGCAAATAACTCTCTGATAATTGATGAAATAAAATTCAAATTTTATGGCAAGACAAGACAAATTTAAACAATTTTTCTCTGCCAGTTTGGGCCTCCTCCCTCCCCTTAGAGTGTATTGTGCACCTGCATTAACCAGACCTCCTTAGAAGATACTCCTTCTTAATCTTGTATAGAGTCAGGATGACCCACTACTCCATAACTCCTTGGGAGATAACCTTCCTTCTGTCAATAATTCATTTGACATATAACACTTTGTCTCAAAAACTTCTTTAACTGTGCTGTGACTTCTAGTGGGTGGAACAGTGCTCAGAGCTTTCTGAAAGACTGTCTCCCAGGTTATAATCCTCAGGTTCGCTCAAATAAAATTTTCCATTTCTTTCTTAGATCGACTATTGATTAATTTTTTCATCAACATAACAAAACACAACCTTTTTACTTATAACTCCAAGCCTTAACTCATATTTCCATCTTTAAGCCCCCATCCTCAGTCCTTATGATCCAGGTCCTGATCAAATCTACCTAATCCACAGGGCCTTCCCAGATACCTTAATCAAAAATAATCTCTCCTCATCTCCCAATGTACAAAGTACTTCATACCTATTATGGCTTCATCACTGCCTGACAGGTTTTAACTAATTTGTGTTTCTCTTTTCCCACTAAATTTACTCAGTTCAACTCACACATTTATTCAGTACCTGCTATGATGGGTCAGGCATGGCAGGAGAAACAGGATAATAAGAGAATTTCTAAGGTTGAGAGGAGCATATGATTTATGTAAGAAATGTATCTAATTCATAAAGTTTCAAGAGACATTGAGGATTATGAACAGTACCTATGTGTCATAGGTGCTCAATAAATATCTAAATTGAGTGAGATGCCGGGATTACTCACTCATTTGAAATATAATATTATGAACACCTTCTATGTACATAGACTACTAAAGCTGTAACAAAAAAAAGCTACTTTTTATTGAGCTCACCTGCGATACATTATTTCTAATCCCTACCACAACCCTCAAAATAAATATTGTTATCACTATATTTTTCAGATAAAGAAAGTAGGCTCAGCAAAACTGAATAATACAGGACCACACCACTAGCTCTTAATCTAGTTAGGGGACTAAAATATACACATATGGAAAACTAGACCATTTCAAGTTAGTGTAATTAGTCTGGAATTCTCAGGGAAGGCTAGATAGAAAAGATGGGGCCTGAAATGGACCACAGACTGTAAACATTTGAAATACTATTCAGCTATATGAATAAACAAAAAAAATGCAAATTAAAAGCTCTCATTTCCCCACACCAAATTAGCAAACATTTTTTCAATCTTCATTGCTGAAGGCAACAGAGAGAAAACTAGAAAATTGTACACCAAGATATGATCAGTAGTTGTCTAGGTATCAGAATATTTTTATTATTTTTCCAAATTTTCCTAATGTTCTACAATAAGCATGTATTACCTTTATAATCAGAAAGGTATACTTTAAAAAAATTGAGTAGCCTTTGGATGGCATATGTGTTAACTTCATCCATTTATACTATAAAGACATAGGAGTGGAATGGGACGGCATTAGGGGAGAGAAAGGGAAGTGCAAATACAAATTACTAAGGTAAAAAGAGAAAAATAATCACCACAGAGAAATGAGAACATGGGCAAAGATTTAGCTATAAAGATTTTCATTTCTCCATTGCAGCACTAATTAAGAACAAAAAGGATAGAAACTGTTTTAACAAAAAGTGCAATGGAAAACATACAACCATGTTGTTTTTTAAATGAAATACGTTCATAAAAGCTTTTTAGGTTACAAAATAGCATGTACAAGCTGGAAGTTTATTATATGCACAGAGAGGGTCTGGAAGACTGCTGCAAAGTGTTTTTAGTGGTTGTTTCTGGGTGGATATGTAACCGAGCAGGACCCTATGGGGCCTTCCCAGGATGGAACCCCTCCCCATATCCTCGCTGTATCTCCTCCGAAATACCTAGATAATAGTATCTGATGCACACTTCCTGAGTTACAGATGCTAAAACCACCACCAAATGGAAGAAATTACTTGATGATCATGAGCCCCCAGACCCTATAGGCCCCTAAGGATGGATAATGTTAACCGCCCTATTATCTCAACATCAACCAGAGAATTGTGCAGGACTTGATCACCTACTCTGCAACCAGTCTCCCTCACCTGGCTTTTTTTTTTTTTTTTTTTTTTTGCGGTACGTGGGCCTCTCACTGTTGTGGCCTCTCCCGTTGCGGAGCACAGGCTCCGGATGCGCAGGCTCAGCGACCATGGCTCACGGGCCTAGCTGCTCCGCGGCACGTGGGACCTTCCCGGACCGGGGCACGAACCCGTGTCCCCTGCATCGGCAGACGGACTCTCAACCACTGCGCCACCAGGAAGCCCCCTCACCTGGCTTTTAAAAATGCTTTGCTGACGCTCAACCACTGCGCCACCAGGGAAGCCCCCTCACCTGGCTTTTAAAAATGCTTTGCTGAAGTGGTTGAGAGTCCGCCTGCTGATGAAGGGGACGCGGGTTCGTGCGCCGGTCCGGGAAGGTCCCACATGCCGCGGAGCGGCTAGGCCCGTGAGCCATGGCTGCTGAGCCTGCGCATCCGGAGCCTGTGCTCCGCAACGGGAGAGGCCACAGCAGTGAGAGGCCCGAGTACCGGGAAAAAAAAAAAAAAAAAAAGCTTTGCTGAAACCCTTCCAGGAGTTCAGGGTATTTTGAGCAGGAGCTCTGTCCCTTCTCCTTGCGGGGTCCTGCAAGATACCTTTCTCTGCTCCAAACTCACACGTTTTGGTTTGGGCTCACTGTGCATCAGGCAAACGAGCAACAGATGAAATTTGGGAGTTTTGTATTGTTTGCACCTGTGTGTGCTTCCCTTCATTCTCTAAAGAAAAAAGTTGTTTTATAGTAAGTTGTTTGAAGCTGCTTAAATAAATCACAGCAACAAATGAAGTTGCATATAACTTTAAAGTGCTTTCTAGCTTTGTTTTTTCGCAACTAATAAATCCACTTCTCCAGGGCCGCCAAAACTTGGGGGGCATTATAGCCTTTCCTTAGTGATACAGTCATTTTGAATACAGGGAAAGAACAAAACAGTCTCCACCACTCTCCGCGGGAACACGCCATACTCGGCCCAGTCAGTAATCCCACACCGCTGAGAAACGCAACTCACCAACATACCTACTTCCAGCAGAAGTCAGCCCTCCGAACCCGGAAGTGAATGGGAGAAGGCACGCAGCATTCTGGGAAGATTTAAGGGAGCCGGGGTAGTGCGGCTGGCTGTTACCGGGGCAACCGGAGGCGCTTGGCGGTTATCCTTGGTTTGGCGCTGTTAGCTGGACAGTCTGAGACGCTCAGAGGCCATGTGGGATGAGCGAAGAGGGAAGAAGGGCCCTTTCAGGAGACAGTTGTCCTGTCAGGTTATCTAGTCGTGCCCCAGGCGGGAGCGCCAGCTCTGGGAATCTGGGTCACGACCCCTTCTTCTTTCAGCCTTCCGGCCAAATGAAGTAGCCCAGAGGCTCCTGTCATTTCTTTACTTTTCTGCCTCCTCTCAGAAAATGTAAGTTGAGAATTTCTAATTAACACTGTAATGTGTTCTAATATCAACGTAAATTCCTGTTTGAGGACATTTTATGGGGCCACAAATTGAGAACTTAAAATTCACACTCAAATTGTAGACTGCCCCTTGAGATATGGTAAGTGCATAAGGATTTTAGATGAAGAAAAATGTTACTTTCCCCCAAAGGAATTTTTGAATTCCGTTAGGGAAATAAACAATGTGAATATTTTTTCCATGTAATGAACAGAAAATAGAGTGTGTGGGATTAATCACTTGTAACAGTGATCACAGTGTAATTCTGGCCACAAAGGGACATTAATTACCACCCTCCTCCCTCTCCATGCTAAACTCCCCCATTTATGTTCCAGCTAACTTTTAATTTCTGCAGTACTATGCTTTTTCAAGTCTTCTCCTTTTGCAAATGGTAAAAATGCTCTTCCTTGCCTTAATTTTCTTTGTTCAAATCCTCATTTAGGTATTATGTCCTTTACAGTCCTTCCCTGGGACTTTTGTCCACCTCCCATTCAAGATAGAATATGCTCTTCTTTATGAACTTTTGCATATTTATCATAGTAATTATGATTCATTTAGTGACATCTGTTCTTCCAACTTTGGAGACCTCCTTGTGGGCAGGACATATTTTATATTTATCTCAATTGCATTGATGCTCGGCTCGTTTGGTTCTCAACAGATATTGGATAAATGTAAACTACCTTTGTTAACTAGTCTAAAGGAATGTGAACTAAAATGAAATAAACAAGGGTAACCACTGAAATAAATAAATAAATAAACTAATTAATTAATTAAATTGAGGACTTTTTGTTTTTGGCTGTGTGGGGTCTTAGTTGCAGCACATGGGATCTTCATTGCCCCATGCAGGATCTTTAGTTGTGGTATACGGGATCTAGTTCCCTGACCAGGGATCAAACCGGGGCCCCCTGCATTGGGAGCGCAGTCTTAACTGCTGGACCACCAGGGAAGTCCTGAGGATACATATATATATATATATATATATATATATATATATATATATATATATATATATGTTTTTCTTTTTGGCTTTGTTGGGTCTTTGTTGCTGCACACAGGCTTTCTCTAGTTATGGCGAGTGGGAGCTACTCTTCATTGCGGTGTGCGGGCTTCTCATTGTGGTGGCTTCTCTTGTTATGGAGCACGGGCTCTAGGCGTGTGGGCTTCAGTAGTTGTGGCTCACGGGCTCATTAGTTGTGACTTGTGGACTCTAGAGCACAGGCTCAGTAGCTGTGGCATACGAGCTTAGTTGCTCCGTGGCATGTGGGATCTTCCCGGACCAGGGCTCAAACCCGTGTCCCCTGCATTGTCAGGCGGATTCTTAAACACTCTGCCACCAGGGAAGCCCCTGAGGATATTTTTTAAAAGAAGAAAATAAAACCAGTCATCCAGAAGTAACTTAAAATTTTCATGTATTACATATAAGTTATTTTCTCTGCATAAATATTTTTGCATAGTTGAGTATATTTGGGGAAAACCATTTTATGTCCTGCTTTTTCACATGTATATGATATAATTCTGTTACTAAAATCTTAGCAACAAAGACGGCATTGAAGACCTTAATGTAAATCGTCTGTAATGAGTTGAAGAAACTGGGATGAAGTGGATGCAGCATGTGAAGACAATTCTTTCAAGAAGTTTGGCTGTAAAGGAGAAGAGAAAGGTCAGTAGCCAGAGGAGAATGGCAAGTGAAAGAAAAATGTTAGAGTCTCTCTGTAAGGAGAACAGACTTAGTGGTGTTTGTTAGTATAAGAGAAAAAAACCTGGTAAAGATACTGCCAAGAAAGAGAATAACTGATTGAATGATTCCATAAAGAAAGAGGAGATGAGATCCATAGATCAGGTACATAAATTAGCTTAGATAGGAGGCAAAACTAGGAAAGAGGATGTCAAGGTAGGTATGGATGTTAGTAATTTTAAAACTATTGAAAATCGGCAAAAGAGTAACAAAAATATGTCAAAAGATATATTTAAAAATGGCCAATAAATAGGTATGTTCAGCCACATTAGCTAAAAATGTAAATGGCATATTAAATGCCTATTAAATTGGCAAAGATTAAAAAGAAATTAGTATACGCATTGGGCAAGTGTTCAGTGAAACAAGCATTGCAGGTGGGGATAGAAATTGGTACATGTCCCCCTTCCCCAGGCATTTTAGAAATATGTATCAAAATCCTTAAAATTTATACTTTAACTAAGCAACTATACTTCCAGGATGTTCTCAAAAGGAAATAATCAAAACTGCATAAGTATGTTAAGCTGGGTGGAGTTCATTTCAGTTTGTCCACCAAAAAAGATAGGTTAAATATATTACACCCATACTTCTTAGACTTGGATAATATGGTTGCAGATAAGAGAAGTTCAGTCATACTAGTTTAAGTAAGAGCATCCACAGGTTATCTAGGAAGGGAATGTAGAGTTGCAGTCTGACTGACTACCCTGATACGCAGTAGTGGGATGCTTTGAACCATTTAAAATGATGCTGTAGGGCTTCCCTGGTGGCACAGTGGCTAAGAATCTGTCTGCCAATGCAGGGGACACAGGTTCGAGCCCTGGTCTGGGAAGATCCCACATGCCGTGGAGCAACTAAGCCCGTGCACCACAACTACTGAGCCTACGCTCTACAGCCTATGAGCCACAACTACTGAGCCCGTGTGCCACAACTACTGAAGCCCTCATGCCTAGAGCCCATGATCTGCAACAAGAGAAGCCACTGCAATGAGAAGCCCACACACCACAATGAAGAGCAGCCCCCACTCGCCACAACTAGAGAAAGCCCACACGCAGAAACGAAGACCCAACACAGCCCCCCAAAATTAATAAACAAATAAATTTTTTTAAAAGACAATATTTGGGGGCTTCCCTGGTGGCGCAGTGGTTGAGAGTCCGCCTGCCGATGCAGGGGACATGGGTTCGTGCCCCGGTCCGGGAAGATCCCACATGCCACAGAGCAGCTAGGCCCGTGAGCCATGGCCGCTGAGCCTGCGCGTCCGGAGCCTGTGCTCCGCAACAGGAGAGGCCACAACAGTGAGAGGCCCACGTACCGCAAAAAAAAAAAAAAAAAAAAGACAATATTTGAGGCAAAAAAGTGAGACAAGATTCCTACAGTACTTTCAACCAGTGGGATCATGGTCAACCCATTTGTAAAAGGAGGTGTTATTCCCCCTTAACAGATGAGGAAACTGAGGCTTACAGAAATTAATTGTCCTAGGTCACATGGCTGGTAAAGGACAGAGCCAGAATTTCAAAGCAAGTCTGTCCCATGCAAACCACCTTCTTAACTACTGCACTTCAAGGAAGAGATAACATGCAAGTAGACTTTAAAGGATGGAAAAAGTTATGTCAGGCAGAGATTGGGGAAGGATAATCTAGGTGGAAAAAAATAGTGCTAAACCGAATCAAAGAGACTGAAAAGAATAGGGTATGTTTTGGAACACACACACACACACCCAGGAATGTGAGATATATGCAGGTAAGCACTAAAGAATAAGGCTAGAATGACTGGGGATAGATTTTTAAGATTCATAACCTTCTAGAACCTCACAGGAAAGTGGCCTCACTTAGAGCATACCTGATAAAGGTCTCAGGCCTCAGGGCCTGATAAAGCAAGAGTTTAAAGCACAGATATCCTGAGCCTGAAAATTCTATGTGAGGGCCCTGGGTGGGGAATTTGAGGGACACTGGGTCCAAATTAGGGATTTACCCCACCAAAGTGCAGAAGGGGTCTAATGGCATATAATAGAACCCTGTTACACTGGGCTCTATACAGCTGTATAAAATTGTAAGTTCTTTGGATCTCAATTTCTCCATCTCTTACACGATAGAGAGAAGGAAGAAGAGACTATTACATAAGATGATCCTTAATATCTCTTCCTGTACTAACATTCTGTGACCTTATAGGCCAGAGATTGCAAACTCAAACGCCTAAATTAAGAATTAAGAATGTTTCATAAATGAGGAAATGGACTGGATATAAGAAAAATAAGAAGTGGTAGAGATTAGAGTGGTATTTCAGATGTCTCATCGAAAACTCCAGCCATTCTTGCATGAATGAGGACCCAGTGTTGCCAGATTTTCTTACTTTTCAAGAGAAATGAGAATATCATATTTTTAAGAATATTATGCAGACCAAACAAAACACCTCTGCTGGCTAGTTACTAATTTTCAATCTCTTGTAGATAAAAAAGCCCTAAACAAGAATGATAAGTGTTGGGACTTCCCTGGTGGCACAGTGGTTAAGAATCCACCTGCCAATGCAGGGGACACAGGTTCAAGCCCTGGTCCGGGAAGATCCCACATGCCGCGGAGCAACTAAGCCTGTGTGCCACAACTACTGAGCCTGCGCTCTACAGCCCGTGTGCCACAACTACTGAAGCCCGCGTGCCTAGAGCCCATGCTCTACAACAAGAGAAGCCACCGCAATGAACAGCAACGAAGAGTAGCCCCTGCTCGCTGCAACTAGAGAAAGCCCGCGCACAGCAACGAAGACCAACACAGCCAAAAATAAATAAATTTATTTTTAAAAAATACTCACAAACACCTTCTGTCTCCACATCTTCTCCTGATTTTAGTATTTATATTAATGTATACCACCTCCTCCTCATTACCCAGGGGAAATGTTGGTATTCTTTTTGATTTCTTCCTTTTTCTTCATATTTAATTATTTTCTTTCAAACACTTATCATTCTTTTTTTTTTTAATATATTTATTTATTTTTGGCTGCGTTGGGTCTTCGTTGCTGCGTGCAGGCTTTCGCTAGTTGCTGCAAGCAGGGGCTGCTCTTTGTTATGGTGCACAGGCTTCTCATTGCAGTGGCTTCTCTTGTTGTGGAGCACAGGCCCTAGGCACACAGACTTCAGTAGTTGTGGCACACGGGCTCAGTAGTTGTGGCTCACAGGCTCTAGAGCGCAGGCTCAATAGTGGTAGCACACAGGCTCAATAGTGGTAGCACACAGGCTTAGTTGCTCCGCGACATGTGGGATCTTCCCGGACCAGGGCTCAAACCCGTGTCCCCTGCATTGGCAGACAGATTCTTAACCACTGTGCCACCAGGGAAGCCCATGTGAGTTTTTTAAACACTGGACAAACTTCTCAGTTATAGGTGTCCACAGCACATGAATCAAATTCAGCTTTTGAGTTTGAGAAATCTATGGGATTGTCAAGGAAAAGGTACAGGAAATATAGGACAAGAGTTTGGGGAGAGAAGATGAAAGAAGAATTACAGGTGTAAGATTCATTCTCTCAAAGTTTTATAAAATATATATCTCAATATGCATTTGTTATTTCATGAGATTAAAATCCTATGAGGGCAGAAACCACAAATTTTTTTTCACCACCTAGCACAGTGCATATATAGTAGGTGCTTAATGTATGTTGAATAAACAAATAAATAAATACAAGACACTGCGTCTCACACACAGTAAAAGAGATACAGGTTTGAATTCAAAGATGTTTTTAAAGAAGCTTATAGGCCAGAAAGTAAGACAAGTCTTATACATAAGTAACTAATCCAAGTTTGAAAAATAGTGCCATTTTTTTAAAAAAGGGGTTTCCCTGGTGGCGCAGTGGTTAAGAATCCGCCTGCCAATGCAGGGGACACGGGTTTGAGCCCTGGTCTGGGAAGATCCCACATGCTGTGGAGCAACTAATCCTGTGCGCCACAACTACTGAGCCTGCGCTCTAGAGCCCGCGAGCCACAACTACTTAAGCCTGTGTGCCACAACTACTGAAGCCCGCACTCCTAGAGCCCGTGCTCTGCAACAAGAGAAGCCACCGCAATGAGAAGCCCGCGCACCGCAACACAGAGTAGCCCCCACTCTCAGCAACTAGAGGAAATCCGCGTGCAGCAGCGAAGACCCTATGCAGCCAAAAAAATTAAATAAATGAATAAATAAATAAAATTTTTAAAGATTTAAAAAAAAAAAAAAGAAAAGAAAAGGTTGAGACTTCCCTGGCCTTCCAGTCAATAAGACTTCACCTTCCAATGCAGAGGGTGCGGGCTCCATCCCTGGTTGGGGAGCTAAGATCCCACCCACATGCCACGAGGCAAAACCAAAACATAAAACAGAAGCAATATTGTAACAAATTCAATAAAGACTTTAAAAATGGTCCACATCAAAAGAAAATCTTAAAAAAAAAATTAAATACATTTGAAAAAAAAAAGGCACCATGGGATTCAGAAGAGAAAATTTGTTGCAGAAGAAGGAGAAGTTAAGATGGGCCTTGAGAATGGATAGTTAGGATTGGATCATGCAGATATTGGGAGGAACTGATCAGAAGCAGCTAAATAGAAAGGTGCCCGCCTTTCCTTAGAAAATGGGGAAGTGTTTGAGACTGCAAGATAGTGAATAGAGAAACAGTTTGAAGCCAGAACCTAGAGATCATCCACATGTAAAGAAAGTAAGGAAGAAGAAAACAACCGATTAACCAGGGAAGAAGTCATCAGAAAGATAAGAGGAACATCAGAAGAATGAGTTTCATAGGAATTAAGAATTCATGTTTGACACAGTAACATAAGCAAAATGAGAAAGCAGAAAAACACACAGCAGGTGAAGGAGCAAGATAAAAACCTACCAGACCTAACAAATGAAGAGGTAATAGGCAGTCTACCTGAAAAAGAATTCAGAATAATGATAGTAAAGCTGATCCAAGATTCTATTTCCCAGATCCAAAATCTTGGAAATAGAATAGACAATATGCAAGAAACAGTTAACAAGGACCTAGAAGAACTAAAGATGAATCAAGCATCGATTAAAAACACAATAAATGAAATGAAAAATACTCTAGATGGGATCAATAGCAGAATAACTGAGGCAGAAGAACGGATAAGTGAGGTGGAAGATAAAATAGTGGAAATAACTGATGCAGAGAAAAATAAAGAAAAAAGAATGAAAAGAACAGAGGACAGTCTCAGAGACCTCTGGGACAACATTAAACGCACCAACATTCGAATTATAGGGGTTCCAGAAGAAGAAGAGAAAAAGAAAGGGACTGAGAAAATATTTGAAGAGATTATAGTTGAAAACTTCCCTAATATGGGAAAGGAAATAGTTAATCAAGTCCAGGAGGCACAGAGAGTCCCATACAGAATAAATCCAAGGAGAAATACGCCAAGACACATATTAATCAAACTGTCAAAAATTAAACACAAAGAAATCATATTAAAAGCAGCAAGGGAAAAACAACAAATAACACACAAGGGAATCCCCATCAGGTTAACAGCTGATCTCTCAGCAGAAACTCTACAAGCCAGAAGGGAGTGGCAGGACATAATTAAAGTGATGAAGGAGAGAAACCTGCAACCAAGATTACTCTACCCAGCAAGGATCTCATTCAGATTTGATGGAGAAATTAAAACGTTTACAGACAAGCAAAAGCTGAGAGAGTTCAGCACCACCAAACCAGCTTTACAACAAATGCTAAAGGAACTTCTCTAGGCAAGAAACACAACAGAAGGACTATACCTACAATAACGAACCCAAAGCCATTAAGGAAATGGGAATAGGAACATACATATCAATAATTACCTTAAATGTAAATGGACTAAATGCTCCCACCAAAAGACACAGAGTGGCTGAATGGATACAAAAACAAGACCCATATATATGCTGTCTACAAGAGACCCACTTCAGACCTAGAGACACATACAGATTGAAAGTAAGGGGATGGAAAAAGATATTCCATGCAAATGGAAATCAAAAGAAAGCTGGAGTAGCAATTCTTATATCAGACAAAATAGACTTTAAAATAAAGACTATTAGAAGAGACAAAGAAGGACACTACATAACGATAAAGGGATCGATCCAAGAAGAAGATATAACAATTGTAAATATTTATGCACCCAACATAGGAGCACCTCAATACATAAGGCAAATACTAACAGCCATAAAAGGGGAAATCGACAGTAACACAATCATAGTAGGGGACTTTAACACCCCACTTTCACCAATGGACAGATCATCCAAAATGAAAATAAATAAGGAAACACAAGCTTTAAATGATACATTAAACAAGATGGACTTAATTGATATTTATAGGACATTCCACCCAAAAACAACAGAATACACATTTTTCTCAAGTGCTCATGGAACATTCTCCAGGATAGATCATATCTTGGGTCACAAATCAAGCCTTGGTAAATTTAAGAAAATTGAAATTGTATCAAGTATCTTTTCCGACCACAATGCTATGAGACTAGACATCAATTACAGGAAAAGATCTGTAAAAAATACAAACACATGGAGGCTAAACAATACACTACTCAATAATGAAGTGATCACTGAAGAAATCAAAGAGGAAATTAAGAAATACTTAGAAACAAATGACAATGGAGACACGACGACCCAAAACCTATGGGACGCAGCAAAAGCAGTTCTAAGGGGGAAGTTTATAGCAATACAATCCCACCTTAAGAAACAGGAAACATTTCGAGTAAACAACCTGACCCTGCACCTAAAGCAATTAGAGAAAGAAGAACAAAAAACCCCCAAAGTTAGCAGAAGGAAAGAAATCATAAAGATCAGATCAGAAATAAATGAAAAAGAAATGAAGGAAACGATAGCAAAGATCAACCAAACTAAAAGCTGGTTCTTTGAGAAGATAAACAAAATTGACAAACCATTAGCCAGACTCATCAAGAAAAGAAGGGAGAAGACTCAAATCAGTAGAATTAGAAATGAAAAAGGAGAAGTAACAACTGACACTGCAGAAATACAAAAGATCATGAGAGATTACTATAAGCAACTCTATGCCAATAAAATGGACAACCTGGAAGAAATGGACAAATTCTTAGAAATGCACAACCTACCAAGACTGACTCAGGAAGAAATAGAAAATATGAATAGACCAATCACAAGCACTGAAATTGAAACTGTGATTAAAAATCTTCCATCAAACAAAAGCCCAGGACCAGATGGCTTCACAGGCGAATTCTATCAAACATTTAGAGAAGAGCTAACACCCATCCTTCTCAAACTCTTCCAAACAATATCAGAGGAAGGAACACTCCCAAACTCATTCTACGAGGCCACCATCACCTTGATACCAAAACCAGGCAAGGAGGTCACAAAGAAAGAAAACTACAGGCCAATATCACTGATGAACATAGATGCAAAAATCCTCAACAAAATACTAGCAAACAGAATCCAACAGCACATTAAAAGGATCATACACCATGATCAAGTGGGGTTTATTCCAGGAATGCAAGGATTCTTCAATATACGCAAATCAATCAATGTGATACACCATATTAACAAGTTGAAGGAGAAAAACCATATGATCATCTCAATAGATGCAGAGAAAGCTTTCGACAAAATTCAACACCCATTTATGATAAAAACCCTGCAGAAAGTAGGCATAGAGGGAACTTTCCTCAACATAATAAAGGCCATATATGACAAACCCACAGCCAACATTGTCCTCAATGGTGAAAAACTGAAACCATTTCCACTAAGATCAGGAACAAGACAAGGCTGCCCACTCTCACCACTCTTATTCAACATAGTTTTGGAAGTTTTAGCCACAGCAATCAGAGAAGAAAAGGAAATAAAAGGAATCCAAATTGGAAAAGAAGAAGTAAAGCTGTCACTGTTTGCAGATGACATGATACTATACATAGAGAATCCTAAAGATGCTACCGAAAAACTACTAGAGCTAATCAATGAATTTGGTAAAGTAGCAGGATACAAAATTAATGCACAGAAATCTCTGGCATTCCTGTACACTAATGATGAAAAATCTGAAAATGAAATCAAGAAAACACTCCCATTTACCATTGCAACAAAAAGAATAAAATATCTAGGAATAAACCTACCTAAGGAGACAAAAGACCTGTATGCAGAAAATTATAAGACACTGATGAAAGAAATTAAAGATGATATAAATAGATGGAGAGATATACCATGCTCCTGGATTGGAAGAATCAATATTGTGAAAATGACTCTACTACCCAAAGCAATCTACAGATTCAATGCAATCCCTATCAAACTACCACTGGCATTTTTCACAGAACTAGAACAAAAAATTTCAAAATTTGTTTGGAAAAACAAAAGACCCCGAATAGCCAAAGCAATCTTGAGAACGAAAAACGGAGCTGGAGGAATCAGGCTCCCTGACTTCAGACTATACTACAAAGCTACAGTAATTAAGACAGTGTGGTACTGGCATAAAAACAGAAAGATAGATCAGTGGATCAGGATAGAAAGCCCAGAGATAAACCCACGCACATATGGCCAACTTATCTTTGATAAAGGAGGCAGGAATGTACAGTGGAGAAAGGACAGCCTCTTCAATAAGTGGTGCTGGGAAAACTGGACAGGGACATGTAAAAGTATGAGATTAGATCATTCCCTAACACCATACACAAAAATAAGCTCAAAATGGATTAAAGACCTAAATGTAAGGCCAGAAACTATCAAACTCTTAGAGGAAAACATAGGTAGAACACTCTATGACATAAATCACAGCAAGATCCTTTTGGACCCACCTCCTAGAGAAATGGAACTAAAAACAAAGATAAACAAATGGGACCTAATGAAACTTCAAAGCTTTTGCACAGCAAAGGAAACCATAAACAAGACCAAAAGACAACCCTCAGAATGGGAGAAAATATTTGCAAATGAAGCAACTGACAAAGGATTAGTCTCCAAAATTTATAAACAGCTCATGCAGCTCAATAGCAAAAAAACAAACAACCCAATCCAAAAATGGGCAGAAGACTTAAATAGGCATTTCTCCAAAGAAGATATACAGACTGCCAACAAACACATGAAAGAATGCTCAACATCATTAATCATTAGAGAAATGCAAATCAAAACTACAATGAGATATCATCTCACACCAGTCAGAATGGCCATCATCAAGAAATCTAGAAACAATAAATGCTGGAGAGGGTGTGGAGAAAAGGGAACACTCTTGCACTGCTGGTGGGAATGTGAATTGGTACAGCCACTATGGAGAACAGTATGGAGGTTCCTTAAAAAACTAAAAATAGAACTACCATATGACCCAGCAATCCCACTACTAGGCATATACCCTGAGAAAACCATAATTCAAAAAGAGACATGTACCAAAATGTTCATTGCAGCTCTATTCACAATAGCCCGGAGCTGGAAACAACCTAAGTGTCCATCATCGGATGAATGGATAAAGAAGATGTGGCACATATATACAATGGAATATTACTCAGCCATAAAAAGAAATGAAACTGAGCTATTTGTAATGAGGTGGATAGACCTAGAGTCTGTCATACAGAGTGAAGTAAGTCAGAAAGAGAAAGACAAATACCGTATGCTAACACATATATATGGAATTTAAAAAAAAAAATGTCATGAAGAACCTAGGGGTAAAACGGGAATAAAGACACAGACCTACTTGAGAATGGACTTGAGGATATGGGGAAGGGGAAGGGTAAGCTGTGACAAAGGGAAAGAGAGGCATGGACATATATACACTACCAAACGTAAGGTAGATAGATAGTGGGAAGCAGCCGCAGAGCACAGGGAGATCAGCTCGGTGCTTTGTGACCGCCTGGAGGGGTGGGATGGGGAGGGTGGGAGGGAGGGAGATGCATGAGGGAGGGGATGTGGGAACAGATGTATATGTATGACTGATTCACTTTGTTATAAAGCAGAAACTAATAAAAAAAGAAAAAAAAAAAAGAATTCATGTTTGAAGAAAGAAAGGTGGTCCAAATACTACAGAGACAGCAGGCCATCAGGGAGGAAGATCTAAAGCCACTGGATTTGGTGATTAAGGAAATCACTGATGACTTTCAACTAAACATTTTCTTTATAGTTGGCCAATGAATATAAGGAGAGGAGCTTAAAAGACCAGTAGAATTAAGAAGCTTTTGATTTGTTTAGGAGGTAGGGAATGGAGTTCCTTTGGAGCAGGGAAAAAACAAAAAACAAAAAAACTAGAAGAGAAGGAGAGGATTAAGTTGGAAAAAAGGATAAATGTATGAAGCAAAATGTTGGAGGATCTAAACAGTAATGAGATCAAGAAAGGAGAGTCATTTGTCAAAAATCAGCATTATAATTCTAACAAATATTATTCAACAACAAAGATAATTTTTTTTTTTTTTTTTTTTGCGGTACGCGGGCCTCTCACTGTTGTGGCCTCTCCCGTTGCGGAGCACAGGCTCTGGACGCGCAGGCTCAGCGGCCATGGCTCATGGGCCCAGCCGCTCCACGGCACGTGGGATCTTCCCAGACCGGGGCACGAACCCGTGTCCCCTGCATCGGCAGGCGGACTCCCAACCACTGCGCCACCAGCGAAGCCCAACAAAGATAATTTTTTAATCCCTCAACATGTCTTCCTACTCCGTTCCCTGGTTTCTTTTCACCTTTAAAGTCTCAAAGTAACGTTTCATATGCTGAAAAATAGTGTTAGAACTTCAACTTAGTAATATTTCTTCAAATCCTCTCTATATAAGTAAATACGTATTATAATACCAAAAACTTCTACATTTTTGATTACTCCACATCCCTTCTTTCAAGGAACCACCCCTCCCCAATATGTAGCCTGTGTGATTTAAGTGAGGCTGATTACTAACTCCCCACCCTGCCCCAACTCCTACACTTAATCCAGCTCTGGCCAATAACAGCCGTCAGCAGTACTTTCACCTACACAATAAGGAAAAAAGATTCTCTTCCTCTGCTGTTGCAGGTGCTGAAGACCATCTACGCATGGAGGAGACAAGCCACCTTTGCTACCACATGGAGGCTTGCCTAAAACTGAAACTAAAAAAGCCAACCAACCTGGGAGACAGAAAAGAAGTCCTGGTGACATTATTTGAGCCCAGGGATCCAGATATGCCTAAAGACCACCTTTATCACTGGACTTATTAGTTAAATGAGCCAATAAGTTCTCTTTTATGCTTAAACTTGAGTTTTATATGGATTTTTATCATTTACTACTCAAAACATCCTAACACAGTTATACATCATTAAATCAACATTATTTTTGTTTCTATGCCCTATGTTAAATGTGTTACTGTATAATGTACTCTATAAGATATTCTACAGTTTTTACTAAGTTAATCCACAAATTTAGTATAATCCCAATAGCAGTTTAAGAGCTTTTTTTTTCTGGTTTTAGAACTAAGCAAAATTACTTCAGAATTCACTCAGAGAAAAAAAACATTAAACATACCAAGAAAATAGGGGGAGAAGTCATAAAAGGAATTGTATAATCAGATATTAAAACATAAAGCAAGAATAATAAACATAGGATGGTAATGGAGTAGGAATAAAAAGTCATGGAACAGAATTCAAAGCCTGAGTAAATATAGGAGTATTTACCATACTTAATATATGGTAAATCAAGAAAATATTAGTTCAATAAAGTATTTAAGGACAATGAGCGAGAAAAATCCCTTATTCATCATCCCAGAATAAATTCCAAGTGGATTTATGACTTAAATGTAAAAATTGAAGCCAGATTTTCAGTATATATTTGTTGGCATATAATTGGAATAATCTTTAGCAGTATCTGCTAAATTTTTAAATGTTGATACCTTTTGACACAGCTTTTTAATTCTAGGAATTTATGCTATAGAAATAAAATATATGTATAAAGATAAATATGGATAATATAGCATTGGAATATCAAAAATTACATACACATGTGGACTAATAAATAAGGGATGGAGTATCTATACCATGCATTCTCAAAGGGGTGATATCACAACCAAGGAAGTGAAAATTGGTTCTTGAGGAGACAAAATAAACCATTTTTAATGTATAAAGCATAAATATGCTTTATACATTAAAAGTACATAAGGTACATAAGCAGATACACACTATATATGCGGTATTGAAATTTCATGGCGGGGGGGGTGGTGATTAAGGAAAAAATAGTGTCTTAGGTGGATAATAATGGAAAAAAGACTGAGAAAAACTGATCTATACAATTTGTTACCATGCAACTGTTAAAAAGAATAAGGTAGATGTATGTATATTGACAAAAGAGGATGTCCAAGATGCATGAAGCTTTAAATATATATGTGTATAATATAATATACAAAGTATATTTCTATAGACTTATATATTTATAATTTATATATACTTTATATGTTATATATAAAGTATTGATTGTGTTTATCTTTGGGGTAAAAATTACAAGAAATATTCAGTTCTATGTTAAGTATTATAACGTTTACATTTTTACAACACTGTTTTAATAAAGAAAAGATAAGCTGTAAGAATAAATGAATATTAGAGTGAATAGTTTTATAGTCTTGTGGTGAGAAAGGACTTTATAAACATGACTCCAAAGCCCAAAACTATTAAAGCTTAGATTAAACTACATAAAATTAAAAATTACTACATGGGAAAACAACAACAACAAAAACAATGCTCACACACACACACATATACCATAATTGAAGTTGAAGCAACAACCCAAGAGAAAATGTCTGCAACATATATGACAAATGTGTATGTCATTAATACACAAAGAGCTCTTACATGTCAATAAAAAGGTTCAACACCCTAACAGGCCAACCTGGTAAAGAACATGAACAAGCAAATAACACACACACACTCTACAAATGGCTAATAAGCATAGGAGAATATTTTTATTCTTGCTAGTTATGAAATACAAAAAATCCCAACAATGAGATAACATGTTTTCATTGGATTAGCAAAGCTACAAAGGTTGGTGTTGGCAGAGAAGTGAAAGAGGGTCCTGTGGGAATATAAGTATGTTCAGCCTTTCTGAGTGCAATCTGGCAACATGTATCAAAATGTTAAATATGTATATTTTGAACCAGCAGTGATACTTCTAGGAATGAATTCAAAGGTGATAATCAGGCAAACCAGAAAATGATTTGTTATGATATTAGTTAAAAATTAGAAACAACTTAAAGTTATAAGTAAGAGACTAAATATACTTTTGAGTGAAAAGAGCTAGTTACAAAGCATCATGTTCATTGTGATCCTATTTATATAAATGGGTAAGTGCACATAGAAGTAATATTTAACAAAATGTTAGTAATGGAAATCTCTGGTGGGATTGCGAGTGACTTTCAAGGTTATGCAAAAGCGAGAAGAGCATGAACTCCTATGTATCTCCACTCAGCTTCAATTGACACCCTTGTTTATATTCCAACCCACTCCCTCTCCCACCCCTATTTTTGAAGTAAATCCAAAACATTTTATCTGTAAATATTTTAATATGGGGACTTCCCTGGTGGCCTAGCGGCTAGGATTCCAGGCTTTCACTGGTTGGGAACTGAGATCCTGCAAGCCGTGCGGCGTGGCCAAAAATAAATAAATATATATATATATACATATATATATATATATGTATATATTAATATGTACCTCTAAAAGACAAGGATGCTTTTAAAACATAATCTTTTCTTTTTTTTTTTTTTTTTTGGCCACGCTGTGTATCTTGCAGGATCTCAGTTCCCTGACCAGGGATGGAACCCGGGCCCTTGACAGTGAAAGCACAGCGCCCTAACCCTAACCCTAACCCAGAGCCCTAAATTCCCTGGACCTCCAGGGAATTCCTTAAAACATAATCTTGATACCATTATCATACTAAAAAGAAAAAATCCTTAAAATTTCTTCATAAAATCAATTATATCCAATCAGTGTTCCAATTTTTTATTGTTTTATACATCATTTTACAGTTAGATTGAGATCCAGACATTCCAATCAGTTCACGTATTTCCTAATCTATAGATTCTCCCTCCCTCCTCTTTTTTTTTTTTTTTTTTCTTGAAATTTATTTGGGGAAGTAACTGGGCTGTTTGAGCTTAGGAGTTTTGAGAGTAGGCCTGACCCTCACATTTACAGACCTGGGAGAGTAGTACAAATGGAGCCCGAAATACCATATATCTAAGTATTTAAATGCTATAACTCCAGCTAACAGTTAAATATGTTCTATGATCTTTCCTTGACAAATAAACCCTCTTAGACCTGGAAGGCCAAGTTAGAATTTTGGATTCTCAGATTCCTGAGAGTTCCTCACTGGATTGTGGCTGTACAGGAGAGCTGGTCCGTGGCCCACAGGCTGTCCCATTCTCTTCCCACCCCTGGCTCCATCTCCTTCTCAAGGACACCCTGCCCACCCCTCCAGCCCCCACCCCTCCTCCCACCCACATCTCTAAGCTCAATTTACATCTTCTGCAAACAGCTACCCCTGGCTGCACAGTCAAACCTTGGGAAGATGAACTAAAGGAGAGGCCCATGCAGGCCCTGAAAGCAGGCGTAGGTTGTATAAAGTGAGAAGTTCAGGTTCTAGGGAGCCAGAACATGGTCTGGAAGGGGCAGTGGCATATCCCCTTGGTCCCGTGCACTTCCTGCCCCATCTGAAAGGACGCAGCTAGAGGAGGGCGCGAGTAGGGCCCCTTGCGGGAGTCTAAAGACCATACTTCAATAAAGTTCCCCACAGTCTGAGTTTTGCTCTCACATCCCCAGAATGTTATTAAATAAGTTTCTTTGTTCCCTCTGTTTCCTATAAATTGATACTTAGATCTAGGAGCTTGATCAGATTTCAGATTCAATGTTTTTGTCAAGAATATTTTGAGTTTTGTGTACACCCATCAGGAGGCACAAAAAATCTGGTTGTCTTTTTAAATGGGTTAAAATAAAGTGCACAAATCTTAACTGTTCAGTTTGTTTTAGCAATTGTATACACCCATGTAGTTTACTCCCAAAACAAGATATAGAATATTTCCATCACCCCAGAAAGTTATCTCCTGAGTCTTTACAGTCAATTCCCCTCCACCCACAGAGCCAACCACTTTCTCGCTTCCATCCCCATAGACACTTTTGCCTGTTCTTGGACTTTATGCCAATGGAATTATACAGCATGTACTCTTTTGTGTCGTTTGTTAACATATTACCTTTTAACTTTATCCATGTTGTTGATATATCAGCTCACTAGTTCATCCTTTTTATTGCTGAGTAGTATTTCATTATATGAATGTATCATAATTTATCTATTCTCCTGTTTATAGATATTAGGGTTGTTTCCAGTTTGGGGCTATTATGAATAAGGCTGCTATGAACATTTTTATACATATTGTCTTATGGGCATTTCATTTTTTTCTGGCTAAATACTTAGGAGTGAAAATGAGTTTTTAACTTTAAAAAAGACTGCCAAACAGTTCTTAAAAGTGGCTGTACCATTTTACATTTCTGTCATCAATGTATGAGAGTTCCAGTTGCTTCACATCCTCTCCAACATTTGGTGTTGGCAATCTTTTTGGTTTATGGCTGTCTCTCTTTTTTTATATTGTTAGCAGCTATTGATAATCATTACCTTGACACATTAATGTATTCAGGTTTACAAAATGGTGTTATTCTATAATTCACTTATTTGCTGAAATGCTTCTATAAGGAGGAAATTTCAAAGACAAAGAAACTTCCCTTCAAATCTATTTGGTTCCCCTGAAATACAGTTCATATAGGAAAGGCAGGATTAACACAATTCTTTCTATTTACCAATTTTCAAAATTATGAGCTGGTTCTCTCACATCTATCAAAGATTGACAGTGAGAGGTCTTTTTTTTTTAAGTATCATTTTAGTATCATTATTTACTTATTTAAACTCATGTATTTAAATATTTGATGTGTAAAAAAGATAAGTAAAAAAGAATTAAATATTTGATGTGTTTAATCCTTCTTAATTATCATTCTCATTGTTGCTCAAATTGTCCTGTCTTTAGCCAGTGGGAATCTCTTCTGATTAGCTCCTGAGTTCTTTGACACAACTCTCTAAGTCTCTGATAGCTTCCTTGCCTTCTAAATGACAAGATGTTCCAAACTCATCTTCAGCATTTCCTGCCCCAAACATGGAACCAGCCATTTCTCCAAGGAATCCTGGTTCTTTTGAGTGGGAAATGGTTATTTTAGAGGCCACAATCTGCTAAAGATGTTTATTGCTACTGAGTGGTTCACTGTTTCTAGACCTTTCCAGTTAGTGGAGCTAGGAAATGTGTCCTTGTTGGTTAAAGATACAACACAACATGAGTTTATACTAATATGTCCAATTCAAAATCAGGACTACCCGCATCAATCTCAAATCTGTATCTGCTTTTACCCATGCCTAAACTACACCAGTTACTCATTTGCTTTATCCCACCATGTACAAACAACAGTCTCAGAGCAACAGTCTTGGCACTACCACCACAGTATGATTACTGAAAACTGTCATTTGTTGGGGGCGGGGGGGTGCTTTTTGTAACTCCTTTTGTTATCAGGATATATTCTAATAGGGATGTGTAGTCAATTACAGTGTTTTAAAGTAACTTAGATTCCTCGTGTGATTATGCCACCAACTCAATACATAGTTAGGTTAATTTGTTTATTCTTGATTTCAATTTTTAGGCATTATATTCTTTAATTTAACTTTGGTTTCTAACTATATAAAATATTTACATGGTTCTAAAGTCAAGTCTATAGGACAAAGGCTATTAGAAAAAAATCTTGCTTCGGGCTTCCCAGGTGGCGCAGTGGTTGAGAGTCCGCCTGACGATGCAGGGGACACGGGTTCATGCCCCCGTCCAGGAAGATCCCACATGCCGCGGAGCAGCTGGGCCCGTGAGCCATGGCCGCTGAGCCTGCGTGTCTGGAGCCTGTGCTCCGCAACGGGAGAGGCCACAGCAGTGAGAGGCCTGCGTACCACAAAACAACAACAACAACAAAAAATCTAGCTTCTACCCCGTCCTGTCTGTGCTTATCCCTCCCTTGCCATATAAACAACCATTCATTTTACTGTTTATCCTTCTATTTTTAGATATATAAGCAATTATATTCTTTCTTTTAAAATAAATGGTATGCTACTGTGCAGTCAATTCACTCATTTAAAATGTAAATGTCCATTGACAGATGAATGGATAAAAAAGAAGTGGTATAATTATACAATGGAATATTACTCAGCCATAAAAAAGAATGAAACAATGTCATCTGCCACATCATGGATGGACCTAGAGATTATCATACAAAGTGAAGTAAGCCTGTCAGAGAAAGACAATACCATATGATATCGCTTATATGTGGAATCTAAAAAAATGATACAAATGAACTTATATACAAAACAGAAATAGACCCACAGACATAGAAGACAAACTTATAGTTACCAAAGGAGAAGTGGGGAGGGATAAATTAGGAGTTTGTGATTAACATACACACACTACTATATATAAAGTAGATAACCAACAAGGACCTACTGTATAGCACAGGGAACTATACTCAATATTCTGTAATAACTTATAAGGGAAAAGAATCACTTTGCTGTACACCTGAAACTAACATAACATTGTAAATCAACTATACTTCAATAAAAAATAAAAATAACTGTACAATTTAATGGTTTTTAGTATATTCACAAAGTTATGCAACAATCACCACAATTTTAGAACAGTTTAATTATCCCCAAAAGACACCCTGCCTGCCTTGGTCATTCCCTCTCAATCCCCCCATCTTCCCTAGCCCTAAGTAACCACTCATCTATTGATACTTTCTGTCTCTATAGATTTGCTTATTCTGAATATTTCATATAAATGGAATCATACAATATGTGTTCTTTTGTGTTTGGCTTTTTAAATTTACCATAATGTTTTCAAGGTTTATCCATATTGTATGTGTATCAGTACTTTGTTCCTTTTTTATTGCGGAATATGTTCCATCGTATGGATACACCACATGTTACTTATCTATTCATCAGTTGATGGACATTTGGGTTGTTTCCACTTTTTGGCTATTGTGAATAATGCTGCTCTGAACATTTGTGTACAAGTTACTGTGTAGTGTAAGCTTATGTTTTCATTTCTCTTGAGTAGAATTGCTGGGTCATATGATAACCCCATGTTTAACATTTAGAGGAACTGCCAGACTGTTTTCCAAAGCAGCTGTACCATTTTACATTCCCACCAGCAATGTGAGTTCCTATTTCTCCACATTCCTGCCACGTTTGTTCTTACCCATCATTTTTATTATAGCCATCCTAGTGGGAGTGAGATGTTAACTCACTGTGGGGTTTTTTTGTTTGTTTGTTTTTGTTTATTTTTTGGCTGTGTTGGGTCTTCATTGCTGCGTGTGGGCTTTCTCTAGTTGCAGCCAGTGCGGGCTACTCTTCGTTGCAGCGCATGGGCTTCTCATTGTAGTGGCTTCTCTTGTTGTGGAGCACGGGCTCTAGGTACGCGGGCTTCAGTAGTTGTGGCACGCGGGCTCAGTAGTTGTGGCGCACGGGCTTAGTTGCTCCGCGGCATGTGGGATTTTCCCGGACCAGGGATCAAACCCCTGTCCCCCTGCGTTGGCAGGTGGATTCTTAACCACTGCACCACCAGGGAAGTCCCACTCATTGTGGTTTTGATTTGCATATTCTAATACTAATGATGCAGAGCATCTTTTTGTGTGCTTATTGGCCATTTGTATATCTTCTTTGGAGAAATGTCAGTTCAAATCCTTCACCCAATTATCAATTGGGTTATTTGTCTTTCTATTGCTGTTATAAGAGTTCTTTATATATTCTGGATACAAGTTCCTTATCAATGTGTGATCTACAAATATTCTCTCCCATTCTGTTATCTTTCATTTTCTTGATGGTGTTCTTTGAAGCACAAAAGGGTTTTTTTAATTGTTGCTATTTTGATGAAGTCTAATTTATCTACTTGTTCTTTTGTTGCTATACTTTGGGCATCATGTCTAAGAAGGCTTTGCATAACCCAAGGTAACAAAGATTTACTCTGGTGTTTTATTCTAAAAGTTTTATAGTTTTGGTTATTACATTTCAATCTCTGATTCATAGTTATGAATTAATTTTTGTGTATGGCATGAGGTAGGGGTCTAACTTCATTCCTTTGCATGTGAATATTCAATTGTCCTAGCACCACCTGTTGAAAAGACTTTTCTATTCTTTCCCTGATTTAATTGTGTTGGCACCATTGTTGAAAATCAGTTGACCATAAATGTAATGGTTTATCTCTGGACTCTCAATTTTATTACATTGATCTATATATCTACCCTTATGCCAGTGCCACACTGTCTTGATTACTGTAACTTTGTAGTAAATTTGAACTCAGGAACTGAGTCCTCCAACCATGTTCTTCTTTTTGAAGATTGTTTAGTTATTCTTGATTCCTTGCATTTCCATATAAATTATAAATTTCTGGGGGAAAAAAAGCCAACTGGGATTTTGATAGGGATTGTGTTGAATTTGTAGGTAAATTTGGAAAGTATTGCCATCCATCTTAGCATTATTAAGTCTTCCAATCCATGAATATTTGATGTCTTTCAATTTATTCATGTCTTCTTTAATTTCTTTTATATATTTTTGTAGTTTTTCAGAGTATAAGTTTTGCACTTTATGTTAAATTTATTCCTAAGTATTTTATTCTTTTTGATGCTATTGCAAAGGGAATTGTATTCTTTTTTTTTTTCAATTTGAGAAACTTGATCTATTTATTTTGGAATTTTGGATACATACTATCTCTTTTCAAGTCAATTCCAAAACTGAAATAAATAAAAACTATGATCCTATCCATAAAAATATTGAATCACTATGTTTACCACTGAAATTAATATAATGCTGTAAATCAACTATAGTTCAATTAAAAAGTCAAAAAGCAATTATGATCCTGAGAAGGGGAACAATATAGCATTAGTATGGCAGGAAAATAAATGTTAAGGAATATCTGCTGTACAAGATCAATTGAAGAGGTATTACAGGGCCTTCCCTGGTGGCACAGTGGTTAAGAATCCACCTGCCAATGCAGGGAACTCAGGTTCGAGCCCTGGTCTGGGAAGATCCCACATGCCACGGAGCAACCAAGCCCGTGTGCTACAACTACTGAGCCTGCGCTCTATAGCCCGCGTGCCACAGCTACTGAGCCCGTGTGCCACAACTACTGAAGCCCACGCGCCTAGAGTCCATGCTCCGCAACAAGAGAAGCCACGGCAATGAGAAGCCTGCACACCGCAACAAAGAGTAGCCCCCGCTGGTCGCAACTAGAGAAAGCCCGTGTGCAGCAACGAAGACCCAACACAGCCAAAAATAAATAAATAAATTTATTTTTTTAAAAAAGAGAGATATTACAGATGCATTTATAACTGTTTTCATACAATGTTATAATTGTCTAATATCAGTGTTTCATCATTCCTTACTTAGGCATCCAGCCTTCATTACTGTCCTTTACAAAGATTCATGTAATTTAACAGGAATTTTTTTTCTTAATTTCAAACCCCTCCTTGCTTTTTAACTTACCAGTAGACCTGAAGATCACTCCATTGTAGTAAATAAACATACTCCTTCTTCCTCTTTACAACTGCAATTATTTTCTCAGTTTATGGTTTAACGTTTTTACAAGGATTATATATTTATATAATTTAACAAAAAGTTATTTTGGAATAAATTTTAAAAATAATGTTCCCATCAGATAATCACATTCATCATTAGTTAACTGATGCAACAAATGTTAATATATGAGAAGGACTTCCCTGGTGGTCCAGCAGTTAAGACTCCGCACTTCCACTGCAGGGGGCGCGGGTTGGATCCCTGGTCGGGGAGCTAAGATCCCACATGCCACATGGTACGGCCAAAATAATAATAATAATAATAATAATAATGATAATAATAATATATGAGAGATGCTGATAATTGCCTGCCAGCTCACATCTTCTTCTAAGGGAACTTGCTTTGTGCACAGATTTTTTTCCCTAAAGGACCATTTACCGCACCATATAGCTACCTACCATCACCATCACTCATTGGCGAGGGGATGTGGCACTATATCCAATATCAGTCCCCCTTCTCCCTCCTTCCATTCTTGCGGAAAATTTTATTTGTTTTAGGTATTTGTTTTATTTGTTAGATATCAGTGTCCAAATGCATTACGACACTTCCTCCTCAGCCTAAGAGGATTAATCTTGATTATTCTAAGTCATTCATGATAATTGCCATTTCCCTTGCCAACTCTGCCAATGAGATGCCAAGGGGAAATCTGCTGGAGGCCTTCTAGGAAAGTTGCTCTTTAAAAGGAACACATGATAGGCACAGTTCATTTCCTGTTTCCTGGTGTTGTCAACCCCTGAAACTGTGGCAGACAACTTGGAATCATGAAAGAAGCCAACTTCAGAGGAAAAGGTAACATGCTGAGGATGACAAAAAAACCCAGAAAGATAGAAGGAACGTAGGTCCTTGATGAGGTCACTGAGGACATGCCCTTTCTCCAGATTGTTATATAAGATAGTAAATGTTTAAACAAATTTGAATTGGATTTTCTATTACTTTTGGCCAAGAGCATCACAACTGATAAAGCACATTTCTGACTCAAGAGTAGCCAATCCCTAGGCTGACAAGTTGGACACAGAAAAGTACAAGGTGTCACTCAATTACATTAATGCCAAGAATGGAGCTAAGGTCCACACATTTCTACTTAAATCTGGAAAAGTGAGTACCTTGGAAAATATCCCACTTCCTTAAAAAAAGATGTAGACCTTGACCTTTAGCCTAAACAGCATAATAGATACATTATACCACATTTTACCTGTCTGGCTACCCTTATAACAAACTAAAGAAGGAGACCCAAAAAATCATGGTTCTAAAGTCAAAACTATACACAAATGCTTATCCAGAGAAGTGTCATTATCTCTTGTGTTCCTTCCACTCTGTTCCCACCCTCCCTCTATAGGTAAATTTCATTAGTTTCTGGTTTATTCTTTCAATATATCATTTTGTAAAAAATGAGCAGATACAGGTATATTATTTCCCCTTATTTCCTTTTTTTAAGTTTTTTTTAAAATTTATTTTATTTATTTATTTTTGGCTGCGTTGGGTCTTTGTTGCTGTGCAGGCTTTCTCTAGTGGTGGGGAGCGGGGGCTTCTCTTGTTGCAGAGCAAGGGCTCTAGGTGCCTGGGCTTGAGGAGCTGTGGCACACAGGCTCAGTAGTTGTGGTGCACGGGCTTAGCTGCTCCGCGGCATGTGGGATCTTCCCAGACCAGGGCTCGAACCCGTGTCCCCTGCACTGGCAGGTGGATTCTTAACCACTGCGCCACCAGGGAAGCCCTATTTCCCCTTATGTCTTACCCCAAATGTAGCATACTATTTATTCTTTTTTGTTCTTTTCTTTTTTCACTGAACAGTAAATCCTGAAAATCACTCCATAAAAGCCGCCTGGTAGTCTATTATGGGTATAGCACTCTAGTATGTATATTCAGTCTGTCTCCTATGTATACATACTGAGGTTAGCTCCAACATTTTGCAGTTACAAGTACACTGCGACATATAATCTTATGCACATGTAGTTTTGTATTGTTGGAGATGGTTCTTCAGGATAAATTCCTACAGAATTGGGTCAAAGGGTAAATTCATATGTAGTTTTCTTAGATATTGCCAAATTCCCTCTTCAAGACAAATACTGTATGAGTTCACTTATATGCGGAATCTAAAAAACAAAACAAATGAACACACATAACAACAGAAACAGAGTCATAGATGCAGAGAACAAACAGGTGGTTACCAGAGGAGAAGGCGGTGGAGGGAAGAAAGAAATAGATGAGGGAGATTAAGAGGTACAAATTTACAGTTGCAAAATAAATGAGTCATGAGTATGAAATGTACAGTGTGGGGAATATAGTCAATAACTAAGGATTATCTTTGTATGGTGACAAATCATAACTAGACTTATTGTGGTGATCATTTTGAAATGCAGAGAAAAAAATCACTATGTTGTGTAACAGGGAATAACATAGTGTTGTAGGTCAATTATACTTCAAAAGCAAATAAACATACAAACTTATAGAAAAAGAGATCAGATTTGTAGTTAACAGAGGTGGGTGAGAAGGGAGGGGGAACTGGATGAAAGCAGTCAAAAGGTACAAACTCCCAGTTATAAGATAAACAAGAACTAGGGATGTAATGTACACCATGATAAATACAATTAGCACTGCTCTATGTTATATATGAAAATTGTTAACAGAGTAAATCCTGAGTTATCCTAACAAAAAAAGTTTTTTTTCTTTTTTCTATGTCTTTAATTTTGTACCTATATAAGATGATGGATGTTCACTAAACATATTGTGATCATCATTTCATGATATACGTAAGTCAAATCATTCTACCTTAAACATATACAGTGCTGTATGTCAATAATATCTCAAAACTGGAAGAAAAATTAAAAATAAAAATAATTAGTGATGATTTTTAATTAATTAAAGAATTAAAAGTTTAAAAATACAACCACCATTACCATCATTCATGTCTATTTTTATATCCTAAAATTGATACTTTTCCCAAAAGAATTTTAGGTGGAAGTCCATAGAGCTATAAGCACCCCTCGCATTCATGGTTTTTCATTATGTGGATTTGGAACCAAGTGAATTTTCTATCGGATTTCCTTTTTTTTTTTTTTGGCAGCTGTGCCTTGGAACAAATGTGGTTGAAAACCTGGAAAAAGGCATGGTGCATGTCCGAAACTTGTAGTCAGTCTGGCTATCACCCTGCAGCAGGCTACAGCAGAAATGTAACCTGAGGACAACCACTCAAATTTACACCCACCCATCCCTGTCATTATCATTGTCTCAAAGACTAGGTGTTATTGTTTATCTTCCCTGCAACGTGTATCTTAGTTTCATTTACATATTTTCATCCTGTAAGAAAATAATTTTCCACTTTTGGAAACTTTGGCACAAAGAAACAAGGAAATGCTAAACCTATGGGTGTGAAACTAAATGTCACCAAGAGATACATGCAAGGAGAAGACAGCATACCGCAGATGTTTCCTGGGTTTGACTAAAAGCACACTGCAAATCCCAAGAAGCTCAAGGATGCTGAGTGAGTAGAATGAATAGAAAGTATATGCCTTTAATCCTCATTGTGTTCTTACCATTCTATGGTACCATTCATACCATAGAATCCCAGGCAGGAAAAAGAGTATCTGTCAATGGACAAAGATTTTGGAACCAGTCACAAGGCACAGCTCCTTTTTGAAGGAGTCAAGCAACTCATCAGTGTCTTCCCCTTACACCTCCTCAAAGCCCACTTGCCTGGCCGGCTGTGAAGGAAGGGCCTCCAAGCCATCGACCACGGCTGGTGGAAGAAACCACTCTGCTAACTCCCACCCTTCATCCAGCCACCTTCCTCTGCATATGCCACATCTCTTCTGTCTTTCCTTTGCTCTTTCTCTCTCATCCTTCACCCCTGCTTCCCTTGGCCGCTTCACCAATCATCCGCTGGTACTTCACCAAGCCCACTGTGGTCATCTCCTTCCCAGCCTGACAGAGGCTGCATGGCATATTGGAAACAGCACAGGCTCTGGACTGAAAAATGGTAGGTTTGACTCTTGGCTCTGCATTAATGAGCTTTATGAACTTGGAAACATCATAATAGTCCCACCAGGTCTCACTTTTGTCATCTATACGTGGGGATAATAAGATCTACTTTGTAGAATTGTTGTAGGATTAAAAATGATGGTTTTGATATCTGACACATTAGTAGCTCAATAAATAATAACTGGTAGTGGTTGTGGTAATGGAAGGAGCAGAGAAGGAACTTCAGCTTCCTACATAAAAAGCCCACGGAAGGAAGGCTGGAAAGGTATCTTCATACTTTCTCTTCTTTCCACCTTCTATTCTGTGCTTCCTCACTTTAAAAAGGAATTATTTTAAAGGTCTGTCCCAATATTAAAATTCTAGTTTTAATGGCAAAAATTAAAATAAACAGATGTATACTAAAGGCCTATTATGTGCAAAGAAGGTCACATAAAATTTCTTTAGGTGAGCCAGATTAGATTAAAATCTGCTGAAAAAATAATCTTTAGATTTTCATTTTTTTCCTTCCTTCATACATTCTTGCCAGTGGTATCACTATGATCCAAAGGAGAGGCAAGTAACAATCATTCCTCTACATATAAGTACTTTGGCTGTTGAGGCTCTTTTCATATATGTGTATATATGAGTTATTAAATAATGTTTATACCTCAAAAATTTGATTTCAATGCTTCATTATTCTCTAAACCTTTGGATGATCCTCAAATCACTAGATATCAGTGGCTATCTGATGAAGACTCACTGTCACACTCAACAGTGTGCCCTCATTCCAAGGAGCTCATCAGTAAAAGAGCAGGCTGAGATGGTGGCCTTTTAGCTTCAGTATCTATGAAATTCATTTCACTGAAACTGAATTAGTTCAGTGCAACCCAGCTAAGTGCTCTCCTGGGTACTGCGACAGCCTTCGGTGGGAGATAACAAGGCAGCCACTTGTACCCTGCTTGTCTCCACTAAACACTACCATCTACAAAGGTTTTTAACCTGATCCATGAGAGGTGCTTTGCTGGGTTCATGAACCTCTTGAAATCATATTCAGTTCTGTGTGTATATGAATTATTCTAGATAGAAGACCTGTAGCTTTCATCACATTCTCAAAGGTGTCTATGACTCTCAAAAAGTGAAGGACTACTGACATAAGAAATTAAGTAGTGGGATTTCCCTGGTGGTCCAGTGGTTAAGACTCCACGCTTCCACTGCAGGGGGTGTGGGTTCAATCTCTGGTCAGGGAACTAAGATTCCGTGTGCCGCGTGGTGTGGCCGAAAAAAAACCACAAACATATATATATATATATATATATATATATATATATACACACACATATATACACATATATATACACATATATGAAAGAAACTAAGTGCCTGACCTGCTGTATTAGTTTTCTATTGCTTCAGTAACAAATCACCATAAATTTAGAAACTTAAAACTAATTTATTATCCTACAGTTCTGTAGATCAGAAGTCTGACATGGTCTCTCCAGGTTAAAATCAAGGTGTTGGCAGGGCTGCATTCTTTTCTGGAAGCTCTAGGAGAGAATCTGTTTGCTTGATCATTCAGGTTGTTGGCAGAATTCGGTTCCTTGTGGTTGTAGGACTGAGGTCCTCACTTCCTTGCTGGCTGTCACCTTGCTGCTCTAGAGGCTGCCCTCTTGGATGTGGCCCCCTTCCTCCATCTTCAAAGCCAGGGTTTGAGTTCTTTCCAAGCTTCAAGTCTCTCCTGCCTCTTCTTCAGTCTCATACCTCTGCCTCATTTTCTTGCCTTTCTCTTCCCCTTCTAAAGGCTCGTGTGATTACGATGTGATTACATTAGGCCCATCTGGATAATCCAGGATAATCTTCCTATTTTAAGGTTCATAATCTGAATTCCCTCTGCAAAGTCTCTTTTACCATATCATTTAGCATATTCAAAGACACCAGGAATTAGGGGGCCATTATTCTATCTACCACACCTTTCCACCCACATTTGTGCTACTTGTTCCATTCTAATCACAGAGAAAGTGGGGTTGGTGACCAGTTCCTATGCAAGGTGTCCTTCAGCAGGAAGTTTATGAGGCAATGTTTGTCCTCAACAGCTTCCACAGTCTACTTTTAGTTACTAATTAGCGAAGTACCACCTAAGCACCCCCCCACAAAAGATTCAATGCACGTAGGCCCCAACAGCACCCCACTCCTCTTGCTCCTCAGACCAGGCTAGACCCCCAATTCTCCACCATTTCTCCTCTTTAAAAAAAATAAAGTGTAACATTTACTGTCTGGAAAGGATCTAATAAAATAAGTCCCTCTAAATTGTTGAAGACTAATAAGCAGTAATTCTTTCCTAATAATATAGAGCAAAAAAACAGATTTGCAAAAATTTTTAAATCATGTAGACAATTTATTACTAAATGTCTGTGAATTTCAGTTAAGTTATGTCCAAGGCTTATTAAATACTTCTTCTCACCCACATCCTCTTTGTTTTCTTCTTATCATCAGCAATCAACCCCATTCACTTGGTTGTACCCTGGGGACTACCATTCATCCCTCTCCCTTCTAGGAGTCTCATCTTTTGGGCCAGACCTTCAGGCCCAGCTCAGCTCACAGGTCTCCAAGAGAGCATCACAGGTCTGCCTATTGTTAAGCTTACAGACAACCAGGCAAGCAGTCTGCATTACAGAGGTAAACAGGTTTCTTGGCCTAGACCACCTTCAACTGTCTCCTTTATATCTGCCCTAGATATTTCCTCATAGCATCCTTGTTTTTTAGAAATAATCAACGTAAACAGGTATTGGAAATAATTGTCTTCACAGTATAGATGTGAAGATGTGTTTTATATTTAGTTTAAAACAAGATTTAGCAGCCAATCTAAAAAGTTATGAAGAAAAAAAATCAGAGATTGAAGTCTGGCTTGCTTAAAAACTCTCTCCTCTCCCTCTCTCACAAGTGTCTGCACTCACACACACACACACACACACCCCTAAAATATTAAAAATGTTTTGTTGCTGATGGACGATTTCATTTTCAAAACTCAAGTTTCAAGGTCCCTTTCACTAAACCATCTCCTTGACACAACAGACAAGATGGCGGCCTCTTGAGCACAACATCTGCTCATCTACGAGGGCTCACCAGGGTGGAAAGGGGGACTTCACATTTTAACATGGCTGTTCTGATGTGGAGGGTTTTTCTTTTTAAGTCTGAAAGACAAAACATCATTTCTCCTCGCACTCTCTCCCCAACCCCTTCACTTTGTAAAATCAGGTAACATGTAGTATACACATCCTTCTCTTGATACTTATAGCCCATCTCTGATCTCTCCCTCATCCCTCACTCCACACCCTAGTCACCTCCAAAGGTGATTCACAGTGAGGCTAAGGAAGCTTCAGCCTCAGGGCACTCACCTGTGAGGACTCTGGGCATGTTGGAGTTGTCAAGGGTCTAGATGGGGAGGCCAAGCAATCAGAAGGTATTTCTATGTGAGCAATTCTACTGAATTGCCTAAAAAGAATCAGAAGAAAAGGACTTCCATAGTGGTGTGGTGGTTAAGAATCCACCTGCCAATGCAGGGGACACGGGTTCAAGCCCTGGTCCAGGAAGATCCCACATGCCTCAGAGCGACTGAGCCCGTGTGCCGCAACTACTGAGCCCACGTGCCACAACTACTGAAGCCCGTGCACCTAGAGCCCGTGCTCTGCAACAAGAGAAGCCACCGCAATGAGAAGCCCGCGCACTACAACAAAGAGTAGCCCCCGCTCGCCGCAACTAGAGAAAGCCCGCGTGCAGCAACAAAGACCCAATGCAGCCAAAAATAAATAAATTAATAAATTTAAAAAAGAATCAGAAGAAAGTATGCTGAGTCTCCAAAGCATCATTCATTCATTGTGATTTATTTTTTCATCCTAAATAAGTATCTAAATAGGCAATTTTGTACACACTTTTGCATGCTTTTTCTTAAGGGGCCCCCCAAATTGTAAAAACTTCAGCCCCACAAAACCTGGTTCTATTTCTGCTCACCTCATCACAGGCCCTCACTGCCTCCCCAGGCCTTCACCAGTCATACTTCATTCCTCACCCCCACCTCGCCCTCCCTCTGCAAGGGTGAGAAAGTAATTTAAAGACTATTTCTAGCACTTATTAGCTATGTGGCCCTGAGTGAGATGTTTAAATTCATCGAGCTTCATATTCCTCACCTGTAAAAGATGGATAATAATAATAATACCTATTTTGAAGTGTTATTTTTGAGGATCAGAAATAATGGATGAAGAGTGCCTATTGTGGGCTACCCTGGTGACGCAGTGGTTAAGAATCTTCCTGCCAATGCAGGGGACACGGGTTCAAGCCCTGGTCCGCGAAGATCCCACATGGCACAGAGCAACTAAGCCCATGCACCACAACTACTGAACCTGCGCTCTAAAGCCCATGAGCCACAACTACTGAGCCTGTGTGCCACAACTATTGAAGCCCACACGCCTAGAGCCTGTGCTCCACAACAAAAGAAGCCACCGCCATGAGAAGCCCGTGCACCGCAACGGCTCTCCTCCCAAAGGCTCTACCTACTACAGTATACTAATACCATCACACTGGGCATTAGGATTTTGACATACAAATTTGGGGGGGTACATTCAGACCATAGCACACACCCCCTTAAGCTACTTCCTAAGGATTTCTGTATAATCAATTATTCCTCTAATATTCACTGAGAATACAGCATATAGGACATTTTGTTAGGCTCTTAAGAGAAAACAAGGGAAATAAGACAAGACCCTTCTACCTTAACAGGCTTAGAGGGAATAAAATGAATTCGAAATTACTACAGAAGAGGAGAGTATGTGTTAAGTGCTATAGAAGTTCAGAAAAGTAAAAAAAAAAAAAAAGTTCGGGCTGGAAGAATCAGGGAATGTTGAATGAAGGACTGTTTAATCTTGACCTTAAAGGATGGAAAGAATTTTGGTGGCAATGCAGAGGAAGGGGAAATGTGTTCCAATGTGTGTAAGGGTCTGGCTTGGAGGAAGGGAGCAGAGGAGTCCTGAGAGATAAAGCTGAAAACTATAAGACATATAAGACTCAGAGGCATCACACTTCCTGATTTCAAACTACATTACAAAGCTATAGTAATTAGAACAGTATGGTAATGGCATAAAGACAGATACATAGATCAATGGAATAGAAAAAGAGCCCACAAATAACCCCATGCACATATATCAAATTAATTACAGCAAAGGAGCCAAGAATATACAATGGGATATGATAGTCTCTTCAATAAATGGTGTTGGGAAAACTGGACAGCCAACATAAAAGAATGAAACTGGACTCCAATCTTATACCATACACAAAAATTAATTCAAAATAGATTAAAGACTTGAACATAAGACCTGAAACCATAAAACTCCTAGAAGAAAACATAGAGAGTGAGCTCATTGACATCAGCCTTGGCAATGATTTTTTTGGATTTGACACCAAAAGCAAAGACAACAAAAGCAAAAATAAACAAGTGGAACTACATCAAACTAAAGAGCTTCTTCAAAGGAAACCATCAGCAAAATCAAAAGGCCACTTATGGAATGGGAGAAAATACTTGTAAATCATAAATCTAATAAGGGATTAATATTCAAAATATATAAAGAACATATACAATTCAATAGCAAACAAAACAAAAGCAAAACCAATTCAATTAAAAGATGGGCAGGGACTTCCCTGGTGGCACAGTGGTTAAGAATCTGCCTGTCTATGCAGGGGATATGGGTTCAATCCCTGGTCTGGGAAGATCCCACATGTTGCGGAGCAACTTAGCCCATGGGCCACAACTACTGAGCCCACGTGCCACAGCTACTGAAGCCCGTGCACCTAGAGCCCATGCTCCGCAACAAGAGAAGCCACCGCAATGAGAAGCCTGCATACCGCAACGAAGAGCAGCCCCAGCTCGCCGCAACTAGAGAAAGCCCGCACACAGCAACAAAGACCCAACGCAACCAAAACTAAATAAATAAAATAAATTTATTAAAAAAAAAAAAGACAAGAGATAACAAGTGTTGGTGAGGATGTGGAGAAAAGGGAACCCTCGTGCACTGTTGGTGGGAATGTAAAGTGGAGCCACTATGGAAAGCAATATGGAGCTTCCTTAAAAAGTTTAGAAATAGAACTACCATGTGATTCAGTAATTCCACTTCTGGGTATACATACCGAAGGAAACCAAATCATCTCAAAGAGATATCTGCACTCCCATGTTCATTGCAGCATTATTCACAATAGCCAAGACATGGAAACAACCTATGTGTTGTTGAGTGGATAAAGAAAATATGGTATATATATATATATACACACACACACACACACACAGTGGACTATTATGCAGCCATAACAAAGAAGGAAATCTATTTGTGACAATATGGATGGACTTGGAGGGCATTATGCTAAGTGAAATAAGTCAGACAGAGAAAGACAAATACAGTATTATCTCATTTGTGGAATCTAAAAAAAACAAACTCATAGAGACAGTGGGCAGATTGATAGTCAGCAGAGGTGGGGGTGGGTGGGAGGTGGGGGAATTAGGTGAAGGTGATCAAAAGGTACAAACTTCCAGCTATAAGATAAATAAGTTCTGGGGATGTAACGTACAGCATGGTGACTGTAGTAGTTAACAATATTATATATTTTAAAATCGTTGAGAGAGAAAAAAGTTCTCATCACAAGGAAAAAAATTTGTAACTATGGGTGGTGGTGAATGTTAACTAAATGCACCATGGTAACCATTTTGAATATACATATATTATCGAATCATTATGTTGTATACTTTAAACTAACACACAGTTATATGTCAATTATATTCCAATAAAACTGGAAAAAATTTAAAATAAAAATAATAAATAGTACTTAAATCCATTCCTTCCTCAATGTTCCATTTCCACCATCTCAGGCCCTTATCATTCACAGAATTATTAAAGTAGCCTGCTAATTAGTTCTCTGCTTCCTTCTCCCTGCTAACCAAATTATTATTTTTTAATATTTATTTATTTATTTGGCTGCACCAGGTCTTCGCTGCTGGGTGCAGGATCTTCATTGCAGCATGCAGGATCTTTAGTTGTGGCATGCAGGCTCTAGTTCCCTGACCAGGGATCAAACTGGTGCCCCCTGCAGGGGAAGCATGGAGCCCTAACCACTGGACCACCAGGGAATTCCCTAGCCAAATTATTTATTTATTTATGGCTGCGTTGGGTCGTCGTTGCTGCGCTCAGGTTTCCTCTAGCTGCCACGAGCGGGGGCTACTCTTCCTTGCGGTGGCTTCTCTCTTGCGGAGCACGGGCTCTAGGTGTGCGGGCTTCAGTAGTTGTGGTGCATGGGCTCAGCAGTTGTGGCTCCCGGGCTCTAGAGCGCAGGCTTCAGTAGTTGTGGTGCACGGGCTAAGTTGCTCTGCGGCATGTGGGATCTTCCTGGACCAGGGCTTGAACCCCTGTCCCCTGCATTGGCAGGTAGATTCTTAACCACTGAGTCACCAAGGAAGTCCTCGCCAAATTACTTTTAAAACATCAATCTGATCCTGCAGCTGCGCTGCTTAAGCACTTCAATGGTCCCCTGCCCCACCCTCTCTCACCTCTTCCAGCATAATGTTCATATTCCTTATGAATTATGGAACATAATTATGGAACATATTCTATAATGTTCATATGATCTGTCCCCCACATAACCTCTTCACCCTTCTCTCTCACCACTCCCGTAATCATCATTCATTCTCTCATTCATTCATTCAGCAAGGATTTATGGAGCATCTACTATGTACTTCCCACCCCATGCTACAGCCGTATTTGCAGTACCTGGACACCCAATGCAACGTCCCACCTCCCTGCGTGTGCTTTCCAACTGCCCAGGCCTCCCTCTTCTATCTCCATCCTCACCCAGCCCACCTGGAAAACTCCCTCTTCTGCAAGACACAAGTTCAGTGCTACCTCCTCTCTTTCAAGCCTTCCCTGACCTCCAGGTAGAAGTGGCCATTCCACATCTCTGTCCTACAGCAAGCATGGTCTTCCACTGTCACTGCATACTACGTGGCATTTACCTGTTCATTTATGTCTTTACCTCTACATATTTAACTCCTTGAGAGGGTTTATACGTATCTAAGTCATCTTAGGTCTCTAACAGCACTTAGTACAGAAGCTAATAGTAAAAATTCAACACAATTTTTTTTTTTTTTTTTTTTTTTTTGCGGTACGCGGGCCTCTCACTGTTGTGGCCTCTTCCCTTACGGAGCACAGCCTCCGGACGTGCAGACTCAGCGGCCATGGCTCACAGGCCCAGCCACTCCACGGCATGTGGGATCCTCCTGGACCAGGGCACGAACCAGTGTCCCCTGCATTGGCAGGCGGACTCTCAACCACTGCGCCACCAGGGAAGCCCTCAACACAATTTTGTTGACTAATTTCTAAGATCTTTTCCGGCTCTAAAATTCTGTGATTCAGACACAGGATAATGATCAAAAAATAATAATTGAGAATATGTCATATATTCATACTGCAGCCACACAAAATTGTAAATTTGGATTTTCATATTTGGGGTTTTCTTAAATATCCTGCAGGGCACCAGGCAGCACTTGCAAATGCCATGCCAGTGTTGGCACTCACCTGGCTCATCTCTGAGTCCTATCTGCTTTATGGGTGTTAAGTTAAAAGTTAACTCTTAACTCCCTTCCTGATCTGTATCTTTATTTCTGTAATCCTACACAAGGCAGGGAAAGGTTCCTAGGGTGTCATGCTGCCTATTGCCACGAGAGGGCAACTGGGAGTCCAGGTTTGTGTTAAAAACCTTCTGGCCACAAGATGGACCCCAAACACCAGTTTAACGGCGGCAAGGATTTGATTTCCATCACGTGCACGTCAGACTCAGGTTACTTTTATTCCCTCTCCCTGAAAAGTGAAATCTCTCCCACAGGTGACCAAATACCTGGAAATCGTCTAGAGCTATACGTTACTTTGCTTAGGAAGAGGGAATAGGAAGAAAGAGAAGAAACACTAAGAATTTTTTTAAATTGGCTAGAAAGAGAGGCTCTCTTCCAGGCCAAATAAAAGACCAGAAAATTGAACGTGGACTGAGGATTTAGGTGAATCCAAAGAATTATCGTTAATTTGTTTAGGTGTGTTAATTAATGGTGTTTTGCTTAAGAATGGTGGTTTGATTAATGGTGTTTTGCCCATGAGGGCAGGACCTGGGTCTCTTCTGGTCACCACTCTCTCAGCTCTTACCAAAATGGCACAAAGTGTGCGTTTAGTAAACAGTTGCTGAGTGAGTGAAGAGAAAGTTTAATGTCATCCAAATTCTACATACACATAACTAAAGGGAAAACACACGAACTAAAATTCTCTAAAAAAGTCCTGGGAAATGGGTGGTGAATCCTAATCACAATCATCAAATTATATTCTTGAGGGCTTCCCTGGTGGCGCAGTGGTTGAGAGTCCGCCTGCCGATGCAGGGGACACTGGTTCGTGCCCCGGTCCGGGAAGATCCCACATGCCGCGGAGCGGCTGGGCCTGTGAGCCATGGCCACTGAGCCTGCGCGTCCAGAGCCTGTGCTCCGCAACGGGAGAGGCCACAACAGTGAGAGGCCCGCGTACCGCAAAAAAAAAAAAAAAAAAAAAAAATTATATTCTTGAAAACCTGGTGCTCTCATCATGGCTCAAACAACCAAAATAAAAGTGTTTATGAACTGAGGAAACTTCTGCTTGGCAGAGACTTCTTCTGGGCCAAGAAGACGGTTAAGCCGTGTGCTGCTACTTGGTCCTTGGTGGGCTGGAAGGTGGGAAGGGGAGCGGGGGTGGGGAGCAGAAAGCAAACCCTCCAGATGCGCTTGCAGGAAGCAGTTTTATTGAAGAGCAGCACACTCAGGAGAGGAATTTTTCACGTTCTTTCTAGACAGACTCTGGAATTTGTATTCTCCTTAGATGCTTTCAGGTCCTCCCATTAAAGATGGGTGGTAGTTACTTACCTCAAGGAAGAGATTTCCATTAAAAATCACGATTCACACCCAGATAGTAAGAAAAGACTGCACTGGGGGTGGTGGTGCATGGTACTTCCCTTCAGAAGACCTAAGCACGAGAGGCTGTCCAGGGAGCCTCGTCATTGTCTTAGTTTTGTAACCCCCAGAAGAAATCATTCCATGTCCTGCTTTTCATCTTCATAGAGTGCTGCTGTTTCTCCTGTGTTAAAAGAAAACTGTTGAGAGGCAGGCTGATTACAGGAAGGATTTTTAACTAAAAATTAAATGGTAGTACCCAATCACCCCCAAAATGTATGTGACATTCCCTGGCTCCCCCCATCTGAAGGTGGTCCCCATATTATTCTCTGTCACGGCACCTGCAAATGTCCTTCACAGCACTGATGACAGCCGTTAAGTATTTCATTTGTTTGTTTACTTGTTTATTATCTTCCCCACTAGACTCTAGGCTCCCTGAGGGCAGGACCTGAGTCAGTTCTGTTCACCACTCTCTCAGCTCTCAGCAAAACGGCACAAAGTGAGCATTTAGTGAAGAGTTGTTGAGTGAAAAAATGAGTGAAGAGAAAGTCTAGTGTCATCCAATTCTACCAAATGCAAGAAGGGGAAAATAGATTCATGGCTGGTTTCCTGTGTTGAACATCCTTTCAGGAGTGAACAGGACTATTAAGATGACTGACCTTTTTCAATACAGTCCAATTATAATTACTGTTCATTTACCTGTGTTCTCCTGGAAACACTACTTAAGCCAATTACTAACATTAAAACATAGAAATGTGAAATTTCACTGTTGAGATGGCAATCTATTTAAAATATGTCCTAATTTTATGCTCTTGTTAGAAGGTTCTCCTGACAAATCTCTTTATAAAAGCTGAGTCCGGGCTTCCCTGGTGGCGCAGTGGTTGAAAGTCCGCCTGCCGATGCAGGGGACATGGTACCCCGGTCCGGGAAGATCCCACATGCCGCGGAGCGGCTGGGCCCGTGAGCCATGGCCGCTGAGCCTGCGCGTCCGGAGCCTGTGCTCTGCAACGGGAGAGGCCGCAACAGTGAGAGGCCCGCGTACCGCAAAAAAAAAAAAAAAAAAAGCTGAGTCCTCCCCTAATTGAGCCTAATCATGGTAGAACAATTAGTATTACTGCACATAACTGGCCTGGGGAGTGAGCTAGTCCCGAGCTGAGACCCAGCTTGGCTACTTACAGCCTAGTGACCTGGAGCAAATCAGCTTTCTCAAGCTTCCATTTCCCCACCCAGTAACGCCTCCCCTCAGGCTATGTGCCTGGCACATCCGAACCCTCAGAACTATTCAATCCCCTACTCTCACTGCCAGCCAAGAGTAGCCAAGCTACTCAAGACACCTCAGACTTACTCATACAGGCATCAGTAACATTCGACTTAAGAAATAAGAACGCAGGCCACATCACCATCACCCCAACTCGAACTCTCTCCCCAGCCTCCATTTTTATAACCGCCTCAATATCAGATGGCCGTCCACAACGCACATGCGCGCTGCCTACCTCAGCTGCACCCACTTACACAGAACAACACTCCTCCCTCTGCCCTCCCCACAGTCTCCGATTGCAACTTTTTACTTTATTGCTCAATGTGGCCAAATGTTCAAGAGCCAAAGAGGGTAAATGTGTTATAGAGGCTAAGGTTTCCCTAATCCAGTGGGCCGCAGTGAAGGGCTATGTGTACAACATATAGGCACACACATGGCAGAACAGGCAACTTTCTTTAACGTTCAGAAACCCTTACAAATCCATTAGGAAAGTCAATTAAGAAAAAGCAAACTACCCAATAGAAGAAATGAAGAATAAGAACAGAAAAAGAATCCTGTGAAAATATGCTCAGGCTTACTCATAATTAAGACAAATCAAAACCATGAGGCACCATTTTTCAGGTATCAGATTATTAAAAATTAAAACCAATAATGCCCAATGTTGGCAGCAGTGTGGAGAAACAGGCATTCTTATACACCTTTGACCAAAGTCTAAGCTGGGCAATTAACACTATCAAAAATTTAAATACAAAACAACTACATTAGTTCAGCTTTTGTTCATCTAATCACCCATTTAAAAAGCGAAAAGAAATAGACATTTCTCCAAAGAAGAAGTGTAACAGTGAGAGGCCCGCGTACCGCAAAATAAATAAATAAATAAATAAATAAATAATAAAATAAAATTTTTAAAAAGTGAAAAGAGAATCAACAGATTGGGAGAAGATATTATTTAACCCATAACAGACCAGTAAGCACAAAATGTAATGAAATTCTATAAATCAATAAGGAAAGTGAGGCAGGAGATAGATGGGCTCCAGGTTAGACATTTACAGCCAGCCTCCTGTTTACACTTCCTGATAAAAATGACAACAGGAATAGGGTAAATAGCTGGACTTTGCCTCCGGTGGACACTTTAAGATAACAGTAATGGCAGGGGCAAAGAGGAGCTGAGTTCTGCCCGGATAAAAGATAAAGAGACCACATATTTCTCATTCTTGAGGTCAAGGAGACCTTCCCGACTACACATGCGCAGAAAGGCTCCTCAGAGGTCAAAAAGGGAGGGGGTACCACCCCATAGTAGGCGATGTCAACCTACCCATAGGCCTCCTCGCTAGAATCCATCTTGGCTAAGAGATGCCCATGCGCGCATAGGGGAGGACCCTAAGATAAACCAAATACGGACTCAAAGCCAGGCAAAGCAAGATGATTGGTCAGAGGAAACCCGGAAGAAATGCCCTATACAAGTGATTCAAACTACCAGGAGGGCGTGACTCTCTCTCTCTGAGCGCGCCCCTGTGCATCCACACGTACCCTTTTTCCTCCTAATAAACACTTTACTTGTTTCACTACTTTCCGTCTCTTTGAGGAAATCCATCTCTACAAAACCGATGGGACAGGGCCTTGTCACTGGCCACTGATCTACTTACTAGGATTCAGCGCTCTCACTGCCTCGGCCTGACTTCAGTCTCTGGCTGGGTAACCGAAATCCTGCTTCAAGCCGCTGCAGGCCGAGGCCACCGGAGATCACAAAGGACAAACACTCCAACAAGAAAAAAATGGGCAAAGGCAATTCACACGAGAGGAAACATGCATGGCCACAAAATACATGAAAAGACACCCAGCATCATGAGTAATCCAAGAAATGTGAACGAAAACCACAAGAAGCATTTCACATCAATCTAACTGGCAAAATTAAATGATCGGACAATACCAAGTGTATTGGTGAGGATGTCCAGTAACTGACTGCAGTGAGAGTGTAAAACCACTTTGGAGAACCATGTCTAATATCATTGAAGATTCTCATATTCTGTGAACCAGCCGTTCCCTCATAGGCAAATACCCTAGAGAAATCCCCACACGTATACAATCAAGAGAGATACACAAGAATGTTCACTGCTGCACTGTTTGTAACAGAAAAAAAAACTGGTACACCTTTAATGTCCATTAACCAGGAAATGGATATATAATTTGTGGCGTACTCATATAATTTGAAGTTATTCAGTACTGAAAAGAATAACTTGGTATTCTTTTCAGTACTGAATAACTGCAGTACTGAAATGGTATCAGCATGGAAGAATCCCAGAAATATAATACTAAGGAAAAGATGCAAGTATCAGAAGAATATATACAGCAAAGTACTACTTATGTAAAAGTAAAAACATTCAGGGATGTCCCTGGTGGTCCAGTGGTTAAGAATCCACCTTCTAGTGCAGGGGATGTGGGTTTGATCCCTGGTCGAGGAACTAAGATCCCACATGACGCGGGGCAACTAAGCTGCACGCCACAACTACTGAGCCTGTGCGCTCTAGAGCCCACACACCGCAACTACTGAACCCGCGTGATGTGAGGCCTGCACACGGCAACCAAGAGCCCATGTGCCGCAACTAAGACCGTTGCAGCCGAATAAGTTAATTAATTAAAAAATAAATAAATAGGGCTTCACTGGTGGCGCAGTGGTTGAGAGTCCACCTGCCGATACAGGGGACACGGGTTCATGTCCCTGTCCGGGAGGATCCCGCATGCCGCGGAGCGGCTAGGCCTGTGAGCCACGGCCGCTGAGCCTGCGCATCCGGAGCCTGTGCTCCGCAACGGGAGAGGCCACAACAGTGAGAGGCCTGCATACCACAAAAAATAATAATAATAATAATAAATAAATAAAAACTGATCAAATCATTGCATGGGAACAATAAATAGCAAATTTAGGATCCTGGCATCTTCGGGGTAGAACAAGAGGGATGGCGATCAGGCTTGTACAAAGGAGAATTTGTGTGTGTTAACAATGTTTTTAAGCTGTTTTTATTCTTTATGTCTTTTCATATGTCTTAAGGAGTGCAGAACAAAAAATTTTTTAAGTTATGTACACGTACTTTCACCTAATTCCACTGCTAGGAATTTATCTTACATACACACTAGCATATATACAAGTATGCAACAATATATACAAAGATGCTTATTATAGCAGTTTATAAGGGGGAAAAACTGGAAACAACCTAAATATGGGAATATTATATAAAATATTCAATGAAATGCCAGAGCTAGACAATCATTTAAAAGACTGAGATAGACCTGTATGCCAAGATATATATTTAAGTGGGAAAAATAATCACAGAAATAGACCATTTGTGTTAAAATATTAGATGTATATACACACACACAGCATAAAAACTTTCTGGGTCATAAGAAACCATTAACTTTGATCATCTCAGGGGAGTAAGATTGGGTAATGAGAGGGGACTTCTACTTTTCATTTTACACCCTTCAGAAAGATTTGCATTTCTGTTTTTACCATTAGTGTGTATTACCTTTCTAATGCAAATAAATAAATAAATCAGTGGAAAAAATAAATAACAGCTATAAGATTAGGATGCTAACTTACCAAGATTTTATTTTAAAAGCAAAAATCACATGTAATTCTTTTAATCATTTTTTATGCTTATCTCTTTGGGGAAATGATAGCACTCAAAGAAATGAATCCTACAGGTGGCTGCTTTGAACAGGATGATAAACAGTACAGCAGTGAGAGTACATTATTTGTGGCTCTTTCACAGCTTTCTATAACTATCTGCAGAACATGTTACACTATTTGTTTTACTTCCAATCACCGTTCTGAAAACCATAAACTGTTTTCTGACCTCAAAGGGTTTGTTTTTCAAGAAACACATTCAAAAAGGAAATAAGGACTCAAAGCACATGAGCAGAGCAGCCGGCATACCAGCTGGGGTGGTTCCTGGGACCAGGGACACCAGGAGTGGCTGTTGATCGTGTCTGACCAGAGGCAGCGCCCGCCCCGGGCCTTCTGTGTCTGAGCGCCTGCTGGTCCTGCTCAGCTGGTTCATGCTCCAGGCAGCATCATCACCAGAGACAACACTTAACCTGCACGATGGGCATACCCAGGGGTCTGTGAAGCCTTCTTGGGCTCCAGCCAGGCCTTCAAAGTCAGGAAGTTTGTGGCTGAAAAGGAGGGGAAAGAAGCTGAGTGTAGAGATAGAGGCTCTGGGTGTGGGGCCATCCCAGAAGCACAGCCCCATTTCCCAGCCAGGCCTGGGGACCCGCAGTAGGAGCAGAGCCCAGCGATCGAGAATCAGAGCCTCCTGATTCCATGGAAACCAGAACTCGGTTGCCTGTATCTGATTTGACTCCTGGTAAAATTTATGTCCAAAAATAAAGGGCAGAAAAGATTTCCAAAGTTTGGAAATCTTTGAACTAGAGGGTACTGCTAGACATATGGTTGGTTCTCAAATATAATAATCAAACTTTTTACAAGCTTTCTTCCATTTTTCAGGGGGACAAAAAGGTCTGACAGGGCTTCCCTGGTGGCGCAGTGGTTGGGAGTCCACCTGCCGATGCAGGGGACACGGGTTCGCGCCCCGGTCCGGGAAGATCCCACATGCCGCAGAGCGGCTGGGCCCGTGAGTCATGGCCGCTGAGCCTGCGCGTCCGGAGCCTGTGCTCCGCAACGGGAGAGGCCGCGGCAGTGAGAGGCCCGCGTACCGCAAATAAATAAATAAATAAATAAATAAATAAATAATACTTAAAAATTTAAAAAGGCTTGACAATAACTGCCCTCCCGAACCTTGCAGGGCAGCTTGGAAGGATCAAATGAGGTAATAGCCATCTTCAGCTAAGAGAGCCTTAGGAAGCAAATTTATTATTTCCTTCCTTTATAACGGAGGGTATCTCCGGTTCAAATAATTAGTCATGCAAAGACTGTGTTTCTTCTAGAAGGAGAAGAAGATGAAGGCGGCTTGGGTAAGAAGAAGAACAACAACAGCAACAAGAGTTCAGTTACAATTTAAGAAGGGAGAGGCTCTGTTCGAGTGCCTGTCACTTAAATGAAATGGGGGTGGGGGGAGTGAGGTGGGAAGGGCGGTGCAGAGAGGGAGGACACTGGGATTAAGCGCGTGCTACGTGCCAAACACCGTGCAGTGTGCAACAGGCTTCATGTGTTTCCCGTATTCTGCCCAGAATATGATAACAGGTGTGCTTATCCCATTTTACAGATCAGAGAGAATCAACAACGTGGCCAAAGTCAGGCAGAGACACTACTCACTGAGGCTGCATGTTCCTCCACAGCCTCCCCACTGGCTCCTCCCCCTAAACGTGGGTGTTCCCAGGCCCTGGGTCTCCTTCTCCCTTTCCATCATCTCCCTTTAAAATCTTGGGTCAGGGCTTCCCTGGTGGCACAGTGGTTGAGAATCTGCCTGCTAATGCAGGGGACACGGGTTCGAGCCCTGGTCTGGGAGGATCCCACATGCCGCGGAGCAACTGGGCCCGTGAGCCACAACTACTGAGCCTGCGCGTCCGGAGCCTGTGCTCCGCAACAAGAGAGGCCGCGATAGTGAGAGGCCCGCGCACCGCGATGAAGAGTGGCCCCCGCTTGCCACAACTAGAGAAAGCCCTCGCACAGAAACGAAGATCCAACACAGCAAAAAAAAAAAAAAAAAAAAAATCTTGGGTCATTTCACCCCTCTGGTCATCTCCTCCGTGCAGGTCCTCTGTTCTGATTTCCAGCCCCTTGGACAGTTCCCAGTTCAGATCCACTGCCCTTACAAACCCAACATTTCTAAAAGGAGCTCTTCACCTCACCACTCACATACCCCCTCCTCCCAGCCTCCCAAGCTCAAAATCACCATCACTTTTGGTCATTTCTCCTGCATATACACAATCACTCAATGATCTCAATTCTTTCTTCAAAATCTCTCTTACCCTTCACTTTTCGTTCCTACTTTTTCTCTTCACAGCCTAGCACTGTGAACCTTCTGTCTGCCTGGTCCCTGCAGAAGCCTCCGGCTGGTTCCCTCGGGGTTTTCAGTTCACCTGTACACCGCCGCCAGAAACATCACACCTCGTACCTTCACCTTCACTGGATGGCAGGCTGCCTTCATCAAATCGAGTCCCCGCTCAGCCCTGCTCCCTAGGCTGCCTGCATCTGGCCCCATGTCCTTCCAGCCTCCAGCCCCATCCTCCACTCCCCTGTTCCACAGTTTAGCAAAGGATTGCTTGCTGCACACACCCCTCCAACACCAAGCTCCTTTCCTCCCCTCTCCTCCCCACTTGTGGCCCCAGTGCCCCCAGGAGGCTGTCCCCTCCTCCCTCCTGCCACCTCTCAGTTCAGGCCTGCCAGCCCTCCCCTTAAAGCCTGCAAGAGTCATTATCTGTACTGTTCATCAGGCAGTAATTATGTACTGCCTTGTAACTCTTCTATTTAGCCTGGAACAGGCTTTGAAACATGCTAGTGCTATGTAATCTCTCACAAGTCTGTATCTCATCACCCCAAACAGTATAAACCACTTGAAGAAGACTGTCTAATGGGTCTAGGTTTCTGCCTGCGGTGTCTAATACTTAGATAGTAGGTGCTCAACACGTGTTGATTTCCTTTTTCTTCCCACATACATTGGCCTCAAACAAATAGCCAGGGCTGGTCAGAATAATAAGCATCAGCCTTGGAAGCCTGATTTTGGCCACAACAGATCTCCCACAGGACAGTTTCATGTTGACCCCTCAGCTGAGGGCTCCCCAGGGGCATCCAGGGAGTCGGCATCTTTCGGGGGAGCTGGTCTCCAGAGAGGTCCCTGACCCACGCCGCCAACCCGGGTTGACTCTGCTTCCTTTGGTGATCATACTTCCATGTCCTTCCCTGGTCTCCAGCTAAAAGGAAACATCCCCGAGTATGGGGTGGGGGTGGGATGGGAGTGGGGGGCTCCCTAAACCCTGAACCCTGACGCTCTCATTAGTGAATACACCTCCAGCCAGCTCGGGGCCGTCAGAAACACCCCGGGGCATCCCTGCCCTTGGGAGAGAAAGAAGACACTGCACCTTTAAGTCTGCAGCCAGTTGAGAAAAACAAGCTGTGATTTATATAAGCGGGAAAATCATGTGATTTGCAGGAACGCTCCCTCCTCCACCGGCCCCCTCCCGGTGTCGCCTCCAGCCCTTCCCATAGGGGCCCAGGCCGCCGGGCTGGGCTGGAGGGGAGGGGGCCAGGCGGGCGGGCCAGGGGGCGCCCCGAGCCTCTCTGAGCGCCGGAGCCCCGCGAGCCGGGGCGCGGCCCTGACCGAGAAGGGCCTCGGTCCACGGTGCCTCATTCCTGCGGCGCTGCCCGGTGGCCCCAGACGCCGGCGGAGGGCGGTGTTAGGCCTCGGGGCGCAGCGGTTTGCTCCCCAGCGGTCTGGCGGTGGGTCACGTTCAGGAGCGCTGGAGACGCCCCTACCCGGCCCCGCGGTCTGCGCCCCGGGCCGCAGCTGCCCGCGACCGCGCCGCCCGAGCATCCCCTGCCCAGGGCCGGGGCCGCCTGCCCCCTTCGGGCCAAAGTGTGCGACGGAGAAACTGAGGCTCTCCCTCAAGTACTCCGGGAGAAAGAAACACCAAGGGCCCCCACGGACTGGCTCCTGTGTCCCGGAACACCCAGCAGGGGGGAATGCAATTTAAGAAATAATTTGATCGGGAAAGGGCAGGATGAAAATCAGCCATTTCTAGAGCTGAGAGGCGGTTGTGTTTAGCCCAGAGGACCTAGCTTTCAGGAAAAAAAAAAAAAAAAAAGACCGATGTGGCCTTTTCAGCCAGAGCCAAGGAAAATAAATAGATGATTTGAAGGCCCTAAGAACCAGCACAGATCTTTTAAATATTAGAGGGAGGGTGGTGTAGCTACAAGGAGCCCAAGTCCACGCCCACGTGGAGTTAACTCTGACAACTTATGAAGGAAAGGAAATGCTTAGATCCTCCTGAGATGCAGAAACTGTAGAGTGGGCAAGACTTGGAGAGGTCATCTCAGCCATCCCCCTGTCTCTGGAGGAACACTATACCAAGCCCTTCCAGGAAGTGCTTACAGCAGGAGAGGATTAACCATCACTTCCAAAACCAAGCCCAAGAGAAGTTGGGGGATGAGGGGCTCCCGCAGGGCATAGAGCTGGGAGAGGAGGAAATATCTCAGTGCCGTGTCTTTTCCCTAAGCTCCGCATCACCAGCACTGCTTGGTGAATTTCAGTCCACCCTCTGTATCCCACAGAGCCAGCTGGACCCTGAGAGGTCATTCTGGCCCTTCTCCTGTCTCCCCCCACCCCCAAATGGAGGGTCTTTATGCTGAGATAGTTTCCGGAACAGTGCCTAATGCCCTCTGTCACACCAATGGTAAGATCCTTCCTGAAGGAGAAGGCTCAAGTTAGGCAAATATTCTTGATTATTCTTTAAATCCTGAAGAAGAAAAATAGTAGTTAACATAGGGATTCAAGAGAACAGCACTCCATGCATTCAGACAGATACCAACTTCATTCATTCAGTTATTCAGTAAGCACTTTCTGTGTGCCTGGCCCTGAGCTGGGCACAGGGGGACCATGGGAACAGCACACACAATGCCCCTGCCCTGAGCCCTGACTTTCTCCTCCCCCACTGGCCTCCCCAGACAGGAGCCTTTGAAAGACTTTCCTCTCCTCCACCAGCATACGTATGTCCCCTCCCCAGCCCACACCCAGCTTGTGTTGCCCCCAATTCCAGCTGCATATGTCTCACTTGTCTGCCAAGAGCTCCTTTTATCAGAAGGTGATAGCTCTCTGGTGATTGGGTGGTGGGTATAAGAAATAACCCAAAGGCCTGTCCAGAAAGTGAGATCAAAGTTGGCAGCCTCCTGGGCCCCTCCCAAAACTTATAATCAGTTCAGGCCCCACTTCATTCCGTGCCCCTTACTCTCTCTCTTTCTTTGCTCTTTTTCTGATAGACCCGGCTGTCCCCCATCCCGGTCTCCTCTTTCCTAAGCTTCCTGTGCCAGAGGCCTGCCTATCCTCAGAGCCCTCCCTTATTAATCCGGGTGCCATATTCTTAAGGCAGCCTCTCTGCTTCCACAGGCGGCCCCAGCGTCCAGCCCTGCATAGATGCAGCGCCAAGGTCTCTTTTGTTGCTGTAAGGCTCCTCGTTGAGGGTGCTCAGACCTCCACCCTTAACCACAGGTCCGTCAACCTCCATCTTCCAACCCCCGCCCCAGACCATACCAGCCCCTGCCTTATTCCAGTCCTTTCCTGAGTTCGGTTTCTGGCTTCCCTGGGCCATTCACAAGCACAGCCTGATAACGTGCAAAAGGAGATCTGGCAAGAAGCCTGTGGTGAACAAACAATTTAATGAACAAACAGAAATGATGGCTCCAAACTGAAAACACCCTGGAAGCCACAAACTCTGTTAATTTCAAAGAAGCCAGATCTGGACCTCTGAGGGTTGTTTTGTTTGTTTGTTTTTGTTTTTGTTTTAATGCACCAAGGAGGCCAATGAGTGAATGAGTGAAATCAACTCATCTCGGACACTGTCTCTTTCAGGAAAAGGGGCCTCAGAAGAAAAAAGGCATCCTAGCCCCTGCCAAATTCCATTCTGTTTCAAATTAGCCTCCCAGCAAAATGAGGGGGCTGTACTAGCTGGTCTTCAACGTCCTTCTAGCACCGAAGCTCTGAGGCTCTGCAGTTCCCCTAACAACCTATTTTAGAACCCATCCACATTCTCATAACGGAGTAGAAAATGCATCTGTGCTCTGGGCCTGGGTCTGCAGCTGAAGCTCAGAATTAGGCTTTCACTACAGTGTTTTCAGGCCTGTTTTCCCTCTTTCTCCTTTCCCTGAAAGGGCCTCTGGTCTTTCCCAAGCTGCCTGAGTAGAAGGGAACACACAGCTCCCCCAGAGCAGAGGGGCCCATCAAAGGGAAAGCTGGCCCGGCCCCAGGACAGGCTTGCCTGTGATTCTGCAGGGACATTCCTCCCTCCCAACCTGCAGGGAACTTCTGGAACTTCTAAACAGCACATCCTCGGGCCAGCCCAGGCCCCTCAGCATCCTGCACCCCAGTTTACAAGCTTTTAGTGACAACTAACATATTTGGCAAACCTCCTCAAGTGTGAGCCAAGCCGGGCCCTTTTCCCCAGGACCCAGCTAACGAAGGGATGCTGGGCTGGGACCAAAATGGGATCCAGCCAGTCAAGCCCTGAGCCTTGGTTCTCTGGGCCAAGGCTGGAGAGGACCAGAGGGAAATGTCCTCGGTCGGCCCCACCTCCACCATGCAGGCTGGTCCTGAGATCTCTGGATGCATCAGTAATTCCAGGCAGGGCTCCATCCCCAGCCCACACTTAGCCCAGGAGCTGGTGAGGGAATCTCCAACGTTCCCGGTAACACGAAGCTCTCCTTCCATGCCAGATTCCTCTGGGGTCTCTGGGTGGGAGCAGCCAGACCCTCTCGTTGGGCTCCTGCTATGTCTGGAAGGTCCCAAAAACATCTGTCTCCATCAGAGACAGTCACGGCCCCAGATCTCTGCTTTCAGACGATTTTAAAGAGAAGGGTGTTTTGAAAGCTCAAGACATGTTCTGGGCTTGGGTTTGGCTCTAGCCCCATCTCCATCTCTCAGAAAAACAGTTCTCTTCCCCGTGAATCTGGACACCCTGGAGGCAGTGAGCTTAGCTGATGGGACTGCAGAGAGCCTCTGCTTCCTAATGACCCAGGCTGTGCCCTGTCTAGATTTTGCCCGAAGGTCTCCAAGAAGAGAAATCCACAGCCACTCATTCCTTCAGGCTATCTAACTGGAATGCCTGCCCCTAATATTCAAGAAACGACTTGAGCCCCATCCCAACTATGGGGACCCCATCACTGTGTCGCCCCCCTCAGCCTCACAGTCCCTCTGGCCTCTTGCCCCCATCACCGACCGTGTGCACAGGACCCTCAGAAGGTTTATGCTTCCTCTGGCGACCTCTGGCTCTATTTCCTGCTTGTCCGCCTCTCTCCTCCTTCTGCATCTCACCTCCTGTAGCTGCCGTGCTCCCCCAGCACCCCTCTATCACCCGCGCAATGCCCCCTTCCCGCTTCCCCACCGGCCACCCCTCCAACTTGCACCAGGCTAACGGGCACAGAAGTAGACATTTACTTAAAGTTTGGGGAAATGGAGGGGAATCACAGTAAGCACGTTCGAATCTACTAGTAGACATTACTCTCCAGAAAATTTGTCCACCATTTCCCAGCCTTGAAAAACTTCTCGCTATTTCCTAAGTCCCAACTTATACCATCTTCTCCAACCTCTCTCTTCTCCTCTAGACCCTTCTATCCAAACTCCAAGTTCCTGTAGATTTCTCTCACACAACAATTTGTCTTGCCTTCAGCATGCCCAGAGGGGCACACTGTTCTCACCAGACAAAGCGGCTTCTCCATCAGGGTTCATAATCCTCAAAAAAGAGGCATCTATCTCCAGGGGGTATGCACCCCTCCCCTGGCATGATAAAGGGCGCCATTTTTTTCTATGTAACACTTTCTCCCTATCCACTCCCCACCACCGCCCCCTTACATCTGGTACCCCTCCCAGTTGAGAAATCCACCCCAAATCACTTTTGCTCTCTCTCTCTCTCTCTCTCTTTTTACCCCTTTATGGGCATGGAGCACTGCTAATCAGTATCCCAGTTGTAGTTAAAAATGATGATCCAATAAAAAATAAGTCAACGTAAGACAGACACAAAAGGACAAATACTGTATGACTGCACTTACACGAGGTCCCTAGAGTAGTCAAATTCCTAGAGACAGAAAGTAGAACAGTGGCTGCCAGGGGCTGGGGAGAGGGGAGAATGGGGAGTTATTGTTCAGTGGGTATGAGTTTCAGTCTGGGAAGATGGAAAAGTTTTTGAAGATGGATGGTAGTGATGGTTGCGCAACAGTGTAAATATACTTAATGTCACTGAACTGTACACTTAAGAGTGGTAAAAGTAGTAAATTTTATATGATGCATATGTTACCACAGTAAAAAAGTAATGTCAGCAACATTCACTCTGACCCTAAGAGAGACTTGCAGTTAATTCAACAAATGGGGGCTTTTCCCTCTGCCACCTTGGACCTCAGCAGCTCTGTGAACACCTGTCACAGAGTTCCAGGCTAAGGAGGGCACCCTCACCTGCTCTCAGTCACCTCTCTGCTGACCCCACCTACACGGCTGTAGGCTTCTGCTCCCTTTTCAAATTGATGGAAAGCAGAAGGACCACAGAGGAGACATCACTGGAAGAGGAGTCTTCAGACCTTGGCTCTAAACCTAGTCAGTAACTAGCTGTGCGCTCTTGGGCAAATTATCTAGTCTCTGTATCTCAATATCCTTATAAAGGAAATGGCAAGGGAACAGGCCGCCCCGCATGAGATAATGGATGTGAACACAGTTTGAGGAGTGCATGCAAGCTGGTTTCATCATCTCTAATTTTACTTTGTCAAACTAGAAACATCTCAAACATTAGAAGGAAGTTGCTGCCCGAAAAGAGGGAGGTAGACAGTAAATCACTCCATAAATACGACCTAAAGATAATAACTTTGATCTTCCACCAACACCCTAAATCATCATCCTCATCGGAGGTGGAATGAAGCCGAGTCCTTCCCAGTCTGGTCTCCACCATGAAAGCCCATTTTGTCAAGACACGGCTTCTCCACGATTCGCTCTTAATGCAGAGCTGGGATCCAGCTTTGCCCACAGGCTGCCCATCGCATCACCTCCACCAGGCGTGCAGTGGGGTTCCAAGCAGGGGCAGAGTTGGGGTACGCGAAAGGCCAGGGAGAGTTGAACCCCTCGAGCACATATTCAAAACGGCATCTTCGGGGCTTCCCTGGTGGTGCAGTGGTTGAGAGTCCGCCTGCCGATGCGGGGGACACGGGTTCGTGCCCTGGTCCGGGAAGATCCCACATGCCGCGGAGCGGCTGGGCCCGTGAGCCATGGCTGCTAAGCTTGCACGTCCGGAGCCTGTGCTCCGCAGCGGGAGAGGCCACAGCAGTGAGAGGCCCGCGTACTGCAAAAAAAAAAAAAAAAAAAAAAAAAAAAGGCATCTTCTAACGATCTTCAAGGCACTCTAATTCGTTGACATGACTGTCAAAATTTGACTGGTGAAAAGGTGCCAGCACAAGTAGGGCAGCTACAGGACCACAAACCCCACAAAGAAGGTGGTCCAAAGGTGGCTTCAGTTAGCTGAGTTGGCTGCCCCTCAGTCTGACCACCAGCTGGGTTTGCTGCTGTCGGAAGCCCGCCAGCCCCGGCTCTACACGGGACGCAGGAGGCAGCACTTCTCTCCAACAAGAGTCTCTCTGTCCCTCAGGCCCAAGGAGGACGTCCAGGTCACCCACAGCCCAGGTGAGTCCACACCTGGCCCTTCCCCTTCCTCCTGCTGCCACCCCTACCTCACCAGGACCCCTTCTGGTCCTTCTCCCAGCCTTCCCTTCCCTCTGAGGAGGGGCTTGTCAAGGCCCCTCCCCGCTGCATGGAACACCCCAGAGGCAGGGGGTCCCAGGCCTCCACGTCTAGGGCCCTGGCCGCTCCTCAGGACAGCCTCACACACCTCACAGGGACCCGGCTCAGCCCAGATGGAAGTCATCCGGTTAAGGCTCCACACTGATTTCACCAGTAATTACGTTATGCTCGTCCACACCCATTCCCACACGTCCTCCGGAGCCACCTTCCCACTCCCTCAGGCGGTGCCAAGATGTGAAAATGGAAGCAGACCCGAAGGAACCCTGGTGGACGAGCTGGGGACACAACCGGAGCCCGAGGCTTGGACTGCGTGCAACTCCAGGCTCCGACCTGGTCGGGCCCAGCCTCCTGCCCGGCGCTACCCCTCAGCTGCAGAATCTGCAAGAAGCCACTTCTTCCCCTGAGGCGCAGGGAGGGGTCTGCAGACGTGTCCCAAGAAGCCAGCTCCCTCTAGGGTGGCCCGTTTCCCTTCTCAACTCTGGGCCTTCCGGGCGCCCCGGGAGGCCTAGTCGCTGCTGCGGCCCCAGGGCCCCCACCCCACAGCCAGCCACAGGCGTCTGCGGGTCACCGCGCCGGAGGTCCAGGGGCAGGGGATTGTTGTGAGGGCTCTGAGACTATCACTGTGAGTTCCAGAATGTCCTTCTGTCCCGTTCTGTGGGCTTTCAACTTTTCTAAGTACGCAGGAGAGCAGACCAAGGGGACGTTGATCCCACGGGCACCTGGTGGAATAAACTGTCAGCGCAAGTGGGGCCTTCTCGCCACTCTTCCTTTCAAAGGTGGCCTGTTTAAGAGCCAGCTGCGCTCACACTAACCTGACCACAGTTTCCTGGGAGCTGGGGGGAGCCAGGGTAGGAGGGTAGGGATGGGGGAGCGGAGCCTGGAAGGGGGAGGGAACTCAAGCACCAGACGCACACCCCCCATCCTCCCTGACACAGAGCCAGAGTGGTTCCTCGCAAGAAAGCATGAAGTGTCAATAAGCAGACACTAGCACAGCCTGAAATGTCTGAGCCGCCACCTCCTCCATCGGCCACCTTCTCAGCTCCTCAGTGGAGGCTGGGGGAGGGGAAGGAGTATGGCGCCCGGGGTTGGGGGATCCTAGGTCCAGATCCCACGCCCTCCCCAGCCTTCTCACAGGGTGCTCTGAGGAAGTGCAGCTCTGGCTCCTCCAGCCTCTGCCCTCACAAAGGCACCCTCTGTCACAGCCTCCGGGGAACAGCCCTCCCCCGCCCCCCGCACACACAGGCACTTCCTACAGCGGCGGATTCCGAGCCCGAGCTCCCCCCCGCACCCACGACCACGACGACGTGCTGGAACAAAGGCTGCACATGACTCCATGTGCCCGAGTGCCTGTCAGGGCTCAGGGCACGTAATTATAGGGGGCCCAGCCGCTCTCGGGGCCACACCTGGCCGTACAGTAAACAGCACTTCTTCCTGTCGAGCTGGGGGGAGTTGAGAGACAGGGAGGCGACAAACCACAATTTGAATCATTTGGAGAGAAGCTATAAATATAATAATGAGTCATTTGTAAAATATAATTTCATCCAAAAGCCTGGAAAAAATGGGAAAGAAGTTCTTATGCTATTTCAAGCTAAATCGTTCAAGGGTGTTCTGCCAGAACCTGGGGAGGAGACCCAGCTGCCCACCGAGAGCTGGGCTGGGCGGCCCTCCAGGCCCGAGCCCTCCTCCTGACACAGCGCCGCCTCACACCCCCTTCCCCAGCTCCCCTTCATATCCTGGGATCAGAATGTCACGATGCAGCTTTCTCTCTTACACAGCTGATAAGAATCATGGGCCGAGCAGCCCTGCATCCAGGCTGTTCAGCTGAGAACAGTTTAGGGCAGGCACGCAGTTTGTTTGGGGCAAGATCTTCCCCAGCCTTGGGGGCCCCCAGCCTTTTATGCACAGGGTGGCTTTTCCAGTGTGGCCCCAAGGTCTTCTTCAGAGCCCCGGGAAGCCTTGATTCCAGCCCTGGGCCTCAGCTGCCCTGGGGGGAAAGGAGGTGCGTGGACGGGCCCCTGGGGGAGTGTGCCGAAGTCACCACTGCTGTTGGGGTGGCTGTGAAGAGCATGAGCTCTGCAACCAGACCTCTCCTAGGTTCAGTTACAGGGGGGCCACTTACTCTCTGTGTGATCTTAAGTAAACGACTTACCCTCTCTGAGCTCAGTTACTTCATCTCTTAGATGGGTTTAATAACAGTACCTTCTTCAAAGGGTTGTTGAGAAGATGAAATGAATTAATATGTAAAGCAGTTAGAATAGGGCCTGGCAGAGTGAACACTCAGTAATGTTGGCTAATAAGATTCTGGTTGTTACTTGTCACTGGGCACTTGGTGCAGCAAGGGACCACAGGACAGAGTCACCACAGAGTACAAGATCAACCCTGAGTGATGGTGGATAAAACAGGGTCAGGGCCCCGGGCTTGTCCTTCAGCCATTTCGTCATCTCAGCTTGCCCATCGACCTGAGCAAACTCCTTAATCTCTGTGGCTGGAGCATCCCCTTTATCCCTCCTTACAAGCAGCTTTGTCTCTGGACTGAACTGCAGGCAGCACGAGGGGAGAAGGGTAGTGTTCCACCTAATGTCTAGAGGCTGAAGTCAGTTGGTACTTGGAAGCATCTGAGTGCACGCTGAGCTCTCTCCTTGTTCTCTTCCCTCTTCTCCTCTTTTCTTCTCTGTCTCTCCTTCCCTCTTCTCTTTCCTCTTCTTCCTGCCAGTTCTCTCCTCCCTCCTGGTCTTCTACCCCCAGGCAGAGCTGAGAAGGTGGGAGGAGGCTGAAGTGCTCAAAGCCTCTGTCTCCCCCAGGCGGCTGGGTGCTTGTTCCCTGTTGCTAAGGGTGGCCTTGAAAGCCCTCAACAAGATTTCTTCCCCCGAGGTGGTCCCTACACCCAGGGAGGCCAGAAGAAGTCAACAGAAATAGTCTCCATGTCAATATTCTGCATTTTCCTTTTTCAGAGACCAGAGCACCCCAGCCAGCCCTAGCCCGGGGAGAAAGGTCAGAGGACACCACGCGTATGCAGCAGGAGTCTTTTCTCCTGTAAATGCCAACTCAGCCCCTCTCCCTAAGAGGGCGTGCCTTTGCCAGTGCTGTCCCCACCCACTGAAGGGATCTTCCTCCTCTCTTTGGCCTGGATAACTTTTTTTCCCCCCAGTAATTCCTTAATATATCTGTCAGTGTTCGCATTTCCCTAAGTGTCTTATCTTTTTTTTTTTGGTCCCTTTTTAGTCAGTTTGAATTAGGAATCTAAAGATCCATACCTTGTGACTGATTGACATGGCTCTTACATGGCTCTTAAGTCTCTTGTAGTTTGTAGTTCCCCATCCGTGTAAATGTCAATATCTCATTCTCTCTCTCTCTCTCTTTCCTTACTTTTTTTTTTTTTTTTGATGAAAACAATCTGATTGTTTATCCTACAGAATTTCCCAAGCCTAGATTTTTTTTTTAAATTAAAACACAGTGGCGTCATTTAACATGTTTCTCTTCCCCTTAGATATCCTGTAAATTGGTAGTTAGACCTCGAGGCTAGATTCAGGTTTATTATTATCTTTTTGTTTTTGTTTTTTGACAGCACATAGGTGGTGAAGTGTGCCTCTAACAATGTATATAATACCTGGTTGTCTCTCTTTGTCATATTGTCAGCCATTGTTCTTCATTGCCTAGATCCATTAATTCAGTAGGGGTTTCAAAACTGTGATGTTCTTGGGACTTCCCTGGTGGTCCTGTGGTTAAGAAACTGCCTTCCAATGCAGGGGACGCAGGTTCAATCCCTGGTCAGGGAACTAAGATCCCACATGCCACGGGGCAACTAAGCCCTTGAGCCACAACTAGAGAGCCTGAGTGCCGCAACTACAGAGCCCACCTGCCCTGGAGCCCGCCTGCCACAACAAAAAGCCCGCCCACTGCAACTAAGACCTGATGCAGCCAAAAATAAATAAATAATTTTAAAATTGTGATATTCTAGTTATATCATTCCCTCTTCATTTATTAGTTGGAACATCTCATTTCTACTGCTCTTAACTGTCTTGTGTAGATCCAGATTTCTGTATATTGCATTGACCAAAAAGTTTGTTCAGGTTTTTCCGTACCATCTTACAGAAAAACCCAAATGAACTTTTTGGCCAACCCAACAGTATAATTTTCCTTCTGCTTGAAGGACTTACGTCAACATTTCTCATAGTGCAGGTCTGCTGCTGATGAATTCTTTCACATTTTGTCTGAAAAAGTTTTCACTTCACCATAATTTCTGAAAGGTATTTTTTGTTGGGTATAGAATTCAAGGGTGACACCTTCTTCTTTCAGTATTTTAACTATGTTGCTCCATTGACTTCTGGTTTCATTGTTTTTAAAAAGAAGTCTGGGGCTTCCCTGGTGGTGCAGTGGTTAAGAATCCGCCTGCCAATGCAGGGGACACGGGTTCGAGCCCTGGTCCGGGAAGATCCCACATGCCATGGAGCAACTAAGCCCGTGCGCCACAACTACTGACCCTGCGCTCTAGAGCCCGCGTGCCACAACTACTGAAGCCCGTGCACCTAGAGCCCGTGCTCCGCAACAAGAGAAGCCACCGCAATGAGAAGCCCACGCACTGCAATGAAGAGTAGCCCCTGCTCACTGCAACTAGAGAAAGCCCGTGTGCAGCAAAGAGGACCCAATGCAGCCAAAAATAAATTTATTTTTTTAAAAAGTCTGCTGAAATTTTTATCTTTGTTCCTTTGTCATAAAATGTCTCTCCCTCCTCCCACAGCCCACTCTTAAGATGTTCTATTTAGCACTGATTTTAAGCAATTTCATTATGATGTCCCTTGTTGAAGTTCAGTTTCTTGTGCTAGGGTTTCATTGAGCTTTTTGGAAATGTGGGTTTATTGTTTTCATCACATTTGGAATATATTTGGCCATTATTTCTTCAAATATATTTTCTGCCCTCCCCCTTTTCCTGGAACTCCAATTACACATATATTAGACTCCCAGAAGTTTTCTCACAGATCCACTGATACCCTGTTCTTTTTTTCTTTCCTCAGTCTATTTTCTCTGTGTTTCATTTTGAATAGTGTCTATAATTATATCTTCAAGGTCACTAGTGTTTTCTTCCTCAGTGTCTAATCTGATGTTAATCCCATCAGGGTATTTTTTATTTCACATTATAATTTTCATTTCTAGAAGATTGACTTGGATCTTCCTTATATCTTCCATGCCTTTACTTAACATGCTTAATATTTCTTTTACTTTCTTGAGCATATAATAACTGTTTTGATGTCTTTGTCTACTAATATCTTTGTTCTAACATCTGTGTCAATTCTGGGTCTTCTTTCATTGATTGATTTATTTTCCTTGTTATGGGTCATATTTTCCTAATTATTTGCATGTCTGGTGATTTTGAACTGAATGGCAGACATTGTGAATTTTACCTTGCTAGGTGCTGGATATTTTTGTATTCCTATAAATATCTTTGAGCTTTGTTCTGGGACACAGTTAAGTTACTTGGAAATAGTTTAATCCTGTTGAGGCTTGCTTTTAAGTTTTGTTAGTTGGGACCAGAAATATCCATTAGTCTAGAGCTAATTTTTCCCCACTACTGAGGTGATCCCCTTCTGAGCACTCTATCTGATGCCTTGTGATGTATGAGGTTTGCCATTCTGGCTAGTGGGAACAAGAACTATTATTTGTCTTGTGTGACCTCCAGGGATTGTTTCCTCTGCTGCTTTTATTTGGTTGCTTCTCTAGACTCAGGTAGTTTCCTCATACACATGCTCTGACCAGTGCTCAGCTGAAAACTTGAAGGAACCCTCTGCAGATTTCTGGATATCTCTGTCTCTGTCTCTGTCTCTCTCTCTTCTCTATCCTCCTTCCTCTCTCCACATCTCACTCTCTGGTACTCTGCCCTGAAAACTAGCTGCCTTGGCCTCCCTGGACTCCCTGGTCCATCTCCCCAACTCAGAAAGACTATTGGACTCCACCTGTGTTCCTCTTCTTTGTGCTGCATCCTGGAAACTCTCTCAAGGAACTAGGCTGAAGCGCTCACAGGGCTCATTTCATTTTTTCTCCCTCTCTCAAGGATCACTGTGCTGTGTCTGATGTCCATAACGATTGCTTCATATATTTTGTACAACCTTTTCATTGCCTCAGGTGGGAGGGTAAATCCCATCCCTGTTAGTCCATCTTGGCCAGAAGATGAAGTTGACCTGGGTTACTTATACTTAAGTTTATATATTCAGCCAGGAGCCTGCTCCCCGAATATTTTGCTACACCCCACCATCATCTCCATCTCTCCAAATTGTATGCCCTTCCTTAGTGAGCTTATAACACCCTGCCTGTGAGTATGATTATTGTTCATGAGTCTCTCTTCAGGGCCACTATGTCACTTCTTAGTCTGTGAGCTCATTTGGGGTGGGGTTGTGTCTACATTGCTTTGTATCCTCCCTGGTGTCTGGCATACAGTAGGTGCTGAATTAAATATTTAGGAGAATGAATAAAGAGAAATCTATGATCACTTGGCCATGACCAATCAGAACAATACGGCCATACTCTTGACTGGTATGTGCTTCAGACTTGCCATAAACAGTGGGCACTAACTCTGACAGCTGTCTTCTGAGCACTTCCCTCTTCCTGAGCTGAGCTGGCAGTGTCCGGGGCACTCCCAAGAATGTAGCTTTAAATATCCTGACCTTGATAATTCCAAGGCCTTCGATGGAGGGCGTGTGGAGTTGAGACACATGAGTCACCTAAGGTACTAGAAAAGTGTAGCTGCTTCACTCAGGCTCTCAGAACACTCCCTGTCTGAGGTGCAGTTGAAGGAAGAAAATAAACATGGCGAAGCCTAGTAAACACTCTCCGACATTTGGCACATTCCTCATGCCCACAGATGTATCCAGAACTCTCTGCCTGTACAAGGGGCACTGACAGAGGATCCCAGACATATTCACTGCCAGCTCAGTGTCTGGAAAAGGCCACCCCAATAGGTGCAAAACAGGAACAAGCAGAATGAAGGAGCCGGGGAAGGGGGACTCAGGGCAGATCAGTCTCTGGAATCACAGTCTGCACACTTCCCAAATCAACCTTGGCTCTGGATACCCATGCTTTTCAGGTCTAGTGGGCAAGGCCCTGCCAAGCTCCCATTCTGTGCCCTACACAGTGCTAGACGCTACAAGGACAAAAGAAGTCCTGCTGTCCTTTTGAAATTTAATAATTTCCCTAAATGCAATGCTTCCCAAAGTGTGGGTTCCCAGTCACCCGCATGTGAACCGTCAGGGACGTTTATTAATAATGCAGATGCCAGAGCTCACTCCCAGACAGAAGGAATCATATTCTTTAGGAATGAAGCCCAAGAATTGATACTTTCTTTTCTTTCTTGGCCGCACCTCACGGCTTGTGAGAACTTAGTTCCCTGACCAGGGATCCCAGGGATGGAACCCGGCTCCCCTGCAATGGAATCATGGAGTTCTAACCACTGGACCACCAGGGAATTCCCAAGAATTGATTTTTTTTTTTTCTTTGCGGTACGCAGGCCTCTCACTGTTGTGGCCTCTCCCGTTGCAGAGCACAGGCTCCGGACGCGCAGGCTCAGCGGCCATGGCTCACGGGCCCAGCCGCTCCGCGGCATGTGGGATCCTCCCGGACCGGGGCACAAACCCGTGTCTCCTGCATCGGCAGGCGGATTCTCAACCACTGCGCTACCAGGGAAGCCCCCTTAACCACTTTTGACCATAGGCAGAAAGAGCTTCTCTTAGCAAAGCTCTATTTTCTTCCTTTTCTGTTTTTGGGTAGGCTAGTTTGAACATAAGTTTACCTTTTTATAGTACCTTACTAAGTGCAACAAGAAGGAGCTAACCCTATCCAATGCTCTAAATTTCTCTACTAAGTAATGTGCTGCTATAACCACAGTAGGCACATGAGCTGCATCCCAAGATACAACAGGAAGCTGTATAACTAGCTGTGTCAGACTGCCAGTCTCTCAACCCAAGATATAGGGGTTATTACTGCCCTTCATCTTACCTCCTTGGGTTGAATCATTTTAGGGTTGAATCATTTAAGGGGGGAGCTGCCTCTTGAAACCCCTGGCTCATGGTACTACTTTCTGTGCTAGTTAGGACTTTTTAGGTTGAAATAAACAAAAATCCAACTCAATTGGCTTAAACAATAAAGAAAATTTATTGGATCACGTTTAAAGTCCAGAGGAAGAGCTGGCTCTGAGCAAGGCTTGATGCAAGAGTTCATACAGTGTCACCAAGGACTCTGTTCCTCCTCTCCCACTCAGCTTTTCATGGTGGCTTCATCACCATGTTTCACACAGCTTCAGGCCTTCCATCAGCTCCAGGTTCATCCAGTCATAAAGTGGCCTCAGCAATTCCCGTCTCATATCCTCATCCTAGTATCTGCTTTTCAAGTCCTGAGGCTCATATTCTCTCATTCACTTGAAATAGGTCAAGTACCCAACCTTGAACCAGCCCCTGTGGCCAGTGTGCTGAGTGACTAAGGGATAATTGGGGATAAGAGTCCATCCCACACAAATTCCAGTGCTGGGAATGGGCGAAATCCTCTAAGGGGAGCCATGCACTGTGGCAGTAGGGAGGGAATGGCTGCTGGGTAGGCAACCAACAGGGAGTTTATAGCCAAATGTAGAGGGGAGCAGACACCTAAATGGTGTTACCAAAATGAGCTTAGGACTATAACATTAACCAGGGGGATAAAAGAAGGCGCACCTAAGTCTGCCTCGAGAAATTTAGAAAGGCTTCTCAAATGTTGGCGAGGATGTGGAGAAAAGGGAATCCTCCTACACGGTTGGTGGGAGTGTAAGTTGGTGTAGCCACTATGGAAAACAGTAAGGAGGTTCCCTAAAAATAGAACTATCATATGACTCAGCAGTTCCACTCCTGGGCATATATCCGGACAAAAATGAAAACACTAATTCGAAAAGATACATGCATCCCAATGTTCATAGCAGCACTATTTACAATAGCCAAGACATGGAAGCAACCCAAATGCCCATCAACAGGCGACTGGATTAAGAAGATGTGGTATAGTTATATAAATGGAGTATTACTCAGCCATAAAAAGAACCAAATATTGCCATTTGCAGCAACAGGGATGGACCTAGAGAATATTATGCTTAGTGAAATGTCAGACAGAGGAAGACAAAACTGTAGGATATCACTTGTATGTGTAATCTAAAAAATAATACAAATGAATGTATACGCAAAACAGAAATAGACTCACAGGCATAGAAACAAACTTACGGGTTACAAAGCAGAGAGGGAGGGCTTCCCTGGTGGCGCAGTGGTTGAGAATCTGCCTGCCAATACAGGGGACACAGGTTCGAGTCCTGGTCTGGGAAGATCCCACATGCCGCGGAGCAACTAAGCCCGTCGCCACAACTACTGAGCCTGCACTCTAGAGCCTGTGAGCCACAACTACTGAAGCCCACGTGCCACAACTACTGAAGCCTGTGAGCCTAGAGCCCGTGCTCTGCAACAAGAGAAGCCACTGCAATGAGAAGCCCGCACACTGCAACGAAGAGTAGACCCTGCTCACCGCAACTAGAGAAACCCTGCGTGCAGCAACGAAGACCCAATGCAGCCAAATAAATAAATAATTTTAAAAAAAAGAAAATCAGCTATACTTGAGGTAAAAAGATTAAAATTAAAAGAAACCTACAAGACCATGTTGCCTTTATTTTCCACCAATGACCTCTCTCTTTGACAGGCTTCATGGACATAGTACTTCCCTGGTTTTCCTCCTACATTCCTGGCTGCTACTTTCAGTTTCCTTTGTTAAATTAAGTTAATGGTGTTGAAGATGGCTATGGGCTCATAGGAGGGTGTGGTAGTATTTTATACTTCTCTGTGTTCTACACTTCCCAAGATACTTTTGAAGAATAATTTTTTTTCTTTTCTTTTCTTTTTTTTTTTTTGGCCGAACCGCAAGGCTGGCGGAGATCTTAGTTCCCCGACCAGGGATCCGGCAGTGAAAGCCCCGAGTCCTAACCACTGGACCAACCAAGGAATTCCCTGGGAGAATAACTTAAATGAAGTTTCTCTTCTCATCTCTTCCCTTCTCCACCTCCACCAGTTGCTCTCGAATGTGTGCAAAAGCGCATGTAACCATCACCTGCAGATCTTGTTAAAACTTTACTCATCCGGCCCTGCTTGGCCCGGCCCTGCTATTTTCCTGACCTTATCTCTCACCACACTGCCTTGTGCTGACGTCACTCCAGCCATTCCGGCCTTCCTATCCGTCCTCAGATACACTGGTAAGTTCACTCTGACCTTTGCACTTGCACAACCACAAACAACAGGATCCCTGATCAAATGCCACCTCCTCAAAGCACTCAGTCTGAAATAGTGCGCACACACACGCACACGCTCGATCACACGGGCCTGTATTATTGTCCGCATAGCACTTACCATTAGCTAAAATTATCTGGTTTACTTGGATTTTGTCTACTGCTCCATATTGTCTAGCCCTCCTAGAAGGTGAGTTCCTGTCTACTGCTTTATCCCAACTCCTGGCAGATTCAAACTGCTGGATAAAGGAAATTCCCTGGCAGTCCAGTGGTTAGGACTCAGTGCTCTCACTGCCAGGGGCCCAGGTTCAATCCCTGGTCGGGGAACTAAGATCCCGCAAGCCGCCCGGCATGGCCAAAGGAAAAAAAAGAAAAAAACTACTCAATAAATATTTGTTGGTTGGCTGAATAGATATATGCCTGCGGAACTCAGGAGAGAGAGCTGGGGGTGTAGATTTGGGAGCTGGCATCACAACAGTAACAGCTGAAACCATTTCATGAATCAGTTTGCCCAGTGAGAGTAGGTAGAAGAAGTGGGGAAGACCAGAATAGAATCTAGGAGATGTCTACAGAGTGGAAAAAGGGAAAGGAGCCTGGGAAGGAAACCAAGAGGTGGCCAGAGAGGCTGCAGAGAAGCACTGGAGGAAGACTGGGCCTAGAAACCAGGCCAGAAGAGAGCTCAGGAGCAGGAAGTGGGGGACAGACACAGCAAAGAAGCAACTGAATAGCAAGATGCCCACTGGATTCTGGTCACCAGGAAGTTACCAGTGAACATCCAGTTCCAGGAAAAGGAGGAGTGACCAGCAACCAATGAACATTGTTGGGTAAATGCCCCAGCCTCCCGCCTTATGGAGGGACAATTCTGATGTCCCTCAGAGGGTCCCCAGCAGGACTAAGCCCCAGTGCAACAAGCTCAAAAGTACACCCTTTATTGGCTTGTCTTCCTTTCCTGTTTCATTCTCCCTACTCTACCCTCTCTTCTCCCTCTCCTCTGTTCCCTGGGATCCCCTCTCATGGAAACCTCTCCTGGAAACATTAGCATTTGAATCCTTTCTCAGATTCTGCTTTCAGTGAACTCCAAACTCCAAACGAACTAGTTGTGTTTTTCATCTCTTTCTGTTTTTCAAGGAGAGAACAAGACTTTCCCTTACATCTCATTGTCCAGAACTGGACCATGTAATTGCCCATGTGTAAACTACTCATAAGCACAAGGGAAGGGGATGATTATGATTGGCTTAGACCAGTCATGACCCATTTCCTGGGGCTGAGCACAGCGTCCATTGAGAACATCAAGCTACATCCCAGCTCCATCTCCAAACCATCACGACTCCCATGACGAGTGAGTGTGGGGGCCCCTAACAAGGATGGCACATCTTAACCCCTGCACGACCCACCCCACAAGCTGCAACAACCACAGCTCTGCACTGCTGGATGTTCGGTTCACACGTCCGCTCTGCAGGTCACCATGCTAAGTGCTGGGGGCCAGAATACAAGCAGCACAAAATAGAATTCCTGACCTGAAGGGCTGTATCATCTAGACACATTACACACACAGGACTACAGTGCAAACATACAGAGAACAGCACAGTTGATTCTACATCACAGAGGGAAGAATTATCAGTCAGAATAGACTAAGTTATGCTGAAGAAACAAGCACCCCCTCCGATTTATTTCTCCCACACTTATTTAGCCCTCACAGTGGACAGGAGGCTCTGCTCTGTAGCATCACGCCAGAACCCAGCCTGACACAGCAGCAGATATCTGGATATCGCTGAGCCAGAGGGAAAGAGAGCTTGGGAGGATTTTGAATTTGCAATTGAATTCTTGGCTCAGAAGTGAAATGTGTGACTTCCACTTACAGCCCATTGGCTAAAACTGGTCACATGGCCCCATCCAACCTCAGAGAGCCAAGGAAGTGAGAGCCCGCCATATGCCAGAAGGCAGAGAGACAGATATTTGGTGAACGGTGCAAAGACTTCCAGAAAGCATGAAGGAAGAATGACACTCAAACCAAGCTTTGAAAAATCATTTAGTCTTTAATAGACGAAGTTAGGGGGGAGGGGGGAGGACCTGCCAAACAGAGAGCTGCACAGGAGAAGACACGGAGGTCTGAAAGTGCCTGGCCAGTGTGACCAAAGCCTGGCTTCATGAGGGGTGAAGATCAGGCTGGGATTGGGACTGGGCAGAAGGGCTGAGTTTAGACTGTGAAGGGCTTTGTGTATCATAATAAGGGTTTTATATATATATATATACTCCTATAGGTTATTGGCGGTAGGGAGTTACCGAAAGATTTTTAAGCAGGTAAGTAACATGATCTGATCTGTGTTCTGGGAGGATAACTTCGGCAGCAAAATGGGAAGGAGACTGGAAGGGAGAGAGACCAAAGGCTGGGAGACTATAGGAGGAGGCTGTCGTAATAGTCCAGGTGAGCAATAAGGTGGACTTGAAGCAAGGGAAGAGCTGGAAGGATGCACAGGAAGAGACAGATGGAAGAGACACTTCCCATCTAGAAAGGATCACGGCCTTTCTTATACAAGAGCATAGAAAATAGTTTACCAACCCGCCATATACCATCATCCAGCTTTTTTTTTTTTTTTTGGCCGCGCTGCATGGCATGTGGGATCTTAGTTCCCCAACCAGTGATCAAACCCGCACCCCCTGCATTGGAAGCCCAAAGTCTTAACCACTGGACCTCCAGGGAAGTCCCATCACCCAGCTTTAACTGTTATCCACACATGGTGGATTGCCAATTTTGCCTCATCTACGCCCCAGCACCCCCTTCAGTCCACTCAATTTTTTTAAAGCAAATCCCAACTACCATATTATTTCAACTGTAATTTCTTCAGTATATACATTAAAAGATAAAGACTCTTTTTAAGAGTAACTACAATACCATTATCACACCTAAAAAATTAGCAATAGGGCTTCCCCGGTGGCGCAGTGGTTGAGAGTCTGCCTACCGATGCAGGGGACACGGGTTCGTGCCCCGGTCCAGGAAGATCCCACATGCCGCGGAGCGGCTGGGCCCGTGAGCCATGGCTGCTGAGCCTGCACGTTCGGAGCCTGTGCTCTGCAACAGGAGAGGCCACAACAGTGAGAGGCCCGCGTACCGCAAAAAAAAAAATTAGCAATAATTACTTAACATTATTGAATATCCAACCAATAGCAAAATTTCCCTGATGGTCTCTTTTTCTTCTCCCAGTCGGTTTGTCTGAATCAGGATCCAAATAAGGTCCACATATTCCATTTGGTTCTCCCTCTTTCTCTGTCTCATCATTTACCAGTTGAGGATTCTGGGTCATTTGTCCTATAGAATTTCTGAAATTCTGGATCTAAACTTTCTCCCCTTTGAACAGAAGCAGAGGGAGGAGAAGGGAAGAGGGAAGGGGGCCATTATTTATACAACACCTACTATATGGCAGGCACTGGGTGGGCTCTTTACGAAGATGATCTCATTAAATCCCCACCTCAACCCTCGGAGGTGAATACTCATTACCACTGCTTTGACAGATGAAACTGGAGCTCAGCGATGTTAAGCAACCTGCCCAACTCAGAAAGCCAGAAAATGAAGGAGCCAGGTTGGAACCTGGTTCTGTCTGACTCCAGAGCCCCTTCTCTTTCCACTGCCCCAGGGTGGGGAAGGGACTTGACCCACAAGTGGCAGTCAGGAAGCAAACCTAGCTACCCTGACTCCTGAGGTAACTTTCGTATTAGTAATAGATACTGTGACTTCAGATGCGCAAGGACCTAAATGATAGATGCATCATTATCCCCACTTTACAGGTGGGGAAACTGAGGTCCAGAAGGGTTGGTGGCTTGTCCCTGGCACTGCAGTTGGTGAGCAGAGCCAGGGTTCACCCCCAGGTTGGTCTGATGGCAGAGCCCGTGATTCACACCACTGCCCTCTGTAGCTCTCCTCGTGAATGGTTCCAGCCTTCCTGGTAGCCTGGCAGGATGGAGCTGCGTGCCGAGGCAGGGGTCAGCAGGCCGCCTTTCCTGTCTGGAGTCTGGAGAGTGAGGTCTCACTATTGGCCCAGAGCGGATCTACTCCCTTCTGCCACATGCCCCAACCAGGGACAGCACAGGCTCAGCTCACACAGCAGTGCGGCAGTGAGGGAGGGCTGGCTGCGCAGCCCCATCAATCTTGGTGGCATGGACTCCCTTCCTAGTGCTTTCTCACAAGGCCCTGCTCCCTGGTTTGGCAGAGCAAGGATCCAGGTAGAGCCCACTCAAAGGGGAGATGGAGGCCACGCCGGGGAAGCCCTGTGAGCCCTCTTCCTCCCCAGAGCTGTCACGGACAATTGAGAGAAAAACCGGGACGTTCTCCCCCACCAGGATATTTTGTATGCTTTGCACTTGCTGCTGCGTTTCCTTCATCTAAAAGCTCTAAAATTTCAAATAAAAAGGTACAATGAAAGCATCAGCAGGATAAATAGCCACAGAGATCTGAGCTGAAACCCTGCAAGCTTTATTCACATCTTTAGAAAAACTCTGAAGGCTCCTAGTAGCAGCTGCAGTACAAAGCCTCACACTTTAATTCTAAGGCTGCCAGAAATAGGTCTGTCAGGCCTGAAATATCACTGCATTTCATTACTCTTAAATGTGCATTACCATCTCTGCCTCATTACCAGCTGGGGGGTATTCTCCAGACCAACTCCAGAGAGAACCGGGAATCTGGGACTTGTGGGGAAGGGGAAGGTTGTGTTGGAGCTAGAACACGGGGATGGGAGGGGAGACCCAGAGGCTTAGAGCCTCACAAGGACACAGATGAGACGGAGACCACGGAAGTGGAGGATGCTGCTATTAACGTGTCCCCATCAGGCAGGCACTTGGGAGAGTCTGATGTCACCAACCTGGGCGGTGAAGCCGGGAGGAGACAGGGAAGAGGCAGGCTGCTGGGGTGCCAGCGAGGACTGGCTGTTGAGCAAAGAATGGGGCCTGAAGTGGTGCGTAAAGGGCATCGAGGCCTTCATGCCTGGCGGCAGGCAGGAGCTAGTCAAAGGCAGATTAGGCCATCAAGGCCTGGGGAATCTGAAATCACAGGCACAAAGCAACCAATGAAAAATCCTGGAGGGAGATGGCTGCTGGAGATTTGGAAGTTTGGAGCCCGGAGAAATCTGCATGTTTATAATAACACTGACACTCAGGGCGGCTCTGAATAATTCAGTAGGCACTGTGATCTCATTACAGTGCGTGTCCCTGGGGTACAAAGGGAGAGGGGCTGGATCGGCCCAGGCCGGCTGCTGATGCCTGGCTCTCTGAAAGGGCATGACAGATGGGCCAGCGCTGGCCACCACCCAGTCACGCTTCGCACGATGATTGGTTTTCAAAGGAGGACAGGGTTTGTGAATGGAGCCAGCTTGTTGCTTGCTGCCTTCGAAAGGATGCTGCTGGGTCGCGTGGCCAGCCTGGGCCCCCTTGTGAATGGGGCATCACCGGTGGGTGGTGAACAAGCCAGAGGTGACTCCCCATCCCCTCCCCCTGTCCCTGATGAGGCTGAGGCAGAAGGAAGGGGGAGAAGTGCCCTAACCCTTCTTTCTGATGACAAGTCTAATCCTCCATCGGTCTTCCTCTGTGCTAGCCCTGTATCAGTTGGAATCAAGTTCAGTTGCATATATTAAAAAAACAACAACAAAAAAAGTTAAGATGGAAGTTTCTTTTTCTCTCGTGTAAATAAGTCCAAAGATAATCAGAGACCTAGGTCCCTTGCATCTGCTACTCTGGCATCCTTAGTCCTTGCATGCCACTCCTGGCCTAACATGGTTGCTCACACTCCAACATCATATCCACATTCCAGCCATCAGAAGCGCAGGGCATATGCCAGCCCTTTTTTTTTTTTTTTTTGCAATTCCCCAGAAGCTGCCACACAAAAGCTTACACTTAATAGACCACAACTTAATTAGATGGTTACACCTAGCTGCAAGAGAGGCTGGGGGCTTCCCTGATCGCGCAGTGGTTAAGAATCCACGTGCCAATGCAGGGGACACAGGTTCGAGCCCTGGTCCAGGAAGATCCCACATGCTGTGGAGCAACTAAGCCCGTGCACCACAACTACAGAGCCTACGAGCCACAACTACTGAGCCCGCATGCCAACTATTGAAGCCCACACACCCTAGAGCCCGCTCTCCACAACAAGAGAAGCCACCGCAATGAGAAGCCCGCGCACCACAACGAAGAGTAGCCCCCGCTCACCACAGCTAGAGAAAGCCCGTGTGCAGCAATGAAGACCCAACGCAGCCTAAAATAAATAAATTTTAAAAAAAGATTAGGGCTGTTTTACCTATGGGCTTCTGTATCCAACACTTCTCATTAAAAAAAAACAAAAAAGAGAGGCTGGGAAATGTGTTGTTTGTTTTCTCTGGCCATGTGTTTCCTGGCAGACAATTCTCCATGGTTCTATTCCATTTCTGCACATCTTGCAAGTGAAGCACTGACTGTCCTCCATTTTAGATGATCACTTCCAGGATACAGTGAACATCCATAGAAGGTATATAGTGCCTTCCTCTAGAGTGAAGGGCAAGCATACTTCCCGTTATAAAACATTTGGGTTCCCCAAGTTCGGGGTTCCTCTCCTGAAATGCAACTGACTGTGTGTCCTGACATCATCACTTGGCCATCCTTGTAAAGCCCTATGGGAACTGAGGCTGATACTCTTCTACTGCTATTGCTATAATAAACTGCCCTTCATCTCTGACCCAGGAGTCTCAGCTCCCTAGCAGCTATCACAGGGGCTCATTTGCTAGCCTGTAAATAGAATAAAATCTCAGACCTTCACAGTTCTCAACAGTGTTCAGCTGAGAATCAGGGTTTCTGTGGGGTAGTTAATAGAAATCTGCCACAGGTCCCTTCCAGCTGCATAAACTGTCCACATAGGTGTTTTCAGGTACCTCTGCCGCTCCCACAAGCAAACAGAGCCATCAGCCTTCAGATTAAACTCCAGCCACTTGCAGAACTCCAGCAGGTGCTGACACGTCCAAAGCTGGGGGGTGGGGTTAAAACACTTGCTCGCCTCCTCGCCTCTGAGCATTCTCTCAGGGCCCCATGGACCTCCTTGTCCCCAGGTGGTCCATTCTCAGATTCCAGGAGGATGTTGAATCCTGCTCTGGCTCTGTATCCAGAATGACATGGTGACCTTCCCTCAGTTCCCTGAACCAAACTGCCCTCCTTCTCCATCCCTCACGCCATTTCTTTCAGTGCTCCCCCTCTCCACTCCCCCACCCTCCCACCAATGTCTCCCAGGTCAGGGCCCCCTGACCCACCTGAGGGAGCTACAACCCTCAGTTGGCCTGTTCTGCAGCTGCCTCCCATCCCTAAGACAGTTCTCCTCTGGGCAGTGAAGCTGGGGGTCCAGCGAGCCCATCTGTGCAACACCCCATCCCCGGCCCCCATTCAAGTGCTCATCTGGGGCTTCCCTGGTGGTGCAGTGGTTAAGAATCCGCCTGCCGATGCGGGGAAACGGGTTCGAGCCCTGGTCGGGGAAGATCCAACGTGCCACGGAGCAACTAAACTAAGCCCGTGCGCCACAACTACTGAGCCTGCGCTCTAGAGCCCGTGCTCCGCAGCAAGAGAAGGCACCGCAATGAGAAGTCCACGCACCGCAACGAAGAGCAGCCCTCGCTCACCACAACTAGAGAAAGCCCGCGTGCAGCAACGAAGACCCATGCAGCCAAAATTAAATAAATAAATAACATAAAAACATAAAAGAAAAAAAGATGCTCATCTGTCTGATGAGCAGCCCCCTGAGCCTCCCTTCCCTTCCTCCTGCAAGCCAGGGCTCTGAGTCACCCTTAACCCCTCTCACCTCTCACCACTGCCCCTGCCATCCAGTCACTAAGTCCTGCCTCCTAAGTTTCTCTGGCGTCTGTTCCCTCTGCCCCAAACCCACCGCCCTGGTTCACACCCCATTGCTTCTTGTCTGGTTTCTCGTAGCAGCCACCTACCAGGTGCCCCTGAACTCCAGTCCAGGCTCCACAGAGTGCCCAGGTGACCATTCCGAGAAGTAAACTGACTCGTAGCCCTCACTCCCTGCTGAACAAGGTTCAAACGTCTTACCATGGCACCTAAGCCCTGGCTGTTCCACCTGTCCCACTGGTCTCTCTAACCACCCTCTCCTAAACCACCTGAGGGTAAGCCACGCTGCGCTATCCTGCAGTTCCCCGAAAATGCCCTGCTCTCAAACGCCCCTGTGCTTTCACACCTGCTCTCAATCCTTCTGGGAATGCCCTTCTTCACTCCTCTCCCTGCCCACTTTCTGGGCACCTACCACTTCCTATCCATCTTTCAAGACCCATCTCAAGCATGACCTCATTTGAGAAGCTGTCCCTATGGTCCTCCACAACCCCAGCGGCTGGGCTCTGCCCCCTTTCCTGCCACACAACTGTGCACACACATTATCTCCATTAGGGCATGTCCCCATGTACGCAATTATTTGTTCACATTGTCTCCTCCTCCAGATGGTAAGATCCTGGAGAGCAGACACCAGAATTGTTCGTCTTTGTGACCCAGCCATGCTCCAAAAATCCTGGCTGACCAAATAAATGGATTGTCTCACTTCACTCATCTCTAATCCCAAGGCTCACTGGATGGTGAGCTGTGACCAAGTAATACAGCTCAAGAGAGAGGTCGCCCTGAGGGTTTCAGGCTGGAAGACGACTCCAGAATGGAGAAAGAGGAACAGTGAAGCTGGGGAGGGGTGTATGGGGGGTTGCCCTCTCATGAAGACCAAGGAATGGCAGCCAGATAGTGAAGAGCATAGAGAAGAGTCAGGTCCCAAAGGAAATGCAGACCTGGAGCAGCATGGCTATTCCCTGGCAGGTATGTGCATGGTGGAGGGAAGGGGGCAGGGCGGGGAGACCCAGTGGGGTCTGGATTTGAACCAGATGCTACCAGATCCAGCAGGCAGGCCCAGAAGGAATCCCTTAGCAGCACTCTCAGGAAATCCAGGGCTCAAGGTATTTCCTTGGCCCCCAGGACAGGGAGCTCAGTACAGTGACAAGGGACACTCTCTCCTACCTCACTGCCAAGGAAAGAGACCCTACACAATGAGACCTGGCTCACATATTAAAAAGCTTCACACCTTAGGGACTTCCCTGGCAGTCCAGTGGTTAAGACTTTGCCTTCCAATGCAGGGGGTGCGGGCTCGATCCCTGGTCGGGAGCTAAGACCCCACGTGCCTCGGGGCCAAAGAACCAAAACATAAAACGGGGGCAATGTTGTGGTAATTTCAACAGGGACTTTAAAAATGGTCCACATTAAAAATTTTAAAAACTCTTAAAAAAAAAAAAAAGCTTCACACCCTAAATGCAATGTGACATCCCTGATTGGATTTGGTTTTTGGAACATAAAAAGGACATGAGTGGAAAACATGAAATCCGCAAGAAGTCAATAGTTTGGTTAATAGTATTGCGCTAATGTTAATTTCTTCATTTTCACAAACGTACCACAGTTAGGGAAGTTGTTAACTTTAGGGGAAGCTAAGTAAAATGAAAAGTATTTGGGAACTCTCTACACTATCCTGCAACTTTTCTGTAAGTCTAAACTTATTCCAAATATATTAAAATAAAACAAAACCCCCAAAACCTTTAAAACATAAGTTCAAGATTTAAGAGGCAGAAAGAGAGAGAAAGCAAAAGTTCAAAGGGAAGGTAAAGGTGCAGAAGGTGGGATATATGTTTATTTCTTAGTTAGAAATCTGAAGACCTTTGCTGTATGCATTTATCCACTCAACAAATATTTATTGAGCATCTACTATGTGCCAAGCATTGTTTTCAGAGTCGGGGTTACAGCAGTGAACAAAACAGAGCCAATCCCTGCCATCCTGGGGCTTACATTTTAGTGAGTCTAGACTCATTAGTCCACACTCTAGAGCTTAATCTGTTTGTCTAACCCCACTCCACCCTACAGGCTCCAACACTCAGCCCCAGGACTGAAAAGCTGGGCCAGTTCCTCTCGGGGTCACATCAGGGTCCAGGAAGGGCTTACTTTGACCAGAGAGAGTCAGGAGGCCTGAGGTGGCCCCGGATTGTGCGCCGAGTTGGGCTGCTTCTTGGCTTCTGACTAGAGATGGAACTACATGCCTGGCCTTTCTCATTTGTTTTTTTTTTTTTTTTTTTTGCGTTATGCGGGCCTCTCACTGTTGTGGCCTCTCTCCCGTTGCGGAGCACAGGCTCCGGATGCGCAGGCTCAGCGGCCATGGCTCACGGGCCCAGCCGCTCCGCGGCATGTGGGATCTTCCCGGACCGGGGCACGAACCCGTGTCCCCTGCATCGGCAGGCGAATTCTCAACCACTGCGCCACCAGGGAAGCCCTCTCATTTGTAACATGAGTAAAGAAGTAAGAAACCAACTTTCTCCCAGAGATATGCTGAAGTTCAGTGGGCATAAAGTGTGTTCAAAGGATAAAAGTGCTTGCATTAATACGATTGTTGTAAATATTTTGATTCAGACTAAGAAGTGGGTTAGGACCTCTCTTCTGTAGTTACTACAAACCCTTCTCCTTCCGTCGTCAAAGAACCTTCGCAACTGGAGTAAAAAATCGAGGCAAACATTGCGCGCTCAGCCAGGGTCAGGCCCACGCAGCCACTTGGTCCTTAGGCAGTCCTGGTGCAGCGGGCGAAGCACAGAGCGCCCCCGGCCTGCGCCCGCCTCGGCTCCCAGGGGAAGGGCCGGCGGATGTGGCGCCGCGCTCTGGACGGGGATCCGCGCCGAGGGCGCCGCGACAGGTACCGGAGAGCGGACCGCTCCCCTTAGGAGGCCCACACTGGCGACCCGCGAGGGGCCCAGCGCAAGCGGCCCGGGGCGCCTGGCCCCGGCCCAGCCGCCTTCGGAGGGAAAGTTGTTGCTCAACCCTGAGGAATGCGGAGCCGCAGCGGCGGCGGGCGGAAGCGGCGGGAGATCACAGCGACGGCCGGCCGGGGACCGCGCTGGGGCGGCGCGCTGCAAACTTGGCCCCATGAAAACCCCGGGTGCGGCGCGCAAAGCTGGGCCGCCCCAGGCCACAGACGGCCCACGGCCTGGAGGTGACAACCACGCGGCCCGGTGGTGCAGCGCGGGGCTAGGATGGCCGGGCCGTTTGGGAAGGGCGGTGGCAGAGGCAGGCCCGAGGACGGAGGCAAGAACCTCCCACTGAGAACTCCAGGAAGGCAGAGGTTTTTGTCTTTTATGATCTCGATTAGGACCCCACGCCTACAGAGTGCCATGAACAGAGTAGGCGCTCAATAAACAGTTTTGAAAGTGTGATCTAATCCCTCCCCGCCTCAGTTTCCTTCTCAGTGCAACAAACGGTTTGATCTCTGAGGCCCCTAGCAACTCTGAAATTCTAGGATGCTGAGATTAAATCCCATGTGTACTGCTGTGGTTTTGCTTTTAGTTTTTCAGGGACATTTTTAGTGCTACCCTTTATGATGTGCCAGGAGTGAATTTGACACCAGATGGCTTTTTTTTTTTTTTAAATAAGAAAGAAGACAAAGGGAGGGAAAAAAATATTTTCCAACTGGCAGTGCTGCCAGCATTTTGGAAGAGAATCCAGGGAGGCAAAGAGGAGCTGTTTCAGCCTGATTCTTCCTCCTCCCGCACACTCTGCCACCCTGGCCTCCACCAGAAACGGGGTAGATCAGATTGGAGCTTTTTATAGATGAGGCGAAGGGAACATCATCACAGGAAGCTCCACCCCGAGATAGGGCTTGCTTTGTCCTCTCCTGCTCTCACAGGGGACCGGCCCCTGAGCCACAGGGGCACGGATTCCAGCTACAGGCAGGGCTCCGGCTACAAGCTGACCCTAGCGTTAATTAGAAGAACAGAGAGACACCTGGCAAATCAAAAGCTAGCGTTCCCCGCCTGGGGAACATTAAGGAAAAATAGCCCAAATGGCAGTGTCTCTTCCGGAATTCCTCTCTTGGATCCCAGCTCCCTCTCCTCACACAGGGAGGAGGGGAACTGGTCCTTGCTCAGAATGGCCTCTAGCTCAGTTCTTAATATTGTGGCAAGGAGAAGGGAAATTCCTAGAATGAGCCAGTTTGGCAGTGTGGACTGTGGTGTCAAACAGGGATGGACACCTGCAGTCACACGGCTTGGGTTCAAATCTTGGCTGCACTACCCACTAGTTGTTTGACTAGGACAGTGACTTTGCTTCTCTGTGCCTTAGTTTCTTCCACTGTAAAATGGAATAAACCGCCCCCCGCCCCCCTCCGCCGCCCTTGTAGGATTGTTGTGTAGATTTCACGAGATAGCACGAGAAAATTGTCAGTGGTCTGCCTCTTCAACAGATCAGCAAGGAACGTGTTCAATGTTTTTCTTATTTGTTCAGCTTCAGGATCCCCCAGACTAGGACCTCTTGCTGGATAGGCCCTTGAAGAGCCCCACTGTGGCACTGTCACCTCTGGGCAAAGGGATCTCAATCCAGCTAACTGGTCCCTCCCGTCTCCTCCTTCACATCCCCAGGAGACTGGAGGAAGGCAGCACGGGATGACCAGAAATCATGCATCAGGCTCCAACTTGATGAATCACCTTAAAGGGATGGGGTGGGGGGAGCTCAGTAAGAAATAGGTCACCCTTAGCCCTGGGGGGGAGAAGGGAACAGTAGGTGAGGAGAGGGGACCATTGGTGCTAGGCTGGGAGGGTGGCACCACTGCAGTAGACAGTGAGGGGATTGTGATGGTCACCGTGGTATATAACCCTATGAGGTATCCTTGATTTTCTGCTGATAAATTGTTTTCTAGTTGTCTCAGATGCAGAGTTCTTGAATCCTTTACCAGCAAGCTCCTTGAGGTTAGGTTTCATCTTTCTGTTGTGGTATCCACCCCACACAAACTCCCAGGAGAAGCTGTTTACACAAAAAGTAAACACTCTGGAAGTGCTTATTGATTTGGCTGAGCTGTTACAGACTAAAGGTTTGTGTGTGTGTGTGTGTGTGTGTGTGTGTGTGTGTCCGTCCATCCATCACCACCCCCACCCCCTCCCCACCCCGGCCCCGCCCAAATTCATATGCTGAGATCTTAACTCCCAATGTGATGGTATTAGGAGGTGGGGCCTTTGGGTGGTGATTAGATCATAAGCCCTCATGAATGGAATTACTGCCCTCTTAAAAGAGATCGCATAGAGCTCTCTTGCCCCTTCTGCCATGTGAGCACACAACTAGAAGCCAGCCATCTATGAACCAGGAAGCGGGCCCTCACCAGACGCTGACCCTTCCTGCACCTTGATCTGGAAATGGGAGTGTGAAAAATAAATTTCTCTTGTTTATAAGCCTCCTAGTCTATGGTATCATGTTATAGCAGTCTGAACTAAGACATGTTAAAACAGAGGAACAGGTTGGGACTCTAGACTGGAGGGACAAGGGGAGACACGTGGTAGCACCAGGGTCACCTGCTGGCCCCAAGTGTCTTTCCTTCAACCCACAGGCTCTCTCTCAAAATACTGCATTCAAAGTTTTTCAGCCTCTAGAAAGTCAATGACACCTCGGTTCCCAGCCTGTCCTGTCACAGAGGAGCTAATGTCCAAGGCAGAGCCGGGAAAATACATATCTTCAGCTATTCTGTCACTCCTGGCCCGAGTGAGCCTCCAAGGCAAGCTTTGCCACCATGTCTTTCCCCTTCTGGAATTCCCAGCCAGGACAGAGCCAACTGCTGCTCCCTGAGACATTTTCTGGAATCTCCATATGGTTCTTCACGTAGCTGGCTCATTCCCACCCTTTGGGTCTCCTCTTCAGAGCAGACTTTCTGGACCTCCATCTATCAAAATTAACCACCCCCCTAAGATTACCTTCCATTACCTTATCCTGTTTATTGTGTTATTTACATGCTTATTGTCTCTCTGCTCCACTCAGACTGAAAGTTCCATAAGAGCGGGGATCTTGTCTTCTGCTCATCACCACATCTTAGCCCCGTACACAATGCCTGATATATATTAAGTGTCTACTTAATAACTGGTGGTCCCCTCCCAGAGTTACTCCCCTTCGCTCTAGCATTTTTAGTCAATTCTTACTTAATAGGTAATTCTTGTATCTTCAAAAGATGCATCAGTCTCCTTTATTTTGAAAACTTATCAATCCTACTCCTTAGCCATCAGCTTATTTTTCCCTCCTTCATCCCAGGCTATCAGGGAAAGATACTTGGCAGTGTCTTATGTGTCGGTTAGGACCTTTTGGTGGAAGGCAACAGAAGACCAACTAAAAGTGGCTTAAACAATGAACAAGTATATCATTTTTCGGGCTTCCCTGGTGGCGCAGTGGTTGAGAGTCCGCCTGCCAATACAGGGGACACGGGTTCGTGCCCCGGTCCAGGAAGATCCCACATGCCGCGGAGCGGCTGGGCCCGTGAGCCATGGCCACTGAGCCTGCGCATCCGGAGCCTGTGCTCCGCAACGGGAGAGGCCACAACAGTGAGAGGCCCGTGTACCGCAAAAAAAAAAAAAAAGTATATCATTTTTCAGAGGCAGACAGGGTTGATTCCACCTTCAGTAAGGTCAAGGCTCCAGTCAGCTTCTCTGTGATTCTATGGAGACCCCTGGCTTAGTGGGCTTCCCACCGCATGTCTCATTGACCAGCGTTGTATCACATGCCTAGGCCTAAACCAATCACTGGCAAGGAGGCAGAAGCACCCTGATTGGCTGCTTAGATTTATCAACATTCATCTCCTGTGGCTGAGGGGGGTCCCCTTCCCTGAGTACAGGGCAGGTTAATTTCAGAACAAAATCAAGGCTCACCAGCCCAGAAAAAAAGGTAGGGAGTGGCTATTGAATCTGCGAGCTGCCCAATAACCTTCCAATAAACTGTTTTTCTGCTTAAGTTAGCCAGAGTTGGTTTCTGTGGCCTGTAACCACAGAAATCTGGCTGATGCAGCTCTGGGGCTGCACAGTGAGGAGTGACAGAAGTGGCATTCATGGCCAGGAGGAGTGATGTCAGCACACAGCCGTGAGATGGAATAGAAGGGCCACACAAGGAGCAGGCGTGAAATAGCTCTAAGACCCCGGAAACAGCCCGTGGGGTTTTGAGAGCTGGATGATTAGGGCTTACAGCCAGAGGCTGTATACTTCAAGTGACTTCACTGTGATTGGAACCCCAGGCTATGTAACCTGGGGAAGGTGGGTCACATGGAAGTTCAGTAAATATTGAAGTGGACTCAAGTGACCACCCTCCCTTTTAAAAACTCTATCCTTCCTCAGTGCCCAAGAGGCCATCCATGTAGATGACTGAAATGACTGGCCTTTCCCACCCACCGCGTTTCCTGCAGAAGACTTGAGCAATCGCACAGCCCTTTCCCCCCACCTCACATCTCGCCCTTGGTGGTTCTGCCCTGAGGGCCTCTGGACCCAAGACTCCACTGTCACTCCGACCTGCCTCACCTTCAAACCTGAGCCTCTGACCTGCCCTCTCTGACCTTAAATTCCTTTCTTTCCGCTCCTCCTCTTGGCTGCCCACTCCTCTGAGCCTGCTTTGAAGAACTTGGTTCAGTCCCTGGCACATAATCAACATCTGATGAGTGGTTATCAAGACTGTCTCATCCTCTTCTGCCTCCTGGCGAATGGCCTGCCCCAAAGCCAGTCACTTGACTGCCTCTCCCCTCCCCCCTGCCCCCGTTCTAGAACACCCCCCAGCCCCTCACTCTCTCCCTCCCAGCTAGGGGTTACTCCCTGCCTCTCACTACCTCCATCCCTGTTCCTTGCTGCCTTCTCCGCTGATTCTCAGTCTCACCTCACCCAGGCCTCACTGGGGCCCAGTAATCTTTGTTATCTCTGGGGGCCTCCCAATCAGGTTCCCACAGCAGCTCTTCTAAGCTCTGAAGGTCCTCTCCTCCCCTGCTCGCCTCCTCCTACAGATAAGCCCCTCCCTCTCTGTCAGCAGGAGCGGAGTGTCAGGCACAGACTGGCTCTACCGTCCACCTCAGGGAGACATCTCAGACTTGTGGTCACAAGATGGTGGAGTACAGCCCTTTCTGTCCCCTTTTTCTCTCAAAACATCACCCTCAAAACAAGGAGAATCAGAAACAGAAACCCAAACTCCACCTTCAACTAAACTAGGAGACATTAAGAACCCTGAACTGGGCTTCCCTGGTGGCACAGTGGTTGAGAGTCCGCCTGCCAATGCAGGGGACACAGGTTCGAGCCCTGGTCTGGGAAGGTCCCACATGCCGCGGAGCGACTAGGCCAGTGAGCTACAACTACTGAGCCTGCGCTCTAGAGCCCACGAGCCACAACTACTGAGGCCACGTGCCACAGCTACTGAAGCCTGTGCGCCTAGAGCCCGTGCTCCGCAACAAAAGAAGTCACCGCAACGAGAAGCCTGCGTGCCGCAACGAAGAATAGTTGCTTGCCGCAACTAGAGAAAGACCGCGCAGCAATGAAGACCCAAATAAATAAATAAATAAATAAATAAAAAAGAATCGTGAACTACATCATATGAAAACAGAAAGTGTATGGGAGAGTGGCAAGAAAGGCAGGCCCAGAACATCCAGAGGCAGGTGCCCATGAGAAGCAAGTGGACTCTCCCCTCAGAGAGGCTAGGAATTGGAAGGAGTGAGAAAACTAGAAGGCAGGGGTCTAAAAGCTGGGGGCTTGTTCAAAGACCTCCTTAAAGTGCAATTTGATCGTCAGGAAACTCAGTGGTACCCAGTGCAATGAAGTGATTTATTGTGTCCCCTTCCCCACTCATGCAGGAGACAGGAAGATCGATTCTGGAGATACAGTATTGAAACAGAGAGATTCTGGACTTTGTGGGGGGTCGGCGGGGGAGAAGGAGCCAGATCAAAAGCTGAGGGAGGGACTTCCCTGATGGTCCAGCGGTTGAGACTGCGCACTCCCAAAGCAGGGGGTCTGAGTTCAGTCCCTGGTTAGGGAACTAGATCCTGCATGCTGCAACTAAAGATCCCACATGATGCAACAAATATCCTGCGTGCTGCATCTAAGACCCGGCGCAGCCAAATAAATAAATTTTTAAAAAGAAAGAAAGAAAAGAAGGAAGGAAGGAAGGAAGGAAGGAAAAGGAAAAGAAAGGAAAGGAAAGGAAGAAAGAGTGAGAGTGGGATAAAGCCATTTTAGGTAGGCAAAAGTCTCTAAACTGTTACCTCCCAGGCATTCTTTCTCAGGAAGCTACTGGAGGATGTGCTTCATCCAAACATTGAAGTAAACCGAGGAAGAGGAAGACACTGGGTCCCTGAAAGAGGAAAAGGGCAAAGTGAATTCTTTTTTTTTTTTTTGCGGTACGCAGGCCTCTCACTGCTGTGGCCTCTCCCGTTGCGGAGCACAGGCTCCGGATGCGCAGGCTCAGCAGCCATGGCTCACGGGCCCAGCCGCTCCGCGGCATGTGGGATCTTCCTCGGACCAGGGCACGAACCTGCGTCCCCTGCATCGGCAGGCGGACTCTCAACCACTGCGCCACCAGGGAAGCCCCCAAAGTGAATTCTTAATTACTGGCCATGAGAAGTCCCAGGGTGACAGGTGTGCTACAGGCCTCAAGAGCAACGCATCCAGAGAAAAGCAGAAGGATGGAGCACCGCAGGACAAATGTCTCCAAGGAGAAACAAAACAGAACCAATAAGATTATGTGACAGGTTTGGCCATATGCAAAACTGTACTGAGAAGGCGTTTTACAGAGCTGTTGAAGGGTGTGGGAAGATGGAGTCAGAGATTCAAAGAAAACCAAGCAAATAAAAAAATGAGGCAATTAACTCCAGGAAAAACAAAAAAGTAGAACAAGAAAGGAAATGTAAACAGAGCACACAACAAAAGTTATATTAGAAAAGGAAATGGAACCAGCATACTTGCCTCAAAAGTAAACAATATTTTCAAAGTCAATAGTGAGATCACTGAACATGGATTTCACCCTAAATTGTGATATAAACATAATGGGGGTGGGAAGAGGGGAAGAGGCAAGGAAGAGAATCAAAACCCTCATCTACCAAGACAGGGAGTCAACAAATGAGATAAATGAACCCAGAATGGCAGTACATATATTATTTAGAAATAAGGAAGGAAATACCAGAAGACACAGCTAAACGAGTTGAAAGCGGTTGCCCCTGGGGAGTAGGATTAAAATTGGGAGAAAGGCCAGTGGGACTTCTGTTTTTATTACAAGCTCTTTAGAATGACTTGATTTGTAAGCAATGTGTTTGTATTAGCTCGATAAAAAAAACATTAATTTTACAAAGCAACTATAAAAGGAGGTGTCACATCCTCCACTACAGAATGCCTGAGGAACTCTGCGTAGACTCAGAGGAGCAAGGGTCTCCCCATCCTCATCCCCTCCCAGATGGGCATTACTCATCAGCTCAGCCCTCTTCTCCCAAAGGCACTCTCTCCACCTCCTCCTGTTCTGTCGGCCATTCACAGGGTGGCTGTACTCCAGCCCTACTGAACTGTCAGGGTCCAGGACATGCTTCTGGGACCTTGCATGCACCGTGCCCTCTACCTGGAAGGTTACTCTTTCCTATTGCACTCTCACCCCAACCTATACAGGATAGTTTAAACTTCAGCCCTCAGCTGAGATAACACTTACTCCATAGCCATCCTCCTTCCCAACCTAGTCTGGGCTAAATGCTCTTCCTCTGTGTTTTCCTACAACTCTGCGTCCCCACTGTCGCTCTTAGCACACTGCTCTGTAAATGTCCCTCACTTGTTTAGCTTTCCCACTAGACTGTAAGCTCGATGAGGACAGGAACTCATTCTTAATCACTCTAGCTCCAGGTCAGGACCTGTGACGGGTAAAATAGTCGATGATCATGCAAATAGCTAAATACGTGATTCACATTTAGTAAGGGCTCAATAAAGATTTGAAAGAGTAATAAATATTCAAATGCAGACCTCCCCCTCCATCCAAAATATGCCTCCCTCCTGTCATCTCCATTCTACCCTCTATACTCTCCCTCTCCTACAAGGTCAAACTTCTCAGGCAAGTTGGCTGTGGCCAGTGCCTCAACTTCCAGTCTACCCACTCCTGCCTTGACCTCATAAAGCAGCCAAGGCCCCTTCACGGGACCAGGTCCAGCTCCAGTAAAGGGATTTCTAACCGAGTTCACACTAAAATTGATGGAGCAGTTTAGAGACTGTCTGCACAGCCCAGAAGGAAAGCACCCCCCTCTTAGTTTTCTTGTCCCCGGGCCCAAAGTACAGTTCTCAGAGGTCTGGCTGGGCCCCAGGCTAAGCAGAGGGGACACGGTTAGCTCTTGACTTGGGCCTAACAAAGATCCGTCTTGGCATAAACTAAGCGACTGGCTCTACCCAGTCTCTCACCTCCCTATCCATTTTGCCTTGGTGACTCCCGGCCAGTGTTTCCAATGGGAAAGGCGTGAGCCCCCTGCCTGGGTGCAGGGAGGCCTGGAGGTAAGAAGCGTGAGTGCTCAGCATGGGCCAGGCACACAGTAGGCGCTGGAGGGTAAAAATCCGCCTTGCATCACTCCCCAAACGAAGCTGTCCTCCAAGAGGTCTGGGGAGAAGGCACCAGGATCCGCTTCACTGCAAAGCCTCTAGGTCGCCAGCCTAGGTCAGGGGCGCCCTGCCGCCCCACCCCCATCGCGCCACGTGACCTCAAAGGGCCGTCCGGGGTTTGGAATGCGGCAACCTCTGCTTCGCCCCCAGAGGGGCCGGCGGAGCGGCTGCGGAGGGAGGGAGGGAAGAGGGAGGGAGGGAGGGAAGAGGGAGGGAGAAAGAAGTGGCCGCACCCGCGGCTCGGAGGACTGGAGGGGTGGGGGTGGGGCGCAGGAGGGGGCCCTTCTCTCCTTTCCCCAGTGCGCGCGCTGGGGGAGCGAGGGAAGGAGGTGGTTTGGCTTCGTCCAGGAAACCTGTAAATACGGACCGGGAAACTCGATCTACTCCTGTCGCTTCCCTATTTAGGAGAAGGGACGGAGCCAGGCGATTAGTGGCTCCTGGGGGCGCAGGTCACGTGGCCTCCAGGACTAGGTGGGGGGAGGGGGAGGTAGTGCTCCCGAGGAACCGGTATCTAGGGAGGCCGAAATCCCGGCCAGGCCCGGCGGCTCCTGTCCCCAATAGTTTCATTTGTCCTTATCTTACACGCTCGCCTACTGCCCGTGGGGTGGGAGGGTCGAGGGTCTACCCTGCTGCGGGTTCGTCCACGGCACGCGCCCTTTCTGAGTGCTGGGCGAGGTGTGTCTGTCCGTTTCACCAAGCCTCAGTCGGCTCCGGCCTCGTTTGCAAAGCCCGGGTTAGATGTGACCAGACTTCCGAGTTCCAGACTCTTGTGCCTGTGGTGGCCGTCAGGCTCCGAGGCTCCGAGGCTCCGCTCCGGGTCTGGGACTCCCTGTCCTGGGTGGTGGAGAAAGTGACTAGGAGGCTGGCGTCCTGCCTCCGAGCTTCCCTGGCTAAGTGGCCCGGGAGACCGGCAGTGCCCGGGGAGGAGAGGAAAGTGCCCATCGGGACGGGCTTCCAACAGAGCCTACTGTTTGCCACTCTGTGAGGGCATGAGGGGAGTGGAGGAAAAAAGACAGTGCCTGCCCTCAAAGGAGCTTACTCTGGAGTGGGGGCAACAGTCAAGTAAACCAGAATGAAAATACAGGAGCACAGAGAAGCATCTAAGTCCCGCTGGGGACCTGGGAGGATTTGAGGAAGAGGTGGCACTTGAATTGTATTTTAAAGGTTGAGGAGTCATCACACACCGGAGGGGGAAGGGCACGCAGGCAGAAAGAACGGCCTTTGCAAAAGCGTGGAAGCACACGGTGCCAAAGAATCACAGGTGCCTCGTTCCTCCGGATGGAATCACGGGTGAGTGTGGGGAAGGTGTGCGAGATGGGTGGGGTAAGCCACCAGAAGCCAGAGCCAGGCATCTGTGCTTGTTCTGAAAGTCGTGGGGAACTGCTGAATCATTCCATATAGCCAGGATCAGATTTGCATCTTTTAGGAGAGCTGGGGATGGATTTGGATTTGGGCCCTAGAGAAGGAGAGAGCTTGATGAGGAGCCTGTTGCCAGCGTCCCCTGAGAGAGTGGTAGTGGGAATGGGGAGAATGAAAAGGCCTGACAAATACTTGTGAGGGGAAGAGCCACTCGGCCTCAGGATGGATTGGGGGGGTGGGTATGAGTGGGGAGGAGGAGTCTTGGGTGACCTCAGGTTTCTGGTGTGGGGAACTGGGCAGATGATGGATGCAGAAGGCAAGGTTGATGATGATGAGAGTCATATTTATTGAGCACCTCCGGTGTTTCAGGCGCTCATCGCTTCACATATTATCTCATTTAATCCTCACAGTGATCTATGAAGTAGGTACTATCATTATCCCCATTTTAAGATGAGGAAACTAAATCAAGAGGCTCAATAACTAAGTGGTAAGGTTGGGATGATGAACATGCCTGCACCTTGCAGAATGCATCATCCCAAATCTGAAGCCCCAGTGAGGTTCCCCGGGCTACTATACGTAGAAGCTATACCCAACCACCACTGGCTCCTCCCTCCCTCCCCAGCCTCCACATCTGGCACCCCCCACAGCTGTTCAGTCACTGTCACCAGATCTGTCTTTTCATCCCACCCCACCTCACCCCCAGGACCTTGCCTGAAACAGCCAGGCAAAAGCCTTGTGACAGGAGGGCACAGGGCTCCGGAACCCTGGTGCTGAGACCCCACCTTCCCAGTTACAATACAAAACGGAACTGAGACTCTGCAGGAACAATCAGAGAAAGCAAGAACATGGATGTGTTCTGTTTGTAGTAAAAATTTTCTTAAAACATTTTAATGGAACATTTCAATGACATCAGAGGGTCAAGAAAGGTCTATCTCCGCCCAACCCTGTGTTTATTTTCTGTGGGGAAAGGGGCAGGGTTCTGGAGCAAGCGTTCACCTCCCATGGAGGAAGCTCCTTCAGCTATTTCCCTTTCCCGAAACTTGGCTCAGGAACAGCCAGTCCAACCGGAGGAGCCATGGGAGACAGGAATGGCACTCCTTTGACCCACACCCTGACTAGCACACTGCCTGCATTCAGGTGGCGGTAGGGGCAGGAAGGGGCTGTTGCTTCCAGATTGCCTCTCAACAGCCTTCCGGTAGAGGTAAAGGTAAGATACAGGGAAGAAACAGGTAGGTGACCAGAGATAGTTTGTAAGCTTTCTCTTGGGAGATGTGTTCAGCCTAGAGAGCCCCGGCCTCAGCTGTCACCCTTGAACCTAATTAAATAGGGCCCACCCAAAGTCACACAACCGGCAACTGGCCCAGGGCCTGGAGGGAGGAGGGTATTTATGAGGCTGTTTGAGGCAGAAGTTAGGCCTCCCACTTCCTCAACCCCCTTAACTGTAGGAAAGATGCCCATCATGACCCCAGACAGCTTTCTGGGCTAAAGACCTGTAGTCTGGGGACAGAGCAGTGAGAAGCCCATGGCATCAAGTGTGCAAGCCCTGCCCGTCTGTGTTCCAGGCTCCAGTAAAGCTGCCATTGCTTTTGTAGTTTCTGGGGGCACAAAGGTCCTCACCAGGCTGAAGGGACCTTCCATCGTCTCACCCCTCTGCCCTTGGTTCTGTTAGCACCCCTGTGCCTCTGGTCTTAGAAGGGTTCTGTGTGTTTTCTTAAAAATGAATCTTTCTTTGACCTCAGAGCAAGAGGTACTTGAGGGCCACCTCCTCTGCATCTTTCAGGGACAGCTAGAGCCCTACACACGGAAGGCGTCCACAGCACACAGAGATGAAAGCAGTGTGATTCCAACTATGGGTCACAACCTGGTGGTGGGTCATGAGATCCATTTAGAGAGTCATGACCAGCATCTTAAAAAAAAAAAAGAATACAATAAATAGAAAGTATCAGAGTGCATGCGCATAGCAAGGATAAGTATTGTCCCATGAAACTTTTGTTTCAGTTATCTCACAACACAAAATGTATTTCTTGCTGTGTGTCTTACTGAACCCCTGGTTCAGAGCACTGGTTAAGACATAGACTCACAAATACATAAAGTCTGCCTGCTCTGTGTCAGGCACTATGCTAGATCCAAAATGAATAATACAGTCTTAATCCATCTTCTGGTTGGGAAGTCTGTAAGCAAACTATCTGCAAGAAATGATGCTAAGTGCTCTGAGACAGTACATAGGAGGCTATAAAGCTCTGGCTTGAGAGTGGGTATCTGGGAGGGCTTCCCAGAGGAGGTGATGCAGCCAGAGTTCTTAGCAGGAAAGGACAGTGACCAAAAAAAAAAGAAAGGACAGTGACTAGGTTCTGGTATCTCCTCCATCTTATAGATAGGAAAGGAACTAGGTAAAGTGTCAAGATTCAAGTCTTAAAGTTAAAAGGGAACTTCTAGGGCTTCCCTGGTGGCGCAGTGGTTGAGAGTCCGCCTGCCGATGCAGGGGACACGGGTTCCTGCCCCGGTCCGGGAAGATCCCACATGCCGCGGAGCGGCTGGGCCCGTGAGCCATGGCCTCGAGCCTGTGCGTCTGGAGCCTGTGCTCCGCAACGGGAGAGGCCACAACAGTGAAAGGCCCGCGTACCAAAAAAGAGAACTTATAGGGAGTTCCCTGGCAGTCCAGTGGGACTCAGCACTTTCACTGCCGTGGGCCCAGGCCCAGTCCCTGGTCCGGAAACTAGGATCCCGCAAGCCACGTGGCGTGGCCAAAACTAAATAAATAGATAAATAAAAAGACAACTTCTAGTCCTGCCTCCTCTTCTTAACAAGCTGTGAGACCTTAGGTGAGTCAGTTAACCTTTCCAAACCCTGTTTCCTTATCTACAAAATGGGCACATCTGCTCTGTCAACCTCGAAGCAATAAGAGATCAAATGTGACAGAAAATGTATGTTTGTAAACAATAAAAGGGGGAGGGATTGTCTCTATGGAGGAGGAAATGTACAGTGTAGAGAGGTGAAGTGTCCTGGCCAACACTACAGAGTGGGATGGGAAGGGTGGGGGGGAGCAGGTACCCCTCAATCCTCAGTCCTCAGCTCCTGCCTGCACTCCCCCCTCCTCCCACCGCAGCAGCTGAACTACCCCACTAGAGGGTGGGGGGAGGGCCCCAAAAGGCCCCCTAGCAACCTATTAAAGATTTACCTCAAAAATCCTTTTCTATTCATGACCTTTTGACCTTTTGACAAAAATGGGAGGTAAATATGTGAGAACTCCTCCCTTTCCCCTTCTGTTAATGAATTAGGATCTACCCAAACTCAGTGTTTAAAGTTACATAAGCATCATTCAGATCTTCTGTACCAGCTACTTTCATTTTGGAAAAACTGCATTTCCATTAAAATGGTGTCATATAAAAAGGTTTTGTGTATGTATGTGTAGGAACAGAAGGAACAGGTACACGTGAGCACTGTGAAGGCACACAGGCACATACACATCACAACCTCACCTGTCCTCATGGGGAGCAGGTGTTTGATAGTTCCTGGTGAGTTAAGATGTGACCCGCTTGCTTGTCCTCCAACCCCCAGTGAGACCTGGTGCATGTTGGGCAATGGGAACTGCAGCAGGAAGGCCATCAGCTGCCCCCAGCCCCCCAGGGACCAGAAAAATCCTGACCTTCCTGAAAGTTCCTTCCTTGGCAGGGTGAGTTCCATTGAATCATAAACTGTTGGGGTTGGAAGTAGCTCAGAAGTCACCCAGTGCAATCTCACTGAACATTACTCTCACCAGCCTTGACTTGAACAGCTCCCTTTCTCCCAAGGCAGCCCATGTCACCTGTGGACAGCTGTAGCTCACTGGAAAAGACCTGATATTGAGCTGAAACCTGCCCTTCTGGAGCTCCCACTTCTTGGGAACAAATGTATATCCCTCACCTAGTATCTTGTGCAGGAGGCTCACGAGAGCCCAGGAGCCATAGCCAGCGAAGGGTTCCTGGGGCCTAAAAGCAAGGAGGGAGGGCAGCAAGAGTCCACAGAGGTGAAGCTCTACCCTTAAAGACCTCTATCCATCTAAACTGAGGCTGGGATTGTGAGGGAGGGGGAGCGAAGCGGGCAGGGCTGGATTGGGAGGAGGGGAAAAAAGGGGGGAAGCCTTTAATGGGAATAAGTGAGTGGCTTTGAGCAAAGCCTGGCTCCTTATGTCTCATTTGAAGTGGGGGGGGGGCGGGGGGTCAGACCATCCCGAGGTCAGTTACAGCTCTCATTCTCTGAGGTCCTGAGTCCGCCTACACACACACATACACCCCTTTCAGGGTTCGAGGTTGTACTCTTATGCGAAACAGTGGGTCCACAATTCGAGCGCCAAATAGGAAGTAAAACAACTGCCCGAACCCTCTCTCTCATCCTGGCCCGACCTGAGTTAGGCTTCGCGGCTTGCTCGGTTACCGGAAGGGCGGAACCATTCTACCTTACCCACGTAGAACTCCACAACGGGAACACCCCAGCACAGAGTAGGGAAACGTGAGCTTTGGAGTGTCCTTTTAAGTAGTTGGGAAGGGGGTGTGGCCGAGGAGGCTGGGAGGCCTCAGCCCGGCGAGGGGGGAGTGGCCTGGGGGCGTGGCCGTAGCGTCTGGAATGTTGTTGGGTCCTCGCACCGCATAGTAAGGAGGGGTCACGCCCCTTTTCTCGGAGAGGGCCAATCGGAACGCCGGAGCGGTTTCAAGTCTCCCCTGCCAGCCTGCCCGCCCGCTACCCCACCCCCCCTCGGGGATTCGCTTTTTCCGTAACAAAATTGCAAAGCTCCGGATGTTCCGCAACCCGGGCCGCTCACAGGTGGAGGATCCTGGGGCCTATGACGGTGCTACGGAGCGGGAGGCGCCAGCGGGCTGTAGAGAGGCCGGGTTGAGATCCTGGAGGCGCGCGGGGGTGGGCGCTGCAGCCGCGGGTTGTTTATCTGGAGTACGGAGGGGAGGGGGGAGCCTGGAAACCGCCCCGTGTCCCATTTCCTCCTCTTGTTTTCGCTCCGGATTCTCCATGTTGGACCCAAACTGAGGAGCCCGGAGCTGCCGCCGGGGGATCGGGGCCGGGGGCAACCGGGGGAGCCGTTGCCCGGGCCTCCCGCTCTCCGTACAGGCCGCCTCCCTTCCCGGCCCAGGGGAGGAACAAGAGCAGGGATGTGAACAGCAGTGGGAGTCGGAGTCTCGGGAGCCGGAGCCGGAGCCGGAGCGGGCCCCCGCCCAGGCCCCCCAGCCCAGCCCAGCCCAGCCTGTGCGCCCGCGCGTCCTCCCGCCCAGCCAGCCCGGGCCCGCGGGATTGTTAGATGGAACACGGCTCCATCATCACCCAGGCGCGGAGGGAAGACGCCCTGGTGCTCACCAAGCAAGGTAGGGGCAGCAACTTCCCAAAACTTTGCGTCGCCCCCGGGCGGGGAGGGGGCTAGCACAGCCCAGAACCCGAGTCTCGGCCCCAGATCTCCCGGGGCTCAGAGTGGGGGATTCCGACCCGACCCCCTACTCCATCCGCCCCTGCGACCTGGTGCGCACTCAGGCCCCGGGGAGGGCTGCGCGGGGCCCCGGGCTCCCAGCGCCCGAGGGGGAGGGGCGTCATCCGCGCAGCTGTCACTCTGTTCTGCACTCCCTCCCCCCGGGCAGAGAGACAGAGGGGTGAGCGCTCCTAGCGCGAGTCCACTCGCGCCCATCCTCTCCAGAGCTGGGGGGTGGGGTCGTCACTTTCCCGCACCAGAGCGCGCGGCTGCCCCAGGACCGCGGGGAGAGAGGTGGGGAGGGGAGGGGAACGAGGGGGTCCCGGGCGATCCCGAGCTAGAATGGAGCCGGGACTGGAGTCCAGCACTTCCCAGCCCCCCCCTCCCGCCCCCAAGCCCGAGGTTGCTCAGGCAGCGGTCGGTGACGGCGTCCGGCGGGACTTGGGACCAAGTTCACCGCCCCGAGGCGGGGGCGGCCGCGGTGGGGGAGGGGCCGAGCTCTGGCTGACCGGACCTGGTCCGCCCGCGGCCCTGCGCCCGGCCTGGGACCTCGGCGCGCGGGACTCTCGCCCGGCCGCCTCCTGCCGCTTTCGCTGAGCAAACAAGCGCGACCCCGAGGCCCGGCCGGAGCCCCTCCCTGCCCCGGTGCGCTTCCCCGGGGCCGCCGCCGCACACACAGAGCGGCGTTTGTTTAGCCCGAGATTGGTGTCCGTGGTTATATAATTCGCTGGATGGCATCAGACTCGGTGTGTTTCTGAATCGCGCCGCGAAAAAGTGCGAGTTCTCCGTGGGCAGCGGCTCGCGGCCCCCGCCTTCCTGCGGGTCGGGTGGAGACACGAGGCGGGTCGCGGGCCCTCTCGGGGGCGGGTTTGGGGACTGGAGGGTGATTAGGCCGAGGCCTCTCCTGGGGGCGGGGGAAAGGTTGAGGCCTGAGGGTGGGATCTCTGAGTTTGGTCACGGTGGAGGCCCCGAAACTCTTCTCCCCTCCCCCACGTTCTTCTTCGGGCCTTGAGGAATGTGTCTAAAATAGTGGACAGAATTTCCGCGGGGAGTAAGGACTAGCGTTGTTTTTTTTTTCTGGAGAACTTCCCAGACTGGGGCCACCTGGCCTCAGGCTGGGGAGATCACGCTCTTGGGCCCAAATTCGGAGCGTCCCTGCCCTTCCCCTCAACGCCCCCAGAACAGGGCAAGAAGGGCCAGTGCTGCACTTGAACATATTGAGGCCTAGAGCCTGGCGGGGGGCCCAGCTGTGGAGCCTGGGTATAGCCCTACATCCCCGTATTTGGCAACATTAGTCAGCAGATCACTTATTTCAGGGGTTCCCGGTCCCAAGGAGCTCCCCCAACTTGCCTAGGGGCAAACGGGCTGGCCTGGTGGTTTCAGCCATTCCCTAATTCCCCGGTGCAGTGGGGTGGGGGGAGGGGGGCGGCGGGGTGTAGTGTGTGTTTCCTGCATCGCTGGCCCTACTTTCAATAAGCCTTGCCTGCTCAGATCCCAACCCCCGCAAAAGACCCTGACCCGCCGCTCTCCTGACTGCATCACTAACCAGGCTGCAGCTTCACCCCTCTACTGGCTGCTCAGCTGTGCTGAGGGCTGAAGAGGCGAGGCTTTCTGGGTTTATAACTTAACTTCGGACTCTTCCCGCTCTCTTCCTAACCTCATCCCAGGAAGGGACTCCAAGTGCTAGCCAGAAACGAAGAAATGTGGATGTGGAAGGATTCCAGAGGGGGGGCAGTGTTCATGAGAAGGGGAAGAAGCGTCCTGAGCTTCCCTACTCTGGTCCTCTCCTCCTGGTGGGTGGTGGGGCTCAGGAGGGTGCCTTCCCAGTGAGGGGACCACACCAGGAATGAGGGAAAGCTGGACTTCTGAAGGGACAGCTTACAAATCAGAGTTGGAAGTTTCATCCACCAGAGCAAGTGGTAGGGAACAGAATAGATGACAGTAGAAAGCAAGCAGCTGGCTTCTTGACAGTGTTCAGCTGCTGATGTTGGTTGCATTTTTCTTAGAGTTACGTTTTTCATTTTTTGTGTGGTTTGTCCTTCAGACTTATCCCTGGAGGAATCTGAATTCTCAAGCCGACAGCTTGGGGGTCTCTCTCCCCCCGTGTAATTTGACTGCATTCCAGAGAAGACATACTTTCTTCCTAGGCTGCTTGGGCACCCAGCAACCAGCAGACCAACTTTCTGAATCCCTCATCACTTACAAACAAATCCTGCATCTTTAAAAAAATAAAATAAAATAAAATAAAAGTAAGGGTGGGGAGCACATGTTTTATTTAGCTCCTTTTGGAGTTCCGTGCCCTCTCCCCTCCTCACAGTGTCCCATTTCTAGCCTCTGCCTCCTTTTGGAAAAAGGGGAAGGAGTACTGAGGCAGTTTATTAATCAGTAAATTTCTAGAAAAATACAAATTGCTCCTAGCATGGGCGGTTTTTTAGTGAAGTTGTTTGCCATTGCAGGTTTCTTTTTCTTCTTCTTTTTTTTTTTTTTTTTGTGGTATGCGGGCCTCTCACTGTTGTGGCCTCTCCCGTTGCGGGGCACAGGCTCCGGATGCTCAGGCTCAGCGGCCATGGCTCACGGGCCCAGCCGCTCCGCGGCATGTGGTATCTTCCCGGACTGGGGCACGAACCTGTGTCCCCTGCATCGGCAGGCGGACTCTCAACCACTGCGCCACCAGGGAAGCCCTCTTTTTCTTCTTTTTTAGCATTCTGTTCGGGAGCTTTAAGGCTGGCTGGGTGTGTTGATGATTCAAAAGTAATTACAGTAGGGGAAATAGAACAAACAAAGTTGCTGAAAGCATTGATGATAAAAGGACCAAAATTGGATCATCTTCCCAAACAGATGGGTGAAATGGCTTCCTGGTACAGCAAGGATAGAGTTGTGTACGATACCAAAGTAAAAAAGAAAAGTTAATATCAGTTTGGCCAGAAAATGGCCATTTATTGCAGCCCCATCCGAGGGTGCAGCCCCATTGCTGGGAGATTGTGCCTCGGGCTTTGAGGTTAGATGGGGAGAAGCCAGGGAAATGGGCCCACCTTATAACCTCCCAGTGTGAAATGAGAGGGTGGAGGCAAGCTCCTCCAGAGCTTGAGTGACCCACAGCCCCTCTGGGGGAGTTGGGACCTTTTTTGTTTTGTTTTGTGAGGCCTGAGCCCCTTCCTTTCAGGGAGTGGATGATGATGCCTTGAGTTGTCTTTTCACATGTAGAACTGAACAACAGGTTCTGGTAACTGACCATCCCTAAGAATTAGGCAGGTGGCAGGTTTTTCTAACTCTTGTTTTCTCCCCATAAGGGAGAAATTCTGCCTTACTGTCTCATGTAGAAGCTTAAACACCTTTCACTGTGGTTGTAGCTAGGCCCTTAACTTGAAAAGTTTAGACCAAGTCTCAGTCTCCCTGGGGCTTTCTTCCTTAGCTTGTTCTGTGAGCATCCAGAGTGTGTGTTCATAGCTGGCTCCTCCCGCCCCACTGGTGCCTCTCCCCTCCTTGCGCAGTCTCAGCCTTGGCCTCTGTGGCTGCTGAGTCTCGCTCCTCTGTCTCCTCTGGAGTTGTTCCTCCATCTTGGAGTGAGGTAGGGGCTTGTGTGGTGACTTAAGCTTGTGTTTGCTCTCTCCTAAAGCAACCCAAGGGAGCCCTGCTAACTCAGCAACAAGGTTTGTAAATGCCCACCATCCCGGGACTGGGAGTTTGCAGTTCTGCTGCTGAGTTTGACTTGCAGAGTTTGCAACGGACCAGGACTCAGGAATTGCTGTGAAAACCCCTTGAGAGACGGCAAGGGGTGGTAGTGTCCCTGAATCCTGTCTCCTCCTTCTCAACTATAGGGGTCTTAAAGAAACTGGGTGGAAGAGAGGTCCCGTTTCATGCTCTCGGTGGGACCTTCCACATCCCTCATGATCACGGACTTTGTTAAAATGGTAAATACGATAGAAGTCACATTTCTAGCCAAGGTGAGTTGATGCTCCCAGCCTTTCTGTGGAAAATTAATACATGTGCTCATAACTAAGCAAGAGAAAGACAATACGTATTTATATGTAAGTATATATCTCTTCCCCTTCTCCTCAACTTTCTTCCTCCTAGCTTTTGGGTAAGTTGGGTTATTGTCTTTTATTACCATCTTGGGAAGTTTGTCTCTCAGGGTGAAGAGGGGATTGGGGGGCAGGGGCAGCACTTAGAAGTGTTCAGTAGAATTGCTCTAGGAGCAAAATTGGTTGCCTCAGGCCTGGATGCTGCAAATCCCTATTTGCAGTGAGACTTGACAAATCACTTTACTGTTCTGAGTGACTTATCTATAAAATAGGAGTATCAGTCTCTACACTTCTCCAATGCCTTGTACTTAGCAGATAATTAATAAATGTTAACGTCCTTCCTTTTTAGACAGCTAGACCACCACTCCGGTTCTCCTCCATTCTCCCAAGGACATAGTGCAAACAGCACACGGTCATGTGGGTTTTATTGTTAAAGACAGGTGGCCGGGGGTCAGAGGGGACACTGATGTGAGGGCTTAGGCCTTCTGGAAGAATCACCCTCTGAGACTGACAAACAGCCTTGCTGCACAGACCCCTTCTTTGTGCCCCTGTTACATAGGATGGGATTTTATGTGAGTAGCATGTGCCTTGGGGCTTTTGCCATCCTGCCTGGCGCCTGGGCATCTGGGATGGGAGGAGGCCGGGGAGCCACGCACCTCCCGTGAAGAGTCTCTGAAGTCTAAACCTTGTGAGCAGTTGCTCGGCCCCCCAGAAGTGGATGTAATGAAGACTTGAGACAACTGTGTGCTGCGTTCTCTTACCGTCTGCATTTGTTTCGAGAGTTAAAGAACCCAGTGAGATTAAGATTTCTTTAAGGAATGCTAGTAACGAGGAAAGAAAAAGAAGCTGGGATTTTGAAGAGAAATAGATGTTCTTAAGCTATGTCTTAGCTGCTGTGGTTTTGGGGTATAACCTTGAGAAAGCACAAACTCAGCATTAAATTGCTTTTCACCCTGTCTCAGGCCAGCCAGCTCGGGAAGCACAGAATTAACTCACTTGTCCTGCTGACACCGGGTTGGGTGTGGCTCCGTCATGATTCCCTCCCTCTTCTGAAATGGAGGAATAGTTCCCAACTGGGATGCAGATGAGCTTATTAACGTGCAAATCTTATGAAGGAACTAGTAGAAATCAAAGTGGAGAAGTTGACTTAGAACTTGAAGCCTCTCTGGACCAGAGGCCAAATAGAACAGAGTTTCTTTGTCTGGCAAAGTGCCCAGCCCTTCAGGTCTGAGTGTGCCTGCACCAGGTCTGTTATTACAGAATGGGTGCTCCAGCGAGCACACGGCCTTCAGGGCAGGAGGTACAAGGATGTCCTGTTTTATTCGTCAGCTATTCTAAGGGTTAGCCTTAAACCCGATCTCTCAGTGGACCTGCTGGCATTTCCTTTCCTTTCTCAGGTGCGCCTGGTCCTCCCCTCCCACCCTTCCCCCCACCCCAAATCAGGCTTTGCTCTTATTCTCTTTATGTTCACTACCTTCTTTTTCTCTCTTGACATATGAATAGTTTTTGCATCCTGTAGAATTTGCTCTTTCCCACCCACACAGTTCTCAGGGAACAAATGTGGCCCCAACCCCAATGAGAGCCAAGCAGATTCATGGGAAGGCTCAGAGCGCATACCGCCGGTGTGTGGAAGTGCCTTCCCAGGACGTGGGTCCTAGCTCTTCTGCCTCCATGGCAGACTGGGGCTAGGGCCCCTCCTTCCCAGGAACAGGGACCTGCAGGAAGAGACAGGAGGCTTGGGTGTTTTGCCTTGTGACAGATTAGAGCAAGTGCCCCTAGAAAGGAAAATCAGGCTCTGGGGTGCAAGTCCCCTGAGACCTGCAGAGACATTGAGCCAGTGAGATGTGGTGGGGAAAGGGGCCACGGGGACTCTGGCTGAATCACCCTCCAGTCCTGGAAGGGTTAGTCAGGGACCACTGGCAACCTTTAGACATTGGTTCCCAGCCAGGGACACACATCAGAAACTCCTGTGACACTTACTAAAAATACAGACCCCACCTGGGTCTTAACTGAATCAGAGCATGAGCAGGTGGGCCGGGCATCCGTGTGTTCCAAATGCTCCCTGTGATTCTGACAGGTGTCCCTGGAGAAGAGCCAGGTGAGCGCAGCAGCGGCCCCAGCTGCCTGTTTAGCCCTGAGCAGGAAGAGTCCCTGGAGGGATCCAGTTTTCCTGTTTGTTAAAGGTCCCCTTGGCTCCTAAAGGGGAGTCCAAAAGTTTTCTGAGTGTGAATGGACAGTCGTGATCCCCGCTTACCAGTAAGGATCACGTGATATCTCACTGTGGGGCAGGCACTGCCCTCGCCTTTTATATCTATTGGTGGTGTCTCACTTGAGCCTCACAATGACCTTGTGAGATGCGAATGATCCCCACTTGACAAGTGAGGAAAACCTCCGCTGAGAAACCCCAAGCACCTTGTCCACAGGAACGTGGCCGGTTCGTGTCAGCTAGGACTGGCTCAGAGTCAAACCTAACGCTGACCCGCACTGCCTCTCCTTTGTGTTGTGCATTCCACTTTTTAGAGCGCCTGTGCAAGCTTCAGGGGATCTGAAGCCACCTTGTAAGGGACCGTGCAGTGTAGACCTTTCCTGATCGGCCTGCGAGGAAACAACCCAGGGTGGTGGTGCCTTAGGTGAGACCACAAGGCTGCTTGAGAGGCTGAAGTGGGGCAAGAGCCAGGCTTTCTGACGTCCAGCTCAGTGCTCTCTCAGTGGACACACCTATACTGGTGGGCTGGTCCCAGGTGCAGCTGGGGTGTGGGAGGAGGAGGTGAGTGACCCTGTAGGTGGGAGAGACTCCCTGGCAGGCTCCTTCCAGTCCTTGTGCAGGGGCCAGCCATGAGAGGAAGGACGGAAGGAACCGGTTGGCCACCCTAAACGAGCGCGCACGCGCGCATGTGTGTGTGAGTGTGAGTGTGAGTGTGTGTGACTGTGATTGGTTTTTGTGGAGTCCTGGAAAAGGCCAGTTCCCAGGGTTGGCCCTGCCACTGCTCCTCTGACCTGGAATGAGAAGAAGTCTCTGTGCTCTCTTTCACTGTGAACATTTTGAGATTGAGACTGAGTGAGATAAAGGTATGAAAGTGCTTTGTACTGAATGACTAGCAGCTGAAATTTACTGAGCATTTTACTAGGGTCGGGACACACCCAGACCGCATTGTAATTCTCACAGCTCTATGTAATAGGTAACGTTAGTCTTTCCATTTTACAGATGAAGAAACTGAGGCCCAAGGCCACACACCTTATATGTGGCAGAGCCAGGATTTAAGCCTAAGTCCATGGCACCTGTGTAACCACTCTGTTGTTCACTGGTCAGAGGAGAGACGGTTGAGGGTCCCTTGCTTTGTCCTGAGCTTTTGTTCTTCTTTCTCCATCTCACTCTCATGCATATGTCACCTAAAGCAGGCTTCTTAGCTGGAGAGGAAAGAGGCACTAGATTCTTCAGGTCTTCCACCAGACCCAAGCATTTCAGGAATCGGGCAGAGAGCCAAGTCGGGCTGAAACAGCCACTAAGAGGGTGTTTTGTGTCGTGGTGGCAGGTTTCTTTTAGCCTCCCGGCCTCCCACAGGGCCTTGCTCCGCACCTCCTTAGGGGGAGGGGGAGGCTCAAGGTGGGCAAGTATGGCTTCCAGTCCCCCACGGTGACATCTCTGCTCTAGCAGGCATTGCATACAGTAAAACAAGGGCAGGGTCCAGCCCTTTGGGTTTTCCTGGATGGCATCTCAGGTCTATCCCTGCTGCTGCTGTGAGCCATCAGATCACTTCCTGACATCCACCAAGAGCACTCTGGTGTGGGGCTGGGGGCTGAGCCCGCTGCTGACGTATCCGTGAGGAAACTGCTCTGGTCCAGGGCCTGTTGCTGCTTCTGGGAACCCACCCCCAGCCCCAGCATGTTTCTAAAATATGTTACAGCTGCCCAGGCGGGTGTTCTGCCAATAACTCTTTTAAAGGCTGATTTGGAAATTGACAGAGTATTTTGATCCTGTTTTAGAAGTTGCCAGGGATCCCCTGCTTCCAAAACTTAGTGCTTCTTGAGGGAAGGTCCTGAAGTTGAGGCCCTATGTTGAGATCAGTGACGACTGCTGGAGGGGCAGGGAAAAGGCAGGCAAGGCAGCGAGTGACCGGGTCCCCCACCCTCACCCCACAAGTGGCATTAAGGACCCAGGACTGAAAGAAGTCCTCCTCTCTTAGAAGAGGAGTAGAGGCAGGGAGCTGTCCTGTCCAGGGAAGGGGAAACCAATGGAGACGTCTGCGTAGGTAGGACGGCCTGGCTGCTGGTCGCGGGGAGGGCGCTAGTGTAGAACATGCTGGTGTGAGCCAAACAACGTGGCTAAAACTACTTTTTAAAAGTCCATGCTGTCAACTTCACAGCTGCTCTCTGGAACTTCGGGAACTGGTGCCGAGCTGGGTGAGGCCCCCCCCTGCCTTGTCACCTGAAGAGAGCAGTGTCAGCAGTTGAACACTGTGGAAACTGGTACACCCTGCCTCTGGCTTCCAGTCTTTCCTGTGTGGGGGATGTCTAGGCATCTCTCACCTTCTTGTTCCCCTGCTGACTCACCTGATGGTCCAAGAGCCCTTCTGTCCACCTGGCGCTTTAGGGCCTGTCCTTAGCCAAGGCACAGATGCCCCTTGCTGAGGACCTGGGAGGACTCCTCTCCATGGGGAGCCCCAATCAGATGCATCTTGGCTGCAAGGCCCAGGCAGCTGGCCAAGAAAGGCCAGAAATGCTCCAAATACTCTCCTTCCTCCAAAAGCTAAGGGGAGGGAGGCCCCTCCGGGAGGCCATTTTATAGTGATAGCCAGACTAAATCCTTTGCTGTGGGGGGAATGAGAGATGGTGGAGAAAGAAGTACTCTGAGAGGTGAACCAAGAACGCGTCCTTCTACATGAATGGGCTTGTTAAAATCCGACAGCCTGAGAGCTTGCCTTCTGCCGAATCCCAGGCGGATGTGTGAGGAGTTCCTTTGCTGGGACACAAAGCTGTGTTGTTGGCAACAGTGATACCTCAACCTGACCTTCAGAAGAAGGTTAAAAATAGTGTTGTCCAGGCAAAGCCAGTCTTCATCTGTGTGTGCGTGTGTGTGCGCGCATGTGTGTGTACAGCATACATGTATGTGCACAAGCTTCTTGAGAGGCAGAGGCAAATAGTATCCCCACCTGGTGCTTCTTGGGGGCCAGTGATGGTGGACACAAGGGGAGAGGGCATTCTTTGTCTCAAGTGGAACAACCTCACCTGCTTTCCTGTTACTTGCAGAGACCAGCCAAGGAGTTTGCAACTGGAAAACAAGTTTTGTAGTGAATTTGGGAGAAGGTGTAGGGGTGGTTTTGACTTTCTGAAACCTGCTCACGATCAGAGTTCCTCTGGCACCTTTCTCATCTTCTGTTCTTGAGCTTCAATCACATGCTGGGTGGGTGGCCACAGTGTTGTCAAGAAGTGGTCATTTCCCCTTAGATAATATGAAAATGAGTGCAGCATTTAAGTTTAGTCTGCACAGTGCATTACCGTGTTCAGTCTTGTTTATCAAGAGAGTGGTCTTGCTGTTACCCCAGTTAACAGATGAGGAAACTAAGGTGCAAAGAGGCTGTGTGGCTGAGTAGTAACTGGCAGAGCCTGGACCCCAGCCCAGGTGATCCTGGGGGGAGGGGGAGGGGGAATACCTCCCACATCCCCCCTTCTCTTCACATCCTGCCTCAGTAGGAAGCCTCACAGCAGTGAGCTGAAGGGGTGGCTTGGCTTCCCTGTTTTCAGCAACCTGCGCACTTTCTTCTTGAGCCAGAGCTCCCCCCTTTAGGTCTGTGCTGGTCCTTTCCGACATTCAGCCCCAAACCAGATGTTTGGAGCAGGGAGAACAGATGCACATCAGTAATGGAGCTTTGTGGTACCCCCTGGAATCCTGCCCTCCCTCGCTGGGGAAACCTGTGCAATGAAATCCTCACCGGCCTGTAAACCCTCCTGTGCCAGTGTTCGTCTCCCGGGAGGGGGCCACTGCCCCTTCCCATCCCACACGGAGGGGTGGGGGTGACCTGCACCTGGTTGTCAGGGACACAGTGCTGAGCGCTGGTTGAAAGGAGTCCTTCGAAAGGCTCTTTGATACGAGTCTCAGATCCCTCTCTGGGTGTATCCCCTCATCCTTAAACCCACTCAACAAAGTGGCTCTTGGACCAAAGCTCCTGGCTCCAGCTCCGCCCCCGCCCCCCCCCATTGTCCTCTTGATCCCCCAGAGGTATCTGCCAGTCAGAGCAGGTGCAGGGCCGGGGTGGCGGTGAGGGGAGCCTTGTACTATTTCACCCCTTAACACTTTTCATGGACTGCCCAAGGGGACAGCAAAGGAGGGGGGCTGCACCCCAAACTGATCCTTCACCAGCCCAGCCTAGAGAGGAGTACGGCACACACTCTTGCGAGATCTTAAGAGTGCACCGCCACTCCCCACCTCTTGCAGGAGTAATCGTACACGATGCCCGAGCTGTAGGGGACCCTACAGAGTAGTTGTTAAGAGCCCTGGCTCTGGGTTCAGGCAGATCTGGGTTCAGATCCTGGCTCTGCTGTCCTACTACCTGTGTAACCTCAAGCAGGTTACTTAAGCTCTCTGTGCTTCGGTTTCCCTCCTGTGAAATGGGGGATTAGCGCTTAGAAATGGGTTTGTAGTGAGGATTAAATGAAGTAATGATGTCAAGTATCTTGACACAGGCCTGGCCCATCACTGGTGCTCAGTAAACAGGACCAAGGCCCAGAAAGACCGAGCGGCTTGCCTCAGGGGCTCAGCTCGTCATAGCCCACTTCCCTGTCCTCGTAAGGGAGGGAGCCTTTCTGTTTCTAACTCTTCTGGGCAGTGGCAGACCAGCGAAGGCTTCCATAGGTCCTGGCTCTGTAGAAGCGACAAAGGCCCTGGAGGCCCAGGAGTTATTCACTCAATCAGAGTCCCAAGCACCTGCTGCTCAGAAGCCAGAGGCCAGTGAATGTACCTGGCTGAGGCCACTGCAGGCCCCGCCAGGAGGCAGCCATGTTAGGGGGAGGCTGAAGAGGCCCTGATGGCCACTGATTGTCACTGGGAGTGTTTGTAAAGGTGAGGAGGACACACAGCCTGGAGGAGGAAGTAGGGCCCCAATGGGGGAGGGAGTAGTGAGGGACATCTGGGGTACTGACCTTGCTGTTGTGGGTCTGGGGTCCCCTCCCCAGGCGCCACAGCTCTTTGCTCTGCTCCGAGCGCCTGCTCCCGGGGTCAGGGCATCTGTGGTCTCTGAGGCCCAGGGGCTGCCTGGCCGCGTTGTGTTTTAAGAAGACCTCATCCCCTGCAGAGTCCAACCAGCTGAGGAGCGCCCCCGCCCCCTCCCAAGCTCCCTGTCTGAGGCTGAAGCGCTCCTGCCTGCTGGGCCTCCCGCAGGGGGCACCGGCGAGGCCTCTCCACGGCCCCAGCCAGCTGCCCCTTTCACCCCCTGCCTCTCAGGATTACTCAGCCTTCACAGCGTCTGTCACTAAGATGCTGAGTGTGTTCTTGATGGCCTCTCTTCAGGAAAGGCTTGGGCTGTGTGGCCTTTTAAGAAAGGCTCAGTGCCCGGGTTAAGCCTCTGATTGTGGTTCTGCGTGAAGAAACCATAAACCAAAGGAAAAGAGATGGTTCAGCTTTGGTCTTGGAGCTTTGTGTCAGCGTCTGCTTGCGTCCCTGGGCTCGGAATTGAATGTGGGCCATACAGGCAGGTGGAGAAGCTGTCCTTTCCTTCCGATTTCTGGATAGATTATTCAGAGTAGGAAAGAGTCTGAGGAACCTCTCATCTTGCTGTCTTTAAGTACGGGGCTCTGCTCTCAAGTTTGTCTCCTGGGCTCAGGGGCCTTGGACGAGGCCTCCAACGCAACTTTTTCCTTCAGGGCAAAATCCCCAGTCCCTAGAAATCTTGATTCTTCCAGCAGGGCCAGGAGCTTGAGAGTGATATCCAGGTTTTTAGGCTAATTGCTGGGGAAACCTGAACATTTTTTAAAAGGTTTCTAATCGTCATACCAGTGTCAAGGGATCTGCCCGACCCAGGGAGGGGAAGGAGAGAGCACTGGACCAGACTGCTGGGGTGCCCAGCCTGCACCTGCAGGAAGCCCTCAGCCTTCCTGTTGAGCCAGAGCTGAGTCGGTTGTCCTGGGGCGGTGCTGACTGTCCCTTGACTGAGGGTCAGCGGCCTCACCTTTGGTCCAGGGAACAGAGTTTGGTTTTCTCTCCTCTCCAGGGGCTCAGGCAGCCCAGTAACTGGGTGTTAAATGGCTCTCCCATCACCTCTTCTGCCGGAGCCGCCTCCGTGCAGGTGCAGCATGTACTCTGAGGACTGAGCCAGGGAGCTTGGCCTTGCTGGGGTGGGGGGCTCTCCACATTGCCCCCCCTTTGCCTTAAACCCAACAGCACGGGGAAGGTTATCCTCAGTGCCATGTTCTGTTTGTCTCTCCCCACCCCCCCCCCCCCACCCACACACAGAAAGGCAGAGACATTTCTGGCACTTACTTCCCTGCACAGGAGTTTGCCCTGTGCTTTAAAGCGCAGTGGGGTGGATTTCATCCCAAGGCCTGTCCCCCGCCCTGGCCCCTGGAGAGGAGACCTGTGGCTGAGGACCATTCTGGCAGCGGTTGTGCGGCGCCACCTCCTGGCCACAGCACCCATCCTGGCTCCCTGCTCTTGCTCAACAGTTGCCGGAACAGTTCTTCTAAAATAAAAGGAACTTGGTGGGGGGAGGGGAGGAAGGAGGTCCAAGAGGGAGAGGTTGTATATACACATAGAGCTGATTCACTTCACTGTACAGCAGAAACTAACACAACATTGTAAAGCAGTTATACTCCAATTAAAAAAATAATAATAAAAGGAACTTGAAAAAGACTTTCCGAAGTCCATTTCTGGTTGATCCTGTAAATGCCTGTAGCTGTTTCTATCAGCTTGGCCTTTCTGGGGCTGCCTTGCCAAGCCTTCTGTTAAAATGGCTTTGTATTTCCAAAGCCAAAATTGTCAAGGCAGGACTTAGCAGCTGTAGCCGAGAAGCAGGGACGTCAACCCAGAACCCAGCGCTGGATGTATGTGTCCCAAGAGAGTGATGTGCCTGTGGTCTTTGAGGGGAGGGAGTGCTAAGGAAAGTGACTGGAGTGTGGGATGGACACAAGGGTGTGAATGAAGCTTGTAGTTTCTTGGGGCTGAAGCTGTTCTGTTTTCTAGTCTGTTGTTCTAGTCTGGGCTCAGTGCTGCCAACTAACTGACTGAAGGAAGCTGACCCAGAACAGGGCTGTAGCTGCACCGACTTGAAGAGGTCTAGCTCACTCCCTTCTCTAGAATGGGTAGTATTCTGGGAACTGGTGTTAGGCAGGAGTTTTGTGAACTACCTCGGAGGGTTCCCTGAGTGTGCTGCTACCAAAGTGGATTCCATAGCTGGCCCCATCTCTCAGTGCCCTTTCACCCCCATGGAATGAAGGGCAAGTTTTCTGCAGTTTATTTCCCAAACCAGGGACTGGGGATTCCTGCTGTTTCTACTTTACAGAGAAGATGTTGGAATAAACATGTACATTTCACTGTTGGCTGTATTTGGTTGTTCGCCAAGCACGTGCCTTGTGCCCCATTGGAGCTTATAAACTAGAGGGGATACGGCACGGGGGTGGGTATTTGTGGACAGACGCCCTGTAGCTAATGTCTCTGTCGTTCCCTCCACTCTAGGCCTGGTCTCCAAGTCCTCTCCTAAGAAGCCTCGTGGACGTAACATCTTCAAGGCCCTTTTCTGCTGTTTTCGCGCCCAGCATGTTGGCCAGTCAAGCTCCTCCACTGAGCTCTCCGCATACAAGGAGGAAGCCAACACCATTGCTAAGGTAGCTGGATCCAGGGTGGTGTGATGCCAGCAAGGACGGGACTGCTGTGAGCGAGTGGGGGTCCATGCAACCACGGCAGGAAGACAGGGCAGCCTTGCCTGAGTTGGAAGATCTCTGGCCCAGAGGAGGCCCTTCCTCTGTCCTTTCCATAGTGGTCCATCTTCTTCCTGTTGATTCCATTTGTGGTGTGGGCCATCCGGATGTCCCTGTGTTTCTGAGGGGCCCTGCGGTCCAGATCCTTCCAGGTTCCAGGAACCATGCAAGGTGCTTTGCGCAGATTGTCTCATGTGACCCATAGCAGCCCTGCAAGGAGAGCCAGAGGATTCCCACTCACAGACGGAAACTGAGACTCAGAGGGTATATGTAGCCGCTGAATGGTTAATGGTTAATAAATGGTAGTATCAGGGTTTGAACTCAGATCTCTCTGGTTGCAAGTCCTGTGATTGTTGTTTTTTATTTTTAACTAAGCAAAAATACCTTCCAAGTTACTAGGCTTTCAGGGAAGCAAGGAATTGAAATTCTATCACACTCTTGATAACCCCTTCCAGCACTCTCACCTGTACCTGTGAGAGACATTTGGAAATGTGTGGGTGTCTTTGATTCTTATAATTACCAGAAGATATGTCTGGCATTTCAGAGGCGGGGGACAGAAATCCTCCTTTCCCCAGTGCCATTTGTACTTCTTTCTGAAACACCAAGGTTTAGCTGTCCTTCCTTTCTTTCAAAGCCAGGCTAAAGATACGTACATCAGTGAAAAATCACCTCATTATCCAAAACGGGACAATGGTTAAACGAAGTACAACATGATGGTATTAACTGAACTATTAATTTTTACTAAGAGTTCACAACAATGTGGAAGAGTATTGAGTTGCAACATTAAGTCAAAAAGCAGAATGCAGGGCTTCCCTGGTGGTGCAGTGGTTGAGAGTCCGCCTGCCGATGCAGGGGACACGGGTTCGAGCCCTGGTCTGGGAAGATCCCACATGCCGCGGAGCGGCTGGGCCCGTGAGCCATGGCCGCTGAGCCTGCGCGTCCAGAGCCTATGCTCCACAACAGGAGAGGCCACAACAGTGAGAGGCCCATGTACCGCAAAAAAAAAAAAAAAAAAAAAAAAGCAGAATGCAAAATTATATGTCATGAAGAAAAAAGACTGCTTGCCAAAGCAAGCTTGAAGGAAATGCACTAAAATGCCAACATTAAGTTTTTCTAAGTGCTAGGATTTTAATTTTTCTTCAGGGTTTCCATTAAGATCACTTACTTGTTACATCATAACGTTTTACTTATTAGCCAAAGGTAGGAAGAGGCTTTCTGAGCTCTCTGCACTCTACCTCCCCTCACATTTCAGGACCCACAGTGTGGGCTCACATTGGCTTACTGGTGTTTTGTAGGGGCTCAGCGCACCTCCCCCTAATCTAGGCCCCCAAGGAGGATGAAGAAAACACATGTTTTCAAAGAGAAGCCTGGGTTCCAGGACTAAGCAAGAGGCCAAACCTCCACAGTGAGGAGTTCCGATTTTGGTTCTGCCTCTAACTCTGTGTCCCTGCGTCAGCTGCTTGAGTCCCCTGTTCCTTGGAGAGGCAATGGCAGCTGAACAGGGACACTTCCTTCTCCATCCTTCATCAGGCCTAGTGTGGAAAGAAGATCTTGGCCCCTTTCCTGCCCAGCTCTTAAGGAAAGTCACTTTTGTCGTGTCAGAGTTTTCCAGGGGGCTGGGGTCTTGGGGAGAAGATTCCCCTCCAGGCCTGAGTGGGCTTTAGACAACCAGGAAAGGCATTGGTGGGCTGGCCCTGACCACCTTCTTTTCTCCCGTAGTCGGATCTGCTCCAGTGTCTCCAGTACCAGTTTTATCAGGTATGTGAATCTCACAGGGTATGTCCTCAGAAGCCCCAACACCCAGTGATCCCTGCTAACCCCATGCCCCGTGCGGTGATGCCCTCATTCCTCTGTGTCTGGCTGGCTAACTCCCTGCCCTCGGAAGCTATTTGTCCCAGATATTTGCTAAGGGCCCACCGTGTGCAAGGCATTAGATTGTGTGGAGGACAGCCGGTATCCATCACCAGCTCTGGCCTCCATCTCCAGTATCCGGATGATTTCACAGTCCCAAGCTGAAGGAAAGAGCCAGCTCAGTCTCTTCTTTCTCTACCTCTTGGCCTTTAAGTGTCGCCTCTCTTGGGTTGAAGTAGGGGGGCTTCCATCTCCTCAATGGGCCCAGCTCTTCCCAGAGTTCTATTGGGGAAAATCAGTCTTTCTTGGTGGCAGATTCAGTAGCCTGGCTCTGGTTTTAGATTCCAGGGACCTGTCTGCTCCCGGAGGTGACAGAGGAAGATCAAGGAAGAATCTGCGTGGTCATTGACTTGGATGAAACCCTTGTGCATAGTTCCTTTAAGGTAACTGGACATCTGGAGCTCTTCTTACACTCATCCTGGGCTGTCTTGGAAGCCTGACTGCAGGTGCCAGTGAAGTGGCCTAAAGTTGATGATGGAAGAGTGATGAGAAGTAGGAGGGCCGGCCTCCGGCATTTGGCCACAGTCACATCACAGATGCCTGGAGGCCCCACTGGAGAATGATGCTGAGTGGGAGCCCCTGCTCTCCGCGGTCACTGATAACAGGCTACAGCTGCCGTCCCCCCACCCCCCCGCCCCGTCGCAGCACAGCCACCAGGGCTCTACAGGGGTACAAAAGAGGGGTTAAGTCAGCCTTGGGCCATGCCCCTATCCATTTTATCAGGATGTTTGTTAACAAGGCCCAGAGACTGTCTCAGCTCAGGTAGAATTTGCAGGTGGTGGTAAGAAGGGAAAACCAGAAGGCGTGTCGCAGCCTGTACTTGGGTGAGAACCACTTAGTTGGGACAGCAGGAGCTTCTTAGGGCCTCTGATACCTGTCCCTCCCCACCCCGCCCAGGGGGCGGAGCACTGGGTGTGGCTGGGCTCTTGTCCCTTCTCACAAGCTGAGCTGACTCATTAACTCCTCTGCCTTCCAGCCAATCAACAACGCTGACTTCATAGTGCCTGTAGAGATCGAAGGGACCACTCACCAGGTGAGCTGCTGCCAGGCCATGCCCAGCCCAGGAGCTCGGGGTCTTCTGCCCCTTGGGGCTTGTGTTCCATCAGTTGATCCTTTCCTGTAACTTCAGCCTCTCTGCTTTTATTGGTAACCTTTTACATTCGAGGCTTTCACATGTTAAAAAATGCAGCCCCTCATCCCCCTCTAGCTGTCACCTTTTTTCTCTTTGCAGCTAAGCTGTTTAAAATTAAATTATTTAATAGTAGTAATAGCTATCATTTACTTATCTCCCCTGCCCCTACTGAATGTGACCAGCACTGTTATATGACTTAATACATTTTCTCTAACGCTGAAGAGTTGGTGTATCTGCCTGTTACAGACAAGGAAGTCAGTACTAGCTGTTTTCTCTCCTCCCCTGCCCACCCATTCCATCTAGCTGGTGAATTTCTTTCTCCCCAGAACAGGCATCTCCTCCTCTGTAAAGCTTTCTCCAATTCCCCTCCCGTTGGGGTCCCTACACTGGATTCTGCCACAATAAATACTCAGTACACATCTATCAAAAAGCGCTTGAATCTAAAGGTGAGGCTCTGGCCCTACACAACCTGCTCAGTCCAGGGTTAAGGATCCTGTGGTGTTGATAGTCAAATAGAAGAGTTACTTGTAGGGAAATGGGGTTTGAGGCTTCCATGGGTGGTCAGCACTATCCTGTGTCCATTAGAAGCTTTCTTCACCCCACCACCCTCCTCCCAGCTGAGATGCTCTCCAGTCCCAGTGCTGGACTCTGCACAGCAGCTCTTTACAGTCTAGTTGAGGGTATAGAGATACACAGAACCCACAGATTTTAAAAAAAAAGGCATATCTTCAAACACTGTGAACTCCTGGCTAACAAGGAGAGGTGTGAATAATGGAAAAGGGATGACATTTACATGAGCGGGGGGTGGGGGTGAGGTGTCTACCTGCAGAAGGTGCATTTTCAGCAGAGTGTTGAGAGGATGCCAAGCTTGATGAATAGCCAGGAGGAGGGAGGGACTTGTTGAAGGTTAAAGAAATGGTAAATGAAAGGAGGCCCGGTTGTGGCTACCTGGAGCAGAGGGTTCCTGCTGCAGAGCTGGGAGGGGTCTGGTGTGTCGATGGCCAGTCCAGGCCGTCTCCAGGAGGGAGAGTCATGGCAGGCACATACTCTTGAGCAGGGAGTGAGCTGGATGAACAGAAATTTGAAGGAGTGGTTCCAGTAGCACCTGTGTAGGCTGGATGAGAGGAGAACACCTGGATGGAGACAGGGAAGCAACAGACAGCAGGCCCATGAGGGACATGCAGCCAGTGAAGCTTTTAGGCCATAATGTGCACGGTTATGAAAGGTGGACACAAGGGTTAGGGGTGGCTGTCAGGGGCAAGCACAAAATGGGGGGGTCACTAGAGCAAGATGCTGCAGGGTGTCAGGTCTGCGGTCACTGAGGGGGAAAAGTCACTTTCCGCTGGTGCATTTCAGAGAAGCTCTGTGAGGGCATGAGGTTTCAGGAAGTATCTGCAACCCTGCCTGATGGGGACCTGGACTAACTGTCCTGTCAGAGCCAAGGACAGGAAACTCCCACAGAGGCTGTGGCTGGATTCAAGTAATCCAGGATAGGCTGTTTCCATCTGTGAGGCCTATTCTTGATTACTTGTTTCTGGAGGCAGCTGATGGTTCGCCGCCGGAAACAGAGATGGCTCCTGGGACATTAGGTGTCTTTGTTTTTTCCTGAGCTGGGTCAAGGTTGGGACCACTGAGCCGGCAGAAGCCTGGTGAGGAGGTGACGCTCGTGCCCTGGTCTGTGGGGTAGAAGGCTTCCAGCCAGGTGGTCCCAGAGGCTGGGGTGTGGGAGTCCAGAGTAAGGTCTGAACCTACTTACTGCTCCTTGTGTAGGTGGTAACGGTGACCGATGCTGTGATGCTTCACCCTCATAGGGATGCCTCCAACAAGCCTTTCTGCTTTTCCTCAGGTGTACGTGCTCAAGAGGCCTTACGTGGATGAGTTCCTGAGACGAATGGGGGAACTCTTTGAATGTGTTCTCTTCACTGCCAGCCTAGCTAAGGTACCTGGGGGCAGGAGGGGAGTAAAGAACCGGGAACAGGTGTGGCAGCTCCTTGCTGGTCCACAGGATACCACGGGGAAACCAGGACTGCATCCAAACAAAAAGCATCTTCTCTTTTCTCAGTATGCTGACCCTGTGACGGATCTGCTGGACAGGTGTGGGGTATTCCGGGCCCGCCTGTTCCGTGAGTCCTGTGTGTTTCACCAGGGCTGCTATGTCAAGGACCTCAGCCGCCTGGGAAGGGACCTGAGGAAAACCCTCATTCTGGACAACTCGCCTGCTTCTTACATCTTCCACCCGGAGAATGCAGTGAGTGGTCCAGATACACCCACATGGCAGGGATTGGGAGAGTCCCTGCCCTGGAAGGAGGAGGGAGAAGGGGACGCTGGTGGAACCATGGGCTTTACCAGAGGGGAGGGCACCACCCCAGGCAGACCAGCCAGCCTCCGGGGGTCCGGGGCAAGGGAGGGAAGCGCTGGCGGTTGGGAGGCTTACGCCACCTTTCCCGCTCCAGGTGCCCGTGCAGTCTTGGTTTGACGACATGGCAGACACTGAGTTGCTGAACCTGATCCCAGTCTTTGAGGAGCTGAGCGCGGCAGAGGATGTCTACACCAGCCTTGGGCAGCTGCGGGCCCCTTAGCCTTCCCTGCTGCCAAGCAATGGCCATCCCAGTTGGGGACTTTCCTACACTGTGCCTTTATGATCAGCCTGACAGAGTGGAATCTGGAGCATCTCACCAAATGAGACCTGGAACTAGAAGTGATCGGAAAGAGCTTTAGGACAGGTTAGATGCTGAGTGGGCAGATATCAGACCAGCGATACCCAGAGCTGCCTGCTCCCTGAGTTGGGTTCCTGAGATGTGAGTAAGTGCGTGTATTTGTGTGTGTGTGTGTGTGTGTATGAGTGTGTCTTGCCTTGAACTGTGGTCCCGGGATATAAGTGTTTCAGGCTGGGGGAGAAAGCGGATGATCAAGACTCTCCCCAAGTTAGTCTGTCTCCTCTCCTGTCCCCCTGAGAGCCACCGAGCTCTATAGGGATGAAGACCATTGAAGGCTCCGTCGCCAAACCTATGGCCTTTCCTCAGTGTTGTAAGGCTTATGCCACGGAGAAAGGTAGGGTCAGAGGCTGCCTTCGGGTGCCCCAGGCACACATCTCCCTGAAGCCTTGCTCTAGCCGACTGCTGCAGACAGAAAGACGACATTTCTGGGAAGATGAAAGCTTGTATCCAGAACTGGTAGCCCCAGTGGCCATCAGGTCCTGTGGCCCAAGGGCTGCACTAGCCTCTGGCCGAGTGCCTGGCTCGGGCCCTTGCTGTGTCTCCCCAAGGCTTGGGTGCCGGGCCTGCCTTCCTCACCACCTAGCCATAGTCTTGAACCTGTGGGGAAGGAGGTCTTCTCCCTGCCCTGGAAGAGGACAGATAACTGATTTCTGTTATTTTGACTCTGTTTTAAAATTCTCTTTCAAAATGTGGAGTGTTGGGGCTGTTTTGTTTCTGACAGAGCTGCAGTCCTGGGCCTGAGGTGAGCGTGGGAGGCCCTGGGGGTGCAGGGAAGAGGAAAATCCCAAGGGCATGAGTGTGTGTGTCCCCTTGGCTTGTAGGTCAGCTGGGCTCGGGATGTGTCCCTAAGTCTGCTCTTCAGGCATTCTCTGCTGGTGCTGCCGCAAGGACTTTGTCCCCAAGTCTGGGAAGGGCGCTCTGGGTCCCACCCACCTGTTTCTTGGGCAGGGCTCTTTTCTCTCGTGTCTTCCCCCAGGGCCAGGTGTCTTCATCCTTCCTGGCTGTTGATTTTTCTCTCCAGGGTCTCAGGCACTCCTGCGTTTCCTGGGCTGAGGGGCTGGGTGTTCTCACCGTTTAGTTTGCCAACGTAACGCACGTGCCTCCTGCCAATGGTAACAGGTGTGAGTGAGCTCTTCACACACCTGCGCTTTGCGTGTCTCTTTGCTTTCAAAGTTTCTTAATAGTGAATGCTTTAAAAAATAAGTCACAAAAAGGAAGTTTCCCCAGAATGGAAAACAAAAGGGGAAGTGCTGCTGTAATTGGGAGCACAAGGGATCCCCCAGAGGGAGCCCCACTTCAGCATCACTGCCTTAGCCATGGCCTCCGCTCCCTCCCTCGGGTGGGAGGGGGTTCCTATCCCCCTCTCTGTTTTCCCTGGAGGCAGATGTCACAAAGCATTTGTAAGTTGCTTCAGGTGCAAGAACACCGCCCACTCAGGACTTACCCCATTATCCTTTTCAGACTGGCCACACACTAGGGCAGTCTGAGGAGCTAGCCGGGACCAGGTGGTGGAGCAGCAGCTTGGTGTTCTGACCACCTAGCATCCTTCTCTAGCATTGTGATGCCACCTCCCCTCCTTGTCCCAAGGTTGTGAGGCTTTGTCTTTCCCTTTGGTGTCACATGAGTAGAAAAGGGTCCCCAAAGCCCATGTGATCATTTCCCAGGCATCATTCCCTGGTGCCTGTGTGATCCTGCTTCACGCAGGTAGGGGAAGAGGGCTCCAGGGCTGGCCAGGAGCGACACCTCCTGAAGGAAAATGGGAGCTTCTGATTCTAAGGCCCTGGCCTAGGCCCCTATCCTAATACTGCAGGAGGGGCCTCTCTCCCAAGCCCCATCCTAAGGGTTAGCCCTTGGGCCACATCTGCCATGGGGTCCGGCCATGCTTTTCTGACTAAATAAGCAATAAGAGGCTCTAAGCTGATCCAGTTCCGAGGCCCCTTTCTGCCCTGCCTTGGGTCTCCTTGCCTCCAGGTGAAGGAAGAGCTGGCGCCACCCGCTTTCCTATCAGACTTGTCCAAGTGTTCCAAGGGACTCGTGACCAGAGCCCAGGATGGCTTGGTGGGAGTGTCCCCGCTGCTTCTGCATGAAGCCCGGCTCCAGAGGTCTCGTTCTCGCCAGAACCCTGCCCTGCCCCCATGCAGTTCCTCACTGGAAATGCCGCACCCCCACTCACCCTCTCCTCCCTTTGCTGGAGAGGCAGCTCAGCCAAATAGGTCTAAGCAGGGTCCATCGGTGTGGACCGGAGCCAGCCTGAAGTCATTATGCACCTTCTGGTCTCCAGTTTCACAGTGTGTTAGGGGCAAGAGATGACTGCAAGACTTGCTCCTTAGAGGAATCAGGCCAGACTCAGTTTTGGAGGAAGGCAAGATTGAGAGGGAGCCAGTTCACCCCAGGATCTCTTCCGGGGTTTCCTACCAGCCCTTCCTGTTTGAGGCTGGTCTTCGGGAAGCAATAGGCCACCAGGCCTGGTCGACCCCAGTTCACGCCGTGCCAGGAATCTGCCCACCTGCCAGGTTCAGTTCTTTAAGGTGCCTCTTCAGGGACACCGTGTGTCTCTCTGATTGGGCTTCTAAATCAAAAGCCTGATGTTCGTGTCCCTCTCATAGGGGGAGCTTTGGACACAGGACCGGTTTGGAAAGGGTCAGGTAAGAGTTTCCACTCTGCACATTGTAGAGGGGACACTCTGTAGGTCCATGGGTCCCTTACTATAGCGAGGTTGAGTGAATTTGCCTTCAGTTAACCTGGGACCTTCTGTTTAATTCCCTCCTGCCTCCCAAAGATTTTGACCATTTTATAAATTCCCCTCTGTTAACAGTGGCCCAGAAACTTCTCTGTGCGAAAAGCATGGGAAGTCTAAAGGCAGTCATTCCCTGGGAAATGGATCCCGTTCTGTTTTGCTACCCCTACCCTGTTCATGAGGCCTCATTCAGTAAGGCAACCCCCGCGTAAGGCTGTCCTGTATCCCATGTCCCAGACACGTCAAGCGTCTGCGGAAAGTAAGCTTGTTTTCCCCTTCAGGTCTTCAGTCGGTTACTTGCCACTACTGTCCCTCAGTCGCCTTTTTTGTAAAATGGGGTTTTTAGTTTTGTCCTTTTATTTTAATACTGGTAGATACTTGCATTCAAGCAGGGGAGGGAAGGCAGGGGTCTGGCCCCCTGCCCCATTCCTTTACTGCTGTGGGGCTTGCCCCTGGAGCAGACCCTCCTCTTTGCGCCCCGTGAGCTTTGCTTGTAGTATCTCAGATTTTACATGTTCCATGTCGTGCCACGTAACCCCCTTCAAGATACCGTTCGGAGGGTGGGGGAGATCTGCTTCCCACTGTGACTGGGCTGTGGGGTTCTGACTACCTTGCTTACAGGTTCATGGTTTGATAAACTTGTTGTATTCAAAAACTTGAAATGTAGGACGCCATTAAGTGTCTGTTTATATTTTTGGAATATTTGTACTACTTACAATTAATGAATAAAAGTGGGTTTCAAAAACCCATCCGTGAATGGGCACTGCCTCCTGACCCTCCTCTTGTTCATTCGGGCACTTACCCCCACTTCTTCCCTTAAAACGCCTCTGTCATGACAAGGCTGGAGCGCCCAAGCTGGGGGACCAGCCGCGCACTCAGCACAGGGCTTTTGCTCAAGGTTACAGAAGTCGGGCTACATTAGCTCTTCCCTGGCCCCCATGTGGAATCAACCGCATTGCCATCCAGGTGCTTAATAAGCATATGCTTGGTGTCCTGTTGACTTCTGGGGAGGAACCAGAAGCCCTAAGGGATTTAGAGTCTTCCTTCTGTGCCCCTTACTGATTTCCCCAAACTAGGAGCCTTGAAACTCAGAGCCCAGCGTGGTTCTTGGCACATAGTAGGCACTCAGATATTGACTGATCTGTGACCCCAAAGGAGACCCCAAGGGGCAAAACAGAATGACCTAATAACTCACTCCAGGCCCTTCTCCCAGACTTCCCCTCTGAGAAATGCCCAGGAGCTTCTCGGGAGGCGCTTGCCAGCCTGGACATCCTAGGCACTCGGAGGGCAGGGGGCAGCCCCAGCCCCTGCTTCCTGTCATCAGTATAATGCATTCATATCTACAATCTGGCAAATTTCATATCCTCCCACCCTCTTTCCTGCATTATTGATGGGCTGTGCACTTTTAAAAAAATCAATTAGATCAGGGCGGGGAGCTGGAGTTAAAAGAAGCCTTTAAAAGTCTGCTCTTGTTTTTGCTGTTTTGAATAGGAACAGATACAGCTTTCTCTCTGGTTTGAATAAGTCAAGCCCAGGGCTAGGTTGGCTGTGATTGGCCAGGACTAGGAAAATGCTGTTAGGATGCAAACGCAAGCAAATATAACCCAGTGTATGCGCAGCCATTACTAAGGTAAGGCAGCAGGACCTGGAACCACCAGCATTGGGTGGTTCCTCAACAGTGCTTACCCGCCAGAAAACTGGGAAGACTGCTGAGAGAGAAGGCAAGGTAAGTTCTATTTGGTTTATGGATGCACGTCAATAGAGCAATTTTACTTGAACTAGGAAGAAACGAAAGAGGAGATTAAAATTTCCTTGGCTTTGTGTTCTCGGATGAGGCTCTTAAAGGGTTGAACCAGGAGGTTTTTTTTGTTTGTTTTGTTTTGTTTTGCGGTATGCGGGCCTCTCACTGTTGTGGCCTCTCCTGTTGCGGAGCGCAGGCTCAGCGGCCATGGCTCACGGGCCCAGCCGCTCCGTGGCATGTGGGATCCTCCCGGACAGGGGCATGAACCCGTGTCCCCTGCATCGGCAGGCCGACTCTCAACCACTGCGCCACCAGGGAAGCCCTGAACCAGGAGTTTGTGACCGGTTTTGCAAACTTCCTGCTGAGAAGTCGAGGTGCTTTTTAGAGACCACTAAACACAGGGCACACTTTCAAAAGCTTGGAAAGATTCACCCATCTCAAAGAAATGGTATGGGGCAAGGCAGAAATTTAAACCAGCTTCCTCTGCTTGGGGTCCGTTCCTAGGAGTATTGGTAAGAATTAAGGGCCACCAGCTTTTAAGCTGGGATTTCAAAACTGCACCCCGCCCAGCGGTTTGTACAGTGGTCTCAAAGGGTGCCGAGTTGATAAATTAGGACTTGAGGAGGAGGGAGGGGGAGAGACTGAGCTTTGGGGGACTTTGCTCAGTCCCCCAATCACATTTTCTGGGTGTTCCAGTATGGCAAAGTCCCTGCTTTGAGCATGTCCTCTCCTGCATTTCAGGGACCCTGGCCCAGTGAGCATTTTGATTGCCAAGTCCCTGCTGGAAAATGGGACTGCTTTTGGCCTCTGGATTCACAGTTCTAATTAGTGCCAGCTGGTTTGACTTTTACCAGGTTTACTCTTACCTCTCTCCAAGGAATGAATTCCTTGTCCCCTTCCCCTAGTTGGGTCACAGCATTTGCCTTTAATGACTGAAATCTAGGGTCTGAAGAAAACCTGAACAAATATTTCCTGGCAATTCTAAGCAGCACAGGGTGGGGCAGTGCCAATTATCAAATTAAATCCTTAAACACTGGCAGCTCCGCATCACTGCTCTGCTTTAGTCCTGCTGTAGCAGTAGACAAAGAGAGTTTTTTGTTTGTCTTTTGTTTTGTTTTTTTGCCAACGTCCATACTAGATAATGGCACATACTCTCCAAACCTGGGTTCATCCACCAAGGCTTACGAAAAGAATGGCCAGACATGCTCCTCTTAACAAGCACAATATGCCTCCAAATAGCAAAACCCCAGATAGTCCTTTCTGGGTGGGGTTGTTTTTTCTTTATTTTTCTTTTTCTTTATCCTATGTAACTTCGTCAAGCCCTTCCTTTTTCCTTTGCCTCTTGGGAGCATTCATCAGTGATGTGTATCAATCAGATTGCAAGTCCCTTGAGAGCAAGAACCAGGCAGGAGGGACTGCCCTGGTGGTGCAGTGGTTGAGAGTCCGCCTGCCGATGCAGGGGACACGGGTTCGTGCCCCGGTCCGGGAAGATCCCACATGCCACGGAGCGGCTGGGCCCGTGAGCCATGGCCACTGAGCCTGCGCGTCCGGAGCCTGCGCTCCACAACGGGAGAGGCCACAACAGTGAGGCCCGAGTACCGCAAAAAAAAAAAAAAAAAAAAAGAACCAGGCAGGAATTTTCATTATTTAAAGCCTGTGTGGCCATGGACATGTGGAGGTGCTTAATAACCCTAGACACATTTCGAACAGAGATGGTACACAATCCACACTTCTCTTTACTTCTTCCTCCCTCTCCCCACCCTGTCTGTGGGCAGCCACAGCACCACTGTCTGGGTCTGTGTGGGAGGGGGCGGGGGGGGAGGATCTGCCCACAGGCCACGCCCACCTGCCCCTGCTGGCACCCTGAACTCTTTGTCCCAGGCCCAGCCCTGCCATTTTACTTTCCCTCTTCTTCTGTGAGGCGCAGGGAATATATTAGTCATGTGACAGAAGCAGAATGGGTTGTCTGAATTTTAGGATAGCTTACTTTAAAAAGTCTGGGAAGTAAAAGCTCAAATTGTTGACTGTGGAGAGGACCTGGCAAGCAGGGAGTCTGGGAGAGTTAGAGGGATTGGGAATGAAAGAAGGAAACCCAGTTTGGAAATACTTATTCCAACATAAGCCTTTTTTCAATCCCATGTGCCACTGAATTTAGGTATGTTAGGAAGGGCTGCATCACAGAAACTCGAAAAGAGCACAGATTTGAAGATCTGGTATGGATTTCATTCTAGTGATACTGAGTAAATTATTTAACCTCTCTGAACCTCAATTCTCCCACAATGTAAGCCAAAGAAAATATACTCAGTTTATGAGGATTAAATGAGAGAACATAAAGTCAACCAACACAGGGCTTAGCATATTTGTCACCCCTTCAGTAAATAATCATGGCTGTGTTATCAGAGCTCTTAACAAGGAAAGTGGCAAGTGGGAAGCAGAATTTCCGGTGGGGATCCCTGGGCCAGCCAGCCTTACAACATGAACTTGGACAAGTCATTGTCCGCATCTCTGTGAGATAGTGCAGGGATGCACCACAAGGACATGGCAGGATGGCTGACAAGAGATTGGGAAGTGACTTAGGAGGAAAGCTGGCTGGATGACTGCTGTGAGAGGCGTCATCTCCGTGCTTGCTCTGTGATGTTTCAGTCCCAGGAAGACACGTGCCATGTCTCTGAGCAGTGCCTTTCAGGCTGTGGGCAACGACCCTGGGATCATCACCTGGAGAACAGAGGTGAGCTGGGCTGGATGGGGGCAGAAGACTGGTCTGCTGAAGGCCCTCCACATGCCTTGGTCTCCTGTCTGTGGTTCAACAACAGTGAGAGGCAGCTCCAAAGGGCACGTTTTCCGATGCTTGACCCCTCCTGGGTGCTCAGAGCAGGCGGGTGACAGGTGGAGGAAATGTTCTTGGCCTTGGAGAGCAGGGCTCCAAGCAAAAATAGGCTTGCCTTTTATCTAACCATCTGCACTTCTAGTAAATGTCCTGGAGAGATGGGTGGGGCCCAGGCCCACCCACGAAGCCCGAGACACCCGGCTGCTTCTGTCAGAACAATGGAACCTGTCTTCCACGGGGCACTCTGGCTCCTGCAAGGTGGTAGGAAGATTTGGCGGATACAGCACAGATCGGTGCCCTGCTCATCCCTTCTCCCACTCGGGGCTTGAGCCCCTCTGGCTGACCTCGAGCTCTAGCGGTCTATAGTTGGGAACCGCCCTGGCCTGGCAGCCTCACCCCACCTCCCTGCTCTGAGCCCAGTGAGTGGCTCTGCTGCAGAAAACCCAGAGTGATGCCCCACCTCACCATCCTCCACCACGAGGGGAGTCACAGCCCCCTAGCAAGCAGCTCGGAGCTTGTGAGAGCCCAGGTCACTCCCACTGTTTTAAGGCTCCAGGTTTCTTTAAAAACTAATAGGTACTAAAAGAGTTACGCAAATTGTGGGATATTTAACATTTTTACATTTAACACACATTTTACATAGAATACACTCAAACATGACTGCAGGTTTACCTACTTGGAGAAAGTGATGAAAGTCCACATCTGAGGCCATGGGAATGGCTCTCCTGGGACAAGCCAGACATGCAGGTAACAGGTGCATCAGGGCTCCAACCCAGACTCCAAATACAGAGCCCTCGGCAGGGAGCCTGCACACGGCCGGCATTCCCCACCCCCAGAGCCTCACAGAATCCTGGCTCCCCATTCTGTCAGAACTTTGCCAGCTCTGGGTGGTCAGAGTCAGCGCTGGAGGCACTCTGGTGCAGCGGCTCAGAGATGGGCTTTTACCTGAGGGCTTACACCCAACTCTGCAAATGACTGAGGCGACGCACAGGCTCTTCACAGTGTAGCAAGATGAGGCTGGGCAGGCGGTGCGAGGAGGATGGGGTGAGGACAGGCACCTGGATCCAGACCCAGGGCCGGGCAGGTGGAGTTCAGCAGAAGCCAGAGGGATGGCCGCGCTAATCCTGTGGCTGGCCACCACGCCCCGTGGGGACATCTCCCCACTCTCCCCTGCCGCCTGTGTCAAATGACGGCGTGCAGGGGGAGGCCTGGGGGGGTCGGGGGAGGAGGGAGAGAATGCAGCCTATACACACCCCTTGTCCTTCCAGAAAATGGAGCTGGTGCCGGTGCCCCTGAATGCCCACGGCACCTTCTATGAGGGGGACTGCTACATCATCCTCTCGGTGAGCACCATGCCCCCCATTCCCATGAGCTGCTCCCTTGAGAGCCAGCTCTGGGGCCCCACTGGGAGATCTGCCCGTGAGGTTAATCTGGTATCCATCTTGATTCTTCCTCGCTGTTATATAGAACAGGCCTCCAGTTTGATTATCAAAGGGTTTCTTAGGCCAGGGTTTTAAATTTTGCATCAGAGGGTGTGGGTGTGGCCCTCAGTCTGAACCTCAGCGAGTAGCCTACAGCAGCACTTCTCCCTCCGGGACCCAGACCCCAGATTACAGTGCTGTGAAGGAAGACCAGGTGGATACAAGGCCATCTCTGGCCTCAAAGTACTCGTCTAGCGGAAGAAAACAGTCTCCCACGTGGACAGTACTGACAGAGCCATGCAGATGGACAGCAGCACTGTGCCAGATGTGCAAGTGCAGGGGTGCGAAAGAGCAGCAAGAAAAGCCTGCAGTCCAACCCGGAAAAGATCCCCATTGGTCTCTGTTTATTTTGATAACAATAAGCTGTCAACATTCCCCAAATGTGGAGAGGGATTTGAGCTGCCAGGGTCTGCACCCGGGCCACTGCAGGGAGGGAGAGGCCCCAAGCCTGCCAAGGGCAGGACACAAGTCACCGTAGGCCACGTTCTTCCCACGCCAGAAGGGCCAGCAGCGAAGGGGAGGCAAGCTGGCCCCTGACCTGATCTCTCTGACTACATCCCAGACCCGGAGAGTGGGCAGCATCCTCTCCCAGGACATCCACTTCTGGATTGGGAAGGACTCCTCACAGGATGAGAAGACCTGCGCAGCCATCTACACTACGCAGCTGGACGACTACCTGGGCGGCGGCCCCGTGCAGCACCGGGAAGTCCAGTGCCACGAGTCCGACACCTTCCGCGGCTACTTCAAGCAGGGCATCATGTGAGTAGCTATGCACAGAGCAAGGACGTAACCGCAGTTTACCAAAGAGGAAACCAAAAGGGCCAAAACGTATATGAAGAAAGTCATCAGAGAAATGCAAATCCAAACAAAGCCATCATTTCCACCTACTAGAGCAGCATAAATCAGAGAGCTGAGAGGCGCCAAGTGTCGTCGAAGCTCTGGGGAGACAGGTGCCCTGCTGGTGCAAGTGAGAACTGGCCAGCATTCCGGAGAGTAGTCTGCTGCCACTGGGGCAGATCTCACCCCCAGCGTGTGACCCAAAGGAGCGCTCACGTTCCCAGGTCTACAAGGGCACATGAACCAGAACGTTCACATTAGTGGTGGCGGGAAGCTGCAGGCAATGTGGACAGGAAAAACACCCCGCGACACAGCGGAGTACAATGCCACAGCTGGAAACAGATTAGAGGCACATCTGACATGTGGACAGACCTTAAAAACACGGGGCTTAGGGAGCACAGGTAGAAACAGGCTTGAAATATAGAACAGAATGCCAATTTCTGTTTTTAAAAAAATACATAAACTCAAAACAACAGGCTACATTTTACCAGAATGAAAATAAAAAGACAGATGTTAAACCGTTAGCATGGATGCCTATGGCGGGGAGAGAAAGCGGGGGTAGGGTATGCAAATTAAAGGGAACACAAAAATACTTACTACAAGAGAGGGGTCTCATAAAGGCCAATGGTGCAAACCTTCCACGAACTGAGGAGCTTGATTACCTCAAAACTTTGCACTTGAGATTGAAAAGAAAAAGGAATTCCAATGAGCTTGAGAGTTCTGAGGCTGGTCCAAGGCCAGCTTCTTACAGGTCAGCAGTCCCCACTGAGGACCTACTGGGCACAGAGCCCCACGCTGAGTCACCAGGGAACCCTCTGCTCCCCGCGGCTCTCTGCACGCCCTTCACGTGTGGGATGCCTGGGGGAGGCTGGGCTGGGGTGAGGGCCGGGGCGGGAGAGCGGATTCCTGGAGTGAGATGGTTTTTAAGGCCACGGTGTCATGAGTGTTTCTGCTGCCGCCTGACTCATGCCCCTCTCCCCATCACACGCGACATTCACCCAGTTTCTAGAACGAAACAAAACAAGTTCTTCTGTGCTCTGGGGACTTCATCAGTGATGCACCCTCTGTCTGGAGAACCAGTCCTCTGGTGGTTGGTTCCTACTCTTAATATCCCAGCTCAAATGTCGTCCTTCGGAGAAGACTGCCCTGAACACGCTGTCTAAAAGCCCACCGCTGAGTGCACCCCTGTGGCAGTGGTGACCAGCATCTATGTTTACCTGGCTCATTTACTGTCATCACCCGTGTGGGGAGAGGTTGCATCTGTGTGATCCACAACTGTCTCCCCAGTACCTAGCACTTAGCAGGTGCTCAATAAATAACGGATGTTCCCTCAGCTACAAGAAGGGGGGTGTGGCCTCCGGGATGAAGCACGTGGAGACCAATACCTACGACGCGAAGCGGCTGCTGCACGTGAAGGGGAAGAGAAACATCAGGGCCACCGAGGTAAGTCCTGCCCCTTGTCTGTCCCAGGCCCAGGGCCTCTCCACCTAGCACCTAAGAACTCCTCCTACATAATGTCTACCTCTCCCCTGCAGGTGGAAATGAGCTGGGACAGCTTTAACCGAGGTGATGTCTTCCTGCTGGACCTTGGGAAGGTCATCATCCAGTGGAATGGCCCAGAGAGCAGCAGCAGGGAGCGTCTGAAGGTGTGGCCTGTTCTGTTGCTCCCCCCACCCACCCCCCCCATCCCCCGGGGCCTCACGGGCTTGCACTCCCTCAGCTGCCCTTTCCTTCTTCTTTCCTCGCTGGCTCTTTCCTGCCCTTCAAGCCAGACCCCTGCCTTTGAGCAGCATCTGTTTCAGAGACAGGCCACGTGTGCGAGCCTGCGACTCAGCATCAGGGTAACTCCTGTGTCTGGGATCCAGGCTGCTCCTCTGGGAGCTGAGCACTTCCTCGGGCTTCTTTACAGGCTATGCTCCTGGCAAAGCATATTCGGGACAGGGAGCGAGGGGGCTGTGCTGAAATAGGGGTGATCGAGGGAGACAAGGAGGCGGCCAGTCCAGAGCTGATGAAGGTCCTTCAGGACACCCTCGGCCGGCACTCCATTATCAAGCCTGCGGTCCCCGATGAGATCACAGATCAGCAACAGAAATCAAATATCATGCTGTATCAGTGAGTAGCTAAGCCTGGCTGCTGGCTGGAAGCTGGGGTAGGTGTCCCCCCCAGAAAACCAGCACTTCTGCTTCGCTCCTCGTTTGGGGTGCAGGTGACTGGCTTTCTTTCAGTCTTTTCAAATGCAGCTTCTATAAGGAGCTCGGTGTTCCCTGAGCAGCTACCATCTGTTCTTGTTAGCAACTCTTCCTGGCCTCTGGGGGAGGCCATTCCTTTGCTCAGATCTATATGTGCCTAGGGATGTGGACAGGATAACGTTGAGGAGAGAGATGCACAAAAGTCTCCTCCACAGAACAGAGTCCATCACATTCCTGTCTGCATTCAAGCCATGCCTGTTCCAAGAAGTTGAACTCTACCCAGAAACTTCATTCTAAGACAAAGCCATGAAATATCAGATTGACTACACGATGCTTTGTAGAAGAGAAGGTACAGCCTAACCTCTCCCCTTCTCTAGTGTCTCAGACTCAGCTGGGCAGCTGGCGGTCACAGATGTAGCAACGAGGCCTCTGGTCCAGGGCTTACTGAACCATGATGTAAGTAGAGCTTGGGTGGGCTTGGCTTGGGGTAGCCAGACCTGGCTTCAGAGGCAGACCCTAGGGAAAGGCCTTCCTCATGGCCTTGGGCAGGAGTAACCACTTTTATCCCTGACCGTCTGCTTCAGGACTGCTACATCCTGGACCAAAGTGGAACCAAGATCTATGTGTGGAAAGGAAGAGGAGCCACAAAGGTTGAGAAACAGATGGCCATGTCTAAAGCTCTGGTAGGAGCTATGGATGTGCAATATTGTCCAAAAAATTCTGTCCATAACACATCAGATGTGCTCAGCGAGCCACATTAGGCACCAGAGCATAGAACATCGCAGTTACATACGTAACTTCAAAGTCAGACAGACAAACTGGGATCAAATCCAGGTTTAATGCCATCTCCTGGGGTTGTTGTGAGGATTAAGTAACATTTATAAAGCACTCAGAACAATACCTGGCACACACACCTGCTCAGTAAAAAGGTGGCTGTTATTATTGAAGGAGATACCACATATCAAGGTCAAGGGCCCTGTCCTCAAGGAGCTTATGACATTGTGCAGACCCACGCAGATGAACCAGGCAGGATGCACGTACAAAGCAAAAAAGGGGCAAATGAAGGTGATACAAAGTCAGTAGAGTACAGGAGTGCTGAAGGAACATAGAACAGAGGATCTTACCAAAAAAAAAAAAAAAAAATCAGTAATAATCTGACAGGCCAATGAAGAGATGTCAGAATGTTCCACTCAGTCCTTTCCTTGAGGCAGGTAACTTGGTCCCTAGACAGAAGTGAGTTAGAATTTGACTCTGACCCCCAGAAGGGAACAGTCCTACCAACTGGCTTCACAGGGGTGAATCACCAGCCAAGTCAAGAGCCCAGTGCACTCCTGGACTGACCTGTCCTTCGGGGGGGGCGGCGGGGGGCACCTGCAGAACTTCATCAAGATGAAGGGCTACCCCAGCAGCACCAACGTGGAGACCGTCAGTGATGGTGCCGAGTCAGCCATGTTCAAGCAGCTGTTCCAGAAGTGGTCAGTGAAGGAACAGACCGTGGGTCTGGGGAAAACGTTCAGCGCTGGTAAAATCGGTAAGCTTGCCCCCAGATCGTGTTTTCACTGCCGGGACTCTTTAGAAAGGCAGGCACAGCTGCTTTTTGCTCACTTGGCTTCTCCCAACCCCTTCCGTGCAGCTAACGTTTTCCAGGATAAATTTGATGCGACTCTGCTGCACACCAAACCAGAGGTGGCAGCCCAGGAAAGAATGGTCGACGACGGCAACGGCAACGTTGAGGTAAGCCCAGTGACCCACATCCCAGGGCAGGCGGCAGCACTGGCCCTCCAGGCTGCTCTGCTGTACAGAAGGGACACGTGATTCCGTGTCTGCTTTGCTTTCCTTTCCACCTCTGGCACCTCAGGACTATTCAAAGGGATGTCTGAGTCTGCAGGGTTTTCCCACAATTCTTCACGGAAGTGAAAGGTAGATACTCCAGTGTGCTATCAAGAACTCACCTGGCAGACATATTCAAATCATCTCTGAGCCATGATGGGGATGCATCTGACCAGGGACGATCCAGTTCTTGGGATTCAAATCATGCAAATGTGATAAGCCCTCACCACTGGAAAGAAGCACCAGAGGGGGAAGGTGTACTTTGAATGGACGTTAGTGCCTCAGCCACCTGGATTCTCTGCTAAGCATGGCCCAGTTCCCTCCAGGTAGCTGTTTCTTCACAGGACTCCCATCTCTGGGGAACTGTGTCTCCTTCTATGCCTAGGTCTGGAGAATTGAAAACCTGGAGCTGGTCCCCGTGGAGCATCAGTGGTATGGCTTCTTTTATGGGGGAGACTGCTATCTGGTTCTCTATACGTACGAGATGCACGGGAAGCCGCACTACATCCTGTACATCTGGCAGGTAGGCCTGGGGCAGCCTCTCAGCTTTGGATCCTGGCGCCTCCTCCGGCCACTGAGCTAGGGCCGGGGGTAGCAGGGACCCATCGCACCCGCTCACCACTACAGGGCCGCCACGCCTCACAGGATGAGCTGGCAGCCTCAGCATACCAGGCGGTGGAGGTGGACCGGCAGTTTGATGGGGCCCCTGTGCAGGTTCGGGTTGCCATGGGGAAGGAGCCACGCCACTTCCTGGCCATCTTCAAAGGAAAGCTGGTTATCTTTGAGGTGAGAGCCCTCAGATAAAATTACACCATAAGCAGAATGCTCAGAACCAGCAGGTCAGCAGGAGACTACAGTAGAGGAGAGGAGGGGTAGAGAGCAGGGCTTGGGGAAGACACAGACAAGAAGGGGGTGAATCTCTCTAAGACACTGAAGTGAACCCCGAAGGCCTAGGGTTTCAAGTCCAAACCACTGCCTAATTCACGTTCAAGGTCTTTTAGAATCTGACCCATATTACCTGTGCAGGCGCATCACCCTCAGCTCCCTAGCCTACACACTCCACTCCTGTCAGGTGGGCGTCCTCATTAGACCTCACACGTGCCATGTCATTTACCTGTCCACCTCCCCCAGAGAATGTGCCCCTTCAGATTCAAGTTCCATTTCTTCCATGAAGCCCTGGCTGAAGCACTACCAGGAATGTATAATGTCACATGTTTGATATACACAAGTCTGTGGTCAAGTCCTAGTCTTGTCATTTATTAGCCAAGTTTCTAAGCCTGTTTCCCCATCTGCACTGTGGGATAATAATACCTACTTCGCAAAGTTATTATGAGGATCTATAAAAAGATGTAGATAAGGCACCAGCAAAGAGCCTGGCATATAACCAAGGTCTCATAATGAAAGCTAATACTATTGGTACCGTAACTCCAGCTCACCTCAGCCTCTCTCAGTTAGCCTAGACACTCCTTGAGGGCAAAGACGGTGTCAAACACATCCACGTTCTCCACAATGCTAGCCCAGTGCCTGGCGCACACGGTGCACCTTCGTTCCAGACTCTGCTTTTCTCTCTCTCTAGGGTGGGACTTCCAGGAAGGGAAATGCCGAGCCCGATCCTCCAGTAAGGCTCTTCCAGATTCAAGGAAATGAAATATCTAACACCAAAGCGGTGGAGGTTCCAGCCTTCACCTCCTCTCTAAACTCCAATGATGTCTTCCTGCTGCGGACCCAGGCAGAGCACTACCTGTGGTATGGCAAGGTAGGATGGCTGTCCCAGTGGTCACACCAGCCCCTCAGAGCCCAGCCCTGCACCAACCCTCCTGTCAGCAAGGCAAAGGAACTGAAGAGTAGGCTGGAGCAGTCCTCAAAAAAAGGAACCTTTTCCTAAAGGATCTTCAAAGGGACTGACAATGTTCCCCACAATTAGGCCTCCAATTAGAAACTCACGAACACACTGCTTACATCCAGGAGACCCTCCATAAACCTCTAAACACATGGAGGCTGGATGCAGGCTGGATAAGTCAATCTTTCCACACCAGTTTGGTGGACTGTAACAGGACGGCCATGAACACTGAACAAAAACACTAAAAATGTGATTTTTGTCAATTTAGATTGCATCTGCATTAAAAAGCACTAAAATTATTTTGCAAAAGAGAATTGAACAGGAAAAGATGCTCAACATCATTAGTCATTAGGGAAATGCAAATGAAAACCCCAATGAGATACCACTACACACCTATTAGAATGACCGAAAAAAAAAAAAAAGATAATATCAAGTGCTGGTGAGGATGCAAAGCAATAGGAATTCTCACACACTGCTGGTGGGAATGCAAATATGGCCTTTGGAGAACAAACTGACAGTTTCTTATAAAACATACACTTACCGTATGGCCCAGCAACCCCATTCCTGGGTATGTACCCATGCGAAATAAAAAACTATCTTCAGGGCTTCCCTGGTGGCGCAGTGGTTGAGAATCTGCCTGCTAATGCAGGGCACATGGGTTCGAGCCCTGGTCTGGGAGGATCCCACATGCCGCGGAGCAACTAGGCCCGTGAGCCACAACTACTGAGCCTGCGCGTCTGGAGCCTGTGCTCCGCAACAAGAGAGGCCGCGATAGTGAGAGGCCCGCACACCGCGATGAAGAGTGGCCCCCGCTTGCCACAACTAGAGAAAGCCCCCGCACAGAAACGAAGACCCAATACAGCAAAAATAAATAAATAAATTAATAATCTCCTACCCCAACATATTTAAAAAAAAAAAAAGCTAAAAAAAAACTATCTTCACACAAAAACCTGTACACAAATGTTTATAGCACCTTTATTTGTAATCACCAAAAACTGGAAGCAAACCAACTGGAGGATGGATAAACAAACAGCGGTGCATCCATACAATGGGATACTACTCAGCTATGGAAAGAAACAAGCTGTTGATACCCACAACTGCAGGGATGAATCTCAAGTGCATTATGCTAAGTGCACAGTGCACTAGCACAAAGGCTACAGAGCGTATGATTCCATTTATGACATGCTGGAAAAGGCAAAACTATCACGATGGAGAACAGATCAGTGGTTGCCAGAGGTTAAGGATTCAGGGAGGGTTTGACTACAAAGGGGTAGGTAGCCCGAGGGAATTTTTTGCAGTGGTGAGACGACTGTTCTGTTTTTGTTGTGGCGGTGGTAGCATGATTCTATGCATTCGTCAGGAGTCATAGAACTCTACGGCAAAAAGAGTGAATTTTCCTGTATATAATTTTTAAAATAAACTTAAATTTTCTCTTAAAAAACAGTCAAAAGCAGGTGCTAAAATTCCAACTGAAAGCAAAACAAAGGTGACTTGTCAATATCCACTGTGGGTTTCAGAGTTTAGTCCTGTCCTTTGCCACCACTGTTTTCCTCCGTGCCCCCTGCCCCTTGCCCCCTGCCCTTCCCAGCACCGGAACAAACCTATCTATCTCCCCATCCTGAGGTACTGTGGCTTGGTAGATGATCCTGGCTGCACTGAGCTCTTAGTCTCAGCCGCTTTTTTCCCACATCAACGTGCCTGTGTGCAGCTAACATCTGTGTTCTCCCCACCCCACTCTCAGGGGTCTAGTGGGGATGAGCGGGCAATGGCTAAGGAGCTGGCCGGGCTTCTCTGTGATGGCACCGAGAACACAGTGGCTGAGGGCCAGGAGCCAGCTGAGTTCTGGGACCTGCTGGGAGGAAAAACTCACTATGCCAATGACAAAAGGTACAGGACCACAGCATCCCCTCCTCTTGGCTCCCCCTGCCTACCAGACTTGTGAACTGCACATGATTTCAAAACAGCTCAGTTCCTCTACTAAACGGACTGTATTGCAGACTACAGCAGGAAATCCTAGATGTCCAGTCCCGTCTCTTTGAATGTTCCAATAAGACTGGCCGGTTCATTGTCACTGAGATCACAGACTTCACCCAGGATGACCTGAACCCAGATGACGTGATGCTCCTGGATACCTGGGACCAGGTAAGACAGCCAGAGAGCTTGGAACAAATGACAAAGATCCTCAAGCTTTAGGCTATTTTTTGTGTAGTACCTCTCCCCAACCCCCCAGATAAAGCCAGGGTAGCCCTGGACCATCCCCAAGTCAATCAAACATTTGTCAGTGGTGACCAAAGGAAGAACCTGCTTTTTGCCAGGGCTGGAGAGAATAGAATGTTGTTTAAAACTCAACACCCTGGGAATTTTCCCACTTTGCTTCAGGAAAATCACGCCATCCTATCATCATGCACTCCATTCTCTCAGGACCAAGGGCAGCAGGCTCCACACCCAGGGATATGGGCCTTTTAGGGAACAAAGGGATACGAAAGCTTATCTTCAAGGCAACCCCTCTGCCACATCCCATTTTCTTCAGTTCGGCTCAGCAAACATACTCAACACCCTGTCCGTTCTAATCACTGTGCTGGGTGTGGTGTCGCCAAGGCCAAGGGCCTCATCCTACTCTCAGAGTTTACAGGCTGAGGCGGGGTGGAGGAGACCGGACATAGAAACATCATTTTAGTATGAAGGAGGTATGTATGAGGTGCCATGGGAGCACAAGTAAGGGGCACTCAACACAGTTTAGGGGCTCAGTGAAGACTTTCTGGAGGAGATGGCTCCCAGACTCAAAGGATAAACAGGCATTAATCAGGTAAAGAGGGCATTCAGGCAAAGGAAAACCAAGGCATGAATAGTCTAGTATACAGGGAACTACAAATAGTATCATCAGAGCACAAGACAGTGTTAAAGAGCACCCTAGAGGTGGAGCTCAAGAAGTAGGGGTGGGCCTTACCTACCATGTCAAGAAGTTTGAAATTCATCGGGAAAGCTACTGAAATTTAAGCAGGCGAGTGACATGGTCAGACTGTGCTTTAGACAGATCACTCTGGCGAGTGTTGGAGAGGAGGGATGGCTTGTGAGGAAAAAGAAGACTGTATGTTGGGAGACCAATCAGCAGACTACTGTCCTAGTCCAGTAAGAGCAGCTGCTGGCCCACACAGGAGCTGTGGAGTAGAGACAGAGGGATGGTGACAGACTGGACAAAAGCATAGGAGGTAAATTAGCTAAGTCCTGGTGTTATGGCAGGTATTTAGGATGACTCCCAGGTTATTGCCTTGGGTGACTGAATGGACACCATTCACCAAGAATGGAGACACAGATACAAGTTTAGAAAAGAGCTACATTTGGGGGGTGTTATACTTGACGTGCTTGGAGTCAGCCAAGAGGAGGTGTTTTGCAAGAAGCTGGATCCAGGAAGCTAAAGTTCAGAGAGAGAGAGTTCAGGACTGGAGATGTAGATTGGGGAGATACATAAATCAAAATGAATCTGAGAAGCTTTACTCTGATGAGGCTGTGAACTGCTGACAGGGAAAGACAGGGCAGCACGTATGATCTAGTATTGATACTTAGCCCTTGGTATGAGCTCAATAACAAATACTCAATCTCTACCACAACAGGTGTTCTTGTGGATTGGGGCTGAGGCCAACGCCACGGAGAAGGAGAGCGCTCTTGCTACCGCCCAGGAGTACCTGCACACTCACCCCAGCGGCCGAGACACCGGCACACCAATCCTGATCATTAAACAGGGGTTCGAGCCTCCCACATTCACAGGCTGGTTCTTGGCCTGGGACCCTCACATCTGGAGCGTAAGAACAGAGAGGACCGGGAAGATGTTCTTACTGCCAGGGCGCTCGGTGCTAAGAGCTCGGTGGGATGGCGGGGTACTCAAGGGCTGAGTAAACCCAGGACCGCATCTCCCCCACTCCCTCTCCCCTCCCCGCTTTTTACTTTCCTTCTCTTTCGCGCCCACCAGGGCACTAAGTCCAGTTAGAGAATTCACAGCTTGCCTCAGGAACAAGCAGTGTGTGAAAAAGTAATAAAGTTTAGAAAGTATATCCACACACATTACTTTTTGAGCTCTACATCCTGATAGCTAGGGAACACTGTTTCCTGTGTTAAGAGATGAGGAATCTCAGAGAAGTTATTTGTCTGAAGTCACAATTAACCAGTGGGAAGAAGCCAGGTTTACTGACTCCTAGTCAACTGCTTTTAGTATGGAGCATTGAGGGGCCACCAGCAAAGAACGCAGACCCTGTTTAAGTACCTTCCAACCCTGCATAGACCCAGAAGGGGGGATTTTCATTTTTGCTTATCCCTGAAATGTCTTCTGTCCCCTGGCTTTTTTGCTTCTCTCGAGGGTACCGACCAGGCCTGACATGTCCCTCCCCTGTAAGCAGCATCTCATGCTGTATTTTCTATTTCTTCTTTTCAGGCAGGGAAATCATATGAACAGTTAAAAGAAGAGCTGGGAGACGCTGCTGCTATCACGAGAATCACTGCTGTGAGTTTCCTGGAGGAGCTATTCACAGGCAACCAGAGCCAGAGAGAAACAGCAAATGCTACAGATGCAACATGGCCAAAACCCTATCATGGCCTTCTTAGTATTACTCTGGTGGTCTATTTTGATATGAAGATTGTTTTAATCGGTAGAAATGCAGGTCTCAGAGCCAAGTTCCTTATTTTACTGCCTTCCAGAATTTAGAACAGACTTGCTGTTTAAAAAAACAACGAAAACAAAACCAAATTTTATTATTCAACTCTCTCTGTCATTCAGGACAGATTAAACTTACTGTTAGTATTTTTCAGAAATAACAAGCTTCTAACCCAAATGATAATGTTTATCAGTTTCTGACAGGGGCGTCCACAGAAACTCAGGCCATTACCCCTATTTTAATGGCCAAAAGAAGTGGAGCTTCTGGCCAGGAATCCAACAGCTCTTTAACATCAGGACAAGTACATGGCACCACTGTCCGAACCATCTGGCAGTTTTGTCCTTTGTGCTGTACAAACTCAAGATTTCAAAGCTAATGGCAATGTAGCATCTTTAAAAAATATTTAAAAGAAGTATGACTTGAATTTGAAGGCTGGAAATGTAGAGCCCAAGTAAAAGTACCAATAGAAGGAATGTGATCACAGTATTTAGATGATGTTTAAGCAAAACATCTACGCCAAACTGGCTATACAGGATTTACCTTAGACTTATTGAATCACCTTCCCAAGAAGGACCCTAAAATCTGAATATTTTAGATTCCCAGATGATTCTGACATGCAGCCAGTTTTGGGGACCACTGTTCTGAAGGATGATTATAAAGTATGAAGTGGTAAAAACCAACATTTAAATATTGTAAACACAGAACTTCAACTGCACAGACCTGAAGAGTCTTATCCAGTGTCTACATTCTTATCTTCCCTAGGATATGAGGGACACAACCCTCTCCCTAAATTCTGAGCCAAAATATTACCCCGTAGAAGTTCTGTTGAAAAATCAGAGTCAGGAGTTGCCTGAGGATGTGAACCCTGCCAAAAAGGAGGTGAGTGCCTGCATGTGATGTAAGTGGAGCTCTCCATGAGTAAAGCACCTTCTCAGTATACAGCCTAGGACAGATCTGGAACACTGTAAGCACTCAATAGACATCTGAATCACCCAGGAGCTCAAGCCGAAAACCCAGGGCTCCTTCTTGCTTCTTTTTTCTCACCTCCCACATCAATCCATCAGCTAGCTTCCATTCACTGCTCTCCATCTCTCTGCTGCCAGTATGGTCCAGCCATCATGGACCACTGCCACAGGCTCCCAACTGGTTTCCACCCCTGCCCTACAATCTGTCCCCCACATAACAACCAATGGGCTTCTACAACAGATGATACTTTTTTATTTAAAACACCTTGAATGGCTTCCCACTGCACTTAGAATCCAAAGTTCTTCTGACGGTCTCCAAGGCCCCAAACAATCTGGCCCCTGCCCACCTCTGATTTCATCTCACAGACCACTACCCTCTTCACTTACCGCCCTTCAGCCAGTGGCTGTTTTTTCTGTTCCTCGAACATGAGCTTTTAATTGCTCCTGCCTGAAAACATTTTTCTCCCAGATCACGAGACAACCAGCTCCTTCCTCACTATTTAGGTCTCAGCTGCAATGCCACCTCCCCAGGAAGGCCTCCCCTGACCACCCCGACACTGCCTCCCTCACCGCCTAGAGTCCCTTTATACTGGGTCACCGTCTATCTGCCCCACTCGTGATACCCTCAAGAGCAAGGACCTTGTTTGTTTTGTTCACGCCTACATTCTCAGCTTTTCAGCATCTAGGATGGTGCCCAGCAGATCACAGGCACACCTTAAGTTTCAGCTGATTGAATTAACAGTCATGTTGAATGAACTAATTTATTTCCCCCTTGAAGGGGAAGGGCCTCTGGATTTTCCACAGTGTCTTATCTAACCAACTCTTAAGTATCTGGGCTGCAACTTTCTTGAAAACAGAGACCATATCTTAATAATTTTACTTGGACAGAAAATATTCATTAATCATTAATAAATAAATGTTAGGAGAATTTTATGCTCTCACTAAGGTCCACCTGATCTTGCATTTGAAAATATCTGGATAAAAAATGGCAGATAAGGGCAGAAAGCAAGGAAAACCATCGATTTAGTTCTCCATTCGGCCAAAGCCTAATGCTCAGAACTTGTACATAATATATAACCCATTTCTTGTCCTTCTGGCAAGACACTGGTGCCAGGTGGGACTGTGAGCGAATCCAGCCAGGGCTTTCAGAGGCCAAGGTGGGACTCCACAAGCCAAAGAACTCCCCATTGTAAGTCTATTAAAAACTTTCTGAAGAATTCATTCTACTTCCCCTTTCAAGGAACTACCTGGGACTCTCTCTTGGCCCCATTTCCCCGACCCCGTTAGCACTGACAGGCGCTAGGTCTTCCTTCTAACTAGAAACTTTGTCTTCTCTCTTAGAATTACCTCTCTGAACAGGACTTTGTTTCTGTGTTTGGCATCACAAGAGGGCAATTTGCTGCTCTGCCTGGCTGGAAACAGCTCCAGATGAAGAAAGAAAAGGGGCTTTTCTGAGGCAAGAAGGCATCTGCCTACTGCAAGACCCCAGAAGAAAGCAGATAGTGCCAGTACCAGGAAAGAATTTCTCTACTAATTTCTGCCTAACATCCAGCTACTTAATGTTGATACAGTAGGCTCTGCAAATCACAGCATGTTCTCCATTTTTCTCATCCCTGCGTTCCCTGTTATATACCTAAAATGTTAGCTATTAGCTACCCACTTTTTAATTTTTGTGGCCTCAGCAGAAAGCACGAAAACTGCAGGGATCTGGAGAAGTCAAAAGTAAAGAGAACAAAAAAACTAAGTTTAAAGTGTTTAATATTGGGGCAAGGGCCTAAGTTTGTTTTAAATCTTAAGATCGGTATTTCCTATTTAACCCACAAATCATTGAAGTTATTCACATATACACCCTGAAGTCAAAATCTAAATGCTCAGAACTGTATGTGCCAGAGATTTTTAAATTTTCAAATATAGATACCTGTAAGAGCAAATGGGAGTTCTTTTCAGTATTTTGGGTCTGCCCATTATGGTAACTATTTTGTTCTACTGGGAGAAATGTCTCAGTACTGGGCAAGTAAAGAGGCACTGCTGAGTGAGCTCTCTGGATAACTGGAATCCCTGTTGACCTAAGAATGCCAAAATCTGCCTTACAGCTGTCCAGGAAACCTCAGTCCCCACCCATCCCCACCCCACTATCCAGAGGAGAAACAGGGCCATGTGTTATTAATTTCAGTAATGAGGCCAGAATCTGTGTATACCACTGCAGAGAGCCTTCAAAGCACGCTACGGACATCAACAAATGAACCACATTTTCCAGACAACTCTAAGTTTGAGTCAACAATTCCAAAGAATCCATGTGGCACAAGTAATGTAACTGGGGAAGTTCTAGGATAGAAGCATAGTCCAAAGCGTCACAAAGCGAAACCGAACAAGAGAGTTCTATGTCACAGGAGTAGGATGGAACAAGGTAGACATTTTAGGGACACCATAATAAACCTGCATTGAAGGGGGCAGCAGCACAGTTGGCGAGGCCTGTTCTCCCAGACACTGTCAGTCACTTCAGTGAGACCCACCTGTTGTTTTCTAAAACCTGTCACAAGTCAGGCACAAAAAAGCTAGACCCAGCATTACGCAAACAAAGAAAAGATTCTACTCTCTTTATTATGTAACAATTTTATTTAATAGCTTAACCCATGAAGTATATCATTTCATTATAAACTCAAATGAAAAACAAATGCTGGGTTTGAAGAGGCTTAGGAAATAACCCCTTTTTGTAATAATGTCCAGAGTTAAGAATAAACATTGTCTCCTGGGCCAAAAGGCTCTGGAACCTATTCAGCCTCTGCTGCCTCTTCGCCTTCTCCACATTCAAACCGCACGAAGTCTACTACAGACACCCCTTGGGGCTGCACATACTGTCCCAGTGTGATGGAGGGATCCAGCAAGTACGGCTGGGACAGCATCTTGGTTTCTGCCTCTCCCCCAGGCTCGTCGTCCAGGGAGCCAACAGAGAGAGGAGCCATGCCCACCACATGCTGCCCAAGGCGGCGGCCAAGGTCTTCAAGGTTTGCTTTCTGCTCAGACGTCTCGCAGATGACCAGGGCCCCATACTTCCCCAGAACCAGGTTGTGGAGAGAGGGACTGTGCATTGCCCCATGGACATAAGAGCCAACATAGAACCCAGCTGGCACCTTCACCCATGCAGCTCGTTTAAGAGTCATGTTTTCTCCCAGTTTCCCTGTGAGAGAGCAAAAACAAAAAACACACTTCCAGAATATGATGCTCGTGGTAGTACCAAAATATGCACAGAAGCAGCCAAGTTTGGGAGACAGTCCTCCGCATTTACACCGTGGATGTGCCACAGAGGGAGAGATACCATTTTCAGTGTAAACAGGAAAAGGGGTGTGGGGGGAGAGGGTGGGAGAAATGGAGTGAATGCCATGCTGGTATTTAGAAACACAGGCTCTGGTGTCACACACACCCTGGGCGCAGGTCTCAGTTCTGCACCTCACTGGCTACGACCTTAGGCAAGTAATTTAATGATATAACCCCATTTACTAATTCATCAAGCCTTCATTTTCTCTTCTGTAAAATGGAGAGGATGCCACTTAAAATAACCTGAAAACAGGGTTACTGGGAGAAATCAATAAGATGTGTAAAAGAACTTATTACAGTATCTGGCACATAGTGAGTTCTCCAATCTGGCTATCATCACTACCTTAAACTCAGGCTTAGAGAGCTTAAGGAACCTGCCTAAGGCTACAGAGCTAACGTATGGCAGAGCTGGAATTAAAACTCAGATCTAGGGACTTCCCTGGAGGTCCAGTGGTTAAGACTTCACCTTCCAATGCAGGGGGTGCAGGTTCAATCCCTGGTCGGGGAGCTAAGATCCCAAATGCCTCGTGGCCAAAAAACAAAAATGTCAAACAGAAGCAATATTGTAACAAATTCAATAAAGACTTTAAAAATGATCCACATCAAAAAAAAATCTTAAAAAAAACAAAAACAAAAAAACAAAAAAACCCCCTCAGATCTGATTCCAAACCAATTGTGTTTTTTCCCACCAAGTCACCATCCCTCCCAAAAACCACTATAACTGACACAGACAACTCCTGATCATCCATTGTATCAGGAAAAAGTCCCAAACTAAAAGCCCCAGAAAATCCAAAGCCCCATGTCACATGGTGATTTCAGCTTCCCCTCATCAAAAATTAAAAGATAATATTTTCAGAGTTATTTATAAGAACCAAAAACAGATTCTAGTTTCCTCCTTTCTCTCAGGATGCTATCCCCTCTAACAGAAGTCCAAAGAAGCCAAAAGGTAGGTAGGGGTAGGAGAATAAAGGGGTCTGGATAAATATCCCTGAATTAGCCATAGTTATAACTAAAAGTCATAAAAGGGAAGTATCCAGAAACCAAAAGGAATCTTAAAACAGCTCAAAGCATCTACCCAATAGTTAATTCCCAGAAACTGGCAAGGCTGAAACACCCAATTCTTCCAGAATTTCTTAATAAGTTCCATACACGGCTGTCTATCTGGTTTTTCAACCATGACTCACTGAAACATCATACATACTTCAAGATGACCTGATAAAAACAGAATTGATGTCCTGACTGGAAACATCAAATGAGCAGTAAATTCCCAGCAAGCTCTAACCCCAGCCGTACCTCCCTCCTTCCATCAAGGACATGTACGAAGAAGGCAAAACCCCTACTCCTCCCACTGCCAATGATCCAGATACGGCTCCTACAGCCAGTGGTTCTGAAAGAATGTACCTTCACAAATTCAGGATCAGATTTTGTTTTTAAAGAGAGGACAAATTCCTAAACATGATGCCCTGAAATACTCCTGGACCCCTTCATAAAGAAGATGAAATGACCTCTGACGGACTATTTCCTTCATAGTGTATAGAGAGGTAGTCAACCGGAGGTCAAAAGGCCATCTCTGCCTAAAGACATGCTTTGTTTGGTCAGCACAGTGATGCCTACTAATTTTAATTAGTTGCAAACAGCTAAAAACTAAACTTTTTTTCATACAAATCTAAATTCTTTTAAAGGAATTTAAAAATTCTGATGACACTGGGATCCCATTTCCCTCAAAGTAACAACAGGTGGCTTGGTAATGGTTTTCTTCAGCAGAGTGTGAGCTTTTCAGGGTGTCCACTGCTCACTAATATCTAACACACAACCCACCTCTCGCATTCAGATTATCAGACCTTTGAAGGAACTTGACCTTGTAATTCTTGATCTACATTTGGAGGAATACTAAAGATACCAGGAGATCCGGTTATTAATCTCCAGTTTCCAGATCCTTACAAATACTCACCAATTGCTAAGGCCAGCTGATCCTTGAGAGATCCTTCTCTCTCACGCCCAGCTGGAAGTTCAGAGAGCTCAGAGGAATTCAAGAAGCCCTAAGTGCACAAAGAAAATGAACATGAGTCAGTCTGTATAATTAAAATTACCAAGAGACTAAGCAAAAATATAGTCTATTTCTCAGAAAATGATTTAAGACAACTAAGTATAAATAGATAATGTTTTCATTAAGCCAAGAACGTTAAAAATTGCTAAGCACTCCACCCCCAATTCCACCCCAATCTCTGGCCTAATTTCTTAGAATGTAGTTTCCTAGAAATCAGAAACAATATTTTCATACAATCATAAAATGTTGAAACTAAAAGGTGTGTAGATCATTGGTAGGAATGAAAAATGGTGCAAATCCAATGGCAGGGAATTGGACAATAGCTAACAAAACTACATATACTATTATCCTTTGACCCTGCAATCCTATTTCTAGAAATTTACTCTAATACACTTCCAACAATACAAAAGTACATAGGCACAAAGTAATTCATTGAGCAATTATTTCTAATTGTAAAATACTGGGAAGTCTAAATGTCCAAACAGGCGGAGTCTGGCTGAATAAACCACAGTACAGTCACAAAATGAAATACTATGCAGCTGGAAAAAGAGAGAAAAAAAGATGGTCTCCATGAGCTGCTATGGAGTATTTCCAGGATATATTAAGTGAAAAAAGCAAATTAAAAGAATACATACATATTATACCAACATTTGTGTAATAAATATTTGTATAAATATGCTTATTTTTGCAAAAAGGATAACCAGAAATTAGTGGAGATGGTTATCCACAGGAGTGGACAGGAATGGGGTGGAAGGGAGAGGAGGGAAGTAAGACTTGTGTATGTGGTTGGGGGAGGGGGGAGGAGAGTTTTAACTTCCAGAACCTTGTTAATGTTTTACATATTCAAAAATAAAATTAAATTAACAAGGATTAGGGGCGAAAACAAACACTGACTAAACAGAAACAGAGATTCTAACTGTATTTCAAAGGAATAACACAATCTCAAAAGGGGGAAAAAAACTAATCCAAGTTACTTTCGATACAGTCCTTTGGCCACATAACTTCAAAGTAAGGACAAAAAGAACATCAAAGAAATCTTGAACTCCTTAGTAGGTTTGTTATTTGCAGTGGTCAGGGACAGTAACTCTGAAACAAAGTGTGTACCCTACAGAGAGTAAATAAGTACACATACTGAAATTGCTAGAAGCCAGTGTATTCACTATGAGAGAAGGAAGGTACAAATATAGAAAGGGGGAAGAAAAGAAAGAAGCCTGTGGTGCAGGATTACTGAAACACACACACACACACATCTCCTAGCTCTGCTGAAAGAGCAGAGCAGCAATGACATCTCAGTAGAATTAAGCATACCTAATGCTGCCCAGATCTTGGTTTCTAAAAACCACTCCCCCATCAGAAAGGATCAGGACCCCTTGGAGGAGTTGCCAATCCCATGGTTGGGGCAACGAAAGTGTGACATAAACCCAGAATACTCCGTTATGCCAAAAAGTACGGAAATAGTCAGAAAATAATAAGGCCATACCAAAAAGACAATGGAACCAGCTTGCATAGGCTTGGCTTAAACTTGCCAAATCCGGGGATAATTTGAGCATTAAAATGACTAATGGACCCGCGTGCAGCAACAAAGACCCAATGCAGCGAAAAATAAATAAATAAATAAATAAGACTAATGGATTGTATAATGAATTGTATAAAAGAACAATCTATGAGTCAATGTTGCTACTAAGTAAATCCCTAAATAAAGGGAGAAGGAGAAGTCTCCTTATTACAATAGAATGCCACCTAATAAAACTAACCCATGTGAAAGAAACTGTAAGGGTTAGAAAAATAACCATTATGCAACTATCACAGTAACAACTGATCCTGACAAGAATCATCAAGGGATGCTAAAACTTTTAGGCACAAGTTTTTTGAGGAACTGGATGTCTACACAGTCTCAAAAAAATCTCCCATACAGATTACTTACTAGTTACAAAAAAGGAACATGGTAAGTTTAGAGTGGAGAAACCTGGCAGATACTACCTTAACCAAGAGATCAAAATTAGCACCATCAATAACAAGACCACAGTCCCACCCCCCTGTGCCTCCTGATATGATGTCCTGAGAAAAACAGAGGATAATTTATTTAAGATTCTTACAAAAATCCATATTCTAAGTATGAAGTAACATCAGTTGAACCCAAATTGAAGGACATTCTACAAAACTGTCCTGTACCCTTCAAAAATGTCAATGTAATGAAAGACAAAGAAAGGCTGAGGAACAAAGAAAGGAAACCAAACAGACATGGCAACTAATTGCAACACATGCTACTGGACTGGATCCTGGATCACAAGAAAAACTGCTAGTTGCCAAAAACGAAATGTATATTGTATATTATCTAAATAAAAATATTTTATCAATGTTAAAATTCCTGAATGTGATCATTGTACTGTGGTTATATAGGAAGATGTCCTTGTTTTTAGGAGATACATGCTGAAGGGATAAAGGGTTCTAATGTCCGCAACATACTCCCAAAAGGATAAAAAAACAATAGGGATGACAATAATATGAATATAAAAAGTGATAAAGTAAATAAGGCAAAATGTTAACAAATGGTGAATCTAGATAAAATTACTCTAGTTTACTGTAGAATACTGGCAACTTTTCTGCAAATTTGAATTTTTCTCAAAATAAAAGTTTTAAAAAGATAAAGACCAAAAGGAAAAAATTAATAAAGCTAAAAGGGACCAAAGTCCCTTGCTACAGATAATGAAACAGAGGCACAGTAAAGTAAGTGAATAGCTCACGGTTACAAACAGCTACTGGCAAAGTCAAGATTAGAATTTCTACTTCAAGTGACTCATCTATTCAGTACAATTCTAAAAAATAATCTCAACATAGTTTTCCATGTAGTATGACTCTTTAATGCCAGTAATAATTAACATTTACCATAAGATCTCAAAAGAAAGATAAACAGAAGGAAAAGGGTGGTACTAAATAAAAAAATTGTTGTGAGTAGTAGGTTCATTTTTGCCTTGGCAACAAGGATGGATCAAAGGCATACTGATACAATTCCTTCCTTGCTCCTTCTATAGATAAGAATATGCTAAGTCTCCTAAATTGTGCCTTCTCCAGGATCTATATTTATTTATTTATTTATTTATTATTTTTGTTTTGCAGTACGCGGGCCTCTCACTGTTGTGGCCTCTCCCGTTGCGGAGCACAGGCTCCGGACGCGCAGGCTCAGCGGCCATGGCTCACGGGCCCAGCCGCTCCGTGGCATGTGGGATCCTCCCAGACCGGGGCACAAACCCGTGTCCCCTGCATCGGCAGACGGACTCGCAAACACTGCGCCACCAGGGAAGCCCCAGTATCTATATTTAGAAATCCTTTCCTCAGGCCATTCTAGATTTCTGAACACAAAGCTTCACCTGATACATGGACTGTATTCCACTGGCATTCATTCATTCATTCAACAGAGCCCCAAGCAAGTGCTGGGCCCACTCCTCATGCACCAGAGACACACTAGTGAACAGACAAATCTCCTGCCTTATGAAGCTTACATTCTATTAGGGAAGGCAAACAAGAAATAAATAAATTAAAATGTAATATGTAAGAACTATAACAACAGATTTTAAATGAAGCAAAATAAGGGGATAGAGCAATAGGAGGAAGGTACGCCTCTCCAGAGAGATAACATTTAAGCAGAGACATGAAATAAGGAAGTGAGACATGAGAATGTCTGAAAAAATGGAATAGCAAAGACCCTAAGAGGGGAGGAACAAATCCAGCATGTTGGAGACAACCCCAAAACTCACTTTACTATATGTGGACAGTTGATTCTTTAGGCTCTGACAATGCAACAGGGTTCCCAGGGCTACTTGCTGGACCAACTGTTGAAATTTTAAATTTCTGGAAACAAAATCTGTCTCACAGTTCACCTGTGGGAACAAATTGATGTTGCTGTATAAGCTGTTTACTAATAGTCTCCAAAAATGCTTTAAAGCAAGGTATTGATAAAACAGGCAGCAGACGCAACAAAACAGAAATAAATGTCTCTAGGATTAAATCCACAGTTCCTCTACTAGCTTGAGGCCAGAAACTGAATGAAGTGATTCCTGCTGTGCCAATGAGTTAGCAATAACCTGCGCATTCACAGGACGGTTCCATAATGTCCCCCAAAGGATTCACTACAAGTTCATCACCTGCCTGTGGCACATGCCATAATCGCCCCATTCCCTAGGCTCCTCCAACACCAAACCACTTTTGTTTATCAGCTTGTTTATCTCTTCTCTCGCTCTAGACTAATCCACATCTGATTCTTCACCAACTGGGCCCCTAAACCTCCTCTAAAACAGCTGCTTGCTGTCCATCATCTAATTAGTCTAATTCCTAGCTTTAAAATCTAACTATTCCAGGAAACAATCAGTGACGAGGTGTAAGGCCACAATGGACTCACGTTTAGGAATAACAGTCTACACTACTAGGCCTTTTCTCACCCACAACCTGTGCATTGCTATACTTAAATGAATCCATAGCTAGTAACTGGGGTCTCACGGGCTTAATTCTAACTAGCTTTTATGGTTCTCAAACACCTCTTCTTTAAGAATGCAAAGGGTCTACCACAAAGCCTACACCCAAGGGACAGCTGTTCCTGGCATCTGGAACTCTGACAACTCACCTCTACTAACACAGTCGTGTTTCCTTCCTGCAGCAGCCCAATCAGACCTTCTTTGGTCTTCCTGCCATGGAGCCTGGCAGCTTTACTCCAGCCCTCCTTCTGGGCCTGTTTGTGGAGCCAGCTCTCTGCCTATAAATAAAAAAGATAAAGGGCAGATGATAAAGGCACAGAATTTAGAACAGAATGGGGCTCTAAAATACCTCGGGTTCCCCAATTCTTTCTCCTTCCCCTCAGCCCTACAAGAGAAACTAATCTATCATTTATTGGCAGCGTACCACTAAATGACAAACAGTGGGCATTGTGCCTGGTGTTTTGGATAAGTTTAATCTTCACAACAACTCTATGGGGCAGATAGTACTATTTTCTTTATGTAAATAAGAACAATGCAACTCTGAAATATTAAGTAAGGTGTCCAAGGTCACAGGATTAGTGTGAGGATACCACGATCTGGGTCTTGGTCGTCGGTCTGACTCCAAAGCTCCCACGAGCCCTTTCAGCCCCAAGCAGGAGGAAACCTCATAGCAGCCTTGCATGGAATAGTTTCTTAGCCCTGCGACCCTGAGTCAATTGCTTCGAAACAGGTAAGAGTCAAAGGGTGAGATTGTCATTGAAGTCAGAATCCTATCTAGGACTCTGTCCTTATGGGTCACTGGGCAGCAGATCTGACTTCTACGCGACCTCCCAAACGCACTGGGGTCGGGCCCCGGTACCCCACTCCCACCCCCGCGCTAGCTCCCCTCTACTTCCTCCCACACACCTGTTTGAGATCCCCGCCACAAGTCTCCAGAGCCTTCTTGCAGTTTACAAAGGAGTAGCCCGTTCTCCGCCGCAGCTTCATGAGGAGCTCCTTGCTGGAAGCCGAGGAGGATAGCCAGGGCCCCGCGTGAAATGTATGCCGCGGCTGGGGCGACTGAAGCAGAAGGGGGCCCACCTGGAGGGAGTAAGAAGGCATGAGAAGCAGGAAGCAGCGAGGAGCTCGTGGGGTGGGAGCACGTCGGCCGGGAGGCGACCTTAGGAGAGACAGACCCAGGGGGTGGGGGAACGGCAGCGCCCTGACGCTGCACCGCGAAGAGGGACCGAGGTGCGGAGAAGGGGGAGATGGAGCCGAACGCAGCCAGGGGAAGGGGAGGGAGCGTGCCCTGCGCACGGGAGACCTGCAAGGAAGGCAGAACGGGGCCGGGGCCAAGAGCACTCACTGTGCAGCTCCCAGCCCGCGCGACCAGACAGAGACGCAGTGAGCGCAGCAGCGACATCTTCCCGGGGGCCGTACACTGTTGCCGCACCGGTGAGGCCACGGGCCTACGGCGTAGCGGCGGGGCCAAAACTCTCCACCGGAACGAGCCAAGCGGAGATGGCGCCACCTGCTGTCCGGGAGGCGCATTCGCCTCCCCTACTTGGTGTATTGAGACTACTTTTCACAAGGGAATTACCCCCCGCAGGTAAAATAACAGAAAGCATGAGACAGAAGTGTCACAAAATAACAATACAAGACACGTGGTAACACTTCATGTTTATTTCCAATGTACTTTCATATTCATTATCCATTTATGACTCATGACAAACTTGTGAGGTAGTTGGGTGGGTTCAGAAGTTTGGCCAAGGTCACATAGGGAGGAGGAGTAAATATTTGTTGAAGGAACAAAAATATTTGATGAACACCAACTGTGTGCCAGGAACCACAGCCCTGCCCTCCAAGGTAATCTAATGGTGAGAAAATAGGGAGCAGACAAATGATCACACAAGACAAGGTAAGCCTCACAAGACGAACCGTTAGTTAAAGCGTCTCAAGGGAGAAAGAAATCATATTCAAACAGGAGGCTCAGGAAAAGCTTTTTTCAGGAGAGAAGCTAAGAATAATGAAGATTTTGAGAGGTAGAAATAGCCCTTCCAGGCAGGGAATCATCAAACAGAATGAAGGAAGAAGCCAGGGAATCTTGGTGTGGATTTAGGGAACAAAGAGTAGACCTTTTGTAATTTGGCCAGAGGTTGCCATACATGTAGGAAACCAGTAGGAAATGAAGTAGCAAGATAATTTGGGATCACACGGGACACACTGAGTACCAAGCAGAAGAGCTTATTCTTGCTTCTGTTGGGCAGCAGCAGAAGCTAATCAGAGCTGATTTTGGAAGATCACCAGAGTTTACAAAATGGTTTGAAGGGGAGTGAATGGAGGCCAGGAGGCCCCAGGAGGTGATGTGTGGCCCAAGGAGTAAGTCAGGAGAGCCCCCATCAGAGGCCCCACAGTGGGAGGAGAAAAGAGGTGAAGGCAAAACACATTAGAAAGGAAGGACTGATAGGGACTGGAAACCTAAAGAACAATCAAAGAGAACCTGGTACTTAGTGATCAGGGCTCCAACTCCAAAAAGAGTGAAGGAGCTATGGTCCAAAGGACAGCTCTGCTGCCTATCCCCAACTTCAGGGCTGGGAGGACTTGACCCAGTTAGAGCCATGGTTCCACCAGACTATCTCTTGAAGCAAGGAGTGGGTGGTCGGAGTTTTCTTACTTCCCAGCCCCCCAGTAAAAGCCCGAGTTTTCTGGATGCAGAAGAGATCTTTAATGCTTATTTATTTTCCTTTTTTAAAAATTCCAGTAGAATCTGGAAAAAAAATCCATTCTGTATAAAAAGACAACAGCAGCAAGGGCTTCCCTGGTGGCGCAGTGGTTGAGAGTCCGCCTGCCGATGCAGGGGACACGGGTTCGTGCCCCGGTCCGGGAAGATCCCACATGCCACGGAGCGGCTGGGCCCGTGAGCCATGGCCACTAAGCCTGCACGTCCGGAGCCTGTGCTCCGCAACGGGAGAGGCCACAACAGTGAGAGGCCCGCATACAGCAAAAAAAAAAAAAAAAAAAAGACAACAGCGGGACTAGATGGGATCATGACTGTCTCTCTGCAGCCACTGTTCACACATCCCACTGACCTCCCCTTCCCCTAAAATCCTGGATACCCTCCCATCTTCCTCTGCTGAGAACAGGAAGTGGGGATTTCCTTTGCACTCTAGCCCAGTACAGCTAGGGCTCTAGTATTCCTAGCACATAGCACCTCCCTGCACCTGCCCAAGAGTATCTCAGGAAACAAAAAGGGAAGGAGGAAAGACAGCGGCAAGGGAAATCCATCGTTTTTGGTCCTTATGTTTACGCCTTGGACATATGGCAGTTCCTTCATTAGAACAAGGTGTTCAGAGGCGCAGAAGGGTGACATCAAGCAGGTCTTGGTCCCCTGTGCCTGGCCCTATAGATGTTAACATTCTCATTCTCATCCCGCTTGGCCAGCTCCAGTTGGAAATGCTGGGGCAGGAGGTGCTGAAAGAAGCTCTCTGTCCCGTGCTCCTCTCTCATCTTGGAAGCCAGATAGATGGTGCCATGGGGCCCGCACAGGTGTTGGAGGGTCCCCAGCAGCAGTGGGAAGGTGGGCTCCAGATACACGATATCAGCCCCCAGCACCAGGTCATAGTCTCCAGGGAAGACATGCTGGTCAATCCCCCAGGACAAGGCGCGGACCTGGGCCCGGCCTCCAGCTGGCACATTGGCCTGGACGTTGCCCTGGATCTGTTCTAGGACCAGGGGCAGGTCAGTGATGGTAACATCCCCCCCTGAGAGAGAGGAAGGAGGAGAAATGCAAGTCAGAGGGACCAACCAAGGGGTTTCGGCTCCTGCTCAGAAGGTCCAGGGACCTCAGGGCTTAGAGGATAATGTCTGGACAGCCCAAAGTCCACACTTTGAATTTTGTTGCCCTAACCTCAACCTCATCCACAGCCATCTCATTACTCTACATTCTACAACATCAACATTCTCTCTAAGCTAATCTTCAACCTCTCTGCCCAACACACGACAATTAGATGTCAGCAGAAGCCTGGGCAGGACTAAGCTGGAGGTGGGCTGCGCACCCACCCCCTACTGACACAAACCAGCCCTCATGGATCTGGAAAGCTTCCCAGAAGACATGACCTCAGCAAGCCTTAAAGGACAAGGAGGAGTTAGTCAAGTGGAGCTTCCCAAGCAGAGATCAGAGAGTACAAAGGCCTGGTTGGGAGAGAGCACAGTGTATTCAAGGAAGGCTGGATCTCAGAGGATATGGAAGGGAAGAGAAAAGTGTCAAGACATGAGAGTACCGAGGAAAATGATTATGACATGCTAAGGAGATTCAGGCTTGATCCTGAGAGCAATAGGTTTTAAGGGCAGAAGCAGAGGGTGAAGATGATTAGATTAGGACTTCAGAAAGCTTCGTTCATGCAGTAAATATATTTATTGAGCATCTACTAAGTTCTGGGGGTACAGGCGTGAGTAAAACAAAACCTTGGCCTTCCTTGAGTTCTGTTACAGAGGTAGAGACAAATGAGGTAATGCAAAACTATTTAATCACGATCATGGTGATTATTACAGAAAGAGAAAATACTCAGAATTCATTCATTAATATTCATTATGTGCCTATATGCCAGGTGCTGAGAATACAGCAGTGAACCAATCAGACAAAATCCCTCTGCTCCTGGGGCTTACAGTCTAGTGGCAAGAGACCTACAACAACAAACAAAATGAAACAAACAAAACACACTGTAAGTCAGATGGTAATAAAAACTGTGCTGAAGCATTAAGCAGGGAAGGAGGATAAGAACTGCTTGAGGGACAGGGCAGGAATGTCATTTTAAATTGGGTAGTTGGGCTCCCCTGGTGGTGCAGTGGTTGAGAGTCCACCTGCCGATGCAGGGGACATGGGTTTGTGCCCCAGTCCGGGAGGATCCCACATGCCGCGGAGCGGCTGGGCCCGTGAGCCATGGCCGCTGAGCCTGAACGTCCGGAGCCTGTGCTCCGCAACGGGAGAGGCCACAGCAGTGAGAGGCCCGCGTACTGAAAAAAAAAAAAAAAAAAAAAAAAAGAATTGGGTAGTTAGGGGAAGCCTCATGGAGCAGATTATGTTTGAGTAAAGACCTGAAGGAAGTGATGGAGCAAACTCTGTGGGTCTCTCAGGTTAAGATGTACCAAATGAGGGACTCACAAGTGTAAAGACCATGAGGCAGGAGTGTGCCTGGCAAGTCTAAGGACCAGCAGGAAAGCCAGTAGCTGGAGCAGAGTAAGTGAGAGAAATAATAGTAGGGGCCCGATTCTAGGCAGGGTAGCAATGTCTAGGAAATTGGTCAGATCCTGAATATATTTTGAAGGTAGAGTCAAGAGGGTTTGCTGACAGATTAGATATGAAACATTGGGAGCGGGGGGTTGAGGATGGCTCCAAGATATTTGGCCTGACCAACTAGAAGACTAAGTTGTCATTTATTTAGGTGAGGAAGGCTGCAGGAGGAACAGGTATGGACAGGAAGATCATGAGTGCATTTCTGGGCACATTAAGCTTGAGATGTACATCAGACAACCACAGGACGATATCGAGTAGGTAGCTGATTTTACAAACAAATCTGGAGATATAAATGGGAGAGTCATAGAGTCATCAGCATGGAAAGGGCATTTAAAGCCACATGGTGATGGAACTGCTTGGGAGTGAGTGTAGACAGAAAAGGGGAGGGGTCAGAGGACGCCTCCTGAACCCTGGCGTGCTCAGACTTTCAGTTGTGAAGAACAACAGGAACCAACAAAGGAGAATGGAACAGATGCCAGTGAGGTGGGTAGAACCCAGAAGTGTGGTGCCCTGAAAGCCAAAGGAAGTGTCTTCCAAAGAGGAGGGAGAGACACACACTGCCAAGTCCAGTAAGGTGGGCTCATAACTGACTCTTGTACTTAACAACATGGAGTCAGAAGGGAAGCTCACAACCTTTCTGGAGCAACTGGAGTGGGGGCGGGGGTGCAGGCTGGGTTGGGGAGGGGGGTAGAATCGAGAATGGAATTGAGGAAACAATAGGAAGAGAGGAATGACAATGAGCATTAACTCTTTTGAGTTTTGTCATAAAGCAGAGCAGAGAAATGGAGTGGTAACTGGAGGGATGTGTAGGATCAAGAGTTTTCTCTGATAGGAGACATTACAGCATATTTATGTGCATAATACACACAAACACACATATGGAATGATCCCGAGAGAAGGGAAAATGGATAATGCAGGAGAGGTGGGGGAGCAGGGTGTTTGCAGGAACAATGTCTTTAGGTAGATGAGAAGGTTTGGGGTCTCATGACACACACTTGACCTTAACTAGGAGCACAGCACGTCTGCCATGGTAACAGGAGAGAAGGCAGTGCAGACAGACACAGACACAGCTGGGGAAGAGACGCTGTGATAAGAACATGTGGATATTTGCTATGAGAAAACAGAAGCGATCAGAAGAGCTAGGAAACAAAGTCATCAGCTGAGGAGACATTTGGAAGTTTGAAGGGCAAAACGATAAGAAACAAGATGTTTAGGAGAGCAGAAGAATAAGTGGGTGAAGGCAGGGTAAGAGGCTAGCTGGGCAGCACTTAAGGACGCATCTGAGGGTAGTGACAACAAATTTAAAATGAAACCAGGGACTTCCCTGGCGGTCCAGTGGTTAGGACTCTGTGCTTCCACTGCAGGGGTCACGGGTTGGGGAACTAAGATCTTGCATGCTACGAGGAGCAGCCAAAGTAAATAAATAAAATAAAACCAGTCAACATAGTTGTGTATATTATACTAGGAGGGCCTGTGGGTGAGAGTATCCAGGAGGCTTTCCCTTGGTCGTGATGTTTGAGCTGAGTGCTGAAGGAGGTATATGCATTAACCAGGTGGTACAAGGGTTCCAGACATAGAGTGCAGCCAGTGTGAAGGCTCCAAGGAAGGGGACATCAAGATAGGCTTGAGGAACTGATAGGAGGGCACTAGGTAGCACAAGGAGTACAAGAGGGAGAGGAACAGAAAGAGGCTAGAGGGAGACACAGGGCCTTGGAGGCCATGTCAAAGGGGTTAGTTCTATCCTGAAAGCAACAAGAAGCCATTGAAAGATGGGGAAGAGATGCTGAAAGATCACTCTGCCAGCCGGGTGGAATGGGCAAAGGTCTAGGTGTGGGCAAGGGGTAGAAGCAGGAAGACCATTTTGACTAACTGTAGCCTTCTAGGCAAGTGATGGTGACAAGGACTGGGGAGCCATCAGTGTAGATGGAAAAACAGGAGATTCAAGAGATTTTTAGGAGATAAATCTGTCGGACTTGGATAATGGAGTTGGGGGTGAGAAAAAGGGACGTGTCAATTGTGGGTCTAGATTTCCCACTGGATGGATGGTAATTTGATTCACTGAGATGGGGAAGGCTGAGGGAGAAACAGGTTTGGTGGCGGAAGAGCACAAGATCTAGTTTGGGCAAGCCAAACTTCCCCATAGGGAAGCTCGAAGACACTTGTGAAAATCCAGGGAAAAGATGGCAGCGGCCTGAGCTAGAGATGGAGGGAAGAGGAATAGAGAACTGGGGAAGTATTAAGTTCATATGACTCAAAGGACTCACTGATTGCCAGGATGAGAGGGGAGAGGGCAACAGATGAGAATGACACCCAGATCTCCGACTTGGCAGCAGAATAGGGAGCAAAAGAAGGAGAAGCCAGTCTGGGAGCAAGTGAAAGATGTTTCCATCCATATTACACCCATTTTTCTCCCATTTTGGCATAGCTGCCCACTTCTCATCCACCCATTCCTTCATGGAAAGCTGCTGTTGACACTCCCTCGGTTCTGTCTGAGCCTGCCATGTTCATACTCATCTGACAGAGCTTCTCCCTGATGGGTTCCCAGAGAGTCAAGGGAGACACGACCAGAGCATGTCCACTGGCTCTGCACATACCTCGCCATAGTTCTCATCCAGTAACATCTTCCCCCATCTTCACCACTAGACCATAAACTCCTTGGGGTGAGGAAATCTGTCTTACTCATTGCTGTATCCCAATACCTAGCATGATTCTTGGCACATAGGGGACTCCAAATACATGTTGGCTGGATGAATAGAAGAAAGAATGCTTGCCTCTGGGAAGACTTCCCTGAATGTGTTTTGTGTTATGTCCCTATGAACAAGGACATGTTAATTTGCATTCCTAGGGAGATGACATCATAAGTGTTTTTAAAGGAATGTTTTCGGTGTGAAGTTTTGCCTGCCCATTAGATTATAAACTAAGGAAACGTTTCCTTTGTAGTTTTTGGTTCTTGACAAAAATGGAGCAAAGTTTTCCTTACCTTTTCCTTTCCCAAGTCTGCAGTGCCTAATTCCTACCCCACTTCCCACAAAATACACTCTAACCCTCAGAAACTCATAAGCTTGTTCCTCCCAAGCAATGAAAACCTAAAGAATCAAAAATATATTCACAATGAAGTCATAAAGTACTCATGAGGTTTAATACCTGCAGAATGCTCCCCCTACAGGATACACCCATATATGCATTTTGACAGAAGACCATATATAAAGCAAAGGAGATTTTTCCTTGTAAATATCCGTGAAATCACAAACAGCAAAAAGGTAGGAAAAACTCCTTCTACTAAGGCCTGCCCGATTGTTATTCCTTGTCTCCAAATCAACCACCTTGGGTGCTTTGACAGCCAATCAGCGCTGTCTGGCACACAGGAGCAAGTAGGGGCACACACACAAAGAAAGCTTGTTAGAAAGAAGGGACTAGGCTGGTTCCAAACCACTCCCCTCTCCCAAGAATATAGGAAGTGACAAATTCTCCACATCCCCGTCCTCCCCCCACCCCCTCCCACCACAAAGCTCACGCACCCTGCAGCGCTGCCAAGATACCCACGATGCCCGTCCCAGCGCCCAGCTCGATCACTTTCTTGCCTCGGAAATCCACATTCTGACTCTCGAAATAGTTGCACAGGCTTAGAGCCTATGGGAGAAAAGAGAGAAAAGATAAGACTGTAGCGGGGATTGGCTCCATATGGGAAAGCGAGAGTCCGGGGTCTGACCTTCCGCGGACCCTAGCCCAGAGCCGCTCACTCCTCACCGCGTCCCACACGTGCGCTGCCACTCCGAGGCGGGACCCAAAGTTCTCCGTGATGCTCAGCACGTGCCCACAGAAGTAGAACCGGCTCTTCTCCGAGTAAGAGTCGGCGAAGAGTCTGACCTCCCGTGGGAACACGGATTCGGGCTCTGATTCAGGATCTGGGCGGGGGTCCGCCATCTGGCCGCGAGAGTGCCCGGTCACCGGCCAGCGCTGGGATCCCGGATCTGAAGCGGCGTGGGGGTTGAGGACCGCGGGCCGTCTCGGCTGCCCAGTGGCACCGAGCCCCGTCTCCCCGAGTTTGCCTTCCTTCCTCCAGTTTGACTTCCTGGAGGTGGAATGAGGAGCTGCCTCCCTAGCTCCGGTCCCCAGCGCACACACGATGGGACTCACGCCGGACCACGGGGGTCAGACCCGGTCGACTGCTCGGAGAGCGGGAGAAGGGGAGAGGAGGGAGGATTAATTCACCGTAGCAAGCGGGGTCCCTGGACCCCTCTCACCTGCGGGGTGCACGGGGGCCTGCAACCGGGGTGGTAACCCAGACCAAACAGAAGCAGGCTAAGGAAAGAGGCTGGGTGCGGGTCTGGCCTTGCCAGCCCAATTAAAGACCAGCGGCCCGGAGGCGCCCTCCCGCGCGGCCCCTCTGCGTTCCTCCCTGCCCAGCCCAGCAGAATTCACTCCTGGAGCTTTAAGGGGTGGGCTCTGCCCACTACGTGCCTTTGTGCGTCATTCTCGTGCGCCCTGAGCCTCGGTCTCCACGTGGGTTCGGTGGATAAACCCGGGCTGGGGATCATGGCGGGAACCGAGACTGGGGACGCCGCAGCAGGAGCCGAGGCCCCTCAGCCTCAGAAGCGCTACTATCGGCAGCGGGCTCACTCCAACCCCATGGCGGACCATACGCTGCGCTAGTGAGTGAGCAGGGCTGGGGCGAGCGGGGGAGGGAGAGGAGGGCAGAATTCTCAGAGTAGCCGGGAAAAGCGATTGTGCTGCGACGGTTGGAGGGTTTAGGGTAGGCTCGGGAGGATCAGCTGGGTGACGTCAGTTTGCGGAGGGTGGGTCGGGGAGATTGGGCAGAGGGCGGAGTTGGCGGGTTGGGAGGGGGCGTGGCGTTCTGGTCTAAGGCTGGGTAAGGTTGCACGTCTGGGAAGAGAAAGAAATTGTTACTGAGACTAGAGTAATGGAGGCCGAATGTCGTTTCCATCTTTCAGTTTCATCTGTGGGATTTAAAAAGAGACAAACTTGGGGGGAGGGATTAATTGGGAGATTAGGATTGACATATACACCACTATATATATAAAGTAGGTAACTAATAAGAACCTACTGTGTAGCACAGGGAACGCTACTCAATACTCTGTAATGACCTATATGGGGAAAGAATCTAAAAAAGAGTGGATATATGTATATGTATAACTGATTCACTTTGCTGTACAGCAGAAACTTACACAACATTGTAAATCAACTATACTCCAATACAAGTTAATTTTAAAAGAAGACAAACTTATATACAATCCTGCCCACACCTTACTCCGTCCTCTTCCCGCAGAGAACTTCAACAAAGCAAAGTCCCTATGCCTTAGGAAGCCAGTCTCTGGGACAAGGGGAACTTGAGCCCCAGAAAGGAGAGCTGCCCAGCCAGAGTCACATCAACCCTGGAAATGGAGACAGGCAGATCAGCAATAATGGGCCTCTTGATAGGCCTATGATTCACACTGGAAGGTTAAGGGTGGTTTCCATTGTGCTTCCTAGAGGCCAAAGGGCCCGCTCTTACACCCTCCTCTCATCCATCTCCCACCCTCACCCATCCACCCACACACACAGTACTGCTTCTGCAATGGTATGACCAACCTTCTCATGTTTCTCACGTCTTCTCTCCAATAGCCCTGTGAAGCCAGAGGACATGGATTGGTCTGAGCTATACCCAGAGTTCTTTGCTCCACTGACTCAAAATCAGAGCCACGATGACCCAGAGGATAAGAAAGAAAAGAGAGCTGAAGCCCAAGTGGAGTTTGCAGACATAGGCTGTGGCTATGGCGGCCTGTTAGGTAACACTCTGGCCCTTTCTCTGGGGCAAGGAGAGGCAACGCCTAGATTCTGCCAACTCAGCAGGTTTGGGGCGGGGGCATAGTTGGCCTTTCCCCTTCGGACCAGACATTGGTGCTGTGACATCAGTGTGGAGAGCCTCCACTTTCCCTCCACTCTGGGTCTGTGGCCTTTGCCCTGGAGAAGGGAGGGGGCTGCCTCAAAGCCTCTTAGAAATTGGGTTGTCTGGCCCTGCCCCTGGCCCCAGTCCCTACGTGAGCCATTTCACCTGCCAGGTGCCGGGTCAGTGAGCTGGTCAGCACAAGCGTCAGAGATTAGTCGCTGTGGCCAGTGATCCTGAACTGTCTTTCTCAGGGATTCCACCACCACCCCTCCCCCTCCCCCTTCCTCACCAGAACTCATTCCTTCTCTATGCTCATATTTTCGAATTTCTCTTGTGTTGTCTGTATTGTCCCAGCCATACATGCTGGACTGACTTCTCTGTTTTTAGATCTTCCATAGAAATAACAGTATGACAGAGAGGAAGTGCATGGTACTTGGTGGTGAAAACCATGGTTCAAGTTCTGATTCTACCTCTTCTTAGCTCTGTGACTTCAGGCGTTTCCGACCCTCAGTCTTCTCATCTTTGCAATTTACCACAGAATGTAATGAGGATTAAATGAGACATGTGTGAAAACACTGTGAAGACTTTAAAGCACATGCAAAGATACATGTATTCCCAGGCCCTCCCACTTCCAGTCCTGGTGACTCTTTTTGGGTCTCCCCCAGCCCACTCCTCCAGCACAGAGCCATCCATACAGGTAGCTCTCTTGCCACACTTGTCATTATTGATTTTGGTAATTGCAGATTGAGGCTTCCTTTCCTGTGTTGACTTCTTTGAATACCCTGCAAGTATGAGGTTGATGATTCCATTCCTATTTCTGTGACCAGTGGAACTGTCACCGCTGTTCCCAGACACGCTGATCCTGGGTCTGGAGATCCGGGTGAAAGTCTCAGATTATGTGCAAGACCGGATTCGGGCCCTACGAGCGGCTCCTGGAGGTGGTTTCCAGAACATCGCCTGTCTCCGTAGCAATGCCATGAAACACCTTCCTAACTTCTTCCGCAAGGGCCAGGTGGGGAGGGGCACCCATGGGTTAGGCTGGTAAGCAGGTGGGGCATGGAGGCCAGGCTCTCACAACCCTGTTGGTGCACGTCTGTCTCACAGCTGACAAAGATGTTCTTCCTCTTCCCTGACCCACATTTCAAGCGGACAAAGCACAAGTGGCGAATCATCAGTCCCACACTGCTGGCAGAATATGCCTACGTGCTGAGAGTTGGGGTGAGTCGAGAGTGGGAGGGAGGATGGGGTCAGGGACCTAATAAGGGACCTTCCACTAAGAATTCAGTGGGGGTGCATTTAGGACTCAACACCACCCCCATGATCCTGCTGCTCAGTTGCATGCAGCCCCCTATCTAGGGTGACTTTGCCTGTGCAGGGGCTGGTATATACCATAACTGATGTGCTGGAGCTACATGACTGGATGTGCACCCATTTTGAAGGGCACCCCCTGTTTGAGCGCGTGCCTCTGGAGGAGCTGGTAAGTAGGGGGCCTAAGGGAAATTGCAAAGATTTCTGGAAAGGTCCTTTCCAGCGTGGTTCTGTATTCTTTGAATCTAGCTTGATGCCAGGAGGATGGGATGGGTGTCTGGGGACCAGGGCAAGGACTTATTGAACCCTTCCTTCTCCCAGAGTGAAGATCCCATTGTGGGACATCTGGGCACCTCGACCGAGGAGGGAAAGAAAGTTCTGCGCAATGGAGGAAAGAATTTCCCAGCCATCTTCCGAAGAATACAGGATCCCACCCTCTAGGCAGTGACCCCCCATCCTACCCTTCCTGATCACTGACTTTGCCTTTGCTGACTTTGCCTTAGTTGGACCCCATCTTCCAGGGACTGGAAAGAAGACTGGGCCCTTGGACCTTCCCAGCTGAGCCTGCTAGGGCTGAGCGGCAACAGTCTCTCAATGAAGTTGAGGAACTGCCCAGGGCAGAACCCTGGAGTTCATGACCACCCCTGACTCCTCTCACTTTCTTACCCTTCCAGTGGCAGCACAAAGCAAAAGCAGCTGACTGGGAAGGTCAAAAGACCTTGGGCCAGAAGGGATCTTTGGAAGGGAGTGGAGTCTTGCTCTCCCTTAGCAGTCCCTTCTCCTGGGATTTCTCCTTCTCAGCTGGAGTGAAGAACGCAATTCTCCACTGTCCATCTAAACTGCCTTCTAAGCTCAAATCACCTGCCCACTCGTGTTTACTTTGCAGTTCAGGGGGTAACGTGTATGTGTGCACATCCCATGCTGCTGTTTCTCAGGAAAGGCTAGAGTGTGTATCACTCCTGTCCTCTCCCTGCCTAAGACTTGACCTGGGGAATCTGTGTTCCGTTTATTGTTGCTGTCTCTGGAGATCCTGGGAGGGTGTGGTGGTGGAGACCCTCTCCTTCATGTTGACCTTTACTTTGATCCCAGAACTTCAGAGCTGACTTGCTGACACAGAGCCTGCCAGGGAGGGGGCGAGGGAGTGAGGAGCAGAGGTGAACTGGGGAGGATTCTGAGGCCAAAAGTGGAAAGGGGCTGCTGACTAGAAAGCCCCACAAAGGGGACTGAGTCAGCTGGAGATCCAGAGCACTCGCTTAGCCCTTGCTCTGTCCAGGGGCCCAGATAAATCTCTCAACTTTTCTAATTTGCAAAAAGTTCCTTCATTTCTGCTCCTCAAGCCCCAAATTACCATGGCAGGAAGGACAGGGCTTGTGGATGGAAGAGACCAACCCCCCTTCCCAAGGAATAAAGATGAAGGCTCCTGGAACCATCTTAACCCATTAACCCACCTGCTATCTGCCCAGTGTCAGGTACAGGGGGAGGGGGAGATGTAGTAACGCAGGAAAATTGTGCTCACATACCAAAAAGGTGCATCCCGATGAGCCTGGAATCTGAGGACAGCTACAGCTGTGCCTCTTCCCTGCTTCCCTTCCCGGAGGCTGGAGGATGGGGAATTCCTGAGGATGGGCCCCAGTGGGCCTAGCTCCCTGAGGAAGTGATGGGAATACCAGGGACCCAGCCTGTATCTTGGTCACCTAAGCCTCACCAGATAGCCTTTCCGAGGAAGAGATCTTTAGGCTGCTGCACTAGGGCACCAGCCCAGAAGGAGAAGCCTCCCCTCCCAAGAGGGTCATTGCAACATGAGGACCAAGGGAGCCTCTGTGGCAGCTCCGGCCCCGCCTACTGTTCCTGGGTGCTAATCCCCAGCACAGACCACTCAGGAGAGGGGATTGGCTGAGGAGCTTGAAGAGGGGGCGTCGCCACTATCGCGCCCAAGAGTTAAATAGGGGCTGGGGCAAGACGCTCTGGAGAAGGACGCTTTTGCGGGTTCCCGAGCCAGACCATGACCCAGACCCTCAAGCTCGCTTCCAGAGTGTTCCACCGCGTCCGCTGTCCTCCTGAGCTGGGCTCCAGAGGCTCGGACTCAGCGCCCCGGGGCTTGGCGGACATCCCAGGCCCCTCCACGCCCGGCTTCCTTGCTGAACTTTTCTGCAAGGGGGGACTGTCACGGCTACACGAGCTTCAGGTAGAGGGCACCGTTCTCGGGACTGAAAGCTGGGGAGGTTGGCTTTAACAACACCCTAGTGCAGAACGTAGGAGGGAGGGCCACTGAGAACAGATGCCCATGAATTATGGAAAAGACAAGTTGGGACTGGGGTCGGTGGTTCGCCAGGGGCGGAATCTGTCCCAACACCCAGCAGAGGAGTGCGTTCAGAAAGCGCCTTCTCGCTGTGCAGAATTCTGGAGACTCGGTTAGATCCAGGACAAGTGCGCGGGAGGCACGTCTGGCTTAAAGTTAGTGCGCTCCTGTACATTCAGTGGAGGCTCGTCCTGAGATGGACAGTCCACGTGAGGAACCTTTAGGGGTTTCTCCGCCCGGGTGACCAAAGAGAGATCCAGAATGTCAGCTTTGCACCAAGTACCCCCTCCCCGCCCGCCCCCCCCAGCCCCCCGTTTTGCCAATCACACTCAAACTTCCTAGGGATGGGAAGTGAGGGAAAGAGGAGGAGGGGTTTGCAGCATCAGAGCCTTACACTGCTTGGGAGCAGAAGCTCCCTCTTTCACACCCCAAACAACGCCCTTGGCGTTGGCACGAGCCGAGGTGGCAGTTGCCGGTCCGGGTCTCCAGTGTCCGCTGCTCCTGTTCTCCCAGGTGCAGGGCGCCGCGCGCTTTGGGCCGGTGTGGTTGGCTAGCTTCGGGACGGTGCGCACTGTGTACGTGGCGACCCCTACACTCGTCGAGCAGCTGCTACGACAGGAGGGACCCCGGCCCGAACGCTGCAGCTTCTCACCCTGGGCGGAGCACCGTCGCCGCCGCCAGCGGGCTTGCGGACTGCTCACCGCGTGAGTCCTCTGGCCCCAAAGCCCCGACGCCCAGCTGCGTTCCTCTTTTGTGGCCGGTCTGGAGGCAGTCTGGGGATGTGGAGGGAGGTCGGTCGTTTCCCCCAACCTTCTGGCAAATCGAGGTTTCCACCCCTGTCTGTTTCGCCCAAGCTCAGGTAGAGCCCGGCTCTCGCTTCGCTTTCCGCTCTTTTTTTTGAAGCCAGAATCCTGGGAACTCACGGAAGGGGCTGAGGCACCAGGATCTAGATGTAAAGTAAGGTTCTGTGACTCAGCTTACCCAGGAACCCAGGCCCCTCCGGGGCAGGAAATGAGTAACGAGGAGGGGGGGAGGAGGGGGGATGGAAAGCGGGTGCAGGCAGGGGCAGGTTTCTGTACCCCCAAGGGAACAGACGCAGTCCCCCTCCTGGCCGCCCCAGCCCAACACGCTCCTTCTCAAGCGCAACCAGCCCCGTCGGGCCGCCTCTACACACCACCGTCTGCCCTGATGCGCCCCTTCTCCGCACCCCCGCAGGGAAGGCGAAGAATGGCAGAGGCTCCGCAGCCTCCTGGCCCCGCTCCTCCTCCGGCCTCAGGCGGCCGCCCGCTACGCCGGGACCCTGCACGACGTGGTCGGTGACCTTGTGCGGCGACTGCGGCGCCAGCGGGGACTGGGCGCTGGGCCGCCCGCCCTGGTTCGAGACGTGGCAGGAGAGTTTTACAAGTTTGGACTAGAAGGTGAGTCCCTAGACAGGGGCAAGTGTAGGAGACACCTGGTCCGGGTCTCCCGGTGCCCTGACAGCGCCCCCTCCCGGCCAGGCATAGCTGCGGTGCTGCTGGGTTCCCGCCTCGGCTGCCTGGAGGCCGAAGTGCCGCCGGACACAGAGACCTTCATCCGCGCGGTGAGCTCGGTGTTTGTGTCCACACTGTTGACCATGGCGATGCCCAGTTGGCTGCACCGCCTCGTGCCCGGACCCTGGGGCCGCCTCTGCCGAGACTGGGACCAGATGTTTGCATTTGGTAAGGCACGGAAATAAGTAGGAGTGGGGGAGCATAGAGCTGTTCAGCGGTAGTGAGGCGTCCCTGTCCCCTGTGCCCGCAGCCCAGCAGCACGTGGAGCGGCGAGAGGCCGAGGTAGCCATGAGGAGCCAGGGAAAGTCTGAGGGGGACACGGGATTTGGGGCGCACCTGACCTACTTCCTGTTCCGAGAAGAGTTGCCTGCCCCGTCCATCCTAGGGAATGTGACGGAGCTGCTGCTGGCCGGAGTGGACACGGTGAGGTCCTCCCTCCATGTTGGGAGTCCCACTTCCGCAGCTTAACCTCCTCAATCTCAGGGGCCATTTTCCTGCTGCAGGGGATCCATTATGGTCCTCCAGGCCAGCTTGGCTTAGCACCTCCTGGGTTCCAGACTGCCTCAGATTCTGCCGCCTAGGCTGGGTCCCCACTCTCAACCCCTCTGACTCTCTCACCTGTCCCCTCAGGTGTCCAACACGCTCTCCTGGGCTCTGTATGAACTCTCTCGGCACCCCGAAGTCCAGACGGCACTCCGTTCTGAGATCACAGCTGCCTTGGGCCCCAGCTCCAGTGCCCACCCCTCAGCCACTGCTCTGTCGCAGCTGCCCCTGCTGAAGGCTGTGATCAAGGAAGTGCTAAGGTGAGGGGGCAGAAGAGGAGAGCTAGAGAAGATGCTGGGGAAGCGCCGGGGAAGCAGCTAGCGGATGGGAGCAGGGAGAGAGATCAGAGGAAAATGGTACTTTACGCCTGGCCAAGAATGGGTTTGGAAGTTGGGGGGGGTGCATGAGAGGGAGGCTACAGCCCCCAGCTTCATCTTGTTGTCTCCCTTTTGTGCCCTGCAATCCAGACTGTACCCTGTGGTACCTGGAAATTCCCGTGTCCCAGACAAAGACATTTGTGTGGGTGAATATATTATCCCCAAAAATGTGAGTAGAGCCTATGGGCCCCTTTTGCTGAGCCATCCCTCACTACCTTGGGACTGTTCCTGTTCTCAAATACTCCCAATAAGCCCTTCAAACCCTCTCCTTGGCCTCAATGCCTCTCTAGGATATAATGGGGCAGTAGAGAAAAGTAGCCCCAGAAAACTTCCACATCACAACCAACCAGAGCCTGCCTTAGTCCCAGTCCATAGATCCTGTTCTCTACTTCCCTCCTGGCGTTCCTGGGCCCAAATGGACAAGTCTGTGTTCCTCCCTCACCAGACGCTGGTCACTCTGTGTCACTATGCCACTTCAAGGGATCCCGCCCAGTTCCCAGAGCCAAATTCTTTTCGTCCAGCTCGCTGGCTAGGGGATGGTCCAGCCTCCCACCCATTTGCGTCTCTCCCCTTTGGCTTTGGCAAGCGCAGCTGCATGGGGAGACGCCTGGCAGAGCTTGAGCTGCAAATGGCTTTGGCCCAGGTGAGTGATCTAGATCTTCTACCTTCCCCAGACTGGAGCTCTAAAGCCATGAGCTCTTCTCCTGATAGGCATAGGAAAATATATAAGACTTGGGAGACCTAATCCTCTGAAATATGTCAATCCCATCATAGGCCCGGAGGGTGAGCGAGGGTATTTGGACTATCTTTTTCCCTACCATAATCTCTTAGCATCACTAACTAAGACATCCCCTGCCCGCCACAGGTGCCATTCCAACACTGACCATCCTAACACTAATAATGCCCATTACCAATCAAGCCCACCATTGTAGACCCCTCCCATTCTGATAGCCTTCCTCCTCCCTTTCCAGATCTTGATCCACTTTGAGGTGCAGCCTGAGCCAGGTGCTGCCCCAGTCAGACCCATGACCCGGACTGTCCTGGTACCTGAGAGAAGCATCAACCTACAGTTTGTGGACAGATAGTCCTGTGGAAGCACACTGCCATCATCACCGTTTCTCTCATCATAGGGGTTTATCAGGCACAAGACCAAGATATGTGTATTCCCCTGTGGCCTATCTGACCAAACTGGTTAGAAAGACCATAGCAAAGTGCTTGAAGCAGCCCTGATCGAGGTATGAAATATGCACTTGGCCTGACCCAGCAAGCCCTGAGAAAACCATGGTCCATTTGCCTGCTTAGCCCTTCTGGTCAAATCATATGCATCCTTCAAGGGCCAACTCTGATTTTAACTAATAATGCTGGGTGGCCTGAGGAAGAATTCGACCACTGGCCTTTTGGGGCTTCACGGTATTCACTCTTGCTGCTGGCTAAGCACTTATCATGGCATGAGCTAAGTAATTGTGCATCTGGTCTGCACCTGGTTGATCCTCTCTCCTTGCACGTGAGCTCTTTGAGAGGACGGATGAGGGCTTATTCTGTCTTTATACACCCTGCCAGGGCCTATCCCTGACTGGTTGACACCATATCGATTCTCAGATTGTATTTGGGCAATGTGGCAGAAGGGATAAGCAGCTTCCCAGGCTCTGTCTACCCTGCTCCTTCCTCATCTTGCCCCTAGGAAGGTGAGTCTATCCTCACCTGGTGTATGATTTTAAAAAAATTCTCCTTGGCTCTCTGGTCACTATTAGGTTTGGCTTGTCCCACCACTTAGGTCACAGGCAGAGATATCTTTGGACCTGTCCCTGCCCAAGCCTTCGTTTTATATATTGAAGTTTTTAAATATTCAGTTTTTAAATTAAAAAACAATTTGAATGTTCCATCCTTGACTTTTGACTGACTTATTTTCCACTCTCACTTCCTGTAAGACCTGGAGGCCAGACCATCACACAAATCCTCCACTTTGGTTTCTTAGGTCCTGGGAGTGACCCCATAACAGTGGGAGGTCTAGACGCCTGGGAGAATGGCTTGCATCACAAACCCAGACACATTTCTTTTTTTTTTTTTTTTTTTTTGCGGTATGCGGGCCTCTCACTGTTGGGGCCTCTCCCATTGCGGAGCACAGGCTCCGGACGCGCAGGCTCAGCGGCCATGGCTCACGGGCCCAGCTGCTCCACGGCATGTGGGATCTTCCTGGACCGGGGCACAAACCCGTGTCCCCTGCATCGGCAGGCGGACTCTCAACCACTACGCCACCAGGGAAGCCCTCCTTTTTTTTTTTTAAATTAATGAAGATACTTTTAATAATTACGGCCATCACAGATTGAGGCAGTGATTTAAATTACAGAACTGTGGTCTAAGTAATTTAGCAATTTTCTTTAATTTTTTATTTTCTTACCTTAATCTTAAAGACTAACCACAGAACTTACTATTCACTTGTCATTCTACATTTAATTATCTCCAAAATATAGAGAAGATCATTGAGGACAAGATTTTATAAAAATTTGGGGGACTATCACAGGTACATAAAGAGAACTAATTATTAAATTATTCTTTATGTTTGGTCAGTTTTGCCAGACACATTTCTATCTGTAGTGGGAACAGCCAAGTCTGGCTCCCTGTAAGAGATTAAGGGGATGGTGGTGAAAAGGAGCTTCAAGGGCTAGGCTGTTAAAAGGGTGGATAGGGACTTGCTGAGACGGCCAGAGATGGCTGACTCTTTGGTAGAAGAGTGCTTTTGGAACCTGGAGTGCCAGGACCAAAGGACACCCTAGCATGGACACTCTGTCCTCTCTGGAGAAGTTGCTCCAAGGCAATTTCCTTCAGAGAAAGACAGGGATACAGACAGAGAAGTGAAGTCAGACATACAGGATGAAAGCCAAGTGTGGAGGTGGCCAGGAGCTCTAGGGCACCAAGGCAGGAGAAGAGGGGTGGGCAGCGGAGCCTCTGTTTCCCTGAGTCAGCATTCTCTGGCCCCCGCCAGAGGCTGGGCTCCGTTCTCCCCTTGTGATGTATATAGATTAACTCATCTTCCATCCAAATACATCTCTCAGCACGTTCCCTGCAGCTCCTTCTGTAGCCTAGCTTACTCTCCCCGTGTCAGGACTTGTTCCCCTTCCTCCTGCTCCCCTCCATTCCAATTAGCAGATGGAGACAGAGATTTCACTTCACACTTCCCCCTCCTCTCACCACCTCAGCCCCTGCCCTAGACATGGCTCCCTGACTGCAGAAACTCCGTCAGCCACTGGCCTTCTGGGAGGTATCTATTTATGTAAGACCTACAGAGGGGCAGGGTATACCCAAGGCCCTGTGCAGAGACGAAGGTTTGTGTGCACTTATTGCCCCTCCTCTCAGCTCCTTCTCTACTGGGTTCTCAGTCTCCACCCCCATTCCCTACCACTAAGCTCAACTTGAACCTAAGTGCCCTGATTTTTAGCAGCTTTGAGCTTGGAGGGGAAGTAACGCCCAGCTTCCTCTCAGACCCTTTTCCCTGGAATCATTGGGGAAGATTTTGCACACCCCCACTCCTCATGGGAAAATAGGATGGCTCACTTGAGGAGGGCAGCAGTTCTTATGACCCCTCTCCTGGACAAGAATCTCTTAAAGGTGGAAAAAGGAAAGGAGAGAGGACCCTACAGATCGCTGTTCCCAACTTCCATACCAAGACCTCCAATGGTCCTGAAGGGGAAGGGGACATACTGTCTCACCGGGCCTCGTTTTAGGACGCAGGGCGGAAACAGAGGCGGTGTGTTTGTGTGTAAGTGTGCCTATGCTCTTGGGCATGTCTGAGCCTCCATGTGCGGCCATTGTTGGGGGACAGCCCAGGCTTGGCACAAGCCTCAACTGTGTCGTAGCTACCTAAGCCCTGTCTGCCAGGATAAGAACTAAGAGTCACTTGGACTTACCATCTCCCTTTTGGTCTCGACCAGCTATTCTGTGAAAGGCAAATCAGTGAAGTCTGGCCCTTCTGTCTCCCCAGGTGGGGAATGTGGAAGGTTATCTCTCTGGGAAACGATTTCCCACTGGAAAAATGGGAGGCCCAGCCTCAATCCTCTCTCCAATTTGATCCCCTCCAAGGCTGGAGGTGCTGCACTTCAACACTTCCAGGTAACTCAAACCCAATACAGCTTTGGTTCCTATATTCCCAGGTGAGTCTGGGTGCCAGCACTGTGGACAGCGACCAAGACCCCTTTTGGAGAGGGATGGAGAAGACCATTTCCTGGGCAAGGATATGTGACCTTTAATAGAGAAGCACTGTCCCCAAAACATCTCCAGGGAGAAGGCAGAGCAGAGTCTTCCCTGAGAGAAGGACCAATAATAGGAAAGGCCTCTGAATCTGACTTAAGCAATGTTATGAAGAAATTATTTTAATTGCTGATGAATAGTTCACGTAAAAGACAACATCATTCATATAATACACAGCCCCAAGGCCTCAAGAGAAAGGGACCAGGCTTTAGGCTGACAATTAACCAGCCCTTCCCCAACTTTTTCTCTATAAACAACAGCCCTCTATGCTGCTGCCTCCAAGCACAAAATCTTCCAGTTAATATCACTAGCTGGGGCACAGCAGGATCAGACCTGTGACCCTGAATTGCCATAGCAGTAGCTTAAACTGGGGTTGGAGACTCATAACTCTGAGAAATTCTGTCTGTCTCACTCCAAACGAGCCCAAATTCACTGCATACCACTTCTCTGGGTGAGCACACTACCTGGTAAGGATTAATAGAACCCACAAGATCCCCAGAACTAGAAGGATTGCTCCAGCCTTCCCCATTCCCCAGTGTTTAGGGGGGCTGGAGGAGCTCTCATTCTTGCAAATAACCACTATCCTTCACATGTGCAGTGTCTATTTCCCCTCATATTTTCCGTATCTATTATAACATTTAACACAAATTTCCAAGGCTCTGTGCAACTCCAGATGAAAAACATTTTGGAATTTGTTAACCAGCTATTATTTGAAATAAATGGACCATCAACTAGTCTAGAGATCTTTTTATGCTATCACTGATTTTCTTTGCAATGGCATTCAACCTATCCCTCATTTATCCTCAGTCCAACCCTATGAGGTAGACAGGAAAACCACGGTGGAGAGATTTTTTTTCTAAATCACACAACACGCAGGTGTCAGGTCCACCCCTTAGATACTTTTGAGCACTGCCACCTAGCAGCCAATGTGAATTATTCACCACCAAGTGGGAGTTACACCTCCAACTCAGAATCCACTGCTGCATTTGGGATTTGCAGCCTCTGCAGAGAAAACTGCCCACACCTCCCAACCCTCCAGAAAAGCCCCAGATGAGAAAGGAGTCTCCACGTGCATATAAATGATTCTTTATGCCCTCCCCCCATGCAATCGGGGGTGGAGCAGGGGGAAGTACCCCCACCCTCATGCAGGGAATGGGAGGTCAATGTATACTAGTCTTATTGCCAGCTGCCCTGTGGCCATGGGGTGGGGATTGGGGGGGGGTCTACAGCCCCTTTCTTCTCGCATTGGACCCCCTTCACCAAGTCACCATAGTGGAGCTGGGGGGCTGGAGGCCCTAGGAGCTGAGGTAAGGACGGTTCTCTAGGGAAGAAAAGATGCTCTCCCCACCTGCCCACTGGCTGCCGCAAGATGAGTGTGGGGAGTTGTCAGTGGGGGCTGGAATGTCATCCAGGCACCTCTACCCAGTGGGCAGTAGAGGCCAGACAATGTCTCCAGCTTGAGGCTGCCCACAGAGATCCTCAGTGGTGGGGCAGTGTGCCCCAAACACCTTGTCCAGGTGGTACCTCCAGCAGCCATGACAGCTTATCTCTGGCTGATGCATTGATTCAAGATCCCCACTCCTGGAGTTTAGTTCAGACTGTGGTGACCCTCATGACAACCTCACGGCCAGAATGGGAACTGGAACGGGAATCTGGTGGCCGCAGCTGTCCAAGTAGATGCAGGATTGTGTAACCACAGCGCTGAGGCAAGAGCGTCCGCATGCGCTGGGCGGCCAGGGGGCGGTTGGTGGCCCCAGTGGGGGGGCCCGTCCGTGAGGTCCTGGGGCCCGGCTTCCCTGCCGTCCCTCCCCCTGCATCTCCTCCTATGTCCTTGGTCTTGTCGTAATTCAGGACCTTCCACTGCTGGTTTACTGCCTGCCAGCGCTTGAAGATACGGTAGACAGAGGAGCCTTCATGGACGATGAGGCCTGAGCAAGAGGATAAGAAATCCAGGGTCAACTGCTGCCCAGACCTAGGCCAGAGGTACTTAAGCAAGCATTTCTTCAGGGGGAGGAGACAGGGTTTGCAAAGGGCCTGGAGAAGCAGGGAAGGGAGATAGCCCTAAAGGCCCCCAATGGTAGAAAAATGTGGCCATGAAACTGAGAGAATGGGCAGGGAAAATTAAGTGTGTGAGTTGGAGGAAGATGCTGAGCAGGTGAGAGAGAGGTATCCTCACCTATGCAGACGACATCCATGAAGCCGTACATGCCGTAGCAGATCTGAAAGAGCAGATCTTGCCGTTGCCACTTGGCTGAAGGGCTGAGTGAGGACCAGATGAGCCAGGAGATGCTGGCGACAAGGAAGAGTGAGCCCAGAACTATGGCTGCAATCTGGACTTTCTCAATGACCGTCAGGGAGATGGCCTGCCACTGTGTGGGAGAAAAGGCTCCAAAAAGTCACAGAAAGAGACAGAGGGCCAGATTAGGGTGGCCCTGAATAGAAGGATGCACCAGGAGCCTTCCTGAAACCCTTCAGGCAGGATTAACAATCTGCTTCTCTGTGCCTTGATCACATCTAGAATGTGGCAACTCTCACATTGTTTGAGACCATTTTCTGTCTTATTTTAGAAAGGCATGATCAGGTAGGTGCTCTGAAGCCCGAGCATCTAGGTTTGAATTCCAAATCCTTACTCCATTACTTACGGGCTGAGTAACATAACTATTAGGATTATTATGAAGATTAAAAGAGTTAATGCACACCAAGAACTTGACACATAGAAAACTCTACATGTTTGCTACCAGCAGTAGCAGCAGCACTACCATCTTTTCCTCTTTTGTTATCCCAGGGCCTGGAACACAGGTGGCGCCCAATAAATGTCTTTTCGAGTAAATGAAGGAAGGGAGGATTTACAGACAGACACGAAATTATGACAATGGTAGGAAGGGTGACTTTGAAAGCAAGAGTAAATGGATAAATAGGCTCCCTGGAGGGTCCCTGATTCTAATTGCTGAAAGGCCCTTGCCCCAGTCTCAGAGTTCTCCCCTTGCACCTCACCTGCAAGGGATTCTTGGTGCTGATCGCCAGGACCTGGTACTTGAAGTAGCAGAGCTCACAGCTCCAGGAGCCCCGCTCGCTGATCCAGCGGATGAGGCAGGGCTGGTGAGTGCAGCGCACGGAGCCGTCGCAGCGGCAGGGGCTCAGGAGCTCCCCCTGGAGGAAGAGTGAGGAGGGTTCCTGTCAGCTATCGCCACCCGACCCCAGTCCTCTCCACTACAGGAGAGGAAAACCTCCTCTCCAGGTCAGTCAGTCTCCCACCTTAAAAAAAAAAAAAATCAGGCTTTTCACCCAAGACAGGGCAAGAAGCTAAGGCTGCAGCCTAAAAGAAAAAAATTAGAGCTCAAGGTAAACTTCCCTGGCCCAATAGAAGAGACATGGAACGGGACTGGGGGGGCGGGGGAGGGTTGGCCGGTGAATACTGGGTCTTCCCTGTTTCCAGAGTTTGAGGAGGGTGCTCTTTAAGGGTTCCCAAATGGAAGGCTACCACTTAGGATCTGGAGAGACAGGAGGGAAGGGTCAGAGCTTCTGAGCCATGCCCCTAACCCACTCTCCATCACTGTAAAGTATTTTACAGATGTGGTGCAGACTGGGATAGGTTACAGCCCTCAGTTTCCACGTATCAAAAAGGGGGAAATCCTAAGGGTGTGAGTGGAGGGTGTTCCCCTTTAATCAAAGAGTAATTTCTCACGACATAGAGACCCCCCCCCCATACTATCCCGGGACAACTTTGTCCATAACATTTAAACAGAGGATATTCTTTGGAATGAGAAGGAAAGTTGTGGAATGGGAAGTGAAGAAAAGTGCCCCACGTAGAGAACTATTGAGGAAGGCAAGGGCACCGGCTGGGCCCCTCCCTTCAAGAAGCATTCTCCTCTCTGCCCACCTCCCAGAGGATAGGCCCTCTCAGCCTACAGAGACCCTGGGGTGAGAGAAGTGGGCGAGAAAGGGTGTCTCAGTTAAGGGGAGAGATTTTGAGCCCTCCCAGGAGAAAGCCCCACCCCTTCCTGGGGACCCCTGATCCCCCTCCACGCCAAATCTGCGCTCCCGGAGTCTCCAGTCAAGCCCCCCAACCTCACTCCATTTGCACCGCGGGCGCTGGGTCCCGCCCAGCTTCCTCAGGCCCCGCCCCCTGTTCCCGGTCTCCCCGGGCGCCCCAGGTGCGCGCCCCACCCCTCCCCGCCCCGCCGGATGCCCGGGCCTTACCTGCTCCGGGCCCTGGAAGCAGATTCGGCACTGGGGGGTTCGGAGCCCGCTGTCCAGGCTGCTGCTGAGCGACAGGGCGTCCAGCGCGCCCGGGGGCGGCGGCGGCGGCGCGGGCGGCGGCGGGGGTCCGGCCCCCGGCTCCTTGTCGCCGGCCAGGCCCCGGGCCCTCGGCTGGGACCCGTAATACTCCTCTTCGTCTCCGTCGCCGTCCCGGGTCGAGCAGCCGGCGAAGGGCGCCCAGCCGCAGCCGCCTCCCCCGCCCCCCCGGGGCTGCGGCTCGGCCCGGGGCCGCCCCCCGCCCGTCAGCACCAGCAGCTTCAGCTCGTTCAGGAACATGCGGAGCCGAGACTTGAGCATCGTCCGGGCGCCGGGGGGCGGGGGGCGGCGTGCAAGGGGGACTCTCGGGCGGCTGGGGGAAGGGAGAGGACAAGGCCGGGAAGGGGGCGCGCGCTGGAGAGCCGAGCCCGGCCGGGGTCTTCGGGGCCTGCGAGAGCCGTTCACTGCTGCCACAGCCGGGTTTGCGGGGCTTGCGGAGCCGAGAGGGCTGGCCGCCCGGGGGCGGCGGGGCGGGCAGCCATGGCCGGGGCAGTGGGCGGGGAGGGGGGCTCAGGGTGTCGCGCCCCGCGGGTCCGGGTCCGGGGCGGGCCGGGCTCCCGGGGTTACGCGCCCTGGTCCTCCTGCGGCGGGGCCGCCCCCCATCGCCGTCCTCCTGGCCCCAGTCCCGCTCCGGCTCGCGGCTCCGGCTCGGCCCGTGCGCTCGGTGGTGGCAAATGGCGGCTCCTTCCGGCGGCGGCGGCGGCGGAGACCCCCCCGGAGCGGCGGGCGGGCGGGGCGGGAGCCGGGGAGCCGGTGAGGGATGGAGGGAGGGGCGGGGCGGGGAAGGGGAGTGGAGGAGAAGTGGCCGCGGCTGCGCATCCCCGCCCTGCCCGGCACGAGCAGGTGTCCCCAGAGGCGGGGGCGAGTGTGCGAGCCCGGGGGAGGGTGGAGGGAGGGGAGTGGCCAAGGAAAGGGGGTGTGCGCACGGGTAGAATAGGTGTGTGAATGGGGGTGTGTGTGTTGGGGGCGTGAGCGGGTGAGGATGGAAGGTGAGTGGTCAAAGACGCAGGTGCACCAGGGAGGGAGAGGCCTGTGCAAAATGGGAGTGTGCAAAGCAAGCAAGCTATGCAACTGTCAGAGGTGAGTGAGCAAGAGATGGCCTCAAGCAATAAACACTTTTACACAAAAGACTGAAAAGTGTGCACGGTGTGTGACTGGAAAAGAGATGAGTAAGGGATCGAATTGGATTGTAAGAGAAACAGAAGTGTGTAATTGTAATGTGTGAGGGAGGTGAGTGAGCAAGGGAGACTGGAGTGCTAAAGGGATGAGTGTCTTTCCTGGTATTCTCCTGACCCACCACCACTGCAACTGAAGTGAACAATACGTAACACACACACATGCTTAGCTCTTTGCTTTTATGGGGGTCTTGACCCTGAGAACCAGTTGTACCCCGTCATCACATTATTTCTGCCTTACACTTACATCCTCCCTCTCCTCTCCTTTTCAGTGCTTAGAGAAAAGGAATTCCACGGGAGCTCACTGGGTCAAACACAATGGAAAAAACTAATTAGTAAAAGGGTAATTAACAGGAGAAGGGAGGGTATGTAATCAGGGACAGACTGTCAAACTAAGGATCCTCAATAGAAAGTGATTAAGGAGAGTAATGCTCTTATGAAGCATTCAAATATTTTGGATGGTGGATGAATGAATCAGAAAAAGGGGCTGGAACCCAAGTCATCATAGAGGATGGCTTCTATTTTAAAAACAGTGAGTGGAGGGTGAGGCTAAAGTGGACCCTGCTGGTGTAGGATGGAAGTTTGACACACTCAGAGACACTTAGCCTTCCAGAAGGTTTACAAACCAACCAATCCTAGCAAAATAGCCAATGAAACATACTCCTCACAAGCCCCTTAGCCAGTTAGGACCTTGAAATTTTTCTTACTAGTGTCCCAGTTGCCTTTGCCAGCAAGGGCCCAAAACTACAACCAGCAGAATGCAAAGAGGGGGAACCTGTACTGACATGTCTTCCATTTTGCCCTGGAGCATGGTTTATATTAACCTCAAGCCTGAACTCTCACATCCTCAGGCGGATGGTTAAGGAGAATAGAAGTTAGGGCACAAGGAGAGCAAAAGAGTAATAGAATGGTTTTAGATTTTAGACAGTTTATCATAAATGAGACACTGATTCCTTCCTTCCCTTATTCCCATTCCCCCAAAGGGTTGGGAGATAAAGAAGTTGGAGCCAGTAAGACAAGGGAAGTCAGAGAAACTTGCCTGTTGTCTACCTAGATGTCTGTGAACAGAGGCTATTTGGGACAAGTCTGTTCTGAGGAGGGGCAAGGGCTAAGAAAGCTTGCAATAGGGGAAAAAAGGGAAACACAACGACCCCGTATAAGGAGTCACAAGGTGTTGCAGAAGGGCACAGTCATTTTCATGCAGCGTGGTGGTAACTTCCTTGCACATGCTCACTCCTATATCTATCCATCTATATGTGTTGTATATAGTATCATACACATATATATATACATACACACATATGTCATAGCATCTTACTGCAGAAAAGAACCTTAAAGGTCAAGGATTCCTGTTTCCAGCTCATCAATAACGTCTCCGCCAGAAGGTATCTGGTCTCTGCCTTAACACTCCCAGGAAGAGGTGAAAGTTGGGAAGAGGTAACGGCATTACCTTGCCACTCTTCCTGTTGGATTACTGTATTAATCTTCCTTCCATCAAGCCTTTAATCCTAGTTTTGCCCTCATATGGGTACTGTCTACTCCCTATTTTATATGACCACATATAAAATATGTGGCTGTATCTTTACAGATAGCCTTATCACTAGTTTAAAGGACACACAAAAAAACCCCACATAAATACAGGAAGCAAGCACTCAGTAAAAATTTGTTGAATGAGTGAAACAAAGACACAAATGAGAATATGTTTTTCCGATAGCGGTGGAGCAGAAAGACGACAGCACCACCTCCCGTCCCCCGACCCACCTCCCCGCAAGGAGAGAGAGTGAGAGACGGGTAGTGAGACTGGAGATGCACTCAGGCTCGGCTTCCAGCCCAGTGTTGGGAATCCTGGGTGGCCCAGGTTGCCATGGCATCGCGTTGGACTCCACCCTCTCTCTTCTCCCGCCCCACCTCCGAGCCAGAGTTACGGCAGCCAGTCACGTGCCCTGCTGCGTAACCACACCTCTGCTTCTCCAAGCAATGTCAAGCGGTCACGTGTGATAGCAACAGATCACGTGGTTGCCATCGCCCCTCCGCCCCTTTCCCCTCCCCGCTCCCGGCTGCCCCTCTGCGCCTGAGTAGTATGGTCACGTGCTCCGAACGTCCGGCGTTCGCCCCGCCCCCTCGATTTCCGCGCGCCTCTTTGGCAGCTGGTCACATGGTGAGGGTGGGGGTAAAGGGGGCCGCTCTATCCTGCGGCCTGTGTCTATGGTCGGGCCCGTAGCGTCCAGCTGCCCCGGACCGAGCTCGAGTGTATGGCGCCGCAGGAACCGGCTCCGGGGCCCCGATAACGGGCCGCCCCCGCAGCTCCAGACACGGGGTGAGGTAAGTGTAGCCCTTTCCAGGAATGGAGACCATACTCGCCCTCCACGGCTTCCTACGCGGGTTGGTTATGGAAGGGTCGCTCGAGGGCGGGAAGTGGGGCAGGGTGTGATATGTTCCTTTGTGGCCGTAGGAAGGTGCAATTTCAGGGACTGGGTGTAGGGTCTTCGATGTAGGGAGTGTGTCGTGTGGCATTTCCCTTGTGCGGGGTTCGATCGTCCCAAAGGAAAATGCATTTTTTTATTCTAGGAGCTCACGCGGCCGGAGGGGTTGGGGTTAGGGTCATTGTGTTACCTGGGAGTCGGCATCATGGAACTTTGGGAAAGGGACGGGATGCTGTTGGTGTTGTCTTTGTGATGTCTTTTGTGGGAGTCACTTTGTTGCTGCAGGCTCATACCATCCGAACTGTGGAAGGAATTTCGGTGGTAGGAGCCTCTGTGATTGTAGGGTCTCCTCTGGTCTGAGAATGGCTACCCCTCGATATGAGCCAGTGGCTGAGATTGGTGTTGGTGCCTATGGGACGGTGTATAAGGCCCGTGATCCCCACAGTGGCCACTTTGTGGCCCTCAAGAGCGTAAGAGTCCCCAATGGAGGAGGTGCTGGAGGGGGCCTGCCCATCAGCACAGTCCGTGAGGTGGCTTTACTGCGGCGGCTGGAGGCTTTTGAGCATCCCAATGTTGTGCGGTGAGAAGATGGAGGGTTGGGAGTGGGTAGTAAAAGGGAAAAGACAACCTAACCTATAGGTGTGGAGTGGTGGTCAGGAGAGAAGTGGGGACCCTGAGGGAATAGAGGAGGCCATGTTGGGTCAAAGATGATTGCTCAGTGAGTTACCATTTGTTCCGGACAGGCTGATGGACGTCTGTGCCACAGCCCGAACTGACCGGGAGACCAAAGTGACCCTGGTGTTTGAGCATGTGGACCAAGACCTAAGGACATATCTGGACAAGGCACCCCCGCCAGGCTTGCCAGTGGAGACCATCAAGGTGAGTAAGGTGGGCAGACACTGAGAGGTAGATTGGGACCTTTGTAGTAGCATCTGTTGTGATTTCAGGTATGGTGCCTAGTTCAGTTTCTCTGTACCTCCCCCTTCCAAACCAGGATCTGATGCGTCAGTTTCTAAGAGGCCTAGATTTCCTTCATGCCAACTGCATCGTTCATCGAGACCTGAAGCCAGAGAACATTCTGGTGACAAGTGGTGGGACAGTCAAGCTGGCCGACTTTGGCCTGGCCAGAATCTACAGCTACCAGATGGCACTTACACCTGTGGTCAGTAGAATGATGGTAGCCAAAATGGGTTCTGGCTGGGGGAGGAGAGTGATTGCCCATAGCAGTTGAGAAGGCATTTGTTTTTCACATCCTTGATTTTAGTGAAGCAGTTGTGCTTCAGGGTAATTCGTAGGGCCCTCATCCACTCTTCTTATTCCCGTTAGGTTGTTACACTCTGGTACCGTGCTCCAGAAGTTCTTTTGCAGTCTACATATGCAACACCTGTGGACATGTGGAGTGTTGGCTGTATCTTTGCAGAGATGTTTCGTCGAAAGTATGGGCCCCAAGTATCCTGAACATCTTGAATTTCCCAAATCTCATATTCATAAACCACATCCATACCCTGCCCACTCTTCCACTTGAATTCTACTGGCCACCTTGTCCGTAACCAGCAGCTCTGAAATGTCATGGAATTAGGAATTTCGTAACCCTTTATTCTTCTTACCCTGTGTTTTGGGCCACTAAGCAGTAGTCGTTCTACTACCATATCTTTGAAAATGACTGCTACCTAAATGAATGTCTCTCTTCACCTTAGGCCTCTCTTCTGTGGAAACTCTGAAGCTGACCAGTTAGGCAAAATCTTTGAGTAAGTGACCTGCAGAGGGGAAGAGTTTTCCATTCTGAGTCCTCCTCTTTCTGCTGAGCCCTGAATGGCAACTGTCTCTGCCCCTGGAGATGGGGGCTGGAGAAGGGCCCTCCTGACCAGAATTCTCCTGTTCCCCATAGCCTGATCGGACTGCCCCCAGAGGATGACTGGCCCCGAGATGTGTCTCTACCCCGAGGAGCCTTTTCCCCCAGAGGGCCCCGCCCCGTGCAGTCGGTGGTACCTGAGATGGAAGAGTCTGGAGCACAGCTGCTGCTGGTACTGGGCTTGGGCGTGGGCATGGGGTGAGATTGGGGTGGAAAATGGAGCAGGATAAAAGGGACCCAAACACATGGTGGTTACTGAGACTTGTTGGTGGATGGGCTAGTTTTTATTGCTGCTTTGAATGGCTGTCCACAAAGAGGGATATAGAAAGTAGCCCATCCCGGGTATTGTTGGGGGTGAGCAGAAGTCTTTTTTCATGGTTTTCTGACCTTTGCCTCCCTTCTCAGGAGATGCTGACTTTTAACCCACACAAGCGAATCTCTGCCTTCCGAGCCCTGCAGCACTCTTATCTACATAAGGCAGAAGGTAACCCAGAGTGAGCCATGGAATGGTTGCAACAGAACCAAGAGAAGAGAAGGCAACATTTCCCTTCCTTTGAACATTTGAGTGGAGAGACCCCCACTAAGAAGGTGATCTCTGCCTTCATCTCTGAGGCTATGGAGACGACTCCAACTTTTTATAGAGAATATTTTGCTGCCTTAATGACATTCCCCTCCCACCCCTCCTTTTGAGGCTTATCCTCTTGCCCCCTCTGTGTCCTTACACCAAGGGGTATGTCCCTTGTTCTTCCCCTTCCCTATACCTTGATATTGGGATCCTTTTTTATACAGGAAAAACAACAAAACAAAGAAATCTGGTCTTTTTTTTTTTTTTTTTTTAATGTTTCTTTCTCTGGTTGGCTTTGCCGTTTGGGGATTTGAAAAAACCATCTGGAAGATGGAACTTCCCTGCACATTCTCCTTAGGTCACAGGGCCTACATAGTCAGTGGAGCCCCTCAGCTAACTAAAGAGAAGAAAAGGCACTTACGTTGCTTCTTTGATTATGGAGTTTAAATGGTTTTTATTTTTATATTCACTGAACTTCCCCAAACCGAGTCCTGCTTATTACAAGAGTGCTTGGTTTTCTCTCTGGATCTGTCCCTGATTTACTCTTGGAGCAAAGATGTGTTGAGATGGTCTAGTATGTGGAAGGGAGAAGAGGGGAAACAGCCAGGAATGACTCCAACCCCCATCCCATTTCATGCACTGCCAGGAGCTTCCCATATCCACTTAGGGAGAAGAGGAAGGAAGGTTTTCCTTTATTCCTTATAATCTTGCTCCCAACAAAACATGTCAAGGCATAAAGCCTAGCTATTCAATCATCTTTAGGGAGCGTGGCAAAGGGCCTTTCCTTTTTCTCAAACAAAAAGGGCTATAGACCCCAGGTTTTCCCTAAGGGAGGAAGAAAAAGCTTAGGGAAAGCAGACAGCAGGAGAGAAGTCAGAAGGGTCCAAAGTCTCATAGAAAGGCACTGGGGTTGGCTCGAGGATCCTTCTGATTCCGAAATCTCATTGCTAGCCAAACACCAAGGATCTGTAGAAGCAAAGGGAAAGAGATAAGCACCAATTCTGAATCTCTGGGGCTAAGACTTAGAGATGTAGAGAAAGGACATAAGGGAACTAGAGAATGTTACCTCTGTAAAGCTAAAGAAGAGTCCAACACCCCCCAGGATTTTCAGGGCTTCATCTGAATGCTTAAGAAACTTTTCTCCACACATCTGGCACGTGGGGCTCCGGCTCTTGCAGATCTGAGGATAAAACACACGTATGTGTGTTCAGAGGATGCAGAATTGCTACAGTGCTCTATCGTAATATCTATGGTGAATGACCCTAGAAATTATCTTCCAGTTCCTGATCAGTACCCTACAGACTGGAATCTCACTTGGCTAATTCTCTAGTCTCTGTATCCACCCCGCCACTCCCACCAGCACACAGCCCCAATACAAGTGAGCTACTAGAGAGAGGCAATCACATTCAAACTCAAATCTGCCAGTTTGGGCATTGGCCTTACCCAGTGTCTGTCCATTCCCGCCCCGGCACCCTGCACCCTTTCCCACACCAACTCACTGCAGTGCAGAAAGCATAATCTTGTTGGTCCAGGGTTGTGAGGTTGAACAAGCCACAGCAATCAAAACTTCTTTCCAGTTCATCCCGGGTCTTGTTGCTCATGACCCACCAAGAAGCATTGATGACATCTGTCTGGAGGGCATAGGCAGAAGGAAATTATTTGCTGCTAACCTTAAGAATCCCTACATCCTGATCCCAGTTCAAGTGCCTCCGTTTCCCTGTTTGAGTGAAGGGAGTTAACATCCTTCAGAAGCAAGGGTGCAGACACAATGATAACTATCCACTTCCTCTGGATCATCCTCATGGACAATAAGCCAGACATCCCAGAGGAAGCAAATGGCTCAAGATTCTGGAAGTAGTGGACCTAAGAATGACCTCTGGGGCCAGACTGAGAGTAAGGAGTTAGTTAAAGATTAGAGGGGGAAAAAAATCAAGTACTTGAAAGGGCACCCTCTTACCTGTTTGCTTAGGTTAATAGCCAGACATGAGCAAGAGATTCCAAACTGGAAGACGAAGACCAAACCAAGGATGATCATGTACTGAGAGGAAGAGTTATGGAAAAAAAAAAAAAAAAAAGTCCTAGATTCTTTTATGTTCCACCTATAATAACTATCTGATCTAGTCATAGAACTTATAAAATTATGTCAGTTGAAAACAATAAAATCATCAGCTTCTGTTTCATAGAGTATGGTATAAGGGAGGGCAAGGAGACATATCCTCAAGATCCCTGAGGTCTCCTACCCTTGTCACTAACTTCCTAGCTGACTCGGCCCTCCCAAGAGCCCCAGTGCCCCCATCACTTCAGGTCAGGATACAAAGAACAGCAGTACTTGGTGGTGGTTGACAGCACCCACCAGTCCAGCCACTGCGATGAGAAGAAGGAAGACTCCCACAGCAATGACTCCTCCGATGATGTGGATGCTGGACACCAGACCCAGGCCCTTAGCCCAAGCAGCCACTCCAATGAGCAACAAGCCTACCAGCTATGGGAAACAGAGCAGGATACATCTCAAAGAATTCTAGTGTGCACCACAGCCAAAGGCCATGGCGGGGGGCGGGGGCGGGGGCGGGGCCCGGGGGTTGGACGAAAAAGGAGAACTGAGTTTTGTGTGAATGAGGGAGAGGAGGTGCTACTATCAGGACCGGGAGCATCTCTGGGCGTTCCTCCCTTCAGAGGTCAGAACGGCTGGGATAGAGGTGGGAGGTGGCAGGGATAGTAGAGTCTATGAATATAAAATAGAACATTTAGCTTCATCCATCACTTCTATTTGGGAGAAACTTAAGTTCACAAGAGGGAGAGCTGGGCCTTTATGCCCACAGCCTTCAGTTCATTACCCTCACCCCCAGACAAACCCTCTGATCACCGGAAGTCTCCCCTCATCCCACGGAAGTCCCCAGGAATTCCCTCTTCGCCGGAAGTTCCCGGGAATCTTCCCGGAATCCCCAGTACACCCCTCTCCCCATGGGAAGTACCCTAGAGATTCTCCCTGCTCGCTTTTCCGCCCTGAAGCTTCCCCCACCTCCAAAACCTCACCATGTAGACTACGTTGAGCGCGCACAGCGCATTCTTGGAGCAGGCAAAGCCTCCGCAAACCATCTCCCCGGCTTTGGGGACCCAAGTGGTCCCAAGGACTTGGGGGGAGGGTCGTGGGTACCGTCTTCTTGGACCCCGACAGCTTCTGTCTCTTTAAATCGAGTCCAGCCAAACCCAATCCTCTGCGCCTGCACCGTCCCACCCCTGCCTTTGCATTGGCGAAACTCGGGGCTAATCCAGAACGTCGATGGCCTGAATGCCAATCAATCTGCACTGCGTCACTAAACCGCCTGCCGGCCCCTCCTTTAGGTTCTTTATTGGATGAAACTTAAAACTGGGGGCAGGGCTCCCAGAGATTCTCAAAGTGACCAGAGCCTAAACTTCAAAACCCCGGATTGAAAACAGAGCTTTCTGTGGTGGCAGCTGGAAGAGGTCTTATCCAAGGGAGGAGGCTCTAGAGAAACTCCGGTGAAGAGAGAGAAGATGCCGGTGAAGAGAGAGAAGGTGCCGCTTCGCGGGCCGGGTTAAAGGGCTCCTCCCCTCAAGGGAGTGCGCTCCCGCCCCTTTCCCCTTCTCCTGCAGTGACCTCATGATGACGCCCTCGTTCGCTGCTATTGCGTCACACGCTGGAACACCCAGAGAAGCAAAATATTGAGCTATTTACCCCGGCTACAGAGGCCCCGGGTTGGGCACAGCGACACCTAGCAAATACATATTTGCAAGTGCGTCCACTGGTACACATAGTCTGTTCCATATCCCCTCCTAACGGGGTGTGAACATGCTAGAAATTCAATATGAAAAACAGCAGCCTCGGACCGGCGCATTCCTGTATGTGACAAAGCCACAGGTACAGACATGAGTGTGCTGGAGTCTTCAGAGTACATGCCTGATCCTGGGCGCGTAAAAAAAAAAAAAAAAAAAAGACAAAGGGAGGGGTCTGGAATATGCATAAATATGAGGGGAAGGAGGAGTCTTCACATGTTCACTAGGTGCGGCCATAGTGGTTGATCAATATTTTTTTATTATTAAATAAGTGCTTTGACACACGGCCTTCTTCGTGGGGATGGGAAAGGGCATAGTTCCTCTTTCCCCCAAGAGAAAGAGGCAGTCATAGTAGGAACACAAATGAAAAACCTCCCTTCAAACCCACAGAATGATTTACATTTGTACGTACTTAGATTCTATGACTGCGTAAGTGGCATCATCTTACCGCTAGAGTCAGACTGCATGGGTTCCAACTTTGCCACTTACTAGCTGTGTAACCTTGGCCAGTTACTTAAGCTTTGGCCTGTGCCTGTTTCCTCATCTGTAAAATGGGGATAAATAACAATACACCTACCTCTTGGGTTGTTGTGAAAATTGAATGAGTTAATATATGTATATAGAATGCTTAGAGCAGTACCTGGCACATAGTAAACACTCATTGTTAGTTATTGTTGTTCAGGCTATTTTACAGTTTCCCGTGGGTAATCCTAACCCTAATTCTCATCTCCAACTACACATTAATATATTAAAATCCCCTATCCTTCACGAAGTAGTATCAGTTAGATAGGCAGGAGAAGAGGCATTTGGCAGGGCCAGAAAGGTTTGAGTCCTGACACAAAATGATGACACCAAACTACCCACTATTTCCCCCTCACCCGCCCCTGCATCTTCATCCTGTCCTTCAATTCCTCATCCACCCTCTTCTCTTTCAGGTCCTAAATCAAGGGCAAGACAGTGGAATTAGGGATAAGGGGAACTGGTTGGCAAGCATGTTAGTTGGGTGGTGTAGTGAAAAGGGTATCAGAACTATAATCAGAAGACCTAGATCGGTATCCTTGTGTCACCTCTTACTGGCCCCTCTGAGCTTCAGTTTCCTTTTCTGCAGAATAGGGATAAAAATCCTACCCCTTGGGCCTGTCGTGAAGTCTATATGTGTGAAAGTGTGTTGTAAACTATTAAGTGTTATAGATGAGTTAATTATTATGAAACTAATTGAACATGGTGCCTGGTGGTTTTGTCTGGTTATAGGTTACTGTCCTCCATAACCTGTTCTCCCTGTACCTACTTGGCCCTTTAAAGCAGGAGGTGGTTGCAGTGGGGAAGCCGACTAAGGAAGGGTTACATTGCAAGATGTAAGTATGTGAACTCTTTGGATGTGCGGAGTAGGTGGGGAGTACAACTGTAAGCTGGAATGCAGGGCATTAAAGGTGCCAGACCGGGTGTGTATGGATTCCTGAGAGAGTTTGAGACTAAACACAAACCTGTAGGTCATCAAGAGTTTGGGATTGCACCTGGGACCTGGTGTGCCACATTCTCCCAGCACCACCACCCATCTTAATTAGCCACCTCCCACAGGAGGCCCTGGGATGCTTGTTAAGGTCTCTCCATCCACCTGGCTGGGGAATCGTAGCAGGGACTGGCTGGCAGAGCTGATAGGCCAACGCTAGAGGGGGTGGGTGGTGTAGGAGGTAGTGCCGACCCAGGCTGTGGGTTTGAAACTCACCAGTCAGGAAGTGAAGTCGACAGACGGAAGGGCAGGCAGGGGAGGGGAGTTCTGGGGCACAGCAGAGGAGGCCTTCTGGGGTTTGGGGGCTGCGGGGCCATGGGCTTCAGGGCCAGAGGTTGCTGTTAGCCCAGCAAGACAGATCTGGGCAACATGAATGCCCAGAGGCAGTTGGCTGTAGCTGCAGTGAGAGCAGAAGTCAGACGACATGAGGTGACCAGGCAGGCTCTAAGCCGCCTCAGGAAGCTGGCAGAGAGGGTGAGCGACCCTGAACTTCGGGACACCATTCAGGCCTCAGTGGACCGCGTACGAGGTAAGAGAAGGATTAGCTCCCAACTTGGGTGTATTGGGGACCAGCAGGGGCATATAAGGGCTTGCTGGATCATACAGCACTTCCCAATCAGCCGCTTTCTAGTCCCCAAGGTGGAGCTGGAACTCGGGGGGAAGAATACATTTGGAAAGAATGGAAAAAGACATGGGAGGTATCATTCTTCCTCCTTCCCCAACTCTGATCCTTCTCCCGGGGGATCAAAATACAGGTCACTGCTGAGCTGACCTTGGCAATGGAGAAGTGGGTGAGCATGGGGAAGACAGGCTGTGACAGACCCATGGTAGACTTGGACCCTGCCTGGGGAGTCCGGGGCAGGAAGCAGTTTGGGGCAGGAGGTTCTGGGACTGGATAATGTGGTCATTCCCAGGACCCATGAAGGATCAGTGACCTCTTGTTCTCCAGCTGTAGAGAGAACACACACACACACACACACACACACACACACACACACACACCACAACAGATTGAAATACACCACGCAGAGTATCTCAGGCTCCCAGACACACACTAACGCTCGCACAACATGCTCTGCACAGCCGAAGTGCCAAGACGTTCCCAGGACTCTCCTCGTCCCCTCTCCTCCCCGTGCTCCGTCCTGTCTGCCCCCACACACACCTTCCGCCCTAGTCCTTAGTGCCATTAGAGCAAGTGATGACAACACAGGGAGGAAGTGCTGCTATGGCAACACCATCCGCCACATCCTCCTGCCCACCCCAGCCTTCAATCCTGTGGTGGGGCCCTGGCAGGAACAGCTTCTCTCTATCCACAAGGCCCCACCACTAAGGAACTGGTGGAACTGGAGGTCATCTCTGGTCCAGTGTCATCTAATTTGCCCCGAAGCTGCAAAGAGCCAATAAAAGCCGGCTACTTTGCTCATGAAAGGTGTCTGGGAGAAGCACATCCTCCATCATATCCTGGTCTCTTCCAGCCTCTCCATTCTTAGCTGCTTACCTGGGGGGTGGGGTGGGGGATGGGCAAGATACTGCTCTCTCCATCAAGGATACCTCCTGCCAGACCCCTCTGATAATAGGGGCCGTCGGAGCATAACTTGGGGAAGAATGAGTTTGGTTCAGGTTCCTAAGGGAACACTCTGATTCCCTTCTCATTTCCTTTCTTCCAGTAGTGCCCCTCTCACCTCCTGTCCCCCACCATTTGCCAAGAACTGTAGCTGATACCTTCCCTACAGCTGTTGGAAAGGCAGACCTAGCGGGGAGTGGCCCCATGGAGCCTCCTAGGGAGGAACTCCAAGCTCCACCCCAGTAGGAAAAGAAAAGGGTGGGGGAGGAAAGAGGTTTAGCCAGGTAGAGGAACTCAGTTTAGCTCTGGAGAGGAGGGAGTGAGGAGGGGTGGAGGCTGAACTCTCTGAGAAGACCACTCTTCATAAGTGATTTTTGTTCCACTCGTAAGAGTCAGTATTCTGTTCCCATTGAACTTAAAGGAAAACTGAGGCCACCAAAGGAAGGAAGGAGAAGTAAGCCAGAATCGGCAAATCTTCACCTTCTCTTTCAGAAAAGGCTGCTGAAGGGTCTTCTGTTCTGGGGATGGTGTCATCCTGACGTTGCGATGGGAGGCGGGCTCTGGCGGGGGGGATGCTGACCTCGGGACAGGTCCGCGGAGGGATAGGGTACAGGTCTCAGGGAGAATAGAGGGCACCCAGCATCCTGGTACCGCCCCCCCTTACCCCCTACCAGGCCGAGCATGCCGCTGGCTTCAGCCTCCAAGAGCCACCCACGGCAGCACTTATTATAGTCTCCGCTGCGTCAGGAGGGTGGGACGCCAAATTAGGGGAACGCTGAGACTCCCCGAGTCCCAGGGAGGGGTCTCCAAGGCTGAGAGGAGGCCTCCCTCGACGCCTGCCCCACAACTGCCGGTCTCAGCCTCTGTCCCCCATCGGCCTACCCCCTTCAACCTTCTCCCTGGGCTGGAGGACAGTAAGCCTTCAACTCCAAGGTCCCTAAATGGGTGTAGGACACAGAGCAGACGTTTTCCATTCTTTCTGTCTGTCTCCTCTTTAACCTTCTAAAAAGCCCCACCCCGAAAACCTCAGGAGATTGAATGGAAACCCAGAAGAGGCCTGTACCCTCTGCCTCAACTGAGGGCGGTCTTTATATTCGGGGCGATAAATACCCCACACGTGGGTAACCAGGTGTGAAGGTGGTGCCTCCATTAACCCCAAATCCCCTGGCGGGTGCCCCCACCCACCATACACACCGATCCTCCTCTCTGCTTATCCCCGCTGTTTCTGAGGCACTCTTGGAGCTACGGTTGCTATGGAGACCGGATGAATTTTGGTATGGGGGGTGGTGTCAGCCTGTAGACGTATTCCTTCTCCTTCCACCCCGAGCTGGAGTCTTTTGACTCACTTTTCGGCCTGTGTTCCTCGACTCCGCAGATCTTTCCCCTCCTGAGGCACCCCCTCCTTCCACCCACCCTGCTAAGTTCCATGTTTGTCCCCATCCCCAGGGAACAATTTCCAAGTTCACTTTGGGACAGTTAGGCTCCAGACAGCCCAGTCAGTGCACCGCGTATGGAGGGTGGGGGTGGGCGAGGGGGCTGGGTCGTGGGGAAAGGGACTCGTGCAAGTACCTGGGAGAAACAAGGGGTCCTGGGAAAGGGATTTCAGGGCTCCCCACTTTCCCACATCAGCTTCCCCAGAGCTGGCAGTGAACCCGCATTTGCTCCGTTTTCTCTGAGGATCGTCCACCCATACACCGATCTCTACTCTCGCGCCTAAATGTCATACCCAACAGTAGCGCTCCCAGACCGGGGTGTGCTAGGGGAGGGTGCTGGAGTGTTGGAGTAGGTGAGTCCAAGTTCCAGGAAATCCAGCCCAGGATTTGGGAGAGAAATCCAGTCCTGGATTTTGCACCGCCTTCGCAGACAGCCGTGCTGGGGGAGAGAAGGTGCGGGGGGAGATAGAGTGGGGAGGGGGGGCCGGGGGCCGCCTCCTCCTCACTGTGAGGGGAGCGCCCGGACACAGCGCGCATCCGGACCTAAGCCGAGCCCCGGCGAGCCCCCCAGACCCTGCGCCCGGATTTCACGCCCCTCCTCTCCTAGACCTCAGACCCGTGGGTGCCCACCCCCTCCGGCTTCCCTCCTTCCTCCCCCGCCGGCGCCTGTATCTCCATCCCCAGCATCCTCCCCGCGCCCCTGCGAATCCCCCGCACGACCAGCCCCATTAGCTTCCCACCCTCCTTAAGACCCCCTCTCCGACCCCCCATCCGCGGCCCCTGCCCCTTGAGTCCCCATCCCCCCCGCCTCCCCCGCACCGGTTCTTCTCCCTAGCCTCGGGTTCCTCTTTTCTGCCCCCTTTTCCTCCCTCTCCCCTCTTTGCCCCTCTACAGTCCTCCCCGCCCTCCCCCGCCCATCTCAGCGCCGCCACCCAGGCCGGGGTGCGGGGTCCGGCGCGCCTCCCTGGAGCAGCACCAAGGTCCCGGGGCTCCAAAGGGGTGGGGGGGCAGGGCGGGGAGCATGGGGAGGGGGCGCCCCGTGTGATGGGAGGGGGGCGCAAGCGGAGGCGGCGGCGGCGGCGGCGACAGCGGAGCCGGGCCGGGGGCTCAGCGGGGTCCGGGGGCTGGGGGCAGCGAGCAGGGCGGCCCCATGGCCGGGCCCCCCTGAGGCATTTCGGGGGAGTCCCCTCCCCTCCCCAGCTCGGGGGTCTCGGGGCCCCATGAGCCGGGGCGCGGGCGCGCTTCAGCGCCGGACAACGACCTACCTCATCTCGCTGACCCTGGTCAAGCTTGAGTCGGTGCCTCCGCCGCCGCCTTCTCCGTCTGCGGCCGCAGCTGGTGCCCCGGGGACCAGAGGTACCGAGACCGGGGATCCTGGTAGCCCCCGAGGCGCGGAGGAGCCGGGCAAGAAGCGGCACGAGCGTCTCTTCCACCGGCAGGATGCGCTGTGGATCAGCACGAGCAGCGCGGGCGCCGGGGGCGCCGAGCCCCCAGCCCTGTCCCCGGCTCCGGCCAGTCCGGCCCGCCCCGTCTCCCCGGCTCCCGGCCGCCGCCTCTCCCTCTGGGCCGCCCCTCCCGGGCCCCCACTCTCCGGGGGGTTGAGTCCCGACCCCAAGCCCGGGGGCGCCCCCACCTCCTCCCGGCGCCCCCTGCTCAGCAGCCCGAGCTGGGGGGGTCCGGAACCCGAAGGCCGGGCGGGCGGCGTCGTCCCCGGTTCTTCCTCCCCGCACCCCGGCACCGGCAGCCGGAGGCTCAAGGTGGCGCCTCCTCCGCCGGCTCCCAAGCCTTGCAAGACCGTGACCACCAGTGTCGCCAAAGCCGGCGGGGGCAAGGGCGCCGGTAGCCGCCTGTCATGGCCCGAAAGCGAGGGCAAGCCCAGGGTCAAGGGGTCAAAGAGCAGCACCGGGACTGGAGCTTCTGCCGCTGCTGCTGCTGTCACCGCCGCCGCCGCCGCCGTCGCCGGGGGAGGGGGAGCGGTAGCCACGACCGCCGGTGGGGTCGGGGCTGGGCCCGGAGCCCGAGGGAAGTTGTCCCCTCGGAAAGGCAAGAGTAAGACCTTGGACAACAGTGACTTGCACCCGGGACCGCCTGCTGGCTCTCCTCCTCCGCTAACCGTCCCAGCAACCCTGGCTCCAGCCGCTGCTGTCACCGCCGCCTCCGCGCTGCCCACTGGGCCTGCACCTCCAATCACTCTGGAACCTCCAGCTCCGGGGCTGAAACGGGGCCGGGAGGGGGGCCGAGCATCCACTCGAGATCGCAAGATGCTCAAGTTTATCAGCGGCATCTTTACCAAGAGCACAGGGGGGCCTCCTGGCTCCGGACCTCCTCCCGGACCCCCGGTCCTGTCTTCTGGCAGCGGGTCTAGGGAGCTGCTGGGTGCAGAGCTCCGCGCTTCCCCTAGTGAGTAGGACCAGGGCCTGAGAACAGCGAGGGGAGGGCACCTGAAATGCTCAGCTTGGGGTGGGGGAGCGGTGTGCAGGACTGATTTAGAGAAGCTTCTTTCTTGGGTGGGTGGATGAACCAGGCTCAATTCTCTGCCAAGGACTGGGGCAAAGGATAAGAGGTCCTGGAGAGGGGTGAGTAGGCATTGCGGGACATGAGAGAAGACTTGATTTCAGAGGGACTCAGAAAGCCTCAGAGCTTTCTGGGAAAATAATGCCCTTGGTCAGCGTGGCTGTAGGAAATTGCTCCCAGAGAAGCCCCAGACCCCACTTCCAGCCTCAGCTGGACTCTGGGAGATGGAAACTGGGCTTTGCCTTGCCCAGAGGAGCACTGAAGGTGAAAGGGATGAGGAAGCCTCAGTTTCTCCTGAGCACTTGGGGTAGGTGGCATGAGCGTGACCTTGCAGGCAGCTCCTCGCCAGGGACAGGTCTTTTCCTGGGCTGAGAGCAGGCTAGTGAGGCAGCAGGGAGGCAGTGGGTTTCTTTCCAGGCAGTGAAGGCCAACTGGGCAGTACGGGAGTACGTGGGGGCTGGAACGTGCTGAATACTTGAATGTGAAGGGAGAGGGGCTGATAGGAAGCCTCACTTCCCCCACCGCCCACCCCGGCCCCCTAGCAGCATTGAAACCCTCAGGGGACCGACCAGGAGTGACTCAGGGGGGTGGAACTGCTGCAAAGGCAATTCTTACCCCTGGAGACTTGGGAGAGGGTGCGGAGAAAGTAGTGTCTTTTTGCGGGGAGCGGGGGTGTCTTTATTTATTTATTTTCTGGAAGAGAGAGGCGAGGGCGTCTTGGTTCAGCTCACACTCCCGGGAGAGGAGGCGGGTCCGAGAGCGCGGGCGGCCCCCGGGGTTTGGCTCTGGTGCGGGTGGGAGCAGATGGCTCCGGATCCCAGAGTTCCCGCCGCAGCTGCGGCGCCCCGGGAACGTCCGGCTAGTGTCAGGCGCGGGGGCTGGACCCGGCGGGCGGAAGGAGCATCCTTCCCTCCCCCGTGTCCCCCATCCCTCCCCAGGCCTGTGGCTTCTCTTGGCCAGGGAGTGGAGCCCTTCCCCACCGTTCTCTTGTGGGAGGTGCTTGTGGGAAGGGTATGGGAAAGGGAGGTATAGAAAAAATCCAAGCTCCATTCCTCGGGCTGTGGGGAGGGGTCAGGGCCACCGTGCCGTTGACCTTGAAAAGGGGAAAGAATATCCTCACCTCAGTTTCTGTCCTGTGAAATGGAGATTGAGGAAGACCCACTCCCTTCTATGTCCCAGCGCCTCTTCCTGAGATCTACCCTGAGAATCTGTCAGGCCGGTGGGGAGGACACCTTTTCTCCTTCCAGAGGGAAGAACCCGCCACAGTCAGACCCTTGGTCCCTCGGTCTGGAGCAGGGACCCACGTTTGGGGATGTGCTTTAAGGGAGATGCCAACTGAAGTATTTTTGTCTTGCTGGCTCCGTTGCTAAGCAACCACAGAGCGGCAGCAACAGCTGTGGGGAGAGCGGCTAGGATGGGAGGACTGGTGACCGACCACTCTCAAACCTAGGCTTTCCACACAGCTCTCCAGCCCAGGCTGGGCAGCTACAAAACGAGGAGGGCTAGCTGAGCGTTGGGAGCCCTCCTTGGCCTGGAGCATCCCCTCTTACAACTCCTTTTCCTTTACAGAAGCTGTGGTCAATAGCCAGGAATGGACTTTGAGCCGCTCCATTCCTGAACTGCGCCTGGTAGGTAACCCAGTCCCCTTGTCTGTATGAAGATTGACCTCCCCACCCCCACCCCACTGAACTCTCAACTCTCTCTCCTTCACCTCTTCCCTTCCCTCTCTGTGAGAATGGGGAATAGTTTTCCAGTTCTCCTGAGATTCTACCTTCATGGCACCTTCCTGGGACTTGATACATCCGCACAACCTTTTCTTCTGTAGTCTCCCTTCTTCCTGCTTTGTCCATGGTCCTCTTCCAGGCTTCTCATTTCTGACATCTCCCCTCTAGCCCTGCACGTTCTGTTGCCTAGAATTGGGTACAATTTTCCAACTAGTGCCTAGAGCTGTGACATGCCCCCCACCAGACATGCATCTAGTATGCTTCCTAAACAACGCAACACACACACACACAAAAAAAAAGGTACTGAGTTGTTGACATTCTTCAGCTTGTTGTACACTTCCAGCTTGAGATCATTTCTTACACATGCATGGCCTGATCCTCCCAAGTGCTTTCTCCTGACTGTCAGCCAGGCCCTGTAGGACCCTGCTTGGATGATTTAACACTGCCAGTCCCTTTGAGTTCTCTGGAGTGTCCAGGCTCAATTATCCTCCTTCCTCTTAATTCCTGCAATCTCTGTTCTACAACCTTGTCCTCAGGGTGTGCTGGGTGATGCCAGGAGTGGGAAGTCATCGCTCATCCACCGATTCCTGACCGGTTCATACCAGGTGCTGGAGAAGACAGAGAGTGAGTTCTCAGGAGCCATAGTAAGCTAAGGATTGGGGTCAGGGATCCAGGCAGTGTGATCAATGACTACGCAGGTATGGAGACCAGAGGGAAGAATTAGGCCAGAATAGCTAAAGTACAAGGAGAATGGGGAGGTTTGGTGACTGTGACCTCTGACCTCCTACCACATCCAACTCTTCTGGACAGGTGAGCAGCACAAGAAAGAAATGTTAGTGGATGGACAGACTCATCTGGTGTTGATCCGAGAGGAAGCTGGGGCACCTGATACCAAGGTGAGGGATGAGATGATGGGGTAGGCAGGTGGGCTGGGGTCAGCACTAGCCAAAGGAGAGGGCTCTGGTTTCCCAGGTCTCCTTGGGAATAGCATCCAGAGGAGTGGACCTGTCTGACCATCCATTTGCTCCCTCACGCTCCGCAAGTTCTCAGGCTGGGCAGATGCTGTGATCTTCGTCTTCAGCCTGGAGGATGAGAACAGTTTCCAGGCCGTGAGCCGTCTTCATGGGCAGCTGAGCTCCCTTCGGGGGGAGGGACGAGGAGGCCTGGCCCTGGCATTGGTGGGGACACAAGGTAAGGAGGGGCTGGGGAAGTGCTGCTTTCAGGGGAGTTCCTACTGGGTATCACCCAACATAGGTGAGAGCTTGATAATGTGTGGACACGGCTACTTGGACTTCAGTAACCCTCTGGAAGGAGCCTGGTCTCCAAATAACTTCAGTAACCCTCTGGAAGGAGCCTGGTCTCCAAATAAGAGAGTCGTTAAACCAAACATAAACTTACCAAGGTCTGAGAGAGAAAAGAGGACTCTCCAGGATGGAAGGGACAGCTACAGTGGCAGTCCTCATTCCTCTGAGATGTCACCTACCGGGTGTTTCTCACGCTGCCATTTCCTGATGCCACCACCATGGTAAATACAGAAAATCTCAGGCCCTAGTGTGGCTAGAAAGCCTTCTGCATCTTCCCCTTGCTACAGCTGGGTCAGGCTGACACTTTCCAAAGGAACTTATCTAAAACCAAAGAGAAGACACAAATGAAATGATGGAGAAAACACAGAGAGGGCCACCGGGCCATCTTTTCCAGCAGAGCCAGGAAAAGCTTCTCCAGTACCCACCTGTATGAAGCCAGCAGGACTTTCTGTCTGGATGCCTATCTTGCAGGTGGCTGCTTCCACCTGTCGCTTGCCTCCTGCTTTCTTGCTGCAGATGAACAGTCCACCTGTTATCTGTGGACATTCAACCTCTTCCTGGTTCATATGCCAGGTGTCCTCCCACTCAGCTCAGGGTTCATTGAATTTGCAAGGCTGGGTGACTGTCACTCATGAGTCTCAGCCATTTCAGACCTTATCGGGACGTTCCATTCACCTCTGGAGTATTCTTTGAAGACAGTCACACAGAGCTAACCCACCCTACTCATGCTGCAGCTGGGCATGTGAGCTGGGTTCAGCATTCACAAAAGGCTTATATGCTCCCATTGCACTGGGTCATAGGAGGGATATTCTCTCATACCCTGTCCTAGTGGTCCCAGTCTAGGACTAGAGCCCAAGAGAAAAGAAAGCAGCAAAGTGGGGATGGGGCCCCCTCATCCAGTCCTCCCCCTTTCATATCCCCTTAGACCGGATCAGTGCTTCCTCCCCTCGGGTTGTGGGCGATGCTCGTGCCAGGGCTCTGTGTGCCGATATGAAGCGCTGCAGCTACTATGAGACTTGTGCAACCTATGGGCTCAATGTGGACCGGGTCTTCCAAGAGGGTGAGTGTGGTGATCCCCACATATGTGGGAATCAGGGAGCTGGGGACTAGGATATTCTTAGAGGTCACACATCCAGGCCTCTCTGTGAGTGACAGGAAATTAACCTGCGTAGGAGGGAGGAGGGACCAGGGAGGTCAGAGAAGGTTTGCTTCATAGCCACAGGTCCTTCTGGGCAGGAGGAGCTGGCTAGGCTACAGGTGGCATGAAGGCCACAGTGACAAGGAAGTTGGGACCTATGTTATCTCCTGGGGAGTCCTCAAAGCTGGGCAACGACGGGTGGTCTTGGGTATCTACCCTGCTCATTCCTCCTTCTCCGCCCCCTCCCCTCAGTGGCCCAGAAGGTGGTGACCTTGCGCAAACAGCAACAGCTTCTGGCTGCCTGCAAGTCCCTGCCCAGCTCCCCAAGCCACTCAGCTGCTTCCACTCCTGTAGCTGGGCAGGTGAGTTGGGGTTTCAGGGTCCACAGAGGGGCTGGTAGGAATCAGAGGAAGGGCTGGTGATCCAAGGACAGGTACAGAGAACCCAAGGAGGTTGCGGGGGGCAGATGGAAATGGCAGTGATAGCATTTGTAGAAAGTGCATTGGACTGGAAATCAACCAGGTTTGAAACACCATTTGCAGCGTCCTTGAGCAACTCACCTAAACATCCCAAGGTTGTCAGGAAAAATTGTATGGCATAATACTTGTGAAGTCAACCTTTGCAAAATCTAAAGCACTGTGACAATGCTAGTGAGTTTTATTATTAATGAGAATACAAATAAATGGTGATGAGATGAAGGAATATCTCAAATTCCTCAGAACTAGATGTAACTGTAGCTTGGTTGGGGGGGCATCTCAACTGTTCTGACCCCTCCATCTGCCTGCAGGCTAGTAACGGGGGCCACACTAGCGATTACTCTTCTTCCCTCCCATCCTCACCCAATGTTGGTCACCGGGAGCTCCGAGCTGAGGCAGCTGCCGTGGCTGGATTGAGCACCCCAGGGTCCCTGCACCGGGCAGCCAAGCGCAGGACCAGCCTTTTTGCGGTATTGGACATTCTAACCTCCTATCATCCTGTCCTCTGTTACCTGCCCATCTTCCCTCATCCCTAGACCTCTCTGTTGGGCCCTTGTTTATCTGTCTTCCCTGTCCTTCTGTCAGCATATCCCTCTATCCACCCTCTAACTGATGCCAGTAACCATTCCAGAATCGTCGGGGCAGTGACTCTGAGAAGCGGAGCTTGGACAGTCGGGGAGAGACGACGGGGAGTGGGCGAGCCATCCCCATCAAACAGGTGGGTGGCCCAGGGACCGGGGGCAGGCTGGGGGTAGGTGCTCTTAACTGGTTTTCCCCCATATGCCTCTTTCCGTTCTCCAGAGCTTCCTACTAAAGCGAAGTGGCAACTCCTTGAACAAAGAATGGAAGAAGAAATATGTGACCCTGTCCAGTAATGGCTTCCTACTCTACCATCCCAGCATTAATGTGAGTGCTAGAGACTGGCTGGGCCACACTGGCTGGCCTTGGATGCACTTCTAGCTCTCCCAGTCTGTGCCTCTGACAAACACCAACATCGGTTCTGGGAAGCGCTAGTCCTATTCTTTTCAGTTTAGCAAACATCTGTTAGACACCTACCATGTGCCCATGCAGGAGATGGAACTGTAAATACATCTCCCTAGGACTTGCAGTCCAGTGGGAGAAAATGGAGGTAGGACCTCCACCTGGCCTGCCATTCGAGGATGCTTTCTGGAGGAGACAGTGCTGGGCCCAGTCTGTTGGGCTCATCCCCTAGAGCTCATCCCAACCCAGTCCGCTCCTAGAGCCCCCTCTCCAGCCCTTCTCTAGCCGATATTATTGGCTGCTTCCCAGCACCACTGAGGACCCCAACCTTCCCTATACTCTCAACCCCTATACTGCTGTAGGATTACATCCACAGTACCCATGGCAAGGAGATGGACTTGCTACGAACAACAGTCAAAGTCCCCGGCAAGCGGCCGCCACGGGCCATCTCTGCTTTTGGCCCCTCAGCCAGCATCAATGGGCTGGTGAAGGACATGAGCACTGTCCAGATGGGGGAAGGCCCTGGTGAGTGGGGCTGATGACAAAGGGGCAGGAGAGGGGCCAGGGCTAGGAAAAGGAGGGTTGGTAGGGAAGAAGGAAATGGGACTGGTTAAGCAGGAAGGTGGGTGATGAAGAGGGACCATGTAAGGAATGGGGCCCAGAGACTGAGTAGCTCACTGAGGATTTATCTTCTTCCCCTTCTGACAGAAGCCACCACTCCTACCCCAAGCCCGAGCCCCAGCCCCAGTTCCCTGCAGCCACCACCAGACCAGACATCTAAGCACCTGCTGAAGCCAGACCGGAATTTGGCCCGAGCCCTCAGCACTGGTCAGTGAGGCCTCACCCTCCATCCACTGTCTTCCAGATCCAGATGGGATGCAGTGGGAAGTGAAACTGGGGTGGGAGCTTGGAGGCTGAATGCATGAGTGGACACCTTGAGCATCAGCTGGGTGCCCAGGCACCCAGCTCAGTGATACCATGTTTAGCATAATGGCTAAGACAACTGGGTTCTAGAGCTAAGCTGCCTGAACTTGAACTTGAATCCTGGCTTGCCACTTGGGCAAGTTACTTGACCTCTCCACACCTCAGTTTCCTCATCCGTAAGAGGGAGATAATAGTTTCTACCTCAGACAGTTGCTTTGAGGCTTATACTGAGAACATTGTGCAGCACATAGCCAGCCATCAATGTCTGCAATGTTTGGAAATATGTATTTTTTTAAAATAGCAAGTAACATTGTAACAAATGGTCCCCACAACAACTTTGTCGGGTCAAGATTATTATCCCCATTTTAGGGATGAAGAAACTGAGGCTCAGAAGATTAAGTGACTTGCTCAAGGTCTCAAGGCCAGTAAGTGGCAGAGCCAGGATCTGAGTACAAGTCTGACTCTAAACCACTCATCTGCCCTCCTCCCCGGGAATGATCAAGGGGGGCCTCCTAGAGAGGGTTGGCTGAGGAGGGGGACCCTAAAATGCCAAGTCTAGTTCAGGGGAGACAGGCTATGGAGAAATCAGGAAATCTATGGAGGGGGCAGCTGAGGCAGCTGTGTCCCCCTCCCTAAGACTGTACCCCATCTGGAGACCTGAGCCCCCTGAGTCGGGAACCCCCTCCTTCTCCCATGGTGAAGAAGCAGAGGAGGAAAAAGTTGACAACACCATCTAAAACTGAAGGCTCGGCTGGGCAGGCTGAAGGTGAGGCCCTGGTGGGCAGTTCTACTCCCACCCTGGACCCTCACCCCTAAACCCCAGATCCCTGACCTCACTCCTGCAGGAGGAGGAAAAGTGCCTGAGCTGAGTGCTTGACTCTGATTACCACTCTGCACATTATTTAGTGAAAAATGGATGGATGCCCCTCAGCCCCATCCTTCCTCCCATTCCCCAGCCAATGCTTCTTACCCCAGTAGTCCCCAGCCCCTTCTCAGTGACCCCGCCCCCGTCTGCAGCTCCTGCTCCCCCTCCTAATGACCCTCTCATTCCTGTTGCTGCCCTCAACTCTGCTTGTCACCCCAGCCCCTGCTCCCAGAAGGCCCCATGACCCCCAGGGACTCAGCTCCTGACCTCTGTGTCCCCCACTGACCCCCAGGGACTCAGCCCTTGACCTCTGTGTCCCCCACGACTCCTTAGCTCCTGGGCTCTGACCACCCAGTTCCTGTTCTCAATAACTTCCTGTGATTGCCAAGCTCCCCCAACAGCCTTTGAGTACAGTGATTCCCATTCCTGCCCCTAGTGACTCCCCCCAGATCCTTGAGACTCCTCCTGAACCCCAGGGACCCCTCACCCCAGGCCTGTGAACTCCTGTCCCCTTTCCCCGTGTTCACTCAGATGCTGGCCATCCCTTCCCCTCCCAGAGACCCGGCTCCTCACTGGTCATGATAACCAGTCCCCACCGCCCCTGCTCTCTGCCGGGTGCTCCGACCCGGGTTCCAGATCTGCCTACTCTCATGGCTCTTGGCTTCCGCTCTACTCTGCTCCGGGGCCACTGACTTTAGTTCTGCTTTCTCTCCCCATCTGTCTGTCCTGCTTTGTCTCTGGAACTGTCTGTCACTATCTCTCTCTCCATCTCTCCTTCTGCCTCTCTTTTTCTCCTTTCTTCGTCTCTTTCTCTCTTCTGCTCTTCATTCTGTCTCTATCTCCTTCGCTTCGGGAAACCAGCCAAGCGCAAAATGTGGAAACTAAAATCCTTTGGTAGTTTAAGAAATATTTATAAAGCAGGTAACAAGCGGGGAGCTGGGTGGGGCGCTCAGCTGGGGTGCAGAGGGGCGGGGGTGCTCCTGCCTTCCCCTGCATGTGCTCGGGCTTCCTGCTCTCCCCCACCCTCTGCTTCCCCAATGACTCTGCCCCACTCCCAGGGGCTTGGGATGGATATCAGGGAGGAAGGGTTTGGGGAAGGCAGCTCCTGTTTGAATTCTGTCCCTCCTGACCCCATCCCATCCCCCCACCCAGAGGAAAACTTCGAGTTCCTGATCGTGTCCAGCACTGGTCAGACGTGGCACTTTGAGGCAGCCAGTTTTGAGGAGCGGGACGCCTGGGTTCAGGCCATCGAAAGTCAGATCCTAGCCAGTCTGCAATGCTGTGAGAGCAGCAAGGTCAAGGTAATGGGTCGGGGGTCGGGCGGAGAGCAGAGGTGAGTGTCTGAGGAGTCCGGATAAGGGCTCAGAGGGAGAGTCAGTACTAACCCCAACCCTTCCTGCAGCTGCGCACAGATAGCCAAAGCGAAGCCGTGGCCATCCAGGCGATCCGGAACGCCAAGGGGAACTCTATCTGCGTGGACTGCGGGGCCCCCAGTGAGCGCAAGGGAGCAGTGGAGGGACCTGGGAGGGAGTGTGGTTCGCTGGAATTGATGAATGCTGGGGTGCCCGTGCTGCTCGGCCAGGAGCTGACCCCTGCATTCCGTCCCCAGACCCCACGTGGGCCAGCTTGAACTTGGGCGCACTCATCTGCATCGAGTGTTCTGGCATTCACCGGAACCTAGGCACACACCTGTCCCGCGTTCGCTCGCTCGACTTGGACGACTGGCCTCGGGAGCTGACCCTGGTGCTGACAGCCATTGGCAACGACATGGCCAATCGCGTGTGGGAGAGTGACACGCGGGGCCGTGCCAAACCCACGCGGGACTCTTCGCGGTACGCGTGCAGGAGAGGGGTAGGGGAGACTTAGGGTGTGCGGCTCCCGAGAGGATCCCCTGGGTAGGGAGCAGAGGTCCTGGGTGCGGGGTCCCTAGAGCCCTTCCCGTTGATCCCTGGTCCTGCAGGGAGGAGCGTGAGTCATGGATTCGCGCCAAGTACGAGCAGCTGCTGTTCCTGGCGCCGCTGGGCACTTCCGAGGAGCCGCTGGGCTGCCAGCTGTGGGCCGCGGTGCAGGCCCAGGACGTGGCCGCCGTTCTCCTGCTTCTGGCCCATGCGCGACACGGGCCGCTCGACACCAGCCCAGAGGACCCGCAGCTTCGCTCCCCACTTCACCTGGCGGCCGAGCTCGCCCATGTCGTCATCACGCAACTGCTGCTATGGGTACGTGAGCGGGGAGATGGTAAAGGGGTCTCTGAGGGCTCCGTCTGGCAAACAGCCAGGCGCGGGAGAGCCCGAGGGCCCCAGAGGGACCCTGGAAGTGGGCCTGCGATCCCGGGGAGCCGGCGGGCGGGGATTGGCCCCGGGGACGCTCCGTAACGCGGCCGTCTCCGCCCTTTAGTACGGCGCCGACGTGTCCGCCCGCGACGCGCAGGGCCGCACGGCGCTGTTCTACGCCCGCCAGGCTGGCAGCCAGCTGTGCGCCGACATCCTTCTCCAGCACGGCTGCCCGGGTGAGGGCGGCAGCACAGCCACCACCCCCAGCGCGGCCACCACCCCCAGCATTACCGCCACGCCCAGCCCCCGTCGCCGGAGCAGCGCCGCCAGCGTGGGCCGAGCCGACGCCCCCGTCGCGCTGGTATAGTTGCGCCGCCGGAGAGACATCCCCTACCCCACCACGGGCCGGGCACGACCACACTGGGTGGACCGCTGGACAGATGCACCCACTCACCTCTCCAATCCGCACCCCGTCCCATGGGAGCACTTCTTACCACCCCCCCCCCCAAGAGGGCACAGCCCCCACGCCTCCCAGAAGACACAAACTCACCTCCCTCTCCCCAACGAGGCATGGAGACCCCATCTTGACACGCCCCCTCGCCACTGTTTGCACACTCGGATTGCTCTGGGTCTACCCTCTGGGTGTTGGCGGGAGGGGACGCCCCCATCGCGGTCCCTGCTCCTGGCTGTTTGGATGTGCCCGCTCGCGCCCCCTAGGGGTGGGGGAAAAGACCCAGTCCTGCCTGTGCTCGACAGTACCACGGCGCGCGAGCACTTACCCAGGCTGGCTCCTGGGGCGACGCCACGCCACAGGGAGGGGTTAGTAAGTGGGAGGGCTAGCCCTGGGACTTGGGGCCAGTAAGGGGGACCCTACCCCTTCCATGCTAATCTCACTGCCCAGTGAAGGGGGAAGGGCAGCGAGGGGCAGGACCCCTGCTGCCCATGGGGGTAGGGGGTCCCCAACCCTTTCCGTGAAAGGGACTATGAGGAGTGGAAATCAGGACGTTCCCCCCACATCCACCCATGGATGGAAGCTAGAGGGTCGGGGGAGCCTAAAGCCTGGGTCCCTCCTCACTACCATCTCGGGAGGGAGAAGGGATGGAGCAGGAGCGGGCTAAGGGGGACTTGGGAGGGGCCTTGTAATTTATTGCTTTGTTCCCCAACAAGGGGGCGGGGGCGGGCAGGGCTTGGGGAGGGCGTTTCAGGGTAGGGGAAGCCAAGGGTGGGCAGAGGGTGGGGTGGGGTGGGGTGCTCTCGGGTTGTGAGTGTCTGTGACCGTGACTGCGTACCTGTGACTGTGCAGCGCCCGTGGTGATCTGGGGTAGGCGGCACCCCTACAACGGGACCCCTCCCCCACTGTTCTTCCTGTCCAGCCCCTCCCTTCCACTGGAGCAGCTCCAGACCCAGCCCTCAACCCCAGGATCCCTCCCAGCCAGGGTTAGGAGGATGTGAGGTGGCTGGGAAGGTCTCCAGGCCCCCTGTCTCATCCCCGGAAAGGGAGTGCTGGGGTTAATTTACCTGGCCCAGCCCCGCCTTCCTCAGTCAACCTAGCCCTTGGGCCGTCTGTGTCAGTGGTTTCCGGTATTTTTTTTTTTTTCCTGGCTAAAATATTTTGCAAAGGACCAGGTAACTGGGGAGAGGAGAGGGGCGGGGGCAGGGGGGAATACCCCCCCCATCTCCTCCAAGGCAGGTGGTGTGAATCTTCTTCAACAGCAATTAAAGAGGAAGTGATTTTGTCTAGGGGGTGAGCTGCTGGTCTGTTCTTGAAGAGTTGGGTCAGGGAATGGCCTTGGTCAAGGTGGGGAATTGGAGGTGGGAGAGGGCCAGGGAGGGTGCCTCCTGCTGGGGTTGGTGGCAGGGCAGCATCCAAGGGCGCGGAGGCGGTAGGTCAGATGCTCCATCATGTACAACAGTTCCAGGTTCATGTAGTGGAAGGAGACAGGAAGGTCAGGGCAACAGTGGGGACCCAGGGAGCAGAGAAGTCACTAACTCCCAAGATAACTCCTGTTTTGGGAAGGAGTTGGGATGTGGAGCTTAGAGAAGAGGACAGGGGAGGGGGGCTGCTTGGAGGGGTGAGAAGATAGAGTAGCTTTGGTTAAGAGCAGGAACTTTGGAGTCAGATCTGATTTTGACACCAGTACCTCCACTTCATAGTTAGGTGATCTTGGGCAGGTTACCTTGGTGGCATCTGTTTATTTGTAATCTGGACAATATCTGTTCAGAGGGCACCTGGTAGGGGCTCCAGCATCAGTCCTGGAGGACTGCCCCAGGCCAGCCTACCCACTTTGGGCAGGCTTTAGGCTCCCCCGACCCTCTAGCTTCCATCCATGGGTGGATGTTGGGGGGAACGTCCTGATTTCCAGAAGTACCAGAAGTAGAGCTTTATTGTAGGGGTCCCTCTCCTGGCAGGGAGGGAAGGGATGGAAGGTCTCCCAATCACAGATGTCCCTGGTGTCACAAACTCCATGTTCAGCTGAGGCAGACATTTGCCCACCCCCATGTCATGCACAGGACTGCAAGGACACAGCAGCCTGAGGCCAGCGCAGCCGCCAAGAGCTGCAGCATCTCGTGGTTCAGCACATAGCCAGTCCTGCTGTTCCTTGAGTGCAGCTGAAAGCGTGTGACCTGGTAGAGGGACCGGCGGGAGGGGGGGCGGGCAGCGGTGGTCCAGCAGCCTGCACGGGCTGGGCAAAGCCACACACGTGTTGTCAGCTACCTTGACAAACCAGTCTGTGGCCCAGCGTCCTCCGGTAGGGTTGGTTCTGGCCCTCTGCACCCCTCATCCCCACGAGGGACATTCGGTTGCAGGTGCACCACTGAGCTGGTTGCAGGAACAGGCCCAGATCACACTCACATGGGAGGCCCGGGTTCTACAGGGCCCTAGGCTGGGTGACCACCTAGCACAGCACCCTGACCCAGGAAAAGGTGGATTCAGGGTTGCAGGTGCAGTAACAGGTGCAGATGCAGGCATGTGGTCTGGGAAGGCAAAACAAGAGAAAGAGAGGCAAGTAGCAAAGAAGACTCAACTGGAAGACCCAGCCACCCCTCCCCTCTTTCATCAGAGACCCTGGACTCCCCCACTCCATCCCCACTTTCCTTCTTGGTGGCAAAAGCTCACTCCCTTCCTCAGAAGCTCAACAGTGTGAGAGACTATGGGGAGGAAACAAGGACCCTGGAGAGAATGAAATGACCTCAGGGAACCACAGGCCAGCGGGAAGTTCCTTTCAGTTCCTACCAGAGAAAGGTGGTCAAGGTGTCAGCACCCCACATCAAATCCCCACACTAAGTACTCCACTGGCTCCTTTTTGTCATGGGCTGCATCTTGGCCTGTGGGAAATGTAAAGGGTGGTCATGGGTGGGGTGACAGAACACTGAGCCCTCCAGACTGTAGCAGAATAGGACTCTAGAAGGGGACTCCCTGGGAGCTGCTGCCCCTTAACACCCACGCCATCTTCCCAGCTCCCCTTGGTGTCCCCACCTGGATTCCTGCTGCCATTCGCCATCCCCTCTTCCTCACCCCTTCCTGGTTACCATCTGCCAGACACCCTGCTCCCCTCCTCTTGTGTGCCTTAGCACAGCTGGGAGTTTTACCAGAAGCCAAAGGAAAGTAAAAAGGAATTTATTATTGAAAGTACAATGATTAAATCTAGCGAGGTCTCTAGAACTCTATTTTCTTTTTTTTTTTTTTTGGTATGCGGGCCTCTCACTGTTGTGGCCTCCCGTTGCGGAGCACAGGCTCCGGACGCACAGGCTCAGCGGCCATGGCTCACGGGCCCAGCCGCTCCGCGGCATGTGGGATCTTCCCGGACCGGGGCACGAACCCGTGTCCTCTGCATCGGCAGACGGACTCTTAACCACTGCGCCACTAGGGAAGCCCTCTATTTTCTTTATTATTTATTTATTTTTATTTTCTATTGAAGTACAGTTGATTTACAGTGTTGTGTTAGTTTCTGGTAAACAGCAAAGTGATTCAGTTACATATATATTCTTTTTTGTATTCTTTTCCATTACAGTTTATTACAGGATATTGGATATAGTTAGTTCCCTGTGCTATACAGTAGGACCTTGTTGTTTATTTTATTTATAGTGGTTTGTGTCTGTTAATCCCAAACTCCTAATTTATCCCTCCCCCCCCCAACTTTCTCCTCTGTTAACCATAAGTTTGTTTTCTATGTCTATGAGTCTGTTTCTGTTTTGTAAATAAGTTCATTTGTATCACATTTTAGATACATAAGTGATATCATATGATATTTGTCTTTTTCTGAGATATATATATATATATATATATATATATATATACACATATGTATATATCCCACATCTTCTTTATCCATTTTTAGGTTGCTTCCATGTCTTGGCTATTGTAGTGCTGCAGTGAACATTGGGGTACATGTATCTTTTGGAATTAGAGTTTTCTCTGGATATATGCTCAGGAGTGTGAATGCTGGATCACATGGCAACTCTATTTTTAGTTTTTTAAGGAACCTCCATACTGTTTTCCATAGTGGCTGCCCCAAGATGCATTCCCACCAACAGTATAGAAGGGTTCCCTTTTCTCCACACTCTCTCCAGCATTTATTATTTGTAGACTTTTTTAAAATGATGACCATTCTGACCGATGTGAGATGATACCTTACTCTAGTTTTGATTTGCATTCCTCTAATAATTAGCAATGTTGAGCATCTTTTCATATGCCTATTGGCCATATGTATGTCTTCTTTGGAGAAATGTTTAAGTCTTCTGCCCATTTTTTGATTCAGGTTTTTCTTTTTGTTGTTGTTATTGAGCTGTATGAGCTGTTTGTATATTTTGGAAATTAAGCCCTTGTCGGTCGCCTCATTTGCAAATATTTTCTCCCAGTCCATAGGTTGTCTCTTTGTTTTGTTTATGGTTTCCTTTGCTGTGCAAAGTTTGATTAGGTCCCGTTTATTTTATTTTTGCTTTTATTTCTATTGCCTTGGGAGAATAACCTAAGAAAACATGGCTATGGTTTATGTCAGAGAATGTTTTGCCCGTGTTCTCTTCTAGGAGTTTTATGGTGTAATGTCTTATATTTAAGTCTTTAAGCCATTTTAAGTTTATTTATTTATTTATTTATTTATTTATTTTTGCGGTACATGGGACTCTCACTGCTGTGGCCTCTCCCGTTGCGGAGCACAGGCTCCGGACGCACAGGCGCAGCGGCCATGGCTCACAGGCCCAGCCACTCCGCGGCATGTGGGATCTTCCCGGACTGGACTCTCAACCACTGCGCCACCAGGGAAGCCCGAGTTTATTTTTGTGTATGGCGTGAGGGAGTGTTCTAACTTCATTGATTTACATGCAGCTGTCCAGCTTTCCTAACACCACTTCTGAAGAGACTGTCTTTTCTCCATTGTATATTCTTGCCTCCTTTGTCAAAGATTAATTGACCATAGGTGTATGGGTTTATTTCTGGGCTCTCTGTTCTGTTCCATTGATGCATATATCTGTTTTTGTGCCAATACCATGCTGTTTTGATTACTGTAGCTTTGTAATGTTGCCTGAAGTCTGGTAGGTTTATGCCTCCAGATTTGTTCTTTTTCCTCAGGATTGCTTTGGCAATTCTCTTATGGTTCCATATACATTTTAGGATTACTTGTTCCAGTTCTGTGAAAAATGTCATGGGTAATTTGATAGGGATTGCATTAAATCTGTAGATTGCTTTGGTAGTATGGCCATTTTAACACTATTAATTCTTCCAATCCAAGAGCTTGAGCGATATTTCCATTTTATTGAATCATCTTCACTTTCCTTTATCAATGTTTTATAGTGCTCAGCATGTTAAGTCTTTCACCTTCTTGGTCAGGTTTATTCCTAAGTTTTTTGTTTTTTTGATATGATCTTAAAAGGGGTTGGTTTGTTTTTTTGAGGGGGGGGTTACGCGGGCCTCTCACTGTTGTGGCCTCTCCCGTTGTGGAGCACAGGCTCCGAACGCGCAGGCTCAGCGGCCACGGCTTACGGGCCCAGCCACTCCGTGGCATGTGGGATCTTCCCGGACCAGGGCACGAACCTGTGTCCCCTGCATCGGCAGGTGGACTCTCAACCACTGAGCCACCAGGGAAGCCCATGGGATTGGTTTTTTACTTTCCCTTTCTGATATTTTATTGTTAGTGTAAAGAAATACAACAGATTTCTGTATGTTAATCTTGTGTCCTACTACCTTGCTGAATTCGTTTATCAGTTCTAGTAGTTTTTGTGTGGCGTCTTTAGAGTTTTCTATATATAGTATAATGTAATCTGCATAAATGAGTTTTACCTCTTTCCTTCTAATTTGGATACCTTTTATTTCTTTTCCGTGTCTGATTGCTGTGGCTAGGACCTCCAATACTATAGAAGTGGTGAGCATGGGCATCCTTGTCTTCTTCCAGATTTTAGCGGGAAGGGTTTCAGCTTTTCACCATTGAGTATTACATTGGCTGTGGATTTGTCATAAATGGCTTTTATTATGTTGAGATATGTTCCCTCTATACATACTGTGGTAAGGGTTTTTATCATGAATGGATGTTGAATTTTATCAGATGCTTTTTCTGCATCTATTGAGATGATCATGTGATTTTTGTCTTTTGTTGATGCGGTGTATCACATTGATTGTGTATGTTGAACCATCCTTGTGACCCTGGGATGAATCCAACTTGATTATGGTGCATGATCTTTTTTATGTGTTGTTGGATTCGGTTTGCTAATACTTTGTTGAGAATTTTAGCTTATATGTTCCTCAAATATATTGGTCTGTAATTTTCTCTTTTTGTAGTGTCCTTGGTTTTGGTATCAGGGTGGTGGAGGCTTCATAGAATGACTTTGGGACTGTTCCCTCCTCTTCAATCTTTTGGAAGAGTTTGAGAAGGATCAGTACAAGTTCTTCTTACGTATGTTTGGTAGAATTCCCCCAGTGAAGCCATCTGGTCATGGACTTTTGTTTGAAGGGGGTTGGTTTTGTTTTGTTTTGTTTTGTTTTTTTAATTACAGATTCTGTTTCACTTAGGGATTGGTTTGTTCAAATTATCTATTTCTTTTTGATTCAGTTTTGGTGGATGTGTTTCTAGAAATTTGTCCTTCCATCTAGGTTGTCCAATTTGTTGGTATATAATTGTTTATTCTTTTATGGTTTTTTGTATTTCTGCAGTATTGGTTATTTCTCATCTTTCATTTCTTATTTTGTTTGGGTCCTCTCTGTTTTCTTCTTAGTGAGCCTGGCCAGAAGTTTGTCGATTTTGTTTACCCTTTCAAAGAACTAGCTCTTGGTTTTATTGACTTTTTCTTTTGTTTTTTAAATTTCTATTTTATTTGTTTTCTGATCTTTATTATCTCCTTCCTTCTGCTGACTTTAGGGTTTGTTTTTCTTTTTCTAATTCTTTTAGTGGTAGGTTAGGTTGATTATTTGAGATTTTTCTTATTTTTTGAGGAAGGCCTGTATAGTTGTGAACTTCCCTCTAAGGACCGCTTTTGCTGCATCCCATAGATTTTGTATGGTTGTGTCTTCACTGTCATTTGTCTCAAGGTATTTTTAAATTTCCTCTTTGATTTAATCATTGACCCATTGGTACTTTTAGTAGCATGTTGTTTAATCTCCATGTAATTGTTTTTTTCTTCTCTCTCTGTGATTTCTAGTTTCATGCCATTGTAGTCAGAAAAGATACTTGAAATAATTTCTTTCCTCTTAAATTTGCTGAGGCTTATTTTGTGTCCTAGTATGTGGTCTATCCTAGAGAATGTTCCAAGTGCACTTAAAAAGAATGTGTATTGTTTTTTGTTTTTATTTTTTGGATGTAGTGGCCTGAAGATATCAATTAAGTCTAACTGTAGAACTCCATTTTCTGATGATGTTAAGATTCTACCCCTGTCAAACCAAAGGTAACCCTCCTGCCCCAGCCTGTCCCCACTCTTCCATTCTAAATAGCTTCTGATCAGCTTTTGGTATTCCTTCTATGACTCTTGCCTCCAAGTACCATCTAGTCTCTTCAGAACTCAGCAGCTGGTTTATTATGTTATTGAACACCTCCTGTGGGCCAGGTACTGTGCTAAGAGTACAACACACCCTCTTATCTCATTCAATCCTCACAACCACCCAAGGCCAGTTCAGTTATCCAGTTTACCCATGAGGATACAGCACTGGAAAAGTTAAAATAACTTGTTCAAGGCCGTACTAATAGTAAGTGGAGGGGTGAGGATCTGAATCCAGCATTCTGACTGTAGCTGCACTTGAGACAGTGTCTTAGGTCCCTCCCCTCAAGATACACAAATGGATCTGGGGAAGGAGGGTTTCAGAAGCCTACCTATTTGCATTTTTAAATAAAACAATTTAAGCATAACTTGCACAATAAGTACAAGACCGCTTTCAGCAGAAGGGTCAGCCTCATACAGCTTCCTTCAGCAACTGAGTCCTTCTTTCCACTTTTGGAGACGTGGGAGCTCCATGCCCTCTATCCCTTACCTCATGAGTCAGCGGAGTCTTCAGCAAAATGCTGCACACCTGAGAGATGCGGACAGAGCAAGAGGAGAAAGTGGGGGAAGCAGGGGACCTAGATTTGCACCTGGCAATGAGGAAGAGATGGAGACACCTAACCAGGCCTGCCTACCACTGGCATACTAGGAAGCTGGCCTGTGTGGGCAGCAGCCCCCTCTCTGGGCATGGCTAAAGGTAGAGGTCTTTTCTGGGAAATGAAGTGGTATGGCTGGCAGGTAGGGGGATGGAGTCTGCAGCACTGTAGGAGAGCTCGGCAGGAGGATCCCTGTGGTGGGGTAACTCCGTGTGTACCTTGTGGCTCTCCGGATATAAAGGGGTAGAAGAGAAGGAACAGAAATGGACAGATGATGAAAAGAAGGGACACCAACACTGCAAGTGTTTCAGTCAGGGCCAGGCCAGCAGGCTTTGTTTCACCGTCCTGGTCTCTTCCTGCATACTCCGGCCCCACTGCTACTGCCCGGACTGTGGAGCACAGAATGGGATCAGAGAGCATGCCCTCCATCCTGAGGAGAACACCAAGTCTCCTCCCTACTGAGCCCCAACCCACCTACCCCCCTCCCAAAAGAAAAAAGAAGATTGATGGTGTGATGGTCCAGTTCTTTATTTAGAAACCTGATTGTTCTAGAACATGGTGGGTGGATCTGCAGCCTACCCTTTTCATGGGATCGTGTCAGAGATGGTGGGCAACTTTCTTCCCATTTTCTCAGCAACAGAGAGAAGGTGCTTCAACTCAGAAGCACAGATTGTAGGGAACAGTGTGGAAAGGGAAAGGGGCAGGACATCCCAAGCCAGTCTGGGGGAAGGGGGAAGGCCCTCTGAACAGGCGTGGGCAGGAGTGGGCACGCCTCTTGGGGCCTGCTGACCCACCCCGCCCTTCTTGCCCCCCCTGCCCTACTCCACTCAAAAGATCTCACAACGCTCTAGGTAGGGAGGGCAAAGGAACCCACAAGCTGGGAGACGACACGGGGGAAGCCGGGAGGAAAGGACGCGGGTATGGGGAGAAGCCCAGGAGAGCAAATCTCACAGGCCTAGGAGGTCTTGAGGGCGCTCTCAGCAGTAGCAGCAGCACTCAACCCGAGGCCCCTCCATACCCCAAGGAGGACCTCGAAGTCCACAGCTCACAGCTCAGCTCTCCTCTGCTGTTTTGCCTTCAGGGCCCCGGGGGATGGGGGGGAAGGAGGCAGGGCCAGTCTAGGAAGACTCTGGACTCCGTGGTGAGCCACAGGCGGTGGTCTCAGAAGTCAAATTCATCCAGGTCCCCCGTGCCCTCCCCGCCCCGAGAGCCCCACACCCGGCGGTAATTGCTCTCCAGCTCTTTCTGCCGCTGCCGCTCCTTCTGCGCCTCTTCAGCTCCCTGCACCTGGTGGGAGGGCACGGGGGTGAGCGGAGGCCGAGGGAGGCCCCGGGTGCTGGAGGATCCGGGAAGGCAGGCAAGCATGGGGGAGGCAGGAGCCAGCGCACACACTGCTCGTGGTGCCCTGGCTGAGGGCCCGATGCCCAGAACCAATAGCCTCGTCTTACGGATGAGGAAACAGGCTGAGCCAGCATAGAGGCTGGGAGGTGCCTGGAGGATTCTCAACCACACCCTCAACACCTCAGCTGGTTTCGGGAGAGGGAAGGCTGGAGGTCCAGGACTCGCGGGCGGGGCGCCTCTCACCAAGATATTGAAGAAAATCTCCTTGAGGTTTTTCGTGTCCTCATCAGTCAGCCAGCGTGCATCCTCCTCAGTCCCTTCAGTCCCCGGTCGGACAATCTTGATCTCAATTTTGCCTGGAAAGGATCGGGACGGCCGGTGAATAGAGAGGAGGGGTGGGAGCTTCAGCGCAGGTCCTCTGCCCCCGGACCCCCGGCCGAGGTTCCCAGCCCCTCCACTTCGGCAGCAAGCCCTTCCAACAGCTCTGAATCCAGCCCGCCCTCCAGGGCCCACCTTCGGCTGTGAGTCCCTCCCTCTCCAGCAGCTCTTTCACCAGCCCCTCGATTTGTTTCAGTTGTGGGTTTTCCCGTTTCATCTCGAGGACAGTCAGATCCTGATTGGGGCCTCCGTGACGGAGCTTGGTGACCCGGACCCGGACTCTGTGCTCAGGATCCTCCTCTTAGAGGGGGAGACACACAGGGAGACACAAAGCAGAGCCGTGACTCCAGGGTGAGGGGCTGTGGTGGTCGCCTCTCCCTAAGCCATCAGTTGGTTTCGGCAGTTATTCCATCTCGAACATGTATGTGAGCCAGTGCCCAGAATAAATTAGTGCCCGTCACCCCACCCTGCTGCAGCCCATAAAGCTCCCTCCACCAACCGCAGTCTCCTTTCCTCCCTCCCGACCCGATAATTCTGCCCATCACCTACAGGAAAACGACTGTTTTCTGAAGCAAAAATCAGGCCACCTGGGCCTGCAAAGAAGTTTGTTTTAAGAAGCAGGTTGGAAAACTGGTTTGGCACCCCACAATGTCAGGACTCAAAAGACATTTCAGTGTTTATAATCGAGATAGTGGGATGCAAGGTTTGAAACTAGGACATTCCATTTGGAATGCCTGGTCTCTGCACCCATAGGCCCCGTGGAGGGGACACAAGGGGCACAAGAGGAAGGGAACTTCGAGTCCATCCAGGCAGCTGGCTTATGAGCAGCTGGGCTGCCCCACTGACACCCCTGCTGGCTGGGGCCGCTCCCTGCGCAGTGCTAGCCATCGACAGGCAGCACTTGTCACAGACGTGCGGTCTTCGGCACACAGGCTCCTGTCATTCGGTGAATATCTACTGATCACCCACAAGGTGCCGGCCAAAGTGCTAGGCACTGGATGTACAGGAGCAGGCCAGAAAACAGTCACGCAAGCAAGCCAGAGGCCCTGTGGCCTCTGAAAGCTGCTTCCCAAAAGGACGACTAGGAGGTAACCAGGCAAAGGAATAGAGGTGTTGGGAAGAAGGCAAGCGTGAGAACAGTATCCCAGAAAGAGAGAGAGTGAGCATTCTCAGAAGGGATAAAGATGGCGGACCTGGCTGTTCCTTCCTGTCTGATAGTTCTCACCTGCTGGTTGGGGGGATGGGGGACGCTTCTGGGGGACAACCTTCCTTTTCCGGTGCTTCTTCATCAGCTCTGGACTCTGTTTTTCCTCCAGCCTTTTGATGAGTTTGTTGAGAGTGGATGTCAGGGCCAGCATAGCCCGATCACGCTCCGCCTCCTTCTTCAGCCCGTCTGGGTCCAGCTCTTTCTCTGTCTGGGAGGCCCAAGGTGGGGGTGGAGGGTCAAGGGTCTGCAGTGTGAGGGGCAGTCCATGCTCCACGGAGGAGTAGTATCTGAGTCTCATCCTTCTCTCTGTCCCCCTTCCCCACCATCCCCCCTTTTAATTAAGTAAGCAGCTAGCGGTTCAGGGCGCCAGGTCATATGTCACAGGCAGGCGAGGTGCTGCCCCTGTTCTCTTCCGGTCCCTGGGCCTGTCCCGCCCACAGGTGCTGGCAGCTGCGGAAGCAGCCGGTGGAGGAGTGGAGCTCACCTCCTGGATGATGTTCTCCAGCTCGCGCTCCATGCCCGCCTTCACCTCCGCACGGAGCCGGTCTCGGTCTGACGGGAGCAGTATCCCTTCCAGTTCCTTCTCAAATTCTCCCAGCAACTGCCTTTCATCCTCATCATCTTCTTCATCCTCATCGTCCTCCTCTTCTTCCAGCTCGTTCTGATGTTCTGGATCACGCTTTTCCTTCACCTCCGGTCCCCTGGGAGGGACTTCTGCAGCACTGTCTCCAGGCTGCTCTTGGCCTGCGTTTGGCTTCCCCTGGGTGGGGGTCGGGAGAAAGAGGGAGATGGTAGATGGCTGGGGTTTCTGTAGACACATGGGGGGCAGACAAACAGGGATGTGGTAGCGAGGGACTCAGGAGGAGTCAAGGAAGCTGAGGCAGCTCTTTGGGGCCCAGGTCAGGCCCAGGTCAGGGGTGGTTTTCCGAATGCTCCCAGCAGGGAGGCAGGTTCCACCCCTCCCTGGAGCAGGGCCCATACCTTTCTTGTTCCACCCTTCAGCTCCTCTATCAATCGAATCAAGTCTGCGGGACTCCGAATCACTTTGACCTGCACGTTGTTCTGAAAATCTGTGATGAAAGAATAGGAATGGACCCATTGTGTCTGAAATTAATTCTGTTTTTACTTCCTAAGTAGAGGAATTGAGGAGGCCAAGGAAGGACACGGTCCCTGCCTGCAGGAACTACCTGTCCAGTCTGAGAGATAGGGCCCAACATACCCCTCCAGAGAGCGCTCATGTGGCCTAAGGGGGCCTCACAGGTGAGAGAGAGAAGGATGCTAACAAGCTGCCGAGTACCCTGCTCTTTCACGCACTCCTATAAAAAGGAATCTGCTGCTGGCCTGGCTGCCCAACCTCCCTCCCAGTGTTTTAGCTCTATCCCTACCCCCCACCTGCCCCCTGCAGAACCTGAAAATACATTCAAGTGGTAAAGGAGACGTGGAGGGTTCACTCACCATCGTGGGAGCCTGGCGCTGGATCCGTCGCCTCAAGGTTTGGTTCCTGCTCCTGATGAGAAGAAAAGGGCAGAGTCAAGTACGCAGGCTTAGGCATGCCAACCATACTCTTAAAGCAATGACTCTGGGTAAATCCTTGCAACCCTAGGTAAATGGAGGTCATCTCATCATAATGACCTCAGCTTGAGTGGTCCTCCAGCCCAAAGCCCAGGTTCAGCCTCATCAGAGAAACGGCTAGGAAGCTGGCTCTCACCTCAGCCTGTGCCTCCCCCCTTTCTGGCGCCTGTTCCTCTGGCTCGTGAAGCATCTTCCAGAAATCTGATTCCTTACCGTCATCCTTGGCTAGGCTTGCGCCTGGAATACAGAGAACAAGGGAGAACCTGAAAGGAGGGGAGAAACAGAAGGGAGCAAATAGCATGGGGTTCGTTCTCCTCTATTACTAAGGGGTTAGGGCCCGTAGTACTTTTTCACCCACCCCAACAGTCAGGACTGTTAAGGACAAGACACCCTTGGGTGTACAGGACAAAAACACTGGAGAAGGGAAGAAATGGGAGACATGTTTCATGGAACAGGTGACACAAGGGCCTACCTGCTTTCTTTTGGGGCATCACCCCAGGCTTGGTTTCACTCCATATTTGAGGGTCCAGGTCTTGCTGACCCTCTATGGCTTTGTCTCTGTACTGCTTTGAGTCTACTGAAAGACAGTGTGTAGGCAGGACAGGGGCACATTCCTCTCAGCTCTTCAGTACTTTATCTTCTGCATGTCCCTCCCCATGTCTCTCCTTCCTCATTTTAATTACTCACCAGCTTGCCTCTGAATGTAGGCCATGTACTCCTCAGGCTGCAGGGCAGGGTGACAGAGAATGGCCTGGGGAGCAGCACTGGGTGGGGGCCGGAGGAGAGGGTGAGGGCAGAGCCGAGGAGTCCGAATGGTCAGCACGTAAGAGCAGGACAAGGGCTCATCCACTCGATCAATGTAGTCCCCAGAAATACCAGCGCCCTCGTCACAGAGGAACTGCCAGGACAGAGAGGGTGAGTAAATAGTAATTACCACCAACAATTACCATTAGTTCTTAGAGCAGCTGTCTTCTATTAAGCACTTATAGTTTGTCAGGCACTGTGCATACACTGTGCATATGGCACTTCACATGCATTAGCTCATTTAATTATCACAGAAACCCAGTAAGGGAGGTATTAGTATCTCAACTCTGTGGCTCAAGAAACTTAGGTTTGAGGTGGCTGAGGGACTTATCCAGGCTGACCAGCTGCTAAGTGGTAAAAAATAGGAACTGAACTTGGGCAGCTTAACTGTAGGTAACCAGCTGATTTGTTTCACGTTATTGCTTTATATAAATACCGTATGTACCTACTTTTACATATTTGATATATATTTTCATATGTATTCAAAATCTATATATTCTTTGTGTATGATTTAAAAAAAAATTCAAACAGTTCTAAGGTCCTTGTATTATTCAGAAAGAGAACAAAGATATCAATTAATGTTAGCCTTTGATAAATTTAGCATAGACCACTGTAATTTCTAAAGTAACTATTAAAAGCAGAAGGGAGGCCCCACTTCTGAATAGCAGCAGGAGGAGCTCTGCAGACCCACTGCTTAGTGAAATTCCATTACCGGTGAACATTTTTTTAAAACTCACATTTAAAATCTCTGGAAATTTTCCTAAGGACATACAACAAATTAAAAAACATCTATTCAAGAAAATCTGCTACATCTTGGACAGTGAAAGTGTGTAGTACTTGGGCCATGACCTGCTCCCTCCCTCTCTTCCCCCAACCACCACTTCACAGCTCACTTAGACAGATGCTCCACTCCAGGTGAGTGTGGTCCAAAAAACGGGGCTTCCTATCCCCTCAGTATCCAGCCAAGGGATATGGTATTTCACCAGAGGGGCAGGCCACCAATATTTCTCAGTCCTCTCTTGTTCTGAGTTGCAGAGAATAAATTCCTGCTGAATGTGGTCAAGAGATTGAGGACTCCCTTCCTCCACCCAGCCCCACTCATAGGACAGAGGCTCTACCTCAGGTGCAGCAGGACAAGAATATTGGGCCTTGATCCCACCACAGATCACTAAAAGGGCAGAGGTTTCACAACAGAGGTGCAAATTGAGAAGACCAGAGGCTATTACCCCTGCCCAGGAGTGTCACTCTGACAGAACTGGATCACTGTCCCTGATACCAGCTCCGGAGCAGGGGCTTAGAGATTTTGCCCAGGGGAGAGGCAATCCATAAGAACAGAGAGCTCCAAAGCTCTTTCCAAAGGAACTGACTTCATGTGAAACAGGGTATGGGGAAGTTTAAGTCTAAGGGCACATTCAAAAAAATGAAAAATTTGATGGTAAGCACTAAAGAAGCTGGTAGCATCAAAAACAACCCCTGGGGGCTTCCCTGGTGGTGCAGTGGTTGAGAGTCCGCCTGCCGATGCAGGGGACACGGGTTCGTGCCCCGGTCCGGGAAGATCCCACATGCCGCGGAGCGGCTGGGCCCGTGAGCCATGGCCGCTGAGCCTGCGCGTCCGGAGCCTGTGCTCCGCAACGGGAGAGGCCACAACAGTGAGAGGCCCGCGTACCGCAAAAAAAACAAAAAACAAACCCAACCCCTGTAAAGGGGCCCAAATTTAATTGGATCAGACTAGGGACCAACTTATGCCCCACATGTAACAAACTACAGAGCAATCAGCTGGCAATTAGTGGGTAAGAACAGCTGGGTATGATACCAGCAGAGGCAGACAGGGTAACACATCAGCAAAAGAGACAGTCAAAGTGAGCCCTGCTGGAACCACTGTCATCTCATGTGACTGTGTGCATGTCCAAGGCTGTGCCCTCAGAGAAGTGACATCAGAGGCTTCATACTGTAGGAGAAGTAGACTTCATTAAAATAGTCCAGCCAAGTCACTAAAGAAACAAGCAAACAACCAAAACAAGTCTTGTGGTGGAGGGCAAGAATCAGTATTCAGACTTGCTTCACTATAATACCAAAAATGTCCAGTTTTCAACAAAAAATTATGAGATATGCAAAGAAACAGTTCAGTGTGACGCATACACAGGAAAAAAGCAGGCAACAGAAAATGCCTGTGAGAGGGCACAGATGTTAGATTTCACAGAGAAACATTTTTTTAACATCTTTATTGGAGTATAATTCCTTTACAACGGTGTGTTAGTTTCTGCTTTATAATAGATAAACATTTTAAAGTAGTCATTATAAATATGTTCAAGGAGCTAAGAACTTAAATCATACAAAGTGTTCTCCTATAATTCAAAAAGATACACGCACCCCTATGTTAACAGCAGCACTGTTTACAATAGCCAAGACATGGAAACAAATGTCCATCAACAGATGAATAGGATGGATGAATGGATAAAGATGATGTGGTACACATGTACAATGGAATACTACTCAGCTGTAAAAAAGGATGAAATAATGCCATTTGCAGCAACATGGATGGACCTAGAGATGACCATATTAAGTGAGGTAAGTCAGAAAGAGAAAGACAAATACATTATGATACCACATATGAATATAAAATATTATACAAATGAACTTATCTATGAAACAGAAATAGACTCACAGACATAAAGAACAGACTTGTGATTGCCAAGGGGGAGGGGAGGTGGAGGAGAGAAGGACTGGGAGTTTGGGATTGGCAGATGCAAACTATTATATATAGACTGGATAAACAACAAGGTCCTACTGTACAGGAAACTATATTCAATATCCTGTGATAAACCACAATGGAAAAGAATTATGAAAAAGAATGTATATATAACTGAATCACTTTGCTGTACAGCAGAAATTAACACAACATTGTAAATCCAGTATACTTCAATGAAATAAATCAAAAAAGGAAAGGAGGGGCAAAGTATGTTCTCTGACCACAATGGAATGATATTAGAAATCAATAATATAAAGGAATTTGGGGGAATTCATAAATATGTGGAAATTAAACAATATACTCCTAAGTAGCCAATGGCTCAAAGAAGAAATCACAAGAAAATTAGAAAATACTAAGATGAGTGAAAACACAAGACACAATATATCAAAACTTGTGGAATGCAGCTAAAGCAGTGCTTAGAAGAAAATTATTACCTGTAAAATACAAAGAAGAAGAAAGATATCAAACCCATAACCTGAAAAAGAAAAGCAAACTAAACCCAAAGCAAGCAGGGGGAAGGAAATAATATGGATTAGAACAGAAATGAATGAAATAGAGAACAGAAAAGCAATAGAGAAAATAAACTAAAAGTTGATTTTTGAAAAGATAAATAAAAGTGACAAAACTTTAACTAGACTGACCAAGAAAAAAAGAGAAAACTCAAATTAGTACAGTTGAGAATGAAAGAAGGAACATTACTACCAACCTTACAGATATAAAAAGGATTGTAAAGGAATACGATGATGACCTATATGCCAACAAATCAGATAACTCAGATGAAACGGACAAATTTCTAGAAAGACACAAACTACCAAAACTGACTCGAAGAAACAGACAATCTGAATAGACCAGTAACAAGTAAAGAGATTAAGTTAGTAATTAAAACACTAGCTACATAGAAAAGCTTGGGTCAGGTGGGTCTACTGATGAATTCTGTCGAACATTTAAAAAATAAAAATACCAATCGGTCTCAAACTCTTCAAAAAATAGAAGAGGAGAGAATACTTCCCAACTCATTCTATGAGACAAGTATTACCCTGACACCAAATCTAGATAAAGATATCACAAAAAAGGAAACCACAGGCCAAAATCTCTCATGATTATAACCCCCCAAATCCTCAACTAGTTAAATGAATTCCACAACATATAAAAAGGATTACACACCATGGCCAAGTGGGATTTATTCCAGGAGTACAGGGTTGGGTTAACATTTTTAAAATCAATTAATTTAATTAATACATCCTATCAACAGAATAAAGGACAAAAACCACATTGATTATCTCAATGGATACAGAAAAAGCATTTGACAAAATTCAATATCTCTTCATGATCAAAACATTCAACAAACAAGGAAAAGGGGAACTTCATCGATCTGATAAAAGGCATCTATAGGACTTCCCTGGTGGCACAGTGGTTAAGAATCCGCCTGCCAAAGCAGGGGACACGGGTTTAATCGCTGGTCCGGGAAGATCCCACATGCCGCGGAGCAGCTAAGTCCATGCGCCACAACTCCTGAGCCTGCACTCTAGAGCCCACGAGCCACAACTACTGAAGCCTGTGCGCTCTAGGGCCCGCATGCTGCCAACGACTGAGCCCGTGTGCTGCAACTACTGAAGCCCGTGCGCCTAGAGCCTGTGCTCCGCAACAAGAGCAGCCACCGCAATAAGCCCGCACACCTCAACAAAGAGTAGCCCCTGATCGCTGCAACTAGAGAAAGCCCGCGCACAGCAATGAAGACCCAATGCAGCGCCCCCCCCCCAAAAAAAGTAGCCATTTATTTTTTTAAAAAAGGCATCTATGAAAAATCCACAGCTAACACTATACTTAATGGTAAAAAACTGAATGGTTTCCTCCTGAGATCAGGAACAAGAGAAGGATGTCTGCTCATGCCACTTCTATTCAACATCATACTGGGGGTTCTGACTAGGGCAATTAAGCAAGAAAATGAAATAAAAGGCATCTAGATTAGAAAAACTAAAACTAGCTTTATTTACAAGATGACCTGATCTTGCATATAGAAAATCCTAAGGAATCTACTAGAAAAAAAAAAACATTACAAATAAATGAGTTCAGTAGGTTACAGGATATAGGAATCAACGGTATTTCTATACACCTGCAATGAACAATCCAAAAATAAAATTAATAATTACATTTTCAATAGTATCAAAAAGAATTAGGTAATTGGGAATAAATGTAGCAAAATAAGTGTAGAACTATTATTCTGAAAACTACAGAATACTAAATCAACTATACTTCACACTTTTTTTTTTTCTGCCACGTGGCTTGCAGGATCTTAGTTCCCCGACCAGGGATCAAACCCATGCCCCCTGCACTGGAAGCACAGAGTCAACCACTGGACCGCCAGGGAACTCCCTAAATCAACTATACTTCAATTTTTAAAACTTTTTAAAAAATAATAATATAAAAACAATACGACTTCCCTGGTGGTGCAGTGATTAAGAATCTGCCTGCCAATGCAGGGGACATGTGTTCCATCCCTGGCTGGGGAAGATTCCCACATGCCCCAGAGCAACTAAGCCTGTGTGCCACAACTACTGAAGCCCACACGCCCTAGAGCCCCTGTGCTGCAACTACTGAGCCTGTGTGCTGCAACTACTGAAGCCCACGTGTCTAGAGCCCATGCTCTGCAACAAGAGAAGCCACCACAATGAGAAGCCCATGCACCACAACGAAGACCCAATGCAGCCAAAACAAAAAAACAAAAAAACCCCAATTCTTTAACACCCACTATGTCCCAGGAAAAAAACAAAACATAACAAAAAAACTTCCAAAACTACAAAACATTGCTGAACGAAATTAAAGAGAAACAGAAGGACATCCAAGTTCACAGATTACAAGACTTAATATTGTTAAGATGACAATACTCCCCCAACTGATCTTCAGATTCAATGCAATCTCCATCAAAATTTCAGACATGTTCTTTGCAGAAATTAACAAACTGTTCCTAAAATTCATATGAAAATTCGAGGAACTCCACATAGCCAAAACAATCTTGAAAAAAAAGAACAGGATTGGATTTCGAATTGTACTTATGGATTTCAAAACTTGCTACAAAGCTACAATAATCAAGACATTGTGGTACTGACATAAGTATAAATATATAGACCAAGAAAACAGAATTGAGAGTCCAGAAATTAATTTTCACTGTTATCATCATTGGATTTTCAACAATATTACCCAGAAGATTCAGTGGGAATTGTCTTTTCAACAGATGATGCTAGGTCAACTGGATATCTACAAGCAAAAGAATGAAGTTGGACTCCTACTTCCTACCATATACAAAAAATTAAATCCAACTGGATCAAAGACCTACATGTAAAACTATAAAACTCTTAGAAAGAAACATAGGTGTAAGTCTTCCTGGCAATCGTTTGTTGGATACAACATCAAAAGCACAAGTAACAACAACAACAACAAAATAGATAAATTGGAATCCATCAAAATTAAAGGCCTTTGTGTTGCAAAGGACACCATCAAGAATGTGAACTGGCAACCCACAGAATGGGAGAAAATATTTGCAAATCACATATCTGAGAAGGGACTTGTACCCAGAATATATAAAGAAATTTTACAACTCAATAATAAAACGACACTGCAATTTTTAAATGGGCAAAAGATTTGAATAGATATTTCTCCAAAGAAGATAGACAAATTGCTAGTAAGCCCATGAAAAGATGCTCCACATCGTTAACCATCAGGGAAATGCAAATCAAAACCACAACGAGATGCCGTTTCATACTTACTAGGAAGGCTATAGGCAAAAAGATGAAAAACAAGTGTTGATGGGGATGTGGAGAAACTGAAACCCTCATACACCACTTGTGGGATTATAAAATGATGCTACTGCTTTGCAAACAGTCTGGCAGTTTCTCGAAAGGTTAAACATAGAATTACCATATGATCCAGCAATTCTACTCCTTGGTATGTACCAAAAGAAATGAGAACATATGTCCACGCAAAAACTTGTTCACATATGTTAAAAGCAGCATTGTTCATAATAGCCAAAAAGTGCAAACAACCCAAGTATTCATCAACTGATGAATGGATAAATAGAATGTGGAATATTATTTGGCAATAAAATGTAATGAAGTACTAGTACATGCTATGCACAGATGGCCCTTGAAAACACGGTAAATGAAAGAAGCCAGATACAAAAGGTCACACGTTGCATAATTCCATCTATATGAAATGCCCAGAATAAGCAAATCTATAGAGTGAAAGATTAGAGGTTGTCTAGAGGGGAGGATGGGGTTTGGAGGAGAGGTGGAATGGAAAGTAACTGCTAAAGGGTAGTGGATTTCTTTTATGGTGATGACAGTGTTCTAAAATTGATTGTGGTGATAGTTGTACAACTCTGAATATACGAAAAACCACTGAATTGCACACTGAATTGTGTGGTATGTGAATTATATCTCAATAAGGATGTTACTTAAAAAAATAAAGAGCATAACTTCCCACTGAGATGAGAGAAAAAGTGGCATAATTAAGACAAAATAAAACAAACCAAAAGCAAGAAAGGGGAGAAAAAGAAAGTGGAACAGAAGAAAGCATAAAATAAAACGTTAGACATAAGTCCAAATGTATACACACACACATATATAAATGGTTAAAAATGGTTAAAAATACAAGTATATGCTGTTTAGAGACACATTTAAAACATAAGAATATAGAAAAGATAAAAGCAAAAGGATGAAAAAATAAGTAAACATAACTCAATGAAAGCTGTTACAGCTATATTATTATCACACAAGAGACTTTAAGTAAAAAAATTACTAAGATAAAGAAGGTCAATTCATAATGTTAAAATGTTCAATTTGTGAGGAAGATAATTTAAATTGTGTGTAATTCTTTATCTTCCTTATTGTCTGTCTCTCCCAACTAGAGCAGGCAATTCTGTCTGTTGTGTTCTCTGAAATATCGCTAGCAACTATAAAAGTGCCTGGCACATAGAAGCACTTAATAAACATTTGTTGAATAAATTAATACATAGCCCCAAGATACAAAAGCAACAACTGACAGAATAATGATGAATAAATTGAAAGAATAATAAGGAATAACACACAAATCCATAATTATAGCGGGAGACAAAGCAGTAAGGATACAAAAGATTTGAACAGCAGTAAGGATACAAAAGATTTGAACAATCATGACCTGAAAGACATACAGAAAACACTGTGCCTAACAGTAGAGGACACATTCTTTTCAAGGACAAAGAATCATTCACAGAAATTGACATATACTGGACCATACAAGTCTCAACAAATTGAAACTTACATGGTCCAGGACTTGTATTTGAGGACTCAAATTAAATGGTACCACCATTAAAATCTATATAATTATGAGATATATAAGATAATCAGGGAAACAAAATTATTGAATATTTGGTGATAAGAAATTATGGTTAATTTTTTAGTGTGATATGGTATTGTGGTTATATTTTTAAAAGGGCTCTAGTCTTTTAGGGATAATACAGAAATATTTGTGGATGAAATGATATGATGTCTGTAATTTGTTTCCAAATAATCTGGGAGTGGAGGTGTAGTGCAGGGAGGTAGGCAAGGGGATAGATGAAATGAGACTGGCCATATTGGCTCAAGCCAGACGATACACAGGTGGGTCACTGGAAAATTATCTCTGATTCTATGTTTTAAATTTTCCATAACAAAAAATTTTAAAAAGACAATCATTAAATATATATAACCTGCACCCAGCAATTACACTTTCAAGATACAGTTACACATATACATATGTATAATGGAATAATCTTTTGTAATGACAAAAAGTAGGGGGGAAACTATTTTAATCAGTACAGTAATGGTGACAAAATGATAGAATATTCACACAATGGAACATTATGCAAATATGAAAACAAAGAATAAAGTTCTAGATGTACTGCCATTGAAAGATGTCTAAGAATTATTGTCAAGATATACAAAAACAAGGTGCAGAATGTGTGTTTAATATACTGTGTATTGTGTGTAAACAAAGGGAACAGGAAATAAGAATCTCTAGTCATAATTGCTTTTTTTTTTTTTTTTTTTTTTTGCGGTACGCGGGCCTCTCACTGTTGTGGCCTCTCCTGTTGCGGAGCACAGGCTCCAGACACGCAGGCTCAGCGGCCATGGGCCATGGCTCACGGGCCTAGCCGCTCTGTGGCATGTGGGATCTTCCCGGACTGGGGCACAAACCCGTGTCCCCTGCATCGGCAGGTGGACTCTCAACCACTGCGCCACCAGGGAAGCCCCAAAAATGCAATCTTACACATCCTTCAGAGTATAGAAAAAGTAAACATTTTTCAACTTATTTTCTGAGGCTAGCATAACCTTGTCACTAAAGCATGATAAGGACAGTACTAGAAGGAAAAACGACAGGTCAATATCTCTTAGGAGATACACTATACAAGACCCTTTAAAACATCACAAACTGAGCCCAACAAGATATAAAAGGATAGTCAAAGGTAATACATATGACTGAATTGGGTTCACCTCAGGAAAGCAAAATTGGTTTAACATTAGAAAAGCAATAAATAACTTAATGTCAAATCACAGATATAGAGAATAAACTAGTGGTTACCAGTGGGGAGATGAAGAGGGGGGCAATATAGGGATAGAGGATTAAGAGGTACAAACTATGATGTATAAAATAAACTACAAGGATATACTGTATAACACAGGGAATACAGCCAATATTTTATAGTAACTATAAATGGAGTATAACCTTTAAAAATTGTGAATCACCATATTGTGCACCTGTAATTTATATAATATCAACTACTATACTTCAATTTTTTAAAATGTTTTAATAAGAGCAAAAAAATTTCTGAGTGTATAAAAAGAAGCTAACAATGGTTACCTTTTTATGGGGATGGGAAGAGACAGATGAGGGGAAAGGTGTGTTGAGGCTTTTCTCTGTATACTTTGTAAAGCATTTCTACATTGGAGCTATGAAAATTTAATACCTATTCAAAAATTAAATATAAAATTTTTTAAGTGTGAAAAAAATCCAAGTTAGAAAGAGAACAGAATAAACTTAAAAGAAGAAGAAGGAAAGAAATAAAAAAGATAAAATAATGAAGATGTTAATGAAATAGTAATCAGACAATAGAGAGGATAAAGAAGGTCAAAAGGTAGCTCTTGGACTAATAGATAAATCTCTGGCAAGACAGATCAACAAAAAGAGAAAAGGCAAAGTCAATATTAGGAATTAAAAAGGGGGTATATCTACAAAAACAGATTTTAAATAAAAATAAAACACTAACTTTACGTTAATACATTTGAAAATTTAGGAATGAAATAATGGCCTAAGAAATTATAATTTATTAATGCTTCATGACATAGTAAACCTAAAAAATTTTATTATCATTAAGTAAATTAAAACAGTAGTAAAAACCATGCCCACAATATACCAATATTGTGGTGAATTGTGGGGATGAGGCAGTTTGTAACAGAGTTCTCCCAAACCTTTAAAGAACTGTTGAATTCCTATCTTAGCAAACTATTTCAGAGGACAGAGAAAGAGGGAAGATTCTCAAGGCACTTATGAAGCTAATATTACCTGATACCAAAAGAAGGTAAGCACAATACAAAAAAAGAAAATTATAGACCAATTCACACATGAAAATACCTGTAAAAATCACGTTTTAGGAGACTGAACATAGCAATGTGCTAATAATAGTTCATGACGATGGATTATCCCAGAAGTGCAAGGGTAAAAAACCTTAGAAAATGAATTACTTTAATTTACCATATCAAAAAACAGAGATGAAAAACCACAGGACCCTCTTAATAGATACAGAAAAACATGTGTTAAAATTCCACAGCTTTGCATCATGAAAGTATTCAGCAAATTAGGAATAGAATGGATCTTCATTCACCTGATAAAGAGTGTCTACAAAAAGCCTACAGGAAAATATGTTAATAGTGTAACTTCAGGGACTTCCCTGGTGGTCCAGTGGTTAAGACCCTGCACTCCCGGGCTTCCCTGGTGGTGCAGTGGTTAAGAATCCGCCTGCCAATGCAGGGGACACGGGTCTGAGCCCTGGTCCGGGAAGATCCTACATGCCGCTGAGCAACTAAGCCCATGCGCCGTAACTACTGAGCCTGCGCTCTAGAGCCTGTGGGCCACAATTACTGAGCCTGTGCTCTAGAGACCGCGAGCCACAGCTACTGAGCCCGCGTGCCTAGAGCCTGTGCTCCACAACAAGATAAGCCTGCACACGCAACAAAAGAGTAGCCCCCGCTCGCCACAACTAGAGAAAAGCCCGCATGCAGCAATGAAGACCCAACGCAGCCAAAAGTATATAAATAAATTTATTTTAAAAAAACAAAACAAAAACCTTGGTTAAATACCCTGCGCGGGCTTCCCTGGTGGCATGGTGGTTAAGAATCCACCTGCCAATGCAGGGGACATGGGTCTGAGCCCTGGTCCGGGAAGAGCCCACATGCTGCGGAGCAACTAAGCCCGTGCACCACAACTACTGAGCCTGCGCTCTAGAGCCTGCAAGTCACAACTACTGAGGCCGTGAGCCTGAAGCCCATGCTCCACAACAAGAGAAGCCACCACAATGAGAAATCTGTGCACCGCAAGGAAGAGTAGCCCCCACTCACAACTAGAGAAAGCCTGTGCGCAGCAATGAAGACCCAACGCAGCCAAAAATAAGTAAATAAAATAGATAAATTAAAAAATAATAATAAATAAAGACCCTGCACTCCCAATGCAGGGGGCTCAAGTTTGATCCCTGGTCAGGGAAGTAGATCCTGCATGCTGCAAATGAAAAAAGATCCTGCATGCCGCAACTAAAGATCCCGCACTGGGACTTCCCTAGTGGCTTAGTGGTTGAGAATCTGCCTGCCAATACAGGGTACACAGGTTCGATCCCTGGTCCGGGAAGATCCCACAACCCGTGTAGCAACTAAGCCCATGTGCCACAACTACTGAGCCTGCACTCTAGCGCCCATGAGCCACAACTACTGAGCCCTCGCGCCACAACTACTGAAGCCCGTGTGCCTAGAGCCGATGCTGCGCAACAAGAGAAACCACCGCAATGAGAAGGCCACGCACTGCAGTGAAGACCCAACACAGCCAAAAAAAAAAAGATCCCGCACACTGTAACTAAAGATTTTGCACACCACAACGAAGATCCTGTGTGCCACAACTAAAAAAAAAAAAAAAAAAAAAGACCTGGCACAGCTAAATAAATAAAATATTTTTACAAACTAGTGTAACTTCAGGAGCACTCCCTTTAAAGTCAGGAACAAGTCAAAGATGGCCATCATCACCATTTCTATTGCACTGTAAGTATAAGGAAAATGAAATGTATATGAATTAGAAAGGAAGAAACCAAAATTCTCCCTATTTGCAGATGACATGATTATTTACACAGAAAATCCGCGGGAATCTGCAAACTATTAGACATGAGAGAGTTCAGCAAAGTTGCTGAATACAAGATCAATACATAAAATCAATTAATGTGACCATACACCAGCAACAATCAGTCATAAGATGTAATTTTTAAAAGATGCCATTTACAACTGCATCAAAAACTATAAGGTGCCTGTATGCTTGAAACATGTACATATACACACAAGACACAAATAAACAAAAGCTACAAGGTATCTAGGACTAACCTCACATAAGATGTACGAGAGCTTCACAGAGAAAATTTAAATCTTACTAAAGTACAAGACAATAAAAAGAAGTAAACATCATGATCATAGTATATGAAGACTCAATATCATAAAATATCAATTCTCTCCAAATTAATCCAAATTAATCTAAAATTCAACATACTTCCAGTTAAAATTCCCAAAACAGTTTTACACAGAACTTATCCAATAATAGCCCAGATGGTTTTGAAGAACAAAGGAAAATGCATATTATCAGATAAAAAAACTTAGTAACAGACTTTTAAAACAAAACAGAAGCCAATAAGAAAGTGCACACATATATTGGAACCTGATAAATGACTGAGGTGGTGCTACAAATCAGAGAGGAAATGCAGATTACTCAATAAATGATGCTGGGACAACTGGTTATCCTGATGGAAATTAGGTATATTTAGGTCCCAAGCTTACACTATACATTAAATTTTTGATTGAATTAAAGTCTGAAATATAATAAGAAATCTTCTAAAACTTCAAAAATATAGGTGAATAGAAAAGTATTTAATAAAAGATCCACAGTACAAACTATAAAGAAAAAGACTGAAAATTTTAATCATATTGGAATTAAGGATTCAAAACGAATATACAGAAAGCTGCTGCATTTCTATACACTAACAAAGAAATAGCAGAGAAATTAAGAAAACAATCCCATTTACCACTGCATCAAAAACAATAAAATACCTAGGAATAAACCTACCTAAGGAGGCAAAAGACTTACTCCAAAAATTATTAGACATTGATGAAAGAAAGTGAAGTTGACACAAACAGATGGAAAGATATACCATGTTCTTGGGTTGGAAGAATATTGTTAAAATGACCATACTACCCAAGGTAATCTACAGATTCAATGCTTTCCCTATTAAAATACTAGTGGCATTTTTCACAGGACTAGAACAAAAATTTTTTAATTTGTATGGAAACACAAAAGACCCCAAATAGCCAAAACAATCATGAGAAAGAAGAACAGAGGTAGAGGAATCACTCTTCCTGACTTGAGACAATACTACAAAGTTACAGTAATCAAAACAGTATGGCACTGGCACAAAAACAGACACATAGATCAGTGGAACAGCATAGAAAGCCCAGAAATAAACCATGCACTTATGGTCAATTAATCTATGACAAAGGAGACAAGAATATACAATGGAGAAAAGACAGTCCCTTCAGCAAGTGGTACTAGGAAAACTGGACAGCTACCTGTGAAATAATTAAATTAGAACATTCTCTAACACCATATACAAAAAATAAACTCAAAATGGATAAAAGACCTAAATATAAGACCAGATACTGGGACTTCCCTGGTTGCACAGTGGTTAAGAATCCGCCTGTCAATGCAGGGGACATGGGTTCGATCCCTGGTCCGGGAAGATCCCACATGCCTCAGAGCAACTAAGCCCGTGTGCCGCAACTACTGAGCCTGAGCTCTAGAGCCCACGAGCCACAACTACTGAGCCCACATGCCACAACTACTGAAGCCTGCACGCCTAGAGCCTGAGCTCCGCAACAAGAGAAGCCACGCTTGCCGCAACTAGAGAAAAGCCAGCCCACAGCAACGAAGACCCAACGCAGCCAAAACAAACAAACAAACAAAACAGATACTATAAAACTCCTAGACGAAAATATAGGCAGGACACTCTTTGACATAAATCACAGAAATTTTTTTGGCTCCGTCTCCTAGAGAAGTGGAAATAAAAGCAAAAATAGGGCTTCCCTGGTGGCACAGTGGTTGAGAGTCCAACGCCTGCCGATGCAGGGGACACAGGTTCGTGCCCCGGTCCGGGAAGATCCCACATGCCGCGGAGCGGCTGGGCCCGTGAGCCATGGCTGCTGAGCCTGCGCGTCTGGAGCCTGTGCTCCGCAACGGGAGAGGCCACAACAGTGAGAGGCCCGCGTACCACACACACACACACAAAAGCAAAAATAAACAAATGGGATCTAATTAAACTTAAAAGCTTTTGCACAGCAAAGCAAACCATAAACAAAATGAAAAGACAACCTATGGAATGGGAGAAAATATTTGCAAACAATGTGATCAACAAGGGCTTAATTTCCAAAATATACAAACAGCTCATACAGCTCAATATCAAAAAAACAAAGAACCTAATCAAAAAATGGGCAGAAGATCTAAATAGACATTTCTCCAGAAAAGACATACAGATGGCCAATAGGCACATGAAAAGATGCTCAACATTGCTAATTATCAGAGAAATGCAAATCAAAACTACAATGAGGTATCACCTCACACCAGTCAGAATAGCCATCATTAAAAAGTCTACAAATAATAAATGCCGCAGAGGGTGTGGTGAAAAGGGAACCCTCCTATACTGTTGGTGGGAATGTAAATTGGTGCAGCCACTATGGAAAACAGTATGGAGGTTCCTTAAAAAACTAAAAATAGAGTTACATATGATCAAGCAATCCCACTCCTGGGCATATATCTGGATAAAACTATAATTCAAAAAGAAACGTGCACCCTAATGTTCATAGCAGCACTATTTACAATAGCCAAAACATGGCAGCAACCTAAATGTCCATTGACAGATGAATGGATAAAGAGATGTGGTATAAATACACAATGGAATACTACTCAGCCATAAAAACAATGAAATAATGCCATTTGCAGCAACATGTATGCACCTAGAGATTATCATACTAAGTGAAGTAAGTCAGAAAGAGAAAGACAAATATCATATATCACTTATATGTGGAATCTAAAATGTGATACAAATGAACTTATTTACAGAACAGAAACAGACTCATAGACATAGAAAATAAACTTATGGTTACCAAAGGGGAAAGGGGGTGGGGAGGGATCAATTCAAAGTTTGGGATTCGCAGATACACACCACTGTATACAAAATAAACAGGAAGGACCTACTGTATGGCATAGGGAGCTATATTCAATATCTTGTAATAACCTATAATGGAAAAGAATCTGAAAAAATATATATAACTGAATCACTTTGCTGTATACCTGAAACTAACACAACATTGTAAATCAACTATACTTCAATAAAAAGTTTGTTCTGAAAAAAAATTTTGTTAATTAAAAGTACATTTAAGACATTCTAAACAAAAGAAAAAGATAAGCTATAGAGAAAATGTAAGTAACTAAGGAATTAAATATGGAATATATAAAAAAATGCCTACCTAACTCATTCTATGAGGCTAGCATTACCCTGATACCAAAGCCCGACAAAGGTATTACAAGACAAGAAAATTATAGACCAATATCCCTTGTGAATACAGATGCAAAATTTCTCAACAAAATATGAGGAAAACAAATTCAGCAGCACACTGAAAGCATTATACATCATGATTTATGTGGGATTTATTCCAGGAATGCAAAGATGGTTCAACATATAAAATAATCAATCTATATAACATAATACATCACATCAATATAATAGAATGCAGAAAAAAGCCACATGATCATCTCAATTCATGTAGAAAAAGCATTTAACAAAATTCAACATTCTTTCATGATAAAATCACTTGATAAACTAGGAAGAGAAGAGAATGTCTCAACGTGATAAAGGCCATACATGAAAACCCCACCACTAATGTCACACTCAATGGTGAATGAATGAGAGCTTTTCCCCTAATATTAGGAACAAGATAAGGATGCCTACTTTATGTCACTTCTATTTAACATACTACTAGAAGTTCTAACCAGAGCAATTAAGCAAGAAAAAGAAATAAAGGGCATCCAAATTGGAAAGGAAGAAGTAAATTTATCTCTGTTTCAGAGGAGACATGACATTACACATAGAAAATCCAAAGGAAGCCATGCTCGCCTTCTGAGATGGACCACATTCTGCCTATGGAATGTGTATCTCTCCTTTCACTTTACTATGGCTTGCTTTTTGAATTCTTTCCTGCACAAAATCAAGGACCCTCACTTGATGGCTCATCCCAGGAACTTGCCTGAGACCTGGGACATGACCATCCTCTTGTGCCTCATTTTCCTGCAACCTCTTTGCAAAGGATATTAATAAATCTACTTCTTACCTATCACTTTCCCTCTTGCTGAATTCCTTCTGCTCTGAAACATAAAGAACCTGAACTTCATTAAGTCCTGAGACGAGCTGTGTGGTTTCACTTGGAAGACTGTGGGTTTGAGTCCCACCTGGGGTGCAGTTTTAGCTCCTCCTCAAGAGATATACATAACAATCTGATACAGTCTTTGAGTTCTGCAGGAACTAAGGCCCCACCCAGATAGAGGACAGAATGATGATACTGACCTTTCTGACTTCAACCCACTAAAGCTTGGACTCTGTCCACTTCCGCCCCAATTCTATGCTCATCTCCTCTACTCAAGCCTCTTCATGAGTATGCATGTACCCTTAGCTCAAAAATTCCCCAATTTTGCTGTTCGGGGAGACACTGCTTTGGGAAAGATCCCCCCTGTCCTTCGTAATTGCTGCAAGTACTAAATCCTTCCTTCTCCTGAAAAAAAAAAAGAAAAGAAAAGAAAAGAAAATCCAAAGGAACCCAAACAAAAAAATTGTTAGAGCTAATAAATGAATTCAGCAAAGATGCAGGATATAAAATCAACATGCAAATATCAGTTGTATCTCTATACACTTGCAATGAACAATTCAAAAAGGAAATTAAAAAAAATTTTCATTCACAATAGCATCAAAAAAAAATACTTAGGGTACATTTATCCAAGGAGGTGAAAGACTTGTACACTGAAAACTACAAAACATTATTAAAAGAAATTATAGAAGACTCAAATAAATGGAAAGACATTCCATGTTCATGGACTGGAAAACATAATATTGCTAAGACGGCAATACTACACTAAGTGATATACATATTCAATGCAATCCCTATAAAAATCTCAACAGCATATTTTACAGATATAGAAAAACCCATCTTAGGGCTTCCCTGGTGGCGCAGTGGTTAAGAATCCGCCCGCCAATGCAGGGGACACGGTTCAAGCACTGGTCCGGGAAGATCCCACATGCCGCGGAGCAACTAAGCCTGTGCACCACAACTACCGAGCCTGTGCTCTACAGCCCGTGAGCCACAACTACTGACCCCGCGTGCCACAACTACTGAAGCCTGCGTGCCTAGAGCCGGCGCTCCACAACAAGAGAAGCCACCGCAATGAGAAGCCCATGCACCACAACGAAGAGTAGCCCCCACTTGCCACAACTAGAGAAAGCCCCCGCGCAGCAATGAAGACCCAACGCAGCCAAAAATAAATAAATAAATTTATTTTAAAAAAATCATCGAACTGGATCTCCATGTCACTCCACAGAATGGTAAAAACATCGATTAGTGAAAAAGCAAAACTATACCGATGTATAATTTTAAAATACAAAATATATATATTGCCTGTGGTATGTGTAGCACTAATAAAAGTACAAGGCAAGGGGCTTCCCTGGTGGCGCAGTGGTTGAGAGTCCGCCTGCCGATGCAGGGGACATGGGTTCGTGCCCCGGTCTGGGAAGATCCCACATGCCGCGGAGCGGCTGGGCCCGTGAGCCATGGCTGCTGAGCCTGGGTGTCCGGAGCCTGTGCTCTGCAACGGGAGAGGCCACAACAGTGAGAGGCCCGCGTACCACCAAAAAAAAAAAAAAAAAAAAAAAAGTACAAGGCAAGCACAGAGATGGTTGTGGTTGTTTCTGGAGAGGAGAGGGAGGGAACAAATGAGAGGGTGGCTTTTACTATATCATTAGCATTTTATTCCTTCTATTAAAAAAAACAGACCTGAAGCAAATATGGCAAAATGTTAACATCTGTTTAACTTGGCAGTGGATTTATGGGTCTCTTTGGCATTATTTTCTGTATGTTTGAAATGTTTCATAATTAAACATTTTAATGAAAAAATCTTAGATCTCTGTGAAATCTTACTTAATGTACGAATTGAGATAGGGATCCAAATTTCTTTAATTCCAGATGGCTAACCAACTGTTCCCAAACTCCCCGGAAACTGCACTTTTACCAAACGCTGTGCACACTGCTCCCGCCAAGGAGGCACTGGGAAGATGGAACTTCACCAGGCCTGCCCTGGAGCGGGGGATTCACTCAGTCACTCAGGCTACGAACTTGGGTGGCCCATCAGGATATAAAAGCAGCCACAGAGGAACGCCCTCAACTTTCTGCCACTAAAACCTCCAGACTCCCCAGCAAATATGCCATCTTTCTGTTCTAGTTACAACCACAGAGCCGCCTCCTCAGGATCCCAGCCCTGCCCACATTCTCTTCTCATTCTTTCTCCTGAACCTCAACCTTGCCTCCTTTCTACTAGGTCCACCCAGCATTTAAACACGCTTCCATCTTAACACATGAAACAACAAGCACAAAGTCCCACTTTCCCAAGCCCACAGCCCTGCTAACTAGTGCTTGCCTTTTCCCTTCCCTTCACAGCCAGACTTCTTCAAAGATTACCACTTCCTCACCACGTTCCTCAACACCTCAGCTTCACCAGCCCACTGAAACTTCTCTGGTGGAGATTGCCAATGACCTCTGGCATTGAGTCCAACCAAAGGACTGGTCAGGGGAGACTGGGAGCAGAGGCCTTACCAATTTTCATCTGGTTCCCATCCCTACAGTGTGAATTTTTATTTCCATGTTCCCGTTTTGCTTTTATTAAAATAACAATTCCTATGATCACCCACAAGCAGTTTTTAATTCTCCACTTCCTTGAAGGTTCAGATGCAGCCAACACCACCTTTGGCACTCACTGTACCTTCCGCCTGGAACGCCCTCTCCTTCCCACCGGTCTATAGCTGCTGGACTAACTCTTCATCCTTCAACTGCTGGTTCCAAGGTCACCTCCTCCAGAGGCCTCCCCTTGACCTGGACTCGGTTAGTTCCTTTATTGTGTGCTCCCCTGTGAAAAGTGCCTCAGCCATCAGAGAGTTTATCCTGCTTCCTGTGGCTCTTTATTTAATGTCTGTCTCCTGAGAGCAGGACTAGGTCTCTCAGTCACCATTTCATCTCCAGTGTCTATTATAGTGCTTAGCACAGGGCATATGGTTCAGCAGATGTGAGGAAAATGCCTTCAGTTCTCGGCCTACTGAAGGTACAGACAAGTGAAGAAACAAACAATACAATCAAGTGCTATAATAGATTATATATGTGTGTGGATGCTGTGGGTTGCTATAGTCTGAATGTCTGTGTCTCCCTAAAATTCGTATAGTGAATTCCTAATGCCCACTGTGATAGTATTAGGACGTGGGGCCTTTGGGAGACGCTTAGGTCATGACGATGGAACCCTCATGAATGGGATTAATGCTCTTATGAAAGAGACCCCACAGAGCTCCTTTGTGAGGACACGAGAAGTCTGTGACCTGGAAGAGGGCCCTCACCCAACCATGCTGGCACCCTGATCTCAGATTTCCAGCTTCCAGAACTGTGAGAAATAAATTTCTGTTGTTTATAAGCTACCCAGCCTGTGGTATTTTGTTATAGCAGCCCAGACAGGCTAAGACGTGGATATATGTGGACGTGCTTATATGTATATGAAGCGCTGAGGGAACACAATGAACTTTCTAGGCTAGCCAAGAAAGGTCACATAAAATAAAGTGACATTTGAAATGGCTTATCGTTTCTTCCATTCATTCAATAAATAATCTCTGGGCACCTACTTGGTGCCAGGCGCTGTTGAAAGCACTGAGGATACAGCATAAAATGAGACAGACATTGTCCCTGACTCCCTGGAGCTTATTCTACTGGGGACAGAGAGGGAGATTAAACTAAAAAGATAAGCTAATTTCAGGAAATGATACATGCATTGAAGAACATAAAACACTGTAGGTGTTTACCAGGATCAAGGCAGAAGGGTGTGTGCGTCTGTGTGCCTATGTTAGGTCTCCCTGTGGAGGTGTCATAGGTGTATATAACCTGAGAGGATGGAGCCAGCCATTCAAAGATCTCTGGGAAGATGGCGCTAGGCAGAGGGAACAATGAGACTCACTGGTTCAAAGGACAGGAAGAAGGGCAGTGGGACAGAAACGCAGTAAGATGTTATATCTCCAACCCAGACCCTGTCCGGGAACTCCAGAGTTACAGAGTCGACTACCAACTGACCATCACCACTGGGGTATCTAATAGGCATCTTGACCTTCATATGTCCAACACCAGCCTAGTTTCTTCCTCCAAACCCGTTTCTTCCCACTTGAGTAAATGACAATTCCATTCTCCCAGGTGCTCAAGCTAAAATCCCTGGAGTCGTACTTGACTCCACCTCACCTCACATCCAATCAATCCATCAACAAATCTTGGCTCTACCTTCAAAATATATCCAGAATCTGGCTGCTTCCCACCACCTCCACTGCTACCAGCCCAGTCTGTGCTGAAGTATTTGGATCTTCTCCTTTGTGTGAGGCATAATTATTGAAGGCTTTCCAGAACTCGGTAGAGAAGGGACACTTGCTCATAGTGGTGTGCTGAAGCCAGCTCAGGCCAGTTCACCAGAGCCAACTGGTAAGTTTTCAGGAATGTTGCAAGATGATTGACATCACAGTGACAGCATGAATTTTGCCATGATGGGGATATTTATACCATGGATACTGGCAAACATTACATCTGGGCTTCCCCCTCCACCACCCCACCCTACCCTGGCGATCCCAGTGTTCCGCATTTACCAGCACACAGCTGCATGTGCAAATCTGTATTACATAAAGAAAATTCTTGTGTCATGTGGTTCACTACAGGTGTTTATGTTTGTGAATACACATTAGAATCACCTGAGGAACTCTGCCTACCATACAGCTGTCTGCCTGAACTCAGTTAAGGACTACTGGATCAGGAACACTTGTTAAGAGGCTGTTGGCAGTGATGCAAGTGAGATGAAGGTACCAAGCACGGGAAAGAAGAGGCAAGTTGTGAGAGAAGTCTAGAAGTAGAGAGTGGACTTTGTTGTTGACTCTGATTCCTTTCCTCCATTTATCACTTCTCAGTTTGTAATCACAGTCTCATTTTCTGTGATTCTTTAATCTCTGTCTTCCTCTCCTGACTGTAGTCCATGAGGGCAGGGGCTGCATGTCTGCTCACCACTGTACCCCCAGAGCAGAGCCCAATACCTACACCAGCACGACCTCACTGCAGAGTCGTTAAATGATGAAAGGAGGACAAAGTGAAGAAGTAAGAGTCAATAATGACACTCAGATGTCCAGCTTAGGTGACAAAAAGGAGAAACACAGATAAAAGTGTGGTTGGGGGGCTTCCCTGGTGGCGCAGTGGTTGAGAGTCCACCTGCCGATGCAGGGGACACGGGTTCGTGTCCCGGTCCGGGAAGATCCCACATGCCACGGAGCGGCTGGGCCCGTGAGCCATGGCCGCTGAGCCTGCGCGTCCGGAGCCTGTGCTCCGCAACGGGAGAGGCCACAGCAGTGAGAGGCCCGCGTACCACAAAAAAAAAAAAAGTGTTGTTGGGGGTTCAGAGGGGAGGATTTGGGAAATGTTGACTTGAACTGCCTCTGAAAATCCAGGCAGTGACGCGAAGCTAGAAATATGAGTCTTAAACTTAGAGTTTAGGGTCTGGGAGAGAAACTCTTGACTATACCACGCAACCCTGCCCTCTTCCCTCAGAATCTGAGTTGTCACTGGGGGACTGTCAACTTCCCCCTCCGAAGACTCACCCGAACCTCAGCCTCCCGGGGCCTCCCGTTGAGATCGCATTTGGACCCGTTGCCATAAGTCTGGCTGTGGTAGCGTTTCAGGCGATGCTGCTTGGAGGCCTGGGGAGGACATCAGGCAGGAGGGAGGGGTGTGAGAAAGACAGCAAGGGGGAAGAAGAGCACTTTATCCTAACAGCCACCAAACCCCAAGAAACACGTCAGCTAATCCTGACCCTCCCCTTCTCGTCAGGGCTCTCAGTCTGCAGCCCAGACCCCTTTCTCTCCCAATCCCACACTCCTGCCACCTTGGCTGTTTCATCATTCCAGTCGAAGGCCGATTGGTAGTAGCCGAGATAGAGGACTTCACCTTTGATCTCTGAATCTGCAAGAGAAAGCACAGTGAAGCATGGTTACCCTGTCCTCAGAGAACTAGGAGGGAAGGGAACTGGGGAGGCAGGTCACCTTCTGTGACAGGTTGCTGAGGGCTTAGGAAAAATGTAGGCGGGAGTCACCTTCCATGTGGTACTGCTGGATGTGGCGTCCATAGCAGAATTCATACGTCCACCAGTCCTTGGTCTGACAATAAAAAAAATGAACAATCGGGGGATGGAGTACAGATGTCTCTTCTTGGAACCAGAATCTCTCCTGGCTCTAAGACACATAACCTCTCATTTACTTTTCATCTCCCTCTGCTTCCACACTCAATCCTCCAGGTTCTTGGTGAGGAGGGAGGGCTGTTTGCCTTCTGTGACTTGGAGAGAGACCTCTACAGCCTAAGTGGTTTGCACCTGTAGGCTTTCCACTCTTCTCTTTTTATAAAAAAGTCCTTCTTTGGGGACTTCCCTGGTGGTCCAGTAGTAAAGAATCCGCCTTGCAATGCAGGGGAGGTGGGTTCAATCCCTGGTTAGGGACCTAAGATCCCACATATCGTGGGCAACTAAGCCCACGTGCCTCAAACTAGAGAGCCCACGCACCCTGGAGCCTGCGTGCCACAACTAGAGAAAAGAAAAACCCGCACGCCACAACTAGAGAGAGAAGCCCGCGCACCGCAACGAAAGATCTCGTGTGCCTTAACGAAGATCCCACGTGCGGCAACCAAGACCGAACACAGCCAAAAAAAGAGAAAAAATCCTTCTTTGTCGTCCATAAAGATACGAAACCATGATATCCTTGTAGCACTCAGACCAGGGAAACATAGAATATTAAAGTATTAATTGAACTCCCTTATACTGTTTTAGCCATGGGGGATACAGCTGTGAACAAGATAAATTCTTTGACTTCATAGACTTACGTTCTAGTGCTAGGACTCAGACTAAAAATGAATAAACTGATGATTCAGTTAAAAAGATGATTTCAGATCATGAAAAGTGCCATGATGAAAATAAAATAGGATACTGGGCAGAGAGTGACAGGGGAGGGGGTGACTTTGCCAGGAAGGCTTCTCTAGGGGAGTGCCCCTACTGCCCCACACTGACCCTCTTTAGCACTTCAATCTTAGCTTAACACTTATTCTGAGCTCTTCTAACTCTCCTCTACATTCAGTAAAGTGTCATCAGTGGTTACAGGATTCTTTGCTTCTTTCCTATCTGTACAATATGCCTACTCCTTCAATGGCCTTCTTAATTCCAACAGATCCTCCCCATCACTCCTCATTCACAGGCACAATGGTTCCCAAATACATAGTTTCCAAGCCCTAGTTCCCTCCATCCCAGTCCCTTTCACCTTCAGCAGGCAGGGCGCATCTTTCATTGGGCTCAACAACTCAGGGATCCCAGGCCCTTGGTAAGCAGGTGCCTCCTCCTCCCTTTCACGCTGGAAGTGAATAGCTCCAGCTGGCAGGCGACATTCATAGCGCTGCTTGTACTTAGAGGAGACAATCACCACGTCCGAAGCTTGGCTCTGGGAAAGAAGTGGGGGTCGGGGGGCAGGGAGGCAAAGAGAGGTTGGGACCAGGGAGAACAACGAGATCCGTCTTCATATCCTGGGGAAGAGCCCAGTCAAGACAGAGTGAACCACACGTCCTCCAGCTGTGTTTAGTGGGTGAGGGGCGAGGGCACTCCCACTTCTCCACGGGGGAGGAGTCTGAGTGTTTCAATCAGGAACTGGGACCTGAAGTGGACAGTGGGAAGCCCCACCCCTCCCAGGCCCTGGCCCCAAGGGAATGGGTCTCTGATTACGACCCTCCGGAGTCCTCATAAAACCCCTGCTTAACTCTTCCCGATTCTCCTTAGGCTCCCGCCACAGACTCCACAGCTGCCCTTCTTCCTCTACCTTCTCCCCCCTCCCCTTCTGCCCCGGACCCTCGTCCCCTCTACGCCTCCTCACCTGCCCTCCAATGACAGGCAACGGCAGTATCTCGATCCCATAACGCATCTCACTCAGCTCCTCCAGGTTCAGGCTCCCGACACCGCCGGTCAGACTTGCGGGAAACAGGAGCCCCAGAAGTAGCAGCCCCAACAGACTGGACAGCAGCGTTTCCGCCGCCATCTTTCGTTCCCCTTCTAATCCAGAACAACTCCTTCCGCCCTAAACCTGGCGACGGCCTCACCCCGCCCATCAACGCCCCAAGGTGTCACTGGCTAAATGTTCTGTCCTTCTTACGTGCCCTAGTCCTATTTGCCAATGTGGCTCCAAAGCCCACGAGGAGGTGGATCACGACGATTAGCAAAACCACTCGCTGCGCACGATTGGTCAAAGAGGCCAACCAATCACCAACGATATCGGACCCCCTCCCACCCTCTATCAGTTCCAGAGAGGCACCGTCTAGCCGCTAGGCCTAGTTAAGCAGTTTTTCTCGGTGCTCGTCCAGCTGTTGTGCGCATCTCTAACTGCTTTTTAAGCCGTTTCTTGTATTGTGTCCGGCCACCGCCAGGAGGAGGATTGAGGCGGATGGGTGCGTGCACGCAATACTCCTGAAAGCTGCTTAATACTTGTGGCAAAACAATTATTATATAATAGTATTCCTCTTTTCACATATACATACAACTTAAGGGCAATCTGGTAATTTCTGTCAAAACCTTTCTGCGCGATCCTGCAGTTGTCGTCTAATAAAATTACCCTAAAGAAATAAGGGGACTTCCAGTTGAAAACTGGGAGCTGGGGGGAGAGGGGCAGGCGGTGAATGCACGTATTATCCTCCAGGCCATGTAGGAACAAAGGGACAGGGAAAGGAGACAACAGCAGCAACATTTAGAAGCTAGAAAGCAAATGGAGGAATGGTAACTGATTTAGCAAACCTGTGAAATTGATTCCTAAGCAAACATAAACATGAAATGACTGTATCTTTGGAAAAACTCATCTGGAGAATCTGTCCAACCCCAAAGAGAAATCCCAAAGGTACTCTCATCAGGCTTCTCTTAAAGAAATAGGTGAAGGAATCCTACAATTAAGCCCTTGGCCTAGGTGCCCCAGCCCTCACACAATCTTTCCAATCAGCTTTTTAATATCCTCATTCTAAAATATAAGCAGACAGCCAAGGATCATGAAATATTTAAGGAAAGTATTTAATGTACAAGGAAGAAACCAAAACAAGCAAGAAGAAAAAGAGCAACTTAGAGGAAACAAATTGCAAGGGAGAAAAAGCAACTGAAAATTAAACAAAAAATCCATCAAGATCCTCGGAGAGATAATATATTGTGTGTGTAAGATAACAACAGGAAACTATTTTAAAAAGTAACTACTATTCAGGTAAGAAAAAAGGAGCTCTTGGAAATCAAAACCATGATAGCAGAAGTAAAAATTCAGTAGAAAGACTGGAGGATAAAGTTGAAAATCAAATTTGCTCTACTTTAGGAGAAAATTAATAAAAAGCAAAAGATCAGTCCAGCAAGTTGAACATCTGAATAATGACAGTTCCACAAAAAGAACAGAGACTCAGAATGGAAGAAATAATCACAGAAATTATTTTAAAGTATTATCCTGAAATGGAGAACTGAGTCTCTAATTGAAAGGGCACACTGATAGCAAAACAAATCAGGCCCACACCACATCCATCATTATAGAATTTCAGAACACTGGACACAGACAAACAATTCTAAGAGCTTCTAGAGAGAAAGGACAAGTTGCATACAAGGATCAAGAATCAGAGCAGTTAGGCTTATCAAAACATTGTAAGATAGAAGACAAGAAAGAATGGTTTCAAATTTTTGAAGGAAATTATTTCCAACCTAGAATTCTACACACAGCCAAACTATGATCTAATTATGAGTCCAGAATAAAGACAATTTCAGACATGCAAGGTCTCAAAATATGGATATTCCATGCATTGTTCTTCAGAAAGATAGGAGAGGATTTATTACACCAGGACAAATGTTAGTCAAAAGACAGAAAAGGTATGAAATCCAAGAAACAAGGTATCCCGCACAAAAGAGAAACAAAAGGAATCCCCAAGGCGATGCTGAAAGGAGATTCCAAGTTGTAGGGCAGGACTAGAGATCAATTCATAAGATTAGAGCAGTTCAGAAGGATTTGGGAGTGATTTCTTTAAGAAATAAAATTGATTGAATACTAATACATTTGAATTTATTGAGAACAGATTTGTTTAACCAGAGGAGAGCCTGGGAATATATTAATGATAAGTATCATTATGTAGAAAGTTAAGGGGGAAAAAAGACATTAATTCCAATGAAAATAAAAAGTTGTGCTGGAAAAGCTAAACAGACTTCTTTTTTCTTCAACGTGGTTGGTTATCCTCACATTAAAAACAACTTAAAATGCTGAGTAAAATATAATTATCTTCCTTCTTAAAGCATGGTAAAGCCAACAGGACAGTGAAGAATTAACAGGCCAAAATCTAAATGAAGTCAGAAAACCTAGAGGGTTTTGACAGTCAAAACCCTGTAGTCACATTTGCTTGGAAGGCATTTGCCAAAGTTGCAGAGTTGACCTTTGTTTTTTTTAATTTTAATTTTAATTTAAAAAATGTTTATATATTTATTTGGCTGTGTTGGGTCTTAGCTGCAGCATGCAGGATCTTCGTTGTGGATGCGGGATCTTTCGTTGTCGTGCACGGGTTCCTCGTTATGGTGCACAGGTTTCTCTAGCTGTGGTGTGCAGGCTTCTCTCTAGTTGTGGTGCACGGGCTCCAGAGCACATGGGCTTAGTAGCTGCAGCATGCAGCCTCTCTAGTTGTAGCATGTGGGCTCAGTAGCTGTGGTGCATGGGGTTAGTTGCCCCGCAGCATACAGGATCTTAGTTCCCTGACCAGGGATTGAACCCACATCCCCCGCATTGGAGGGCAGATTCTTAACCACTGGACCACCAGGGAAGTCCCCAACCTTTGTTTTTTTAATGTATTTTTTGAACTCTTTTTAAAATTGAAGTATAGTTGATGTACAGTATTATGTAAGTTACAAGTGTACAATATAGTGATTCACAATTTTTAAAGGTTATACTCCATTTACAGTTATTATAAAATATTGACTATATTCCCTATGCTTTACAATATATCCTTGTAGCTTATTTCATACATAATAGTTTGTACTTCTTGATCCCCTACCCCTATATTGCCTCTCCCCCTTCCCTCTCCCCACTGGTAATCACTAGTTTTTTTCTATACATCTGTGAGTCTGCTAGCTTGTTGTATTTTTTGGATCCCGTATGTAAGTGATGTCATACAGTATTTGTCTTTCTCTGTCTGACATTTCACTCAGCATGATACCCTCCAAGTCCATCCATGTTGCTGCAAATGGCAAATATTCATTCTTTCTTATGGCTGAGTAGGATTCCATTGTATATATATACCATGTCTTCTTTATCCATTCATCTGTTGATAGACACTTAGGTTGCTTCCATATCTTGGCAACTGTAAATAATGCTGCTATGAACATTGAGGCGCACGTATCTTTTTGAATTAGTGTTTTTGGGGTTTTTTTCAGATCTATACCCAGGAGTGGGATTGCTGGATCATATCGTAGCTCTATTTTTAGTTCTTTGAGAAACATCCATACTGTTTTCCACAGTGACTGCACCAATTTACATTCCCACCAACGGTGTACAGATTTGATCTTTGTTGATGTGTTTTTGTTTTCTAGAGGATGGGACAGAAGGTCCACTAGAGGTGGAGACTCTGAGAGAAAATCCTCCTGGTAGTGAACCTGTCCCCAGGTCCCCAGCTCCAGGGAACTGCAAGGAAGGTTGCCTCAGTGCCAAAGGAGAATCTGTAATCACAAGTAGGCCCTTAAAGAAATTTACAGACCAATCTCACAACATTTAAATGGTTTTAAAAAAATTCAAGCTGTAAATTTAGATTTAAGTGGTTCTGAGGAGGAGAAAATAATGGCCCAGGCACTTGGCAGAAGCAAATGCAAATCCACTCTGGAAAAATATCCCCTTCATCCCAGGCACCAAAGAACTCCTACAAATCATTTTCCAAGGGAAGTTAGTAACTCATAATGAAAAATAACTAAACCCAAAAGGACATAAGACACTGTGAATGAGAACCAGAAGAAACAACAGCAGAAACAGAGCCCAAAAGAATTCAGTGTTGTAATTACCTGACACTGATTATAATTATGCTTACTATACTTAAAGAAATAAAAGAAATTTGAAAATATATCAGAAAACAGGAAACTATAAAAATAATCTAACATATTTAAAATAGAGTTTCTAGAAATTAAAATATAGAGTTTTAAATTAAAAACTAAATAAAATAACTAAATAGTTTAAGAAGCAATTATTCTTCAGAGAAGAATTCCAGCTAATAAGAGCAGAAGGAATGATATACTGTCATCATTTTATAATCCTAACGAAATAGTTGATCGAGGCAGTAGTCATCAATGACTGTCAGAAACATTAGGTAAGAGGCTTATAGATGAATCAAGCTGACACCATGTGCATACACTGATAAAACTTAACATCATGAAAAGAGGAACAACCAGACATGATGTGCTTCTTGATGGGATACAGTAGGAAGTACAGAGCATTATCTACAAAGGATTCTTGCCAAAAAACCAAGAATCTCTATATAACTACCAGTTTATAGGAAATATGAGAAACAGGACAATATGTTAAACAACACCATGAGAATCAAGAATAAAAGAGGATCAATATTCCAGTTTCTTCAACAAATATATTGCAAGAAAAAAAGGGGGAAGAGAACTGTTATAGGTTAAAAGAGGTTTAAGAAATGTATCAGTCAAATGCAATGTATAGCCTTGTTTGGATCCTGAATGAAACTACCTAGAAAAAGACTTTTATGAGTCAACTAGGGAGATTTGGACACTGACTGGATATTATATGATATTAAGATACCATTGTCAATTTTGCTGAATGTAATAATGGTATTATGGTTATGTTAAAAAGATACTCCTTATCTCTTAGAGATACATACTCATGTATGTATCAATGAAAGAGTATAATAACTGGCATTTGCATTAAAATAATTCTGTGGGAGTCTGGGAGAAGGGTGGGAGTATAGATGAAACAAAATTGACCTTATTTTTAGTTGAAGCAGCATGATAAATACATGGAGATTCATTATACTTTACTTTTGATTGTATTTGAAATTTTTCATTTACATTTTCTTTTTAAAAACTCAAAGAAAGTTTAAACTTAGCTGAAGATAGGATTAGTGAAGTAGAAAATACATCAGAAGAACATACCCAGAATGAAACACAGAGCAACAAAGAGAAAAATATGAAAGAGAAAATAAGACATACAGAGAGTAAAGTGAGAAACCTGGTTAGAGTCCTGGAAACAGAAAGAAAGAATGAAGCAAAGATAATTGTTGAGCATATCCTAGAACTAATGAAAGATACAAAATCCACATATTCAAGAGGCCCCCCAAAATTTAAACCAGAATAGATGGAAAAGAAGTCTATACTTGAGACATATCACTATGAAACTAAGTGGCACTAATGAATAACAGCAGATATTAAAAGCATCCAGAGTATGGGTTGGATGGGTGGATGCATGTGTCAGAATTCATTGACCTACAACATAGGCCCATGCACTTCACTGCATGTACTACCACAATAAAAATAAAATTAGGGCTTCCCTGGAGGCGCAGTGGTTGAGAGTCCACCTGCCGATGCAGGGGACACGGGTTTCTGCGCTGGTCCGGGAAGATCCCGCATGCTGCCAAGCGGTTGGGCCCGTGAGCCATGGCCACTGAGCCTGCGCATCCGGAGCCTGTGTTCCGCAACGGGAGAGGCCGCAACAGTGAGAGGCCCACGAACAGCAAAAAAATATATAAATAAAAATAAATAAATAAATAAATAAATAAATAAATTAAATTAAAAGCTGCCAGAGAAACAGATTACCTTCAAAGAAGCAGCAGTTGGACTGAGAACTGACTTCTCAAATGACACCAGTGGAAGCCAGAAGACAATAAATGATATCGTCAGTGTGATGAAAAAAAATAACTGCCACTGGGAATTTTATGGCTAGTGAAAATATCTTTCAATAATGAGGGAAAAATACAAATATTTTCAGACAAAACAAAAACAACGCCCCAGGAGGGTTTGCAACCAGTAAAGATTTACTTCAGAGGAAAGGACAGGGATACAAGATGGAAGGTCTGAGATGTAAGAAGGAATGAAGTGGAGAAATAGGTAAAAATCCTACATGATTATTGACAGTAGAAAAAAACAGTGCTGGGCTTCCCTGGTGGCGCAGTGGTTGAGAATCTGCCTGCTAATGCAGGGGACACGGGTTCGAGCCCTGGTCTGGGAAGATCCCACATGCCGCGGAGCAACTAGGCCCGTGAGCCACAACTACTGAGCCTGCGCGTCCGGAGTCTGTGCTCCGCAACAAGAGAGGCCGCGATAGTGAGAGGCCCGCGCACTGCGATGAAGAGTGGCCCCCGCTTGCCACAACTAGAGAAAGCCCTCGTACAGAAACGAAGACCCAACACAGCAAAAATAAATTAATTAATTAATAAACTCCTACCCCCAACATAAAAAAAGAAAAAGAAAATACCTGTCACGTAGGGTTTAAAAAAAAAAAAACAGTGCTAATGTCTTCTGGGGTTTAACTATTAAGATGGAATCAAAACACACCAAAGCAATAACACACATTGGGAACTTGATGAATAAAGTAAATTGTTCAAGGTTTCTTGTATTGTCTGCAAGGGGAGTGTGCTGATTATTATGTCTTTTGGCTTCAAATCTACCCTTCTATATACCACTGTGATGTTGGAGCTGGTATTCTGAAAACCACATTTCATTTTTTTTCTTTTTTCTTTTTTTTTTTTTTCTTTGAGGTACGAGGGCCTCTCACTGTTGTGGCCTCTCCCGTTGCGGAGCACAGGCTCCGGACACGCAGGCTCAGCGGCCATGGCTCACGGGCCCAGCCGCTCTGCAGCATGTGGGATCTTCCCGGACCGGGGCACGAACCCGTATCCCCTGCATCAGCAGGCGGACTCTCAACCACTGCGCCACCAGGGAAGCCCTAGGGTTCACTCTTGGTGTTATACATTCTATGAGGGTTTTTTCTTTCTTTTTTTTCCTTTGGCCATATTTGCTGTGCACCAGTCTCACCAAGGAGCCCTGGCTGTGCTAGGTGTACAGGAAGAGCCTCTCACCCATGTCAGTGGATACTTGGTCGACATGGAGGGCCAGCAAAAGCATGGCTGCAGGCCAGCCCAAGTGTGGACCTGCCCTATTGGCCACGGGTGCTGGCGCCTCCCTGGAGACCTCCTTGTGGTCCATGGGGATCTTGAGTTTCACTATCTCATACTTCTCACCCTCATCCTCCTCACTCTTCACCAGCAACACCAGTCTCCTCTTGCATCTCTTCCTCCTCTTCCCCCTCCTGATCCCCCCCCTCCTCCTCCGTCTGCTATTCACCAGGCATCTTAATGTCCTTCAGGGTCTCTCCTGTGGCTGACTGGAAGGTCTCTGCTGTGGCCAAACAATCCTGCTCCACCTGAAACCAGCCACCTCTGCTACCTCCACGGCCTGGGCCTTTAGTTCCCATGAGTTTTGACAAATGTATAATGACATATATTTACCATTAATAGTATCATACAGAATAGATTCACTGCCCTAAAAATCCTCTGTGACCTGTCAATTCATCATTTCCTCTCCATTAACCACTGGCAAACACTGATCTTTTTATTGTTTCCATAGTTTTACCTTTTCCACAATGTCATATAGTTGGAATGGTACAATCTGTAGCCTTTTCAGAAGGGCTTCCTTCATCTAGTGATATGCAATTAAGCTTCCTCCATGTCTCTTCATGGCTTGATAACTCGTTTTTTTTACTGCTCAATAATATTCCAGTCTGGAGGTACCACAGTTTATTTATCCATTCATCTACTGAAGTACATCTTTGTTACTTCCAGGTATTAGCAATTATAAATAAAGCTGCTATAACATCTGTGTGCAGGTTTTTGTGTGCATGTAAGTTTCCAATTCATTTGAGTAAATACAAGGAGCATGATTGCTAGATTGTATGCTAAGGGTGTGTTTAGCTTTGTTAGAATCTGCCAAACTGTCCTTCGAAGTGACTGTGCCATTTTGCATCCTCAACAGCAAGGAATGAAAGTTTCTGTTGACCCACACTGACATTTGGTATTGTCAGTGTTCTAGATTTTGGTCATTCTCATAGATGTGTAGTGCTATCTTGTTGTTGTTTTAATTTGCAATTTCCTAATGACATATGATGTAGAGCATTTTTTCATAAGCTTATTTGCCATCTGTATATCTTCTTTGGTGATGTGTCTATTCGGGTGTTTTTCCCAATTTTTAATTGGCTTGTTTGTTTTCTTATTGTTAAAATTGAGAGTTCTGGGGCATATTTTGGATAACATTCCTTTATCAGATATGTCTTTTGCAGATTTTTCTCCCAGTATGTGGCTTGTCTTCTCATCCTCTTGATAGCATCTTTCACAGAGCAGAAGTTTTTAATTTTAAGGAAGTCCAGCTTATCAATAATTTCTTTCATGGATGGTGTCTTTGGTGTAGTGTCTAAAATGTTATTGCCATACCCAAGATTATCTAAATTTTCCCCTACGTTATTTTTTTTTAAAACCTCTTTATTGGAGTATAACTGCTTTACAATGGAGTGTTAGTTTCTGCTTTATAACAAAGTGAATCAGCTATACATATACATATCTCCCCATATCTCCTCCCACCCTCCCTATCCCACCCCTCTAGGTGGTCACAAAGCACTGAGCTGATCTCCCTGTGCTATGTGGCTGCTTCCCACTAGCTACCTATTTTACATTTGGTAGTATATGTAAGTCCATGCCACTCTCTCACTTCATCCCAGCTTACCCTTCCCCCTCCCCATGTCCTCAAGTCCATTCTCTACGCCCTACGTTGTTTTTTAAGAGTTTTATAATTTTGCATTTTATACAAACGCAAAAGGTCTATGATCCATTTTGTTTTTTTTTTTTTTTTTTTTTTTTTTTTTTTTTTTTTTTGCGGTACGTGGGCCTCTCACTGTTGCGGCCTCTCCCATTGCGGAGCACAGGCCTCGGACGCGCAGGCTCAGCGGCCATGGCTCACGGGCCCAGCCGCTCCGCGGCACGTGGGATCCTCCCAGACCGGGGCACGAACCCGTGTCCCCTGCATCGGCAGGCGGACTCTCAACCACTGCGCCACCAGGGAAGCCCTATGATCCATTTTGAGTTAACATTTGTGAAGGGCGTAAGGTCTGTGTCTAGATTAATTTTCTTTTTGCATGTGGACGTCCAGTTGTTCCAGCACCATTTGTTGAAAAGACTGTGTTTTCTCCACTGTATTGCCTTTGCTCCCTTCTCTCTCTCTCTCTCTCTCTCTTTTTTAGCTGTGCCTCGCAGCTTGTGGAACTTAGTTCCCCAACCAGGGATTGAACCTAGGCCCTCAGCAGTGAAGGCGTGAAGTCCTAACTATGGAACTGCCAGGGAATTCCCAGCCTTTGCTCCTTTCTCAAAGATCAGTTGACTATATTTATGTAAGTCTATTTCTGAGATTTCTTTTTTTAAAAAAATATTTATTTATTTATTTGGCTGCACCAGGTCCTAGTTGCGGCACACGGGATCTTTAGTTGCAGCATGAGAACTCTTAGTTGCGGCATGTAGGATCTAGTTCCCTGACCAGGGATTGAACCCAGGCCCCTGCATTGGGAGCGCAGAGTCTTAGTCACTGGACCACCAGGGAAGTCCCTATTTCTGAGATTTCTATTCTGTTCCATTGATCTATTTGTTTCTTCTCTCACTAATACCACTATGGTTTTTTTTGGTTTTTGTTTTTTGTTTTTTTTGCGGTACACGGGCCTCTCACTGTTGTGGCCTCTTCCGTTGCGGAGCACAGGCTCCGGACGCGCAGGCTCAGCAGCCATGGTTCACGGGCCCAGCCGCTCTGCGGCATGCAGGATCTTCCCAGACCAGGGCACGAACCCGTGTCCCCTGCATCGGCAGGCGGACTCTCAACCACTGTGCCACCAGGGAAGCCCCCACCACTATGTCTTGGTTACTGTAGCTTTATAGGAAGTCATGAAGTCAAGCAGTGTCAGTCTGCAACTTTGTCCTTCTCCCTAATATTGTGTTGGCTATTCTGGGTCTTTTGCCTCTCCATATAAACTTTAGTATTGGTTTGTCAATATCCACAAAATAACTTGCTGGTGTTTTGATTGGAATTGTGTTGAATCTATAAATCAAATTGGGAAGAACTGACATCTTAACAATATCGAGTCTTCTTATCCATGAACATGAATATCTCTCCATTTACTTAATTTTTCATTGATTTCTTTCATCAGAATTTATAGTTTTCCTCATAAAGATATAATACACATTTTGTTAAATTTATACCTAAGTATTTCATTTTTGGGAGTGCTAAAGTAAATGGTATTGTGATTTAAACTTCAAATTCCCCTTGTTCATTGCTGGTATATAGGCAAGCAACTGTCTTAAAGGACTTTTTTATTGTTTTGAAATATACATAATATAAAATGTACCACCTTAGCCATTTTTAAGTATACAATTCTGAGGTATTAAGTACATTCACGTTGTTGTGCAGCCATCATCACCATCTATCCTGTAAACACTTTTCATCTTATAAAACTGAAACTCTATGCCTATTAAGCAATAACTCCCTATTATCCCCTACTCCAACCCCTGGCAACCACCATTATACTTTTTGTCTTTATGGTTTTGACTACTTTAAGTACCTCATAAAAGTAAAATCGTATAGTATTTGTCCTTTGGTGACTGGCTTATTTCACTCAGTATAAAGTTCTCAAGATTCATTTATGCTGTAGCATATTGCAGAATAATATTCCGTTGTATGTATATGCCACATTTTTCTTATCCGTTCATCTCTTGATGGACACGTGTTGCTTCCACATTTTGGCTATTGTGAATAATGCTGCTATGAATATGAGTGTACAAATATCTCTTTGAGACCCTGCTTTTTTTAAAAAAATATTATTTTCCATTATGGTTTATCATAGGATATTAAATATAGTTCCCTGTGCTATACAGTAGGACCTTGTTGTTTATTCATTCTATATATAATAGTTTGCATCTGCTAATCCGAAACTCCCAATCCATCACTTCCCCAATTCCCTCCCCCTTGGCAACCACCAGTCTGTTCTCTATGTCCGTGATTCTATTCTGCCTCATAGTTTCATTTGTGTCATATTTTAGATTCCATATATCAGTGATATCATATGATATCTGACTTACTTAGTGTGATAATCTCTACTTGCATCCATGTTGCTGCAAATGGTATATATGGTATATATATGTGGTGTATATGTACCACATCTTCTTTATCCATTCATCTGTTGATGGACATTCAGGTTGTTTCCATGTCTTGGCTATTGTGAATAGCACTGCTATGAACATAGGGGTACATGTATCTTTTTGAATTATAGTTTTGTCTGGATATATGCCCAGGAGTGTGATTGCTGGATCATATGGTAATTCTATTTTTAGTTTTATGAGGAACCTCCATACTGTTTTCCATAGTGGCTGCACCAACTTACATTCCCACCAACAGTGTAGGACGGTTCCCTTTTATCCACACCCTCTCCAGCAATTGAATGTTTATTTGATTGCTTATTCAATTGAGATGATCATGCGGTCCTTTCCCTTCATTTTGTTAATGTGGGATATTACATTGATCAATTTTGTATATTGAACCGTCCTTGCATTCCAGAAATAAATCCTATTTGCTCATGGTGTATGATCCTTTTAATATGCTGCTGAATTCTATTTGCTAGAATAGAAAGAATAGAAATATTTATCAAAGATTTTTGCATTATGTTCATACAGGATACTTGTCTGTAGATTTCTTTTATTGTAGTTCTTTGTCTGGCTTTGGTACCAGGGTTATGATAGTGGAAGTGGTGTGCTGCTGTAACAAAACCCAAAATATATGGCACTGACATAGCAATCAGGTGGCCGGCAATGAGAAAATTATACTGGAGACTCAAAGGATGACAATCTATTTGTGTTAGTAAATAAGACAGTAAACACTGTTCTGTTAGGAAAACAGAAACAATTCTGGGTATTTCAAATAGAGAGAATTTAATACAGATAATAATTTACAAAATGCCACGAGGGATGGAGTAGAAAAAAGGGGAAGATAAGGTTCCTCAATGATTAGTCAGTGCAGAAAGTCACTAACTCTAGGGCCAGTGGAGCAAAAGGGGAAATGGTGTTACCCAGAATCTACCATTGCTGAACAGTGAGGCTGCTGCTTTTGAAACCCAGATGCCTGAACAGGAACTCAGAATCACATTGCTACCAATGTTACCACTGCAGCTCCCTCCAGCAGCTGTCAGAACCTAACAGGAAACCACATGATTTGGAAAGTAGTCCTACCTGACATTAGAAAAGATGTTCTAAAAGGGTAAGTGTGGAGCTAAGAGAACAAAGACACTATCTGGAACATCATGTTCTACAGTGACAAAATACTTGGTAAAATGATGCCTGTAATAATTTGGAAAACACAGTATACGCTATTGAGCACAAAGGGAAGAGGTTGGAAAGAATCAAATGGCCAGCATGCACTGGAAAATTTTGGATGCATTACAAAAAAGAGATGAGCTCAGGAGAGAACTGGCTTTTTTTTTGCAAGCAAGTATTAAAGGGAATTACATGTCCAGAAACATTAGGTCTTAAACTGTTGGAAAACTCTATTGCTTTAAGACTTAAAACAGTGAGAAATAAAATTGAGAAGGCCCTGATCAAAAAGTCTTATTAATATCCAGCCTTTGGAGGAATCAGGCTGCCTGACTTCAGACTATACTACAAAGCTACAGTAATTAAGACAGTGTGGTACTGGCATAAAAACAGAAAGATAGATCAGTGGATCAGGATAGAAAGCCCAGAGATAAACCCACGCACATATGGCCAACTTATCTTTGATAAAGGAGGCAGGAATGTACAGTGGAGAAAGGACAGCCTCTTCAATAAGTGGTGCTGGGAAAACTGGACAGGGACATGTAAAAGTATGAGATTAGATCATTCCCTAACACCATACACAAAAATAAGCTCAAAATGGATTAAAGACCTAAATGTAAGGCCAGAAACTATCAAACTCTTAGAGGAAAACATAGGTAGAACACTCTATGACATAAATCACAGCAAGATCCTTTTGGACCCACCTCCTAGAGAAATGGAAATAAAAACAAAGATAAACAAATGGGACCTAATGAAACTTCAAAGCTTTTGCACAGCAAAGGAAACCATAAACAAGACCAAAAGACAACCCTCAGAATGGGAGAAAATATTTGCAAATGAAGCAACTGACAAAGGATTAATCTCCAAAATTTATAAACAGCTCATGCAGCTCAACAGCAAAAAAACAAACAACCCAATCCAAAAATGGGCAGAAGACTTAAATAGGTATTTCTCCAAAGAAGATATACAGACTGCCAACAAACACATGAAAGAATGCTCAACATCATTAATCATTAGAGAAATGCAAATCAAAACTACAATGAGATATCATCTCACACCAGTCAGAATGGCCATCATCAAGAAATCTAGAAACAATAAATGCTGGAGAGGGTGTGGAGAAAAGGGAACACTCTTGCACTGCTGGTGGGAATGTGAATTGGTACAGCCACTATGGAGAACAGTATGGAGGTTCCTTAAAAAACTAAAAATAGAACTACCATATGACCCAGCAATCCCACTACTAGGCATATACCCTGAGAAAACCATAATTCAAAAAGAGACATGTACCAAAATGTTCATTGCAGCTCTATTCACAATAGCCCGGAGCTGGAAACAACCTAAGTGTCCATCATCGGATGAATGGATAAAGAAGATGTGGCACATATATACAATGGAATATTACTCAGCCATAAAAAGGAACGAAACTGAGCTATTTGTAATGAGGTGGATAGACCTAGAGTCTGTCATACAGAGTGAAGTAAGTCAGAAAGAGAAAGACAAATACCGTATGCTAACACATATATATGGAATTTAAAAAAAAAATGTCATGAAGAACCTAGGGGTAAAACGGGAATAAAGACACAGACCTACTAGAGAATGGACTTGAGGATATGGGGAAGGGGAAGGGTAAGCTGTGACAAAGGGAAAGAGAGGCATGGACATATATACACTACCAAACGTAAGGTAGATAGATAGTGGGAAGCAGCCGCAGAGCACAGGGAGATCAGCTCGGTGCTTTGTGACCGCCTGGAGGGGTGGGATGGGGAGGGTGGGAGGGAGGGAGATGCATGAGGGAGGGGATGTGGGAACAGATGTATATGTATGACTGATTCACTTTGTTATAAAGCAGAAACTAATAAAAAAATAATAATAATAATAAAAAAAAAAAAAAAGAGACATGTACCAAAATGTTCATTGCAGCTCTATTCACAATAGCCCGGAGCTGGAAACAACCTAAGTGTCCATCATCGGATGAATGGATAAAGAAGATGTGGCACATATATACAATGGAATATTACTCAGCCATAAAAAGAAACGAAACTGAGCTATTTGTAATGAGGTGGATAGACCTAGAGTCTGTCATACAGAGTGAAGTAAGTCAGAAAGAGAAAGACAAATACCGTATGCTAACACATATATATGGAATTTAAAAAAAAAAATGTCATGAAGAACCTAGGGGTAAAACGGGAATAAAGACACAGACCTACTTGAGAATGGACTTGAGGATATGGGGAAGGGGAAGGGTAAGCTGTGACAAAGGGAAAGAGAGGCATGGACATATATACACTACCAAACGTAAGGTAGATAGATAGTGGGAAGCAGCCGCAGAGCACAGGGAGATCAGCTCGGTGCTTTGTGACCGCCTGGAGGGGTGGGATGGGGAGGGTGGGAGGGAGGGAGATGCATGAGGGAGGGGATGTGGGAACAGATGTATATGTATGACTGATTCACTTTGTTATAAAGCAGAAACTAATAAAAAAAAAATATCCAGCCTTGTGGCAAAACACAGATTAAGAATGTGTCCTCTCTTGAATTAAGAGACAGCAAAAATCTCCTCTAAGTTTTTGCAGCATTGCACTGCAAAGAAACCACAAACTGTCTCTGACAGTTCAAATGTAAGACCACTACATGGCTTCCAAATTTCTACTATAGAAAGTTGGCTCTAAAACTTGTATGGCCCCAAGGAGAGAATATTCTCCAAAGCCTACGTGAGATGTAATCATGAGGATAGAGAATAAGTAAACGCCCCACCCCATGCCAGAGGTGGCTCCATGGAGAATACAGATAACAAGGTTTATTCAGATAGCAGAACCAGAGTCTAATCAGAGAAATTCTCTGCTGCACAGCAGTAAACCTCACTATGCCTGCCCTGCAGGATGCCCATATCACTAATAGCCATTGACTGCAGCTGGTCTTCCTTCCCTTCTTTCCTTTTCTGAGTGTGAGTGTTTATTTGCAGCTCTTCTGTACTTATAAGGGAGGGGGTGGGGAAGCAGAGAGGAGCCACATTTGGAAATGAGGAAGAGGACTTCAAATCACTCTGAGATTTTGGGTTGAACTTGATGCAAGAACTAGATGGGAATTTGGGTTCTCTCACTTGAGGTGAGTGTGTGAGTAAAAATAAAATGAATATTTGGTGACTGAAAGGATAGACTCTGGTAAAAGCCATATCATGTGTTCACAAAACCGATTTCATTTTCTTCCTGATCCTACAGCTAGACTACATTTCCTAGTCTCTGCTGTAGTCAGATGGAACTGTATGACTGAGTTTTGTCCAATGGTGCGTGAAGTGATGTACCCTGTGTCAGTTCTGGCCCTATAAATATACTGTGTGATCACCCACCCATGTTCTCTTCTGTCATTTGTTTGTGAACCCATGGTTCAAAGTAGAAATCATAATGTAACTAGAAAACATTTATAATTTATTGATAATGAAAATATTGTTATATCAAAACTTATGGGATCGTGGACTTCCCTGACCGTCCAGTGGTTAGGACTCTGCACTTCCACTGCAGGCGGCACGGGTTCCATCCCTGGTTGGGGAACTAAGATCCCACATCCCACATGCTGCGCAGTGTGGCCAAAAAGTGGGATCAACAAAAAAAGAAAGAAGAAATCTGATCTGATCAATATTTAACCAATTTACGGAAAATACAGGGGGACTGAAAACATTAAAAGACATCTGGGGATGCAATCAGCAAAAGCAGACTATGGAAAACAAGGGGGTAAACATCTAGTTTCTATAATAAATAAATGGGGCTTCCCTGGTGGCACAGTGGTTGGGAGTCTACCTGCCAATGCAGGGGACACGGGTTCGAGCCCTGGTCCGGGAAGATCCCACATGCCGCGGAGCAACTAAGCCCGTGGCCACAACAACTGACCCTGCGCTCTAGAGCCCGCGAGCCACAGCTACTGAGCCTGTGTGCCGCAACTACTGAAGCCCGCGTGCCTAGAGCCCGTGCTCTGCAACGAGAGAAGCCACCACAGTGAGAAGCCTGTGCACCGCAACGAAGAGTAGCCCCCGCTCACCGCAACTAGAGAAAGCCTGCGCGCAGCAACAAAGACCCAACGCAGCCAAAAATAAATAAATAAATTTAAAAATTAAAATAATAATAATAAATAAAAGGCAGGAAATAAAAAATGATGGTGGGATTATCCATAGATTAAAGGAAACTTAAAGAGCCATAACAGGGCTTCCCTGGTGGCGCAGTGGTTGAGAGTCCACCTGCCGATGCAGGGGACACAGGTTCGTGCCCTGGTCCAGGAAGATCCCACATGCCATGGAGCGGCTGGGCCCGTGAGCCATGGCCGCTGAGCCTGCGCGTTCGGAGCCTGTGCTCCACAACGGGAGAGGCCACAACAGTGAGAGGCCCGCGTACCGCAAAAAAAACAAAAAAAAACCCAAAGGTGGTTCTTAAACTAATAAAATACACAAACCTGTGGTAAGACAGACCAACAAGAAAAGGCAAAAGTCAACATTAGGAATGAAAAAGGGGATATATCTACAAAAATTAACAGTATTTAAAAATAAGAAAACAGCATAAATAACTTTACACTAATACATTTGAAAACTCAGACAACAGAATAATGGCCTAAGAAATTCTAATTTATCGAGCCTTCATGATGTACTAAATTTAAAATGTTGTAGAGCCATTAAATAAATTAAATCGGTAGTAAAAGCCACCCCCATGGGGCCATTTTAAAGAGTTCTACCAAATCTCTAAAGAATAGCTTAATCCCTATCTTAGCAAACTGTTCCAGAAAACAGGAAAAGATGGAAGCTCCTGGAGGCATTTCATGAAGCTAAAATAAGTTGATCCCAAAACAAAAAAAGACAGTACAAAAAAGTCTGTGGGGCTTCCCTGGTGGCACAGTGGTTAAGAATCTGCCTGCCAGTACAGGGGACACAGGTTCAAGCCCTGGTCCGGGAAGATCCCACATGCCACGGAGCAACTAAGCCCGTGTGCCACAACTACTGAGCCTGCACTCTAGAGCCCGCGAGCCACAACTACTGAGCCCATGTGCCACAACTACTGAAGCCCACGCTCCTAGAGCCCGTGCTCCACAGCAAGAGAAGCCACCGCAATGAGAAGCCCACGCACCACAACAAAGAGTAACCCCCACTGGCCTCAACTAGCGAAAGCCCGTGCACAACAAGAAGACCCAACACAGCCAAAAATAAATAAATTAATTAAAAAATAATTATGGACCAATCTCATGTATGAAAGTAGTTGTAAAAATAAATTAAAACATTAGGATAATGAGTATAGAAATGTAATAAAAAATACTTAATGGCCATAGATTATCACAGAAAATGCAAAGATAAAAACCCTTAGAAGATGAATTAATTTAATTCACAATATTTTAAAAGGGGTGGGGAATGATTATAGAGTTTCAGTTTTGCAAGACAAAAAAGTTCTGGAGATCCATTGCACAATAGTATACCTTAAATATACTAAACACTGGGCTTCCCTGGTGGCGCAGTGGTTGAGAGTCTGCCTGCCGATGCAGGGGACACGGGTTCGTGCCCCAGTCTGGGAAGATCCCATATGCCGCGGAGCGGATAGGCCCGTGAGCCATGGCCGCTAGGCCTGCGCGTCCGGAGCCTGTGCTCTGCAATGGGAGAGGCCACATCAGTAAGAGGCCCGCGTACCGCAAAAAAAAAAAAAAAAAAAAGAAATATATATATATATATATATATATATATATATATATATACTTAACAGTACTCACTGTACACTTAAAATGGTTAAGATGGTTTTAAATTTTATTATTATTTTTTATTTATTTATTTTTGGCTGCCTTGGGTCTTCATTGCTGCATGCGGGCTTTCTCTAGTTGAGGCGAGCGGGGGCTACTCTTCACTGCGGTGCGCGGGCTTCTTATTGCGGCAGCTTCTCTTGTTGTGGAGCACGGGCTCTAGGCCTGTGGGCTTCAGTAGTTGTGGCATGTGGGCTCAGTAGTTGTGGCATGTGGGCTCTAGAGCGCAGGATCAGTAGTTGTGGCGCACGAGCTTAGTTGCTCCGCGGCATGTGGAATCTTCCTGGGCCAGGGCTCAAACCCGTGTCCCCTGCATTGGCAGGCAGATTCCCAACCACTGCACCACCAGGGAAGTCCCAAGAAGGTTTTTAAAAATGAAATTAAATTTTTAAATGAAAAACCTAATGGTCATCTCAATAGATACAGAAAAATCTCTTCAACTCCCTCTTCTGCTGCATCTTTTCTGCTCCAAGCTGGAGAAAGTTCTCTGCTTTTAAGAACTCATATGACTATATCGGGCCCATCCAGGTAATCCAGAATAATCTCTCTATTTTAAAGTCTGTAACCTTAATTATATCTGCAAAGTCCCTTTTGTCTTGTAATATAACATATTGTCAGGTTCTGAGGATCTGGGTGTGGATATCTTTGAGGGACATTCTGCCTACCACAGTCTTGTTCCTTATTTTGTAGATAAGGTTTTGGACTGTGTAAATATTTTGCATAAAAGTAAAACTAAATAACTCCTCCCATCCCCCATGAGAAAGTTAACCCAGAATTTAAAAGCAAAATTAAACAAAATTAGCCTAACTATCCATTTGCTGGCATAACTATACGGAACACACAATTCTAAATGTCTTTCAAACACAGTAATTTGTACGTTTGTACTGGAATGGATATATCCTAAGAATTGTGAACAAAATCTTTAACTATTTCAGTAATCATAGGTTTAGAGGTAGTATTATACTTTTACCCTACTTTTGTGTGTGTATTATGTGGTAAAGCAAATAAGTTATTATGTTGGCATTGTTGCAATATTTAGAAAACCTTATGTGTTTGGGAATGTTGAAATTTCTTACTAATTAATGTGTCAAAGTTGAGATCATAATGGAAATTAGAAAATATTTTAACTAAATAATAATAAAAGTACTGCATAACAAAACCTGTGTGATGAAAGTAAAACAGTATGTAGAAAGACATTTATAGCTTTATGCATTTATTAATACATATATTAATAAAGAAAAAATGTTGAAAATGTGCTCAACATCTATCTCCAGAAGTTCAAAAAAAAAAAGGCAGCAAAAAGAAAAGGAAAGCAAAAAGATAAAATAAAGAGTAGATTGAAGTATAAAATAAACATTCAATAGAGAGGATCAACAAGTTAATTAAATCCAAATTCTAATAAAAATAGAAACATCAGGACTGTAAAATGGAACATGCCTAAAGATGCTGCCAACATTAAAAAGATATTGTGAAACTCATCAAGTCATATACATTAAAATGTACAACACATATCAATCATACCTCAATAAAGTGTTGTTTATTTTTTTAAAAAGTGTGAAAACTTTAGGAAATAAATTTATATATATATGCAAATTCCTAGAAAACTATCAAAACGGACTCAATTTTGTAAAATTAATTAATTAATTTATTTTTATTTTGGGCTGCGTTGGCTTTTCATTGCTGCCTACCGGCTTTCTCTAGTTGCAGTGAGCGGGGGCTACTCTTTGTTGTGGTGCACGGTCTTCTCATTGCTGTGGCTTCTCTTGTTGCAGAGCATGGGCTCTAGGCATGCAGGCTTCAGTAGTTGTGGCGCGACGGCTCAGTAGTTGTGGCACATGAGCTTAGTTGCTCCGCGGCATGTGGGATCTTCCCGGACCAGGGATCGAACCCAAGTCCTCTGCATTGGCAGGCGGATTCTTAACCACTGCATCAGCAGGGAAGTCCCTGACTCAATATTTAATTGTACTGTCTGTTTTCTTATTCTTGAGTTTTAAGAGTTCTTTGAATATTTTGGATAATGGTACTTTTAGCAAATTTGTCTTTTGCAAACTTTTCTCCCTGTGTGTGGCTTGCCTTCTTATTCTTTTGAAAGACTGAATATTTTTAAGCTGACAATTCTTCCCAAGTTGATGTATAAGCTAAATGCAATCCATAGCAAAATCCCAGCAGGATTTTCAGTAGAAATTAATAAGCCTACCCTAAAATGTATATGGAAATGTAAAGGTCTTATAAGAGTCAAAATAATTTTGAAAAAGAAGCAGTTCAGAGGACTCAGCCGATTTCATTTCAAAGCTTATTATAAAGTCACAATAATTGAAAGAGTTTGGTACTGGGGTAAAGGTAGGCATATAGATCAATGAAACAGCTTTGAGAATTCTGAAAAAAACCCTTACATTTATGGTCCATTGACTTTCGACAAAGATGCCAAGGCAATTCAATGGTGGGAAAGGATAGTCTTATCAACAAATGTTGCTGGGACAATTCAATATCCATAAGCAAAAAGATTCATTTAGACTCTTCCACACTCAAAATTAATTCAAAGTGAATCACAGACCTAAATGTAAAAGCTATAACTATAAAACTTCTAAGGAAAAGCATAGGAAAAATTATTTATGGCCTTGAGATAGGCAAAGAATTCTTAGATATGACACCAAACCATTAGCCATAAAATGAAATATTAGTACATTAGACTACATAAAAATTAAAACTTTTGCATTTCAAAAGTCATCATTAAGAAAATGAAAAGATCCGGAGCCTGTGCTCTGCAACGGGAGAGGCCACAACAGTGAGAGGCCCGCATACTGCAAAAAAAAAAAAAAAAAGAAAAAAAGAAAATAAAGCCTGGGAGAGACTACTGACTTGTAACACAAAACATAAAAACTCAACTCAATAATAATAAGATAACTCAATTTAAAAATGGGCAGAAGAGTTCAATAGATATTTCACCAAAGAAGATAAACAAATGGATAATAATAAGCACATGAAATTATGCTCAACATTACGAGTCATTAGGGAAATGCAAATTCAAACCACATTGAGACACCAGTACATACCCACTAGAATGGCTATAATGAAAAAGACACAATAGCTAATGTTGGCAAGACACAGAGAAACTGGAACCCTCATATGTTTCTGTAGGGAATGTAAAATGGTACAGGGACTTCCTTGGTGGTCCAGTGGTAAAGAATCTGCCTTACAAGCCAGGGGAATAAGATCCCACATGCCGCGGGGCAACTAAGCCCGGGCGCCTCAACTAGAGAGCCCTCCTGCCGCAAACTACAGAGCCCACGTGCTCTGGAACCCGGGCGCCACAGCTAGAGAGACAAAATAGGCACGCCACAACTAGAGAGAAACCCGAGTGCCACAACGAAGAGCCCCCGCTGCAATGAAAGATCCCGCATGCCACAACTAAGACCCGATACAGCCAAAAAAATAATAAATTAAATAAATAAATATATTTTTAAAAATGGTACAAATACTTTGGAAAGTGATGGATTATTTGAAAAGTAAACATAAACCTACCCTACAAACTCCAATTCCTTTCTTCGGTATCTAGCCAGTAGAAATGCAAACATATGTTCACACAAAGACTTAAGAACGAATGTTCATAGCAGCAATATTCATAACGGCCAAAAGCTGGAAACAATTCAAATGTCCATCAACCGATAAACAGATAAACAAAATGTGATATATCCATACAGTAGAATATCATTCAGCACTAAAAAGGAAAGCACTGATACATGCTATAACATGAATGAATCTCAAAAATATTATGTGAAATGAAAGAAGTCAGATGCAAGGATTACATATTTTATTATTTCATTTACATGAAATGCCGGAGAAAACAAATCTTAGGGAAAGAAAGCAGATCAGGGGGTACCTGGGCTGGGGGTGGGAGTGGGGGTTGACTGAAAATGGGCACGTGGGAACTTTTGGGGGTGATGGAAATGTTCTACAACTGGATTGCCACGATGGTTGCACAACTATAATTAAATAAAAATTGTAGAACTGTACACATATCATGGATGAATTTTATGGCTTGTAAATTATATCTCAATGTAAAGTTTAAAAATGTTTTGCCTATTTAAAAGTGACATAGGAAGATGGTGCCGAAGGCGAAGAAGGAAGTCCCTGCCCCTCCCAAAGCCGAAGCCAAAGCAAAGGCTTTGAAGGCCAAGAAAGCAGTGTTGAAAGGTGTACACAGCCACAAAAAAAAGAAGATCCGGACGTCACCCACCTTCCGACGGCCCAAAACACTGCGGCTCAGGAGGCAGCCCAAATATCCTCGGAAGAGCGCCCCTAGGAGAAACAAGCTTGACCATTATGCCATCATCAAGTTCCCCCTCACCACCGAGTCAGCCATGAAGAAAATAGAAGACAACACACTGGTGTTCATTGTGGATGTCAAGGCCAAGAAGCACCAAATTAAACAGGCTGTGAAGAAGCTCTATGACATTGACGTGGCTAAGGTCAACACCCTGATCAGGCCTGATGGAGAGAAGAAGGCATATGTTCGACTGGCTCCTGACTATGACGCTTTGGATGTTGCCAACAAAATTGGGATCATCTAAACTGAGTCCAGCTGACTAATTCTAAATATAAAAGTTTTCACTATAAAAAAAAAGTGACATAAAAGGGGAAGGCTAAGACTGGGTCTTAGGCAAGTCTATCGTGTCTAGGGAGTCACATTTGGAAACTTAAACCATAGAGAACCGTAAGGAAATGATTACTATAAAAGTCAAGGTAGGGACTTCCCTGGTGGCGCAGTGGTTAAGAATCCGCCAACGCAGGGAACACTGGTTCGAGCCCAGGTTTGGGAACATCCCACGTGCTGCAGAGCAACTAAGCCCGTGCGCCACAACTACTGAGCCAGCACTCTAGAGCCCGCGAGCCACGACTACGGAGCCCGCGTGCCACAGCTACTGAAGCCTGCGTGCCTAGAGCCTGTGCTCCGCAACAAGAGAAATCACTGCAATGAGAAGCCCGCGCACCACAACGAAGAGTAGCCCCGCTTCCACAACTAGAAAAAGCCTGCGGGCACAGCAACAAAGACTCCACGCAGCCAAAAAATAAATTAATTAATTTTTTTAAGTCACATGATATATTTTAGTGAAATGAAAGTTGAAAAACAGAAGAAAAACAGAAGAAAACAAACAAAAAAAGAAATCTCAGTCAAATCCTGTTATTTTTGCTGATCCTGACAAACTGATTCTAAAATTTACATGGCTGAGTAGCCATGAAGAAGAACAAGATAGGAGGAATTACCCTACCGGGTATAAAGACATCTTTTAAAGATATAGTAATTAAAAAAAAGATATAGTAATTAAAACAGTGTAATATTGGTGCAGAGAAAGGTAAGTGGATGAATAGAAGAATATGGAGAACCCAGAAACAGACCACACATATGGACATAAAATAATATGACAGAGGAGCAGTGCAGATAGGCTTCTCAGTAATTGATACTGGGACAACTAGAAGTCCATAAAGAAAAAAAATTTGAATCCCCTACCTCACATCATCCACAAATCAAGTCCAGGAGTATTATAAGCCTAAATCCTCAAGGCAAAACTCCAAAGCTTTTGGAAGACAGTAGGAGAGAATCTCATCATGAACTCTAAATCAAAAGCATTACCTATAAAGGAAAAGATGTTTTTCTACGTTAAAATTAAGAACTTTGTTTCATCAAAAAGCTATCATAAAAAGAGTAAAAAGACAAGTCTTAAACTTAAGGGAAGATGTTTTCAAGAAATGGCCTTCAAAGGACAAGTATCCATAATATATAATGAACTCCCATTAATCAAACTGAAAATATAGACAATCCAATAGAAAACTGGGCAAAAGACTTCAATATGCATTTCATGAAGTGTGGGAATACAAACAACCTTTAAACTTATGAAAAGATGATTAACCTCATAAGTAAGGAAGAAACTGAAACTGAAAATCAAAATGAGATATTATTACTCAGCCAACAGATCAGCACAAGTTAAAAAGTCTTACTCCAGAAAGTGCCAGCAAGGGTGAGAAACAGTTGGAACTTCGATATACTACTGGTGGCAGTGTAAACTGGTGCAACGACTTTAGAAAATAATCTGGCACTACCTCATAAAGTTGAAAATTTCTTGACCTATGACCCAGTAATTCCACTCGTGTATATACCATAAGAAATTCTTGCACCTGTGCACCAGGAGACGTGTACAAATATATTTGTAGAGGGCTTGCCTGGTGGCGCAGTGGTTGGGAGTCCGCCTGCCGATGCAGGGGACACGGGTTCGTGCCCTGGTCCGGGAGGATCCCACATGCCGCGGAGCGGCTGGGCCCGTGAGCCATGGCCACTGAGCCTGAGCGTCCGGAGCCTGTGCTCCGCAACGGGAGAGGCCACAGCAGTGAGAGGCCCGCGTACCAAAAAAAAAAAAAAAAAAAATTTGTAGAAGCATAGTTCAGAAGAGCCAAAAACTTGAAACAAGCCAAATCCCACCAGCAGTAGAATGTGGGCAGGGGATGTGATCAAGAAGCGGAATATATACGGTAAACTGTAAGAAAGAGAAAGGGAATAACTGAAACTCTGAATAGGAGTTACACAGGAGCAGGAAAGAGGTTTAATAAGGAAGGTCCTTTAGGGGCTTTACAGCAATAATTCTCAAACATTTAATCTCAAGACTCCTTTACACTCTTACTACTTGAGTCCTCTAAACAACTGTAGTTTATATGGGTTATATCTATTGATATTTACTGTACTAGAAATTGAAACTGAGAAATTTTAAATATATATATTCATGTCACTTTAAATAGCAATAATAAAGCCACCACTTTTAACATAAATAACATATTTTATTTTAACAAATAACTATATTTCCAAAACAAAAAATTGGTGAAAAGAAGGGTGCTGTTACAATTTTTTTTTTTTTTTTTTTTTTTGCGGTACACGGGCCTCTCACTGTTGTGGCCTCTCCCATTGCGGGTCACAGGCTCCAGACGCGCAGGCTCAGCGGCCATAGCTCACGGGCCCAGCCGCTCCACGGCATGTGGGATCCTCCCGGACCGGGGCACGAACCTGCGTCCCCCGCATTGGCAGGCAGACTCCCAACCACTGCGCCACCAGGGAAGCCCCGTGCTGTTACAATTTTGCAAATTTTTTTAGTGTGTGACAATAACAGAAGATAGCATGACTCTCATATCTGCTTCTCCATTCATCTATGGTGATAGGTTGTTCTGATTAAAATATATGAATAAATGTGGCTATGTAGCTGAAAAAGGGAGGAGTATTTTAATAGCCTATTCAGATAATTATAGATATTCTTCTTTGATCTTATACAACAACTCCACAAGGAGGAGTTTGTTAAAGATTAGTTGCGATGTGGAATCTGAAATCCTATCAATAAGCTTTTTCTACTCTGTCATATTAAAATACATCTTGTGTTTTGACTGGATCTTTTACCCCTATATAATTTTGTAACATCATGTATTGGTCATTTGGAAAACACTGGTTCATGGAGTTATGCGGATCTTCCAAATGTTGACACATTTTATTACACAGCATCAAAAAAATCATATTCATTAATATTACCACCAATCTCATCAGAAAAGTCTTTAAGTATCAGGAAATTATAAAGCTCAGGTGGCAGGTACAAGTTTTCCAAAATTCTAGTTTTGACTTGAAAACTCCAGTTTTATCATTGGCAAAAAACACTGCCAAGTAGTTTTCCTCCAAGTGACAGACTCACTTCATTTATTTTTGTAAAAATGCCTGCCAAATTCCCAAATTTCAACAAACATAGTATTATATATCATGCTTTCAGGTACAAACAGTGTTCCATTAAAAAAAAAAAAAAAGGACTAGTTCAGCTTGCATCTAAATAATGCAAATACTTTCCTTCCAAATGACCGTACTTTGGTATGCAGCAGAAGTGCTTTATTGGCATTTCCCATTTTGTAACACAGAAGTTTAAAAATATATGCACTCAAGAGTTGAGATTTAACAAAACTAATGGTTTTTACTGCTTTATCAAGGACATTCTTAAGTGAAACTGGCATTATTTACTGCAAGCGTGTGGCAGTAAAGAACACAATGACTAGTACAGTTTGGTGCCACTGCCTCGATTAATGCTAAGGGGCCAGCAGTTCTACCCACCGTTGTTTTTGCACCCTCAGTGCAAATGTCAAACCGGCAAAAAAGGCAAATAACACCTTGGTGTATTATGAAAACAGCCTTGACCTCATGGACTCCCCACAAAGGGTCTTGGGGACTCGCAGGGGTACACAGACCATACTTTGAGAATGACTGCTTTAATGGAACAAGTAATGTTTTATTGCTTAAACCAAATGGTGGGTACACAGTGGTCACTTTTGTCATTCTTCTTTAAACTATAGTTTGTATATATGTGTGTGTATTTCTTTATAATAAAAAAGAACAAAGTGGGTATAGAAGGAACATACCTTAACATAATAAAGGCTTGCTATGACAAGCCCAAGGCATCCAAATTGGAAAGGAAGAAATAAAACTGTAACTGTGCAGCTGACATGATACCATATACAGAAAGTCCTAAAGACACCACCAAAAATTATTAAAACTCATCAATGAATTCAGTAGATTTGCAGGATACATAATTAATATACAAAAATCTGTTGCATTTCTATACACTACCAACGAACTATCAGAAAGAGAAATTAATTAACAATCCCATTTACAACTGCATTGGAAAATACCTAGGAATAGGACTTCCTTGGTGGTGCAGTGGTTAAGAACACACCTGCCAATGCAGGGGACATGGGTTCGATCCCTGGTCCAGGAAGATCCCACATGCCACGGAGCAACTAAGCCCGTGCACCACAGCTACGCCTGCACTCTAGAGCCCACAAGCCACAACTACTGAGCCCACGCACCACAACTACTGAAGCCTGTGTGCTCTAGAGCCCACGTGCTGCAACTACTGAGCCTGCATGCTGCAACTACTGAAGCCCACGTGCCTAGAGCCTGTTCACCACAAGAGAAGCCACTGCATTGAGAAGCCCACACACCACAATGAAGAGTAGCACCCGCTCGACACAACTAGAGAAAGCCATGAGCAGCAACAAAGAACCAACACAGCCTAAATAAATAAATAAATAATTTAAAATACCTAGGAATAAATCTAACTAAGGAGGTAAAACACCTGTACTCAGAAAACTATAAGGCACTAATGAAAGAAATTGAAGATGACACAAACAAATGGAAAGATATACTGTGCTCATAGACTGGAAACATTAATATTGTTATTAAAATGATCATACTACCTAAGGCAATCTACATATTTAATTCAATCCTTATCGAAATACCAATGGCATTTTTCACAGAGCTAGAACAAATAATTCTAAAATTTGTATGGAAACATAAAAGACCCTGAATAGCCAAAACAATCTTGAGAAAGAAGAACAAAAGTAGAGGTATGCTCTCCGGTTTCAAACTCTACTACAAAGCTACAGTAATCAAAACAGTATAGTATTGGCACAAAAGCAGACACATAGATCAATGCAACAAAATAGATAGCCCAGCAATGAACCCATACATATATGGTCAATTAATCTATGACAAAATAGGTGAGAATCTACGATGGGGAAAAGGCAGCCCCTTCAATAAATGGTGTTAGGAAAACTGGACAGTTACATGCAAAGGAATCAAACTGGACTACTTTCTCACACCATACACAAAAATAAACTCAAAATGGATTAAAAACTTAAATGTAAGACCATAAAACTCCTAGAAGATAACATAGTTCACTCTTTGACATGTCTTAGCAATATTTTTTTGGCTATGTCTCCTCAAGCAAGGGAAACAAAAGCAAAAATTAAAAATGGGACTACATCAATCTACAAAGCTTGTGCACAGCAAACTATCAACAAATGAAAGGCCGCCTATTGAATGGGAGAAGACATTTGTAAAAAACAGATCTGATAAGGGGTTAATATCAAAAACATACAAAGAACTCATGCAATTCAATAGCAAAAAAAGCAAACAACCCAATTAAAAAATGAGCAGAGGGGCTTCCCTGGTGGCACAGTGGTTGGGAGTCTGCCTGCCGATGCAGGGGACGCGGGTTCGTGCCCCGGTCCGGGAGGATCCCGCATGCCGCGGAGCGGCTGGGCCCGTGAGCCATGGCCGCTGAGCCTGCGCGTCCGGAGCCTGTGCTCCACAGCGGGAGAGGCCACAGCAGTGAGAGGCCCGCGTACCGCAAAAAAAAAAAAAAAAAGAGCAGAGCCCCTGAATAGACATTTTTTTCAAAGAAGACGTGCAGGTTACCAACCGGCCCATGAAAAGATGCTCAGCATCTCTAATCGTCCAAAAATTGTAAATCAAAACCACAATGAGATATCACCTCATACCTGTCAGAATGGCTGTTATCAAAGAGACAAGAAATAATAAGTGTTGGTGAGGATGTGAAAAAAAAGGGAAGCCTCGTGCATTGTTGGTGGGAATGTAAATTGGTGCAGCTACTATGGAAAACAGTATGGAATACAGTATGGAGATTCTTCAAAAAGTTAAAAGTAGAACTACCATGCAATCCAGCTATTCCACTCCTGGGTATTTTTCCGAAGAAAACAGAAACACTAATTCGAAAAGAAACATGCACCCCTATGTTTATTGCAGCATTATTTACAATAGCCAAGATATGAAAGCAACCTAAGTGTCCATTAATAGATGGATGGATAAAGAAGATGTGACATATACATATGACGGAATATTACCCAGCCATAAAAAGAATGAAATCTTGGGCTTCCCTGGTGGCACAGTGGTTGAGAGTCCACCTGCCGATGCAGGGGACACGGGTTCATGCCCCGGTCCGGGAAGATCCCACATGCCGCGGAGCGGCTGGGCCCGTGAGCCATGGCCGCCGAGCCTGCGCGTCCGGAGCCTGTGCTCCGCAATGGGAGAGACCACAACAGTGAGAGGCCCGCATACCACAAAAAAAAAAAAAAAAAGAATGAAATCTTGCCATTTGTGACAACACGATGGACATAGAGGGTATTATGCTAAGTGAAATAAGTCAGAGAAAGACAAATACTGTATGGTTTCACTTATATGTGGAATCTAAAAAAGAAAACAAAGGAACAAACATAACAAAAGAGAAACAGAATCATAAATACAGAGAATAAACAGCTGGTTGCTGGGGGAGGGGTGGTGTTAGGGGAATGAAAAAAAATAGATGAGGGAGATTAAGAGGTACAAACTTCCAGTTACAAAACAAATGAGTCATAGGATTTCCCCTCTGGTTCAGCGGTTAAGACTCCACACTTCCCATACAGGGGCCCAGGTTTACCCCCTTGTCGGGGAACTGGAAACTGCATGCCGCAGCTAAGATCCCATGTGCCACAAAGAAGATCCCGCACACAACAGTGAAGATCCCGCGTGCCGAAACTTAAGACCCAGCACAGCCAAATAAATAAAGGTTTTTTTAAAATAATAAATAAATGAATCATGGTTGGTGAAATGTGCAGTGTGGGGAATATAGTCAGTAATAATGTACTATCTTTGTATGGTGACAGACTTACTGTGGTGATCATTTTGTAATGTATAGAAATGTTGAATCACTGTGTTGTGCACCAGGAACTAACATAATGTTGTAGGTCAATTATACTTCAAACAGACAAACTCATAGAAAAAGAGGTCAGATTTGTGTTTACCAGAAGAGGGACCTGGAGGGAGAGAGAACTGAATGAAGGTGGTCAAAAGTACAAACTTCCAGTTGTAAGATAAATAAGTACTAGGGATGTAATGTACAACATGATAAATATAATGAACACTGCTGTAGATTATATATAAAAGTTGTTAAGAGAGTAAATTCTGAGAGCTCTCATCACAAGGAAGATATATTTTTTAATTTTTTCTTTCATTTTGTCTGTATGAGATGATGGATGTTCACTAAACTTATTGTGATCATCATTTCATGATGTATGTAGGTCAAATCATTATGCTGTACACTTTAAACTTATACAGGGCTGTATGTCAAATATATCTCAATAAAACTAGAAGGAAGGAAGGAAGACAGAAAGAAAGTGAGTCAACTGATAAAAAAAGGAAAAAGAAAAAGAAAATGGCAAAAGTGCCAAGAAAATATCAACAATACAATATCATAATATTAGCATAAAAAAAGTGAAAATGTCCCATACTAACAGCAATCATAACAGGCTTGCCTAACAACAAAACGAAGCAAACTCACAAAACCATGCAATGGAGGCATGAGTTACGCCTCAAGACAATAAAACAATAGTGGAAAAATAAGGCCTACACACTGCCCAAGGATGACCCCTAGGACATGCTCTCTGTGCACATGAAAACAATAATTTAGGGGAAAGGTGACTTTTCCAAGTGAAAAACCCTCATTATACTGAGACCTGAAATAATTTTTCCATAGCACCATAACAGTCCTGGATGGGCCATCTAGGGTCAAAAACTCCCCTGCCCGACATGAAGGAGGAGTTAATGATGGAAGACTCAAATAACAAAGAAGGTGGTCTTCACCCCCTCCCCTCTTTTCCTTTGATTATAAAAATGTAACCCACTAAGTACTCAGGGCAGCACACACTCCCTTGCCTGCCCACTTGTACGCCTCACAAGCATCCTACTCTTTTTTTTAAATTTTAACTTTGTTGAACTGTGAATAAATGAAATTTATCTACACCTGAATAAAACATATTTAACAACTGAAAAAAATTTAAACAACCACAAAAAATAAAAACTTAAAAAAATAGAACAGGATTTCTTTTTAGGGCACTCAGACACCTGCAGCAGATTCTCACAGCAGCTTTGCTGGTGTATCTTCTATGGATGAGTTAGGCTGAGCTCTGCATGGTAAGATGACTAACAGGGCCACAGGACAGTCACACAGGGCACAGCACGACACAGCTCCGACCCCAGGTTCCACTGCAGAGCTGGCTTGTGCGTAGAGGCACACAAAGTAAGGTGAATCGGGCAGACATTATTCAAAAGGTACTTTGTCAAGTAACGCTTTTGCTGCATAACCATTGAGTAGTGTTTGGGAAAGCTTTGGGCTTTTATTTCTGTTTAAGTTTTACTCCTTGTATTTAATTTTTAAAAAACAAGGTCGCTAAAACTCCTGCATGCTGCAAAAAAACCTCATGAAGTAGTTAAGGTATACCATCCAAGCAGTTTTTATTCATTAATATTCATAAATACACACAGTAGACAAGTGTCCTATACTAATAAGTCACTTCTTATCAATCACTTTGCCTCTCACTGAATTCTTTCTGTGATGAGACATAAAGAACAGGAGCTCCTCAGAGCCCGCCTCATGCCCCCGGCCAGACGCATTTCTGTGGTTTCAGTAGCACAGGGCCTTTGTCAGCTCTCATCACTATTTAATTGATCATATTGCCGATTGTTCATTAATCTGTTGAATGAGAATAAATGTGTGTATGGCAAGCAGTAAGTGGCTCACAATTTTCTTGGTTGCCTCTTCAGATTGACAGTTTTGGATGGCCTCTTTGCCATAACCCAAGTCAAAAATCTAAATTGAAACCTAACACCAGTCAGAATGGCCATCATCAAAAAATCTACAAACAATAAATGTTGGAGAGGGTGTGGAGAAAAGGGAACCCTCTTGCACTGTTGTTAGGAATGTAAATTGATACATCCACTATGGAGAACAGTATGGAGGTTCCTCAAAAAACTAAAATTAGAACTACCATATGACCCAGCAATCCCACTACTGGGCATATACCCTGAGAAAACCATAATTCAAAAAGAGTCATGTACCACAATGTTCACTGCAGCACTATTTATAATAGCCAGGACATGGAAGCAACCTAAGTGTCCATCGACAGATGAATGGATAAAGAAGATGTGGCACATATATACAATGGAATATTACTCGGCCATGAAAAGAAATGAAATTGAGTTATTTGTAGTGAGGTGGATGGACCTAGGGTCTGTCATACAGAGTGAAGTAAGTCAGAAAGAGAAAAACAAATACCGTATGCTAACACATATATATGGAATCTAAAAAAAAAGGTTCTGATGAACCTAAGGGCAGGACAGGAACAAAGACACAGACATAGAGAATGGACTAGAGGACACGGGGAGGGGAAAGGGTAAGCTGGGACGAAGTGAAAGAGTAGCATTGATATAGATACACTACCAAATGTAAAATAGATAGCTAGTGGGAAGCAGCTGCATAGCACAGGGAGATCAGCTGGGTGCTTTGTGACCACCTAGAGGAGTGGGATAGGGAGGGTGGGAGGGAGACACAAGAGGGAAGGGATATGGGGATATATGTATATGTATAGCTGATTCACTTTGTTATATAGCAGAAACTCACACAACATTGTAAAGCAATTATACTCCAATAAAGATGTTAAAAAATACAAATAAAAAAATCTAAATTAAAGAGCACTCTCACATATAATAACTAGCATTTGGTTTAAATAGTGCAGACATATTCATGAAAATTCACCTAGTATGTTTATTGCATCCCTATTTATAAAGGAAACAAGGTGTCGATCAGGACTGTCTAAATAACTTATGATATATTCATATAACATAAATAATATGCAGTCAACTTTAAAAATGAGATATATTTTCATGTGTTCTTATAAAAAGACTTACAAGAGATATGTGCTGTGAAAAAAAGCAGTGTGTGCTTCCGTGAGTATAGTATAGTCCTTTCTCTGATTAAAAAAAAAAAGTTTATAAGTAGACAAGTTTTATAGGTTCACTTTCCATCAAAAGGATTGAGTGAATTCTAGAGAAAATTCTCCCTTCACTCCAAACAGATAAAATAACAGACAATGTATTCCAACTGCATATTTAAAAGGCAACCCATGATAAAACAAAAACAAAAAGCAAAATAAGCATCTCCTTGAACTGGAAATGGAAATATGATGGCTGGAGGCTGAAACCACAGGGCCGGTATTAGCCGTCTGGAACCAGTTCCTTTAGAGAGTTCCCTAGACTATCCGCTGCATGACAGGTGGCTGTATGATGTTGTGACCCCTGACTGGGCTCTATCAGTTAAAAGCTGCTTGCCTGGAGTGACTGCAAAGAGCAGAGAGGACTAGGCTAGCCAGCCCTCCAGGCTACCATGCTGAATAAACTAGACCCCCAACTGGCTAGGGACGGGATCAGCAACATCACCCCCGATTGGATCCCTGTGTGTTCAACATCGACTCTGGTTCTGGACTGGGGAGACGGTCACAAAACCACTTAGTAGGGAGGGATGCAGGGGGAGAGAGGGAAACCTACAACTCTAAGTGGACTGGCATATTTAGCACCTTTTTCTAATGTATCCGGCTCTGCGGCAGAAACTGGAGTACCTAAAACTACATTTCCCCAAATCCCTTGCAGCTAGACATTCCTTTATCAATTAAACGCATGCCTAAGAAACCTGAGTTGAATTAGGCCTTAAACTGGGGGAGGAGGGATGACCTCCAGTAGAAAGTGTCCACTTCACCTGATGTGACTTGTGGTAGAGGCCAAGGGGTTCTGCAATAAGCAGCTTCCTGCTTTGGGAAGCTTGTTGTGATTGTGACCTCAGTTTTGCTGATAGCAACAACTGTGATTCTGGAGGCTGAGAGCTGTTCCTACACGTTCTGCCTAAAGCAGTGTTTTCAACTGAGTTTGTATTGGCAGGTCTTTGTTGCCAAGGTTTGTTCTATTCATTTAACTTAGCTAACACCCGCCTACCAATTGCCAGTAGCTTCACCAGTCGTTCTTAGCCCCAAAAAATGCCCTATGGAAGGCACTATCACCCATGCAAAAACCAATCCCAGAACCGCATTGTAAGCCACCTGATGCCGAACAATAAACACCTCATCTACAACAAACCCTAACAAAGACACACATGTGAGAATGAAATGCTCACAAAAGACAGGCTAGCAAACAAAATTTTCAAAGCTCATCATGAAAAGTACCACCATGACAGACCGTCAACAAGCTGAATAAACAGGAGAAGTCACTCTATGTAAATGCAAATAATAGAGCAACTCAAAAAATGTTTTAAATAAGTATGTTTAATATCCTCAAAGATAAGGAAATTACAGGGACATGATAAAGAAATACAATAAGCACTCCTTGATTGGAATACTTTTAAAAGCTATAAATGACATCATTGGGACAACTGGAGAAATTTAATATGGACCGTGTATTAGATAATGGTTTTTTATCAGTGATAAATCTCCTGAGTTTGACAATCATGTTGTTTATTTAGGAGAATATCTTTGTTGTTAGGAGATAGGTACTGAAGTATTTAGGTATATAGGAGTAAAAAGTCACAACTAACACAAATGGTTCAGCAAAAAGAATGTGTGTGTGTGTGTGTGTGTGTGTATACAGAGTGATAAAATCAGTATTTAGCTGAAACTAAATATCACCATCAAAGAATGAAATGCTGAGAAACAAAAAATAATATGAAGTTATATTAGAATATTTAAATTATTATTATTTCATTATTAAAATTTTTACCTGTCCATTTTTATAAGTGTGACAGTAATACGCTGAAAAAATTTCTCAGCACCATCACTAAATTACTAAACAGATGCTCACTTTCAACTAAAGCAGTAGAGGAGCAAAATTTTTTTTCTTTTTAAATTACTTTGAAACAATTTCAAACTTAGGAATTTGGAGAATACATACAGAGTATTCCTACATATCCTTTTTTCTCTCTTAAAAAATTTTTTTTATTTGACCACTTTCATCCAATCCAATCCCATATATCTTTTAACCAGCTTCACCAATTTTTGACATTTTGTCAAAATTTGTTTTATCATTTGTTTCTTTTTCATTTGTTTTACCATTCTCTATATATAGATATAATTTTATATAGTTCATAATAGTTAATAATTATTAAATTAATGACATATAAATTACATATTGTTATATCACATGCACACATATATATACAACACATACACATTGTATTATTTATTATTTCTTTTCCCAAGCCATTTGAAACTAAATTGCATACATCATGCCACTTTATCTCTTAATACTTCAGAGTATGTTTTCTAAGGACAAAGATATTTTCTTAGGTAACCACAGTTATCAACTTCGGGAAATGTAACATTTACCATCTATCTCTTAACAAAGATAAAACATTGACTTTAAGCTACCATCCATATTCCAATTTTGTCATTTGTCTCCGAAATGTCTGTTACAGCATTTTTTCCCCCTCGAGGACAGGACCCAATCTCCGATTACATATTGCATTTAGTTGTCTCTTTCGTCTCCTTTTATCTGGAAGAGTTACTCAGTCTGTCTTTGTCTCTCCTGACATTGACTTTTTTTTTTTAATTATTTTTTTATTTATGGCTGTGTTGGGTCTTCGTGTCTGTGCGAGGGCTTTCTCTAGTTGCGGCAAGTGGGGGCCACTCTTCATCACGGTGCGCGGGCCTCTCACTATCGCGGCCTATCTTGTTGCGGAGCACAGGCTCCAGACGCGCAGGCTCAGTAGCTGTGGCTCACGGGCCTAGTTGCTCCACGGCATGTGGGATCTTCCCAGACCAGGGCTTGAACCCGTGTCCCCTGCATTGGCAGGCAGATTCTCAACCACTGCACCACCAGGGAAGCCCACATTGACATTTAAAAATAAAATATTGGCCAGTTTCTTTCAAATATATAAAATATTCCTCAATTGGGGCTTGTGTGTTTTCCCATATTTAGAATGCAAGTTATTCCAGAATACTGCATAAGTGATGCTGTGTCTTTCTCAGGGTGGCATACCTGGAGGCACACCATGTCCTCTGCCCCTCATTAGTAATGTTAATTCTGACTACAGAGTCAAGGTGCTGTCTGTGCAGTTACAATTTTCCTCTTACAACTAACAAGAAAACTGTGGGGAGACACTTTAAATTATGTAAACACCTTACTCCTCATCAAACTTCCTCTCTTAGAATTGGCACTCATTGATGATTCTTGCGCAAAACAATTTTTACTATGATGGTAGCAGAATTATTTTCCACTTCATCATTTCCCGCATATTTATCAATCAGCAGTTTCTCTTTTCCTACATTAATTAATTTATTCAATTATGTACCTATCAGTGTGGACTCATGGATTCCTATTTTTTCAATGGTTTATAATTCATTCCTATCTTAAATTATTTTGGTGCTCAAAATTTCCCAGATTCAGCCAGTGAAAGCCCCTTCAAGCTTGCTCCTGTGTGTGTCCTTTGAACATGCTCCCATCCTTTTTTTTTTTTTTTAAGTATTTCATTGCTTTCTGACATTCCAAGTTCATCTTTAACTTTTCCTGTCCCAACCCTGGGATAGGACCTGGAATGAGTCCGAGGAGCCTGGTTCCTTTTAGTGGAAAATGGTATTAGAAGATCTGGGTCTTTTGTTGATTGTTATTGGCTATATGTTTACTTCTAGGCACCTTTGTGTATATAGCTCTGCCATTTCAGAGCACTACTCCTTGTAATGTTAACACCAAGTTATTAAGACATTCTTCCTTTCTAAAAGTACCTAATTAAGAAACAGTTCCTGGGACTTCCCTGATGGCACAGTGACTAAGAATCTGCCTGCCAATGCAGGAGACATGGGTTCGATCCCTGGTCCGGGAGGATCCCACATGCCGTGGAGCAACTAAGCCCGCGTGCCGCAACTACTGAGACTGCATGCTCCAGCTACTGATTATCCCACATGCCTAGAGCCCATGCTCCGCAACAAGAGAAGCCACCGCAGTGAGAAGCCTGCGCACCTCAACGAAGAGTAGCCCCTGCTCGCCGCAACTAGAGAAAGCCCACGCGCAGCAACAAAGACCCAACACAGCCAAATAAATAAATAAAATTAATCAATTAATTATTTTTAAAAAAGAAACAGTTCCTGGACTTAAAGATTTGGCCATTGGTGATACTGGTGGATTAAAAATGGTCATAAGTTCTTTGCATCCATATCCACTTATGAGTGTAGCCACTCCTTCAATCTGGGATGGCCTGAAAATTTGCTTTGGCACATAAATATATTTGAGAAATATATGGAGAGAGAGGAGAGAAAGAGAGAGAGAGAAATAATGTTATGTGAATTGCAAGCAAGGCTTCAAGGGACCATGCAGCTTCCACTCTCACCCACTTGCTCCCCTGAAACTGCCATGTAATGAAACCCAGGTTAACCTCTCAGAGGATGAAAGACCACAAGGAGAGAGAGGTTCAGCTAAAGAGCCAGCACCAAACTCCCACCATGTGAGTAAAGGCAACTTGTATCACCCAGCCCCCGCTGAGCTGCCAGATGGCTACAGCTACATGAGGGACCCAAGGTGACTATCAGAAGAACCACCCCACTGAAATTGGGTGTACTGCTTGAAGAAAAAAGCTTCTGAATATTTTCAAAAGCAGATTACAATTGTTGTTCTCACATATTCTTTTTTTTTTTGGTCTTTTTAAGTTTTAATACATATTAGACATCCACGTGGAAATGTCAAGTTGGCCCTTGGACCTACGGTCTTGAAGCATAGTGTGGAAGATTGGGGTTATTCTTCTGGAAGTCATCAGCAGATAGGTGGGCTTTAAAGCCATGGGCTGTGAAGGGGATCAGAGGATGTGACCCCAAAATATGTAACTTTGGCATAAGGATTATTTTGAGCTGGAGGCAATAGAGAAACAGCAGAATCAGGAAAAGCTCTCTACCCTTCCCCTATCTGCCCAAAGGTAGGGTATAAATTTTCCTTTGTGAAGGTGTCCCCCACTCTCCTCAACTAGACCAGGAAAGAAGAACAACTCTTAATAACCAGAGACACTTCTCACTCCATGACTGCACAAATTGGAGTCTGCACAACAAACCTTACTAAAACAACCCTTACCTTCCTTTCCCCCATATTTTTACCTTCTCACAATTTACCACTCCTAGAAGCCCAAACCCTTTTGCCTTTGCCTTATCACTTCTCCACAATTTACTGCTCTTTGTTAAAATGGTATATAAGCCTCAGGCTTAACTGCTTCTTTGGATCTCAGTTCTTTTCTAAGAAGCCCTCCATATGCATACATAATAAGACTTTTCTCATGTTAATCTGTCTTTTGTCAGTTTAATTTGCAGTACTCCAGGTATAAAACCTAAGGGCATAGAGGAAAAAAGTTTTCTTCCCCTACAGGCTAAGTGACATTGTCTGGAGAGAGAATCCAGGGAGAAAGGTCTAAGGACTGAATGTGGGGCCCTCTAACAGGGAGAGATCAGACAAAGGAGGGGATTCAATGAAGGAGATAGGATAGCAGCCAGTGAGGATCAAGGAGAGCATGATGTCTCAGAAGCCAAGAGAAAAGAGGATTTCAAGGAGGAATGGCCAGTGGTGTCAAATGTTGCTGAGTTGCTGAGTAAGATGAAGACAGGGAAGTCATCACTGGATTAGCAGAAAGGAGGCCATGGGGGATCTTATAAGAGCAGACTCAGTGGAAATATGGGGTAGATTATGGATTGATGTGGATCCAGGGGAGTAAGGGAGATATTGACTACTTTTTGGAGAAGTTTTCCCATAAAGAGGAGCAGAGAAATGGGGAGGTAGCTGGAAGGTGATGCAGGGGTCAAGGGAGGGGTCTATTAAGAAGGAAGAAAAGAGAGCATGTTTGCATGCCAGTGGAGGACAGACTGACAATGTATGGGGCGGGTAATGGCAGAAACAGTCTTTGAGAAAGTTGGAGGGGATGAGACCCAGTGAAGCAGGCATCTGAAAGTCTCACATATTCTTAAACTGTGTATTCATGTACAATATACATACAGAAAAGTACAGATTACAAGTATACAACTGTGTGTATTTTTACAAATTAAGCACACTTGTGTAATCGGCACTCCAATGCAGAAACACAACTGTACTAGCACCCAGACTCTTTTTGACCCCTTCTAGTTACTACTCCAGCCCTCAAAGGTAATCATGATCCTGACTACAAACATCACAGATAAGTTTTGCCTGTATTCTACTTTAATAAAAAGAATCACACAGAATGTAGTCTTCTGTGTTTGGCTTTTTTTCTTTCAGCATTATGAGTTATCGTGTATAGTTGCAGACCATTTCTTCTCAGTCTATACAGCTGACCCTTGAGCAACACATGTTTGAACTGTGAGGGTCCACTTATATGAGGATTTTTTTTTCCCACTAAATACATAGTACAGTACTACACGATCCATGGGTGGTTGAATCCGTGAATGCAGAACCCCAGATGTGGAGAGCTGACAACGGATTTTCTTTTCTTTTCTTTTTTTGGCTGCACTTCACGGCATGCAGGATCTTAGTTCTCTGACCAGTTCCCCAACCAGGGATCTAAACTGCGCCCCCTGCAGTGGAAATGTGGAGTCTTAACCACTGGACCACCAGGGAAGTCCCTACATGGATTTTCGACTTGAGGGTTGGCTCCTGTAACCGTCTCATTGTTCAAGGTCAACTGTATAATATTCAGTATTCATTATCTATTGTTATGTAATACATTACTCCAAACTTGGGGGACTTAAAACAGCAAACATTTATCTATCAGAATGATAAGAGAGAATCATTCTATCAACAATAAAATTCTGCAGATATAGTTCTCCTGTGAATTTTTTTTTTAATAAATTTATTTATTTTATTTATATTTATTTTTGGCTGCATTGGGTCTTTGCTGCTGCACGCAGGCTTCTCATTGCGGTGGCTTCTCTAGGTGCACGGGCTTCAGTAGTTGTGGTGTGCTGGCTCAGTAGTTGTGGTGCACGGGCTCAGTTGCTCCACGGCATGTGGGATCTTCCCGGACCAGGGCTCGAACCCGTGTCCCCTGCATTGGCAGGCGGATTCTTAACCACTGTGCCACCAGGGAAGCCCTCCTGTGAATCTTATTGAGATTAACTACATCAAATGAAAGCCATATTCACAAATAGTATAGATAAACCTTTCTCTTCCTTGAGTTTCTCCTTTGATCACTGAGAGTCCTATTGTTAAACTGAACTATTCTCTGAGGCACTGCCTTAACTCTTTCTTAACAAAGAATTTATGTTCACCTCCTTGGCTTCATTTTCAGACCATGTTTTCTTGAGCATTCCTTAGATATGATCTTTGCCTGGAAACCATTTTTCAAATATTCGCTTCCTTTGTCCTTGGAGAGGCTAGGAATTTTCAAACCCAACAATCCCCAGATCCTTTTTGTTAGCATTCCTTCCTTTAGCTTATCTCTTTCTTTTCATATTTTACTATAAGCAACAAAAAGAGGGACTTCCCTCGTGCTCCAGTGGGTAAGACTCCACACTCCCAATGCAGGGGGCCTGGGTTTGATCCCTGGTCGGGGAACTAGATCTGGCATGCATGTCACAACTAAGAGTCCACATGCCACAACTACAAGCCACATGCTGCAACTAAGACCCAGAGCATAAATAAATAGATAAATATTAAAAAATAATAATAATAACGTCCCTAGTAGTGCAATGGTTAAGAATCCGCTTGATAATGCAGGGGACATGGGTTCATGCCCTGGTTCGGAAAGATTTCACTTGCCGCGGGGCAACTAAGCCCGTGCACCACAACTACTGAGCCTGTATGCCATAACTACTGAAGCCCATGCGCCTAAAGCCTGTGCTCTGCAACAAGAGAAGCCACCACAATGAGAAGCCCGCACAGCGCAACGAAGAGCAGCCCCCGCTTGACGCAACTAGAGAAAAGCCTGCGCGCAGCAACGAAGACCCAATGCAGCCAAAAATAAATAAATAAATTTATTTAAAAAGAAAAAAAAGCAACAAGAAGAAACCAGATGGCACCTTCAACATTCTGCTTGGAAATCTCCTCAATGAGATCCGCAATTCATTAGTATAGTTTCTACTTTCCACCCCACTGCTGGTGACAATGTTGCTAAATGTATCAATAACAAGGACCCCCTTTCCTTCAATTTCCCTACTTTCCTCACTTCTCTTTATCAGCAGCCTCCTTAAAGGACATGAGGCTTGTACTAACATGCTCTTCAACATTCTTAGGTCTTTCACTAACACTCCTCAAATTCCTTCCTGCTGCTACCCAAGACCCAGTTCCAAAGTCTTTCCCACATTTTTAGGTTTTTATTATGGCAGCACTTCATTTCCAGATTTTGGACAAACCCAGAAGCTAAAACCCACACTCAGGAGCCAACTATATATGCTGTTCTGTACTTTGTTTATTTTGCTTAACAGCTTTGGATATCATCCAGTATCAATAGATATAGATTAACCCAGTATTCCATTGTCTGACTGAACCATATCTTTAAAATTTTAACTTACTAATATTTAAAATTTAAATGATTAATATTTTAAGTGTTAATAGATTGGCCAATTGCTCTAAGTTGTGTAAGTTTACACTCACAACAATGTATGGTAGTGACTGTTTCTCCAAATACTTGGCCACTCAATGTGTTAGCAAGCTCTTTTTTTTTTTTTTTTTTTTTTTTTTGCGGTACGCGGGCTTCTCACTGCTGTGGCTTCTCCCGTTGCAGAGCACAGGCTCCGGACGCGCAGGCTCAGCGGCCATGGCTCATGGGCCTAGCCGCTCCGCGGCATGTGGGATCTTCCCGGACCGGGGCACGAACCTGTGTCCCCTGCAGCGGCAGGCGGACTCTCAACCACTGCGCCACCAGGGAAGCCCTTAGCAAGCTCTTTGACTTTTACTAACTTGGTAACCAAAAACCATTTCATTGTTATTCTAATTTGCATTTTATTTATTATGAATAAGGTCAAGTATAATTTCATATATTTGAAAAGTCATTGTCACTTTTTCTGTCAACTGCCTAATCACAATTTTTGTTCATTTGGTGGTAGTTGATCATTTTTTCTTTTCTTTTTTTTTTTTTTTTTTTTTGATGTGGACAATTTTTAAAGTCTTGATTGAATGTGTTACAATACTGCTTCTGTTTTATGTTTTGGTTTTTTGGTCCAAGGCATGTGGGATCTTAGCTCCCTGACCAGGGATTGAACCTGCACCCCTGCACTGGAAGGTGAAGTCTCAACCACTGGACAGCCAGGGAAGTCCCCATTTTTTCTTACTGATGTTTTAGAGCTCTTAAGAAAAGCAGACCTTTACCTGTCTTACATGTTGCAAATACTTTTTCACAGTTTGTCATTTCTCTCTCTCGTTTGTTTATAGAAATTTTTTCACTCGAGTTTTTTATATATCTTGATATTAAATATTTTTTTATATTTTTATATATCTCTTCCCCACTCCAGGACTATAAAAAACAAAACAAACTCCATGAATTATTTTACTGCTCTTTGTGATTTCACTTTTAATACTAAAATACTTGATAGATCTGGAATTTATTTTGGTGTAAGGAGGGTGAGAATCGCACTTTTCTCCCAGCTGATTAGTCATTTCTTTGTACACAATTCATCCAATAATCCGTCCTTCCCTCTCCCCGTCCCCACATTTTCATTGTTTTACATTTCTTATTATATCTTTTTTCCCTATTAAATCGTGACATCTTTTATTAGAACCGTGGAACCACGGAACTTAGGGCAGCGTCAAGAACCAGCTACAAAGAAGGGAGTCTACAGGTCTGCAGCTTGCACGCAGAACTACAGCCAGTCTAGCCACTGTTTGGGGTTTCTTTCCTCCCGCAACAAGGAGCAGTCAGAAGAAGCAGGCCCTTGAATTGCTGAGTGTTTGGTGCATCACTGAGTGTTCGTTAGATAACTGGGGTTGGGGGTTGGGCGGTGGGGGAGGCGAGGATGGGAGGGAGGCTGTGAACCTGTCTTTCTTAGCCAGGCATTTTTTTATTTTCCAGAGTCTTGTCTGTCTTCCTTTATCTCACCCTAAGTACCCAAATCTTCCTTGAAATGGGGTTACAGGGCGTCTCCGCCCCAGCTCTTCCCGAAGCCCTTGTCTCCTGTCCTTGCCTACAGTCTAGACGAGAGGGCGGCTCCAAACGCATAGGGAATAGAGTGACTGGGATCGGGGTCAGGCGGGGAAGATGCCAGGGTTCGGAGGCGAAGGGCTGGAGGGGGAGGAGGGGTGGAGAGAAGGACCTGCGCTCGGCGCGGGCTTCGCGCCCCCGCAATGTCCTCGGCGCCCACCAGAAGGCGCCCCAGCGCTCTCCTTCCCCGCGCGTAGCCGGATCCTCCGCCGCAACCAGCCCGGGAGCTGAGCCGCGCGGCACCGCGAACTGAAGAGCCGGGCGGCGGCCCGACCTCTCCCGGCCCGGCAAGTGGAACAGGGTACCGGGGAGCCCCGGATTTGTTTCTGGGACTGGGGTGCGGCGTTTCTCGACTCCGATCCCCACCCCCGCAGGAAACGCCCAGAACCACCCCAGCGCCTTGGTCTACAAAGCCCGGAGAGTCCGAAGACGGGAGGGGTCGGGCGCGCTCGGGAGGCAAGAGGATCCCCCTCACTCTCAGCCTCACACCCGACTCCCCCATCAGGCCGCCTCCAGCCCCATGAGGACCCCCAGGCCGGAGCTGAGAGCCTGGCGCAGCCCGGACCGAAATCTTGCGGCGGCCTCAGAGCGTTAGACAGGTCAGTGCCCGGGCGGGATGAGGGGCCGAGCGGAGGCGGGAGGAGGCGCGCACGCCGGTCCACCTTGACCCCCCGCACAGCTTCCCGAGGCCACTCACGGGGTCACCTCCGCCGGGGCCACCCAGTAGCGCGGGCGTGATTCTGCATTTTTCATGACAGGCAAGGTGTGGCGCTGCCCTCTGCAGCCCAGCCGGGGCCAGGTAGCGCTCGGACTGAGGGGTTGGGGGATGCGCGGGCCAGGGGAGGTGGCGGGCTCGGGAACATCCGCTATTCTAATAAAATGGTGCTCTTCTACTTATGAGCCGCCGCATCGAAACCACTACCTCCAACGTTCTCTTGCTTCAAGATGCCCGGCCTCGGGCGTGAGAGGAAAGCGAGATGCGGGAGAGGGAGAGAAGAAAGGAGGCCGGGAGACCCGAGGCCCGGGGAGTGAGGGGAGGGGACAGGGGTACCGATTCGCTATGCAAATTCTGGCGCGCGAGATGTGGAGAGTCCCGGGTGGCTGGCAGGAGCCTCCGGAAGCGCGGGGGCCCCAACCCACGCCTTCCTCCCCACCTTTCTCACTCTCCCACCCCTACCGCCCACCCAGGATGCGGCTGGGCCGCCGGGCCCTCTGTGTGCTGGTCCTGCTGCTCGCCTGCGCCTCGCTGGGGCTCCTGTACGCGAGCACCCGGGTCGCGCCGGGCCTCCAGGCACCTCTTGCGCTGTGGACGCCCCTGCAGGGCAACCCCAGGCCAGAATTGCCAGGTCTTGCCCCCGAGCCCCGGTACGCACACATCCCAGTCAGGATCAAGGAGCAAGTGGTGGGGTGAGTGCAAGGAGTCGTGGTACCGGCATGGCACTCGCTGGGGGGTGGCGTGGGAAGCTCTCATTTCTTCCACTGCTGAGCTCTGATGCCTGGGCTCCCCCGACTGGTTGCAGAGGGGTGAAGTGGGAGGTGGAGGGGGCCACTGAGTCTTGTGCTGGCGGGGGGACAAATCTGCCCTCCAAGAACCTTGTCACGGTATGGGGAAGGGAGGGTGTGCAGTCAGGGGAGGGCCCTGACTTTCTGAGTCCTGGTGATTCCCTATGAAAGGAGAGTCCAGGTGGGGCCCTAATGGCGTGTAGGCAACTCTGAACACCTAGAAATTGGCCCTACTCTACACCTCTGTAAAATCCAGATTTAGGGGATGGGTCATCCCTTTGGTGGTTCCTCTTCCTGGGAACTATTTGAAGAGCTGTGTTTAAGGGGACAGATTTTGGATGGACAGGGTGGAAAGGCCAAGATGTAGGTCCTGTGTAAATGCTCTGTGGGATGAGTGAGCTGCATGGCTGGGCTCTGAGGACCCTTCCTCCCGGCTCCAGGCTGCTGTCCACGAACAATTGCAGTTGTGAGTCCAGTGGGGGGAGCCTTCACCTCCCCTTCCAGAGGCAGGTCCAAGCCATTGACTTCACCAAGGCCTTTGACCCTGAGGAGCTGAGGGTTGCATCTGCCTTGAGGGAGCAGGAGTTCCAGGCCTTCCTTTCAAGGTACCAGTGGGAAAGGAGGGCATGACTCTGTAGGGGGAGAGCAGGGGGAAGCCTGGAGGGTGGGTGTGGCAGGAGGGAGCACCGTCTCCCCCTGACTGCTCCTCTGTCCTCCCCCTCCTTCACTGCCAGGAGCCAGTCTGCTGCTGACCAGCTGCTCATAGCCCCCGCCAACTCCCCACTACAGTACCCCCTGCAGGGTGTGGAGGTCCAGCCCCTCAGGAGCATCTTGGTGCCAGGTGGGGAGAACGGTCCTAGGGGATGACCTAAGCCACGGTGGGGGGTGACAGAGCCCAGGTTGGGTGAGGAAGAATGAGGGAAGATTGGAATGGGAGGTGGGGGACTTCTGATGAAGGGGAGACTTGAGGTCAGGGAGGGCTCATGAGGTGGGAGATGGGGACAGAAGGGACTCTAAGATTGTCAGGAATTGTAGAAGACAGTGACTGGAGAGGTTTGGGGAGAAGGGTCTATTCTTGCTGACTGGCCGAAGTTAGGTGGACAGGTAGGGCAGGCAACAGAAGAGCTACTGCTTTGATGGGAAGGAGTAAAAAATCAGTTACTCTAGGCTATGCCCCACAATGTGCCCTGCTGTGGCCTCAACAAGAGGGATGCATGAGAAATTCTGTGCTGTGTGTGGTGAAAGAGGGAAGAGAAAATGAGGAATTCCAGATTGTCTGTGATTTTGATCCCCTCTCCTTCCTCCCAGGACTGAGCCTGCAGGCCACTTCTGGTCAGGAGGTATACCAGGTGAGAAGAAACAGGAGGGCGAGGAGGCCAGGTGGGCATTAAGGATGCCGGGAGGGCACCCAGGCTGCCAAAGGAGGGATGGAGGAACCAGGGAGGCAAGAGGTGGGTCTGGGGCCTCACCCTGCACTCTCCAATCCCCTCTCCCAGGTGAACCTGACTGCCTCTTTGGGCACCTGGGACGTGGCAGGGGAAGTGACTGGAGTGACTCTCACTGGAGAGGGGCAGCCAGATCTCACCCTCGCCAGCCCAGGGCTGGACCAACTCAACCGGCAGCTGCAACTGGTCACTTATAGTAGCCGAAGCTACCAGGCAAACACAGCAGACATAGGTGAGAGGCCCAGGTGGAGGTAGTAACAGGCTGGGTGAACACAGGGAACCCAGAAAGGCAGGAGCGAGCAAGTGGCAGAGGGTGTGGGAGACACTCGGGCGATGGCCAGCGCTGCCCAGCCACACAATGGGCATTTCAGCTGGGCCAGCAGGGCCAGGGAGGGAGAGAAGGGGCCTTTGTTCATCTGGGGCTGGAGCAGGCCAGAGGGAAACCCGAGCCTTGGGTGTGTCCCCCCTTCAGGCCAACCATGGGGGCCCCAGGAAGTGACCTGCCCCAGGAGCCAGAAGACTCAAGCTCTATTCCCAGCCCACCACTTACTAGAGGGCAAAGGGCTTTATCTCCCAGAGCCCCCATTTCTCCTCTAGCAAAAGGGGCATAACACAGCCCTCCTGCTTCTCTCCAAGGCTTCTATAACAAACCTACTCCCACTTTGGAGCCTTTGCACTTGCTGTTCCCTCTGCCTAGAATGCTCTTCCTGCCGATTTTTGCATAGCTGGCTCCTTCCTATCATTTGGATCTCAGCTCAAATGGCTCCTCTTCACTATCACATTACTTGTCTTATTTTCTATTCAATACTTATCTGTATCTGAATTTTCTTACTTACTTAGCCTGGAACCAGACTGACTAGGTTCCTATCCCAACTTTGTTGCTTAATAGTTGGGTAATTGTGGACATGTTAACTTCTCTGGGCCTTCTTTTTCTGTAGTAGGAATCTACTTAATAGGGCTACTGTGAGCATTAAATGAGTTCATATATTTAAGGTAATTTTAAAAGTGCCTGGCACATAGTAAATGCTCAGTAAAAGTTAGCTTTTAATGAACTCTTTTATCATCTTTCTCCCACCCATTAAAATGTAAGTTCCACGGGGATAAGAACCTTGCATTCTTGTCTAACAGGGCCTAGAAAAGTGCTACACAGAGTAGGCGCTTAAATATTGATTTACCGAAAAGACAATGTTGTCCGAGCCCTAGGGGCCACATCTCATGTCCTTTCTTCCCAGTCCGGTTCTCCACCGAGGGACACGAAGTTGCCTTCACCATACGCATAAGACACCCACCCAGCCCTCAGCTGTACCCACCTGGGTCTCTACCCCTGGGAGGTGAGACTGGTGTGCTCAGGGACACAGATCCAGCCCTGATGGGGAGGAAGTTGGGAGACGGCGACAAGTTGGGAGACATCCCTGGGAGATGTCTTCCTGCTCTTCACTCCCTACTCTCCTCTGCACCTAACCCTGCCCCTCACTCCCAGCCCAGTACAACATCAGCGCTCTGGTCACCATTGCCACTAAGACCTTCCTTCGTTACAATCGGCTACGGGCTCTCATCGCCAGCATCCGCCGCTTCTACCCGACAGTCACAGTGGTAATCGCCGACGACAGCGACAAGCCAGAGAGCATTAGAGGTCCCCACATCGAGCACTATCTCATGCCTTTTGGCAAGGTGCGCAGCCAACGAGGCTGAACGTGCGCCACAGGGCACCGGGAGGGGGCGCACCCTCAGTCTGCAGTCTCCAGAATAGTGATTCCAGGATTACCTGCCTCAGAATCACTGAGGCGCCTGTTAAACATGAGGATTTCTGGAATGTAAACTCCATGGGAGCAGGAATCGTGTGTCTTACTAGCGCTGCATTCTGAGAATGGTGCTTAGCACCTAGTGGGGGGCTTAGTAAATAGTTGATGAATGAATGAACGCATGGATTAAATGCATTCCAATACCCTCCCCCAGAACACTGACTCAGCGCCTCGCACAAGTGGGAAATGCATTTTTTACCTAGCTCCCGGCCATTCGTTTGTTTGAAGAATGGGGATAGGCTCGAAAGTTTGAAGAGGGGGATAGGCTGTTGAGAGGGGTCAGGAATGAGGAGGAAAGGTGGCAGAGGGCCACGTGCTATCTCGACAGCATCGCCAACCGGACTTACCCTTCCCCAGGGCTGGTTCGCAGGCCGGAACCTGGCCGTATCCCAAGTAACCACCAAGTACGTGCTGTGGGTGGACGACGACTTCGTCTTCACGGCGCGGACACGACTGGAGAGGCTTGTGGACGTGCTGGAGCGGACGCCGCTGGACCTGGTAGGGGAGGGGCCTTGAGATGTAGGGTGGGAGGAGGGCCTTCGGCAGACTAGCCGCGGCCGGCCGGTAGACCCGACTGAGGGCAGCCAGCCCTGGGACGGGAGGGGACGACGAAGCGGAGCCTGGGGCACCATCTGGGTCCTGCAGGGGAGAAGCGGTAAAGGACAGGGCAGGAGAGCCGCCCTGGGTGGGGGAGAGGATCCCCTTCCGGTCCGCGCCCTGCCTGCAGCCGTCCTCCCGCCCCGGCAGGTGGGGGGCGCGGTACGCGAGATCTCCGGCTTCGCCACCACCTACCGGCAGCTGCTGAGCGTGGATCCCGGCGCGCCAGGCCGCGGGAACTGCCTCCGGCAGAAGCGCGGCTTCCACCACGAGCTCGTCGGCTTCCCAGGGTGCGTGGTCACCGACGGCGTGGTCAACTTCTTCCTGGCGCGCACTGACAAGGTGCGCGAGGTCGGCTTTGACCCGCGCCTCAGCCGCGTGGCGCACCTGGGTGAGTGGCACCCCCTCCTGGCCGGGCCCGGCAGGGACCCCGCGGGGCGCTGGGCTGGGCTCGGTGCAGTAAGGCGCCAAGGGCCCTGGGTACTACTCCCCGACTACCCCCGCGGAGCCCACGGCTGCTACCGGGGCCCCTAGAGTAGTTCTACGAAGATTTACCAAGACCTGTGCCCGGGCAAGAGAGAGAGAGCTTCCACCCTCCCAGCCCCGACCATCATTTAAACCTCCACAGCCAGTACAACTGCTGGGTCCGTCTTGAGCTTCCCCACCACTGTCACCTGCACCTTTATCTCGCTCCCAGCCGTATCCCCTGGTTCAGACCACCTCGGAGCAGCCCATTGGGCATTTATTGAACCTCTGCGTGTGTGTGTTGAGGGCGGGGCAGGGAGGGGCGGGGGGTGGGGCGGAGGATCAGTTTTCAAAGCACAAGGTAAGGATATTGACTCCATTTTACACAAGAGTAAAACTAAGACTCAAAAGGGTTGATTTACATGCCCAAGGTCCTTAGAAATGGGGTCTTTGCATATGCACCCAGCATATCCCAAATCTCAGTTCCCCTTTAACGGTGGGGCCTCTGTATCCTCAAGACCCTTCATTGTGTACTCGCCTTTCCTCCACCCCCAGAATTCTTCCTGGATGGACTTGGTTCTCTTCGGGTGGGCTCCTGCTCAGACGTTGTTGTGGATCATGCATCCAAGTTGAAGTTGCCTTGGACATCAAGGGATGCTAGGGCAGAGACTTATGCTCGGTACCGTTACCCGGGATCACTGGATGAAAGTCAGGTGGCCAAACACCGCCTGCTCTTCTTCAAACACCGGCTCCAGTGCATGACCTCAGAGTGACGGCCACGCGGGGCCTTCCAACTATCAGGCTGGGCCTACCTCCTTGCCCCTGCCAGGAATATCTAGCAAACCCCACCAGCCAGTGACCACTCCACTGACTGTCCCCAATCTCCTTCAGAACTTGATCCCAAATAGGGGCTTGTCCTGGCGACATTCCTCCTTTCTGCGAGTGCCCAGGGGCATGATGGAGCCATAACTCATCCCACAGCCAGTGCCAAGTCCTCCCCCCACCCCCTTCCCATAGGGCAGGAAGTGGGGGGTTGCTTTCCAAGTGCCAAAGAGCCCATGGGGACTCTAAAATCCTAAAGCGGAAACACTCTCCTCTCATCTCCTTGGGACCAAGGGGGTGGGGAAGCCCCCAGTATATATTCCCAGGGCTGGGCCTCCCTCGCATCCCTGGATCCAGGACTCTGTGCAGCGACTGCAGCCCCACCCCATGGAGAGAACTGGTGACGGGAGCTGGTGTGGGGACCAGTGAACATACAGGTGAAAGCCATTTTCAGTTGTGTCTCTGCAATGCTGTGCGCATGGAGGAACGGGGCACCAAGGGTCTGTGTGCAGACACCCAGACTCACTTCATGAACCCCAGAGACTCTCAGCTTCATTTTATTCGTTACATTAAGTAAGGGGGCTCAGGGACCCTGGCCCTCCTCACACATACGCTGTTGGGACCCTCCATACTCCACGTGACCAGGTCAGACCCACACTGTGCAGGTCTTTGAACCAGTGAACTCCTGGAAAAGGGAAGGGACATGTCAGAAGTAGATTAGGTGCTCCCCTCCCTCACCCAAGATTTGGCAGCCCTCTCAGGAGTACACCGCCTGCTTTGGAACCTTAGTTCCTCAGTTCTTCACCCACAGCTGGGCCCAGTCTCCCTGGTTCAGTCTTATAGAGACTAACCACTTCATCCCCACCCCTTTCCTTCATCTCCCTCCTCAGCCCCCTTCACAAATCCCTCTGTCTGGATCTTCAGTCACTGACTCACACCTCCTTTGCCATAGCCCAGCACCTCCTGGCTTCCACTCCCGTTGCTACTGCCGCCTCACCAGTCTCTCCAGGGCATATGCAGCTGCATCCTGGACACTCACAAACAGCTGTTCTGGGGTCACTCTATCCAGGAGTCCTGCCTGGGTCAGTGTCCCCAGCACTGAGGCTGTGTGGAGAAGGGGTCAGGCTCTCAGGTCCTACAACTACACCGTGTCCTCTTCCTTCCCCCCAAAGCGTCCAGTCACTCCCCAGTCTCCAGATCCCTCCATCCTCCACATCTCACCATTACACTGAGCCAGGAGAAGATGGATCCCAGCATCTCGGCATCGGCTGGCCAGCTACGTGGGGCGGGGGGTGGGGGGGGAGGGCAGGGGGTTAAATCCTATATCAGAGAGTATTCGTGGGACAAGGGGACTTTCTCCTTAACCTACCCTCTCCCTCACCTGAACCACTTCTCTGGCCCCTGCAGCGTCTGCAAAGGTGACACCACTGCAGTCTAGGACTACCACTCTGACAGGCTCAGCAACTAGGATGGCAGAAGGCAGGAGTACCCAGATGCCTCCATGGGTCGTGCCCAAATCTCCCTCATTGTCATCCCATCTCACCTGCGTCAGGTGGGCCATCTGTCTTTGGAGCCTCCTGTGAGTAGAAAGGGGTAGTCACCATCTCTGAGACAGAAGCACGAACATGCACCCCTTGAGCACAATGACCCCCCTCAGAACACCCACCTGTCTCCCACCCCCAAAGAAGCCACACTCCCCTTTGACCAAGTCCCTCACCTTGCCTCTTTCTCCAAGCCCCAGATGCCACTCCAGGATGCGACGAAACTGCCCACGGGTCCCAAAGTAGAGCGGTGTTGGATAGCTCAGGATGCAGAGCCCTGGGACCTGGAGGAGCTAAGGGGTCAGAGGGTCAGTGAAACATCCGAGTCTAATCTTCCCTTCCTTCTTTGGCTGTAGCCCACCCACCTTGTGACTCTCTCTGAGTGGCCTGTAGAGCTCTGTCCCCTCAGCCAGTCCAAGTGCCAGGCACTGTACCCTGGGCAGGAAGCTGGGGTCAGATTCCCAGCCTGACCTGGCTGGAGAGTCACCCCAAGCACTCTTTTCTCTTCCCTCCTCTTATCTTGACTCCCCTCATCTCTACTCCCACCTCTGGGTGCGGCAGACCACAGTCATCATGGAGAAGACCACACCTACAGCCAGGCCCAGGTCCACACTCAGGGTCACGACAGCCACCCATGTGACCATCCACACAGCCTGCAGGACATGGATGGGAGCGAAATGACCAAAAGAAATGCCAGGCCATCACTGCCAGGGAAAGGGGTCCAGGGGCAGTAACTGCCAGGGCAAGTGATGGGGAGGGATGGCCCGGGAGAAAGTAGAAACAATGACAGAAGGAAGGAATGGGATGGACCTAATAGGGGATACACACCCAATGTAATGACCCCAGACCTTGAACCATCTGGGGAGTTACAGATATTCAGGTCTGAAGAGGTTCAAGCTCCACCCTTCACCTTGTCTCTGAGTAAAGGGATTAGGAGGTATACATGTTGGGAGTGGGTGGGTTGCAGAACTTAGGACTGGGACAATTAGCTTCGATCAAGGGCAGAGGCTGGGGACGCTGGTAAATGGGAGGGGGCATCCGAGGGTAATGCTGCCATTTCTCACAAAGTCCACGCGGCTGATGCGCCATAGTTGTGGAAGTTCTTGCATCTGGAAGAACATCTGGCGCATGCTGGAGATGTTGATGCAGGCCAAGACAGCCTTGGGGCAGAGGAGGTAAGCTGACCACCCCAGTGTGCAGGGATGTCGCCACCCCTCCCAGCCACCCCTCCATCTCCTCTGCTGCTTACCTTGGGCAGATAGTAGAAGAGGGGCCCCAGCCACAGCAGGACAGACAGGACAACCATACAGGAGAAGAGGCCTGCCAGCTAGAGGGAAGGAGGGACGGAAGCAAAGGAGGGAGGGAACCTCACCCACCCCCACGTGAGAGTTGGTCTCCCTGCCTACTCTGCCTCATCCTCCTTGGAAGTTTCCCTCCTCCCAAATCCCCTTCCACACTGATGTTCCTCACCCCTCAACCCCCTTCTTGATATTCTGCTGCTCACACCTACCTTTCCCCTCCCCCAATTAAATGCCTGCCATTTGCTGGTCTGCCCCAAGATGTAGTTCAACATCCCTATTTTTGTAGCCGACCTCCATCTTTTTTTAAAATTTTATTGGAGCATAGTTGATTTACAATGTTGTGTTAGTTTCTGCTGTACAGCAAAGTGAATCAGTCATACATATACATATATCCATTCTTTTTTGGATTCTTTTCCCATAGTCATTACAGAGTATATTTGAATAGAGTTCCCTGTGCTATACAGTAGGTCCTTACTAGCTAGCTATTTTTATATATAGCAGTGTGTATATGTCAATCCCAATCTCCCAATTCATCCCACCCCCACCAGCCTACCTTCATCTTAAAAGCCACTGTTGGATGACCCTAAAAGCAAGCTAATCACATGCTTAGGGCACCAACAAAGTACAGGAAACCAAAAATATTAGGGAGAGACTTTGATACGTGATATTTCTTTTTAAAAGAAAATGTCCTCACAAGGAAAAACACCTGAATTTTGTTTCTTAAATTTATTTTCCAGATTAGTATTGTTCTTATTTTGAACTACATATAGGGCACCATAAACTTTTTCAGTGCTTAGAGTCTACAAAGGTCTTAATGGACCTTTCTTCTCTTCTATACCTCCTACCCAGGTAATCCCATCTCCTCACTCACCTTCCCTCACAGAATTCCATCCTTCTCTATAGAGCTGCCAACTGGGGATCTGCCAATCTTCCACTTGTTCCACCACCACCCAACCTGGATGCCCCTCCCCGCTTCTCCTCACCCAGGGACGTGCTCTTACCTGTGTGTTCCCACCAGCATCCACTAGTAGGCTGGTTGTGGCCAACGTGGCCGAGTTGGGAAAGCAAGAGAAGAGGGAGGAGATGAGGTTGGAGACACCATGTGCAAAGAGCTCCTGGAGGGATGCAGTGAGATGAAGAGGAGACAAAGGCATGGCTGGGAGGAGGGAATCACATTAGGGGGCTGTCTCCTGAATGAGGTTGGGGTCCTCACTCAAAGCCACACCTGGTTGGAATCAATAGTGTAGCTGTACTTGTCTGCATAGATGGAGGCCAGGGAGGCAGACACTGCAAAGGTAACCAGTGCCATGGGCAACGAGTCGGCCAGAATCCTGGGCAGCTCAGCCAGGCTGGGGAGGAGAGGCTGGGGAAATCTAGAGAGAGAGGAATCCATGGTGAGGATGGGTTGGGTATAACAGGGATCAGAGCGAGAGAGAGGAAATAGCATAGGGCAGGACAGGGGAAGGTGTTGGGTGGGAGAGTTGTGAGAAAAGAAAACTGGTGCCTTTTCATTCTCTCTTACCCTCCGGGCAGCAATCCAACTATCTGGACGTTATATCTTGTGTCCAGGGAAGAGGTGAAGCAGAGCACGGAGGCCAGAAGCACCTGGGAAAGAGAGCAAATTAGAGCATGGGAGGAGATAGGCCCCTGGCAGATGCTAGAAGGAGCTCAATATGAGAGAGGCTTGCAACTCAGGATTAGGTGGTTGCATGAGCCCAGCAACTGGGGTAGTTGGGATGTTTTGGGGATGGGTGCCTAACAACTGGTTTAGAGTGAAGGAGAGTGGGGATGGGAAAGAAGAATGATGTATGCCTGGAGCTATGGAGAGAGATGGACAGGAGGAAGTGAGAGGGGGCTGCTATGAGGGATGGTGGATATCAAGAGGTACAATCGAGCCATTCTAAGGGAAGCTGGGTTATATCAAGGGATATATGGGGTATCTGTGGAGACGAGGAAAGCCTGTTTAGTTGGGGAGAGAGAGAAATGTAGGTGGACGCGGGAAGGAGGATAAACGGTGAATTACAGTGCAGGACCGGTGAGGGGAGAGACGGGAGAGGAGGTGCCGTGGCGAGCGACGCCGCAAGGGGGCGCTGTAAGGAGGAAGAAGGCTTTCTAAGAGGCCTACAGCCGGCTTTTTGAGAGAAGGGGGGACGTTTGGGTGGGGGATTTCCGAGGGTCAAAGTGTTCTGGGAAGGGGCCTGGAAAAGTACACGTGTTAAGCGGGACCTCTCATCTGTGACCTCTCTGCACTCTACGAGGGGGCGGCAGCGGCCAGTTCCTACAGGACGGGCAGGGTCTGTGCGGTGCACGGGGCTGGGACCCCATCCTCACCATGACGATTTCCCCTGGGATCGGGGTGGGTAGCCTGTCTCGGAACCTCACGTTCAGTTCCTTGACGGGCACGAGCAGCGCCAGGCTGAGTGCCGAGACGGTCAGTTCGGCGGGACTGCTCCGCGGCAGCGCCGTCAGCACGGCGGCCAGCGTCTACGGGCAGGGGCAGTGAGCAGAGGTCCTGGGGCCAGGGTCGACTGCCCCCAGCGCGGACCCGCCAGACTGAGGCGAGGCCTCTCCTGGCTCCCATCAGGGCTTCCACCTCCTCAGCGACTCTCATTCAGCCACGTGGTTCTGACCTTTTCTCCGCCCGTGCCACACACTATCCCTCCACTCGCCCCCCTTCCTTTCTTTACGGGCTTCCCTCTTCCCGGGACCGCTAGAATACTCTTCGCTCTTCTCCCACCCTCACCTTGAAGAGAGCGAAGCAGCCGATCTGACGCGGGAGGGGCAACCCCAAAAGGCTAGGCAGTTGGGACACGAGCACGTGCAGGGCGGCCCCACTGGTCAGCGCCTTGACTACAGGCTCCGACAAAAAGGTGGCCAGGACGCCGAGCTGCAGCGCGAACATTCCCAGCTGCAGGGGAGAAGATGCGCCATCACCACTGGAGAAGGAGCAGACCAGCCCCGGCGCAGTGCACCAGCTTGTCCGCGCACCTCTCCCGCCTAGACCGGTGCTGGAGACTTGTCCCTCCCTCTCCCCTGGCTCAATTCCCCGGGCCCCCAGCGTGGATTCCCTCAGGGTCCTCCCCCAAGGTCCTCCCTCACCATCAGTGCCCCGCTCCCGAAGGCCATGGCCGCAGCCGCACCAACCCGCTGAGCATCCAGCTGTTCCCTCTCGATGCCGCTCAGGTTCCCCTCGAGGGGTTCAGGCACCAGCCGCTCCACGGCCGAGCCCGTCATAAGGCTGAGTACCGCGAAAGTTCCTAGGGCCGGGGGACAAACGCAGAGACCACCAGCTGTGCCACCTGGGGCGCGGCAACAGCCCAGGCTTCGCGCTCTCCGCCCAGGATGCTGCCGTCAGACGCCCTCTCCTAGAAGGCTTGCTGCTCAGGTGAAGACTCTGGGGCCAAGAGCTGGTGCAGCAGCCCGGAACCAGCGGTGAGGGAGGAAAGGAGGGAGCACCCGCCGGGAAAAAACTGCTCCCAACTGCGTCCCTGCCCCCTCCTGCAGACGCCCTGGGGACTGCCTGCTCCTTTGGGCGACAGCGTATCTCCTCTCCCCTCTTCCAAGTCGTAGAGACGTTCATTTTAACCAAATTTCATGGAGAGGAAAAGTCCGAGTAAACTCCCGCCTCTTTGCACCCACTCAGCACCCGCAGCGAGCACTGCCTAGGTCAGAGGTTCACCGCAGTGTAGCGGCAGAGGCGGAAGGGAAGGTGGGGGGCGTGAAGACGGGAATAAGGGCGAGGGAGCTTACAAGAACGGAAGCCTCAAACCCCTGTCCTTTCCACCCCACAGAGGAGGAGAGGATTCACTGGGTCACTCACCGGTGGACAGGTGTCTCCCAGTACCCAACAAGGTGTAGATGAGGACGGGAAAGAAAGAAGTGTAGAGTCCGAACACTGGGGGCACGGAGGTCAGGAGGGCAAAGGCCATGCCTGGGGGCGTAGTGGAAGGAAAGGTCTCCGGTGTGTGGGTTGGGGGCAGGGTGCCCAGCCTCCAGGACTGCCCTTCCCTTCCCGCACTCTTGGAGGCTGGCCCGGGGACTCTAAATCCCGCCACATGAGGGAACTGAGGGGTTAACGGGCCTTGATGGGAGGTCGTGGGGCGGACAAGGTCAGAGATCTGTGTCGGCCGCGTCCTGGGGGGCAGGCGTCCGGCCTCTCTCCAGTTCCCTGAGCCGGACCGTGTCCAAGACTTCGCGCAGAATTGCACAGATGAGGGGAGCTGGGGGTGGGGATCTGATGGAGCTCCACTGTCCTTACCCAGAACTTGGCCTCAGGTCCCTGTCGCCGAGCCCTCAAACCACACTAACCCACCACTTCGCTCCCGTTTCCCAGGCCCCGTGCCAACCCGAAGCCCTCTAGAGCTTGGGCCCCTGACAGGCTGCTGCTGGCGCCGCTCACCCTGGGGCACGTGCACGATGCCCACGGTCACTCCGGCCACCGCATCCCCGAGCAGCCAGGCCCGCCAGCGGTAGTGGGGCAGCCAACGCAGCGGGGGCAGCCGCGCCCGCAGCAGGGGCCACGGCCCCGGTCCGGAACAGGCGCGGGCCCGCCGCCTCCAAAGCCGGCGCAGCCGCGACCAGCGGGGCTCCGCGAGTAGCTCGGGCTCCTGCTCTGCGTCCCCGAAGAGCTGCTGAAACCGGGCCTCGGTAAGAGGTTCCCTGAACTTGGCGCCCAGGGGGGACTTAAGGTCGGAGGCCTCTCCCGGACCTGGGCAGGTGCTGGCACCGGGTAGCCCACTCATTTTGCCCTCGGCCACCTCCAACTCCGCCCAGTCTTAAATACCCCTCCGCCCGCGGGCCCCGAGTCCCGCCTCCGCGAAGCTGGGTTCAATCCCGTCCCGGAGGGCGCCCTCTCTTGGGGACCTTCTACAGTCAGGAGCCGGCTGCGCCTTGGGGAGGGGGTGTCTCTACGTTAGGCGTTTCCTCAGACATCCTTGGACTGATCGCTCGCTCTGCAGCCTGCTATGGGGGGAGGGATGGCTGTGGGAAGGGGTAGGAGCCAGAGAGGTAGGGCAAAAGACAAACGCGCCCCATCACCCAACACCCACTATTTACCGCTCCTAGGTCTTTTGACTCCCGCCTTCTCGCTCCCGGTTCCTTTCCGCATCTGCACCTTGGGCGAAGACAGACGCTGACTCCTCTAGGGTTATTGGTCATTCCCAGGGCCGCTGCATTGCCCACAAGAAAGTTCAGCGGCGTTCCAACCTCCCTTCCCCCCCAACCCCCGACCCAAATCCTCATGGGGCGCAGCTTGTACCCAGAAAGTGTAAGGGGCTCCATTGGCCTCAGCTGTTTCACAAACTATCTAGATGGGAAGCAGCTGCTATTGGATACGGATGGATAGAGAACCGCCCTGCCACACACACACCTCTGCTGGGAGTGGCTGGGCCTAAATTCCCAGTTCAGGGCCTCAGGGGGAACACTGAACAGACAGGGAACTTTGATTTTATTTCTCAGAAGCCAAAAACACTGAAGCACTGTTTATTACATTCCAGTGCTATTCACAAAGTAGGCACTCAACAACACATATGCGGTTAAATTAAGTACAAAAGGGTCACGCACCCACCCACCTCATGTACCCCTGTGGTCCCTAAAGAGATACAAAGGTTCTGAGCTCCAGAATTCTGCTATTTGCCCCATTCCCTCCTCCATTCACGTGAATCCTTAGCACCCCTCCCCAGTCGCTGACCCCAAAGCCCTGGGCGTGGGGTACAGTGAGGGTGGGTCTCCACTCTTCAATTCCTCCTATTGTTCCCCAGAAGTCTTATCTGGGCTGTACGTCCTGTCCCCTCCACCTTAGAGGTCCCTCCCCCCATTGTGGCCAGAGAGACCTCAGGCCCACAGGGAGACTCCAGCTCCTCCTCACCCTCCCACCCCAGCGGTCTATTGTCTGCTGAGGAAGCTCAAGTACACGTGACAGGGCCCAGGGGACGGATGGACACAGTGGACACACCGATGCCCAAGGACCCAGGACAGAGCATCTGGACATGGATCTCTGCACGTTTGGCTCTCTGTCCCAGGGGCTTTCCCAGAAGTTGGGAGGGGTGAAGACCCCTTTGGGCTCTCCACTCTTGGGTCTGTGACTTGAAGAAGAATCCCCTCCTGCTCAGTATGGATATGCCTTACAACCTCCCAGACAGGAAAAATAAGGATACCCAGAGCCAGAAGGGGCCACAGCAGCCCAGCATCCTCTCACCTCCCCATGTTCCCTCAGCTGAACATGGTGGCCCCAGAAAGAAAGGTACATTGGGCATTCGGAGCTTTAGAATCTGGGTGTTGGGGGGAATGGTGGGAAGTCACCCCACAGCGGGCTTTCCAGTGGGGTCTAGAACAGAGACCAGCGGGGAGGGAAAGAGGGACTGGGTAAAGGGGAGGATACGTCAAGGTTCTAGGGTTTTCCAGTAGCCCTAAGCTCCAGGTCTAGACTGAGAGATGCTGCAACCGCAGGTGAGGGACAAAGATAATTACATCTTTTATCTTACATCCCGCACCCTTCTCCTTTCACCAGACCCCTCCTCCAATGACTGATTTGAGGGGCCAGCTGACCTCTTCCATACCCCTTTACCCCACTTACCCCTACTTCAGCTTCCCCTTCCCTCTGCCAAGACAGCAGCTTTAGTGATATAACAAAACCTTTATTCTCAAAAAACAGAAAAAACAAAATCAAAACCAAAACCAATAGTTTCTGTCTGGCCCTTGCCCCAGCCCTCCGACCCACCCACATTTCCTCCTTTTGGGGGGACCTGTGATGCATGCATGGGGTGGGGGCTGAAGGAACCTGTGTTCCTTGGGCAGAAAGAAGTCTTTCTGAGTCTAGGTTCCCTCCTCCAAGGTGACACTCCCAGCCTTGTCCACCCTCCAGATACACCAAGAGGGAGGAATTCTGGGGCGCTGCCAGAAGGATTGCCCTGAAGTTCCTGGGGGAACAGAGTGGCTGAGTCAGCACCACCCCCATGGCCTTCACCAGTTACAGCTCATCTTCATCCAGCTTGGCAAGTCTGGCTTGGCAGGGGGGGGCATTTGGAATTGGTGGAACTGGAGGAGAGTCATGAGGAGCCTGGGGGATGTCACTGGAGGCCTGAAGAGAGACTCTAGTCAGAGGATCAAAAAAGTTCAGGAATCCACCCTCACTCCTCTCTTGTCAGTGTAAGCCCCTAGTCAACCCACCCCCTCTTGTCAGACATCTTAGATTATCTGAGACCATCAGCTTCTCTCAGGGTTAAACTGGAGTGGGGGAGGGTAAGAGATGGGAAGTAGGAGCGGGCAGACAAAAGGAAGGTGGTGGAAGAAAGGAATGATACAGGGGAAGGAGGTTTGGGGATCCTGGAACAAGAGAGTACCTCCCCATTCTGCCCTTACGACCAGGGAACTCCATTCCTCATACCTGTGTGTCCAGGGACAGGGGGACTCTGGCCACCTGCCCTTTGGGAAACAGCAGCAGGGAGGGAAGAGAGCCATTGATGGGTGTGTGTGTGCTGACCTGGGCCCGATCTCCAGGCCGAATTCTCCCGGGGCTCCCCACCCCAGGACCTCCTGGCCGTCCCAGGCTGTTTGTCTGGCTCTCCCGTCTCTGGTACTCAATGGGTGACTGCAGTGCTGGGGCAAACAAAGGGACAGAAGGAGGGTTACAGCAGAGACACGCCCTCTCCCAGGGGCTCTGCTCTCAAGGACTGTCGGCCAGTGTAAGCCGCTTGAGGCTTTAGGGGATTCTGAGTTACTAAATCTTGAGCTAGTAGTGGAAAAGTGAGGATGAGGGATGGGGAGAAGCTGGGGTGAGGGCAGGGATTGGAGACTGGGCGGTGAGGGATTCAGGAGATCCAAGGACCAAGGGAGGATGTCGGGGAGGGTGGGTGAGAGCTTCACCATTGAGAAAGTCCCGCTGGCTTTCCAGGATCTGAGCCACTTGCTTGATCCAGGCCTGACTGACCGCAGGGTCTGCGGTCTGCAGGACATAGCGCTGGATCCCACCCTCTGGCCCTCTGGAGGTCAGTGCAAAGCGGCAAGGGTCGCCTTGGAGGTTCCTCTCCAGTCCCAGGCAGCTCACCTGGATTGGCAAATAAGAGGTAGCCGCCAAATTCTTCAGGCCCTCTCTGGTTCCTGTCCCCTCCAACAAATCCAAAGAGGATCCGAGGATCATCCTCTCAGAGGCCTCCCCTATCCCAGTCAGACCTCTCCCTTGGGACACCCTCCCCACCTTGATGCTGCTTTTGTACACATATCCAGGCTGCGTTCCACCTCTCACTCCTCCTCCCAGGGCCTCACTGAAGATGATGATTTGTTCAAAGAGGAAGACACGTCTCTCTCGACCCCGAGAAGAGAGCAGTCCCCCAGCCTCGGGCTCTGTGACCCAGAATGTGTCCTGGCCCAAGAGCTTCCCCTGAGCAGTCAATTTGCCCTGAAACCAAAGGAGAGTGGCCTTTGAGAAAAACAATAAGAGAAAAGGGGCAACTCTCTGCTCCTCCCTCCTTCCGCTGACACTCCCAACCAACCATCTCCTGTCAGCCCCAGGAGAGCACACTTCCCTGTAAGGACCTCCTGAGTGCTCAGCCTGGGGCAGAAGAGCATTGCTCCATCCCTGTACCTCAAACCCCCGCAGTCTCCCCAGGGTCATCATGTCATTACAGCGCTTGGGTACGAAGCACATGACCTCCACAGCTTGCTGGGACACAAGAGAAAAGAAGAGCACCGTCATCATTGGGAAAGAGGCGTCTTCAGACCATGTTTCTATCGCCAACCAGCCTTCCCCTTCACCACCCATGGAGCTGGAGGACCCCAGGAGACTAAGACGATGAGGTGTGCGTGGTGTGTCCTATGAGATCTGGGAGTACTCACCTCCAGCTCTTCAGTATCCATCCCAGCTCTACTATAATACTTGAGAAAATCCTAAGACACAGAGAAGAAATGCTCAGGGAGGTTATGAGAACATCCTCAAAAGCCCTCACATCCTCCCCTGAGGACACAGGTGAGGGCCCCCCGGAAGTCTGGGCGGGCAGCCTTAGGAACCCTGGGGAGATGAATGAGGAAAGGGCCATCCCAACCAGCTGTGCCCCCAGGGAACAGGTGGCCCCGACCTTGAGCAGCAGCTGGTATTTCATGATCCTCTGCACTGGTTTGATGAGGAGGTCGTTGAGCTGCAGGCGGTGCCCCAGCTGCAGCCGGAGCTCCTGGGGACAGGGACAGATGGGGTGGTTTTGCAGCCTGGAAAGCCTGCTCATGCTGACGATTCTGTCACCCTTTCCCCAAGGTATCTCAGTCACTGACCTCAAAATAGCTGTCCCCAAATTCTGATACCACATGCTCTGACTTGGGCTTATTCTGACAGTACACCACGTACATGTGCAGGCGGCGCTCCTAACAGGAGTAAAATCCAAGAAAGAGTAGAGTGAGTGAGGAGAGAGGGCACATCTCCAGAAAGTCCTGACCCACTCCCAAGCCCCTCCCCTCCTGGGCCCCACTCTCTCAAGCCTCACATGTTTGATGAAGAGCTGAGCCAGCCAATCAGGATCCTTCAAACACCTCTGTAACTCCTGCAGGAAATAGCTGGAGGGGTAGGGAGGGAAAAGGCTCGTCAAATACCCCTACTCCAAGCAACTCAGAGCTGTCTGCCCTCCTAGTGTTCCCCACGAAGTCTCTCCAAACATTCCTCAGGCCACAATGGGCCCGTGGGTAGGATACAGAGACCACCAGACATATGCCCCTTCCCCTCGCTCTCAGGGATCCATCACTCACTCTCGATGCCACTCGTAGATTTGCTGGATGTTCCCAAACACAATCCTGTCACGACCTCGAAGATTCTCGGGTACCCCCTGAGCAGCCATGGTGGCCATGTAACCCTGTGGGAAGGTTGGGTGGGAACATGAGTGTGTGGAGCCAGGCCTGGTGGGAACCTCCCCTCCCCAAAGAAGTCCACGATGTAGGGGAGACTGGGAAGGCGGGACAGAGGAGCAACAAGGCATCTCCTAACATTAGCCCTGGGGAGGGGGAAAGGGCTGGGCCAGGGCTGGGAAGGGAGAAGGGAGCTACCTCTACTATCCGCCCCAAGTCGTCCACGTACATTTTCTCTGTCTCTACCAGTTCACTCAGGACGTACCTGGGAAGAGAACAGGTTTAGCCACTTCCTCCCTCCTGGACTAGAAGCCCCTTCATTACCACAGCCAACCTCAGGGGAAATTCCGAGTCTCAAATCTAAAATGTGAGAGACAATCCTCTGGAAGTTGTGCGACTGCGGGGGTCGGGGATAGAGAGTGTGTGGACACTTACATACTCCTTTCCAGAGCCTTTTTCTGGTCCTCTTCACTCTCAGGGGCTGGGGACAAAGTCTCCTCTTCAGGTGGCTGTAAGGAAGAACATCCCAGAGGAAGCAAAGTGACGCCTCTTGGGTGAGGGGAGCCACGCCAGACTCATCTCTTCGTACCTGCGTCTTATCCCCAGGGCTCCCCAGCAACGTGGTCAGCAGGGTCAGTTCTGGCAGCTCCTCTCCTGTGGCTAAAGCTGGTTCCAGCATCCAGTTCTGGGGGCCAGAGGTCAAGTCTCCAAGGTCAGGGACAGTAACTGTGTCTCCCCAGTGACCCGTGGCCCCCTCAGCCTGCCCTCTCCCAGCACCCTTCATGGATGTCCTACATGCTTCTCTGGTGCTCCTTCCTCACCTCATATGGTCCAGCCTGGCCACCTTCTGCCTCAGTTTCCACTCTGAGACAATGTTTAGAATGATCCAACCATCTTCTCAGGCCACTGACTGGCCCTGGGGGTCCCGGGGAACAGGGGCCAGAGCTGAGGCCAGAGCTGGGGCCAGAGGGAGCAGCCAGACCCGAGGCAGCTGAAGCCGAGATACTCCCCTCACTGCCAGCAATGGAATAGGATTCTAAGGGGGTGGGGTAGGGGGAGAAAGGGGGTGATAAATTTTGCTTCAGCTCCAGATTCGGGGTCCCTAGGGAGCCCCCAGAGCCTCTGCTCTGTGATGCTCAGCCCCTCTCCCTCAGGGCTCGCTTTCTTGCCATCCTCATTAGAGTTGGCCAGGAGAGAAAATTTCACCAGGACACCATTGGGAGGAAGGACAGAAAACACCTGGCTCCCTAGGCCTGAAACCCCCAGTTACATGTGGGGGTTCCCCCATATCTGAGCATGGCACCAACATGGGGGTGAGGGCAGCCATCTGGGCAGACACTGGAAGCTGGGGGTGGCCATCTGCTCTCCTACAACCCTCCCCCTTGCAACGGGTACAGACCATTCTCTGAGAAGGGCGGTGGGGTGGGGGAGAAAAAGAGCTTAAGAGCCCATCTGCCACCCCCAGACCCCTCCTCCACCAAGTGCAGTAGTCACTATAAAAAGAGACGACTTCTGCAGCCCACCTTCCCAGCACATGCACAAACCCAATAGAGGGGGCAAGTGAGGAGAGCTCATGGTGTTACCCTTGGCCTGGGCTCAGGGACAGAGGAGCTGTGATTTGGGAAAAAGCCCCTGGTAGACCCCCCTCATCCCTCACTCCTCCATCACGCTGTCCCTCTTCAGATCCGAAGTAGGTTCTCAGCAAAAGGATTTGAGGGAAGATGTGGTCTAGGCATAAGGGGATTGTGGATGGGTTTTTCTCATACCCAGTTGAGAGGAGTCCCCTGCCCCTTCCCCAATTTCCTTAACTTTTAACTGTTAGAAATTTGAAGGCAAGAGGGGATCTTAGAGATCATCTATTAGGTCACTTTCCTGGAAAACACAGGTATAGTCTCCAGCCTCTAACTCCCTAGGGCCGGGACAGACACAAGTCCTGAACCCTCAGCCCACCCCCCACTCAACACTGGGCCCTCGCGACCTTACACTCACCATGTCCCCCCCGGGCGAAGCAGCAGCCGCATTTTGCCAGCACTTTTCGGATCACGCGGGGACAGGCACAGCGACCCCCCTTTTGCCCCCCTCGCATGGCGCCCGGGCCCCCCGCCCCCCCACACCCGGGCAGGCCATGCAGGGGGAACCACGGGGGGCGGGGACGGCGCAGGGTGCACACCCCCCCTCCCTCCTACCCCGCTCCAGGCTGGGGGAGGGGGGGGGAGGGAGGGAATAGGAACGGGGGTGTCCAGGGGTAGGCGGAAGTCTGGTCTGGAAAAGGGCTGGGGACTCTGCAGAGAGGGCGGCGCGGGGCCGGGCCGCCGAGCTGGGCGGGGAGGGTTTCCGGAACCCAGTCGGTGCGGGGCCCAGGGTCCAGATGTCCAGCGGGAAGGGGAGGGATGGTGGAGGAGGCTGGGCCGGGATGCGACAGCCGTTCCAGCTCCGTCTCCGGCCTCCCGGATTGGGGGTAGTTCTAGGCCCGGGCAGGGGAGGAGGCGGGGGCCGACTCCCCGAGTCACTGGCGCTGCGCGGGTCCCCGCCGAGCGGCGAGCAGAATAACAGGCCCCGCCGCCGGGTCGCCGCGGGGAGGGGCCTCTGCGGCCCAGCTCCGCCTTCTCCCTCGCTTTCCCCCTTCAGCCAGTGCCGGGTTCCCGCCCCAATTCCCCCTCCCCCAGGCACCACCTTGTTCCCCACTCCAAGTACCCAGCGCCTCCGCCCCTCCTCTCTAGCCTGGGCTCCCCAGCCCCGGGTTCCCCCTCCCTCCCGCATCTCCGGCTCCGACTGAGGAGCACTGGGGTGGGGGTTAAGCCCGGCGGCGGGGTCGGCTAGGGTCGCTCCTCGGACTCTGCGGCGGAGAAGGGCGCGGCGGATGGGGCCTTAGCCTATGCGAAGAGGTCCTGGGGTTGGGACTGTCTCTAGCCGCGCAAGGGTGGACAAGGTCCCCCAGTAGGGGGTGCGTGAATGGGGAGCTCTTTGTGGGGAACACAGCCCGGGTGCCGCCCTCTCGCCGGACCCTTCTTTCCTCCAGGCCCCGGGACTCCAGCTGAGGCTAATCACCAATTAAGGAGAAGTCCTGGAGGCTCGGCTGGCGAGGGGCCAGGGGTGGGGCGCGGGGACACTACGCCAGCGGGGGCTCGGGACCCGCTGAGGTGGGGGACACACAGCAGGCTAGAGGGCGAGAAGAAGCGTGGAAGTCTCAGCGTCTATATGGGTCTCATGCAAATTAGATGCGAACCTTTATACTAATACGAGCAGTATATTTTTTAATTCGCCACTTTGCTCAGGATGGCAAACTGTGCCCCACCCCACCCCTAGCTTCTTACCGGGCAGCGGAGCCCAGGCGGGGACCTCGCGTTCGCGCTCCCCTCTCTGATTCCCCTCCATACAGTTAGATTCTGGCTCGGTCCCCCCCGGCCCCAGGGGGCTTCTCTTCGGGGGCTGCGGGGACAGAGTGATCGTAAGAAACCCGCCCTCCACGCCCAGCCTAGACCTCCCGCTTCCCCTTCTCCCTCCTGTCAAAATCCACTTTGTTATAAAAGGGTCGTCGCCAAGGCTGGGGTGGAGGGAGCAGTTTACCCAAGAACGTGCCTATGATCCTCTTAATGGAACTTTTGGATTCCTGCGACTACCCCGAAGAATTCTTGTTTGCGGGTAAATTGAGTTGCGGGGTGCAGCCATCCTAAAGCCCCCTAAAGACCCCCGACCCCACCGTGGTCCCCCTTTCTTACCCCCTCCTGCCCGGGTAGGGCGCATGCGCGCAGCATGCCCCCCATGACCCCCAGTATCCGGTCAGTGCGGCCAGGGGCGGGGCGGTCCGGGGGCTTCATGCTGGACCCCTACCCTCCTCCAAGTTTCAGAGCCGAGGGGGCACGGAAGCTGGGGGGCTCTGAGGCCAGCGTGCGTCCGGGGAGTTGCCGCCGCGGAATCCGCCCCCTGCCCGGCTCCGCCCCCACTCCCACCCCAGCCAAACTTTTCAAAAGGGGTAGGGTTGTTCCTTTCTCTGCAACTGTAGTTCCGCAACAAACCCCTCTTAATCCTGACTCCGCTGTCGAAGCACGATCCAAGGCTTCGCAGTTTTATCTTGGAGCCCACTAAGTACCTGCCGTTTTCCCAGGCCCTCTGGAGGCAGAGAGCCTGGGGAGGCGCCCAGGGAGTTCCCGATCACCACCCCCTTCTCCCTCTCAGCAGGTCCATCTTCTCACCCCACCCCCCCATCCCCCACCCTGGCCCACAGAACAGAACGGGTGTGGCATAGAGAGTTGCATATTTTACTTTATTTTTATTAAATTAAAAGCTACAGTCTGGCGGCGATTCCAGAACAGGGTAAGGAGGCTCCTTCTAGGGGGCAGAGAAGAGTGGGAGAAAGACCGACAAAGACAGAGACACAGAAGAGAAAGGACAAGGTTAAGGGAGAAGGGGAATTATTTCTGAAGAACACACGCGGCTGGCTCTACGGGGGCTCACAGCAGCCTGACCCCCCTCCCCGAGCAGAAATTCAGCAGTGGAGCAGTACGGGGGGGGGAGCAAGAGACCCTCTCCTCCCCACCCAGGTCCTTTCTCAGCTTAGTCACTGGAGCACATCACAAACCAGAAAAAGCCAAGGGTAATGGAGGGGGCGGGAAGACTGGGAGTATGTACACGGGGAGGAGGGGAGCAGAGCCTGGGACATCAGACTCTGCCAGAAGGGAGTGGCTCACACTGCACTGAAGCACTCAGCCTGCGGGGGACTGGGGAAGGGATCACCCCTCCTTCTCTGAACCCCTTCCCCAGTCAGACAGTCCCCTACTTGAGTGATGAGGGGAGCAGAGGGAGAGACAACAGAGGCTCCCACTGGGTCCTACTGAAGGAGAACAGCAGGGGCCTCCCAAAGGGGATGTCCTTCAGTCATCGGTGATGCCCTTGGCTCTCAGCTCCTCTTGCACCCGGGTCAGGTAGGTGGGGTCCGGGTACCCAAACCTGGGAGCAAAGAGAAATGAGGGTCAGGGTTAGCCGTTCAGGCTTACTCATATTACCCCCAGGCTCACCCTCATTCCGGTGCCCCATTCTAGCCCCTCCCCACCTTCCGTAAGATTATCCAAACCCAAGATAACTGAGCCCAATTCTGCTTATTTTTGTAGGTTAAGCTGGGCACATTAGGACCAGGATGACTATAGGAGAAACTGGGGTAGGCAATATGGTTGAATAGTTTGGGGGTGGTCCTCTCCAGTTAGGAGGCTCCCAGAGAGAAATGGGGAGAAGGGAAGGGAAGAAGGCATTTCGCACAGCTGTGGTCCCCCTGTGCAGCTGGTCTTGTGGTGGATGTCGTTCCAGGTGATGACATTCGGTCTCCCTGTGGTCATAGACGTGCCGATAGTGAAGGTGAGACGCTGGTCAAATGCCTTGCGGAACAGGGTCAGCACCTTGTTGCCCTCAGGGCAGTCCGGGAGGTAGGCCACCCGTGTGGTGCCAGGATACCGAACTCCTGGGTTTGGGTGTTCAGCCTGGGGCGGGGGAGGCAGAGTGGGCAGTGAGCAGCTGGGCATCTTAAGGGTCATCCTGGCCAGTCTTCTGGCTGTACACCCCCAGCTAATGCTGATGGGGCAGCGACAGCCTTCCAGGGAAGGAGCAACTCTAGGGTCTGGGCAGCAGAAGCCTGTTTCCAGACAAAATCCTCATCATTAAGAGGTTCTTTCTGCTGTCCCAATCCCTCAAGCCTCAATTCAGCAACAAATGAATTCTCAAAAGTAGCTGGGCCTTACTCTCCAGATAACTCAGCAGAAATGTGAAGAGTGAGAATAATTTGTCTTTCAGCCTTCCCTTCTCCACCTGAAAACACTCCCAATGCATCTTCCACTGTCTAACCTGTTCTATTTTTCTATTACTCTCCTTCAGAGCTTCCTCATCACTCTGCAAACCAGAACTGGACATTACTCTTTGTCAAGCAGGAAGACACCTTTAGGTTCTTGACCACTCCTGTTTTAACCTTCCACTGTCATCAAGGTTTTCCCTCTCATAAATCTGGAATGGAGGAACGCTCCCAGAACTGTTAAGGAGGGTCAGACCCTTCCCGCCGGCCTGTCCGCACCTGAGCCACCATGTCCACAGACTTCACCTCTGCCAAGAATAGATGTCAACATCCGAGTTCATCAAAGAAATAGAATTCAATTCCTTTCTCTCATACCTGATTTTCACGGGTGCCTTGGGGTCATGGGGATGGAAAAGCTAGGCTTCAAGGGGGCCTCTAGCTCCAGGGCACTTGAGTGGGAAGGCATACCGGGAGACAGCAAGACTGTATCGCATCTAACAAACATACTCCCCCTCACCGAGTTTTCCTAGGTCAAAGAACAGGCGTGGGGAAAACCAAAGGGTAAGGGCAGGCCATAGTCTTCTTACCCCCTGGACACCGGGCGGGAAGACGTACTGGATGACGATGGTGCCGTACTTCTCATAGCTGGGTAGTAGGAGTGTGGCATCCTTAGAGACCAGCATCCGCCCATTCTGGGGCTGGTTGCCCACCAGCTGCCCATAGAAGCGGCCACACATGGGGCAGGCCTTTTTCACCTGCAGTGCCCGGGTGATGCAGCCCTCGCAGAATGAGTGCCGGCACTTCTCTAACGTCTTGGCATTCTGGATCTCCCCCAGACAGATGGGGCAGGTGCTCTCCTGCTCTTCTGCCTCCTCCCGAAGGCGGGGGGGAAGAGGAGGGGGCAGGGGAGGAGGAGGGGGTGGCAGCCCCCGTGCCCCTGGGGGCAGGAGTGGGGCTGCTCGGAGAGGGGGCGGGCCTGGGCGGTGCAGCTCAGGGTGCTCCCCTCCACCCCCCAAAGCCAGGCAGCCCATAAGCTCCCCCTGCCTCTGAGCTTTCTTCAGCTCTTTCTCTGCCTCCTTGAGCAGCCCCTTGAGAGCCTTCCGGGCCAGGTAGAGCCCATTGGGAGGGGCTGGGGGAGGGCCCTGAGGGGAAAGCTGGAGGACATAGATGTCAGAAGTCTCGCCGTCTATGAGAATGGACACACGGTGCTCCTCCCGAAGCCGGGCCAGCCGGGCGGGGGTCTCCTTGCTGAGGAAGTCCCACACAGGCTTGGAGACAGTCACTTTGTTCTTGCAGGTGCCTCCACAGGCTGCCATTCTGGACAGGACGAACGACACTGCCCCCAGGGTGAAAAGGACTCAGGGTGGGGGGTCCCCATTTGACAAATATCAGTGCCTCCTACTTCCCGTTCCTTTCCAACCCTATATTATCTCCACTCACTCAGAGGTCAACCCCCAACTCCTCCCCCAGGTTCATGTTCTGTTTCCTCTTATCTTTCAAACTCCAGCACCCATTGAAGAGCAAGAAAGCTTCTGTATCTTTATTATCATCCAAGCCGAGCATCAATCTTGGTTCTCCTATACTGCTCCCAAGATCACAGAAACAACCTGCCCCTCCCCCCACGTCAGGTGAGAACTGGGTTCTGTAAAAGGAAGGGAGATTTTTGCCCTCCTTTTTGCTCACTTTGATCCTGAAGAGCTTAGAATTGGCATGCAGGCTCTCTCTCTCTGTTCCTGCTCCCTACTTGTAGGTTGTGTGACCTGGTGGGTGGAAAGGGAAAGGAGGGAAAGTGAAAAACCCCTTCTCCCATTTCCACAAGCCCCAACCCAGCAGCCCACTTAACAGAGAAAGAATCTGGGTGTAAGTTACTGGGAATGGGATTACTTGGAACATGGAATAGAGGGAACCAATTTAAAGGTGAAAGTTGAGGTTCCCATGAAAGGCAGATACCTGGAAAGCCCATGGACGATGAGAGCAGCAGAAATCCCTCTGTTTCCACACTCAGCTGACCAGGACTGGGGCAGGGGGGAGTGGGGAGGTACTGGGTTAGGATGACAAATGTTACCATTTTCCCCAGTCAGCCCAGAAACAAAAACTCCTCTTTTATTTCCTCTCCTTGTCTCTTGCAGAATTCCATCCCCAGCCACTCTCCAAGTTGCTAAAGAAGGAACTTCAGCATGCTAACTTTCCTCTTCCTCAGCTCTGAGGCTCTTAAGAAAGGCTAGGGGCACGGATAAGAAAGTCTGGAAGGGAAAAGCCCACACAGATAGAGGTCTTTTTTGCCACCTCCCTCAGATCACAAGAACAAGAATATTTCCTTTGCTCCCCAATTCCTCCCCCTGCTCCACATTCCCGAATAATTCAGCCCCTATTGCTAGGGAGCCTTCCTTGAGAGTTAACCCGGTCCCTTCTGCTGGAGTCTGTTTGGAATGCCAACGAAGTGGCAGCAGCCCCTGCAATAACAAAGTTCTCGCTGTCACCTTTTAAACCCAGCACAAGTCCAAGCCTGCCAGCTACCTAGGCTACATTTAGGGAGGGGTGGGGCTCAGGCAGAGGGATCTGCTGGAGCAGCCTGATGTTTCCCCGGAGTCTTGCCGTGTTCAGCTACACAGCTATCCCTACAATACCTCCAAATGCAGCCCAAATAGAAAGAAGGGCCATTAGTGTGACCTCAATTCCTTGACTGATCCACAGGGGAGCAGCTCTCCGTTTGTGCCTCCATCATAGTCCCCTCAAGGCCAGATGCACCTCAAGATTCAGAAAGTGAAATTGGAACCCTAGAGGCTCGGCTCATACAGTCCATCCAGGTGGAACACCCTCTCCCCATCAGAGAGAAGCCAGGACCTAGGTGTCCTTTGCTCCGAGTCCTGATGGCACAGAAAAGGGAGGCGGGGCCACAGTTTATGCTGGGTCCGATTCCTCTGGGGCAACCCAGGCCGGACACGGGGCCAGTCCCTCTCGCCAGACAGAGGCCGCCCACAGGGGCAGCCAGGAAGGGCCAGGGTCCCTGCGGGCATCAACTGAGGCATCTCCACCCCTCCCCCCACGACCTCCTGCAAGACCCGACCCGGAACCACCTCCCACATGCCCCGCTCGGCAGAGCCCCCGCAACCCCACAGCTGGGTGGGGTGGATGTCGGCCCGATCGCGGGCCCCAGAACCCCCGAATGGAGGCCAAGGCTGGAGGGTGACAGAAAGAGGATTAGCGGGGACTGGAAGGGGGCCCCGGCACCGCGCGCGGGGGAAGGAGGCGGAGGAGGGGGCGCAGGGGGAACCGGAGGGCGCGCGGGGAGGTGTGAGCGGGGCCCGGGGGGGCGCGCGGCGGGTGTGGGGGGCGCCGGGCTCACCTACCTCTTGTCAGCGCCGCCATTGCCGGTCACATGACTGAGGCTGTTGCTGGGATGACGGTCTGGGCCTTAGCAACCAGGGTGGGGGGGGAGACCCCGAGAAGGTGGCGGGGGGGGCGGGTGGGGGCAGTTTGCAGGGGGTGCAGACTGAGGGAAAGGGAAGGAAGGAGGATGGCACCCCCCCTACCCTTCACGGGTAATAATCACCGTTTCCTTTGACCCCTTCTATCCACAAGCCCCTGCTCTTCTGCCCCAAAACAAAAATGGAGGCGCCGTCCCAATCTTTGGAGGCTTGGGGTGGTATCGTGGAACTGAGGGTGGGAGGTCAAATCCCTTAGAGACGCCACCCTTCTCGCTTCCCCCTCCCGGGAGGGGGCCCTCTCCCTTTTCTTTCCCAGCCAGCTTCGTGGCAGCTTCTGGGAGCTAGTGGTGGATGGGTGGGTGAGGAGTGTCGCTTAGGTAGATGGGGAAGAGAGAGCAATTTCTCTGTGATCCTTTTTCTAGAAAGGCCTTTGAGGAATATGGAGTAGGAAGAAGAGTCATAGTAAAAAGCATTGGTTCTAAAAAATAAGTCCAGGACTAAACCATTTCAATCCCCTGCCTCATCGCTTGCCTTTTCCCAGATTGTTACCTTCTGTGACCCGGCAAAACCTGCTCCCAGATGGGTATTGGTAAGTGTCTCTGATTTTTCTCTTTACACAAACAGGGATACTGAGGCTGGTGCAGAATGAGAAGTTAATACATTTTTTTTTTTAATGCCTTGGAGTGACGGTAGTATCAAGTCTATGGTTGAAATAGAGTTAAAAACTCTCAAAGGAAAAAAAAAAAAAAAAGCTCTTCTCTCTTCTGCTTCCCACATCAGAGCAATCTCCGCCCCCAGTCCAACTCACTTCCCTGGGGCCACATCAAGCCAGGTTTTTCCACCAGCCAAAAGACCTCCTCAGCCAGCAGTACCGGATGGATATCCCAGACTGGCAGCAACTTCTGATAATCCACCCCCTTTTCTTTACTCCCTCTCCATCTGGATGGTTGGTCACTTTCTTCTTTACTTTCCCAGGACCCTGCTGTACTCTTCCTGCCCTCCAGACAGAGGACTTCTTTCCAGGAAGCCTGCGCGAACACTGAATTCCTTCTCCTTTAGCTCATGTGTGCTTGGTGCTCACCTTTACAGAGCTGGGAGTGTGATTTAGCCCAGAACCCTGGGGGAAGAGGGAGGGTCACATAATCTCAGCTGTCCCTGGCCCCCCTATAGCTAACTCCCACAAAATTGGGGAATGTTTTCCATTCCCATGCACACTCCTCAACACCTTTTTAAGTTCACAGCCATCTATCTTGAAACCTACATCCTTAGGGACCCAACACCTTAAAGACCAATCAGAATTCTTCATCTGGTCTCTGCATCCCTAAGCCCAGGCTTCCAAAATAGCAAGAGGGAAAGAAGAGGCATTTCTGTGAAGGAATCTGGATTCAATAATTTATTTTCTATATAGTGACAGCAACGGGAGTAAATACACAAGATCTTTTTTATTAATTAATAAAACAAAAAAGATGAAAGGAAACAGAAGCAACAAATGAAGAAGACCATAATGCTTATGATACATCAGCCACATGGTCAGAAAACCCATTTCTAAAGAACAACAGTTGCTGGTGTCATGGAGTTTTATTGCATTCAACAGGGGAAAGGTGGATGGTTGGAATAAAAAAGATCCATCAGCCTCCTGACAGGAACGTATTATAGGGACTCTAATCCTTAACTAGGGACTCCTCGTGTCACTTCCTTTGGAGCAGAAGATGGAGGGGTAGGAGGAATTCTCCTTTATGACCTCATGACTTCTCGTGAGACACGTCAGTCCAGGCAGATACAGGGCAAGAGTCTTTGTACCCCACAGGCCACTCGCTGGTGCCCATCTTTATGTTTTAGAGAAGTGCAGAAGCCTCAGGGGAGATGTAGGATCACAAGAAGAATGGCTGCCTGAGCCCCAAGGGCATTGTGGGGAAGGGAGTACACTATCTCAGCTCATCAGGGTCTGCTACATTCTGAGAATATCACGTATTAACTATCTTTGGAGGGGGCCGGGTTATGGCTCTGACTCCTCTCTGGGGGTGGAGTGAAGATGACAAAGGCGGCCATCTGTCCCCTGAGAGACACAGTAGCAGTATAAGACGAACAGAATAACAAATCCAACTGGAAAAAGGGTTTGGGAAGGAGAGGGGAAGTAAGTACGCTAGGGGCACACTTCCAGGGAGTAGCGGAGGTTCCCACACGTGAGCCTTCCGTTCTCTTGAAATAACCAGGGTTAACCCAGGTAGAGATATTCCCATCTGCTGGGTCTAAAACCTTAGGGGTGGCTAGACATGAAGAAAGGAAATTTAACATGGGGAGTGAACCTTATACCCCTGGTTCATCCTCCCAGCCTCCAGAACTGGCCACACCCCCAATGAAGGGTTCCAGCTCCAGGAGGGATGTGAGGTCCCGGTGAAGAGCAGCAACAGTCAAACACCTTCACCCAGGATTCAACATTGTGGCCATCTCTGGTGGGGGTGAACGTGGAGTGAGGGAAGAGACTGGAGAGTAGTCAACCCTCAACAGAGACCTCCAATTCCCTGCATAATCACAAGAGTCCTCAGAGGTCCCACCTCCATGAGCTGCCAGCCCGCCCACCATTCTCCACCCCAGCCGCATAAGATTGGCCATATCCCATCGTATGTGTGCATGCCTGCACCCACATCTGTAGTATTTTTAAAATCTTCCATCCCAGGGCCTACCGGGAAGGAAGTGTGCCACAGTGAGCTCTATAAAGTTATCAGCAAGGGCCTCCCTGGTGGCGCAGTGGTTGAGAGTCCGCCTGCCGATGCAGGGGATACGGGTTCGTGCCCCGGTCTGGGAGGATCCCATATGCCGCGGAGCGGCTGGGCCCGTGAGCCATGGCTGCTGAGCCTGCGCATCCGGAGCCTGTGCTCCGCAACGGGAGAGGCCACAACAGTGAGAGGCCCGCGTACCACAAAAAAAAAAAAAAAAAAAAAAGTTATCAGCAAAATTCAGACACTCTTAGTTCATCCCACACAGCAAAGTGCATCCAGAGTAGCAGCTTGAGCCAGGTCCATCTGTCCAGTCAGGTCCTGAAGATGGCAAACAACACCCTTCCCCCAGCTCCTCCTATGTTATGGAAACAACAGGACATTTTACAAAGATCAAGGCACTTGGGAGAGAGTCAACAGTAACACTCTAATGAAGCAAGCAGACTTGTCGGAGGGGAAGGGAGAAGGAAAGGAAGAGGAGAGAGGACAATGTATTTCTGAGGGCCAGGAAGAGCCTACTCAACAAGACTGAGTTATTTGGATGGAAGAAGCCTGTAGCCTGAAGTTAGCAAAAGAGAAAGAGCAGAAGTAGTGGCCAGAATATCCACAATTCCCCCAAGCCTCTCCGAACCCCACCACCTGGAACACACAGCAGCAGTCACCATGGAGTCAGGCAGTCTCTTAGGCAAAGATGTTGGTAATAAAATCCAGGAATCGCTTAGCATACTGCTCAGGATGGACAGTAGAAATCTCTGCCCCCGCCTGTGAGAGGAGGTATGGAACATGGTGTCAGGCCCCGCACCCCTCCCCGACTCCCCACTCTCAGTTCCACTCCAGATCATTTCCACACCCAACCCTTCATCCTTCTGCCACCCCACTGCTCTGGCACAAGAGGCTCTTGAATAGTCAAGACAAGAAAGGAAAGGCTTTAGAGAACCCTCACCCCATGCTTGACAGTTTTGGCTGCATGAGCTGCTTTCTTCTTGGCATCATACTGTGTCAGGATGTCAATGAGGCCCATGAAATACACCTCCTTCTGAGGGGCCCCTGGGGAGAGAGACCAGCAATGAAGAGCAAGTACAGTCCCAATTCCCTCTCCCCAGAAACCAGTCAGATCTGTTTTGAAAAGCTGAACAGCCTCTCCACCCACCACCCTGGTCTCTGTCCTCCAGGGACCACCCTCCCCACCCTTAAAATTTCCAGGCTCTTTCTCACCCTCAGCGCTCCGGATGGCATAGACATCAATGAAGGATTCAAACTCTCCAGGGCCCAGGGGCCGGTGGGAATGGATGTAGCCGCCGATACCCTCAGGGGAAGTGCCATAGGAGCCCACCAGAGCAGGAGGTCCGGCCAGGGCACAGTCCCCATCCCCCTCTGACTCTTCCTCCCGCACAGGCCCCTCCTCCTCCGGTTCAGAGCCGCGAATGATGTCGTGGATGCCCAGCAGAAGGCTGTAGTCCATGATCTTCAGCTGTACTAGGAACTGAGACCCCACTGACAAATCAGAAGCCCCAGATCTCCCTCTCCACTCCCAGGTACCACCCTTATACCTCCATCCCTGAATTTCTGGGGCCCTCCTGGGGAAAAGAAGTGTAAAAATTGAGGGTTGGGAGTATACCATTGCCCTTTATTACCTAATTGTCCTGGGTATCTAAGATCATTCTTTTAGCTCAAGCCAGCCACCCCCCTCCATAAGTCACCTCTAGAGGATTTTCATGACTCACACCCAACTCCCCGACATGCAGAGAACCCAAAGGGAAGGGGAGGAGTTCCCTCGTATTGTGAATGGGCAACTTCCCTGTGGGGAGCGAAAAAGGGAAACAAAGCCATTTCCCACAGCACCCCAACCATCACCTCCACATCTCTCTTTAGCTTCTCTAGAAAGACTTTCTTCTCCTCTTCAGCAATATAAACTTTCTGGTTCTTGTTGAGAAAGTCCATATCCTTAAGGGTGGGCAATTCTTTAACCTGAGAATAGGTAAAGGGACATCTTGGGAATACAGCCCTTACCCCACGCTCTCAGAAAACCCTGCTCTATGTAGGGCTTTGTCTCTGACTCTGGGGTGTCTAGGGGAGACAGATTTACAGCCCATCTCTCATCTGACTTCACACTAGGATGCTGCCCAGAGCCTGTTCTTACCTCTGGTGGCTTCCCCAGACTCAGCCACTGTGGCTGTACCCCAAATCACATCCCACTACTTTCTGCCTATGGTTTCAGTCCAGAACCTCCATTCTGACTTTTCTTTCTTCTTCTGAAGCAAAAACAGCTGCTTGAAAACAGAGCTCAGTATGGGAGGCGGCTGGTAAGCATTTTGCTCTTCAAGTCTGACATTTTCACGCATCCCCAAACCTTCCACATGGACTAACCCATGCCAGTGACAAAGAAGCTCTTCCCACTGCCCCTTCCAAACAATCCCTGGATCAGGAAAAGTCTACATCTCTCTTCTTTTTGGTGGTTTAAGATAAGAATAAATAGCTGGGGATCCCTACCTCTTTATCCCAAGAAGGTCCCTTTGACCAAAATGTTCATTGCCGCTCTATTTACAATAGCCCGGAGATGGAAACAACCTAAGTGTCCATCATTGGATGAATGGATAAAGAAGATGTGGCACATATATACAATGGAATATTACTCAGCCATAAAAAGAAACGAAATTGAGCTATTTGTAATGAGGTGGATGGACCTAGAGTCTGTAATACAGAGTGAAGTAAGTCAGAAAGAGAAAGACAAATACCGTATGCTAACACATATATATGGAATTTAAGAAAAAAAATTTGTCATGAAGAACCTAGGGGTAAGACAGGAATAAAGACACAGACCTACTAGAGAATGGACTTGGGGATATGGGGAGGGGGAAGGGTAAGCTGTGACAAAGCTAGAGAGTGGCATGGACATATATACACTACCAAACGTAAAATAGATAGCCAGTGGGAAGCAGCCGCATAGCACAGGGAGATCAGCTCGGTGCTTTGTGACCACCTAGAGGGGTGGGATAGGCAGGGTGGGAGGGAAGGAGACGCAAGAGGGAAGAGATATGGGAACATATGTATATGTATAACTGATTCACTTTGTTATAAAGCAGAAACTAACACACCATTGTAAAGCAATTATACTCCAATAAAGATGTAGTTAATAAATAAATAAATAAATAAATAAACATCCACATTGACAGCACCAACCCCCCCCCAAAAAAAAGGTCCCTTTGACCTGCCCTCCCCCATCCCTCACCCTATCATCTAAAATTATATCACCTTCTCCTTATCGCTGGCTTCCCGGGACACTAGGGAGCCCTGTGGAGAGACCCAAACACAAAGTCAGCAGAAGTGGCTAAAAGAACAGTCAGGACCCAGCTCCTACGGCAAGTCCTCAAACCCACAGCCTTCTTTCCTTTAAAATGAATCATCCAGTGCCCTCCCTGGCCATTCCCCACCCTCAGGTCATCAGGAGCCTCCCCTTCAGCCCTCACCTCCTCTCCTTACCTTGAGGTCATACTTCCTGTGCACAGGGAGACGGTGGCTAAACATGTTGCGCATCACAAGCATGTAGCTGTCTTCGTTGTCCACGCTAACCCGGTACATCCCCAGGAACTGGGGCAGCAGTGTGTTGCCATGGCACTTCACAATGTACTGGGGTGGAAGGGAGGAAGGAAGGGGAAGAGGCTGAGCAGCTCAGGGATGGGAATTCAAATGCTACTGTTCCATAGGGATTCAAGTAGAGAGGCTACAGAAGGTCCGAAGTGGTGTGGGGACTTTCTAAAGATGCCCCTGGTATCCATGCAGTTTCTGAACCATCATCTCCTTTCACTTATCCCGTGTGTATAATGTCTCTCAAATTTAAAGCACCATCTCTCCTGTCGTCTTTATTATTGAGATGGGGAAGGGTACGTGTTATTATCCCTCTTTATACGCAAGTAGTCACAGAACCAGTAGTAGAAATTACATCAACAAAATGATTTTATCTAGACCAGGGGTCCCCAGCTCGCGGGCTGTGGACTGGTACCAGTCCTCGGCCTGTTAGGAAGCGGGCCGCACGCAGGAGGTGAGCGGTGGGCGAGCTTGCCATCACTCGCATTACCGCCTGAACTATCCCCCGCCCCTGGCCCCAGCTCCGGTCAGTGGAAAAATTGTCTTCCACGAAACCGGTCCCTGGTGCCAAAAAGGTTGGGGACCACTGATCTAGACCAATGATCTTTTGTGGGCTAGACTCCCACAGTAAAAATGTTTGCAAGATGGCCTATAATCTGGATTCTTAAAAAAAAATTCCTCTTTCAATGCTACAATCTCCCTCAGTGTTGCTGCCTACTTCTCTTCACAGCCAACCTTCTCAGAAAATTAGTCAGCCATGAGTCCACTGCCTCTCTCTCAAACGACTGAAATCAGATTATACCCTCATTTCTCCTCTGAAATGTCTCTACTCCTCACTGCCTCAAATCCCGCAGTTGCCAATCTCATGGGTATCTGGTCATCATCATATTTCAACTGGCTGGCACTTGATACTACTGACCAGCCTCTCCTTAAAACTCTCTTCACCCTGAGCTCCCATCACACCACTCCTCTCCATCCTCAAATCCTGTGCGGAATGCAGTAGGGCATAAATCATTAAAAGCATCTGACAACTCTCGCCAAAAAGACCCTGACATGGTGCTGGCCCTTGGGGCTTCAGTCTCAGCCTCACCGTCAGCCACATCAGGGGAAGAGGTCTCTAGATCTGTCCCCTGGCAGGGACTTCTGGGGCAGAGCTGGGGATAGAGGCCTGCGGGAAGGAGGAAAACACAACCATAGCAGAGCCTCTGGGCAGCAGTGAGCACGCGGCCTTACTTTTGTTCCCATCTTCCCTCCTTGGGGCCGTGGGCATGGCTTTAGAGAGCCAGGGTAGTCTGGTCACTGGGAGGAGCAGAAGAAGAAAAAGTTTTTGCTCCTTTGAACCAGATGGGGGAGGCCATTTGCATTTGGAAAATGCTCTATACATTGGGGACTGCCTGTATTTGGAAGTTTCATTAACTCTTAGCATCCTGTTCTCAGCCTCCAAGCTGTATTGAGAAGTTAGTAGTCTGTATTTTTTTTTTTGCGGTATGCGGGCCTCTCATTGTTGTGGCCTCTCCCGTTGCGGAGCACAGGCTCCGGATGCGCAGGCTCAGCGGCCACGGCTCAGGGGCCCAGCCACTCCGCGGCATGTGGGATCTTCCCGGACCGGGGCACGAACCCGTGTCCCCTGCATTGGTAGGCATCGGACTCTCAACCACTGCACCACCAGGGAAGTCCCCAGTCTGTATTTTTATTAAGCCTTAAAACTTCTTTTATATGCATTTGGCGCTAACTTTTTTGTAGAGCTGTATTAAAAACAGCAAACTTGTGCTCACGTCTCTACGTAACTTTGAGAGGAGCATTCTGTTATTTTTACAAGGCAGGAGTGTGTATAGCTGCTGAATTAAACTTAGCAATCACATTAAAAAAAAAAAAAGGTGTCAGACAACTCATAGTCTCCTTTATGGGCTCTTTTCTTGCTCCAGAAGGTTCTTTCCTCAACCTTCTTTTCATTTCACTCGACACATCCATAATCTTAAACCCGAATGAACTTTTTGGCCAAACCGATATAATACATTCATGGCGATAATTACCATCTATTCACCTATAGTTCTGAAATCTAGACTTCTAATCTAGTCCTCTTTCCCAAACTCCATACCCCAACCACTTATGGGACATCTATATCTGCATGAACTGAAGAAACCGCAAACTCGACATGCCAAAATCCGAACTGTCTTCTCCAAAAACCTGTTTCTTTTTCTGCTTCCCAACTGTTGGTCACTGGGCACCCAGTTATCCCTAAGCAGGAATTTGGAGCGCCTCTGCCTTAATTCTCACAATTCTCCCAAAGGTCTTCCTTTCCATCTCCACTGCATCATCCCTCCAGGCCCTTGTCATTTCTCACCTGGACTATTACAATTACCTCCTAACTGGTATCTCCACTCTCAGTATTTCCCTCCTGCAATCCATTCTCTAAAATGCTGACACAGGGACATTTCTAAATAACATATATATCACTCCCCTGCAAACCACCTTCAGGATAAAGCCCAAACTCTTTGTGTGGTTTATAAAACCCTCACAGCCTGGCTCCTGCCTGTTTTTCCACAATACCGTATCCCAGCCACACTGAATTTCTTGCAGTTCCACAACACCAAGCTCTCTCATGGCTCTGTGCCTTTACAAGTGCTGTTTTCCTTTGCCTAGAGTGCTCTCTTCCTCCTTGTCCAATGGCTGGTCCCTACTAGTCATGCAAGAATCAACTTCTAGGATACTCCCTCTAAAAAACTCTCTTTGAGCACCTCTTGCAAGTGCACCTCTTGCCCCAGGTGAGTTGGGATGGTCTTCCTCTGCCACCCCAGAGCATCCCCTAGATACCTTTACTCCTTGCACGCAGCTTGCTGTGTGCTAACTAACGCTAGCTTACTGGTCTCTGCCATTAGAACAAGAGAAACTCAAGGGCCACGGCCATTTCATTCACCTCTTTCTCTACTGCCTAACATAAGACCTAATAACAACAGACAGCCAATATTTGTTGAATAACCAAAAACTCTTTTAGAATCTTTCATTTATTCCTTGCTCATTGATTTTGGTGAGATTTTTCTTCAGGAGAAAGATATTCAGGCATGTTTTTACTCCCAGAATAGTCCAGAAACTTCACATTCCAAATTCATCTGATCGGATAGAATAGTTTCCCTAATCCCACTTAGGGCTGGATATGATCATGGCTTCTCTCCTCCAATCTATCCCAATTGTGCACTTATCCTGGTTTTCTCCCCAAACTGCATTTACTCCTGACAGTACATTTGGTGTTAACACTTCATCTAATTCTGACTTAGTCTAAAGTTTATACTTTGCTATACATGTACCATTTACGTATCTATCAATTCACAGCGGTTTTAGATTAGAAGTGCCAAATGAGAAGGAACACGAACTCTTCTATTTAATCAAACACAAATCGGTATGCAGAGGCTCTCTTTTTGAAATGCCTTGTTTTCAAAAGTATGATGTCAAATGCTTCTTGGGGAGCAAAATGGGCTATAGGGAGGAAGAGGGATAGGAAGTCTCCCAAGTGCTCTGGAGCTGAGTTATGAGTAGGGAGGGGAAGAACGAGGCTGGAGAGAGACCCGACCTGATGGTAGTTGGAGAGGTTGCTATGCATGTCAGCAATGTCCTCACTGGATACTTCTTTGATGACCAGAGTCCGATCATAGGAGATAAGGAAGCGACCATCACTGCCTTCACTTTCACTCGGGGGACTTCGGGTAAGGGACACCTGGGGACACAAAATAGGCTAGAAGCTCTTTTCCTCCCCTTTATATGGAGATGCAAGCCTAGGACAGTGGCCAACTGAACACACCTGAAAGTGGATAAAATCTTGACGTAAGAGGATGAGCAAGGGTTCTAAATTTGGTGTCCATATATGGACTAAATGAAATTGAAAGCAAATTTTTAATGTATCTACATTTCCTCCCAAGGACAGGGTTTATAGCTTTCTTCAGATTTTTTAGATGCCTGTGACCACAAAATAGTAAAGAATACCTGTGAAGGCCCTCATTTCTCCAAACATGACTGTCCCACAGATTCCCCAGCTGTTAGGGAGAAAGGACTATCCTCACCCAATGGACTCTCACCAAGTAATCCTGGTCATCAATACCAAATCGATCACGCAGGTTCCTGAAGACCTGGGGACAATACTCCTTGAACTTGAAATGACTGGGCAGATTTTCCCTGCAACAGGGGTTTTCAAGATAAGAAACAAAGTAACAATATTACCTTATATTTATGTAGGGCTTGACACTTTATAAAGCACCTTCACACATATTACCTTACTTGATTCTCATAAAACCCTTGTGAGGTCCTTTAAAGGTGTATTATTCCCACTGTACAGAAAGAGAGACTGGCTCGGGGTAGCTGACTGACCTGCTGAAGTCACATAACTGGTAAGCGGCTTAAGTAGAACCGCAATCTACTGCCCATCCAAACAGCAGCATTTCCCAAATCTCAAGCAAGTCAGAGACATCCCTAAATAAGCAATAGGTCTTGAATGGCATCTTCTGATACTAGGAGGGCTTACAGGACTCAGGTATTTCTTTCAGGGAGTCCCTCTCAGAAACTAATGGTAAAGGCATCTAAATGTATTTATTACTTTGTGAATCTCCAGGCTAGAGGAGAGGTAAACCAGTACACATAGATAAGGGTGTAAGGAACATTGGAAATTATTTTAGTGGTTTCTTTACAAAATACTGAATTTCTGCATTGGAAGGAAGGTTAGACAATACAATAACAACTTGTAAGTTGCCTTCTAAATCTAAAACCTTCAACTCATTCAATCTTAACTCTTAAAATTATTTATTCTCTCTTCTAGGAAGGTTGACATGAGAAGGGTGGGGATTCCCACATACCTGCGGAAAAGGTGATTGTTGACCTTGATCTTGGAGCTGGCCTTAAAGTCATCTGGCAGCAGCATCACCGGGGGAGGCACCTGGCTGAGCTCATTGATCTGATAAGCCAAAACAAGAACAGGAAGGCAGTGAGTAGGGGTGTGGAGAGCTACTTATACACTGTGTCTGGGCAAGAGTCAGAAAAGGGCAAATCAAACCTCATTCCCTTAAAAACGCTGGTTATGCATATGCTTGACAAAGGTGAGAGTATGTGTCTGCCATCTTCTGCTGCCCAAGGCCTGCAGTAAGCAACCCTTGCATACAGCCCCTTACACTCCTGCCCCCGTGGAACTTCATGCTCACAACAGTCATTTTATATTAGGCAAACTCTGTAAGCAATTCTGGACTATTTTTTAAAGCTGTGACAAATTCTAGAGAAAACAAAGACCCTCAGCAGACTCAAGACATTCAAGACAAACAGTTCCATGCTCCACTGGAAACAAAAGGCATTTTCAAAGTACAAGGAGAGTTAAGGGGACTCTGAGGGGTCGACAGCAGCTAGAATGAAATGCCCATATCCCAAAGGAGGCATCTCCTTACAAACAGGACCAGTCCTTCCAGACCACTCTGACCCAGTTCTCTGTACTAGGTCCCCACCTGCCTAGGTAAGGTAAAAGGAAAACAGCTGATTTCAGAGGGAATGCAGGCAGGCAAAGGATATGAGCTCATTAGGCATCTGTTCACTGAAGTCAAGCCAACCCACAGCCCAAAGGATGCAAGCATCACATGCTCTCCTCAGCCCCAAGAATCAGCAGTCTGCTAATTCAGGGTGGAAAGGGGGATCCTGCACTAAGAAACGCCCAGGAGATGTGCTTTCTCCCCACTGTTGCCACAGTATCTTTCACGCACCCTTATCACTTGACTCTAACCTCTAGTTTACGTGAGTTCCCCACCTGGGTTGTGAGCTCTGTTAAGGACCAGTTCTAGTCGTCTGCATCACTCAGGTGCCTAGCTAGCACAATATTTGGCCCACAGTGGTCCTGAAGTGTTTATTAACTGAATAAACAGATGCCTTGCCTATCCTTACTTGATCATTCGACAGAGGTTATGAAGTGTAGTCTAACCTAAATCCCATACACTGCAATGAAAAACCAACTCCTCTCATTCTCAGTAGAAAAGGAGGACAGAACATATTCCTCCAGAGGGGGGGAAAAAAAAAGCCACGAGACATTCCCAACCTAAAATTCAGCTACAGTTCTTCATGCCCCCTCCTCGCCACCTGCTGTTAAGCAGGCTGAATCATCACTAAGACATATGTTCAAGGAATTTCTCCATTCCAGACCCTTGAAGTAAATGTGTGCTGGCTGGAGGGTGGGGTATTGGGGCTAAAGTATATATACCTAGGGAAGCTGAGGCAGGTCTTATGTGTAATTCCCCAATCCTTACCAAAGGAAAACCCTCCTTCTTAAGTTTCCCAAAGGAATGGATGGATGAGTCATAACAGAGGCAGCCCACCTCCATCAGCCTTGCCCACACCAAGTGCCTTAGACTGAGCTGGGAGCAGTCCACAGAGCCACAAATGCAAAAGGGAGCTGACACACCCCCAGATGACTTTCTAAGCCACAAATAAAAATGTGACAAACACTGTATTCCTCCTCATCCCCTTCCACCTCCACAGCACTACCATGACTATAATGTTTCAAGGAAGTTGAGTTTTTAAAATATTGCTTGGGGGCTTCCCTGATGGTGCAGTGGTTGAGAATCCGCCTGCCAATGCAGGGGACACGGGTTCGACCTCTGGTCCAGAAAGATCTCACGTGCAGGGGAGCAACTAAGCCTGTGCGCCACAACTACTGAGCCCGCGTGCCACAACTGCTGACGCCCGCATGCCTAGAGCCTGTGCCCCGCAACAAGAGAAGCCACCGCAATGAGAAGCCCGCGCACAGCAACGAAAAGTAGCCCCTGCTCCCGCAACTAGAGAAAGCCCGCGAGCAGCAACGAAGACCCAACACAGCCAAAAATAAATAAATTTAAAAAATAATTTTTTTAAACATTGCCTGTCATATTCAAGGTCACTACATCCCTCCAATCCAGATCTGAGGGAAGGGGAGCAATGGCTGTGCTTCCTTCACCTGAGGTATCCTCAGGAAGGTAGATGCGCCGGCCTCTTTTGGCCTCCTCCGGATTCCCAGGCCAACCATCTACAGCAGTTCCCTGATTCTAAAGTTCACCACCATAATGTCGCCATGACCAGAGCTCCTGAGCCAGCTCTTTGGTCAAAGATGACCCCCACTTACACCAAATACCATTACTCCAGCCAGCAATGGGTTGCAATTAAGACCAAAGGCTTACATACATTAAGTGCTGAGTAAGTGCAACCACTAGGCTCAGGCTGGGGTAGTTTCTCTGAAATGCTGTACCTCTGGAAGGGAAAGGAAGGGACATGCAGGATTAGAAGGTCCAGGAAGCCTGGAGCTTCCCCCAAAGCCAAGGTTCCAACGTCACTGACGGCGGCTGTAAAGCAAGGTGCAAAGGAAAAGTGAACGATTCCCTTCATCCAGTCACCCTCTCCGCTCCCCTTCTACACTTACACTCTCACCGGAGACCTCACCACCACCAAGCCAGAAGAGCTACTCTCCCTAATGTCCTTCCAGACGGAGCCGGGTCCCGGCCGGTCTCCGTGGCCTGAGGCTGGAACTGACTGGAAGGAGGCAGGGAGCTGGATTTCAGTTGGGGAAGATGGAACCAGAGTAGAGGAGTAACGGATGGAGGGAGAGACAAAAGTCTACGTTAAAAAAAAAAAAAAAAAAAAAAAAAAAGGTCTAGAGCGAGAAAGTACGCTGGGTGAAACACCTGAGGGTAGGTGGGCAGGGACCAGGACAGCCTGGGGGAAAAGTGGCAGCGCTAGGGGCTCCGGAGGCGGGAGCCTGGAAACAGACAAGCCCGGAGGAGCTGAGGGGTTCGGACAGGGCCTCCGCGAGGCCGGGGCCGGGGCCGGGTCTCACCGAGTGGGCTACGCCCCACAGGAACACGCCCATCAGCGGGTCGGCCGCCCGGAACACCTTCACCTTCTGCTGCACGAAATGCTTCTTCTTGGTTTTGGAAGCGAAGCCGAAACCTGTGCCGGAAGCCGCTGTCGGCGTCGGTACAGTGGCCGGCGGGACCGAGGAGGACGCCATAGTCTCCCGCACACCCAACCGAGTGAAAGCCGGAGCCGGCCGCGATGCGCTCTCGCGACCCCGGAAGCGGCGCTCACCTGCGCCTCCGTCACGTGACCGGAGGCTGGCCCGCAGGCGCGCGAGTAGGGCGGGGCAGGCTGACTCCGCCCCCTGGCGGCCGCCCTTCTGCCCCAACGCCCGCGCGTTGGCTGGACTCACCTGGCGGCGGGGAGTCGCACCGAAGCCTTTTTCCCTGAGAGCTGCGAGCAGTCCGCGAGGCCCAGACCAGTCATCCAGGCGTAGGGGATGCTGCCTGGACTGGCCTGATTTAACCCCTCGGTCTAGGACTTCTTTGCTGCATAGTCGCCGCCTTCCGGTTTTGCCCAGTTTCTAGGAGTAACCTCCGCCCTGAAGCTAACCCGAAAGCATTTCTTTACGAAGTAGGAGATCCCGTAAGTGGGTTTCGTGCTTTTAGAAAGACCTCTCAGGCATCATTCTGGAGGGTGACCAGAGTACTGCAAAAGTCTAGGCACGAGATGAGGAACTAAAACACTGACTATTGGGATGGAAAGAAGGGGCTGGCATCTAAAGGTATAGTTTGATGTCAGTTTGTAAAATCCTTAGTGGATGTGGGATTTGAGGGAAAGGGAGACATTGAGAATGAATCCCAGGCTTCTGGCTAAGGTGTAGAGAGATGGCGGTGACATGAAAAGGAGCAGTTTTGGTTGAAAACAAGAGTTCAATTTGGACCGTGTTTGAGGCACCTGAGGGCAGCCGGACATATGGGCCCAGAGTTCAGCAGAATGATCTGGGCTGGGGATAAAAGTTTAATTTTTGCGAAGAATCCGTAGGTGTGGATGACACGTCCCAGGGAGAGCAAGGAAAGGCTGAACCCTGGTATAGGCCACCATGTGAGAGGCTAGTGGGAGAAGACTGAGAAGGGGTGGCCGGAGAAGTAAAAGGGGCCAGGAGAGCAGGGTCACAAAAGCCAAGGGAGTTGAATTTCGAGAAGGAAGGAATGGAGAGCAGTGTCAAATGTCATGGAAAGGTGAGGCAAGACATGGAAGGAGCAGTGCCCATTGTCTTTGGCAACTAGTGACCTTTGGAAAGCACTTTCTGCAGAACAAGAGCCAGATCCAGGTGGGCTGAGGGACGAATAGGAGGTGAGGAAGTGGGGAAGGGAAGCCTGGGACTTCATCAGGAAATTTGGTTGTGAGAAAACAAGGTGGGGAGTGGCTTATAGAGAAACACAGTAAAACACACTTTTAAGGGAGACCTTACCAAGGACAAGGGAAGAAATCACTGAGACAGAAGTTAATGAAGCAAATGCAAACTGCCCAAGTCTGCATCACTTTTAGTTATTTTATATATTTTTTGTTTTAGTTTCTTTATTTTTATTGGAGTATAGTTGCTTTACAATGTTGTTAGTTTCTACTGTACAGCTAAACATATACATATATCCCCTCTTTTTTGGATTTCCTTCCCATTTAGGTCACCACAGAGCACTGAGTAGAGTTCCCTGTGCTATACAGTAGGTTCTCATTAGTTATTTTATATATTGAGTCTTTGTGAGTACCTCAGGAATGAAGATCTAGAAGGGCCTTGATTTAGTCCAGAGAAGGGAGATTTATCACTTGTCAGACGGGAGAAAGCAAAGGGATCTGTGTAGACAGAGGTAAGTGTGTAGGTGGGGGGCGGGGAGATGAAGAATTTCACACACTCAGTCACCTTAATTTACCCTTTAAAACAGACAAAGTTGTTGCCTAAGACAGGAGGGTGAGAAGGGATCTTGAGGAGTGAGGGTTTAGGCCAGTTGCTCTGGAGAGTGGGAGAGAAAACAGCGGGGACACACAGAAGGAACGTTAAACCAGCACCAAAGGTCCAGTTACCTCTGGGGCTCTTTGTTTTTAATTGCCCCAGTGTTTTGGTCCTATGGTTTTCTCCACTTATCTCCGAAACTTTGAAGTAAGAGCAGAGAAGACAGGTAGGGCTATGCTCTAAAATGGGGGTTAGAAGGGTGATTGTGGTAAACAATCTTGGGACAAGAGAGCTGAGCTCTTGGCGGGGGGAGGGATGCAGACGCACTAGAGGGATGGAACTGATGCTGGGGCTGAGGGTGGTCTGGGGAAAACAGTGAAGAAAACAGGATACCATTCTTTGTTAAAAATTACAAACAACCGGGCTTCCCTGGTGGCGCAGTGGTTGAGAGTCCGCCTGCCGATGCAGGGGACACGGGTTCGTGCCCCGGCCCGGGAAGATCCCACATGCCGCGGAGCAGCGAGGCCCGTGAGCCATGGCCACTAAGCCTGAGCTTTCGGAGGCTGTGCTCCGCAATGGGAGAGGCTACAACAGTGAGAGGCCCGCGTACCACAAAAAAAAAAAAAAAAAAATTACAAACAACCTAGATAGATGTCCACCAATAGTGGAATGGTTGAATAAATTATAGGATACGTTTATGAAAAATCATGTATTTTTTTAATGAGGTAAATATGTATCTTGACATGAAAAGATCCCTAGGACATATTGTCAAGTGGGGAAAAAAACCTGCGTGTAAATATATGGAAAAACACCTGGAAGGATATATCCCACGCTGTCATAATGCCATTACATGCAGGGAAGGGAGTGAGACTGGGGAGGGATAAAGACTTACAACACCGGAGAGCCATCATTGAATTTATTTTATTTTAAAGGTATCTATGTACATCAAGTAAATACACACTGGGGTTGGTGCAGTTTCGTTTGTCTTTCACGCTGGCATGCAACATTTTGGCAGATGTGAGGGGGAAGGCCAGGTGCCCCTCGTGGAGACCCTGGCTCTCTGAAAGGAATGTGGTGAGGGGGGTGGGAGGAGGGGGAGGAGGAGGATGTGGAGTGAAGCTTCTGGTGAAGGCTTTGTGTGTGTGTCGTTTCTTATTTATGTAAGTGAATTACATTTCCCTTACATCTTGATAAAAAGAAGGCTGTTCCCTCTGTCACCTCTCTCCTCATCTGCCCTACACCTTCACGTTTTCTTCTGTGTTTTTAAAAGAGTCATTTGGTGGCAAGATTACATAAAGCTCACTGGATTCGTGGGCGCCCTGCTGGCCGACATTAGCACAAGTCTCCAGGTGCACAGGTATCTTCCTTCCTCTCCACTTGCATCTGGAGGCAGCGTGGCTCACCAACCCCACCCTTTCCCTCTTTGCTTGGGGCAGGGGAGCCAGATTGAAGCCCTTTCCTCAGAGCAGTGGTTTTCAATCTACTCTACAAAATCCTTGGGGTCTCTTAAGGACTGTTCAAGGGCTCCTCAACTAGTGAAGCATTTTCCACCAAACAACAACAATGCAAACTGCCCAGGTCTGCGTCACTTTTAGCTATTCTTTATATCAGCGTTCTATATAAGATTGGTTCTGAAAAATGTTTGAATATCACCGCCTTGGATTTATTCTACACCCCTCTGGTATATATATATTTTTTCCCTGCATTTCTCCTTAATTGCTAAAAAGGGCCTAACAGGTAAAGGGAGAAAGGACTTTTTCCCTTGAAGGAGTCACAGGCCAATACAGGCTGTATTTACCAGCTGACACTCACACTGAGCTTTCTTTCCTGACTGAGAAACTAGGTGATGGGTTGCCCTGCTACCCTGTTCTTCCATCCCAGATAAGACTGGCTATCTGGACACCAGGTTATATTTCTTGATTTGGACTGGCTTGTGACCTCCACTCTCCATCCCTGCAGTTACCTGGAAAGCCACCTTAGCACCATGTGGTAGGACAGGATATGAAAACAAAACAATAGTCCTGTCAATTCCATAGGGAGTGTGGGAGCCCCCTGGGTCAAGCCCTTGGGCTCCTCCACCTCTGGAAAATCTGCCCTGCCCTTTTCTTTAAAGTGCACTTAATACCAGATGAGGACATTACAGAGGGAATTCTTTTTGGAAAAAAAACATTTTTTAATGTGTATCATCGGGGAAAAGTCAGGCTCCAGCTTGAAAGGAAGGCATTTCGAGATACCTATTTTGCCAATGAACTGGAAGCCCCCAAACCGAAAGGTGGAGATGGGAAGAACACGCAGCCCAATGTGGGACAGAGAAATGAATCCAGCCCATCACTGTGGCAAAAAAATACTCAGGAATTTTCCAGTCTGTTTACCCCCAAAGCCAAAGAAGGAATCATTTTGCTTACGCTTGGCTATAACTATCACCGTGGACAGATGAGCAACCATTTGACAGATTGTTGGAAATGGGTTGGCCTCCTCAATTTTTCAAAATAATTTTAAGCAGCTTTGGGTTCTGGTCATGAGCTCTGGGGTAGAGAATACCAAAAGGAGTTTTGAGGAGAAAGGGAAGTGGTCCCTTGAGCAATCCATGTTCTTGGTTGTCCAGGGGGCACAGGAAGAGGGAGGCAAAAGGCAGACTTCGGGGGGCAGAGGTGCACACCCAGAACCCCTCCGTTTGGGTGAGGGGTGTCTGAAGAAAATTCACCGTATAATTTAAGCAGTCCTTCCATTTTACCCTCCCCTGTGCTAAATGTGGAAGAGGAGGGAGGAAGAGTCTATTTCTGTATCTTCTCATGACGCTAAGACATTCTTCTGCTTAAGGCTTTGTGTGCGTGCACGTGTGTGTGTGGGTTTGTGAAGGATCACAGCCCTCTAGCTCCCATTTTCCTTTTATCATCTCCGTGACTAACACCATTCAGTGTGAGAGATGCATATAGGAGAGGAAGAAGAAACACTGACCCTCCTCCCTATGGCCCCAAATGAGGAGGGTATATACTATGCTTAGAAATTGCTAAATACATCATTAGATACTAGAGAGTATGACAGAGAGAAGAGAGAGACATAGCAGCAGCTTTTGATATACAGAGTACAAAGAGATACAGAGTAAGAGAAGACATCATACATAGTACAGTCAGACAACAAGGATTGGGGAGGGAGTTAGTATCAGAGACCACAGGTTTGCAGCATGCTGAGAGAAGAGGCCTCAGTCCCTCTTAGAAACTGGGGAAGAAAGAGAAAGAGGTTGTGAGGAACCACCTTGCAGCCCGGTTACTGAAGAGGAACAGGGTGGCATCTGTACCAACTTGGGTTTACAGTCCTGTTCCTTTGATATCAACAGCCAGACGCCACCCTGCCAGCTCCTGCTCCTCCACCCGCTGGCCTTCCCTAACTCTCCCTCCCCCATTCCCACTGCTTGCTTCTCATGCCTTTCTGCCTGCGTGTGCCTGGCCTATTACTCTGGAAAACCCCTGGAGAGGGCTCAGCTTGGATGCCGCCCACTAGGAGACTGGCCACGTTCTCTCGTTTCTCGTTCTCCAAGGATCCAAGGTGGACAATAAAACAGGATCCCAGTGCCCGTTTTGAGCCATAAAGCAACCCTGGCGAGAAGCCTGGTGACACACAAGAACCAGGAAGGTGCCTGTGCTGCTAGGAGAGCACAGGGAACGGGGGAGAGGACCCATGACAGAGGTGAAGGTGGGGCTTGGAGGTGGGCACACAGCTGTTTTCCACCTCCACTAGCAAGACTGGAGGGGAGTGCTGATACGACAGCTAGAGGAACAAAAAGTTAGACTTCCTGGGGCATTTGCTAAAGCTCATTGGTGACATATACAGATATGAGGAGTATAGGACACAGAGATCTCCCAAGGTCTCCTAATAACTACTAGGTTCTGTGACCTGTGTTGGGGCTCTAGATGGACACTGCCCTTGCCCACTTCTTTTGACATGTTGCAGCGACCCCTAGTGGCAGAAAGGCAGTACTGTGGTTCCCACTATGGCCAAGCACAAGCGGGGAGGGGAGGCCAGTGCCTAGGGGACACCAGGCAGTTCTGATGTAGCCCCAGGGAGGGGACAGCAGGAGTTGAGGGACAACTATATAGTAAAAGTTTTGAGATGATTTTAAAAATAGCAGGAGAAACAAAGAAGCTGAGGGCAAGAAAGGAGGCAACCTGAGGTTGGTCAGAGGAAGCGGCCTGAAACTACCTGAAAGTGCAGGTATGCAGCAGCCCGTGTGGGAGATTAGCTGGCTGCCGTCTCTTGGTGGAGAGGGAACAGCTTGGCCTGGTCTTCAGCCTCGTAGCCGCATGGCAGGTCACTCCTGGAAGAAGAGACCCAGCATAATCACAGTATTGCCAGCTCCGTATAAATGAAGCATTCCTGTCACTTTGCTCTCTCAGCATCCCTGTGAGATAATGAAGGGCAGGAATACAGGGCAAATCAAGGCCAGAGAGATAGAGCTGACTTGCCCAAGGTCACAAAGTTCCTCAAAGTAGGAGGGAAACCCAGGTCATCAGATGTCCATGGCGTTTTCTCCCAGCCCCCATAGCTGGCATGGGGAGGAACCACAGGGAGAGCTGGAGGAGGGGACAGTGTTCTACACCAAGGCAGGGGGTGACTGGACCTCCTGGACAACACAGTGATGGCGAGAATGGTTCTCATTTCCTCCTCCTTTCCCCAAAGTCTCCAGCGAACCTCTAAGTAAGGCATGAGGGAAATGTAACCATTTCTTCTGGTCCCACCCAGAGAGCCCAAGAGCAGTGGCAACCGGCGTACCTATTGTCATTGATATCTGTGGCATTTCCTGAAGAGAACATCATGGAGAACACAAGAATGGAAGAAGGAAAAAAGAGATTGGGTGTTACTAACGGTCTCCTCAAACCCTCTCTCATCCTAATCCCTTGGAGAAAAAGGTAAGTGTCTTGGCAACATAGCTGCCATCTGGGTCTGTGGCACTCGTCTTCAACTACCCCAAGCTGCATCATTATTTTGTTTGAGGAAAAGCCTCCCTGAGCCCTCACAGAGGAGAGGAGAAGGGGAAAGGAAGGTAAGGGTTGGGACAGGCACGTGACCGGAGCAATCCACTTCTAAGCGTCCAAGACCCTGAAGGGATGCAGTGTTTGAGCTGTAGGTGCAGGGTCACTTACTTTTCTGATACTTTTCAACTTGCCCTGGGGATCCCACAGGCTGGTTACCCATCTTTTTCACTCACCATTGTCCATGTTGGCCTTCTGGTAGGAAGCCAAGGGGCCTCCAGAAGATGTGGCCCCACTGCTGGTACAGGAGTTTGCAAAGCTGGATGGAGCAGAGGAGAGAGATGCAACCTCTGGCGCCCACCTCCCACTATTCCGAGGACCACTGATCCACACTCACCCTCAGGGGTGAAGCCATCCACCCCTCCCATTCCCAGAGAGCAGAGGACAACAAACATGGCCTCAGGCTGGGAGGGCAGATGCCCACTTTCTAATCAAAGGTGTGAAGTTGAGAAAGGGTTAGAAATGAAGCTACTTAGGAAAAGAATTAAGTCTCACCCAATAATTAACCCAGTCTTATGCCTTATAGGGTGCAGAGAGCCTTGGGTTGGGACTTCAGCCCGCCCTTGGTCACTCACTACGTATCTGAGGTGGAGCTGGGTGCAGCCTGCAGGTACAAATTCTGGTAGTTCTGGAAGAGGCTGTTAGTGTAACTGATGCACTCAGGGCTCCGGGTGCCATAGGGGTTGGTGGGTGAAGATGCTGGGTAGTGGCCAGGCCGGACGGGTTTGGCTGTGGCAAAGAAAGGAAAATGACCGTGAAGAGGCTATTTGTTACCTTGCAGTTGCCCTACAAGGTCATTTAGCTAGAGCTGAACTGAGTTGCATGTAAGGTAATTCACTTTTCTACTTTTTTGTAGTGGTGGTGGGGTGAGGCTGGGGTGGGGTTACACTGAGGAATTTGCTGGGTTCCCCCAGGTGGTGATCCCTCCCGTACGCGCCGCCCCCCCGCCGCCGCCTACTGACGCCCACTCCCCACTCACCAATCTGGGCAGAATGGCCCCGTTTGCCGGAGCTCTTGTACCGAACGGCCTCCTTGATGCGGTCCACCTCCTGCTGGTACCGGCGTTTGTCCTTCATGGCGCCCTCCTTGGCCTCCTTCAGTGCACCCTCCAGGGCCTTAACTCTCTCAGCCGTAGCCCTAAGTCGTTTTTCCAACTTAGGAAGCTCACAACGCAGATCTGCATTGTCACGTACCAGCTGTAGGACGAGCCCCAGCAAAGAGGCAGGGAGAGAGGCGAACAAGGCAGCAGAGTCGGGGGTTCGGGTGGGAGAGAGAATAAGGAAAAGTCATGTCAGGGGAGGTGGAGACCATGTCGTTTCCTCCAAAGGCCTCATTCCCTTTACCTAATTGCTGTTCTGGCCGTTCTTTCCTTCTCCCTTTAGCAAACGGTGGTCAGGCATTAAAAAGTTACATCACTTTCCAGGCAGCAAAAACATGCCAACTCCTCTGTAGCCCAGAACGCTTGGGATGGCAAGAGTTCCAGTCTCCTCCTGGCCTAAACACCACCAACCCCCCGGTATCTCACAGCTGGTGCCAGACCAACAGCCCCAGGGCAACCATGGGAATGAGGCCCCTCCCCCTCCCCCAGAGATGGTTTTGTGGGCATGCACAGGGCGAGGCAGCAAGAGCACAGTAGCAGTTTGGAGGGTGGAGATGGTATTGAGAGCAGGTTAGGTGCAGTGTAGAGCAGGAGCAGAAGCTGGAATACAGGAGCCCACGCACCATACACACACACACACACACACACACACACACACACATGGCCGCCCCATAGGAAGGAAAGAAAATGTTTTGAAGTCTCACAAACATTTGTGCTCATTACCTTCATGTTCAAGGATTTCCTGGGCTGTCCCTCTCCCCATTTAAATTAAGCTACAGCGTGGTAGCAACCACCTTGCAGCCAGAAAAGACTTCCTGATCTTTTTTACAAGGTTTCACACAATGACTAGGGCCCTACAGATTGCAGAAGGAGCTGGCCTTGGAAGATATCAGGTAAATCAGTGCAGCAGGGAACACTGGGAGAATTGTCCCTTTAATTTTGGACAATTTACAGATTATAAACAATGTTTTGTTTTGCTGTGACAGTAACTTAGCTTAATTTGTAATAGGGTTATGGCCCTGGCTCTTTAAGATTCTGTTGACTGAGAGGTTTCTACATCGCTCATGTTTTCCTTTCTAGTCTTGTGTCCCCTGAGGTAGGATATTAGGAGTCCTCTCTCCTATAGGTAAGTAGCTTTTGGTCTTTGAGACTTAGAACAGAGGCAGAGCCTTCATGGGGGAAAAGGAAAACAGCCTGTGATTTCCTGAAACGGGCCACAATGTGGATGAACCTGGAGGACATTATGCTAAGTGAAATGAACAAGTCACAAAAGGACAAATCCCAGATGATTCCACTTAGGTGAGATTCTTAGAGTAGTCAAAATTATAGAGACAAAGTAGAATGGGGGTTGCCAGGGGGTGGAGGAGTAGGGAATGAGGAGTTATTATTTAATGGGGATGGAGTTTCAGTTCTACAGGATGAAAAGACTTATCTCTGGAGAGGGATGGTGGTGATGGTTGCACAACATTACAAATGGATTTAAGGCCACCGAATGGTGCACTTAAAATGATTAAAGGTCATACATTTTATGTTATGTGTACTTTACTACAATGAAAAAAATTGGGGAAAAAAAAGCAATGTAATATGCATTTGGATTAAGAAGGAAAATGAACACAGAAATTAAAAAGAATGGCAAAACCGATTACAAATGTTTCTTCCCTTTCAACTTTTCTATAATGTTGTTCACACTGTTTTATAACAGGTAAAGGGGGAAAGATGGTACTAAAGCCCTCTGCAGGTCCAAATAAAATAAATAAACCCTGTGGACTATCATTGGGCCGCAGTTCTAGGATTTTCTTCATTATTTAAAAAAATAAGAAGGTGTACTGGGTATTTACTATATATGCTGGGTATGGCACTGGGAAGAAAAGAAGTCTAAGCTGTAGTTTAATGAGAATGTGAATTTAAAACGAATTTTAAGGTGGATTCGAAAAGAAGGGAATGAAGCATAGGTTAGGGTTTATTTTACAAATCAGTTAAAAGAGCCAGTTGACAGTCTGTTGCATCTGTCTTCAAGGCTCAGCTATTTGGCACTAGCCAGGGTGCTCCTGCTATGTATGCACCAAACATTTCCTGTCCTGACTCCTTTGGACTGCCCCTTCCACCTCCCCATCCCATACCTTGGAAACCCAGTCTTCCACCTAAGGAACCGCAGCAGCAAGGAGGGGGATAGAGAGGCAGCAACTTAATACACAGGAGTTTTCACTGGCCCTGACCAGGGGCCGGTTGGGCCGTCTGAGGACATCATGTAATTGCCCTGTGTGCCTGCCCCAGGCCTAGGCAGAGGGAGTCCTCTCCATGAGAGAAAGCCCAGCTTCCTGGCTTCTTGTCTCTCTGCTCTCCATCTCTGGCTAACGTCTGACCAGTATCCCTTGTGTACGGTCACGGCCCCAGGCCTCTGAAACCTCTATCAGTTTCAACCTTTCCCTCCAACAGCGTAGGCCTGGGGAATTCCACTTGGAGCAGAGGCAGGCTGGGAGCTTTGGGAAAGGGAAAACAGGCATAGAACCAAGAACAAGGTAAAAGTGGAACCAAATATGGGATAAAGAAGGGATTAGTAGGAAAGGGAAAAGGGAAAAGTAAGGAAAACATGCAAGTAGATTTTCCTAAATCCAAGGGCCTCCAAAGATTTAGGTATCCTAGGCTCCCGGCCTCAAGAGTTCTCTTCACCCCTTACCCTCACTCTTACCTGTTTGTGAACCTTTGTAAGCTGTTCCAGGTTGTTCTCAAGAAAGGAAATCTTCTGCTTTTGGGAGTGAATCCCCCCACTGTCCTCGGGCTCCATTTCTGCACTCTGATGAGAGACAGAGGCAGGGGAAAGGTGTGGCTGTCCTGAGGCCAATCAGGTCCCACCCAGACCAGGCCAAGCCAGCCCCACTGAAGGCCACGGGGTCTGGAGAAGGCTGAGGACAGGGGGAGGATACGGCGGCTGGGAAGACCCCAAGACGGCACTCACTTTCTTGACTCGAGTCGTGACGTCTTGAACGAACAGCTTGCGAAGGTTGTGGAGGGTCTGGAGTTCCCGGGCCTGGAAACAATGATGAAAAATTGGGGGCCTCCAAATACCCGGTCACCGTTCCCCCTCCAAAATTACTGGACCCTTTAGTCTCTCTAGACAAGAGAGTCACTCATCCTTTAGGAAAAGGTGGGTCCTGATCATGCCACAGTCTGCCTTTGCAGAAAGGCAAGGAGGAATGGGGTTAGGAAGAAATCGGGAGGAAGAACTGAAGCCCTCCACCCACACCCTGTTAAACTGGCAGAGAAGGAAACCACTCACAACTGTCTCCTCCAGACCCTTGAGGTCCTGCTTGGACTGCTCGTGTCGCTCATACAGAAATCTGGAGGAAGAGGGAAACAGAAGAATCCCTCAGGGCCTCCCTGCCTCCCTCTCTCCTCCCTCCTCCATTCCTTTGATCTATATTTTATTATTATTTATTACACAAGTTACCCATGTTCACAGTGCAGAAATTAGAAAAGAAAAAACAAAGATAAGTAAACGAGTTCCATAAAAAGCCCATGATTCTACTACTTACAGATCAAACCACCGTGGACATTCTGGTGTCCATCTTTCCAGACTCTTCCATGCATGCATATCCCACATAACTATTATGGGGTTATACCACTCCTACTGTTTGTAACCTGCTTTTTACACGTCACAAAACATCACCCACATCCTTCCATGTCTGCTAATATTGAACAGAAGCCTCCCTTTTTCCCCCTTCCCCACCCCATCAAACTGTTCTACTGAGGCACTTGCTTCCTGTGGTCACCATATTCACATCTAGATTGTGTCTTGCCTCTGCAGTATGTCTGAGTAGGGTCTGCAGGCAGACCCGTCACTCACGTCAGCTCCTGGAGTTTGGTGCTTTTCTCATGTTCTTCATTCTTCAGCTTCTCATAGTCAGCCTGAAGCTTCTCCAGCTCTAACTGGAGCTTCTGATTCAGGCTGTGGAGGGCAAGGAGGTATTGGGGAGAACAAAAAGATGTCAGCAAGAGGCAAAAGGAAGCCCAGCTCCTCAAACACTTTCCTTCTTCTACACGTGAGTCCTGGTAGTGTTGATGCATCTACCTTCGGGTATCAGAGGCAGACTCAGGCCACTGCTTCCGTGACAGAGTGAGTGGCCCTGAGCTATCTAATCAGAATAGCCTTGCAGATAGGGAGTAGTCCTCACTCCTTGTACCTCCTGGAGTTGGGCTGCAAAATCGTGTCATTGTCAGGGGAATGACACATGGAAGTTAAAGACCGGATCCTGGTGCAAGAGGGAGCATCTGAGTAGGCACAGCAAGGGGAGGGGACTGGGGAGGGGACTGGGTAGAGACGAGCCGCCCTGGGGAACTCTTACTCTTTGAGCTCATCAATGGTCTTCTGCTTCTCATTGATCTCGTCCCGGAGCCGGGCCAGCTGCCGGTGATGGGCCTCCCGGTGGCTGTCCATCTGCAGCTCCAGGGCCTTCTGCAAACAACCCCACCCCAAGCTCACAGCTAGACTCCCAGACACCCACTCAGTGAGGACCAGCACAGCCCTGCCGGGCCCCAGTCCTCCCCACGCCTTCCCCACTCGCCTTCACATCTTCTGAGTCCTGTGTGTCTGGCTCCTTATCCTTCAGGGCCACTTCATGCACAGTTTCTGAGGGAGAGAAGGGAAGACAGCTTACATCAGACCTACCTCCTCCGGACAGAACTTCACATTGTGACCAGAGCTCCAGGCAGAGCAAGGCACGTCTACCCAGAATGGGCCCACAGGGATGTTCTTCTGGGGGAGGATGGTCCAATTTCATACAGCAGGGACAAAGAACAATGCAGGGTTTATGGTTCATGGAAAACGAGCTACGTGCAAAAGCGTGCTAAGCAGCATGTGAGTTGGACTCCACGATTTCAGTCTAACGCTTTGGTGAGTGTGCTGCTGGGTGGTTTCCTGTGATGTTCGTCACTTTCCCTCCCTGTGCCCTCTGCGATCTTAGATCCCAGGATGGGGGGGTTGGACGTTTAAGAGGGCCTCACCCTGGGCTTGGAGCTTGGCCAGCTCATCACTCAGGGAGTCATAGGACTCTTCCAGGTGCCGCTTCTTGAGCTCCACGCTCTGCATGTATTCCGTCAGGGAGCGGATCTTGGCCTCGTGCTGGTGGGGTGAGGGTTCATGAGAGGAAGAAGATGGATGCAGCAAAGGACCCAACTCCAGGCAGTGCAGACCTCCATAAGCTCCAGCTCTCCTCCCTCCCTGCTACACCTCCCACGGGGATGCAGGGTCGAGGGACATTCCTCTGGAGACCCTTCCTGTAGACCCTCTCGGATCAGAGGGCAGTATCCCCCGATCCTTCACTTCTCTAGCCTGGACCCTCTCATGCTTCCCCCCCAGCTCTTCTGTCCTTGACTTCAGTTGACCCTAGGCTCTTGACATAAACGTGGGTGCTAGGAGTTATCCCATAAGCACAGAGTTGCCCGTCCTCTCCCATGGCACCCAAAGGCTCTGGACCTCCGCACTCACCTGGGAGATGAGAAGCTGGCAGGATGAGAGCTCCCGCCCAGTCACTTCCATCTTGCGGTGACATTCGACCTGGAGGTTCTCCAGCTGCCGGCACCGTTTAACCACAGACTTGACTTCGGATTTGATTTTGCTGATGTAGAGTCGGGCCACAGTGAACTCCTCCTCGATGGCCCCGCTGATCTCCACCGGCTGTGGGAGAGCAAGGGAGGGAGGAGGTGCCTCTCTGCTGCCGGGAAGCCCTTTATCCATTTCCTTCTACTCGGCCTAGCCCCCAGGCACACACACCCAGAGACACAGGGACTTGGGTGGGACGGGTATGTTCCAGATGACTTCTAGCAGCTCTGTATCACCTGTCATTTCACACTAAATCCCTCTCTCTGTGCTTAAAGATCCAATTCTGACAGTCACCTTCTTTCATCCTGTAGAGCAATAGGATATTCTGTAGTCAAACTGACCTGCTTGATCACCCAGATGGGTCACTGTCACTGCCACAGATCTGCATATATCATCCCTAATTTTGTGCTCCCATCTCCAAATCCTGCTCTAAGCACATCTCTACTGCTTCTTTATTCAGCAGTGTGAATTTCAGTTGGTGTGTGGATTTAGAATGTGTATTTCAGTTGAGTCTATGCAAACTTCTACCTGCTTTCCTGTGTCTAGTTTGCAGGCGTGTTTCCTGGATCTTTGGCACCCCCACTTCCCAGTATCCCTGACGGCCTGGATTGTCTCACCGGCACCTCCCACCAGTGCCCAGAACAAGAATGACCTGAACAAAGCTGCCGCCTCTTTCTCCACTCACCAGCTTAATCTCCCCGTTGCCCACGATGACACTGAACTCACTCAGGTCCTTCATCAGCCCATTCAGCACCTCAGCAATTCGTTTTCGCTGGTGTCCACTGACCTCCTGTAGCCGCTGCAACTCAGACTCCAGGGACAGCATGGTGGCCTGGGGACAGCCCTTCAGGTCATCCCATCGCCATCTTCCTGCTCCCCTCCCCAGCCCAGGCGGAGGCCTCTCCCTTCATGCATGACCCTGATGGCTGCTATGAAGAGAACACAAGCCCTGAAGAAGGGTCTGGAAGAGAGAGGGGTCAGAAGGGCAAAGTGCAGTGGCGGGGTGGGGGAGTGTCCCACGACACGCTGAACGGCAGTGCAAAGGTGCAAACGTGATCCTGCCCTATCAGGAAGCAGAGGTCCCTTTGGATGTGGAGGATGTTCTGAGGCCAGGGAGCTCCTAGCCGGCTACTCACCACCTTCTGAGACAGCTCGTCCACCAGAAGCTGGTTCTGCTGGCTCTTCTCCTCCACCTCCTGGGACTTCTGGTCGTAGTTCATGGCCAGCTCCTCCAGTGCCTGCAGCACTTCCTTCACCTCATCCTTCGCGGCGTCGTTCTCCGACTGCAGGTGGCTCAGTTCCTGCTGGACCTTCTCGTTGTCTCCTCGAGTGGACACCAGCAGCTGCAAGGGAGGGGCAAGCCACGTGAGGGAGTCCTCTGCCAGTGACCACTTCGATGGCCCCTTGGTCTGGGGAAGCTGAGCCCCCGACCCAGGTATAGGTCTAGGAGAGAAGCAAGGGCCAAAGCAAGAGTCAAGAGGAAGTGGGCTTTCTGCTTCACAGAAGTAGGGCAACAGAATGAAGAAGCACCCAGACTCCGGCATCCGTGCCTTAAGCAAAACCCCAATTAAGTTTCTGGATTTCCATAGTCTTGGAGGGTGACGCAGCCCTAAGCAGAATGCCCCTTCTACCATCTTATCAGGAAAAGGTCTTTTTGATGCCTTTCAGGGATGAACACACAACCCTCTCCTCTCGTGTCTTGCCCTCCTTCCCATTACCTCTTCCTGGTCCAGCATCTGCTGCTTGAGCTTCTCTATGAGTTGGCTCTGCTGGTTGATCTCATCATCCTGTTGGAGGCAAAAGGGGTAAAGGCGGGGTGAAGGGAGCTACTCTTTCCAGTGTAGAATTACAGGATTGGGGTACACGTGGATCCTGATAAAAATCCAGCTAGTTTAGGCTTTGATTTAGAAACTCCACATCCTAAAAAAAGAAAGAGGTCTTTCCCTCGGCTTCTTTCCTTGACCCCTGCCCTCATTTTTTAATCCCTTTCTTCCTAGAAGTTGGTATAACCTTGACAATGCACAGCAAAAGGCTTTAAATGTTCATATCCTTTAACTGAGAAATCCCACTCGAGCGCTCCATTCTAATCAAATCATTCCAAAGCAAAGTCTTACGCACAAGAGACAAAGAGAGTCATTTCAGAGCGATTTATAATAGCAAAACCAACCAACCAACAAAAAAACAAACAAACAAAAAACCCTAGAAGGCCTTTAAATAAGTAAATGGTTAAATACATTCTGATAAATGGACTGTTAGGCAGCTATTTTAAAATACTTTTATGAAGAATTGTTAACAAAGTAGGAAACTGCTCATTATACAACGAGGAATGAAAAAATCGGATGCAGTTACATATACAGTATAATCTCAATTGTGTGGCTTTATTTCTGAACGGTGGGAGGAGATGATTTAAATTTTCTTCTAGATATTTTTATTTATCTTCCACATTTTCAATAATGAACATTCATCTCTTTTAAAATCAGAAAAACGGCAGGATAAGCTACTTCTTTAATCCCTCACTTACCATCCCACTGGGCTCTCACCTCTGTGCCCTGCCCGACTGTCCTTACCTTGTCATCAAGCTGCTTGTAGAGGCGGCGGATCTCCTCCTCGTACTTCTGTCGCTCCTCAGGCGCGATGCGCACCACGATGGATGAGTTGTCGTTCACGGGCGTCTCCTCACAGAGCTCAGCTCCCAGGGCAGCATCCTCCCCAGCCAGGCGCTCCGTCTCTGGCACGTCCTCTCCTGGCAAAGGGGCAGAACAAGGTGAGGGATGGGAGAAGGGACAGCTGCATCCGAGGGTCCTTCCTCCCTCACTGTACAATGCGGAGACCTCCAGGCCTCCACCTCTCTTGCCAAGTGGACCGTCAACCTTTTGGGGAGTGGGGGTAAAGGCAGTCAAGCCGCTCTCGCTTTCTCTCATGACTGCTCTACTGCACCCCTCCGGAAACGCAGCCCCCCTCGGAGATCGTAGGAGCCCTCTCTGGCTCCCTGTACCCACAGGACCCGTTGCTAACCACTGCGCCACCGGCTCAGCTCTGTCTCCAGCTTTGCAATCGTCTCCTTCTGAGCCTTTGTCTTCTCCTTCTCCTTCTCATATTTCTTCTTCCACTGCTCGGCAGTCAACTCCAGATTCACGGAGGCAGTGTTCTTAATGGTCTTTGCCCTGGAGAGGAGAACGAAGAGATGAGACCTCCGTTAAGGCTCACAAGACCCTGAGGGGAGAGCGCAGCAGGGGCTGCGGCAGGGAGTAGGGGACCCTGCCACCGACCGCTGTCCAAACATCAGGGTGGACTTAGTCTCTGCATCGTTGTAGTTGGACGGTGAGCAGCAGATGAACATGGTTGTCCGGCAGTTTCCTCCCAAGGAGTCCTGGAGAATCCGTGTCATTTTGCTGTCACGATATGGAACGTAGCTTTTCTGGGGGAAGAGAGAGGCCGCAAATCAGAAAAAAAAATTCAACGGGGGAATCAGAAAGGATGGTGGGGGAGTTCCCTGGTTGCCTGGTGGTTAGGCTTCCGGGCTTTCACTGCTGTGACCCGGGTTCAATCCCTGGTCAGGGAACTGAGATCCTGTAAGCTGCATGGCACAGCCAAAAAAATAAAAAAAATAAAAATAAAGAAGGGACAGTGGTGCTGACTAGGGGCGGGGCAACCCATGAATTGGCATGATGAGGTGGGGCATTAGGAGCAGGCAGAAGACAGGGTGGGGCTTGAAGGGTGCGGACACCTAAGGAGCACTCACTGTGCCCTCAGCCAGCGCAGAGATCACGTTCCCCAGGGCTGACAGGGACTTGTTGATATTCTTGGCCTCGTCCAGCACAGCTCCCTCTGCTCCAGTCTTGCTGACCTACCAGGGCACGAAGGGGTGAGTATGTCGTGAGCGGCTGCAGAGGGAGTGGGCTCTCCCCACCTCTTCTCCACGTAAGGTGGCTTAGTTCAAGGAGACGGGGAGAGGGAAAGAGGACAGAGAAGGCCCTTCCTCTGTTCCCCTAAACGCTCTTGCTACAGACCTCACCACACACACACACACACACACGTTATACGATTCCATTTATGTGCAATGTCCAGAAAGTCAAATCCAGAGTCAGAAAGTAGCTTAGTGGTTGCCAGGGGGTGGGGGAGGGGAGAAGAGGGCATGACTGTCAACAGGTGATGAAAATGTTCTGGAATTAGTGGTGATGATGCACAACCTTCCAAACATACTGAAAGTCACTGAATTATACGCTTTAAAATGGTGAACTTTATGGTATGTGAATTCTAGCTCAACAAGAAAGTTATTTTGATTTACAAAAAGGCCACCCCCCTCCAAGGCTTCCTTCCTTGCCCACCCCACCCTGACAGGACCCCCAACCTTCTCGCTCCCTGCCAGGTCCACTAGATACAGCTTCCCACTGAGCTTCTGCTCGGTCTCCATATTCTCCTGCTTGATATTGATGAGGAAGATGCTATGGCTTCGAGAGCTGTGTTCATTCATGTCTGTAGGAGGGAGGGTGAAACAGTCCCTGTACCAACCCCTGCGGAGCTGAAGCCCTCAGCCCCGGCTTCCACGGACCACTGCCTCCACCCGCCAAGAGAGGGGGTGTCCGTCAGGACTAGCCTAGCCCCTATGTCTCCCCAGCAGCAGATCTCAGGGTCACACAGACAAGCGTCCCTCCTCCTCTGGAGGACACAGCCTTCCCTTGCTCACTTTCGCATCCCTCAGCCCCACAGGGCACAGAGGAGAGGCAGACCCCACAGTCAAGATCCCCTTGTCTCCCCACTCACTGGTGACAGCCACGTGACGATTTGATTTCCCTTCATCAATCACATCTAAAATTTCTTCTGGGCTGGACACAAAGCGCTCGGTACAACCCTGTAGGGGGCAAATGGACAGTGACCCATACACTTTGATCTGAAAATTAAATTACCTGCACAGTGACCAAATGACCTCTCAAGACGGTGCCTCTTCCCAGGCTCCAGACTCTCCCCAGCCCCTTGGCATGTCTCACCCCACCAGGATGTCTGCCCTCCAACTTCTGGGTGGGCCTTTGGTCTACCCTCCTCCTACACCTGCACTCTCAATACACTGGCCCCACCTGGCTGTCCCATCCCCACTCTCACCTTGACAAACGGTACTCGGTTCTTGTCCTCGTGCACAGACAGATTTGTCTTGGTCACTGAATCAAGACAATTCAGGGTGAGCAAGGCCAGCACTTCCAGCCCCCCACCTCCCCAACCCCTGCACGCTGCAGTCTGCTCGGATGGTGGATTCTTCTTTGTGCAAGAGGGAGGAAGACTCCCCTGTGAAGCTTAATCTCCCTGCATGCGCTGAAGGCTGTTTTTCCTCCTGCAGGATTCCAGCCCCAGGGCTGCAGCTAGACTCAGGCTGTTTATAGGTGGGCCTGGGCATCTAAGCTCATCTTCTGACCCTTTCGGTTTGGGGAAATTCTTGGTGAGTGGAGGCAAGGGACATGAGTACAAGTGTGTGTGTCCTTGTGTGCCTGCTGCATCACTCACCAAACAGTACCAAAACCCAAGAGCCCAAAAGCAATGTGATCTTTCTCTTCCTTGCCCTCCTCACCCCTACCCACCCACTGGGGTTAAACACCACTCACCATCCAGAAGGTCACGGATTTTGTCCAGGTAAATCTCAAAGTAGGAAACCTGGTTGGGGAGAAAGGAGAAGTATGACGTCAAGAGGGCCTATCTTAAATCTGATACAGGGATCTCAGGCTAATGCAACCCACTCAAATGGTGGTGGTGGGAGGGAAAGGGCAGAAGAGACTATGTTGGCAGAGAAGAACTTAGGTAACCACGGTGGAGAATAAGTTGGGGCGCCAGGATCTCAGTGGGTTCATACTAGATCTTCCCCTCCCAGTCCCAGAAGAGGATGCCCAGCAGTCATGCCCTGATCACCTTGATGTGGAACTCAAGGTTCTCATCCATGGAGTAGATGTGGTTGAAGATGTCTTGGGCAATTCGAGGAATGATTCCCATCAGCTGGGGGTCATGCAGCTTTCCCTGGGGAGTAAGGATATTCTGGAATGAGGCTGGGCTCAGGAGGAATCAGACAACTCGGAGGTATGCAGACGAACACAGAGGTAACAGCTGCTAAGGAGACTATCCTAACTTAGGGGATGGTCACTACCTTCTAGTGGAAGGAGGAGGGAACTGAGCAGCCCTCTGGACTTTCATTGCTGCTGCTTTTCCAGGTGAAAAGAAGAAAACTGGAGTCGTGGAAAGGAGGGTGAACTGCAGCAGGCTGAAGGGATTCCACTGAACTTCCACCATAACGCTGCCCTCCGTTCATCCTCTGTACCAGGCAGCCCTCAATTCCTAGATCTTTCCCCACTGAGATTCCTTGGCCTCCTATTAACACTCCCAGCTCCTCATTCCCATAAAAGTCAGAACCCTCACCTCCATAGTATGTGTCTTCCCTGAGGATGTCTGTCCATAAGCAAAAATGGTGCCATTGTAGCCAGCAAGGACATCTGAAGAGATGGCAGAGAAAGAACACTGGTAGAGAGAAGTGGGGTAGGGAATGAGGAGCCTGAAAAAAATACATTCTAAAAATACATTCATTACCTTTGACAATCTGCATGGCACACGCATGATAAACTTGCTCCTGAGTCGTGTTTGGAGGGAATACACGGTCAAAGATATATGGCTTCCCCTGGAATGGAAATAAAAGATGGCAGACATCAGTAGGCAGGTGTGAGGGAGGAGAAACACCTGAAAAGGCACCCGTTCTTCAACCTTCTGTACGCATGGACAATTATGGGGATGAGGGAAACCAAAGAGAGGCAAAATTTAGTACTGACATCAGGAGTTGTGTCTGTGGGGTAGAATGTCATTGAGGAGAGTCACACAGCGAGACTGCATGAGTGGATCTCAGTCTTGGTGTGATGACTTAGCACTCACCATCCCAGACCCCCAGCCTGGGAAGCCAAATGGGAAAAGACAAGAGGGCCACAGGCTGTGGAGAGTGAAGAACAATACATTAACATTAAAAAATCTACCACTGGGGGCTTCCCTGGTGGCGCAGTGGTTGAGAGTCCGCCTGCCGATGCAGGGGACACGGGTTCGTGCCCCAGTCCGGGAGGACACCACATGCCGCGGAGCAGCTGGGCCCGTGAGCCATGGCCGCTGAGCCTGCGCGTCTGGAGCCTGTGCTCTGCAATGGGAGAGGCCACAACAGTGAGAGGCCCGCGTACCGCAAAAAAATCTACCACTAAGTTAAAAAATATCTTCCTCAATAGATCCATGTGTCCTGATATGAAAAGATGTTGAAGATGTATTCAGTGAAAGATGCAAAGTTAGGGACAGATGTATAGCATGTTGCCTATTGTGTAAATGAAATACACAAATACCGGACTACTGAGCTGTTGTGGAAATATTAACACAAGCTCTCCTTTTGAAAAGAATATATGAAATCAGAAATATAGGTCTCTGACTTCCCTGGTGGCACAGTGGTTAAGGATACACCTGCCAATGCAGGGTACACAGGTTCGATCCCTGGTCCGGGAAGATCCCATATGCTACGGAGCAGCTAAGCCTGTGCACCACAACTACTGAGCTTGTGCTCTAGAGCCCGTGAGCCACAACTACTGAAGCCCGCACGCCTAGAACCCGTGCTCTGCAACAAGAGAAGCCACCGCAATGAGAAGCCCGTGCACTGCAACGAAGACCCAATGCAGCCAAAAATAAAATAATTAATTAATTAATTAATTTAAAAAAAGAAATATAGATCTCCCTTTAGGGAAGCAGCTTTAAGTAAAGAGAAACTGTGAAGCAAGTCACTCAGACCTCCAAGTACTTTGTTTAATTCAGGTAACATGTTATAAATCACATGTGCTGATAAGAATGCTAAAGATACAAAATACTTACAACCCAGGGAGCCAAACAGAATATATTTGCTATCTAGTCATATTAAAGGGAAGATCTCTGGTAAGACTAAATGCGACTATGCTTATTCTCCGTCTTAAGTGACAAACTACTCAGTCGTGTTTTCCCATCATTCGGTATAAAGGGACTATGACTTAGTTGTCAAATTATTTTACTAGAAGCCATCTTTCTTCAACTGATATGTAAACCTTCAGATCTATGGACACCAGAGTTTGGGAGACACGTTTTAACTAATTAAGGAAAGTCATACTTTATTATAAGGTGTATTTTTGGATCCTGGGACATAATAGGTCCTTCAATTTATTCATTTTCTATCCAATCGCATTATAAAATATCTTATTAATGTTATTAGCTTCTTTGTTCAGTCTTTTGAGTTACCAAGTATGAAATCATATGCATGTAATAGTTTTGTCTCTTTCTTTCCACTGTTAAAACCACTTATTTTATTATTTTATCTTAGAATCCCCCAAACAACATTAAATTGTGATCACTGGTTTCCTTTTTACTATGATGTATGCTATTGGTGTCAAATAAACAGTCTTTGCGGTTAAAAAAAAAAAAGAGAAATCATAAAAGTTGGCTAAAGCTGAAGATGCAGGTCTAGGTATATCTACAATATTGCATCAATGTGTAGAATTTTTTTCCAGAAAGATATATATAAAAGTATTAACAGTAGTTATTTGGGGGAGAGAAACTGGGAGAGAGGAGGCTTTCATTTTTCAGTCTGTATCCTGAAAAGTTTACATTTTTAAACCATGTACAAGTGTTTTGTTTTGTCTTGTTTTATTAATGCCAAAGAGAGTGAGACAATAGTGTATTATTTTGTTTCCTTCTTTTTACTTCTCTGCAAAAAGGAAAATATTATTTATACTAATAAATATTTTTTAACATTAAAATTTTTTTTAAAATCTGGCTTATGATAAATATCTACCTGCAATATTTATCTGGTGTCTGTGGTGAAAGATTCTGAAGCCCAAAAAACAGAATCCACAAAGAGAAAGAAGTTGTGAAGGTGCTCTCTGCAACTAAGGGAGTACTGTAAACTGATAGAGGCTTTCTGGAGGACAATTCTATTAAATATTTAAATGTCCATGCTGGTCATACTCTGTCCCAGTGATTTCAATGCTAGGAATTTATTTTATGTGTGTAGCACACTTGCTTAAGTACTTAAAGATGTGTGTAGAAGGATGTTCACTGCAGCTGTTTGTATCCAAGAAAAACTAGAAACAATTCAAACATCCATCAAGAAGATATCGGTTATGATACCTCCATAACCTACCCCCATTAAAATGAGCAAGGTTGGTTTACATATATGGACATGTCCAAGATCGATCATCTGAAAAAATAAAAACAATTTGTATAATGTGATTATACATTTTTAAAAAGCGTATGGATAGAATAGTCTTAGAAAAAAGATATGGAAGACTGTATATAGATCTGTTAATGGTGGTTATCACTGGAGAGCAGAATGACAGGAACTTATGCTTACTACATATTTCCTGTGATATGTAAATATTTTGCAATGACAACGTATTGCTTTGAAATTAAAAAAAGAAAATAGAATAGGTGATGTTACAGAAAAATGTGTAATGACAAGGTACGCACAAAATAATTTTAAGAAAAAAGTGGTTTTTAAAATAGTATGCAGTATAAGAACACACACACAAAAGAGTATATGAAGGATTATTCCATGTCTGTAAAAAGTTATATATATGTATATATGTATAGCTTGCATAGAAAAACGTGTTAACAGTAGTTATCCTTGGACAGTGGGATTTTAGGAGTTTTTTGTTGTTGTTGTTCTTTTTGATTTATATTAAAACTATTCCAAAATGAAAATACATAATTTTTAAATAAGAAAAAATTTTAAACAAAGATATTAATATTCTTACTACATAAAGAACTCTCATAAATTAGTAACAAAGGACAAAACTAACCAGAAAAATATGGACAAGAGTTAGGTGCTAACAACAGGAGAAGAAATACAAATGTTCAATAAACATAAAGATGATCAACATTTTTGAAGAAAAAAACAGTAACATCATTTTTCACCTATCAAACTGGAAAACAAAAACTTAATTGTAATATGCAGTGTAGATGAGGGTTCAAGGGGGTATAATTTCTTCGAAAGGAGCATGCTCATTCTTTTCTGGTAGGACAGTACATCCATACTTTTAAGGGGCAATTCAAAAATGCATAATCAAAAGCCTTGGATTGTACATATCCATTGACCCAGATAGTCTACTCCTAAGAATTTGTACTAGGGAAATATTTGTAGCAAATATTTAGCTACAGGAATGTTTATTATCAACACTGCTTATAATAATGAGAAATTGAAAACAACTGAAAGGAGTTACATTTAGGGGACTGGTTAATACAAGGAATTGATTGCACTATGCCATGTACATATATTTTATTCTTTGCTGCTATTTAAAATTATGTCATACATGTATACACTACTATGTATAAAATAGATAACTAATGAGAACCTACTGTATAGCACAGGGAACTCTACTCGGTGCTCTGTGGTGACCTAAATGGAAAGGAAATCCAAAAAAGAGGGGATACATATGGCTGATTCACTTTGCTGTACAGCAGAAACTGACACAGCAGTGTAAAGCAACTATACTCCAAAAAAGTTTTTTTAATTAAAAAATAAAATGATGTCATAATAGAATACCAATAAATCTCAAAAAGGAGTTGAGTGAAAGAACTGAAACTCAAAGAGCACATACTGTATTATTCCTTTTATATAAAGTTCAAGAATAAACAACACTTATTTGTAGTGATAGAAGTCAAAGTAGCGGTTGCCTTGGGGTGATATTGATAGGAAGAGGGCAAAAGGGAGCTTTCAGGGGCTATCAAAACGCTCTAGATTTCAATCTGGGTGGTGGTCACATAGGTGTCAAAATATGTTATAAAATTCATCCAGCTGTTTGCATAAGATTTGTGCACTCACTGTATGTAAATTATACCTCAGAAAGTGCTATCATAAAATATCACAACACAAAATGATGTGATAATGGCTCTTAAAATATGAATTATGCACAACCTCATTGTTTATAAGAGAAATGAATATTAAGACTATGAAGTAGCATTTTAACCTATCAAAGTGGCCAAAATAAAATAGTTTGACGATGGGACTTCCAGGGTGGTCCAGTGGTTAAGGCTCCATGCTTCCACTGCAGGGAGCATGGGTTCGATCCCTGGTCAGGGACTTAAGATCCCACATGCATGCAGTGGCCAAAAATAGTTTGATGATGCATTGCACTGGCTGGGCCCTTAAATATACATATGGTCATTCAATTGTTTGTAATAGCAAATGATTAGAACAACCCTAAATATCCATATCCATCAATAGAGACCTGGCTAAATAAATTATGGCATATCCCTACAACAAATTATACAGTTGTTAAAAAGAATGAGATAGATATTTCTGTGCTGATATAGAAGGAACTCCAAGACTCATTGTTAAGTAAAAAAAAAGCAAGGTACAGAACAATATGTATAGTATGCTATCATTTGTGTAAAAAAAAAGTGCATGCATGTATATATGTATTTGCTTGTAAATGTATGACATTCTTTTAGAAGGATCCACAAGAAACTGGCAATAAGGCTGCCTTCTGAAAGGGGAACTGGGTGGCTAGGAAAGAGGAGTAGGAAGGAGGTTTACTTTTCATTGTATATCTTTTTATATCATTTGAATTTTGTCACATGTGCATGTAAGACATTAAAAAATTAACTTAGTTTTTTTAATAACTAAAATTATGTAAAATATTTAATGATGGTGAAATAGTCATGATATTTTGTTGGTGAAAAAATACGTTACAAAACAATATAGTTTATGATACACTTTTATTAAAATTATTATATGTATATATGCAGGAAAAAACTACTGGAAACAAATACATCAAATTGTTAACAGTATTGGGGGGGCGGATTTTGAGCAAGTTTTAGTTTCTTCTATGTGCTTTTCTTTGTTTTTAACTTTGTCAACAATTAAAATATATTAGTGTTGTAATCAGATTATGATTATGTTTAGAATTATTAAAGAAAAATCTACCTTGATTTTTTTTAAGGTTTGAGTGAGTTTATGAATTGTTCATAGGACTTTTGTGAATTTTTCACCCTTTTTATCTATACTGTTCGTCATTACACTTCAGTACAAAGAATAAAATTCTTATTACACAGAATAAAATCATACAGTGTTACAATAAACAGATTTTAAGTGGCCTTGACGCCTCTCCTTCTAAGTGGTAATATCTTTCTTTCATTTTGTTTTATTCTATAATTGAACCTTGATTCTTGAATTGTAATCTAACTCAATATTTCTCCCATCCAGTGGCCAAGAAATAGAAGCAAACAAAACATGTCCATCTCAGGCCAGTGACTCTCACCTCTTCTCCGCCAATGATGTCTATCCGTGCTTCTTGAAGCCAGGCATGCAGCCAAAGGGGATTAAACATAACTCTCAAGCCAACCTCGCCCCTCCCTTCTTCCCTTCTGGGAACGTGGGGATTAACTCTCTCTCTCTCTCTCTCTAACACTCCCAGTTACAAGATTCCAGAGGGTGCTGTGGACTCAATGAAATGGAGGGCGCTCTCCAAGTGCTGAAGGCAATTATTGCCCGAGGAACTCCTTTTCCTCAGCCTAGGCTGGGAGGAAGGAAGAGACCAGAGAGGGAGGAAGGGTGGCATTCTCGGAACCATGAGGATAAAAAATATCCAAGAGCTAAAATTGGGTGCACTCAGTAATCTCGTGGGCAGAGAAAGCCATGGATACAATTCTAGGGTTTCTGGGAAAGTCTTCTACCCCTGCCCTACTCTCGGTTGAGCCCTTGAGTTCCAAATCTAGTTCATTTCTTAAGATTTTTATATCTGTTGAAGTACAAATGTCTTTTAATTTTCTATTGATTACAGCCACGGTGAATTCGTTTTGTCAGATCTTTTTATGAGAATAACTAGACCAGTGGTTTTCCACTTTTTCCCCTTCTAGACTACTCACATGGGAAGCATCACCATTATTTACGTCTTTCATGACACATATTTATTCTAAGTCAGACTGTAGTACATTGTGTGGGATTTCTTATCAGAATCTGGGGAAGTGTACGTACAGTTAGCAAAAGCCATTTCTGATGCCCCCTCCCAGGACTCTGCCCAGACCACTTTTCAGCCTGGATCACTGTGTAGACCAGGTGTTTCCTGAAGGCAGGGATTCCCTCTAAGTCCCCAACATCAAGCGTAGTCCCTGGCCCACAGGATGCTCTTCATAAATATTTGTTGAAGAAACACAGATATTGATGGAAGAAGAGAGCAAGAAGATACTAGGGACCTGGATGTTTGGATGAAACAACCAGTAAGAGGGGAAAATGTTAACCACTGCCCAGTTGTGTCAAAGGCTAGCTTCTGGGGAGACAGCACATATAAAATGATAATAACATCTAACGCTTATTGGGAGTTTACTATGTGCCTGTCGCTGTGCTAAGCAGTTTATATGCATTATCTCATTTAATGCTCACAGCAATCGTAGGAAGTAGGTACTATTATTATTATATTTTATAGATGTGAAAACTGAGGTTCAGAGAGGTAAGGTAGCTTTCCCAAAGTCAAACAACTGAGAAATGGTAGAGCAAGGTTTCAAACCCAAGCAATCTGATTCCAGACCCACACTGCCAAAGTGATCCCAGAACTGACGTGCCAACACTGAGTCAGATCCTTGTCGTGGCTTTTCCTTCCCCTCCCCCACCCGCCCCCCTCCATGTGGGCATTTCTCCAAATGTTTCTGGACAGAGCTAAAGCCCTTCATCACTCCATTTTGGCAACTTCAACCCCTTTTTCAGAAGAATGCAGTTCTCCCACCCATCCTCTCCAAGGAGCCTCCCTCACCATCTCTACCTTCAGGTAATAATCCAAGACTCTGTGACTCAGTACAGCGTCAGGGACTAGAAGACTGTTAGGTTAGAAACACTCAGGGAGACCCTCCACCTTCGAGGAATGCCTCTGAGCTCCACTATGTCTCCACCCACAGCAGTCTAAGCGCTCCTCAGTGCCTATTCCAGAGGGCTACTCTTCAGAGTCCCCTAACCCAGGACTCTGTTCTCCTCTGACCCACTCCAAGCTACCTTGTCTCCTGTCCAACTGTGTTTCCCAGCACTTTCTGGAGTTTTCCAATGTGTGTGCTGACTAAAGCTAATGGGAGGGCCTAAGATCAGGGGTCCAAAGACGACCAACCTTTTCAACCTTTGCTAAAGCACTTGGTAGAGGCTGAACTTCAGAGCACCAGGACTGATTTCCATAGTGACACCCCTGGGGATTGTTGCCATGGTAATGCTGGAGAGACACTGGCCACAGTGAACATTACCTCCCCTCTCCATTTTCCTTTACAGACTCGCCCAAGGCTAAGGGGAGACTACTCCCTCTCTTCAGACATCAAAGGAATCCTGAGCCACCTCAAACAATACTGACCCTGTTCCAATAATCCTGCAGGTCCCAACCTGGCTTTTCCAAATGAGGTACTTGGTGACCCTGCTTTTCTGCCTCCTTAAGAACCCACTTAACCATCAGGAGACCTAAGGGAGGTAGAATGTGGTAGATACTTGAATGAGGGAGGGAGGGAGGGAGGGAAGGAAGGGGAGAGACAGAGGAAGTTGGGGGGGTGAGCGGAGAGGCTATCTGTTTCCCTACTGTCATCCCTCCCGTGTCTGGTATAGATGCAACAGCTCAGACAGCAGGCACTCTGCCCACCAAGACCAAGGCAGAGAGACACTTAAATGGGTCCACTTAAAAAGTCACAGTGGATTCTGAGTGACCCAAAGAGGAAAACAAGGTGCACAGCACACACAGACAGTGACCCAGACACCCTTCTACTATGACTCAGGCCATTAACTTGGGCACAGCTCCATCCCCCAGATTCCTGAGAGAAGTCGTGGGGGGGCGGTGTGGATAAGGCTCACAGAGCTGTCTTCCCAGCTTATTCTCCTACATTTTGCCAAGCAGAAAAAGCCCACGAACATTAGGGACTCTGTAGCCCAGAGCTAGCCGCAGTGCAGAGAGGAGAGCCGTCAGAGAAAGGAGCAGGGGTTGGGCTTGGAGAGATTAGCCTCTCCCACCTTCATCCTTCCCTCACCTTCCCAGACATCCTGAAGCAGCTTGCTCCATGAATTCCTCAGTTTCCCACACACTGGTCCCCAAAGGGAGCTAGAGGAAGAGAGAAGAAAGGGAATGGGAGATTTCTTTCCCTTGTTAGGACCCTCAAGGCACTCCTCAAAATCACTTCTCCTATAGCCCTCATCCTGCAGAATGAGAAATGAATAGAAAGGCTGGGAAGGCAAGCTCCAAGGATGCTGCCTGAGACAAAATGGCCCCCCCCATAAGCACTTATCTTGGCAGGAGAGTTTGACAGGAAGGGCTAGGGCAAGGGAAGATACAGAGCGAGACAAAGGTACAGCCCTGCAAACATCAGGCAAAACAGATAAGGAAGGAACAGCTGTGGAGTAAGATAGAATCTGAATTGGCAGGGGGCCCTGGGCCTCTCTTCATCTCTCCTCCCTCCCAACCTCCACCATGTCTCTCCTGTTTAGCTGGGCAAATCGGACAGATCAACACAACTCCTCCCAACATCACCCCATGCCCTGCGCCCACCATGCCAGGCTGGATGGCCCAGAGAGCCTAAAGGAGTTGGTTCAGATTTACCTAAAAAACCCATAGCAAGGAAGCTAGCCTTAAAAGTGGACGCCTTTTGTGGATTTGTTCCTCCATAACTACCTTTCTCCTATTTCTCAGCCTTTATGTCTCAGGGGGCCCTCAAGCTCTAACTCTCACAGCTAACGCCCACTGTCCAGACTATTCAGAGAAGAGGCCCCGAGGGTTGATCCAGGCATTATTTTAGTCTGGCCAGACTGACCAGACTGCAAGGTCTAACGTCCCTGAGACAAAGAGAAGCAGGGGCCCTCTCTATGTGGCAAACACACACATACATAAGCACACACACAGGGCGAAAGCACCCACTTGAGTCCATAGTGTGGGTGAGAGAGCCTGGTGACGGACTAGGGCCCTTAGGGACAGGACATGTAAGCAAGTCTCTTCCTAAGGCATGCTTACTCAAAGTCCCAATCTCACTGATTCAGAAGGCCCAGGCTCCCTCCCTTTTTTTCCCTTCATTCTTTTAACAAGCATGCCCTGTGCCAAGCACTGTGGATCAAAGACACATAAGAAGTGCCCCTGACCTTGAGGATGGTCCTTATATGGGCCTCTCCCTTCTCAAACTGGCTACAGTTTCCTGGCCCAGCACCCCTTAAGCCCTACTCCCTATTGGACTCAACCCCAGATCTTTTCACCCCATAGCCTGACAGTCCCAACCAACCTAGGAAACGAGGGGTAGGTGAGGAATTCCCTAGGAATTCCTTTGGAGCCATCACAGGTGAAAGTCCAGAACAGAAAACCGTGGAGGCAACGTGATACAGAAGGAAAGACGTGAGCTTTAGAGTCACAGATTTAGGTTCAGATCCGTGAATTAACAGTGTGACCTTGAGAAAGTCATTCAACTTCTTTGGGCCTCAATTTCCTCATCTGTAAAGTGGAAATATTAATACCTTCTTCAGAGTGTTGTTTTCAAGATTAAATAATATATGTAAAGTAACACGTACACAGTAAATACTAGTTCTCCTTCTTAACAAGGTCTCTTCCATGGGTAGGGCTGTCATGATGAGGTAGAGGAGATGGCTTGCTACCTTTTATTGGATCATCAAGAGAAAGGATGAATACGCAACTACTTGTTAGGATGTCAGGGTTTGGTTATTTTTATTTGTTAGGGTGAGTTGGGGGGTCTGAAATCCTCTTCCTACTGTACCTGGGAGGGAAAGGCAGACATTTCCTTAGGACCCAGAGGCTCCCCCACCAAACTGGGTGTGGCACCAACATATTTCTTTCTCTGAAAACCCTTCATCAGACCTGTGCCCTCCCCCCAAGTCCAGGCTGTAACTACTTCAGGGAATGATGGAGGCCTTGATCCTAGAGTCCACTCTCCTTTATACCTCCGCAGAGACCCTGGACTGTCCACCTCTCATCTAGCCCATCCATTAGTGTCCCCCTTCCTGGGAGGTGGGGGTAGAGATCTAAGCCAATAACAAAGGGAAGATGCGCTTTCCCTAGGGAAGAAGGAAAACGTCAGAAAAACATGGGACTGGCTCTAGGGGTGGGGACGCTGCAGAGAGCAGCAAACGGGAATCCGGTCCCCTGATCGCGGGAAAGTAGCCCCCTCTCGCTCTGCAGAGACTCGGCCGCCGGCCTGGCCAGGCCACACCCAGCCATCCTGATGCAGGGAGAGGAGGGGCTGCGGCGAAAAGGATGGAGGATGAGCGATGGAGAGAGGGCGCAGAGACAGGCAGGGGCTGAGGCTCGGTAGGGGAAAAGATTCAGCCTCCCGCCCCCTCTCCGAAATTCCCTCCAGGGGCGGCACTCACCCCAATAACGACGCTGTCGTCCCCTTGGAAAATGGGGATGAACTTGTCGCCCCGCAGAATCTCGGCCTGGTTTAGGGGCCGAAATCGGCAGAGCACCTTGATGCTACATTCGTTGTTGGTCTCGGCCATGGTGGTCGCCGGCGTGGGGCTGGGGCACTTCTGCTGCTGCAGGGGTCGTATGTGCTCCGGGGGAGAGGGGCTCAGCTGAGGCCCAGGCGGAGGACAGGTGCTCGGTCTCTGGGGCTCAGAAAGGCGCGGCGGGCGCCTGGACGAAGGCTGGGGAACAAGGCCGAGGCGCGCTTCCTCGCTCCTGCGGCACCAGGATGCGGGCGACCTGGCAGTCTGGTCCTCTCTCGGCGCTCTGCCTCTCCGCCCCTTGCGCTGCAGCGCGGCGCTGCGGGCCTGGGCGGGGCGGCGATGGAGGAGCGGGGCGGGGCTTCCTTCGCTGGGGGCTGCCACTCCGCGGCGCCCACCGCCGAACCGCGGCACCTCTGCTCTTTTCTTGCCTCCTCTCCCCACCCCTAACCCTCGGAGATTATCTGGTCCTCACCCCATCCCCACCCCAGTCACTCACTGCGTCCCACCCCCTGGATCCCAGACCCGTCTGTCCCTCGCTCGGACTCCACCCCCCTGGAAGGGCTAAGGGATCCGAGGTGGGCCTGTCTACTGTCCGGGGAAGAGAGTCAATAGTGCTTACACCTCCTTTACTCCAAGGCGTCCTTCACCCCCATCACAGTCCTCTCTCCAAATTGGGAGCACACCTCTCCTCCCCTCTCCCCAGAACGCTCGCAAAGATTCCCAGCCCACTCAGCCTTCAAGGGCAGCTGCCTGCACCCCTATGGAGGTGGGGGTCCAGGTCCCATTTTTTCAGAGAGGAGGGTCAAGGGACGTCTGGCTCTTCCCTTCCCCTTCTACATCCAAAGGTGCACTCTACTCTCTCCCCAACATACACAATAGGTCCCCAGTTGGAAGGAAGAAAAACTCCTATTCTGGCCTATCAGAATTCAAAAGCAGGTAAAATTCTCATTTTTGCCTCATAGGTTGGGGCTGGGATGGAGGTGGGCAAGAGTAATTTTGCAAGAGAAAGGGAGTCAGAAAGCAGTGATGGAGGGGTGATGATGGCAGTGGGTAAGGCCAGAGGGGCTTTGAGAAAGGACTTCTAGAGCAGACATCTGCATTTGGGCTTCAGGCAGGTTTAGGCACCTATGTGAGTGTGTTTCCTGTCTCAGCACTGTTGGACAGAGTCCCAACACCCCAGCCCCTTTCTCAGGCCCTTCTGTTTCTCTCCCTTCCCTGGGAAAAAAAAAAAAGAGCCAAGGCTAGAGATTCTGTGTCCTTCCTCCCCTCAGGTCAGACTCCTGCTGCAGCCCCTGGACAGAACCACCTAGAAACTGGCCAGATTGATTTTTCTCCACGTCACAGGGCCTCTGCTGGCCAACAGAGTTAGACTGCAGGAGTTGAGGCTCTAGGCCAAGGGGAGGAGCAGGGTGATGGGAGACGAAGGGAGGAGGGGATGGAGGTTCTGCCTAGCAATTGCCTGGTAAGTGTCTAGGGTCACTTAGATACTATGAGGCAAGGAGGAGAGGAAGATGGCCTGGCCAGACGAGACCTAACCACTCGGGAGGCAGCTGAAGGGGTCTCCAAGTTGGACATTTACCCCTAACTCACCTCGAATCTTAAGGAAACTGAAGGAAAAGGGTTCAGCATAAGAAGCTGGATGGGAAGGCAGTAGGACTATGGAGAAAGAGGCTTGGGGAGGAGCCAGGAGAGGACACATAGAATGACAATGAGTTCCTATAAATTCAGAAATATAGGCATCTCTTCAGTCACTTGGTCTGGCACTATTTCTAATTGTTGCAGCATCCTGCAAGCTCGGGAAATAGCCCAACCTCAGGCGCCCAAGGGTTCCAGGATGGCATCCTTAGTGAAGGAGTTTCAAAATGCTAGTCCATAGAGGGTCACTGGTCAGAGAGAAAAGTTCATGTGTACGCATCCCTCCCCCCAAAAACCACCACACAATGTGGAATGTGGTAAGTTTTTTAATAAAGCTGGATTTGTTGTTTCAAAGGACTGTCTTTTATTCTGAGAGTACTGTATGTCCTTCCATACTTTTCTACTAAGTAATGATGGTAATAGTGGAGAGTAGGTTTTATTTTATCTTTTTAATGTACTTACTCGGCAAAATAAAAAGGTAGCAATACTATGCCTATCTTCAAAAAGGGTTTTTGTTGTTTTAATTGTATTGAACTGTGAAATTCTAAAGTCTGAAAACCATTAGTGAAGGGATTAGGAGCACAGAAGGTATTCAGACAGACATGGTGCTACCAAGTGCCTATTCTATTTGAGGTAGAATTGCCAGATTTGAAAAACAAGAACAGGAAGCCCAGTTAAATTTGAATTTCAGATGAAACACTAATAATTTGTGTGTGTTAGTATGTCCCATAGCGTATGGGACGTACTTATACTGAAAAGACTATTAGTTGTTTATCCGAAATTCACATTTAACTAGGTGCTCTTTCATTTACCTGACAGCCCTAACCTGAGAAGGTTACTTAACTTTCTCATTCCTAACATGACTAAATCTTTACTAAATTTTACTTGTTGTTATTGTTGTTTCGAAGCCCTGGCTGTGCCATAGCATGACTAGTTGTGTTATTTTTACCTAGTTATTTAATTTCTGGGAGTCCAAATTTATTCATCTGAAAAACAGGAATTATAAAAGCTCTTTCACAGACCCGACGTAAAAACGAAAGAAAATAAGTCGTACGAAGTTAACTCCCAAGGCGCGTTATTGTCCGTCACCCGCCCAAGCCGGATCGTCCAAGACTACATATCCCACAACCCCAGGCGGCGCTTCCCCGCCATTACGTCATTCCCAGGTCTCGTTCTCGCCAATCCCTGTCACTCCACGGGTGTGGTAGTGGGTTGTTCTCGCGACTTTTGCTTCACCCTTCCCCTGTACTAGTCCTGTCGCGAGACTTCCTACTCCTCCGCCTCCTCCGCCGCTCCCTTTGCGGCCGCCTTATCCTGGACTCGGACACAGCCTCTCCCCTACCCGAACACCGGCCCCGGCTCCACCGAGGCCCCGGTCCCCCAACCCCGCCTCGCCGCCACCATGGCGGACCCTAAATACGCCGACCTTCCCGGCATTGTGAGTACACGGCCGGCCCTGGCTCCCCAAGACCGCGCCCCCGACCTCCTAAGGACCCCCAACAGACAGCAACCCGCGACCCTTCCCGCCTGAAACCCCTCCTCGGCCCCGAGGGCTCCCGCCGCTAGCTCCCCGACCGGCCGCTGCACCCTCCGGACTCCTTCGACCCGACTGGGCCGGGCCGTGGGACGGCCTACAAGGCCCCTTTCCGCAGTCGCCGGTTTCTCGGCTCAGAAATCATCTCCAGGCACTTACCACTGTGCTCGAGTGCTTCTGCCATCCGTGTCAACACCACCCGTGTCTCCCCAAATCTTCCCATGAGCCCCCCACCCCCTCCCGAGACACACATACCGGACCATTTGGTGATGGCCTTCACCCTGGCAAGAGTGAAGAGGTTACCGTGACAGAACCCCTCTTGTGCCAGGTGGAGAACTATGTTCTCTGGGGAACCTCCTTCCCAAACCGCCCCCGCACAGGCCGGCATGTACCCTCCCTTTGTGCTGCCCTGCCTGCATTCTCGGGGTGGGGGTTGGGATAGGACCTTGGGTACTAAGGTCCTGAGTCACTCTCAGCCCTTGTGCCAGGCTAGTGTGTACAGGGCCTAATGATAGCTCCTCTTCTCCTGACATGAGTGCCGAGGACCCGCCCCGCTTCAGATTCAGGGTAACATCTTTGTCATCACTTAACGTTCACCATTAACCATCAGGTGTCCCCACTGTTATCCCCACCCCTCTGAGACATGGGAACTGACAGGCAGTTCACGGGGCAGGCGAAAGAAGGGGCGGAATCCTGGCGTCACAGCCTGCTTTCTCTGTTAACGTGTTCAAATGGAGTGGGGTCAAGGGTGTTGGTGGATGCTGGGTAGTAAGGTTGGGTGGTCACTGCTTCTACCTGCAGGCCAGGAACGAGCCAGATGTTTATGAAACCAGCGACCTGCCTGAGGATGATCAAGCGGAGTTTGATGCGGTAAGACTGTGTGCTGCCTCAGGACTCCTCTGGACTCTGACCTCTCTCCCCCAGGCAGGCCCTTTCCCTTTTCTAGTGAGCCACAGCAATAAGCGGGTATGCCAACCCAGCCTGGGTGGTATGTAGGTCGTAGGGCTTGCAAATGAGCAATGCCAGGAAGGAAAGTCAGGTCAGTGGAATTACAGCTAAGAGGCCTGGTACTTGGGCCTTTTAAATAAAATTGAAATATCTTAAAACAGGTTGGGGGCTAGTGACTTAGTTAGGGCTCTGGGTGCTAGTCCATGGTAATGAATCACGAATCCTGAGCACTTACAAACTGCTTGAGGTTAAGACCTAGGCCTTCTATTTCATAAAATATATTGCTCAGTACATGTTTGTTAGTATCCTAACAAGAGCTAGACTTTGAAGTATAGAGGAATACTCTTTTATGTGAATATACAGTATCCATTGGCCAAGGAGCAGGAAAATGAATTCGAGATTTTAGAAAGATAAGGAACCTGGTTAGGGCAAAACAAATTTGAGGAAGCACATAAATCTTTCATATCAGCAGAGGAGAGGCCCTGGTAGCGCTGTCAGATTCAAGAAGAACTCAAGAGGAAGGAATTAGTTATGGACACATTTTAACCATAAGGGAAACCACTTAGCATTATTTATTGAATGTGTACGTTCTCTGTTGATTTTTATGCAATACAGAGGAGGAAATGTCCCTGCCCTCAAAAATCACCCAGACTAATGGGGGAGTTAGGATACATGTAAGAAACATGAAAGAAAAAATTGAGTGAATGAAATCAACATTGTAAAAATTCTATATGTAAGTGCCAAGGAGAGCAAAGATCTATTAACATGTCTTACAGGATGTGTTTTAGGTTCTGTAATTTCCAAGGAGAGCTGGGCTAGGGTCACACTGATGGTGTGAGATCTCAATAAAGTTGTGACCAAGAGTCAGTGGGAACAGGCTCAGTATGTGTGTCTGTAAGTCCTGTGGTTATGTCTGTGGGGCTGGTTAGTTCTGGAGAATGCTGGTGGCTGGCTTATAATGTATGGCTTGGCGTACTCACTTATTCCTTATTTGATTTCCCCCACGTGGAAGTGGTTCCTACTTTGTGGGGAACACCTTCCCTGTTCCCTCTCAGAGTGGTGTGTTCCTTGTTGCTTCTGTACTTGCTGGCATGTCAGTCTGTCCCCCAAACTTGAGTATCTGGAGATAATGCAGATGTTGTCATTGCTCAGGACCTAGGTGTGGACCTGTCATTCTAAGAGGTATCTTCTTAGGGAGCAGTCTCTGACCTCAAAGGGCAGGAGTATGTATACCGAGGACTCCATTCTACTACCATAGTTCAGAGATTGTTCAACTCTGGCCTAGGCCTCTGCCTATAAAATATCAAGCCTTCATGGTGAGATAATGAGTGGAACTTTGTCCCTTTGTCGCTGGCTGTGATACAGACAGGTAATATCATAGCAGTCCCCTTGCCAAATGAAAAAATACATTGTAATTCTCCTTTTGAAGTTATGGGCTATCTCTTAATAAAAAGAACATGACCCTCATCCCAGGCATGGAAGAACTGAATGTGCAGCCCTGATTGGCTGTTCCTCCCTGCTGAGCCTGAGCAGCCTATTTTAGTAGCATCTAGTGGGGTGGCTGATGGGGAGAGCCCACCATAAGTGTTCATTTCCTGCAGCATGAAGCCCAGGATGCCAGTATAGAAGTATATAGGAACTGGATGGTAAATACAAGAGGAGCTAAGTTGCCTCCATCACCTAAGGCTCAGCTAAATGACTCTCCATCGCCAGGGAGGAGTAAATGGGGTGGGGAGACCTTCAGCTACTTCAAGAGCCCTGGCGGGAACGAGAGAGGCCTGAGATGTTTCCTGATGTCAGCTAATGTCTCTGGCCCCTGCATGTCCCTGTGGGCCTTAGGAGGGCAGCTTTCAGGAAGTCAGCTGAGTAATGGTTCTGCCACTGCTCTTAATACTGACGTATATGTGCAACTTGAGGAGCAGTGGGTTGTACTTAGACAATCCAGAAACCTCATTTCTGTGAGGCCTGGATTCTCACTAGCAGCCTGTCCCCTTCTCACTTACCTTCCCAAAACCTAGTACAGGTGACAGTGCACATCACCACTATTGTGGCTGAACCATGAGATTTCAGTCACCTTCTTCACTCCTGGCAAGAGCATGTTCTGCCTTAGTTTCCAGATTATTTTCAACTTTAATTTTATTAGTTTTTGAAGTAGGTAATATATGCACGTAGAACAAAAAGTGTCTCTTCCCACCGCTGCCTGCCACTGCTTAGTTCCATTCCCTGGAGACAACCAATATGACCGGCTTCGTATGGAACCTTTCAGGACAGTCTCCAGATTTTTATTTAAAGAAATAGTCAAGGGGTATTGACCCTCACTGTCTTTTCACTTCCTTTCTCATTGCTCCACTGTGGAAGAAATTGGGCTGCTGAAGGAAATAATATCCTATAATAGCCCCTAAAGATTGTAATTGCTAGTTTAACTTAAACATTAAAGTTTGCGATTCCCATAGTGGGGAGGATGGGGGAGGAAAGTAGTAGAAGGTTTTATTTTTGGTAAACATGATCCTGATTTTCCTGCTATCCCTTCAAAACAATTTTAGCAGGAACTAAAATATTCTAAAGTGAATGGGCCAGAAAACCGCCCAGTCTGGCTCTTTCCTCCTCGTTCTAGGAGGATCCCCTCTGCATTTCAGACACTCCTGGGTTGATTGGGGTGATGGGCTTTTTGGAAACTTTTCTTAAAATGTCTTGTCAGGAAAGCTAATTCCCAATTGGAATTTCCTCCCCCCTGGGCCCACAGCCTACCTTTGGGCCTGTGAGGCATTCTGCTCATGGCTTTTGAACTGCCGGAGCAAGGGGAGTAAATTTAGAAAACTCACTAGAAATAGGATTTAGTTCCTCCCTTTATGCTGTAACTATCCCTGATGCATTTGAAAGGGAAAAAGTGACTTAGCCTTAGTTTGGTGGGTCTGTGGCAGAGGCTTCAGTTCTCCAAAGGGTAGATAATGCTGAAAACTCCACCAGCCTGAGATGTGAAATAGTAGGTTCTTTTCCTTACAGTTTGGGATATCACATAGTATGCTTGATTGTGTTCATTGACTATTGGCGCACTTGAACTTATCTGAGTTTTTCCTAATGCTTCCCCCATCCTCCCTCCTCACCACCTTGCCTGGACACTAGTTTGCACAAGTAAGACCATTCGATGCTTCTTCTCTGCATGTTTTTTTCATTTGCCATCTTGCATGCAATGCTCTGTCACTGTGCTATTGTTGCAGCTAATTGTTTTAAATTCTAATGCATCTCTAGCTGGGTCACTAAGGGGCCTGCTGGCCTCATGGTTAAAGATCCTTAATCAAGGTTTAGAAGCACAACTATGATTCATGGATCATTGTCTCTTCCCCTTGTGAGGTGTGCAGAATACAACTGTCCAATGGAGGATGGGATAGAAACATGGAGACTAAGAATGCTTCTGGACATGAGGCATTTAAGAGCTGGAGTTGGAAGGGGGTTGCCTTTCTCCTCCACAGAGTGAAATGGAGTTAAGAGAAAGGGAGTGACTTTTAGCCATTCTGGACAAGGGTGGAGAACAAGGGGGACAGCAACAGTCTTCACTTCTTGGCTGTATGTGGATTATACCTGGTAAAAACCTCATTTTAATATTCCCCTATGCTAAGCCTTTAGAGAAAGGTAAATGGGATAGGAAAGGGGTGTTATATACATTTTTAGGGTACTAGCTTGGGTTCTTTGTGCTTTCGTGCGTCTTTCTGTTTCTGTACCCCTCCTTTAGAAATGGTTGGATGGTCAGCACTGTGTTGGTCCATCCTGGACAGTTTTATTCTACAGCACTATCCATCTCCCTTGTCATCATGGTTCCGAAGTGCCCCTGGCTGCGGTGTTGGCACAGAGCCTAACAGGCTCAGAGAGCAGCAGTGACCTCTTCCCGTGTCTGATCTGGAACCTCAGGTCTTGCCCTCTGAGGCATAGCCACTTAGCCAAACAACCCTGGGGCGTCTGGGAGGTTATTAGTGAGAGGGACTGGGAGTCCTGTACCAGGTAAACTGGTACCTGGGATCAGGGCACTTAGAATTTTCTAATCAAGTTGGCTGGTGTAATAGGTTCCCATGGTGACCATTACTACTCCAGGTTACAGAAATTATCCCTAAAATCTCATTTCCCAACCCACGCACAGCTCAGACCTGGAGGTGATATATACTATTTACAAACAAATATACCACTTTTCCTTTTTTTGATTTTCTTTCCTCCCCCATTCTGCTTGTTCCTCATGATTTGAAGTTGAACTTATGGCCCATTGTCCTCTCTTTTTCCTTGAGTTTTTCTCAAGCTGGTTTTAGCTTGGTGAGGCAAGTAAGAGAAAGGTATAGTGTGTGTGCCTCCCCTTGTGTGTTTGCATGTGTGCACCTGTGAGTGCTTACACCCACTCTGCAGAGACATCCCAGCCTAGACCACAGGACCTGGATCCACCTCTACCCTGAGCTGAAAGAGGAGTCTCGGCTGGGCTGGACTCTGGCATGAGACAGGGGAATGGCGAGGTTGAAGTTCAGATGTATCTAGCTGAAATCTCTGGAGCAGGATGCAGTTGTTTTTGTCCCATCATGTGTTTTCATATACATATAACCATCCTCGACTTCCCACACTTCTGTCTACTCATCAGTAGAGATCCTGGAAAGGCTGTGCATACAGCTTGATTTCCTCTCCTGGCAGTTCTTTACCAGTCTTGCCTGGAAGTGGAGCCTTGTCTACGTGGCCTGGACTAAAATACAGCCTCTTTGAGATACTCTCACCTTTCCCCCTTGTGTACCCTCCAACCCCTGTGAACCTTGTGAACGGAGGGTTGAAGAAATATGTTCTGCGCATGTCTGGTAGCTGTGAATCTTGGTGTCTTTTGGACTCTCTGTGCTAGCACATCATGGCAGAATTGCTCTGGACCCCTCAGAGCTGTAGGGTGAGTTCCCAACCACTCAGGATGGGTATAAACACACCAGACTACACGAGGGACCAGGATTTGCCCAGCCTCTCCTCTGGCAACAGAGAATGAGGATGGGGCTTCAATTAGGTACTTCGTATTTCCTTAAACTCACCATCTGTACCTGACATATTTTGTTCTGCTTAACATAAAGTCATATCAAACCACCCACATGAGCACCCTCATTATGACTGATTCTGCCATCCAAATGCCTAATTCTTCAAAACTAGAGAAACCGAGAGATAAGAAGACTTGAGCCATGAACTCCCCCTTGAGAATCATGGACCTTCAATCAGCTACAGGTTCTCAGAATATCTTCACAGCCTCTGCTTCACATTCTGCCGTTTCTACAGCTTCCCCTCCATCTCAGCCTTCTCTCCCCCCACTTTCCTCTTCCATGCCACCAGCTTGCAACATCTAACTACTAGTTCTCAGATGATCCTGAATTGCTGCTGTTAATGGCAAAGTTTCATGACATCCTCACCACCAGAGAGGAAAGGGTCCCAAGCTCTTCTTTCTCTTGGGGTATGTGGTGACCCCAGCTGAAATTTCTTGGCCCCAAAATTTTGCTAGGCTCCCCTGGGCCCTGTGGTGCAGTATGTTTGAAGACTATCATGTAGTGCATGTGACAATTTGCTAATAACAATTTTGTCTTTTTTTTCCCTCCCTCACCCCCATGTCCCCACTCCCTTTCCTTTTAACTCTTTTGATTTTCTCACCTCTGGGGAAACCACAAGGAGCTGGTAAGAAGCCTGACCTTTCATGTGCTTTTTAACGGGGTGTGCTATGATGGGCAGTTGTTTCTCTGTCCTTTTATCTCTACTAAATCTTTTGTCCCTCTATTCAGCCCCAGCCCCAGCCGACCTTTTCCCATCTCACGAATCACTGTAATGACACTACCTCCAGCCCATGCCCCCAGATCTCCGAGGCACTGGCGGAGTAGGTGCCACCGGAGGGCTAAAGTATGCTGTCGACCTGAGTCTCCGGGGCCACACCCTCGGAGAGGCTCCAAGAGGATGCCAGCGTCGGGCAGCCCTTCTGACTCAGGACGTGCTCCTGCAGCAGGAATAGTGAGATGAAAGCACTGACCATCCCTGCTACCATCCCAGAACCTCTGAGACTCACGCTCTGTTTGTTGACCCTTTCTTATTCCACACCTTCCCTACTTAGGAAAGTAAATAAGAAAGTAGGTTCTCATCTGCATAGTGCCTGGCTTATAATAAGGGCTTAACAAAATGGTAGCTGTGATTAATTTCTTTCCTTGGTCTGTAGACTATGCCTCCCAAAGAGGTTTTTTTTTCTACCTCGTTGGCCTTGATCGGGACACTCCCAGGAGGAGAGGCATATTCTTGAGGGGAACTTGAGAGGGTGATGTTCTTTCCTGAACATGAGGCCTCAGACAAACACTTTTTAGAGGCCAGAGACCACACAATTATTTGGCCAGTGTGTGCTCTGGCCATAACATTTCAGAGAAAATTAAGGAGAGACTAATTTGGGACCCAGTTGTTTCTTCCCCTAGGCACTTGCATATGGGACATCGAACCCTTTTATTTTCCCTTAATCTTTAGCTCTTGCCCCTCTGCCTAGCACTTCCCTGAAGAAGAGGTAAAGGTCGAAGTTGATATTTTCTCCTCACCCCCCTCCTCCCTTATTTATAAAGCTGCCACTCACACTGGTTCCTTCTGTAATAGCAGAGCAGAGATGAAGGACGGAGCTTGTGTCTGCTGCTCTTTCTCCATGTCTCTCCATCATAACTGCTCCCCCACCAATCAACCCCTACTACACACACGCAGACAGAGACTCTCAATCGTGGATACGTATTAGAATGACCTGGGTAGCTTTTAAACTGGCCTACTACCCTGGCCCTACCCCAGAACAATTAAATCAGAATCTACAGAGGTGAACCCAGGCCTCGCCCCCGCCCCCCACCCCCCGCCTTTTCTAGGTGATTCTGTTGTGCAGCCAGGGTTGAGAATCATTGCTCTGGCTAAAGGAGGGAAGACTCTCTTTGCCTTCCTCCTGTGGAAGGTGGAGATGTCCACCCCAACAGAAAAGGATTCCTGGTCTCCTTCCACTTCCTTCAGTAACATAATGAGACCTGTCGGACTGCTGACAATTGAAGGAGAGACATGCAGTCTGGAGGGCGTGGTCTTGGTGTAGTTATTAGAATCTGAATAGCTAATAGATACCGAGTAAGGAGGGAACCTTTCTGCGTCAATTTCTAGGGTGAAATCTCTTTCACTTTCTTTACCACATCCCCTCTTTATGGAAGAGCTTCAGTGCTTGAGAAACAGCAGAAGGGTCAGGGAGAAGAGGCAGGTACTGCAGCTTCCCTGAAAAGATCCTGTGCTATCTCCATTTCAGGACTTACACGTGGCCTTTGCCCATGGGTACTCTTGGCAAACAGATACAGCTTATGCTTGTTGCTTCTAAGATGTCCCTTAAAAAATAATACAGTGGGCTTCCCTGGTGGTTGAGAGTCCGCCTGCCGATGCAGGGGACACGGGTTCATGCCCCGGTCCGGGAAGATCCCACATGCTGCGGAGCGGCTGGGCCCGTGAGCCATGGCCGCTGAGCCTGCGCGTCCGGAGCCTGTGCTCCGCAACGGGAGAGGCCACAACAGTGAGAGGCCCGCGTACCACAAAAAATAATAATAATAATAATAATACAGCAAGGAACTTCCCTGGCACTCCAGTGGTTAAGACTCCACGCTTCCAATGCAGGGGACATGGGTTCAATCCCTGGTTGGGGAACTAAGATCCCATGTGCCGCGTGGTGCGGCCAAAAAATTAAAAAGCATTTGCCTCTTCTCTGTATCCCCTGAATTCCCTGACTTCACGGCAGCCTGGAAACAAGGCTTCTGGTCAGGCCTTCTGCCAACCTTCCCTTTGTATCTAAGAGCTGGCATCTTCCCTTCAGCAGCTATGAAAGTCCTGATATTCACTCTCAGAGTTAGTAGCTTGATTGTCTCCTCTTTCCCTCCAGCAAGGATGGGAAGTTAGCTTGAAAATAGACTTCCTCAGCAGCAAGGAAATTTACTTTTAGGAGGGGGAGGTTAAAAGAAGTCAAGTTGATTTCTTGCCCTGAATGCATGGTGTGTGCCAGATAACTGGGAGGGCCCAGTTGGATTGGGGAAGGGGAGGGGATAGGGAGGCTTATGTACAGAATGGGCTGGGAGGTTATGCTGCCTCTGTTGCGAGTTGAATCAGGGTGTTAATATTTATACAACTGAGACTCCAAGTTTACCAGGAAGCTTTCATTTCCTAGGTTGAACCTGGGTCTGTAGCTTGGAGTGGAGCCGCCCTTCTTTCCCCTTGGGAAAGTACGGCCCAGTCTCCTAATGGTTTGGGGATTTTGTGGGGTCCGGGAAGTTCGAGGGTGGGAATGAGTCTGCCCCGGTCTGAACTACCTGTTCCTGCAGGAGGAGCTGACGAGTACAAGTGTGGAGCACATCATTGTCAATCCCAATGCTGCCTATGACAAGTTCAAAGACAAGAGAGTGGGAACAAAGGGACTTGGTGAGACCCTGTTGGAAACTGGATGGGGAAGCCTGACCTCAGGCCTTAACTGACTTTTGCTTTGGGCTGTCTTATGGAAGCCCTCACAGTCATCTGAGACCATGGCTGCCGTGGGTCTTGATCAGGCCCTCAATTCCATCTTCTTTTCTTGGCAGATTTCTCAGATCGAATTGGAAAAACCAAAAGAACGGGATATGAATCTGGAGAATATGAGATGGTTTGTTGTGTGTGTGTTGATGGGAATGGTGCAGCAGTCCTATCCAGCGGGCATTTAAGAGAGAGATCAAGGGACATAGTTGGGATTCCAAGTTTCTCTCTGGTTGGGGGCCCTGAGGAACCCAGCAGGATGCAGTTGAGGATGCTTTGTCCCCCTGCTGTTTGCTCTGGAGAGTCTCCAGGCCTCCAGCTATCTCCAGTTCTCCTGTACTAGGATGATGTGGATTCTGAGTTGGGTATGATACACTTACAAACTAGGCCTGGGGTTTGGACAAATTCTTGAGGTTCCCTCTACTGGGAGGTGTAACATCACCATCTGTGCTTGCTCTCCAGCTTGGAGAGGGTCTGGGAGTGAAGGAGACACCCCAGCAAAAGTACCAGAGACTGCTGCATGAGGTCCAAGAGCTGATGACTGAAGTTGAGAAAATCAAGGTAACTATAAACTCTTCTCCCCTCTCTGCTATGACTTACATAGCGGAGGAAGACCTCCCAGCAGGAGGAGAAAGCTTCCCTAAGCTCCTGGATAAGGGGGCTGAGGTTTTCAGAGTTTAGAAATGCACATGAATTTATATTCAGTGCTATAGGTGGGTAAGGACCATCCCAGTGACTTTCAGCCACCGCTATTTTTTTTTTATAAATTTATTTTTATTTATTTATTTTTGGCTGCGTTGGGTCTTTGTTGCTGCACACAGGCTTTCTCTAGTTACAGTGAGCAGGGGCTACTCTTCGTTGCGGTGCGCAGGCTTCTCATTGCGGTGGCTTCTCTTGTTGTGGAGCATGGGCTCTAGGCGCCCGGGCTTCAGTAGTTGTGGCACACAGGCTCAGTAGTTGTGGGACATGGGCTCAGTAGTTGTGGCTCGCGGGCTCTAGAGCACAGGCTCAGTAGTTGTCGCGCGTGGGCTTAGTTGCTCCGCGACATGTGGGATCTTCCTGGACCAGGGCTCGAACCTAGATCCCCTGCATTGGCAGGCGGATTCTTAACCACTGCACCGCCAGGGAAGTCCTCAGCCACAGCTATTTTTAAGGGTCTTGATCTATTTTTTTTCCTTGACTCACTCTTGCCACCCCTCACTGTCTGTTTGTTTTCATACCAGACGACAGTGAAGGAGTCAGCCACTGAGGAGAAGCTGACCCCCGTGGTGCTGGCTAAACAGCTGGCAGCCCTGAAGCAGCAGCTGGTTGCTTCCCATCTGGAGAAGCTGCTGGGACCAGATGCCGCAATCAACCTTACTGACCCCGATGGAGCTCTGGCTAAGTGGGTGCCAGACTTCGTTGGGAAATCATTGGTGATTGGGGTGTAGGGGGACTCAGCCAGGTACTGACAGGGATACGAAGGGGAGAAGTGGCCTAGCTGTTCCTTAATGCTGACTGTGAGGCAGAAATGACAGTGACTGGGCTAACCCACATCCTTCAAGTCATGATATTATTTCTGGTTTCCTGACCCAGGCGCCTACTGCTGCAGCTGGAAGCAACAAAGAACAGCAAAGGGACTGGTTCAGGGGGAAAGACCACTAGTGGGACACCCCCAGATAGCAGCCTTGTCACTTATGAACTACATTCTCGGCCTGAGCAGGACAAGTTCTCTCAAGCTGCCAAAGTATGTATGTATGTATGTATGTGTGTATGTATGTATATATGTATGTATGTATGTATGTAATGTTGGTTGAGGGGCCGGGGAGATGTGGCTCTAGAGACTTTCCTGCCTCCCTCCAAGGGATCACATCTGGGGAGAGGGTGCTGGGAATGCTTGATTCCTCTTGATGTCTCATTCTCCGTGTTTGCCTCACCGTCTACTTTCAGTGAAGACTTTAAGATTGTGACTAGGGATGTGTTCCAGGGAAAGAAGTCCCTTGGCAGAGCGGTGGGGAGAGGGTAGGGGAGTGGTAAGCAGACAAGCAAAGAGCAGGATCTTACCTCCCACTGCAGCAGCAGGGAGGTGGATGGCAAATCTCCCCTCCTTCCTCCCCCTAGGTGGCAGAACTCGAGAAGCGCCTGGCAGAGCTGGAAGCAGCTGTACGCTGTGATCAGGATGCTCAGGTCAGGTGCTCTCCTATACCTAGTCTAACCCGCATATCCTGCGCCCTGAGGTCCACAGCATTCCACAGAATCCTGGGAGGAGTCAGGAAAGGGCTCCAGTTACAGGATCAGCCAGGGGTTGCCCACTAGAACCAGAAAGGATGGGGGAAGGTGGTAATCACATGGAGAGATAAGAACCACTGACCTCTTTCCTGCTTTTCCCCATCAGAATCCCCTTTCTGCAGGTCTGCAGGGAGGCTGCCTTATGGTGAGTGTAAAAGGAACTGGAGTGTTTGGATTACAGAGGAGATATCGGGATTGGGTTTGCTTGGAACATTGGTTTTGGATCTGTAGCTCTTTATTAATTACCTCCAGTGGAATGTGGGGTGGCCTTTTCTGGTCTGATTCTTCCCCTTCATGAAGTTTGTCCTAACCCCCGCCCCCAGGAGACTGTAGAGCTGTTGCAAGCAAAGGTGAGCGCCCTGGACCTTGCAGTTCTGGACCAAGTGGAGGCTCGTCTACAGGTATTAAGTGAGGGGCAAACTGGATTACAGGTAGCTTGGGACTCTGGAAGCCCTAGATGCCCTATCAACCTTAAAATCTGTGCTTTCAGAGTGTCCTGGGAAAAGTGAATGAGATTGCCAAGCATAAAGCTGCTGTAGAGGATGCAGATGCACAAAGCAAGGTCAGAAAGTTACCTTTCCTCCATCTTCATACCCTTTCCTGCTCCCTTATGTACTCTTCTGGTGGTTAAGAGCAAAGCATGAGAGCACTGAATCCTCAGGTCCCTGTCTTCATAAGCTCTTAATAGCTGAGAAAAGGCAGTGCTTCCCTCTTGCGCCACCAAGTTGACCTTTCCAACCTTAGTGGTCAGTGTGTACTTCGCTGAAGGTTGGCCACTGTCTTGTCCCTCCAGGTGCACCAGCTGTATGAAACCATACAGCGCTGGAGCCCGCTCGCCTCCACCCTTCCTGAGCTGGTGCAGAGACTTGTCACCATCAGGCAGCTGCATGAACAAGGTGGGAGGCCAGCTTCCAGGGGTGCTAAGAGGAATTAGAAAGCGGGCAGCTTTTGTCCCCTTCCCTCTGGTCTTGGATTCTAACGCCACACATACCGTTCTGACCTTCTTTCATAGCCATGCAGTTTGGTCAGCTTATGACACACTTGGATACCACACAGCAGATGATCGCTTGTTCCCTCAAGGACAGCGCCACCCTCTTGACCCAGGTGTGTGCCCCTTTATTGGTCGGCTACTCCCCTTCCCCAGCACACACAGGCTAGGTTCTCCAGCTTCATCTCCACAGGGTTCTGCCTTAGCCCATTTGGTGGCATGGTGGTATGGCAGGGGCTTGGTTTGAGTCTCCATACTGTTTCTGAATGGTTGTGGGACGTTTGACAACTTATTTAATCTATGAACCTCCATCTTACCATCTGGAAAATTATACCTACCTCAGAGTTGTATGGATTAGGTGAAATAATATGAGTGAATTGTTAAGAGTTCAGTAAACCTCAGTTTTTCCTGTAAAACCTACCCCTTCACTCTGTAGTCACAGCTTAGTTTTACCCTCCCTGGGTCCTCAACCAGATGCTTTTGAGCACAGCACATCAGATGGAACATGGGCTTTGAAATCAGGAGCTGGGCTCCCACCTGGTTCTGCCACTTCCTTCCTGATGCTGGGCAGTGAGCCTCGCCTCTTTCTTCATTCTCTTAGCAGTGCCCAGCACATAGCGAGTCCTCGGTTTCTGTTGGGGGCACTGTTCTCAGAGCTGGGAGAAGCACTGAAGTTGTCTTGTATCACAGGAGCATCAAGATAAATTTAAGTGCTTGGTATACGTTCTTCCTCCGGAGCAGTTTTCTAAAACTGGACCTGTGAAACCCTCATGTCAACAAAATCTTACTTGTTCCTCATTACATAAAACAGATAAAAGAGCCGTTCTGGTTAAAGTCAGGACGGGAATTCTTAAGAAGCCTGCCTGCTTGGCAGACTCTGCGCTAGGTCCACGGTATTCCAGGGTAGCCTGGAAACTGGTGCAGTAACCTTCCCGCTCTTTTTCTTTTTCCGTTTTTCTTTTTTTTTAATTTGGTCACGCCGCGTGGCTTGTGGGATCTTAGTTCCCCAACCAGGGATCAAACCCGGGCCCCGGCAGTGAAAGCGCTGAGTCCTAACCACTGGACCACCAGGGAATTCCCCTCCATTTCTCTCTTGTCTTCTGTAAGAGAATTTCTTCAGGTAAGCACCCGAACCTGACAAAGAGTAAAATAGCTCTGTCACTTCTCTAGGTGCAGACAACGATGCGTGATAACCTGTCCACAGTTGAGCGGAACTTTGCCAACATTGATGAACGGATGAAGAAACTGGGAAAGTGAGCACCTTTGGGAGATGGAGAACAGGGGTAATCCCTACCCCTTTGAACTCCGTTAACACCTTACACAGGGTTTCCCCTTAATCATAACTCTCACATCCCATCTGACACTGGGGGCAAGGGGTTCTTCTTGCATGTGGGGCTTACACCCCTCCTCTGAAGAGTAGTGGAACCTGAGGGATATTAGATGGTGGTCTCCCCTCAGGCCACGGGGATGAGGACGTGGGCCCAGCCACATGCCAGCTCCTGTCCAATATTGCTTTGCCTGGTGTGGGGACGGATTGGATCCTGTCCTCCAGCACAGCTTCTGTGACTGATTGTAATACTGTACAACTGTTTCTGACCATTAAATGCTGTTGTACTCTGTGTGGCCTCTGCTGTTTCCTGGGGAAGAGGCAGCACTAGAGAGATAGACATTCACAGTGTAATAGACAGTCTAAGCCACTCTCTACTATAAGAGAAGGATTTAAATTGTAACCTGTTCTTACAAAAGAACTAAGGAAAAAATGAGGACAGAGTCAGAGCCAGAGTTTCAAAATATTCTCATCTGTTAAATTAAGAGTGTCTCCCATAGAAAAGCAGTGGAGGCCCCAAAGGGCAAGTACAAAACAGAATTAAAACTCCCAAAGGTCTTGTCTTTACAAAAGAAAAGGCAGGAGGCAGCCCCTGGACAGCTGGTCATGCTGGCCGCTCCGGTTGGACCACGTTGCATAATCCTCAGTCGCATCATCACAACGTCTCTGAGCGTTTTGATGGGGGGAGAAGGGGCAGTGTAGTGTGTATGGGAGGAGAGACCCAGATGGCTCTCTTTGCCCCCTTACCCCCTTTTTATATCCCAGAGGAAAGTAGAGGGAAGCTGGCTACACCTTGAAATGAGGCTATGTGTTTCAAACCTGGGGACAGGGGTAAGAAGGGATCTGTGCTTTGAGCAACCTGAGCCAGAGGCAGAGGGGTGTTGTAGGGGTGAGGGGAGGGTGCATGATGCTTATTGCTTTGTACCTTTCACGGGGAAGGAGGGCAGCAGCCAACAGTAGCTCACAGGTTTGTAAACTGAGCCTGCTGGCTTCGAGAAGGGAGGCAATGAAGTCGAATTAAATATAAAAGAGTCATTTGTGCAAAAATAACTTAAACAAATAAAAGACCTGGGGAAAGGGGTGTTCCCCTTAGCCTGGTGGGGAGAGGGCCATATACCCCCCCCCCAGGCCTTTTCAGTGACATGGCTTTGGGGGGGAGGGGGTGACCTCCCTACCCCCTGCAATGGCTCAGGATGGGATTGTGGGGAAGGGGTTGCATTTGTGCTCTGAGTGGGGAGTAGTGCCCCCACCCACTGTCCACAGGTGCACGTGGCTGGCAGGGGCTCCCAAGGCTCAGCACTCAGCTCTCCCCAGTCAGGGTCAGATCCAGCTCCAGGTATGGCTGCTATGGGGCCAGTTTCCTCCTCTTGTTTTTGGCAGGACGGCCAGGGCGGGCCCGGGGAGGCAGAGGGACAGCCGCCTATACAAGAGGGGAAGTTGAAAGAAGTGATCAAACAGCTAGGTATCAGGAAGTCCTTTATTTTCTCCCCACTCCCACTGACCTCCTCCTCCTGCCTCACCCCATACACGCACCCACACCCACCCACACAGGGCCGCACACTTACGCGGGTTGTGGGGCTGGGGTCCAAGGTAACGTCTTGGCGGGAGCTGTTGCTGTTCCGGGTAGGGCTGCAATAAGGGGCACAGATGGTCAGGAACACCTCCCCAAGCACCAGGTGAATTTCAGAGTTTGGGTGGGAAACTTTCTACATTTGGATAGTAAAGGCGTAATATCCTTATTCATATTCAAGCAAGTATCTGCCTTTTTGAAAGCCAAGTCACTCTTGAGCTATTTCTATAAACCCAAGAAAATGTGGGGAAAGGCCAGTATTGTAGTGGGCCCAATACTCACTTGTATTTTCTCCTCCGGCCACGACGAGACTTTCTGACTACCCCTGGGGGCACCTGAGAAAAGACAGACCGTGTGTAGGAAAAGTTAGGAAAAGGCACCTTGGCCTCAACCTTTCCTCAGAGTCTTTGTGCCCAGACCACCATCACTCTGCACTCACCTTAAGGTCCTCAGAATGGGGCCCAGAAGGGGATGGATCCTTGGGCTCAGCACCCCCTTCATCCAGCTCCCCATTATGCTGCCAGTGGTGGGTCCTTCTTGGGGACCGTTCCATTTGTCCATTGAAGCCACCACGTGCCCCCCACTTGAGGGCCAGTCGGCCAGGCTCCCGCCGGCTGCCAGGCTTTCGGCCTCGGCCTGGCCTGGCCTCGCCATTAATGCCCCTAAGTCCCCCTCCTCCCCTCCGGCCCCGTTTCCCTGACCCCCTCCCAGTGAGCAGCTCAGGGACTGGGGGGTCGGGAGAGCCGTGGGGTGGGGCTAAGGCACTGAGGGGAGGCCGGGCAGGCTCCGGTTCAAGGGCTGAGGTGGGGCTCTCAGGGGGCAGACAGGGGGCTTCTGGCTGCTCTGGAGGGATCTGCGGACAAAACAAAATCTCAGTCAGTCTCAAATGCAGTCCCTCTGCTACTGTAACTCAAAATGTCTATACTTCCAGTTTGGGAAAAACTTCTCTCCCTAACAAACACACCCATACCCATACCCTCACCTGGAGACTCTGTAGCAGGCAGGCTAGGGGACTAGAAGCCTCTGAGAGGGGTGGAGGAGCTCCCCCCACAGGGAGGAGCTGCAGCCCCAACTGGCCAGAGAGAAGAGGGCCAGGAGGCTGCAGCAGACTGGGGAGGGTTCCAGGGCTGCTGGTCAGCGAAGACAGGTCACCTGTTGAGGAATTGTAAAGTCAAGGGTCTCCCTAGGCCAACCAGCTAAGCTGAGCAGACCCTATTATTCTTTTAGGCTTTACCCGGTGGTCAGAGACTTTCTTCCCTAATTCATCCAGCCTCTACTCTCAGTTTTTCTGCTTCCTTTCTTCTCTCCCACACCAGAGTCTTCCCTCAGACTCACCCAGCAGGCTGGCACTCAGCAGAGGGCTAAGGAGTTGGGGGGGTCTCCCTGAGTTGGAGGGGGCCTTGCCCAGAGAGGAGGCCCCCGGGTCAGTAGTTGCCGTGGTGACACTGGAGGTAGGTGGTCCAGGTTGGGGGGCACTCAGGACACAGGGCTAAGGAGAAAGAATAGTTATTACATTTACATGTGTAAAGTATTCAATAAGTTTAGAGTACTTTCATATGTACAATCCCACTGAAGCCTCACATGAAGTAGGCCATGTTTATTAAATACAGACCCAGCTGTTGCAACCATCCTACCCCCAGCCAAGAATTAAGCCCTCCCCAAAGACCCCGAGGAAGAGCTCAGACATGAAACTGAAAGCCTTTGATTCCCAGCTCCCATCTCTGATTCTACCTCTGGTTCTGTCCCACCCACTCACCCTCATCCTCACCTGGGGGGGCGCCCCAGACGGGGGATCCAGGCTGGCAGCCAGCAGCGCAGAATTTAAAGCTATGAGGGTGGGGGGGGCTGAAAGTGGGGGGAACAGCAAGGGGGGCAGGTCTCCCAAACCTGAAAATGTCTCCCCACTCGGACCCCCGGCTCCCTCTGCAGATCCCTCTCCATCCCCAGCTGTGGGGCCCAGGGCCAACAGGGGCAGGAAGGAGGCAAGGAGGTTGCTAGGGGGTGCGGAAGGGGGTGGAAGAAGGTCTGAGGGGGGTGGTGGAAGCAGGGAAGCCACCAAAAGCGAAGGCCCTTCGGGCTCGCCTGGGGCTAGGGGAGGGCCAGGTCCCCCTGGTGGGGGTAGCAGGGGCTCAGGGGGAGGTTGTCCCCCTCCCCCAGCCAGCACGCCAAATAAACTGTGACTGAGCAATGGAGAAGGCGGAGGTTGCCCCAGACTCAGAGGGAGAGGCAAGGTCCCTAGCATCCCCGGGAAGCCGGCTCCACTCAGCGCCAGGCCCTGCTCGGGGCTGGGGAACGGGAAAGCCTCCCCACCAGCCAGGGGAGGCAGAGGGCAGGCTGGGCCCGACCCCATCCCGAGCGCTTCGGATGGGCTTTGAAGCACAGGGCTAGGGACTAGGGGGGCTTTGGAGGCAGCTGGTGGGGCAGGGGCACCTGCAAAGAAAAAGAGAGGTTCAGCTCAAGGGAGGTCCTTCCTCCCAGCGTCCAAAGAATCCAACCTCCCTGCCCCCAACCCAGAAAACGACCACAGAGGGCTTCCCTGGTGGCGCACTGGTTGCGAGTCCGCCTGCCGATGCAGGGGACACGGGTTCGTGCCCCGGTCCGGGAAGATCCCACATGCCGCGGAGCGGCTGGGCCCGTGAGCCATGGCTGCTGAGCCTGTGCGTCCGGAGCCTGTGCTCCGCAACGGGAGAGGCCATAACAGTGAGAGGCCCGCGTACCGCAAAAAAAAAAAAAGAAAACCACCACAGAGCTCTCAGTTCTCCCGTAAATGCCTTGCCTGTCTCTCTCCACCCGAAGGGAGGAAGGGCTCCATCACACTCACATACCTGGCACACTGCTGAGGCTGCCACTGGTGGTCCCAGGCAGGGAGGGCGGGATGGGGTGCCTGGGCTGGGGAGGGCTCCCTGAGGAGAGGGTTGGGGGAGGAGGAAGGTGTGCATCTGACCCCAAAAGGTTAAAGCTTCCATCAGAGTGGGGAGGGCCAGGGGTGGGGAGTCCCAGCAGGGACAGCACAGAAGGGAGAATTGGTTGGGAGGGCTCAGGAAGAGGAAAAGGTGGTGGGGCGGGAGCGGGGGCCCGAGGGCGGCTCCGTCTAGGGGCTTGAGGGCCTCCCCCTTCCAGCAATCGAAGTACAGTTAGGGGGCGGCGGGGGCGACGCTGAGAGGGACGGGGCGATGATGAGGAGTGGGAAGCTGAGGGCGCCTGGGCACGGGGCCTTCGGCCCTGTAAAGTGCTGGGAGGGGGGAGAGGGGGGTGCTGTGCCTTGGCCGCTGCAGAGAGCAGGCTGCTAGCAAGGAAGGGGGGTGCCCTGGGCCCCTCCACCGTGGGGGCCCCTCCTAGGGGCCCCAGGACCAGGGGCAGGTGCATAGTGGCTGAAGACACTGGTGGCTGAGCGGCAGGACCAGGGGGGCCAGGGGGACCAGGGAGATTATTGCTTGGGGGCAGGGGAGGGGGTGTTAAGGCATCACTACAGTGGAAGAGAGGAGGATCAGAAGGTGGTGAGGAGGAGGCATGGGGGGCTGGAGGAGAGCCCAAGTCAGGGGGCACCAGGCTGGATCGGAGAGCAGCTCCCCAGCTATATGAGGGGGCATTGAGGCTGATAGCAGGTGGAGGAGGTGGAGCTGGAGAGGGGGCATTGCCCCTTGGCAGGAAACAAGGGCTGCTGCTGCCTCCGGAGGGGACTGGGTCAGGAAGCCTTGGCTGTGGGAAGAGCCCCCCAGGGCCTGCTAGAGGGGGGAAAGCCTGTGGAACTGAAGGTGGTTCTGGGGGAAGGGAGCCAGGAGCCCCATTAAGCGGAGTTGTAGGAGGAACTCGACAGGGAGGGCGGGCAGAGGGAGGCCCTGGGGACACAGTGTGGAACATTTGGGGGCTCGCTCCCTCTCCTGCAATAAATGAGAAACAAAGGATCAACCTGGGGCTCCCCTTCCAAGAACTTTCGTCTTCTCCATCCCTTCTCCCATAAATTCCCAGCTTCCCTGTGCCCTCCTCTCACCAAGCAGCTCCCCACTCCACCCTTCTCCTTGCTTTCCTCTCACAAAGCTCCTCCCACCATCCCTCTTCCAGGCCCTTAAGTTTTCCTCAGTCTCTGTAAAGTGGAAAAGATTCACCAGGAGAAGAGTGTGAGCAGGTGGTCTCCATGCTGCGGTACAGAGTTGCCATGGCAACGGCTTTCCGCCGGTGGTTGCACAGCTTGGTCATGTCCTCCTCTGATGCTGGCCCCACCCCAGCCCCACCCGGGGTCACCGGGGCCAAAGGGTCAAAGTTGAAAACCTGCAAGGTGGAAGCATGGACAGGGACCCTGAGGGAACAGAATCTGTGAGAAGAGCTACCACAGTCAGTGATTTGCATTAAGTCTCCCGGCTTATCCCTGTACTCTCTGGCTCCCCTCACCACTCTGACCTTGGGGACGTTGAGTGGACACTCCAGACCGCACTTGCAGGTCCCATCGCTGAGGAGGTAGCTCCGGGTTTGCTCCAAGGAAGACAGCTCTGTGCCACTTGGGCTGGGAGAGGACAGGGTCAGAGAGTATGGGATTAGCTGACACTGAATTGGGAGAGACTCTTAAAGAACAGTTCATTAGTCAAAGACCTTCCTAGGAAGGGCAGAATAAGGAAGAGACGGAGAGAACAAATGCAAAGGGCCAGAGACACAGAGAGCAAAAAGGCTGAGGAAGGAGGAGGAACAGAGGAGAGCAACAGGGCACCAGCAATCTGGGCTTTGAGAGGAGGGATGGGAGAAAACTCAGGCAATTGAAGGGCCTGGGGATAGAAACTGGGGAATTTTGGGGAGTCATACCTGATATAGAGCACAGCACCCTCTCGAACACAGCGCTGCCAGCCGATGGGGACAGATGTGGCCACAGGGCCCCCAGCTCTGTCTGCTCCACTGCTCTCATTGCCCCCATTCATTGTGTGTAATCAGCTCCCACGTGCCTGATAACACAGACATCCATGTGGCATTAGGAGGATTAAACTGGGCTGGCTACCTGAGGGAGTACTTAAGAAAAGCAAAGGTGTGGGGAGACTCAAGAGGACTCGGAGGCAAGGGGAAACCCTCGGAGAGCTGGGAGAGAGAATGAGGGGGAACCCTCTGCCATCCCACCATGGCTACCTGAACATCTCTGCAAACATTGTGGGGTCCAGTCTAAAGCCGGGGCCGCCGGCTTAGCCCACACCTGCAACACAGGAGAGAGGAGGGACCGTCAGGAATCTGCCCAAGCTAAGAAAGTACCACAGCCCAGGAAACTCTCAAGGGAACGATCCTTAATAATATGAGGTAAGTACCCATAAAGATCTCAGGGATCTGCTGGCTGAGTCCACAACCATCCTTTCCATGTCCAGTCCTTAGGGACCAGAGGGTCAAAGCCTCAACTTCCAGGGACCAAGGAATCACAGCCCAATCCCTAGGCATATAAAGGGTAAGGCCCCTTTGTCCCACCAAGGAGAGAAACCTTCAGCCAGGAGTGTGGGCTAATTCTTATAATACCAGGCCACTAGGAAGTTTCCCAGAGAGTCTGGCCCCTGCTGTTCCCTCCCCCTCAGGAAGATCATATAAAAAGTAGATTGCCCCACAGGTCACCAGGCAATTGCCCAATTGCCCGCTGGGGTGGTACCAGCATAACTCCCCCCATGCCTGGCTCCACTAGACAATCACTGATCTAGTTCATTTGGGTCTTCTCCCACGATTCTCAGAAACTCCCAATTTTCCCCCAAGCCTAAGGCAAGGGGATTCAGCACCTCCTGTCCCACTGCCTTCAAATTACCTCCAAGAAGAATTCTCCTCTGATGTACATGGGGACGCCCCCCAAACCTGCAAGTATCCTCTCCAACCTTACCATCGCTCCCACCCCACACTGGCGGCTTCTAAACTTTCCCTCTCATAACAAGGCGCCTGTCACCCAGCCTGCTTCCCTCGGCTCGGGGAGGAGGGGAAGGCGCACGAAGTAGGAAGGAACTTGGGGAGAGGGCGGGCGGAGGGTGGGCGAAGCACTGAGGGGAAGGAGGTGAAGAAGGCAAAAGTCAAGCAGTGAGAGGGAAAAACGGTGGGGGCAGGTGAGGGCGGGGGAATGGGGATGGGGCCAGGGAAAGGGGCCGAGAGGACGCGGAGGGGGCAGAGGGTAGGGACGGGAGGGGAGGGGAGAGGAGGGGAGGGGAAGGGAGGGGGAGGGGGAGGGGCGGGGTGGGGGGGCCGGGCCCTGCACTCACCGCGGCCCATGGTTCGGCCGGCCCCGCCCTGCGCAGTCGCGGCCCAGAGGGTGAGTGGGAGGGAGTGGGAGGAGGGTCGGTGGAGCCCGAGCCTCCGGTACGGCCCCGGCCGGTCCTAGCAGGAAGCGCCGCTGCCGCCGCCGCGGATCACCGAGCGGCCTCCCGCGCATGCGCCATGGGGGCCAGGGGCAGCCCTGGGGATTCCGTTCCCAGAAGGCACCGCGCAGGCTGCTACCGCCGCCGCCGTCGCTGCCGCCGCCACCGCCGCAGCCGCCGCTGCCGCCGCCGCTGCCCGGACGGGAGAGGGGCGGGGCCGGGCCCCCGCCCAGCGGACAAGGACGAGCCAACTGGAGGGGCCGCAGTGCGCATGCGGGAGCGCGCCTACCCCTCCCCCACAACCCCCCATTAATCCCCAAGAGAACAAACACCCCACGCGGGCCCCACCCCCCGCCCCCCCCGGGCCTCCGCGGAAGGATCCGAGCCTCTTCCCAGGCCACTGGTGGCCAATCCTAGCCTTCCCCCGGGAGGGGCCCCTTCCGATGCCACAATCTGTTGGGGGAGCCAGGAATGCCAGGTCCGGGAGGAACCGGCCCCAAAAGATGAAGGTCGAGACTTGCCCTGCCCCGCCCCCAAAGGCTGCCCGGGTAGTGTGCTGGGACTTGACCCGCCTCCCCAGGTCAACAAGTCACAACACGACCCCGGCCTGTCAAGTCACATGACCTCTGCCTGTCACTGACAACCTGGTCATGTCTTCGGGCCAGGAGAGACCATCTGCTCCAACCCACCCCCACCCCCATTTACAGAAGGAGAAATGGAGCTCTGGAGCAATGGTGCAGGCCTGGCCAAGGACCTGTCACCGTCACACCACCGCCTGAAGCTGCCACCCAGCCACAACCAGCCTTGTTGACAGTTTCTACTTAGGACAAACTCCGGCTGCCCTCATGAGGGTATGACAGGATATGTAACAGGCCACCATATGGCCTCTGTTTTCTACCTAATGGCACTAGAAAAATACTTTGCATTTTCCACGGTGCTTTTCACTTTTGTTCAAGCCGCCTCCAAGTTCCTAATTCTCTCATTTTACTTCCACAACTCGTTATCTTTTATTTACTAACAAGAACGGTGAAGCACGGGGAGATTAGATGGCAGGCCTGGGATCCCTGGGCAAGTGAGGAACCGCTGAGGCTAGAATCTGGGCTCCTGACAACCCAGTCCAAGGCAGTCGTGCGCTCACGTGCACGCAGTGTTCCAGGCAACACAGCCCTACTGTAGCCCAAACACATAGAAAGCAGGAGGCCTATGCCCAGCTCCTCACAGCAGGGAGTCACAGGACTTGCAGGTCTGGTACACTGAAAAGGGCGGGCCTGATCTTTGGTGAAGGGCACCAGAGCACCACGGGGGAAGGTGATAAGAGAAACAGTGGGAATCGGGGCCACCCGGCAAAGAACATGAATTCTGGCATGCCAAGGGCTCATCAAAAACTTTACAAAGATAAGAGTTTAAGGGTGCTCTTCAGCGAGGAGGAGCTGAAAATGACTACCAAGGGGATTCAAGTTACTTGGCCTCTTTTGAGGGAGCCAGGGAGCTAAAAGAGAGGACCCCTTTAGGAAGACTCAAGAAGACGCAAACAACCCTGGTGGTTGGATGCAAATTTTCAAAGGACGGAGGTTTAAAAGACCTTGTGTCCATTAGCTGGGAGGGGATGAGGGGCAAAGAAAATGGGAGTCTCTTGTGGAGGAGGTAAAACTGGGACTCATGTCAGGTGGGCGGAACAAGACCTCTTGAGGAAGACAAGCTGCAGTGAGGCTTCACACCGCAGCCTAGGGGTAACCACGGTTGAGCGCTGCTGGGGCCGTTGGGTGCCGGGAGCTGGCGCCCCGCCCTCTTTCCTCTCCCCCACCCCCCCGCACCTCCCACCACCCTTGTAGTGCCCTGCGCGTGCGCACGCAGACACCGGTTGCCAAACATTGCATCATCCCCGCCCCCCTTTCCTCCCCTCCCCCGCCAGCTCTCCCCTCCGCGCGCGCGCATGACTCACTCACCTCCTCCGCAAAGCCTCGTGACCCAAAGCCACTTCCGGGTCCAACACTAAGTCGACCCCCAAGCGGGAGGGAGCGATGGGGGCGGTGCCTTGGGGCTCCTGAGTGGCGGATGTAAGGTATGAGGCGGGGCCAATGCCGGCGTGCCGCTTTATGATTGGTAGGCTTCTGGATCCGCCCCCGGAGAGGAGGGCAAGGCCCTATTAAAAGATCTCAGCGCCGAGCTATCCTGGTCAGAGGCTTGAGTCTAAGGCCTAGAGTGTATCATGTTGAAGATGAGCGGGTGGCAGCGACAGAGCCAAAATCAGAGCCGGAACCTGAGGAGAGAGGCGAGTACTGATTCCCCCATCTACTTTTTACCCTCACATCCTCGTGAACACCAGTTGTCCCCTTAAAGTTAGGGCATCCGCTCTTAAGGATGTGGTCCCACGCCCTCCGCAATGAAGGGAAGTGACCGTCCGGGGGAGGGATGAGAAGGCTTCATTCAGAAGTAGCGCTTACAGACCCCTCTTCCTTCGCACGACAGCAGCATCGCACCACTGCGCGGAGCACAGGCCCTACTCTGTGCTATTCAGGGAAGGGGCCCCAGCTGCCCTAGGAAGATTTTTTCTCTCCCGTTGCAGACCCCAGGCCTCCTCGTTAGGCCTGCCGGGTGGGAGGCGGGGCAACAGGACACACCCCCGCGCCGAGAAGGCTGGTTGACAGTGGTTCAGGCCGCTGCCGCCACTTTGCCACCAGCGTCCTCCCCCACCCCCACCCCCAATCCTGTCTCAGCCGCAGCGTCTCAGGGCCAGCATAGCCACGTCAGTAGATGGGGCTTTTGGACCCTCCACAGGACATTCTTTCTGCAGCCTTGCAGAGGAGAGAATCCTAAGAGACTGACACAAGCCTTTGGGAAGAGGGGTGTCGATGGACAGGGAGCAGAGATGAGTTTTCCTTTTCCCCAGAGGTCCCTAAGCCTTCTGCACAAGAGAGCATCCTGGATCTTTTAAGTGTGGGAAGCCATTTGGAGGTCTCCCCAGTGGATTGTCCTTCCCCTGGGATTGGTCCTTGCCTCTTTCCCCTTGTCCTGTCTCCAGCTAATCTCTGTGTAACCATTGCATCAGGTCAGCCCCCTGCTTGGCTCTGCAGCCCTCTGGCCCGGGGCTCCACTGCTGATGAAAGCTATGTCTCACACACCGGAAAGCAAGGAGGGTTCCCCAGGGAGGGCAGCCCTGTAGAGAAGCACTGAGGACGATATTGCATCTACAGTCCCCAGGGATAGGCAGCTGCCGCTCTGCCTCTGGGCTTCGTCCTCCTTTCCCTATGAGAGATTGGGGAGATTTATCCATTGATTCCTAACAAATACTTAACCAGCACCTACTATGCTGGTTAAGTTTGGGGCCCAGCATTTATCCATGAACAAGAGAGGAAAAAATCTCTCCTCTCACAGAGCTTACATTTCAGTGGGAAGAGGCATACAGTAAGCAAAGTGCCATAGAAAAAAACTAAAGCATGGAAGGGTAGAGAATGCTGAGTGGAGGTTACAGTTTACACTGGGTGGTCAGGGGTTCCCCCACTGAGGTGATATTTAAATGAAAGACCTAAAAATAGGCAAGGCAGTAAGCCATGTGGTATGTGGAAGGAAGCGCTTTCCAGGAGAAGGAATAGCAAGAGCAGAGGTCCTAAGGTGGGAGCATGCATAGTATCTTTAGGGAACAGGAGGCCAGTTGGCTGGACTAGAGTGAGCAAGACAGAGAGTGGTCAATGAGAAAAACAGGGCAAGGAAAGAGCAGATTGTGGAGGGCTTTCTAAGCCATTTTAAGGACTTTAGCTTTTAATATGTGTGAAATGAAGTTTCGAACAGAGGAATGACACAGCCTGACTTAAGTTTTAAAAGGCGCACTTTGGGTGCTGTTGTGAATAGACTCTGGGAGGGGTTACAGAAGCAGAAACTGGGAGACCTGCAGTCAAGAGGTTTCTGCAGTCACCCAAGAGAGATGATAGTAACTTGATCTAGATTAGAAAGTGGAATTGGTGAGACGTGTTTGGATTCTGGGGTTTGAAGAATGACTCAAGAAGTTTTGCTGGTGGTTTGGATTGGATTGTGGGGTGTGACAGGAGAGGAATCAAGGATGATACCAAGGTTTTTGGCTCAGGCAACTAAAGTTGCTGTATACCGAGACGGGAAAGACCTTGGAAGGAGATTAGCAGGAGTTTGTCTTTGGACATGTTCAGTCTGAGATGCATATTAGATATCCAAAAAGAGAATGGCAAGTAAGCAGTTAGATAGAGTTGGAGGTCCCAGGAGAGGTCTAGACTGGAAATACGCACTTGGAGGATGTCAGTGTGGGAATGGAATTAGGAAAATGCCACTTGATTTGTTCCCTTCCCTGTAGTCCAGTCCTTACCCTGGCAGATTTGAGGACTGCCTTAAATTTAGAGAAAGCTGAGTTGGCCAGGATTTTGCTATTATGTAATCAGGACTACAAATGTCAGCAACTAAAAATAAAGGAAGTCAGGCTCTTCTCTGTCCTTAGAAATGGCTACAGGGGCCAATAACTAACTACACTCTATAAGACAGGAAGTAAGGAAGGAGCAGTAGGAAGCTGGAGATAAAAGAACCTGCCTCTCTCCCCGCTTCCAGAAGTGGCTAACATTTATCTTTGATCCCCACAGTGTTCCAGAAGGAAGTGTATCTTCATACATCACCACACCTGAAAGCAGGTAAACTTAACCAACCCTTTCCCAAAACCAGCTCCTAAGAATTGCTGCTTAGGCCCCCTTTACTGGGACCCTAAGAAATGATGAAAACACCTAGAGAAGGTGGGAGAGGACAGTTTGAATCTGAGCAGGCTTTTGCTATTAGGCCACATCCATCCTCCTGACCTGCCCCTAACAAGGTGACCAAATCACTATTCTTAGAGCATGTCCTAATTGAAAGCTGGCCCTGAGTGAGCAATCAGCAGTCAGGTGAGGTCTCACCACACCTCCATCCCCAAGGTTAGACTGACCCAAGGACTGTTTGCCCAAGTTCCCCACACAGGAGGAGAAAGGAGCACAGATGGTCTGGTGACCGCCCCTGGAAACAGCCAGTGGAGCTCCCCAAGGGGGGCTGAAGACTTTTACTAGGAACCCATAAGACTGCACATCCAGGCACTTGCTTCTTCAAGTGCTGGGCAAAAGCAAAGATGGAATATCATCCTAGATCAGGAGTTGGTAAATTTTAAAGGGTGAGACAGTATTTTAGACGTTGAGGGCCACACAGAATAGTCTCTGTCACAACTATTCATCTCTGCTGTTGTCTCATGAAAGCAGCCGTAAACAATATGTAAATAAATGGATGTGGCCGTGTTCCAATAAACTTTTACCTACCAAAACAGACAGGCAGCAGGCCAGTGTGCCAACCCGTAGACTGACGGCTTTGTGGAGCTTCTTCCCCCACCCACTATCCTGAGTATGTCCTTTCCCAGAGCCTGATCCAGCCACAGAGATGGCAGCTGAGTCACTGCCTCTCTCCTTCGGGACACTGTCCAGCTGGGAGCTGGAGGCCTGGTATGAGGACTTGCAGGAGGTGCTGTCCTCAGATGAAAATGGGGGTACCTATGTCTCACCCCCTGGAAACGAGGAGGTAAGAATGCTAGGCCTAATGCTGGGTGGGGGGTGGGGGCTGCGGGGTACTGCCCGTCCCTTCTCAGCTAATTAACACCTACTCTGCCTTTCCTCATTCCTTTGAAGGAAGAACCAAAAACCTTCACCACTCTTGACCCTGCCTCCCTGGCTTGGCTGACGGAGGAGCCAGGACGAGCAGTGGTCACGCGCACCTCCCAGAGCCCCAGCTCTCCGGATTCCAGTCAGAGCTCCCCGGCTCAGGAGGAAGAAGAGGAAGACCAAGAAAGACCCAGGAAACGGAAACACAGTGGCCAGTCCCCGGCACGGGCTGGAAAGCAACGCATGAAGGAGAAAGAACAAGAGAACGAAAGAAGAGTGGCACAGCTAGCTGAAGAGAACGAACGGCTCAAGCAGGAAATTGAGCGCCTGACCAGGGAAGTGGAGGCGACTCGCCGAGCTCTGATTGACCGGATGGTTAATCTGCACCAAGCATGAACAGCTGGGACCAGCACTCCCCACCTCGGGCCACTTCCGACCCTTCCTGGAAGTATCTACTGACCACCTTCTCACCAGTGCCAGTGATGTACCCCTCCCACCCCCATCTATTCAGTAGGGTAGATGACAGGAGAGGGTCTTGGCATGTATATAGAGATTGTACATTTATTTATTCATGTCCACACCCATTAAAGTGACTTTCTAGGAGCCAAGTTCTCACTTTCACTTTTTCTTCTTGCCTTTAGGGGTTTCAAGGGGTTTCCCCTCAGCTAGAGCCAACTGTTTCTTCAGATCCAAGAGTTTAGCCACCTCTGCAGCAACCTGGTTCTTGTCTGCCTTTTGTGCTTTCAATTCTCGGACAATGTTGCCCTAAGAGAAGAGGGGATGGGGGAATCACAACAGTGAGACCAGAAATGACCTATTTAGGATTCAGCTTTTCCAGCCTCCCATAGGGCTTAAGCTCTGTACCTGCTTGGTCACTTCATCCATCAGCACTTGTATCTGCTGTGGTCCAGCTGTTGTCATAGTCTCTACAGCTGCTGGCTTGGGGGATGCTTTTGCCTTGAGATCAACAACAGAGTTAGCACCTGCTACCATAAACATCCCCCGACCTCAAGTTTTATATAACATCTCAGGAGGAAAGTGATTACCTTTAATGACAAGGACTCTTCTAGCTAAGACAGGAAAGAAAAATGAAGTGAGGAAGCAGCAGGGCCAATAGATGGAAAGAGGGATGAGTGAGGGCTACTGAAGGATACTGACTGTCGGTGGGTGAGGCACAGCCTTTAGCTTTCTCACCTGGCCCCCGCTGAAGCGCTGCCTCAGACCTTCAATCTGGTCATTTTCCAATTTTTGGAACAAGGGACTGACCTGTGAAAAAAAGAATTCCAGAATCATTCGCTGATTAGGTATAAACTCTACCAGACTATACAGAGGGCCTCTCCACCCCAACTTCTGACATTTAGGAACTCAGTGATCTAGAAAAAAATCTTTTATAGAGTGTAACACTGAGCAAATACCTGCTGATTTCAGTAAAGAATCCAGAAAAGGCATTCACTAGGGTCAAAAATTATTTAAACTATTCAATGATGCTAGGTTGATGCCAAAGCTTACAGATGTACATACTTTTATCACCTTGTGTTGAGGAAGTGGTTGGTTTGTATTCTCCCTGCCCCTTGGGTCCTGGCATGAAGGACAGTTGAGGATACGTGAGCTACAGAAAACACTGGGCTTGTAAACCAATACCAAGGACTTTATATTAGAAACAAGCCTAAGTGCAGAGTGGGGACGAGTGGGTAAGGGGTTCGGAGAATAGCTATGAGAGTCTTATGCCCAAAGTTAAGTTCTTCCCTGACCCCTCCCCAGAGGCTGCTTGGCAAAAGAAGGAATTTTGAGAGAGGCTGGCTCTTCCAAATCTCAGAGACGTACTGTGCCAATCTGGTGTCCTGCTGGTAAGGTGCACAGGAAGTTTGTGAGCAGGATGCTGCAGGCTGGAGGTGGGAGCTGCAGCTGGGCCTGGATGGTAGCACTAACCGTGGGCATGTAAGGCTGGAGCATGATGGACAGCAAGGCAGCTATATTCACTGCCAAGCCTGTCACTGTCCCTGCCCGCTGTCTGGGGAAGAAAAGATATTAGTCACGACCCCCAGGAGGACGTAGCCTACCAGCCACTTTATTCCTGGAGCCAACCCTACCTCCTTACCTACCTGTCAGCCTCGCTGCCTTTAATCCGCTTCCAGGGCTCGTTCACCTGAATGTACTGGTTGCCATGGCGAGAGATGGTGAGGATACTGCGTAAGGCATCCCGGATCCTGGGAAGGAAGGATGCAGGCCAAGGTGTAAGGTTCTGGGGGGACCGGTATGGGGCTCTCAACATGCCAGCAGATCACTGAGTTGAGACAGAGGTGTAGATACTTACCGAACCTTTTCTAGCAGCTGGTGATAATGCTGGAGCTCCAGGGTGACATGGGCCAGCAGGCGCCGATCATCAGAGGTGAGCACCATCTCAGGCACAAAACCCCCAAAAAACTTAGACACAAACATCCCAGCTCTGGATGGGAGGAGGGAAGGAGAGGGGAGAGAAAAGAGGAGTTACTGCCCAGTCTCCTTAGAGAAATTTGACACCATTTTCATAATTCTGCATTTTCTCAGAACTGAAACCACCTGGCTCCCTCAAGCTGGAAGGCAAAACTTAACAAATTAATTCCTTATTCTCCCTCTCCCTTAAGAATATGACTCTGCACATAACAGACATTTTATATACAGATATCCCTTACATAAAGGGAACTAATAAAGTTAAGCAACCGTTTATTTTTAAGAAGTTAAAAACTCAGAATGATCAAGTTGAAATATGCATTAGTTGCTACCAAACAAATAAATCCTCTAGTAGGGACTATCTGTTCAATGTGGTTAATGAGCAAACCTGAAAGCGTGTGTAGCCATGGAGGATATTTCTTTAGGTTGCAGAGTAGCTGAGATAGGGACCGATAATGGAATGTGAGCCTGAAGTAACAAAACTGAAAAGTACAGCAGAAGTCTCCTACCCCTATGCTAAATAACCCCCTTCTTCAGCCAAACTTTTCAGTGGTCTGCAAGTGAAACTTTTTGCTAGGAAAGAACACATTTCCAATTCTACAAAGAACATTAATAAGAAAATAATTCGCAAAAATTCACTTTGTGACCAACTCTGCTAAATCACATCTCTACAACTAACTTGCCCCAAGCGTACGTGGCCTACTAGCCCCACCCCAGGTTCATCTGCTGACTCTCAACCCTCACCAGGTCCCACCTGTTGATGAAGTTGCCCAGATTGTTAAGCAGCTCAGAATTATTCTTGAGCAACATGTCTGTCCAGGAGAAGGCACTGTCCTGACCCTCAGGCCGAATGTACAGCAGATAGAAGCGCCAGATGTCAGCAGGGATCCCTGTGTCCTGGGCCATGTCCCCAAACACTCCTACACCCCGGCTCTTAGAGAATTTCCCATCCTCGTAATTCAGGTATTCTGGACAGAGAAGGAGAATGAGAACCATCTGTTCAAATCATGTCCTTCCTCGTGGGATGAACTGGGAGATTGGGATTGACATATATACACTAATACGTATAAAATAGATAACTAATAAGAACCTGCTGTATAAAAAAAAAATCATGTCCTTCCTCTCTGACCCACTAACTCTTCTTTCCTCTCCCTCAACCTCAGTTCTAGAGTAGCTGGCCTGCACAGAACTTGGGAGATCCTTCCTCTGCATTCTGGTCTTCTTCTGTTTACTTCTACCCATTACAAAATTTAGCTTTGGACTTTTGCTCTCTTCAGGTTCTTGTTCCCTTTTTCTGCGTTGAGCTTCCATGTTCTAATTGTTTCCTATTTCATCTCAACTCCTAACTCAAGACCTAGCACCTCTCCAGGAGCTTCTTCCAAGTACTGTCTCGGCCCTCATTCCCTTAGAACATCCCCATCTCCAATCTCCCAGGGTACCTGTAGCAATGAGGTGGCTGACCAAAGTGTAGTTGTCCTCAGCTCCTAGGGCTGAACAAGGAAAGACTAAGCCGTGGAAGGGAACATTGTCTTTGGCCATGAACTGATACAGGCTCACCTATGGAATATAATTGGGAGACAGAGCTCCTGAGATCCTCTTCAAAGGCTCAAGAAAGATCAGCTACCCACCCCTAACCACCCCCACTATACACGCACACTCCCCAGGTCTTTGACAGGCTAACAAAGAACTGCTCACTTGTTCTGGGTTCTTCCACCATTTCTCCCACTGGTCTGTGTAGTTGGCTGTGATGGACAGGTAGCCAATGGTGGCATCAAACCAGACATAGAATACCTGGAGGGTCAGGAGGGAGGAGACACAGTTAAGATGCAAGAACACTGGGAAAACCTTGCCAACCCAAAGCCTCAGACTGAATCCAGACACAATCAAGTCTATTCTGCTAGCCCAGGGTTTCAATCCCAAGGCTGAATAATATGAGATATGAATAAAGCATAGCGTTTTTACCTTGTCCTCAAAACCTACTAAGGGCACAGGGGTTCCCCACTTGAGGTCTCGGGTTATGCAGCGTGGCTTGAGGCCATCCCGAAGCCAAGAACGAATGATGAACCGGGCGTTAGGTGTCCAGTCACTGCCAGGCAACGTCTTCTCCAACCACTCCTCCAGCGGCTTTCCCAACTGAGACAGCAGAGAAGCACAGAGAGCTGGTTTAGGACAGTTGCATGTGTGGTCACCATAAGGATAAATACGTATGACCACTTTGGAGTAGTTTGGTGATATCTAATTAAAATTAAGGATTCATGACTTTGCCATAACGATTCCACTTCTAGGGATTTTTTTTTTTTTTTGCGGTACGCGGGCCTCTCACTGTTGTGGCCTCTCCCGTTGCGGAGCACAGGCTCCGGACGCGCAGGCTCAGCGGCCACGGCTCACGGGCCCAGCCGCTCCGCGGCATATGGGATCCTCCCAGACCGGGGCACGAACCCGTATCCCCTGCATCAGCAGGCGGACTCTCAACCACTGCGCCACCAGGGAGGCCCTCTAGGGATTTTTTTCAACAGAAATATTCACATAAGTGTGTACAGATGTGTTTATAAACAAGTGCACAGTTCACCACAGCAAAAATTAAAACTGATTCACTTGGTTCAGTAGAATTTAAAGAAATATGGTATATCAACATAATGAAATACTTATAAGCCCTTTAAAAAGAGTGAGGAAGACCAGTATGTATTGATATGTAAAGATCTCAGAAATACATTAATTAAATAAACTGCTAAACAGTAATATATAATCCTATTTATAAAAATAAAGAATAGTAATACACAGATTAACATAAGGCCAAAAAATTTTTGAGGAAAACTGTATCTCAGTGCTTTATTCTCACATGAGATTAAGGGGAACATCCACTTTTACACCATGTATTTCATTCTGAACACTTTTTTTTTGGCCGCACCGCGCGGCTTGTGGGATCCTAGTTCCCCGACCAGGGATCAAACCCGTGCCCCCTGCAGTGGAAGTGCAGAGTCCTAACCACTGGACCGCCAGGGAATTCCCTCATTCTGAAATTTTAAAAACAAGCGTATATCACTTTTGTAAGCAGAAAAACAAAGATAAATCTTTTGTAAGGGATGGTTCATGTGATTCATCCACATAAATACTGTAGCATCCAAAACCTGACAACACACTCTAGTGGTGAGGCTATGGGCAAACAAGTGCACACACACACTACTGGGAAGAAAGTAAAATGGAATAACACCTATTGAGAAAAATTTGGCAATAAACTACATATGCATTTCTCCTGGACACAGCAAGTGATCCCTTCTAAGGAATTTATCCTGAAGATACACTTCCCACAATACAAAAATACACATGCACAAGGTTAGTCACTGCAACAGTATTTTTAACTGCAAAATACTGGAAACTACCTAACTGGCAAACACAAGAAATTGGTTAAATAAACTACGGTACCCACAGGACTTCCCTGGTGGTCCAGTGGTTAAGACTCTGCGCTCTCAATGCAGGGGACCCGGGTTCAATCGCTGGACAGGGAACTAGATCCCTCATGCCACAACTAAGAGCCCGCATGCCACAACTAAAAAAAAAGATCCCACATGCCACAACTAAAGATTCTGCATGCCACAACTAAAGATCCCGCATGCCGCAACTAAGACTTGGTGCAAATAAATAAATATTTAAAAAAAACAAAACAAAAAACCATGGTACCCACACAAAATGGAGTACTATGCAGCTGTTTAAATAAAACAAACAAAGCTGAGTAAGGATGATCTCTATGATCTGATATGGAGTAATCCTGATATGGAGTCATTTCTAGAACATACTGTTAGGTGGAAAAGACAAAATGCAAAAGAGTATATACAGCATGCTATATTTTGTATAAGAGGAAATAACATATACACACACACACACACACACACACACATATGTTTATCTTTACAAAAATAAACACACTAAGACTAAATCGGAAAACAAAGCCAATCACCTACAGGAGATGGGAGAACAAGGTAGCCTGGACAGGAAAGGGAGTGAGGGAATGACACTTCTCTGAGTATACCTTTTTGCATGGTTTTGATGTTTTAGAAGCATACTGATGTTCTACATTTTCAAAAACTTAAGTTAGTAAGTATGAGGAGAGAAAAAAGAACTAGAAGCAAATGAACCACACTTACTGGCTTACTTCAGTAACACAACCACACTAAAGGGGGAAAAATCTAAGCCAGGACAATTTTGAACATATTTGATTATATACCCGCGCTTGGGGGGGAAGGGGCAGGACTGCCAATAAACCCTAAACTCATCTTAGTAGGTTTTTTGATAGTGGTATGGGTGAAGCAATTCTGAAATTTTTAGGTGTACTGTAGAATCGAGCAAATGAGTAAATAATGTTGTTGGGAACCAGAGTACCTACTGTTTGGAAGAAAGGAAATAAAAATATGAGATGAGGGAAAGTGAGGAAGAACCCCATGGGGCTGGCCTGGAATTTCAGGTGTCAGTGTGAATCCAAAACAAATGCCTAACTCTCTGCTGACAGGGCCTAGAAGCAAAGACACCCCAGTAGCAATGAGCACACTTAAATCTTGGTCTCTAATACTGTTACCTACTTAAAAAAAAAAACAGGGCTTGGTAGAGAAATGGTTGAATCCCAGACTGGAACAAGATGAATCTAGAATATCCTGCTATGCTAGAAAATAAGGAAGTGCTTAAAAAATGATGGGAGACCTCAGAAACACCCAGAGAAACAACCTTGAATAGGCTCCCATTGGCCAAATAAGGGACAATTTGAATATGAAAATTATTTAGGACAGGAATCAATTATAAATCATTGAAAAAAATTGGAATCCATGAGTTGACACTGATAATAAATGAGATAAATGAATGAAGGAGAAGGGTAAATGTGGAGGGAGTGGCAGAGTTGGCAGATCTTAACAAAAACTGGTTCAGGTAAGAATGATTAATTAAATGGATGCTAAATTTAGAGGGAACCTTTCAATGAGGAGCAAAGTACTTGCATGGTCTTAAAGTGTATTCCCACAGACTGCTTATAAGTTGCAAAGGGGAAAATATTAATTGTACAGTGGAGAAGCTGGGTAACACCTTGACTGAGCAAAATTAACATCACCAATGAGGGGGAAATGGCCATGACGTGCCTCTGGAAAGAACAAAGTATCATTTATGTAGTATTCCAACTGAGGATGCATAACCTGAATCTAGCCATGAGGAAAACAGCCAATAAATCCAAAATGAATATTCTATTTTAAAAGCAGGAATCATGGCCTATATTATTAAAAACTGTTAATGTCATAAAAGATAAAGAAAGGCTGAGGAACTGTTTCAGATTAAGGGAAACTAAAGAGACAGAAAAACTAAATGCAATACATGATCCAGAGCCAGATTCTACACTACAGGAAAAATGATGCTAGGAAGGATATTAATGGTATAGTTGGCAAAACTGGAATATGGCTGGTAGATCACACAACTATATCAATGTTAAATTTCTTGAAGTTGTTAACCATACTGTGGTTATGCAGGAATATGTCTTTTTTCTTAGGAAACACACAAGGCAGCATTCAAGAGTAAAGAGGTTATATAAGTACACATGCATACATGTATGAGAGAGAGAATAAGCTAAACCAAATGGAGCAAAATCTTAACAGCCAGTGAATCTGGGTAATGGGTACATGAGGTTCTTCTGGGAAAAGAACACGAGGTTCTTTGTTCTAGCAGCTGCTTATTCTTGCAACTCTTTTTGCAAGCTTGAAATTATTTCCAAATAAAAAGTTTAAAAGGAAAAAAAAAAGCAGCAAATCCACTAAAGTGAAAAATTGGTTAAGACACATTGTGAAGTAAAAGAAAGAAAGTAGACTGAAGAAGAATATGAATGTCATGATCTAATTTGTATTAAGGAGGAAAAAAAGGCATAAGAATACTTTCATATGCAAGTGCTACAAAGGAAAATCAGCAGTAGTAAATACCTCTTGGCAGATGGGCCTGGACCTTTCACTTTGTGCCCTTTTCCTGTTACATCTTTTTACCTTAAGCATGTTAAGTATAATTTTAAAATGGAAATTGAAAACATATGAGGGTGATTTGGTACAAATTTGCCTCTGCCTGAGGCTGAGGCAGAGGGGGCAGAGGAGACCATGCAGACTGGCTTGAGGGAAAGGCCCACTCACCTTAGGCAGGTCCAGAAACAGGTGCTGAGAGGATTTCACCACAGGGCACGACCGGCAGACTTTACACTGAGGCTTCTGTGAAGGGGAAAGTCAAGAGAAGGGGTGACCCAGGGTAGGACAGTCAGGATCAGGCTGCAGGCCAGGAGCTGTCCAGGCGAGGGGGGACGCACAGAGAGATGAGGTCCCCTGTCTGCCACCAAGCTTAGCCTCACGCTCACACCCCACCAACTCACAAACTACTTACTTGGGCCTTCTCTGAACTTGCAGACTCAGGTCTGTATAGCACAACATTTGCTACTCAGAGTTTCACATCTGTGTCCTTTCACTCCAAAGAATAGGAAAAAGCATTCTCTGAGCACAGGCTAGACCCAGAGCCCTGCACTGTACGCAGCTGTGTGAGGAGCAGAAAGAGCAATGAAGAGAAGACACACGGTTCCTCTCCTTGAGGAAGTTACAATCAATCAGGGAGAGAGGGCTCGCGTGAGAAACAAGCACAGGCTTTCACACGGCAAAATGTCAAGAAATACTTATTTTCATGGCACAACTTGACTGTACAAACACTGAAGGATGATGGCAAAAGGAGTTAAGCAAGTGGAGCTAACCACTGAAAGCTTCCGAATGAGTTTTGATCTGGGTTTTTGAAGGTGAGAAATTGTAACTCTCTCAGGACCTCTCTCCTGAACTCCACATGCCTGTATCAACTGCCTACCTTGGATGTCCCTCCTTGGATGTCTAAGGAGGCACCTCAAACTTAACAAACCCAAATAGTATCACTGCATTCCACAGGAAAGCTCTTCTTCACCCAATCTTGCCTGTGTTCATAGACAGTACTACCATCCGCCCAAGCTGCACAACCTAAAAGCATACAAGTCGTCATTCTCTTGACTGCCCTATCACCCCGAATTGCAGTCTATCCAGTTCTATAGAGTCTGCCTCCAAAACATATCTCAAATCCTTCCCCCCTCCCACCCCGCTATTTCTACTGCTATTAACCTAGTCCAAGCTATTGTCATCCCATTTCTGAGCTACCACTGGCCTCCAGACTGGCTTCCCCACTTTCTCTCTTGCTTCCCTCCCACCCATTATCCACAGAGCAGCGTGCCATTCCACTCCCAGATGGCTGACTGGGCCCTGGAAATCGGGTCACTGCCTACCTCTCTGACCTTGTCTCAATCCACCACCACCCATCCACCCCCACCCCGACTCACTATGAGCCACACTGGCCTTTTCAATTCCCCTTTTCAGTGCGCTTTGCTGCCTCGGGCCTTCGCATTTCCTGGTCCTTCTGCTTGGAACACTCTTAACCCCACTCATCACCTCCTGGCTCCTTCTCATTCTTCAGTTAAACTTTAAATGTTACTTCTGAGAGGCCTTCCCTAATCACCCAGCTTAACTCTTCCCCCAGAAGTCACCCTCCACCACATCTTCCGGGCAGTTTACCCTGGAGTAACTCTATTCTGTCTTTAGTGTTGGTCTCCTCCCGCACTAGATAAAAACTTGTCTTGTTCACTGCTACATCCTCAACACCTAGAACAATGACTACCTTACTGTAAAGACTCAAAAAAGTTTGCTGAATAAATGAATGAATGAATGAACTACCAAATGAATAAACATGGAGTAGAAGTAAAGGTGGTATATGTGGAAGAGCGAAAGAACTAAACAAATGCAGATCAGGTGGTATGAAGCAGGAGCAAAGGTAGGGTAATATGAACTCAACTTGTCGATTTTCCAGCACAATGCCAAGCACATAGTAAATGCTCAGTAAGTATTTATGCAATGAACTGAGTGATGAGTTGCCAGAACAGAGGAGGAAGAGCCACTGGTGAAAGGTCTTGAATGCTAAAACAAAAATCCTATGGACAACAAGGTCCTACTGTATAGCACAGGGAACTATATTCAATATCCTGGAGTAAACCATAATGGAAAAGAATATAAAAAAGAATGTATTTGTATAACTGAGTCACTTTGCTGTACAGCAGAAATTAACACAACACTGTAAATCAACTATACTTCAATTAAAAAAAAAAAAAGGAAGAAAAAAAAAACCTGAGGCGGATCAGACTGGGAGTCCCTTAAGATTAGAGACTGTCTCCTTCCAGGCTCCCAGGAGCCCCTCCTCTCACCTTGAGCTCGATGGCATTGATGAGCTTGCCACACTTGTCACACTGGTCACCCCGGGCCTCCTCGTAGCCACAGAAGGGACACACGCCCTCCACAAAGCGGTCAGCCAGGAAGCGGGCACAGTGTTCACACCGCAGTTGCTCCACAGTATCTTGCAGCACAAAACCTCGGGCCACCAACCGCTGGAAGATATCCTGGGTAATTCTGACGAGGTGAGCAAGGGACAGGGGAGGGGTGGACCGGGGGAAGTCAGAGGAAGTGGTGCGCCCCTCCTTCCTGCCACTCCACCCAGGATCCAAACCCATTCAGTCCAAGTGCCAAAGAAATCAGTCAGAGGCCACTAAGTCACCTGTAGGGAGTTTACTGATGAGCCCAAACACCTCACATAAATCGCCCAACTCCCCACACGATCTCTTTCCTCATCGCTCTAGGATTCACTTTTGTAAAATACAGATTTATCTGTTTTGTATTCCTCATTAACAAAAATCTCCAAAAGGATAATAGGACTGTTTAGTTCTTTGATATGTGCTAAAAATTAAAATTAAATCAGAGTGGGGCTTCCCTGGTGGCGCAGTGGTTGAGAGTCCGCCTGCCGATGCAGGGGACACGGGTTCGTGCCCCGGTCCGGGAAGATCCCACATGCCGCGGAGTGGCTGGGCCCGTGAGCCATGGCCGCTGAGCCTGCGCGTCCGGAGCCTGTGCTCCGCAACGGAAGAGGCCACAACAGTGAGAGGCCCGCGTACCGCAAAAAAAAAATTAAATCAGAGTGCTGCTAAACTGCACAGCACTCTCAGCTGGCAGCCTGTCTACTATGCAGTTTTTATAAGGATGATAATCAGGCAGAGGAAAACGAGTGTATTTGCTATAAACACAGGAGTGAGAGGGGGCTGTCCTGAGACAGTGGCGGCCAGCAAGAGAAGGGAGGTGGTAGAGGGAAGTCAGGTCCTTCCCATGAGCCTAAGTCCTGTCTCTTCCCTCCCTCAGCTGCACCTTCAGCCCTAGTCAGGCTTCTGCACACAATGAATCCCCGTAATAATGCTTGGGACACATTTCAGGACAATATCCGGATGTTTGGGGGTGGGGGGCGGGGAACAATCTTGGTTCCTTCTTTCTGTCTCCTAGATATTCTCACTGCTCCCACTCTCCATTTCTGCCTGATTAGAGGAAACCTACTTGGTCTGCTGCGGAGTGGTTGTCCGACCAAAAATGTCAAACGAGATATTAAACCAGCGGTAGATGTCGGCGTGGATAACATGGTACTTGTCACAGATCTCCTGGGGGGTTAGACCCTCCTCCATAGCCTTGGTCTCTGTTGCTGTACCATACTCATCTGTCCCACACAGATAGAGGGTGTTCCACTGGCGGAGCCGGGAGTACCTGGAAGGGAATGTGGTGATCATGGGGCCCCATCTCAGCCCCTCCCATGTACCCAGGATCCCTCCGGCTTCCCCTCCCTTGAGGCCTCCTATTCCCTTGGGGCCCACTGCTCCCTCAGGGCTTTCCCCCAGCAGCTGGCTCCACCTGGCAAAGACGTCAGCACTGAGCACGCAACCGATGATGTTTCCAAGATGGGGGACATTGTTGACATAAGGGAGGGCGCTGGTGATGAGCACATTCCTCTCCCCAGCCACAGGCAACCTAGTAGGGAAGAGGAAGAGAACAGTCCAGGGGGGAGAAGAGAGGGTCAAGAGGGACCCAAAGTGCACAGAACACCCAGATGCATCTGTTCTACTGTAACAGGGTCACGTCCATCTGAAGTCTTTCCTCACATGAATCCACTGGAGCATAAACTCCCCCAAAAGCCATGAGATCCCTACAGTTGCGAATACAGGGCCCTGCCCACAGCAAGCAAGCCTCGTGTACTGCTCGTAAGAAGCCTCATTCTGACACTGAGCTCTGTCTCTCTTTACTACCCTAAGTATTCCTTTTCCTTTAGCTCATTCCCAGGCTCCAAACTCTGGGGTATTGACAAACTCTCCCCAGGATCTGTCCAACCACCATCATTTGCTGACTTCCTAGACGCCAGTGCCACCCAAAAACACTTTCCCAGCACTGACCTCTTCCCTTCTTCCCAAGTGCTATGTTAACATTACCTCTACTCACTACCTGAAATGCTTACAGCTCGCCAGCCCATACACAAGCCTTACCAAGTCCTCTCATATCCCTTGTCTCTTCCCTCCCTAACCCATATCTGTCTCTTCCTCACGGCCCGACTCAAACCAGCAGGAACCAGCCATTGCCTTCATAGCCACCCTCTCCTCCCCACTTTCCCAGATCATTCCTAGTCACGCCACTCAATCTGCTGTCGGAAGTCACTGTCTGCTCTTCTCTTTTCACGCTTCATCACCAGTGAAAGCTCAGCTGCACACACCCTGTATTCACCCCCCTCCCCAGCACTGACACCTCACCAGGTTTCCTTTCATCTTTCCAACCATTCTTTTCTCTCTTTTTTCAGTTTTAATATTTTTTTTTTATTGAAGTATAGTTGATTTACAATGTTGCGTTACTTCCAACCATTCTTAATCTACAATTGCTGACTACCATCACTTACCGTATCCTTCAAACCCTGGGCATCCTGCGAGCTCACCGAGTCCCATAATCTCTTCTGCTAATAGAGACTCCAATGATTCCCTCATGTTAACCTTACCCTTCTTCCCAGCTGCATGCTATATATCCGGTTAGATGTTCCATCTACTTCCTGGAACATTTTACAGCTCATTTCCTTGAGAAAGATCTCACTGTTTTCTCCTGGATTCATTGACTTTTCTCCCCATGACTGAATACCATAGTTTTCTCTGAAACCCAGCTTAGAAATCAGCTCCTTCAGGAAAGCCTTTCTTTACTGACAACCGGCCTTCCACCCAGTCATCCTTGTATCCTGAGTCCATAAGCATCTTGTACCACACATTCTGTGGTGCTCCTTTTGTGTCACCCTGTAACGTCTCTCTCATCTTGAGTGGGCTTACTACGGTGGCAGATATGCACCACCACAGAGTACGCCCAGGGTTCTGCCCTCAAGAGGGTTACGTTCTATCAGACAACTTCTAACTGGATCAGTGCGATGAGAGGTACAAAGTGCCCAAGGAGCTCGAAGGAAGGCAAGCATCTCCAGCCTAAGACTAAGACTTCACAGAGGCAGAACTACTTGAGTTGGGCCTCGAGAATGGGTGGGAATTTGCCTGATCAAGACACTGGGGATTCTCCGTACAATTTCTTACAACTGCATGTGAATCTATAATTATCTCAAAATAAAAAGTTTAATTTTTAAAAAAGTAAAAAAAAAAAAAAAAAAAAAAGACACTGGGGATGTCCTTCAGTCAGAAGGAAAAGCACAGAAGATAGCCTGGTTTGGCTCTAGGGTCTTTAGCCAATTGTCTCTTCCTCTAAGTACACATTTAAACATGTTAGCCTGTATAAACACCCGAGAAAATCTATCTCCTATTCTTTATTACCTCTAAAACAATCCTCAATAGGTACTCAAAGAAATACTCAAAATGAGTGAATGAACAAAGGACAAACTTTCATTAATTCATTCAAATTTTGTCATAATCTACCAAATGCTTGGCCTTGTGCTAGAATATGTGTACCATAAAAGAACAGAGAGGCCCTGCCTTCAATAAGCTTACAGATTAGCGAGGAGACAGACATGTAAACAGACAATTATAGGGCTTCCCTGGTGGCACAGTGGTTAAGAATCTGCCTGCCAATGCAGGAGACCCAGGTTTGAGCCCTGGTCCGGGAAGATCCCACATGCCGCGGATCCACTAAGCCCGGACGCCACAACTACTGATCCTGGGCTCTAGAGCCCATGCGCCACAACTACTGAAGCCCGTGTGCCTAGAGCCCGTGCTCCACAACAAGAGAAGTCACCGCAATGAGAAGCCCGCGCACCGCAATGAAGAGCAGCCCCCGCTCGCCACAACTAGAAGAAAGCCTGCGTGCAGCAATGAAGACCCAATGCAGCCAAAAATTAAAAAAAAAAAAGTTTAAAAAGAGATAATTACAACATAATATGACAATGGAAGCTCCCAGAAGATGAAGCACTTAAGACTCTCACAAGCTCTATAGAGAAAGAAATGATAGAACTGGTCTCTTGAACAACTGTACAGCAGGTAGGTAAGATGCAGGCATTCCAGGGAGAAGGAAGAGCATGGGCAAAGACACCAAGGTGTGAGAGTGTATGATCTCAGCCTGCCTTCCTCTTAAAATTCATCTTGACCCAACTGCCCCTTGACTGACCAGCCTCTAGCCACTAGCCTTTTAGAAATTCCTTATAAAGAACCAAACACGATGCTTGCTCTATCTGAGACACCCTTCCCCCAGACTTACCCTTGCCTAACTCTACTCATCTTGCAAGTCTTATTTCCCATTTTTTTTTTTTTTTTTTTTTTTGGCCATGCTGCGTGGCTTTCGGGATCTTAGTTCCCCAACCAGGGACTGAACCTGGGACCTCAGCAGTGAAAGCGTGGAGTCCTAACCACTGAACCACCAGGGAACTCCTGCAAGTCTTAGGTCAAACGCCATTTTTCTAAGTTAATCTCCCATGATATTTTCTCATAGCATCCTGTTCTTTTCCTTCATAGTACTTACCAAAATTTATAATTATACCTTTGTGTGACAGGGTTTTTTTAACTTTTAATTTTATATTGGAGTATAGTTGATTAACAACGTTGTGTTAGTTTCATGAGTGACAGTTTTTTTTAAATACCTGTCTATACCACTAGACTCAAAGTGGTATGAGAGCACAGTCTTATCTGTTTCGTTCCCCTCTGTAGACCCAGTTCCCAGCACACAGGGCCTGACAAGGAGTGGACACTTAAATCTTTATTGAACAACATGTTCAGAACTACAGACATTTCATTTCGATGGAAAAATCTACATATGTGTGTGAATATTATCTTAGCTATCAGGAGAGTAACAGAACATGATGCTAAGCATGCAGGCAGGGGCCAGATCATGAAAGGCCTTGTGAACTACACAAAGAAACCATCTGTAGAATTCTGAAAAGGAAGGTGAGATGATAACATAGGCAGTTTTAAGCAGCCATCCTGGTGGCAGTGTGGAGCATGGGATGGCACAGAAGGAGAAGGTTAAGAGATGGTGAGGCCCAATCTCAGGTAGCAGCAGGATAGGGAGAAGGGATGGATACGAGGACTCTTTAGGAGTTAGAATCAATGACCTGGTAACGGAACAAATGATACAAGCAGAGATGAGAGAAGGGTATAGATAGGTGACACCAAGATTTCTGGCCTGGATTTTTAGGTGGAAGGTGGGAGTCATTCACTAAGACAAGTGAATGAAGGAGAAAGAGAAGCTGGCAGGGAAGGTAATAGGTTTGGTTTTGTACACGTTGAGTTTGCAATGCCAGTGGAGGTGAAGGAATCTAGGAGATAGTCTGACAACTATGTCTGGAGCTCAGAATAGAGATGTGCACTGGAAAAAACAGACTTAGGTGCAATCAGTAGACAGAAAGTAGCTGAAAACATGGGTGCACATGGGACTGATGGACAGTATATCCAAAGTATTAGCCAAGAGGTTGAGAGGACAGAAAATCAAAGGTCAGCAAAGAGAATTCGACAGGCAGGTACTGGCTCTATCAACAATTTCCACGTAAGAAACCAAGCCCCACTCATGTGTGCCTACTCACACTGGATTCTGCTGTGGCTGAACAGGGGGCAAGCTTTCCAGGCCCTTCTCCCAAGCAGCTACAGCCATGGCAATCTCCTCCTCAGATAGGGTAGCCAGCTCCTCCTCCTATGAAGAGTGGACAGTATCCCTCACCAGGTGAGGGGGGCGGCCGTAGAGTAAAGAACTTTTCTCCTTGTTCTCCATGAACTGAAAAAGTTAGTAGTCATGCTCAAAGTCCCTCTCCAAGCCACCCACCACCTCACACACTGAGGCTCTGTGGGGACCCCTCTGCTCTGTTCCAAACCTCAGGCTCATTGCTGACAGCCCTCCCCTCAAGGGAGCTGGGCTGGGGCTGTTTTTGGAGGTAGGGCCGGAGGGCCAGGACACCCTGCTGCTTCAGCACAGTCTCTGCAGCTCGCTGACATGGCTCCTGAGAACTCAGTGTCTGGAACCAACTGTGCAGGGCACCCAGCTCCTCTGTGGCATGGAAGAAGAGAGGCAATCAGTAAGACCGAGAATGGGCGGGCAGGAAGGGACCTCCTCCCCTTCTTCACAAAGTTTCTCCAGCTGCCTTTCCCAGTTCCCTCAGCCATCTTTCTGCTATAGCTGCCCTGTCAAGCTACACCTCAAAATGGGTCCTCAATATTCTATTGCCCACTCTGGAACCCCTACACCAAGCTCCTGGGGTTGGGGCTGGTGGAGAAGTGATATGCACAGTTCTCACCAGGGAGGTATGCCGGGTCTTGGAGTAATGGATATAGTGCTCCCCACAAAACAATGTCAGCGAGAGATTCTGTCTCCTTTGTTGAGGAAAGAAAGGAAGAAGAACACAGGTGAGACACTCAGTTTCTTCCCAATCGACATAACAATATCGTACATTTCCTAAGCACTTACTATGTGTCAAGCACTGTGTTAAGCATTTTAAATTACCTCTCTTAATCTTCACAATAATCCACTGAGGCGGACAGTAATACATTGCCCTTACTTCAAAGGTGAAAAAAATGAAGTTTAAAGAGTTTTTGTGAGTTTTAAAGTTTACACTACTAGTAAGTGGCAGTTTGGAAGGTCTGAACTCTGAATACAGTCTTCCTTCTTAATTTGTATATCATACAGCTTTCCCCAGTACCCATCTCAAGGCCCAACTCACCCCAGCCAGGAACGGACAGCTCCGACGACTCAAGCTGTGGTCAATATGAGTCAGGGCTCTCCGCACCAGGCTAAAAACATCTTCTCCCTTCTTCCCTTGGACCACTAAATAGTACAGGGCAGCGGACAAAGCTGGCTAAAATGCAGGAGACACGGGTCAGGGCAGCCATGTAGAGCAAGAGCCTGCCTGCCATTCCCCACATCTCAGTCCTACCTGCAGCTCTGTCGCTTCCCATTCCAGCCACTGGTTGGTGAGGTCATCTTGCTCCCAGCCAGATAACAGAAAGAAGTATCTACCCAGGGAGAGAGCAACAGAGGTAGCATTAAATGGGCCCATTTGTCTAGCCCATTTCTCACCCCCCAGTGAAACAGTGGTTGTAAACAAGGCTACACAGAGGACAATAATCCCTGATTCTATTCAGCCACCTCCCTGCATCAAGGACCAGTACTGACCGACAGATTGCACTGGTGGAGAAGAGGTAGTTGCCACTATCCAGTTGCAAGACAGGAACCTTAGGCCGGGTCAGGAACGGGACCACACACTCTGACCCGGGAGAGGAAGACGGGTGAAAAACAGAGAAAAGAAAAGAAATGCTTTGTCAACTTAGAAGGACAACTTCCCGGGGGGTGGGGAGGTGGGGAGGGATGGGCAGTCTCACGGAGAGGGTCCAGGATAGGACCACTGAAAGGGGGTGGGTCCAGAATGAACTGGAGAGACCAGCAGGTGTTCAGCTGAGACAGCCAGCTGGAAACAACAGATGGGGACTGCAGTGAGGAGGTGGTGGTACTGGGGTAGTGCTGCAGCCAAGAAGTGGAACAACTGAAAGTAATTAGAATATCTGAGAATGATCTGAGCTACAGCGGGAGAACAAAATTAAGAGAACTGGGAGGACTGACAAGAGAACCGCTCAAGAGTCACCCAAACAGATGGCTGGGAATGAGAAGAGGTAAACCGAAGAGAGTATGTGTGTCTCTGTGTGCTTAGGAGAGGAAAGCAGGGTTTCCTAAGAACGACAAAGGAGAACCTGGTGGTTATCATGTGAGTGACGTGGGGCGGGGGGGGGGGTTGCCTGATAGGCGTGGGAGAAGGTTGGAAAAGGGAAAGAGGTTCACTGGAGTGAGGCGAGGTCCTGGAAGAGGGAGGGGAGGCAAGAGAAGGGTACACTGAGGGTAATTAAGGGAAGTGACGGATGAAAGGTACGACTGGGAAGGAAGAGGGGATGGGGTGCCCAAGGATAATGCGGGAGATGGTTGACGGGAGTGCGTGGGGGGGGGCGGGGTTGACGAAGACAACTGTAGGGTGGTCGTCGGCGTGTTTTCCGTCCCGCCCTGCTCATTCACCGCCCACCAGCACCAGCAGACTACCTTCCGGGCCTACAGTGCTGATGAGCAGCTCCGCTCTGCCCTGGGCCCTCCCGGCCGCGGCCAGCACGGGCAGGATCCCCGGGGCGCCCTCGCTCACGAACAACCTCATTTCGCCGTGGATCTGATGCAACCGGAACCGGTCTCCAGCCAGTGGAATGAACGACCGCCGCGAGGCACGCCGGGAAATGGAGTTCCGAATGTGGCCTTTCCCCCGGCCAGACTCCCGGAAAGTAGACTATTTCTCCCATCATGCAACACTAGGAAACAGGAAAAGAGTGTCATAGAGATGGAGGGGCAGTAGATGCTGTGCCAGAGCAGCACTTTTTTGGTGGGAGGGCCGAGGAGACCTTTACGTGTGGGGCTCGGCGCGCTTTAATCCTGTAACGCAGCCCAAGGGCGGTGACGGAAACCGAGGCCCCCAGTCATCTTGCTGAAGTGGCGATGTCATGACAGCGGCTATTCGCAATGGCTGACTCTCGATTCGAGTTCATAAGAATCAGAGTTTTAGAGTTGAGAGTTATGATAAACTTACGTTAGTGACACAATGAAAATTAGGGTACATATCTTATTAACAAAAAAGAATGTGACTATTAAATATTGATTTAATACCATTCTGAAGCGCATATGCAGCCAGACAATCTCATTAAAGGGAAGGGAGCATGTAAAGGAAAGAGGTAAGTTGAGACGGAGTAAGAAGGCTAAGAGTTTGTCAATAAGTATACGTTATTCAAGGAAGCACGTATCAGTAATTGAGAAAGGGACCCTTCTTAATCATCTTTGTATACGTTTAAGATTAATTAATACCTAATTGTACTTATGAGCTGAGGTACAGAGAGGTTACTTTGTGCTATACAATGCATTGAAGATACGATTATTCACAAAATAGATATAGGCTTCTGCCTTAGCGGAGCTCACAGACTTCCTGGGAAGTCAGAAAGTCAAATAACCTTTAAAGTGTCATGAAAGTTATAATGTGGGAATGTAAAGTCTGCTGTAGGGTCTCCTAGTTAGGGCCCCTACCTGACTCTAAGGGGTTAAAAGAGGCCTTCTGTGCAAATGGCCTTTCAACTGAGATCTAGCTGAAGAGTAAGAGTTAGCCTGGTGGAGGTTGGTAGGAGTGGGGAGAGGAAGTGTTTCAGGCAGAGGAAACAACTTATGCAAAGGACCAGAGACCTCAATGCTCTTTAGGAATGTGAGGAATTAGTATGTGGCTGGAGTATGGAGTTTGTGGTGGGGAGTGTGAAAACACTGGGCTAAAAGGAGAAAGTCTCTGTAAACCACACTGTAAAATTTGGACTTTACTCTGAGGAAAATGGGAAGCCTTTGAATGGTTAAGTCAGGGGAGTGGCAGGCCATTTTTATGTTTTAGAAGCATCACTCTGGCTTCTGTGCCAGGAATGGACTGGAGAGGAGTAGAACTATATGCAAGGAGACTAGTTCAAAGATCATATTATCTGGGCTAAAAAGGGCGGTAGTTGTAGGGATTAAAGGAAGTAGACAGGTTGGAAAGATTTAGTAATCAATTAAATGTGAGTGGTGAGGAAACAAGAGAAATTAAGGTTGGCTGCCAGGTTTCTGGCATGGGCAATTGGGTACATCCTCTATGTGCTCCAACAGATGATAGTATTTCCCCTATCACAGTGATTATCACACTGTATTTTAATTGTTATGAGAGGGCCTCTTTTTTTTGCGAAATCTTAGCTCCCCAACCAGGGATGGAACCCATTCCCCCTGCAGTGGAAGAGCTGAGTCCTAACCACTGGACCGCCAGGGAATTCCCCAAGAGAGGGCATCTTAATTGACAATGCCTAGCACACGGTCCTTGCCCTGGCACGTATGGTAGTAAGCATTCAATAAATATTTATAAATTTAAATTTAACTTGGGAGTTCCCTGGTGGCCTAGGTTTTAGTATTCCGGGCTTTCACTGCCATGGCTCGGGTTCAATCCCTCGTTGGGGAACTGAGATCCCTCAAGCAGCATGGTGCAGCCAAAAAAGAAAATAAATAAATAAGGACTTCCCTGGTGGTGCAGTGGTTAAGAATCTACCTGCCGATGCAGGGGACACGGGTCCGAGCCCTGGTCCGGGAAGATCCCACATGCTGTGGAGCAACTAAGCCCGTATGCCACAACTACTGAGCCTGCGCTCTAGAGCCTGTGAGCCACAACTACTGAAGCCTGCGTGCCTAGAGCCCCTGCTCTGCAACAAAGAGAAGCCACTGCAGTGAGAAGCCTGTGCACTGCAACGAAGACCCAATGCAGCCAAAAATGAATAAATACATTTATTTATTTAAATAAATAAGTATATTTAACTTAATGGTTGTACTAGAAGAGAAACAGATTTGGGGGGGAAGCTGACAAGTTCAGTTCAGAACATACTATGTTTGTAGTGCCTGTGAAAAACCCAAGTGGAGTTTTTCAGTGGACAATGGATTAGACTGGAGCTCCAGAGAAAGATCTGGACCAGAGATATGGTGCCAGCAACGTATGGAGGTCATTTGAGCTGGGGAGAGAATAAGATCACCTATGGTGTATAGAATGCAAAGGGTACAGGATCTCAGACAGACTTCTGGAGTTTAAGAAGCAAGCAAAGTCCTTCCTTATGCAACGGAGAAGGAACTGCTGAAAAGGTCAACTGTGTTGGCTGTTGCTGAGATGTCAAGGAACATAAGGACTGCAGAGTGTCCCTGCAAAGTTAGGGGTGACCCTATGAGGAGTGAGCTTGCAAAGGTGAGGGAGTGAGGGGAGAGGAAATGGAGACCCCCGTATGTAGGCAACCTTCTCAAGAAGTTTGTAAGAAGGAAGACAGAGATAGGGTGGCAACTGGAGAGTACAGTAAAAGGAAGTTTGTCTAAAGATGGGAGAGACTTGGATATGTTTAAAAGCTAATGGTAAGGAGCCAATAAAGAGGAAAAGCATAAAGTGCAGGAGAGATGGCAGGGAAGGCAGAAGAGGATGAGATTTGAGCACTTAACAAACACCAGATGAATGGATAAATGAATAAAGTTGGTCACTATTTTGGAAGTGGAAAGGGAGAGTTGAGAGGTAAGGTTCTCCACAAGTTGAGAACAGAGCAAACTAAGGAAGACATCACTGAGACAGAATCCCAATACTGGCAGCCCGGGCCTCAAATCACGTGTCAGGGGAGGAGAGCTGGCTCTCTGATGTCACCAAGGGGGTGGGGCACTCCCTACCCCACATCTCCAAAGCCAGACAGAAATCCTCACATCTTGCAGTGGAGAGACTGAGAGAAGGGGAAGAGAGGCGTGGTCAGGTAAGGAGGAAGCACAGGTGTGGGGTTTAAAGCTCTGGCAACCGGACAGCGGAGGTCAGTTCCCACCTTCCACCAGGGAGAAGCTAACATTAGTCCCCCATTCACCCCCATAAGCTGTCAAAGCATCCTGTACTACTTGTCCATAGTCCCTGATTCAATTGTAATTAATAAATTTATTATGTCATCAGTTAAGGTCTGTCGTTAAGCTTTAAGAAGGCAAAGGCTATGTCTATCTCCTTCCCTTATCTCCAGTAGCTGACACTGTTCTTTTCACGCAGGAGGTGCTCAGCCAATCCTTGTTAAGAACATGAATGAATGAACCCACACACTAAATGGTCCCACCCAAGAGGCTTATGTACAGAGGATCATATCAAGGCCGCCCAACTCCCCAAAACACATCCTAAATTGAGAGGATGGTATTTTCACCTCTTCCTCAAACTCTGAACCCCTCTGTGTTTCTCCCAGCCACTTTCTCTTTCTCTCCAATTTGGTCTTAGTATTTCTCTGGCTCTGTTTCTCTGTCTTTATGTTTTTTTGAATCTGCACAGGAAGCACGCAGTTTTAGGTCTGAGGTGATTGGCAATAGAAACATCGGTGCTTGTGTAAATTTAATAAAGGGTCACACATTTTTGTATCTTTGTCATTCATTAACTCCTGTCTCTTTGCCTGTGTTCTGTCTCAGACCTGATTCTTTCTCCTCATCTTCTTGTGTCCAGCTCAAGAGTCCCACCACCACCCAGGACCAGCTCCTCTTGTCCCTGGATCTTCTGATTGGCCCCAGAAGGTACTTGGAGGAAAATCACCCAGTGAGACCCCCTCCTCTGATTTCCTGCCTTGCTGGTCTCGAAGCCCTGCTGACCACATCCTCTCTCACCTTACTTACATACTTCCTCATTAGTCACATCAGCCAGGACTTCTCAGCCCCCAAAACCTGTTACTGACCCCCACTCAGGCCCTCTGCCTTACCCTCTCCTCTTACCCCAAGCTCTCTATTCTTCCCTTCTACCCCACACTGCTCTTAGAACCATGTCTCTCTGCCTGCAAGCAGCCACTCCTGTCCTTTTCTGGATCTCCCTCACCCCTTTTTCCCATAGGTGACAGTACCGACGACAGTGCTATCGAGCCGGTGGTGGCCAAGTACCCGGGGAAACCTAGGGCTGGGGCCCCGGAGCCCTCCTCAGGGATCCCAGCTCTGTGCCCTGTATGCCTTCACTTACACTGGGGCAGATGGCCGACAGGTGTCTCTGGCTGAAGGGGACAGGTTCCTACTGCTTCAAAAGACCAACTCAGACTGGTGGTTGGTAAGGCGCCTGGGAACACCCTCCACCTCTCGCCCCATCTTCATCCCAGCTGCCTACATGACAGAGGAATTCAACCCTTCCCAGAGCCCAACAGCCATCACCCCCAGCCAATCCCTCTGGACTCCTGGTCAGTAAGTCCTCCCCCATCACCTTCCTACCTCCCTGGCTTCTGGGAACTATTGGGAAGATCCCCTTCCCCGAAGCTTTTGCTAATCCTCTACTCCTACCCTTCATCCCCACCATGGTGTCCCTATCGCCTCTCCTTCCTAGTCTCAAGCCTTCTAGATCTCATGTAATTTTCTACCTGCTCTTGTCTTCCCTGTGAGCCCCCAAGATCAGGGACCCAGCCAAGACCCATGGGGGGACCCTGCCCCCAACTCTTCCCATTTTTCTGTTTCCAGGGCCAAAGTTATTTCCTGGCTCCCTGAAGGAGATGCACCTGTATCAGGAAACCCCAGGCAGAGCCCAGGCTACATCTGAGCAGCCTCCTCCTCTTCCCCCTAAAATGTGTAGAAGTATCAGTGTTAGCAACTTGAGGCCAAGCCTCCTGAAGCCCTTCCAGGAAGGACCAAGTAGAAGATCCCTTTCCCAGGAAGACTTGCTGACAGACGCCGATGCAAACATGGTGAGTCACAGTGCTTCTTCTGAGCAGTCAGTCAACAGACATTTACTGCTGGGCTTAGTTCTAGGCACATTAGCAAACAGGACAGACAGAATCTCTGCCCTCAAGGGATCCCCATGGGGGTGATGAACACATAAATAAGACAGCCCTTGGTACTAATAAGCGCTACCAAGAAGCTAAATGTGGTGGAGGATGAATGAAGTGGTCTAGGAATGCATCTCTGAGGACATGACATTTAGTTGAATCTGAATAAGGAGAGACAGCCCTGAAACAAATGAGATGAGAAGGAATTCCCGCTGAGGGACAGCAAGTAGCAAAGATCCTGAGGGTACGTGGAACCTGGAAAATGATAGAGGGACTGAAAGGCCAGCTTAGCTTTGCTTTTCTCTCTCAGCCTCTTGACTCCTGGCCCAGGGCAGGGTTTTTTGCTGTGTCCTGTCTTGCTAGCTCAGGTCACCAGCAAGTTTCCTCTAGAGATGGAACTCCCTTGACCTTCCTGAAGATTCAGCCCCTCCCCTCTCTCTTACTTACTAGTGGGTGAAAAATGGCCCCTCCTCTCTCACACTCCGCTAGCAGGGGTCTCTGACCCTTCTCTGTCTCCTTTTACTCTGGAGGATGTGAGGGTGGGACGCTCCTCTCGACCCCTCCCTCCACGCGCACGGAAAGCCTGTTCCCCTTTCTTGAGGTCCTCTGGTGGGGGTGGGGTGGGGGAGGAGGGAAGTTGGCAACAGGAAGTGAGGAGAAAAGCAAAGACCGTGAGGGAGGGAGTCAAAAAAAAAAAAAAAAAAAAAAAAAAAACCAGCTGCAGGAGACTAGGGTTTCTTCCTCAGTACCTGGGTCACCCCAGCCAGGAGGTGGTGGTGAGAAAATGGTGGGGGAGAGAGGAGGAGATGGTTAGGAGAGAGAAGATCGGGGAGGGGCACAGGGAGAATAACTACTTCTTTCTTCCCCCTTTCCTTGCAGGCAAGACCCCAGACCTTCATGTCAGAGCCCCCTGTGTACTGCAACCTGGTGGACCTTCGCCGCTGTCCCCGGTCCCCACCCACAAGCCCTGCATGTCCCCCGCTGCAGAGGCTGGACGCCTGGGAGCAGCACTTGGACCCCAACTCTGGACGCTGCTTCTACATAAATTCGCTGACTGGCTGCAAATCCTGGAAGCCTCCACGCCACACTCGCACCCGAGAGATGGTGAGACCTTCCCTCCTGCTTGTCCCTTGTCCCTTCAATCTCCTCCTTTCCCCTACTGATCCCCAAAGTAGTATGTTTTCTCACTGGGACTCTCAGGAGATCAGACAGGTCAAAAAATTGTTATGAAGGGTGTTGAGAGCCGATTGAGGTGGCATCTGGATGGAGTTTTTCCTTTCCCTCTCCCCAGAACCCTGGCTCCATGGAGGGGCCACAGACCATGAATAGGGACAACGGTGTCCCGCAACCTCAGGCAAAGGACTCAGAATCTGGCACAGGGACGCCAGGACTTTTCGACTCCCAGGTGAGATCCCTCCCTCCTCCTGATCACATGCAGGAAAAGCCATCGTTTTAGACTTTCTCTTTTATGCAAGACATTCTTCTTCAGTACCCCACGACACCCCCTGACTCACACACCCACATCCGCACCCCTCTTCCCCCTACAGCCTGGGACTCCGAAGTTAAAGTTTCCTCCACCTGTTTCTCCAATCCCCTCCCCCAGGGTTCACCCTCCCTCTGCAGACGCGCCTCCCAGCTCGACCCCTCAGACCAGCCTTCAGCTCTGCAGTCCCCTCGGCCCCTGCCGCAGGTGCTGGACGACCCCCATGTAAGTCTCCCGTTTCCTTGTGACGCCAAGATCCTCCCTGCCCAGCCCCCAGTTCTTGCTCCTTCAGAAAGGTGTTCCTCTTTCTGAGCGTTCTCTGGGTATCCTCTCTTACCGAACACCGCCCACTCAACTTTAAAGGACCTCACTCCTGGGAGATCCCCTGGGGAAAGCCATGATGACTGTGGGGGGCGCTGGGTGGCTTATTGATACCTCGCTTTCCTCTTGCCAGGAGGTGGAAAGGTCGGGCATGCTCAACATGACCAAGATCGCCCAGGGCGGCCGCAAGCTCCGGTGAGAACTGGGAACACAGCAGGGGCGGGGACTGTCGGATTCTGCGGGTAGCGCCAAGTGTTGGGCCCTCCCCGACGCCAATGTAAATGACCTCTGCACTATTATCACTGCCCCCGCCGCCCCTGCAGGAAGAACTGGGGCCCATCTTGGGTGGTACTCGCGGGTAACAGCCTGGTGTTCTACCGAGAGCCACCGCTGACCGCCCCCTGCACCGTCTGGGTGAGTGTGAGGGAGGGGAGCAGCGGGGGGCACGAGGGGTTCCGGCACAACTACTACCGGCCTCAGGCCTACCGTGGGGGGAGGAGGGGGGAGGGGGGAGGGGAGGCGGGGAGGGCATGTCGAGAGGAAGGAGCGCAGCCTCCCGTGTCCTCGCAGTCCACCGGGTGAGAGGGAGGCCGTGAGGGGAACAGCGCCGTGGCCTCAGTTTCTCCCCGACTTGCCAGGGACCAGCGGGTAGCCGACCCGAAAGCAGCGTGGACCTGCGCGGGGCCGCCCTGGCCCACGGCCGCCAGCTGTCCAGCCGCCGCAACGTTCTACACGTGAGCGCTCTCTCCCGCTCATCCCCGAAGCCCCGCCCGGCCCGAGGGTGCGCCCCCAGTTTCCCTCACGGGTCTCCCGCTGGGCCTCCCTGCTCTTTAGGCTCCTTCCCGCTGACTCAAGCCTTTTCCCCTCGGGCCCCTCAGATCCGCACGGTCCCCGGCCATGAGTTCCTGCTGCAGTCAGACCACGAGGCCGAGCTACGCGCCTGGCACCGCGCACTGCGGGCGGTCATCGAGCGCCTGGTGAGATGGGTGGGAGGTGGCAGGACAGTGACCCGGGAGAGGCTCGGGCGGGCAGAAGGAGAAAGAACTGTAGGATGTGGGGTGGTGAGGGACAAGGTGGCAGGTAGAGCCCTGGTGGGCCTGGGATGTGTGGGACCCCAGCAGCCGGCAAGGGGGGTGCAGATTTCTCTCCTAGCTCTCTTCCAACCTCTGATTCGGCCCATCTTGCTGTGCGGATATAGGATCGAGAGAACCCCCTGGAGCTGCGTCTGTCCGGTTCGGGACCTGCGGAGCTGGGGGAACTGAGCGCGGGGGAGGACGAAGAAGTGGAGTCCGAGCCGGTGTCCAAGCCACTGCTGCGGATCAGCGGCCGTCGGAGCTCCAGTTAAGGGGCAGGCCTGGTGGGCGGGGTCTGGGGGCTTTTCCCCGCTACTCGGAGCCGGAGCCGCAGTCGCGACTGCTCTCATGCTCAGATTCCACTTGCTTCCGCAGGTCGGTGTCCGGAAGGAGCTGAGCAGAACCGAGTACGAAACAAACTAAAGCGGCTTATCGCAAAGAGACCACCCTTGCAAACCCTGCAGGAGCGGGGTCTGCTCCGAGGTGAGATGGGCTGGGCCACCTAGCGCCCTTCTTCGTGCCTGCTTTAGTGTTTTTGCAAGCACTTTTATTTACATTCCGGATCTCAGCATCAGCCCATTTCATGGATGAGAAAACTTCAGCGAGGCTCAGAGTAGAGCTTCCCAGAACTAGATCAGCAGTCTTCTGAGACCACTGCTTTTCCCCCCTGCTACTGATTGTTGGGGGGAGGGGGTATACTTCCTTGCCCAGACCTGGAACAGGCAGGCAGGAGAGCCAGCCCAACTTTGGGGTGAAGACCCGTGCTAGAAAGAGCTTTCATGGGTGACGCTGTCACTGGCTCCCCACCTCACTCTGTGCCTCCCCAGACCAGGTGTTCGGCTGCCAGTTGGAATCACTGTGCCAGCGGGAAGGGGACACCGTGCCCAGCTTTGTGCGGCTCTGCGTTGCTGCTGTGGATAAGAGAGGTCACTTTCCCAGAGACCCCAGAATCTCCCCTTCTAACAGGCCAAGGCCCAGAACTCCCCACCTCCCCCATCCTCGTGTTCCTTCTGCCCTTTTGCACTCTACCCTCAGATCCCTCACCAGGACACACTTTAGAGCAAGAATCCTTATCTGCTCCCTGCCTTATCTTCTAGGTCTAAACGTGGATGGCATTTACCGGGTGAGCGGGAACTTGGCAGTGGTCCAGAAACTTCGCTTCTTGGTGGACAGAGGTGAGGCGGCTGTGGGCAGGTGTGGTGCTAAGAACTTCATGTATCAGGATCACAGGTGGTTCTGAGTGAGGGAGCTGGCAGAAAAGGGACGTCTTCTGTCTGGAGCTACATGTCTTAATGCTTGATCTCTTCTTGTACATGTTGCAGAGCGGGCGATCACCTCCGATGGGAGATATGTGTTCCCAGAACAGCCAGGACAAGGTACTTACATGAAGGGCCCCTCAGACCTTTAAAAGTCACCCACATCATCCCTGCTCCCCATGGATTCCCCCGTGTCCTGCTTCTGGGGGGTTGTCCCCATCCTGATCTCTGCCGTCTTGCCCCACTGTGGACCCCTTAGGCATTCCTGAGGTCTGCCTTAACTGAATCTTTTCCCAAACTCCTGATCTCTCAGTTTCTGGGTCCCTCTGACCATTTCTGAGCCCCTCTGTACCTCCTTCTCCTTCCAGAAGGCCGATTAGATTTGGACAGTGCTGAGTGGGATGACATTCATGTGATCACTGGAGCCCTGAAGCTTTTTCTCAGGGAGCTACCCCAGCCTCTGGTGCCCCCACTGCTGCTGCCCCATTTTCGTGCTGCCCTTGGTAAAGGATGGGAGCTTTGGGCAATACTCTTGATATGGGGTGGAGGGGAAGGGGGGGAGCATGAGTGATAAAGAATAGAGTAGAGGTTCCCTTATACTCTTATGTCCCATCCTGAGCACAGAGATGGAAAATAACTTTCAACTAATGTGCCAACTCCAGTTGTTTTTTTGGTGAGTGTTTAGAGGGCTGAGTTTAAAAGAATTCTAAGGTTGCAGTTGGGCTCAGCAAAAAAGAAAGCTGTGATAGATTAATGATGTCTTCACCGAGCATGGGAAAGAGTAGTGAGTTTACCCACCCCGCCCTAGCACCTTCCCTAACCTCACTCCCATGCCCTTCCCATCACTCTCTCTAGCACTCTCTGAATCAGAACAGCGCCTCTCTCAAATACAAGAATTAATAAGCTCAATGCCGAAGCCCAACCATGACACTCTACAGTACCTCCTGGAGCATTTATGCAGGTCAGGAAGACTGAACATCTTTGTTCATGTTGGGAGGGGGTGGGATGGGGCCTGCAGCTGGGACTCTGTGTTCAGATGGGGTGAAGGTAGGGAAACACCTAAGTTTAGTGGGTGATGGAGGAAATAAGCAACCTCTGTGCAGAGCACATATTACCAGAGTCAAAGCCTTTTTGCTCAGTCAGCAACAAATGGAGAACTGGGGACCAAGACAAACCCAGGGATGCTGCGAGAGAAATAAGGAAAATCTCACCCTCTCCCTTCCCTCTGCTTCTTTGTCTTTCACTGGGACAGTAGGGATGACTTATTTGGTGGAGTTGGGCCTGGGCAGTGACCTCTGAGAGAGCATAGCCATTTGAATTAAAACCTCCCAAATTGTGAGCAGAGAGGACTCTAGGGGCAGTCTCTGAAGTTGGGAAGAGGTGGGTGTATCCTAGGTTGTATCTTCAAGTTGTATCCTGAAGGCTTCTCCATTGGTTTCATCTCCATCCCCCTGGAGGCTCTCTCCTTGATTTTCTTCAGCCACCGCATGGAGGGATCCCAAAGTGAACTCTTCCTCAAACCTCTGAAAGGTTAGATTTATTTGCAGCGGCAAAGCTGCTGCCCTATGGCCCTGTCTCTTGGCCTTTGCCCACAGGGTGATAGCACACTCAGACAAGAACCGCATGACCTCCCACAACCTGGGAATTGTGTTTGGACCAACCCTATTTCGACCGGAGCAGGAGACATCTGACCCAGCGGCCCATGCCCTCTACCCTGGGCAGCTCGTCCAGCTGATGCTCACCGACTTCACCAGCCTCTTCCGCTGACTGGGGCAAGGAAGAAGAGAAAATGTGTTTCCGGTAATTTCTGTTGGATAGCCTTTGGTGGGGGTTGTTCTGCTTTGAGGATATCCCTTTAAATCCTGTGTCTACCAGATGACTGTCTCCATCTTCGTGAGTCTGACCTGAGGGGTTGGGAAAGGGTGAGGAAGCTTCTCTAAAGAGGGAAGTGGATGGATTAACCCCTGCTTCTCTAGTTCCCCTGTCATCACCCCTCCCCCAAGATAATAACATATAAAGCAGGGCTCTTTCTGATGCAGTTCCTTTATTATCAGGAAACAGTGTCATTATCAAATTCCTCCCCAAATATAGTTAGATTGTGTACAGCCCCAGCCCTATAACCTCCCATCCCTGGGGTATTCCAGGGCGCTATGGCTCCTCCTCCTGACTTCTTTGTGGGGATGGAAACCCCTTAGGAAATGTGGATCTGTGATTCCCCACTCCTTAAGCACTAGAGTTGAGGAACTGTGTCTCCCCAGGCAGGGATCCCAGTAGGACACTCATGTTGCCCACAGCCATGTTGAGGGCCCCAGAAGGAGGTGGGGTATGTTCAGAGCTGTCCCTCTGATCATGGGAGGGGGGAGGACTCAGCCCCTGGGGCTCATCCAGAATAGCCACAAAGTCCAGCTGAGTGTTGTCGAGATCGAGAGAGTCCAGAGGGTTACACACCTGCCCTTCAGGAGGAGGGTACAAGGCTGGGCCCCCTCCCAGCCTGCCCACCTCAGGATGGCCACAACTGGGGTTGGTGCCCCCTGCCTTGAGGGGCCCATAGCAAGTGGGTAGTGGGGGCAGAAGTCGGGGTGGTGCTGCTGCCCTATGGGAAGCCTTGTTTGCCCCTACTGCAAAATTTTCATGGCATGGTGAAGGGGTAGGATAGGAGCCTGACTTGTGATTGGGCAAGTTAGGTGCAAAGCCAGGTCCATATGTGGCCACTTGTGCCTTGGCAGGGCTCACGCTAACCTGGGAACCCCCCAGAAACTTGGGAGTCTGGTAGAGAGGGTCCTGGGCGGGGGGATCTCCCCTGCCCCCTCCCTCCCACAGCAGCTCCTGTTGAGACTGAACATAATTACACACAAGCTGCGCCTTGAGCTGTCCTGTAGAATGAGTAGGGGACTCAAAATCCAGGTTGGGCCTGGGTTCTGAAGGAAGATAATCAGGAGGTGGCTGGGTATAGGTGCCTGACTGGGGATACTGGGGAGGGGGAGGCTGGGGATAGTGGGAGAATAGAGGCTGTGAGCGTGGAGGCCCCTCACTGGGGTGGGCATTGAGGCAGGGTGCCAGTCCTGTGGAGTCAGAACCCACTGGACACCCCTGTTCTGGCTTCACCTGTACTTGTCCATAATGTTCAAGACGAGGACACTGGCCGTAGGCTCCAGCTGGAGGCTTGGGGCCTGGGTACAGCCCAGAGTGGGAAGGGAACTCACCCCATGTTTCTGGGGTGGGTTCAGGATAGGAGACCTGCTGGGGACAGGGGTTGGGGCCGTAGTTGGTAGGCGGACCAGGCCCAAGAGGCAGGGAGCCTGGACCTCTAGCTCCATAAGGCTCAGCTGCTGCCCCCTCAGGTCCCCCATATCCCAGAGTATCAGCAGGCGGGAAGTCCATATAGGGGTTCAGACCACTGCCCATCATGGAGGTCCCAACCTCTGGCTCCTCCCGTAGCCCTCTGGTATCCATGGCGACATTCTCAGTGATGCTGGGGGGCTGTGGTGAGTAGACAGAGGCTGGGAGTTGTGGATCAAAGTTCCGTCCTCCTCCTGCCACTGTGGGGGGTGTGTGGACACAACCCAAGCTCTTGAACCGCTGGACTCTGGCTGGGGCAGGGTGGTCAGCAGACCGGGCTGGGTCACTGGCCCTCCGGGTGACCCCTACGTTAGGGTTGTATCCTGGATACTCGGCTCGGCTTCTCCAGGGAGGTGCAGGAAGACCCCCCATCCGATCCAGGCTGGGTGCTGCAGTGGGTGGGGTACCACCTCCCCTGGCTGAAGCATATCTTGCCCGGAGCAGGTAGTGCTGGGCAGGCGTGAGGCCAGGCAGAGAGGATGCCCCATTCTCTGGTGGGGAACCAGGGGGGAAAGGGGAAGCCAGGGAGGAGCGGCGGCTGACAGTATAGGCTGAGCTGACGCTGCTGGAGCTGCTGCTGCGGCGGTCAAGAGATACTGGGGGGCCCAGACGGCGAGACCCAGGAGTGCCTGCAAGTGATAGGTAGAAAAGGCAGGGGGGCCAGGGAGCCCTCTGAGTCTCACTCTGCCTCCCCCAAGGGATAGCCTTGTCCTGGAATCCCAAGGAAGGCTCCTTAACTCTAACCACTCAGTTTTTGTTTTTTTTTTTTTTTGGTACGCGGGCCTCTCACTGTTGTGGCCTCTCCCATTGCGGAGCGCAGGCTCCCGACGCGCAGGCCCAGCGGCCATGGCTCACGGGCCCAGCCGCTCCGCGGCATGTGGGATCTTCCCAGACCGGGGCACGAACCCGTGTCCCCTGCATCGGCAGGCGGACTCTCAACCACTGCGCCACCAGGGAAGCCCAACCACTCAGTTTTGTCTCCTCCTTCACCCATGCCCTTTCTGCTTCTGGGTCACCAGGGATTCAGGGTCGCTGTGAACAGTGCTACAGGTTGTACACTGCACAATCATAGGGGACAGCATCGTAGATTTTGTATGTCACAAGAATTTTCTGATAGATGGAAGGAAAGCATCTTGAAGAAGGAGGACGTTTTTCTAATTGTACAAAGGAGCTGTATAGCAGCCCTGAAGGGTGAAGTCCTCCTTCCAACCCCAGGGAAGGTCCAGATCCCAGCCTAGCAACCACCCCCAACACCCATCTCTCACCGGTGTGGGTCAAGCTGGGCAGTTTGAGGCCCCGGGGCCCTATTGGTCGGAATTGGTGTAGCTGGTCCAGCCTAAGGTTCTCAAGGCGGCGAAGAGTAGACAGACCAGTGCCAGCAATGCAAGGCCCCTCGTCCAAGCTAGACAGGTCCTCAGTGCTGCCCCCTGCATTTCCAGTCATTTCCACACCACTGTCTGTATTGGCTGCGCTGCCTGCTGGGGAGTGGTCACTGCTGCAGGACGACTGGGCCCCAGGGCTTGGCTGTGGCTTCTGTGGGGAAGATGAGGGCTAAGGGTGGCACCCCTCCCCCTTCCCCACAGTTCCCTGAACTTGGTGAGTGACTAAAGCCTGTGTCCCAGTGACTGCTTAAGGGTATAGAGAGGGCTGAGCAAGTGAAAGACACAGGCAAACTGGAGAAAAGGTAATGAGAAGAGCCTAGACTACCTTGACTCAAATTTGGGCTCTATGACCTTGAACAATTTATCTATGCCTGAGTTTCCTTATCTGAAAATGGGGAGAGTAAGTTCCTTTCTCATGAAGTTGTTGTGAGGAGTACGTGAAATTATACAGGCACAAGGCCTAAAATAATATACTAATTCCTATATATGAGTTTGTTGAATCCATTAAATAATTAATTACACTAAAATCCCTAGATTTGAGGTAGCCCAAGGAACAAAACTTGGATAAGAGAATGGGGGACCAGCCACAGAAGAGAGATTTGCACAGGAGGCGATGGACCAGTTGGGAGGGGACTAGAAAGATGTTAGCAGGGCAGGCGGGGGTATGGAGGCAGGGGGTTGCCTCACCATGGCACCCTCCGGTACAGTCAGTCTGCTCTCCTCCCTGATGGGGCCTCCGTCCCGCTCCCTCTTGGGCTCCACTGTGGAAAGAGCCGGTGTCCGGGGCAGGGGGCCATCTCCTCGGTGCCGCTTGGTCACGTGGGCGTCAGGACCATGCACTGTCTTGACATGTTTCCGGAGCGAGCTGGGATCTGTGTAACGTTTGGTGCAGCCAGGGAGCTTACACACATAGGGCTTCTGTTGAATGGAGAGTGAAGACAGCAGGCAAAAGGATCAAAGCGGGAGAATTCAGAAGAAATGGGAAAAAGTGGTGGTAAGTGAGGACGAGGGGGGTCAGGGGGGAATGCATAGCACCCAAGGAAATAAGGAGAGTAGGGCCCTTGGAGTAAAGGATGAAAGGATCAAGGGGAAGATTAGGAAAAGTGACAGCCCAGGCCTGGGAAAGATGAGGGGGTGAACCCAGGTCTGTGAGGCCTCATAAATTCAGGGGTTGAAGGGACCAGGGGTCTCTTCTAGTTAGAATGTGTCTATTTTAGTTTAGCCCTTTGGCTGGTTAGAGGAGTGGTGGTAAGTGGAAATTCTTGGTTTCAGAAAGACCTTCTTCAGGTGAATTATATGGGTCGGGGGTAGGGGGAACTCACCTCTGTGGAGAGGGTGCTGGGCTAAGGGATTTCTTATGGGGGAACCTCCCCAGTAGGTGGCTTCTTTAAGTGGGGAGGGTCTCTTGAGTGGGGCATTCACCTCATTGGAGTGGGTCCGATTCTGGTGCTTGGCTCGGTCACTGGCATTGCTGAAGGCTTTACTGCAGCCCTCGTGTTCACACATGTATGGCTTCTCACCCGTGTGTGACCGCAGATGTGTCTTCAGATTTTCCAGGCGTGAGTATGACTTCCGGCACCCCTCAAACTAGGGGACATGGGGGTCAAAGGATCGCTCTCAGAAGGACATGGAGATTAGTGGAACCCTGAATCTCAAAAGGGACATATATCAGAGAATATAACTCAGGATGGGAGAGCACTGGGGCTTCAGAATTCCCAAAGTTCAGGGACGAGGGCAGGCAAGAGCTGGAGGAACAGAAGTAGCTGGAGGCACTCGGCCTGCAGGGACATGGAGCGGAGGCAGCGAGCAGCCCCTGGTCAAACCAGGGCACGTCTCCTGCATGGGGAGCCCAGACTGTCTTAGGAGGGGTCATCAGGGGAGCGTGTGTCCTCAGTGCAGGGCTTCCCCATCAGGCAGAGTTCCAGACCCGGTGCCTAGGGCCCACTGTACTTCTAGGGGCCCACAAAAATGTTTTAATTTCTTTTAAAAACGGGGGAAAATTAGCTTTTAGGTCCAAGAAAGTGTTCTAATATATAATATCAATATGTTCATCTTCATACCAACCTAGTCATAAAATACAGTTTTTGAATATTTGTTTATGGAGGAAGGGACCTATAAAGGCAAAAGTCAGATTGGGCCCTGCCTTGGTAGGGGCTCCGATTTAGAAAGGAACCCTGAGCTTGGGGAGGGGGTGCCTCACCGTGCACTTATGTGGCTTCTCGCCTGTGTGTCTGCGCATGTGCACCACCAGCATGTACTGGGCTTTGAAGGGCCTCAGCTCCCTGGAGCAGCCCCCCCAATGGCACACAAACTCCTTCCGCTCTCCGTGGATGTGCTCGCTGTTGATGTGCTGAGGGAGAAGATGCAGAGGTTCTCTGCGGTTCCCTATGCCCCTGAGATCCACAACAGACCTGCCCTAGACCTCCCCACCCCACCATATCCCTCCATGGCTTCCCATCATGGGGGAAGAAGAGGCAGGAAGAACATCATAGCCTACAGCTCCGTTCTTCCAAGTTTCTAAAACAAAGCTACACCTCCTGAATTTCTGTCTACCCACTGGGCACCCAACCTCTGACCTCCTGCCCTTAGCCTGATTCCACCATGTCCCACCCAGAATGTCCTACAGGCTCCAGCCAGCACTCCTGTTACCCCCTGCGGCTCACATGCACCAGCTGCTCCTGGGAGTCGAATTCCTGACTGCAGCCATCCCAGCGGCAGTCAGTCTCATACACAGAATCGTGCTCAGGCTTCTCCTCTCTCTCCAGGTCTTCCCGCCCATCCAGCATCCCCAGCAGGGGATCCTAGGGTAGGAGAGAAAATCCTAGTGTCACCTGGGTGACAGCTTTTGTTTTGCTCAGGTTGCAGGGGTAAAGCTCCCCGCTCCCCCTTACCTGCGTGCCCGTGGAGTTGGGGCTGCACATATCACCTTCCAAGGGCTCCTCCGGGCACTTGCTAAGCAGCGCATCCAGCTCAGACTTCAGCTTCCCCAAGGGGAGAGGTGAGGATGGTGAAGGGAGAAGTGAGCAGGAGGAAGGGAGAGCCCAGCCAGGTCTTCCTGCCCTGAGTGCCCCCACCCAAGCAGCTGGAACCCCTGGGTTTGGAAGAGACTTCCTCCTTAGACTGCACTGGTGAATGGGATGGGCGAAAGGTGGGATCTCATTTGGAAGAGACTGATTCAACCCCAAGGAGCGAACCCTGGCACCCATACCCCTTAATTTTTCTGGCACTGAAAACTTTTACATCCTCTGTTCTTCATTCACCTTTCCCCTAAAAAGTCTACCACCCACCCACCCCGAACTGAGGGAAATCAGGTGACAATATGAGGACTCTCACCTGGCAAGTTGAAAGGGGTCCCCGGGACTGAGGATGTGGCATCATCCCACCCTGGGTGGGCTCATGGGGACCACAGGGCTGGACCCCGAAGGAAGGCGAGGTCCCTTTTTGGTGATTCATCTGGGGTGAGAATCCCAGAGATGGGCTGAGGAGGAGGAGGAGAGGCAGTTACTTAGGACTATCATCTCAGAAAGCCTCAGGAGTTCTTGAGCTCTTTGGAGGGTTTCTGGAAGACGGTATGGGAAGTGGTTGAGGCAGTCCCAGGGAAGTACTGAGGAGGGCTTCCACGCCTTTGAAGTGATAAGGATTCAAATAGGGTCAGGTGGTTTGGAGGGCTTGAGGCTTTTAATGGGGTTTGGTAGGGCCTTTAGGGGCCTCTTAGCCCGAGGCTGTCTGCACCTCATGGTGCCGATGGAGAGGTGACCATAGGAGCCCCCCGGAGATGCACAGCGTGAGTTGATGAAGGCCACGAGGGAGCTGGGTGAGGTGCGGATAACTGTCTGCAGGTCCAGGCTGGCGTCTGACAGAGGTGAGATGGAGAGAGCCCGCTTCTTGGTCAATTTGACTGCACTCCGGGGAGGAGGAAACAGTGGGGCTGGGGCAGGAAACAGGGGAGATAGATACGGTAAAGGAGCATGTCCCCCATGCATGCAGCCCATGGGTCCTGACTCTCAGCCAAAAGAAATGACACCAGACTCTGCCCTGTTGACCCCATCTGTGACCTCTTGATCATGCTCTGATTCCTTGATCCCATCTCCAAGCATTTCCTCTTCCAAAGTAGATGCCCTGCCCTCCAACTTTCTCCCTCAGGACAAGTCCCAAAGAGGCAGAAAGGAAAGAGATGTTGCCCGAAGCCTCACCCTCCGTGCAGCTGCTGGTCTCTCTGGCTGGCCCGTAACTGTGGGGGCCGGACATGAGGGTGGCCTGGTGGCAGAAGGGCAGGCCAGGCAGTCCTAGAAAAGAGATACAGCTGGAATGGGGGTTGGGAATGGAGGACACATAAGGTCTCACCTTGAAACCCCAGTTAAGGCCTGATCCCATATTCCAAGCCCCAATGACATGGGGCCTCAGATCTTTTTGTATATGGGAAACTGGCATGGGGCTGGCGATAGACGAGGGATCCCTGGGACTGGGTGAGAGATCTGCCAGTCATCAAGGTCCGGGGATTGGTGTATGCACTGACCTTCTGTCCCCATGCTGGGAGCCCCCTGACTGGGGAGGGGCCGGAGACAGCAGGGCTCGCCATAGCTACTGACTGGCGGTGGGGTCATCGAGTTGAACATGGTGTCTCAGAGGAGAGTGTGGGGACACTGCAGGAGGGGAAGGGAGATGTGCAAGTTATAAAGGCAGGAGAGAAATATGGAAGGTCAGATAACTAACTCAGATGCCGCACCCTGGGCAGAGCACCTCCAAGACATCTGCCATGGGAAATCAAGTTGAAACGAGCTTCACTCAGCCAGGGGAGGGTAAGGAGAGAAGTCCCATAGAGGCAGAGGCAGAGCCAGTCTTGGGGATCTTTGTGGGAACTGGGTGGGAGCTTTGCCTGTGTGTGTGTGTGTGTGTGTGTGTGTGTGTGTGTGTGTGTGTGTGTGTGTGTGTGTGTGTGTGTGTGTGTGTGTGTGTGTGTGTGTGTGTGTGTGTGTGTGTGTGTGTGTGTGTGTGTGTGTGTGTAGGGGGAGTGTTGTGGACTAATTGTGCCTGTGAGCTTCAGGTGATTTTATACCATGGGCCCTCTGTTTCATCTTGTTCTGACCATGGGCCAGCTTTGAGGGGTGGGATGGGGGAACTCAGGAGGAGGAGTGACTGACCTCAGGCACTGGGCTGGCTGCTCAGCCTGAGCCCCTCTCCCTTTCTTCATTTGTTGCTCGCTGCCTAGGGACAGCCCGTCTACAACCTCTCCAGTGTCCAGCAGAGGGAGCCCTCGCCACAGCCCAGAGAGGCTGACGGGGCCAGGAGGGAGCCCAGATGATCTGTCCTTTCCTCTCTAAGGCAGAAAACTGTGTGGAAGGGGATAAAGTTTCTGAGGAGAGCCTCCAGGGTCTGTTGGGTACAAAGGATGGAAGTTGGTGTTATTCAGGGGTGGTTTGAATCTGGGCGCCCGCCTAACTCTTTTGGTCTGTTTTGGGGGAACAGGAAAGGGGCTGTGAGGGAAAACTTTGGGAAAATACACACACACACACACACACACACACACAAGTCATCCATTAGAGAGGAGTAGTGAGGGAGAAGAGGGTGCCGCTGTCCGCTTTTCTCCTCAAACTCCAGTTTTTACTCCACCCCGGGTTTTCCTGTCTCCCGGGACTGAGGGTGGGGTGGGGCGGGGTAGGGTGGAGAGCGACAGGGAGCGGGCCGGCCGGCGCGGTGGGTGATCCCAGGATGCTGGGATTTAGGGTGAGGGCGGGGGTAAGATGGGGAGCGGAACCCGGACCCCATGACCCAGCCCGAGCCCCGCAGCCTGGGCTGTACTCTTCCTAACTCCTCCTTTACCAGCGGAGATCCGGATCCTGCTACCAAGACCTCCCAACTCGACCTTGGCACTACTTTGGGGGGGGGCACAGCTGGCTGGCAGCTGGATGGGGGGACACTTCTCCCGCCTCTTTCCTCTATGACTCACCCAGGGGAAGGAGGCGGGGGCTAGCAAACGACCCCCCAAAACTAAAGAGACTCCCCCAAACATGCCTACTCAGTCATCTTCCTGCCCCAGTGCCCAGCCATAGGGGAGGCCGAGATGGAAATTGGGCGACATCCCTCCTCACCCACGCGTGCCACAGCCCACCCACGTCTCCCCTTCACATTAGTGAAAGGAAGATTTCGCCAACTTTTCCAGCTTCAGAAAATTAAGTTTTTCTGGGGTGTGGATGAGAGCGCAGGATGGGGAAGGGAGCTCCAGGGTTCCCTTGCTGGAGCCCTGAATCATCCTCTATGTCTCCCAATTTTCCAGAATCCCCCCTCGCACCCCCGCTCCCCAACTCCCAGGAGTCGGCCCCGCCCCCCTTCTCCCGGTCCCGCCTTCCCCGCCCCCGTGCCTCCTCGGCCCACCCAAGTCGCCGCCGCAGGCTCTGGCTGCAGACGGCTCCGCTTCCCCCGCCCGCCCCGGGAGCCCAGTCGAGCGAGCCGCAGCGGAGTGGAGGGAGGGTGGACTGAGAGGCGGGACACATTCTTCCCTCCTCCCCTCAGTGCATCCAGAGAGCTGGCATTGGCGCCCGTGGGGGGGGGGGTGGCACTGTTGGAGAGTGGGAGTCCCCTTGGTGGGGTGAAAAAGAAGAACCCAGAAACTACAGGGAGAGAAAGTGACTAGGGTAAATAAAATAAGGTGTGTCTGGGGAGGGGGAGGGGCCAGGACACCTTAGGTTCCCGGGTATCCCAGCTGGCTTCCCAAGGGTTAACCCCTCCAGACCCCCGGGAACCCCCTAGTGACGTCAAGGGCGGGGTCTGTGCCGCCTGGCAGGGGATGCCTGGGAGATAATGGGGGGGTGTCTCTGGACCCCGCCCCCCAAGGAAAACCCACCCTTATTCCGGCCCTTACAACTCCCCCCGGGAAACTGCGCTGCCTTCTCCCTCTACTGGACCGTAAAGACCTATCCTACGAAGACCCCAGTTCTCCAGCGCCCTAAAACCTTCAGTCCCCAGTGTCTATGGGATCCCCTTTCCCTAATCCTGTCCCCAAAGCTAGCTGCCCAGGACGGATTGTTTCGGGGTCATGGGGCCTGAAAGAGGCTTCAGAGCGGGGAGCAAGGGCAGGCAGGGTGGTCTGAGCCAGAGGAGGGGCCTCGGTCCCCAGCTCCCGTTCGGGAGGGGGGCCAACGGTGATGCACAGGCAGGCAGTGGCCAGTGGTCCCGCCCCATCCCAGTAGGGGTCTCCCTGTGGTTGGCCCCAGCTGCCCTGGTGGTCCTGAGGTCAGAGGGTCAAGACAAGGTCTCCTCAGCTCCTCCTTAGCACCCTGCCCACAGCCATTGGGACCCAGGAGTCCAAATTCCTTCGGGAGTCTTCCTAGGGCCTAAACTAGAGACTGACTCCACCAGCCCCCTTCCTACTCCAGAAGACAATTCTTTTTCCCCAAAATACATGCACCAGCAAGCACATCTGTCACAAGACAGGTCAGAGCTTTAAGCCCAGCCGCCCCCCAGTGGCTTTGTCACCTCACACACCCTATCTAGGAGACTCTCCGTAGCTGTTCCCTCCTTTCAGAAACACTGATGTCTTCCTGCCCTGCGCTCACAGTCACACCTGGAGTCCCCTCTCTATCACGCAGACCTCCAGCTAACCGTCCTTCCAACCTCTTCATCCCAACCTCATTAAAGTGAGATGTTCCTAACATGTGGGAGAGGCGGAGACAAACAAAGAGATCCACAGTTGCCTGAGACAGAGACACACAGACTGTCAGAAGAAAAAAAATACAGAGAAAGGGAGATACATTTGAAAAAATTCTCCAAACTTTCTAATATCTTATCCCAGGCTCTCCCACTCTTATTTTGCCTCTATGCCCTAGGTCTCCCGCCTTGGCTGGGCAGAGACCCTCGCAAGTAGAGCATCCCCTCAGGTCCCTTCCCCCACCGCTCCCAGGTGGTCCCCCTCCTGCCCCCCTTCTCACCTCTGTCTGGGCGCAGGGCTCGGGATGCGCGGTCCAGGGCTGGAGTCTGGGCTGGGGGGTGTGCGGTGGGGAGGGGGGGGCGGACAGGGCTACAGCAGCGCAGCCTCGGGGCCACCCCCACCCCCCAACCTGGCCCCCAGCCCTCCAGCCGGCCCAGCCCGCCGGGCCGCGAGCCGGGACCACCCGCGAGAAGCGCAAACTTTTTTTTCCCTTTTGCAAAAACTTTTTCTCTAGCCGCTGGCGCGCCGCCGCTCTTCCCGCTCGCCCCTCACCTCCCTCCTATTTCCCTCCCTCTTGCCGTTCTGGAGGATGAGGCGGGGTAGCTGGAAGCAAGAGAGGGGGTGCCGGGCTTATTGCACCCCCAGGACCCCCAGGATCCTCCCCCTCCCTTGAGGCACCCTCTACTGCCTAACCCCCCCCCCCCCCCCCCCCGCTGAACATGCTGCTGGTAGTGGGCAGTAAATCCCGGCGTGGATCCCTGGATCGGCTGCCTACGAAGAGGCCCTGAATCAGAGCCAGAAAAAACAAATTGAGAAATATATTGGGGGGCTGAGGGGTGACGAAAAAACTCACCCGAGAAAAATAATATTGGAAGTAGGGTCGTCGACTTTAGTTGGTGCTAACTGAGCATTCCGTAACTATCCTGTAGTTTTTCTGCCGGCCTCACCCTTTGGATAGAACATGAAGGGGTTGGGACAGATTTGGGGTGGAAACAGGATTGGGACAGAGTTGGGTTGGGAGCCCTGGGCGGAAGGTGAGGGGTCCATGGAGCATAAAAGGGAGGAGCAGCGGCTGAGGCTCTGGGTGCAGCGCAGGGCCTGTGTTCACAAAGTTGCTAAGGAACCCTGAGACTGAAGCACTGCTCCCGGAGAACTCCTACTTTCCTTCATCTCGAGACTGGAGACTGGGACCACCTCTGCACCTCTACGCGGCACTCTCTCTTTCTGCTCTTCAAGGCTGTCTGCTCCCTCTGCTGGTCTTTCTGGCACATGACACCTTCTTCGAGTCTGACTGGAGGCAGAGGAGACTGGGGGAGGTAAAGGAGTAGGAGGCTTAGGTCCCCCCACCAAAGCCCGGCTGGGAGCCCATGCAGAGGTTGCATAAGCCCAAAGAAACAGAGGGGCACACCGGCAGAGGCTGCTACTGCAGAGTGGTAGTGTCTGATAGGGGAGTGCCCTGTCCCTTTGGACTTGTGTTGCCATGGTTACCGGATGCAGGGGAAGGGGCAGCTATTTTAATCTCTGAACTTTCTTTATGAGAAAGGGGAGAAGACATGGTGGGGGAAAGGAGCCTCTTCTTTTTCTGTCACCCCTCAGGTAGACCTCCCACATCCTAGCTCTGCTTCCAAGAACCACGCCTCCTTGGGTCTGGAGAGTCAGTCAGTTAACTGTTCAGTCTGAGGGTCAAGGGGAAAGGTGAAGCTAGGAAGAGGTCTGAGGCCTGACAAATATATGTATTAACTGGGAGGACAGATAAGGAGCCCTATTTTAGCCTCCCTCCCCCACATGACTTTGACCCAGACAGTTATACCCAGAGGGTCAGGCAAGATCAATGATAACTGGAGAAGAGACCTTACACATGCCCCTTCCAGGGAGCTCTTTTTTTTTTTTTTTTTTTAATTTATTTTTGGCTGTGTTGTGTCTTTGTTGCTGCTCTCGGGCTTTCTCTAGTTGCAGCGAGCAGGGGCTACTCTTCGTTGCAGTGTGAGGGCTTCTCATTGCGGTGGCTTCTCTTGCTGTGGAACACATGCTCTAAAAGCGCAGGCTTCAGTAGTTGTAGCACACGGGCTCAGTAGTTGTGGCACGCAGGCTCTAGAGCGCAGGCTCAGTAGTTGTGGCTCATGGGCTTAGTTGCTCTGCGGCATGTGGGATCTCCCCGGACCCCACGGGATCAAACGTGTGTCCCCTGCATTGGCAGGTGGATTCTTAACCACTGTGCCAGAAGGGAAGCCCCAGGGGAGCTCTTTAGAGCGTATTGCTTTCTCCTCCCCACCCAGGACTCTAGATCAGCACTTCTCAAACAATTTGGCTTCAATGTCCCTTTACATTCTGAAAAATTACTGAGCTTTTGTTTACGTGATTTATATCAATTTACCATATTAGAACTTAAAACTGAAAAAAAAGTTTGTAACACAAGAATACAGAAGCACACATCCCATTAACAAAGATGTCAGGAAGGTGATGTAATCACATGTCCTACAGCCTCTGGAAAACTCCACCGTAGGCTGCTGAGATATTGAAAATTAAAAAGGCAAATAACATCTTAGTTTTATTATGAAAATAGTTTTGACTACATGAAAGGGTCTCAGGGACCTCCTGGAGGTTCCCAGGCCACACTCTGAGAACCATTGCTCTGGACCATCATCCCAGACCTTCTTCATGACTCACACTTGTTGATTTTTTTTTCCTCATTTTTATTAGGAAAGTATAAACATTTGCCTCCCTGATGGGTCCTACCCCCCCACCAAAGAAAAACCAGAGAACTTTTCAGGCTCAGCACTCCTCTCTCTGGACTCCCATTTCCGGGGCTCTCCCAAACACCTCCCGTCAGCCCCTTTCCCAGCTCCCTCTTGAGCCTCCCTTCAAGCACTTCCACAGCCCTTACACTTGGCCAGCCTGTTTCCCCCAATCCCAAGCCCAATGGGCCCTTGGTCTGCTTCTTCCTTCCCTCACTTGAGGACTTCCTCTCCTCTGGAGGGACTAAGTGATTTTTCTCTGCCTTCTCCTTCCCACCCTCCCTCCCTCACCTCTGCCATCTTCTCAGATGGCTTAGGGTAGGAAATCATACTTTCTGGGTAGACTCCTTTAGAGGACACACTTTCCCCATCTCCCCACACATCAACCAGCCTGGGATGTGCCAGAGTCTGGACAAGAAAGTGCCCATTTGGGTCCCAGAGGGGTCAACCCAGTCATATTGCCAGGTGACCCACTGGATGAAGGTATGGATCAGGAATCTGATGCCTCCAGACACAGATGCCCTTTGCCTAGGAACCCCTAGTTTGATCTCTTCACTCCAAACCCCCAGGTCCTCTTGCTAGCTGCAGCCACAGGCTTCTACCACCATATCTGGGACATCTGCCTTGACCACGTTGCCATCACGGTCAAGGTAGAGGAGAGAGAGAGGCCTTCGGGCAGTAGGGACACAGCAGGAAGTACCCAAGGGCCAAGGGTTGTTGGCCTTGAGGAGGCTGAAGACAGCAGAATGGAAGGAGGCAGCAATGCCTGGGCTGCCAGCCAGGTGCGGGGGACACTGCCCACTGCAGTAATTCAGCTGGTACCCCTCAGGCTGTAGGATCCAGTCCCGCCATCCCAGTTCCTGGAAGTCTACATAATGGTCTCGCCTACAGCATAAGGGGGTCTCAGGCTCACAGCTGGGGGTCCTCCTCCTGGCCCGGCCTGCTCCAGGCTCTTTGGGCCGGGTCTTCAGCTCCAGGAAGGGCCGCTGCTCTCCCGCTGTGTCCAGGAGCTGCTGAGTTTGGGGGGCAGCTGTGCTGTTGCCTTCTAGTGGTCTGCAGTCCAGTTGGAGTTTCAAGACACCAGACTCCTCCTGCCTCAAGCCACTAGAGGGCAGAGTCAGGGCGTGCCAGCCCGGGGCTGTCAGTTGGTGCTCAGCCAGGAGGACGTGGGACCCTCGGCGTCTCCTCCTAGGGCCCCATCCGAAAATCCTCAAGGAAAGAGTGCTAGGAAGGTTGGGGAGCACGTGCAGCCAGAGGCGAGCGTGGTACAGGTGGTGGGAGCGAGGAGTGGACAGGTAGAAGGTGAGCGTGGAGCTGCAGGTGGAGGCGGAGGAGTCTGCCGGGAAGATGGAGAAGGGATTGAGGACTGCGATCGGAGATGCCGCTGTCCCCTGACACTCCCGCAAGCCCTGCCAGCTGCTCTCCCTAGCTCCCACCTTTAGAGGAAGCAGGGACTCCGAGGCCAGTCCTGCTCCAACTCCTCCTCTTCCTCCCGTGCCGCGCTCCCTCTGCTTCTGCTGACGCTGTCATTCTCCCCTTCCTTCTCCCTTTCCCCGCCTGCTCTCTGCCTGTCTCTCCCTCACCCACCTGTGATGGCAGCAAAGCTGATGACCTGCTCCCCATTCGCTGGAACCACACTTCCCCGCTGCAGTCTCCGGAGGGCCCTGGTCAGCGCTGCCTGGGGTGGAGGATGCGTTATTATGGGACGACCAGTCAGGTGTAGCCCCTCGAGGATCTGCTGCTTGGCTAGCTCAAGGACCAGAGCTCGTTCTGCTTGGGGTGCCAGTGTGGGGCCTCCACAGGAGGGACACACAGACCCTGCCCTCTGTGCCCACACCAGTGCCCACAGCAGCACCAGCTGGAGCTGGACATCAGAGAGCCCCATGCTCCTGGTGAATGGCCCTGGGTCAGGTCGGGAGCCTCAGATGGCTGTAGCTCCTTCTGTTGAGTCCGGTTGCGTGGAGGCCAGTGAGGGCACGGCGGCAGCAGACAGCAGTGCCACACCTACCCTTGGCCAAGGGTAGAGCCACCTGTCTTCTGTTGCCTGGGACTCAGGAAGGCAGACAGTGGATGGTCCGATGGGTAGCTGTGTTCAGTGTAGTCTGCCAGTTTGACCCTCACAGCTCATGTCTGGCTACTGACTGGGGCCTCTCTAGAGCCAGCAGCCTAGGGCTCCCTCACCTAGTGGTCAGCAGGCAGACCTACCCTCTGAGCCCCAGGATTGGCCAACTGTGCTGCCCATCAGTTCCCTGCAGGGGGTGGAGGTTCCCCCCTGGAGCTCAGGTTTCACCATCTGGCCCTGGTCACGGAGCTTGAGGCAGGGGTAGGGGGGTGGGGGGGCTATGTGGACACGCATGATGCAAGAAGGAGGATGATTTCACGTGCTCAGTCCCCAAGGTCTGGGGCTCGGGGGAGGGAACTCCATACGAGCAAGGTGGGAAGGGCAATTTCCCCCATACCTACAGTCTGTCTAGCTTGCCCATCCACCGCTGCTGCAGCAGTTTCCATGAGGCAGCTGGGAATCCCAGTGGTTATTTCTCTGGGCTGGAAGGTGAACTCTGGTCTTTTTATTTCTAGCAATGGGGCTGGTACAGTGGCGAGAGGCTGGGGGTGGGAGGAACGGAGTCCTCTTGCCCAGGCCAAGGTGGCAGTGCCACGGGGCACAGAAGTCACCCCCTGACCTTGCCTGTGCTGACCGCCCAGAGTCCAGTTGGACTGGAGCACAGTGTGGACGAGGGCTGGAGCATTGGGTGGGGGGGTAGCATGTTACTGTGATGTCTGGGGAAGCCTAGAGAGGTGGGGGTAGTGGTGATGCAATCTTACAGCAGGGCAGAGTCCATCAAGGATGGCAGAGGGGCATGGGAGTTGGAAGGGCCTGTCCCCAGCTACTGGTTCTCTTTCAGGGCACTGTAAGAACTGCCTAGATTTGGGATATCCTAGAAGTGGTGCCAGCGTCTGTTCATGGTGGTGGGAAATGGAGGGTTTATGGACTTTCTTTAAAAAATTAATTTATTTATTTTTGGCTGTATTAGGTCTTCGTTGCTGCGTGAGGAGGCTACTCTTCATTGCAGTGCACGGGCTTCCCATCGCGGTGGCTTCTCTTGTTGCCAAGCACGGGCTCTAGGAACGCGGGTTTGGTAGTTGTGGCACACAGGCTTAGTTGCTCGGCAGCATGTGGCATCTTCCCGGACCAGGGATTGAACCCGTGTCCCCTGCACTGGCAGGCGGATTCTCAACCACTGTGCCACCAGGAAGCCCAGGTTTATGGACTTTTAAGAACAAAGCATGGCCAGTACAGCAACCTTAGTCCCAATACCAGCCCTCCTCACCACACTGCTCACTGGCTTTAAATGGCCTAACCAAGGCCTCATGCCAGCCTTTCTCCTTGTGCTCAAGTCTCTTCAAGAAGCTGGGAGGAAGTGAGTGTGATTTGGAAATGTACCCCTATTCCAATTTATTAGTCTCCCCACTATTCAGCCAGTGGGGGCTGTCAAGAGAGACTACTAGATCTGGCACAGGGGAGGAGAGGTGGTGCCTTAGGGGCTAGGGCTCAGTACCACCAGTGTCCACCATGTGGCAGTGCTGAGCCACTGGACAGCAGCAGGCTTGGCGCTGACCAGCTTCCCAGGCAAGGGGCTGCTCTGGGGAGTGGAGAGATTCAGAGCGCTTCCCAACCTCTCACTCTGGGGACCCTGCCTCTACACCGGAATACAGAGAAGCTGGTCCCTCAGCTCTCTCCCCTCGCCGCTGCTGGAGAGCAGAAGCTGTCATCAGGACCACATCGCTGCTAACTTCAGTTTGGTTTTGGATCTCATCGCTGCTGACACGTGGCAATGGAGCGTGGTGATGGGTGCCAGGCTCTTCCTAGAAACTTAGGGCACCTGTGGTGGGGAGGGGGCCAATGAGACTTTTAGATGCTCCTCTCCACCCTAGGTCTTGAGTCATATTCAAGCCCATCTATCCAGGGCTCTCCCCAGCTCCCAGCTCCCTCTCTATCGGTCAGGCTGGTGAGTGACAGCTCTCTACCCCCTGGGGTCTGGACCACAGAACTGCAAAGCAGAGGTTTCTGCCCATGGTGTTGTCTCAGAGGGCTTACCTGTGGGTGAGCCTGAGTCAAGCGAAGCAACAGGAAGTGGCTGCAGGAGTCATTGACCTCATCTCTCCCCTCCCCTCTGTGTCAGATGCCCCCAATTTCCAGCTCTTCCTACCCTCTTGCTGCTGCTGTGCCTGGCCTGCCCCTACCTCCTTACTGACACTTACGTCAGAACCCAGCTATAAATATGCTCTTAGCATCTTAGTCACTTTTCTCAAGAAGTGCTCCCAGGTTATAAATACCCCAGCCATCTGCCTCCCAGGCCCGCCCTACCACCAACCTGGTTGGGGGCTGGGGGGTAGAGACAGGCTTGAGGGTGGGTAAGGAAGTAGAAGGAGCCTGAGTGATTATCTTGCCTAAAAGAGAAAAGCCTGACCAAGTCTAGAGTTAGGGGCCAGGGAGCTCTGGAAGAAAAGGTTTGGAAGAAGACAATTCCACTCATTCTCCTTTTTGTCAAAGACAGAGCCAAAAAGGAAAGGGAATAATACTGATCCCTTCTAAATTTAGTTTATTTTAAAATTTGCTATTTTGTTCATCTTGGATTTTTTTGCATTGATTTTGATTTTGTAAAATATTGCATTAAGATCCTATTTATCTTGACTGATGTATTTTTTGGCATCCCCTTAAAATTCTGCCCCCAAGGCAAGAGCCTCGCTTCTCCTCACCTTACTCTTGGCCCTGGGGACTGAAGCTACAGTTGGAGGGAGGGAGGTTAGATCTGGGGGACGGGTGGACTGGGAGTGGGAGACAGCGGTGGAAGGGGCAGGCAGAGCCACCAGAAACTTCCTTAGCTTCTCTGCTTAGATGAAGATTTCCTCAAGTCAAAGTGGAGATAACTTCCATGAGTTTGCTCCTGAAGCCCCACAGCTCAGATTTGCAGTCCCCCAGGAGGTCTCTTTCAGACTTTCTCCTTTTAGGGTTCCATTTCCAAGGACCTCAGACCTAGATAGGAGGGGGTTATATGCTGAGCAAACACTGACATCACGTTTCCCAAAGGACACATGGGTTTTGCGCAAACTCGGCCTTGGGCTGCAGACAATATTGACCCCATGGTTCAGGGCTGTCCAACCAAAGGGAGGAGATGGTGGGGGAAGAGGGCAAAGGTCTAGAGAGGACCCAGTCTCAGAGCAAATGCCTCCCTCTCCTCACCCCAGGCCTTCCTTTTCTTCTCCTTGTCCTGCTCAAATGGCCCTTGGCCAGTTCCAGCTTCCAGACAGGACTCCTGGCTGGAGCCCTGGGGGTGAGTGAAGGGAAGGCAGCCAGCTGGGAGCCATGCCTCTGCCTCCCCCGTGTGTGCCCACAGGTTGTCACCTACTTGCTGACTGAGCACTGATCTGTCTCATTTCTTGGAGCGAGGACAGAGCGGGGAGAGGAGCAGGTAAAACCCAGGTGTTTATTAGCCATAAGACAAGCAAAGATGGTTCTGGGAGGGAGGAGGGGGCCTAAGAAAGAAAAGGAAGCAGCCTGGCAAAGGAAGAGTCATGATGTGTCGGATGGACATAATAGCTCAGCCCCAAGGAGGCTGTGAGGAGAGAAAAGTGGGCAGGGCAGGCAGGCTCTGTGTCATCTGGGGTGGCAGTCAGGGTCCTGGCAGGACATAAAAGACCCACTCAGCTGTCTGTGTTTGCATCACTAAGAAGACTTAATGAAGGACTTCTTTACAGAGGTATGGGCAGGGTTAAGGGAACCAAGGAGGGATATTGAAGCATCCAGGGACCAGCAAGAATGGAAAGCCATTACAAGCCCATAGCATGGAAGCGGTGATATCAAAACTTAGGCAGAGCCGGAGCCATGGAGGGGGTGGGGAGCTAGACAGGAGCTGTAGGGACATGGACGCAGCCACACTCACACAGAACCATGGAACCTAGGCAGAAGGAGGAGGAATAAGAAACACCCTGACCTCTGTCTCCTCCTATCCTTTGATCTCCTGCCTCTGTCTCCTCTTAGTCAAACTCAGCAGGAAGCCAGAGGCCAAAGGAACTCAGGTGAGTCAGACCCCAAGGGCATGGAGCAGGACGGAGAAGGACAAAGTGTGGATGAGAGTGGGCCAAGAGAGCCTTTAGCAGCCCATTGGGCAAGTAAGAGGAAAGGGGCTCAATACACGGAGAGGATCGAATGTTTGGTGAATCTAAGGAAGGGCCTCTCTGGAGATCCAGAAAAGCAGGGGAAGGGGCTGGGTCAACTCATCCTGGAGTGGGGGACATTGAGTAGAACGGGCAGGGAGGCATAGTGGATTGTGGGCTGGATTAAAGTTGGGCTATGGGTATCTGTCTGGGAACCAGATGGCACTGCTCATGGTTGGAGGTGGATGAGAGTCCCTAGGGTGGCAGTTGAGCACTTGGAGCTTGCTGCAGGGACTCTGCTCTAGGAGAGGGGCTGGTCGTTATGAAGATGGTACAGTGACTCTCCTTAGATGACAGTGCTTCTCCTTTGATGAAGATCTCCTCACGTCAAGGTTGGGATAATTCACATAAGTTGCTCAGGAAGAGGGAGTCCATCTTCTGGACAGAGGCAGTAACGGGGCCACCCCCTCCTCTCAAGGAAGAGCGCCTCTGTCAGGGCACGTTTGCCTATCCCACCTCAGCCTGCCTGTACCACACACAGACTAACTGCACCCACACGCCTCTACCACCATGTCAGGTATGTCAGTCTTGACAATGTTGCTGTTCCTGTCATAGTAGAGCAGAGACAGGGAGCGCCGGGCAGTGGGCACGCAGCATGACCACCCTCGGGCAGTGCCCGCAGCGGTGTTGGCCTTGAGAAGATTGAGCACCGCGGTGTGAAAGGAGGCGGCAATGCCAGGCATGCCTGCCACGTGCAGGGGACACTGCCCTGTGCAGAAGTTCATGGCGTAGCCCTCAGGCTGGATGATCCAGTCGTGCCAGCCAATCTCACGGAAGTCCACAAAGAACTCTTGTCGACAGCACATCCTGGACCTACCCTGGCAGTCGATGCCTTGCCGGCGAACGCGGTGCTTGCCCCCAACTCTTACACGGGCTGTCACAAAAGGCCTATGGGCAGCCCCACCCAGGATGACTGGGCTCCAGGCTACCTGGCCTTCAGGGACCAGCTCCAGGATCAGGTGCCCCTGGCTGCAGGCAGCCTGAGCTTCAGGCCCCAGGAGGAGCTGGTGCCAACCACTGTCATCCACCTCCAGCAGGTGCTGAGTGGCCAAGGTGAGGTTGGTGGCGTGTGGGCTGAGCACGAGGACCCTCACCTTCAAAGTCCACGTGGTACTGGGAGGGAGCTGCACAAAAAGCATGAGGCTGGCCTGCTGGACTTCCAGGCCGCCAACACTTCTATCAGAGGAGAAGTGGAAGTCAAGACGAGTCTGGTCGATGTTGGCGAGACCTGTGGACACAAGAAGCCCCAGTCAGTGTGGCTTTCTGAGTCAATTCTACCAACTACATATCTATTCTCAGCATGCTTGAATTCCCTTTGTTCTTTCTCGACCACACTGTTGGCCTCGTTAACTACCCCTTCCTTCTTAAAAATCTTTTCTCTCTTGGTTTCCATGACACAACTCTCATGATTCTTCCTTGATTTTCTTTGCTGGCTTTTCTTTCTCTCACCATCCCTCCAATGCAAGAGTTCTCCAGGGTCTGTCCTTTCCATTTTTTTTTTTTTTTGCCATGTAGCATGTAGGATCTTAGTTCCCCAACCAGGGATAGAACCTGCGACCCCTGCGGTGGAAGCGAGGAGTCTTAACCACTGGACCGCCAGGGAAGTCCTATTTCCTCTTACTCTACACTGAGAGGAGCTCTGACCCATACTCACAGTCAGCCAACACAAATTTTGTGCTGGTGATTCCCAAATCTGTATGCCCAGTCCAGATCATTTTGCACCTTGGGAATCATCAAGCTTCAGGCCTAAACTTCTAACTGCTTAATTTTGCCACATCCTGCCAGCATATTAAAATCAATTTATCCCACGTGGAAATCATTATTTCCTCCTCTAAGAATGGAAATCTCTCTTTCCATTCCTAGGGCATCATTACCTTCCTTATCACCTTTAGAAACTCCCCACATCCAGTTCCTCACCACAGTGGTTCTAACGGCTATGCATTTCTTCCTGTACCAGTTACTGTGGCTCAGTTTCCCCTCTTCATCCCTCACCTGACCTATTGAAACACATTAATTGGGTTTCTGTTTCCTCCACTCCTGCTCTTGTCAGGATCACTAACACCTTCCACGTTGCCAAATCCAATGGTTTCATCTCTTTATGTTCATCTTACCTGACCTCTAAGCAGTGTTTGACACAGTTAACCATCCCTTCCTTCTTTTTTTTTTTTTTTTAAATAAATTTATTTATTTTGGGCTGTGTTGGGTCTTCGTTTCTGTGCAAGGGCTTTCTCTATTTGCGGTGAGCAGGGTCCACTCTTCATCGCAGTGCACGGGCCTCTCACTGTCACGGCCTCTCTTGTTGCGGAGCACAGGCTCCAGACGTGCAGGCTCAGTAGTTGTGGCTTACGGGCCCAGTTGCTCCACGGCATGTGGGATCTTCCCAGACCAGGGCTTGAACCCGTGTCCCCTGCATTGGCAGGCAGATTCTCAACCACTGCACCACCAGGGAAGCCCCCCTTCCTTCTTGAGATACTTCCTTCTCTTGGCTTTCGTGACTCTGGCCACTCCATCTTGGTCTCTTTTGCTGACAGCTCCTCTTCCTCTGCCTGACCTCTAAATGTTGGAGGTCCTAAGCTCCCTTCTCTTCTCTATCTATACTCTCTCCCAGAAAGAACCCATCAATTCCCCTGGCTTTCAATTCCATCTATATGCTGATGACTCCCAGATATCTATATCCATGGCCCTGACCTCTCCCTGAGCCTAGGCTTGTATATCCAGCTGCTGATTTGATATTCCACTTGGATATCCAATGCTATCTCAGACTATTCATGTTCAAAGAAGAACTCTAGATTTATCCCCTGCAACCCAAATCTGTTCCTTCTTCAATCTTCCCCTTCCCTGTAAATGCACTGCTTAAACCAAAGTCTTGCTTGCCCTCATTCCCTTCTTTGAAATTATCTGCAGACCTGTCAACTCTATCTCCAGTTCATAATATAATTTCACTTATCCCCACCTCCTCTACCATACATTAGTTCAACTTGCAATCATCTTTTTCTTGAACTATGGCAATAGCTTGCCAAGTGGTCCACTCTTGCACCCAAAACCATTCTTCACATATCAGCCAGAGTGACCTCTTTTTTTTTTTTTTTTTGCTGTGCCTTGTGGCCTGTTGGATCTTAGTTCCACAACCAGGGATCGAACCCGTGCCCGCTGCAGTGGAAGCGCAGAGTCTTAACCACTGGACTGCCAGGTAGGTCACAGAGTGATCTTTTTATAACATAAATCTGATCAGCTTAATCCTCTCAGCTTAAAACCCTTCGAAGGCTTCCCATTGCTATTTGAATAAAAGCTAAACCCCTTAACATAGGAAACACGTATGATTAGGCATTCTGCCATTTAATGACTATAGTCTACCTATACTGGCTTTTTTCTGTTCCTTGAACTCACCAAACATGGACCCACCTCATGGCCTTTACACTTGCTATTTCCCCTGCCTGGAATATCTTTCCAAGCTCTTTGAATGACTGGCTCCTTTTTGGCATTCAGTGCAAATTCACCTCTTCAGAGAGGCTTCCCTGACTAACCTAGCTAAAGCAGCCTTCAACTCTACCCTCACCTCTTTAATACATTATCCTGCTTAATTGTCTTTATAGCCACTATCACTCTCTGTAATCATCTTGGTTTTTTGTTCATTTGCTTATCCTCCCCTCCCCTTCTACCCCTCCCTGCTCCCAGCTAGAATGTAAACTCCATGAAGGTAGAGACTGTGCCTGTATGGTTTACCACTGTATCCCTAGTACCTAGTACATAATAGGCATTCAGTTAACATTTGGTGAGTGAATGGTCTTTCATTCTTTAATTCTTATTTTATGCTGACACAAGAATTATTTTCCAAAAAGGCTAGATCATAAAATTCATGGTTTCAAAAACCTTATTGATGAATAAAGCCAAACTCTTTTTTTGGGGGGGCCTCTCACTGTTGTGCCCTCTCCCGTTGCGAAGCACCAGCTCCGGACATGCAGGCTCAGCGGCCATGACTCGCGGGCCCAGACACTCCGCGGCACTGTGGGATCTTCCCGGACAGGGGCACGAACCCATGTCCCCTCCCTTGGCAGACAAACTCTCAACCACTGCACCACTAGGGAAGCCCAAAGCCAAACTCTTTTCGGAGGCAATTAAATGCCATTATGCTTTGGCCTTAGCAACCCTTATTTATTTTTATTTATTTATTTATTTATTTTAAGTAAAGGATGCTTTATTGTGGGAATGCCACTGATACTCTCATGGGCATAAAAGAGCAGAAAATAAAGTTCATCTAGACTTAGTGCGAATTGTAAGGTCTGAAATAAGGTTGCCCTTGACAGCTCTCAGAGCCAACAAAATCTCTCTCATCTCACTCTCCCTATGTAAGTCTACTCCATTCTTCTCTTTCTGTGGATCTACCTCATTTGCTTCCCTGTCACCTTCCTCAGGTCCCAAAATGGTGGCCCTAGCTCCTGAGTCTACAGAACCTTTAACTTAGCTCTTCCTAGCTAAGTGAACTGATCTTTCAGTGTTCCAATTCCAAAATCCTAAAAGAAGAGTCTGATTGACCCAGCTAATCTTTTCTTGCTAGGTCACTAGCACCCAACATTTAGAACCTCATGTCACCCCAGTTATGGTAGGCAGACACAGGACCAGCAGGGGCTGTGATAGACCATTACACTGTTGACCCCCAGGGAACAACACCTCCCAATATTCATGGTTTTGTGCAATCCCTTCCCATATTAATTCTGGGCTTGGCATGTGACTTGATTTGGCCAATGAGATGCAAGCAAGCACGATGCAAGCAGAAACTTAGTAAGTACTTACACTTTAAGGTAGGAAAACTTTAAAGAAACTTGGGCTAGACTACTGAATGATGAGAAGCCATATGGAGAGAGACTTCGGAGAGACCATCTTAGATGTTCTAGCCCCATCTGAGTTCCTAGCTGAACACAGTTGCTTGAATGAACTCAGTTACACCACATGAAGTGAGAGAACTGTCCAGAATAAGTCCAGTCAAATTACAAAATCTCAGAAACTATTGAATTTTTTTGTTTTAAGACTCAATGTTTGAGCTGATTTGCCATATTAATGGATAACTAAAACAGAAATTAGTATCAGAAGTGGGGTACTCCAAAGACCTAAAATATGTAGCATTGGCTTTGGGACTGGGTGGCAGCCAGAGGATGGAAGGACAGCAGGGAGACTGTTAGTGAAGTCTGGAAGGACAGTGAGGAAATTGCTACTGGAAGCTGGACAAAGGCGAACCTGTGTTATGTATTGGCTATCATCTCTGGTAACTGGAAGCTAGAAATGGTATCTAACAGAATTGTGAATTTAGCTAAAGATATTTCCAGGCAGAATGCTGAAAGTGCCATTTGGCTTATTTTAGCTGCCTATGATAAGGCATTTCAGGAGTGAGATGAACTAAAAAATGAACTGTTAAATTTTCAAGCAGAATTTAGAGAAAACATTTCCAATAGGACTTGCTAGATGGAACAATAAAATATTTTTTTTCATCCCTCAACTCTCTCTCTGGCAAAAAGGTTATCAAACTAAGAAATGGTCTCAGGGCAAAAACCAAATCCAGGGCACTGCCAGTAAAACAGCTTCAGAGTGAAGATCAAAATAATAAATGGGGAACTGTAAGACCCTTTGTTAAGATCTAACATCTTTGTTAAGATCTAAAATTTAAGATGTTCTGTAGACCCTCTCAACTAGACAGAGGGCTTCTAAGAATCTTAAGAGTGTTATCCCACTTGTAAGAGGGTATCCTGACTTGTAACCTAAAGAGGAGGGTCTGTCTTGATAGAGTGGAGTGCCTTTTGTCTGAGTGAGTAGACTGTAATTTATTATTTAGAAGGCTCACAGAGTGTTAAAGAGAATTTTAATAGTGAGAGCAGCACCAGTTTGGACTAAAAGGGACAGAGATGATTCAAAATGAAGTCTCCGGGCTCCCAACTTCTTTGGGCAGCATGCAGGCCGAGAAAACTACTTAGCCTCAAACACAGGTCATTTCCTATTTAAAAGGAAAGACATCTCAGAGGGTGGCACTAAGAGCTGAGAGAATGGATCTAGAAGTCTAGGGGAGCAATGGTAGGCTCTCCTTAAGAGGAGAGGAAAATCCTACCAGTGGGCAGAACCAGGCCCTAACCAAAGGAATTCTGGATTTGGGGTAGACTGAGATATGTGCCTGGCTGGATGTCAGAATTTTCATGGACCAGTGACTGCTCTGTGTCTCCCTCCCCCATCCGCCATTTGGGACAGAAGTATCTATGTATTCCGTCCCTGAATCAGCATTGTATGTTAGGTATGTGGGAGGCAGATAACTTGAATTTTAAGGTCGTAGGCAGTGTTGTGTTGGTAAATATTTAACAACTGGATTCCAGAGGGGGAAAAAAAAGGCCCTGATTTGTAGTGTTTGCCAGTTTCTGCAGTATAACTTCTCCCATCCCGGCCAATTTCAAACTATCAATGTGATGCCACTGGATGTACAGTTGGGAGGTGTCCACCATCAGCTCTCATGAGCCAGTAAGAGCCAGTTTCAGGACACCATTGAAGGCTCCTACCCTAGTTTCACCAGGGCCCCAAGCTCTCTCTCTTCATATCTCCAGCAAGAACAATTCTCAGATCTTTCTTTCACACGATGGTGGAGATGATAGCTTAAATTGGAATGAAAACTTCAAACTAAAATATTTAAATGTAAAAGGTAGAATCCAGGCATCAGTCATTCTCACCTCCAAGTTCATTTCAGGTCACGCCCCCTGCAGCCTAAATGTTGTATTCATTCATTGATTAGCAAATATGTGGAAAGTATATATAGACTTTGAAGTCAGAGAGAACTGTGTTTGAATTCTGCCCCTTGTAAGCCGTATGACCTTGGCCATGTAAATTATCTTTGAGTCTCAGTTTCTGCATTCTTAAGATGGGAATGATAAAGTCTACTTTAGGGGGTGATTGCAAGGATAAACTGAGAGGAGGCAGGTACACTAAATACCTGGTAACTGTCATTACTGTCACAATGTGCCAGGAAACTGGGCTAAGTATCAGGGATACAAAGGTGAAAAAAAAAACCAACCAGGATTTTGGTGTTCATGGCCATCTGTCCACCTCGTGCTCATCCACTCCAGACTACTTTTTAACTCTAAATGCAGTCAGTTTCTTTACACTTTTACTCATGTTTTTCCATTTAGGATGTTGTTTACCATTTTCTACCCACTGAAGTCAAACTTACTCTACAATGCCAGCCAATTTGCAAACTTCTGAAAGACTTCCCTGACTTACCAGGTCCCAGTGAACTACTTCTGGCCCACTAAGCACTTGTGCCCTCATCTAGCATTTATTTCACTCTGCCTTATATTCTAAGTAATTTATTCCCAGCAGCAACAACTAAACCCCTCGTGGGCAGGAGCTGAGTCTTCTACCTTCAGTTCCCTCCCACCGTATCCTTTCTAAGTACATCACCTGTATTAGCTCACTTAATTCTCTCAACTCTCCTCTCATTATCTCTGTTTTGCAAATGAGAAAACTGACTATTAACAACCCAGGACACATAGTAATAAGTGGCTGAGCAGGGATTTGAGCCCAGTTTATCTGGCTCCAGAGTTTGTGTTCTTAATCATGAGCAGAAACCCCCTTTTGAAGTAGAATAGGGTCTCATCCATCACTGGGGACTCTAGACATGGTCGAGCTGAACTACAGAATGGTTTGGCTGTTTATTGAGCATCTACTATGTTTGCAAGAGGCAGAGTGGTAGAGTGGTCAAGGTCATGGATTCCAGACCCAGGCTGTCTGGCTCTACCACCTACTGGTCATGTGACCTTGAGCTAGTTACTCAACCTCTTTGTGCCTCAGTTTCATCACCTCTAAAATGGGGTAACAATAGTATTTGCCTCACTGGCTTGTTGTGAGGCTCTCAAGGAGTTAGTATATTTAAAAGGCTTAGAACACAGTAAACACTGTATAAGTGTTATCTATTTCTACTATACACTAGCCTCTGATGATAATGTGAGGAATAAATGACAGTTCCTGACCTCAAGAGGTTGCGTTCTATGGGAAGACAGACTTCATAGAAAACCTGGAAACAGGCAATTCCATAAGGAAGGTCCAGGTTCAGAGTGAGCGTGTGGGGGCCACCAGGGAGTGAGCCCCTCACCTTCAGGTCCGGATGGGTTTTTTTAGGATGGGAGTGCGGGATCTTGAAGGGAGTAGATGCTGACCAAGGGAAAGGGGCCAGGAATGGGAAGGGCCTTCTAAACCTAAGAGAGAAGAACTTGCAAGAAGCTCAGAGGCCAGAGAGATCACTTGTTTGTGTTCTGGTTCTCAGATCCTGTCTCTGAATTCTCTCTTTTTTTTTTTTGGCCGTGCCTCACAGCTTGTGGGATCTTAGTTCCCCGACCAGGGATTGAACCCGGGCCCACGGCAGTGAGAGTGTGGAGTCCTAATGACTGGCCCACCAGGGAATTCCCCTGTCTCTGAATTCTTGATCTTCTTTCCAGCTGCCCACTAAATTCTCTAACCCCTCTCCCCTCTATGGAAGGAACTCTCTCGCCTTTATCCTCTATCCCTTAAATACCTTTCTGAGTCCCGTTTTGGCCCTGTTCTGATGTGGGGACCCGAGGTAATCAAGGCAAGAGGACAGGAGTAGGGTGGCGAGGTATTGTAACCCCAGTATTTTACTTTTCTCCCTTTTACCCAAATGATGTATCTGGGGTAGTGGGGTACAGAGAGGCTGGATCCCAGGGCCAGAGGGAGGACAGACTCTCCAGCTCCCAGACCCTGGTCCAAGCCCAGGAAGTGTCTGGGCTCACATCATAGTCTGTGGAAGTTTGTGGGCCTGCAGAGAGAGGAGCCATGGGACATAGGGGCAGGCAGTCTCAAAAGAAATGAAACGTACCCACTTCCCAGGTGCCCATTGGTCAAGTCTAAACTACAAAGAGAGAGCCTGGTGGTGGGGGTGTGGGGGGAGCCTGGGATTGGGAGATTACATGCTGTGGGAGGCAAGAGTTGGGATGGCTTTGGGGAGAAAGTCAGGCGTTAGATTGGGGAGGAAGTTTTTCCCTTCCTTAAGAGATCGGGTTTGGGGGAAGATCTACAGACCAAGAACCCACCTGTCTCAGCAAAGCTGATGATCTCATACTCCTGTCCCATGTCTGCTTCTGGAAGCGCCCCCTGTGGGGACCCATGGAGGTGCTGCAGCACAGTCCTCAGAGCAGCTCGGGACACAGGCCGGCTCAGTGTTGGGCGCTGGCTGAGGTGCAGCTTGTCCAAGATGCTTCTCTTGGCCAGATTAAGAAGCAGCTCCCGCTGGCTCTCCAGGTCCAAGGCGGGCCCCCCACATGCCAGACACTGACTGTCAGCTCTGGGAGTGGCCACTGCGTCTGGAGCCAGGAACAGGAAGGCCAGGAGCAATGAGGAGGTCATTGCTGGGGGAGGCCTTCCTTGAGCAACACAGTTGAGATAGAGCCGCAAACCCCGGGGCTCAGGGTCTCCACAGCTGTGGTCTCAGCTCCCTCCCAGCCGCCAGGGGCCCCGGAAGGAGAGTGTGTCCAGCTGGCATTACTCCTGGTTGCAGGGGATAGAGCGGTCAAACATCCAACTTGAGAGATGAAGCCAGTTACAGGTAGAACTTGGCAGAAGCCACATAGTCAGTGAAACTACAGAGTGGGGGATGTGAGGGGAGGTTGGTTTGTTTGGGGAAAGAAATGTCCCTGGGCCAACTTTGGGAGATAGTGGGTTACCCATGTGAGCTGCCAGGCCTGGGAACAAAGGTTAGAGATGAAATTCCTCTTCAGATCAACAGCCTTGCTCGGAAGCCTGGCAGTGGCGGGGAGAGGTAGGGTGCGGAGATCAGAGGTTTTAAGATAGAATGTTAAAGAATGACTTTCAAACAAGAGGGGGTCATTGGCAGGACACTGTAGGTCATTGTCATGCAGGTTGTTGTTTTTTGTTTTTAATTTATTTTTGGCTGTGTTGGGTCTTCATTACTTGATTACGGGATGCTACCCCTAGGGGTGTTATACGATATACAGTATACATACAGTATACGTACCATTTTACCTTTCTTTTTCTTTTTCTTTTCTTTTGGCTGCGCTGCGCGCCTTGCAGGATCTTCCCCTCGGCTTGTGGGATCTTAGTTCCTCCACCAGGCATTGAAACTGGGCCCTCGGCAATGAAAGCGCTGAGTCGTAACCACCGGACCACCAGGGAATTCTCCATTTTTCCTTTCTAGAAGTTGAAATTTTCTGAATTCTGAAACATGTCTGGCCCTATGGATTTTTAATGTGTAATTATAGATCTGTAATGGTTATCTGAGAGTTTTGAGATTTAAATAATTTTGTAAAGCGCTTTACGGTGGCTGGCACAGAGTAAGTGGCTTAATAAAAGTATATTATTATTCTTGCTACATAGGTTTGTTTGCGGGCCAGAGTACCCTCACCTCTAGATGTGCTGAAGAAATTCTGCCAATATTTGCCCTTCTGGACTCTCCTTTCTTAGAGGCCATGCCCCCAATCACCATCTGTAGTGCAGTCACTTAAGTCATCTCTGCTGCTTACCACTATATTCCTAGCATTGCACATAGGACCTACAATATAATATAGGTGTTTAAAACATATTTATTGAGTGAATAAATTCTAGACTACAGGCTTACAGGCTGGTTATAAGAAGTTACACTCAAGTTACCTTGATTGTATTTTTGTGTGTCACAGTTTCTTAGCTCTCTTCAACAGGGGCTGATCTTTTTTCTTTTTTCTTTTTTTTTGCTGAGTGGCATGTGGGATCTTAGTTCCGCAATGAGGGATCGAACCAGAGCCCCCTGCATTGGAAGCACAGAGTCTTAACCACTGGACCGCCAGGGAAGCCCCTCTTTTTTTTTAAGCACTGTGATAGAAGTAGATTTATTATTCAGTTTCTAGTATAAATTTATTTATAAGGGTTTTATTGAGATATAATTCACAGAACATAAAATTCACCCTTTACAGTATATAATTCAGCATTTTTTTAGTACATTCACAGAGTTGTGCAACCATCACCACTAAGAATATTTTCATCATCCCCCAAAGAAACCCTGTACCTATTAGTAGTCACTCTCTAATAGTTTCCCAGCCTACAGGGACTGATCTTATATCTAACTTTTTTTGTGTGTGTGTGGTACGCGGGCCTCTCACTGTTGTGGCCTCTCCCATGGCGGAGCACAGGCTCCGGATGCGCAGGCTCAGCGGCCATGGCTCACGGGCCCAGCCGCTCCGCGGCATGTGGGATCTTTCCGGACCCGGGCACGAACCCGCGTCCCCTGCATCGGCAGGCGGACTCTCAACCACTGTGCCAACAGGGAAGCCCTATCTAACATTTTAATATTCCTAATTTCATTCATGGATATAACCTTATCTTGAGGTTGGGGGAGGTAGTTATACTGCTATTTGTTTCATGTCCGAACTACAGTATGTAGTTCCCAGACCCCCTCACATCTGAAGACTTCAGTTGCTCCCCTTCTCCCTGGCAAATAGTTGGGGAATAAGAGGTTAGCAAAATCGGGGGAAACAGAGGAGGGCTTCTCTTAGGGCTGGATGCCTCATGTTTTTGCCTTAGCTGTTCTTCAGTTACTGCATTTGTCCCTAAAAGACCCAACTGTTTCACTCTGCATTATGACACACAGGTCCTTTGAAACCTGCCCTTTCCAGTTACATTTCTAATAGTGTAGTGATTGAGAGCAGGCTTCGAAGATAAACTCAGTTCAAAATCTGGGACTTTGGTGCCTCAGGGTTCCTTATCTTACAAAATGACCATAACAGTAATACCTATTGTTTTGAGGATTAAACGGGAATAATAGATGTAGAATGCTACATATTCTATATACATACATACATACCACAAATATTAGCCATTATTTCCTCCTGGCTGTCATTGTCTCCTGCCTCCAACTTGAAAACCTGGAACTTGCTGATTCTTGAAGGAAAGGAGTTCTTACCTCTATGACCTTTCTGGAATCTCCATTCTTGCCTTTCTGATGAACTCCTACTTATATTCTTCAAGGTTAACTGAAATTTCACCTTTAGCTTCTCTGTAGCTTACTCAATCTCTCTTACATCTAGGAACTAATTGCTCCTTCTTGTGTTTCCATAGCACATTGAACACCTCTCTAGTATAGCACTTACATTATACTATAATTTTTTTGTTTCCTACTGCAGTTCCTGTCACATAGTAAATATTTAATGCTTAAATATTTAATACAATGTATTAATACATTGTATTAATATTTAATACAATGCTTCTTTGAGAGAGTTGGTCAAGAAACGATGCAAATACATGTAATTAGTAGCTAGATTGATCCTGCCTAGAATGGTCAGTGTGGGGAGGTTGCAAATTTTTCTTTTTTTTTTAACATCTTTATTGGAGTATAATTGCTTTACAATGGTGTGTGAGTTTCTGCTTTGTAACAAAGTGAATCAGCTATACATATACATATATCCCCATATCTCCTCCCTCTTGCGACTCCCTCCCACCCCTCTAGGTGGTCACAAAGCACAGAGCTGATCTCCTTGTGCTATGCGGCTGCTTCCCACTAGCTATCTATTTTACATTTGGTAGTGTATATATGTCCATGCCACTCTCTCACTTCGTCAGGGCGGTTGCAAATTTAAGATGACTTTTTAAAAAAGAACTGCAGGTTAGAGGGTGGTGGCGGGAAGAAGTGATTTTAAATAGGATGTACTTAAACCTACTTTATTTAGAGTTAAATTTTTACATCTGGAAAGAATGGACATTTACCTACCACATGATCTTTATCCATTTATACCACAAATATTTACTGCATATATGCTGTTTCGGGAGCAGGAGTCACTGTCCTAAGTGAAAGGCTACTTTGAAAGTGCTCTGTAAACTTAACTTACAGTTATTTGTATTATATTTAAATCAAGGGTGAATCTGACAGGCTTGATGGGCTTCAGGTGAACTGAGGGTCGCAGTGGATCTGCATCGGCGGCTGAAGACAGAGGTAACGCGGCGGCGACAGAGCGAGCGCGTGTGTGGACAGGACAGCGTGTGCGTGCGGGCTGGGGACGTGCGTGAGTAGGCAAGGGGCGTCTGTAGGCGTGGAGACAGGCACACAGGAAGCAGGGACGCTCCGGGCGCAAGACGCGATGACGATTACGCCGGACGTGGTGACGTAGCGCGCAGGCCGCAGCGGGGGGCGGACTCTGGGCCTTTCTTCCCCTTCTGATTTTCCCCCTCCCCCCTTTTCTCCCTTTCCGGGTTTGGTTTCCCCCTTTTCTCCCCCTCTCCCCCCTCCTTCCCAAGCCCCTTTCCCCTCCCCCGCCCCAGTCCCCCCTACTCCCCCGCCCTGGGCCCCGGGGAAACCCCGGCCGAGAAGAGTCCGCCCCCAGAAGCGCGCCGCCGCCGGCCGTCGGGGCCGAACCGCAGCCGAGCGGCCGTGAGCCCGGGCGGCGGGCGGAGACGCGGGCGCCCTCCCGGCTACGGCCCGCGTGAGGTGAGGCCACCTCCCGGCCAAGGGGGCGGGCAGCGCGGGCGGCCCGTGGGGAGGGGGCGTGGCGGCCGGAGGCCCCCGGTCTGGGTCCCCGCGCTGGCACTTCCCGGACACGCGGGCGGTGGGTCAGGGCCCGAGCTTCCCGTGAAGGACGGCCCCGAAGCCAGAGACGCCCCAAGTGTGTTCGGGGAGCTCAGGCGAGAAGCGAGGGGCGCGGGGCGGAGGGTGTGGGGCTGGCGCCACCTGTGGCCTGTGCGGTGGGACCTAAAAACTGTTGCGCCCTTGTGGTGCTCGGGGGTGACTAGCTCCATGTGTTTCTTGGGTCTCCGTTTTCCTTTGAGCCTTGGAAAAATGGGAGGGAAAGGTGTTGGAGTGTTTCAGATTATGCTGGTGTCCGAGTTCATTACAGGGACAGAGATTTGAGTTGGAACGTACAGAGAGATGGTTCTGGAGCTTAAAAGTTGGGCCTACGCTAAGCTCGTAACTAACTCTTGAGGCTAGTTACTCTGAAAACTCTTCTCGATTTCGGTTACCTGTGGAACCCAAAATTTCAACGTTTGTGACCATTAGCCTAGTAAGTCCTCAGAATATTTATTCACTCAGAGTGAATTGTTCTTGGATAATGATGAGAAATGATCGAATAACAGTCCCAGAGGTTCATTAAATCAAAGAGAGGTGTGGGAAAATTTAAATTCAGCTCTTGGTTGGATGAGTGTCCATATATATATATATATTTTCAAATAGATTTAACCAAAATTGAGAAGCCTGAGCCCTATGTTGGTAGGCAGCATGGAGACTGGGGAGGAGGGAGGTGACAGGTTCCACTTCAGGAATGTCACACATTCCTTGCCTTTTTATTGTATTTTTGGATAGTTAGATAGGCACTTGAATCCGTTGTTTGTGGCTCCTCTTTCTTCCTAATGCTTTTTTTTTTCACCTCGTTTTATTTCTCCTATCTTTTCCCCCCTTTTTGGAGTCTGGGACATCAAGACTAAAACGGGCTTAAATAGTGGTAGAAAGTGGTAGTAGTTAGACCATTCAGTTCACTTTTAGTTGTATTTTTTCTCCCTGTTGCAGTTCTCCACAGAGTTGAGAGAACAGAGAATCTTTCTTGAAGGTCTGATGAACTGTCAGCGAAAGTTGTATTTCAGAGTTTAAGTTCCAGTTTCGCGTCCACTCTAGGATCTACACTGTAGATCTTCAATTTAAAACAAAAATTTTAAAAGTTGCACATATAAGAATAGGGTGCCTGATTTTTTTTTAATTGAAAGAAGTCTGAAGAGGAGTTGGTTACCTTCGTCTATCAGAATAAAAATCAGAGACTTTACAGTTGTCTTTAAAGTCCAAGATATGTAGCAACCTCCCCCCGCCCCCCCACCGCAGACATATTCACTGGTCTCTCTGTTCCTTGAGTACATCAGATACACTTCTGCCTCAGCAGCTGGCACTTGGATCTTCATGGATCACCTTTTCCGTGTAAAGCTGCATAGCCTTGTACCCTCACCTTCAGGGCTTTACTCATGTCACTCTGACAGTGACATTTCCTTGGCTCTCTAAATTCCAAAGCCATTCCTCCACATATATTTACATAACTTCCTATCCCATTTTGCTTTATTTTCCTCCTTACCCCTTATCAACCTATAACATACTGTACATATTTCGTCTCCCGCATTAGAGTGTAAGTTTCATGAGGTTTAGATGGTCTTGTTTTGTTAGTTCCCGTATCCTCAGCCCTTAGTATAGCCCTTGATATGCAGTAGGTGCTCAACAAATTTATTGATTGAGTAGGTAAAGAAGAGTTTTTAAAGATTTATTTATTTTTATTTTTGGCTGTGTCGGGTCTTAGTTGCGGCACGGGGGGGGGATCTTCGTTGAGGCATGCGGGCTCTTGGTTGTGGTGTGTGGGCTTCTCTCTAGTTGTGGCGTGCAGGCTCCAGGGTGTGTGGGCTCTGTAGTTGTGGCGCACAGCTTCCAGAGCGCGTGGGCTCTAGTTGAGGCGTGCAAACTCGGTAGCTGTGGCACACAGGGTTAGTTGCCCCGTGGCATGTGGGATCTTAGTTCCTTGACCAGGGATCAAACCCGCATCCCCTGTGTTGTAAGGCAGATTCTTTACCACTGAACCACCAGGGAAGTCCCCAAGAAGAGGAGTTTTATTCTTGAACTCTCTCATTGCCATAAATGAGAGACATGTATTTCCACTAGGATTTTGTAAGGTATTTACTGGAAGAACTTGAGATTTTTTTTTTTTTGTCAGTTCTTGCCACGTTTCTGTTTTGACAGAAGTCTTGTGCTTTCAGGTCATTGAGTGAAAGCACTTTGAAGGCAGAGAGGATGGAGTGTGGTGTTGGTGGTCTCCGAGGAAGATTATCTCAGATTTCATGTGGCTAGAATTTTTACTGTTGCAGGCTCTTGCCTTGAGGTTTGTTCACATCCCTGATGAGACAGACATCACCATCCTTACCTCTTTGGCCCCAGAGAACTGAGTAGGCTGGTTCCACTTTGAATTTTTCAGTACACTGAAGATGTTAATATTTATGGTCTGGGCTGTATGGGTTAGATTTTTTTCCCCTATTCATGTGGAGACAGTTGAGCTTGAAAACTTGTAAGAATAGCTTTCTTTAACAATGATGGAGTGTTCGGTTTTGGGGAACATCTGATCCTTTTTTCTACAGATCCATTTGTGGGGTCATTTTTAGCAACTAAATTATATTAAGTCTGAGGGTAAAAGGAGCAGGCCCCCTGAGTTGTGTGGTTTATCCCTCATTTATCTTTTCCCTTCTCATTTCTTGATTGGTATATTTGTTACCTTCATTGATCTTCTGGCTACAGTGGCCTGGATGAGATTTCTCTTTGGGGCAGTCCTGGCAACTGTTCCAGCTTAGGAAGGCAAAGCGGGCGAGGTTGTGCTTTTAACACTTTGTAGGAATGCTGGTTGCAAAGCTAGGTTTTTGTTTAAACTTTTGCCAGGACATTGAAAGCTTCCAGGCCCATGAGAGAATGGTTTGAGTGGGAAGTGGGAGTGGGAGAATTGGGGAACTTGTATCTATTGGACTGGCTCTGGTTCTGCTATTATTATTGTAAAAAGGTATATTCTCATTTTGTGAATAATTTCTGACATAATTTTGGCACATTAATAAGGCTTCTACCTCATTTCTCTTGTCTCTTTTAAAATCCTTTCACAAAGTTTCTAGGAAGTCTTTCTCAGGACCCAGAGACACTCAAACATCTCTATGCCATGTTCTCACCTCTTAGAGATAAATACTGTACTGAGTACTGACAATGTTTCAGTATAGGTAATGGTTTCTGAATGATGCATTGCTTATTCCTGTACCAGATCTGTTCATGAACTCAAGGAAAGCTTTCAGGAAAAAGCGGATTTTGAGGAAGGGATAAAAAGTGTTGCATTTTTGTTACATGGTCCCAGGAAGTACAGAGGAGAGAATTTTGTGAAATTCTGTGTGTGTGCGTATTTGTGTGTGTGTGTTTTGTTTTGTTTTTTCCCTATGCCTACTTGTAAGATGGGATAAAGGACTCTGAGTGTCCCTCTGTGGAATGTGCTGCCAGCTTACACGTAGGAAAAATAACTGGACTCATGGCTTGAATATATGTGCATGAATACAGTTGGTGGGTCTAATTTTAGATATATTCTTCATACACAGTGGCTTTAGTATTTTCCTGCAGCTGTATCCTTTTCACTGTCTGTAGAAAACGTGCCACTTAATTGTCTCTTAGTGGTTACCTTTTGGTCTTACCATGATTGTCACTTCAGCAGTGTAGCACTTGTTCCATTCTCCAATAAAGTTACTTTGTCCATTCCTTAAGTTTGAGTTTATTTCTGAAAACAGATATAGATAGGAAAGATTTCATAACCTTGATCTGTTTTAACTCCTCTTTGAGTTCCCTTAGATTTCCTTAGTGTGTATCTATTTCCTCTAACACTTAAAAAAAATTGGTGTTGAAAGCCCTAATTACAATTATCTGCAGTGGTTTCATCATTTTTACTTAGGCGGTATGAAAGGAAAGATTCTGGGACGTTTCCTAAATCCAGGTGTTCTTTTTGCTTTTCTTCTTCTTTTTTTAAAAAATATTTATTTATTTCTTTGGCTGCACTGGGTCTCAGTTGTGGCATGTGGGAACTTTGTTGCGGCATGTGGGATCCCTTAGTTGTGGCATGTGGGCTCTTAGTTGCAGCATGTGGACTCTTAATTGTGGCATGCATGTGGGAGCTAGTTCCCTGACTAGGGATAGAACCCAGCCCCCTTGCATTGGGGGCGTGGAGTCTTAACCACTGGACCACCAGGGAAGTCCCCTCTTTTTGCTTTTCTGCAAGATCTCTTATGAGTTGTTCAGTCCAGTTGTTTGAACCTATACTGGGAAAGCAGTTTCAGTTTTCTAGTTTTGACAGTAAGTTTCCCAGAGTACTTAACTGTGCTTTTGAAAGAAGAACTGATCAGGGCTTCCCTGGTGGCGCAGTGGTTGAGAGTCTGCTTGCCGATTCAGGGGACACGGATTCGTGCCCTGGTCCGGGAAGATCCCACATGCCGCGGAGCGGCTGGGCCCATGAGCCATGGCCGCTGAGCCTGCGCGTCCGGAGCCTGTGCTCCGCAGCGGGAGAGACCACAACAGTGAGAGGCCCGCGTACCGCAAAAAAAAAAAAAAAAAAAGAACTGATCAAATTGGGAACCCCAGCCTCGAGATGAGAGAGAATAAGGAGAAAAGGTAAAAAAGCCTCAGGCAGTCATGTCTCCCAATAGTCAAAACACTTTTGGTATTTTTAAAGGACTCATTTTATTCTATTCCTCCTTAGTTTGTATACCACAAGAAAATAAAAAATCTTTTCAGTCCCTTTAAGTGCTTGCTTGCTTTTCTAAATTGTCAAAGACTTTGATTTTTCCTGGGAGATACTTTTCAGGCCTTTCCCGGTATTTTCTTGGGGAAAAAAAATGAAGCTAGTGATTAAATGCTCTTGTAAGGTCTCTTCCCTGACTTAGCCCAATGCTCTAAAGGCGTTAATAGTGTGTTTTGCAGCTTGTTTTTGTTTTTCATTGAAGACCTCAAAATCTTTTGCAGGCAAATAAAAACTATAGGTTTGCACCCACACAATTACTCAGGTCCCAGAAGATCTCAGCTTAAGTCCTTATCCTGTAGAGCTAGAAGTGTAAAGATAAGTGAGGTAATCAGCAGGGTTTAAAATAACTCAGTTTCTTTTTTTTTTAATTAATTTTTATTGAAGTATAGTTGATTTACAATGTTGTGTTAGTTTCTGCTATACAGCAGAGTGAATCAGTTATACATATATCCACTCTTGTTTAGATTCTTTTCCCATATAGGTCATTACAGAGTATTAGGTAGAGTTCCCTGTGCTATATCGTAGGTTCTTACGAGTTATCTATTTTATGTAAGTGTGTGTATGTCAATCCCAGCCTCCCAATTTATCCCTCCCCCCTCTTTCCCACTTGGTAACAATAAGTTTGTTGTCTACATCTGTGACTCTATTTCTGTTTTGTAAATAAGTTCATTGGACCCTTTTTTTAGATTCCACATATGAACATATGATATTTGTCTTTCTGTGTCTGACTGACTTCACTCAATATGACAATCTCTGGGTCCATCCACGTTGCTGCAAATGGCATCATTTTGTTCTTTTTTATGGCTGAGTAATATTCCATTGTATATATGTACCACATCTTCTTTATCCATTCCTCTGATGATGGACATTTAGATTGCTTCCATGTCTTGGCTATTGTTAATAGTGCTGCAGTGAACATTGGGGTGCATATATCTTTTTGACTTATGGTTTTCTCCAGGTATATGCCCAGGAGTGGGATTGCTGGGTTTATTTTAGTTTTTTAAGGAACCTCCATACTGTTCTCCATAGTGGCTGTACCAATTTACATTCCCACCAAAGGTGTAGGAGGGTTCCCTTTTTTCCGCACCCTCTCCAGCATTTATTGTTTGTAAATTTTTTGATGATGGCCATTCTGACCGGTATGAGGTGATACTTCATTGTAGTTTTGATTTGCATTTCTCTAATAATTAGATGATGTTGAGCATCTTTTCATGTGCTTTTTAGCCATCTGTATGTCTTCTCTGGAGAAATGTCTGTTTAGATCTTCTGCCCATTTTTTAAAATAATTAATTATTTTTGGCTGTTTTGGGTCTTTGTTGCTGCGCGTGGGCTTTCTTTAGTTGCGGCGGGCGGGGGCTACTCTTCGTTGCCATGTGCTGGCTTCTCACTGCAGTGCCTTCTCTTGTTGCGGACCACGGGCTCTAGGTGAGTGGGCTTTAGAGCACAGGCTCAGTAGTTGTGGCTCATGGGCTTAGTTGCTCCATGGCATGTGGGAATCTTCCCGGACCAGGGCTCGAACCCGTGTCCCCTGCATTGGCAGGCAGATTCTTAACCTCTGCACCACCAGGGAAGTCCCTCTTCTGCCTGTTTTTTGATTGGGTTGTTTGTTTTTTCGATATTGAGCTGCATGGGCTGTTTACATATTTTGGAGATTAATCCCTTGTTGGTTGCCTCATTTGCAAACATTGTCTCCCATTCTGAGGGTTGTCTGTTTTGTTTATGGTTTCCTTTGCTGTGCAAAACCTTCTAAGTTTAGTAAAATAACTTAGTTTATTTCTAATTGATATTTATTGGTTGTGAGTCTGTAGTGGGAAAAGAAAGAGAAAAAGCTGGTTTGCAGACTAGTCAAGTGCTATCTTGATCTTTTGGAGGTAATTTTGCTCCCACTGTTAGTCTTCCATACAATTCTTGTCTAGTGTACAGAATAGAGATAGACTTTTAACATTATTAGCTAGTTTCCTTTGCCACTTGATTCATTATCTTCCTTGTATGGATGTTTTTGGTATATTTCATGTTGCTAACATTTGTGCTTCAGTGTTTATTATTAATAATGATCAAAACCGTATTTCATATCTGCAAAGCACTTTTCTCTTTCCTAAAAGCTGATCGGACCTTAAAGTGGTCAACATTCATATTAAAAGACTAGATTTTCCAGGTATGCAGTTCATATTTTTGTGGGGGCTGTGATTTTGTTGGATGTGCCAGTTGTAAGAATTTGTGCGTGGTTTTGGCACGTGAGCAGCATTATGGGGAATACTTTCTTGGAGAAGGGTGGTTCAGACTTGTGTAAGCTTTATAACAGAACTAGGAGGAAAGTAAACAAGGCAGTGACAATCCAAACTTAATAAGGGATACATTTGAAATACATTTTTTCTCCCTATACTCACAAATTATATTTTCTCCTTTTTGATTCTGTGGGAGAAGGGAAGAAGAAGATCTAGGACTAGTAACCAGCTGATAACTTGCAGGAAACACTGTGCTATGGATGGGTAGCAGGTGAATATACACATCTACAAGAAGTGGTCACTTAGTGTTTCTAATACTATTGGTGGAGCAGCTCCCAGCAGCCATCAGAATCAGTGGGAAGAACATGGTGGGCCTTGTTAATCTAACGGACTCCTTTTCATCCTTATCTTAATTCAGGTTTTCTGGAGTGTTTGTCATGTTGACCCTTCTCTTTCTTGAAATGTTTCAGTGATACTACTTTCCTTTCCACTTGCATTCCTGGCTCTTTTTCCCCTGCTCATCCCTTAAATATGTGTTTTCCTTAAGGTTTCTGTTGTATTCTTCCTCTTTACCTCTGATTCTTAAACCTTAAAGGCATAAGCATCTGCATAAGCATCTCTTGGAGAATTTCAGAATGGCTTACAAAAGCCTTCATGATCTTGCCTCTGCCAGCTGCTCTGACTTACCTTGTACCACACTTCCCTGTTCTTACTATTGCTTCACTAAATTTCTCTGTTTTATTTTCTCCATAGCACTTACCACTATCTTAAGTTATCTTGTTTGTTTTCTTGCCTGTAGTCTGGCCATGCCTAGAACCCAAAACCTATGGAACAGGGACCTTGTTTATTTTATATCTGTTATATTCCTAATGCCTAGAATAGTCCCTCAATACACATTTATGGAATGAATGAATGAAATGTGTGTTCCTGGGCTTATCCCCAGAGATTTTTGACTTAGTAGGCTTGGGATGGAGCCCAGGAGTTTGTATTTTAACAAGCATTCCAGGTGTTTGTGATGTCTCTGGTCAGTTGTCTTGGATGACATTTAGAAGAACATTGTTCCATTTGTCAGTCCCATCCACCCTGATGGCTTCACTTGGCATCTTTATAAGCTGGCAATTTGTGAGTCTCTGTCTCCGGTTCTGATCTCTTACCTGAGCTCTAGGCTCATTTATTCAGTGGTCTCTTGAACATCTCCATTTGACTGTTACACAGCACCTCAGACTCAACATGCCCAAAGCAGAAATAATTTTTCCATGGAAATCTGTTCTTTCTGAGTTATTTTCTTTGAATCATACTACCTAGTTGCATAAGCCAGAAACCTGGATGTCATACTTGAATCCTTCTTACTCTTTAATATCTAGTAATCATAAGTTAAGTAACCTCTTATCTCCGCAGTTTCTCTTGAATCTTTTTCTTTTTTTAAAAAAATTTATTTATTTTATTTATTTTTGGCTGCGTTGGGTCTTCATTGCTGTGAGTGGGCTCTCTCTGGTTGCGGCGAGCGGGGCCTATTCTTCGTTGCGGTGTGTGGGCTTCTCACCGTGGTGTCTTCTCTTGTGGAGCACGGGTTCTAGGTACGCGGGCTTCAGTTGTGGCGTGTGAACTCAGTAGTTGTGGCTCGCGGGCTCTAGAGCGCAGGCTCAGTAGTCGTGGCGCATGGGCTTTGTTGCTCCGTGGCATGTGGGGTCTTCCCGGACCAGGGCTCGAACCTGTATCCCTGACATTGGCAGGCAGATTCTTAACCACTTGTGCCACCAGGGAAGCCCATATATATTTTTAAAATCTGGCTGCTTTATCTCACCTGCCTTACATTTTGCTGTTTTCCCTTTGCTTTCAGGGTTAGGCTTCAGCTACAGATGAATTACTTGTTCTTTCACCTTCCCTGTTGTCACACCTTGCTGCCCTGGGGTATACCATTGTTTCAACTGGATACCTCTCCACCGGAAAACCACAGAAACCTTCCTTTGTTTAGGTGTAATGTTCTGGAACCCTTTAGGGCATCCCCAAAACTCTCATTTTGTCTGCCTCTTTTGGACCAGTTTCCGCAAAGCTGGGTTCCTCTTTGTCTTTACCACGTTTCCCTCTGTACATTCCATTCTAAGTTTTCTGCTCACACTGAAGTTAAATTTGCTAGGATCGTGATCTCTCCAGTGCCAAAAGAGCTCTAGAGCATGTGATTTTTGTCTTATTCCTCTACTAGCTGTAAGGAAAAGAGAAGGAAAGAAAAATAATTAGATAATTTGAGGCATATGTTCTAGAGGTCTGTGTCTAGATTGTGACTTTGTCGGTTTTTTGGGGGGTGCACCACGCGGGATCTTAGTTCCCCGACAAGGGATTGAACCCGTGCACCCTACAGTGGAAGCACAGAGCCCTAACTATTGGACCACCAGGAAATTCCCTTTGCCAGTTGTTTTGCCCCTCCTAGCTAACACTGTACCTAAGAGAGACCATTGTTAGAGTCTTGATTTGGGGCAGAGCTATACAAAGGCCAACAACTGAAATCCTGAACTAAGTTGTGTCTGTACTACCAAAGTTTTACCTTTATCATGGTATCTTCAGCCTTAAATTATTTATCCCCCTTTCCAGTTCTCCTTATTTTCCCTTCAGAGTTATTTGGTTTAAAATTTATTCTTTGTGTTTTACTCTCTATCCTAGCAGTATTTTTTTTTTTTTTTTTGCGGTACACGGGCCTCTCACTGTCGTGGCCTCTCCCGTTGCGGAGCGCAGGCTCCGGACGCGCAGGCTCAGCGGCCATGGCTCACGGGCCCAGCCGTTCCGCGTCACATGGGATCTTCCCGGACTGGGGCACGAACCCGTGTCCCCTGCATCGGCAGGCGGACTCTCAACCACTGCGCCACCAGGGAAGCCCGCTAGCAGTATTTTTTTTTAATTAAAATTTTTTTTTAAATTTATGGCTGCCTTGGGTCTTCCTTTCTGCACGCGGGCTTTCTCTAGTTGCGGCGAGCGGGGGCTACTCTTCGTTGTGGTGCGTTGGCTTCTCTTGTTGCGGAGCACGGGCTCTAGGCGCGTGGGCTTCAGTAGTCCTGGCACTCGGGCTCAGTAGTTGTAGCTCACGGGCTTTAGAGCACAGGCTCAGTAGTTGTGGCGCACGGGCTTAGTTGCCCTAGCAGTATTTTTGACAGAAAAGAAGAGGAAGATGAAGAGGGTTTGCGCTTGGAGTATTTTCCCTATATGAAAGTGTAGAAATATTTTTTCTTTCTTTTTAACTGAATGAGTATGATGGCTGAAAAATTAAGTGTGACTGACTGGTAAGATAGGACTACTGAAAGGAATCAAACCTGTTTAGTTTCTGTGTAGGCCTTGTGAGGGAGTAAAATCAGAGCCAGTGCTTGAGACTTGAATTTTTAACCCTGTTTGAAGTTCTCTGAGGCTGTGCTGAGTTTACTCTCATGAACTCTGCTGAATCAGTGTCTTTATATGTAAAATGGAGTTGTTGGTCTGCTTCCTTTTAGGGTACAGGAAAATTGACTTTTGGAGGTATCTCAAGGTTAAATACAATAATACTTCCTGATACATTTACTCATTTAAAATGTAAACACTTGAGATATTAAGCGCAGCTTCATGAATTCTTAGGCGAGCTTCAATATTTTACCTCACCTGTAATTAGTAGATAATACAGAAGAGAGACAAAAAGGTATCTACAGATATTAATGAGCACACTTTCCATGTAGCTGGGATGTATTTACATCTATTTGGTGGCCACAGTCAGCAAGCATAGCCTACCTCACAGAAGGACAGTCTATATTAAACATGATCAAATTACTAGTCTCTAAACAATGTTCTCTAGTGCTGTTAGATAACAGAACAGCATTGAAGTTGTATTGGCAGAGATAAAATGGTGCTTTATTTCTGTGTGCTTTATTTTTCTCTTTTTCTTCCTTTTTCTCTTTGGAATTAACATTGCTTTCATAACTGTTTTTTTGCCTATTAGTTTCTTATAGGTTGGGAAATAGCAATTGTCTTTTCAGTTTAGCAGTCTGACTGGATTCAGCTATAGGATCTGTTCAGATCCATAATGTGTTTTAGGCCATGAGTCTCTTTTGTTCTCTCTGTTCTGTCCTGTACGTTACTGTTGACTTGTGCTTTGCTCATTTCCCACAGTAGGGGACACAGATTTAGCCATACGCACACACGCACACACGCACACACGCACTCACGCAGTCTGCCACCTGAGGCCCTCTGAAAAGATTATAGATTTTCAATTAAGAATTACAGGCATTCACTTGCCACTGTTTCATCTTACCAACCCAGCTTTTGCTTTGGTGTACTATGAGCCTGTCATATAGTACTAGCTTAGAAATCAGAGAAACTCAGATTATTATTAGTCTTTGTTAAAATAAACATCACCTATATGTTTTCTTTCCAGGACAGTTCTTTGTTAGAAGGTCTTCTCTTAGTTTCTGGTTCTTCTCTATTTTTACAATAGAAAGTGATCTTCAAGGCAGGTAATACCTCAAGAAAGTTTCTGAAAAGAGCAACTTACTCATTTACTCAAACGTTTAATAGGTGCCCGTTTCTTGGTTAGATATTGTGTTATATGCTAAAGATACCAAGGTAGATGCGACATTGTCCCTATTGTCAAGGAGCTCATATTTTATTTTTATACATTACAAAAGAGTAAATAAATTACAAGGTCATGAGTGTTACAAGGTGGTAATAAAATGTAATATGAAAGCAGGAGGAAGAATGCTTAATTCTAAATGACAGTTTCAGATTCAACTTTTCAGAGAAGGTAAAGTTTGAATTGAGTCTCAGTGTATTCATTAATTCAACTAGCATATGAATAGTTACGAAGTATTAGGTGCTGGGGGTGTAAAAAAACAAGACATAGTCCTTACCTTCAAAGAACTTAGAGAATTCAGTCAGGATACTGCCGGCTGATGAACTCTGAGCTAGAGGAATGCACAAAGTGCTTTGGAAGTACAATGGAGATCTGGAAAGACTTTCTGTCAGGGGGTTAGGAATCTTGAAGGGCCGACAGGAGTTAACCAGGTAGACAGGTATAAGGAAGAGAGCTCTAGGGGAGGAACTACCTACATAAACGGTGGAGGTGTAGAGCAGAGCAGCGTGATGCCTTTGACAAACTTCAAGGACAGGATATGCCTACACATGGGATGTTTATGGGGATTATTTATAGAAAAGGCTAGAAAGGTAGGTAGGGGCTTGATTTTTTCCCTAATATATTGAATTTAAAAAATTAATTAATTTATGGCTGTTTTGGTCTTTGTTGCTGCGCACGGGCTTCTCTAGTTGTGGCGAGCAGGGGCTACTCTTCGTTGCGGTGGCTTCTCTTGGCGCGGAACACGGGCTGTAGGCATACGGGCTTTAGTAGTTGTGACACGCAGGCTCGGTAGTTGCGGTGCACAGACTCTAGGGCGCGTGGGCTTCAGTAGTTGTGGCGTGTGTGCTCAGTAGTTGTGGCTCGTGGGCTCTAGAGCTCAGGCTCAGTAGTTGGGGCACACAGGCTTAGTTGCTCTGCGGCATGTGGGATCTTCCCAGACCAGGGATCAAACCCATGTCCCCTGCATTGGAAGCTCAGAGTCTTAACCACTGGACTGCCAGAGAAGTCCCAAGGAAGAGTTTTTTAAGATGAGAGACTTGAGCATATTTATATGTTCAGGGAATTAGCAAAAGACATTAGAGAGTGGTGATAATGGAGTGAAGTCCTTGAGCATGAAGAGAAGATGAAATCCGGAGCAGAGGTAGAATTATTATTATATCCTTTATTAAGATAGAGGAAAAGGTCAAGAAAGGGGTGGGGACAAATGTTTGGTAACTGAACAAAGGAATTTGAGGGAGCTCTTACCTTAAAGCCCTGATACTCCTTGTGATCTAGGAGACTTATTCTTTTGGGTTAGGGGTCCAGTGTATTCCAATAAAGAGCATTGGCAAAATAGGGTCCTTGAGAAGAGACAGAAATTTGGATAGCTGTTGAGAAAATGGGAGGGACAGTTGCCAAATGGTTTGTTTGGCTAGGCAGGCAGAGGTAGGGTGGGAATGGATTTCAAGCAGATAGACTAGCCTGGGCAAAGACTCAGGAGTATTAAAAACTATGGTATGTATGGAGAAGTAGCATTATTTTGAATGGCTGGAGAGAATGTATATAGAGCCTAATTTTGCGGTAGGCTTTAAGAGGTATATTAAGGGCTTTGGAATATTTTGAGGCAAAAAGGAACCTCTGAAGATTTTCATCAGAGAAATGGAATGATTGTTTTATAAAGGTAACTCTGGTAGCACTTCGGAAGAATACAGGGGATTTAGAGTGGAGGGAGAGACACTTGTTAGGGGGCTGTTGTAGTAGTGCAGAAGATGTTGAAATCAGGATAGAGATGGGTATGATGGGTAAGAAACAACCCCCAAATCTTAATAGCTTGAAACAACGGTTTATTTCTCACTCACACTACGTGTTCATCAAGGATAGGTTAGAGATTTTATTTATTCAGGGATAAAGGCTGATAGGCCAACAGAGCAGTCATCATGGGAACATAGCCAGTTGCTCTGTTAGAGGCAAAAAAGAACTCTGGAGGTCTCGTCCCATTAACTAAATTCTCTGCCTATCAGTGATGGGAGTGGAGAAGAGAGGACAGGAGCTGAGAAGATCAAGTGGATCCAGGAGATGGTGCCAGAGTTTGGAAATTAGCTAAATATGAGAGGAGAGTGAAGTAATTGTGAATAGGTGACTCTCAGTTTCTGTTTTGGGTGACTGGGTGGTATTGCTAACAGAGATAAGAAAGGGGACAGATTTTAGGAGCACTTAAAGTAAATATTAACTGACCTAAAGGGAGAAATAGACAGCAATACAATAATAGGGGACCTTAATTCCCCACTTTCATCAATGGATAAATCATGCAGACAGAAAATCAGTAAGGAAACATTGGCCTTAAATGACAAGTTAGACCAGATAGACTTAACAGACATGTATAGAACATTTCATCCAAAAGTAACAGAATACACATTCTTCTCAAGTGCACATGGAACATTCTCTAAGATAGAGTATATGTCAGGCATGAAAGAAGTCTTAATAAATTTAAGGAGATTGAATCATATCAAGAATCTTTTCTGACCACAGTGGTGTGAAACTAGAAATCAGTGATAAGAGGAAAACTGGAAAATTCATAAACATGTAGAGCTTAAACATATGCTACTGAATAATCAACGGGTCAAAGAAGAAATAAAAAAAGAAAATAAAAAATACCCAGAGACGAATGAAAATGGAAATACAATATACTAAATACAAAACCTATGGGATGCAGTGAAAGTACTTCTAAAAGGGAAGTTCATAGTGACAAATGCCTACATTAAGAAATGAGAAAGATTTCAAATAACCTAACTTTACACCTCCAGGAACTAGAAAAAGAAGAACAAGCTAAACCTAATGTAAGTAGAAGGAAGGGAATAAATATCAGAGTAGAAATAAATAAAATAGAGAAACAATAGAAAAGAACAGTGAAACTAGGAGCTAGTTTTTATTTTTTTAAAAAAGATAAAATAGACAAACCTGTAGCTAGACTCACCAAGGAAAAAAGAGGACTCAAAATCAGAAATGAAAGAGGAGATGTTAACACCTGGTACCTCAAGAGATTACTGTGAACAATTATATGCCAACAAATTGGACAACCTAGCAGAAATGGATAAATTCCTAGAAACATACAACCTACCAGGACTAAGTCATGAAGAAATAGAAAGTCTGAGGAATCCGATTAGAAGCATACCTCATTTTACTGAGCTTGGCTTTATTGCGCTTCACAGATGCTGTGATTTTTACAAATTGAAGGTTTGTGGCAACCCTGCATTGATCAAGTCTATCAGCCCTATTTTTCTAACAGCATTTACTTACTTTGTGCCCCATGTCACGTTTTGGTAATTCTTGTAATTTTTTAGATTTCTTCATTATTATTTGTTACAGTGATCAGTGATCTTCCATGTTACTATTATGTTGTTTTGGCATTTTTTTTAGCAATAAAATATTTTAAAATTAAGGTATGTACATTGTTTTTTTTAGACATAATGCTATTTCACACTTAATAGAGTATAATATAGTCTAAACATAACTTTCATATGCACTGGGAAGCCAGAAAATTTGTGACTTGCTTTATTTCGATATTTGCTTTATTACAATGGTCTGGAACTGATCCTGCAGTATCTCCAAGGTATGCCTGTACTAGTAAAGAGATTGAATCAGTAATCAAAAACCTTCCAACAGACAAAAGTCCAGGGTCAGGTGGCTTCACTGGTGAATTCTACCAAACGTTTAAAGAAGAACTAATACCAATCCTTCTCAAACTCCAAATTCATTTTATGAGGCTAGCATAACCTTTATACAAAAACCAGACAAGGACACACTACAAGTAAAGAAAATTACAGGCCAGTATCCCTGATGAATGTACATACAAAAATCCTCAACAGAATATTAGCAAACTGAATTCAACAATACATTAAATGGATCATACACCATAATCAAGTGGGATTTATTTCAGGGATGCAAGTGTGGTTCAACATCTGCAAGTCAATCAGTGTGATACACCCCATTAACAAAATGAAGGATAAAAGTCATATGGTCATCTCAATGGTGCAGAAAAAGGATTACAAACAAACTCAACAAAAGTGGGTATAGGGCTTCCCTGGTGGCGCAGTGGTTGAGAGTCCACCTGCCAATGCAGGGGACACGGGTTCGTGCCCCGGTTCAGGAAGATCCCACATGCCGTGGAGCGGCTAGGCCCGTGAGCCATGGCCGCTGGGCCTGTGCGTCCGGAGCCTGTGCTCCGCAACGGGAGAGACCACAGCAGTGAGAGGCCCGCGTACCGCAAAAAAAAAAAGTAGGAAAAATGAGTATAGAAGGAATGTACCTCAGCACCATAAAAGCCATATGTTACAAGCCCTCATCTAACATTAAACTCAACTGAAGCTGAAAGCTTTTCCTTGCCACTTTTTTTTTTTTTTTTTTTTTTTTTTTTTTTTGTGGTATGCGGGCCTCTCACTGTTGTGGCCTCTCCCGTTGCGGAGCACAGGCTCCGGATGCGCAGGCTCAGCAGCCATGGCTCACGGGCCCAGCCGCTCCGCGGCATATGGGATCCTCCCAGACCGGGGCACGAACCCGTATCCCCTGCATCGGCAGGCGGACTCTCAACCACTGCGCTTCCTTGCCACTTTTATTCAACATAATATTGGTAGTCCTAGTCATTGCAGTTGGGCAAAAAAAGAAATAAGAGGCATTCAGATCAGAAAGGAAGATTTGCAGATGACATGACATGATATTATATATAGAAGATCCTAAACACTACCCCAAAAACTATTAGAACTAATGAATGAATTCAGTAAAGTTGCAGGATATAAAATCAATATACAGAAATCAGTTGTGTTTTTATACATTAATCACTATCAAAAAGAGAAATTTAAAAAATGATTCCACTTTCGATTGTAGCATAAAGAATAAAATATCTAGAAATAAGTTTAACCAAGGAGGTGAAAGACATGTACACTGAAAACTATAAGACATCAGTGAAAGGAATTGAAGAAGACACAAATAAGTGGAAAGATACTCTCTGCTCATGGATTGGAAGAATTAATATTGTTAAAATGTCCATACCACCCAAAGCAATCTACAGATTCAATGCAATCACTATCAAAATTCCAGTTGCATTTTTCACAGGGAACAAACAATCCTAAAATTTGTGTGGAACCACAAAAGACACCAAATAGCCAAATAAATCTTGAGAAAGAAGAACAAAACTGAAGGTACGATACTTCCTGATTTAAAACTATATTACAAAGCCATAGTAATCAGAACAGTATGGTATTGGCATAGAAACAGATACATAGATTAATGGAACAGAATAGAGAGCCCAGAAATAAACTCATGCACACATGGTCAGTTAATTTATGACAGAGGAGCCAAGAATAAACAATAGGCAAAGGATAATCTCTTCAATAAATGGTGTTGGGAAAACTGGACTACTATATTACACCAAACACAAAAAATGGCTCAAAATGGATTAAAGGCTTGAACATAAGACCTAAAACCATAAAACTTGTAGAAAGAAACATAGGGAGTAAGCTCCTTGACATCAGTCTTGGGGATTCTTTGGATACCAAAAGCAAAGACAGCAAAAGCACAAATGAATAAGTGGGAATATATCAAACTAAAAATATCTGCACAGCAAGGGAAACCATCAACAAAATGAAAAAGCCTACTATATGGGAGAAAATATTTACTAATCATATATTCAAAAGAGGTGCAGACTATTATATATAAAAACTACAAGGATATATGGTACGACACAGTATACAGCCAATATTTTATAATAACTGAAGGGAGTATAACCTTGAAAAATTATGAATCACTATATTGTACATCTATAACTTACATAATATTGTACATAAACTATACTTCCAAAAAATCATATATTTGAAAAAGGGTTGGGCTTCCCTGGTGGCGCAGTGGTTGAGAGTCCGCCTGCCGATGCAGGGGACGTGGGTTCGTGCCCCGGTCCGGGAAGATCCCACATATCGCGGAGCCTACGCTCCGCAACGGGAGAGGCCACGACAGTGAGAGGCCCGTGTACTGAAAAAAAAAAAAAAAAAAAGGGTTAATATCTGGAATGTATAAAGAACTCTTGCAACTCAATAGGAAAAAAACCAATCTGATTAAAAAATGGATAGAGGAACTGAATAGACATTTTTCCAAAAAAGATACACAGATGGCTAACAGGTACATAGAAATGTGCTCATCATCGCTAATCAGGAAAATGCAAATCAAAACCTCAATGAGATGTTAGCTTACACCTGTTAGAATGGCTATTATCAAAAAGATAAATGGGGCTTCCCTGGTGGCGCAGTGGTTGAGAGTCTGCCTGCCGATGCAGGGGACATGGGTTCGGGCCCCGGTCAGGGAGGATCCCACATGCCGCGGAGTGGCTGGGCCCGTGAGCCATGGCCACTGAGCCTGCGCGTCCGGAGCCTGTGCTCCGCAGCGGGAGAGGCCACAACAGTGAGAGGCCCGTGTACCAAGGGAAAAAAATAAAAGATAAGCGATAGTAAGTGTTGGTGACAATATGGAGAAAAGGGAACCCTAGTGCACTGTGGGTGAGAATGTAAATTGGGATAGCCACTATGGAAAGCAGTATGGAGGTTCCTCAAGAAATAAAAAAATAGAACTACCATGTGACCCAGCAGTCCTATTTCTGGATATGTATTTGAAGGAAATGAAATCATTATCTTGAAGAGATACCTGCACGCTGATGTCATTGCAGCATTGTTCCCAGTAGCTAAGACATGGAAACAACCTAAGTGTCCAGCAACGAATTAATGGATAAAGAAAATGTGGCTGTATACAGACACACACACACACACACACACACACACACACACATGAAAAAGAAGGAACTCCTGCTATTTGTGACAGTATCTATAGATTAGATAGATGCACCTTGAGGGCATTATGCTAAGTGAAATAAGTCAGAGAAGGACAAGTACTGTATGAGCTCAGTTATGTGGAATCTCACAGCTACAAGAGAATAGATTGGTGGTTGCCAAAGGCAGGGAGTGGGGGATGGCTGAAATGGGTGAAGGTGGACAAAACTGTACAAATTTCCAGTTACATATATATGTTTATACACACACACATATATATAAATAAGTCTTGGGGATGAAATGTACAGCATGGGGACTATAGTTAATACTGTATTGTATATTTGAAAGTTTCTAGCAGAGAAGATCTTAGGCATTCTTATTACAAGGAAAAAATTGTGAATATGTCTGGTGATGGATGTTAATTAGACTTGTGATTATTTCACAGTATATACGTGTATTGAATCATGTTGTATACCTGTAGCTAATATTATATGTCAATTATATCACTAAAAAAGGGTGGGGACAGGGCTTCTCTGGTGGCGCAGTGGTTGAGAGTCCGCCTGCCGATGCAGGGGACATGGGTTCGGGCCCCGGTCAGGGAGGATCCCACATGCCGCGGAGTGGCTGGGCCCGTGAGCCATGGCCACTGAGCCTGCGCGTCCGGAGCCTGTGCTCCGCAGCGGGAGAGGCCACAACAGTGAGAGGCCCGCATAACGCAAAAAAAAAAAAAAAAAAAAGCGGGGGGCAGGTTTCGGCTTAGAGGAGTGTTGGTAAAGTTCACTTTTGGAAATGTATAGCAGCTAGTTGTCTAAATGAATCTGGAGCTCTACAGAGAAGCAGAGGTATTTAGGTTTTTGGAGTACTCTGTACATGAAGGGTGTTCAATCCATGATAGGAAATGGGATCATTCAGGGCAAACTTACAGAGTGATAAGAGAGCTGACATGAAGCCCCAGGAAATTCCAGAATGTAAGAGGCACTTCTGGCCTGAGAGCATTGGATTTTAATGTAAAGATTGACATTTTTGGGACCAAGGCAGCCTGTGTCTGTTCGTGACAGGTGACCCTCTAGTATTTTGAGGAAGGAGCAAATGTAAGCTGTGAAAAGCTACTGCTTTGACGGGTACTTTAGAGTATGTTAGCTCTGTCATTTGTGCTAATGGTGGATTTATTTTTATTGGTCCTTAGATGGAATGCATTTTAATTCTTTTATTTGAATTTGGATATACTTGGCAATTCACAAAACTTTAATAAAGTTATTATAGCTTATAAGCTAGTTGCCAAGTCAGAGAAAGGCTAAAAATTGGTCCAGTCTCCCCATATACTTACAGGGTAGTTAAGTGAACAAAGAATGTGATATCACAGAAGTATAATAATAGGACATATTAGATCATTTAATCCTCAGAAGATAGTCCCTATGGAGTAGTACTGTATTATCCCTATTTACAGTTGAGGTTTAGGGAGTGACTTAATCTGTTCAGACTGCTATAACAAAATACTGGGTGGCTCATGAACAAAAATTTATTTCTCACAGCTCTGGAAGCTGAATAGTCCAAGATCAAGCGTGGTCAGATTCTGCTGAGGGCCCTTGTCCTGGTTAATAGCCAGCATCTTACTGTGTCCTCACATGGTGAAAGGAGCTAGGGATCTCTCTGGAACCTTTTTTATAAGGCAGTAAGCTCATGACTTAACCACCCCAAAGGCCTCACCTCTTAATATCATGTTTGGGGGTTAGGATTCAACATATAAATTTTGAGAGGACACATTCAGACCATTGCAGAGAGGTTAGGTTAGGTTATTTGTCCATCATCGTGCAGCCAGAACATAACCCAGTTTCATGCTGAAGTCTGCACTTGTAATCATCACCTGGAATTGCTTTTAGGACACAGCAAAATTTATACTGGATAGCCAAGAGCTTGGGTTAATGTTGCTGCTTGTTATTTTTCACCCCCATGTTTTTATGTGGAAGAATTCCAAACCTATAGAAAAGTTGAAAGAGTGATACAATGAGCATCAATATGACTTTTACCTAATATTTATTGAATATTTTGTCACATTTGTGCTCTCACACTCTTTCTTTACTCCTTCCCTCCCTCTCTCGTTCTCTCTCTCTCACTTTCCACCTCTCTCCCTTCCCTCCCTATACATATATACATTATTTTTTATTGTGTATTAGGAATTTGTATTAGGAAATTACACACATCAGGAAACTTCACCCAGAATTTATTAAGTATATATCACTTAAGAACAAGGTATTTTCCTATATTAGTATAATATTGTTATCAAACTCATTATCACATTTAAATATTTTACAGTGATAATTATTTATAGTCTATAATCAAATTTCCTCCATCATCTCAATAATTGAGATATTGCTTTATAGCTGTCCTTCCAATCCTGGATTTATTCAAGTATCATGAATTACATTTAATTTTCATATTGTTTTAGACTTTTTTTTTTTTTTTGCGGTACACGGGCCTCTCACTGTTGTGGCCTCTCCCGTGGCGGAGCACAGGCTCTGGACACACAGGCTCAGCGGCCATGGCTCATGGCTCACGGGCCCAGCCACTCCGCGGCACGTGGGATCCTCCCGGACCGGGGCACGAACCCGCGTCCCCTGCATCGGCAGGCGGACTCTCAACCACTGCGCCACCAGGGAAGCCCCTTGTTTTAGCCTTTTAATTCAGAGCAGTTCTTTCTATTTTTGTTTTTCGTGTCATTGATATTTTTGAAGATTTCAGGCCAGTTGTGTTGAAGAATGTTTCACAATTTGGATTTGTCATGATTAGGTTCAGATTAAATATTTTTGGCAAGAATACTATTTAGGTATTGTGTGCTTATTGTGATATAAGTTTGGTCACAGATGAGTTGATAGAGGCTACATTTCTTCTTTGTAAAGGTGCCTTTTTCCCTTTGTAATTAAGAAACAATCTGTGGGATGATACTGTTAAGATGGTATGACTCTTCTTTTCCTCTGTGTTTTGCCCAGTGGTGGTAACATTCGTTGATGATCCTTGTCTGAATTAGTTATTACATTGGTGGTTGCAAAATTTTGAGTCTGTCATTCCTTCTACATTTACTAGTTGGCGTTATTCTACAGAGAAGAACTTTATTTCTCCTGTTTTTTGTTTTTGAGGATCACTATAGGTTTGGTATTTTAAAAAATTCAATATGTTACAATCCTTTATCAATATTAAAAATATGTCATATATGTGTAAAGACTTTTTCACATAGGATATACATCAGAAGCTGTTTGTGATATAGCATCAAACATTATTCAATTCTCTAGTGTCAAAATTTTAGCCTTTTTTGGGGGGGTGGCTGTAATGTGCAATGATGTGTTTTCTTTTTCTTGATGCTTAACCTGACTAACAATTGCAAAAATAATACTGAGGAGCACTGCTTGGCATTGTTTATAGTTGGGTTTTTGGATGCTGATCATATCATGAACCTGGTTTGTGAATGCTTAATTTCAGAGCTTTGGGGTTTGTGTGTATGTGTATTTTTGTTCTTTTCCATTTTTTTTTTCAGTAAGGAAAAGCACTTTAAAAAATACTGACAATACTTAATATTATACATACAACAATTGTCATCACTTTGGTCAGTGGGAGCCCCTTCATACTAACTCCTATGTCTTTTTTTTTTTTTTTTTTTGTGGTATGTGGGCCTCTCACTGTCGTGGCCCCTCCCGTTGCGGAGCACAGGCTCCGGACGCGCAGGCCCAGCGGCCATAGCTCACGGGCCCAGCTGCTCCGCGGCACGCGGGATCCTCCCAGACCGGGGCACGAACCCGCGTCCCCCGCATCGGCAGGCGGACCCCCAACCTCTGCGCCACCAGGGAAGCCCCTATGTCTTTTTGACTTGTCCCAGTCAAGTTTTGAGGACTTCCTTACATCCTGGCACAACAAGGTATTTTGGGCTCGCTTTGTACTTGACAAACCTGGAATCAGTCACTTCTGCAAGGAACCCTGATACCTTTAGTGGGGAATGGTTCCTTTAAAGGGGAACTGCTCCTCATTCTTAATTATCTATCCTTTGCTATCTTTATGGGATCAGTTATTTCCCATACAAAAAATAAGAGCGGATCCCAGATCTAAGACCCTTCTATGTCTTCCCAGAATTATTTGATAATAAAGTGTCTAAATTGAATTACTTCTCAGAATGAAGTGAGTTATATATAGGCAGTGCTGATGACTTGCTGTAGGAGATGGGATGTTTTGCAGAAAATTGGCATTGTATTGTTTTTTCTTCTCCTAACTTAGTGGTGACATGTGAAGGTGAAAATAAGTATTCGTATCCTTCTTACCCTTATGTAATCCAGGCTCTTTCTTTCTGTGGTATAGTCACTTAAGTTGGTTCCCTCTTTGTTATTTTCAGCTCTCTGAATTAAAATCTCCTTAGATAGGGAAAGTTCTAATCCAGGTCTTTTATACTTTGTGCTTTGAACCTGCATCTTGTATTCATCTGCACATATGTTTTACACATTGATCTGTGAACGCAGTCTAGGAAACTGACATGAAATTAAGGTGTCTATTGTATTGAACATTTATGCTGGAGTATGGTTTTATGGCTCCTTATGAGATCTTATGTTTTAGAAAATGCAAACTAGATCCTTAGAATTGGGATCTGGTACACCCTGGTCACTTACGGTCCAACAGCTTGAGAATGTCCTGCTCTGGGACTCTACGTGAAATGAGACATGTCAATCCTTTCTACAAAAACTTTTTTTCCCCTTGGTTTTTTTTTTTTTTTGTATTGAAGTATAGTTGATTTACAGTGTTGTGCTGATTTGTGTTGTATAGCAAAGTATACAAAAACATTTTGCATTGAAGGTGAAACTCCTTAAACCTATCTATATGTTCCTTTGAAGTAGAAACATAAATAAGCTGTAAGGAAAGTGATTTGCTATTAACATGTTTTTTTGGTTGTTGTTGGCTGCGCCGCACGGCATGCGGGATCTTAGTTCCCCCACCAGGGATCAAACCCACACCCGCTGCATTGGAAGCACGAAGTCTTAACCACTGGACTGCCAGGGAAGTCCCGTGTTTTGTTGAAATATTTAGAACTCTATCCCTGTGTAAGAAATATAGAATATATTTTTGGAGGGGTGATGTTGGTCACTTATAGAAGTTATAGGTAATATTTTAATTAACACAATTAGTAACCTATCAATTGATTACATGGCTTATATATTTGTTCTTTTATGTGGATGACTGCTCTAAGACTACTTTAAAAATTGGCTGCCTGGCAACGTAAAGGTGCAGATATTAAAATGAATTGCATGCCTTCCAACTATTTCTATTACTTGGCTAAATTTAGAACCATGTAGAGCTCCTGCAGAATTGAAATCTCTGGGGATTTGAATAGTCAAGACAGACAGTATTCAGCTTTTTGGAGTAAGGAAGAAGAAAAGTAGCTTCAAATTAATTTTTGCACTGTCACTCAGACTGCTTAATTAAGACACAGAGTCCAGTGAAAAGTCAAAACTGTTCTGAGAATTTTATTTGACTGTTGCTGAAAACTTGTTAGAGCCTAGACTCTGGGTGGTGAAAGGGATAATTTTTTTCCCCTCCTAGGTGAATTGCTGGAGGCTATCTACTCTGCGTTCTCCAATGTCTCTTCAAATTATACTTGATAAGTACAGTTATTATACTTCGCCTGGATGGATGAGGCAATACATCTGAGTTAGAGATCAGGTGAGCATTACAGTTGGGTACTTTTGGGTGAACTTCATGACACTAGAATTGTTTTGCATCTGTGTAGATTCAGACTAGTGTAGGATATTTTGAGGAGAAACTTAGTTATTCAGTGTACACTTAACTACACGAAATAAGAAAAATCTGTTGATGGAGTTGGGTAGGACCTCAACATAAGAAATAACAATAAATGGAATGGTACTTTGTGTAACTAATTTAAATATAAGTTAAAATAGAGACAGACTTTACATAGAGTGAATATGAAATGTTTACTACCCGACTTGCCAATTCGAAGTGTAAGACATTGCTGCTGCTATAGTAAGAAATTTTGAGGACACTGGAAAAAATATCCCCCAAATTATTATAAACCAAGAAAATTCCATACGAGTGGAATGTAAGTTTTTTTTTTCTGACCCTGGATTTATATAAATGGTGAAATGTAAAAAAACCTGAAAGACAAATCTACGTGTTACTCTCATTGAATTAAGCCCATGGGTTTTTCCTCTTTCCTTCCCCTTAGGGCTTCCGTAGAGAGCTGTAGAACACAATTTCCTGTGTTGCTTGGGGAAATGAGCTGCCCTCAAAGGACTTACTGTTTAGTAAGACAAAATGTTATGAAGGAGGTAGTGGGATGGTTTTTATTTTCTTTTTTGTTTATCTCTACTTATAAATAACATGGATTTCTTTTATGATTAGAGGGAAAAAATCAATTATTTTAAAACATTTTTGGGGCTTCCCTGGTGACCCAGTGGTTAAGAGTTCGCCTGCCAATGCAGGGGACACATGGGTTCGATCCTTGGTGCAGGAAGATCCCACATGCCACGGAGCATCTAAGCCTGTGCGCCACCACTACAGAGCCTGAGCTCTAGAGCCTGAGAGCCACAACTACTGAGCCTGTGTGCCGCAACTACTGAAGCCCATATGCCTAGTGCCTGTGAAAAGAGAAGCCACCACAATGAGAAGCCCATGCACCGCAATGAAGAGTAGCCCCTGCTTGCTGCAATTAGAGAAAGCCCGCATGCTGCAATTAGAGAAAGCCTGCGTGCAGCAACGAAGACCCAGTGCAGTAAAAAATAAATAAACAAATGTATTTATTAAAAAAAATTTTTTTAAAGGATAAAGGGGCTATAAATCAACTCTTAAAACTTGTAAGTACTCCAGTAGACTTGTTCTCCAGTGCTATTGGTCACCAGTTAGGTAGTGAGTTCTTTTTTTCCTGGGCTTTGTGACTCTTTCTTTGGGTAAGCTCTCTTTTTACATTACAGCTGAAGCTTTTATTAAATAACTTCAGTGTATTTAATCAATCACTTAGATAATAAAATTTCTATTTAAACCTAGTAATGTATAATTTTGTTTCTGCAAAAGAGTATAAATACTCAAGTTCCCATTTGAACTCTGGGAGGAAAAGCTTGTGCTTATTAGCTTGACCTAACTTGCTGAAGACTTAGCATTTTGATGTTATAAAAGGAACCCCTGTTAAATTTGAATAAGATAATATTATATTCTTTTACTATGGTTAAGACTTAAATTTTAGCACAAAGTAGCCCTTGGGTGACAAGGAAGAATATTGCATTTTTCCGTAGGTCCCAGGGTTTTTCAGAGACACCTTGAGTGTCAGATTAGGTACTTGGGACCATTAGAAGGCTTAGCACCATTCTAGAGTTGTGGGATCAAAAATTTTTTGTGTGCATTAAAAGACCTTACTGGCTAGTGGTGGAGATAAAACTTGAACAAAACAACAGTAGATATAATGGATTAGATTCTGTATTATAGATGGAATGCTGTAGAACTTAGTTACATTTAATTGTGCAGCACAAACATGTAAAAGAAAAGAAGAGAGAAATCAATATAGAAAGGTAGGCATGGGGCTTCCCTGGTGGCGCAGTGGTTGAGAGTCTGCCTGCCGATGCAGGGGACACGGGTTCGTGTCCCGGTCTGGGAAGATCCCACATGCCGCAGAGCGGCTGGGCCCATGAGCCATGGCTGATGGGCCTGCGCATCCGGAGCCTGTGCTCCGCAACGGGAGAGGCCACAACAGTGAGAGGCCCCGTACAGCAAAAAAAAAAAAAAAAAAAAAAAAAAAAAAAAAAGAAAGGTAGGCATGAGGTAGGAATTGAACTGGGCTCCCCTTTCCTGATTATCTTGAAGGAAATCTGATGTATTATTTCATCCCTAAATATTTCAGTATATACCCTGAACAATAAGGACTTTAAAAAAACATGATATCAGTACCATTTATTTTTTAATTTTTATTTATTTATTTATTTATTTATTTTGGCTGTGTTGGGTCTTCGTTGCTCCGTGTGGGCTTTCTCTAGTTATGGCGAGCGGGGACTACTCTTCATTGCGGTGTGCGGGCTTCTCATTGCGGTGGCTTCTCTTGTTGCAGAGCACAGGCTCTAGGTGCGCGGGCTTCAGTAGTTGCAGCGCATGGGCTCAGTAGTTGTGACTCGCAGGCTCTAGAGCGCAGGCTGAGTAGTTGTGGCGCACAGGCTTAGTTGCTCCGCAGCATGTGGGATCTTCCCAGACCAGGGCTTGAACCTGTGTCCCCTGCATTGGCAGGTGGATTCTTAACCACTGTGCCACCAGGGAAGTCCCTCAATACCATTTACACTTCTAAAACAATTAACAATAATTCCTTAATATTAGATATCTGGTGTTCATATTTCCCTGATTGTATCATATTTCTTAAACAGCCTGCTTGTTTAAAATAAGATCCAAATGGGCTTCCCTGGTGGCACAGTGGTTTAGAGTCCGCCTGCCAATGCAGGGGACATGGGTTCGTGCCCCGGTCCGGGAGGATCCCACGTGCTGCGGAGCGGCTAGGCCCGTGGGCCATGGCCGCTGAGCCTGCGCGTCTGGAGCCTGTGCTCTGCAACAGGAGAGGCCACAACAGTGAGAGGCCCGCGTACCGCAAAAAAAAAAAAAAGAATAGGATTCAAATAAAATCTGTACCTTGTAGTTGGTCAATATATCTTTAAATATCATTTAATCTGAAAAATTTCTCCTCTCTCCTTTTTTTCTTCCCCCGGTGTATTTGTTGAAGAATCTGGGTCAGCTGTCTAGTAGTTTCCCACTAGTGGATTTGGTGATTGATATCATAGTGGTGTCATTTAACATATTTCCCTGTACTTTGTGTGTTTCCTTCAAATGGGCAGTTATATCTAGAGACTTGATCAGATTCAGATTCAGTGTTTTTGGCTTGAATACTTTATAGTGTACTTCCATTAGGAGGAAGTGTGTGATGTCTGTTAGTCTAACTTTTATGATGTCAGCAGTCATTGATGATCATTGTCTACATCTTTTATTGAATTTCATTAGTGATTACAAAATGGTGATATTGAAGTTGTATTATTTTAAAATTTATTTTAGGTGTAATACTTTTATAAAGAGATACTTCCCTCATCACTTACTTGGTTACTTTCAGGTATATCTTGTACAGGAAAGGTGAGACAAATGCTTTGAGTCTTTATTTTAATTAACAATCATTGCCATTTTCAAAATAATGAATTTGTTCACTAACATCCTGCAAAAGTGACTGATTAGTTTTTTTTTAAATTGTCATTATGAACTCACCAATTTAAATATATTTATGGGTTTCAGTCAATTTCTTTTTTTATTCTTATTGATATCTCACTGATTAACTGATAATGGCAAATGAGGACCTCTTCAAGTTGGCTCCAATGTCCTCTTTTTAAAAAAGTAAATAATTAATTAATATATTTATTTATTGGCCATGCTGCGTGGCTTGTGGGATCTTAGTTCCCCAACCAGGGATTGAACCCGGGCCCTTGGCAGTGAGAGCATGGAGTCCTAACCATTGGACCACCAGGGAATTCCCTGCAGTGTCCTCTTGGTATGATCCTCCTAGTCTTTGATTGTTTCTTTGTTTTCTGGTCTGACCTGATATTCTGATCTGAGATCCTGTTTTACATTTCCATTCCTGGGCATCTAACAGCCATTGCCCCTTTGTTGGGAAATGATGTTTAGAGGCCACAGTGTGGGTGCAAGAGGTACTCATTGCTTAGTGGGTTGTTCATTGTTTCTTGCTGTTTTTAGTGAACAAGGCTAGGAAAATGGTATCTTTTTTTTTGAAAGAAAGTGTATCACAAGTTCATATCAACATGTCTAATTCAAAGTCAGGACTGTAGATTTTTAAGTTCCGTATCTTCAATCTTATAGATTTGCATTTTTCAAATTGCAAGAGTAATATGTAATCATTGTAAGAAATTTAAATAATTCAAAAGTATACAAGGTAAAAGGTGAAGATACTGGCCCTACCCTAGAATCACTAGTTAACCACTTAACACAGTTAATTTAAAGGCTTCTTAGTGGGTGTCTTTCTTTTTTTTTTTTCCTTTTGGCTGCGTTGGGTCTTTTGTCGCGGCACATGGGATCTTCTTCATTGCGGTATGCGGGATCTTTCTTTGCAACGCGTGGGCTCTTCGTTGTGGCACACAAACTTCTCTAGTTGCGGCGCACGGGCTCTGTAGTTGTGGCACGTGGGCTCCAGAGCATGTGGGCTCTGTAGTTTGCAGCACGTGGGCTCTCTAGTTGAGGTGTGCGGGCTTAGTAGTTGTGGAGCACAGGCTTAGTTGCCTCACAGCATGTGGAATCTCAGTTCCCCAACCAGGGATCAAACCCGTGTCCCCTGCGTTAGAAGGCGGATTCTTAACCAGTGGACCACTGGGGAAGTCCTTTTTTTTTTTTTTTTTTTTAGTTGTCATATAGTTGATTTACAGTATTTTATTAGTTTCATGTGTACAGCATAGTGATTCAGTATTTTTACAGATTATACTCAATTAAAAGTTATTACAACATAATGGCTATAATTCCCTGTGTTATACAATATATCCTTGTTGCTTATCTATTTTATACATAGTAGTTTGTATCTCTTAATTCCATACCCTTAATTTGCTCCTCTCCCCTTTGGTAACCACTAGTTTGTTTTCTATATCTGTGAGTCTGTTTCTGTTTTGCATTTACATTTATTTGTATTATTTTTAATTTTTATTTATTTTTATCTTAAATTTTTTATTTTTAATCAGAGTATAGTTGATTTACAATATTCTGTTAGTTTCTGGTATACAGCAAAGTGATTCAGGTATACATGAATATATATATTCTTTTTCATACTCTTTTCCTTTATGGTTTATTATAGGATATTAAATATAGTTACCTGTGCTATACAATAGGACCCCATTGTTTATCCATTCTATATATAATAGTTTGCATCTCCTAGTCCCAAACTTCCAATCCAACCCTCCCCCACTCCCCCAGTTGTATTATTTTTTAGAGTCCACATATAAGTGATATCATACAATATTTGTCTTTCTCTCTTTGACTTATTTCACTAACATAATATTATCTAGTTCCATCCATGTTGCTGCAGATGGCAAGATTTCATTCTTTTTTATGGCTGAGTAATATTCCATTGTGTGTATGGTGATATGATCCATCAGTCCCACTCCTAGGAATATACTCTGCCAAAACTATAATTCAGAAAGATACATGCACCCCTATGTTCATAGCAGCACTGTTCACAATAGCCAAAACATGGAAACAACCTAAATGTCCATTGACAGGTGAATGGATAAAGAAGATGTGGTACATGTATATAATGGAATACTACACAACCATAAAAAAGAACAAAATAATGCCATTTGCAGTAACATGGATGCAGCTAGAGATTATCATCCTAAGTGAAGTAAGTCAGAAAGGGAAAGACAAATAAATACCATATGATATCACTTATATGTGGAATCTAAAATATGGCACAAATGAACCTATCTACAGAACAGAAATAGACTCATAGACATAGAGAACAGACTTGTGGTTGGCAAGGGCCAGGGGGAGGGATGGATTGGGCGTTTGGGATTAGCAGATGCAAACTGTTATATATAGGATGGATAAACAGCAAGGTCCTACTGTATAGCACAGGGAACTATATTTAATATCTTGCAATAAACCATAATGGAAAAGAATATGAAAAAGAATGTATTGTAAAAAATAATTATAATAATAAAGGTAAATAATAAAAAACCAGAATGTATTGTATGTATATAACTGAATCATTTTGCTGTACAACAGAAATTAACAAAACAATGTAAATCAACTATACTTGAATAAAATAAATTTTAAAAAAATTTAAAAAAATTGAGGATTGACGTTTTTTGAGGCTAGAAAAAGAAAGATGAGAAGTTATTCTTTATGTGAAATGAAGATTCTTACATATTTTTAGATTTACTTTTTGGATTGGTGTCACATTTACATGGTACAAAATTCTAAGTATAGAAAAAAGTAGAGTGAAGTTTTCTTGTTCCTACAATGAAAACCAGTCAGTTCCTCTTTCCAGGGGCAACTAGTATTACCAGTTTTTGTGCATCCTGTGTGCTTATAAGCATAAAATATACACATACATGTAAATATGTATGTATCTTCTTTTCTTCCTTTTTACAAAAATGGTTCTGTGTCTTTTTTCTTACTTACACATACATCAAGTTATATGTGTTGTTGTAAGTTGAATTTCCTTATTCTTGTTTATGTCTGTACAGTATAATGTGGGCTATGTATGTATTGTTTATCATCCTTCTATTAAAGGGCATTTTGATTTTTTCTCAGTTACAAATAGTACAGCATGAATAACCTTGTACATATGTCATTTTGCATATTTGTAACATCAGTAAGATAATTTTCTAAAGGTGTATGCTTTGGAATTTTTATAGACATTATAAAAATGCCTTCCAAAGATATATGAAGTTTACATTTCCACCAGCAGTTGTTTCAAGATTTGAGAGTGAGGTTTTAGTCGTGGTGGATATTATACAAAATAACAACTTTGAAATGTTATCGTACATGTATATTTGGCAGCAGGTGCACTCAGCTTGGCCTTGTTTATTCAGCAGTTCACTGAGTGCCTATGAACCAATGTAGTCTTTTGTGCTCCACTGTAAGCAACTGTAGCAGATTAACTTTACCTAAGCTCTCAGGGAAGGCTTTCTGGAGGAGCAGAGCCTTGAAGGACAAATGGGGCAGGGGAAATTCTAGATTAGTAGTTCTCAAATTTTGGGTGTCTGACCTTTTAGCTCTTCAAAAAGTTATTACAGACTCTAAAGAACTTTTATTTATGTGGGGTTATATTTGCTAGTATTTACTATTAGAAATTAAAACTAAGAAAATATTTAAATGTTTATTAAAAATAATAAACTTATATATTAGTATATATAACACACTAATTTTTTATACAATTTTTAAAGGTTACACTCCATTTACAGTTACTACAAAATATTGGCTGTATTCTCTGTATTGTACAATACGTCCTTGTAGCCTATCTTACACCCAATAGTTCCTACCTCCTGCTCTCCCACCCCTATATTGCCTGCTCTTGCCCACCCGCATCCCCCTGACTTGTAACCACTGGTTTGTTCTCTATATCTGTGAGTCTGCTTCTTTTTTATGTGCACTAGTCTGTTGTATTTTTTAGATTCCACATATAAGTGATTTAATATAGTATTTGCCTTTCTTTCTTTGTCTGACTTATTTCACTTAGCATAATGCCCTCCAAGTCCATCCACTTTGCTGAAAATGGCAAAATTTTGTTCTTTTTTATGTCTGAGTAGTATTCCATTGTGTGTGTGTATATATATATACATTCACACAGACACACTTTATCCATTCATCATTTGATGGACACTTAGGTTGCTCCCATATCTTGGCAGTTGTAAATAATGCTGCTATGAATATTGGGGTGCATGTATCTTTACGAATTACTGTTTTTGTTTTTTCCGGATGTGTACCCAGGAGTGGAATAGCTGGGTTATATGGTAGTTCTATTTTTAGTTTTTTGAGGAACCTCCATACTGTTTTTCCACAGTGGCTACACCAATTTACATTCCCAGCAACAATGTACAAGGGTTCCCTTTTCTCCACATCCTTGCCAACATTTGTCATTTGTGTTCTTTTTGATGATAGCCATTTTGACAAGTGTGAGGTGATATCTCATTGTGGTTTTGATTTTCATTTCTCTGATGACTAGCACTGTTGGGCATCTTTTCATGTGCCTTTTGGCCATTTGCATTTCCTCTTTGGAAAATTGCCTATTCAGTTCTTCTGCCCAATTTTTTTTTTTTTTTTTTTTTTTTTTTTGCGGTACGTGGGCCTCTCACTGCTGTGGCCTCTCCTGTTGCGGAGCACAGGCTCCGGACGCGCAGGCTCAGCGGCCATGGCTCATGGGCCTAGCCGCTCTGTGACATGTGGGATCTTCCCAGACCGGGGCACGAACCCGTGTCCCCTACATCGGCAGGTGGACTCTCAACCACTGCACCACCAGGGAGGCCCCCAATTTTTTATAATGTACTTTTTACTGAAAAAAACTAATTTTTTAATAGTTATGTTATTTCTTATTTATTTATGGCTGTGTCGGGTCTTAGTTGTGGTACGTGGGATCTTTGTTGAGGCATGTGGGATCTTTCATTGCAGCGCGTGGGCTTCTCTCTAGTTGTGGCGTGCGGGTCTTTTCTAGTTGTGGCGCACAGGCTCCAGGGCACATGGGCTCTGTAGTTGTGGCGCATGGGTTCCAGAGCACGTGGGCGCTAATAGTTTGTGGCACACAGGTTCTCTAGTTGAGGCTTGCGAGCTCAGTTGTTGCGGTGCACAGGCTTAGTTGCCCTGTGGCATGTGGATCCTAGTTCCCCATCCAGGGATTGAACCCACATCCCCTACGTTGGAAGGTGGACTCTTTACCACTGGACCCCCAAGGAAGTCCTGAAAAAACTAATTTGTAAAAAAATTTATTGAAGTATAGTTGATTTACAATGTTGTATTAATTTCTGCTGTACAGCAAAGTGACTTAGTTATACACACACACACATATATACTTTTTCATATTCTTTTCTATTATGGTTTATTACAGGATATTGAATAGAGTTCCCTGTACTGTACACTAGGACCCTGTTGTTTATCTATTCTATATATAATAGTTTGCATCTGTTAATCCCAGACTCCCAGTCCATCTCTCCCCCACCTTGGCAACAACAAGTCTGTTCTCTATGAGTCTATTTCTGTTCTGTAGATAAGTTCATTGTGTCATATTTTAGATTCCACATACCAGTGATATCTTATGGTGTTTGTACTTCACTTAGTATGATAATCTCTAGGTCCATCTACATTGCTGCAAAGGGCATTTTTTCATTATTTTTTATGGCTGAGTAGTATTCCATTTGTGTGTGTGTGTGTGTGTGTGTGTGTGTGTGTGTATACATATATATATATGCCACATCTTCTTTATCCATTCATCTGTCAGTGGACATTTAAGTTGTTTCCATGTCTTGACTATTGTAAATGATGCTGCTATGAATATAGGGGTGCATGTATATTTTTGGATTGTAGTTTTTTCCAGATATATGCCCAGGAATGGAATTGCTAGATCATAATGCAACTCTGTTTTTAGTTTTATGAGGAACCTCCATACTGTTTTCTGTAGTGGCTGTACCAATTTACATTCCCACCAACAGGATAGAAGGATTTCCTTTTCTCCACACCCTCTCCAGCATTTAAAAATTTTTTTTAAATTTTAATTTATTCATTCATTCATTCATTCAATCAATCATTCATTTATTTATTTATGGCTGCGCTGGGTCTTTGTTGCCGCGTGCGCAGGCTTTCTCTAGTTGCAGTGAGCGGGGGCTATTCTTTGTTGCAGTGCGTGGGCTTCTCATTGTGGTGGTTTCTTTTGTTGTGGAGCATGGGCTCTAGGCATGTGGGCCTCAGTAGTTGTGGTGTGTGGGCTTAGCAGTTGTGATGTGCAGCAGTGTTTGTTACTTGTAGACTTTTTAAAATTATTTATTTTATTTTTGGCTGCGTCGGTCTTAGTTGTGGTACACGGGATTTTCGTCGCGGCATGCGGAACCCTCCACTGCAGTGCACAGGCTCCTCATTTCAGTGTGGGCTTCTCTCTAGTTGTGGCCCGTGTGCTCAGTAGTTGTGCCACACGGGCTTAGTTGCCCTGCAGCATGTGGGATCTTAGTTCCCTGACCAGGGATCAAAATTGCATCCCCTGCATTGGGAGGCAGATTCTTAACCAGTGGACCACCAGGGAAGTCCCGTTATTTGTAGACTTTTTTTTTTTTAAGTCTTTTAATTAATTAATTAATTTTTATTTTGGGCTGCGTTAGGTCTTCATTCCTGCATGTGGGCTTTCCCTGGTTGTGGCGAGCCGGGGCTATTCTTCGTTGCGGTATGCACACTTCTCATTGCAGTGGCTTCTCTTGTTGCGGAGCATGGGCTCTAGGCCCGCGGGCTTTAGTAGTTGTGGCATGCAGGCTCAGTAGTTGTGGGTTGCGGGCTCTAGAGCTCAGGCTCAGTAGTTGTGGCACATGGGCTTAGTTGCTCCACGGCATGTGGGATCTTCCTGGACCAGGGATCGAACCCGTGTCCCCTGCATTGGCAGGGGGATTCTTAATCACTGCACCACCAGGGAAGTCCCTGTAGACTGTTTAATGATGGCCATTCTGACTGGTGTGAGGTGGTACCTCATTGTCGTGAAAAAACTAATTTTTAAAACAGAAAAGATTTAGTGAAAAGAAGGAGGGACATTGTTTTATATTTTTACAAGTCTCTGATGTCTAGCTTATTGGAAGATAGCTGTATTCTTGTATCTCCATCTGCATTCAGTCTGTTGCAATATGTCATTTTGGTTGAAGTATATGAAGAAAATCCAGCCTCGGAGATATGTAGTTGAAAAAGACAGAAGTATTTTAATATCTTCTTTAGGTAATTGTGGGTATTCTTTGATATTATACCCAAGCTCAACAAGTGGTAGTTTCTTAAAGGTTAGTTGCAATGTAGGTTAGTTGTATGGTTTCATTAATATGAAACCATATTAATGAACTTTTGTACTTGGTGACATTAAAATTTGTTTGTCTAGTATGTTGAATGGATCTTTTACCCATGTATGATTTTGAAACATCATGATTTAATCAATTGGAAAATATTGTTTCATTAATACCACTACTGTTTCATCAGGAAGGTCTTAAAGTATTGAGAAGCCATCAAGCTCATAGGGGATACATGTTTTCAAAATTCTGACTTTAGCTAAAGTTTGAATTTTATCATTTGCAACAAATACTTTCATTTGTTTTCTTTGAATTCATAGGCTCACTTTGTTCATTTTCGTCAAAATATTGTACATACCCAAGTCTGAATAACCATAGTTTGCCTGTCAGTTGTTTACTTAAGAAATAATAGTAACACAACCATACTCTGATAAAAATTAATTTAAAAAAAAGAAACAATAGTATTCCATGAAAAAAGCAGCTAGTTCAGCTTGTAGCTCTGTTGCTTTTCCTTGAGACAATTATTGTATTATTATTATAAAGTGGAAGAAGTGCTTTATACTTACTTCCCATTTTGACACTTAGAATATTAAAAAGATGTACTCAAAGTTGGAAATTTAATAAAATTATTAAATTTTACTAGTTTATCAAGGATATTCACAAGTAAAATTTATCTTTTCCTTTTTAAACTCCAAATGTGGAGTGGTGGAGAAGATGATATTACTAGTATAGTTTGATGCCCCTGCCTTGATTTATGCTAAGGCACTAGCAGTTATACCTATATTGCTTTTATCACCGTTGTGAAAAAGGCAAATAACATCTTGTTATTAGGAAAAAACCTTCATCTCATAGACCTCCTGAGACCACATTTTGAGAACTGCTGTTTTAGATAGAGGATGCATTACATAGTTGAGCCTTGAACAACATGGAGGTTTTTCAGTAGTAAATGCTACAGTGTTACATGATCTGTGGTTGGTCGAATCTGTGGAATCCCAGATACAGGGGGAACTGCGGATACTGAGGGCTGATTATAAGTTATACTCGGATTTTCAACTGTGGGGAGCGTTGGCGTCCTTAACCTCCTAATCGTTCAAGGGTCAACTCTATACCCAGACATACTGAGATGAGGTGCTTTCTAGTTCAACTATAAGTAATTCGTTATGGAACTCAGGATATATATATATAGAGAGAGAGAGAGAGAAAAAGATAGTCAGCGACTAGATTATAAACGAACTTAAGTACCCTGATAGGGAGTGTAGAATTTATAGGCACTGGGGAGTCTTTGAAGGATTTTAAGGAGGAAGAGTGGTGTGTATGTATGGTATGGGTGTGGGAGAGTGATGCCGTCACATTTGTATTTTTCAAATATCACCCTTGTCACAGTGTGTTTTGTGGTAAGTGCAGTGGAAAATGTTGAGGTTCTAAACTAAGGCACTGACTTGGTCATGCAGCCACAGAGGGCCAGGCTATACAAACCAGTGCAGGGGTTAGAGCATGTCCTTTCTAAAGTAGAGGTAAGCCTAGCAGCATCTGTTTGGCTGGATGGGCAGGAGCACAATTAGCTGCTTCCATCACCATATCAGTTACAAGTTGTCCCCTCAAATACTCTTGTATAGACAGTTTTCTCTGGAAACATTGAATATGCTTTAGAACCTCTTTTGCAAAAATGACGTCAAAGATAATCACTGGGGACCTCCCTGGTGGCGCAGTGGTTAAGAATCTGCCTGCCAGTACAGGGGACGCGGGTTTGAGCCCTGGTCCAGGAAGATCCCACATGCTGCGGAGCAACTAAGCCCATGCGCCACAACTACTGAGCCTGTGCTCTAGAGCCCGTGAGCCACAACTACTGAGCCCACGCGCCATAACTACTGAAGCCCACGCACCTAGAGCCCATGCTCAACAACAAGAGAAGCCACTGCAATGAGAAGCCCGCGCACTGCAACAAAGAGTAGCTCCCGCTCGCAGCAACTAGAGAAAGCCCGTGCACAGCAACAAAGACCCAACACAGCCAAAAATAATAATAATGATAATAATAAATAAATAAATTAAAAAAAAGATAATCACTGTTCTAACTTCTATTACCATACGTTAGTTTTATCTGTTTTTGAATTTCATATTAATAGAATATAGTGATATGCTTTGTGTCTTTTTTTGCTCAGCATTGTCTTTGAGGCAACGAGGGGAAATGAACTCCACTTTTTTTTTTTTTTTTTTTTTTTTTTTTTGGTGGTACGTGGGCCTCTCACTGTTGTGGCCTCGCCCGTTGCAGAGCACAGGCTCCGGACGCGCAGGCTCAGCGGCCATGGCTCACGGGCCCAGCTGCTCCGCGGCATGTGGGATCTTCCCGGACAGGGGCACGAACCCGTGTCCTCTGCATCGGCAGGTGGACTCTCAACCACTGTGCCACCAGGGAAGCCCTGAACTCCACTTTAAAAAAAAAAAAAAAAAAAATTATTTATTTATTTGGCTGCCTCGGGTCTTACTCGCGGCACACGGGATCTTCGTTGCCCTTGCGGGACCGTCTTTGCGGCATGTGGGATCTAGTTCCCTGACCAGGGTTCGAACCCGGGTCCCCTGCATTGGGAGCGTGGAGTCTTAGCCACTGGACCACCAGGGAAGTCCCAGCTCCACTTCTTCTTTTTTTTAATTTTTTTAATTTTTATTTTTTGCTTTATAACAAATAATCAGTTATACATCTACATATGTTCCCATATCCCCCCCCTTTTGCGTCTCCCTCCCACCCTCCCTATCCCACCCCTCCAGGCGGTCACAAAGCACCGAGCTGATCTCCCTGTGCTATGCGGCTGCTTCCCACTAGCTATCTACCTTACGTTTGGTAGTGTATATATGTCCATGCCGCTCTTTCACTTTGTCACAGCTTACCCTTCCCCCTCCCCATATCCTCAAGTCCATTCTCTAGTAGGTCTGTGTCTTTATTCCTGTCTTACCCCTATGTTCTTCATGACATTTTTTTTTCTTAAATTCCATATATATGTGTCAGCATACAGTATTTGTCTTTCTCTTTCTGACTTACTTCACTCTGTATGACAGACTCTAGGTCCATCCACCTCATTACAAATAGCTCAATTTCATTTCTTTTTATGGCTGAGTAATATTCCATTGTATATATGTGCCTCATCTTCTTTACCCATTCATCCGATGATGGACACTTAGGTTGTTTCCATCTCCGGGCTATTGTAAATAGGGCTGCTATGAACATTTTGGTACATGTCTCTTTTTGAATTAAGGTTTTCTCAGGGTATATGCCCAGTAGTGGGATTGCTGGGTCATATGGTAGTTCTATTTGTAGTTTTTTAAGGAACCTCCATACCGTTCTCCATAGTGGCTGTACCAATTCACATTCCCACCAGCAATGCAAGAGTGTTCCCTTTTTTCCACACCCTCTCCAGCATTTATTGTTTCTAGATTTTTTGATGATGGCCATTCTGACTGGTGTGAGATATCTCATTGTAGTTTTGATTTGCATTTCTCTAATGAGTAAAGATGTTGAGCATCCTTTCATGTGTTTGTTGGCAGTCTGTATATCTTCTGTGGCCCAGCTCCACTTCTTGATGGGAATTGCTGCAGATAATCTGTGGCTATGTTTAATGTACAACACTGGGCATTAGACTTCCTTGTTCCTTTCTTCTTTCTCTCTCCTTGTTTCTCTTTCTCCCTCCTTCCCTCCCCTCCCTCCCTTCCTTCCTTTTATTTATTTATTCTTATTTTTTATTTCTCAATTGTATATATTTGGTTTTTTCTACAGTGGAAGAGGACAATAAAGTATTATGAACTGTTATTTGTATAAGTTTGTAAATTTTTTTAAGAAAGGACTTCAGAAAACAAGGCAGAGAATACGTAGAACAATGACTACTTCCAAATAATTCAAATAGAATCAAGCTTTGATTGTAGGCTTGGTCAAATCAGTGCTAAACAGCTTCTCTAAGAAAAGTATTCAATGGATTTATCTACCTTGCTTTTCACTAACTTGTCAAATAAACTGTTTTTAATCTTTATTTTTAATTATAAAAGTAAGACACAGCGCACAAACTCAAATAATCCCCAGGTGTATAATGTAAAAAGGAGACGTCCACCACACCATAACTACCAAAATTCCCATCCCCTAAGATAATTGCTGCTAAAAATTTAGACAATCTTTCCTGACACTTTTTGAGCACATTTAGAAATCAAAAGCCTTTTCAGGTTCAAATGATGGCTTTGAATTTTCGTTAGGTATGAACAGTGTGGGAATTCACATTACTGCAGCAAATATCAGGTGTGAATTTTCTGGAAATTGTTTTGAGATGTTACTTGGGGATCATAATAGCCAAAAAACGTTGGAAAATGAAAAAGGGTTTTTTTGAGGAAGTATGATTAGAAGAAAAATCATGGAATGATGCTGAAAGAGATCTAAAGGACCATGGAAATTAAAAGGTAGGACACTTTACAGAACAAAATTTGACATATGGAAAGATCATTCTTAAAAATATTTAAGACTGTAACAAAATCCAAACTGTTCCCATGATTTCATCCTTTGATGTCATGTCTATTTCTCAGGCTTTTCTCAAGCTCTAAGCGCTGGCTAAGTGAATACTTAGAGCGAGGTCACACATGGATGGCTTGGACTTTGTGTCTTGCCGTGTTTGCAGATTTTCTGTTTACGCTGTAGTTGCCAGCTAACATAACCCATATGTCTGTGGACTGAACGTAATTCATGTACATGTGGATTATATATACATACAATTATGGTCCCTAAATACAAAAGTGTATGAATTTCTTTCCTTGAAATTCAGAAAACTGGCAATGCCTTGCCAAATTCCCACATGGCAACAATCCAGACAGGACCCAGCAGGAGTTCTCCCCGTCGCCCTAATCCTCGCCAGTCTGGTCTTAGACCGATCCCTGCCTGACCCTGCAGACCCCTGCCTCAACCTCCTTGTGTGTCACTCTCTCAACATGTTTAAGGACATGTTATGCTGCAACTCCTACAGCATAACATGAAAACCTGTTTAGTTTTAATCTGGACTAGGGATCAGGAAACCTGGGTTTCGTTTCTGTCTTATTCACTTTGGATAGGTAAGGGTGGTTAAGCTGTCCCATGTCCCTTATCAAATGGGAAAAATACTGTTTTAGGTTAGAGTAATTTGAGGAGATGTAGATTCTATGGAAAATGAAAATACTGTTTGTAATTTAGTTTGAACATTGAAACTTGTGTGTTTTTTGGACCTTAATTTGATCTGGTTTGCATGCCCGCTATTCATCTGATGATAGATGATTGTCATCTATTAATAATCTGATCGTTGCCCTACTCTCATGTTGTTACACAGAACAGCAGTAACCACCCTGGCTATCCTGGCACTTCCAGCATGGAATTGACCACACTAACCAGTTCATGAAACTCCGTGCTCTGGAAATGGCCACGGTCAGTGAATCTGTACAATTTGGCTTCCAACCTGTTGGTCACTTCTTGTTGTTCCTTCCAAGGAAGGAAAGGATCGTCAGTGGAGCCAAACTGCACAATGTGAGGGCAGTTGGATTTGATCTTCTCCCACTACCAGGGGCGGCTAAAGTATCCGCTTGCCTGTTCATTGTCATCCCCCAGGTCAGACGTGTACGCAGACACTAACACAACAGCACACACCCGGTGGGTCTCTGCATACCTCATGGCTGCAGTGGCTCTGGAACTGTGGCCTATGATGATGGTCTCCTCGTCACAGTGCAGCTCCGTATGCATGAAAGGCAGCCAGATGCTCTCTCGAGCTGTGATTGGGTCAGGCATGTTTTTAGCCAAACACTAGAAACCAGTTATCTGCTCCAGCCCCCTCTTCACCCAGCCGTACCAGCCGTGGGTGGCCACATCCCCGCCCCCGTTCCCGGGGACGATCACACTGCCTTGCAGGGTGCCTCCATGAGTGCAGCCAACCTCCCTTCCTTCCTTTTAAATTAAGGGGATAGTTTGTGGATTTTTAAAAATTGCCTCTCCTTGTCTTTCTTCTTGAAATTCATGTTAGAACACAGCTTACTTGGTTAAAGGATGTCTTCTGTGATTTCTTGGTATGGCCAAGGACCAGATGTTTTCAGGTCTTGACTTTGTGACTGCTTTTCAAATTACGTTAATAGTACCAAACTTCTGTTAATGCTGGAGAGATTAGTTTCTTCTCCAGGTGATTTTGGTCCTTTTTTTTAAATCCTTTTTTTTTTTTTTGTAATTGCTGAGACTTAACGTTCTGGTCCTTTTATGGGCTCTCTTCCCGGCCCTTCAATGCCTTGTTAGTCATCCACAGTTACTAAAGTGGGCCTGAAATGACAACTTTTTTTCAAAGGTGCTCAGTGAAGTCAGGAAGGGAAAGCCTCCCTATCAGAAGGTGTCTGGATTGCAGTTGTCTTGAGTAGACAGTTTTTTTTTTTGTTTTTTTTTTGCGGTACGCGGGCCTCTCACTGTTGTGGCCTCTCCCGTTGCGGAGCACAGGCTCCGGACGCGCAGGCTCAGCGGCCATGGTTCACGGGCTCAGCCGCTCCGTGGCATGTGGGATCTTCCCGGACTGGGGCACGAACCCGTGTCCCCTGCATCGGCAGGCGGACTCGCAACTACTGCGCCACCAGGGAAGCCGCCTAGACAGTATTTTTATAAGTGAAGTAAATAAGAATCTTGGGCAAGGTGCAGATCTTAATGACCTGTCAGCCCATCAGGATGAATCAGCTCAAGTCCTAGATGAGGTGGCAACGTCAGCACAATGAGCCCCTTGCCCTGAGTTTATTGGGCCTCTCTTAAGGTAGCTGTCATAGCCCTTATTTTAGAGAAAAGTCAGAGTCATTCTTCAAGATTCAGCTGACTTTAAACATTTATTTTGGAGGGGGAAGGTCACTTTCAGTATAGGTGCACCATTGGAAGTGGCATGTGGCTGTTTTTCACATTATAGCCATTTTGATGTGCCGAAGTGTTAACAGTTGTTAGCATCTTAAAACTTGTCTCCAGGTGACTAGAGGCTATTCTGAATCTCTAAGTAAGTTTATTTAATTGTCTTGGGTGCCAGACAAGTAGATTTGTTAACTGTAGTTTCTGATTTATCTATTGCTCAAACCAGTGATAATTTGATAGGAATAGGAACTCAGAGGTGGCATTTTATTGCAAAAGATGGATGTTGGTTGCTAAATGCAGTTGATTAGAAGGCTAGGACAAAGTATTTGTTTTTCTGGTGACAGGGTCATTAAGGCTTTGTAGAATGTGCCACTAGTCAGATGACTGAACTAAATCTTCCTACTCCTGTGAGGTAATCTTTAAGGCGTTGGGAGTGCCTCACAGAACTCTTATTAATTATGGTACTCTCACAGGTGTTTACAGCTTCATCAGATTAGCCTGGTGGTTCTGGTACGTGAGGCATTCCTCAGTGCAATACTAGTAGCCAGAGTTCTGGTAATTGCTACTGCCTGAGAACATTGGATCTGAAACCCACAGACTTAGAGAACAGTGTTGCCAGATAAGATTGCCATCTTAATTTTCTGAGGGCAAATTTTACCTTCAGAGAAAGGAAGGGAGCTTTCTGAGAATACAAGGCAGATTGTTAGAATGAGGAAGAGAACATAGGGTTTTGAAGCCTGGCCATTTTATTGGCTGTAGAAATAAGTTTTTTGAGGTTTTTTTGTTTGTTTGTTTGTTTGTTTGGCTGTGTTGGGTCTTCGTTGCTGCGCACACGCTTTCTCTAGTTGCGGAGAGCGGGGGCTACTCTTCGTTGTGGTGTGCGGGCTTCTCATTGTGGTGGCTTCTCTTGTTGCGGAGCATGGCCTCTAGGCATGCGGGCTTCAGTAGTTGCAGCACACGGGCTCAGTAGTTGTGGCTCGCGGGCTCTAGGGCGCAGGCTCAGTAGTTGTGGTGCACAGGCTTAGTTGCTCCACAGCATGTGGGATCTTCCCGGGCCAGGGATTGAACCCTTGTCCCCTACGTTGGTAGGTGGATTCTTAACCACTGCACCACCAGGGAAGTCCCTAGAAATAAGTTTTTAAAAACCTAACACCTTAGAGGTAGTACTTGGCTTTGTAAATGAAGCAAACAATTAGAAAACTGTTACAGTGCTTATTATGTGTCAGACACTATTTGGCATTGGAGGCACATATGAACAAGACACAAGATTTCTGCCCTCAAAGAGCTTACATTCTTGTTTGAGAAGATAGACAATTTTCAAATAAATAAATAAGATAATTACAGAGTATAGTGCTATGAAGAAAATTGATATGATGATGTGATTTGAGAGTAAGGGAGAAGGGGATACTTCAAATTGATTGGTCAGACCTCTTCATAGTGACATATGAACTCTTAATTGAAGGGAGGCAGAACCAGCATTTCCTGATGAAAGACAACTGTTCTGGGCAAGAGGAAAAACAAATACAAAGGACTTGTGGGAAGTATGTGGTTTGGTATGTTCAAGAGTAGGCAGGGGCCAGATTTTATAAGGCTCTGTAGACCTTGCTTGGGACGATGGGAAGCCACCAGTGGAAGGAAGCTGGTTGAGCAAGGAAGCTAAATGATCGGAATTACATGTTAAAAAGATCACTCATAACATAACATTGTAAATCAACTATACTTCAATTTAAAAAAAAAAAAATCACTCTTGATTCTCTGGGGAGAACAGATAGCAGAGTGCCCAGAGCAGAAGTAGAATGATTAGTTAAGAGGCTATTGCATTTTATTAAAAAACTGCAATTATATGGAGGTAAAAGAGGATGGGCGGCAGAAGGGAATTCAACTTCTTTCAGAAAGTATTTCACTTTTAATTTTGATAAGATTACAGATAGGGCAAGAAAACCACTATAGCAATAAGTACTAGTGTGTGCTTTGAATTATGTTGTTCTTGATTCTCTGACTCAGAGCTGGAGAGTGACTTTTTGGTGTGGCAGGGCTCTCAGCCTGAACCTACTCTGCTCACTTAAAAATCCCACACATCTGGGCATGACTTGAGGGCCTGTAGGGAAAGGCAACCCAGCCAGTAATTTCTTTGCATGAGGGAGAACAAGACATTTCCTGGGGAAAAAATTCACCATGCAGCCATGTTTCAGGACCAAGATTGGCAGTGAAAAGGGGAAGGGCAATATCCTTTGGTCATGCCTCCCAATCCTAACCAAACTACCATACGTCTCTAATGCCAAAACCCTGAGAGGAAGGGGCCATAAAAAAACTAGGAGAGCTTCTTCATAGAAATCTGTGTAAGATATTGGGAAGGTGGACTTCTGATGTGATATCCACAGGATAGAGTTATAAGACAAAACTATAAGTTAGGGATACTCCTCACTGTGTAGAACGCAGTGGGGCTTAGGATTTTGAGGGCTTCCAAGAACACAGGCTGGCTTGCGCATATTAAGGGTTCCGGTGGTGGCACTCAGCACTCTGGGTTGCTGAAGTGGATTAAGCAGCAGCCAGCCCTCAGAGTCCCGTAAGAGCAATAATAATAAATATTGCAGTTGGAGTGAGGAGATATTAAATTATGTGTTTGCGATACTTATTTCTACTCATAGAAGAAAATTCTGTCTCTGGCCTCTCTACTTTTGCTTTGCAGCTACCAAGAGATATTCTAGATCTGCTAGCTCAGTTTCTAGGTTTGTCTTGTGTGGAAGGATAATGGGTAAAAAACAGCTGAAGAATTTCAAGGAGTAAGACTGGATGATTTGTTTGTATTAGAAAGTGGACCGGGAACTGCTTATAAGTAGAGGGGATCAACAGAGGGGAAAAGAGCCAAATGAATAGTGTTTTATTGTGAATTGAGAGTAGGGAGGGATATAGAGGGTTCAGAAGGTGTAGAGTTCTAAGAAATACTGTGAGCAAAAGGAATTGGGAAGGAAGATATTAAGAAGCTGAGTTGAAATAGATCTCTTTATTTTCTTTGAGAGTCTCAATATATTAAGATTGAAATTGCTTTTAACTTACCTTTTTTTTTTTTTTTTTTTTTTGGAGGTTAGACTTGTTACTTATATGTGACGCCATTCCAGCACTGGACTCATGGAGGCTGAACATTTATTCAGGTAATAATAGGTAACATTTATGGAATACTTCTTATGGGCCAGGCAACAAACTAAGTGCTTTACCCTTGATCTCATTTAATCCTCACACAATCTCATAAGGTTGGGAGCGTTACTGCACCCATTTAATAGATGAAGAGATTGAGACTCACAGTATATCTACATTGAATTCATCTGAATTAAAAAATGGAAAAAGGCTACTGTAATAGTCAAAGTGAGAGGTGATGGTAGCTTGGGTTAGGTGATGTCATTTCTTACCTGGCATAAATATCATGAATGTAAAATGGTTTTGATTGGCTGTACTTCACCCTCATTTCCATAACTTTTCCTCATTGCTAAATACATCATGCTTTTAGTTTGTCTTTTTTTTTTTTTTGGCTGCATTGGGTCTTCATTGTTGTGCATGGGCTTTCTCTAGTTGTGGTGAGCAGGGGCTACTCTTCGTTGTGGTGTGCAGGCTTCTCATTGCGGTGGTTTCTCCTTGCGGAGCACGGGCTCTAGGCGTGTGGGCTTCAGTAGTTGCAGCACATGGGCTCAGTAGTTGCGGCAGACGGGCCCTAGAGCGTGCAGGCTTCAGTAGTTGTGGCATGTGGGCTCAGTAGTTATGGCGCATGGGCTCTAGAGCACAGACTCAGTAGTTGTGGCGCATGGGCTTAGCTGCTCCACAGCATGTGGGATTCTACCAGACCAGGGATCGAACCCTTGTCCCCTGCATTGGCAGGAGGATTCTTAACCACTACACCACCAGGGAAGTCCTTTTAGTTTGTCTTTAAAACAGTGGAAATATCTTTTGGTAAAGAAAAATTCAGCTTAGGGTTGTTTTTTTTTTAAATTTAATTTTGGCTGTGTTAGGTCTTCGTTGCTGTGCGCGGGCTTTCTCTAGTTGCAGCAAGCGGGGGCTACTCTTCGTTACGGTGTGCGGGCTTCTCATTGCAGTGGCTTCTCTTGTTGCAGAGCACGGGCTCTAGGCGCGTGGGCTTCAGTAGTTGTGGCATGTGGGCTCAGTAGTTGTGGCTCACGGGCTCTAGAGTGCAGGCTCAGTAGTTGTGGTGCATGGGCTTAGTTGCTCTGCAGTGTGTGGGATCTTCCCGGACCAGGGCTCGAACCCGTGTCCCCTGCATTGGCAGGCAGATTCTTAACCACTGCGCCACGAGGGAAGCCCCACCTTAGGGTTTTTAACCTTAAAGCTTTTTGAACTTTTTAGAAAGTAGATAAAAACTTTTGCAATAGTTTATATTTTTTGAGTAAATATCTACAAAAGGTAGATATCTATAATTGGGGAATTCTTAAGAGGTGATTAATATAGATAACAGAGGTTTTTTTGTTGATTTCATCACGCTTGAGATACTATTCACAAGTATTTTCAAGTTTAAGGAAGCTTATTAGGGTTTCTTATAGGAGCTTTTTTTGGTGTATCTAAATGCTTGTTTACAGATTACATTAATTGTAGTACTTGCCAGAACTGGCAGGGTGTCTAGCACTACCAACTGAAGATCAGTCAAAAATGAAGATTGAGCATCTCTGATATTATAATGTGGGTTAAGGGAAGTTTCTTTTTTTTAATTTAATTAATTAATTTATTTATTTGGCTGCATTGGGTCTTAGTTGCAGTGCGCAGGCTCTTCGTTGCAGCGCGCGGGCTTCTCTCTAGGTGTGGTGTGTAGGCTCCAGAGCGCGTGGGCTCAGTAGTTGTGGTGCGTAGCCTTAGTTGCCCCGTGGCATATGGGATCTTAGTTCCCCGACCAGGGATCGAACCCATGTCCCCTGCATTGGAAGGCGGATTCTTAACTACTGGACCCCAGGGAAGTCCCTCTGGAAGTATTTTTGTTTAATTTTTAAAAATTTATTATTTTTGACTGCATTAGGTCTTCGTTGCTGCATGTGGGCTTTTCTTTAGTTGCAGCGAGCAGGGGCTACTCTTCGTTGCGGTGTGTGGGCTTCTCACTATGGTGGCTTCTCTTGTTGCAGAGCACAGGCTCTAGGCACGCAGGCTTCAGTAGTTGTGGCAAGTGGGCTCAGTAGTTGTGGCCCGTGGGCTCTAGAGCACAGGCTCAATAGTTGTGGTGCACAGGCTTAGTCATTCCGCGGCATGTGGGATCTTCCTGGACCAGGGATCGAACCCATGTCCCTTGCATTGGCAGGCAGATTCTTAACCACTGCGCCACCAGGGAAGTCATGGAAGTATTTTTAAGTTTACAAAAATTCAAATTTATATGCTACTTTGAGTAGTTTTCCATGTTTAATGTTGCCAAGAGTTGCCTGTACACTCAGCAAGGTAAAGTAAAACCGCTCTATTACTACCTTATCAATTATTGAGTTGCCAGCATGTGTACATTGCCCTATCATATTTTTCAAAAAACAGCTTAATTGAGGCTTTTAATAATTGACATACAGTAAACTGTACATATTAAAACGTACAATTGGTTAAGTTTTGACATGTGTTCACTGTAAAACTGTCGCCCCAATCAAGACATAATGAAGGTCTCACAAGCCCCTCCCCCCCTCCCCCCTCCGGGCCCCAACACCTCGGACCGCTCGGGAGGAGGGTCGGGCTGGGTCTCACCCCTCCCTGCCCCCAGGCTCCCACTCCCTGAGGAATTTCTACACCGGGGTGTCCCAGCCTGGCTGCGGGGAACCCCCTTTCATCTCTGTCGGCAACGTGGACGACACGCAGTTCGTGCGGTTCGACAGCGACGCCCCGAATCTGAGGATGGAGCCGTGGGCGCCATGGGTGGAGCAGGAGGGGCCGGAGTATTGGAATCGGAACCCGAGGATCTACAAGCACCACCCACAGACTTTCCGAGTGAACCTGAACACCCTGCGCGGCTACTACAACCAGAGCGAGGCCGAACCTCTTCAGCCCACCGTCCTCATGGCATCATTGTTGGCCTGGTTCTCTTGGTGGTCGCTGGAGCTGTGGTGGCTGGAGCTGTGATCTGGAGGAAGAAGCACTCAGGCAGTGACAGTGCCCAGGGCTGTGATGTTATCTTTCACCAATCCTAAAGGGCTGTTTCCTGGATTATTCTTTCTATCTTTTCCAAAGAACCAAAAACTGGAAAGGAACAAGGATTAAACCCTGGAAGTCCCAGTGCTACGTGATCTGATCAGACCACACACCTGAGCAGACTGCAGAGTTTTGGCACTGTGTCTAGACAGCACAGAGACCAGGGGGTCCTAAACTTTAATTTGCATAAGAATCATCGGGACATCTTGGTAAGATTCAGAAGGTCTGTAGTAGGGCATGGGATTCTGTATTATAACAAGGTTGGTGCTGATTCTGCGGACTTTCAGATCACATTTAGTAGCAAGAACGTAGACCAGGATTCCCACATGGCTGTGCACCAGCCTCACCTGTAGGGCTTGTTGAATAAGCAAGTCTTGGGCTCTGTGCCCAGCATTCTGAGATGGTGGGTCTGGGAAGAAGCCTGAGTATTTTGCAGCAATCCTTACAAGCAATCTTGGGATTTAGCCAATTAGGGAATGACTGAGGTCAGTGATCAGAGAGCGCTTAGGTTGGGGAGGAGCCTTAAATCCACACTTAAACCTTGTTTTTTCCTGGGAAGAAAAGGGCAAGTGGTATGCTGGAGACACATGTTGGTTTTTCTACCCTGGGGTATGTAGCCAGGTGGAAGACTGACGAAGTGTTATCAGCTCAAGATAATGAAAATCTATGAATCCTTGCTCTCTGAAACTATTCCCTGGATGGATTTCTCACTCATTCCTTGGTATAAACAATGGAATACAAAAAAAAAAAAAAAAAAAAAAAGACATAATGAACATATTTATCACCTCCACAAGTTTTCTTATCCCCATTTGTTATCCTTCTCCCAACTTCTGTGGTCTCCTGGCAACCACTGTCACTATAGAATAGTTTGCATTGTCTAGAATTTTATATAAAGGGAATCATAAGTGTATACTCTCATGCTTACTTATTTTTGGTTTGGCTTTTTTAATCAAGCTAAATATTTTGAGATTCATCTATGTTGTTGCATGTATCAATAGTTCATTCCTTTTTATTGCTGAGTACTGATCTTTTGTATAGGTATAACACAATTTGTTCATTCATTCACTTACTGATGGACATTTGGGTTTATTCCGGTTTTCAGCAGTTACAGATAAAGTTATGCCATGAATATTTGTGTACAAATCTTTGTATGGACATATACTTTATTTTTCCCTCCAAGTTAATTTCTTTCTTTTTTTCTTTTTTTTTGACGTGAATTCACGTAGCATACAATTAACAATTTTAAAGAGTACAGTTCATTGGTATTTAGTATACTTACAGTGTTCTGCAATCACTAGCACTTTCTAGATCCAAAACTTTTTCATTATTCCATAAACCACCCCATGCCCATTAACTAATCATTCCCCATTCTCTCTTCCCCCCATCCCTTGGTAACTTCTAATCTGCTTTCTGTCTCTATGGATTTGCCTAGTCTGGATATATAATATAAAAGGAATCAGACAATATGTGAACTTTTGTGACTGGCTTCTTTCATTTGGCATAACGTTTTCATGGTTCATCCAAGTTTTAGCACGTATTAGTACTTTGTTCTTTTTTTTTGGGTGCGCCACGTGGCTTGCAGGATCTCAGTTCCCCCACCAGGAATTGAACCTGGGCCATGACAGTGAAAACCTGGAATCCTAACCACTAGGCCACCAGGCAACTTCCAGTACTTTGTTCTTTTTTATGGCTGAATAATATTCTGTTGTGTGGTGGATATATCACATTTTGTTTATCCATTCATCAGTTAGTGGACTTTTAGGTTGTTTCCACTTTGGGGTACTGTGAATAATGCTGCTATGAACAATTATGTACAAGTTTTTGTGTGGAAGTATGTTTTCATTTCTCTTGGCTATAAACCTAGAAGTCTAATTGCTAGATCATATATGGTAACTATGTTTAACTTTCTGAGGAACTGTCAAACTGCTTTCAAAGTGGTTGCATGAGTTTACATTCCCACCGACAATGTTTGAGAGTACCAATTTGTCTATCGTCATCAAACGTCTTATTGTCTGTCTTTTTGAGTCCAGCCATCCTAGTGGGTGTGAAGTAGTATCTCATTATGGTTTTGATTTGCATTTCCTGGTGACTAGTGATGTTGAGCATCTTTTCACGTACAAATTGGCCATTTGTATATCTTTTTTGGAAAAATGTATATTTATTTAAATCCTTTGCCTTTTAAAAAATTGGATAACTTGTCTTTATTATTGAGTTGTAAGAGTTCTGGGTACAAGTTCCTTATTAGATGTATGCTTTGCAAATATTTCTTCCATGGGTTGTTTTTTCACTTTCTTGATGGTATTGTTTACAGACAAAAAGTTTTAAAGAAGTTTTAAATTTGATTAAGTCCACTTGATCTATTTTTTTCTTTAAGAGTTTTATGGTCTTAGCTCTTACATTTAGGTCTGTGATCCATTTCGAGGTAATTTTTGTGTATGGTGTGAGGTATGGTTCCAACTTTTTCTTTTATGTATAGATATCCACTTGTCTCATTACTGCATGTTGAAAAGACTGTCTTTGGCCTATTTGATTGTCTTGGCACCCTTGTCAAAAATCAGTTGACCAGGGCTTCCCTGGTGGTGCAGTGGTTGAGAGTCCGCCTGCCGATGCAGGGGACACGGGTTCGTGCCCCGGGAAGATCCCACATGCCGCGGAGCGGCTGGGCCCGTAAGCCATGGCCGCTGAGCCTGCGCAACGGGAGAGGCCACAACAGTGAGAGGCCTGCGTAATGCAAAAAAAAAAAAAAAAAAATCAGTTGACCATAAATGTAAGGATTTATTTTTGGACTTTCAATGCTATTCCACTATAATATTGTTTTGATTACTATAGCTTTGTGTAGTTAGTTGAACTCAGGAAATGTGAGTCCTCCAATTTTGTTGTTCTTTTTTAAGATTATGTTGTTTATTCTAGGTCCCTTGCATTTCCATGTGAATTTTAGGATCAGTTTGTCATTTTATGCAAAAAAAAAAAAAAAAGCCAGCCAGGATTTTGATAGAGATTGCTTTGAATCTGTAGATCAGTTTTGGGAGTGTTACCATCTTAGCAGTAAGTCTTCCAATTGATGCACATAGGATGGATTTACTCTTATTTATATATTATTTCATTTCTATCAATAATAGTTCGTGATTTTCAATATACAAGTTACATTTTTTTAACCCTACCCCATTACACTTCTTTTGTTAAATTTATAACTAAGTATTATTTTTGTTACTATTGTAAATTTTCCCCCCTTAACTTCACTTTTGAGTTGTTCATTGCTTGTGTATAGAAATACAATCGATTTTTGTATATTGACCTTGTATCTTGCAACCTTGTTGAACTTTTTTTATTAGTTTTTAGTGGATTCCTTAGGATTGTCTAGATACAAGATCTTGTCATCTGCAAATAGAGATCGTTTTTACTTCTTCTTTTCCAGTCTGGATGCCTTTTCTTTCTTCTTAGTGCTTCATTGCCTTAGCTAGAACCTCCAGTGCAAAAGTTTATGTCTTTGTCTTGTTACTGAGCTTAGAATAAATGCATTCAGTCTTTAAGTAGGATGTTATTTATGGGGTTTTGCAGATTCCTTTTATGAAATTGAGTTATTTGCTTAGTGGTCCTGGGGATTACAATTGACATCTTAATTTATAACAATGTAGTTTAATTTAATACCAACTCAGTTACAGTTGTGTGCAAAACTTTGTGCCTGTATAGCTCTGTTCCCTCTTCTCTTTTTTGTTCTATTATGTACAAATTACATCTTTTTACATTGTGTGCCCATCAACACAGGTTTATAATCATAGTTTTATTTAGTTGTCTTTTTTTAAAAATTTGCGGTACGCGGGCCTCTCACTGTTGTGGCCTCTCCCGTTGTGGAGCATAGGCTCCAGACGTGCAGGCTCAGTGGCCATGGCTCACGGGCCCAGCTTCTCCATGGCATGTGGGATCTTCCCGGACCGGAGCATGAACCCATGTCCCCTGCATTGGCAGGTGGACTCTCAACCACTGCGCCACCTGGGAAGCCCCTAGTTGTCTTTTAAATCAGATAAACAAAAAGAGTTACAAACAAAACATTTATTTATACTATCTTTTACATTTAGTTACTTTTACCAGTACTTTTAATTTTCTTGTTTGGATTTGAGATACTGCCTTAGAGGCCTTTTATTTCAGCCTGAGTGACTCTCTTTAGTATTTCTTGTAGACTAGATCTGCTAGTGATGAGTTCTTTCATTTTTATCTAGGAATGTCTTAATTTCTCCTTTGTTTTTGAAGGATAGTTTTGCTGGAGATAGAATTCTTCGTTGATAGTCTTTTTCTTTCAGCACTTTGAATAAATCTTCCCGTTGCCTTCTGACCTCCATGGTTTTTGATGAGCTTCCTGGATTTGCAGATTTATTGTTTGAGAAAAATTTGGCCATTATTTCATTAAATATCCTTTCTTTCCTTTTCTCTCCTATCATGGGACTCCCAATATGAATTGTTAGGCTTTGTTCATTTTTCTATATTCTTTTTTCTTTCTGTTCCTCAGACATATCTAGCCTAATTGACCTAGCTTCAAGTTTGTTGATTATTCCTTCTTCCTGCTCAGGTCTTGTGTTGAACTCTCTACTGATGTTTTTCATTTCCATTATTGTAGTTTCCAACTCCAAAATTTCCATTTGTGGTTCCTTTTTGTAATTTCTGTCTTTCTATTAATATTCTATTTTTGGTGAGATATTTTTCTCATACTTTTTCTTTAGTACTTTAGTCATAGTTATCTTAACTTCTTTGATTTTTTTTCCTCCCTCCCTCTTTCCTTTTTTGATCTTATTTAAAATGGCTGATCTTATTATTATTATTTTTTTTGCGGTACATGGGCCTCTCACTGTTGTGGTCTCTCCTGTTGCGGAGCACAAGCTCCGGACGCGCAGGCTCAGCAGCCATGGCTCACGGGCCTAGCTGCTCTGCGGCATGTGGGATCTTCCCGGACCGGGGCACGAACCCGTGTCCCCTGCATTGGCAGGCGGACCTCAACCACTGTGCCACCAGGGAAGCCCCGGCTGATCTTATTTTTAAAGTCTATCTAAATCCAATGTTTGGGCTCCCTAATGCCGTTTTTCCTTGTGGGCCATACATTCTGCTTCAAGGAAATTTTTTTTTTTTTTTTTTTTTTGCGTTATGCGGGCCTCTCACTGTTGTGGCCTCTCCCATTGTGGAGCACAGGCTCCGGACGCACAGGCTCAGCGGCCATGGCTCATGGGCCCAGCCGCTCCATGGCATGTGGGATCTTCCCGGACCGGGGCATGAACCCGTGTCCCCTGCATTGGCAGGCGGACTCTCAACCACTGCGCCACCAGGGAAGCCCCTCAAGGGAATGTTATATTGCTTCTTGTATAGTATAAGATTTTACAATACTATACTTCTGTTTCTTCCCTCCTGGTCATACATTTACTTGTATATATAAATTGTACAATATATTTTAAATTATTATTGCTTTGAATAGTTGAGTATTTTTAAAAGATATTTAAATAATGAAGAAAGAGGTTTTTCTGTTTACCCACATTGTTACCACTTATGCTTTTAACTCTTTTATGTAGATCCAGATTTTCATCTGTTATCATATTCATTCATCTTGAAGGACTAGTACAGGTCTGCTGGTGATGAATTCTTTCAGCTTTTGTATGTCTGAAAAGTTTTATTTATTTTAAATAAAAAAGTTTTATTTACTTTATTTTGCCTTCATTTTTGAAAGATATTTTCTGTGAGTATAGAATTTTTGGTTGACAGTTTTTTTTTTCTTTCAGTCCTTTAAGATACCACTCCATTGTCTTCTGACTTGAATAGTTTCCAGTGAGAATTCTGTTGTTATCTTCATCTTTGTTCCTGTATAGATAATAAGTCCTTTTTCTCTGGCTACTTTTTTTTAAATTAATTTATTTTATTTGTTTATTTTTGGCTGCATTGTGTCTTTGTTGCTGCACACGGATTTTCTCTAGTTGCAGTGAGCGGGGGCTACTCTGTGTTGCAGTGTGCCGGCTTCTCATTGCAGTGGCTTCTCTTGTTGCAGAACACAGGCTCTAGGCTCTCAGGATTCAGTAGTTGTGGCATGCGGGCTCAGTAGTTGTGGCTCATGGGCTCTAGAGCACAGGCTCAGTAGTTGTGGTGCACGGGCTTAGTTGCTTCACGACATGTGGGATCTTCCTGGACCAGGGCTCGAGCCCATGTTCCCTGCATTGGCAGGCAGACTCTTAACCACTGCACCACCAGGGAAGCCCCTTCTCTGGCTACTTTTAAGATTTACTCTGTATTACTCGTTTTAGGTAGTTTGGTAATAAGGTGCTTTGTTCTTTGAGCTTCTTGGATCTGTGTATTTATAGTTTTATTCCAATTTAGAAACTTTTAAGTTATTGTTTCTGTAATATATTTTTCCTCTCTCTTCTTTGGAGGTACCACTGACACATATTAGGTAATTTGAAATTATTCCACAGTTCACTAGTAATTTGTTCATTTTATTTAGTTTTTTCCCCTGATGTATTCTGTTGCAATTTCTAATCTGCTGTTAGTCTTACATGGTGTAGTTTTATCTCTTAACATATCAGAGATTTTTTTACTTCTTCTAACATGCCTACTTTTTCCTTTAGATTTTTGCATATATGGAATACAGTTATAATAACTTCCTAAATATTTTTCTTTACTGTTTCTATAATCTGATTGTTTCTCAGTCATTTATCTTAACTTTTCATTATGAAATAAGTATAATTTATAAGAAGTTGCACGTTCCATATTTTTTTTTTTTTATTTTGGTACACAGACCTCTCACTGTCGTGGCCTCTCCCGTTGCGGAGCACAGGCTCCAGACACGCAGGCTCAGCGGCCATGGCTCATGGGCCTAGCCGCTCTGCGGCATGTGGGATCTTCCCGGACCAGGGCACGAACCTGTGTCCCCTGCATCGGCAGGCGGACTCCCAACCACTGAGCCACCAGGGAAGCCCCTTCCATGTGTTTTTCACCCACTTTCTCCCAGTGGTAACGCTTGTATAATTATAGGACAATATCAAAACTAGGAAATTGATATTGGTACAGTCTTAGAGTTTATTCATATCTGACCAGTTTTACATCTACTCCCGTGTGTGTGTGTGTGTGTGTGTGTGTGTGTGTGTGTGTGTAGTTCTATGGTATTTCGTCATGTGTGAATTTGTATATCTGCAGCCACCATCAAAGTACAGAACAGTTCTATTCAAACAAGAATTTTTCCTGTTGCCCTTTTTTTTCTTTTGGCTGCACCACGCAGCATCTGGGATCTTAGTTCCCTGACCAAGGATCAAACCTGTGCCCCCTGCATTGGGAGCATAGAGTCTTAACCACTGGACCACCAGCGAAGTCCTTGTTGCCCTTTTATAACCACTCCTATCCTACCTCCCTCCACCCCACTCATAAACTTGTAACCCTGGCAACCACTAACCTGTTCTCTATCTCTATAATATTGTCATTTCAAAATGTTATTTAAATGGAATCGTACAGTATATAACCCTTTAAGGTTGACTTTTTTTTGCCCCCACTCAGCGTAATTCCCTTGAGGTCCATATAAGTTGTATATGTGTGTGTGTATCAATAGTTTGTACCCTTTTATTGCTGAGTAGTGTTCCATAGTATGGCTATCCCAAGTCTGTTTAAGCATTCACCTGTTGAAGGACTTGTGTATTGGTTCCAGTTTTGGGCTATTATGAATAAAGCTACTGTGAACATTCACATACAGGTTTTTGTGTAAACATAAGTTTTTGTTTCTCTGGAATAAAGGTCCAAGAGTGCAGTTGCTGGGTGGCATGGTAATTGAATATTTCATTTTATAAGAAACTGCCAGACTTTCTTCTAGCGCGGCTTTGCCATGTTACATTCCTACCAGCTATGTATGAGTGATTTAGTTTCTTTGCATTCTTGCCAACATTTGGTATTGACAGTTTTTTTGTTTTGTTTCGGTTTTTTTGGCCATGCTGTGCAGCTTGTGGGATTTTAGATCCCTGACCAGTGAATGAACCCAGGCCCTTGGCAGTGAGAGCACGGAATCCTAACCACTGGACCACCAGGGAATTCCAAACAGTATTTTTTATTTTAGCCATTATGATAGATGTGCAGTGATATCTCATTGTGGTTTTAATTTGTATTTCTCTAATGGCTAATGATTTTGAATATGTCTGTTCATGTCTTTTGCCCATTTTCTTTTTTTTTTTTTAATTAATTAATTAATTTATTTTTGGCTGCGTTGGGTCTTCGTTGCTGCACGGGCTTTCTCTAGTTGTGGCACGGGCTTTCTCTAGTTGCAGCAAGCAGGGGCTACTCTTTGCTGTGGTGTGTGGGCTCCTTCTCATTGTGGTGACTTCTCTTGTTGCAGAGCACCGGCTCTAGGCGTGCACGCAGGCTCAGTAGTTGTGGTGCATGGGCTTAGTTGCTCTGCGGCACATGGGATCTTCCCGGACCAGGGCTCGAACCCATGTCCCCTGCATTGACAGGCGGATTCTTCACGACTGCGCCACCAGGGAAGCTGCCCTGCTTATTTTCTATTTGGATTGTTTGTTTCTTTACTGTTGAGTTTTGAGAATTCTTTATATATACTGTACACAAGTCTTTTGTTGGATATGTGGTTTGCAGATATTTCTCCAATCTGTGGCTTACTCTCTTCTATGAGCTCTAGACTCCTTTGCTCTCTCAGACTTTGACTCCTGTGTTCTCCACTTAGGGAGCATGTTGGAGCATGCCTAGGTTCCCCTTAGACTCCCTCTTTTGACATTTCTTGGAAACTCTCCCTAGGCATTAAACTTGGGTAATCACAGAGCTTACCTTATTTGTTTCCCATCTCTGGGGAATCATTGTCCTTCATTGCCTGTTGTCCAGTGTCTTAAACACCAGTGTTTCACACATTTGTCTGGTTTTTTATTGTTTCTTCCAGGAAGATAAATATCATCCCTGTTATTCCAAGTTAGTCAGAAGTGAGATCCCCACCCCAACCCCCAGAGTTTTCAATAACATTAGAAACATCCACTGTTATTAACTACTGTCCCAAAATTCCTTCCTTTTTAAGTTGTTTTTAAAAAAAGGGTGGGGGGGTGAGGTGGGAATGGAGGCTAAATATAACTCAGACAAAGAGACACTTCTGATGTCCTTCAGTGTCTCTTGAAGCCCAGCTACTTTCGGAAGTTTGCAAATCAATCAGATAGATAAAGGCTTAGAGCTAGAAATAGGTCAGCTACCATAGCACACAATGATGGTGGGAAAAGATTTTTGTGACAGCTTGTGTGTGATAATATATCCTTTCTTGTTCAGGATTCTCTTTGAATGTAATGCTAGATTCTGGGTGTTTTCAAATGCCTTTTCTCTATTCTTATCCTTATAGTCCTTTCCTTAAAAGAATAACCATATTTTTAAAATTACATTTTCCTTTATTTAAAGGGTAGAGTTAACCAGTTAAAGCAGCCTTTTCCAGCCTAGGTACATCTAGCTAGGTAATTCTCCTTTGACCTTTATTATTAGTTTTGGAGCTTATCTCAGAGTTAATGGTGATTTAATATGTATACAAGCGTTTCTTAAAGATTTCTCTCTGCATTTCAAAGCTGTGCTTATCTATGTAAAAATTCAGAGAGATAAGTATTGCCACAGGATCACGTGGCTAGTAGCTATCAAACACTTGAAGAAAATATCTTTGGAGTTACTTTGTGGAATTAGGACACATTTCAGTAATTAGGTAACTGAGCTCTGGGAATCTGCTAGAGCCACCTTTAGAATAGAGCTGCCTCTGCTTATGCTAGTCTCATCAGGAAAGTTTTATTTCTATTCCCAGTCTATTGTTTCTGCTGATGAACAATGGCATAGCTTGGTATATTATTAGTCAGCTGTTTTTCAGCAGTGTGTATTTTTTTTTTTTTTTTTTTTTTTTTTGTGGTACGCGGGCCTCTCACTGTTGTGGCCTCTCCCGTTGCGGAGCACAGGCTCCGGATGCGCAGGCTCAGCAGCCATGGCTCACGGGCCCAGCCGCTCCGCGGCATATGGGATCCTCCCAGACCGGGGCACGAACCCGTATCCCCTGCATTGGCAGGCGGACTCTCAACCACTGCGCCACCAGGGAGGCCCAGCAGTGTGTATTTTGATGCCTTGCACAGAATGGTTACTCACAGAGTATTTGTTGCATGAATGAATGAATGTCTTTTCCTTGAGTCACTGCTTCAGTCAGTTCCCTTCATATATTTCATCCAGGATCTTTCTTTTCTTTCCATCTCTATCATTTTGGTCATTTTTTTGTTTGCATTTCCTCCAGAGGGTGAACAAAGAAGGCAAAGAAGATGAACCTGAAATCATTTCATTCTTTATGAGTAACTCGGATAAGAAAAAAGTATTGTATGAGAAGAAATTGAAACTCCTGGCTAAAATGAGAGTTTTGAGTTAATACTGGATTTCATTTATCTTTTCTGTCTTTCCCTGGCATTACTAATGATGGATTGATGTTTTGCTTTTCTTCAAAGCCCTGAACAGCTTTCTCTTTAATTATAGCTAGTGATATGCTCCTTTAGTTTTCATTTCTAATTTTTCTTACTTTTCCTCTGTATGGAGTTCTCTTCCTCTTCTTTATTCCTTAAATATTGGTGTGTCCTGAGGCCTGTGCTCACCTCTCTAGTCTTTTGTGCGGTTAATCTGACACTGTTCTCACCATGCACTCTCCTTTTAAAGTACAAGGTTTCAACTTCTGTCACAGTTTGGTGGTCTAGATATCCAGTTCCATCAGTGTAACTGCCTGTTGGGCACTTTGATTATGTCAGCTTGTGGGCACATCACATTTACCATGTTTTAAACAGAACTTTATCTTTTTTTTCTTCCAAACTGGTTTCTCCTTCAGTATTCGTATCTCAGTGGTGGAAATGTCTACCCCAATTGTTCTCAAACTTTTTGGTATCATAATCTCTTTGTACTCTTAGAAGTTACTGAGGCCTCCAAAAGAGCTTTTGTTTTATGTAGGTTATAACTATCAATGTTAATGTATTAGAAATTAAAACTGAGAAATTTAAAAAACATTAATTCATTTAAAAATGATAATAAATCCATTACATGTTAACGTAAAAGTGAGTTTAAAAAAATTTTTTTCCTGTAACAACAGCAACAAAATTTATGAGAAATGCGTCATTGTTTTTAATTTTTGCAAATAATTTAGTGTTGGGGTTAATAGAATAAAGATGAATTCTTGTATCTGCCTTTCATTCAATTAGTTGTGATATTACATGTCATGTAGCTTCTGGAAAATTCTCTTGTGTATCTTTGAGGGCATAAGAGTGAAAAGGGTGAATAAGGTCTTAACATTATTATAAAAATGGTTTTGACCTTGCGTATCCCATGAAAAAGTCTTGGAAATTCCCAGGGGTCCCAGGCCACACTTTGGTAACTCCTTTTCTCTCTGGTTGCCTGAGTGTTCTCTTAGACTTCTCTTCTCCCAACCATCACACATATCTCCTGTGTCACCAAGTCTTAATGATTCTGCCTCCTTAATGCCTCTTGGGTCAGAGTCCCCTCATTCTACAGCCAGAATGCTTATCTCATCTTTTCCCTACTTGGTATCTCTGCCTCTATTTTATCTTCTTTCTAACCCATCCACATTGTAGCAAAAGTAATCTTTCTAAAATAGAAATATGATCATATAACTACTTTCTGAAAGTCCTTTACAAGTTTCCCATTGCTTTAGTTAGTACACAAGATGTTTTATGATCCTGTTTCCACTAACCTCTAGCTTCTTCTCCATTATACTATAGCTTTCTTTATGCAATACTTGCAGTTCTGAGAAAGCATCATGGTGACCCATACATCTGTGTTAATGATACTGTTGGGTTCACACTATGTTCCTGGCACTGTTCTAAGTACTTTACATATATTATCTCATTTAATCTTTACACAGTCTTCCAAAAGAAGTACTTATACCATTTTATTTTGTAGATGAGGAAACTGGGATTTAAAGAGATGAAGTAACTTTCCTCAGATCATCCGCTTGTTAAATAAGGAATCTAAGTCTGTTTCTCCACTTCTCTATTTGGCTAAATACTGTTTGTCCTTGAGGATTATTAGGCTTAAGCATCCCCTCCTTCTGGAAGCCTTTCCTCCAGTGTGATTTAGATGACTGTTCCTTCTATTTCCATTTAACCTTGTGAGCAGCTCTAGCTAGCATTTAACATATTAGAATTTACTTATTTGTCTCCTGCACCATTGATTTTCCTGGTAGGTACAGGCAGGAAGGGAACTTCATTCCTCTGGCACAGGAAAATTAGTCTGCATCCCAGAATATTTATTTCTAAAAGGAAAATGCATGTTGAGGGCCTTAAAACCTAATGTCACTCTGGACCTACTTATTCTGTTCATTCTATGTAAGCAAAGCCCTCAGTTTCAGAGAAACTATAAAACAGATAATAATACTTCTATATTAATTCTTCCAAATTTAAAAAATAGTATCCCTGATCTTGTATTGGTTTAGAGGAGACTAAATAACAACAACAAAATAATAGCTAACATTTATTTAAAATATTTTCCATGTATCTAAGCATTTTACCTGTATATTAACTCACTTTAATATTTACAACCCCATGAGATAGTTATTATTAACCTTTGCTTTACAGATAAGGGAAACTGAGGCACCAAGAGGTTAAGTAACTTATCCAAGATCACACAGCTTGTAAGTGGCAGGTGGGGAAATCAAATCTCTAAAAACTATACTGTGCAGAATACTGAATCTTTTTTACCCAGGATCCCATATTTATAGTCTTTGTTAGGATAAAGGTAAGTGAGGATTAGAGGTAAAATTATATGGCACAACTCTAGTGTTGTCATCTTATAGAAAAAGATGATTTACTATAGATTTTTTAAAATGTGTTTTCTTTTAAAACACCATCTTTTTAGTACAAATGAAAGGATCTTTCAATGTTATCATTATTACAAAATTAATATCATAGTTCTGAGCTTTCTGCCCAATGAATTCCTACTTTCCCAGTGAATAATAGCAACAAAAACTTTCACATTTTAGTTGAGACTTAGGAAGCTGATAATCATTTTTATTCTCCTAGCAAGTTACATTGGTTACTTCCAGAATCCTGTTTTCTTTGTTAGATACATCTGCCCTCCCCCCATCCCTTAAGCATTGCTGTGGATGTTTAATTTTGAGAATGCTAATTAGCTTTAGTAATTACACACCTTGAGGCATGTCTAGACATTTATAGCTTTGTATTTTTAGTCTAGAATAGGACGTGTTGGAACTTTTTGGCTTTTGTGTCTTTCTTTTTTTTTTTAAAGAAAGCTTTGAATTTAGTTTAGGGAGGAGTTATGTTAATTTAAGTTCAGTCATGGAATTTAGGGCTATTGCGAGTTTATTTAGCCAGTATCCAGGAATATCATACTTGTCTTTTGCTAATAGTATTTTGAAGTCACCAAAAGTAGTTTTTCTTTAAGGTGATGCTTTATGTTGTAGATGGAATCAGACCAATGTGGAGGATATGATTTTATTAAAATAAGCACCCAGCCTAGTTTGGGGATTTGTGTGAATCAGAAAGCACAGCCACAACAGGTCCCCCTTGTTGACACACTTTTAATTTTCAGTTATGCAGGATATGCTGCTGAGGTATCTTTTTACCAGCCATCATTCTGTCTATCTGAAAGTGTTATGTATGTTTTCAAAGTTGTTTCAGTCTGTTTCAGAATAGAAGATTATATACTTCTGCTACAATGTTCTAACCCTTAGTTTGAAAATGAGCATTCATCAGAGAGATAAATGGATTGATTTAAGAAAATTTAAAAACCATAATAATGTTTTTGAGAACATGATGGGGTGTAGGATATGGTTTGTAGACTTGCTTTGAAGCTCTTAAGAGTTGATAGGATCGACCTATGCCAGATTCAGTGGGGTTGTGGATAAAAGCGTGAGAGACATGCAGAAAGGTGCCTTTTCCCTAACCTGCTCTTTTGGATATCATTCTGTTATATCTCATCATATTTGGAGCCTAAAACAAGAGCTTCAGTATAATTTAGTTAATTGAATTATCCTCTCTGGTAGGATTATGTGTGAAATTACTGAGTATTATTAGTATCGCTGTGCAGGCAGGTAAGGAATCAAAGTTGAAGAGAGCAAAAATGTCCTTACATTAAAGACATACTCTAATGTTTCAATTAATTTCATTTTTAAGGAAACTGTTCTGAAATTAGAGGGAGCAGCTAAGTGAAGTAGCCATATATAAATAATTCACTTTCTGTTTATACCAGGCTTGCTTACATATGATATTGATGTTGGGGTATCAGATAACCACTCCATACTTGCTTTTTGTAGTTAATGGTTTATTAACAATGGTTTATTCGTTGTGCCAGGAACTATCTGAGAGTAAGGGATATAGCAATGAAAAGAAAAGGAAAAATCCCTGCCCTTAAAGATCTTACATTTTTTCCCTGTTTTATCGAGACACAATTGACATATAGCTCTGTATAAATTTAAGGTGTACTGCACAATGACTTGACACATATATTGAGAAATGATTAGCACAATAAGTTTTGTTAGCATTCATCTCCCTGTGTAGTTAGAAGAATGGAGCTTACATTTTAGTGGGAGAAATGGTTATAAGAAAAATAATCAATGCCATCAGACTTCCATGGAATTAATGCAGAATTCCTTAAAATGAGACTTACAGATGGCTGTGTTTCGGTTGTAGTTTCTCGGAAATTGGCTCTACTTCTTTGTCCTTTCAGTACCTACATTGCCCATACTAGGGAGAAGAGTGATAGAAGACCATATAATAAATAATAGTTTCAGTTTGTCACAGATTTACTGTGCATCAGGCACCCTGAAAAATAATTTTGAAAATTATTTAATTGCATTAAAATCCTGTGAAGGAGATTTTAACTTGCTTATTTTACAGGTCAGTAAAGTGAGGCTTACAGAGGTGATAACTGCTCTGAGATCACATAGCTGGTGTGTGATATAGCTAGGCAGACCTGCTTCTAACAGTTTTAAGTCCCAGGGCAAAAGCATGAATGGAAGCACATATTCCATGTGTCTAGATATTTAAGTTATAAAACAGGATTTTAAAAACAACTGTTAGAAAAAAATTCTTTCCTCCTGCTTAGATATATTTTCATAATGACCTAGAAGGCCACAATTCCTGGACTCCCCAAAGTTCTGAGATAGGATGGGATAGTACAGGGATACCCTCTAGGTCTAGTCTCCATCTACACCCCTCTCATTATCTGTCCCTTGCCCACCATTCAGACCATGCAATGTGAACAACAATGAGTACTGCCTGTCGAAAACAGAGTTTGAGAAGAGATCCACTGAAGGCCCTGGAAGTGAGCTTGGGACTTCTTGGGCGGGGCATTCTAGAATCCAGAGAATATAGTTGCGTGTGACAGAGTCGGGGGCTTCAGGTAGGTATGGCCCCTTGGTCCCATGAACATCTTACCCTGAGGGGATAGACAGGTCAGAAGAGGGTCAGAGTGGATCTGTCTAAAGTGCAAGACCCAGAATAGGCTTTCTTTACCACAGCCAAGGGTGGTACTAGCACCAGGACTCAAACCCAGGTACATTTGACCATACTGTCCTTTGTCAACAGTAAGAAAATGTGGATTTACAGAGAAAGGACGTGATGGCTTACTGTCTGCTGAGTGGAGCAGGGATGGAAAGCAGCTAGTCTGACTATGTTATGTCATGCTTGGAGAAGTGCTTCAGATGGATCATGTTTTCAGTGAGCCAGTCTGTTTCTCCTTTGAAAATACTATTTAGTGTTTACTCTTAGACACTAGAGAATTTAAGAATTGAAAAAAGGGGGGGCTTCCCTGGTGGCGCAGTGGTTGAGAGTCCGCCTGCCGATGCAGGGGACACGAGTTCGTGCCCCAGTCCGGGAGGATCCCACATGCCGCGGAGCGGCTGGGCCTGTGAGCCATGGCCGCTGAGCCTGTGCGTCCGGAGCCTGTGCTCCGCAACGGGAGAGGCCACAACAGTGAGAGGCCCGCGTACCACAAAAAAAAAAAAAAAAAAAAGAAAAAAGGGGACTTCCCCGGCCCTCCAGTGGTTAGGACTCCACACTTCCACTGCAGGGGGCATGGGTTCGATCCCTGGTCAGGGAACTAGGATCCCACATGCCGCAAGGCCAAAAAAAAAAAACAGAAAAGAATTGAAACAAACAAACAAATTCATCTGTTCCAAGTGCATTCTGGTCTTTCTGTAGTTTAAGTTGAATGGCACAGTTATGAAGAGACATATACAATTTTTCTTCTAAAGATGGGTGAGGCAGAAGCATATTGGTCTGTTTATGTTTTGGGCTAGAATTTACACTGAACAAGAATTTCTTCAGTACTGTTTGTTTTGCTTAGTTAGAATGAAGCATTTATAAAAGGACTAGATTATGGTTTCTGTTGTATTTTATATCATACGTTAAAGGTAGATTAGGCATCATTACATAGTCTTAAAATTTTCAGTTGTCTGAAATTGATCTCAGAATTAGGAAGAGAGTGATGTATATTTTGGTGGCTGTGAGGAAATGAAGTTTGGATGTAGAATGTTATATTTTCATCACACAGATTGTTCATTTTGTGGAATACGTCTGGGTTCTGATCATTCTTATAGTCCTCAGGACACCAGTTTTAAGGATGACTGTCCAGCCATACTATTCATCAGACCCCATACTTGAAGCATTCTTGAGTAGGTTGAAACCTGCACAATCCACAGGAACCCATGACCTTGGACTATCCTCATCTAATTATAAATTTGTCGTTTTTTTTTTTTTGTCCGCGGGATCTTAGTTCCCCCACCAGTGATGGAACCCAGGGCCTCAGTAGTGAAAGTGCTGTGTCCTAACCACTGGACCGCCAGGGAAGTCCCAAATTCATCGATTTTATCAGACTTGGAGTTTAATTTAAATATGGAAAGAACATAATCATGGCTTCTGTTCAGTTTTCAAGGTACCCTTTTTGTTAACAGGTGAGAATCTTATGTTTGCATGTGTTGCGTAATCAGCTCTGTTAGGGGTGGAAAATTGAATAGTAAAATCTTGAGTGCTATGTACCCTCAATGCTAGAAGCATAATTAGTAAGTCTAAATTGATGTTAGACCTAGAATATAGTGGTGTGAAAAATAGAATTTTAACCCCCCCTTATAATTTTTTTCTAAAAAACATGTCTTCCCTATGTCATTTGGATTTGCTTTTTTTATGATACCTACTGTTGCCAAATAGTACTATTGTTTATTACCTTTCTTGTTACCAAATTTGCCAAGTTCCTGAAAAATACTTGTTTTTTGAAAAAACAAATCAGAATTCTGGATCTGTTTTGAGTGACAGTTTCAGCAGCATCCTGTATTGCAAAGGGCTTGGGAATTTGTTGACATACATCTATTTTCTCTGACTCCCAACTCCTCCATTTAGGCTTTATAGTCTATTTTTAAGTCTTGCTGCTGTGCTCTGTATTGCGGGAGCTCTTTTCCTGAATTATTTGTCATTGTTTGGAGTTGAATGGAGAGGTATGTTTTTTCACCACTGCTCATTAGAACCCATGTGTCTGTCTTCAACTTGGTTGACAGATTTGGTTCATGTTAAATCCCACTGGTCCATCCTCTCAAGGCTGCAAGGCAGTGTGGGAACAGGCCACAATCTGTGATACATTGTAAGATCATTCAGGCTTTTAGATTATTGTTATTTTGTTTTGGCAGCAGTGGGAAAGATAGAAGGTATGCAAAGTTCTTTCTTTAGTCTCTGCTCAAAGGTAGAGATTGTTATGCTGATTTTTGTGATGAAGCTTGTTTTATGTTTTTATAGTTGTATTTTCAGGAAAGATGAGGGAGGAATGCCTACAAGAAGCACAGCATTAAATCAAGATTCAAATTTAGTTATAAATATGACCCAGATACTTAGGGCACTTTGAAATTCTCTGGTCTTGGGGTATCGGTTTTGGGGAATTTGTTTATTTTGTTTGGGAATATTTCTTCTCATTGCCTGTTCTTTCACCGTCTTACAGATTGTAGGCTTGGAAAAAGGATGGCAAATCTAAGAGTGAGGCAATTATTTTGAATATTTCTTCCCTTTTCTATTTTCCAGTGCATCAGAACTGATGTTTCTCTTTTGTCTCCATCCAGTGTTTTCTCCTGCATCTTTTTTTTTCTCTGATGTATGAGCACACTACTATATGTATATTCTTTACTTTTAAAAATGTTTTCCCCTTTCATATCATTGTAGGCAGAAGTAGGTGGCTGTCACTCACCTGGGCAGAAGAGTAATCTTGTTTGTCCCCACTGCCCTGTTGTCCATCTCTGAGTTTGCTTGTACCTTTTTAAAAAAAGTAATGGTATAGATTTGGTTCCCATTCTTGGAGTAATGATGAAATGCTTTTATATTTTGAACCAGAACAAGCATTTTGGCCTTCTGTTGCTGCTTTTGGTCAGTGCTACTGGCTGAGAAACTGGTATCTCACTGCTCAGTGATTCCAGTTTTTATCATTATCATTTCACTACCCTGTGATAGTGGTTCTCAGTTGCATAAATCCCACATATCTCAGCAGGACCTAAGGACAGCCCCACTCACTGACTGTTTTCCTGACATTTCACTAAACTCCTTTCTTTGGACTGTGTCAGCCAAGTTGAACTAAACTAAATTTACTGTCCTTCCCCTTGTGCTTTTGCTCTCCTCCAAGTTATCCTGACTCTCTTCTTTAGCATTACATTTCCATGATTTCTTGAAAAATCTAGTGCAAAACTATGTTCTTTAGGAAACTTTCCATGGTTCAAACTACCCAACTCTTATTAATTTGTATGTACTCCTAGTTTTTGTAGTTATTGGGGCTTCTATTTTCAAGTTACTGATGATGTAAAGTATAGTCCCTGAACTCCAGGAGGTCTAATCTTAGGGGGGAATCAGAGATGAATGGACTTATTTTTCTAATTATTTTGAATTCTTTTGGTTTTAAATTTTACATATTTTTTTTAAATTCCAGATTTCAATTGTAAGAGCAAGAGCAAGTGTCTTGTTTTCCATAGAAGAAATCTGATGAACTGTTCCTACTGCTCTCGGCATGTAGTAGACAGCCACCTGCCTTAACATGAGGCAATCTCATTGGATAATAGTATCAATATAGGAAAAGAGGGATCCTAAGTATTGGATATTCTCTCTTTTGTATCTTTTTTTTTTTTTTTTTTTTCCCTGTACGTGGGCCTCTCACTGTTGTGGCCTCTCCCGTTGTGGAGCACAGGCTCCGGACACGCAGGCTCAGCAGCCATGGCTCACGGGCCCAGCCGCTCTGCGGCATGTGTGATCCTCCCGGACCGGGGCGCAAACCCGTGTCCCCTGCATCAGCAGGCGGACTCCCAACCACTGCACCACCAGGGAAGCCCTTTTGTGTCTTTTATAATGGTAAGAATACATAAGACTTTACAGTCTTACTTGGAATTATATTTTGGAGACTTAAATGACACAGATTACAGACTGCATGTCCAAAAGACATGCTTGGTTTCTGAAATAGCCATCCAAGTTTTGTCTGCATAACGAAGTTAGAGCCTACTTATTACTGGCATGCTAGAAGGGTGGCTTACCTGAGCAAAAAGTCTATCCCTGACAGTCCTGTGGTATAGCTGTACCTTCTTTTTTTTCTCTTTTTTTTTTTTTTTAATTAGTTTCTGCTTTATAACAAAGTGAATCAGTCATACATATACATCTGTTCCCACATCCCTTCCCTCATGCATCTCCCTCCCTCCCACCCTCCCCATCCCACCCCTCCAGGCAGTCACAAAGCACCCAGCTGATCTCCCTGTGCTCTGTGGCTGCTTCCCACTATCTATCTACCTTACGTTTGGTAGTGTATATATATCCATGCCTCTCTTTCGCTTTGTCACTAGCTGTACCTTCTTAATAGATTTGAGTTTGTATTAGTTTACTGTGAAAGTCTTTTAGGTGACATTCAAACCCAGAATTGCATATTATCTGCAGGGCTGTTAACCTCATTTCCAGCCCCCCCATGACACTTTGCATGAGAGCTGAGTTTACCTTAGAAATCTTATTTCAGATCTAGGGTCCCATACCTTTTAAGAAGTGGTGCTATGTTTCATTTTCCTGACACTTCTTAGATCATTTGATGGTGTTAAGGTGCTAGGGTAGGGGTAGGGGGTAGGAGAGTGAGATCTGATAGCTTGAAAGTTCCTGGGTGAAGACTAGGAGGAAAGCTACTTGAGGATACTTATTTGCTTAACCCTTCTATATGAAATCAATCTCCTGACCACTTATCCTGCCTTCTTAGCCCCACCACAGCCACATCAGCTGAATTCTCAGTCCCAGTGCTGCTGTGTGCAGAGTCAGGGAATGGTCTCCAAGCCTGCCCTTACTTCTGGCACCAATTTCAGAGTTTGGGGGTCCCCAGGACCACTCTTGGGTTCAATAATTTGCTAGAAGGACTCGCAGAACTCACTAAAAGGTGTTCCACTCAAAGTTATGGTTTATTTCAGCAGAAGGATGAAGATTAAAATCAGCCAATAAAAGAGATGCATGATGCAGAGTCCAGGAGGGTTCCAAATGCTGAGCTTCTGGTTGTCCTCTCCCAGTGGAGTCATGGACAGCATTAACTCTTCCTGGCAATGATGCGTGACAATACACATAGACTACTGCCTATCCAAGAAGCTCACCCAAGACTTGGTGTCCAGAGTTTTTACTGGGACTCCATCATCCCATAGATGTGGTTGATGGCCTATGTAGTCAACCTCAGTCTCCAGCCCCTCGTCAGATGGAGTTAATACTATGTGACAAAGTATTGTACAAAGTCCCCACCATAAATCACATTGTTAAGCTATCTGGCACAGCTCAAGGCCCCCCAGTGAACAAAGACTCTTATCAAGCAGGACATTGCAGCAGCTTAGGATTACTTCCAGTGTTCTAAAGGCAAAAACCAGAGTTCTTTTGGGGCAAGGTTAAATTCTTTACGACATACTGTGCCTTAGGCCCAACCAAGAAAAAGGGGAAGGGAACTAGTTTAAAGTTTTAATTTTTTTTTTTTTTGGCTGCATGACACATGGGATCTTAGTTCCCCGACCAGGGATCAAGCCATGCCCTTGATGCTTGGATGCCCCTTGCAATGGAAGCACGGAGTCCTAACCGCTGTACCGCCATGGAAGTCCCTAGTTTAAATTTTTTGAACCACGTAAATTTATTTTCTGGTCAAAAAGTTAGATATATATAAATTGAATTTTTTTAAAAAGTAGGTGCAAGTTGATAGAGCTCCCAGGCACCTGAGAGAAGCAAATTCAGATCATCTCTGGTGGAACATACCTCAACCCTAGCTTCCAAGAATTCCCAGAGATAGATTACCAACAAATATGAGCTAATAATAATAATATCATAAGTAAACAAGTCACTATGAGCAAGTGTCAGCAGAAACAATTGATCCAGACCCACAGAAACTTCAGATATTGGGATTATTTGCTATAGAATGCAAAATAAGTATTTTTAATGAAATAGGAGTGTGAATAAAAACCATGATTAACAAAGAAGAGGAAAAAAGCAACACTGGTTCATTTGTAAAATAAGCCATTAAATATTTTAGAAGTAAAAAAATACAATTCAAAGTTAAAAACTCAGTGCAAAAGAACTTGTACTTCTGGTCATGGTGGAATAACAAGAAGTTGATTTATGCCCCTGCCTTAAACAAATAAATAACTGTACAAAATGTATTATTATTATTTTTTTTTTGCGGTACGTGGGCCTCTCACTGCTGTGACCTCTCCCGTTGCGGAGCACAGGCTCCGGACGTTCAGGCTCAGCGGCCATGACCCACGGGCCCAGCCGCTCCACGGTATGTGGGATCTTCCCGGACCGGGGCACAAACCCATGTCCCCTGCATCGGCAGGGGGACTCTCAACAACTGCGCCACCAGGGAAGCCCACAAAATGTATTTTAGAAACTGCTTTCAGATATTGGACAAAGGGTAGCAGAGAACAGTGACACCTGAAAGAAGGGAAAAACAAACAAGTTGAGCCCTATCATGGCCCCACATTCCACCTAAAGAAAGTTTCCAGGCTACAGCAGCTAGGATGGGAAGGGATACCCAAACAGAGCTGGCAGTCTCCCTGAATTGAGGAGACAGAGGTAAAAGTTCGGGGAAGCCAAGGCAGCTAGAATTTGTGGGCAGAGGGCTTCATAGGAAAGAGAGCAACAGAGATTTGCAGAGGTTTCCCCTAAACCTTCATGGTCCAGTACAGTAGCTACTAACCACATGTGGATATTTAAATAAAAATTCAGTTCCTCAGGTGCATTAACCACATTTCAAATGCTCAGTAGCCATGATTTCATCACCACTGAAAGTTCTATTGGATTTTTACTGCCTTAGACTCTTTAGCTGAGTGTCAGTTCATGATTAATGAGGAAACTAACCCAAGGCCAGAAAAAGATCATTAGAAAGCATTAGTTGGAACTGGAATACAGGACCATGAATATTTTGTTTCCACTAGCCAGCACAGAAGCCGCTCTGACATCTGGGACATTGAGTGGAGTCCTCAGAAGGGTATTGCCTTAGTAATGGTGCCAAATTAGCCACAGTTTAAAGGATTTTCCTAACAAAGTAGACAAGTAGGCTTCAGAGGATCAAACTGTTTTCAAGTCACTGATTAGTTGAACAAAGTTCAAAGTTAAAGAAATTTAAAGAAAAACTCTAGCAGCTAACAATGCAAAATTTACAACGTTTGGCATCCGATCACAAATTGTCAGGCCATACAAAGAAGCAGAGAGTATAGTAAATATTGAGGAAAAAAACCAGTCAATAGAAATAATAGATGACAGACTTAGACAAGGATACTGTAGCTGCTTTAACTATTCCATAGGTTCAAAAAGCTAGAGGAAAGATTGCGCATGTTAAGTAGAGACATGGAAGATATAAAAATAACTCAAAACTCCTGAAGATGAAAATTGCAATGGCAGAAATGAAAAATACAGTGGACAGGATTAATAGCAGATAGGCATTGCAGAAGAAAAAAATTAGTGAACTTGAAGACAGCAATAGAAGCATCCAAAATGAAACATAAGAAAAAGATTGAAAGTATAAATATACAGGGAAAAGAGAATAATACGTGAATGGTGGGACAACATCAGAGAGCCTAAGAGCGTATAATTGGAGTCTCAGGAATGTGGGAGCAGAGTGGGCACAGAAAAAATATTTGAAAAATAATGGCTGTATGTTTTCTAAATTTATTGAAAAATATAAACTCACAGATCCAAAAAGCTCATTTAAGGTTTTCTCTTCACTGATTTTAAGCAGTTTGATTATGATATGCTTTGGTATAGCTCTCTTCATGATTTTTTTGTTTTGGGTTCTTTGAGCTGCTTGGTTCAATGAGAACCCAAAAGAGAAGAATCATGAAGAGAGCTGTACCAAGGCACACCTTAATCAAATTGCTCAAAACTAGTGAAGAGAGGGCTTCCCTGGTGGCGCAGTGGTTGAGAGTCTGCCTGCTGATGCAGGGGACACGAGTTCGTGCCCCGGTCCGGGAAGATCCCACATGCCGCGGAGCGGCTGGGCCCGTGAGCCATAGCCGCTGAGCCTGCACGTCCGGAGCCTGTGCTCCGCAACAGGAGAGGCCACAACAGTGAGAGGCCCGCGTACCGCAAAAAAAACCAAAAAACAAAAAACTAGTGAAGAGAGAGTCTTCAAAGCAGACAGGAACAAAACCAAAAACAAACCCCTCCCAAAACACTATACACAGAGGTGTTATGGGCTGAATTATATCCCCCAAATTTGTATGTTGTAGCTCTAACCACAGCACCTCAGAATGTGACTGTATTTGGAGAAAGGACCTTTAAAGAAAGGGCCCTAATCCAGTCTGACTGGCGTCCTTATAAGAAGAGGAAATTTGGGCACTCAGAGGGACATCAGGGGCATGGAGGCACAGAGGAAAGACCATCCGAGGACACAGTGAGAAGGTGGCCATCTGCAAGCCAAAGAGAGAGGCCTTAGGAGGAGAAACCAAACCTGCTGACATCTTGATTTTGGAGTTCTAGCTTCCAGAACTGTGGGAAAACAGATTTCTATTGTTTAAGCCACCTAGTCTGTGGTGTTTTTTTATGTCAGCTCTAGCAGACTAATAAGGTAAGAAATACAGCAAAGTTTTCATCAGAACCATTGGACGCTATAAGATATGGGAGTGATAACAAATTTCTAAATGAAAAAAACCTGTAAACCTTTGGAGTGATAACAGATTCCTAAATGAAAAAAACCTGTAAACCTTAAATTGTATATGCAGTGAAAATACCTTTCAAAATTGAAGAGGATGGACTTCCCTGGTGGCGCAGTGGTTAAGAATCCGCCTGCCAATGCAGGGGACATGGGTTCGAGCCCTGGTCTGGGAAGATCCTACATGCTGCGGAGCAACTAAGCCCGTGCGCCACAAACTACTGAGCCTGCACTCTAGAGCCCGTGAGCCACAACTACTGAGCCTGCGTGCCACAACTACTGAAGCCCGCGCGCCTAGAGACCGTGCTCCGCAACAAGAGAAGCCACCACCATGAGAAGCCTGTGCACCACAACAAAGAGTAGCCCCCACTCGCCACAACTAGAGAGAGCCCACGCGCAGCAACAAAGACCCAATGCAGCCAAAAAAAGAAAAAAAAAAAAAAACCCAGAAAATTGAAGAGGAATATGTGCAGAATGGGCAAATCTCCAGAGTCAGAAGGTACATTCATGGTTGCTTAGGGCCAAGTATTGGGAGAAAATGGGGAGTTATTAATGATGCATATAGGGGTTTCTTTTTGGGGTGGTAAAATGTTCTAAAATTGATTTTGGCGATGGAAGCACAACTCTAAATATACTAAAAGCCATTGAATTGTGCACTTTAAATGGGTGAATTGTATGCTATATGAATTATACAAAATACAAATAATGAAGATGAAATAAAGCCTTTTAAAAATATGCAAGAGCTGATAGAAGTAATCACCATCAAACTACCACTATAAGAAATGTTAAAGGCAGGAGAAAAATATGCCAGTTGGAAATTTAGATCTATGTGAGAGAATGAAGAGGATCAGAAATCTATGTAGAAAATATTAGAGTTCTCATATTTGAAAAAGGCCACTTAAAAGATAATTGGCTATTTAAAACAAATAATAAAACTGTGTTATGGGATTTATGACATGTAGAAATAAAACGTATGACAGCAATTGCCCAAAAGATTGGGAGAAGTGAAATAGAAGTATACTGTTCTAAGGTTCTTACAGCATGCAAAGTGGTATATTACTTTGACGGTACACTGTGATAAGTTGAAGATGTATACCCTAAATCCTAAAAAAAACACTTTTAAAAAGAAAGCAGAGAGGTATAGTTAATAAGCCAGTAAAGGAGATAAAACTGAATCATAAAAATGCTTAATTAATATAAAAGATGTCCAAAAGGGGAAGATGAACAGACTGGACAAATAGAATACAAAAAGCAAAATGGTTGATTTTAATCCAACAATATCAATAATCACATTAAATGCAAATGACCTAAACACTATAATTAATAGGTGGAAATTATTAGATTTCATTTAAAAGCAAGACCTGGTTGGGTGCTATCTACAAGAAACCCGCTTTAAATATATTTAAAGACACAGACTAAAAGTACATGGATGGGAGAAGATATATTATGCATACAGTAATCAGAAGAAAGCAGGAGTTACTATATTAATATTAGACAAAGTAGGTTTCAGAACAAGGATATTACCATGGATATAGAGGGGTATTTCATGATGGAAAGAGGATCGGTTCTTCAAGAGGACTAACAACTGCAAATATTTATGCATTCAATAACAACTTCAAAATACATAAAGCAAAAGTAATAAAACTGAAAGGAAAAATAGAGAATTCACTGGTATAGTTGGGTATTTCAACACTACTCTCTCAATAATTGATAGAACAGTTAGACAAAAAATCAGTAAATACCTTGACCTAGTTGACATTTATAGAACACTCCACCCAACAACATCATGATACATATTCTTTTCTAGTGTTCACATAATGTTTACTAAGGTAGACCATATTCTGAGCCATAAAAGTAGTTTCAATAAATTTATGATTTAAATTATACAAAATACATTCTTTATCATAAAGGGAGTAAATTAGACATCAGTAATAGAAAAATATCTGGCAAATTCCCAAATATTTGGAAATTAGACACTGAATTAGATATACTTCAAAGAAGAACAGGAGAAATTAGAAAAAAAATTTTAAAGAATGAAAGTGAGAACATGACATAGCAAAATTTGTGGGATGCAGTACTTAGAAGGAAATTTATAGCATTAAATGCTTATATTAGAAAGTAAAAGATCTAAAATCACTGACCGGAGCTTCCACTTTAAGAAATTAGAAAAGCAAACTTAACTCCAATTAAGCAGAGGAAAGGAAATTGTAAAGATCATAGCAAAAAATCAGGAAACAGGGACTTCCCTGGTGGCGCAGTGGTTGAGGATCTGCCTGCCAATGCAGGGGTCACAGGTTCAATCCCTGGTCAGGGAAGATCCCACATGCTGCCGAGCGACTAAGCCCAGGAGCCACAACTACTGAATCCCATGTGCTGCAGCTACTGAATCCCATGTGCTGCAACTACTGAAGCCCACACGCTCTAGGGCCCATGCTGCAACTACTGAAGCCTGCGTGCCTAGAGCCCGTGCTCTGTAGCAAGAGAAACGCACCGCAATGAAGAGTAGCCCCTGCTCACTGCAACTAGAGAAAGCCCATGTGCAGCAACGAAGACCCAATGCAGCCAAAAAAAAAAAAAAATCAGAAAACAAATAGAGAATATAAATGAATTCAAAAGCTGTTTTTTTAAAACAATTAACAAAATTGATAAACTTTTAGCCAGACTTAGAAAAGGAAGAGAGAGCACGTTACCAATATCACAAATGAGAGATGGGACATTACTGATGTTTCTACAGCCGTTATAAAGATAATAATGAGGGCTTCCCTGGTGGCACAGTGGTTGAGAGTCCGCCTGCCGATGCCGGGGACACGGGTTCGTGTCCAGGTCCGGGAAGATCCCACATGCCGCGGAGCAGCTGGGCCCGTGAGCCATGGCCGTTGAGCCTGCGCGTCCGGAGCCTGTGCTCCGCAATGGGAGAGGCCACAACAGTGAGAGGCCCACATACCACAAAAAAAAAAAAGAAGATAATAATGAATACCACAAATCATTCTATGCCAGTAAATTTGACAATTTAGATTAAATGGACAATTTCCTTAAAAGACATAAATTGCTAAAGCTCAATCAAAAAGAAACAAATAACCTGATATTTAGTAGAGAAATTGAATTGTAGTTTAAAACTTTTCCACAGAGGAAGCTCCAGGAGGAGAGGGCTTCACTGCTGAGGTCTACCAACAATTTAAGGAAGAATTTATGTACCATTTCTACAGAAACTTTTGAAAAACTCAGATGAGGAGGGAATACTTCCCAGCTCATTTTTTGAGCCAAACTTTACCCTGATACCGAAACCAAAGACATAAGAAAACTACAGACTAACATCTGTTATGAACATAGATGCAAAATTTTAGTAAATTGAAGCCAACAATTTATAAAAATGACAATACAGTATAACCAAGTAGGGTTTATTCCAGCAATTAAAGGTTGGTTTTGCATTCAGAATTCAAACAATGTCATTCACTGTATTAATAGACCAAAAAAGAAAATAACATACGCTTATCTGAAAAGAGATAGGAAAAGCATTTGAGATAATTCAACTTCCATTTGTGTTAAAAATTCAACAGATTAGAAGGGAACTTCCTCAATATGATAGACGGCATCTTTTTAAAAAAAAATATTTTTTTAATTTACTTACGTGGCTGCGTTGGGTCTTAGTTGCGGCACGCAGGATCTTCGTTGCGGCGGTGTGCGGGCTTCTCTCTAGTTGTGGCGCACGGGCTGCAGAGTGTGCAGGCTCAGTTGCCTCGTGGCATGTGGGATCTTAGTTCCCCGACCAGGGATTGAACCCACGTCCCCTGCATTGGAAGGCAGATTCTTAACCACTGGACCACCAGGGAAGGCATCTTTGAAGAACCTGCAGTTAATACTCTACTTAATGATGAAATACTGAATTCTTTGCTCCTAAGAACAAGAACAAGGTGTGAATGTTTGCTTTCACCACTTCATTTCAACATAGTACTGGTGATTCTCGCCAGTGCAATAGAACTGTTTTCCCACTGCAGAGGACATCATCATGTATATAGGAAATCATAAGGAATTAAATTAAATTTAGGATGGTTGTAGGATACAGAGTCAGTATATGAAAATTGTATCTTTATATACTTGGAAGAGCAATCTGAATTGAAGTGGATGAAACATACCATTTACAAATAACATAAAAATATGAAATTCTTAGGGCTCAATTTAACAAGACACATGCGATAGATGTATATTGAAAAATACAAAACACTGCTTATGGATCAGACTCAATATTGTTGAGATTTCAGTTCTTCCCAGATCTGTAGATTCAACACAATCCTAGTCAATTGATAGGCTGACTCTAAAACTTACCTGGAAACACAAAGGGTCTAAAATAGACAAAAGAAATTTGAAAATTAAGATCCAAATTGGAGGACTTTTACTACCTGATCTCAAGACTTATTATAAAGGTTTAGTAATTAAGATAGTGTAGTATTGGAGTTAAAGTAGACATATAGATCAATGGAAGAATATAGAAGTCCAGAAACAGATGCACACTTCTATGGTCAGTTGAGTTTTGATAGTTCCCAAAGCATTTCAGTGGGGAAAGGGTATCTTTTTAGTAAGTAGTCCTTAAATAATTAGATAACCATTGTAAGGGAGGAAAAATCTTTTTTCCTTCTACTCTTGTAGGTTCTCAGTGGTTCTCTTTAACAAAAGACATATTAACAAGAGAAAAATATGTTCATTAACATGTGTATCTCATATATACGTGGGAGAAGCTCTTGAATGAGTAACTCAAAGGTTCAGTTAGAACTTAGGTTTATATAGCTTAACAAAGGAACAATAAATTTTTAGAGAATTGACAAGACAAAGGAAAAGGACCTTGAGTCTCTGGGGGTGGCAAATTGTGGGAAAGCAAACACCAGTTAGTGAAGATTGTTTTGTAGAGTCCTCTGGTGCCATCTCCAGACTGGTAAGGGTTGTCTCATGTGATTAACTTTTTTTTTTTTTTTTTTTTTTGCGGTACGCGGGCCTCTCACTGTTGTGGCCTCTCCCGTTGCAGAGCACAGGCTCCGGACGCGCAGGCTCAGCGGCCATGGCTCACGGGACCAGCCGCTCCGTGGCATGTGGGATCTTCCGGGACCGGGGCATGAACTCGTGTCCCCTGCATCGGTAGGCGGACTCTCAACCACCGCGCCACCAGGGAAGCCCTCATGTGATTAACTTTTGTCTTTCCTGGTAGAGAGGGGAGGAGGACACCTTTGTAAATTTAACTCCTGCTTTTAGGCAAAAACGGAGGGCGGAGAGCTTTTCTTGCATCTGCTTTTCAATTGCCTTCTCCTCAAAATAATCTTTAGAAGTGGTACTTTGGGGGGTGGCAAATTCTGCCACCTTTCACCACATTAAAAAAACAACAACATAAAAAAACTCTAACCTTAATTGACACCATCAAAAAATTAACTCAAAATGGATTATAGACTTATATGTAAGGGCTAAAACTATTAAATTCTAGAAGAAAATATCTGAGAAAATCATTGTTTTCATAGATTAGGCAAAGATTTCGTAAGATGAACACAAAGTATTAAAAATTTGGTAAGTTTTATTTCATCAAAATAAAATTTCTCTTTTAAAGACAATGGTAAAGAAAATGAAAGGACAAGTCACAGACTGACAGAAAATATCAGTTTAAGAAAGTACTGGGACTTTCCTGGTGGTCCAGTGGTAAAAATCCACCTTCCAATGCAGGGGACGCGGGTTTGAGCCCTGATCCGGGAAGATCTCACATGCTGCGGGGCAACTAAGCCTGCACGCCACAACTACTGAGCCCACACCCCTCAACTAGAGAGCCTGCGTGCCGAAAACTACACAGCCCACACGCCCTGGAGCCCATGCGTCACAACTAGAGAGAGGAAAAACCCGCACGCCGCAAACTAGAGAGAAGCCCGCACGCCACAACTCCCACGTGCTGCAACAAAGATCCTGCGTGCTGCAACTAAGGCCCAACGCAGCCAAAAAAAAAAAAGAAAAGGAAAGTACTTGTCTACGGCCATACCACCCTGAACACATCGATCTCATCTCTAAGAAAGTACTTGTATACAGAATATATGAAGAACTCTCATAACTCAACAATAAGACAACCCAATTAAAAAACAGGCAAGAGGGCTTCCCTGGTGGCGCAGTGGTTGAGAGTCTGCCTGCCGATGCAGGGGACACAGGTTCGTGCCCCGGTCCGGGAAGATCCCACATGCCGCGGAGCGGCTGGGCCCGTGAGCCATGGCCGCTGAGCCTGCGCATCCAGAGCCTGTGCTCCGCAACGGGAGAGGCCACAACAGTGAGAGGCCTGCGTACCGCCAAAATAAATAAATAAATAAATAAATAAATTAATTAATTTAAATGTTCAACTTGAGTCATTAGGGAAATGCAAATTAAAATCACAAGATACCACCACATAACTATTGTTAGCATGACTAATCTTAAAAAAGTATGACTGGGGACTTCCCTGGCGCCACAGTGGATAAGGATCCGCCTGCCTGTGCAGGGGACACGGGTTCGAGCCCTGGTCTGGGAAGATCCCACATGCCTTGGAGCAACTAAACCCATGCACCACAACTACTGAGCCCGCGTGCTGCAATTGTTGAAGCCCGCATGCCTAGTGCCCATGCTCCACAACAAGAGAAGTCACCACAGTGAGAAGCCCGTGCACCGTAACAGAGCAGCCCCCGCTCGCCGCAACTAGAGAGAAAAACCCACATGCAGCAATGAAGACCCAACACAGCCAAAAAATAAATAAATTTTTAAAAAGGGGGCTTCCCTGGTGGCGCAGTGTTTAAGAATCCACCTGCCAATTCAGGGGACACGGGTTTGAGCCCTGGTCCGGGAAGATCCCACTTGCAGTGGAGCAACTAAGCCTACGAGCCACAACTACTGAAGCCTGTGGTGCCACAACTACTGAAGCCTGTATGCCTAGAGCCTGTGCTCCGCAACAAAGAGAAGCCACTGCAATAAGAAGCCTGCGCACCATAGGGAAGAGTAGCCCCCGCTTTCTGCAACTAGAGAAAGCCCGTGTGCAGCGACGAAGACCCAGCGCAGCCAAAAGTAAATAAATTAATTTATTTAAAAAAAAAAAGCAAAGGGGAGTGTGTCAAAACAAAGAAGATACAAAAATAAATAAAACAAAAAACTAGAGAGTGGTCTAATGAACCACCATGATTTCAGTACCCAGTCAACACACTTTTTTTGTTGTTGTTATTATTGAAGTTGGACTAGGGACTTCCCTGGTGGTCCAGTGGTTAAGAATCCATCTTGCAATGCAGGGGATGCTGGTTCGACCCCTGGTCAGGGAACTAAGATCCCACATGCCGTGGGGCAACTAAGCCCGTGCACCGCAACTACTGAGCCCACGCGCTCTGGAGCCCGAGCCCACAACTAGAGAGAAGTGTGCGCGCTGGAGCGGTGGATCCCGCATGCCGCAACAAAGGATCCCACGTACAGCAGCTGAGACCCAACGCAGCCAAAAATTTTAAAAAGAACAAAAAAAATTCTTATACAGGTTTTGTATGAATGTAAGTTTTCTTTTCTCTAAGTTAAATAGGAGTAGGATTGCTGAGTCATATGGTAGGTTTATTTTAACTGTATAAGAAACTACCAAACTGTTATCCAGAGTGGCTATACCAGTGTATGAGAGTTCCAGATGCCCCGTATCTTCACCAGGAGTATCAGTATTTTATATTGAAAACCTTTACGCATTTTAAAGTTGGGTTATTTTCTTATCATTGAGTTTTGAGAGTTCTTTATATATTCTGAATACAAATCATTTGTTGGATACATAATTTGCATATGTTTTCCTCCATCTGGTAGCTTGTCTTTTTTATTTTAGCAGTGTCTTTTGCAGAACAAAAGTTTTTAATTTTGATAAAGTCTGACTTGTCAGTTTTTTTCTTTTTTGGATTGTGCTTTTGGTATCTTATTTAAGAACCCTTTGCCTAATCTCAGGCCACAAAGATTTACTGCTCTATGTGTTCTTCTAAACATTTAAAGTTTTGCATTTTACATTTTGATCAACAATCCATTTTGAGTTCATTTTTGTGTGTAAGTATACAGTTTAGGTCAATATTCATTTATTTTTGCATATGGATGTCTAGTGGCTTCTATACCATTTGTTGAAAAGACTGTCCTTTCTCCGTTAAACTGCCTTTGCATCTTTGTTAAAAACCAGTTGGTATGTTTGTATGGATCTGTTTCTGGACTTTTTTTTCTATTTGTCGTGTGTTCTTCCCTTCACCAATTCTGTACTATCTTGATTACTGTAACTTTATAGTAAGTCTTAAGATTGGTAATATAATTCCTACAACTTTGTTCTTCAAAATTGTTTTGGCTATTTTGCTTCTTTGCCTTTCCATATACATGTTAGAATTAGTTTGTCTGTATCTACAAAGAATCTTGCTGGGATTTTGAGTAGACCTGTACTAAATCCATAGATCAATTTGGGAAGAATTGACATCTTTGCTGTGTTGAATCTTCCAGTCTGTGAAAATGGTGTGTCTCCCCATTTATTTAGGTCTTCGTTTCTTTCTTCAGTGTTTTGTAGTTTTCAGTATACAAACCCTGGCCATGTTTGGTTAATTATATACCTAAGTATTTAATTTTGGGTGACAGCAATCGTAAATGATATTGTTTTTTAAGTTCTGGTTTTCAGTCATTCATTGCTAGTATATGGAAATTTCATTGATTTGGCAGTGTTGACTTTATGTCCTGTGATCCTTCTAAACACATTTACTACTTCTAGGTGGGTTTTTTTTTTTTTTTTTTTTTTGGTAGATTCCTTATATGTTGTCTGTGAAGCAGTTTTTATTTCTTCCTTGCCAATCTGTGTGCCTTTTATTTCTTTTTCTTGGCTTATTGTACTAGCTGGGACTTTCAGTATGATTTTGAATAGTAGTGGTGGTAGTGGACAACCTTGCCTTTTTTCTGATCTTAGGGAGAAGGCGTCAGTCTGTAGGTTTGTTATGGATGCCCTTTATCAGACTGAGGAAATTTCCTTCTATTCCTAGTTTGTTGAGAGTTTTTATTATGAGTGGGTATTGAATTTTGTCAAATGCTTTTCTGCATTGGTTGAAATGATCATGTTTTTTCTTCTTTTGACTCAATATAAAGTGGATTACATTGACTGCTTTTCAAAAATTGAACCAACAGGACTTACCTGGTGGTCCACTGGTTAAGACTCCGTGCTCCCAATGCAGGGGGGATGGGTTTGATCCCTGGTCAAGGAACTAGATCCTGCATGCTGCAACTAAAAGATCCCTCATGCCACAACTAAAAAAAAAAAAAAAAAAAAAAAAGATCCCACACGCCACAGCAAAGATCCCGAGTGTCATAACTAAGACCCAGTGCAGCCAAAAAAACAAAACAAAACAAAAAAAACTGAGCCAGCTTTGCATTCTCAGAATAAACTCCACTTGGTTGTCATGCATTGTCCTTTTTATGTTTCATTGAATTTCATTTGCTCATATTTTATGGAGATATTTAGCATCTTTGTGAGGATATTGGCCTATAGCTTTCTTGTAATTTTTTTAATATTAAAAACTTCTTTTAATTGAAGTATAGTTGATTTACAATGTTGTGTTTATTTCTGCTGTACAGCAAAGTGATTCAGGTATACATATGTATACACACACACATACACATTCTTTTTTTGCGGTACGCGGGCCTCTCACTGTTGCGGCCTCTCCCGTTGCAGAGCACAGGCTCCGGACGCGCAGGCCCAGTGGCCATGGCTCACGGGCCCAGCCGCTCCGCGGCACGCGGGATCTTCCCAGACCGGGGCACGAACCCGTGTCCCCTGCATCGGCAGGCGGACTCTCAACCACTGCGCCACCAGGGAAGCCCACATTCTTTTTTTAATATTCTTTTCCATTATGGTTTATCATAGGATATTGAGAATGGTTCTCTGTGCTATACAGTAGGACCTTGTTGTTTATCCATTCTGTATGTAATAGCTTACATCTGCTAACCCCAACCTCCCACTCCATCCGTCCCCCAACCCTCTCCCTCATGGCAACCACAAGTCTGTTCTCTATGTCTCTACATCATTTTCTTGTAATATTGTTGCCTGGTTTGGATATCAGGGTAACATTGGCCTCGTAAAGTGAGTTAGGAGGTGTTTCCTTCTCTTCTGTTTTCTGAAGAGATTATATAGAATTGGTACTGTTTCTTCTGCAAGTGTGTTAAAATTTACCAGAGAAAATATCTGGACCTGTAGATTTCTTTAATAGTTATGGGATTATTCAAGTTATCTAATTCATCTTGGGTGACTTTTGATAATTTGTGGTTTCCAAGGAAGTGGTCTCTTTCAACGAAGCAATTGAATTTATTGTGTTTAAAGTTGTGTGTATACTCCCATATTATCTTTTTAATGCCTGCAGGATCTGTAGTGATATCTTTTCTTTTTTTCATTCCTGTTATATGTGTTTTCTTCCTTTTCTTTTGTGTCAGTGTTGCTAGAGATTTGTCAATTTTACTGATCTTTTCAAAGAACCAGCTTTTGGTTTCATTGATCCCCCCCCCCCCCCCGTTTTCAGTGTCATTGATTTGTGCTTTTTATGATTAACTTCATTCTGATTACATTGAGTTTATTTTGATTTTTTTTTTTTTTTTAGTTTCTTAAGGTAGAAAGTTAGATTATTGATATGAGACCTTTCTACTTGTATTAGTCAGCTCAGGCTGCCATAACAAAATACCACAGAATGGGTGGCTTAAACAGCAAAAAATTATTTCTCACCGTTCTGGAGGCTGGAAAGTCCAAGATCAATATTCCAGAAAGGTAAGTTTCATTCTGGGGCCTCTAGTCGTGGTTTGTGGGCAGCTGCCCTCTAGCTGTGTGCTCACATGACATCTTCTTGTGCATGCCAGCAGAGAAAGAGCAAACTCTCTAGTGTCTCTTCTATAAGGGCACTGATCCTTTTGGATCAGGGTCCTGTCTGTATGATCTTGTTTAACCCTAATTCCTTCCTTAGGGGCCTCATTCCATATATAGCCACACTGGGTTAGAGTTTCAGCATTTGAATTTTGGAGGGACACAAATATTCAGCACATTACACTATTTTTCTAATATAACAATTAGTGCTACATATATATTTCCCTCTAAGTACTTCTTAAGTTTGCATCCCACACATTTTGATATGTTTTATTTACATTTTTGTTCAGTTCAGAATATTTTCCAGTTTCTCTAGAGACTACCTCTTTGACCCATGGATTATTTAAAGTATGTTGTTTAATTTCCAAGTGTTTGTAGATGAACATGTCATATATTTGTTATTGATTTCTAATTTCCATTATGGTCAGAGGAGATACTTCGGATTATATCAGTTTTTAAAAATTTGTTCAAGTTGTTATATGATTCAGCATATATGGTCTATCTTGGTGAATGTTCCATGAGCACTTGAAAAGAATGTGCATTAATGTTTTTAGTTGGAGTGTTCTATAAATGTCACCTAGATCCTCTTGTTTGACAATGTTGTTCAGTTCTTCTGTATCCTTGCTAATTTTTGACCTAATGGTTTTATCTATTCCTAAAAGAAGAGTGTTGAAATATACAATTGTAATTGTGCATGTCTATTTTTCATTTCAGTTCTTATTTTGTGTATTATGAAGTTCTGTTGTGAGGTGCATAGACATTTAGAATTGCTGTCGTCTTGGTGAATTGTCCCTTTTTATCATTATGTAATGCTCTTCTTTATCCCTGGTAATTTCTTTGCTCAGAAGTCTACTTTGTCTAATATTAATTTAGTCCTTCCAGCTTTTTTTTTGCCTAGTGTTTGTATAGTGTATCTTTTTCAATCTTTTAAAATTTAAACTAATAGACTATTATTTAGAACAGTTTTAGGTTTACAGAAAAATTGAGCAGAAGGTACCAGAGTTCCCATATGCCACCCTTCACCAATACACACACAGTTTCCCCTGTTACTTAACATTTTACATTACTGTGGTACATGTGTTGCAATTGATGAGCCAATATTGATGCATTATTATTAACTAAAGTCTGTAGTTTAAGTTAGGTTTCACTCTTTGTCTTGTACAGTACGCTGGGTTTTGACAAGTGTAGGTCATGTATCCACTATTAAAGTATCATACAGAATACTTTATTCTGTTTGCTTTTAATTCACCTATATCATTATATTTGAAGTGACTTTCTAAGTTATTTGGACAATCTCTCTCTTTTAATTGGCATTTTTAGACTATTTACATTTAATGTAATTATTGATATTTTAGATTTAGATCTACATCTAACTTGTTTTTTCTTTGCTGTTTCTATTTTTTAACTCTGATGGTTCCCTCTTCCTGCCTTTTGAGTCATTTGAACATTTTGTAGTATTTCATTTTAATCATTTAAATTTATCTTTAAGGTTTTGATTATCTTTTTGTATAGTTTTTTAGCTGGTTGCTCTAGGGGTCTCTCTCTCTTTCTCTTTCTCTCTCAGCATGTACAGACAAACACAAATATACATATGTGTATGTGTATGTGCATATACATGCACCTAACTTTTATTAACAGTCTACTTAGAGTTAACTATTTTGCCATTTCAGGTGGAATGTCAAAACCTTTGCACCATATAGGTTCCTCTCCTTTTCCCCCCTTGATATTATAGTTGTCCTGTCCATTACATTTATCTACATACATTGAAAATTTCATGAGATAATCTTACAATTTTTGCTTTCAAACATCAAAACATATTTTAAAGAACTCAGTAGGAGAAGAATGTTATATGTAACCAGATATTTAGCATTTTTGTTTTTCTTCCCTAATTCCTGGTATTCCAGGTTTTCTTGTATTGTTTCCCACCTTTTTGAACAACTTTCTTTGGTCATTCTTTTAGAATAGGTCTGCTGACAATGAATTCTCTTTGTTTTTCTTCATTTGAGGATGTCTTCATGTCATCTTTATTCCTAAAGGTTATTTTCTCTGCACACAGAATTCTGTGTTTATGGATCTTTCCTTTAAGCACTTTAAACATGTCATTCTACTTCCTTCTAGTCTTCATAGTTTTCTGATGAGCAATATGAAGTGATTCAAATCGCTGTTCCCTTAAGTCCAGCATCATTTTTGACTTGTTACTTTTAAGATTTGTTCTTTGTCTTTAGTTTTTACCTGTTAGATTGTAATGAATTCAGGAGTGGATTTTGTTGTGTTTATCCTGTTTGGGAATTTCTGAGCTTCTTAACTCTAGGTTTATATCTTTTGTCAAGTTTGTAAAGCTTTCAGCCATTATTTCTTAACATATTTCACCACACTCTTTCTCCCCTCCTTCTGGGATACTGATGGCCCAAATATTAGACTTTCTGATATTTTTTACAGGCCCTTGATAATCTGTTCTCCCCCTTCCCATCTTTTTTCTTTTTATTGTTCAGATTTGATATTTGATGCTTCTATTGAAATTTGATTTGTCTTCAATTTGAACTTGATCAGTCTTCAAATTCACTTACTCTTCTCTCATTTCTGTTCTGCTATTGGACCCATCAAGTGAGTGTTATGTTTTTGTTGCTATATTTTTTAGTTCCAAAATTTCCATTTGGTTCCTTTTTATAGCCTCTATTTCTTTCCTGAGACATTCTGTCTTTCTATTAGTTTCAGGAGTGTTTTCCCTACATTTTGGGAGCATATTTTATAATAGCTTTTTTAATAGCTGTCAGATAATTTCTACATATGTGTCACCTCCATGTTGTATCTGTTCATCTCTATTCCTATGCAGATTGAGATTATCTTGGTATTTTGGATGCTAAGTAATTTTGGATTATATCCTGAAATTTTTGAATATTATTAGGGTCTGGGTCTTGTTAAATGCCATGGTGAAAGTTGACTTTTATTTTAGCCGACACTTGACGTGGTTGGGTTCAGCTTGCGAATTCTGTCCAGCCTTCAGTGGATGGTGATTCCAAAGTTATTTCAGTTTTCTTAGCTTTTATAGTGCTATTTAGATCTGCTTTGCATGTGCACTACCCATTAACTCATATGGGACTTGGCTGGTGGCTATTCTCATAGTTCAAAGTGTCCTACTATTAGGAGATACATGGTGAATTGTTTTAGGTGGTGAGAGGTCATTATGAGAACATCTCAAATAGTTCTGAAAAAATGTATACATACATGCCTGCATGTGTGTACTAAATCTGTACGTGAATCTGGGTGACTTGTACTATTTTTGCAAATTCTCTGTATGTTAAAAATTTCTCAAACAAAAATTTGGAGGCAAAAAATATATATATAGGTCAGAAACATGCCATTCCTCTGCTTAAAAACTCCCAGTGGCCTCTCATCTCACTAAGTAAAAGCCAGATTCCTTTTAGTGGTCGTTTGTCCCTTCAGGATCAGCTTTCTCACCCCCATTGGCTTTTTGTCTCATTCAGAGTAAAAGCCAGAATTCCTTTTTTTTTCCTTTTTCTATATGACCCTTAATTTATTTATCTTATATTCCTAGAACTTATTGTAGTATTTGGCCAATAGTAAGAACACAAGCACACAACAAACGTGTTTGAATGAATGACTGGTTGTGACTTTGTGACAGGTTTTATTATTTTCCTCAGGATGTCTGAACCCCACCTGTATGTTATTTTGTGTTATTGCAGGCCTTGAACCACCTGTAATGTCTATAACTTGCTGTAGCAATAGAGATCATTACTACCTCTCCTTAGGCTCTTAAAAATTAGGACCTGAAAGTCATTTTTAAGTCCCAGAGCCATGCATACTTTCAAGAACTATTACTCTCCTTCCCTAGTGTCCTTTGTACCACTTTCTTCATTTTAATCTGTTTATCCTCATCCCCATCCATATGCTCTATTCTCATTCTTTTTCATCAGTTCTATCAGTAAGGTACCTTCATGGTTTCCTCATTATCGCGTTTTATAACTAAAGTGTTCTCCCCATCATTCTGGGGGCAGATATGGGAGGAGGAACAGGTAGCTACTGGTATCCTGTGTTCAAAATGAAAAATGATTCTATTAAATATAGCTTGCTGGAAAGAATTCTCTGTAACGAGATTTGCCCTTAGTTTCTAAAGTTCAGCCCAGTAGCTTTTAGGCAAAGACCATTTCTCTGGCCTCAATTATTTTGCAGGAGAGAAAAAGGCAAAGTAAATTTAAACGTGAACTTTTAATTCAATACACATCCACAGCTTGTTATTCTTCTCTAATAAGACTCTATTCTGGCATCTCAACATATGTAGCAGAAAAGAGCTGGTGCTATGTCTTTAAAAACTATCCTCCAAGCAGTGTGGAGGCAGGCTTGTCACTGAAGTGCTTGAATGAGAGCGAGAAGAGGAGGTGGAAGGGGGTGCTCTTGTAGCGTGTGTGTGTTCCCGCACACGCGCACTCACACATGTGAGTGTGACTGTTGGCAGAGCTCTAGGTGGCATCCTTCTGAACAGCTGGGCCATGGTCTGCTTCAGAGCTGCTTGTCGGAGCAATTAGCTTGCTAGAGACGCAGCAGCAAGGATCAGTAGCGTTTCATTCAAGGGTGATGGGGGCGGGAGGGGACTGTGGGCGGGGGAAGAGGCACAGGTTTCCCAGAAGGAATTTCTTCCGGCAAAATTCCTGCAGAACAGATTCTTACAATGAAGTCTCCATTAATAATGTGAGCTCGCTGTTGGTTTAAGTGCAGATCCATCTGGGGTGAGTTTTGGATAATTTTCTCTCTTTATATAAAAGTCCTTGAACTCCACAGACTGGGTAGGGAAGAAGCTAGAAAGATAGATATCTTTTGTACCTTGGCCAATTTAACTGTATAATACACATTTGGGAAATTAGATAATTTTCAAGTGTTAAGCTTGTAAGGATTTTGTAGGCATTTTTGTTTTTTATCTTTAAAATATTTTTAAAATTAGGTGTGCTAGAACTTTTACTCTAGTCAGATTCTACCTCTTCTATGGCTATTTCAAGTGATGCTTCATTCAGATTTAGCTTATAAGAATAGTGGTGATTTCTTTTCTTTTTGGTGATGCTGTTGACACACATTGCAGGAAGCAGGGAATCCCCTATAAATATCCTTCACTGTGTCATTCCACAGCTATCCACACCCGGTTGGTGAATATGTCTCTCTGTCCTATGTCTTTACGTAACTGTCCCCTAGTCTTTAAATGTGTTAAGAAGAAACATGTCACCTTTGCTGTGTCTTGGAAGCTTTTTTGATTATGAACATCTTAGGAGGAATTTATTCAGCCTTTTTACTGAAACATGCCTTTTGACGTTGAGGTTGTCGTGAGAATTTCCTGTGGGTTTACTGCTTCTTATTTTGAATTACTTGTTTGTTTCTTATAATTGGTTTGTTTTTGTTTGCTGGCCTTGGTTTCTAAAGAGTGCAGAGATGGGATTCCCTCTGCCTCCAGTGACGTAGTGATTTTGTTTGCAGTCTTTTTCTTCTGAGAGGGAGGGGACAGAGAGAAGGAAGAAGAAAAATCCATCCGAAGTGGTGCGTTCTCCCATCTATGCCTAACTGGGTACCGTTGAACAGAGCTGAAGCCAAAGTGGGATGTTGTTAATAATAGGGACGCTCTTTTGTTTGTTTCCTTTTTGAATAGGCTGAGGCCAAAGTCAGGATTGCTGAAGCAGAGTGCCTGAATTAACCCTGTATGTCCTGCTGCTAATGAATTTTACTTAATTGCTTCTTGTAAATATGGAATGAAAAAGAGCTCGTAAGCAGGTTTCTGGAACCTAGCAAACATGAGTAATTTTAGGTTGGGTTTTGGAATTTGGAATTTTTCTACCTTATTTGCACTGGTCCTGAGCAGGCAGTTTGTACGCTCTTTCTCAGACCTCAAAAATAGGTAGCTATATAAAATTCCTTGCCACTGTAGTTAGAGTGAAACCCTCATTTTTGAATGTATGAAGCTAAAATAAAGCTTAGGAAGAAATTGTTATACTCTTAGGTGTGGACTTAACTTACCTTTTTTGGATTAAGAGTTTGGGCTTCCAGTTCTTTTTTATGCAACTCCATATTAATAATCTGATCTCTGGAGGACTGCCTGCAGAGGCCGGTGTGAAAAATTCAGTAGACGAGAGCCGAGGAATATTTTAGGTTTGCCTGTGGATGTGTTTGGATAACATATGTTGTAAAGTGCCTTTAAGAACTTGCTGGTTTATTTTCTGTCCTGATACTCTTTTCTGTTCTGTGCTCTCATTTATTCTAAGTTCTCTGTGTTAAGTGAAAAGAGTAATGTCTGTTTTTTAGCTTACATTATGCAGTCCTATTGTTATGGTAGTTCAATTAATATTTATTACAGCCATAAATATTTCAAACTAACAAAATTCTAGTTTTATTTGGGGAGAAGGAAGGGGAAGAAAAAGAAAGACAATCTTAGGGTAAACCAAGAGCATTCTGGAAGAATAACCTATTTAGAAGGTTGCCAGAAACCAGGGCTATAAAGGTTAATAGAAATTCTACTGCATCCTTGCATCTCAATATTGCAGCAAATATGTGGATAATTTCTTGCTAGCTTTTCAGGAAACCCCTGTCGTGGACAACCCTCATTAATAGTTGCTGGGAGACTGCTCTGACGTCACTGGGAGCGGTTCCCCATCTGCAACGAGGACAGGAATAGCCTTTGAGGGGGAAGAAAACTGCTGTGAAGTTAAAAGATGACGGTTTTGTTAACTTGGTTTTCCTTCCATTTGGGAGTGGGTGGGATAGACCTAAAGACTTCTTAAATGTTTCAGTCATTAGCAATGGAAAAATTATTAAGAGGTTTTTTTGTTTCAGCTGAAAGTACCTTTTTTAATCTTCATTTTCTAACCATCAAGGTTTTAGAAAAGGTCAAGGAAAGAAAAGCTGTTGAAAGATGTTGGAGAAGTAAGATTTGTTTCTTTTTATCCTTCCTTTTTTTTCACTTTTTTTTTTTTTCTAAAGGAAAAAGAAAAGATCAAGGACTGCTTTTGCAAAAGATGTTTGGCATCACCTTGTTTGGGATAATTAAAAATGTGATATATGTTGGAAGAACTTTCTGGCAAAATTGATAGGGACTATTTCTGTGCCTAAAAGTTACCGTTAAGTACTTCTCTCCAAAGTGCTCCTCTCCTAGCCCACCTACTCTCACTGATTTATAGCCTGTTTAGGAGCTTCTTTTTTTGGAAAGCACATATAGTAACTAATAAATGTTTGGACTCTGGATTTAGGCTGCCTGAGTTCAAATCCTAGGTATGCCAATTGCTGGTTCTGTGACCTTGGACAAATTACTTAACCTCTCCATTTCTTCATATGTAAAATGTATGAAATGAAGATAATAGTAGTATCCACCTCCTAGGGTTGTTTTGAGGATTAAAAGAGTTAATACATGTAAAGCCTTTAAGATAGTTCCTGGTCATCTTAAAGGCTTACTTAGCATTAGCTATTATTAATATTTAGAAATTAAACAGGAATATACCATTTGTATCTTCAGATCACCTGTAATTTTTAAGGAAGCCAGAAGAGATTTTCAAGCCATGTAGGATGCTGCATGTTTAAAATGAATATAAGTATAATCTAAATATTTAAGCTTAAAATTGACACTTTTTAAAAAATAAATTTATTTATTTATTTTTGGCTGTGTTGGGTCTTCGTTTCTGTGTGAGGGCTTTCTCTAGTTGCGGAGAGCAGGGGCCACTCTTCATCGCGGTGCGTGGGCCTCTCACTGTCGCGGCCTTTCGTTGCGGAGCACAGGCTCCAGACGCGCAGACTCAGTAGCTGTGGCTCACGGGCCTAGTTGCTCCGCGGCATGTGGGATCCTCCCAGACCAGGGCTCAAACCCGTGTCCCCTGCATTGGCAGGCAGATTCTTAACCACTGCGCCACCAGGGAAGCCCAAAAGTTGACACTCTTGATCCTCTTAGGAAGTATCTTTTCTAATTTGATGCTCATAGGCCAAATTGCAAACACCTTCCCTCAGATTAACAGCTCTGTTTTTCTTTCTTTGGCCATCATTGATCTTTTGACTTTTGTAGATGATGACTGTTTTTTTTGTTGTTTGTTTGTTGTTTTTTACTTTCTTCCATTGGTTCTGATCTACTTTAAAATCTTAGGACACTTGCCTTTGGTGTCTACCTCTGATACTTTGTGTCCTCTGCTTTTCTCTATGTACGTTGATGTGGTGGTGTTCTTTCTCCATATATTTATGAGAGTATAAGATTTATATGAAGTCCTATGTATCAAGACTCCTTAAATCAACTAGCTTAAAAAATCTACGCTCTTTAATTTTTGTCAGTTTGATTACTATGTGTCTTGGTGTGTCCCTCCTTGGGTTAATCCTGTATGGGACTCTCTGCACTTCCTGGACTTAGGTGACTGTTTCCTTTCCCATGTTAAAAAAATCTAGGATCTTAAATGGACCAAATATCAAATCACAAATATTAAAATATCCAATATCTCCATGCCCTTTTACCTTCTTTTAATTTCATATTAAAGACTTAGAGTGTTACTCTTTTGTGGTTTTTGAGGCTTCGACTTTTGGATTGCTATCTAAATTACGAAGGTACACTGATGAGCTAGTAATGTGTAACATTTATAGTGAAGAAAATACCTTTCTGTGTAAAGTTTTATTCTTTCCTCCCTATTAATTTTCTTAAGCCAGTGAGTTTTAAGGAATACTGCTTACATATCTTTTCCAGTGGAATATATGGGGAAAGAGAGTTAATATTATTAAAAAGGAGAGCATAAATTGAAGAAAAATAAAAAGTAAGAAGCACTACGCAGGTGAATGTCCTTAAAGTCTAGGCAGGCACTGTCAAGGGACGTGCTAAGTGGACATTATGTGTTGCTGGGGGAACGTTGAGAAACACTATGATTAGATAATGCGACTGGCCTTGCTTCTGGAGTGAACTAAGGGGGAAATTTTTTATCTCCAAAACTCTTGAACATATTTATCCTAGGGAGTTGATGAGAAATGTGAATAAAGATTTAGGTACAAAGATACTCATTACAGCATTATTTTATTATAAAAATTAACAGCTTCCTGAATATCCAGTAAGAGGGAAATGGTTAAATAAATTGTGGTACATATATGTAGTAGAATATTAGATAGTTATTAAAATGACTTTGGTAGAAGTAATAGGGGAAATGGTCACAGTTCTAGTAGTAGAAAAAAGCATGGTATAAAAATGTTCTGTATAATGTAAATTACATAAAAATTATTTGGTATGGAAACATCCACATGGATACAATTTCCATTTGAATATGGAAGCAAAGTTTAGAAAAACATATCTCAGAACATTGGTGTTATTAATAACAGTCATCTCTGAGTTACAGAGTATGGGTTAATTTTTCTTTTCTACTTCTACTTGTGTGTGTTTTCTGTAAGTATAAAGAAGCCTATAGTACTTCTCTAATCATAAAAGCCTTTCTGTTAGTATCTGAAAGTAAAATTTCAGAACATGTTAAAGTGAAAACGAATGTGATGACATATAAATTCCTAAGCATAGTGTTTAGATCATAGTAAATGCTTAATAAATGATAGCTCCTGTGTACTGAGGAAGATCGCCTCCTATGATCAGAGCCCTTTCATATTGGGAGGCAACATCACTGAGATAGTATCCTATTCATGCAGCTTTTTGTCTTTCCGAGGTCGATAAATATGTTGTTCTTCTGTATGTACTGGCCCAGGATATTAAAAAAAAAAAAAGTTGTAGGACCAGAGTGAAATGTTTTGGTGTTCTCTTATGAAGGTATAAAGGAAACTGATGTAGAGGGGGCCTAGTAGTGATTTTCTGCAGTGACTTAAAAAATTTTTTTTAGCTTTGATATAATTTATTTTTTATTTTTAAAATTTATTTATTTATTTTTGGCTACATTGGGTCTTCGTTGCTGCACACGGGCTTTCTCTAGTTGTGGCGAGCAGGGGCTACTCTTTGTTGTGGTGCGCGGGCTACTCTTCATTGTGGTGTGCAGGCTTCTCATTGTGGTAGCTTCTCTTGTTGCAGAGCACAGGCTCTAGGCACGGGGGCTTCAGTAATTGTGGCTCACGGGCTCTAGAGTGGAGACTCAGTTGTTGTGGCTCATGGGCTTAGTTGCTCCATGGCATGTGGGATCTTCCCGGACCAGGGGTCAAACCCTTGTCACCTGTATTGGCAGGCGGATTCTTAACCACTGCGCCACCAGGGAAGCCCAGCTTTGATATAATTTATGACTCCCACTGTAAGTTGCTTTTATCCCCCTTTCTGGGTTGCCTGTTTAAGAATTCTTGGGAAATTTGAAACAGTATAACAGAAAAGATATTCTTTGTTCTAGGAATTTCTCTTCCTTCTCAAGTTAGTCTAACCATATGGGCCCCTTGGAACTCAGTGCTGATAAAAAAGAAAGGTAGATTTCCATCTACTTTGGACTTGCTTGGGAACTGAGATGTGCATGTAAGAAACTATCAATACTTTCAACACGTGAAAAACATACTGGAAATACACGTCAGTGGCTATTTTTACTGAGCAGTAGTGTCAGATATTCTTTTTTTTTAACTTTTTATTTTATATTGGAGTATAGCCGATTTACAATGTTGTGATAGTTTCAGGTGCGCAGCAAAGGGACTCAGCCATACGTTTACATGTATCCATTCTCCCCGAAACTCCCCTCCCACTCAGGCTGCCACATAACATTGAGCAGAGTTCCCTGTGCTGTACAGTAGGTCCTCGTTGGTTATCCATTTTAAATACAGCAGTGTGTACATGTCGATCCCAAACTCCCTAACTATCCCTTCCTCCCAGCCTTCCCCCCGTGTCAAATATTTTTAATATTTGACAGTTTTATTCTTCATAATCACTATAGTTCTTAATATGTGACTTGTACAATAAATACGTGTTTAGTAAGTAGTCATAGACAAAAAAGACTATAGTCTCTTAACACCATGGCTTTTGTGCCTGAGACCATTTTCTCTTCCAGGATGCAAAATAATGTGAATGTACTTAATACTATGGAAATTTATACTTAAAAATTATTGAAATGATAATTTTTATGTTATATATATTTTACCACTGTTAAAACAAAAAACACAACAGTGTGAGCCAGATGAAAATGTGCAGTTTCCAAGCTAATTATGACCCTGACACCTCAGATTCTGTCAACTTCTCAACATTCACTTACTACCATATACCAGGAGATGGGGACCAAAGTTGCTTGTTACAGCCAGAGATATTATATCAATTATTGGCAAAAAGCATGCAAGGAAAGGGGAATACCTTATAATACATCAGGTGGAGTTTAGAATGTTAATGAGCACCACTGAGGAGAAGGATGGACTTTTTGGTGTAGTCTCCTCATCTAGTTTATAATTATCTTGAATCCTCTTTGCTTCAAGAAGATCTGTAGCTGAGGGAGAAGGAATTGGGAATTGAATGTGAAGAGCAAAGGTATTACAGTAGCTCTTCCCTGTCCACGGGGGAATATGTTCCAAGACCCCCAGTGGATGCCTGAAAACTGGATAGTACCAAGCCCTGTATATACTATACTTTTTCCTATGCCTACATACCTATGACAAAGTTTAATTTATAAATTAGGCACAGTAAGAGATTAACAACAATAATAAAATAGAACAATTATAACAATATATTAATGAAAATTTTGTGAATATGGTCTCTCTCTCAGAATATCTTATTGTACGAATTTAATACCTTTTCCATCTTAACTAAGCACTAACCATGCAGTGTGGCCATAAGTTTTACAGTTTGAGGTGTGACCGCAAAATTAGCACAGGTTTATTTTTTCTTTTTCACAATTTCACGGAAGATTCATTCTTAGCAACCTCAGCATATGATTTTTTTTCTTTCCTTATTAAGTTGAGAACTTTCACCTTTTCACCTAAAGGAAGCACTTTACAGCTTCTCTTTGGCGTATCCAAATTGCCAGCATCACTACTTGTGCTTTGGGGCCATTATTAAGTAAAATAAGGCTTACTTGAACACTAGCACTTTTGATACCATGACAGTTGATCTGATAACTGAGAAGGCTACTAAGTAACTGACAGGTGGGTTATGGAGGGACAAAGGAATGATGCCTGTCTTGGGCGGGACTGAGTGGGATGGCACAAGATTTCGTCATGCTATTCAGAACAACGCTTATGAATTATTTCTGGAATTTTCCATTCAGTATTTTTGGACTTCAGTTGACTGTGGGTAACTGAAACCAAGGAAAGCAAAGCTGCAGAATTGGGGGTGGGGGGGCACTACCGTATTTCCTCATTTGGACATAGCAATTTTTTCTCTAAGCACAGTGGAGCGTGATGGGGGAGGGGAGTGTAGAAAAGAGGACTGATATCATAGAATGACAGGAACTGGATGAGCTGATTGTGATTTGAGAATATGGACAATAAGAGCCTGAAATCTCTGAGTTTTGATGATGATTTTAACATTTCAAAGGAAGTTATGGGAAACTTACAAAGGTTAGCAGTCTTAAAACGTTTAGCTTTTTCCATATACTGTAGCATGGGAAGCTTCAATATTGGGATTTCAGCTGGGCAGTGCTTTACTTATACTAATCCCACAATTTATCCTAGTGATGGTTTTTCACAGTGCAAGGATTCCTGAATATCTCCTTTGAAATTAAACAAGGGAAGATTTCTGGAGTTTGGAGGATCCCTTGTTATTTGCATAGATTCATTGTCATTGCTATTCACTCTTTCCCCCTACTATTCGTTTTTAGTGTATCAGAATGGCAGCATTGCTTACTTGTCTGTACAGACTATTCTTTGATAATATTTGCAGCAGTTTCTGTGGAAAGTGTTTTATTAAAAAACAAAAAAGAGGAGGAGGCAAGGGGAATATCATCTTGTAGCTCTTAGTGATAGAGCCTGTTGCCATGGAGTCCTGGATCAGATTGGCTGACCTGGGGGCCAATGAGCAGTTAGAACATAAACACATCATCATTTAACCTTGCAGAATTCATTTACTCAGTGATATATGACATTAATACCGTAACAGTATATAAAACTGTGAAATAAAATGTTTCAAGAATGGTATAAGGTGGTTTTCTCTTATTTTTCAAAATTTGCTGCTTAATATAAACAACGTAATAATACATATCTTCTTACTTTGATTTGATTGGGAAAAGATATGGTGGGAAATACCTATCACCTGTCTGTGAATTGAGTTGCTGCTGCAGTCAATTGGGCTTATGCCAAGTCTAAGTCAAACCCTGGCCTCTAGACCAGAGGAGATTTGTCTTGATATCTGAAGCTGCCTTGCTTATTTTGGTAGCTTTAGAGCTGAGTCAGAAATTGGCAGCTTTTTTCTTACTTGTTTTTCCTTTTTTCTCTTCCACTCTGATATGGTAGTCCCTGTAAATGTTATATTTGCACACTATTTGGTCTGGAGTTAGAGGATTAGCTGGGAGTAGCTTCTGTATTCTCCATCTTCACTTCTCTAGCTTGTTCATGTTTATTGACATATATCTGGGAGGTTTCACTTAACTCAGTGTTAGTTCCTTGTCATAGCAGATCATGGCATGTATCTTCTCCTGTACCTTATTGCTTTAGAGACTGAGAATGATTCATTCATACAAAGAAAATACCCTTTCTAGATCTTGTAAATGAAAGAAGTAAAGAGTATTGTTTTTCTTCTTACATTTTATGTCAGGGATACTTGAGAAATTATGGTGTGTCTTGTTCTCCTCTCCTCCAGTGGTTCCATGCTTGGCTATTTACAGATTTGAAGGATTGAAAGAGACTTCAAGAGATCCATGAGTTTGTTCCCCTCTTTTGAACTATTCAAGTCTCTATGAGTGAGATGCAAACTTCTCATTATACCATCGCTTTCTGTCTCAGAGGAATAAAACCAAACTTCAGATTTATCTGTTAAGCAAAGAGGAGCAAAAAGTCTGTTTGGTATCTGGCTAACTTTTTGTGGGGGAGCCCTTAGAAAAGTAGGATAGGAAGTGTTTGGGGTTTTGTAATTTTAGTTATTTTGACCAGAAAAAGGCTCCCTGAGATGGCATCTGGGTAAAGACCTGAAAAGACTGAGTAAGCAAGCCATGCTGTTATCTGGGAGAAGACCATTCCAGGCAGAAGGAAGGAACAGTAAAAGCAATCACTATAAAGTGGGTTTAGGGCACAAGGAGGAGCCAGTGTGATTGAAACTGCATATATTGGAGAACTAGTAAGAGATGGGATCAGAGGGCAAATTAGTGGTCAGATTATTTAAGGTCATTTTAAGTACTCAGGTTTTGCTCTGAGTGAGATGGGGATCCATTGGAGAGTTTTGAGCAAAGCTATAACATGATCTGAAACTGTTTTTACACAATTACTCTGGTTGCTATGTTTAGAAAATACTGTAGGGGAGCAAGATTGGAATCAGGAGACCAGTTAGAAGGCTATCAGCCAAGAGAGATGGTGGCTTGGACCAGGGTGGTAGCAGTGGAAATGTAGGAAGTCATCAGATTTTGGTTATATTTTGAAGTTAGAGTCAACAGGATTTGCTCCTTGATCATTTTGGTCTTCAGTTTACTCTTCTATAAAGAGAATGGTGATATCTACTTGTAAAATGTCTAGCCCTGTACACACAATAGTGTGATCAATGATAAACTTTCTAGAAGTGAGGCCTCTTCAGGATCTGAGCCATCAAATGTTGTGTGTTCTTTAAACATCATGAGTAACATGTCTGAAGGAACCAGCCACTCTTCATTGATTCATCTCTTGCCTTAGGTGTATGCTTACAGCTATATCAAACATTGGAGCTCTTCCTTTTGAAAGAAGCATTCACCTAAATCGACTTTTAAAAAACAATTCTTAAAATACCAAAGTATCGAGAAAAGTAGGAAACCAAGTACAGTAAGTGGTAAATAGGCAGTAAAAGACTGCAAGTAAGAAAGAAGATAAGAATTCTAATTCTCATTAAAATAGGCAAGGATCTCACCTGTGCAGAATAATGTGGGTTCAATACTGATTGGGAAATGGGTGTATACAAGGTGCCAATTCCAAGTGGAAATATGTTTGTTCGTAAGAGAAAAAGAGTACCACTGAACAGCCAGGAAGAGGGGTCTCTCAAATATCTTTCTTTACCTTCTTACTGTAGAATAGGATTAGGAGGAACTAACATTTACTTGAGCATACTGTATGTAGGCACATTACATTTGCTATATGATTTTCCAATGACTCTATGAGATATGTATCATGTCTAATCTTACAGATAAGGAGGCTGAGGCTTAGTTACATGGTTAATAAGTTGTAGAAACATTAGTCTTATAGCCAAATTATGTCAAACTACAAAGTCCATAAACTTATCCACTATAGCGTGCTTACTGCCCTTTATACTCTAGAGATTGAATGTTCTTTATTTTAATGGGTGCCGCCCCTGACTCACCCTTTAATGATGCTCATCCTTTTCCTTGTAGCAGAGGTAGTATTGGAGCATGAGGGTGATGCTTTTATATCCTCTGTAAAAGTACCAAATTTCCCTTATTTTACCTCTTTCCTCCCAAGTACATATAAGCTCCAGGTTGTTGCTACAGGATTCCTTGCTTATAGGAATTGACTAATTGTGTACTGTTATTTTCATCATTATTATTATTTTGAGTGTGTGCGTGCTGTGAATATATATTACAGCAAAACTTAAATAGTATCTTAAACAAGACAGAAGTGTATTTTTCTGTCACATTCAGGAAATCCAGAAGGAGCCAGTCCAGTCCAGGGTTGGTCTGGTCAAGGACTCAGGTTTCTTCTGTTGCCCCACTGTCTATGGTTTTCAATCCTACTATCACCTCACAGTCTCAGATGGCTGCTGAAGTGCCAGCCTTTACTTCTACATTCAAGCCAGCAAGAATTAGGGATGACAGAGATAAACCCATGCACATATGGTCACCTTATCTTTGATAAAGGAGGCAAGAATATACAGTGGAAAAAAGACAGCCTCTTCAATAAGTGGTGCTGGGAAACCTGGACAGGTACATGTAAAAGTATGAAATTAGAACACTCCCTAACACCATACACAAAAATAAACTCAAAATGGATTAAAGACCTAAATGTAAGGCCAGACACTATCGAACTCTTAGAGGAAAACATAGGCAGAACACTCCATGACATAAATCACAGCAAGATCCTTTTTGACCCACCTCCTAGAGAAATGGAAATAAAAACAAAGATAAACAAATGGGACCTAATGAAACTTCAAAGCTTTTGCACAGCTAAGGAAAACATAAACAAGACCAAAAGACAACCCTCAGAATGGGAGAAAATATTTGGAAATGAAGCAACTGACAAAGGATTAATCTCCAAAATTTACAAGCAGCTCATGCAGCTCAATATCAAAAAAACAAAGAACCCAATCCAAAAATGGGCAGAAGACCTAAATAGACATTTCTCCAAAGAAGATATACAGATTGCCAACAAACACATGAAAGAATGCTCAACATCATTAATCATTAGAGAAATGCAAATCAAAACTACAATGAGATATCATCTCACACCAGTCAGAATGGCCATCATCAAAAAATCTAGAAACAATAGATGCTGGAGAGGGTGTGGAGAAAAGGGAACACTCTTGCACTGTTGTTAGGAATGTAAATTGATACAGCCACTATGGAGAACAGTATGGAGGTTCCTTAAAAAACTCAAAATAGAACTACCATATGACCCAGCAATCCCACTACTGGGCATATACCCTGAGAAAACCATAATTCAAAAAGAGTCATGTACCAAAACGTTCATTGCAGCTCTATTTACAATAGCCAGGACATGGAAGCAACCTAAGTGTCCATCAACAGATGAATGGATAAGGAAGATGTGGCCCATATATACAATGGAATATTACTCAGCCATAAAAAGAAACGAAATTGAGTTATTTGTAGTGAGGTGGATGGACCTAGAGTCTGTCATACAGAGTGAAGTAAGTCAGAAAGAGAAGAACAGATACTGTATGCTAACACATATATATATGGAATCTAAGAAAAAAAAAAAGTCATGAAGAACCTAGGGGCAAGATGGGAATAAAGACACAGACCTACTAGAGAATGGACTTGAGGATATGGGGAGGGGGAAGGGTAAGCTGTGACAAAGTGAGAGAGTGGCATGGACATATATACACTACCAAACGTAAAATAGCTAGCTAGTGGGAAGCAGCCGCATAGCACAGGGAGATAAGCTCGGTGCTTTGTGACCACCTAGAGGGGTGGGATAGGGAGGATGGGAGGGAGGGAGACGCAAGAGGGAAGAGACATGGGAACATATGTATATGTATAACGGATTCACTTGGCTATAAAGCAGAAACTAACACACCATTGTAAAGCAATTATACTCCAATAAAGATGTTAAAAAAAAAAAAAGAATTAGGGATGAGTAAAGAAGGGCCATTCACTTCCATTAAGGATACTTCATAGAAGTTGTATTTACTACCTGTATTGGTTTCCTAGGGCTGCTGTAACAAAATACCACAAACTGGATGGCATAAACAACAGAATTTATTTTTTCACAGTTCTGGAGGCTAGAAGTCTCAAGATCAAGATGTCAGCAGATTTGGATTTTCCTGAAGTCTCTCTTCTGGATTTTCAAATGGCCTCCTTTTTACTGTGTCCTCACATGGTCTTTTCTCTGTGCCTACACATCTCTGGTGTCTCTTTGTGTGTCTCAATTTCCTCTTCTTATAAGGATACCAGCCAGATTAGGCCTTGTTTTAATTTAATCACCTCTTTAAAGGCCCTGTCTCCAAATACAGTCAGATTCTGAGGTATTGGGCGGGGGTAGGGGGTCGGGGTTGTGTGGTGTTAGGGCTTCAACATATGAATTTTGAGGGGACACAATCCAACTCACAACAATACTTCTTTCTACTTACATCCCATGGACTAGAAACTAGTCACACACTCATTTTTAGCTATAATGGAGCTTGGGATATGTGTAGCATTTTTATAGGCAGCCATATGCCCAACTAAAAATCAGTAGTTGGGGACTTCCCTAGTGGTCCAGTGGTAAAGAATCCGCCTTACAATGCAAGGGACACAGGTTCTATCCCTGGTCAGGAAACTAAGATCCCACATGCCGCGGGGCAACTAAGCCCACGTGCCACAACTGCTGAGCTCGCGTGTCTCAACTAGAGAGCCTGCATGCCGCAAACTACACAGCCCACGTGCTCTGGAGCCTGCACACCACAACTAGAGAAGAGAAAACCCACACGTTGCAACTAGACAAAAGCCCACGCACCGCATGCTTCAATGAAGATCCAGCGTGCCGCAACTAAGACCCAATGCAGCCAAAAATAAATAAAATTAATTTAAAAAAATTTTTTTAATCAGTAGTTGTATTGAGGAAGAGGTGATTGGCTATTGGGGAATAAATAGCAGGTTCTCCTTTGCAGCAGAGGCTTAAGGAGTAATGATTCTTAAAGTTTTCCAGTTCCTTCATGTGAAATTAAATTGTTCTTATTTCTCTGGCCAAACACATTCAATTTTATTTTATTTTATTTTATTTTTAAAATTTATTTATTTAATTTTTGGCTGCATTGGGTCTCCGCTGCTGCACGTGAGTTTTCTCTAGTTGCTGAGAGCGGAGGCTACTCTTTGTTTTGGTGCGCTGGCTTCTCATTGTGGTGGCTTCTCTTGTTACGGAGCGTGGGTTCTAGGTGCGCCGGCTTCAGTAGTTGTGTCACATGGGCTAAGTAGTTGTGGCTCGCGGGCTCTAGAGCACAGGCTCAGTAGCTGTGGCACACGGGCTTAGTTGCTCTGTGGCTTGTGGGATCTTCCCAGACCAGGGCTTGAACCTGTGTCCCCCTGCACTGGCAGGCAGATTCTTAACCACTGTGCCACCAGGGAAGCCCCTCACATTCAATTTTAGATTTTGAAAGATTCTTTTAATACTAAATTGTTGGCTTAGGTGTCCTCTCCACCTAATAGGTGGTAACATTGATCTCTAAGTTCATCACAGTAGGGCAAGACAGACTTAGTTGCATGGTGTTTAAGTTAAGCAATAGAAGGCATCTTGAAATGCCATGAACAGTAGATAAAATGTGATTTTTTTTTTTCTTTCCCAGAATGTCTTGCCTGGGTTTAGTTAGGAGCAGTTTTGCCAGGGCGTGGGAAAGGACAGTGTGAACTTTCAAGGTCTTTTCCATCCCTAAGATTCTGTGATATTTTCTACATAGTAGCATTACTATGATAAAGCTAAATAAAATAGAAGCAGCAGAGGTACTCCATTGTTTGAGCACTGCTGCTTTTTGTCTGAAAGAGGAGGAAATATGATTTGTTCTGTTTTGCTCAAGGAAGTAAAATGGGCATTTTGGGCCAAGAATGTAGAGAAGCCGTTAGAAACTGAAACGAAGCCCAACTAACACTTCAGTCCATCGATCAAAGCACCTGTAGTTCTCATTTCAGGGCAAGTACAACCATCACAGATATTGAACAAAGAGAATACATGTCCAGAACATTTTAATCTTGTTTCTCTGTTTACTTTGCCTAAGGAATTGCTCTGGACATCAGCCAACTCCTGTGGCCTCCCTTACACACCAGTGAATCCTTTTGCATTTATAGAGTAGAATGATTTTCTCGTGCTTCCCTGATTTTAGAAAATTGGCATAATTGTTATTATTGTTGTTATTTTTATTGGCCTAGTACTAGTGAAACCTATGACATTTGACTTCTGAAATCCTTAAAGGACTTGGTGACTGTCACATAACTATAGCTTTACATGTTCCATAAGTACTTTATACTCTAGTCCCCCAATTCTGCTTTCTCTCTCTGAAGAGAAGGGAGTGTTGGACCCATATCTCTTATAACTCAGTAGGACCTTCTTTCTTGTCCTTCTTTCTTGTCCTTCTCCCAAGGGCAGTTGAACCAGTTTTCCTTTTCAGGTATGCAGTTATCATACTGTTTTTGTTTTTCATCCTTTGGGCACTGTAGTGAAAAGAACATGGGATTTTGGAATCAAGAAGACCTGGGTTTGAATTCTGGCTTCTTATACAGACTGTATGGCCCTGAACAATGTATTTCATTTATAAATAAAATGGTGATATTTTATACCTTGAGAAGATCAAATAAGATATTTTCTATAAACTATAAAAAATTTTAAGTCATGAGAGGTGACCCAGATTGAGGGGAAAGATGGGAGAGTTTACAAGCCCCCAAATATGTCCCCCACTGACACTCTCTGAAGAGAGGCCTTGCATCTAGGCACTCCTCCCATACCTTACTTCACATCCCAGAACACTCCTGAATGTCTACCTTGGGATACCTAGAACTTTGGCTTTGGGATCAGACACAGGCTGGAATCTTGCCTTTGCCCCTCGTAACTTGGGAAAGTTATTTAATTCCTCTGAGCTTTGGTTTCTTCATCTTAGAAATGCCCTAACAAAGAGTTTTGTTAGGATTAAAGTAATGTATAGAAACAATAAAGTCATAGAAAGAATGTAGACTTTGGCATCAGCACTAGAGTTTGGGTCTGATTCTGTCATTTAGTATGAGAGTAGTTAAGGAATTTGCCCAAGGTCACCAGACCTTGGGCAAATTCCTTAACTACTCTTGGCGGTATGAGTGGAAGTGCATAAAGCACCAAGTTCGTAATTGCACTCAATAAGCATTAATGGTTTTTCCTTTTCTCCTAACTCCAATGTCAAAGAGTGTATAAATAGGCTAGCCATCACGAGCATCTAGACAGTTTTGTTTTGTTTTTAACCTACCATTTTAACCCTATGAATGTTTTGCCCCCAATGTTTTGACTACTAAGGGCATTATTTTCGCCCTGTGTGTTTAAATAACATACAATAAAATGCACAGATCTTAAGCATTCAGTTAATAAGTTTTGACAGTTATATACACCCATGTAACCACTACATCTAACAAGATAGAATATTTCCATCACTCCTAAAGAATCCCTTATGTCTCTTTCCAATCAGTATTTTACCCCCAAACCTTTCTGATTTAAACCACTGTAGGGTAGTTTTGCCTGTTCTTGAATTTCATATAAATGGACTTATATAGTATATATTTTTGGGGAAGGAGATGCACTTTCTTCTACTTACTATATAGTTTTGAGATCCATCCATGTTTTTGTGTATGTCAGTATACACCCAGCAAAGTCCCCTCATGTCTCATGGGTGATGATTGAATCACTTGCTTCTTCTCAAACGAGTCACAAAAATTACCACGATTGATCCACCTTCTAGGGCTCAGGGATAGGGTCACCTTCCCTGATCACGTGTCCTCAGAGGAAAGCAAACAACAACAGTTCATTTTTTAAATTGTTGAATAGTATTCTATTATATGAATATACCACAATTTGTTTATACATTCTCCTGAACCCCTAGATTTTAAATATTTTTTCAGTATAAGTATCAACTGGGAGTAATTTATTCTTGATATATAAATGAGAAAAGGACTGGAAAGTTTACAGGGATTTTGCCACAGGGTATGTCAGGATTTTTAGCCTCTAGCTATTTTGTTCTTTCTTAATTCTCTCTACTTGGCCATGGATTAAAAGGGAGAAAATGAAACTGCCCTTCTTTCTCTGAGTGTCCCCTATATAATATATTCTTTTTGGCACAATGCCTAGAAGGTTGTTTATAGAGTTGATGGAAGGATATATAATCTCACTGTGCTCTGGAAAGTACTTACCTCAGCAGTCAAAAAATTTATGGGGAATATGCAGTATTCTTCCTGAAAAAATTGCCAAATCTTGGCTCCCAATCATCCTCCTCTGTATCATCCTATTTCCTCACTCCCTCTCCTTGCCCTCAACTTCTGACAGTCCCCTCTGTGCAGCTTGAGGTACTGAGTGTCCTCAGGAGACACTCTGCCTTAAAATTGTGCTATTTACCTGGGTGAAATGTACAATGTACACAGATAGGTTGCAGGGAAGCACACACCTAGGCTCTCCTGGGAGCTTAATGTCTTGCTTTGTTCTAGTCAAATTATATATGAAATAGTTCCTTTCTCCATTGAATAAGCCATCCACAGTGGAAATTACTTCTCTGCCTTTTAACCCTTATCTACTGGCCTTATTCTTCCTCTTTAAAGCTTTTTCTTTCTTTCCTTTTTTTTCCTGCTAATAAATTATCTTGTCCCTTGGCTGCAACTTTTGCTTTTGTTTTGGCCCAGAAAAAATTGTTTCCAGAAATCCTTATGCCCCAAGAGAAAGGAGAGCCTTCTGCATAGGATTATGGAAATGACTGTAGTTAAAGGTTATTTTGGAGAAAAAAGAGACCCTCAGTTCAAGAAATACAGTTTTGAGCTTGGTGTATCTCCTGACGGATCTTAACTCTAGAGTTAAAACTCTGACCTCTCATTACTATATTACTGTCTCTGATCCACCCTTCTCCATGTGTTGTTGCAGTCCAGGCATCATCTGCACAAAAGACAAACCTTCAGCAGAAGATAAGCATTTTTCTAGTGGCTTTTTTTCTTTTTTAATACAGTGAGAAGCCTTTCTTTAAAGCCACCCACCTAGCAAAATCCTCTCATGTCTCACTAGTGATGGTTGAGTCACTTGTCCCTTCCTAACCCAGACACAAAAAGGAAACAGAATTACCACGATTAGTCTAGCTAATTAAGATCCACCTCCTAGGGACTTCCCTGTGGTCCAGTGCTTAAGAATCCATCTTCCAATGCAGGGAATGCAGGTTCTATCCCTGGTTGGGGAACTAAGATCCCACATGCCACAGGGCAACTAAGCCCGTGTGCCACAACTACTGAGCCCGTGTGCTCTGGAGCCTGCATGCCACAACTAGAGAGCCTGCATGCTGCAACTACTGAGCCCGTGTGCTCTGGAGCCTGCATGCCACAACTAGAGAGCCTGCATGCCACAACTACTGAGCCCGCACGCTCTGGAGCCCGTGTGCCACAACTAGAGAGCCCACACGCTGCAACTACTGAGCCTGTGCACTTTGGAGCTGGCACGCCACAACTGGAGAGCCCGCTCACTGCAACTACTGAGCCTGCATGCTCTAGAGCCTGAGCGCCACAACTAGAGAGAAGCCTGCGTGCCACAACGAAGAGACTGCCAGCGCAACAAAAGATTCTGCATGCCGCAATGAAGATTCCGCATGCCGCAACTAAGACCCAACACAGCCAAATAAAATTAAAAAAAGAAGAAAGATCCACCTCCTAGGACTTGGGGATAGGATTACCTTCCCTGATCGTGTGTCCTCAGAGGGAGGCAAACACCAAAAGGAAATCTGGGCTAGATTGAGTGTGGGAGAAAGGGGAGATTTGGATAGGTAGCCAGTATAGTGTCTACCGTACCCTTTCTCTGCTGCTTCCTTTTTCCTCAGAGTACAAGTTGCTTTGGGTACTTCCCTGGTGGTGCAGTGGTTAAGAATCTGTCTGCCAGTGCAGGGGACACGGGTTCGATCCCTAGTCTGGGAAGCTCCTACATGCTGCAGAGCAACTAAGCCCATGTGCCACAACTACTGAGCCCGCGTGCCACAACTACTGAAGCCTGCGTGTCTAGAGCCCGTGCTCCGCAACAAGAGAAGCCACCGCAATGAGACGCCCGCGCACCACAACGAAGAGTAGCCCCAACTCACCACAACTAGAGAAAGCCCGTGCGGAGCAACGAAGACCCAACGCAGCCAAAAAATTAATTAATTAATTTTTAAGAAAGGAATTGCTTTGTTTTACACACCTCTTTAAGAGGCCAGTAGTCTCAGTGGAAATGACTGTCAAAACTGTTAAAAGTGGTTGCATTAATAACTGTTTTATGGACGTCTTAAAGAATCTAAAGTTCAAGTTTTCCTGTTTCCCAGTGAACAAAGGAAACCATGTGGCTCCTTACAACTTAAGTTGGAATGTGTGACCATATTCCACAGGTGGCTATTATGAAAGACCGTTTTTTGGTTTAGTTGGGTTTTTTCATTAGTGCTTTGACCGAGTAACAGTGCTTGGACACCGTGAAGTTAGTCCAGGTGTCCAGATGGTTGAGCCTTTTCTGCCTTATATGTAAAAAGGAGCTGCAAAGTTATCATTCTGATTGACAGATATACCTATTTGGTAATTGAGGCCCATCCTGGAAAAAGAAACAACCAGCTGCTTTATATTTGTCCCTATCACCACCTTTTTTTTTTTCCAGTGTTATTGAGATATAATTGATATATAGCTCTGTATAAATTTAAGGTGTACTGCTTAATGACTTAATATACATGTACTATGAAATGATTACCACAATAAATTTAGTTAGCATCCGTTTCCTCATAGAAGGTTTCCTTCTGGGGTGATGAAAATGTACTGGGACTAGATAGAGGTGATGGTTACACAACACTGTGAATGTACTAAATGCACTGAATTTGTTCACTTTAAAATGGTTAACTTTATGTTGTATGAATTTTTTAAATTCAATTAAAGAAAATTTCAGGCCAAAAAAATTTTATTTTCTTATGAGAACTTTTAAGATGTGCTCTCTTAGCAACTTTTAAATATACCATACAGTTAACTATAGTCATCAGGTTGTACATTACCTCTCCAGTACTTATTTATCTATAACCAGAGTTTGTACCTTTTGACCACCTTTATCCAGTTCCCGCATTCTCCACCTCTCACCTTTTCTTTCTGACAGAGTAATCTGTTTAAGGTTATTTAAGCCTGAAAAGAAAAATATTGAAGATCTGTCATGTGGTAAAAGAAGTAAACTTAATCTTGTTTGACTCTAAGGCAGATTTAGGATCAAGATTGAAACAGTTCATAGCTTTTTATAGGGAGAAACTATATAACAGTTAAGACTGTTTATGAAATAGTGAGTTGATCCTGTCCCAGGAGTTTTCTAGGAGAAAGAAAGTTCCTCTCAGGAACTTACACAAAGGGACTCTTCTTTGGGGAGGATGGGGAAGATTTCATGAGGCTGTATCTAAGAACCCTTCCAATTCTGATCTTTATTGATGTTTCCCAGCTAAGAGATATAGAGAAGGCATGTGTGGAGTTTTACTGTATTTGAAACTGAAGAGAATGGACCCTTGATTTACCCATGGGGGAAGAAAACAAATATATGTGTATATGCAGTTCCCACGTATAGCCAATGATCCGTAAGCTCTGTAGGGACTTCCCTGGTGGCGCAATGGTTTAGAATCCGCCTGTCACTGCAGGGGACACGGGTTCAACCCCTGGTCCAGGAAGATCCCACATGCTGCAGAGCAACTAAGCCCATGCGCCACAACTACGAGCCTGCGCTCTAGGGCCCGCAAGCCACAACTACTGAGCCCGTGCTCCGCAACTGAGCCCATGTGCGGCAACTACGCCCATGTGCGGCAACTACTGAAGCCTGCGCACTCTAGGACCCGCGTACCGCAACTGCTGAGCCCACATGCTGCAACCACTGAAGCCCACATGCCTAGAGCCCGTACTCCACAACAAGAGAAGCCACTGCAATGAGAAGCCTGTGCACCACAACGAAGAGTAGCCCCTGCTCGCCGCAACTAGAGAAAGCCCATGTGCAGCAACGAATACCCGACGCAGCCAGAAATAAATTAAAAAATAATAATAATAAAATAAAAAACGTAAGCTCTGTAGGTTGTAACTTTTTTTTATAGAAGCCTTCAGGTCCTGAATCAATTAATTAAAAAATAAAGTATCAGCCATTTTTTATTGTCAGTTTCTTCCAGTATTTCTCATCTTTATTTTATTATTTATTTGTTTGTTTGTTTACTTATTTATTTTTGGCTGTGTTGGGTCTTCATTGCTGTGTGCGGGCTTTCTCTAGTTGCGGTGAGCAGGGCTACTCTTCGTTGCAGTGCACGGGCTCTAGGTGCACGGGCTTCAGTAGTTGCAGTATGTGGGCTCAGCAGTTGCAGCACGCGGGTTCTAGAGTGCAGGCTCAGTAGTTGTGGTGCACGGGCGTAGTTGCTCCACGACATGTGGGATCTTCCCGGACCCCACGGTTCAAACCCGTGGCCCCTGCACTGGCAGGCAGATTCTTAACCACTGCGCCACCAGGGAGGTCCCTATTTCTGATCTTTAAATTCAGCTGTATGTGACTTCCCTGGTGGCACAGTGGTTAAGAATCCACCTGCCAATGCAGGGGACACGGGTTCGATCCCTGGCCCGGGAAGATCGCACATGTCATGGAGCAACTAAGCCTATGTGCCACAACTACTGAAGCCTGCATGCCCTAGGGCCTGCCTGCTGCAACTACTGAGACCATGTGCCGCAACTGCTGAAGCCCGCGTGCTCTAGGGCCCCCATGCCACAACTACTGAGCCTGCATGCTGCAGCTACTGAAGCCTGTGTGTCTAGGGCCCGTGCTCCACAACAAGAGAAGCCACCACAGTGACAAGCCCGCGCACTGCAATGAAGAGTAGCCCCCGCTCGCTGCAACTAGAGAAACCCAGTGCGCAGCAACAAAGACCCAACACAGCCAATCAATCAATCAATAAATAAAAAGAATTTAAATTCAGCTGTATGACTGTGATTGTATGAATGACTCTCTAGCCTTTTAAACTAAGTCTCCAGGCAGCTGCTCAGTAGCCAGAAGGTGAACAAAGCAATAATCTTTGCAGACTAACTTATGCCAGGATGAGGTTACCCATGCTTCTTAAGAGCCTTCTGGGTCTTATCCTTGAAACTGATTGGAAGGAGGAAAAAATGTCTGACATGACAATTTTCTTGAAGCATTGCTGTTTGTTTAGCTTGGTTTCTAGAGTCACGTGGAATAGACAGGACATCTGGGAAGGTTTCCAGTCTTATCTTTTTAAAGAAAGGAAAGAAATATTTAGGATTCAAGAACAGTCAGTAATCCATGAAAGAGAAACCTCTATTATAAACCATTGTTGGAGCTAAGCATTTTTGACTTCAACAGTTGTTGAGGACATGAATCTCTCTATAGAGCATCAATTTCTGTTACTGAGTGGGTGCTTGGATTACTGTGTTGACCTCACTACAGGATTTCCCAGGTAGTGATAGCAAGTGATAAAGAGCTACCACCCCTGCACTACAAATCTCTGCATCTTTGGGAGGCAGTAAAGTGACTGAACCCAAATAGTGAATAGCAAAGCAAAGATTCTCTCTTCCTCCAGGGAGAGACCCAGTCTTTCTGAAGGACAGATGACTACAAAACTCTCTTCTTGCCTTTTCAGCTTGCTTAAGATACAGGAAAGAATTTAAGATTCTATAAACATTGTCTGATTTTGCTGCTTTTTGATGGAGGAGATACTTGAAGTTGGTAACAGTGTTGTGGTTTGTGGCAGCTGTGGAAGTTCTCCTTGGGAAAGGAGAGTGATCCTCTCTGGTACTGAATAGAGCTTTATGTCTTCTTTCTGGAGAGAGTCTAGTGAGTTAACTCTGTGGAGTGCTCAAGCTGAAGATGTGAGCAAATTTCTGTAGGGAACAAGGGAGGGCAAATAAAGTGCCAAGGGGACTTAAACTACATTGCTTTAGAACTGAATCCTGGTGAATCTCAAAATAATTATGCTGAGTAAAAGAATCCATATACTGTATGAGGTAAAATTCTAGAAAATGGAGACTAATCTGTAGCGACAGTGGTTGGCTGGGGGTGGTGGCAAAGGGGAGGAAGGGCTTTTAAAGGAGCAGGAGGAAACTTTTGGAGGTCATGAATGTGCTCACGATCTTGATTGTGATGATGTTTCACAGGTGTACGTGTATTTCATAATTCATCAAATTGTACTTTTTTTTTTTTTTTTTTTTTGGCCGCACCGCGTGGCTTGCAGGATCTTAGTTCCCTGACCAGGAATTGAACCTGGGCCCTTGGCAATGAAAGCGCCAAGGGAGTCCTAACCACTGGACTGCCGGGGAATTCCTAGTGCATTTTAAATATATGCAGTTTCTGTCAATTTTACCTCAGTAAAGCTTTTTTTTTTCTTTAAAGAAATGAAATTAATCTAGGGGCAACCTTTATCAAAGGACCCTATACTGGGTTACAGGAAGGCTATATCAGGCTTCTGTATGAAATACAAGTCTTGCAGGTGTGTTAAGTTTAGATACACAGCTCCTGTTTAATGCATTTCATGTTTCTTTAGGAGTCCATAGAGGCTGCTGTATTCTATTGAAGAAGATGTCTAACAGTAACACTACTCAAGAGACCCTGGAAATAATGAAAGAATCGGAAAAAAAACTGGTGGAAGAATCTGTAAACAAAAACAAGTTTATATCTAAGACTCCAAGCAAGGAAGAAATTGAAAAAGAGAGTGAAGATACCAGTTTGCGTCAGGAGACACAGGTAAGGATTAGAAGTGCATCATATGTGCACTCTTTATAGCAAAATAGAAACGTCATTAGAGGTGGCTTTGGAAATCTATAGGAAGCCAGTCACTTACACAAACGTTTGATTCGCCCTAAAAACCCAACTTCAGCTCTCAAGAAGTATCTCCTTCCCTTTTTGTCAGAGTCCACAACGAAGTCTAAAGAAAACAGAATGAAATCCCTAATCTATTAGGACCTGAATAACACTGGTTCTTGCTACATTCTGATATTTTTTAACTATCAAAAAACAAACTGTATACAAACACATATTTTACAAGTCATAATATGGCTTATACAATAAACCATATTTTTAATTAAAAAATTTTTTTAAATTTTTGGCTGCATTGGGTCTTCATGCTGCACATGGGCATCCTCTAGTTGCAGCGAGCAGAGGCTACTCTTCGTTGCGGTGTGCGCACTTCTCATTGCGGTGACTTCTCTTGTTGCGGAGCATGGGCTCTAGGCGCGCAGGCTTCAGTAGTGGTGGCACATGGGCTTAGTTGCTTCCACGGCCTGTGGGATCTTCCCAGACCAGGGCTCAAACCCTTGTTCCCTGCATTGGCAGGCGGATTCTTAACCACTGCGCCACCAGGGAAGTCCCTACAATAAACTCTTAAAACTAGAGCTGCGTGGCTTTACACACAGTGTTAAATTCATATCCTGGTTGTGTTAAAGCAGTCAGCATTTTCTGGTCAGAAATAGTCTCTGAACTTGCCTCTTGGTAAATGTGAGTGAGAGGAATTTTATTCTTTGGTTGCCTATTGTTTTCCATCCGAATTCATACTACAGTGCAGATATGATGGCAGTAGATGGCCAGCCGAGCTTTTTCCAGGGCTCCTCTTTGGTACCCAGCCAGACTCTGGGCCTCCTCTAGCTTACCTGTTCCAGTTCTCTTCCCTGTGGTCACTACTAGTTTCCTGTGTTACCCAAGCCCAAATTATATAAATCCTTTCCTTCTTGCCCAGGGGTGAGACTGGTCTTTATTATATGCTTAGGAGATAGACTGTTAATTGTAGTAAGTTAGTTTAAAGAGCAGTAGCAATAACATTTTGGAGCATCTAGAAACTTGAAGCATGATTTCTCTTGACAACCCAATTCACCTAGGCCTTGTCTCACATAAAGATTAAGACAGCAACAACATAAAAGGATGAATTAAAATCAGATAACTCTCTGAAGTATTTTGTTCTCTAGCTGCCTGCTTTTCTGCTATTTTTCCTCTTACAGTTTGCCAGATATCTGTCATGGCTGCTTTTCTTTCCATTATCTTTTGCATGTGAATTGTCATTCCCAGCCCATCCTTCCAGAGTTTATGGAGACAGTCCGCCACTGTTCCAGCTATACTTCTAGCTTCCACTGATCCCAATAATGAATTTTAAATCCTCAGGACAAATGTGTTGAATGTTTAATTATGTGCTGTCATGTTACATGGAAGATAATAATTAAAATGAACTTTTTGGTCCAAGTTACTCTATTCTCAGGAGACAATTTTAAGTGGTGTTGTGAACTCCTGTTGTGTGTTCTTCTTGAAGATAGGCAGAAAAGAAAGGGTGACTATAGGTTTTATATGCCTTATGGATACTTACTTGGTTTAAGAATGTCTTCACCTGGATATACAGATAGATTGTGTAGGAGGCCGGGTGGGGAACCTGCCTCCCCTCAGACTCCTTTTGTTGCTGCTGGAGCAGGTGGAGTTGCTGCTGCCATCTGCTGGAGCTTCTGCTCCTTTAACAAAGTCTTGGCCACCCTTCAGAAGCCCTCTCCCCTCTATCACTGTTCCCCTTCAACAGCACTAAAAATTCTGCTCTTTCTCTTACCTTCCCCGCAACTCACACCTGATAAGTTTCCGCAAGAATCTTACTGACGCTGTCAAGAGAGTGCCTGTTATGAATTGGAGCTGGAAAGTTTGAGGAAAGGGGACTTTCATTACTTGTACTGTGTGAGACATATTCTTGGAATCAGCAATTGGAACTCAGAACATCTTTGGCATGGAAACAGTGCTATAAAGGGCAGGTTCTGAGATTCAGTTTAGAATGGGCAAGTCCTGACTTAACACATACTGAACTTAGGTGGATCCTTTAAATAACCTAGCTGGGCTTTCTGCCTTTATACTTGTAATCCCCTCTGATTCAGCTACCATACTGCTTTAGAAAGATGGCTATGAAATAAAGATCTGATTGTGTTAATTCTCTACAGAGTTTGTGGGTGTCTCCTTGCCCTAGGCTAAGTCCCAGATTTGTCAGCATGGCATATTGTGGCCTAGCCCTTGCCTGCCATCCATCCACCTCTGGAATCCCATGCTCCAGCATTAACTGATTCGCTGGCCCCTGAAAAGTTTGGAGAAAGCATGCTTTTACACTTGCTTTCTCTGCCTAGAATGCCCTCCTTGGTATTCTTTCCCTGGCCTCCTCCAGGTCAGTTTAGGCTCATCATTTGTATCTCCAGGGCCCAACACAGTTCCTTGCAGGCACTCAATATTTGTGAACATGTGAATTTGTGAATTCCTAGGTTTGAGTTAGACACTTGTGCTCCTCTAGCACTCCATGAGTACCTCTGTAATGCACTTAATGTCCTGTATTGTAATTGTCTATTTGTCTGTCTTCTCCAACAGGATTATGAGTTCCTTTTTGACAAGGTTTGTGTCTTTTATCTCTGTATCCTCCAGTAGTTAGCATGCTGCCTGATACATATTAGGCTTTCAGTATGTGTTTGACTATTTAATGAAAGTTATGCATTCTGAGAAATAAGCAGATTTATACATTGTTTGTAGGGTTATAAATTGGTATAACTTCTTTGAAGGGCAATTTAGCAATACTTTATAAAATTTTTAAATGGACTATACCATATTTGTAGATATACTCAATGATATGGTCATTGAAGCATTGTTTATACTAACAAAGATCAGAAACATCCTAAATGGTGCAGTTTAAGGGACTGGTAAAATAAGCTATGGTATGGCCACACAATGGAATACCATGTAGCCATTAAGAAAAACAGTGTCTCTTCTATGGAGGTATCCTTGAAAAAAAGTTTAAAAGTAAGGTTTAGGGCAGTGTGTACAGTATCCGTCTATTTGGTTTAAAAAAAAGTATGTGTACACGTGTACAATAATCTTATAGATGCACAAAAGATCCCTTGTAAAAGATTACAAGAAATTCAGCACTAGTTGATCCTTTAGGAGGGATCCAGGTAGCTGGGGGACAGATATGAAAGGAGACTTACTATTCTGCATACCCTCATTATAACTCTTGAATGTTTGTGTCGTGTGTATGTTATAACTTATTTGAAAAAAATAGTGACAAATACTGCTTCACATTCCTGGACTGTGATTCTTCCCTTATTATAACGGATCTTGCCACTGACCAGATTCACCATCATTTCTCACTTTTTCCATCCACCTTTCCGGTTCTCCATTTTGCATTGTAGCAGTGTTGTTTGGTAACTAGTGAAGAGGACAAAGGAAAGAAATCCTCACCTACCCAGGACCATGCTGGTACTCTGCCTCCATCTGTTTCCCCTCCTCCACCCACCAGCCTCAGGTTTTTCCACACCCCAGTGGCAGTGAGTTCCATTCCAAACATCTTAGAAGCCCTAAGTGTCATACATAGCTCTAAGTGTCACCCAACCTCTTCCCGAAAGTCCTCATTTTGACTTCGCAGCTATTCGAAACCTTACCAACTAATTAGTCATTCTTTCCCTCATCCCACCTCAGGCCCTCATTCTTCATCTTCCTCAGCTTCTATCCTGCTCTTTACTCGCTCTCCTCACCTCCCTTTGCTCTGGAGGTCTTATCCACATCTTCCATGCTCCCTGCATTTTATCCTGTCCCATCTTATATCTTATATCCATGACCCAGACAGGCTCTAAGAGCCTCCACCAGGAGCTTAGAACTGGGAGAATTCTCATATTCAGGGAGGTAGGCAGTTGGCAAGAAGAGCCTTTATTCCATTTCTGCAGCCACAGGGACAGGTCTTTTGAGTATCTCAAGTTAGAACTCTCAATGTGTTGTCCTATAAAGGTGTTATTTTAAGTGATGGTTAGGAGCCATATTTCACACCCACTATGGGCTAAATAGGCTCCTGTTAGCAAGCTTGGGAAAAAACACTCTCTTGTGCTATGGTAGTGACATTTCCAGAAGCATCCTAATCAGGAGAGGATTCCTTGGTTTATCCAAAAGTAATTTTTATCAATCTGTGAAATAGGCCAACCAGTCAATATCTTTCTATTCTTTATCTTCATGGTGAGTGGTGATTTGTCTGTATGTGGCCTGTGGTCCCTTCCATGTCACAGTTGCTAGAGTTGTAGCATAGGGGACAACCACAACAACTGGGTCTCATCATAGTTTGGCTATTATAATGGTTTTAAAGTTAGTGCTTTTTCTCTGTAAACTTGTATTGCTTTTAACTTAAGTGTTTGTTTCCCCCACCTTTAATATTTTCTAATCCCCTTCTAACAGAGGCGGACATCCAACCACGGTCATGCCAGGAAAAGAGCCAAGGTGAGAGCCCTTCCTCTATAGCTTCTTTTCTAGTGTTATTGGTAGTACATTGCACAGATGGACTTATCACTAATAACTAGTTTATTTGGATTATATATAGGCAAAGTTTGCCTGTCCCTTGTACCCTGATTGTGAACATGCATACACACACACACAAACATGCACGCACATATACATATGTCCTATTGGAATGTCTGGCTTTATTTTTCTCCATTATCTTTAGTTCAGTCACAGTCTATTTCTGATACCTGAAAGGATACCCAGCCAGAGCCTCCCACAAACAAAGCCTGAGCACACTGGTACTGGTTCTGCTTTAATGCCAGTTTCTCTGCTCATCTCTGGCTCTCTTATTTTGCCCCCCCGTGGTTTTGGGGTTTTTTGCCATGTGAATTTTCTTTAAGATAAATCCTCTACCATTAGTAAAATGATTCAACATTTTTGGACATCCTAAAAATATAGACTTTGTTTTGTTTCGATTCACTTTTTAGGTTGGGGCAAAGAGGAGGATTTTGTTTTTAATCATTGTATGATAAAATTAGCACATCACAGATTATTTTAAGCAGTGTTATCAGGTAGGGCTATAGGTGTTAGTGTGTGACAGCTTTTTAATTTTAATTAGGGAACAGTAAAATATTAAACTTCTCTTACATTGGGAAGAATTGTCCATCAAAGTAATAATTAAGGGTGTCCACCCCTTTCCCCTTGAAAAATAATGGCAGAATTTGGGAGTGTCCCAGCCAGTATGTGGCTTGGGTTTGAAGAAGACTATGATTTATGATAAATTGGCTCTGTGGCTTGCCTTACATGGCCTAATCCACAGTGATGGGCTTGACAGTAAAGTTTAAAACAGAGGGTGTTCAGGATTTCCATGACGGTCCAGTGGATAAGACTCCACGCTTCCAACGCAGGGGGTGCAGGTTCGATTCCTGGTCAGAGAACTAGGATCCCCCATGCTGCAGGGCATGGCCAAAAAGAAAAAAACAGAGGGTGTTCTCTGCTACTTCACTTCCCCCCAAACCTTAGAAATAAGTAAGACAGTTATTATCGTTATTATTTCCATTTTACAGAGGAGGAAGCTTGGGCTTATAGAGTTTGAGTGAGTTTGACAGAGGACATTTATTAGTAAGCGGCAAAACTAGGCTTGAAGTCAGTTCTTCAGACTTGCAAATTCTTTTCATTATACTGTGCTACCTGGAACACACATACCATGTTTTGTGCTTTTATATTTACTGTAAACTTTGATTTTATTGTAAGAACTCTCAATAAATGTTTATAGGTAGATTTCTAATGAGTCACTATAATTTTTGACTTTGGAGATACCTAGGAGAGCAGTGATTTATAAAGTGGAATTCAGATCTTTTGGGGATTCTCCAGCCAGCATAAGTAAACCAAGTGGATTAGTTGTCACATTGAATCCCAAATGTTAGAAAGTTTTCTTTCTTTCTACTTTTTTCTTAGACACTTCTTTCCATACCCTTGCCACCTCAGGTTTAGAGTCACTTAGTATTTATCGTCTACTTCATACTAGGCACTATTTATGATACATATGTTTACATGCTTTATATAATCTAATTCTCACACCAACCCGTTAAGCATTTTTATCCCGCTTTTATTGAGGACCAAAAAGAGACCCAGAGAGGTCAAGTAATTTGCTCAATATCTCATATCTCAAACCAGGAGTTGAAGCTAGGACTTCTGGTTCTTAAATCCAGTCTTTCTACTAAGCTCTGGTGCTGTGTATTCTCAGTAAACTTCTGAGTGTGATATTGGAGCACTGAGCTAGAGAGAGAGGAGAGCTAAGCAAAGTGGTTTTCCTATCATCTGTCCAAAGTAGTTGTTTTGTTTTTATATATCTGCTGTTGTGAGCAAGAGAATTATCTTTCAAGTGAATCAGGAATGAATGAGTAGGACCTGTTTGAAGGAAAAAAAAAACCCTATTTATGGAGGAAGCAACTAACAGAGCCAAAGAGAATGCCCTTTATTCAGCCAAAAGCTTTCCCAGTGTCCACCAAGGGAGTATGTATGTGTATTTATTTTTTTCAGTCTAATTCCAAGCTGAAGTTGGTGCGCAGCCTTGCAGTGTGTGAGGAGTCCTCTGCCCCGTTTGCTGACGGGCCAGTAGAAACCCAGGTAGGTCCTTTATAAGAGTAAGCGTAGCTTTTGAGTTTGGCAGTTGTTTGCTAAACTGGTGTAGCAACCACGGCATCAACATTAGGCTTGGAAATCAGGGTAGAGGAGCTTCAAAACAGACTGTTGCAGTCAAATAGGGCATGGGTGAGAGCATGAAGTATAGGTCTTCACACCTGGACCACCCAGGATGATGCAGACCCACACCTTTCCCTCTGGTGGTTAGAACCATTTCCATTCCAATTCATATGGCAGGAACAGCAAGCATAACTTGAGCTTTCCATACAGTAGGCTGTGATTGTTGACAGAAAAAGCTTAGCCTCTACCCTTTTGGTAGAACAAAAGCTAAAACAATTTAATTAACAAAATATTCTCTTTTGTAAGAGAATGCTGCCACCCTAAGATTTGCCTTCTTTGAGATTTCAGAGGAGCTGCAGGAGAGTTGTTTTCCCCTTTGATTACATTTCTCTTTCCCCTTGTCCAAGGATATAATTCAGTTGCACATCAGCTGCCCCTCTGACAAGGAGGAAGAAAAGTCCACAAAGGATGTCTCTGAAAAGGAAGACAAGGACAAAAACAAAGAAAAGGTCCCAAGGAAGATGCTGTCTAGAGGTGAAGACTTTCCCCCTTTCTCATCTGTCCTGGGGCCTGGCTCTGCAGTGCCTTTTCCTTCCATCTTTCCTTCCACTGGCCTTATTGGCCCAACAGTTCCTAGTGTCCTGCTGACTTCTTCGTTGTTTGGGGAGGTGCCTAACTAAGTTACTTTCTTTGCTGCTTTATCCAGCCCTGCCTTAAGGGCTGACAGAGAGCTATTCCATTAACATTGGGCTACCCATAGGGGAGGACATTGTAGTCAATGCTGATTTTATTTTTGCTCTGGAATAAATAGTGATGGATCATCACTGGTAGCAGATTCTCTAGATAATATTTATATTTTGGTTTGGGGATGCTTGGAGTGATTTTTTTTAATAATATAAATTTGCATGTAATTATTAAGCCCTCTTTGGATTTAAATTCTTGGGCTGGTAGCCAAAAGACATGGTCCATAAAAATGATAATTAAGGGAATTCCCTGGCGGTCCAGTGGTTAGGGCTCGACGCTTTCACTTGGGGACCCAGGTTTGATCCCTTGTCGGGGAGCTAGGATCCCACAAGCTGTGCGGTACGGCCCCCCCAAAATTTTTTTAATGATAATTAAGAGGAAAAAGGCAATCTTAGGATTAAAATTTTATAAATAAATATAAATAATCATATAAATAGTCAACATTTGAACATATCTGCTGAGATTCTGGAAAATTCAGCCCTGTCTGTCCTTACCTAGAATTTATTTTCCTTAACTAGAATAAAACCTTTGTTTTGGTCTGGACATTCAATAAATACTTATTGATGGCAAGGTGGCTTTTCAACGTAATACGAATGTAACACTGTGACCCAGATTCCACCTTATAGCACTGTCATGGGGAATTTTGAGGGGCTGGCAAATCAAGGTCATTCTGATTTTTAAGCTAAAAATCCTGAAGTCTGATTCTCCTTTCCTGTTCTCATGTCTCCTGATCAGGTTGTGGGCTTCTGCTTGGGGTTAGAGATTATGCAAGGCAGTTTCATTTATTTTTAATTTATTTCACTGTGGTGTTCTAGACTCCAGCCAAGAATATACGGACTCCACTGGAATAGACCTACATGAATTTCTTGTAAATACACTGAAAAAGAACCCAAGGTAATAACATGATTTGATGGAAGGGGGAAAGGGGCCAGGACCAGCAGAATACCCAAGAGGCCAAATAGCTTCTCAGAATTTTTCCATTATTAGAATCTAGGATGCCTAGCCCCCGACACACCATTTCTCTCCAGAGTAGTTTTATATTCTGTTGGAGATTCAGAATACCCTCATATTGAGGTTCCTGCTTCCAGAAGAGTTGAGAAAAATTCTTTGGAAGAAGAATGCAGACAAAGAAATATGAAGGCTTGAGAATACAATTAAAAAGCACAGAAGAAAAAATAATTGATTTGTACCAAAGCTAAATCATACTTGTTTAAAAATTCTATAAATAACCAGATGGAGTATAGAATAATGATTAGATTTATAAGTATAAAGTATGTGTTTATAGGAGTATGACTGGCAACAGAATTAGGTTTCTGACAAGGAAAATGAAGTACATTATTAGGAGGCTTGATTGTTTTTCTTTTTTAAAGTAACATAAGACAGGGCAGTGAGGCTCAGCAGCCTTTGCATTTTTGATCCACTCTCGGGGTTTGGATCTATCCCTCCCTTCAGCTTGTATAGTGAGCAGGCTGTGTTTTCAATCCTTGCTTTCAATGTCTATGGGAGGGCTGCCTTTTGTTTTGTTTTGTTTTAATCTTTTTTAAACAGGGACAGAATGATGCTGCTAAAATTAGAACAGGAGATTCTGGACTTTATTAATGACAACAAGTAAGTTACTTGAATGAAATACACATTAGAGGTGGGAGGGGTACTGGAAAGAAATTCAGGTAAAATTTTAGGATATCCCTCTTTCATCGTTCCCTTAAAGTCTGAATTTGGAAGTAATAACTCACTGGGAACCAAAAGGAGTTGGGGAGAAGTAATCAGAATGGATCAAAAAGTGTATGTGTGGAAACTAAATGAAGTTTTTAAGTTATTGCTTAGACTTGAGTTGAAAAAAATTTAGCAGCTAGCCCTTATCCCATATTTCACTATTCTTAAGTTTTTCCCTTTTTTCTTTGTAGAATATCATCTAGGTGGGTGAGACCTAGGGCTTACTGCATAAGGAGTAGTCTTAATGAGGATAGTGGGTCAGAGGGATCTATAAAATACTGTAGATAAAGTTGAGAGAACCTTTTTGGTTACCATCAAGTAAATATCTTCCTTATAATAATGTGTCTTTCTCCTAAGAAATTCCCCACTTTCAACACTTGTAAGAAAAATTGCAGTTGGTTGTTATTGCTGTTACTTGTCCTTATTTCACTTTTTCCCCCTGGGTTTCCCTGCAGCAACCAGTTCAAGAAGTTCCCTCAGATGACCTCATATCACCGGATGCTATTACATCGGGTAGCTGCCTATTTTGGGATGGACCACAATGTTGACCAAACTGGAAAAGCTGTCATCATCAACAAAACCAGTAACACAAGAATGTAAGGGAGGAAACCACAGATTGGGAAGACTTTCCTGGGATAGCCTTTGGGGTGGAAGAGGAAGGTGTAGGATCAAGATTTCTCTTTCTGGAGAGGGGACAGTGGAGGGAGGGTGGGTTATATTATCAATTTCTACTCTTTGTGAGGCCTTGGAAATAGATGCTAGAGGCACTAGTGTTTTGTGAAGACTGGCTCCTGGCCTCTCTTCACCTTTAGTGATAGGACAGGTATAATTTTGGAAGAAGATAAGTTATAGATGTATAAAGAACAGTCCCAGAGGATTTCTTTAAAACTTTCATGTGACTTTTTGGTTCCCTGACTTCAGAAATCCCCTGGGTGGGAGTTGTAGAATTTAAGAGAACTATACTAGGAGGTCTGCTTCCTGACAAGAGTCTTTCTTCCCTTCCTTCCACATTTCTCTCCCAATCCCAGCCCTGAACAGAGATTCTCAGAACATATAAAGGATGAGAAGAATACAGAATTTCAGCAGAGATTCATTCTCAAGAGAGATGATGCCAGTATGGACCGAGATGATAACCAGGTGAAGAATGGAAAGGGTTGGGTCTATACAGAGAGATTGCAGTAAGAGAAACTGGGAGGGGAGAAGAATTTTTGTGGATGGAGAAAACTCGAAATATCTTAGTGTGGAAAAAAGTGTTGAGCTATACTGAGTTGGCTTTGGCTTAATGTTGAGGACTAACTGCACTTGTTGAGCTAAATGCCACCCTCTTAGCCCCAGAGAGACATGGTGCTGAGGTTTGCTGGGTTTTCTCATTTGGCCTGGAACTCCCTGGTTCTGCCACTGACTTCTAACTCCACTTCATTTTGGGACAAAGCAAGGTCCCTCCCTGCTTCAGCCTTGATTCAGCTGATGGCTCCCTTCTTTTTTTCTTTAATAGTTCTGGATTTCTTTGGTAACCACCCAAAGCTACTTTATCCCACTTCCACTCTTCCTATCTCAGGGCTAGCCTTGAACTTGCAAAATTGTTATCTAATTTACCCACTTGTAAAGGTGTTTCTGATCCCTTTCTGCAAACTCCTTATTCTTTTCCCAACTTCTTCCACCAAGGTGAGTGAGTTAATTTGGCTTTTGATGCTGGGAACCTCAGGCAGGTTTTTGATCCACTCCTGTGGGAATAAGAAGTGAAAAGTCTGCCCCATCCCTTCATTTATGGGCCTGGCTTTTGCCCTGGTTTCTAGCCCATCCTTCAGATAGTGATGTTTGGGGGTTAGTTTTCCTAGCTTCATGGGGTAAGATCCAGCCTGCTTCTGCTTAGCCTCCAAAGGAGGTTAGGTAGAGAACCAGGATTAAGGTTTAAAGAATATGGTTGGGTAAAGCCAATAATTAGTCTTGCTAATTAATGATAACTATAATAATATCTTACCTCTAGAGTCAAAATTAGTTTTCTTTGGATATTGTATGGTCTTGAGACCAGGACTTTTCCTGCTTGCTACTTGAGTATTTGAGGGAGTCCTTTTGAGAAAAGTGCCATTATCTATCGTGGACAAACATGCTGGGTCAGATTGAAAACAATGAAACATACAAAAAGACAAATAAAATTTAAAACACAAGAAAGAGCCTTTCCATCCTGATGCCCTTCTCTCCATTTTCCCAAAACCCCTTTTCTGTGGATCAGGAATTATTCAGGCCTAGAGGCATATTGGGGTGGAATGGAATCTCTCCCTATGCATTATCTCTTTTAATCCTCCACACAACCCAATCCAGATGGGGGTTATTAGCCCCACTTTAAATATAAGAAAACTGAGCTAGGAGATGTTAAGTTACTTGCCTTAAGTGACATTACTCAGAGGTAGCAGAGCTGAGATTCTGCCTGACCTCAAAGCCCAATGCTCTTTCTATTCTGCCATTGGTTTACCAGTGCTAGGGGCTAAGGACAGTATAGCACCTCGAGGTCCTATGTCTTCTTGGAATGGGATTTGTAAAAGGACAGTTAGCAGAATTTAGGTTATTTAGGCTGGTGAGAACTACATCTAGTCAAAAGTTGATACTCCTGAAGTTAGCTTACCTCTGGAGAGTGGTGAAGTCCAGGAAGATCAGCCTAGAGGAGCAGTCTCCTTGGTTGCTTCATCTGAAACTTTGAAAGCCTCTGGATGGAAGGTCAGAATCTTTTATAACCTGATGACATGCATTTGATGACTTACCTCCCTCAGAGCACCTTGCCTTAAAGAGCAGTATGGAAAAGGACACTCTATAACATCCTACCCAGGACAGTGCTCACAGCTCACAGGCTAAGAGAGGAAAAGACAGTGGTGGAGAGTTGGGTCATAGGCTAGCCAGAAGTGGTGGTCTGGCCAGCCATCCCCTCTAGTCACCTCACTACATTTTTCAGAGAATGTAAGGTTCTCTGTCCTCCATTTACTTATCCCTTTCTATCGTCCTCTCCCCTTTCTCAATACCGTATCTCATTTGTCTGGTCCTTTCTCTGTCCACCCTTCTTTCTGTTCTATTCTCCTTTTCTTTCTCTTTTCTTCTTTGTGTTGCTCTGTTCTCTTCTCTATTTCTGTAAGCTCTCTCTCTTTCCCTCCCTCCAGTAGCTATAGTTAAGATGAGGAAAAACGCTTAAGCTCTGAGTTTAGCTTCGCCCTTGGGATTTCACTTCCAAGGCCCTCTTTGCTGAGCTGTGTGTGACTTGGGTCTACAGGCCATGGCGTTAGTGACTAAAAAAGGGATAATGTCAGGTGCTAGTTCTGTAAAAACTCTTCTAAATTTAGCTCTGCTAAATACCTGTTTCTTCTCCCTCTCTAGCTTCCTCCTATCCCTTGCTTTCCCTCCAAAGCAATGTTGTTTATTCCCTGGGCTATTCTCTTCATCCTTACTGATTGGAGAGTACCTGATTACACAAGGAAGCAACCCAATCCTTATAAAAAGTTATTGTTCTTGATACTCTGGTTGGTTGGGGGGGTGGGGAGATGGAGAGGCCCCAACCATCCAGAAAACCTGATCTCCCAAACTGCATGGTCAGATGTACCCAGTGAAACCTGTCCAACACTGGAAATTTTATTTATTTATTTATTTTTCCATTTTTTTGATGGCAACTATAAACTCTCCCGGTTTCTCTTCCTTGCTGGTGTGCAGTGAGCTTGCAGTACGAGGAGAACTTAACTAGCTTAATTCTGCTCATCGATCTAGATCAGAGTTCCATTGCAGGATGGAAGGAGGAGCAAGTCAATAGAAGAGAGAGAGGAGGAATATCAAAGGGTCCGAGAGAGAATATTTGCCCGAGAGGTAAGTGTAGCTTCTGAGAGTTGTCAGCCCCTAGCTTTTAGCTCTTAATCTTTGGAACTGTGAATGGAATGAAACCTCCATAAATGCTTTGTTGTTTTTTTCTGATTTTGTTTTTAACCAACATCAGCCAGTCCCATATTTGATCTCTAAAATTAAATGTGGCTTATTAGGAAGCTGTAGATTTTTATTCTTACTACTTTTAATGCATATGGCATATAAAGAGAACAAATGGAGTGGCTGAATTTGGTAGATATGATTAGATTGACAATAGAAATGGTTTTGGCAGGGCTTATGGAAGGGCCCTGAATCTTGCCCGTCAAACCCTCCTGCTTACCCTCTTTCACTTCCACTGTCCATTTTAGGCATCTTTGCTTCTAAGTGGAAGACTTAGTGTCCACATAGCGTATACATTCATCTTGTTTGGCCAGGCTCATTTTTAGGCTATGTTGGTGATTATTAGAGCACAGATGTGGCATCCATTCTCTGAGCTCCACATTCCACATGCACAGAGGGTACCACTCACTATTCCCTACAGTCTCGACCTGAATAGGAAGTCTCTTCCTTCCTTTCTTACCTTGTTTCTTAGAGTAGGACTGCTCCGTGGGCCAAAAGGCAACATGGATTATTATAGGCAACTTTATTCTTAAGAATTGTGGGCCATATCAGATATACTTGGTACCCCTGTATCTGGTGGCCTTTGCCTACCAGACTGAACAGAAATATAGGAGAAACTCAGGAAGGTCAAGAGAGAAATCTCTGGAAAATGTATGATCCAGATAGCAGCACCATCTTAGAGTCAAGGTAGCAAACAGAGGAAGAAGAGCCAGCCTCCCTTTGCCATCAAAAGATGGCCAGTTCTAATCAATATACTTAGATAGACACTACTGTCCTCCCATTTCCCCACTCTCCCCTCCCTCATCAAGACAAAAATATATATATCTTCTCATCATCACCTAGTTCAGAAAAATATTGTCTCTAACTTCTAGAAAACTGAACTCCTCTGTGAGCTTGTTCCATTGTCTCAGGAGACCCAGGTGTTCCAAGGAGCCTCACTGTGGACAGATACACAACAAACCTTCTGGCCCAAAGTCCAAGGAGAAGGAATCTTCTTATGTTATGTAGTCTTCCATTCTGAGTCAGAAAAATCCATCCTCCAAATTATCCAACTATAGCCCAAAGACGGTTTTCTAACTTTATCTGCAAATCAGTTGAGTGGAATGAGAGGAGAGAGGTCATTTGTACATGACTACGGCTGGTGATGACCCTAAACTGTGGACAGGGCAGGATGGTGGATGTTAATAGCAAACACTTATATAGTGCTTATTATCTTTCAGACCCTGTTCTTAGAGCTTTGTGCACATTAATTTATTTAATCCTCACACTAGGCCTGTGAGATAGGTTACATTATTTTCCTCATTTTGTAAATGAGGGACTGAGGCATGGAGAGGTTAAGTAACCCAAGACCACACCACTAGTTAGTGAAAGAGCTGGTATTTGAATTCAGGCAGTCTGGCTCCAGAGTCCACGCTCTTAACCCCTAAAGTAAACCACCTCTTAATAGCTTGCTCTGCTCTGGGCTCTTTAGATTAAGAAGTTCCAGTGACATGATAGCATAGCTATCTGTGGTGTGCTACTCTGCTTCACTGACACATGGAAAATGACTTTCCCACCGTGCCAGCCATTAGCAAAGCCACTCTGAAAGCACAAGCAACTTTTAATAGGATATTAGCGCTTATTATGAACAACACTGGAATATATCTATCTACAACCATAACAAAGTCAAAGTTAGCTCTTCTCTCCTTTTTTCTCTGATATCTAGTCTCTCAAGCCTCTACTAATATATGTATTCTTTGTTAAATCCTTATGGATTTATCACTTTCATTTCAGCACTTCCTAACCCTTGCTGTGGTAGAGGCATCAGGAATCTCAAAAGGTCTAGACAAGGAAAAATGGCCAAAGCCCACTATATGCCAAAGATTCTCATGTGGAGAGGAAAGAACCTGGCCAGTCAAAGGGAACTGCTTAAGGGTGGAGTTGTAGGTTGTGGCAGAGGGGAGGAAGAGGCGGTCCAAAAAAAAGGGGAGTGGCAAGAAGGGTGTTTGGATGGAAATGCTGCTGCTGCAGCCTTCTCTGGAGCCTGAGCTGTATATTGGGAAAGCTGCCCCACACAGGCTCTGCTCTGCATGGAGCCCCCTGTGCTCAGCAGCTGAATACTCTTGTTACCTTTTTCTAAGGCTCAGGAGTCCACCATAATGCTCACTTCACTCAGCAGCTCAATGGCTTTGTCAGGAAATGATCCCCAAAAGGAATGTTTTAGGCTTTTAATTTTCTCATTTTTTCTAGGCTTTGAAAAGTACCTACTTCCCCAATTTCTTACTCTCCTTGGGTCTCAGGTCAGAATGTCTTTCATTTTGGCCAGTGTAGAGGACAGAAGTGGGATAGTCATTGAGGATGATTTCCAAAAAAACTAAATTTCTTTCTCTTGTGTCCCGTTTCCCTTCCTTTGAATACACTCTTTAGGACCAAGCACACCAATTATTATGCTCAGCTTACCTCTAGAGAGAATAAATTTAGAGCTAAAAAAGAAATAATAGTTAGGTTAATACTCTCCTTTCTCCTTTCCATACTCCTACCTTTATTGACCTCTCTTTTTAAACACTCTGTGGGAAGGCTAAAAATGCCAAATGCTCTTTTCCATTAAAGGTGAGAAGTCAGACTGGGTGTGTGGGTGTGGGTCATCCTGTCGCTGTTCCCTCTCTCCCTGTTGGGGTTGAGCTTGGTTTGAGGACCTTGGGTATTCATAGCATCATGGACACACATTTTGGTTATGCCATGCTGTTTTCTTATAAGTTATTTTCCGTTTTCTCCCCTTCACCTAGACTGGCCAGAACGGATATCTAAGTGACATCAGGTTAGTACCACTTAGCATGTTCCCTGCTTCTCATTGAGCTTTGTCAGTGAGGTTAATATAATCCTGTAATGATGCCTTTCTTTGATGTTAACCAACAGACTCTCCAAAGAAGCCTTTTCTTCTAGCTCTCACAAGAGAAGGCAAATTTTTAGGTACCTCTGTTTGGTCTATATCTCTCCTTGTTTTTTTGTTTTGTTTTGTTTTTTTAATTTTATTTTGTTTTGCTCTAATCTTTTCAGCGGAGTGAGTTTGCTCCATGCATGGCTGCTTGTGGAATAAGTCAATTTGTGGTATTTGCAACATTGGATATTTTTCCCCATTAGAAAAAAAATGGCTATTGCTCAATGACTTTATTTTTATTGTTGCTGATTTCATTGTAAGTCCTGGGTAGGTGGTGAAGGGGACCAAATAAGTATGTCTAGGATAGGTACTGCTCTATCCCAGAAGTTTGCTGGAATTGGGCATTTCCGGAGGATTTCAGCATATATATATATATTGAGGTAAAAGGACGGGTGTCTTCTGGCTACCTTTTCCGAATCTATGGAAAGATGTGAAGAGTTTATCCCTGACCCGGCATAGGGAATGTTTTGTATCCTTAAGAAAGAATAATACACACACCCATATAAAAAAACATACAAACACCTCTGTCTATGTAGTTTTCTCTTTGGGACAATGTAATGCTTAAGATGATCTCAGAAAGAACTTGTCTGCCTTAGAATGGACTTAGAGCATGTCTTTTATATGATTGTCCATGGTTTATTCTTAATGTTGGTGAAGGCTGCTGTACTAACCTCTCTAGTGCCTAATATTCTCCATCTTCCACAAAACAGTCATGAGAACCACCCTTTCCTCTCAGTCTCTCAGTCCCACCCCAGACAATTACACAAGGCAGTGGTGAGAGAAGCATTTTAGGACCGCATCCCAGCACTAACTCATTTTAAGTATATTCTTTCCATGTTACCAATAGAAAAACTATAGAGTACAGAAAACCTGAGTATTTAATACTAGGATTCAGGTCTCACCCTTTTCAAAGGGTTTATCTCTTTTTCAATCCTAAGCTTGGTAGGAGCTGACTAACACATATTAGTTAGAGCTCTCATTCCCAGTACTTTAGTAGTCCTTTCCCTATTGTCCTTTCTAAAGCTAATTAAATCATGTGGAAATTGGGATAGCAAGATTTCCCCTTCTTGAGATGGAGGATTTATCTCCCTTTCCACATCTCTGAACTCTTTTTCCTGGAGCAGCCCGCCCTGAGGTCCATCTGAAAGCCCAGGCAGAAGGGCTCTGCATTGTTGGTGGTGGTCGAGATAGATAGTAGAATCCCCCTTAAAAAAAAAAATCATGTTCCATAAACATCCCAGAATACCTATAGTAAACAGAAGTTTCAAATTAACTCCTGCGTGTGACAATGCACAGTGCTTTATGGTTGTCAAAGTACACTGTATCTGATTGAATTCTCTCAATATCCTGATTTGGTAAGCTGGTTTACATGTAAGAAAACAAAAGCAGAGAGATTAAGTAGCTAACCCAAGTTTACATGGCTGTTAATGGCAAAACTGAGACTGACTCTTTGTCCCGTGTTCTTTTCACCACACTACACCAGCTCCCTACAGACATCACCCCTAATTAATTCACTGCTGAGAATGATGGCCTTATTAGTGCCATGGAGCATCAAACTGCGTCAAACTGTGCAGACAATAGCTTGAAGGATCTAGTGAGCAGGTGCAGTCCTCTCCTATCCAATCCTCCTTTTAAGTGGCTGCTTTCCATACTGAGTTTTGATTAAAGATCTAGGTCATCTAAACTGCAGCTCCATAGACTCTTAAGGGGGTAACTTCTTCCTCTATTTGGGTACTAGTCCAGAACTCAGATGATTAGAAGCAGATCTTCTCTAACTGCTTTAAACCTTTCTTCCCAGGTATGTGAAACAAACACTCATAACACCAGATTCCATCATCCACATTGGCAGTAACTATGGCAACTTCTCTATTCTTTGGAAGATTCTACTCCACTGATAAATAAGCCACACTGAGGCTTACTGATATTTATTGTCACCTCTTCCACAGGCCTCTCCACCCCAGACCCAATAAACGGGACTTTTCACCAGCACTAAATTCACTTGTAAAAACAAAGTCAGCTCCTGATTTCATAGGACTGTGAAGTGTGAATGTCCTCTGTCCTGCACCTCCATAACACAACCCAATCCATTTCTCAGAATTAAATCTGGTAAACTTTCCCTAATTGCCTTATTTTTAGTGAAGTACAAAACCATGACTAGAGATTAGGTTTAGTTGCAGAGCAAGAGAAAGAGAACTGATCTCTCTTCCTAGCCCAGACTCAGATTCTCTAATTCTCAGGGGTGTAGTGTACTAACCCAGGTAAGTCACAGGATCATCAGACAATCCACATGTGAGCACTTGGCCATTACTGTCTTGGGGGAATTGGATCAGTACTTTGGCTCAAGTTTCCCAGAGTGTTTGGTTTAAAGTTGACTCATTCACTGTCTATCCCTGGTAGAAGAAGAAAGTAAATGGCAGAATTGTCCTAATAGAAGTATAGTGTTTGATTTAGGTATAAAAGGCCATTAGGGCTTGTCTTGCAAAATTCAAGTTCTAATGTCTAATGAGCAGCCTCATTCATTGCTACTGCTGTATCCCCATATCACACAAACCCACACATCTTTATTGAGTCCGCTCAGTAAACATGAGCTATTGGCTCTCACTTCAGGTCGGTTCTATAACTGGAGAGTCCCTGATTTATACTTATTTCTTGTTTCCCATTCTACTTTTGACATCCCCAAGAGAAAGGGGTATTTTCCAGTCCTCTATTCTAACTATACAGAGAGAAGCAATGAGATTATATATACATCTACTTGGGATTCAGAAAATTAACATGTCCCTAACCAGCTATGACAGTGTGTTCTTAGCCCACCATGATTGGCTAAAAACTAAAATAGTGACGCTAGCATATATTTTGCCCATTTTCCCTACAGTACCTTTGGAATAGATATTCTAATAAAGAAAGGTATTTTCTTTAACATTAGTCCCTTAAGAAAAATACCTTTCTTTAGTAGAATAACTCTGAGCCTAATGTCTTGGAAGCTACCGGGGTTGGGATAGGGTTTTCTGTTTGCTTTGGGTGGGATGGTGGTGGAAAGGAGGGAACCCAAGCTACTATGATTGTTGCTCAGTTGCTCCCCAGTATACATACCAAAATCTTTATAATTGTCATTTGGTTTTCTTAGGTCATTAGTTGTTGGAGGGTGGGGGATCTGAAAGGAAAATTCCTGGTTTTTGGTTGCTTATTGATTAAGAAGCAGTAAGAGTTCAACAAGACTTAGGGTTTTCAGGCTAGCCTCATATATCTTGAGGAGTACAGCTGTTTAGAATCACAAACAGTGATTGTAGCATCAGGATAACCCTGATGTTTCCAGAGTAAAGTAAGAGAGGATGAATCACTTTTCTCAATAGCCTTGTGCCTTGCCTAGGGCAATAGGGTTATTAATATGAAAGCAACTAGGCACAGTCAGCCCCCTGCTCTTTGCCATCCTGAGTCCTGAGGGCATGTTTGCTTGATCTTGCTGAGGATGTCAGCCTTTAGAGACCCTGGAACCAATTGTTCTCAGACACTAACACAAAACTTCCACAAAACAGGTTGGGTTGATTCCAGACTCTTAGACTGAGTTTTCTCTTTATCAGACTGAGTGCCCCTTTAGTCCACTATACTCTTCTTCCCAATCCTGAAAACGTGGCCATAAGCAGCACCTCTGCTGGCTCAGATAGGTGTTATATGGAAGACCTATTGAAGGATTTATCCATGTCATTGGCTACTCCTGCCTTCCAGCAATAGTAACTTCTAGGAGTCCTTTTGTTTTAAGAACTCTCAGAAGGAACTGGTACCCCTCTGCTCCCCACTATTTACTGCATGTGTGGGATCCCTGAAGGGCCAGGGGAAGAGACCACAGCCAATCTCAGCATCATGTACGTGGTTTCCCGTCCACCTCTGGTCTGATGTATTGAATTAGTTGCCAGTTCACTGTCTTCCAGATTTGCCTCTGTGCTCTTTGTTACTGTACTGGATCTTGTTGTGTCTGCTCCCATTAAGTCTTGGTTGGCCAGCCAACTAACAAGAAGTCAGTGTCCATCCTCCCCCAACCCTCACCCCTCCTTTGTCACTGAGAGGATAGAAATGAACTCTCTCGTAGCCCTTCTGCTGAAGTGGTAGGTGAGGGGTGCTCTGACAACTGCGGTCTCTGCATGCAGGGGGAACCGCGAGGGGCTGAGCCGCACCTCAAGCAGCCGCCAGAGCAGCACAGACAGCGAACTCAAATCCCTGGAGCCACGGCCTTGGAGCAGCACGGACTCTGATGGCTCTGTCCGGAGCATGCGGCCCCCTGTCACCAAAGCCAGCAGCTTCAGTGGAATCTCTATCCTCACCCGGGGTGACAGCATCGGGAGCAGTAAAGGTGGCAGTGCAGGAAGGATCTCCAGGCCAGGTAACAGAGCTTCTCTCCTTCCATCATTTCTTGCTTATCTTCTGCAAAACATCACTGATATTTCCTTTTAACAAAACACTAACACAGCCAGATGAGGGGAAATTTGATTTCTTGGATCCATTGTCCTTTTGAGTCCCTTCTCTGATTTTCTTTCAAACCTTCTTTCCTAATAGAAAAAAAACTGATTGGGATTAGGTTATTTTATCTGATTTCTGACCGAGGTGGGACATCCCTATCAACCCAGGTTCAGGTTATGTACTGAAATAAGGATGATGGCTGCTTTCATTCTGTGGCCCCTGAGATTATAAAGAGGGTTTGTAGAGCAGAGGGAACCTTAGAGTTTGTAATACTATAATTAACTGGTAGCAGCCAATAGGCTAGAGCTTTAAGAGACACTGCTGCAGTTGCTTCTCTGGAGCCCAGTCACTGAGAAGGAGCATATGTTCCACATGCCAGCCTGGTAACCACCCTTCAGCTCTCCTGAGCTACTGTGTAACCTTCTCCATATATTTCTGCTGTGCTCTTAGCAGAGGAGTATTTAGTTCTTTTTATCCAGCGAGCCTCTATTTCACCATCCTTCTGCCTCTGAAGAATTGCTTGAGTTTCGTCCTAGAAGTTCTGTAGGTCTTGTCCTCAAAAGACATCAGTAGTGGTAAAGATTTTGCCTCTGTTAGGTTTCTGTTGCCGTTCTCTGTTACCTCCTTTCTAACCCCACTGCCTCTGCCTTTATCCATGCCGGTTTCCCTGCTTTATCCTCAGCCCTTTTTTTTTTCGGGGTGGGGGCCAGGGCACACTGTGTGGCTTGCAGGGATCTTAGTTCCCTGACCAGGGATTGAACCTGGGCCCTTGGCAGTGAAAGCGTGGAGTCCTAACCACTGGACCGCCAGGGAATTCCCTATCCTCAGCCCTTTTTAGAGCCAGTTTACCAATCTAAAACATAGATCTAACTATGTCAGTCCTCTCTTAAAAATATTCATGTTTTTGCATTCCCTGCATAATAAAATACAAATTACGTAGCATAGCATAACTTCCTGACTCCAGTTTGCCATCTCAGTCTCATTTCCAGATGTCCATCCTCCTCTGACCCTCCAACCATTTCTTTTTTTTTTTTTTTTTGGCGGTATGCGGGCCTCTCACTGTTGTGGCCTCTCCCGTTGCGGAGCACAGGCTCCGGACGCGCAGGCTCAGCGGCCATGGCTCACCGGCCCGGCTGCTCTGCGGCATGTGGGATCTTCCCGGACCAGGGCACGAACCTGTGTCCCCGGCATCGGCAGGTGGACTCTCAACCACTGCGCCACCAGGGAAGCCCCAACCATTTCTTTTTATTTATTTATATATATATTTATTTATTATTTTTGGCTGCATATCGGGTCTTAGCTGCGACATACGGGATCTTTCGTTTTGGCACGCGGGCTTCTCTCTAGTTCTGGTGCACGGGCTCCAGAGCGCATGGGCTCTGTAGTTGTGACACACAGCCTCTCTAATTGTGCACGGGCTCAGTAGTTGCGGCACATGGGTTTAGTTGCCCCGCGGCATGTGGGATCTTAGTTCCCCAACCAGGGATCGAACCTGCATCCCCTGCATTGGAAGGCAGATTCTTAACCACTGGACCACCAGGGGAGTTCCCAACCATTTCTTGAATATGGCATTAGCTTTGTCTCCTCTTGGTCTGACAGGCCTTCTATTCATCCTTCAGACCCATCACTCCTGCCACGTCCTCTTTAAATTCTTCCCTCTAATCCTCCCAAGAGTTATGCTTCCTCATCTTTGCTTTCATACAACTTTATTCATATCACTGATGCATCCCTTATCAGATTTAATCGTTGTGTGGATGTCTGTTGGAAGATCCTGTTCTGCTCAAGGGCAAGGACTGTGTTCCCTTTACCTTTGTGTCCTCAGTTCATCATACAGTGCCTGCACATAGTAGATATTCAGTAAAAGTATTTTGTGTAAATGCATACATGACTTGGAGAGCCTGGAAATGAGAAAATAGTTGGATGAACTTGTGTGGGGCTGTGTGCACAGGCACGTGCTTGAAGGTTGCCTTCAGCAACTTTTATGAGATGCTGCAAGTTGAGAAGAAATCAAAGAGAAGACAAGTTTCTTAAGGGACTAGGAATCTATATTTTCCCAGGAAGCAAACATTCATGTTTTCAGCTATCTAATCATGATGGACAGATTCTAGGCACTCCAGGGAAGGTACCTCAGCAGCTTCACATTTTGTTTATTTCCAAAACCAAACATTGACAGTCAAGGTGGTTACTGTCCCCAGGGAGTAGAAACCTGCTAAGATGAGGACTCCCGTCAGCAGGACTGTTGAAATGCATCTGTGCTCATGCATGGATCTCCCCAAGACAGTGGGGGAGTGGACAGAAGGGGAATGACAAGGAAAACAGCAAGGAAAGAGGAAAGCCCTCTCCCCTCCCCCAGGGGAGGGTATGTTCATGGCTTGTGCTTACAACTCTTGCTGGGTCTCCTCTTTGCCTTAGGTATGGCGCTAGGTGCCCCAGAAGTGTGCAGCCAGGTCACCTCATCCCAGTCTGTCCGGGGCCTTCTCCCTTGTACTGCCCAGCAGCAGCAGCCGCAGCAGCAACTTCCCGCTCTCCCTCCCACGCCTCAGCAGCAGCCACCCTTGAATAATCACATGATCTCACAGGTGAGTCACCACTCGGTGCCAGAGCCCCCTCCTCTCTGATTCAAGCAAGCTCTGGAGGTACAGTCATGTCTCTTGTGCTGTGGGTGGCAGGAAAGATCTGTTTTTGGAGATATGCCACTCCCTCCCCCACCTCTTGTATGTGAGTTGTGGGGAGAGAAGAGGAAGGGCAGAGGTTTGGCCAAAGTGTTCTTAGTGACGTCACCCTGGGAGTTGTTTTGCTTTATACTTCCTTCTCTTCCTCCTGAGAACTGTCGGTGGGACCTTCTACCCTATTCCACATTTCTACTGTACTCGGTCTCCCTCTATCCTGTGTAATTAGCAAAGCGATTTTGCTCCCTATATCCATACATGGAGCTTGAAAACATCACAGCTCCTACCATAGTCTACCTGAGTGTATTCATATGGCTGTTGACCCATAAATAAATATTTATATGTTGGGGTTTGGGGGAAAGGAAATAACACTCATTAAAACACCTGCCATAAAGCACAAAACCCCCCAATGTTGTCTTTGTTTCTTGAGGGAGAAAGAGCTCTCTCTTTCGCCTTCTGTTGCTGGCCTGTTAGATGTTGGTTCCAACTAGGGTTTAAGTTTTGCTTCTGTGGAGACCATGCAAGTCATCAGCATAAGAATCAGATCCTATTCTAAGCTGGAACCTCCTCGGTGTTTTAGGTTTAAAGTCTCCTTAATACTCTGAGGAGAGATATGCTGAGATCTTCACTTACTGTTTTCTTCTATGAATAGAGCTCTTCATGAATAGAGCCTATACTTTATCCTGAAGTATTCTCTGGTAGTCAGGAAGCCAATATGTCCATATTCTTTTCTGCTGCAGTTTAAGTTCTCATTTCACCTCCCAGGCTCCCTCATCTCCCTGCTCAGTTAGTCCAGCTTGGCCTCAGATATATCTCTTCCACAGGTACAAGAAGCAAGTCCTAAGCCCTGATACCCCAGGGACTGGAAACTAGAGTGGAAACACCCCAGAATGGCCCATTACTACCCCGTTCATACATTGGGAAATGAAACTAAAATAAAGAACAGTGAAGATCCAGTAAACTCTGCTTTGTGGCTTAACGTAACACACATGCCAATCATTCCAAGTCCTTCATCTCAGTCCCTAAATCAGTTTCTCTGTAGTCCTGACTTTCTTTCTTATTCTACCACCATCTGTCTACCACCTCATTAAGTCTCATTCACATTAGCTTACCTCGCTTCATACTGAAGCATAGCATGTGTGTGTGCTTTTCCTTGTCTGTGTCTTAATTCAGACCTGTGAGTAAACTCTGAACTTCTCCCTCCAGCCATCCCCTACAGTTTCTGTGTGTGTGTCTCACTTTTTTAAGGTCCCAGTATTTTTTTGAGTTTTCTAAAATGTGTGTATTTTAATACAGTTCTGTTGCCTTTTCTCCCTCTTAGTCTTCCATCTGTCTCCTCCTTCCATCCATATCTAGAAACAGACAGCAAGAGTGGGAGGGGGATAAAGAGATAAGTAAAGAGACTAACCAGTGGGGACTGAAAAGCTTTTAGATAGAATGTTCAGGTAACCGGCCCTAAATCCCAAACTTTTACTCAGATTCTGTCCCTGCTTCTGAATCATGAGGGTCAGTGGGTCAGTTCTTGGTATTGATTGATCGTCCACAGGCAGTACAGTGCTAGGTTAGGTCCTATAGACTGGGGACAGGGGAACATTATTTGGTACAGAGATCTCAGAAATTTATTCTTGCAATTAATTGTGATCACAAATGCCAAACTAAAAAATCTTATGCTTGGTTAAGTTTTGGTGTCTCTGAAGCACTTATGGTAGCTGCTAATATTATACCAGCACCACCCCATTATATATAACTCCTTTTCTCTTTATCCCTTTCTTCCTCTTCCTACTGCCTTTTCCTTTCTTCCTTCCTTTCTCTTTTTCCCTGTCTCTCAGCACTGGTAGCTCTCCAAACTCAAGTTGCTGAGCCCCAGAATACTTACTGTTTAGTTTCTCAAATGGTACGTAACAGTGAAGGGATGGAGGAAGTGACCACACACACACATAAACCACTGTGCTTACTCTAAAGGTTTTCCTTTTGAAGAAAAACCTTTAGCTCTGTAGCAAAAAGCATTTGCTCCAGGCCTGGGGGCAGTGCTGGCTAAACTATGCTCTTTCTCTTCTTGGAAGGCCTCTGCCGTCAGAGTAGGCCTCCATATCACATATCGGTAGAACATTTGAAACCAAGGGGTGAGACTGAGGATTAAAGGACCAGTGACTACCTTTTGCCCAATTAACTTAGAGTAGACCTCTTGAGAAGGAGTCCGCTGAGCCTCTCCATAGAGTCCAGTCAGGATCCAAGAGCCAATGATCTAGACCAGAAGTCACCAGTAGGTGGCAGTCACATCCCTCAGGGCCAGTCTTTGGCTTCCCTGTCGTTTTTTGAAGTTCCCTAACTGGTGTTTGAGACTCTCTAAGAAGAGAACTGTAGCTGAGGGTAGTGGTAGAATAACTTAAAAATAGCACTGAGACGCCTGCCTTTACCACTACCCTTCCTCAGTTGGGAGAGGCCTAACAGAGGAGCATCCTTTCTTCTTTCTTCACTTTTTACTCAGAACTCACAAATGTGAGGAAAAACAGGCAGAGTTGTTTTACCATTTCCCTGTCCCTAAGGCCTCTCCTTGTCCCCCAGAGAATGTAAGGCCTAAAGTATGGCAGAACCTTCCCCAAGAAAGAAGTGGATTAGGATAATAGAAAATGGGTCTAAAAGTTACCAGCACAGGTAGCTCAAGCTGAGCAGCTTGGCCAGCAGTTACATTTGGAATGCCACTGGCTTACAGAAAATACATGTGCCAGGAGAGCCGAGAGCTTATTTTCAAGGCTGTGGCATTATCTCTCCCACGTCACACAGTGGATTCTCAGTAACTTTTTCCTAGCCAAGATGACTTACATTTTATTTAATGAAGATATCAGGAGTATTCTCCATCTTGGATGTCTTATAATTCCTGGACTCTCTGACTCTGGAACTGTTGGTCCCCTCTCTGAAAGGCTGTCCCAGGAGATACGTGGCAGGAGAGTATTGATACCTTGGTCCCCCACAACTCTTAATACTCTACTTTGGAAAGAGGAAGGAGAGTTACACAAACAAAAAGATGTTTACGTAATTTTGTTTGACTTCTTCCTTTACCTCCTCCCTACTGCTAGAGTAGAGTAGAAAGAACATACGTCAGGCAGAACTAGGTTCCCATCCCTGCTCTGCTGCATTAGCTGTGTGATCCTGGGTGTATGATTTAATTTCTCTGAGCCTTACTATCTTAACTGCAGATACAAGTTACCTTATCTCCCTGTAGGATTATTGTGAGGTTGTAGTGAGATAATGTATGTAAGTTAGACAATGTATATCAGTGTTATTTCCCCTTCTCTTCATAGCTTCTCCAGAGGCTATGACTGGAGAACCGATGAGGTGATTGAAATAGCTAGAGGGGAAGACGAGAGAGAAAAAAATAACTCCCCATTAGTTGGTTTAGAACACACCATGTTCCTAATAAGCAAGTCCTCCTGCTTGAGGCTAGTGAAGGGACTGAAGGAACAAAAGCTAAAACTAGGCTATTTATATTTTATTCTTAAATCCCTCCCTGTTTGCTTATGGGAGCATTTTTCATACTGCCCTCACAGCCTGGAGGAGCATAGAACAAGCACTGGAGCAGGAGGAAGTAGCGGAACCAAGCGTGAACTGGCTTATTTTTCCTTCTCTGCCCTCGGGAGGCTGATGATCCTTGCGAATGAGCACTTCCTTCAGGAGAGCTGTGGTGTGAAATCAGGAGCATGCCTGGGAGAGCCGAGCCAGACCTTGGATGACCCTTCCTACAGAAGCGGGAATCCCTTCTCACGTGGGCATTCAAGGAGGGTTATGCGTCCCAGGAATCCTATGCTCAGGAAAAATGCTTGGGGAAAAAGCTGTGTTTGGGATCAGGCGGCAGACCCTGGCTCTGAGATGCTCCCAACAGCTGCAGAGTTCTGAGTGGCTAATGGGGCAGAGTGTGCAGTGTGTCTGTACTTATAGGAGAGATTGCTTATTTGTCAGAGATGTGAAAACCATGAGCTGTCCTGGGCTTGGTCTCCAGTCTGCTCAGAAGCCTTACTTTTCATGTGAAATTTCTTTTATGATTAACCTTGTTGTTCCTTCCCTTTCCCTCCCCATCTCTGCCCCACCCCCGCCCCCGCCTATGCCTCTCCCTATACCTCCCTTTTCTCTTCCCTTTCCACATGTCTCTCTGCTGGTCCACAGCCAGTCCCGGCTCTGCAGCCCTCTCCGCAGCCTGTTCAGTTCTCTCCAGGCTCCTGTCCCCAAGTCCTTCTGCCAGTCTCTCCGCCCCAGCAGTACAACATGGTATAAACTCCATTCCCCCTTTTTGTCTTGTCCGTGTGTGGCCTGTGTCTGGGCATGTCTGGGTCAGTCTGTGACAACCGTGCAAAACAGTTGTGCTGTTTAGAGGACCATTATTAGAAGGTATTTCTGCTTGAGGGGCCAGCACAGGCTGAACTATACTTCATTCTAGTGACCTCATAACAGTACTTTAGGCATCAAAAGATTCCTAAATGTAAGACAGAGAAGAACACTGAATTCCCCTGAGTTTCAGGACAGGGAACAAAATCAGATGTTGCTCTAACCTGGGCTCCTCATCCTCTCTACCATGTGCATCCTTCATCTCATCTGCTCCCAGGACATGTCTGAGGAACCCAGTTTATTCTGTACAGAATGATTCTTTATAATTTCCTTTAAAAATAAAAACACAGGGACTTCCCTGGTGGCGCAGTGGTTAAGGATCTGCCTGCCAATGCAGGGGACACAGGTTTGAGCCCTGGTCCGGGAAGATCCCACATGCCGCGGAGCAAATAAGACCGTGCGCCACAACTACTGAGCCTGTGCTCTAGAGCCCAGGAGCCACAACTACTGAAGCCCTCGTGCCTAGAACCCATGCTCTGCAACAGGAGAAGACACTGCAATGAGAAGCCTGCGCACCACAACGAAGAGTAGCCCCCGCTCACCACAACTAGAGAAAGCCCGCATGCAGCAATGAAGACCCAACGCAGCCATAAATAAATAAATAAATAAATTAATTAATTAATTAATTAATTAAAAAAATAAAAACAGTTGCAGATTTCTCTGGTACGACTGGTAAAAACTTAAAATGTTCCCCTGTTTTACCATTATTTTACATTAAAAATATCCTCTTCTGTTGAATAGCACATGCTGTTTAAATTGTTCGTACCCTGACTACAAATCCTTTGAAGATCTGATTTGTCTCATAGTTGATAACTTCTATCACGGTTATAGGAGCCCTGATTTTTTTAAAATTTTGTGTTAATCACACCTGTCTGCTTTTTTACTAGAAACCCCTCTTTCCTCCCACCTCTTATCTCCATTCTGAAAAGTTCTAGAATATGAACCTCAGAATAGTAACTGCAGTCCAGTCCTCCTGTCATCTATTCCTGCCCACTAAGGTAGCAAAATAGCTAAGATCATATCCCTGAAAAGTGAGTGAAACCACAGGAAAGCATTATCTTTTGTTTCTGCTAGTTTCATTTGCAAAAGAACTTCTGCTCTGCATGTGTATGTATATGTGTATTTTGATTACTGTCCATGGAGCAAAAAAGATGAGGAAGTTAACAGACTAACCTATCACCATACAAGTGAGGGATGGAACACCCTCACTCTTTCTGCTTAGAGAAGAGGGCTGAGAGGGAAGGCAATTACAGACTAGCCAGTCAGTCTCGCCCTCCAGCTGGCCACTCACCCTGGCCTCCTTTCAGAGGTGAGAATTGGAAGTGGTTTCTGAAGGGCAGGAGAACTCTAGGCAAGTGTCAGAGAACAGGGGTGGAAATGATTGCACGAGGGAGTAAGGAGATGAGCAGCAGGCATTGGGAGCCCACCAGTCTTTCCACTGCATAGGCAGAGCTGGGGAGCCACATGAACCCACCCATAATCCACGCAAGGTGTAATCTGGGTCCTTTATTATAAAAACGAGATTTATGACAATGTAGGGGCCCTTTGTATGGTTGGAGGCATGAGGAAGACAGGAAATGGAAAGATTTTGTACGGTTTTTTCCCCACTAATTTGTCCTGTTTTTTCTATATATAGAAGTTGTGTCATTGCTCCCATCTTCCCAGGACTAATTCTAAAAAAGATCATAATCAGAGTGACCATTGTTACCCCATATGTGGCAGGGAGACTGGCTCTGGAGTTGGGCTTCAAACAGCTGTTCAATTCATAGCAATTTAAAACACCCTATGAGGGCTTCCCTGATGGCGCAGTGGTTAAGAATCCGCCTGCCAATGCAGGGGACACGGGTTCGAGCCCTGGTCCGAGAAGATCCCACATGCTGCGGAGCAACTAAGCCCATGCGCCACAACTTCTGAGACTGTGCTCTAGAGCCTGAGAGCCACAGCTACTGAGCTGCGTGCCACACCTACTGAAGCCCACGCATCTAGAGCCCGTGCTCTACAACAAGAGAAGCCACTGCAACGAGAAGCCTGCGCACCGCAACGAAGAGTAGCCCCCCTTGCCACAACTAGGGAAGGCCCGCGCGCAGCAATGAAGACGCAACACAGCCAAAAATAAATAAATAAATTTTAAAAAAAAACGCTTGTGAAAAAAATAAATAAAACACCATATGACAGAGGCTTAGGGCAATCAATCAATCAATCAATCAATCAATAAAAAAACACCATATGACAGAGGCTTAGGGCGCCTCCTAGGGCACACATGCAGGAGTGTCCCAAATTGGTGTAAGGAAGGAAAGCTGTAGAGAGGGCTACTGTTTCTGTCTGTCTGTCTGTGTTGAATACAAAGACCTGGGGTTTGATATGACCTCAGTCCTTGGGTCTCCCTCACTCTCTCAACAGACAGATGATCTCAGCAACCCCTTTGGACAAATGAGCCTTAGCCGCCAAGGTTCTACTGAAGCAGCTGACCCATCCTCAGCTCTGTTCCAGCCCCCACTTATCTCCCAGCACCCTCAGCAGACTAGCTTCATCATGGCTTCTACAGGACAGCCCCTCCCTACTTCCAGCTATTCCACCTCTAACCATGCACCACCTACTCAGCAAGTCCTGCCACCCCAGGGCTACATGCAGCCCCCTCAGCAGGTGAGTGGCTTGGGTTCCCAGTTTAAATCACTAATTCAGGGACTTCCCTGGTGGTCCAGTGGTTAAGACTCCATGCTCCCAATGCAGGGGGCCTGGGTTCGATCCTTGGTCGGGGAACTAGGTCCCACATGCTGCACCTAAAGCCCGCATGCTGCAACTAAAAGATCCCACATGCCACAACTAAGACCCGGCACAGGCAAATAAATAAATATTTTTTAAAAAAATAAATCACTAATTCAGTTTGCCCCGTATTATAATCCTTCTTTCTTCCTCTAGTTTAGACAAATCAGAGGGGATAACTGTCCCCTACCCACCTCCATTTCCCCACCTTGACTTGAGAATTTTCTTTCTAGTCAGAAGGCCATCTTTCAGGGGCTTCCCTGGTGGCGTAGTGGTTGAGAGTCTGCCTGCCGATGCAGGGGACGCGGGTTCGTGCCCCGGTCTGGGAAGATCCCACATTCCGCGGAGCGGCTAGGCCCGTGAACCATGGCCTCTGAGCCTGCGCGTCCGGAGCCTGCGTTCCGCAGCGGGAGAGGCCACAACAGTGAGAGGCCCGCGTACCGCAAAAAAAAAAAAAAAGAAGGCCATCTTTCAAATAACACAAGTCCTTCCTGTTCTGTTTCAAACTTGTATACTAATGCTGCAATTGCAGGCCCACAATAGCTCCGTTTACAGATTTCTGGGAATTAACTGTGATGTATTTAATAGTTTGGGGATGTTGGGGCTGAATTTGAGGGACTTTCTGATACATCTGTTTCCTCTTACCACAGATCCAGGTTTCTTACTATCCCCCTGGACAGTATCCTAACTCCAACCAGCAATATCGACCTCTCTCTCACCCGGTGGCCTACAGCCCCCAGCGTGGTCAACAGCTGCCTCAGCCATCCCAGCAACCTGGTAAGAGGAACGGCTGATGTAAGAAGGTAGTGAGTAAGGAAAGGGCGGAGATGGGGAAAGAGAATTACCTTCGCTGTTTAAAAAGCAGGGGGGACTTCCCTGGTGGCTCAGTGGTTAAGAATCTGCCTGCCAATGCAGGGGACACGGGTTCAAGCCCTGGTCCAGGAAGATCCCACATGCTGCAGAGCAACTAAGCCCGTGTGCCACAAGTACTGAGCCTGTGCTCTAGAGCCCGCGAGCCACAGCTACTGAGCCCGTGTGCCACAACTACTGAAGCCCGTGCACCTAGAGCCCGTGCTCCGCAACAAGAGAAGCCACTGCAGTGAGAAGCCTGTGCACCGCAACAAAGAGTAGCCCCCACTCGCTGCAACTAGAGAAAGCCCGTGCGCAGCAACAAAGACCCAGTGCAGCCAAAAATAAATAGATAGATAGATTTATTTTTAAAAATAAATAAAGTAAAAAGCAGGGGGTGCAGGGGGTGCAGGGGGCGGGGGGGGCGGCAGGAATGATTAGGGTCCTGAAGAGGAACCTGTGATCTCCAGAAAAAGAAAAAGTAAAATAGAAGGAAAATTACTGAGAGAGTGTGACCTCCTAAACATTGTTGATACTATGCTGATGTCTTCTCTGCTTTGCCCATCCCTAGGTTTACAGCCCATGATGCCTAACCAGCAGCAGGCGGCTTACCAAGGCATGATTGGGGTCCAGCAGCCACAGAACCAGGGCCTGCTCAGCAGCCAGAGGAGCAGCATGGGGGGCCAGATGCAAGGCCTGGTGGTTCAGTACACTCCACTGCCTTCTTACCAAGTGGGTGCATTTTGTACTAGGAAAGATCACCCAGTCCTTGGGATGAGGAAAAGGAGGAGAGTTTCCCACATCCTCCAGTCTGACAACTCGAACACTAAAACATTGTTCACTTTACCCCTAGAATTTTTAGGTTTTCTTCCTCTGAGAGAAGGCCCAGAGAGTCTGAGAACAGTCTTTATTTAAATTGTTTGGTTTTTATATAGCCATGCAAACGAGTATATGCCCAGAAAAGTAGGATCTAGAGGAAATTAGGCTTCTTCCTGTACATCACATGCCCATGGGTGAGGTTTGGAGAGGAAGGGAATGGAGGTAGCTCTAAGCAGTTCCTTTACACAGGTAAGGAGAATAGGAGTCTCTAAAGGTAGGGAAGGAGGTTAGAGTGTCCTGGTCTAGTGATGACTAGAGGCTGTTCTTTGGATGAACTCTTTAGGAGTAAGAGTGGTCATTCTCTTCTTGTCTCCACCCAGATCCCAGTGGGTAATGACTCGCAAAATGTGGTCCAGCCGCCTTTCCAGCAACCCATGCTGGTCCCTGCGAGCCAATCTGTGCAAGGGGGCCTCCCAGCAGGGGGCGTACCAGTGTATTACAGCATGATCCCTCCAGCTCAGCAGAACGGTACAAGGTGAGAACTCCCAGAGAGTTGGGGTGCATCTCCCACAGACCTTTAGCAACTGTTGCACCATGGTTTTGTTTCCACTGGGAAAGAAAGGCAGGGGTAAAGATCCCAGTGGTACCCTAAAGCAGGTAGAACATGAGGGAGTTCATTCTCCTCTTCTTGTCAATTAAATATTTGCATAAGAATTCATCAGCAGGAAAAATTCCTGCTTCGGAGACAGAAGCTTTATAATTTCCCCCATTTTTTGTTTTTCTTATCAGTGGGATTCAGAACTATGAGATAGAGACTGCTTATTATTTTAAAAAAGCAATTTGGAGTATACATATGTAAATTTTTCTGTGTACATCTATATCCATGGATGAATCTGAGATAGCCTATTTCTATATGTCTATTTATATCTATCTTAGCATAGCTCATAGCTAATAGAATTTTAGAGGTAGAAGTTACCTTAGAAATGTCTAAGTATTTAGACATTTCTAAGTGTCTAATAGTCCACTCCCCTTGTTTTATTTTTATTTATTTATTTATTTATTTGCGGTTCACGGGCCTCTCACTGCTGTGGCCTCTCCCGCTGAGGAGCACAGGCTCCGGACGCACAGGCTCAGCGGCCATGGCTCACAGGCCCAGCCGCTCCGCGGCATGTGGGATCTTCCCGGACTGGGTCACGAACCCGTGTCCCCTGCATTGGCAGGCAGACTCTCAACCAGTGGGCCACCAGGGAAGCCCCCCTTGTTTTATTTTTCTCCCTTCTTTTATAAATGAGGAAATTCCAACTAAGGATGTTAAGAAACTTACCCAAAGTCACAGAACTAGTTAGTAGAAGCAGAGCTGGGACTAGAACTCAAGTATGGGCCTACCTTGATGTATTTCTGTGTCTCTCTCAGTGTCCACATTTCTGTCTTTTTATGTTTATGTCTCCATGTTGTCTTGAGTTTTGTGAGATTTTTCCCCATTTGTCTTTAGTTGACTATATGTGTTTGCCATTGAGAAAATATCCTAAATCTCCTTAGTTATTTTTTGCCCATCTCTCTCTAGCACTTTAGCCCTGTGTGTCTGTCTCTGGCATTCTCTTCGTGTTTCTGCGGTGTTTCCCAGAGTGTGTGTGTGTGTGTGTGTGTGTGTGTGTGTGTTTGTTTGTGTGCGTGCACATGTGTATGTGTTTGGTGTTTCTACACTGTTAGGAAGAGCATGTGTTACTAACATTCCATCTGTAGCGCTGATTAGCAGCTTCCTAATTGAAAGATGATCAAGTACAAATATATATAATTAACTTTGAACTGATGAGTGATTTTAGAAATTGCATGGCAAATTGGTCTGGGAATGGCTTGGAGCTGCCTTGACTTCCCACAGGGGAGGCCCAGGAAGCAACAGCTGTCTGCCAGGAGTTGCGTTCCTCCCTCTACCGCTTTACCACTCTTCTCTTCTCCATCTCCCCAGCCCTTCTGTGGGGTTTCTGCAACCTCCTGGCTCTGAGCAGTACCAGATGCCTCAGTCTCCCTCTCCCTGCAGTCCACCACAGATGCCACAGCAGTACTCAGGTAAGAGGATAAAGAATTGAGGGGTCTTGGGCACTGGTGAGAGCAAACACTGCTGAAGGACTTGTGCTTTAGAGCTGGGAAGGACAAAGAGAGTTCAGGGATTGGCTCTGTCCCCAACTGTGACCCCATCATGAGGGAAGACCAAAGTCCTAGCTGGCTGGTGTTTTCCAGAGGTGCTGAAATTGACCCCTCAAGAGGTGAGGTTGGTTGCCTGATCCCTATCCCTGGGGAGTCACATGTCGATTTGAGTTCCTTGTTTTCTCTCCTCTCCCTCTCCCTCTCCCTCTTTGCTGAATCCAACACTACACTCACCACTCAACATGCCTTTGAGACACAGAGTGCTTACTTCTGTCTGTTCCACTCATTCTTCCTGTAAACAGCTTTTCTTTTCTCTTGGGAGTGTGAAGGAGGCTGATAAAATGCTTTTAAAATCATATCTTAGATTTGTTTAGTGGTTTTTCATATGTGCTCGCATACACTGTGTCATTTTCATTCTCACCACAACTTAGTGAAGAGGAAATTTAAAACTCAAAGAGAATAAATGACTTGCCTAAGATCACAGTCCTAGAGCTTGAACTTGGGTCTTTTCACTTTCTATAACCCATGCTACATCCTCAGTAACACATTTTCAACAGGTTTCTATATACTCTATTCCTTTCCCTCCAGTAGGAAATAAATGGATATCATGTTAAATAGCTAAAGGCCTTCTTTGGAGGGGCCAGTTATCCCAGATGAATGGACTTATGCCTTGCAGCCTCTCACTATCTGTCTTTGCCAAGAACTCCCCCAGTACACCAAGTACAACTGCTCCTGTTTGTTTCCCTTTCACCCAACCCTGACATATCATTATGCTGCAGTTAAGTAGACTTCACGGGTTCTGGAGGGGAGGAGGTTAAGGTAGCCTCCAGCCATCCCTATTCAGCTCTATTGTGGGAATGTTAGGGTTCCCTCTTCTGGTGAGAAGGAGGTATTTTGCCAATTTTTCTCATTTTAGAAATGGAATATTTTTCACGTAAGATTTTCTGTACTCTATGTTAGGTGCTCTGGAGTAGATTCCAGAATTAAGCTTGCTCACAAGACATGATCAGTTCTTACCTTCAATGTAATGACTTCTTCCTTTATCCAGACCAACCATAGATCTCTTACAGGATGAGGTTTTAAAATTCACCAACCTTTACTACCCTTTATTACATTATTGGTCTCTCTAGCTGTTTCTCCTTGTGTCCGCCAGGGGCACTTGACCTTCAGATTCCCAGCGGGGTATGGAAATTATAGAAACCAGCTCCAAGAACTGCTGTAGCCTGTGGTGGTGCTTGGCACCTCAGGGCATTTTCTCTCCTGTTTGTTAAAATAAGTGTGTGCGTGTGCATATGGGTATACTTGTATGTGAATTTTTGTATATATCCTTAGTGGTATATCAGTATATCTGTTGGGTCTCTGCAGTTATGTCTCTTCATCTGCAAATACAAGATGAATTAGAAACAAATCAAGTGAAAATAATTTTTCAGTACCTACTCTGGACCTAGTGCTGGGTTAATTAAGTAAACTGAAACAGCTGTTGTTCTGAAAGTTGGCAGCACTAGAGATCTGGACTGGGATTGGAAGGAGATAATCTAGGCTCTTCCCAAATTAATAGAAATAGACAAAACCCTCTTCATCATCTAATTTCCTTGCTGCTTTAGAATTTTCTGTTTTATTTCCTTTCCTTCTGGCTATGCTGATTGACCCTAGGCTTCTGACTGACCCCTTGTACTTTTCCTAGATGATGGGACCCTCTCTTCCACCCACATCATCTAAGAGACCTATTCACCATAGCATCGATCTTAAAAGTCTTCAGTCCCTGCTCATGGGAATCTAAGAGGAAGTGGAAGAAAAGAAAAAGTGCTTCTTACACCTTCCTTTCCAGTTTGCCCTTTACTGGAAAGATAAAAGGCTGGCATTCCCCACAAGGGCTGCTATGTCACCTTCAGAGGACAGTCACCCGCCCTTCTCCCATGTAGCAACATGGTCACTTTTCCAAAAATAAAGGTAGGGATTAGGATTGGCTGTTCCTAGAGCAATTGTTCCAGCTTATTAATACATTTTTGTAGTTGCCCAGTTTACCCCCAGGCCTGGATGTTAATTCCTCCACTATGATATTAGATATAACCATAACCTGAGGAAATACTTTTCTTCCCACTAAAATAGAGACTTGCAGGTCCCTTGAGGTTTCTACAGGGATGCTTGTCTGGGGAAGAGGCACACAGACATGAAATGGCAGTAAAACCTGTGCACAGACTCTCAGCTCACAGTGACACAGCAGCACGGCCAGAGTGAGGTACATACAGAAATAGCTTCTCACCTACTTACTGGCTCATTTTGTTGCTGAGGGCTTTCCAAAGCTGAGACTAACTCTTTTCACTCCCCACTCCCTGAAGATAACCCTCTCCCCACCAAAAAAATGGAAAACTACGAAGATACTATAGGATTCTATCCTGTAATTTGGGAAAGATGCCTGTGGGATTTTATTTCTCTGGACATTTCTTTCCATAGATTTGATTTCAGATGGTAAGGAAGAAGCCTTATCAGTTTTCTACCTCAGCAATTTTAAAAAAGAACAAAAACTAAACAAAAGCAATTCTGCCAGACATAAATGTCATCTGTTTACATATATGTGGTTTGCTCTGCCCAATCGACCTTTCTGCCCAGGTTTAATGATGCCACTTAAAAAGCCATTCACACGTTCCCTCCCCTTTCAGAGCTTTCAAGCTGAAATTGATTTCCTTATTCAACTCCCTTCTCCCCCTTCCCACTCCAACCCAGGCTCCGTCCCCCAACGTGATTATGTGGAAGCGCTGTCACTGGGCAGTGCTGTGGGGGGTTTTCGTTTTGGGGGATTTGGGGTTTTTTTTGCCACGTGCATTAAGAAGTAGCCACAGTTAAGCTGCTAATGGATGCCACCAGCTTCTGGCTTGAGGAAGAGAAGCATAAAAATCATCTCATCAGCAGAGTAGTGCTCTCTGTCCTCAGCTGAGTGAAGGTACAACACTCCAGGTCAGCGGGAGAGGACTCAGTGAGGGGAGGAGCTCAGGAATGAGGCTGCAACTGAGAACCCTGCCTTTGTTTTTGTTGCGATCAGAGAAAATAATATGAGGACTTTGTTCTCTTTCCCCCTCCACTTTAGCTCCCTAAGAGCTCCTTATGGCTACATGTTGGTATTAGAAAGAGCTTCTCCTGCCTTGCTTATGCCCACACCCTACATACTCACACATCCTCTACCTTTTCCTGGCCCAGGGCAAAAGGCTCAGGTTATAAGCTGCCTTCCAGAAAAGCTATACATTTGATTATTTTTACGTTGGCCCCCTCAGGTAGCAGTGAGTTGTCTGAATAAGATCAGCTGCAGTTTTGTGGGTAAAGAACATTGGAGCAGGTGCAGCTCTTAGGGTGGGGAAATACAATGCCCAGAGCAACTATAGTAAAGGGGGAGTTGTTAAATGCATGACACTTCACAACTGTACAGTTTTCCTGTGGCCCTTTTATAAGCCATGCTGATGAATACCCTGTCCCCTTTGGCAGGGGAAGGGGAGAGGTGAGCCTGTCGAGCCTGTCGCTCTGAGTATTTGTGCTCTCTGATTATATGAGCCCTAGAGGATGGGGGTGGGCACAAACTGGGGAATAGGGTACAACAGATGCTGTGTCTCCTGAGCTGTTCTCTCAGACCTTCCACTGTTTCTTTTCCTTTCCTTTGACTGATGCTACCTGAGAAAAGCAATCACGCTCACTTCCCAGCATGACTGGTGCCCAGGGCAGAGGCTGCAACATTGCCCATCACAGGAAGCAGTGCGATGGCGGCAGCAGTGGCAGCCCCAGAGCACTGAGCCATGAAGACAGCAGCACTGCAGCAGGTTTTCGAGCTAGCGACCCTCAGTCCCGTTTCTCTACCACCAGACACACACATGAACTCAGCCTGTCCATCCACAGAAATATAGTCTGGGGGGTCAAGAGCAAAGCCTCATGCTGGACAGTCCCCCGTGGGGAAGCAGAGCTCCTGCTCATCTGTCCCAGCAGGAACTGTCTATCAGACTGCTTCTCCCTGACCCCTTACCTTGCTTTTCACCATGAGGAAGATTCAGGACGTAATGTTCCTCCTCATTGAGCCCTTTCTTTCCCCCAGACTGTGAGAGGGTAAGACTATATCCATGGTTGCCTGGGCTAAAACCTCAGGGCTGCATCCAGTCAGTCACCTTGAACCTGTCAGTAAAACCTTCAGAGAGTCTCCCCCTCCCACTCCATTCCTGCTGTCACTGCTCTAATTCATAATCACTTTGTTTTGTTTCAGTAGCCTCCTAACTAGTCTTCTGGACACTAGTCTCTCCCTCCCTTTAGCCATCTTACATTCGGCCACTTGGGTTAGCTCTCTGAAACACAAGTCCTGTTCCCAACACCTACGGGATACAACCCTCACCAGAATGTTCTTCAAACTCTGACACCAGCTATTTGTTTAATGTCCGACTCCCTAATAGACTGTTCATTCCATGGGGGTAGAGACCAGTCTTGTTTGTTTGTTTGTTTGTTTTGTATACCCAGTGCTCAGCATAGGAACTGGCACATAGACAAATGTTCAATAAACGTTTGTTGAATAAATGAATAAATGTATCTCATCTCCTACTACTTCCCCTACATAGTCCCTGTGCCTTAGCACCTTGAATTATTTGTCATTTCCTGAGTATGACATACATCTCTATGCCATTCCCTCTACTTGAAATGTTCCCAATTCACCCAACCCTTGCCCAAGAATTATATCCTGGATCTGGCTTAGTGAAGCTGTACACATTTATCTTCTCCAGAACAACCAGAGATCGCTGACTTATCTGCAGCCATTACCAGAAAAGCCTGCACGTGCCTGCAGCCCTGGCCCAAGCCTCAGACTGGGACCTGTACCATGCCCAGACATTTGAGCAGTCTGACCTGGGCATTTGGTAATACCCAACTTTGACAGAAATGAAGTAGTTTTCTGCCAAGCATACCAAAGTACCCCTCACCAGGTGAAGGCCAGGAGGGCATTGACATCTTCCACTCAAACTTCCACTGGTTTGAAGTTTCCACTGGTCTGAGAGAGAGTCAGAGACCAAATCAGCAACTATCTCAGATTCCTGGCAGGACACAGTTTAAGTGACCCTGAAGCCAGTAGGTGGATTTGCTTACTGGCTTTCCCACTTAGGGTTAGCTAACAAGCCTAAAATGTAGTGTGAATTCACAACCAACTGCTTTTTTCCTGCCACCCAGGAGTGTCACCTTCTGGACCAGGTGTGGTGGTCATGCAGCTGAATGTCCCTAATGGACCCCAGCCCCCCCAGAACCCATCCATGGTCCAGTGGAGTCACTGTAAATATTACAGCATGGACCAGCGGGGGCAGAAACCTGGAGACCTGTACAGTCCTGACAGTAGCCCCCAGGTGAGTCCCTGCAACCCAGCTTTGTCTTAGCAGGGAGGTAACCAGATTCTTCTCAGGAAGTAATCTTTGCCATTGACTGAGCAACCTCTGTTACTTGTCTTTCCCTGGGCGTTTTTTGGGAAGAAACACAAGAAATAGAGGAGAGCATCTTCTTTCAAGGAACCTAAGATTTAAGGTGGCAGATGGGACACATGCTTGAAAATGCTAAGGGAATACTTAAAACAGTATGTCAAAAAGTGGATGTTAAAATAATACAAACTGGGCTTCCCTGGTGGCGCAGTGGTTAAGAATCCGCCTGCAAGTGCAGGGGACACAGGTTCGAGCCCTGGTCCAAGAAGATCTCACATGCCACAGAGCAACTAAGCCTGTGCGCCACAACTACTGAGCCTGCACTCTAGAGCCCTTGAGCCACAACTACGGAGCACACGTGCCACACTCCTGAAGCCTACACGCCTACAGCCCGTGCTCCGCAACAAGAGAAGCCACCGCGATAAGCCTGCGAACCGCAACGAAGAGTAGCCCCCGCTCGCCGCAACTAGAGAAAGCCCGCGCGCAGCAGTGAAGACCCAACGCAGCCAAAAATAAAATAAATTTTAAAGTAAATGATAATAATACAAACTAATTAGGGACTAAGGGGCTAGTTTGAAGGAGCAGTCTGACAGAGTTCAGCAAGAGAAGTTTCCTGAGAGAGGTGACTTTTAAGCCAAGCCATAGGAATATCCAGAGGGTAATGTTTGGTGTACGTATGATGTGTACTCCTCTCTCTCCCACAGACCAACACACAAATGAGCAGCAGCCCCGTCACATCTCCTACTCAGTCTCCAGCACCCTCTCCTGTCACCAGCCTCAGCAACGTCTGCACAGGACTCAGTCCCCTTCCTGTCCTCACACAGTTCCCCCGTCCTGGGGGTCCAGCACAGGGTAAGGGGTTAGATAAGGGCTGGTTGCTGTCAAATTCACCGTTCGCATCCCATTCCCAAGTGGGGAGATCGAGAGGGCAGCAACAGGCAGGGAAGCGGGGTGGCTGGTCATCCAACTCTGGCCCTGTTTAGGCCAAAGACACCTGCCCCTCTTTAGTGCTACCCATAGTTAATTTACTCTAGATCTCCATTAGATATTTAGTATTTACTTCCAAGTCCCTGGTGACTATGAGCCAGGGAAAAGAAGTTCACTGAACTTTCTAATGAATAACCAAGAGTTTAATCCATCAGTACTGAGTCTGAGGGTTGGGAATATGGGGTGGTGTCAGAAACGGTAGGTGTCAGAAACATTATGGTTTGAGAAGAGGGAATACTCTATTTGAGTTAAAAGACTTGGGTTCAAATTCTAGTTCTACAACTAACTAGCTTTGTGATGTTGAACTTAAAATGGAACCTCAGTTTCCTAATATATAAAATGAGGTTAATCACACATAAGATGGAAATAATCTTATCTGCTTTCTGCCGTGGCTATCAAAAGCAGTATAAAAATAAGATGAAAATATGGTTTAAAACTTCAAAGTGCTCTGAAATATAGTATTTATCACCAATAATAGGTAACACATGGTACTTAATATGTATCAAGCATTGCTATAAGTGCTTTACTTATAAGTACTTTACTTTATAGGTGCTATAAGTGTCTTATAGTCATTTAACCTCAGCAGTGCTAATGAGAGGAAAACATACCCAACATCCCATTTTCAGTAACAGAGCCAGGATTTGAACCTAGGCAGTCTGGCTGTAAGTCTGTGTTCTTGTCCACTGCACTGTATTGCCTCTCATGTGAGTCAGAAACTTAAGCCCTGGGTTTAAGGTGAGAAGAAACTATATGAGAAATATAAGACAGTCATAAGGGTCTGTAGGTTTCCTCCAGGGCCTTTTGTCTTCAATGGACAGAGCCCTTCTTCAAAGGTGAAGGAACCTAATAACCCCTTTGTCTGAGATACAGCTGAGAGCCGAGGGGTTTAGGAAGAGAGACAACTCTTAAATCAGTGACATGGGCACTCCTATCATAGCAAAAGTAGGAATAGTATGTATGCATTGTTGCTGTCCATCTCCAAAGCCCCATGAAGTCTCATAAAAGTCATACCATGTAGTTCAAACTCCCAGAAAACCATCTGCTCTTCCTCCCTAGGTGATGGTCACTACTCCCTCTTGGGCCAGCCATTACAGTACAATCTGTCCATCTGCCCTCCCTTGCTCCATGGCCAGTCAACTTACACGGTGCACCAGGTAAGGGTGTCTCCCACCAGCCTTAGGGCCATCAGAGTCCCCTTCTCATCCAGGCCCCTGCTTCTGAGCCATCTACCTCAACTAGCTGGGTGGACAAGAGAGACAACACAGAGAGAATGGACGAAGTGGGAAGAGCCTTTACCCCACTCCTATACTCATTCCTGTCACCCCTTCCCCAGTGCCAAGAGGGAGGGGCTCTTTGTTTCTCGGTGGCCACTCTCTGGCCAGTCTGACTGCCTGGTGGGATGGGGTCCTCAGGGTTGGGTACTGCTCCTTAATCTCTCAGACAGACTGGGATGTAAGGCAGTCACTATTTACCTGGAATGAGAGTTATCTTTCGAATGTTGAAGGGACAGAGTGGATTGAAGCATGGAAACCGGAGCAAGAGACAAGCACTCAAATCTGCCTCCACTGACCTGGGGACAACAGACGTTGGTGAGTGACAGGATGCTGAATCCCCAAAAGAAGGTGCTTACCCCTCCAGCCTTGCATTACCAGCCCAGGATGGTGAGAAAAGCCAGCTTAGGGTAGGCAGTCAAAAGAGGACCTTTTCATACTCAAGAGCAAGGAGAAGCTGGAGAAGTGAGGTGTCTCAGTCCTCCTTACCAAGCCATTCCAAGTCCTAGGGAAGATGAGGGTGAAAATTGGGAATAACACAATGATGGGGCTGGTTGAGCCTGCTATTAACAGACAATCTTGTGGAAGTGGTCCTGACCCTGATCTAGGATGTCTACCTTTGGTAGTTCTAGACCCAGTTTAGGAGAGGCTTGATAAGAGAATGTGGGGGAGTAACTCTCCTCCTGCAGGCCTTCCGCACTAGGCATAACAAGATCTCTTGGGGTTTCGCCTACTGAAGCAGTTTGCTAAACAAGGTAAGGAAGGGAAACTGACTTCCCTAGATGATAAGAAAGAGGAATCTACCTGGGCCAGCCTCTGGGAAGGGAATGGAACATATTTCAGACTGAGCTATTAACTTTGTGAAAGAACATAACCAAAAGCCACACTTCCTTCACAGTAATTGCACCCTGTGAGAGAACTGAGGTATAGGTTTGCAGATCTTAAATCTGGGATTCTGATTCCCAGTCTCCTCTTGCCTACATCTCTAGGCTAGGAGAAGAGGAAGGTTCCTTTGTGTCTCCTAGTTGCCCTGATCAGAGTCTGGATGATAGGGAGTTGGGTTGATTTGGGGAGGGAGGAAAGGGCTCAGTGAGAAAGGCTGGGCTTTTGAGGACATTGTATACAGACTTGGTCAGCTGGATACTCCTCTGCTGGGGTGCTGGCCAGTCCTTCCTACTCTATACCTCTTACAACCATGTCCTGTCTCCTCCCCTTCCAGTCCTGGGACGGGTGCTGGAGGTGACAGATCTCCCTGAGGGCATCACCCGTACCGAGGCGGACAAACTCTTCACTCAGCTTGCCATGTCCGGCGCCAAGATCCAGTGGCTCAAGGATGCTCAGGGGCTGCCTGGTGGGGGTGTGGGGGACAACGGTGGGACTGCTGAGAATGGCCGCCACTCGGACCTTGCTGCCTTGTACACCATCGTGGCTGTGTTCCCCAGCCCTCTGGCTGCCCAAAATGCCTCCCTTCGCCTCAACAACTCTGTGAGTCGCTTCAAACTTCGAGTGGCCAAAAAGAACTATGACCTGAGGATCCTGGAGCGAGCCAGCTCCCAATAAATGGAGGAGAAGAAGGGACCAGCATGGCAGGGGTGGGGCGGGGTAGAGGGGGTCAAGGGGTCCTGTCAGACCACAGACAGAGGCAGAAGGTGAGGTAAGGTCCACAGACAGACACTAAACTGGAGCCTAAGACAGTAGGGATGAAGATGGAAACAGAGACAGACACTCACACTGGCACTGAACTCTTTCTCACTCCCCTGCCAAGGGTCCCTCTTTTTCCCTGGTTGGCCCCATGTCTGCTTCCCTCTCTTTCCCATCCTCTTCTATGATTTTTTATCTCTTATCTCACCATGAAATTAATTCTTTCATATTTTTTGGTCAGGTAGAATTGGGAGGGTCCCACACTCCCATGTTCTCCTATTTCCTTACCATCCCAAGCTCCCTTTTCTTTTTTTGCCTTTATGAATATATTTATATGGAAAGAATTAAGCAAAATGAAATTGATTTCCCCTTTCTCCCACCCCATCTTATCTCCCCAGACCCCACAGAGTTAAAACTTGGGCCTCCCTCCACCCCCCAGAACACTTGTATATTGTTTGTTTGAGGTTTGTGCTGCAGTAACAGACACAGTATTTAATTGCACATACAGATGTTTGCTGGGTATATTCACTGTAAATTTTATTTAATCTGATTTTTTGTTTGTTGGGGGGTTCTTCGGGGGGGGTTGATTTTGTTTTTAAATATAAAAAAAAATCTGTCACTGGACATCAGTCCGTTTTCTGCTGCCACCCTGGTATGGGTGGGGTCGGAGGGATTTGATGCGGGCTGGGATGGCTTTCTCTGGCATATGCACACATATCTTCCTGACACTATTCCCTGCATCCTGTCCTACTCCTTACAAATAATTCTGGTAGATGGCTGGGTCTGTATGGGACTCTGCCACTAACTGTGGTTTATCAAGCACATCACTCTCAACTCTGGACCTCTGAGTTCTTACCAGTAAAATAAGAGACTTGGTCTGACTAGGCGACCTCTGAGGTTCCTTGCACCCTGTTAATTCTGTGATACTCACTTAGGGCCCTGGTAGCTAAGCCAGAGGAGTGTGAGTGACGTCCAAAACTGGGTCGAGATGCTTGCTTCATACCTGTCCGTCTCATATTCTGAAAACTCTTCAGGGATGGAGGACTTGGGCCTTTCATTAATCCCAAAGCCAGAGGATTGGGTTCTGCCTGGCAGGAACAGAACTGCATGTTTCTTACAATAAAAGCTACATCAATTGAACTTGCTGTGCCAAGATGTCATACTATCCAGGTGTGCTTAGCAGTCCCTGTCCTCTGCAGCTGAAGAAAGGTGAAGAGCAGAAGTCACTTGCCTGTAAGATAATAGAGCTTTCCTCTATCTTCCCAAAGCTAGCCCTGTTGTGCAGCCTGTCAGACGAGGGCCATTAAAGAGCCTGTTGACCCAGAACCATCCAGCAGCCCCTTTTCAATGTCACCCACCCCTTAAAGAAAGAAAAAAGAACAGAAGGTAGAAATGACATAGCACATTGCCCTGGAAATCCCTTGTGTCTGGGTAGCAATATCTCTCTAGCCAGCCTCCTCTGAAGCTTGTCTGGCCCAACCTCCAACATAATCCTTTACTTCTTACAGATACAAGGGATAAAGCAGCACGACATTATCACCTCCAAATTGCTCTGCTCTGAGATGAGAGTATCTCCTTTTTCAGCCATGTCACAGCTCAGACTAGGAAAAGGCTGCATCCCTGTAAGATAAGAATGCCAGATACCTCATTGACCCATCAGATCATATGCATCAGAGGAAAGAGATGGAATAAGGGAATCAGAATGATAAAGGAAACTTGAGGCTTGACCATCCTACCTCCAAGAGTCTGCAGTTCCCATGGGAAAGAGGACATTACTTACAGATGATAAAAACTCCATGTGGGGGCTTCCCTGGTGGCGCAGTGGTTGAGAGTCCGCCTGCCGATGCAGGGAACACGGGTTCGTGCCCCTGTCTGGGAGGATCCCACATGCCGCGGAGCGGCTGGGCCCGTGAGCCATGGCCGCTGAGCCTGCGCGTCCGGAGCCTGTGCTCCGCAATGGGAGAGGCCACAACAGTGAGAGACCCGCGTACCGCAAAAAAAAAAAACAAAAACAAAACGTGACAGCTATTGCGTTCTGTCCAATATTAACAAAACAATCTGTACGTGATCATTAGACCCTCACTCCCCCAGAACCCCTCAGATGGAAGTCCCAGCCTGGCTTTTTTTAATAGCTCTTAGAATTCCTTTCACCCTGCGGACAAGATTTTAGAGGAATAGGGGAAAGATATCTCTGGGGGCAGCTGGAGGGAACAAAGCAGTACTACGTGTTCTTCACTCCCTTACAGGATAGCAGCAAGGTACCCTTCTAACTACCCATGGATAAGAAAGCAATCTAGTTTGGCTGATAGGAGAGCTCTGAAAATTCAAATGTTCCTTTCTTCACCAGTTTCCAAGCCCTTTCTTTCCTAGATTGGAGGCTAGATCGATGCTTGAGGGTAAAAAAAACATGGCCTCAAGAAGATAGTGGCTGAGAAGTCGAAGGCTAGTTCCTAAAGTAGATCCAGGGAGGGTAGAATTGGAGAGATGTTTGGACCTTGGGAAAAGGATGGAGAAGCCTGTTTGTAATTCATCTTCACCTTTAGTCATTTAAAATGACCCACATGAAGGAATTCCCTGGCGGTCCTGTGGTTAGGACTCCGCGCTTTCACTGCTGAGGGCCCAGGTTCGATCCCTGGACGGGGAACTAAGATCCCACAAGCCACACACACACAGTGTGACCAAAAAAAAAAACATCACCCATATGAGTATGCGGCATGTCCCTTCCTGAATTTAGCCAGTTCTGACCTGCACACCATAGATGAAAAACCAGGCAACAGCAGCTCTGGGGGGATGGGAGGAGTTAGGGTCCAGCCCTCCCCGTGTCCAATTTCTCTGTGTCAGCTGTTGTCGCTCAGCTGTCCACTTTCCTCCAGCCCTGTCATTTCAGCTCTGACACCAAGGCGAGAGGCTAGGAGGTCTACAAACACCGTCTGGGTAGCTGGTGTGAGTACAGAGAATACTGGGGGGGCTTAGCCCCCAAGGAAGAAGACCGGCCCTCCCCCAGCACCACCGTCAAGATCCCAGGGGCTCCCTCTTTCCTCCACAGGCTGTGGACTGACTTAGGGAATTCCAAACGTAAGTTGCCTCTTCATCCTCTTTCCATTTCCAGGACTGCTCACCCAAGCTTCCCCAATCCATAGTCTATTCCGCTTCTTCATTTCTCTGCTTGTCTGTGAGTAGTTTGGGTTTTAGGAGTGAAATTAGTATTATTCTACTCCAGGACAAGAGTTAGGATTAGAGGGTGGGGTGAGGGTGGGATCAGGGGAATGGAGTAGTGAGGGAAGGAAAGGCTCGTATTACTCTGAAAACTTAAAATAGCTGAGGCCTGAGGCAGGCTGGGAACTAGGCACTGCGCCCCCAGGGCTCAAGAGGTAGAGGAGAACAAATGTCCCCAGCCCGTCCCTCCACGAATGCTTGTGGACACACACATTAAACCTCTTGAAAGGGGATCTGGGAAGGTGTGCGTCACATTTCTATTGCCCACAGATTCCCAAGAGAAATAAAGTACCTGTAGGAAAATCCCTAAACCACACAGCCTTGTATACTGTCTTGGGGCTGTAAACTCTGGGGTTGCCCCTCATGGTAGAAGGATGGCTATTGGTTTGAGGAACTGGTTGGGAAGGTCTTTAGTCTGTTGGGCTTTTCTCTGGACTTGCATGGAATCTTTCTGCTCATAAGCCCTATGGAAGGATCTCTGTTTAACCAAATTTCTCCCAAAGCCTCCCCTTCAAGGACCACCCCACTGCAAGGGACAGGAACATGGGAGGGAAGAATGGCAGTCAGGGATTAGATTTCACAGTGGGGTCCAACCTCTTGCAGGATGACAGAAAAGGAGGTGCTGGAGTCCTCCTCCTTCCCAGCAGAGACTCGGCAAAGTGGGGTGAGTCTGGGCTTCTGACCACTGGGTGGGGGGAGCTGGGAAATTGCTGCAGCCCTTGAAGAAAAGTGCTTGAATTGATCTCACTTGTATATGACTCATTTATTGTTAAAACGCTAGCTAGCACCCGCAGCCCCCGATACCCCCTAATCCTGGGGTGTGCCCCTTACCCCAGGCTAGAAAAATGTATAGTTAGCTTCAGCCTTACCTACTCTAGAAAGCAAGACAGTTCTTTTAACACTGGGTCTTCTTCACTCCCTCAGCTACAGCGGCTGAAGCAATTATTCAGGAAGGAGTCTACAGGGACAAAGGAAACGGAGCTTCCCCCAGAGCCCCAGGCCAATGGGGAAGCAGTGGGAGCTGGGGGTGGGCCCATCTACTACATCTATGAGGAAGAGGAGGAAGAAGAGGAGGAGGAGCCACCCCCAGAACCTCCTAAGCTTGTTAATGATAAGCCCCACAAATTCAAAGATCATTTCTTCAAGAAGCCCAAGTTCTGTGATGTCTGTGCCCGGATGATTGTGCGTGAGTCATGAAGGGAAGTGGAGAGTGTGATGTCGAAGGCAGGGGGTGGGGGAAGGGGTTTAGGAAAGGAGTATTTGTACATCAGACAGGCTGTGGTAAGATTTGGCTTTAAGAAAATACTATTACAGACTGAGAGTGTTGGGTCCCAGACAGAAAAAGGACCTAAGAGCTAGAGTAGCAGCAATGGTACAAAGGGGAAGGGAAGTCAGGAACCTCACCCAGATGTTCTCCCCATCTCCCAAGTCAACAACAAATTTGGGCTTCGCTGTAAGAACTGCAAAACTAACATCCACGAACACTGTCGGCCCTATGTGGAGATGCAGAGATGCTTCGGCAAGATCGTGAGTAGGCTCTGGGGAGCAAGAAAGTAGAAGGGAGGGGATGTGTTGCCAGCTACCTCCTTGCCAGTCCCTCCTCAAATCATCCCACCCATTTCCCTGCTTTTTTTTCCTCAAGCCATCTCTTACTCCAAGAAGGGGTGAATACTCATGGGAGAGATGGGTTCTGGGCCCTACCTTGTTATCTCTAATGCTTTCTCCCATCCAATCCTACAGCCCCCTGGTTTCCATCGGGCCTATAGCTCCCCTCTCTACAGCAACCAGCAGTACGCTTGTGTCAAAGATCTCTGTAAGTGCCCCATACGGGACCTGAGGGAATGGGCAAGCCTAGAGATGGTTTCAGCACCGTCTCCAGATTGGGAAGCCAAATTCTGAAACAGACTCTATTTCCCATGGTTTTCACTCAATCTAATATTTTAGCCATCTTGGATGCAGAGTCAGTATTCCCCTGTTTTATAGCAGAGGGAGATAAGATTTAGCACGGGCTTTGTACAGTAAGAAAGAGACAGAACCAAGACGGAAACCTTCATCTGCCTGACTTCAAACTCTGCTCTTCGTATGCAAAACCATTTCTAAGCATGAAGCAGACTGTCCTCATCCTTGTTAGAGCATAGTGCCAGACTCAGGACCAGACCAAGAGCTGTGGGCATCCTGGGCAGATTCATAATTTGGCAACTCTTAAAAGTGTATTTGTTGACAATTTGCTCAACATTTATTTGGAGGAGAGGCTGAACTCTGTGAGGAGCATGGATGGAGAAAGAAGAACCCACTGGTGGTAGTACCCCAGCTTGCACATGCCACTCAGCAGAACAAAAGCCAGCAGTTAAAGGACCACTCTCCTTAAAAGGAAAATAGTGATTCTGAGCATTCCCCAACTCCCAAGCAACTCATTAGCAGAGTTGTCTTTCCAACATCATATAATGCTCTGCCTGGAAGGAGTGCTGGTAAATATTTTTCTCCATCACAATTCCAGTGATGTCTTTAGAGCTCTTTATAAATTGATGACCCTAGGTATACCCAGCTGACACTTTCCTAATTCTAAACACACACGCACCTACTCAGTCGCATCTCTCCCTTACTTAGGAGGTCTCTCTTTCCTCTAAGCCTTTTTCTGCCTCCCCAGTAATGTCTCCTTTCTTTTCCCATTCCAACTAGCTGCTGCCAATCGCAATGACCCTGTGTTTGAAACCCTTCGCACTGGGGTGATCATGGCAAACAAGGAACGGAAGAAGGGACAGGCAGATAAAAAAAATGTGAGCACCCAGTTTTCCTACTGAGGCCTTCCAGAGACCCCATGGAGCAGGTCCTGTCTCCTCTCTGGAAAGCTGACAGAAGTAGGGATCCTCTTCCCCTAAAATTGCACATAACCCAACAGACAAATTTTTGCACGCAATTTTAAAAGGCCTCAGTTTAACAACTCCTGCCATAGCATGTGTTTACTCCAGGAACTCCCTTCTGAAATTGTCAGATAAACCACCATAACTAACTAAAGGCTAGGCCCCAGGGCCCTGGCATTGCCAGACAACAGAGGAAAAGCTATGCTTTTGGATTTGGAGAGGAGAGCTTGTCATGCCAACTAATCAGAGAATTCTAGAGCCCCCCCAAGCGTTCATGAAGATCTGGTCTGGTCTGACCCATTTATCCTGTAGATGAGGAAACTGAGGCACAAAGCTTGTGGCCAAGAGCACCTTCATTTCCTTTTGCAATAGGTTACTAGATTGGTAATACAATAGACATATTCAGTTCAGCAAGGAATTTGTTAGCATATCCTTATATCTTTCTGGACAACAAGGATGGACTAATGTGGATAATGGTTACAGTTAGATGGATTCCTAAAATTAATTGAATGACAGCACCCAAAGGATTCTGGTCCTTTAGGGAGTTTCCAACCAGAGGGAGATTTCTGATGCTTTATGACATGATTTAGTCCTTAGTCCTCACCTATGGACATTTTTCTCACTGATACAAATGAAGATATAAATGATATATCCCATTAAGTTTGTGGGAAACCTAGGAGGGAAAACTCATACACTGAATAATATATTCAAAAATATTACAGACTAGAAGAAAGACCAAGAACTAATCATTCAAAATTGTGTAAGGAAAAATATCTAACTGTTCTTGGATCAAAAAAAGAAAACCAACTGCACAAAAACAGAACTAGAGATCTGGCCTCAAAGTAGTTGATATGGAAGTTGGGTGCAAATTAGGGATTTCTTGGAGTGAGCTATGACTTATAAGGCACTATCAATGTGATCTGACTGCTTCCAGAAAGGCTAGCCCACTCGGGTTCTTTTCTCTTAAGGGAATTCTAAAAATTGTGCTGCCCATTTTTCTCTTACACGCTGTAGTATTTTTAAGGGAAGACACTATAGTAAAGGACATGGATTTTGCAAGGTCGTGAGCTTCCTGTCAACTACATTCAAGCACAATGTGGGTGGTCACCTGCCATGTTGTTTCAGAGAAAGTCCCTGCATTAGGCAGGTGGTTGACTAGATACTTCTTCCAAGTCTCCTTCCAACACTGAGATCCTATTCTCTAGTTCTCTGGCCAGACTTGAGAGCCAGGGGAAGCATGAGTTTCCAAGACAGCATCTTCCTAACTCTAGTGCCCTCTCCAGTCTCTAGCAGCCATGATGGAAGAGGAGCCAGAGTCTGCCAGACCACAGGAAGGCAAACCCCAGGATGGTGAGTAACACCCACCTCCATCCATAGACATGGAGGAGGGTCAGGGCTCAGTTGTGGCACAGGAGATGGAGGGCCCAAGAGCATGCCAGGTTTGGAGGTAAGAGGCCCTGGAACAGAAAGGTAAGGGATTGAGGGCTACACTCCAGAAGCCAGAGACAATTTGTCGGTGTTTCCCATTCCAGGAAACTCTGAAGGGGATAAGAAAGCTGAAAAGAAGACACCTGATGACAAAGTGAGAATATTTTCTCCCTACGGGGACCCCAGTCCTCTCCCCAACCCAGGTCTGACACCACTCACGCCACTCACGGCCTCAGCAGAAGCTCACACTGATTCCATGGGTTCCAATCATTAACCTGTCTTCTCCACCACCTCACACATACACACAGCCAACACATTCCTCTTAGTTCAGGGACATGAAAGAGAGGTGGAATGTAGTGTGTCTAGAAAATACCCCTGGCCTTGCCTCCTGCCCCTCAGTCTGGGACAGAGGTGCCCTGAGACTCATCACCCCCTTTCACCCCCAGCACAAGCAGCCTGGCTTCCAGCAGTCTCATTACTTTGTGGCTCTCTATCGATTCAAAGCCCTGGAGAAGGACGATCTGGATTTCCCGTGAGAGGCCTTAGGATTGGGGTGGCAGTGTACTGGGAGTGGAGAGGGGAGAGCCCAGCTCCCTATGGGAAAGGAAAAGGGGGGACTCAGGCATGGAGCCTATTTGGGGCTGGACCTGGGCACAGCCAAGGGACTGAATGTATAAGGCCCCTAAATCTCAGAGGCCCCTTCCTTCCTCTCCCAGGCCTGGAGAGAAGATCACAGTCATTGATGACTCCAATGAGGAGTGGTGGCGGGTAAGAGAAATGTCTGAGACTCGGGTGGGACATGGGTTGAGTTTAGAACCAGAGATTGTGGATTAATTCCCCCTACCATCTCCTTTAGGGGAAAATAGGGGAGAAGGTCGGATTTTTCCCTCCAAACTTCATCATTCGGGTCCGGTCTGGAGAGCGTGTGCACCGCGTAACGAGATCCTTCGTGGGGAACCGCGAGATAGGGCAGATCACTCTCAAGAAGGACCAGGTAGCTCTCGTGCCCCAACTCAACCCCAGGCCCAGAGGCTTCTCTGCAAACTACACTCCTTGCAGATCTTAACCCATTAATGGGGCTAGATTGGGCCTCCATAACTCTGGACTCCCTTGCTCAGCTCTTCTACTGTTTTCTCTTGACTCCTCTCCTCCCTCGTCCCTTAATCCTTTAGATTGTGGTGCAGAAAGGAGATGAAGCCGGTGGCTACGTCAAGGTCTACACCGGCCGCAAGGTGGGGCTGTTTCCCACCGACTTCCTGGAGGAGATTGAGGCGTGAAGACGCCTGCTGGCGGGAGATAACCAAACCCCATTCTGGGCAGGCCCAGTGGAGGTTGGGGAGAAAAGGGGCGAAAGCAGCTATACTGCCGGGTGGGGGAGATGGGAAGGCCCGCCGGAACGTGACGGTGCTTCCGGGAAGGGACTGGTTCCCGTCCCCCTCCCCCGCCGAGGCCGTCGGATACTTGGTGCCGGGAGCAGCCTCACTCACAACCCCTCAGGTCCAGCCTTTGAGATCTGGAAAAAGAACGCGTCTCCACTAGGGAGACGGGAGGGGGGATTGAGGCGAACCATCGAATGTTGCCAATTTATTAAAGTTTTGACAAAAGTTAGAAAAGTTTACTGTTTAACTGGGGGCTGAGGGGAGAGGGAGGAGAGAGGGCCTAGGAAGGCGTGGCGAATCTTCCCCAGCTCTCCCCTCACTACCATCAGGTAATCCGAGACCCACCTGGGCCGAGGCTGGTGCGAGGTGGGGAGACAGATGCGTCCGCCAGGCAAGGCCTCTGTCGTCAATGAAGAAAGGGGAGCTGGACTGGGGTCACGGCCCTCGCGCCCCTGCTGCTGGGAGCAGGATCGGGTAGCAGGGTAGGTCCCACTATCTCTTAGTGATTTCGCCGTGGGCAGCCCCTTGCATTTCCGAACCTGGCTCAGTTCCGAGCTAGGCCGCCAGGGGGCGATGCAAGATCTCGGTTGAAGTGCGAGGGACGGGGGTGGGGGGCGGGGGGGAGAGGAGAGAACCGGAGACACCAAGCCCGAGACCCTGGTCCTGGAAGGGGGTGGGGTGCGTGCCGTCTCCATGGCAACACTTCCTCAAGTCCTCCGGGAACTGAGCGAGCGAGACCGGGGGGGGGGGCCTGACCCCTCCCGCGCGGCCCCCGCCCCAGCCCTTTGCGACAGGTACCAAGTGAGAGGGCGCGGGGCAGACAGCTAAGCAGCTCAAGCGGAGACCCCCTCCCAGCGGTGCGCCGTATGTAAATGATATTTGCATATGCAAATATGCAAATGTACCAGCCCAGGTCGCGGTGGCAGGTGGCAGGGAGCGGGAAGGTGTAGGAAAGGGAGCTGAAGGAGACGAGGAGTTTAGGGACCTGGGAGCGGACCTGTGAGCGGCAACCTGGGGTGGCCGCTGGAATGGGGCTGGCTGAGGGTCTTGAGCTAGATGGCGGGTGGGGGAGGGTCAGCCTGGCCAGTCAAGAGATCCTCTCTCTTCTCTTCTAACGGTTGTCAGCCAGGCCTGAGGTTGGCACCACCTAGCAAGGTTGGCAGCGGGAGCCCGGGCACCATCTGCTGCTGGCGGGGGGAGGGCAGAGTCTCAGCTGGGCTGGGGAAGAGGAGGGCCCGGGACGGGAGCGCCCCCCTTCCTTCCAGAAGGCTGAGGTGTGTTGGGGGTAGGGAAGCACACGAGAAGACTCGCCTCAGAACCTGGTTCGGTTTCCTGTTCCCTTTGCCCTTGACTGTCCCGGAGGCCTCGGGGCGGCGGCGGGGTCATAAAGGGAGGCTCAGGCAGCCCCCTCGAATCACGCTTCGGCTGGAATAGCAGATTGCAGGCCCCCCTCCACCGCCGCACACAAATCAAACCTTTGCCCTCATGCCTCCTCAGGATCCACCTACCACCAAAGCGGGGGGCAGGGACGGATAGGGCTTGGGTCGCAACTCTTCATCAAGCGATCAGAGGGACTCAAAGCCAGAGTCCCCCAAGATCCTCGAGAGCGCCACACACACATAATGCTGAAACAAAACCAATTTACTGCCTCATTGGGCGGCAGTGCTGGTGTAGGGGTACCGAGAAGCAGAAAGAGCTGCTGTTCTCTCCCCCTACACTCGGGGGGCACCCTCCTCCCCCGCCTCCCGGAGCCGGCAGCTGTCCCTAATTAGAGCGGCGGTTTAATTGGATTTATCAGCAGTTAATAGGAAATTAAGCAAAGGGCCAGAGAGAGGGAGGGTGGGAGGAGCGGGGAGGCTGACTGTGCCGAGTTCGAAGGACGGGTGCTGGGGTGTCAGGGGTGGGGACACAAGGCCCAGTTATAGCAATTGAGCCCCTTGGTCACACCCTCCCCCCAGTACTTGCCCCGCCCGTGGACCCTGGCCCGCGGGCAGAGAGCAGGTCTCAGGAGAGGGAGGCAGGAGGGACAGCGACCCTGTGTGAGCCCCCAATGCCCCCCACGCCTGCCAGCAGCCGCCTGGGTGATGGATGATGCTGCCTCACACTGCAAAGGTCATAAGTCTAGGCCAAGGAGCTGACTGAATTGAAAACAGACTGAAGGAGGGGCCGGGTTACTAGGGTCCAGAACACAACCCACGTCCTACCCCTCCCCAGTGCCCACCCGGCTCTTAGCAAAGAAAGTGCCCCTTGAAGTCCGAAGATTGAGCAGCACCAGGGATGAGCCTGCCTCCTGGCTGTGTTGGGGATGTGCTGGGAGTCTCCCTATGCAGTTGCTAATATCCCTCTATGGCTTTCCCATCTCTCCCCCAGCTACCGGGGTTGAGGCTGGCAGGGTCGGCTGTGGACAGAGAGGCCTAAGGTCTACACCACTGGCCCTGGGGGCCAAGAAAGGAAGTTTGTAGGCAGTCAAGCAGGGGCGCAGGGCCCACAGCCCCAGGAATCTCCTATCATCAGAGCCTCATTATGTGGCTAGACTAACAAGGCCTGCTTCAGGGGTCTCAGTGACCTCTCTGCCACACTTGGCCACCGCAGGGCACAGGCAGCAGCTTTGGCATGTGTGGGTGTGAAACTCTGAGTGTGTGGGGGGAGGGGGGAAGGGGGTTTCTCTGTGCCCCTGCTGATTATGGGTGTCTGTGTCCCTGCTCTGTAGTGTGTGTGTATGTGTGTGTCTGTGCCCTGAATGTGTGAGGTGTGTCTATCGGAGTCTCAGGTGTTGTGTGTGTATACGTGTGGACCCCTGGTATGTGTGCCCCTGGTGCGTGCCTGTGCCGCTGAGTATGTGTCTTGGCCCGATCTGCCCCACCCCCAACCTCTTAAGATCTTTGGCTGTCTTAGCCCCTGGGTGTCAGATGTACATATGTGCTTTGACGGGTCTACGTGTCTGTGCATTCTTCACTCCTGCGTGTGCCCCGCGTGTGGGCATTTACATGCGCTTCTGCCTGTAGGACCGTGTATGTGTAAGAACCAGGAAAAGCTTCTGGTGAGTGTGTGTTGCTCGGGCGTCTCTGCCTGCAGGTGTGTGGGCCTCAGTGACAGTGCGTGGGCGTGTGCCTGGGTGTGAGCCGCGCGGCGGCGTATATTCGAATGACAGTGTGACGCACGCACGCTCGTGTATGTGTGTGTGTGTGTGTGTGCGCGCGCGCGCTTGTGCGCTCGCCAGGGTGAGTCTCCCGCCCCCGCCCCTTCCTCTCCCCATTTCTATTCCTCTCTCCTCTCCGGGCGGGCTTGGCTCCGCCGTCCGCATCATCTCCATCCATTATTGAAGAAAGAGCCGCGTCCGCTCCAATCACATCAACAACCCCCACCCCCCTCAGTTCCGCTCGCCCCGCGGCCCCTCTGGGTGCTGGGGAGTGGGGGAGCCGCAGCGCGGCGGATGCGCCGGGCAGTAGCTGACTCATGACCCTATGCTCAGAGCTGGGCCAGGCACTGGAACGCCGGGGTCCCCGGCGGAGAGCGCTTTGCATAAACAGATGGCGCAGGCGTCTTTGTCTCGCTGGTTCGCTCGCTGCGCGGCTCCCGGCTCCGCGGCTGTCTGGCTGATGCAATCATGATCATCTCAGAGCCTCGGGACCCGGCGTCCTTAATAGCGGCAGAGGGGGTCAGGGGCCCCGGGGCTCCCGAGCAGTTGCTGGGCACTGTGTCTTCCAACCCTGGCGCCCCCTCCACGCCGCACTGCTGCAGAGGGAAGAAGGAGCCCGCGCCAAGGTGACGGGCGTGTGGAGGTGACCGGGAAGGGGACCCTGGGCAGTGCCCCGAGGTGTCCCCAGGCTGTCCCGTTGGACTGCTGCAGAACCCCAGGGGCAGCAAGGCAGAGAATAGGAATAGAACCGGGGAATGGGAGGGGGGGAGAAAGACAGTGACAGAGAGAGAGGCATTTGTAAAGAGAGGCACAGCGAGTTAGAGCAATATAGAGGGAAGGAGAGACGAACTGAGGGAGACACAGAGAAAGAGATGCAGGGGGACACAGCCAGGTAAAGAGAGCTGCAGAGGGAGAGACAGAATGAGAAGGAACAGAGAGACAGTGATAGGGTCTGAAGCAGACGCAGAAAAAATGGGCAGCCGGAGACTGGGGCAGGTAGGGTCAGAGGGCAGAGAGCAGTCCCGGGGCGGAGGCGGAGCCCCGGGCATCTGGGGCAGCCCAGCCTGGCGAGAGAAACTGGCCTGAACCTGGGGTGCCCGCAGCTGGCGAAGTGGGAGCTTCCTCGTCCCCTCTCCTTCCCTTCACTCGGCCCCACCTCACGACAGAGGAGTGGAAGTTGAAGGACCCACACTGCCTTGGCGGTGGGAGTGGCAGGAACGGCTGACCTGCCGGCCGGACCCACACTCCTGGCACTAATTTACCTGCTCAAAAGCCGCAGGGCGCAGGGCCAGCGTGGCCCGATAGGGGGCGCCTGAGGCATCGCCCCCTAAGAGCTTGAGAGCAGCTCCGCCTCCAGGGGGCGCCCGCACCCACGGCCCCGCTGCCAACTTTTTCCGCGGAGTCCAGCTGCTTTTGACGTTCGGCTCCAGCAGAGCGCGGATTAGTGTCTGTAAGGTTTAGGGTTCAGAGTCAGATCCCAGCGGGAACCCAACCCGCCCCTGGCCACGCCTAATCCGCAGCTAATGACCTCTGTCGGCTCGGTCAGTGTGGCCTGAGTCCTTCTGGTGGGAAAATGCGGGGAGGTGGCAAGAAATGGGATGTGGAACCCAAGCAGTTCTGTGTCTCAGCTTGGCCGCAGAGACCACGATCCAGAGATGGGCGGGACCTTAGAAATAGGGTCACCGACAAGGGGTCAGAGACAAGTACCAGAAGCAGGTGAAGGCTCAAGGAACCCCGGAGAGGCAAGCGCGAAAGCAGTAATGTAATAAGGAACTCCGGCAGGGGCCCTCCGGCAGGAGGATCAACGGCGGCTCCAAGGAAAGAAGCGGGTCAGAGGGTTCGGAATGCGCTAGGCCCGGGTCACTGGAACTCACTAGAAAGGGCACCGGAAGGAGGGCGAGGGCCCAAGAAGCAAAGGGGCGCGGTACAGGGGCCAGACATCCCTATAGGCATCCTGGCTCCCCAGCTGTGCCACAAGAGCCAGATGTGCAGCCCAGCTGTGCGGCCCTCGAGCTCGAGCTCCAGGAGTGATTTTTAGTCCCAGAGACTGGAGGGCTAAGGGGCACAGGTGACCGGACACCCTAGCCCCTGACCCAGCCCTGGAGGTGCGGGTGCTCAGGGAGGGCCGGGCTCTGCGCTGCTCCAGGCTCTGACATCCCGTCAGTCGCCCTCCCCCGTCCCCCACACACGTAAGCACTGAGTCTCTGTCTCTTTGTTCTCGCCGTGTCTCTGACACTTTATCTCATTATCCGCCGGAGGGAGGCGGAGAGCTCGGGACCCCGCAGCCTAATTACAGCCGCGCTTGTCAGCTCAGGAGGCTGGGGAGGTATCAGCTCGGGGCGAAAGCAGGAGGCTCCCCAGAAAGGGACTTCTCCCTCTCGGTGCTCTGAGGGGCACAGTGGTGGGTGCACAGCTCGCCCCTGCCTGGGCACCACGAGGCTCTGGAGGGGAGAAGTGGGAGAGCTGTGTAGGATGGGCTGCCAGGGCAGCAGTGGGGGAGGCAGGGAGGATGGAGGTTAGCGTGGAGTGAGGAGAGGTGGTTAGGGCTCCGCTCCTGGGTCCCTAGGACCCCAGTTTCCCGAAGACGGTGGCAGTGAGCTTTCCAACGCTGACAACATAGCATACACGCGAGTTCATACACCCTAGTTGGTCGCGTAAAGGGAGGCAATCGCTCTACGACGCTTCTGTCTCTGTGTCTTTTTCTCTTTTCTCCTTCAACATCTTTTCTATCTTTCCTCGACTGTTTCCTTTACTCCATTCTCTTTCTCTCCATCACAGCCAGAGACAGAACATGGCCTCCTTGGATGGCTACCCCAGGTAGGCAGGGGAAGGAAGTCTCTCAAGCCCCCAAACTTAACCAACTGATTTATCCTATTCTGAGCCAGGTGTAAGATAATGCCCGGCTTCCCTGGCCTCCAAACACTGTTCCAGGCTAACCACAACGCAACTTGGAGAAACCAACTTGAAGAAACCACCCAGGACTAGAGCGGCTGGGGCAGCTTTAGTGCTGTTGGTCTATCTGTCCCCCTCCTCTTCCCACTATACTGTGGAGGGAGACAGAACCAGGGCTCCCAAGACCTCCCAGCTCCTGGGTGGCTCTAGGGGTGTCAGGGAAGCATTACAGATGCCCTCATTCTTTCCTGGCCCCTCCTGGTCCCACCTGTGAACACTCCCACCTGCACTTTGCTGGAGGTCTGTCTGCCTGTCCCATGGTGAGTCCCTCCTCCCACTTCTGATCCCCCTCAATCAGTCTCTGAGCCAGAGTCTGCGAGGCCTCTCCCTTGGACCAGCCCAAAGCCCAAAGCATGATGATGTCCCATGGGCCAGGGTCTGACCCCTTGGTGTGGAGAGTGGATGAGCAGAAATGCCCCTGTTCCCCAACAGTTCTCTTCCCAGCCGAGCCTGGAACTGCCGTAGGGAGAGAGATTGGGGGCGGGGAGAGTCTGATGAAGCGGCCGGGCTGGGCCAGGCTGGGCTGGGCTGGGCTGACCCCTCCCCAGAGAGGGGCGGGACCCCAGGAGGAGCAAGGGAGCAGGGACGCTGGAGAGGACCAGACACTGGAGAGGCGATATGGCAGGAACCAGCGTCGGAGCCCGCTTCTACCGGCAGATCAAGAGACATCCCGGGGTGAGTTTGGTCCCAGGAGCCATGAGTCTACCTTCTAACTCTCTAGCTGTCCTGGCAACCCCCAAATCTCCCAGTACCCTGCCTCTTGCCTAGTTCCCCCAAAGCTCCTAATATTTCTTCAGGGTGCCCTCAATCCATCCCTGCAATATGCCCTCCGTGTCCCTTGAATCCACCTCAGACAGACTCGCAATAGGTTGAGGGAGACTACGGCAAAAATGGTGTGGGAGGCTGCCGGTCCTCCCTCGCGGAAGGGAGGGGGCGCTAGACCCGGGGTGGGGGAGCGGGCGGGCCGAGCAGAAAAGCTTGTAAAGGGCGATTGGGAGGGGTGCTGCCCCTGAAAGTTCCCTCTGTCTTCCCGCAGCTCATCCCGATGATCGGCTTCATTGGCCTGGGCATGGGCAGCGCTACGCTCTACTTGCTGCGACTCGCCCTGCGCAGCCCCGACGTCTGGTAAAGGCCGGCTTGGGACGCGGGAAGGGGTCCTGGGTGGGGCAAGATGAGACAGGGACGCACGGGCCTCCCAGGAATGGTGGGAATGAGGGGTCCTCGCGGAAATCCCCAGGCAGGTGGCATCTCGGGGCTGGAGCCCGCTCCTGACCTGCGAGGCCCCCCGCCTTCGCTCGGCCCCACCAGACAGCTCACTCCTCAGTGGCTGGCGACTCGGCCTGCTTTGGGCTGCGGAACTAGCACCGCTCCCGGCCGCGTTGCCATGGTGACGCCGCTCTGCTGGCCGCCGGTGGCCTTCTGGTACCTCTGTCTCGCCGCCCAAGCGCTGGGGGGGGGGGGGGGGTGGCCGGGTGAGCTGCTGGGGGCGCCTTTGGGGCCGGGGCGGCGCGGAGACCGCAAGCCCCGCCAGAGGCGGCGGGAGTGTAGGGTCCTCCAGCACGCAGGAGCACCCTCGGCGTTGTCTGAATTCGAGGCACATCACTACAACCCCAGCGCCTCGGGATTTCTGCCTGATTCCCACCGCTCTGCTCTATGGGGCTAACCTGGGGTGACAAGGAGCAGGCGGGAGTCCCTGGGCCGGGTTGTCACGTCTGTCACCTGGTCCCAGGCTGACAATGCTGACAGCCTTCTTGTCTCACTTGTCAGCACCCGCTAACGTGCCCCCTCCCCTCTCAGTCTCTGGGAAATGCCCCCCACCTCCGCGGAAGAGGGGGCGTGCTGGGGCGGGGGCGCAGATCCTGCGGGTGCCCTGAGGCTCCAGAGTCCTAGCTCCCAGAGAGGAAACCCTAACCCTCCCCCTCCCTCTCCACAGCTGGGACCGAAAGAACAACCCGGAGCCCTGGAACCGCCTGAGCCCCAATGACCAGTACAAGGTAACTCCCAGTGGCTTCAGGGTTGCGCCTCCATCCGCTCATCTCTTGGTCCCAGCTGGCACCTCCCACCCTAGCAAAGGGAGGCCTGGGGCACTCGGTGCAACCCCCCTCTCTCTCCTGTAGTTCCTTGCAGTTTCCACTGACTATAAGAAACTGAAGAAAGACCGGCCAGACTTCTAAGCCTGGCTGCAGAGCACATCGATGTAAACCACCACCAGCCAGCCTACTCATTTTTTCCGCTCTCCACCGTCCACCCCAGGGCACCACTCTAGCCACCCTGTCCAGCTCCTGCTTACACAGGCCGGTTCCCACGAGGGGAGCCAGCTCCACCCCCACCCTCTTCCCTTGCTCCCAGCAGCGGAAGCACCTCTGACCCTCAGCTTCAGTCCCACGAGGGGGGAGGGGAGGGGGAGTTAGGAGGACAGGCAGTAGCCTGGGCAACCCAAAAGGCCCATGCCAGCCCCCCTGCCTGCGGGCCTCACAGGGCGTGGTACACACTACGTGTGGAGCGTGGCCTACGTGAGAGCCAAGACCAAGCAGAGGCCTGAGTGCCAAGTGACGTGGCGGGCCCCACGTTAGCCCAGGCTCTGGGCACCAGCCCAGGGGCGGTGCTACTTTGGCTCGACTGGGCTCGACCAGGCTCGTCACTGACAGCCCAGCCAGCCTGGGATGAGGCACCTACACCCAAGGAGGTGAAGCTCACTCCTGCCAGTGCCCAAGCCCCCTGCTTCCCATGCAAATGGGCACCCCCTCCCGCCTCACACCTGGGCCTCCCCCTGCCTTCCCTACCCCTCCCTGCTCCCCTCCGTCCCCTGGGATCAAACAGAAGCAGCCGTGGGCAAAATACAATTTCATTTAACAAATTGAATTTGCTGCGCCTGCTAATCACGTCTGGTGTCGGCTCTGATCAGAGGGAGAGGAGACTGCAGCCCCAGGGGTCCTTGTGGTAGTGGTGGGAGGGAACGGAGGGACATGCTGAGGGAGACAAGTCACCACCTGGCCCAGGGGACCCCTCCCACAGTAACAGAAGCTCAGGGCAGGTCAGCATTTTATTAGATAAAAATGAAAGAAGGGTGCCTACCCACGCCTTCCTCTGGCTCACAAGGGCAACTCCCCCCTCCCCAAGAGAGGGCAGGGAGTCCATAACACTGAGATAATGAGAGAGGTTAGGGCAGAAAGCCCCAAGCCTCTTCCTTCTAAGTCTTGTTACAAGAAGAAACCTCCTCAGCTACAAATCCTGGGAAGGGGAACTATACCCGCCTCTTCCCCTAAGTGGGCGGCCTTCCCCTCCTCCAGCAAAAAATTGGAAGATAGATAGGCAGTCACCCCCCAACCCCAACTTGTCCAGGTAGGGGGAAGAGGAATAAACGTCAGTCTGTGCGCTTCGTTTCTTAGGTGCCTTCAGTGCTCATCAAAACCAGGCATGGGGAAGGCCTTGGCAAACTGCTCCACCCGTCCCCTGAGGTCAGCCAGCCGACGACTTGTTTCTGGGTCTTTGAGCAGGAAGGATTTGAAATCCTGGAGTTTGGCTAGAGATGGGGGAGAAAAAAAACGTTGTCAGAGCTCTGGGCAAGGCCGTTCGATCAGCTGAAGGAGGGGGGAGACAGTGAATGTAAACTGGGTGGGGGCAGGGGAGGTCTTGCCCACTCACTGGTCTTGCTCTTCACCTCCAAGCCGATGTTGACGCCTTCATCTATAAAGCCCACAACTTTCCGGAAGTCATCCTCACGGAACTGTCGAGAAGTCAAGGCTGGGGCCCCTGAGAGAGAGGCAGGAGGGGATTAGCATGGCCCAAGCCCACCTGGCAGCCACCCTTCCCTCCTGGAACCCAGGTCTCACCCAGCCGCAGGCCCCCAGGTGTGATGGCACTTCGATCTCCAGGACAGGTGTTCTTGTTGGCTGTGATGGATACGAGTTCCAACACCCGTTCAGCTCGAGCTCCATCCAGGCCCTTGGGCCGCAGGTCTACCAGCACTAGGTGGTTGTCAGTGCCACCTGAGCGGGGACAGTAAGCAGGAAGTACTGAGTCCTGGGCCTCTGCCTGAGGGAACAGAGGCTTTCACCTACCCCCTGGCTCACCAGACACCAGCGAGTAGCCTCGCTCTAGCAGGGCGTCAGCCATGGCCCGAGCGTTCTTCAGAACCTGCAGGGAGTACTCCCGGAACATGGGGGTGCAGGCCTGGAGATGAGACAGCAGCACTGTCACCTTAAGCCCTGCCCCGTCTGCCCCTCCACCCCCAGCATAGTGTGACCCCATCCCAACGCCCTCCCATCCTGGCACCTCCCTTCCATCAGCTCCAACTTCAGTTGGCAAGGTGCAGGGTCTGAACCTGTAGGCCATGCCCCACCCACCCCACAAGAGTAGGCTCCCCAACCTGCTTTAGGGCTACAGCCACCGCAGCAATGGCATGGTTGTGGGGGCCCCCCTGCAGGGATGGGAACACAGCAAAGTTGATTCGGTCCTCAAACGTGTAAGGGATCTCCCGGCCCGTCTTGGGGTCCACAGCCCGCACCCCCTTCCGGTAGAAGATGAGTCCTGACCTGTGCAGGAGGTAGGCGGTCAGAAGCTAGGCCGAAAAGAAAGGGCAAGGGGGCGGGGAGAACAGAGGAAGCTGGCTGGCCCAGCCCTGCAGGCTCTAGAGTCCAGCACAGTTGTGCTCCGTGTGCTAGACTCCAGGGGCTGAGGGGAGCAGCCCTCACCTCCGCCCCCAAACCCCCTGCCGGGGAACTGCCTCCACGGGCAAGAGAAGGAGAGCTGTCATAGACAGGGCTTCTGGTGGGAATGAATTCCTCAGATCCAGCCCAACAACGCCCCGGGAGTGAAGGCAGTGAGAGGCAAGGCCTGACCTGGCCCCTCGAAGGGTCTTGTGAGTGGTGGTGGTGACAACATCCGCATGCTCGAAAGGTGAGGGGATCACCTTGGCAGCCACCAGGCCACTGATGTGGGCCATGTCCGCCAGCAGGTGTGCCTTGACCTCATCACACACCTGGGCAGGTACAGAGACAGGCCTCAGCCTGGGGAGGGCCCAGACAGGCCTGCCCAAGGCTGCCCCTCCTCCAAAATCTCCCCACCAGCCCTTAGGGAGGGGCAGGTACTCCAGCCCTCCACTCACCTCTCTCATGCGGGCGTAGTCGATGAGGCGAGCATAGGCACTGGTACCAGCTATGATGAGTCGAGGTCGGAAGAGCCGAGCAGTGAGCGCCAGCTGGTCATAGTCAATGAGGCCGGTTTTGGGCTGGACAGACAGACAAAAAGCTAAAGCCCTAGGAAGAAAGCAGGGCAGCTCCTCACAGCTCCCTCCCCACACCCTAGAGCACTCACATTCAGTTTATAGGGCATAGACTCGAAGAAGATGGATGTAGCTGAGATCCGCTTGACATCAGACATGTAGCCGTGGGTGAGACTGGGAGGGGAGGAGAGGAAGTAGGCAGGTTCCGAGTGGAATAACTCTCAGACTTAGCCACTCCCTTCCTACCCCACTCCAAAGGCCGGGGTCTCTGGAACACTTCTCCTAGCAGGCACCACCCTCATGGCTCTGGGCACTGCTTTCTGGGGTCTTATCTTCCTCATTCACTGGAATTTGCAGGACTGGGAGAGCCCTGTTTCATCCGCATGGAACACAGCAGGTGTTCAACAAATTACTCTTCTCCCATGCCCATACTGCCTACAAGCCCATCACCCACCCCATCTATACTCACTGGCCCCCATCGGGCAGGTCCAGCCCCATGATTCGGTCATGAGGCTGCAGAAGGGCTGTGTAGGCAGCCAGGTTGGCTGGGGACCCCGAGTAAGGCTGGACATTGACTCCCCACTGAGCAGGATCCAGGTCAAAGGCCTCCAAGGCCCGGCGCTGACACAGCAGCTCGATTTCATCCACTACCTCTGCTCCTCCATAGTACCTGCAACGGAAGGGGAGGAGATCAGGGCACAGAGAAAGGGTTCCACCATCCCCCTGGACCAGCAGCAAAGGACTGGGAAGGCCACTTCTCTATGCACACTGGGAGGGCACAGGCAGGTGTCCCCCACGGGGATCACCATCCCTGAGGCTGTCCTCCAGCCTTCTGGTGCCTAGCCCTCACCTCTTGCCAGGATAACCCTCCGAGTACTTGTTGTTCAGACAGGACCCCAGGGCCTCCAGCGCAGCTCGGCTGCAGAAGTTCTGGGGTGGGGGAGGGGGCAATGTCAGAAGGTATTGAGCCCCCTTCCCTGGATCCCACAGCCCCATCATGCCAGAGCCCCAGGCTGCAGGGAGGAGCCGGGTTCTACAGAAAGCTCTGTTCATTTAGGATTCCGTGCCAGGCCTGGGGCAGGGCCAGAGCAGCATCCTCAGAAACCCAGCTGCTGTGATAGGTGTCTCCAGCAAGGCCACCCGTCCAGTTGAACTTGTGCTTCCAAGCTTCCCTTTCCTCTTGGGATGGAAGAGGGACCAGACTAAACTATAGGAGCCCCGGGAGGCTCTGGAAGCTTTCTAATGCCCCATCCCATAAGCCAGACTGGCCCTGCCTTTGCTTCAGAGGTCAGTAAGAAGAGAGAAAGATGAGGTCCAGCAGGAAGGCCCTGAGTCTGAAAGGGAGAGCTGGAGAAATAGCAGGAAGATGACCTGTTACTTGCAGCACCCACGGTGGCCTAAGCCCTGGCCCCTCTCCCAGGCCCCACCTCTGAAGCAATGAGCTCCAGGCCACGACACTGCCTGTCCTTCTCTCTCCGTAGCAGCTCCCACATCTCAGGGTCACTGTCCGATAGACTCTCCTGGCCTGACCAGCCCTTGGTTGCTTCTCCAGTCTGGGTCTGGGCTGCCTCGCTGTGCTGGCACCGTATGGCCATCCTGACCAGCCGACCACATCTCCGCAGAGGCTGGGGGAGGAAAAGACAGGGTCAAAGAAAAAGTGCCCAGACAAAAACAGTCAACAACCCTCAGCCATGCTTATCAGGCCCTCAGGCTCCATATCCAGCAGCCAGTTGTCTCGTCGGTCTGTTCCAGTTCTCACCACTCCCACCTCCACCTTCAAAAGCCAGTTCTAGAGCCAAGGTTGAGATCAATGTCCAGGGGGTGGTTCTGATTTGGTCCATTCACCTCACCTCAGACTCTCCCTCCACCTCTGCCCTTGAACCACTCTGCAAAGCCTCGGACAAAGTCTGTCCTCTAGAAGCCTATGTCTCTGGAACTCAGGGGCAGTCCCCACCCACAGAAACACATGGTCTTCCTGCAGAGCCTTCACAAAGTGATACCCCAGTCAGGGTGGGAGGCAACCAATCTGGCAAGAGTTAGGGCAACGAGCTGTACAGGTGGTTTCCTGAGCAACGGAGGTGGCAGGGTAGACCTTCAGCAGCCACTGGGGAAGAGGTGTGTGTACGGGGTTGGGGGTGGACTGCTGGCAGGGAAGCAAAAACCCACATCTTGTCTTTTGTGCTCCCCACTCTTTCCACCTCCTTTCAGCCCACAGAGCCGCGGGACCCCTGATACAAGCAAGGGTGACCAGCTGCATCATTTGCATGGCTCAGAGCTCGCAGGAAAGACTTAGCTCGCCGGTCCAGGCCAGGAACCCCGCTCGCTGGCCAGCACGGGGTCCACAGTTCTCTTCCCTAATGCCACGTCAAATGGGCGGTCACAAGGCCTTGGGGCATCTGGTTACCGGAATGGAGAGGGGCCCCAATCACCCCGCGTGCACCGGGGGTCTCAGGGACCCCCTAGTTGCACATTCTCTCTCCCCTCCCGCTCTCCCCTCCCGGAGGACCCAGACCACGTGCGTTTAAAAGCCAAGAGAACCCAAGTTTGTGAATAGTTAACTAGGATAGGAGGGGAGCTTACTTCCTACTAGTCACCCAGCCTCCGGAGCCCCATTCTTACCCGAGTCGCCCAGAGCAAAGAGAAGGGCAACATCGCAACCGGAGATGAAGGTCGCAGGAGGTCCAGGCACCAACTCCAGCCGGGGAAAACGAGAGGTTGGAAGAAGACTGATCGGAGAGCGCATGCGCAAAAAGAGCTGCCGGGAAGCCCAGAATTAGGGCGGGGCCTACGCATGCGTAAGGTGGACGCTTTAGGGTCTTTTGGGAATTGTAGTTCTTTTCCCCTCTTCTTCACTTTCGTTTCCTGTCTGTAGCCCCAGGGTCAGAAGATTTTGCCTGAAAGAAAAGAGATCCAGTGCCGCCCCATCTCCTTGTTGTCCTGAAGTTCTTCAAGGTTTTCTTTCTTTCTTTTTTTTTTTTTTCCTGTCTGTTGTCCAGACAGCAACAATTTATTGTGTGTCTACTGAGTGAACCTAGCATTATTAGGCTCTCTGGGAAATACAAAGACTCCTATTACAAGCTGAAGAGCCCTGTTGCACTGGAAAGCACCCTGGTTTGGAAGAGTGAGAGACCCAAGTTCAAGTTCCAGCTCTGGGACTAACTAGCAAATTAGCCTATTTGAGCCGCATTTTCCTCATTTATAAATCAATAATAAAATAACGTGGGAATTAAATGAAGCTGTATGCAAACATGCTCTTGGATGGATCATCCCCCCCTCATCCTCACAAACCTGCCTCCTCCGTGGCCATCTCCTCTTTCCCTGGGACATCCGGGAGCTAACTGAGGTGCTCCCTCCTTTCCCTGCACTTGTTGAATTTTGTTACCAATTCATTCTTGCTGCTCCAGCAATCACGGAGCTCTCTTTGTATCCTAGGGCTATAGATCCTTGGAGCTGGAAGGGATCTTCCTTGTAGCCTGACTTCATCTGGACTCATCCTTTAGGGGAGGGACTCATCGATCCCTCCAGGAGTAGGTTCCCAAACCTGGACATCAGAATTGGCTGGGAAATGTGATATAAATATATGAGTGGGGAGCCTTTCCTCAGAGGTTCTAATTCAATGGATCTTAAAGAGTGGGCATTTGCCCACTCACGCTGAAACACAACAAAACCTCTCCTTAGTGATTCTAATAAGCAGTGAATTTGAGAACCACTGCCTTACAACATTACAATTCATTCATTCAGCAGACACATTGAGCCCCTTCACCATGCTAGGCATGCCATAGCCATGGAAATATCAGAATAGATCACTGACTGCCGGTCCATCAAGAGGTGAACAACAAATGCAATTACAGGCAGAGGCACCTTACTCTGCTCCCAGATGTCCAGATGTCCTAAGAGCAAGGGGAGGAAGAGGAGAGGATGGTGATGGAGGAGGTAGGTTTGTGAGTCAAAGAGGGGGAGGACAATCCGTCACAAAGTCTATTCACTTGCAAAGTCTCATTTAATCTCCAGAACACGGTATTTTATTATTGCTTTACAAGTGAGGAAACTGAGGCCCAGATGGGCTAACTTGCTAATTCCAGTCATTCCCACTTGGTTCTCATATCAGGCCTCAGAAGTCCCCCCTTAGTTAGCTCTAACCTCCTTCCCTCCCACTCTAGCCTCAGGTGCTTTCAGCTTTTTCCAGTAATAAGCTTGGTGTTGGGAGTCTGCTGGGTTCCTCTCCTTCTTATAATCTCTGACCCAGAACCACTTCCCACCTTCCTCTTCCTTTCAGTTGATCCTGTTATCCAACCATCCATCACCTATTTATTTTCCCCATACTGACTTTTCACTCCCAGGTGTGTCTGGGTGAGACTCACCTCCAACTCAGTTTCCCGCTGGAGCCAGTGGGCAATCCTCTGGAGAACACTGCTCTCTTCCAGTTTTACCTTGACCCAGGACTCAAGGCGAAGGAAGGCTGAAGACGAGGGGTCGTTCTGTGCCTCAGCTAGTCTGTACCTCCTCCCTCGCCCCAGTCAGGGGTCCCGAGGGGAGGCGGGGGGGTGGTGGTGGTGGGGCTGAGCTTGAGAACTGCTAATGAAGCCGCAGCCAATTAACGCCCGGGCCAGGGCTGGGGGCGGATAAAATTAGCAGCTGTGTCGACAGGAGTGAGCTGGAGGCGGGGGGTGGGGAGGGTGGGCAGCTGGCTGAAGGGGCCCTTGTTTGCGTTTGCAGAAGGCAAGCAGCAGCGACGCTGCTGGGCTCTCCAAACTCGCGCTCGTCCCTTCCCCCACCCCCTTGTCTCAGGCCTCCCTGCCTCTCTCCCTCCCTCCCCCAGCCGTCTGCAAACTCAGCGCCCACGGAATTAGGAAGGAAAAGGAAGATCGATGACTCCAGATGCCGAAAACACCGTTTCCCCTCCCCCCGCCCCACCTGCCGCCTCCCGCCAGCCCCGCGGATCTTAGCAGGTTGTCAGCGCTCTGCCTACGCTGTCCCTACATCTCCATCCCATTCAAGGCCTTATACCTCCTCCCCCAAAATAGCTCGCTGGTGGTCCGCTGTCAGGTCTAATCCCCATCCTATTTTCGGCAGCTTCACTTCGCCCACCTCTGGGAGGAAAATTCCCACCTCAGGCAGGGCTCCAATCCCAAGGGTCGTCCACATCTGTATCTGATCTGGTCTTGGATGACCTCCAAGGTGCTAGCTCCGTCAACATTTGCCTCAGTTTCCCCACGAGCCGCCGAGGAAGGAGGCCCTGGCCAGGTCTCTGCCAGACATAAACCCACACCACCACCACCCCCTTCCCTACAAAGGTCTCACACAGACGCGTATTGGATTTCACTTTATTTTGCTCCCTTTCCCGTCTGTTTTGGTGTAGGAAAAAAAAAAAAATCACCGAGAGGAAGCAGCCAGAAAGGTGGAGCAGGATGGCAAGGACCGGAGGGAGGCGGGCGGAGGGCAGGGGCCGGGTCGATCGCCTATGCCCAGGAGTTCTGCTTCCGCTACTCTAATCATTGGGGTTTCGGGGAAAGGGGGACAGGCATACGGCAAGCAGAAGGGGATGGGAATAGGCCACGGTTTATAGGCCTTTATGGTCTTTACGTGGGTACAGGGTGGAGGACAAGTGCCTGGGGGTAGGAAAGTCAGGGTGGGATGAGGGTGCCAGGCCAGGCGTTATTAAAGCTGCGGGCAAAGGGAGTATCCAGCCCAGCGCCAGGGCGTAAAGAGGACCCAATGTGCACGCAGGAGACGCTGGGACCGCCTCCAAGCCCCGCCTATTCTGGGGCTGCGCTCTTGCTGCTCCGCTTTGGGCTGTAGCCAAGGGGGCTATCCCCAGCCTCGTGGGCACTCCCAGTAAGGAAAAGGGGACCCACGCCGACTGATGGTTCCCGGGAGGGCTGTTCCTCTCCGCCCCAGAGTGGAAAGGGTGGACGCGGCCACAGGAGCTGCGGGGTACGGGAGAGGTCCCACTTAGGGAGTCCGGGATTTCGCGGGAAGCTCACGGCCCGGGCGAGGGCGGGGCGCGCTATCCAAAGTAGGGGTGCTCGCTCTGGAAGTTATAGTCTGGGCACACCTTCTGCACCAGTTTGTAGTCAAAGCTGAGGAAGGAGACGAAAATGCAGATGACTTTGAAGGGCTTGGCACAGAGCCAGGCGGCCTGGCTCTGCGTATGCTCGGTGAAGCACACCTGCGATGGGTCGTACAGGCACGGGCGGTGCTTGCGAGCGCGGTTCGTCTTCTCATACTCCACGTGGCAGTTGAAAGCGCGTGACTCTTTGGTCCCGGGCACTCCCAGCGCGCCCCCAAACGGACCCGCCAGCGCGCCCCCGAGGGTGCCCCCTAGCCCCGACCCCGCGGCCGCTAGCCCCAGCGGGGGCCCCAGCCCAGGGAGCACCCCCTCCAGGGCCAGCGTAGACTGCAGAGGGTGGGGGGCGGGCCCCGGCAGCCAGACGCCCTCAAACTCGACACGCTTGGAGGGCGGCACGATGCTGACGCTGAGGTTGCCCAGGCTGGACGAGTTGTGGCGGAAGTACACGCTGAAGGTACCGTTCACATGGTCAACTATCTTACCCGTCACCAGCAGCGAGAACTTGAGAGTGTGCACCCGGAAGTAGAAGTCCCCCCAGCCGAAGATCTTTTTGGCGCGGGCCGCTTTGACAGACGGCTTTCTCTTGGTGCGCTGCACGGGGGTCCCCGCCACCCCAGCCCGGGCCAGTGCCCGGGTGTGGTTAGCCGGCCAGGCCCAGCTCCAGGCACGGGCGGTGCCCAGGCCGTCGGAGGACCTCGGCGGTGCCGGGAGCCGATGGCCAGGGGCTCCCTCTCCGGCCGTGGCCGGGCCCAGCTCCAGGTACTGCGGCCTCTCGGACTCTGGTATCTGGGCACTGACGGCCTGTGGAGGAAGAAAGAGGAAAAGAGAGACGCTGGGGTTGTCTGGGGCCACCCGCCAGGGCCACGCCAGTCCCTCTCCGCAGCCGCTAGGAAACCAAATGGAATCGGGCCGCCCGGAGCAGTTACTCAGGGAGTGCGCATTTGAGTGGGCCTGCAGCCCTTTCAAGTTGTGTGGTCTCGCCTCAGTTTCTACATCTGTGAAATGACACTGAGAATCCTTGTGTTCTCAGAACTCTGATGAGGGCTGAGAAAGCCAAAAAGGTCAAAGCCAATGTGGGTTTGAATAGGGAGTGGAGCTGTGGACTCGGGCTTGGTTGGGAGTAATGGGCCAGGGAGAAGCTGGACTCTGGCAAAGGGAGGCCATGACCACTGTCAATGTCCAGCATCAAGAAAGAGTGAGACCTCCCGACACTTTTGCCAAGACCAGAGTCCTCACCGGGGCCTCAGCCTCTACTCCCTTGTGTGGAGAAGCAAGGGAAACCAATGGAGCTGCGGAGAGCAGTGGAGGGTCTGGGCGCTGTGGGTTGAGGCTTGGGAGCTACGTGGGCACCCCTCTCTGCCTCCAGCACTCCTGCTGTGGGGGAGGCCTCCTGGTGGTCTCCCTGGGCTGGGTGCGTGCTGGAAGACCACCCCCTGCCTGCCCCCACCCATCTCCGTGTGTCTCAGGTGGCCACGGATCTGGGAGACAGCATGGGGGAGTACAAGATTGATCCAGAGGCGAGAGCTGCCCGGGCAGGCCCGGGCCATCAATTATCTGGGGCGGAGGGCGGAGCGGGGGGGTGTGTGGGTGTGTGGGGTGGTGGCCGGGAGTGAAGGAGACGCGAGAGAGCGAGAGGAAGAAATATGGAGATGCTGCCCCAGCGAGGAGAGGGAGAGGAGCTGTGCATGTCAGAGTGTGTCAGTCAGACTGTGCCAGCTGTGGCCATTCAGTGTGGCCCTTACTGCGTGTGGGTTCGGCTTGGGGGGCAGGGAGTACTGCGTGTGTCAGTCTGGGGTGGTTGTATTTCTGTTAGCCTGAGAGGGTTGTACGTATGTGCCTGCCTGCCTGGAGTGATGACTCTGTGTGTGTGTGTGTGTGTATGTGTGCGCGTGCATGTGCTCATCTCAACCTATGCTGGTGGGTGTGTATGTGTCTGCCTGTGCATGGTGGTTGTGTGTGTGTGTCTATGTGTATCTCTATGCCCCTGTGTATCAGTCTGAGGAGGCTGTGTTATGTGTGTCTGCCTGCTTGTGGTGGCCGAATGTCTGTTGTATTAGTCTGTGATGGCTATGTATAGGTGTCCGGGTTGCATATGTGCTTGGGTTGGCTGTGTCTGTCTGTCTGTGTGTGTTGATCTGAATGAGGCTGTGTTTCAGTTTGTGGTAGTTGCATCTGTGTGGCTGGTGTAGTTGTATGCCTGTATTGGCTGTATATCTAAGGGTGGCTGTGTGTGATTCACTGAGGGTATCACTTTCCCTGTGTGAGCTCCTATCATCCTCTGTGCGTGTGTCAAGCTCTTTCTCAAGGGTGTGTGTCAGTGTATCCACAATAATATAACAACTGTGGTCTCATTATGTTCCCCTGGGGGTGCATATGTGTGAATTGTATATGAATGGTCTGGGGAAGGGGGGTCCCACACTGGCCTGCAGGATGAGCTTTGGGTAGGTAAAGAGGCCAGGCAGCATGGGTGTCCCCCTCTGTTTGCATACACCATGTGTCCACCAGGGACAGGAATGGCAGAGTCAAGCTGCTGGGCTAGAATCTCCACCGCCTGGTCCCCATTCCCGCAGCTCTGCGATCCTGGGTTATTAATGCCGCCGCCACCCGCTCATCATACATATTTATCGCCCCCCTCACTCCTCCTCCCGTCCATCTCTCCTCCCAGCTCAGGTGAGGGGGGCGGGAGCGTCAAGAGTGATTGACTCAGACTGACAAGCTTGAGCTGGCAGCTAACACCCGGAGGGTGGGCCTGAGAGGGCCTGAGGGGAAGGGGTCCAGGGCCACGGGGGAGGGGGAAAGGGCCTTCTAGGAGGAGGGAGCAAGGCCCCAGGAGGTGGGTTTAGAGAGGGCAGGGCCTGAGCCCCGGAGGAGGGAGTGTGTGAAGCTTCCAGGGGAAGTCAAAGAATGGCTGGGGGCGAGTCCTTTGAACTCTGACACCTCATCTCCTCACCCCTCTGGGCCCAACCACTAGCTCTTTCCAGGGCATCCATCGGTCCCCAAGCCTGCTTTTATGACCCCGAATGCCTCTGAGCTATCCCCTCCCAGCACACCCCAGCAGCACCAGACGTCCTGCACCCAGTGCAGGACCTGTCGACTGCTTCAGTCCAGCGACTCCTCCCAGGCAGGGGCTGGGAGAGGCAAGGTTTGGCTGGGCTGTGAGGGGTACCAGGTGTCCCCCCACTCTGATCCCAGACAAATTGCTGCCTGCGCTTCTCTGATCCTGGCAAATCCCTGGGCTTTGGGCGCCCGCGCCCCCCACCCGCTGCTGCAGACAGCCAAGATAAAAGGGAAGAGTTGCGGGGCTGGGGCGGTGGGCGGCCGAAGCCACCCTGTGCGGAGAGCTCAGCCAGGGAGGGGCGAGAGTCTTCGAGGAAACGAGCCGAGAAATGGGAACATGGAATCAAATCAAATCAAATCCTCCCTCTGGCTTCTTTGCCCGCACGCTCGCTCTCCCTCTCCCTCTCACTGTTTTTCCATCTCTCTCTCTCTCTCCCTCTCAGTCTCTTTTTGTCTCTGTCTCTTCCTCACTCTGTCTCTAATTTTCTCCTTCTGTGATTCTGTTTCTCTCTCTTTTTCTGTCTGTCTGTCTGTCTAACTGTGGTACTTTCCCTCTATCCTTCAGATTGTCTCCAACCGTGGGTGGGGATGGGAGGGAGGGGAAAGCAAGGTGATAGGGGAGTCCAGTCTTTGCCTCGAATCCATGGTGCTGTCCCTCCCCCTCTACGAATGAGATGGGAGCAGGGTGTTGTCTGAGGAAGGGTCCCCCTCACTTCAGAGCTGGTTTAATTAAGATAATTGGGTGCAGTGACATTTGCGGAGGGGAGAGGCTAGCCTGGTTGTCGGCTTAGGGGGGCAGGAGGGAGTGGGAGGGTGAGGATGGGGGTGTGCTTCACCAGACGCTTCCGGACCTTGGCGGGGCGGGAGCAGAGCCAGGAGTGCTTTGCCCCCAAGGCAGCGAGCCCACGCATCGGAGGGGGGTTGAGGCTGCCTTTTGCTGCTGAACAAACTCCACTGGGGTGGCGGGGGGCTCTTTTGGGACGGGACCGCTGGGAATGCAGGAGGATCAGGCTGTTGGCCCCCCAGCCGCATTGCAGGGCACACCTCCCCCAGGCCTCCAGACCTGTCGGTGGCTTCTCTCCTGCTGTGTGGGTCAGGCGGGGTGGCTCAGGATTCTGACTGGGGGAGGGGATGGCACCCTGTGGTTGGGGAGGTGGAGTGCTCCAGGCCTGGGCTGGGGAAGGAGAGGGAATAGTGTACTGAACCCTTGCACCTAGAAAGAGGTGTGGGCACTGCAGTCAGGGTGGGTGAAATAGCCAGGGTCTGGCTGGGAACCAGGGATGGAGACAGGGGTGAGGACAGAGGTGGGGTGGACTGGACAGGCTGGGGTGAAGACTGGGACAGAGATGGAGGGGGACTGGGCAGGCACAGGTATATGGTGCAGAGATAAGGATGGAACAAGGACAGGCATTGGAAGAGGGGTGAAGAGGAGATCAGAAATGGTGGACAGGCATTGGGCAGAGACTAGGATGCAGATGGGATAGGGGCCAGGAGAATGAAGATGGGGGAACAGAACAAGGTGGGAACTAAAATGGGGATGGAGGAAGACAGGGATGGTGGATGAGGGATGGGCACTGGGGAAGAATGAGAGTGGGTTAGGGACTGGGAGATGGGGATGGGGGCCAGATGGGGGTGGGAACAGAAACGGGGGATGGGAAATGGTTATTGGGCAGAGACAGGGATACTGAGGGATGCAGAGACGCAGGGGATGGAGTTGGGGATGGGGAGTGTGAATGGGGACTAGAATGGGAGGTGGGGGACAAGGAAGGAGATAAGAGACAGGGACAGGGAGACAGGAGCTGAGGACAGGTATGGGAGACAAGTCAGAGGAAAAGGCAGAAGACCGGCAGGATCAGGCTATGGGAGGGGGCCACGCAGGTGGAGGCGAAGATACCTCCTTCCAGACCCTACTATAGCTATAGCGTGAGGGGGCGGGGATCGCCGGTGGGGCGGGCTCTGCCCTTGGGCAGGGCGCCTCCTCCCCCTCAGCCCCGCCTGCCCGCCTGCCCGTGGCCTGCAGCGCAAGGCTCACCGTTATCTGAATTTTGATTTGATTTGATTTTATTTTATTTCCCTGCTTCCCAGAGCCGGCGCAGTCCCCCCGGGAACGGCCGCCCCCCGCCCCCCGCCCTGCGCCTCACTTTATTATTGCAATAAATGTGCCTATAAAGGCGCGGGCTCCGGGGCGCGGTGGTGGCGGGGGGCGGGGCGGGGTGGGAGCCGCGGAGCTGGGATGTAATTTCCCGAAGCCGGAGCCGGAGGGGGAGTGGGCGGGGTGGAGGTGGAGGAGGGGTAGCGAGGGAGAGGGGGAGACTTGCCAATTTCCAGCGCTCAAGGCAGCGCTCCCTGCTCCCCATCCCCGCCCCGCAGCTCGTTCCCAGCCCGAGCCCCGAGACTCCCCACTGCGCCCAGCCACCCTTGAGCCCTGGGACCCCTCCCCCATGACCGACCCTGCCCTCTCTCTGTTACCCTGGCCCCCATCCTGGCCCCCGCCCATGTGGAGTTCCAGGGCTCAGTCCAAAGTTCCGCATCTCCTCGACGATGACTTCATCTCTGACCCCTAGGATGCCCCCTCCACTTACCTGGTCTCTCTGAACGTTTATCTCGCCCCTTCCCAAAGACCCTGTCTCTGACCCCAGTGACCCTTCTTTACGTTGTTTCTGTCCCCCAAGTACCTCACCTCTTCCCCAGCCACCCAGTCCTGGACCTCCAGCTCCTCCCCCACCCCAAACCTAAGACCGTTTAAATTCTTCTTTCCGCGGGTGCCCCTCCCATACTCGCAGGCCCTGGCCCAAGGGAGCTATCACAGCGCCCACCTCGCCTGTGTCCCTGGACCAGCTGCGGCCCCTGATTACCCCCAAATCCCTGCGGACAGCTCTGGGCCCTGGCCCAGGCTGCATGTGCCTAAGTGGCCCAGCCAGAGATTAGCTGGGGGACTAGAGGGGAATACGGAGGCAGGAGGGGGTCGCTAGATGCAGGGCTGGGGCCAGCCAGTGCTGAGAGACTCAATTCAGCCTAATCCTTCCCTGAGGCATGATAGAGCTGGAAGGTCCCACAGGGCCCCGCCCCTGCCCTCCCCCAGCTAATTAGTAATTAGTGATTAGTGATTAGTGACTATTGATCGCCTGCTGCTTCTCCCAGTAGGCGGCTGCTTTGGCAAGGGGTGGGGAAGACCAGAGAAAGAGAGAGGAGTCAAAGACAGTGTTAGAAAGATCCTGAAGGAGACCTGGGCCAGAGCCCCAGGGGCAGTGGAAGCCAGGAGTTGAAGGCCCCCGAAAGGAGACCAGGAGCCTGGAGCAAGGAGGAAGGAGGGAGAGAGCTCCTGAAGGAGGGGCAAGTGAGCGCGGCATGGGAGAAGGCAGGGTTGTTAATGTTGGACAATTAGGGTTTCCCTGTAAACTGTGCCCCACCAGCCTCTTACCCAGTGTCAACCCAGTGCCAGCTCTGGTGCTGAGACAGCCCTGAGCGCGCGCACACACACACACACACACACAAGCCACACTCAGATACATGAACACATCCTGAGGCTCACACTCAAATGCACTCAAAATGACAAGAAAGCAGATACACACTCACAAGCCTCGGAGACTCACATACAGACAACACATGCACCCCAACACACATATATCCACCAGAGACACACCTCGGGGTAAACACATGAGCACACCCCATACTCACGAGTGCACACAAGCGCACACAGATACTCAGACACACACTTTCCTACACACACTGCCACACGCAGTTATACATATTCACACACCCACGGTCTGTACGTACATGTAAACACAGCTTCTCACATGCACACAAGCTGGACTAAATGGTAGATACACTCTCCCCCACGGACTCCAACACGGAGGCCCACAGCGGCAGCTCTAGCACACTCAGATACATCCCCATCGCTCACATCCTCACGCCTACTCTCCCTCAAGTCTTCACCAGATGTTTCATTCCCCTTCAGGGGGCAAAGGAAATTAAACCAGATAGGTCCACAGGGGAGGTTATTTGATGGGGAGAGGGGAGAGGAGAGTGGGGAGGAATTAGAAGGAGGGCCAGGGGAGTACCATCCATCCCCACCACCTCTCCCCCGGGGCCTTCACACCTGGGTCGGTTGTGGGACACAGACCCCCTCCCACAGGCAGCTCTATGGGCGGAGCTAGGCAGCAGGTCCGAAAGAAGCTCCTGCCAGTGGAAGCAGTTTTTGTGGAGGGGGCTCCTCTGCCCACCTTCCGGCTCAAGGTCACCAGGCGGGTTTGGGAGAATCTGGGAGCTCCATCACCAGCTTCACTAGGGCAGCCCCTGCCCTGCTGGAGCTGCTGAGTGCGATCTGGCTGAGCAGGTGGGGGTCCAGGTGTGTGGGGAGAAATACACCCCTTCCAGATTCTGCAGGGTCTGGGAGTTGGGGTGCAGCGAGTAGGGGTTTAGGGAGCCACCTGTCTGCTCCAAACTGGGTAGGTCACACTTAGGGTAGGAAACAGGAAAGTCAGAGACAGGGGCGCTGATGGAAGAACATAGGGTCCTGGGCCTAGGCCCCCATTATGGGACTCACGGCGGGGCACAGATGGCTGCACTGTGAAGCAGGCACACTTGCACTCACCCCTTCAGAGCCAACACCACACGCCACACCAGCAGACACGCACCCTGGACCCCAGCACTAGACACCCAAGCCTGGCTGCCCCGGACACAGGCACGCACACAAGTGCACACGCTGACCCCCGCACTCCACACCAGCACACACGAGCGCGCCGTGTACACAAATCGAAGCCTACAAGTCGGGAGGGGGGCAGATCAAGTCGGGGGCCCCTTTAGCCTCTGTCTTCGCCCTGGAGCCTCAGGGAAGGAGGCAGCCTAGGGAGATGGGGGCGAGGACAGGACAGGAGGAGAGACTCCAGACAGCCCTTACCCCCTACCCGCCGGGCGTGAGAGAGGGGTGTGTCTGTGAGGTTGTGCAGGGGAGATGGTGTCTCCGCGGGAAATGTGATGGGAGACTGTAGCCAAGTTCGGTGGTATCTGTGTGAGTCCGTGTGTGCGCGCGTGTGTTCGAGCTGTGTATTCTCGAAACACAGTGCTCACCTGGCATTGTGACAAGGGCAGAGAAGAGAATTGAGAAGGCGGGGGTGGATGGGCGGAAGGACAGACAGCGAGGAAGGCGAGCGAGGTTGGCGCGGAAAGACGGCAAGGCTGACACCCTGCTGGCTTGTCTGTCTGTCTCGCACTCCCGCTCTGTCTGGCGCACTCGCGGGTTGGGCTTCGTCCCCTCCCCCGCCGCGCCTGGAGCGGGATCCGAGTCGGGCCTCCACCCTGGCACCAGCCCCCCGGACCCCCAGCCAACTTGCGCTGGGAGAGCGCCTATACTGAATCGGGAATCTGTCTGTCCGCGTCCCCCACGCCGCGCAAAGTTCGGAAGCTCCGAGCGGGAGGCGGGGCGGCCGCACGGAGCCCCTCGCACTCTGGGACCTTTGCGTCCCGGACCCCAGAGCTCGCGCTACCGCAGGGCAGCCCTTACCTTCCTCAAGAGCCACGGGCCAAAGAGCAAGAGAAGCCATTCCAGGAGCAGCCGCATCTTCCCGGGAGGCCGGGCGGGGCGGGCGGGGCGGGTCCCGGGCAAGCGGGAGCCGGGCCTGAGGTCGAGGGCGCGGGGTGGCTGCCGAAGCGGCGGTAGCGGGCGGCGCGGCCCGCGGACTGAGCGGCGAGCGGAGCGGAGAGCGGCGCTGGGGGCGGGGCGCGGGCGGGGGAGAAAGTTGGGTCTGACTCGGGCGGGCTGGGGGGCGGGGCTCCGCGGAGCTCCAATCCCGGCCGCGCCCCGCGCGCCCCCTCCCGCCCAGCTGGGGGCACCGAAGGTGACTTTCACCCCGACACGCCCCCGACACGCCCCCAGCCCAGGTGCGAAGCGGAGAGGGCTGAGGGGTTCGGGCACCCTGTACCTGTGCCCGAGAGGCTGGGTCTGTGCACCGCTGAGGAATAGGGCCGGGAGTGGGGCTCGAGGCTCCGGGACCTTGTTCCCGAAGCGGGGCACGGTGGAGCAGGGGCCTGGGGAGGCTCAGCGGCCCAGCAAGACCAGGGTCCTTCGGAGCTCCGGGCCCCTTCGATGCTCCGGGCCCTGGAGGGTCCCATGGCAGAAGCAGGGCAGGGGCCGAGTTGAGGGCGGGCGGGGCCCCGGGTGCCTGCCGCTGCGCGGCGCTGACGGGGATGGATGGGCGCCCCGCGGCTCATTCGGCCCGGAGATGAGAATCATTGATCACGGACGGAAACCCTATCACGTCTGTCAATAGGGCTGACAAACGGGCGCCCGCCGCCGCCCCCCGCCCCCGCCTTCAAGGCACCTCTGCGGTCTCAAGACCCCTCCGCTAGATCCGCTGTTCACCTTTGCCCCTCGGCCCCCACCGCCGACCCCTCCACACGTCCCAGAGCATCCCCGCGTGGGGGGTTGGGCAGGAACCGCGCCGCCTGTCCGGCCTCTTGGTGCAGCCTCCATCCCTTTTCTCCCAGTGTCCCATCTTTCACCATCAGCTCCTCTAGATCCTTCTCCCCTTCCACCTCTGTCTCTGTCCTTGTCTCTGTCTCCAGCCTGGTCCTGTCTCTGTCCCTATCCTCTTGGCTGTTTCTTCATCCCTCCCTCCTCCCACTAGTCTCTCTCTCTCTCCTGCCCAAGGAGTCTTCAGCTGTCAGCTGTTGCTATGCACTGAGGCTGTGGCTGAGGTTGTGGTATGACCGACACCTTGACAGCGAGAGATAGGGACAAGCAAAGACATAGAGAGACAGACACATACCCGGAGACACCAGCACATGCCCCCAGGCATGCACGCAGGTGAATCACAGGGGCAGGCCACACTGTAGAGGTGAACATACAGGCAGAGAGAAACACATTCACACAGAGAGCAGCACACACACACAGACAGGTGCACACCTAGAGGCACTGATCCACACAGATGGACACACTCGGTTTACACACACACAGGAGCACACAGAGACAGAGAGACAAATGCACACTTTCATCAAGAGACAAGCATACCCAGACAGGTACTCAGAGCCGACGACCCCACCTTCCTTGCCTTGGCAGAGAGGCAAACATCCACATATGGAGTTGGACACACACTCAGGTGTACGCCGGCACTGGCAGTCCGACAGACAAGCCCAGGAGCACACAAAGACAGATACAGGGATGTGACAGACACAAAACAAGGATTAGGAATGCTGAGAAGATGAGGCAGACACAGAGACACCCAGACAGACAGACAGAAGCCAGGAGGCAGGAACCCGGGTGCAGGCGGGGCAGAGAGAGAGGCAGGAAGGGGTAGAAGGCCCAAGGCCAAGAGGCTCCGTCCCGAATCCTGAGCCTGGCCGAGCACAGGGGCTGCTGAGATGGTGGCGGGCAGTGGGAGAAGCAGGCACACTCAGGCCCAGGGCACCCAGGACAGAAGCTCTTCACTAGAGTCCTGGTTTTCTGGAGTCCTACCCACCCCATCTCTCCTCCTTTTGCTAGTCTCAGGTCACTGCTTTCTGTCCCCAGCTACACACACACACACACACACCACTCCCTGTCTCCATCTCTGTGTCTCTGTCTCTCATTCCGTCTGTATCAGCCTCTGCCTCTGGTTCTGCCCCTGTCTCTTCTCCACCTCTGTCTTAGGTCTCTCTGCCATCCTTGGCAGGTGAGGAGTTTTTGAGGACTGCCTCCTGGAAGACCCGCTCCTGGCCATCCTGGCAGGCAGAGGGAGGATGCTGACTGGAGGGGTGTGTGTTCCAAGCCGCAGCTGGGGGCCCCTCTCGCTCTGCCCAGGATCTTGAGGCGACAGGCAGAGAATCAGTGGCTCCCCGGGGGCGCCAGATGCGCGGCTGGCAGAAGGAGGGAGTGAGGGGGTGGGGCTGGTGGTGGTGGGTAGTAGGCAGGCGCTGGAGGAGGGAGAGGAGCCGGCTGGAGGAGGGTAGAGGGGGTGTGGCAAATAGCCCAAGGGAAGGAAGTGAGAGGCTGGGCTGGGGTCCTCCTGGAGGTGCATAATTAGTGTACTGGGGAGGGGGCTGTGCTGGGCTTGAGGATGAGCTGCGCTGCAGGAGTGCGTACGCCACCTGGTGGACAGATGAGGACACAAGCCTCCCTCTAAGCGATCAACAAGGACGCCCCCTTTCCCCAGTAGGATCGCTCTGCCCTGGGGCCCTAGGGAGCCCGGGAGGCAGCGGAGGATCGCAGAACTTGCTTGGAAGCTGAGGCTGGAGATGGCATCTCAGGCCTGAGGGAAGGGGAGGGCTCTTGTTTCTAGAGGTGCTTGGACCCATAGCTTCCTCAAGAAAGGAGGAATAGACTGAGAAGGTTAAACCAGGGAGGCAGCGGGAATGAAAGGCAGTGCTCCCCCCTTGGGCTTGGCAAGGGTCCTTCAGACGTTTAAAGCTGCCATCTCTGAGCATATTTGCTACTGTGGGGAGAGCGGGGCTCTAACCCTTCCTCAATCTTGGACCATGTAAAGCGGTGTGACCTTCAAGAAGTTCCCTTCTCTGGCCAGGGGCTGAAGTAGACCTGGTACCCCCTTTGGTTGTAGCAGTCCTTTCCTGTCAACCCCTGGGATGTGAGATGTGTCTGTTGGTGGACCGTGGGGCCTGGAAAACTGGTCTTCCCAGCTTTAGCTCCAGGGGCCCTCCTTCTCCTGAATCCAGGGTTCTGACTCTTGGCATCTGATTAATTACTCTCCATGAAGTGTGAGATGTCAGTGCTTCAAGAGAAAACTTAAGAGAGAGCTGTATGGGACCACCCTGAAGGATTAGAAAGCTGTTCACAACCCCAGTGTGTTCATTTCTTATTGTGGGATTTCTCACTGTGGGAGATAATTTTGGGTAGGGGTGGCAGTGTTGTCTCATAAAAGTGACAGTACAGAGAAACAGATCTTGGAGTTAGTGTCCTAGAGCCAGACAGAACACATGATCCAGAGAGGTGAAGTCACTGGTCCAAGTTCACACAGCCAGGAGAAGCAGGTCTTTCTGGTCAAGTCCAGGGCCACCCACTTCCCTGCCACAGCCCAGTGAAGGCGGATGGAGCTCCAGAAGGGCACTGAAGACCCGATGCTCAAGCCTCCCTCCAGCACAGAGCATGGCTCCCTCTGGTGGCTGGAGCATGAAAGCACAGGCCAGCTCCCAGAGTCTCACACTCAGGTAGACACAAACGGCTTTTTTTCTTTCTTTTTTTTTTTTTTTTTTACAATTTTATTTATAACAATATCTGTGTTATTTAGTTGTAAAGGAATTCAGCAAAAATTATTAAAACGTTCATATCCCCAAAACGGGGCTGCCCGCTTGCCCTTCCTTGGTGTGCCCCACTTCCTCCTCATCCCCAGGGGAGGGGAGCCTGGGGGAGTGTTTACCAAAGAAAGTCTCCAGCCCTGGGAGCCACAGTGGGGGCACTGGAGAGGGGGAGGGCCTGTCTGGTAGGGATACTGAGTGTGGCCATCTCAGAGGTGCCCCTACAGTAGGGGCTGGGGCATGGGATGGCCTCCCCCAAGAAGAACTAAAAAACTCCATCCTTTCCTTCCTACCTCAGCCAGAGCCAAATCTTCCAGACAAGGGCAGCAAAGGACTCACCCGCCCCAGAATCCCAGAATCAGCCCTCAGGGAGCTGGGAGGGGTGGGGGGGGATGAGAGGGGAGAGCCTTGACGAAGTGTCTTGTACAGGGAGGGGGAGGCAGCACCACCAGCTCTCCCAGTGGGGCTGCATTTTTGGTGGGAAGGTGGGAGGCAGGGCCCCCTTATACCTGTAAGTTGTAGGGGCCCCCTTCCTGTGCCCCCTCCCGGAAGGCAGCATTGGGCAGGGTGCTGAGGAGCAGGCAGGAAGGAGAACGGAAAGAGATAATACTGTGCTCGCTTGCTCGCTTGCTCACTCACATATAAAAAGTAATTCCTTCATTTTTACATTTATACATCCCAGCAGGGCTGGGGAGGGGTTGGCTGGGCAGGATGGGGGCTCCTTGTGGGACTTCTCTGGCAGGGGGCAGGAGGCTCTCTGCAGAAGTCCGATGGTGCAGGACCCTATGCCAAGGGGTCCCCTATCTCGTCCTCAGGGCCCCGGCCCAGGAGTTCTCGCTTCTCATCCGTGCTGGCCAGGGAGTGGCGGCTGCCATGACCACCCATATAGAGTGTGGCGTACACGGGGTTGGTGAAGTTGGTGGGCTGCAAGGCGACAGAGCGGTCAGGTGGGGCTCAGGGGCTGGGCTCTGTGGCCCGGGTACCCCATCCCCACCTCCATTGCATCATCCAGCCCAATACCCTTGGTCACCCCACCCACAGCCCTTTGTCCCTGTCCTGGAAGCCTCCTCCCCTGTCCTCCCAGCCCACCTTGTCAGGGTCCAGGGCGAAGTCGGCATCCAGTAGGCCCCCTACATCATCAGGCTCCCCGCCTTCGTACATCTTATAGGTGGGGTTCCCAATCTCCACGTTCATGGCCCCGTTGGTCATCCGCTGATGCTGGAAGCCCTTAGCCCTGAGAGGAGGAAGGAGGTTGGGGGCAGGGATTCCAGGTGGATATGGCTATAGGGTGGTAAAATCATGGCCACCATTTTCCAGACTCCCCATAACTCACCCTCGGACTCGCCGCTTGTACCAGAACACCACTCCCGCTACCAGAAGCAGCAGCAGCAGCAAGAGCAGAGGGATTAGGATGGAGGCCATATCTAGAGGGGAGGAGGTGGGAAGCTCAGTCTGAAAGGCCGAGGAGGCACAAAGTCCTCTGTCCCAGGTCCCGGCAGCCCTGCCTCCCCAACCGCTGCCACCTACGTCCAGGCTGCTGTTGGCCGACCACGTGCTCCTCACACCGGGGTCCCGCCATGTGGGGTGGGCACCTGCAGACAGGAGGCGCAGAGCTGAGGGGGCATGACATCCACAACCGTGGCTGCCGGGGAAACTGGGAGGGACCGCAGGATTCTGCTGATCCGGCTCAGGCTTGGGGGAGGGAGGGATAATCTAGGCCCCAGTGAGGCGCAGGCCCAACTCACTGGCACTCAGGCATCATTTTGCTGTTCATGGTGCAGGAACCACCATTGCTGCAGTGGCCAACGCAGGTCAGACAGCTGGGGGCCACCCGGCCATCGGAGCAGCTGCAGGAAGGAGTGAGAGGATGGGCAGGGCTGATGGAGGGTGTCTGAGATGCTGGGGAAGGGGCAGGGCGGGGCTGGGAGGAGTGGGCGGCGGGTGGGACACGGCAGGGTCTGGCCAGGCAGACTGCAGGGCGGGGCCCCACTCACTTGCAGGTGACATCCCCGCTCTGCTTGTTGACCACGCAGGCCCCGTCCAGACAGCGGCTACACTTGTTCACCTCACACCTGGGCCCCTCGAAGTAGGCGGTGCAGCGGCACTGCCGGGAGCCGTCAGCAGCCATCTGGCACGTGCCGAAGTTCTCACAGTAGCCAGAGCACTGCCCTGTGTTTTGGGGGGGGTGGGAGAGGAGGTGCCTCGAACGCCACCCTCAGGAGGGTCCCCCAGAGGTCGTGGGGGGCAGCTGCCCGCCTGAGGGGACCCCCAGGCCTTTTGGGTGACTCCCGCCTCCTCCAGAGCCCCTGGCTGCCCCCACGTCACAGGCTCCAGGGTACAAAGATGTCCCGGAGCATCCTGACAGGGCAGTGCTTTTGCTTGAATAATCCTGATGCCAGAGGGCTCACTACCTCGGTGGGGAGTGTGCTGACCCCTCCACGGGGGAGTACTGGCAACTTGGGCCTGGCTGGGTCACAAACGGCCTCTCTCCAGAGAACTCGCACCTGTGACATCAACCTACGCTCTCAGACCCCCAGCTCCATCATGCCCTGCCCCAGGGCCCAGGGACGGCTCACTCACGGTACTGGCAGCGGTCGCCCAGGAAGCCAGGCAGGCATCGGCACTGGGGCTGGTTGCCCTGGTTGACGGTGCAGGTGCTGTTGTTGGCACAGTACCCCGCACACACCTGCTGGGTGCATTTGGGGCCCGTGAAGCCTGTGGGGCACCGGCACGTGGGCATGCCTGGCGGGAGAGGATGTGTGAGCGGGGCTGTGGCCCACTGAGCCGCCCTGCCCTGTTGCAGGGGAACAGGGCTGGGAGGGCCTGGGCGGAGGGCAGACGGCAGAGGAAAGCGACACGGGGTTGGGGGCAGGGGTGAAGTAAGGCCGGGCAGGGGCTGGGGATTTGTCTGAGCGGAGGCGGCTTGCTGGAGGGGCTGGGAGCCCAGGGGCCGGGAGGAGTCCCGGCAGGAGAACTGAAGGCCGTACCGGAGGGGGAGGCAGCACAGGTGCCCCCGTTGCGACAGTGCTCCCAGCACTGGTCCAGCTCACACTTGTCGCCCGTGTAGCGGGGCTGGCAGCGGCACTTGGGCTGTCTCCGTGCATTGAGGAAGCAGCTGCCACCATTGAAGCACTGCAGGTTACAGGTTCCGGGCCGAGGAGCTGCAGGAAGGATCATGGTGGGCGTGTGCAGAGCCGGGGGGTGGTGAGGGGAATTCAGGTGCTGTAGGGAGGAGGGCTCTGAAGCATGGGATGGGGGACCGGGGAGGCGCGTGAGCATACCGTCTGGCGGGGGCGTTGGTGAGGGCACAGCCACACAGGTGCCATTGTCTAGTCGCTTCCCGTTGGGACAGGTGCAGACAGGTCCACTGGGGCTCAGCAGGCAAAGCCACTCGCACTTCTTGCGGTCACAGGGGTTGGTCACTGCAGGTGAGGGCAGGGGTGGGAGGATGCTGAGCCCTGTGGACCCAGAACCTCCCCTGCCCACCAGGACCTGAGGCTGCAGCCTGGAGACTCAGCACCCCCTGGCCTTCCCTGCCCCAGCCTGGGCTCTCTGTCTCCACTCACCTTCAGGCTGCTTGTGCTGGTGGTACAGGACCACATCCGAGGCGTGGCTCAGGCCCCCCGTCAGGTTGATCAACGGGCTATGCCCAAACTTATGGATCTTGAAGACACGATTATTGATGTAGGTGACGCCATAGATGTAATCCTCAAAGACATCGATGCTGAAGGGGTGACTTAGGCCTGCGGAGGGGTCAGAGGGGACTCAGGCCCTGGTCACACTCTCCAGGACACTGGGCCCCAAGGCTCCCAGGTACCTCTAACTCAAACATCCCAAAGCAAACTCTCCTCAACCTGTTCCTCCTGCTGTGGCCACTACTGGCAAAAGGTCCCATCAGCCCTAGACGTCTGGGGTCAGGATCAACTTCTGCTCCCTCTTCTCATATTGGCTAAGTTCCTATTATTACCCATATTGCCTCCACGCAGCTCAATATACTCATTGGTAGAATGAATGAATGGAAAAGTGGCCCAGAGGGTCAGGGTGAGCCTCAGGCCTGCAGGACTGGTGCAGGGGGTGTCTGGTTGGGAGGGGCCTGAAAGGCACTGCAAGACTGTTGAGGGCCAGGCTGAGGAGGATGGTAGGTGCTAGGTGAGGCCTTGGGCTCAGAGGGGAGGACAAGGGCCCGAGGCTGCTGGTGGACTCTGACCTCGTTTGCCGTCAGCAGCCACGATGGGGTCAGTGCCGTTGAGCCGGATGCTGCCAATGACTGAGAGCTTGGCATCCGCCCAGTACAGACGTTCATTGTGGTAATCCACGGCCAGGCCTGGGGGAGCAGAGAGCACCGTGAGGCCCAGCCTCCCTGCCCCAGGCTGGGGGAGCAAGCAGGACTGTCTCCATGTTTGGGACAGTTCCACCCTGCTCCCATGATCACTCCCAATCACCTCTTCTGGGAAAAGCCTCTACAACCCATCTGTCCCATCCCAGTCCAAGCCTCTCCCCCTAACTTTTGTGTGGCCCCAGGCTCAGCGAGCCTACCTCTCCCACATCCCCTGCCCACTCCTGCACAGACCTGTGGGCCATTGGATGTTGTCCTGTACCAGTGTCTCCCGAAGGGTCCCATCCATGGCTGCTGTTTCAATCTTGGGGTGGTTCCCCCAGTCTGACCAGTACATGGTGCTAGGGAGGGAGAAGGAGTGAGTGTGGCTAGGACCTGGGCTCCCACAGGAGGCCACTCAAGGTGGGCACAGGGCACAGAGACTGCTGGGTACACAGAGAGGAGGGTGTTCTTGTCCACCTCCTCCAGAGAGAACTGGGGGGAGTCAACTTCCTGACCTGGTTAAAGATCTTGTACTCTAAAACCACACTGTGCTGCTCCAGAGTCGTCTAAGCAGGCAGAGCTGCCCCCTGGAGCAGAGGAGAAGCCCAGAACCTGGCTGACAGCCAAGTGGAGGCCAGGCCCCACCTGAGCAGGCCAGCAGGACCCCAGGCAGCATCAGGGAGGGCCAGGGCTGGGCGCAGCCTGGAAGACCCAGGGGCCTGCGGAGGACTCTGACCTCAGGCTGGTCTGGGAGAGGAAGGACAAGCCGGGGGATGCTGGGCACCCACCTCCAACCCAGGGCTTCCTAGCCCCAGCCTAGATGCCTCCCCCCAGGACCCCTGCCCACCCCCTCAGCGGGTCCACCACAATGGCGTGGGGCTCGTCAATCATGCCGGAGATGAGCGTCTTGCGGTTCTCGCCCTTCATCTGTGCCACTTCAATCACATCTCGGCCCGAGTCGGTCCAATACACGTTCCCGGCAACCCAGTCGATGGCGATGCCCCTTGGCATCTTGAGCCCTGAAATCTGGATGAGGGGGTTATAGTTTCAGAGGCTTCCACCTTTCATCTTCCTGCCCATTGTCCAGCCCCCCGACACCCGGCCAGCCTGTCCCTGCTAGATATCACGACCCTGATTTATTGAGGAACAGAGTAAAGCCCAAAGAGACGAAATAGGTTAGTAAGATGGAATAGGTTAGTTAGTGGGCTGGCTGTGACGATCAGGAACTGAACGTGGCTCTGATGCTGCTGGCCAGGTGCCCCCTGTGCCTTGTAGCCTCAGGCTGCCATGCGGCAGAAACACCTACTGATGATGGTGCTGCTCTGTCTACTTGCTGTCCGTGCCTCATGACATAATCCAGAGTCTGCCCTGCATGCCAGTCTCACCCTTTGCCCCTTCCGCTGTCCTCTGCAAACTCTGCTCTGAACAGTCTGCTTTTTGGGATCTTCCCACCCAGCCCGTGCCTCCATGTAGGTCCCACCCCAGGCTGGGTGCTCACATTAAGGTGGGTGACACCCCGGTCAATCTGTCGCCGGTGGCGATTGGATGTGGTGGGAGGCGCAGCAGGTGGCAGGCTGCGGTAGGAGATGGTGCCCGTGTGCCAATTGGTCCAGTAGACGCGGCCAGCCTTGACATGGACATCCATGGCATCGATGCGGACACTCTCATCACCCTGGAAGGCCTGCTCATAAGCCGAATGGGGGTGACTGGGGAACAGGCTTCGGATCTCATTGTCATCAGCAATGTACAGGACCTGATACTCAGAGCCTGGAGGGACAAGAGACCAGATGTTGGCGGGGGTGAAAGGTGGGGCTGGGGGCTGTTGCGCCTGGTGCTGGAAGGAGCCGCCGCAACGTGCTCCCCACCCAGACCAGCGCCTTTCACACTAACAGTGTCTCTTCTCCTAATCAAACCATCTGACCCAGCCAGAAGCCTCTGTCACCCGGTCCCAGAGCCAGGCTTGAGGACGCCAGCCTCAGCCCTTGGAACTCCCCCCCCTCCCCGCCCCCCTCCTGAGGTGATCTAGTGTGACCTGCTGTCCCTCCTCCTCCAGCCTCATGGACTTCGGCCTCCTCATGGCCTCTGCTAGCATCACCACGGTCCCTGCTCCCCACTGATATCTGCTTGCGGGTGCACACACATGTGGGGGTGTATGAGCATGGCCATGGAGGGAGGCAGGTGTGCATGGGCATCTGAGTGCACTTGGGCACGTGTGGTGGGGTTGTGTGTGCACAGTGTGTGTGTGTCTGGGTGTGCATACATGGATGTGGGGTGTGTTTGTATACAGGCATGAGGAAGGTGCAGGTGTGCGTCAAAGCATATGTGGGTGTAGAACTTACATGTTCTCACCAAAAAAAAAAAAAAAAAGTAAATACGTGAACTGATAACTGTTAACTCGATGGGGGGGAATCCTTTCACAAGGCGTATGTACATCAAATCATCACCTTGCACACATTAAATATCTTACAGTTTTGTCAATTATACCTCAATAAACCTGAAAAAAGCATAATGGGAATATGCAGGTGGGGTACACTTGGCTCTGTTAAGTGTGGTGATGCGCACCTGCGTGCTCTCCCCCCAAACTTCCTCAGCCCCAGGACCTCTGGCCCCTGCACGGCTGCCAGAACGGAGTGCAGAAAGCTGTGCTGCGGGTCTGGAATTCCAAGCTTGGGCAAGGGTGCTTGGAGGAAAACACAGCGTTCCAGGTCCCGTTTCTTATCCTGGCGTTGTAAGCCCCGCCCCCTCTCTCCGTCCTCTCCCAGCTCCTACCTTCCGCCTTGCAGGTGTTGTGCGTCTTCATGAAGTTGCGCGCGCAGCTGCACAGGTGGCCGCCCTTGGTGTTGTTGCAGAGCTGTGAGCAGGTGCCGAAGCGCAGGCATTCGTTGATGTCTGGGGGTTACACAGGAGGGTCATGGAAAGTCTTGCGGCTGGGGCTTCTGCCCGCCCCGCTGGGCCCCACCTTCCTACCCTGGCATCCAGGCTGGCCTGGCACCGTGTGGAAGCCAGAGCGGCAGGCACAGTAGGCGGCTTTCTCGGTGCGCACGCAGCGTGCCTCATCCCCGCAGATGCTGGCGTTGGCGGCGCAGCTGGTCAGCTTGGGGTCTGCAAAGACAGAGAGTCTAGGCCTGAGCTTCGGCTCTCAGCCCCTCCCGGCTAAACCCTGCCCCAGCACGCCGGGTCTCACCGATGCTGCAGCCCTCCTCGTCAGAGCCGTCCCCGCAGTCATCGAACATGTTGCAGCGCAGGGAGGAGGAGAGGCAGTGCTGGTTCCGGCACAGAAACTCCTTCTTGTCTTTGCAGTGGGGGGTCTGGGCTGTGGGCGGCTCTGGGGGAGGGCGGGGCTTGAGGTCCGGGGTATTTACCACCCTGCCCCCTCTTCCCACTGGAACCCCTAGTCAGTCACGGGTAGAGGGGGTCCCAAGCCTGGCTGTCAAGCTTCAGGGGAAGCTGGTTAAACATCCAGATTCTCAGTCTCCACCTCAATACCTTCCCCAGGGACTTCTTTCCCTCCAAAACAGGGCCCCCAGGCTCCCAGCAGTGGATCCTCCCCTCTTCTGGATCCTCCCCTCTCCCGGTGAATCGGCTCAACAGATGATGAGCCCACTTGGCCCAGCCCCACTGCCTGTGCAGCACCCCCACTCTAGGCTCCCCAGGCTCCCCCTTACTGGCCCCCTGCTCACCACAGTCCTCCTCATCAGTCCCATCCCCGCAGTTGTCCGTGCCGTCGCACTGGCGCCCGATCCACAGGCAGACGCGGTCGTTCTTGCAACGGAAGGGCCGGTTTGGAGGGCACACGAACCTGGCTGCAGCAGCGAGAGGAGACAAGTCAGAATCAGCCTCGGGGGCGGGGGCGGGCCGAGGGCCACCAGGGTGTGTCAGAACCCCGCCTCCGCCCCGACAGAAGCCCCGCCCCCGCCTTGGAGCCCTGCCCCGTCCGAAGCCGCGCCCCCACCCAGGAGCCTCACCGCACTCCTCTGGGTTCTCGTCTGAGTTGTCCCCGCAGTCGTCCTCGCCGTCGCACTTCCATGCTAGCGGCTTGCACAGGGTGTTGTTGCACTGGAACTCGTCCAGGGGGCAGGTCCGCACTGGGCGTCAGGGGGAGGAAAGAGTAAAGAATGAGCCCTGAGCCCCAGGCTGCTGGCGGCCGGGTCTTGCCCTCCCTCCAGGGGCAGAGACCTAGAGGGAACACGCAGAAAGCGGTGGTACCACCAGATCGAACCCGAGTTTCCTAATTTTCTACCAGCCGGGTAAGCTGGGCAGAACTGCCTCCTCTGGTATTTAGGGGAGAAGAGGCATTTTTGGGGAAGTGTCCAGAGGGGTCCAGAGAGCCCTCTTTCTCTGGTGGTGCGGCAGGGCTCCGGTGTGGCAGGGCTACTGTAGTTCAATGGCAGGTACACTCAGCTGGGAGTCAGGAGACCTAGGTTCCAATCCCTGTCCTTAGCCCCCCAGCGCAGAGCTAGGACATCTGCCCTCACTGCTCCAAGCGCCAACCTTCTCTCACCCGGCCTGCCCACTGCCCCAGGAAAGGAAAGTGAGCAGGGACTTTACTTCTCAGGGCAGCTGACTGCTGTGTTGGAACTTGTGGGATGGGGCCTGGGTGGACACAGCCCACAGGTTTTTCTGCTGGATTTCAACCCAACTGGCTCCTGATTAAGTGCTATTGCGGGGTGGGGGTAGGGTGGGAGGGCTGGGGAGCCGAGCTGGAGGGGCTCACCGCCAGTGCTGCAGGCTTCCTCATCACTGCCGTCCATGCAGTCAGCATCTGCATCACAGCGCCAGCGCAGGGGGATGCAGTGACCACTCTTGCACTGGAACTGGTCCATGTCACAGCGGGGGGTGCAGTCTTTCTGTGGGCGCAGGAGCAGCATCCTGGTCAGACCTGGGCACCCCTGCAGGCCTGCCCTGACTCTTCTAAGGCCATCCCTCCCTCCTTCTGGTCTCCCTGCCCACCTCGTCTGAGCCATCTGCACAGTCATGATCCCCATCACATTTCCAGCGCCCAGCGATGCATCGGCCATTGGCACAGGAGAACTCACTCTCAGAGCAGGGCCGAGGGGCTGGGAAGGACAGGGGAGAGACAGGCCCCAGGAGGGTGGGCATAGGGACTCAGCCCTCGAGAGCATCTCCAGCCCTTGCAGAGCAATATCACCCATCCCTGTGTCCCTGAAGGCCACAGTTGACTGGCATAATGACCAAGATGCTCAACTAATCCCGGGCAAGCCAACTGGCTGCCCTCATGGGACCAGTCGGGCCCAGAGGGCACTCACACTTACCCCTCTGGGGCAGACACATGAGAGAGGGCACGGGTCCCTGGCCCTGCCCTCAGGACAGACTGTGTGTGGGGAGGGGAAGGGAGGGACAAGACCACTAAGGCAAGCACCAGGGTTTAGGGAGAGGCCAGTAAAGGATGATGGGCTGGCACAGCACGGGGACAGGTGGGCTCTGGGGCAGCAGCAGGGGATGTGGTAGGAGCACGGGCACATCAGAGACACCTACCTCTGCAACCCCAAGAGGACAGTGTGAAAATGGAGAGAAACATGAGATGAGGTGAAATGGCACAAACTCAAATACACAACATGGAGCGGGGTGGGGTGGGGTGGGGTGAGGCGGGAGGGAGCTCCTGACCCCCAGCCCTGGGAAGCAGCCACCTGCTCTAGTGCAGCCTGGTGGCAGCAGGGGCAGGGGTACTGAGCGGGGAGGTCTCCTGGGGGAGGACACCTGCTGGGCCGGGTGGGACGGGGTAGGGGACATACTGCAGCTCTCCTCATCAGAGTTGTCGCCACAGTCATTGTCGTAATCGCACTGCCAACGGCCCGGCACACAGCGGTTGTTCTTGCAGCGGAACTGGTAGGGCTCACAGGTACGCTCGTCTAGAAGAGGCAAGATTGAGGGGCAGTCAGGGGCAGAGTCGGGGGCAGACGTCAGGGCCCCGGAAGGTGTGGTCAAGATGGCCAGGAGCGGGAGAGTGGGCATTCCAGCCTGACCAAGGTCAGCAGTGGGAGTCCAGGCCGTGTTCTGAGATGTGGAGTCTATGGGACCTTCTGGGGCAGGAGGAATGCGAGTGGAGGGAGCTGCTTTGGGGAGGGGATCGACAGATCCCACAGGTGGGCAGGTGTGTGCTGATGAGATGCTGGCAGGAGTCGGGGCGGGAATTAGACAGGAGTTGGTGGGCACAGGCCGTACGGGGACGCAGGCGGCAGGCAGCCCCAGCCCTGCCCGTCAGGTGCCTTTCCCTGGAGCAGGGCTGGGGGAGCTCACCACACTCCTCTTTGGGCTCATCCGAGCCGTCCCCGCAGTCGTCCTCTCCATCACACTTCCAGCGCGCCGGGATACAGCGGCCCGAGTCCTTGCAGCGGAATTCATCCACTCCGCAGGTCATCTGGGCTGCAAGGGGGTGACCCAGTGATGAGGGGGAGGCTCCTTTCAGGACGGCACTGTGAGGGCGAGGTCTGGGTGGGAGCGGCCACCGAGGGGGGTCACACGTGGGGGTAGTGGGAGCAGCAGACACTGTGGAGGGGGGGTGGGCTCCCGGAGACTCACTGCAGTTGGCGGGCTCGTCACTGCCGTCCACACAGTCGTTGTCCCGGTCACAGACCCAGACTCGGGGGATGCAGCGCTTGGTGATGGAGCACTGGAACTGGTTGGGGGCGCAGGTCACCTCAGCTGCGGGGTTGGGGAGAGAATGAGGACCTGCCCATTCCACCTCCCCCGCACAGTTCAAGATCCCCATCTTCTCCCTCTTCCAAGCCCTGGCCTTGTCCTGGTCCTGCCAGCAATTTCTTGGGAGGAAGGAAAATTATCTTCAATTTTGGTGATTTTGTCTTCTGGATCTACACATCTCTACGATGTGCGTGATGATTTTACGAGCAAACCAAGTCACACCCCATATAATTTATGTTGCTCATCTAGTAACATTACTTGAGAGCAGCACGACCCCTAGAAGAAGTGGGGGCTGGATTTCACTGTGAATTGTGTTTCCGTGCCCGTTTTCCACACCCCCCTCCCTGCCACCGCCCGGGGCACTCACGGCAGTCCCTCTCATCCTCCCCGTCTCCGCAGTTGTCCTGCCCATTGCAGCGGAAGATGCCCGGAATACAGCGGTTGGTGTTGGTGCACTTGAACTGACTGGGCAAGCAGACGTGGATGTCTGTGGGGGTGGCAGGAGGGGAGGGTAACTAACGGTGGATGCAGGACTCGGGAAGGGCGGGGGTCCCACTCCCTCGGGGGGAGAGCGCAGGCCCAGGGCTGGAGCAGCAGGAGTCCAGCCTGGAGAGGTGGCCGCTGTGGGCTGAGCCTCCTTGCCCTGGGAGCGCGGTTACCAAACCCCCAAATCCCGGGGAGGACAAGGCGGGGCGGGAGGGCAGCCCTTTACCGCAGTTGGCCTCGTCACTGTTGTCCTGGCAGTCGTTGTCCCCGTCACAGATGAAGGCAGGGTTCGTGCAGATGCCTGTCGAGCACTGGAACTGTCCTGGGCGGCACTTGAACTCGGCTGCCGGGAGGGGAGGCTCAGCGTCAGCAGGGCCGGGGGGTGGGCCACTAGGGGCCTCGGGAGTCGGGCGGCCCTGACGCAGGACCCTCTTGCCACCCCGCCCGGGCACTCACGACAGTCCGGGGGCTCGTCCGAGTGGTCCCCGCAGTCGTCCTCCGTGTCACACTTCCACCAGAAGGGGATGCACTTGTCGTTCTTGCACACAAACTGGAGGGCAGGTGGGGGCGAGAGGGGTTGGTGGGGGTCTGGGGAACTCAGGAGGTTTTCTTTCGAGGGGCCGGGATGTCTCAAAGAAGCAGGGGGGTCAGGCATCTTGGGGGGAGGTTGAGCTGGATGGGAGGTTGGGGTGTGGTGAGCGCAGGAAGGCCAGGCGAGGGGGCATCTGTGTGGAGGTTTGAGGGGGGAGTCAGGGTTAGGGGGTGGGGTGTTTGTGTGAGGTGACGGGTGTAAAAGTATTGCTGTGGGGAGACAAGAGGTAGGCAAGAAATGCGGGGGTGTTAGCGTGGGAAAACCAGATGTGTGAGGACAGCAGGGCGGGTGCTGGGGTCCCAGGAGGAGTGCAGGTAGTGGTGTGGGAGATCGGGGATCGAGGCATGGGGAGCGGGGTCTGGGGAAGAACCTCACCTGGCTGGCCGTGCAGTTGGACACACAGTTGCGCCCATCGCCGCCCAGGTAGAAGTTGGTGGGACAGGCACACTTGTGGCCGCCCCCGGGGGACAGCAGGCACAGGTTGCTGCAGCCGCCATTGTTGGCCTTGCAGGGGTGGTTGGGCACTGCCGGAGGAAACGTGGTTAGAGGGTGGCAGACTGGCCCAGTTTATGGACCACTGCTCCCTGGGCCGCCGGCCTCTGGCGGGGCGAGGGCAGTGCTCACTGGTAACACGTTTTCTGGTCTTTCAAAGGCTGCCTGGCCCATCTATCCTGGGCAGAGGTGGGATGGGTCCAGACCCTGCTCTTTCAGGAGAGCTGAAGCCAGAGATAGGAGAGGACTCTGCTGAGGTCCCAGGATCAGGCTGGACCCAAGCCCCGCACGCGGCCTCCCCTGTGCTCTCCCCCTCAGCTCTGGCCTGCCTACCTTCGGGGTCTGGCCTTGGTGGTCTCCACCCAAACCTGCTCTACTGGACGGCCTCAGGGCCTCGCTGCTACAAGATTCTAGGGCTGGACCCAAGCTGGGCTGTAGCTCCTGAGAGCCAGAACATAGCCTGCCTATAGGCCTCCGAATCTCCTGGTGTCTGCAGGCACTGCTTGGTCAGTGCTGGGGAAGGGGTGGGCTGGAATCCCTGCTGAGACAGCAGGGCCCCATCCCACCTCAGGGGCCCCTCGTGCCTGGCTCATCGGGGGTCGGCTCTCGGTCCTCGGCCGCTTACCGTCAGGCTGGCGCAGGGCATGGAAGACATGCAGGTCCATGGGCCGGTGCAGTGTGCTGATGAGGAGCGTCTTGTTGGTGCCCGTGGTCTTGTGGGCCCTGTTGATGGACTTTGTCTCCCAGTCGGTCCAGTAGACGTAGTCCTCGAACAGGGTCAGGGCGAAGATGTGCGGTATGTCCTGGCTCAGCACTGAGGGTGGCAGGGGGCCGGGGGACAGGCCGGGTGGCCGGTCAGCACCGAGTAGTACTGGGCGCCTTCCCTACTGGGCCCTTAACCCCACAGCAACCCTATGAGGTGGGCACTAGCCCAGCTCCAGCCCCTGGCCGCACAGCTGGCAAGTGGCAGAGCTGAAATGCAACTCCTGGCCTGTCTGACAGCAGGTTCCTGCCCAAATACACTCTACGGTTCCCTGGGAGGGAGTGGGGGCGTCCTGGGTACGCCAGCCCCGGCCCTTCTGCTCCCACCTTCCTCGGGGCCTGTCATCTGAAACTGTGCATGGGAAGGTGCCTCTCTCTCTCCTTCCCGAGGGAGCTGGTGGTGGCCTCATGCCTGGGCGGATCCAGGGGGCATACCCTGGGGTGCTCTGAACCCCCAGACCCCTGGTGGGTGGTGTCCTCAGACCATGCCTTCTGGCTTTTAAGCCTACTCTTGCCCCAGAGGCCTGATCCCCTGTAGCTTCAGAACCCCCATCCCCACTAGGTCTGCTGTGCCTGGGCAGCCTCACTGGCACACTGACCGACGTGACGGTTGGAGCCATCCAGGCTGGCAAACTCAATGTAGTCCTCACGGGCGTCGGCCCAGTAGATGCGCTCAGTGACGTAGTCCAGTGTCAGGCCGTTGGGCCACGTGATCTTGGTGTCCACGATGACACTGCGGCCAGACCCGTCCATGCCGATCCGGCCGATCAGTGAGTGGTCCCCCCAGTCTGTCCAGTACAGGTACCTGTCAGGTGGGTGAGCAGTGAGCCCTAAGAGATGCAGCAACTGGTCCCACCAGGAGCCTGCAGGGAGGCTGGGTCTGGACGCCCGAGCGTACCAGCCGCTTTCAGAGGTTCCCCCAACCGTCCTCGCCCACGTACCCATTCTGCACGTCCACCACCAGAGCCCTGGGCTCACGGAGGCCAGAGCTGACCAACACCGTGCGATAGGCCCCGTTGAGCTTGGACACTTCGATGGTGTCCCGGCCTTTGTCACACCAGTATAGGTTGCCGCCGACCCAATCCACAGCCAGCCCGTCGGGGTTGCTGAGGCCCGTCCTGTGCAGCACCTGCGGGCAGGGGCAGGGAGGAAGGGCCCTGGGTGAGTTGGGGCAGGACTCTCAGCCGCTCTAGGAGCACAGCGGATGGAAAAGGCCCAGCCCCGGGCGTGGTGTCAGCCCAGGCTCGAGGAAAGGGGTCTCTGGATGAGAGAGACCACAACCCAAACCCCACAATGCCTGGGAGCACAGGTTTAAGGGAGGTCAGACAGAAGGGGAACTTACTGCTAATTAGGGAAAGAGACAGGAATCTCCTAGACCTCGCTCGCTGGGCTTAGGGGAGAGAGGAGTGAGGACAAGCAGAGTCCTGCGGTGACTCAGTGTGGAGCGGGGAAAAGGAATAATTCAGTGGGGTGGGTGAGAAGAAGGGGAGATGGCCTTGAAACGGAGAGGGGCCTCTGGGCAGGGACACGGGCTGACTCTCTGCCCCCGGCCTCACCTGTACATTGCTCCCGTTAAGGTGCATCCTTCGGATCATGCTACCCTGGGTTGTCACGTCTGTCCAGTAAATCATCTGCTCTCGGTAGTCAAAGTCCAAGGCAACAGCATTGTTTAGGCCCTTGGTTTGGGGGGTGAGCAGAGAGGAGACCGAAGAGTCAGGACGTGGACGGCGGGAGAAGTCAGTGGGGGGATGGCCATGGGCCCGAGTGCGGAGAACGAGGGGCTGTACTGGGTGAGGGACATAGCTGTGGGTCTGGGGAGGCAGTGGGGTGACGAGGGCGGGTCTGGCACCTGCTTAAGCAGCGTGTAGTTGGACCCATCCAGGTTGAGCTTGCGCAGGTAGTACCGGTTGGCGAAGATCAGAAACGGCTCCTCGTCTGGAGGCAGAGGAGGCCGGCTCAGCTGCTGGCTGGGGCGCATTCTAGCACCCCCGGTCCCCAGCCTACCTTCAGCCCTGCTGTTCCAGCCCGCCCGCCACAGCCCCTGGCTGCCTGCCAGGGCCAACGGCACACCCTCTAAGCCCCCGTCTCACCAGTCACAGCTTTGCAGCTATGGGGGTCGCCGCCGCGGGGGGCATAGCCCTCCACACACAGACACTTGTAGCTGCCGTGGGTGTTGATGCAGCGCTGGCTGCAGGGGAAGGTGGTGCTGCACTCGTCCACATCAGCGCACGTCCGGCCGTCATCCTTCAGGCGGAAGCCAGGGCGGCAGCGGCACTGCGGGCACAGGGAGCCTGGGGTGGGCACGGGCAGGGGTCTGGGCCGCCCCAGGTACTGCAGGCCTCTCACCTCGAGACCGAGGGTCAGAAGCCCCCTCCACCCTGGGTGGCTGGCTGTGACGGGGAAGCCCAGCCTCACCGAGGGAAGCAGGCAGCACACAGGCACTGAGCTGGCCCACGCCAGCTGTCTGGCTCTCACCCCCACCCAAACCACTGGCGTGAGTCCCCAGTGACTGCCACGACTCTGCGTCCCGAGGTCGAGGCTCAGGCCTCCTCTTACGTGACCCGCGAGCCTCATCTGACAGAGCCCATCACCTCTTCCTCCAGCACTTTCTTCGCTTGGCTGCTCTCCCGCCCCCAAGGCTGCCCCCGCTCAGGCTCCTCTGCTGCTCCCCCCTCACCTCACTGCCCTCAGTGTGGCTGAGCACAGGGCTCAGGCCTCGGACCGCCCTCTTTTTCATCTACACTCGCCCCCTTCGGGCTTATCCAGACTCATGACTTAAATGCCGTCTCTATGGTGATAGCTCCCAGACTCTCTCTCCGGTCTGGCCTCTCCCTTGAACTGCAGACCTGTGCATCTGGTGCCTGCTTGACATCTGCATTTCCCTCCTTCTCTCGTGCCCCTGACCTCATCTGCCAGCAAAGCCTGCTGGCTCTACCTTCCAAACAGATGCAGAACCAACTAAGCAGAGATTTCTGTTGTGCTCCATGCTGGGTCCCCAGTGCCTAGAACACTGCCTGGCAGAATAGGTGCTGAGTTAGCCCTTGTTGGATGAATGAACGAATGAATAAATGAATGAATGAATGAGGGATGGAGAAAGGAGTCCCAGCCAGGCTCGGGAGCGTGGAGGCTCCCACCCGGGGCACAGCACACCTTGAAGCCGATCTTGAGGTCCTCGCAGTCCTGGCTGCAGCCGCTGAGCTTGCGGCTGAGACACTCGTTGACGTGGCAGCCGCGCTCGTCTGAGCCATCGCCGCAGTCGTCCTGACCGTTGCAAAGAAGCGCCTCGGCCACGCAGCGCCCGCTGCTACACAGGAACTGTGAGGAGGCGTTGCACTTGTGCTCTGGGGGGACGGAGGTGGCGGGTCAGCCGGGTCCTGGGCAGTCTCGGGGATGGGGCCAGGGGCTGAGAGTCGGGGGGGAGCCACGCGTGGGGCCCACCTGGGCTGGTGCAGTGCGGGTTCTTGGGGGCCTCGTCACTCTGGTCGTGGCAGTCATTTTCACCATCGCATTCCCACTGCCGGGAGCTCAGGCAGCGCCCGTTGGCGCAGCGGAACTCGTTGGGGCCGCAGGTCGGGTACTCTGCGGTGGGAAGGGCAGGTGAGGCTGGTGGCCTGTGCGTGGAGGGCGGGGCCCCCTCCCACTGTGGCCCCGGGCTCACCACACTCGGGGGACTCGTCAGAGCCGTCGGCGCAGTCCCGGTCGTGGTCACACATGAAGTGCTTGGGGATGCACTGGCGGTTCTGACACATGAACTCGCGGTCCTCACAGGTGCTGTTGTACACTGCGGACAAAGGCGGATACGGACCCTCAGCCCCCGCCCGACCGGCTGCTGACTGTCACCCCCCGACCTTCCTGTGGTCTGAGGGGTAGAATGGGCAGAGCGCTGGACGGGGCGTCTGGACACCTGGGCTGTAGACAGGGCTCTGCCACTGACCGCCTGAGTGACCCCTGCGGAAACACTTCCTCCCCTGGACCTCGGTCTCCCCTTCTGCAAAGTGAGACCACAGCCCCACCACTCACAGCAGCCGGCTGTGACACTCTCATCAGCGCCGTCAGCACAGTCCTTGTCACCGTCACAGAGCCAGCGCTCGGGGACACACACGTGGGTGCCCGGGCAGGAGAAGGAGCTGGGGCCGCATGTCTTGCCTTCTGTGGAGGGAACAGGGAGCCACTGAGAGACGCAAGAGCAGTAGGAGCAGGGCCAGGCAGCTGGGGTGACGTCCCCACTGCTGTGCTGTCCCCGGTGGGGTGCGTGGGGGGCTCTGCCCTTCCCGGGGCCACCTCCCCAGCCAGACCCCAGGCCCCTCTCACCACAGTGAGCAGCCTCGTCCGAGCCGTCCCCACAGTCATCGCTGCCATCACACAGCCACTGCTTGGAGATGCAGCGATGGTTCTGGCACTCAAACTGGGCCTCTGAGCAGAATTTGTCTGGGGCAGTCGGAAGCCACAGTTAGATGGGGAAGGGATGGCAGGTCACTCAGCTGGGCAGGTAGATGCCAGAGGACGGATGGGAGAGACACCCATGGCACCCTCTGTGGGGGGCTCAGCAGGGGCTGGAGAGACAGCCCCCATCTCAGAGCCTGAGGGTCTGGGTTGGGGGCATGGGGTGAAGCCCTGGGTGCCCTTCTCAAAGGAGGGCATTTCCTGCGAGGGAACCAAGAGGTGGGGCCTGGACAGGGTCTCAGCGGCTAAGGCGAAGCCCCAACCCCACAGGTCCTCTGGGTGCCTAGCTCAGGTGAGTGGGTGCTTGCGGTCACTCACTGCAGTGGGTCTCATCCTCGCCGTGTTCACAGTCGTCCTCCTTGTCACACGTCCAACTCATGGGGATGCAGCGCCCACTGGGGCAGGCGAAGTAGTTCAGGGGGCATCTGGGGCGCTTCACACCTGGGGGCGAGGGAGGCATGAAGGCACAACCACCTCGGGGGTCCGCTGCCCACCGCACACCTGCCCACTGGCCGGACCTGGGCAGTCGCGCTCGTCGCTGTAGTCCCCGCAGTCGTTCGCGCCATCGCACACCCAGCTGGGCGCGTAGCAGAGGGAGGTCCGCTCACAGGGCTGGAAGCGCACGCCCTTCACCCCCAGGCGGAAGTAGCTGCTGCAGTCGGTGGCGCCTGGCGAAGGCGAGGATGAGGGTGACACCAGGTTCCCTCCAAACACCCTCCCTTAGAGCTGCTGGCCCATACGGAGCCTTCAAGCGTTTTAGAAAGTTGAACCATGTTGTTCGGGGGGTGGGGGCTGGGGGGGTGCTCTGCCCACACTTTCCACTCCCTGCCCCCTCCCTGAGTCTCAGGGAGCCCAGGCCTGGGGCAGACTGGGAGGGGACTGAGGCTGCCACGTGGGCCAGAGGGAAGGCAGAGGAGCCCGGGCAGGAGGGCAGGGCACCCGAGGAGGCACCCAGGAAAGGGGCATCACTCACTGCAGTTCATCTCGTCCGAGGCATCCTCACAGTCCACAAACTGGTTGCAGCGACTGGAGTTCCCAATGCACGTGCCGTCCCGGCAGCGGAATTCGCCCACACCGCAGGCCGTCTCTAGAACAGCACCCACCCGGTGCCATCAGGCGGGGTCCTCCCTGGGGGGGCCAGGCAGGCCCAGGCCAGAGCTCCTGGCCCAAAGTGCCTGTCCAGCCCCATCATATAGTGCCCTGAACCAGACTCCTTGGGGCCTGGGGACCAAAGATCAGCAAGGGTGAGGGGTGGGGGGGACAGGGTTGGGGGCGGTCCGAGGCCCAGCACGGGTCCCACTCACTGTTGCAGGGAATCTCATCAGAACCGTCCCCACAGTCATCGGCTCCATTGCACCACAGCATGTTGGACACACAGCGCCCATTGTTGCACTGGCGGAAAGTCTTCTTGCAGCGGCGTGTGTCTGCGGAACGGGGAGCAGGCCACAGTCAGCAGCAGCTACAGGGGAGGGGCTGCCTCTGATGAGACGTCCTGCATTTGCTCCCTTGACAAACTTGAGGCTTTGCTACGGGCCCGGCATGAGGCTCGACTCCTTCTCGGGTCGGGGTTGCGGGGGGCGGCTTTTGCTCCTCTCACTCCCATGCCCCGCCCTGCTGCGGGCTGAGGCTGGTGACTCAGGAGGTGGGGGCCTGGGGGCGCGGGCAGGGGCTGTGGGGCTGGAGGAGCCTCCTTACTGCAGTAGGACGGCTTCTCGTCAGACTTGTCCTTGCAGTGGGAGACGCCGTCGCACGTCAGGCTGAAGTTGATGCACTCGCCATTGGCACACTCGAATTCATCTTGAGCTCGGCACGAGGAATTCACCGCTGGGGAGGAAGGTGGAGGAGCTTCCTGAGGCAGGGCCTTGGGGCTCTGAGTGCCCATACACCTCTCCCCCCAGGAACTGAGGCCATCCTGTCGCACCCTGACGAAAGGCTTTGCGGGGCTGGGCTGTTAGGAGAGTCTGGGAGGAGACGGTCCCCATCTATGCCCAGCGCCCCCCGTCAGTGCCTCCTCCCTCCTCCCCTTCTCACCCTGGCAGCTGAGGTCATCCTGGAGGACGCGGCCCCCTCGGCAGGAGCAGTTGACATGGCCTTGGTGGGTGAGCAGACACAGGTCCTGGCAGCCCCCGTTGTTGATGCGACAAGGCGAGAGTTCGCCTGAGGCAGGGATGGAGGACAGTGGGCTAAGCGAGTCCTCTGCTGTGCACACGCACAACGCCCCCTCACCCCCAACAGCTTCGCTGAGCTTCTTGGCACCGCCTGTGACACAGTGGCTCACGGCTGGGGCGGGGGCTGCCGTGGGAAGGCCGGGTGGGAGCGTTTGGGTGAGCCTGAGGTTGAGGACGTGTGGGGTGACTGGGGCTCTGAGCTGTACTCTGGGGAGAGCCAAGCCTAAGGTCACGTGTGTAGTGGTGGGCACCCCGGGGCACATGTGAGGAGTGTGTGAGAGGCCGGGACAGCTGCAGATCTGTGTGTGGGACCTGTGGTCATCAAGCCAGTGTGGGACCGTGTCTGAGCACGTGCACACAGAGGGTGGAGTAGGCAGCACCTGGGATGGGTGTGAGATCAGGTTCTGGCGGGTGGGTGTGGTTCTGAGTGGGAGGAATGGCTAGAGTGTGTGCTGGGGGTGTCCAAAGATGTGAATCAGACCAGTTGTGTGTGTGCGTGTGTGTGTGTGTGTGTGTGTGTGTACATGCTGGCACAGTGGGCAGGAGAGCAAGGCTGGTGGCAGCGGCCCCACTCACAGCTGTTGGTATCATTGGCCACGGCGATGATGCCCATGGGCTGCTGGGGGATGTCCACGCGCAGCAGCTTCATGTCACTGCCCACGTACTTGTTGGCCCGCTGCACGGCCCGCCGCACCCAGTCGGTCCAGAAGATGTGCTCCCCATACACAGCCAACCCGAAGGGGTGGACGGGCTCTGACTTCAGGATCACCTGGGGAGACAGCATCAGCCCGTCAAAGGTATCACTCTCACCCTTACCTCCACCCCCTGCAGCTGGCTCCAGGGACCAGGGGCCCGGCTCCTTAGACACAGTCACAGAGGGGCAGGATTTGCAGAGACCTGTGATCACCCTCCTCATTTAACTGCTGAGGAAACCAAGCCTGGAAGGCTGAGGATGGCTAAGTGGCAAGGTCAGGGTCTGACTGGGACTCCCCACTGTCCCCCTGGCTCTTCCCACCATGTCAGGTGGCCTCCCTTTCTCCTGCTCTGTGCCTGGGCAATCTCCTCCCTGGCTGACCGGCAGTACCCCAACGTCAGCCCCCTCGTGCCGCCCGTCCCGCCTGCCCCGGAGACTCACATAGCGATGGGAGCCGTCATACTCGCACCGCTCGATCTTGTCTAGGGTGGCGTCGGAGAAGTAGAGCTTCTCGGCCCGGTGGTCGATGGCCAGGCCATTGGGGGTGCGGATGTCCTTCTCGATGAGGGTCAGGACATTGGCTCCTGACAGGGCTGCCCGCATGATACTGGGGTGCTGCTCGTTCCAATTGGTCCAGAACATCAGGCTGGGGGAAGAGAGGGCCACGGAGATCAGGACTCAAAGCCAGGGAGTCCGCCATGGAGGGCCCAGGCCCAGGCGTGCAGACAGCCAGACCCAGGGGTCGGCCAGAGTGTCAACTAGACACCTGAGGTTGCACCACAGGCAACCTCAGAGCCACCAAGGCCAACACAGCCCCAGTGCCTGGGAAGGGCTGCCACACAGACAGCTTGCGTGTGTGTGTGTGTGTGTGTGTGTGTGTGTGTGTGCATGTGCACAAGTGCTTTTCAGTGTCTGTGAAATGGCCACCTGCGTTTACTGAGACAGCATAGCCAAGTGAGTCAGCCTCCGGGGTTCCAATCCTGGCTCCAGCACTGACCAGCTAGGAACCTTAGCAAGTTACTTAACCCCTGTGTGCCTCAGTTTCCCACTCTATGAAATAGGAATAATACTACTACCTGCCCCATAGAGTGGTTTGAGGATTAAACGACAGCTGTGTGCTCTATGTGAGGATTTTCTATTATTTTTTCCTTCATTTCTCTCTTCTCCTGGCATCCAGGAAACCGTTGAGTGTCTAGTGTGTCCTAGGTCCTGGGGATGCATGGATTCTACCATCATGTTCCCAAGAATCGCCTTCTCCATAATTTAAGGCCTTTGCATATTTGGGATCTGAGCCTCAGCTTTGCCCCTTACTATCTCTGACCTAAACAGCCCTTTTGGCCTCTCTGAGCCTCGGCTTCCTTTCAGTGAAGGAGGTGGTGGGAACGGCCAGCCATGCCGTGCTTCTCGGGTAGGGGTGGTGGTGAGGCCCCAGAGATGGGTGTGGAAGACCTCCGGGCTGGTCAAGCACTACACACCGGTGTGACAGTGTGGTCCTCAGACCACCTGCATTGGATGGCGATTCCTGGGTTTTTGTCCTGGAGATTCATGTGCAGTTAGGGTAGGGTGAGTCCAGGGAACCAGACTTTCCAGCACTCCCCAGGCCACCCTCAGGCACCCTGGACTTTGAGAAGCATTGAGCTACACCAAAGCCAGATCTGCTTTTCAGTTCCCTCACAGGACCTGCCCTCTGCCTCCCAACCCCCAGGCCCCTGTGTCCCTCATCCTGCTGTTCTGGCTACAGAGCTGTCTTGCAGGGCTGCTGGACTTATCTCCTCAAACCTCTCCAGGTCTCACTCCTTTGAACACTCCCCCTCCCCCGTCTCTCCATCCTGCCACTATGCTCAGGTAGGAAAAGGATGCTTCCCTCCCATTAGGGAGGTGCTGGCTGCTCCTGAGCTCGTGAGGATAAAGCTCTGGTTTTAAAGGCCTCATCAGGGGAAGGGGCGGGGTTCTGGTGGTTCTTGGAGTCAGGATGGGCGCGGATGGAGGCAGCTCCCTCTGGCCTCCACAAGAGAAAACGGGTGTCCCAAGGCAGCTGCTAGAGTCATCTTCCTTCCCATCAGGGACACCCACACCCTCAGGTACAGCACACTCCGTGCTGGGAAGTGGCTTTCCTCCTACCATGATAAACTGCTACACGTGGCAGAACAATCTGTGCTGTCACTGTGGATTCCAAGTTTGGTAAAACCACTCCCTGGGAAAGGGCCGTGGGGAATGGTGGGGAGGAGAGGCTTTCCTGAGGGGCAGGCAGTCAGCACCCAGGGTTGCGGTGACTTTCTAACCGGGCTGGGGGAGGCCACTGCCCCCTCCACACTGGCTCCCTCCCATTCCTCCAAAGCGCTCGCTCCTTCTGGCCAAGGGAGGGCCTCTCCCAGACAGTTCGGCTCTTTCTCCTGTGCCCTGCCCGGCTTCAGTTCACCCTGTCGTCTTGCAGACCTGGCTCATGCATTGCCCCCTTGAGAACACGTTCCCTGACTTCCAGCCTGGGTCAGGTCCTCGTCACCCACGCATGGAGCTCCCTGCAGCCTCATGAGGGCAAGAATCAAATATGCCGACAAAGGGCTGACACAACCCTGCTCCCCATCGGATCCTCAGCACATCGCTGGTTCTCAAAAACCATTTGCTGAGTGAAGGACTGAATCCCCTGAGCTCAGAGCAAAGGAAATTAGTGGGCTCTGAATCAAACGTGAGAGGCAGGCCGGGGGGCCCAGAGCATGGCCCCTCCATGGAGGTTCCAGGCTCACGAGGGATGGGCCCGGGGGGCCAGCCCCAGGCAGGTGAAGTCGTCAAGGGTCACGGCGGGGAAGACGGGATCTCCGTCATGAGCCGTGTACGTGCGGGACAGGACTGAGGCAGGAAGGACCCTCGAGCTGGTTGGCAGTGTCAGCCAGGCCGGCTTTGGGCCAGGCGTGAGTTACATCAGGGTAAGGAATCTAGGTTTGGTGCACTCACTGTTTCTAAGTAGCTGCTTTTGGGTTTTGTTTGTTCCTTAGTTTCCTAGTAAGGCTTTGGGAAAACATTCCAAGCGCTGCTAAATCCAGGGGAAAAAAGTTTTGCTAGAATGTGGGCCAGCGGTCCTAAGGTGAGACTGGGGGCTCACTAGAGGCCCACGTGATGGGGTTGGGGGCTGCCCCTGCAGGACAGCAGAGTGGGTGGAGGCTGGGGGTGTGTACCATGCTGGGGGGTTTCCTCCCAAATTCTCCCTTTGCAACCTTAGCCCAGCCTCCTGGGCTTCCTCAAGCCTGTCCCCCACCAACTCCCCGGCACCCCCCCGCACCCCCAGCCTCAGAACCTCAACTGGGCTGGGCGTGGTTGAGGCCCCTTGCAGTCCTTCCCTGCCTGGAGCCCTCCCTCCGCCGGCTCTTGCTCAAAGCTCTTATCCGGGCTGCCCTTCCGTGGCCTTTGCAATTCCAGGCCCTGTGCCAACCCACCGCCCCCGTGCTGCCTCTCAGTCATCGCATCCAGCCCTGTGCCGTCAGCAGTTTCCCACCAGTGATTTCTCTCCCCAGCTAGGTGGCTTGAATGGGTCCAGCTCAAGGCTTCCACACAACAGGTGTTCAGTGAACAATCTTTGCTTGAAGCTTGGAGACCCAGAAAGACAGAGGACCTACTATGTGCCTTGAACATGGCTCTCTGATGAATGAATCAATTAATCACCAAGCCAGAGGGTCCTCCACAGCTCTCTCATCCTCCCCTTGATGAGGCACCTGAAATGTTATTGTCCTCATATTACAGATGAGGAAACCAAAGCTCAGAGAGGTCACGCAGCTGGTCTAAGGTCACACAGCAAGGAAGTGGCTGAGCTCAGGTTAGAGCCAGCCTCTCCTGCTCCTGCATCCCCTTTCCTGGTCTGCCTGGGGGCAGTTCCTGCCACCCTGTGGCCCACTGTCCCCATGCCCTGGGCCCGCAGCTCACTTCTGGCACTCATCCAGCACAAAGGCCCTTGGGTGGTCGTCTCCAGACATGGTGATGACCGTCTCACGCTCGAAGGCCCCCGGGCGGGTCTGGTCCACCGTGTGGCGGGTGATGGTGGATGTCGTGTAGCTTGTCCAGTAGAGAGTATCCCAGCCACGGTGATAGGCCAGGCCTTCCACAGAGCCCACGTCTGCGAGGAGACAGGAGCAGCAATGGGTCAGGACAGGGCCAGAGAGCAGAGCGAAGGGGCAGCCTGGGCATCCCCACGCTAAGGGGATGGCCTGGGGCACCCTCTCCCTTGGCGTATGTGGGGCTGGATGGGAAGTGTGGGAGCTGGGGAGCTTGTGTGGGTGTGGCCCTCGGAGCCCCCAGCCCTTTCTGCACCCCCCTATTTCCCACCCAAATGATCCATGGCCCATCCCCCTAACCCTTCTTTCTGTGTCTTCCCACGGCTGGATAGATTTGGCTTTATGCTGTGGTCACACTTCCTGGAGCTAAAGTTCTACCAAGTTGGGCGCAAACTGGATTTCAGTAAATCAGATCCCACGTGGGCTGTACTGGGGAACTTCCTACTTAAAAAGACCCTGAACTGGATTGTCTGGTAGACATCTTAGGCTCAGGTTAAGAACTAAGTGCATGATGAAAGAGACGTAGCAGAACTTAGGTTAAGAGAAAAAGCCTCAGGGGTTTCAGTGACTTCAAGCTGTCTGGCGATGTGGTTGCCAGAAGGCTGCATTAATAGAAGTATTGTAGCCCGAACAATGGCCCAGAGAGAGGGGACACTTCTGCCAGTCTCTCCCGATCAAGCTACGATTATAGAGTATCGAGTTTAGCTTTGGACACTACATTTTTAGACAGATGTGGGGACTGGATTCTATGAGGCAGAAAAGGACCAAGGAGGTTGAAAGACAGGTCTGTTTTTATCCCCACTGTATACCCGGCACCTAGTTCCGCGCCTGGCAGGTCTTTACGGACAGGAGTGATAAATGCATGAACAAATGAATGAGTCAAAGGACCCAGCAGCACCCAGCCCGGAGAAGAGAAAACTAGTGGAATAAAATAGCAGTTTTCAAAGAGCTGAAAGGCTGTCCTAGGATGACAGCTCTAACCCCCCCCACCCTTTATGGAGCTCACACAATGTGCCCTGCGCCGAGCTAAGCTCTCCCACCTGTCGTCTCAGGTCATCCTGTCTCTGTGCACTGGCGAGCAATGTGAGGCTGAGGGAGCACAGAAAACTTGCCCAAGTGACTAAAATCCTGTGTCTGGGGTTGAACCCGCCCCATCTCTGCAGCCTGTTCTGTGAGCAGCGGACACACAGAGGAGAGCTTCGGCTTATTCTGTGTAACCTGGGGGCAGAACTAGGACCAGAGGGGGCCAACTCTGACTCCAGTTGAGGAGAGACTTTCAAGTAACTACAATGGGTGCAGTGTGATTCACTGGCCATATGTCAGGGATACCGAGGCAGGTGGGATTCCGATCCGGGGCAGGGGTGGGCTGGCTGGTGTCTGCGGCTTCTCTACCCCGACTCTGTGCTGACCCTCCCTGCACTCCCCCTCCACTTGCTGGGAAGAATGGAAGTCTGGACTCACTCTCCACAATGGTGGTCCTGCCTGAGCCATCGTCATTTATCTGCTGGATGTTCCCAAAGTGGATGTCGCTGAAGAAGATGCGGTTGGGGGTGCCTGGGGAGGTGCCTGCTCGGTAGTCGAAGGCCAGAGCGATGACGTTCTTCATGTGCTCAGGGTCCTCGAAGGGCTGCACGGGCGCATTGAGGTTGCGCTCATCCGACAGGTGGATGCTCTTGAGGATGGTGCGCTCCGAGTAGAGCAGGTAGCCTGCGTACTCGCGGCACGACGCCCCATCTTCAGCCAGCATCCCGTGGGCGCAGGCGCAGGCCCGCTGCCCGCCCCCCCGGTACAGGCACAGCTGCTGGCACCCGCCGTTGGCCACCGCACACACATTGGTGCCTGGGGGTGGGGGGAAACCGGGAAGGCAGAGGTTACAGAGGGCAGGGCCACCTTGGTGCCTCTGTCATCTCAGCCAAGGTGGAAACTCTGGTTGGCGCCCGGCTCTGCGCCGGTATCCCCAGTTCAGACAACCCTCCAGGCCCCTGTGCTCAACTCCTCAGCCTCGTGGGACCCTAGAGGGTGCCCTGTGGGTCTAAGTTCTCTCCCAGCCCTTCTCACTCTGGGCTCCCAGGTGGGGCCCTCTGGCCTCTCCTGCCCAGCCCGGAGCCCCAGCCTCACCTTTCTGTCGGTCCCGGTTGAAGACTTTGATGTCTTTGAGCTGGACGCCGATGCCCGTTCGCAGGGGCACGGAGTCTGTGGCGTTATCCTTGCTCCCGCGCTTGATGGAGCCGTTGGCGTGAGTCCTGGGGGAAGGGAAGGGCCACGAGCAGGACGTCATCCGGGGCCGGGGGGAGGGAACGGACGGCCCAGGGGAACGGCCCATGGACGGCCAGGACAGTGGCCCACCTGTCACTCCAGTAGATGAACTCCTCAAACACAGACACCGAGAACATGTCCATGTTGTTGCTGGACAGAACTACCTCGCGGTCCTCGCCCGTCTCCAGGTCGATCCGCTCGATCTTGTCGGTCCGGGCGTCGCACCAGTATAGCTTCCCATCCTGCGGGCCGGAGGCACCCGCTTCACTGCCAGTCCCCACGTCCCGCCCACTCCTGCCTCTCTCGTCTTCCCCCTCCTTCCTCCACATCCTCCCGCTGCCTGAAATGCTGATCTGCCCTCTCGGCATTCTTCCGGTGCTCGCTTCGGAGTGACCCCCTCCGCCATTTCTGGGGTGGTGGAATCCTACTCTGGGTGGGGCGCTGGGCCAGAGGACCCCATGACTCCTTGGGTCCGTATCTACCCACCCATGGGCACATCACACGAGACTCAATGGGGAGCAGGGCACAGGGTAAGGGGAGCTGCCCCCCAGAGTACGGGGTCCATCCCGTCGGCCCCAGGGCCAAGCCTGCATCCAAACCTGATAGTCCACCGAAATGCCGTTGGGCCAGCTGATGCTGACGTTAACCAGCACCACTCGCTCAGCGCCGTCCAGGCGAGACCGCTCGATACGCGGATACTGGCCCCACTCAGTCCAGAACAAGTACCTGGGGTGGAGGCGGAAGAGGGGGTCAGTCCCCAGAACATGGAGGACAAGGGCCTGTGGCCAGACCAGAGCCGGGAGCGGTCAGCCTGTCCAGCTCCTCACCCCTTCTCCGGGTGGACAGTGATCGCCCGGGGCTTGTCCAGGCCCTGGGAGATGACCACGTAGCGGAAAGAGCCATTGAGCCGGGCGACCTCGATGACGTCAAAGCCCTGGTCTGTCCAGTAGATGTTGCCTGAGGAGGGAGTAAGGGGGGGCTCAGGGGTCGGGTGGGGATGGAGGTACCTGGTCCCCTCCAGCCCCCCGATACCCCTGCGTCTCCCCATCTGTTCCTGCCTACCCCTTCTTCTCAGACCCTTCCTTCTGAGATCCCACTTCCCCAGTCCTCTGCCTCACCGGCAGCCCCTCAGCCCTTCCGCAACTCGCCTGCGATCCAGTCCACTGCGATGCCCTCCACGCGGCCAATGCCATTGGTCACCACATCCTCACGCCACGTCTGGTCTCGCTTAGCCCGGCTGATGGTACTTAGGCCCATGTCCACCCAGTAAATGGTGTCATTTTCTGGGGGTGGAGGAGCCAACATGGGACACTCAGCAAGGTAGGGGGAAGGTGGGAGGTCAAAATCACGAGGGGGTAAGGACAGAGGTGACTGAGAGCTGGGGGGACCAGGGACTTGGAAGCGGACATAGTGGGGCAGGGGCAGCTGTGGTAAGTGTCGCCCCTTCCAGCTGCAGTCAGGCAGCCTCTCCCTGGAGCCCCAGAGCACACCACCACAAAGGGAAGGTCATGTCCCACCCCCTCCTGCCACCAAATGGCTCACCAGCGTGGAAGTCGATGCCGACAGCCAGGGAGGTCCCCGACACTGGGACCAGGGCGTCTGACTTGTCGTTGGGATCCAGCGGGATTCCCCGGATTCCCTCATGCACAGAGTACAGGAGAAAGGAGCCCACACCTGCAACACAAGGACACTTTGGGCATGGGCTTTGCTGACACCCCTTAAGCTTGGCTTCTGTCACCCTCAAACCCTTTTGATACCTTCTCCCAGCCATCACACCTCCCCCCTCAACACGTACTCTAGCCTGTGGGCCTGGGCAGGGAGGTCACCTGGCTGGGAGAGAGCAAGGGAGCACGCAGCTCTGGGGAACCACCTGTGAGACCTTTAGTGCCCACTAGAGGGCAGCAGAGACCTGGCTTTCTCTCCACGCTCTGCCCTCCAGTCCCACTTCACTCCACACAGCCCTGCACCCCCAAAGGTGTTAGGGAGAATCTGGGGAGGACAATAGGACTGGGTGACTCCCAACTCTAGGTTTCCACCTTAATCTCCTCTTTGTCCTCATCCATCTGGTCTATGTTACACCCCTGTCTCTGACACCTCACTCCTGAGCCAGTCTCCTTCCCAGTTTCCCATTTCTTACCGGGCGCCACTCTCCATGCACCCTAGAATCCTCCCTTGCCTTTATCCCTTCACACAGCCTGTCCTCAGATGAATCCCCTAATGGGTCCTGGTTGCTCAGGCTCCCTGAAAAAAAGGACTCATGGTCGAGTGAGTTTGGGGAGACCGCAAACACTAACTAGAGTCGTCCCGTGAAAAATTCTGTGCAGATGAGCATATTCAAGGCTCTGAGAAATTGTGCAGCAGAAAAACACTTAAACTTTGTTCAACCCAGTGTTTCTTTCTATAACATCTATCACATCAAAGAGGGAGGTTCCCAGGAGTGCACTTCGGGGAATGCTGTCCTGGGGCAGGCTTGTAAATCAGTCAGCAAGTTCTTGTGAAATGTCTCTGAGTTTCATCCCTTCTCTTCAATCCAGCTGCTGAGCCCCAGCCCTGGCCAACAGTCCCCCCTGACTGGTCTGACTGTCTTGGTTTCTCCCTCCCCCACTCAGCCGGCTCTCTGCCGCCAGGTTAACCTGCCCCAAACACCACCTTCCAGGTGCTCCTGGCTGAGAACCCGTGGAGCCCCGCCTACTCCACAGCCTCACCCATGGCTCCCCACACCCTGCGCCATGCGGGTTGGTACCTCAGGGCCCTGCACACACCCTCCTACTGCTCTGGACCCCTTGCCTTGCATATCGTCCCTTCTTCAAACCACACACTCAAATCAAATTTCTCCAAAATCCTACTGAAGTCAGAGCCACTTCATGCTGGCCCCCCCTTCTGGTTAAGGCTGCAGAGCACAGGGACAGGGACTTCTGCCCCCTGGCTTCCTCCACGGCAAGCGGCACAGTGGGCGCTGACTAAGCATCTAACCCAGAGAACACTTAATACACGATGAACTCGGTCCCGTCCCCAGGGTGAGAAGAGGAAGGTGGGCTGTAGAGTAGGAAGGGTCGGGTTGGGTTGGGGACCAGGGTCAAGGCGGGGAGCAGGGGCAGGGGCACTGACCCTCGCAGGCCTGCTGGCCACTGCGGAGGCTGTAGCCAGCTGTGCACATGCAGGAGCGGGTGGACTCCGAAGTGGGCAGGCAGAGCTGGGAGCAGTCGCCGTTGTTGACGCTGCAGGGGTTGGTGCCCTCGTGGTCTGGGGTCAGGTGGGAGGCAGAGAGAAAGGGTTAGTGGCTCTCCTTGGGACCGCGGTGTCAGGCTCACACCCCTTTACCCTGGACCTTGTGGGGGTCACCACCCAACCCAGCTCTCAGGTTTTCTGTCCTGCAGGGCCCCTGGCCCTCGTGAAAGAGGAGTCCCCTTGGGTGGTGAGCAGAGCCTAACCCATTTTCTTTCCCATTTGCTTGCTTGCCCAGGGGTTCCTGCAGCCCCTCCTGGCCACAGCCCCGACCTCTGTGACCCCCATCCCACTGCCCCTGCCCCTTGCCCCCCACCTCACCCAGCTGGATGCTCTCATCGTAGACCTTCATGTGCATCACCAGGGTGGTGCTGTTCCGCAGGACCACGGACCCCGAGCCGTCAGCCTTGTTGCACGTGCCCATCTTCTCTGACACCTGATCTGCCCACCACAGCTTGTCCCCTGTGGTGGCGGGAGGGGATGAGACCCTGGGGAAGGCCCCGCCCCCAGGCCAGCCGTGTCTCCTGGCCAGTCTGGCCCGCCGGCTCTGCTCTGGTCCCTGCTCCCGCCCAGTGGCCCTCACCCATGATGGCCAGGGCGGTGGCCTTGCCCAGCTGGCTCCGCATGGCGTCGATGACCTCTAGCCCACTCCCGTCCAGGTTGCAGCGGTTGATGGTATGGTTCTTGGAGCTGATCCAGTAGAGTTTGCTTTCAGGGAAGTCGATAGCCAGGCCTGGAAGAGGAGGGGGGTGTGACTGCCAGAGAGCGCGGCACCAGGGCCGGGATCCAGGAGCCTGACCCAGCTGGGCCTCTCACGTCTGGGGATACAGAGGGAGGTACAGAGTATGTGTGTGGTTTTGGGAGGAGGGTGGTGAGAACAAGTACTAAGCCAGGAGTTTGGGGAGATGGAGGGACAACTGGGGAAAACCCTGAGAGCATCTCCTGGTGGAGGAATTAGGGGAGGCAGGACTGCAGGGCAGCAGGGTAAGCTCGTACCCACAGGGCCCCTCTGGCCACTGAAGAGCAGGGTGCGGTTGCTGCCGTCCATGCTGGCCATGCTGATGTTGTCACCGTCTGTCCAGTAGAGCTTCCTGGGGGTGCCAGGAGGGGAGGGTCAGAGTCCTCTTCTTCCCCCACCCCACACCCCATGCTCCCCAACCCTGGGCCCTAGACCTACCCACGCAGCGGATGGACAACCAGGCCGTGGGGCTGCTCCAAGCCCTGCACCACCGCATTCTTGAAGGAGCCGTCCAGCCGGGCCACGTTGATCTGCTTCTTGTTGGTGTCGTAGCTTGTCCAGAACAGGTTTCGGGACACCCAGTCGACAGCCAGCCCATGGGCATTTGGCAAGTCTGGGGACACAGTGGGGAGTTGTGATTGGGTGCTTTCAGGACACAGGTCAGGAGGCTCGAGGGGAGGGGCCAGCCTGGTTTCTGGGGGAACAGGGATCTTGAAACCAGGACTGGAGCCAGAGAGGGAAAAGAATTTGGAGAAGGAACATCAGGACCAAGGGGACCAGGGAGTGGGGCTGGGACCAGGGTTGGGAGCGAGGGCGGGATTGGGGGGTACCCATGCCCAGTAGGGGTTCCAGGACCAGGACAGAACCTGCAGAGACAACCGTCTCCACGCCTGTGCCGTTGATGAAGGCCCGCTTGATGGCCTGGGTCCGCACGTCGGACCAGTAAACGCGCTGCTCTCGGGCGTCGTAGTCCAGCACCGTGACGTTGTCGATGTCAGGCACCGTGAAGGAGATGATGTAGTTGTAGTAGGGGGCGTCCAGGTCCACGCCCCGTATCTCCATCTGACGTGCGTACAGCAGGAACTTCTTAAACTCTGTGGGCACGGGGCAGGTCACTGACGGCGGCCCCCTGCCTCCACGCTTCCCACCCTGCCAGATTCTCCTGGTTCCTTCTGTTTGCTGCTGGCCCTTGGCTATCAGGGAGACCCTGCTGGGCATAACCTTCCTGCCGGAGTGCCAGCCTCTTCCTACAGCAGCTGCCTCCGGAACCTCTCCGTCAGGATCCTCCTGGCTGAGACTGCCTACCTTCACTTAGAACCTGGAGCTTGGGTACCTGACCCTTTCCCCTTCAGCCTTGGTTTACCCCAGCTCTGGAGGGGGGTGGGTGCTCCTACCATAGCAGGTGGTGTTGTCCTTGTGGAGCTTCATGAGGTGTGGGCAGGCGCAGGAAACAGTCCGGTTGTAGTTGATGAGGCACAGGTGGGAGCAGGGGCCCCGGCCCCCATTGGCCTCACAGGGGTTGGGAGCTGGGAGGGCAGGGGAAAGCAAGAGCATCCAGTGACCCTACTGGCCCTGCCCACCTGGCCTACACCCTCTCCACTCCCCTGCCAGACCCGCCTCTGTCAGCAGGCTGGCTCACCCCCGCCGCCCCAGCATAGACCCCCTCCTCTCTTGGAAGCTTCTACAGAGGCTGCTGGCTCCTTTCTGGTCCCTTACCCATGGGCTGCCGGGAGGGGTGATACACCTGCAGGTCGAAGGGCTGGGTATTGGTCCTCTGTACCACGGTGACATTGTGGCCGGTCCACTTGTTGGCCTTGGCCAGCGTGTTTGTCCGCCAGTCCGTCCAGTACACCTCGCCACCGTACAGTGTCACTGCAAACGGGTGCGACAGGAACTCGTGTCCCCGAAGCACCTCCATGTGACCGGAGCCGTCGTAACGGGCTGAGTAAATGGCGTCTGACCTGAGAGCGTGGTCAGGGCAGAGTGAGGAGCCGGTGGGGACCGCAGACCTCGGGGCACGTGGCCTGGGGCTCCCACCCTCCATGCCCCAGCCCATGGCACCCTGTGGAGCAGGAACCACGTGGCTCGAGGTCTGAGATCCCAGCTCTGACCCCAATTCCCCTGACCCAGGTCTTTCAGCTTGCTTCTCCCCAGGGCTGCTGTTAGCACACAGGGCTGTGGTGAAGACTAGAAAAAGGCACCCCCTCTGGGACACCACCTAGAAAAAGTCTCCCCTCTCCCTGGGCAGACAGAGCCCCTAGGAGAGCACACAGATGTGTGAGTGAGGATGGAGTTGCACTTCGGCCCTCGGCGGGCACTCCTGTGTGGGGGGCAGCCCTGCCTCTACCCTCTTCCATCTGCACCTCTTCCCCAGCCCAGACTCTCCCCTCACTCAGTCCTCTTCCTGGGCCCTTGGCCGTGTGGCTCTGGCTCCAGCTCCCCCGGGCCTTCTCAGCACCCTCATGGCTGCCAGGTCCCGGGACCCTTGGCTCCACCCTGTCCCTAAGGAGGAGGGGAGGATGGAGGCCTCCTGGGTGAGGCGCCGGTGCCGACCTGGCGTCGATCCAGAGGATGCGCTTCTCCAGGTAATCCACGGTGAGCCCGTTGGGCCAGCCCCCAGAGCCCGTCTCCCGGTGGATGGTGCGGCGCCCAGCCCCACTCATGGAGGCTGCCTCAATGCGGGGCAGGCTGGCATCCCAGTCCGTCCAAAATAAGATCCTGGGGAGCGGGGAGGGGGTCAGGATGGCCAAGGTCGAGGCCCGGGGAAGGGGCTGTGCTAGGATCCTTGGTGACAGCCGGAGGGAGCAAATAGCATTGAGGAGGCAGCTACGCCTGGCCCGGCCCGGCTGAACGAGGCTTCAGGGGAGTCACGAGGCCAGAACAGGGCTGGGCGGGGTCCTCACCCATCCCGGGGATCCAGTGCAATCGCCCTTGGGTGCTCAATGTCACCGGCCAGCAGCGTGGTCCGAAGGGTCCCATCCAGCTTGGCCACCTCAATCTGGTCCAGGTTACTCTCCACCCAGTAGATGTTGCCTGCAATCCAGTCTACAGCCAAGCCCTCGGGTGTGGCTAGGCCGTACTGAATCACCACCTCGAAACTGGTCAGGGCTGGAGAAGAGAGGTTGTAGGAGTTTAGAATAGCCTGGGGCGGGGTGAATTCACGATATCCCAGGAACCCTGGATGGCCCGCCCTCAACCCTGACACCTCTGTGAACACCTCTGGTGTGCTCCAGATTTGACTGGGGTTCCCAGAGCCCCCGCTCTCCTCACCCAGGCCCCCTGCCCCAGGAGGTCAAGTAGAAGCCTGGCTTCTAGAACACTGGAGAAGGGGAAGTGGCAGCTATCTTCTGCCTGCATCTCTCTGAAGGGCTAACCCCTGGTAGGAGGTCAGAGCAGAGAGTGAGGGCTTTGGGGAACAGACCTAGACCCAATATGAGGCAGACAGAACTCTCTAGAAGTCACTCCACAGATAGTCCTAGAGGGTTTTCGATGGTTTTATATACATATATATGTGTGTACATATATATGTATATATATGTCATTAATTTAGAAACCATTACATAGTGTGAACATTTTCACAGTCTACTTAGCCATCCCCTTGTTGATGGATATTTAAGATGGTTCCAGGGTTTCTCTATTACAAACAATACCAACTCCTCTAGTAAACTGTGCTTCTTTTAAGTCTTTGCTCAGACGTCAGCTTCTCAGGGGGCCTTCCTTGACCATCCTGTTCAAATGCCACCCCCATTCTCCCTACCCACCTTGCCTCCTTTCTCTTTATCCACAGTGCTACCCACTCTGTCACAGTCCGTGTTGTACTCATTTGCTGTGTTTATATCTGATGTTCCCACTGGTGTGTAAGCTCCATGAGGGCAGACATTTTGGCCCGTTTGCTCCCTGCTGTCTCCCCTGGGCCCGGTGTGTGTAGCAGGGGCTCAGAAATGTGGGCTTTTTTGTTTTTTTGTTTTGGCCGCGCCAAGGGGCATGCGGGATCTTAGTTCCCCAACCAGGGATCAAACCTGTGCCCCCTGCAGTGGAAGCGCGGAGTCTTAACCACTGGACCGCCAGGGAAGTCCCAGGAATGTGTATTATTAGTGAAGGAAATCTGTGATGGGTCAGGCTGCCTTGGGACAGAAGGCAGGGTTCAGGTACCCCACCCCTAAATGCCTTTTTTCTTGCAAGCCTGCAATTCTGGCCGTTCCAAAGAAAGACTGATCATTTTGTTAATTATCAGTCTGGCAGCTCTGCTGACAATAATTACGGGGCGTCAGGCACTGAGACCCACAGCAAAATCTAACCCAATTAACAAGAGTGTGGGGGACAGGGGAGCTAAGGGCCTCTGCTCCCGGCAGCCTGCATCTGGTCCCATGGTTCTGAGCGCCCAAGGGCCTGGTCTGGGTGTACTGGGCCTCGCGTCAATCCTGGGCAGGTGGTGGTCACCTCCGTTGTCCAGCAGCTTCCCGCGGTAGATCTTGTCCTCCACCACGTCGGTCCAGTAGAGGGCGCTCTGGCTGAGGTGGAAGTCCAGGGCTATGGTGTTGCGCAGGCCAGGCACCAGGACGCTGTAGTCCCCTTTGTGAAGGTCGATGCGCCGGATCTCATGGCGGTTGGAGAAGATGATAAACGGCTTGAAGGGGTCTGGGGAGGGGTGTGATAGGGTCACAAGGGGCCTGTTGCCTCCGAGCCACCCTGTCCAGGGGCTGGCAGGGTCTCCATGGGCCCTGGCACCGGGCCTGGATGGAAACCTCAGCCTCTGGCATTCGGCCGCCCGAGTCCAGCCTACTGCAGCTCAGGGGCCTGCCCGGCCTGCCCAGCTGCCCAGCCACCCCGACCCATGTCTCACCCAGGCTGCGGCAGCTCTCGCCGTCCGGCTCCAGCACCCAGCCCTCATAGCAGGAGCACTTCACACTGAACTTGTTCTGGTCACACTTCTGGCTGCACTTGAGGTGCTTGGCGCAGTAGCTTTGGATCTGGCAGGTGTGGTTGTCAGGCCCCAGCTCCATGCCCAGAGGGCACGAGCACACAATGCCTTCGCCAGGTGCCACCGAACAGTTGTGGCTGCAGCCACCGTTATTCAGAGAGCACTGGTCTGGGGGGTGGGGAGCAAGGGACAGGATCAGGGTCAGGATCTGGAAGGAGGCAGGACCGTGGCCTGGCTGGGCCCCAAGTCCCCAGTAGCCGAGACGGCACCCTGGCACCCTGCCCGTGGCGTCCTTCTTTCCTTTCCTCTGTCCCACTGCTTCCCAGTCTCCCTCAGGACCAGGGTTGGGATCCTGGCACCCACCACGTAGGACCAACCCTCTCCTTCCCCCGAGGAGCACCCCTCCATCGTGGCTGCATCTCTCTCTGGTCTCTATTTCCCTTCCCCTTCTTGAGCCCACCGTGGGGGCCCCAGCCTTTCGCCTCTTTCTGGGAGGGTCCCTTTTCCTCTCTCTCTCCTGATGTAGGTGTGATTTTGGGGGGTTGTGGTAGGGAATGTCCTGCTCTGGGTCCTCTGACACACGCTGGGACCTGCCAGCCCCGAATGAGGACCCGTCAGCAGTTCTCAGGGCCAGTCCTTATCTCCCACTCCTCTCCTCCGAGAACCTGGCTCTGCTTGGCTCAGAGGAGATAAGGCTGCTCTGCCCTGCTCTGTTCCTCATCCCCAAGTCACACGATGTGGCCCTCGCTGACCCCCATTCGTCTGATCTTGAATGCACAACCTCCTCCCCTGACCTTCTCACTCACTCGGCAGGATGGGAGACTGCCCTGACCACATCCACCCTGGTGCCTTCATCTGGAAAGCCTGCTCTGCACTGCTCTGCAGCGCCAGTGTGGCTGAGTGGGCTGTGCCTGCAGGGTGGGGCTGCGCTGCACTGTCTCCACGGCACTTCACGAGCGGTGTGACCTTGGGCCAGTTATTTAACCTCTCTGAGCCTCAGTTTTCTCATCTGTAAGATGGGGGTGAGGATCATAGCTGCCTCACAGGGCTCCTGTATGGATTAAATGCTATAACAGTGTGACGCTAAGCACAGCCTCTTGGCAAAGTGAGTCCTAAACCGACGGGTTTTTGTTAATTGCTCTGGGTACTGCTTGCCCAGCTGCCAGAGCTGCCCTTTTCCAGTCTGAGGCCTCTCCCCACAGAGCTTGTCCTGTTCCACTGCCCTGGCCTGGCCCAGACTCCTTATCCAGCCCCCCTGCCCACTCCTCTGCTGGGGCCTCTCCTAGGCCCAGGCCTCACCGCAAAGCTCTCCCTCATCCGAGCCATCTCCACAGTCATCGTTGCCATCACACAGCTTGTCAGGGGGCAGGCAGACCGAGGTGTTGTTGGCACAGGGGTGTGAGGGTGGCCTGCAGGCCAGGGACTCGCAGTTCTCCTCATCCGAGTTATCCTCACAGTCGCTGTCGCCATCACACACCCATGCTTTGCTGATGCACCGAGCTGGGGGATGGGTAGAGCATCAGGGGCCAGGCCTGGGCAGCAGGGCTCTCTGTGCCCTTCTTCCCAGACCCAGTGGGCTTCTCTAACAGGGTCACGACTACAAGGCCTTGGGGTCCACTAGGAACCTTGAGGCTTTTTCTGTCAAATTCACATGGGCAACAAAGAAGGTAGGAATCTGTAGGAGGTGTTGAAGCTCAACACTGGTGAGGGTTTTGGTTCCCAGGGCCCTTAGTGCAGGCCCTGGCCCCTTCATACCTTCCCCCATGCATCAGGCACAAGCTTTTTCTGTGCAGCCCTTTGCCTCACAATGTCCCCACCCCACTCCTCACAGTACAGTGCCGTCTCCCTTGCCACTGCTCTGCTCTCAGCAGGGTCTCCTCCTGTCCATGTTGTTTCCCTTCAGTCCTTTTTACCGGAGTCTTTGCAGCCAAACTTGACATTGGGGTCACAGACGTGGGTCACTCCCTCACAGCTCTTCTCATCACTGGAGTCCATGCAGTCAGTGTCCCCATCGCAGCGCCACCGCAGGGGGATGCACAGACCATCCAGCCGGCACTGGAACTCATCATTGTGGCAGCCGCCAGGAGGCCTTGTGGCTGCAGGGGGACAGGTGGAGGGCATGGGGGTGTTGAGGGCTCCAGGTCAGCTGTTCCCACCTCTACCTTCTCAACCCCCTCCTGCTATACCCAGCCTGGGGCTAAGAGCTGAGGCGGGGATGGAGAGTTCTCTGAGTCCTGCTGACATTCCTCGAAAGCGCTAACTCAGAGTCTGGGCTATTACACCTTCCAGGACTCAGAAATCATCTTGTCTACTCTCCCTATTTTACACACGAGAGCTTGATTGGATAAGCAATTTGCTAAGCCAGAGCTCAAATGCCCCCACTTTAGCCTAGCCTCCATTTCATTCATTCACTTCACACTTATTGAGTACCTACTGTGTGCCAGGCACTGTTTCAGGTGCCAGCCTGAACAAGACAAAGTCCTTACCTTCATGGAGCTGAAGTTCTAGCAGGGAAGAGAAACAGTGAAGACATGACACAAAAATCGAGAATGGAACTGCAGGTAGTGATCAAGGCTATGCAGACAAAGCCAGGTCAAGGCCAGGGAGGATGGGATGCTACTTGAGACAAGACAGTCAGGAAAGGCCCTTAAGCAGATGTTTGAGCAGAGACCTGAATGACGTGAGCCATGAGATTAACTGGAGTTGCATTCCAGGAAGAGGGAACAGCTAGTGCAAAGTCTCTGAGGTAGGACAATGCGGGGCATATTTGAAAAATGCCCAGGGCATATTTAAGGCTGCACAGTTAGAGTAGAGTGAAGGAGGAGACGAGTGGCAGGAAAGCAGGTCAGATAGGTTGGGGGAGTCCTGCAGGCCATGGAGCGGGGCTCAGCATGAATTCAAAGTGTACAGGGAGGGCTTCCCTGGTGGCGCAGTGGTTGAGAGTCCGCCTGCCGATGCAGGGGACACGGGTTCGTGCCCCGGTCTGGGAAGATCCCACATGCCACGGAGCGGCTGGGCCCGTGAGCCATGGCCGCTGAGCCTGCGTGTCCGGAGCCTGTGCTCCACAAGGGGAGAGGCCACAACAGGGAGAGGCCTGCGTACCGCAAAAAAAACAAAACAAAACAAAACAAAGTGTACAGGGAGCCAGTGCAGGCTTGAGGGCAGGGCTGGGGAGAGATCTGACATGTTCTGTAGGATCACACTGGCTGCTACGGTGAGATCTGACTCAGGAGTCTGGGGAAGGAGCGGAAGCAGCACCTGAGGCACAGGTGACTGTGCACAAGCCTCACCTAACACTCCCGCTCCCCCTACCTGCCCCCACCAGGAACACAGTCGAGGCGCTCATCTCATGCCTGGACTTCAGCAGCAGCCTCCGAGCCGATTTTCCTTCCTCAGGGCCCCTGAACCTCTTTCCAATCTAATGCCCTTCCAGGATTGTCTTCTGAAAGCATTTCCTACATCTTATCACCTTCCAGCTTTGAGGTCCTTCGAAGGTCCCCAGGGCCCGACCTGCTTTCACCTGCTGTTGTATTCTGCCCCCTCCAGGCACTGCCTCATTCCCTGCTGTCCCCTCTAGTCTGAGGGGCCCCACCCAGCCCCACTGGCCCCTGCAGGAGTACTCAGTTTCACCTTCTAAGTCTTACTGCTGGGTTCTCCAGGCCACTCCCACCCTCCATCTAAAGACCCTTCCTCTAGTTACCGGGGGGAAGGATAAAATGGAAGACTGGGATTGACACATACACACTACTATATATAAAATAGACGACTAATAAGGACCTACTATATAGTACAGGGAACTCTAATCAATACTCTGTAATGGCCTATATGGGAAAAGAATCTAAAAAAGAGTGGATATATGTATATGTATAGCAGATTCACTTTGCTGTATACCTGAAACTAACACAACATTGTAAATCAACTATACCCTAATAAAAATTAAAAAAAAAAAAAGACCCTCTCTCTTGTCCATTTACCCACAGCCTAATCCCTCTTCGGGGCCCAGTTCAAATCCCACCTCCTCCGGAATGGTCCCAGACCATTCCAGCTCACAACCATAGTTAACAACTGCTACCAATCATGACACCCCTGCTCCCACGGGCCAGGCTCCCGCACATCTCCTCTCACTTCACAGAGGAGGAAGCCAAGGCTCAGAGGAAGCAACTTGTCCGAGTTCGCCCAGCTTGTGGGGGCAGAGAGCTCCTCCCACCTCACCACATCACGGGCCTCCAGGGGTCCTCTTCTCAGAATCCCAAGGCACTATTACCTGTCCCACTCACCCGACGTTTCTCAGAGTTGGCCCTCGAGGCTCAGTGACTGTTTCCCGGGCCTCGGGTGACCCTCCCCATCCTCCCTCTTAGTGCTGGGCCTGTAGTGGGTACTCAGTGCTTTCAGTACTGTCCCCACTATGTGCACCTTAATTCTCCAAGGCAGAGGTTGTAAGCTGGGGGTCCAGGGGCCAGATGAGGCCTACAGAGAGATCTTGGTCTGCCATGTTTTTAAAACTTTTCAAATCAGTTGCCAGTTGTATGGGTTGATTTGCTCTCCCTAAAAGGATGCTGAAGTCCTAATTCATAGTACCTGTGAGCATGACCTTACTTGGAAATAGGTCTTCCTTTGCAGATGACCAACTCAAGATGAGGTCATTAGGGTGGGCCCCAATCCAGTATGACTGCGTCCTTATATAAAGAGGAAACCTGGACACAGAGACAGACGCGCAGCCAGCGAGAACGCCATGAAAGATGAAGGCAGGGATCGGGGTAAAGCATGTACAAGCCAAGGAACGCCAAAGATTGCCGTCAAACGCCAGAAGCTAGGAGAGAAGCCTGGAATAGATTCTCCCCCATAACCCTTAGAAGGAACCAACCCTGCCAACATTTTGGTCTTGGACTTCTAGCCTCCAGAACTGCGAGACAATACATTTCTGTTGTTTAAGCTACTTAGTTTGTGGTACTTTGTTACAGCAGCTCTAGGAAACGAATATACCAGTGCTTTAAAATGGGTAGATTTCACATATAAATCTGCATTTCTGACTTCTCTTGAAGTTAGGGCAATCTTGGCTTTGCATTCTTCCATGGTAACCATTGGTCAGGGATGAGAAACCAACATCCCTTGAGGAGGTCTGTGCCTTCCAGTAACCCCCGCCTCCACGGGGGATCCCACAGACGCTAGGTCCTGGAGGCCTGGGCACTGGGGACCCCACAGAGCCAACCCTTCTCTCCTTTGGCCCCCACTGTGCTCATTCACCCCTACCTCTCTGAGCATCCCTTTTTCATGCTACCAGCTACCAAACACAAGCTGTGTGCCTTCCGTGCACCATCTCACTGAAGCCTCACATCAACATGATGATGCCCGTGCTATTCTCATCCCCACTTTGCAGATGAAACTCACAGGGGCCCACGGAGATAAAATAACTTGCTCGAGGCCACCCAGATAGTAAGCTGCAGAGATGGAGCTCAAACCCAAGGCCACCCAACTGCAAAGCCTGAGATCTTAACAGTGTGTGACAATGATTTGTCGACAACCTCCCTCTCCCACAGGACTGGAAGCTGCTGAAGGATAAGAGCCACGTCTGGGTTATCTCTGGTTCCCAGATGGTGGCAACACGCAGTGGGGAGGGTGGATGGATGGTGGAATGGTTTGGTCCCCACCCCACTGGTCCCCAGGCGCCCACCCTGGTTGGTGCAGTTGGCGTGTGTCTCGTCGCTGTAGTCCCCGCAGTCGTTGTCCCCATCGCAGGTCCAGTGCTCAGGGATGCAGCGCCCGCTGTTGCACTTGAACTGGGTGCTAGAGCAGGAGTGGCTGCAGCCGGCCTCGTCACTGTTGTCCCCACAGTCATTGTCTGGGGGGAGGCAAGAAGGGAAGAGGAGAGCAGGGGGTCAGCAAGTGGCCTTCTCTGTGACCCCAGCATGGGGCCCCCACTCCCACCTCCCCATTCCCACCCTCGACCCACCCCAACCCTCCCACTGAGAAAATAAAAAACAGAAAAGACACAGAAACTGCATAGACTGCAGCATGCACCATGGCCCACGTGATGGGGGCAGGGAGAGAGAGGCGGGGCAGGCTCCAGGAGGGCCCTTCCCTGAGTCTCGGAAGGCTGGGGCTGGGGACGGGACTCATTCCTTTCCCCTTTCAGCAGGGTGTGGGAACAGGGGTCCGCGTGCTTTGGGGGAAAGGCAGGGATTTCTCTGGCTCTGGCGGGACAAAGGTGGGCGGAGTATAGGTGAGGCCTCTCTGCTGGGGAGGGAAGGTGTTAATCAGGCCCCGCCCTTAGCGTGGGCATCACCGGCCCCAAGCTCTGGGCTCCCGGCTCATGAGGGGCACTGCCTGCAGCTGGAAAGGCCGGGGGGTGGCCCCCTCCTGAAGGCATCTGAGGGTGACTGAGCCAATGTCCTGCTTTCTAGGCCTCGTGGCGGGGCGGGGCACCAGACTTCCCTTCACATTTTCAAGACGCCTGAGAAGATGGGTTTGGCCGTCCCCCTTGGGTTGTGTTCCTGCCTCTTTTCCAGCTGCCTCTGCATCTCTGACGCTCTCCTTCCCCCATGTCTTGGTCTTCTTGTCCCCACCTCTCTGTCATCTCTCCTGTGAAAGGCTCCTTCTGCCCTCTCTGCTTTCCCTTTCACTGTTTTCTTTCTCCCTCTGTCATTTCCTCTCTCTTTTCTCTCTTTGCTTTTCCTTCACATCCTAGGAGCTCTGGGGTGGGGAGCTGCATGGGGCTCCTGGGAGGAGGCCCAAGGCCAGCTGGGGCTCTAGGGGAGATGGTGCATGTGCTTCTATGCACTGACCGGCAGGCTCAGGACAGGTCTTTTCATCAGAGCCGTCCCCACAATCCTTCTCTGAAACACAGAAACCGCCAAGGCAACCATTGGCACACGAGACACGGCAAACATGAGGGGCAACATGGGGCTGACCCAATACATCTTCACACACATTAGCCAGGGCTTGAGCCACTGTTGCAACACGTCACAACACCACACCAGACACGACCAGAGCCCCAAGACGGCACAGACACAACAGTCCACTGGCCCCCATGGCTGACATCACCTGGTCCAGGGCTGACCGCCAGGTGGGCTCCCGAGTCTGGAGCCAGAGCCTGGAGGGACCCCAGGAGGCGGGGTTTGCAGGGAGAATGGCACTGGGCAGGGGCTCTCCTTGCTCCGCCCCTCTGGCCCTTCTTGCTCATCTCTCCCTGGCCCCTGAGCCTCTGCCAGAGGATGGGCAGCTCAGGCCCTGCCCGGGGAGGAATGGCACCGACAGGTGATGGGCGGGGTATCCCCTGGGTCCATCTTGGTTCCCCCACAGTGTTTCTAGCTTGTCCTTATTTCTCCCAGACAACCCAGGGGAGCTTCTGTGAACTGGAGGAAGGCCCCAGCTTGATTCTAAAACCCCTTCACCTGCCACCCAGGGCCTGGCTGTGGCTTCTAGCTTTCCTAGGAATCATGGCAGGTGAAGGGAAACAAGCTCTTACCATTGTCACATCTCCAGTTGATGTTGATGCATCTGCCGTTGTTGCAGGTAAACTGAGTCAGGGGGAAGCAGGTGGGATAGGCTGTCAGGGAGAAAGAGTAGCTGAGTAGGGTCCTCAAGATTATTTAGCATCATAGCACCAAGCAGGTGGGCGCTGGGTCCTTCCCATAACCAGCAGCCCTCAGCCCAGCCAGATGGGGGAGGGAAGGCCAAGTGGAGGTGCCTTGGCCTGGAATGCTGCCCACTCACTCCTACCCCTCTAAGCACCCTTTTTTTAAGCAACTAATGACCAAATGCAGGCCATGCATGACTGCTCTCCGCGCATGATCTCACTGAACCCCTACATCAGTGCTGTGACGTGGGTGCCAGTATTATCCCCACTCTGCAGGTGAAACTCACAGGGGCCCACGGAGATCAAGCAACTTGCTCAAGGCCACCCAGGTACTAAGTTGCAGGGTCTCTCCAGCACCCCCGCCCCAGGGCATGCTCTTGTGGGCCCTCCCTCCCCGTGCCAGCCTGGCCTTCCTGCTGTCTTGCTCACCACATGAGGCTGACTCATCAGAGCGGTCCCCACAGTCATCATCCAGATCGCACGTCCAGGAGATGGGGATGCAGCGGCCACTGGCACAGGAGAACTGGTTGGGTGGGCAGGTGCGAGCTGGGGACAGGGATGGGCATGAGTGCTCATAGGTGAGTCCCCTCTTTAATTTCATTTTCTTTGCTATTATTCTCTGCCTCTCTGGAAGTCTCCCCAAGGACCTCAAAGCTATTCTTCTTAGAGACATCATTCAAAATCACCTACGTGGTCTCACACCAGACGCTTCACCCCATCTCGCGAGGGGTCGCTGGTGTCCTCCAAGGAGAAGATCCACCCGCCTTGCTTGTCATCCCCAACCTAGAGCTGTGCTCTGTCCCCTGCAAGCACGGGCCTCCCGGCCAACCCTGTCCTCCCTTCCCCTCTGCCCTGGATGCCCCGTGCTCCTTTCTCTCCCTGAGCCCCCTCTGTCTTCCCAAGCCTGGCTCCCCTGCCTGCCCTGCCCTGGTGACTGAGGGGTGCCGGTGTGGTCACGCCCCTCCCACACCTGAACAAGTGGCATTGGACTCGTCTTCGCTGTTCCCACAGTCATTGTCCCCGTCACAGAGCCAGCGGTTGGGGATGCAACGGTTGTTCTCGCACTTGAACCGGTCCGAGGGGCAGGTGTGCTGATCTGGGGAGGGAGAGGTCAGGGGTCAGCCAGAGGGAGGGGCCCCCAGCTCTCCAGCTGTTGCCCAAGGGTCGGCTGTACAGCAGGGACTCACGGCAGAGGGCGGGGGCCTCGTCACTGTTGTCCAGGCAGTCGTTGTCCCCATCGCACTTCCAGCGTTCCTGGATGCAGCGGCTGTTTGAGCAGGCGAACTCGCCTGGCTGGCACTGGGGTGGGGGCACGTAGGACGGGTTTGCTGTGGGCACCACGAGGCGTGAGGGGGAAAGTCAGACCCAGGTCACGGACAGGTGCTGAGCCCCCTGTCCTCTGTTGGTTTGTTTTATGATTTTAAAATAATATACACAGTAATCTTTCCTAGTGCATAGTTCTTCGTGAAGAAACTATCTGGATGGAAACTGCAACTCTTTCTCAGGCCACAAGGGTGATGTTTGCTCTGCTGCTTCCAGTACTGCAATGTGGTCTGAGAATAAAGGAGCTTCCAAGACAGCCTAGAGCCCCCCATCCTTTTGTCCCCACCGAGCAGACCGCCCCTTGCCCCTCCCTGCCATCTCCATGAACTGCCCCTTGGAAGTCATCTCCAGGACCCTCGGACCCTGCTCTGGTCCCTGGACTTTTTCCTTCACAAATGCGTCAACTCTACCGGCAGGAGTGAAAACGCACACCTCACCACCACCATCTGCCTTCGGCTATCAGCAGTGAAATCACTTCGTCCTTTGTGTTTGCACAGGGTAAGCTCAGGAAGCCCAGGAAGCCCATGGCAGTCCCTGGTCCTGGACCCCACTGCTCTGTGCATGCCTTTCTGACCCATCTCTCACCCCCTGTAATCCTGTGGGTCCCCAGGACCACTGGACCTGGAGGCTGTATGTGTCCGCCTTGCTCCTGACCTGTGCTTCCCGACCATTCTCCCTCTCTCCCCTCTGAAAAATCAGTATTGACTTTCACGTTATTAGCCTATACGAACCCCTACTTCAAAGGACCCCAGGCTAGTCCCCAGCATCCTTCAGGGTTTTTAGTTCCTGGTTCAGAGTCACTTTCTCCATAATCACTCCCTCTTTATTCTTGGTGATTTCAACGTGCATATAGGTGACCCTTCCATTATGCTGGCCCCTCAGTTTCTAAGCTCCTCTTCACCAATCCTCTTGCCCTGCACCTGGTCTCAGTCACTCACTCTCAGGTGTACACTATGGCCCACTGACCCATTTTCACTTCTGGGATTCTATCCTAAGGAAATCATCCAGAATATGGGAAGGCATGAAGCTATAAGAAATAGCAGAGCAGGTGATTAATAAACAGACTCTGGGTCAGGGTTCCTGGGTTCAAACCCCTGCTCTAACTTTGGGCCTCAATTTCTTCATAAAAATACCTTCCCTACAGGAATATTTTAAGGAGTAAATAAGTTACTGCATGAGGACTGCTTATAACCATGCCTAGTACATAGTCTGTGTTTAATTAATGCTGGCAGTGATTACAACAAAAAACTGGAAACAACCTAAACATCCAACAGTAGAGAAATGGTTCAGTAAATTATGGGATGTTTACCAAATGAAATATATTTTGGCCATTAGAAATTCTGCTGATGTATTCATGACACACTGTCAAGTGACAAATGCAGGAAACAGAACAGCATGTGCAGCACGATTCCATTTAAGCAAAAGTAAATATATAGAGAAATTGGGAGGTTGTTCACTGAAATGGTAACAGTGGAATCTATGGGTGGTGGAATTTGGGGTGATCTGTACTTTCTCTTTTGTATTTTTCTATGCTGTTCATTTATTTTTACAATGAGCATGACCCGCTTTTATTAAAAAATGGGGCTATTTGGGCTTCCCTCGTGGTGCAGTGGTTGAGAGTCCGCCTGCCGATGCAGGGGACACGGGTTCATGCCCCGGTCTGGGAAGATCCCACATGCCATGGAGCGGCTGGGCCCGTGAGCCATGGCCTCTGAGGCTGCGTGTCCGGAGCCTGTGCTCCGCAACGGGAGAGGCCACAACAGTGAGAGGCCCGCGTACCACAAAAAAAAAAAAAAAAAAAAAAAATGGGGCTATTTAAAATAATTCAATAATAACACAGAAAATTTGTGACATATATGAGCCAAAAGGGGCAGAAAACATTTATATACAGTATATTCCAACCGTGTAAAAACCCACCTAAGGAAAAAAGGATGGTGTTCCTTTACCACAATACTAACAATATAGTGGTGTTTGCTGGTGAGATTGGGCTTTTTTTCCCTCCTCTAATTTCCAATATTTTGAACTATTGTTGTATAACTTCAATAATGTGGAAATAAATGTAAAAGAAGTTAATGGTTTTCTCTTTCCATAGCTGTCCTGCTCCTCACTTGGTTTCCCCTGATCTTCATGCCTTCCCAAACCTCCCATCCCCTGGTCACCCCTAAACACCCTCCAGCCCCCAGAGCCTTCTTCTCTCACCCCATCCCTCACCTCCTATTGCCCCCCACCAGGGCCCTCTTTGCCTCCTTCATCTCCGATGGGGACACTGTGGCCTCCTCCTGCTGGGGTCTGCTCCCCCACCTCCCACCCCAGCTGGGCCCCTCGTACCCAAACAAGTGACACCGTCTGTGTCCAACACCTGGTCCTCAGCACAGGCACACTGGCGGCTCCCAGGCGTGGCCAGGCACAGGCTGCTGCAGCCGCCATTGTTCACCCGGCATTTGTTGGTACCCACTGTGAAGGAGGGGTCACGGGTAGGGGGAGGAAGGAAGGGGAGGACAGGGGATGGGTTGCAGCAGGGTCAGGAAAGGCCAGAGAGGGGAGATGAGAGGCCGGGGGAGGAGACGCATTAAAAGGAGAAGACAGAAAGAGGAAATATGGAGGTGTTGAAGAAGAGGAGGTGCAGGCATGGGGCGGGGGGGAGATGGGGAACACAGAAGGTCAAATTGGGGTGGGGGCCTCTCGAGAGTCTCAAAAGTCAGAGCCTAGGATCCCTGGGGAGTGCCCTCACCCACCACAGGAGCCTCAGCCCCCCATCTAGGTCCCACCCCAGACCCAAGTCCCAGCCCAGGGGTACCTTGCTGCTGCTGGGCATCATACATGCGGATCTCAAAAATGGGGGGCCGCTCGCTGCGCAGAAGGGTCACGATGGGGGGCGCGCCTCCTGTGCCCCGTTCCAAGCGGTAGACACTGCCACTCCGGTACTCGGTCCAGAAGAGGTAGTTGCCGTGGTGACACAGGCCAAAGGCGTGGTTCAGCTCAGGACCCTCGTACACAATCTAGGAATGGAGAAGAGGTTACCAAGGAGCTGGGAGACAAGCGGGGGTGCCTCAGGGAGGCCCAGGTGGGGGTCAGTGTTCTGTACACTCACATGTCCATGGCCTGGGTGTGGGACTTGTCTCCCCCATCAGCCTAGAAGCCCCCAAGGGTGCACACCGTGAAGTGCCAGACCCTGAACCCAGCAGAGCGCTGATGGGGAGCTTGCCCACACTCCTCTCTTGGGCTGATTCACATTCATTCATATCCCTCCAACACAGGCGCACGTGCGCACGCACGCGCGCACACACAGAGTAGTGAGCAGACAGCCAGGATCCATACATTTGTTTCTTCATCCACCACACATTTTCCAGGATCTACTAAGGTAGCACTAAGAAATGGAAAAGACGTGATCCCCTCGCTGGAGCTGCCTATTGTCTCAGGAAAGGCACACAAGGCCGTCCACGGTGGAGAGGGGTCTGGAGACAACACCCCAGAGGAGGTGGCCCGCCCCTGAGTGCTGTGTCACTTGAGGAGGAGCTGGGTGGAGGCAGGAAAATCTGCATGAGCAGCAGCAAAGAGGGCAGCACCTTGACGTGTGCTGGACTTGAAAGGTCTAGTGCTGCTGTTCCAAGTGCTGGGATGCAGGGAGCAGAGGGTGAAAGAAGACCACAGAGACGGTCAGGGGCCACATCATAAAGGGCCTTATATACCATGAAAGAGCTTGGTCCACACGCCTAGACTTGCACGGGGCTCATGAATGAAGCACGTAGCCCCCAGAATGAATGAGCGCGCGTCTACACCATCTCTAGGCATCTCGCATCTGTACAGAGGCACACAGTGCAGGCACACGCCAGTGTGTGCTGCCTGTATGTGCACAACCAGGCAGAGGTGCACACGAAGTGTATGCTCAGGTGTTCACACAGGTGGTCAGGCCCACAGACCATGTGCATGGTCACAGAGATACTCTGCTAGAAGCAATCCTCAAACAACGTAAGACATAGGCACACAAGCACACAGAGGGACACACCCGCAGGCTCACAGGTAAACACACATGAAGCACACAGGCCCGGACACTCACAGACGCCCACACATTCAGACACACAGCCTCACCCACACACAAATGTGGTCCAGCAATGCACACATGAACACCCACACACAGGTGCACGCCTGCCCACCTTCCGGTCTGTGCCATTGAGCAGGATGGTCTCGATGCGATCATAGAAAGCGTCCACCCAGTAGAGGCGCCCAGCTGGGATGTCCAGGCTCAGCCCATTGGGCCAAAGTACTGTCTTGGAGGTGACAAAGATGTCTCGGTGTGAGCCGTCCATCCAGGCCCTCTCCAGCCGCCCTCGCCGACTGTCCTTGGGGTCCTCCTCCCAGTCAGTCCAGTACATCCACCTGTGGGCAGCTACTGGTCAGCACCACATAGCCACCCCTGCCATCAACATCCTCCCCTGTGATCCCAATCCAGGCGGGCCATCCCAGAGCTCCTCACAGGGGTCTTCCTGCCCTGCTCACCCTTGGCCCACATATTTCATTCATTCATTCCTCCATTCAACAAATATTTGTTGAATGCCTACTGAGCTGGGCACAGTTCTGGCGCTGGAGCACCCAGCAGAGACCAAGGCAGCCAAAGCCCCTGCTCTCGTAGAGATATGTCCCACCCAGGACACAGACAAGAAACAAGTCAGTCGAGAGGGTCACACACAACGGAGAGTGATACAAGTCAGGAGGAACTCGAAGCAGGGGCATGGCATGGAGAGTGACCGGGCAGCCGGTGGGGAAGGCCTCTCTGAGGAAGTGGCATTTGAGCTGAGATGTGAATGCTGAGAAGGAGTCACATATGCAAATACTTGGGAGTCCCAGGCAGAGGAGCTCCAAGGGCAAAAGCCCTGAGGTAGGAAGAGCTGGAGTGCTGGTTTAAGGAACAGACAGCAGGCAGTGGGGACAGAACTTCCAAATGCAGGATGTGAGGTGCAGATGAGGTCAAACGAGCTGCAGGCAGACCCTGTAGGACAAGGGGAGCCAGGGGAGGGCCCGCTGGGAGGGACAGGACCAGATCTCTATGTATGTGTTTAGAGCATCACTCCCATCGCCCTGTAGATGGGGACACCTGTTCCCCTTTCAGCCCAATTCTTGCCGAAGCATCCCACCTCGGCTGCCCTCCCCTGTCCAGTCTCTCTCTTATCCCCCAGTCCTGAGGCCCACGCAGTCCCTGGCTCCTCCCCCGCCAAAGCCGTGGGAGGACTCACCCATTGAGCGGATCCACCACAATGGCCCTGGGGTGTGTCATTTTGCCCTCGATTAAGGTCTTGCGGGTCTGAGCAGCTTTCTCCAGCCTGGCCACGCTGATGGTCTTCTTGGGCCCATCATCCGTCCAATACAGATTGTCCCCCATCCAGTCCACAGCTACGCCCTCCACATTGTGTATGCCTGCAGTGGGCGGGGTGGAGCAAGGAGGGAGAGCCTCAAAGGAGGCTCAAATCTGCCTGCCTCTGGCTCTTAAGATACCTGCACCTTGGAGCACTTGGCTAGTGGGGAATGCCGGGAGCCTCCTGTGCCCTAGACAGTGGCTGGGATGGGATGGAATGGGAGGTTGGAGGAAGGAGCCTGGGAGGTCGCTTGTGCTGCCACATCTGTGTTGAGTCAGCGTCTCTCAAAGCTGCACATGGCAGGGCTTCCCTGGTGGCGCAGTGGTTGAGAGTCCGCCTGCTGATGCAAGGGACATGGGTTCGTGCCCCGGTCCGAGAGGATCCCACATGCGGCGGAGCGGCTGGGCCCGTGAGCCATGGCCGCTGAGCCTGTGCGTCCAGAGCCTGTGCTCCGCAACGGGAGGGGCCACAACAGTGAGAGGCCCGCGTACCGCAACAACAACAAAAAAAGCCGCACATGGCAGCAAGAAAACCTATGTGGCACATGTGGGCTCACTTGAGAAGGCACGTCGGGGCCTGAGCTGGGGTGGACAGCTGAAGCAATAGGCATGTGGCTCTGGGCACAAGTGTGACGCCACATCCCAGGCCTAAAAATCCTGAGCTAACAAAATGAATAAGTTAGGAAGTGATTTTTCACTTAGCCACAGGCTTCATCTCAAGCTAAATAGCATCCCTGGTATAGGGACCCCCAATCCTTTCCTGATGAGGAGTTACTTTTGATTTCCCCGAAGTCTTACGATGGCTGACGGCTGAGGTTCTCTGAGCCGAGGTGGGGGATGGAGAGCAGGGCAAGGGGTGGCAACCAGCATCAGCCAGACTGATTGGTTAGGAAGCCCTATCCTGGGGGCCCGAGTGCAGGTTTGGGAGTTCCTAACACCCGGGAGGCACGGTGTAGCACCTGGAGGCTCAGAGCCTCCACGCCGATGGATATTCAGAAGACAGTGCACTGCTGACCTGCTGGGGCAGCTCAGAAGGAAAAACTGGATTCCATTCACAAAACACAAGAGCACGCAGCTCTTGGCGGCCGTGAGGTCTGGCTGCACAGACCCTGTGTGTACACACGTGTGCCGGTGTGTCTGCGCCGATTCAGAGTCTCAGGCCTCTCCCCGGCCGTGCGCCGCATGCAGCTCCAGGGCTCAGAGCCAATGGCAGAGAGACCCTGAGTTTTCCCAAGGGCTGGCAAGGACGGCCCACACTGCCTTACCCATCCATCCTCTGGCCTCTTTCCGGCTCAGCCAAGAAGGGGGTCACCCAGGGGTCAATCTGTCTATCCCCTCATCTCCATGCCAACCAGCCCAGCTAGCCAGTCAGCAGGGGACTCTCCACGCTGGAAGGGCACCAGGAGAGAGATGCCCAGGCCCCAAATCACTTCCCGCCTCAGGTGGGCGCGTGCCTTGGGGGTCCCATCCACAAACCTCCCACTTTGGGGCCCTTACCATCCTTCAGGATGGTCTCCCGCTCAGTGCCGTCGATCTTCTGGCGGCCAATGAGGTAGCTGGTGGTGTCGGCAAAGTAGATGAAGCCGGTCTCAGCATGGAAGTCCAGGGCCCGGGGGTTCATGAGGTTCTCGATGGGGATCATGTGTTCGTCGGGGACCTTGGCCCCCATATCCATGCCCCGGATGATGCCTGGCCGGCCCTTGCCATACACGAGGAATAGCTCGTGTTCCGGCTCTAAGGCAGGCACAAGGAGGGGCACAAAGTCAGACACACACACACACACACACACACACACACACACACATATGACCACCACCCAGCCAATGCCCCGGCTGTACTGGGTCAAGGGTGTGGGGACAGCAGGGGGTCTGAACCACATGGACAGACACATAAGCATGTAAGGTCCAGGGAACAACGTCGTGGTGGTGGTGGTGGGGGTTTCCTATGCACTCTAGGAGTAGGAAATGGGGCAAAAGTAGCATCTTTTCGGTAAGTGCCCTCTGTTGAGTAGTGAAATTAGTGGCCCAAATATGTTGGAATCAGGTCCCTTCTGACCACTTCCTCTGTTCATCCTAGTCTAAGCCATATCACTTCTTGCCTACGCCGCAAAAACAGCGTCCTGCCACTTCCCTGCTGCCCATCCTCCACCCAGCAGCCAGCATGATCATTTTTACAAACGTGAATCAAATCTGTTAAGCCACCCAGAGCCTCTCATTCCAGTTAGAATATAATCCAACACCCTTCCTCATCTCCCCTCACTCACGCGCTGCCCCACTCCCGTCCCCCTGCCGCCTCTCTGCTCTCAGCACACCAGGCTCACGCTGGCCTCTGAGCCTCGGCACTATAGATTCCCTCTGCCGGAAATGCTCTTCCTTCAGGTACATGATTCACGTGATTCACTTCCTTATTTCACAGAGAGCTTGACGTTAATTTCACCTCCACAGAGAAGTCTTCCCTGACCGTTGTCTAAACTGGAGGCTTCGCCGTCATCATTAATTCTAAGCTGCACTTTATTTTCTTCCTAACACCTACCCTCACCTCAAGTTATTTATGTGTTTATCTGCCTCCCCTGCCAGACTATAAGCTCCATGAGGCCAGAGACAACATCTGTCTTGTTTACTGCTGAACCCTCACTGCCAGGACAGTGCCAGACACAGCGTGTGCTCACTAGATACTTGTTGAATGAAAGAAGGAATGAAGGGATGAAGGGGCCAGTTGACAGCGTTCTCCGGAGCCTGAGTGGGGTAGCGGGATAAGCCCTGCTCTCGGATGGGAGTGCAAGTCCCATCCCTGCCCCTCACCAGGGCGAAACTTTGGGTAAGCCCCTCCATCTTCCTGCATCTCAGACAGATGCAGCTGGGCTACGGGAGGCAGGTAAGGACCCCTCCCGTCCCACCCCAGCAGGCACACAAGCCCTTCCCTGTCACTCACTCTTGCACGACTTCCCATCACTGCCCAGGCTGAAGCCGGAGCGGCAGCGGCAGGTCCGCGCCTTGTGACTGTTGGCCAGCAGACAGATGTCGGAGCAGCCTCCCGGCTTCCCGTACTGGTCATTCTCGCAGGCGTGGCTCCTCACTGGGGCAGGGTGGAGAGCTGGTCAGGACCCCTCGAAGCCCCTGTGCCAGGCCTTGAGAAGGCTTCCTGCAGTCTGACCACTCTCCCTCCTGCTAAGGGCTTTGCATCTGTTGTCCCCTCTGGGGATTCGGAAGCCACAGGACTGGCATTCCTCTGCCCTGACACCACCCAGCCTTCAGACTCTTGGGTGGGGACTTCTGTGGTCAGGGGACAGAGTCACACTGTTGCCCACAGCCAGGCGCTTCTACTCTAGACCAGCCAGGGAACTGGGAGGGGTGATCTAAGTCCTGAGCAGAATAAGGGCAAGGGGCTCCCTGGGGGTGGGATCTGGAGGCTGACGGGCAGGAAGGGGCGGCAGGGGAAGCAGACGGGGGAGAGGAGGTAGTCTGGGGTGGATGTCTAGGAGAAGCAGTCATGCCACAAGAGAATCAGGGGTGTCCCTAGGGGGGCTGTGGAACCCCGCTCACCTCGGGGCTGACGCCGCTGGTGGTAGATGTGGAGGGCGCCTCCCTTGTCCACACGGGTGACGACCTGGTAGTCGGTGCTGTTGAAGCGGTTCACGCGGATCACGCTCGTCTTCTGCTGGGCGTTGGCATTGTCTGAGTTGGTGGCGTAGAGATAATTCTCAAACACGGTCAGGCCATACAGGTGCTCGATCTGAGATGGGCAGGCAGGAGCGGTCAACGTGAGAGGAGAAGAGGGTCCTCCCTCTGCCCCGGCGAGCCCCTCAGCTTCTCTTCCAGACTCCATAACTTGCATTCCCAAACTCATTCCACAGCTGTCTGACTCCGTGCTTTACTCCTGTCTCCTCTGGACTAGTCCGTGCTTAAGATATGCTTGTCAAATCCCATCCATCCTTCACAGAGCATCTCTTTGAAGGGCTTCTGGAATCTTCTAACCAGAGAGGACAGGCTCTCCTTCCACACTCCATTTCTGGCTGTAATCCACTGTCTGGTGATCTGCGGGTTTACTCTACCCACTCCGCTCAAACCCCTTGAGGGTAGGAACCATATCCCTCTCAGAACCAGGCACATATTCAATGATGGGATGATTTTGCACTGAAGGAGAGTTGGGCCCTACACTCTGTCCACAGGGAACATTCTTAGCCCGCCTCTAGCTCCCAGCTTTGGGGAAGGTTGAGAGAACAGACTGGCCCCAAGCAAGCCTGATAACAGCCTCTGCTACCTGCATAATGTATCTAAGGTAACCAACTGTCCCAGTTTGTCCAAGACTGGCCCAGGGGACTTTCAGGGCTGACACTGGGACAGTCTCAGGCAAATCGGGATGGAGGGTCACCCTAATTATCCCAGAATAGAGATGTCATCTCTGAGCTGGAAGGGCTTCTAGACTAGGTTCAAGTGCTATTTCCCAGCTGTGTAACCTCAAGCAAATCACTTAACCTCTTTGAATCCTACCTTTTTTCAGCCACCAAAAGGAAACTGAGACACCTGCCTGCTCATTTTTCCAGGGGCTTGTTGCAAGAGCCCAACTCAAATGAGAAAAGGGAAGTAAAAGGTGGTCTCTAAAATGACTGTGGCCATCCAAGTGGAAGCCATATCCTGTCCTTTCCCCCAGATGCTCGTGCCCACCCCCTCCCTACCGGAGGGCTCAGGGCAACCACGCTCCCATTCTGTCCCCGCCCTCCCAGGAGGCCTAGAGAAGGATTTCCCGGCCAAGACCTCCTCCTCACCAGGATGCCCTGGATGATGGTCTGCCGGCCCTTGCCCTCGTAGTCCACCACCTCAATGTAGTCCAGGTAGGCATCGGCCCAGTAGACGAGGCGGCTGACCAGGTCCAGCGTGATGCCATGAGGAAACACAATCTTGCTGTCGACCAGCTTGGTGCGATTCTGCCCGTCCATATCACAGCGCTCCACTTTGGGGATCTGTCCGTAGTCAGTGAAGAACACCTTCCTGTGAGCAGACGGCATGTTAAATGGGGTCTGGACACTGGGCACCCTCCCTTCTACCACAGCCTCTACCTCCCCGTTCCAGGGCCAGTGCCCCTGCCTGCCCCGCTCACCCCATGGCAGGGTCCAGTGCAATGCCCTTGGGGTTGTAGAGCTCCAGGTCTAGCAAAGTGACACACGTGTCCCCGTTTCGGTTGCAGACAAAGATCCTATCATCGATGTCATCCACGAAGTAGAAGTTGCCTGTCAGCCAGTCGATGGCCATCTGTTCCACGTCTGGAGAGTGTGAATGAAAGGGCTATGGGGGAGGTCCTCCCACAGACACGCCCACCCTCTGCTGGTACAGAACTTACCGTGGGAAGCCCACCTCCTCTGGGGTGCCCTCCTTCACCACCCATGCCACGCTGTCTCTCCTCCCTGAGCTCTTACGGGAGCTACTGGCAGTGGCACATTTTGCCTTGTGTTCTTGGCCACCCTTCACCAACAGGGTCTCTCCAAAGAGAAGTCTCTGAGTATCCTTCCACACAGCCCTGCTTCCCATGCCGAGCTCAGGGTGGGCACACAGGGGCACTGGATAATTGTTGGCTGGTTGGCTGACGGACAGGTTTCCCAACTCTAGCCTCTGCTTGAATGGGACCAACTTCTTGGGGTTCCAAAAGGTAGTGAGGATAGGTCTACTAGCTCATTCCACAATTTTTTAAATCTGTTTTTGTTTGAGATAAGAGCACTCAGGCTAATAAAACATCACACATTGCTTTTGGCTGGACTGTCATCATCTTTGTATGGTAAGTCGAGTTATATCACACTAGCCAGGAGCACTGACTGGAAGCTGTACGTGCTGCATGACTTTTTTTTTTTTTTTTTTTTTTTTGCGGTACGCGGGCCTCTCACTGCTGTGGCCTCTCCCTGCTGTGGCCTCTCCTGTTGCAGAGCACAGGCTCCGGACACGCAGGCTCAGCGGCCATGGCTCACGGGCCCAGCCGCTCTGCGGCATGTGGGGTCCTCCCGGACCGGGGCACGAACCCGTGTCCCCTGCATCAGCAGGCGGACTCCCAACCACTGCGCCACCAGGGAAGCCCTGCATGACATTTAAAAATGGAAAAGCAGGGCATCCATCAATAAATCCAATCTGAGAGAAGAGAATGTCCAAATATGGGGCCCGCAGAGATGGAAAAGGGAAGGTCCATGGTGGCAAAAGGTTGGAACCAGTGGCATGGGCCAAACTTCCTGTACTCACTCCCATTCCCCTGCTTCTTCAATGTCCCTATTGCTCAATTTCCTCCAGTCCTCGGGAGGGTGGGAAGGAGCAGGGAATAAGATATAGGGCTGGAGGAGAGAAAGCCATCAAAGGACTCTGAAGGTAAACTGAGGCATGGCTCAGAAAGAGGGGGAGCTTCAGAAGGGTGGGACTGGGGGAAGAGGATGGAGACCAGGTGCCCATACTCAGTCTATGGCAAAAAGGGCCTAAGGGATCAGGGGTGGGGCAAGGGCAGCAGGAAGTCTAGGAGGCAGGAAGTCTGGGGACGGGACCCCTGCTGGCCTCCTGGGGGGCGGTGCGGCTCCTTCTCTCCAGGACCCACTGGCTCCCACCCACCCATTGCCCCCTCCAACTACCACTATCAGAGGTGATACCTCTTGCAAGCAGGGAAGTTTCCAAGACAATGACTCCCTGGGACCCCTGCCTTGCACTCCACTTCCACCAATTTCCTCAGCAGGTAAAGGAGTCTTTGGACCACCTGTCTTTGGCTGAAACTTTTTTATTTTTTGTTTTTTTTTTACTGAAATCCCCACTAGCCACACTCAACCTGGCAAGGATTATTCAATCCCTACACAGCTACAGGTATAATGACTAGGCTTTCTGCTCAGCCCTCCCTAATCCTCCCCCCTCCCTCACAGGGATTCAGGGGCTGTTTCCTAACAGTGGGTAGGGGTGGGGGGCAAAGGGAACAGGAACACGGCTCCCAAGGAACTTGGCCAGACCCTGACACTGACTCACAGTCACAGGACTTAGGCTGAGGGAGGAAGGGAAAGAGCCCATCTGAGACTCTCACCAAACTAGTTTCCTCTTCAGGTCCCCCCGCTGAACCCCACCCCAAGATGACTGGAGAAAGAGGTCACAGGGATGAGGTGTTACCCCTGTGACTGCTGATGTGTCCCTAAACCCAGCAACTCTCTCCTCTGAGCCCCAGTACTGTCCCCTCCTGACAAGGTCACAGAGACGGGGCAGAGCAGCCTGGGCGCGTGGATCCCAGGCCGGGTAGGAAGAGGGCCCAGTGCGGGGTTAGGCGAGCAAACTACCCCACACTGTGACCACAGAGAAAACAGATGAAAATGAACGCTGCTGGACCGCGTCCAGAGGAAACCAAGGTCCCAAGCTGGGGCCGGGGGGGCGGGGGTGGGTGGACCCTGCCGCCGTCCCAGGCAGCCAGCAGGGTGGGTGAAAGGCAAACAGGGCTGTGTGCCCTTTACTTGGTGGGCACGGTGGGGGTCTGGGGGATGCTGGCATGTAGACGAACCTCATCATTCAAAGCTGTTTTCCCAGCACCAGCTGGGGCAGCTGCGTCCTTCTCTCCAACTTCCTGAGGCTTCCCTGAGTCACTGCCCAGCTCCAAGGCTGGCAACACCCTTCCCCTGCTCCCCCATCCACCCTCCCTCGGCAAGAGGGGAGGAGGAAGAAACCTGAAGGGATCTGATGCCCCCCCATCCCAGATGCAGTTCCACATCCTCCCCTCCAGCCTCAGGATGGCTGACCTTTGAGCCTCCCTGCTGGCCTGGGAAGGAAGGCAGAGGGATCGTCCCCCTCTCAGATATTTATCCTTGGCTCGTCTCCTCTCCACCTCCCAAAGGCCAGGCAGGGCCCCACTCAGCAGGCCGGTGAGGAGTTGGCAAGAACTGGAGTCCCCAGCCCGGCCTGGGCTCCCCTTTGGTATTTTTGCAGCTGGAGACTATTAGTTGCAAAGCAAAAATCCTTTGTTATCCAACCCCTCCACCACATTATCTTCCTCTTTTCTAAAGTCCAGACTCCTCTGCACACCCCACCACAAACACTCACACACATGCACACACTCACACGCACACACACGCTTGGCCACTCTTCCCATTCCAAGTGTAGTGAGACGGGCTCAAATCGGGAGAGGGCGCCTTCCCTCCCGGGCTCCCCACAGGCAGCGTCTGGGCCACTGCCCCCTGTCCCGGAGCGTGGAGGGGGCAACTGGAGTCCTGGGATTCGGCCTGGAGGGCCTGACATTCTGTCTCCACACACCCAGAGGGCAGCTGGCCCCTCGTGGCCCAGCCTTCTCGGGACTGATCCACCTCACAGCACCCTCCACAAGGGCTCTCTGGCCAAAGGCCCCAGAGATCCTGAAGACAGGAGAATCCTGTAAACCCAAGGGGAGGGATGCTGTGTGGTGATGGGAGGAGTGTGGGGCTGGTCTGGAGGCTGAGGGGTTAGGGATCCCAGGGCAGAGAAGGAGGCTAGGAAGCTGGGAGGGTAATGAGACAGAGGATAGACCACAGCCTGTCTGCAATATCACAAAGGACTTTCAGTTCCAGGCCCCAGAATAGACCTGGGCTGTGTGTTTGTAACTGCTGAGCCCTCCCTGTGCCCCAACCCTGATGCTCAGCACTCGGCACTCGCCACCACTCCAGCTTTCCTCGACGTCACCAACCTTCACGTCATTCAAGAGGCGTCTCCCTAAACTGGTGGCTGCTTTTCCAAAAACAACAGCCCCCAGCCCATTCCCAAGAAGACCCTAACTTCAGCCGCAGGATTCTAGTCACTCTTCCTAAAATAATTCTGGGGAAGTAGGAGAGTCTCTATGCCTTGAGGAAATATCCCCCAACACATCCACACACCTGAAGATTGCAGAATAGGGTACCAGGTCCCTGGACGAGGAAGGAAAACCCCATTTCCACCTTAACCACATCCCCAGTGAAGACACTGAGTTCTTGCCCTTATTCCAGGAAACTTCCCTGCCTCTCCCATCACTCTGCTCTGCCCTGGGCCCAGACAGCCTCCAGACACTGACAGCCTGGGTGTGAATCCTAGTTCTGTCACCTTTCAACTGTGGAACTATGGGCAAGTCACTTGATGTCTCTGAGTCTCAGTCTGTTGATCTGGGATGGGATGGTGCATTAACAGCACTTAGCACAGGGCCTGGCACATGATAAACGCTCCACAAATGGGAGCTGTTGTTCATACCATTGCATGATCCTCCCTCACCTCAACCCCATCCTTCCTTACCTTTTCCATCTGTACCTCCAGCCAGAGCCCTGTGGCCTCCTGACTGAAGGTAGGCCCTCCAGGTGGGCAGTTTAGGGCTGACACCTACTATTTATTCTTCAAGACAGTTCAGGCCCCCAGAAGGAAAATTTCTGTATTGCAGGCTTCCATAAGCCCCTTTTATCACAGCCTGCTTACCTGATTACAAATATTGTGAGGGCAGGGCAGGTCTTTCATTTTTGTCCCCAGCGCCTGACACACACGTACTGATTCATTCAACAAATATTTGGTGAATGCTGAGTGCTCACTCTGTTGTCCTAGAGCTGGGACTTAATTTTTTCCTTCCCTTCTATTGCCAGGATCCTCCTTTTCTGGCCTGAGGATGTCTAAGACAGTGGGACAAGACGTCTGTCAGGCAACGTTCTTGCTTGTCAGAGCCACTCTGGGATCTCACCCAAGGGCTGGGGGAGATGCTCGGGAGCCCGGGGCCTTTGCAGGTAGGGAGGAGACCACCAGGCAGGCCTGGCAGAAGTTTTGCTAAATGTCATGTGCTCACACTCCTGTTTCCTGCTGGGTCCTGATTTCAGCTCTTCTTTTTCCACCAGCAGGTCCGGGGATCAGCCACACTGGGTCAGCTCTGTCCCTGGGCTCCCTTCCTGCCCCACTTATACTTCCAGCCCCACTCCCCTCCCCTGACTGGCCCAGGTCCACACAGGCTCTCAGTCCTGGGTCCCGGGGATGAGACGCTTGGTTGGACTCTGCAACTCTGATTCAGAATCAGAACAAGGGTCTTCCCACTATTGAGAAATTCTTGCTGGACTCTAAAACACATCTCTCTTGCTTAAGTTGCTTCCTTTGGCTTGAAAACAGGGAGGGGGTTGTTGGGCGCAGGCTGGGTGGAGAGGCAGCTTCAAGGAGACAGCGGGGGAGGAGAGGACTGGGCTGGAGCTGTGCCGGGAGACACAGGGCTGGCCTGGCCGGGAAGAGGAGAGAAGGGCCATTAAATGATTAGGAAACTTGGAATGGGAATGGGAAGCAAAAGCACCAGGATGCAGGGGGCCCAAGGCCAAGAGCAGGCTGGAGAGAGCTCCCCAATATTCTGACACCCAATGGGTGGAAAGGCCAAAGAAGCAGGTGGCCAGTTTTCATCTGTGACACTGGAAGTGTTCTGTAGACTGGGGTGGGGGCTGAGAGGGCCTTGGGTGCCCAGCTCAGTGGGAGCATGGCTCCCCTTCCAGCGGGGAAGCCAGTTCATCAGACTCAGAGGACATACTCTCTCTTTCTCTGCCCCTTCTCTAGACAAATCACTGCTCTATTTCCTGTTGTGATTTTAAACACACACACACACACACACACACACACACACGAGAGGGAGGGAAAAGTGAAGCTGGCCAGCTGGACTTGGGGACCCATTTCGCAACCTTGCAGCCTGCAGCCTAGGAGGACTTTTCTGGGCCTCCCCTCTAATCTCCTCCTTCCCCATCCAGCATGGTACAGGGAAGAAACCCTAGGACCCCCAAGGGCCCCTTCAGAGCATTCCCTCATACACAGTCCCGAATGAAGTGACTTCAGCAAACCTTATGTCCTTCAAGGCCTCTATTTGCAACCTCAGAACCTCCCCTCACCACACACACATCTTCCCAGGGCCCCGCTCCTGCAGTCTGTGCTCGTTCTTTCTACAGTAGAAACATCCTCAAAGCTCAGGGAGGACAGGTCAGAGGAGTGAAGCCTAGACAATGCAGGGCTGGGCTGGGCTGGGGTCAAGCAGACTTGACCTCCAGCCCTGCCCAGGGGTGGCCCTGCAGGGGGCTGGACAGGGCCTGAGGTTCCTTGAGAGGGTGGTCAGAGGTGGGGGGTAGGGTGGGCAGGCCAGGCCTGTCGACCCCTCTGGGCCTCGGTTTCCAAAACTTCAGTCTTTTGTCTGTCACTTTCAAAATGCTTGCCATGTTTATGCACAGCTTGCTCTACCGTTTACCTACCATTTCTTTACATCAACACACTTTTCTTATTTTGCTGCATCCTAAACAATCTATGAAACTGTAGATTTGATATGCTAGTTGTAGGAGTTTCCTAATGGGTATTACATAAAAACATAACTATAACAATAAAAAATGCACATCCAGGGCTTCCCTGGTGGCGCAGTGGTTGAGAGTCCACCTGCCGGTGCAGGGGACACGGGTTCGTGCCCCGGCCTGGGAAGATCCCACGTACTGCGTAGCGGCTGGACCCGTGAGCCATTGGCCGCAGGCTCCGCAACGGGAGAGGCCACAACAACGAGAGGCCCGCGTACCGCAAAAAAAAAAAAAAAAAAAAAAAAATGCACATCCATACACGACCTAAAAATCAAGACATTCCTGCTTTGGGAAAGGCAGTAGTAAACCCTGAGGGGTGGGCCACGGTCTTCCCTGAGGGTCTCCTGGCTCACCCCATCATGTTCTCTAGTCATGGGATCAGAGTCCTCAGAGACCTCCCCGTCCTGCTGGGGCAGTGGCAGAGGGGAGGATGGACCGTGGAATTACATCCCAGGAGGGAGGAGAAGAGATGAGGACTGATTCCTAAGACCCTCCCCCCAACCCAGGCCAATGCAAGACACAGGCTGGGGGAGGAAGGGCTGGCAGCCCAGCCTGTTAAGGGATGAAAACACACACACACACACACACGCAGACACACACACACGCAGGAACGCAGGCACACAGGCACGCACACGCACACACACCTCTCAGAGCGAGTGAGGATGCGGTCAGTGGGTCTCTCCCCACTCTTGAGTAGAAACAGAGGGAAGGAGCTGGGCTCAGACAGGAAAAGGCCGGACTTCAGCCCTAAGCCTATTCCACAGGGCCAGTCATGAAGCCGCACCAACCACTGTGGGGCATGGGAGGGGCCCTCCGAGGGCTCAGGACTCAGAGCAGGCCTGGCTCGCAAATGCCCGAGGACCCATGTGAAACAGGCTCACTTCCTGGCCTCCTTCCTTCTTTCTATTCTATTTCTGTTTCCAGAGTTTTCTCCAGGGCAGGCTCCCCCTTCTTCCCACACCAGCAGGCGGGCTTCTCAGCCTCTGGGCTCTGGGCTCCAGCACCTCTCCCTTGTCAGACTCCTCCCCCATGCATGGGGCTCAGGCCAGGGGTCCGAGGGAGGTCAGGGTCAGCCAAGAATGGCATGATTGCAGGGAGGGCTCCCCCAGAGGGCAGAGAGAAAGCAGGAGAAAGCAGCAGCCTTTCTTCTTCCTGCCCCTGGGGGAGCTAATTACAGGCCGGCAGCCCACTGCACAGGTGAGTGCCTGGGACCAGCCACGCTGCACACCAGGGCAGGCCATCAGCCTCTCCTGGGAAGGGGGATGAACTGGGGGCGGGGGGAGGGTGCTGGGGAGAGACACTTCCGACATCCTCAGCTCAGGGCCCATAATTAGTTTGTGGGATGAGAGCAAAACAACCATCCTCAGGGTGACAGCCAGACATTCAGGCGGCACGGGGCGTGGGGTGGGGGTAGGGCAGGAGGAAGGGACAGAGGCTGGGGCAAGAGGAACCCATTCATTTGCCCCAGGAGCATTTCTTCCCAGAACCTTCCGGTCTCTTCTGGCCTCCTGGACTCTGCCCCAGAGGAGCCCAACGAATCGAGCAGACTTTGAAGGCAAGGCTCTGTTTGCCAAGGGAGGGGTACCCACCTGAGGTTATTTCCTGCTTCTCCTGGGGAGGAAGGCAGGAGAGGGGCCAGGCCAGAGCAAGAAATTTTCCCATCAGGGCACCCCTGCCAGCCACCTACCCACAAGCTCATCAGCCCATTGGCTGCCCTGAGGCAGGGCCAGGGAGGGAACTGCTGGAGCTGTTTGTCCAGCCTGTTGGGTGGGACCGTCGACAAGGAACAGGGAGAGGGCAGCTGTCTCATGGGGTCTCACCCTAATACTACCCTACCTACCACGACTGCCCACCCCTCAAGAGCTCAGCTGACCAGGCATAGCAGCCCCCAGCCCAGCACTCCAAGGAGGACAGGTCTATCACAGGTGAGCCTTGGTCACCAACAGCTATTTGGATGCTGTGGAAGGGCCGCAGCTGAGGTGTGGACCACACAATGAGGCTGCAAGAGGGCGGGGGCTCTTGGAGGAACCCCTGCTTCCTCAAAAACTAAGCCCTTGTGTCCTCCTGGGATTTTGGTCTTCTGTGGGGATCATCACATGGGGACCCAGAGAAGGAACTTCAAGATCTTCTAGACAGGACCCAGGTTTACCATTCTAAACCTTGTGTGCACTGGCCTCTAGTTACTTCTGGCTTTCTCTGCGATTTATCTGATCTCGCCAGACAAGCTCAAACCCATTATGCAGATTAGGAAATCAAAGCAGAGACAGGGAGTTCTGGTTTACTCAAGGTCACAGATCAAGTTACCCTCTCTCCGGCGGGTGAGATCAACCATAGGCCAGACCTCCCCCCTCAGCCCTGTGGTGCATTTCCTGGAAATGTGATGATGCCAGATGTTTTGTTTGTTTATGTAGCAGCATCTGAGATGAATAGGACGGCTCCAGGCAGTGGATCTATGCCCTGGCCCCATCCCCAGTGACAGCCCATCTTCCACCTCTGAGACAGCAAAGTGTGGCCTGGGAGGGAGCCCCGAAGGGGAACATCCAGGATATCTGAGAACGCTCACGTGGCCCCAGCGCTCACGGCTCCTCCTCTGGGCTCATTCCTGCCACAAAGCCCCCTAGAAACAGCCTCAGGACCCCTACAGCCATGCTGCAGCAGAGAGTCCGTTCTGGAGATGCCCCCAAGAGAAATGATGGAAGAGGAGATGGACCCAGCCTGGCCGTGGCTCCTTTGCCCTCAGCTACAACTTAGCCAGGCTCCTCTGGTTCCAGGCCTCTTCTTTCCCTTGCTCTGGCTCTCGCTGTGTGGGAAAGCCCCTCTGTGGACTAATCAACACTCCTCTCTCTGAAAAGGGACAGCCCCTGGTCTCTGGAGGTTGACCAGTTATCGCCCCCATCGGGCACTTCTCCTGGGAGGCCCTTCTCTGCCCTGAGCCAGAAATGCAGGAGCCATCAGAGACTCAGCTCAGAGAGAGGGGAGGAAGCACAGCCATAAGTCTGCCCCGGCTCCAAACAAGTGTCATCATGTGAAACCCCCTGCCTCGGCCTCCGTCAGCGGCTTTTGTTTAGGCTCCTGCCCCAGACAGGGGTCATCCTGAATATCCCTCTGACTCTGTCCCAGACAGGCTCTGTCTTGCCCATCTCCCCTGCCCTCCAAGCTGGAACAGGTGACTCACGGTGCAGGCTGAGGGAGATGTTGATGGTGTGCTCATCCACGAAGCCCTTCAGGCCCGGCATGCGGGCACACTTGAGCTGTGTCTGGGCAGCACTGTCCCCAACGTGCACCCAGCACACCGTCTCGTTGGCGTAGCTGAAGTCCATGGCTGTGGTCTGCCGTGTGCTAGTGGGTGTGATGGTAGAGACCTGGGCCCCACTCAGGTATGTAGCCAGGATGTTCTGTGAGTTGGCGATCAGCAGCACAGGGGGCCGGTCTACCGGCTCTGTAGATGGAGGAGAGAAGGGTCAATGCAGCAAGTGGCCCTGAGACCTCTCTGGCCACACCCCATCAGGGAACAACACTGAGGGCGCCTAGCTGTATGGCCACAGGTGACCCCACCTACCGTTCTTGGCCTTGCAGGAGCGGTTGTCTGGCTGCAGCAGGTACCCTTCCACACAGCCGCACGTGAAGGAACCATCTGTGTTGGTGCACAGCTGGCTGCAGGTGCCATAAACCGAGCACTCGTCAAAGTCTGCCGGGAAAAGGCGAGAGCGTGGTCATTTCCAGCATGCCGAGGGCAGGGAAGGGAGTGCCCTCAGATACCACCAGGGATGTGTCCATCCCTACGGCTACTTCGGAGGACAGTTTGGCAGAATCTATTACAATAAGAAATGTGGAAACTTTATCACCTAGAGAGTCCAGACTTGGAATCTACCCTGGAGAAATATCCACACACGTGCATATTATCCATTCATTCAGAAAAGATTTCTTGATTACCTACTATGTGCCAGGTATTGTTCTAGGCTCAGGGGATACATCAGTGAATAAAACAGATTCAAATTGCTGCCCTCATAAAACAAATTCCAATAATAAATGAAATACTGTTACTACGATAATAAGACAAAAAGGTAAATGGCATGTTAGAGGAACTAGTGCAATGGAAAGTGGTTGGTGCTATGGAAAAATATTAAGCAGAGAAAGGGGACAGAGAATGCAGGCGCTGGGGGGTGGGATTTTAGAGCGGTAGGGATGGCCTCACTGAGAAGGTGGCATTTGTGCAAAGACCCCAGGGAGGTAAATTTAAAACAGAAGAGTTTGCATTGTGTGTAACAGAAGAAACTGGGAATATCTTACGCATCAAAAGGGAGATGGCCAAGTAAACTGTGGTAATAGTCATACATCACAGTGGTTTTTAAAAGAATGAGGTAGACCTCTACGTATTAACATGGAAAAATCTCTAGAACATACTGGGTGAAAAAACTGAAAAAAACATATGTACAGTATGATATTTATGTAAAAAAAAAAATCACATGCACATAAACAGTACTTTCAATTAGATTCTCCATGAGTACATGTATACATGGACAGAAAAAGGCCTGGACAGAGAAGTAGCAAACTGGTAACAGAGTTGACCTCCAGAGAGATGGGAAAGGGACCAGAACTGAAGAGGGTTTGTCAAAGGGGACTTTGGTTTTATCTATAATGCTTTAATTTTTTTTTTACAAGAAAACTCACATATGACCTATATAATTTTTTTTTTGGCTGCACCGTGCAGCATGTGGGATCTCAGTTCCCTGACCAGGGATCGAATGCACACCCCCTGCACTGGAAGCGTGGAGTCTTAACCACTGGACCATCAGGGAAGTCCCTGACTTATATAATTTTTTTTTTTTTTTTTTTTTTTTTTTGCAGTACGCGGGCCTCTCACTGCTGTCCGCTCCGGACGCGCAGGCTCAGCGGCCATGGCTCACGGGCCCAGCCGCTCCGCGGCATGTGGGATCTTCCCGGACCGGGACACAAACCCGCGTCCCCTGCATCAGCAGGCGGACTCTCAACCACTGCGCCACCAGGGAAGCCCTAATTTTTAAGACGACTTTTAAGAAGTCTGGTGGAGCCTTGGGTTTAGAGAGTGGGACGTTCGGCTTGCGAGTGGGAACGGCTTAGTCGTACACAGAGAAAGAACGATTTAAAAATGGGTGATGTTGAGAAAGGCACGAAGATTTTTGTTCAGAAGTGTGCCCAGTGCCATACTGTGGAAAAGGGAGGCCAGCACAAGACTGGGCCAAATCTCCATGGTCTGTTTGGGCGAAAGACAGGTCAGGCTGTCGGATTCTCTTACACAGATGCCAACAAGAACAAAGGCATCACCGGGGGAGAGGAGACGCTGATGGAGTGTTTGGAGAATCCCAAGAAGTACATCCCTGGAACAAAAATGATCTTCGCTGGCATTAAGAAGAAGGGAGAAAGGGCAGACTTGATAGCTTATCTCAAAAAAGCTACTAATGCGTAATCGTTGGCCACTGCCTTATTTATTATGAAACAAATGTCTCATGACTTTTTATGTGTACCATATTTAAATTGGTCTCATACACTAGAATTCAGATCATGAATAGCTGATGTAATATTGCTGTCCTGATTTAAATAAGATTGGCTTGTGGCTAAATGAATATGGTCAGCTTTTTGAATTTTGATAGTAATTCTGGTTCAGCAAGTACTGTCACTGTTTTCCCCTTCTAAAGAGATGATTAAACTTGAATAAGGAATGTTAAACTTTTCAGGGATATGGTGAATGCCTTCTCAAACCCTATAGGAGACTGGTTTTATATTTAGATTTCTATAACTGGTTATATTAATATATTTAAATATTGAGAAGCTCCCTTCACTGTCTCATAGACCAGCAAGATTCACCTGTGTTTCAAGTTGTGTTCATTCACCTGTTAAGGCAAGGGCTGAAGATACACTGACAATGTCCACTTTATCTTTTTGGTCTTAAATATGCCAATTTAATTAAAATTCTCCATCTAAAGTATTGCATTTTACTTAATGAAGGGCATTTTAGTGTGGTTTATGTATAGCATCAGATAAAGAATATTTAGTACTCCTCACATTTTATAGATGATCTTTAAGATCAGATGTTTTTAAAATTCACTGGGACATGATAGGTTGGGAAACTTGCTTGTGAATTCTCTACAAAGTCAGACTAAGTTATAATTCAGGATTGTCTTTTAAACAGGTATTCAGAAACACAACTTTAGAACTACTGTAGATGTGTGATTGGTAATGATGCTTTTGCCAACTCAGAAGGGTTACGGTAGAGGAGCTCTATCATTAGCACAGATTTGTAAATTATCTGATCATAAGGCTTGAGAATTAAAAACAAAGTCACAGATCATGATTTTTCTAATGTGCTTGATTTAATGACATACCAAGATGGTTGAAAAATATAATACCTCAAAATAAAAAAAAATAAAAATAAAAGAAGTCTGGTGGAAGCAAGGAGTTAGGGCCCACAGTCATGCCCTGAGGCTATAAGGCCTGTAGCCCCGCCTCCTGTCTTGTGCCTTCCATCTGCTTTCTCCTCCCCGGCCCGGCCCACTACCCCTCACCCCCAGCACGCGCGGTGGGCACACTTACCTTTGCAGGTCTTGCCGTCTGCCTGAAGTTGAAAGCTGTTGTTGCAGTAGCAGGTGGGCCCGTTGAGTGTAGGGACACAGTGGTGCTGGCAACCCAGATGAGAACACTGTCCTCGCTGCTCTGTGTGGGAGCAAGTGACACATACTCAGGCCTCCAGACCTGGCAGCTGTACCCAGACTGCAACCTTCCCCCAACCCTTCAGAAACCATTTCTGCTGCCTGCAGTGTCAGAGATGAAGGGGCTTACAAAGCATCGACTCTAAAAATATAGTGCCAGTGAGGAAACTGAGACGAAGGGTGGGTATAAGACAGGTCCAAGGTCACACAGCCCATTACGATTTAGAACCCACATCTCCCTGCTCTGGCTGCTCTGGACTCCCTCTGTCCCCATGGAGAGGGGTTCTGGTAGTTTGTTGGGGTCAACAGGAAGTGGGGACAGTGATTCTCATCCCCTTCACATACCTCTTGCCTGCTCTGCCCAAGGACTGCAATGTCGGCTTTGGGGCTAAGGGTGAAGAGCTGGCATGGAATCGAGTCTTTCTGTGCAGCACCCCAGCTCTTGTCTATAAGCACCCCTGCAACCCATCCCTTGAGCCCTAGAGGCCTCAGAGAGAAGGCCCAAGGTCCAGGTAGAGGATAGGAGGAGGAGCAAAACTGGCTCCCCTGGGATCCTTCTCTAATCTTCCTCCTGCCACTGACCCACTTCTACAGGGGAGACAGAAGGGAATGAGACAGGAGGGGGAAGAGGTGGGAGAGCAGCTGCCCCCCCAGACCAGCGACCCAATTAATGGCCTTGCATGGGGCCAGGCGGCCTGGCCACAAAGACCCCTTTGTCCAGCTGCCTCACACCCCTGCTCCCCCCCTCCCACCTAGGAGAGAGCACTGCCTGAGATGCTAAGACGTTTAGAGGCACTAAGCCTGCCAGGAGGAGCTGGGATCAGGGGCCGGACCCCGGTTCTTCCTTCTCCTCCCCATCTCTGCCCGAGAGCCCGAATGTGCTGCCCTGTCCAGCCTCCCCCAACACAGGGGGGAAATAGTGTTTGTTCTGGAAAATCTGGAAAAGAGTTTCTCTTCTGGATATGGGGTGGGAGGATGATGAGGTCCAACTTCTGTAATATCAGAGAAGGAAATTCAAACCCCAGGTTTTTGAGGTTCTTGGTTGTTTTTGATACTGACCAGGTATACAAAAGCAAGCAAACTTGAACACGCGCCATCCGATAAGATGGGACGTGTGTGGTAATTGAAGTCAGTCCCTAAGCCCACACTCTGCATCCCATTCCAGGAGCTTCAGACAAAAACATGCAGAATCAACCAAAGGAAAGGATAAAAATCTTCCACAAACTCCCTTGCTCCACACTCCCTGCCCTCAGTGAACAGGATCCAGATGTGTCTCTTCCCACAGGCAGATGTTTTCTGACACGCGTTACAGGCACAGGACACGGTCCCCACCCCCCAGGGAAGATTGCCCCACACCCAGGGGCTTGCCTAGGGCCTCACAAAGCCAGGCTTCTGCTCCAGGCCCAGACCTTGAGGGCAGTAGGAGAAGTCCCCATTCCCCGACTCACAGGCCTGAGGCCCTGCCTGTCCCCCCTGCCCCCAAAGAATCTCTCCCATTGCTCACGTGGGATCCAGACTCTCCCTGGGTCATGGGGGCCTCCAGGGGAAGAACTGCAGAGCTGGTGACCTGAGCTGCAGGTGGGAAGAAAGTCTGACCTATCATCCTACAGTTCCCTCTTCAGCCTGGGTGACTTTCCCATCAAGCAACTTCAGAGAGCCTCAAAGATCTGCACTTCTTGGGGGACGCCTCTGGGGGCCCTGGCAGAGGAGGCAGGGGGACAAAACTCCAGAACCCCCTCCACCCCAGCTTCAATCACAGCATCTGCTCTTCTCTGTTCATACTCATGTAAGAAACCATTTGAAGAAAAGACCCCGCTATTTACAAAAATAAAAAGTACAAAACCACTATCTAGTATAAAGCTCTCATTTCACAGGTGGGAAACTGGGGACTGGAGAGGAGTAGTGACATGTCCAAGCATACACAGAGAAGTGCCGGGGGCGCGGGGGAGCAGGACAAGGCCTCATCCCCCCCAAAGGTGCGAGGGCAGTCCTTGGATGGCGAGCCTCCAAACCTGTCAGGTGCCACCTGAGAACTCACTGCATCCACCTGGGACAGGAGAGGTGGAAGAGCCCTTACCTCGGCAGTGGGGCCCCTCGTCCGACCCATCTGTGCAGTCCTGGACCCCGTTGCAAAGGCGGGACATGAGAATACACAGCTCGGTGCCCATGCAATTGTGCTCGTTCGGCTGACATCGCTGGGTCTTACTCTGTGGACCTGGGGGCAGATGGAAAGGCCAGCATGACCGCACTGGCTACAGAGGCTGTCTGTCTAGTTGTTCACTGGGGGAGGGGGTGGGGAACTGAGACTGGGGTTTCAGCCACCTGCACTTTTTAGATCTCAGGAGGCCTAGGGCCTGGATAGACTCTTCAACCTCGAGCTCTCCTACGCCATTCCCAACAGCAGCTACACACCTGGGAGCCGCCAGGTGGAGGGGAGAACTAGGTCTTAGCAAAGAGTCCACTCTCCAAATGCCCCAGGCTGTGGACCCCAATGCCTCACATTCTACACTCAGGAGACAAAGTACACCTCCTTCCCATAGCTCCCCAGGTCACAGAGTCTGGGGCTGAGAGCTGGACCAAGTCTTCTAGAACTGCACTTCCCAATATGCAGCATCATACGTGGCTACTGAGCACTTGAAATGTGACTCGTTCCAACTGTAAGTATAAAATGCACACTGGCAAAAACAGACAAAAAACAACGGGAGTTCCCTGGTGGCCCAGTGGTTAGGACTCGGCACTTTCACTACCATGGCCCTGGATTCAATCCCTTGTCGGGGAACTAACATCCCGCAAGCCACATGACATGGCCGAAAACAAACAAACAAACAAATAAATGAATAAATAAAATAAAATGCACACTGGCTTTTGAAGACTTAATACCACAGCCACAAAAAAGAATGCAAAATATCTCATTAATACTTTTAGACAGATAATATACTGAAATGATAATAGTTTGGATACATTGGGTAAAATAAAGTTGAAATTAATTTCACCTGATTATTTTTACCTTTTTGAAGGTGGCAACTAGAAAATTTCAAAATTGTGTACATGGCTTGCATTATATTTCTATTGGATGCACTGTTATAGACCCCCAGCCCCAGAGCAGCTTGCCTGATGCAAGGCTTTGGAAACGGTCAAAGGCTCTGGTCCACTGATGATGTCTTGGTACTTCCTTTGTTGCCCAAGAAGATGGGCTGGGGGGAGGGCAGGGTAGAGCTCCTGAGGGGATTCTAAGGAGGCCAGGTGACCTACGGTGCTGGCTAAACCTGTGGGCTGGTAGACAGACCACTGCCCATTGGCTCCCAAGCCTGGACAGGGTGTGAGAGAGTGTCTGTATGTGAGTGCACCTGTCCGCCTGTGCCTGGTAGGAGTCCACATGCACAGGTGAGGGAGGTGTGTACCGTGGAGCAGAGTGGTGTGGAGTGAGGGGGAATCTGTGAATCTCCACGTGTGCTGGTGCTTCTGGCCTCAGTATGTGCATTTCCATGTCCTTTTGGGAGCGAGCCTGGGTTTGTGTGTGAGTGTCTGGGAGCATCTGTCTGAGTGCAGGTTGTGTCTCTGCATCCCCATTTCAGAGTGTTGACTCTGCGTTGCTGTGAGAGCGTGTCTGTGCCAGCATCTGCCTCTGTCTGTGTATGTCGGGGAGGGTGGAGGGGAGTGAGTCAGTGCCCGGGAGGGACTGAGCGTGGGTGTGATGGGTCCAGGAGCGTGCATGAGTGGGGACAGTGTGGGGATGTGTATAAGGTGGGGTTTACATCAAATTAAAGGGAGGATGGATAAAAAGAGCCAGATCTGGACCTTCCACGTGGCTTTCTTTATCCCTAACGCCAAGCATTGGGGTCCGAAATGTGGAGCATAAAGACGGCATCAGACAAGAAGATGCTCCAGGCTGAGCCACCCCCCATACAAACACTTGCAGAATATCCTTGGCTCCCACACCTCCAGGGCAGGGTATGAGGGTGAGGCAGAGAGAACTGGTGGCTCCCTTTCTGGCCCTAAAATTACCCCTAGTAATTATGGGTGAGGGTATGGAGATGGGGCTGGGACAGGATAAAGCCGGAGAGAGAACGGAGACAGACCTAGGAATGCAGGGTCCCCTAGACCCCAGCCCAGATTAGCCCAGCAGGGGAGAGACTCTGCCAGCTGCCCAGGACTCTAGGGTCCCGCCAGAAAGTCCTCCACTCCCCCCCACTGGCAGGGTAAAGCCTGGGTGGGGACCTTTCTCCCAGTTTAAACAGCTGCCTCTGATTACACCACTTACAGAGGGCAGGGGGAGCGGGGGGAGGGCGGGAAATGCGCAGGGGTGGGGCTTCTGGGACAGAGACTGATCAAGAGCCAGTGGCCTTTGGCCTGGGAGCCTGAGGACAGGAAGGGGACCCAGCAAGACCTGGGGGCACTCATCCAGGATCAGGAGGTTCAGAGGTGGGAAGAAGAGGGATGAGCCAGAAGGGAGGGGAGCCTGGGCCCTCTCCTTCCAGGAAAGCTGTCAGCCCAGAGAACACAATCTCTGGCTGGCTTGGGGGTATAGCAGCTGAGGGAGCTCATTTCTGAGCACACCAAGCACCAAGCCGGGCTCTTTGAAGAGGGGGAGAGGACAGTTTTAGCTGTGTCATGTACAAACAATCATAGAGCAAGGTCCGCACCAGGCTAGAGCTCAACTGTCCTCATCCCAAACTGCCTGGGCCAAAAGGAAAAGGCATAAACCGGTGGTGTGGGGGAGGGATCCAGAAAAGGCACTTACAAATCTCGGGAGCCTCATCAGATCCGTCGGGGCAGTCCCTCTCACCATCACAGCGCCAGCCCTTTGAGATACAGGTGATCTGGTCTCTGCAGGCAAACTGCTTGGGGCTGCAAGTCTTAGGGACTGGGGTCAAGGGAAGAAAACAGGGGTGTGAATGAGGGATGCAGGCCAACTCTATGGCCTTAAAGCCCTCCAGGGCTCCTCCTCCTCCCCCAGCATCAGTCTCCATCTGGCTCAGACTCTGACCCACAGTCCACCTGTTGTGGGGGGGCACGTGGCTGGGGTTCACTCCCAGAACACCGCGTACCTGCGACGGCGGGAGGGGAAGGATGCAGGGAGCTCATTTTATTGCCCCCCACTCAGTCCCGAAGATTGCCTGTTCGGTGTGCCCGCCCCCAGTCCTCAGGGTCAAAGCCCTTGCTGTTCTCTGTTACTCTGGTCAGATACCAGCAACCCCACTTTGCTGACTGAGAGTGATGAGGCATTTAGGCCATTGACGTGTTTTCTCTTTATCTTCCTCCCTATCTCACTAGAGGTCCAGAGCTGGTCTTTTCTAACCTCTCTGCTCCTTCGTCCTCTCGGACACTTTCGGTCCCTGGGACCCATCATCCTGCCCATCTCCAACTCTTTTTTTTTTTTTTTTTTTTTTTGCGGTACGCAGGCCTCTCACTGCTGTGGCCTCTCCCGTTGCGGAGCACAGGCTCCGGACGTGCAGGCCCAGCGGCCATGGCTCACAGGCCCAGCCACTCCACGGCATGTGGGATCCTCCTGGACCAGGGCAGGAACCCGTGTCCCCTGCATCGGCAGGTGGACTCCCAACCACTGCACCACCAGGGAAGCCCCACCATCTCCAACTCTTAACCACCAGGCCCCCAGATGGGATGTGTGTTTGGGGTGCCCTTGGCACAGTGGTGGCTTGGAGATGGCATCAGCAGAGGAGCCCTGCCTCCACCTGCATTCTCTAAAGACACAGCCTCCCTTGCTGGTTAGACTTTCAGCAGATGCCCTCAGAGGTAAGAAGCACCTAAGATTGCTCAGGATGATAGAGTTGGAGAGCTGAGGCAGGGGGATGGCTGGGGTGACCTGTAGGAGCTGGTTTCAGCCCAGCCGACCTGTTAAGGTCCTATATCCGGGACCTCTTTGCCCTAACCCCTCACCCCCACCAGCTTCCCTCTGCTCCTGCCCCATTCTCTTACCTCATTCTCCAGGCATGAATTAAAGACGGTAACGCTAACCCTCACTGTTAACCTCGGTATGTGCCAGGAAATGTGGTACACGAGTTCTTTCCATGTATCATCTCATTTAATCCCCTCCACAATATGACAAAGTAGGTACTACTAATACCACCATTTCCTAGATGAGGAAACCAAGCCTCAAAGAAGGTGGGTTCACACAGCAGGCAAGTGACAAAATCAGGACTCATACCAGTTGAGCTGACTCTAAGCTTTTAACCAACCAGTGCACACCAGTCTCCCCATTCTCACTGAGAGGTTCTCAGGAGTTGTTCCTCCCAATCCCGTCACCATGCCCTCCACAGGAAGAAAAGTACCCCCCTCCTTCACCCCCAGCCAGTCTCCCAGCCCTTCATCGCCTCTTCCTTGGTCTGTGTCAATCCCATTTCTCTTCGGCTCTCGTGCACTGGAAACCAGCTGTGTGCCAGGCACTGCACTAGGCACTAGGGTGCTAGGGAGGGGAGAGGTGGCCCCTCAGGAGCCACAGCACCCTGGGAAGACAGCAGGGCAGAGTGAGCTCAGGGCTGGGACGGAGCAGAAGGAAAGTATGTCAGGGCTCTGAGCAGGGAGGGATGGAGTCTGAGGGGAGCCACACTGAGAAGACGTCCTCCCTCCCTAACCCCCATCTCTGGCAGAGGGGACAGCACTCAGGCCCCTGGCCAGGACGAGAGCCGAGTTCAGGAAACACATCAAGGATGGCCTGGCTAGGCCCCCGGCCCCGGAGTCCCCCTCCCCTCCCCCCCCACCCTGAGCAGGGAATAAAGGCCCCTTGAGGAGGTGGATAATGCTGAGTTCATTGCCCCACTGGGCCAGCTGTGAGGTCTTCCCGGGGAAACAGCCCGCCAGCCTAGTTAGCATGCTGGAGAACGGTCCTCTTCCCCTGGCCAGCCGAGACTGGCTGGTGGGGGGGCGGGTAGAGGGGGCTGGAATGGGACTCAGAGGCAGACGGGCTGTTTGGAGCCCAGAAAGGCCCCCATGCCACCCCTGCCTCCACCTGGACTTTTGGTCCACACCCCCTCTCCTCCCCAGGGTAGAACTCACAGCCCAGGCCTGAGGTCACCGGTTGGTCACTCCAATCTCCCCTCCATTCTGAGTCCCAGCCATGATCCCCTCCTCCTTTGGCCCTCACTTTGTCCCCCCGCTGTCCCCCACCCCCATTTTTGGCCTGAACTCGACAGAGGAAACAGCAGCTGGCAAACTCCGAAAGCTGGAATGAGAGAGATTCACAAACCAGATGTGCTCTTGCGGAGGGAAGGGAGCGGGGGATGGGGAGTGAAAGGAAGAGGAGCGCTCAGGGCCCCTGTCCCACAGCAGCATCCCTTTGGGCCGGGGCAGGGGGACTGGAGGTGCACGTCTCCCACAAGTCAGGGCAGCACAAGGATCTCGAGAGATGTGAAAGAACTTCCTTTCCATCAGGGATGGTGGAGAAAGCCCTAGGAATCTCAAGTGTGAAGGCTGAGGCCTGTCTTTGATTTCCTTCAGCGGGAAGAGGGGAGGAAAGAAACAAATAACCTCCTTTGGGGCAGTCTACACAGCCAAGGGAAGCCTCACTTGGAGGCAGAGGGAGCTGCAGTGCGGTGGGGTAGGAAACTTGTAATCTGCTTAGAGCCAGCAGCCAACCCCACTGCCCTCAGCTGCGCCTTCCGCATCTGATGCCAGCACCCAGGAAACCCACCTCCATGGCCTTAGATGAGGGAACAACACGGCCCTAAGTTCAGGAGCAACTAGTGGCCTCCCCTGCCTCCCGCCCCTCATGAGACTTGGGGCTTTCTAAGGATATGAGCTAACATTTTTTAACATGGTCACTCTGTGTCAGCCACTGAGCTGAAACACTTTGTACACATTAACTCATTTAGATCCTCAAACCCTGTGACATGGGTACTGTTGCAATCCCCATTATACAGACGAGGGAACTGAGGTACAGAGCGATTCGTGACTGAACCGGCGGTTCCTCACTGGCCACGATGATGGAGCCACATGAAGAAGGAGGAAGAAGGGAAACGGCAGGGTCCTCTGGCGCTGGGAGTGGGGACAGGGATTATAGGAGGTGGCAGTGGCCTTCAGGGCTCCTCAGAGAGGAGGGGAGAGGGTGGAGAAGACGGAAAGCGACAAGAACGGGACAGAAGAGGGAAGAGAGAAGGGAGAATAAGGAGGAGAGGACTACGGAGGGAGAGCGAGCGAGGTTGCAGAGAGAACGCCAGGACACAGGGGCCGTCTGTTCTCAGCTTTGCCCGGAGATGAATGTGACCGCCATGCTAACTCTGGCCAACACCCTTGCCCCCCCTCAAACCCAGGCACCCAGCCCAGCCATGGCCCCCAGGGCCACCAAGATGGAGCCAGAACAGGAGGTGTAGGGTTGGGTGTGCATCCAGACACAACACGGACCCCGCTGCCCTGCTTGAGCCTTGGCTGTCGTCCTGTCCCATTCTGGGACCTTGGGGGCAGGGCGGGGAAGGGCGGTGAGAGGGCCTGACCAGAGTAGAGAGGGTGACAGGGAAGTACAGCCCTGAGGGAGTCTTCTCCAGAGGAGGGGACCCATCCGTATGTCCCCTTGGGAGCAGAGATGGAGAGGAAGAGAGATGTTGAGATTTCCTAAAGACCCAGGAGACCTGAGACAGGGTAAGCGTGAAAGAGACCCCTGAGACCCTTTTCAAGAGCAGACACAGCAGACGGAGAGATAGGCTGTGTATCAGGGGATGTTTTCTGAAAGGAGCCACATGACATATCTAAGGGAACAGAGGGGCCAGGGGGTGGCCAGGGGGTGGGGGGCAGAGCCTGCAGGAATCTAAACTTTCAAACATATGGGGGTGGGACAGCAGGGGCCTCCCAGACCCTACCAAGAGCTTTTCACTGAATTTTATGTATTTTTGGGTGTTACCCGGTGGCTCCTTCCCGCAGCTCAACGAGGCTCAGACACATTTTTGTCATTCCTGAGTCTGGGCCTCTGCTTTGCGGCCTGGACAGACAGACAGGATGGCTTGGGCTGCTGGGGGAGGGGAAGGGTCTCCCCCTCCATCCTGAGTCAATATTGACTCAGCAGGACATTAGCCTGACCTCCCCACCATCTTTTCCTTTCCCCACAAGTAAAATCAGACCCTTTGAATGTCTCCAGAGGTCAGCATATCTCTCACCAGGCCTTTAGAAGCCCTTCCCACCTACCCCCCAACACACACACAGCTTATGCGCTGCAGAAGTAAAAGCTCTAAGCTCCTGACCCATTCCTCACACCTTTCTCCAGTTCTCAGGTTATGAGGAAGTTCTGCCAGAAGTCTAACCTCCCTCCTCCTTTCTGAATTATCTGCACTCCCTCTCCTACTGAACCCACAAAGGGTCTCAAGTTCCCTTCTTCCAGAAACATTCTCTCCAAAATTAGTGGAGGGGGAAGAAGAGAGAGGAACTTGGAGGAAAGTGGAGGGAGAACTTTCACTGCCGAACTGGATATTCCAAGCTTGGCCTGGGAGGGGAAGAATAACTCCAAAATGGCGAGCACATGGGAAAGCCCAGGAGAGACTTCTGCTCCCAGGTAGCTTTCAAGATACCAAGAGGCCTGGATGGAGGTGGATGGAGACAGACAGAGACAAAGCAAGAGACAGAGACTGAGAGAGACAGGACAGAGAATGCCACAAAGGATGAGGTAAGAGAGATGAGAGGATGAGAGACAGAGGTTCCTTGAGGCCAAGAGAGCACACACCAATGATAGACAGACAGAGGCAAAAACGAGGGAAGGGGTCTCAGCCGAGAGGTTGCCAAGACAACGACACAGTTGTCTTGGGATGAACCCGGAGAATAACATCCCTGAGACTCAGGGTGGGGAAGCATACACCCTGACTTGGACAAAAAGAGTCCCTGCCCTAGCAGTGCCTGATCCAAGGGAGACTCAGAATAGGGGCCGCTGCCTCCCACAGAATTGGGAGGGTGGGAGGAAGGAACACTGAAGCTCTTCAACAGGGAAGCCAAGGCCTCCAGGAGATTCTCATCTTCCCTGGGGGTGCAAGAGGGATAAATACCTCCCCTCACTGTCCCTCACCTCTTTCCCAGGGAGATTTTACACTGGGACCTGGGGCCACCACACAGGAAGCAATCCGGGGCCAACTGCTTCCTTCTCCAAACAATGCAGGATCCTGCTAACCAGGCTGAAATCTGGGACTGAACACAGGGGCATGGGTCTAGGTTCTTCAAACACCCACACCCAGCACCCAGCCCCACCAGGTCGGGGACAGCTTGCATGGTCCCACTCAACTGCACTCAGATTCCCAAAGGGCGAGGAGCCCCCATCCAGAGTTGGAGGACTTCAATGCTGGAGAGTTCATAGAGGGCTGGGGAGGGGGTGTGCCCTGAGAGGAAACTACTGAGGGGAATAAGCCTTAGGTTTGGGGGTTTGATATGCAAAGGCTGAGACTACAGCAAGAGGAAAGAAAGTTAGACCTGGTAAGGATGGGCTTCCCAAAGGTAAGGAAGGAGTTTTGTAAAGTTCCGGGGATTTGAACAGGATCTGGCTCTGGCCAGGGCCCCTGCTGACATCCTTAAGAGGCCCAGTGATGGGGAGTGGTTGGGGGCAAAAAAATATAGAGAAAATGGAGGAAGGGGGAGCAAGATTAGGAGAAAAGGAAGTCTTGAGAAGCAGCCTCAAACATCAAAATATCCCTCCATCCCCAAATCAATGTCTTACACATCCCTGGTTTGAAAGACGAGGGTGAGGGGAGATGTCCAAGATCTGAGTCTGACCAGGGGAGAAAGGAGTTTGGAACCATCTCTCAGAGAGCCAGAAGGCAAACAACTCAGCCTCATAACTCACTTAACTGTCCAGCTTGTCTGATAAATGGTAATACACTGGCTCGAGGGGGTACGTGGAGATGGGTAGGAGAGAGGGAGGCAGCCAGCCCTCTCCACTACAAAATGTTCCTAATCTCAGCAGGGACCTCAATAACTCCTCTTCCCATTCCCCATTCCATCTGTTTCTCCATCCTCCCAGGTAGCAAGTATACTCAATTCTGTCTACTAGCAGGGAGTGACATTGCTCCCCAAAGAGAAGGGGTCCCTGGAGATTGGGTTCAGGCATAGCAGAGAAGGCAGAAATGGTGGAGAAGGACCCTAGGGCTGCTCCCCTGGAGGGAAAGCAGCAAGGTCTGTGATAGCAGCAGAAAGGAAGGTTAGACATTGAGTCAGGTAAGCTGGAGCCAGGACGTGTCCTTCTCTGGAAAACAAAGGAGAAAGTTGTGTGTCTGTGGGCCTGAGACATGAGGGCAGGAGTGGGGATAGAGGCTGTCCTGGACAACATTGGCCCTACAGGTCTGTGCAGTTTCCCTTTCCCACCCCCCAGAATGGGGTAGAACCGATGATTCACTATTCCCATTCTTAGGGTGAGAACAGTATGGGTGTTTGGGGAGGGGTCCTCTCTCCAGGACTTTGGATAGAGTTTGGTTTGAGCTGGGGTTACAGCTGTGGAATGGGTGGAAACTTACAAAAGCGTGGGAGACCATTAAGGAAAACACATCCAGTCTCCCTCTTCCACTCACCACGCACCAACTTGGTGTGGCAGATAGAACGGCTTTGGAACCCTGGGGGTGAAGCTCCCTGGGGCCATTCCTGACCAGGCTGGGGACCTTTTCTGCTCTCCACAGAGACCCCCCTTTTCCCTCTGCCTAACTCCATCCACCTTCCATCGTGGGGCTCTTGATGGGTCACTCTCTTAAAATTTTTTTCTATCCCTCCCAGAAGTCGCTGTACCCAAATCTCTCTGCCTCAGTTTCCCCTCTCACTTCACAGGGCTGAGAACAAGAAGAAACAACATGCATAACTGAGGAAGTCATGGGCAAGGGCTGGTCTGAAGGGTATTCAGGGCAGAGCCTCTTTCCTCCTCTTGGGCAGATAATTGATGTGGGGTGGGGGGTAGGCAGACAGAGTCCCCAAGACGGCATAACTGAGAGCTACTGAATATATTGTCTTTCTGGGCACAGCTACTTCCTGACCCCTTAACCTCCCTCCCCCCACTGAAGCAAGTTGTGGGGAGGGGAAGAGAGAGAGAGAGAGATAGTCTGGTTTCAGAGAAAAACTTTCCCAATCACCATCTGGCAAAATTTGGAAGATGGAGGAGGGGTGCATGATGGTATTGGGTCCAGATTTTTCCCTGGATGAGAGGGCTAAAATGACGGGAAGGGATGAGATCCCACCCCTTCCAAATCAGGGGCCCAGCCCAGCCCAACCCCATGACCCCAGCTCAAAGCTTGAGCAAGACTTGAACCAGTGACTCACAAGTAAGAGGGAAAATAGCTGACATTAAAGAAAGGCAAGAGGGCACCCCAATTCTCCAAAAGGACACAGTTCTAGCCCAAACCTAACTGCAGTATACAAAGTGTGTGCGTATAAGGGGAGGAGGGGAAATGGTGGAGAGAAATAAACACATCTACCAAAGGAGCAGGGAATTAGGGGGTGGGGGCATAGCCATAACCCCATCCAGCCTCCGACTCTCCTTCCAGTACAAACTGAGATCAGACCAGAAGTCAGGGAGAAAGCAGCCTTCCTCCACCCTCCCACCTCAGCATTCCAGGCCATTCTCCAGACCCCTTCCCCAGTGATGACATCTAACGTTTTTCATCTCAAAGCTCCCAGGAATTAAGAAGGAAAATTCAAAGTCATATAGCTTCGCCTTCTCTCACCCGCTACACCCCCCAACACAGCCCTTTCCAGGCTACTGACAGAGGCCCTGAGAGGGGGAAGTGCTCATTTCGGAACCCAGGCTGGCAGCCCGCTGGATCCTGGACCCAGGCCTTCAAGCCCGGTCTCCAAGGGCCCAGATTCCACACCCAAGCAGGGGGCCCTCCCGTGGCCCTCTCTCTCCCCACCACAGCCATCCCCCCTGTCCTGCCTGCCCTCTGCCCAGCGGGGCACCCCTGACCCGGCTACCCTTCCAGATGCAGAGGCCACTGCAAAAGGACCCCCGCCCCCTTTTGCAGCCAGTAAACAGCAAATCCGGATTCCTTTACAATTCAGATGTGCTGTGGGGGGGTGGAGGATGTAGGGGAGGCGGAGGCCCTCCCCCACCAGAGATAGGAAAAGAAGGCCTCTAGATGCCAGGATCAGAAAAAGGGGGATCCCTCCTCTCCCTTCCCAGGCCTCTGGTCTTTGTTTGGGCTGGGGGGGTCCCAGAAGCATCATTTGCCCGGGGCCCCTATCCTCCAAATTGGACCCCCATCCCCACCCCCAGTCAGGCCGCTGCTGTGTCAGCTGGACTAGGATAACAAAAGGCACCCCCTCCCGCGTCTCCCTTTCCCATCCGAACGCAGGGGTGGGGGCTGGGGAGTGGGTGTCCCCAAGGGTCCAAGGGGGCCGCGGAATCTCACTCACCATCGACAGCGGCCGCGACCAGAGCTGAGAGCAGGGGCAGCAACAGCAGCAGCGGCGGGGTCAGCATGGTGTGGGCTGATGCAAGCAGCAGCCCCCTGCCCTCTGGTCCTGTTACTTTTCGCCGTCGCCGCCCCCCCCAATTGGGGGGTCCCCCCCTTTCCTCCTTCCTCCCTTCTCCTCCTCTATTCTTATCCTATCCTTCAGCAAAGCTCACCAGGGGTCTGGGTGAAGAGGTAGAGTTCGGAGCCCCTTGGGGAGGGCCTGCAGATGGGGCTGCACCCTCTGCCCCCAAATCCAAACCCTTCACCCCCGGCTTTTCTCTTCGTTCCTCTTTTTCCCCCTCCCGGGAGCAGCTCACAGCCCCATCTCCGAGCCGCCTCCGGCTGCAAAAATGCACAATTGGGAGGAGGCGGGGTGGGGGAGTGGGGGGCGTGGACCGGGTGGGGGAGCCTTCGGAAGGGGCCTGATGGAGCTATGGGGTCTCCCCTCGTTTCCGCCTCCTCAGTGCACGGGCCTGGAGCTCGCACCACTGTTCCCCGGACTGAGGTGCCGCGGGGCGGGCTGAGGGGGGGGGGGGGGAGAGGGAGGGGACCGGGAGAGGAGGGAGGGAGAGAAGGGGCGGGGAAAGAAAAAAAGGGTGGGGGGAGAAAGAGCTACGCGGCAATCCTGTGAATGCGCATGCGCCGATTTGGCGCGCTGCCCTGGGGAGGGGGAGACAGAGCGGCGACCAGATCTGGATCTCTGGCTACCGGTCCGAGAGCGGGGGGTTCCCGGGGTCCCGCTGTCTGGTTTTGGGCCTGGAGCGCCCATTCCCGTGACTGGGCCTTTCTCCCTTGCGCTCGGGAGCTGAAGGGGCGAGGGGGGTTGGGCAGGGGGGGGTTGAGGAGAGCTGAGCGGCTTTTCCGTGAAACTCGGTGTCTTGCCCTAGAATTTCAGGCCCCGTCTGCGGATCCAAGACCGGGAGGCCTGGACCGAGGCCTGATCTCCTGGGGGACCCCTGACTGTGCCTTCCCATGACTGGGGTGGGGTCGGGGGCTGCCAGTTCGCGGGGAAGATGCGGGGAGAAGCTGAGCTTTGATTTGGAGACTTTGTAAAACCTGGACGGGGACTGGGGCCTGCGGCGGAGGGGGGCGGAGGGGGGCGGAGGGGGGCGGGGTGGGGGAGGGGCCGAGACGGCCTGCCCCAACCTCGCTCCCGGACTTGGAGTAAACAGGGACACCCACCGGGACACGCCGGAGCTTGTCCGCCCGCCTAGGGCTTGGGGATGGAGCCCACCTTAGTACCCGCCCCGCCCTGCTTGCCTGGCACCGGGAGGGGCAGGCCCTGGTTTGGAGGGAGGTGAGTCACCAGCGGGTGGGGTTAAGGAAGGTCCACCCACCTTCGCCCCAAGAGGTCGGGACTCATTTATTTTTTTGTTTGGTGTTTTGTTTTTTTATACCTTATGACTGGCTTCCCACCAAGTCGGGGTTTTAGATTCCGAGCAACAGGGATTTGGAATAAGATGAGGGACTCTGGACCTCTGTTTCCAGGCCTCGAGTTCTAAGGAGGTGTCTGCTGAGTGCCGGACCTTTGTCCCAGCCTGAGTCCGTAAGGGAATGCTGCTTTGAGTCCACAGGGCGCCGGGCGGTTCCCAGAGCCCAGTGAATGTGCTTCTGGCCACTGCCCCCTTCTGGGCGGTGTTTTAAGGCTGTACCTTGGGTGTCTGACTTTCTGGTGTCTGGAAGTCAGAGTTCAGGGAGACAGCAGGTGACGCCAGAAATTCACATTAGAGATGAGGGAGGCTTGCACCACCCTTCTCCCTTTTAAAGTTCTATTCAAGGAAAGGCCCCAAATCCTCACGCCAGCCTGGCCCTGGCAGAACGTGGAGCAGCATGGAGGACTTGTTTATTGATGGCAGTGAGAGCAAGAGAGGAATCCAGAAGGAGCTAGACCTTTTCACCAAACCAGAGCTTCCTCCTGGCTCGCCTTGCTCAGGGCTAAGGCCACCTGCCTTTAGTCTCCCAGGCCAGAAACCTCAGACTTACTGCCAACTTGTCTTCTGGGCCTTTCTCTCCTATACCAATCTTGGAAACCTGTGCTCAAGATTTGTCATTTTTTTCCTTTGAAATAGAGTTCAGATTTCCTCCATTTCCACTGCTGGAGTTTCTCTGGGCAGGGGTGGGGTCTTATTCATCCTTTCATCCAGACCTCATGGGCTAACAGTGGTGGTCACATGGCAGGGACTTACTAAATGTTTTTAATGAACTCCTACTAGGTTCCTTCTTCTCCCAGGACCCCCTCTCCTTGTTGTCATCCAAGTGAAGTCAGATTGAAACAGACTTCAGGCAGCTTTGCAAGGAAAAAGCTAGCTGGAGTGACCATACGTAGCCCGAGAGGGTTGTGAGGGGGCAGCCCCATTCCTCTCCCTGATACCTATCTCATGCAGGTGAATCTTCCTGAAACTGCTTTCCCTGTGTCTCTTCCTGGCTGGCAAACCTCTACTGGGTGCCTATAGACAATGGAATCAAACGTGAGCTCTTCTCCCCGTCCTGGCCTCCCAATATCTGGCCTCAGCCAGCATATCGACACTTCTTGTTTGCTACGTCCCAACCCCTGCTATCTCCTGAATGTGAATGTGTGTTTATTTTTATGAACGTTCTATTGTAAAAAATGGTAATACTTAGTGGTTGCAAAACTCAGAGTATAGGAAGGTACAAGATGAAAAGTAAACTTGCCACTACTCTCCATACTAAGAGTTCCTTGGGTCTCCTTCCAAGAGGTTTTTTTTTGAAATGATAAACAGGGAATTCCCTGGTGGTCCAGTGGTTAGGACTCGGTGCTTTCACTGCCAAGGGCCCAGGTACAATCCCTGGTCAGGGAACGAAGACCCCACAAGCCACTTGGTGTGGCAAAAAAAAAAAAAAAAAAGAAGATAAACAAATATAAATAAACATCTTTTAAAACCACAAATGAGCTCATACAGTATATACTATTCTGGAACTTGCTTTTTTTTTCAGTTAACTCATCTTGATCCCTTTCCACATTGTACACACCCATCTAGCTCACTCTTTGTATTGGCTACTTGGAGTCTCCTTGCTTGGATACTCCACAGTCTACTGGGATTGTTAGGCCCTTGGGTTATTTCCAGTGTGTGAAGTGCTGAGGTTGTTTCTATAAGACAAGAGAATGCATATTTCTACTTGAGCCTTTAATTATACTCTTCTCTCATTTGCTTCCTACCCTCATCAGCAAGGCTCTCCTGTTGTTCTCACCCTGCCCATCTCTCCTGTTCCAAACTTGCTCTCAAGATAGCCTCAGTACCGAGAACTCAGCACTTAATTTCGAGGGTTCTGTGTCCACCATCAGACCATAAGGTGGTCCCTAAGGGCAGGTAACATGTCTTTTACTTCTTGTATCCACCCAGCGTTAGGGCCTCTTGATTGTTCAGTGGGTAAGCTGACAGGAGTGTTAGGACTAGGGGAGTCTGTGCTGGTAGAGGAGACAATCATAATTAAGTACCATCGAACGGGATGTGACTGGAAGCATTTTCTCCATATTTCTCCTATAGCACCCATTATATAGTCCCCCTCTCCTTCAGCTTCTTCTCTTTCTCCCCACTTCTATTCAAAGAAGCTTTTTCCATCTTCAAACCCTTGGGTTGGAATTGTAACCAAATAGGGGAAACCAAGGAGGAATTCTCTGCAATCCATGATCGGGATATCAAGAATGGTGACAGTGGGCAAAGAAATTGGTGGAGAGGATATCCCCTTATTTTGGATCTCCCAGCAGATTATTAAACATTTCCCTTTCCTGTCGACTGTTAACAGGCACTGAGATGGGGCATTAAGGGGGCAGCTCTGGGATTGAATGTCAGGCCAGAGACTGACACCACCTAGCGGTCAACTAAAGAAGTGTAAACATGAAGAATGTCTGAAGGATCTGGTGGAAAGTGGGAAGAGAACCAAGATTTACTGAGTACTTACCATATACCAAGTCCATGCAGTGGATTTTACATGGATTAGCTCATTTAAGTCTTATAACCGCCTGTGGCGTAAGTGTTCTTTTCACTTTGTAGATATGGAAATAGAGTCTCAGAAAAATTAAGGAATCTGCCCCAAAGCACAGTGCAGGTTGGAGCCCAGTTTTCTTTCATTTAATAAACATTTATTAGGTACCTCATATGTGCCAGTTACATTGGTAAGCACTAGGGACGAGAGATGGAAACACACAGTCTCAGCTTTCAAGAAGTGTACAGGTTAGTGGGGTTGTGCAACTAAATCACTGACAATTACAACAAAGTGCCTTAATGCCTGTGCTAAAGGTACATGGCACAGAGGGAACCAGGGCAGGATACCTATTCCAGATAAGAGGGTCAAAGCAGGGCAGAGTAGATGATACCAGACTATGTGTTGAAAGAGAGGAAGGAGATGATAAACAATGACAGAAGGAAAGTGTGTTTTAGGCTGGAGGACAGGCAAAGGCATGGAGGCATGAAGAAGTTTAAAATATTTGACGCAATTATGGTATGGCTGAAGCTTAAGGTACTTATTGGGGAAGATAATGGATGAAGTATCATGGAGCCTAATCAAAAGGGTGATTTTAGCCACACTAAGGACTTAGAATTTTTTTCTAGAAGTAGTGGGGAGCCAGGTGAGAAATTGGTGAAGTCCTTAACGCACAAGCCATAGAGCTGAAGAGGAAGAGGATTCCAGGTAAAGAGGTAAGATCAAGTATATTAATTAGTTTATCATGTTGGCCTAGAGGATAGTGACAGGGAAAGCTGAGTCTAGAAACTGTGGCTCACATTAGAACGTTCTCAACTTCTCAGATTTTGGCAGCACATTAGAATCACCCAGGGAGTTTTAAAATCCCAATGCTGACCAAAAAAAATTCTCAGTGCCAGAGAACTTGTACTACTTGACTTCAAGACTTGTAAGCTACCGTAATCAAGACACTATGGTACTGGCATAAGGATTGACAAACAGATCCGTGGGATAGAATAGAGGGCCAGAAATAGACTCACACTTAAAGGTCATTTAATTTTGATGAAGATGTCAAAGCAATCCACTGGGAAAAGGAATATCTTTCCAACAAATTGTGCTGAAACAACTGAATATCCATATGGGAGAAATAAGTAAATCGTGATCCCTACCTCACACCATGTGCAAAAATTGATTCAAGATTAATGATAGACCTAAGCCATACAAGCTAAATCATAAGGTTTTTAGGTGAAGACATGGAATATCTTCATGACTTGGAAGTAGGCAAAATTTTCTTATGTTATAGAAAACAATAACCATAAAAGAAAAAAAATTGATAAAAGAAACATCAAAATTGATGCTCATCAAAAGACACCATTAAGATAACGAATAAGTAAGCCAAAAGGTAAGCAAAATATTGATCTCACAAAGAACTGGTATTGGGACTTTCCTGGCGATCCAGTGGTTAAGACTCCACACTTCCATTGCAGGGGGCATGGGTTCAATCCCTGACCAGGGAACTAAGATCCCACATGCCATGTGGTGCAGCCAAAAAATAAAAAATTAAATTAAAAAAAAAAAACTGGTATCCAGGATACATAAAAAAGTTCCTATAACACAGTAATAAAAAGACAACCCATTTTAAAAAGATGGACAAAAGATTTGAACAGATACATCACAAAAGAACATGTATGGGGCTTCCCTGGTGGCGCAGTGGTTGAGAGTCCGCCTGCCGATGCAGGGAACACGGGTTCGTGCCCCGGCCCGGGAAGATCCCACATGCTGCGGAGCGGCTGGGCCCGTGAGCCATGGCCGCTGAGCCTGCGCATCCGGAGCCTGTGCTCCACAGCGGGAGAGGCCACAACAGTGAGAGGCCCGCGTACCGCAAAAAAAAAAAAAAAAAAAAAAAAGAACATGTATGAATGCCCAATAAGCACATGAAAAGTGTTCAATATCTCTAGTCATCAAGAAAATGCAAATTAAAAACACAGTGAGATAATTCTCCATACTCACCCAAATGGTTAAACTTTGAAAAACTGGCAATACCAAATGCTAGTGAGAATGTAGAGCAACTGGAACTCTCATACAGTGTTGGGAATGTAAAATGTACTATAAATTTGGAAAAATATGTAGCAGTTTCTTATATAACTAAGCACATATCTACCCCATGACCCAGCAATTATACTCCTAGTTATTTATTCAAGAGAAATCAAAACGTATGGTCACACAAAGATTCAAAGAATGTTCCTAGGGCTTCCCTGGTGGAGCAGTGGTTAAGAATCCACCTGCCAATGCAGGGGACACGGGTTTGAGCCCTGGTCCGGGAAGATCCCACATGCCACGGAGCAGCTATGCCCATGCACAACAACTACTGAGCCTGTGCTCTAGAGCCCGTGCTCCCCAACAAGAGAAGACACCACAATGAGAAGTCTGCACACCGCACTGGTAGCCCCCGTTCCCGCAACTAGAGAAAGCCCACACGAAGCAAAGAAGACCCAATACAGCCAAAAATAAATAAATAAATAAATAAAATTTAAAAAAAAAAGAATGTTCATAGTAGTTTTCTTCATAATAGCCAAAAACTGGCTATGGCCCAGGTAGCTATCATTTTTTTTAAAAAGGATAAACAAACTATGGTATATCTCTACCATGGTATACTACTTAGTAATAAAAATGGACACACTATGGATACACACAACACCACTACAAATCTCAAGACATGGTGAGTAAAAGAAGCCAGACATAAAAGCACATCCTGGTTTTTTGTTTTTAACTGAAGTATAACTGATTTACAATGTGTGCCAATCTCTGCTGTACAGCAAAGTGACTCAGTTATACACATATATACATTCTTTTTTTATATTATTTTCCATTATGGTTTATCACAGGATATGGAATATAGTTCCCTGTGCTATATATTAGGACCTTGTTGTTTATCCATTCTAAATGTAATAGTTTGCATCTACCAACCCCAAACTCCCAGTTCATCCCTCTCCCTCCGAAGCACATCCTGTTTTATTCCATTTATATGAATTCTAGAACAGACAAAACAAAGCTACCGTGGAAGAAATTACAACAGTGGCTCCCCCAGGGGGTGGGGTGAGGAAAATGACCTACATCTTGATAGGGATGTAGATGTCATACAGCGACCAAGTGGTAGGGCAAGGATTTGAACCCAGGTGGCCTGGCCCCAGAGGCCATGGTTTTAACCACGTTACATTGCTTTGCCCCTCGTACGCTGCAGCCTTGAGTGTGGATGAGGTTACAAGGAAGTGTAGCCTGTGAAGCCAGGAGACTGAGAAGGAGCACCCAGACAGGTAGGAGGAAGTCTAGGAGAGAGGGACCATGAAAACCAATGGGGGAAGAGCTTATTCAAGAGTGGCTAACAGTGTTGAATACTGCTGAGCAGTCCAGACAGAAAAGGGACAGGTCATCATTCTAGGAGGGCACGTGTGACATGGGTCAGAACAGTTTAATTGGACTGGTGGGGGCAGTAGCCAGCTGGCAGTGTACTGAGGAGGTGAGGAAGGGAAGACAGGGAATGTGAATAGCTTTCCCAAGAAGCTTGGCTGTACCGGGGAAGAGGGAAAGACAAGACAGTAATTAGAGTGCTAGTTAGAGGGCTGGAATTTCCTTGCAGAGGCTCAATCCTGATCACAGTTGGCTCCATCCAGAGACGCCTGCTTTCGCCCACCCACCAGGGCTGCTAATTGTCCTTCTGTGAGGTGAAGGTCTGTTGGCCACAGTAAGCCCCTGACAGCCACAGGGACCTTGACATTTGGGAGCTTGAGATCAGCTGACCCCACCATTGCTCACATCCTGTCATCCTTGGCAGGCCTCAATGGGCGTTCACCCTTCTCCACTCAGCCTAGTGCTTCCTCTTCCTGACCACCCTTGCACTGCTCCCCAATCCCTTCCTTGCACAAGGCACTGGGTCACCCTTGGCTCAGATTATCCTTGCCCCTCTTTGCTTGTCTGAAACATGGCTCTTCCCTGAGGACACTCTCTTTTTTTTTTTTTTTTTTTAAAGAGATATCACTTATTCTCCCAAGTGGACAAGTCAGGTGGCGGTGGGAGCAAGGGCAGTCAGCCTGCTCTGTGCTCTCCATTTCTTATAGTCAATGTGGCTCCACCAAAGTCTCAGTTAGGGATGCATTGAGCAGCAAGGACCAGAAGACCCAATTAAAGGAGATCGAATAAAGAGTTTTAGAACAGATCCAGGGCTGGTTGATTCATCAAGAGTTTTCTACCACTTCACGCTGATACTCTGTCTTCAGGGGTTGATGGTCTCTTTCCTCACAGTTGCAACATGGTTGCAGCTATTCCAGACATCACATGTGGACTTGACATCGAAGAAAAACGAAATCTTTTCCAAGATCCTCCCAAAGTCCTATTGGCCAGGACAATGGAAATACCATGATTGGCAAGACCAATGAGATTCATCCCCTAAATGCATGGGGAGGGAACACCCGTACATAATCCAGACTTTGCCAACAAGGGAGAAAGACACACTGCTGAGCAGGCATCATCAGTGTTTGCCCCGATAGTCATACAAATTCCTCTTCCTTTTAAGGGCCAGCTATTTCACCTTCCATTGTTGCTTAAGGGCAACAATGCTTATGCCAGACTAACTGGGTACAAATCCCAGCTTACTTGCCAGCTCTTTGGCCTTGGGCAGATTACTTAAACCTTCCACACTGCAGTTTCCTCATCTGTAAAATGAGTGCTATCAGCACCATCCAACAGAACTTACCTGTGATGATGGAAATGTCCCACGCCTGTGCTAATAAAGTAGCCATTGGTCATACGTGGCTGTTGAGCATTTGAAATGAGACTAGTGCACCTGAGGAACTGAGTTTTTTAATTAAAATGAAAGAGTCACAGGGACTTCCTTGGTCCAGTGGTTAAGACTCCCTACTCCAAATGCAGGGGGCATGGGTTTGACCCCTGATTGGGGAACTAAGATCCCACATGCTGCATGGTGTGGCCAAAAATAAATAAGTAAATAGTCATATATGGCTAGTGACTACCATATTGGGCACATAGTTGTATTTCACAGTATTGTTGTAGGATAAAATGTACAGTACTTATATAAAAAGTAGGGATGAAAGTAACACATGAACCCTCACTAAACGTTATTACTTTTGCTGCCATCTGCTGATGGGTCATTTGCCCAGTCTCCTTGAAGAAACACTTTGGCATCTGACTCACCATCTTCCTGGCCACCTCAGGTCTTTAGCAAACCCAGGTGGCTTCAGTGTTCATGCAGGTAGTCTAGCGGCACCCTGGCCTCTTGGTTCTTGACCTCCTCAACTCCAGTGCTCACCTCCATGTTGCCATAGCCACTCACTCCCATAGCTGTGACCTCTGCCACACCCTACCAGGAGAACTCGACAGAAATCTCACCCCCTTGTCTCCGACCAGCCCTTCAGTTCCTTCTTTCCCTTGCTCCCAGGAAGGCTGATCTTTAGGTTGGTTGAGACTTCCAGTTCCTTGACTCTGTTCTTTCCTTTCCCACTGGCTCCTCATGTCTTTACTTCTCTTCCTAACCGGCCTCGATTCCACAATGCTTCACTTCTCCTCCTCCATCACATGGTCTCCTTCTTCATTACTATTAACCTTCTGAACAGTTCTCCTGGCTTCAGACTTACTCTTTCAATCCATCTTCCATGCTGCAGCCAGGGTGGTCTCTCTACTAAATCTCATCATATTACTTACCTGCCCTAAATCCTCTAATGTTCCCCATTGCCAACTACTACCATTTCCAGAAGGTACCTTGCTCCCACAGTATCCATGCCTTTGCACATGCTAGATCCCCTTCCTGGTTTAACTCTCCTCTTGTTCTTTGCCTCAGTAACTCCTGAATCTTAATTTCCTTTAAGATTCAGTTCCGGCATCACCTCCCTGATCTCTCCTATCCCCTACCTAGTTTAGGTGCCCCTTCCACATGCTCCCACAGCACCCTGTGCTTCACTGGAATCACAGCCCCAATTATGCTGTTGTATCATTGTTGACAAATCTGACTCCCCCTCTCAGCTATAAGAGCCTAAGAACAGACACCCAACAAAATTTTTATAGAATTAACTGGACACAGATTCTGGGAGGATTGCTTTTGTTTGCTTGCTATCAGTTTGATTCACTTTTTTTTTTTAAATAAATTTATTTTTATTTTGGCTGCATTGGGTTTGTTTTTGGGTTTTGTTTTGTTTTGTTTTGCGGTACGCGGGCCTCTCACTGTTGTGGCCTCTCCCGTTGTGGAGCACAGGCTCCGGACGCGCAGGCCCAGCGGCCACGGCTCACGGGCCCAGCCGCTCTGCGGCATGTGGGATCTTCCCGGACCGGGGCATGAACCTGTGTCCCCTGCATCGGCAGGCGGACTCTCAACCACTGCGCCACCAGGGAAGCCCTGCATTGGGTTTTTGTTGCTGCACGCGGGCTTTCTCTAGTTGCAGCGAGCGGGGGCCACTCTTGTTGCGGAGCATGGGCTCCAGGTGTGCAGGCCTCAGCAGCTGCGGTACACGGTCCCAGCAGTTGTGGCTCGCGGGCTCTAGAGCACAGGCTCAGCAGTTGTGGTGCATGCCTAGCCGCTCCGCAGCATGTGGGATCCTCCCGGACCAGGGCTCGAACCTGTGTCCCCTGCATTGGCAGGTGGACTCCCAACCACTGCACCACCAGGGAAGCCCTGATTCACTTTTTTAAAGGTGGAGGGATTTGAACATGTTTATATGCTGAGGGTAAAGAGCTGTAATAGGGAATTCCATGGTGGTCCAGTGGTTAGAACTTGGCACTTTCACTGCCATGGTCCGGGTTCAATCCCTGGTTGGGGAACTAAGATCCCGCAAGACTCAAAGCACGGCCAGAAAAAAAAGAGCTGTAATAATTAGCAAATGAGAGGCTGGAGATTTGGAGGATGGAGGGGACAATTAATGGAACAGTGCCTGGGGAGGCAGAAGGAGAAGGCCTGAGCACAGGTGGAGAAACATACTTTGGGCAGGGGCAGGGACAGAGACACCCTCTGCTCTGAGCCTGAAGGGACGGTGCAGGTGCTGATGAAACGCCTGTTGGCAGACAGCAGGAAACTGGAGGGGTTTCCAACTGATAGCCTCCGTTTCCTCTAATCTAAATGGTGAGTTGGTATCAAGGTGGATGGAAATTTGGAGAGAATAGAAAAGGCCTGGGAGACAGAGCTGCCTAGGGGCCCACAGCACCTTCCCACACTCTTCTGTGAAAATTTCCTTCTATCCCTCAAACCTCCACAAACCCCAGGCTGCTGCCCAGTGTTCCTGAATGTGGCGCGCATTCACCTTGTCTGTGAAATATACTAAACTCCTGCCATCAATCCATCACTGTTTAGTCCTCATATAAGAGGGTGTATGTAAAACAGCCCAGCACCAGGTACACAGTAAACACTCAGTAAATGGTAGTTTTTGTATTCACTAGCGAGGATGAATTTTGTTTTTTTCTAGCTACATAGCAGAGTTTACAGGATGATATGTGTCCCCGCCCTCTGGGAGCTTATGTCCTTGTCAGAGAAGGATGTACCCATAATTAAAAAGCAATGCAAAGTGATATGTGATGGTTACCAACATCCAAATGGTGCTTTGTTTTTTTTATCACAACCAGCACTGAAAAGTATCTTTTACATCAAGACCTAGAACTCAGATAAATACATAAAACAGAAACAAATTTCATTAGACATCACTTATCCTCACTTTGTGTGATACATTCTGATATTTTCTATTCTATCATACTTTGTTTTAAAAAAGTGATGGTCAGTGGACTTCCCCGATGGCGCAGTGGTTAAGAATCCGCCTGCCAGTGCAGGGGACACGGGTTCGATCCCTGGTCCAGGAAGATCCCACATGCTGTGGAGCAACTAAGGCCCATGAGCCACAACTACTGAGCCTGCGCTCAAGAGCCCGCGAGCCACGACTGAGCCTGCATGCTACAACTATTGAAGCCCACGCACCTAGAGCCCGTGCTCCGCAACTAGAGAAACCACTGCAATGAGAAGCCTGTGCACCGCAATGAAGAGTAGCCCCCGCTCACTGCAACTAGAGAATGCCCCCGCGCAGCAGTGAAGACCCGACGCGGCCAAAAATAAATGAATAAATAAATAAATTCATTTAAAAAAAATAGTGATGGTCAAGGCTCACTGTTATGGGTTGAACCGTGTCTCTCGAAAATTTGTATATTAATACATTGAATTCATATATCCCTCAAAAATTCATATTCATATGAGGTACCCCCAGTACCTCAGAATGGGACCTTATTTGGAGATAGGGTCTTTACAAAGGTAATCAAGTTAAAATGAGGTCCTTAGGGTGGGCCCTAATCCAATATGACTGGTATCCTTATAAAAAGGGGAAACTTGGGCTTCCCTGGTGGTGCAGTGGTTGAGAGTCCACCTGCCGATGCAGGGGACACGGGTTCGTGCCCTGGTCCGGGAAGATCCCACATGCCGTGGAGTGACTGGGCCCGTGAGCCATGGCCGCTGAGCCTGCGCGCCTGGAGCCTGTGCTCCGCAACGGGAGAGGCCACAACAGTGAGACGCCCACGTACCGCAAAAAATAAATAAACAAATAAACAAACAAATAAATAAATAAATAAAAAGGGGAAACTTGGGAATTGCCTGGTGGTTAGGACTCGGTGCTTTCATTGCCACCGGGGCCCCAGGTTTGATCCCTGGTCGGGGAACTAAGATCCCGCAAGCTGCGTGGTGCAGTAAAAAACGGGCGGAAACTTGGAGACAGACTTGCATATAGGGAGAATACCATGTTAACAGGAAGATGGCCATCTACAAGCCGAGGAGAGAGGCCTGGAACCCATTCTCTCTCTCAGCCCTCAGAGGGGACCAACCCTGCCAACACCTTGACCTTGGACTTCTGGCCTCTGGTACTATGACACAATGAATTCCTTCTGCGGTCTAACCACCGCCCCCCACCCCCAGCTGTGGTGCTTTGTTATGGCAGCCCTAGCAAACGAATACACTCACCAAACTGATTTTGTGACTCACTACTGGGTTGCAACATGCAGTTCATAGACTACAAAATGCTTTTTTCCTCTGCTTTCCCTCATGCGACCTTTTTTTTTTTTTTTTTTTTTTTTTTGCGGTACGCAGGCCTCTCACTGTTGTGGCCTCTCCCGTTGTGGAGCACAGGTTCCGGACGCGCAGGCTCAGCGGCCATGGCTCACGGGCACAGCCGCTCTGCGGCATGTGGGATCTTCCCGGACCGGGGCATGAACCCGTGTCCCCTGCATCGGCAGGCAGACTCTCAACCACTGCGCCACCAGGGAAGCCCCCTCATGCGATCTTTACAGAAAGTGGAGGGATGGTGGGACCCGGAGGAGGGTGGGGCAAGCAAAGCACTCACTCTCAGGGTCATGCAAATGGGGGTGTCATTACCAGTAGTCTAGCCAACCACTTACTTGCACCACCTGAAGATGAGTGCTTTCTCCAATTTGGCACCCTCGACACCTCACCCTGGCCTAGGCCATGTCAAGTAGGTATAGCTTTTGTCTCCATTTGAGGGGTTGACACACAGTCACAAAGCTTTTAAATGGAGTCAGACCCGTGTCAGATATGCCTCTAAATTCCTTTGACAACATCACAGTGTCCCCATCAGGGCAATCAGTTAGAGAAGATGATAATAAATATTGTTTTACTACCAGTACGTGCTCCTCACCTTCCTATCCCTCAAAAAGAGCCAAAGTTCACTCCTCTCCTCCTCTTGCCAAAGTTCTGAAGGACTTGGCCCTCCGGAGACCCTTAGGTGGCAAAGCCTGAATTCAGCCATTGTCTGTGGATGTCTGCAGGCAGAGTGGGCGCCTGGGAGCACACACAAAGTGGATGTGTCGTGAGTGCCTTTGTGCGCATGCTGCGATCCTAGCCGTTTAAACCCATGGACAGATTGCCTGCCTGCCATCTCCACCCCGGCTCTCCCTCCTTTTCAACTGGCTGCCTTCCAGACACAGTAAATACATAAACATACCTCCAATAGCCTCTGCCTTTGTGGCGGTAATATTACCCTCAAATCCAGGGACCCTAGGTAGGATGGAGGCCCTTCTGTCTTCCTCCTGTCTGGCTAATTCTGGGACATAAAAATAGTGCCTAACGTTTACTATGTGCCAGGCATTGTTCTAAGCCTTCACATGTATTATTGCATTTCACTCTCCCAACTTTATAAGTTAAGACCATTATTTGCTCCATTTTACAGATGACAAAACTGAAGCACAGATAGTAAACTGCCCAGAGTTGTGCAGTTAGCAACGTTGGCAGGATCTGAACCCATGCAGCCTGTCCGCAGAGGCCAAGTTCTTAACTGCTACCGTCTGCTGCCTGGCTGGGCGCGCCGCTGCACACACTTGCCCATCCACGTGGAGGGGATGGGGGGGAGCTGGGCTCTGGGAATCAGTTCAGACACCAGGGGGCAGCATAGGCCTGGCTTTGGCCCCCGAGCCCAGCCCTGTTTGTGAAGAAAGGAGGGAAATAGAAGCCTCCTCCCACCTTCCACCATCCCCGAGAGACCACCCTTTCCCCATACCCCTCTCTCAGGTTTTTGGGCTTGAAGGGCTCTCTGGGTCCCTAGGCCAGCTCCAGCTCCTCCTCCAGCAAAAGCTGCAGAAACCATCCACTAAATAACTAGATGGTGACTCAGAAGCTGAGCAAGCCTTGTGTATGTGAGTGTGTGTCTCCTTGTGACTGCATGTGGCTCTGAGTGCTGACACGTCTGTGAGCCTGCCTGCACGTGTATGTAAGCGTGTGTGTGTGTGTGTGTGTGTGTGGTGTCCTTCTGGCTGGGGAAGTTGAGTATGTGTGTGTTTATTTCTGGTTGTGTCTCAGTGTTTACCCCAGAAACAGATAGGAGCTTCACCAAAGCTGCACCACAGATTCACATGCAAACTTGTCCCTTGGGAATCTACAGGCAGCAACTCCAGCTTGTGCCGTCTCCCACCTGGGTTTGAGGAGTAGTACCCTGTGAGGAGGGGGCAGAAACGATTTTCAGTCCGAGGGACCCCTGGAGTCCTACAGAATTGTGAGCTTCAGCTTCCCCTCCCCCACTCCCTCCCATCAGCGGTCACGAGACCACTAAGGCGTTCCCCACCAAGAAGGAAGGGGGACCTAGGAGTTCCAGCTCCCTGGCCGCTTTCAGGGTCCTCCACTGGAGGTAGCGCAGAGCCCAGAGGGATTTCTTTTTCCAGAGGCCACAGGGGAGCCCAGTCCCTTGCGAGCCCAAACCCCCCCGCCCCTGCGAAAGTTTGAGTATGGGAGCGGCAGTTTGGGGCGGCACGTCTCTGGCTTGATATTGGGTGACTTTCTGGAGGAAAGTTGATTGCTTTTGGGGGGGGACAGAGTAAGTGGGGATCAGCCTCCCCTCCAGCCTGGCCCCAAGGCCCCCAGGCCCCAGTCCTGGCTCCCCCCACCCCATGCTCCCCTACCCGGTATCGGAGGCACACACGCTCACCCCACTTTCTTCCTCTTCCTCCTCCAGCCCACTTTCCCTTGTCTGTGTCGTCAGAACTCCAGGGAGGGACCTGGGTAGTCGGAGAAGCCGGAAACAGCGGGCTGAGGCAGCCACTGCTTACACTGAAGAGGAAGGACGGGAGAGGATTGTGTGTGTGTGTGTGTGTGTGTGTATGTGTGTGTGTGTGTGTGTGTGTGTATTTTTTTTCTTTTTGGTGCTGGAGGTGGAGGGGGGGTGCTAGCAGGGCCAGCCCTGAACCCGCTGGACAGAACTACAGACCCATGGGGCCTGGCAGTGCCTGCTGAGAGAAGGAGAAGACAGCAGAGGGGTTGGCAAGGTGAGGGGATGCCTCCAAGGAGGGGAGGGTGGGGGGCCTCTGACTGTGAGTATGTGGAGCGGTGGGTTGGGGGGAGTGCCTCTCAGGATCCTCCCTGGGCAGAGTGGATGGTCCCCAAGAAATTCTTTCAGCTGGGGTTGGTGGCTGGTGGTACTGAGTTTTGGCAGTTTCGAAGTATCAGAAGAATCTGGGGTGAGTACAGGCCCAGCACTTCCCCTCCCCCGCTCCCCACCGTGGGTCACTTTTTCCATACAGCCCGTTCCCCACACCTCCAGGGACATGTAAAGGCAGGGAAAGGAGGGCAAGGAGGTGCCCCTCTGCCCTCTGGGTTGGGGGGAGGTGGCCGCCCCTCCCTAGAACGCTGATACCAGAGGGCAGTAGGTCCTAGACAAACCCGTATCCGGGCCCCCCAGAAAGGTTCCTGTTCAAGGGTGTGGCTAGCGGGTGAGCGAGCCCCAGATGCAGACCTCATGGTGTCCCAGAGGAGGGGGGAATTTCCCCCCTCAAAACTGCTCCACTTTTGGCGCGGCCACGTCACGGAGTTAGCCCTACTCTTGCTGAATTGGCCCCGCCTCCCGGCCCCCCGCCGCCGCAGACACACACTAGGCCACTCAGAGAAGCTCGTTTGACTCTTGGTCCTGTGGTCCCACGGTCAAAGGGCTCGGGAATGTAAGGGTTGAGGTGAGGTTTAGGCCACGAAGAGGGCTGATGCAGATCCTGGACGTTGGGTTTCCCTTCCCAGTTGGGAAGGGAACACTGGCCCCGCCCCCTCAGGCCGCGGCTCCTCCCTCCCTGCCGGTGTTGGGGGCTTACAGCAGGTGCCCCTGGCCTGGCCGGCCGATTGACCCAGCCTGGTTACTGGGTGTGGCTGGGGGAAAGTCTGGCCCCCTGCTGCCTGAGGCTGGAGTGGGAAAGATCTGAAGCCAGGGCCAGGCCAGGAACCTGGTCACTCAACAGGGGCATGTAGAGGAAAGGGGGGCTGCCTATGGCTGAGGCATCGCCTCAGTGCCCAGTAGGGTAGGGAGAGAGGTCCAAGGCCTGAGCACCGTGAGACACAGGAGAGGACGAGGGAAGAGAGAGATGGAGTCCTCCCCTGAGTTTGAAATACAAACCAAAAGGGGCCTCACCCCAAGGTGGGTGTAGAGAAAGGTCTATTAGAGGACCCTGAGCAGAATGGGGGGAGGATTCGGCCTTTGGGAGAAAAGAGCTCAAGGGGATAGGGACTGGGGGGAGGGGCAGGAACCTCCAGAAAAGGGGCCCCACTGTTCTCCGTCCCTCTGGGAGTCGTGGGAGAGAGGAGGGGCTAAAAGTGCAGCAGGAAACCTTGGGGTTACCAGGTTGGGGGAGACCCAGGGAGTTTCCATCCCCATCCTTTCTGTCATCTCTGGGAAGAGGGATAGTTTGAGAAACTGGAAACTGAGAGACCCCTGGGAAACCACTGGGTTACCCACCCCACCCTGTGGCCCACCCAGAAGTGGGGAGGCAGCCCTCTCCCCTACCCTCCCATCTCCTTTCCTCTTGCCCTCTTTTCTTCTCTTCGTTGTAGCCCTCTAGCCTCCTTGCCCCTCTTCTAGGCTTTTCACTGAAGGCTTATTAACCCCACTTTTTTCTCTCATCTCTCACCATCTTCCTGAGTTCTCTCTACTTTTCCTTTTGCTCAATCTCCTCTTCTTCAATTCTCCTCCCATGCCCCCCCCCCTTAGGATTATGGGATTTGGATCTGGAAGGCATCCTAACAGCACAACGTGGTGGTTAATCCTCTCTCGGGTTCAAATCGCTTGCTGAGTGGCCTCGGCAAGTTGGAGAACCTCCCTGAGCTCGGTTTCTCTACCTGTGAAAGAGGATAATTCTATATTTTAAAAATTGTTGCAAGATTTTAATGAGGTAATGAGCTCAGTATAATGCCTCATACGTAGTAAGTGCTTAATAAATGATAGCTATTATTACTCTGCCATCCTCTTCATCATCTAGCCAGGTAGTTTTCAGATTCTCTCATGGAACCCTGGAATTTTGAGGGGTTTCTCCGGGGAACCTTTGGGGTCAGGAGGTGGGGAGAGGGAAGTAAGAAGCAGTAGAATTCCAGGCCTACCACACTTGCTTTCAACAGAGAAACTCCAATTTTATATAATTGGGATTCCACAGATTAAAACTAAAATTGTCTACTGCTTTAAAAAGTTTGGAAAGTTCTGCACTTTATCCAAGCCTCATATTTTATAGATGAGAAGATTGAGGTCCACAGATGGGAGGTTTCTTGCCTACAGAACCAGAGCCAGGCCTAGAGCTACAACCCACATCCTGTCTTCTCTCAGAGAGCTTTCCCTACTGCCCCATCGCCCCTGTCTCCCACCCTGCCCTCTGGCTGCAGCTGAGCTCTTCCCACCCCATCACCCCTGTGTCTACCGTTGAAGGAATTACATTGTCTGAGGCATTGGCCAGGGATGTCCCTGGTTTGAGGTGGTCTGGCTGTGAGTGGTGGTGGGGACGGTCTCTGGGAGGGCTGTCTACGGGAGGTCCCTGGCTGCCCCCAAACAAGAACCAACTTTCTTGGGCACCTCTCAGAGTGCCCAAGTAGCCTTGTTCCTTTTCTCCAGGCACCCTCCAAACCCCAGATCATGTCTCTGTGGGGTCTGGTCTCCAAAATGCCCCCAGAAAAACTGCAGCAGCTCTATGTCGACTTCCCTCAACACCTGCGGCATCTCCTGGGTGACTGGCTGGAGAACCAGCCCTGGTGAGTCCTGGCTGCCCCATGTTGGTCCCCCAGGTCCTCCCCCACCCACCTTCTCTCTCATTAGATTTTCTTCATCCCATTTCAAGACTTGGGACTCGTTATTCCATGTGCGATGGTCCAGATTTAGCTGGGAGTCTGTGCCACATCAACCAGACTATGCATGTTGATACGTGGAGTCCCCCACCCCCTTAGGAGGCTGAGCCAAAGAGGAGGGAGGTCAGAGCTGGGGTAAGGGCACTACCCACAACAGCTGGAAAACTGGGGAACAAGGGACATGGCTGAGGACTACAGAGGGCTTGGATGGAGGACAAGAGGAGGAAGGAGCCGCTGAGCTGATTGCTGTGGGGTAAAGGAACAGAAGAGCAGAGGAAGCCCTGACCCGAGGCTGCCTCATCCTTGATCTTCCTGCAGGGAATTCCTTGTCGGCTCAGACGCCTTCTGCTGCAACATGGCCAGCGCCCTACTTTCTGCCACTGTCCAGCGTCTTCAGGCCTCGGCTGGAGAACAGGGGGAGGGGAGCACCATCTTGCAACACATCAGCACCCTGGAGGTGGGGCAGGAGGGGAGGGGACAAGGCTGGGTGGGGCCTGGAATGGAGCTGGGGTGAGCATTGGATGCTGGAAGCAAATTGGTTGGATGCTGGAAGCAAATTGGTGTTCCTGTGGCTAGCTGTTAGCTAGCAGGCAAATTAGATTTTAAAAGCATGCAAACGCATGAAAACTTCTGGAGTCTACAGTTGTGCTGCCTTTCAGTGCATGCATGAATGGAGGGGCTGGGGATTGGAAGGGGAGAAAGACATGGGTAAGAGCCAGGCTAACCCTGTCTACCACCCTTCATTTCTATAGAGCATATATCAGAGGGACCCCCTGAAGCTGGTGGCCACTTTCAGACACATACTCCAAGGGGAAAAAAAAGCCATTATGGAACAGGTATTGTGGTACCCCACCTCCCACCCCAAGTCAACTCCCTGGGACTTTAGCCTGAGCCATGAGAAACTAGAAGGAATTTGAACTTCAGGAAAAGTTCAGTGTTCTAGGCCCAGGGTGACCAAAGGAGTCAAAGTGAGCCCCAAGTTAAGCTCAGAGAAGCTTGCAATGAGGGACTGAGGGTAGTGAGGCCTTGGAAGGAGAGAGCAAGTGATACGGAGCTGATTCTGCCAGGAGAGAGGTCTTATCTTCAGGAAATTCCAAAAGGTCAGGAAGGACTGTCCAAGGAGAGAAGGGAGTCAGACAAGGGAAGTGGTCTGTTTTCTGCAGAGCATGGCAGTCACACCCCTTTAGGGAGTGGATGCCGAGGGGAAAGGGCTGGGCAGAGTGTCACACCTCCTGGCATCTCTCCCTCCTGTGCAGTTCCGCCACCTGCCAATGCCCTTCCACTGGAAGCAAGAGGAACTCAAGTTTAACACAGTCCTGCGGAGGCTGCAGCACCGAGTGGGGGAAACCTGCCTTCTCCGCAAAGCCCTGCAGCCTGGGGCTGAGGGAGGCCAAGGTGGGAGCCTGGGCCTAGAGCCCTAAGAGGGTTCTGGGGAGTGTGTGGGAGTGATCCCCTCTTGGATCTCAACCTTGACTGAACCTCAAATCTATCTGCACCCCTGATTTCTGCCCCTACCCTCAGTGTCTTTGCACAGCCTGATAGAAACTCCTGCCAATGGGACCGGGCCAAGTGAGGTGAGTAATGGACTGGGACATGGAGATTGAGCTCCAAGGGCAGACTGTGAGGGTCTCAAATCTGTGGAGGGATGGAGATTAGACCTCAGAGAGGTGAGAAAGAGAGCCCTACCCTCCAGAGCTGGGTGAGGAGGAAGCGTGTGGCCCTGGCTCAGGCCCTTTCTTCCCACAGGCCCTCGCCACGTTTCTGCAGGAGACTGTCGGGGAGCTGGAGGCTGCCCAGGCCCTGGTGCTGAAGAGGATCCAGATTTGGAAACGGCAGCAGCAGCTGGCAGGGAATGGCGCACCCTTTGAGGAGAGCCTGGCCCCACTACAGGAGAGGTTGGGGCAGGGCTGACAGGGAAGGGTGGGGGGCTGGGGGTGGACACCTGCTGTCCCTGCTGGAGCACCCACAGGTGCGAGAGAGGAAAACCAGGCCAAAGGGTCTTGGGGTGGGTCAAGACTCAGAGAAGCCCGTTCCAGCAGAGCCACACACACTGTTGTTCAGGTTCTGTCCTGTATACGTGCACCCGGCGGACGGGGCACAAGTAGGAGTCCTTCCAACCCACAATTCTCTCTTCAAGCCCCTTGCCCAGAGGACTGGGAAGTCTATTTGGTCTACTGGGCGGGGCGCCTTTGAAAATGCACAAAAGCATCGTATGTGCTGGCAGCTGACCTGGGTACCAGAGCCCTGGGGAAGAGGCAGCTGGGTTTCCACAGAGCTTCCAGGCACTGAGAAGGAACCTTCCTCCCCAGAGCCAAGGCATGTCCCACAACTCCGTTAGCCCAGGTGCCTTGCAGCCACGCCCACTGCTCATCCCACCCCTCCACACACACTCTCCTGCTTTCCTCCTGGGTTTAGGGGCGGGGGCTCTGGGTGGGGAGCAGGCAGCCTAAACCCTGTGCCCCCTGACCACTGTCCTGTCCCCAGGTGTGAGAGCCTGGTGGACATTTACTCCCAGCTGCAGCAGGAGGTGGGGGCGGCTGGTGGGGAGCTTGAGCCCAAGACCCGGGCAGCGCTGATTAGCCGGCTGGATGAAGTCCTGCGAACCCTCATCACCAGGTATGAGACCCCAGCCTGGCCTAGAGCAGACCCCAAGGAAGGAAGAGGGTCAGAGCTGTGGGGAGGGCACCAGAAGGGACCCAGCTGCTAACTTCCCTCGTGTCCTCACTCCTCCCAGCTCTTTCCTGGTGGAAAAGCAGCCCCCCCAGGTTCTGAAGACTCAGACCAAGTTCCAGGCCGGGGTTCGATTCCTGCTGGGCCTGCGGTTCCTGGCGGCCCCAGCCAAGCCTCTGATGGTCAGGGCCGACATGGTAACCGAGAAGCAGGCGAGGGAGCTGAGCATGCCCCAGGGGCCCGGGGCTGGAGCGTAAGCTGGGGCTGGAGAGGGGCTGGAGGGTGGTGGAGGCCAGAGGAGCCTGGGGGACTGGCACCACGAAGAACAGGGGGACGACAGGGAGGGCGGGCCATGGGATGTGGGGACCCTGTATGATAGTCAAGGCGGAGGAAGGGGAGGGACCCATCAGTGCTGGAATGGGGTGGGAGCATCATGATTTGGCTAAGATGGGGACTTCTCCCTTAAGAACTCAAGTGGGGAGATGGAGATTAGGGGCCAGTAGTCCAGGCCATTGGCTGGTGGACTCAAACTCCTGCCACTCCTGGCCCAGTTGGGATGAGCCACTCTCTGACTTGCCTGGCAGAGAAAGCACTGGGGAAATCATTAACAACACCGTGCCCCTGGAGAACAGCATTCCCGGGAATTGCTGCTCTGCCCTGTTCAAGAACCTGGTGAGGCCTTTGGGGAGCAGTGGGCGGGGGTCCTCAGGCCAGGACATTCTCCTTGGAGAGGGTGTTGGGAGCCCAGGAGAAGCAGTTGCTGCCCTCACCCTCCTCTCCCTCGCCCCCCCCCCCCCCCCCGCAGCTTCTGAAGAAAATCAAGCGGTGTGAACGGAAGGGCACAGAGTCTGTCACCGAGGAGAAGTGTGCCGTGCTCTTTTCCACCAGCTTCACGCTCAGCCCCAACAAACTCCCTATCCAGCTCCAGGTGAACCGAGGCCCCAGCCCTGCCCGAGGCGGGGCCTCAGGTGCCCCTCCAGGCCGCACACTGGGGCCCTGCATCCTCACTCTCCACGACTGCCCCATACCCTGTGTGTTTGGGATTTGTGCACGCTGGGGCCCCGGGTGAGCGGGGGGGAGCAAGAACCGGAGTGCACGCCCCCGGGAGTGACAGTGTAGGAGCAACTGGCACTTAACGCACTTTTCATAGACCAGGGCACTGCTTTAAGTCACACACATGCACACACACGCGTGGTTTTCGCAATAACATTATGAGGTATGTATTATCACTAGCCTCATTTTATAGAGGAGGACATTGAGACACAGAGGGATTGAGTAATTAGCCCAGGTCACACAGCTACTGAATGTTGGAGCTGGCATTTGAAACCTGGGGACTCTATAGCACTGACTTATAACTTCTCTGCAGTAAGGTCCTAATTGAGCTTCAGAAAGCACTCGATAACATACCGTGAGTTTTTAACCATGTTGTGTGAGTCCAGTAGCTTCCCTGCACCCTCAGAGCCAGCCCTCTGTGGAAGCCCCTTGCCCCAGTAAGAAGAACCCCCTTTCCTCACCCCCTTCAGGCCCTGTCTCTGCCCCTGGTGGTCATCGTCCACGGCAACCAAGACAACAATGCCAAAGCCACCATTCTGTGGGACAACGCCTTCTCTGAGATGGTGATGAAAGACCTGGAGTTGGCGGGGGCAGGGGGGGCTCTTACCTGGGAGGTGGGCTGCAGGCTGGCAAGCATGTTCAAATACGAGTGACCTTAACTCCTTCTCATAGACCTGTTTTCGTACTTCTGACCTCTTTTCGTGCCAATTTTTTTTCATACTTCATTTTTTAAATTTAATTAATTAATTAATTAATTAATTTTTGGGCTGCCTTGGGTCTTCGTTGCTGCGTGCGGGCTTTTCTCTAGTTGCGGCGAACAGGGGCTACTCTCGTTGCAGTGCGTGGACTTCTCATTGCGGTGCCTTCTCGTTGCAGAATATGGGCTGTAGGCGCGTGGGCTTCAGTAGTTGTGGCACATGGGCTCAGTAGTTGTGGCGCGCAGGCTCTAGAGCGCAGGCTCAGTAGTTGTGGCGCACGGGCTTAGCTGCTCTGCAGCATGTGGGATCTTCCCAGAGCAGGGCTCGAACCCGTGTCCCCTGCATCGGCAGGCGGATTCTTAACCACTGCACCACCAGGGAAGTCCCCTTTTCATGCCAATCTTAACAGCTATCCTGCAGGAGCACCTTAGACTCCTTTGGAAAAGCACCATCTTTGTTGAGCAAGCTCAGGGGGACAAGGCTGGGGAGGGGCAGGCTTGGGGAAGTGGGGAGGATGAAGGCCCTGCTGACGAGGGATGCGGATGTCAGCCTGAGGCTCCCTTTCCTTCTCTCCTCCCCCCAGGACCGCGTGCCCTTTGTGGTGGCTGAGCGGGTGCCCTGGGAGAAGATGTGTGAAACTCTTAACCTCAAGTTCATGGCTGAGGTGGGGACCAACCGGGGGTTACTCCCAGAGCACTTCCTCTTCCTGGCCCAGAAGATCTTCACCGACAACAGCCTCAGCATGGAGGCCTTCCAGCACCGTTCTGTGTCCTGGTCACAGTTCAACAAGGTCATTCCCCTGAGCTTCGGACTTCCCACCCCCAAGCTCTTCATCCCTGGGGCACTCAGGGCTTCCCCAACCTCTGCCCAGGGATCAACCGCTGGGATCTTCACAATGCCCCACCACGTTCATCAGGAAGGCCTCTGTCATGGCCCAGGCAGGAAAACCCCTCAGGTCTCTGGCATCCCCCCGTTTTGGTCTGGGGGCCCTCTGTCCTCCCTCTTTGCCAGTGATCTGCGTGACTCACCCAGATTGTATGTAAACACAGCTTTGATTCAAAATGACTTTGACCCATTGGGAAAATAGGTCTTGTTGCAAAAGCAGGGACGAAATCCCACAGGGACATATGCAATAATACCAGCTACCATGTGTTGACAGCTTACTGTATGCCAGACACTGTGCTTCAGCAGTTCATATATGTTATCATCCCAACATCCCTCTGAGGTAGGTACTACTACCCCCACTTTACAGAGGATGAACCCGCTCAGAGGGGTTAAGTGGTTTGTCCAAGGCCTCCCAGCAAGTGAGTGGCATGTCTGGGATGGAACATCATATTTCTGACTCTTGCTCTTAGCTACTACATTTTACTGCCTCCAAAATAAGGTGGCTCAGGACTGGATCTGTTACAAGAACAGGGGAAAAAGGAGGTCTGGGTGTCTTGGTTGAGGACCAGCTGGCTAAATGCAGTCATGCACTGAACTCTTCTTTAAAAAAGGAAGGAAGAAAAGCCCACACGACCAGAGGATGTGTTAGCAAAGGGAGCAGGACACTCACACCCTGCAAGCTGCCTTCTCTGGACACCACTTCCTCCAGGCCTCATTCAGGAGGGTGTGGAGCACAGTGGTTAAGAGGAGGCCCAGCCCAGACTTCCTGGGCTGAATCCCAGCTCTGCTTCTCACCAGCTGTGTGAGAAGCAAGTTATTTGACCTGTCTAGGCTTCCACTTCTTCATCTGTAAGATGGGATACTCCCAGGACCTCCCTCCCTAGGCTTGTAAAGATCAGATACATTAATTTATGAAAAGAGCATGGAATAGTGCCTGGCACATGGTAAGCCTGAGTGTTGGCCATTGTCATGGATGGGGTCTCAGGTCCAATGTGGTCCCCTCAGTCCTGTGACTCTGTCGTGTAGGTACTCACAGGCCAATGCCTGCCCGAACTAGGCTCCTGTGCTCCCACCAACTCCCCTCTCCCCACAGGAGATCCTGCTGGGTCGTGGCTTCACCTTTTGGCAGTGGTTTGATGGCGTCCTGGACCTCACCAAACGCTGCCTCCGGAGCTACTGGTCAGATCGGTGAGTCCCCACCCCAGGTGGCCTGAGCAGCTGTACCTCCAGCTCCCACTCCACACCCTGCGACCCCACCCACATCCTCTCCCTCATCCTGGCCAGGTTGATCATTGGCTTCATCAGCAAACAGTACGTCACTAGCCTTCTTCTCAACGAGCCTGATGGAACATTCCTCCTTCGGTTCAGTGATTCAGAGATTGGGGGCATCACCATTGCCCATGTCATCCGGGGCCAGGATGGTGAGGTCACCCCAGCCAGTCCTCTGCCTCTGTGCCTGTGCCCTCTGGGGTTTCTTCTGGCGAGGAAACATCCTGGCCTTCCTTGAGGCCAACCCTGATCTTTAAGAAGTTCTTCCTTAGGTCCAACTTCTCTTCCTCCTTCTGTGGTCTAAACGTCTACCTTCTCACTGTGAGCTCTGTGGGAATGGAGACGGGTGGGTCTCCCTCCCTCAGGACCCTCACCCTAGCTCCTCTCCTCCTTACCTTGGTAGATTGAGAATGAGTCCAGTAGTGGGGGGAGGTTGGGGAGGGGGAAGAAAGTCTGGACAGAGGGGACTCAAGGTCTCATTCCCATTGTAGGCTCCCCACAGATAGAGAACATCCAGCCATTCTCTGCCAAAGACCTGTCCATTCGCTCCCTTGGTGACCGAATCCGGGACCTCACTCAGCTCAAAAACCTCTACCCCAAGAAACCCAAGGACGAGGCTTTCCGGAGCCACTACAAGCGTGAGCTGGGGCTGGCAGTTCTGACTCCTTCCCGTTGTCCACCTTCTTCCTGCTCCCAGCTGCCCCCTCCCTGCCTGCTGTGTGTCATCCCCAACGTCTCTCTCCATTTTCATCTCCCTGCTTCTGCTACCTGCCCATCAGCCATGCTCACCTTTTCCACCTCCCTTCCTCCCTAAACCAGAAGCACTCCATGGCTCTCCTTTTCTCCCCACAACAGCTGAGCAGATGGGTAAGGATGGCAGGGGTTATGTCCCAGCTACAATCAAGATGACTGTGGAAAGGTGAGTGTGCTGGTATGGATGGAGGGTGGGGCCCAGTACTTATCTGGGGGAAGGGGTGGTGGCATCAGCCCCTGGTCAGTCACACATGCATCCTCCCCTCCTCCAGGGACCAGCCACTTACCACCCCTGAGCCCCAAATGCCTACCGTGATGCCCTCTTACGATCTTGGAATGGTCCCTGACTGCTCCATGAACATGCAGCTCGGCCCAGATATGGTGTAAGAAGCTTGAGAGACAGAACTGGGAGTGGTCTGTGCCAGCAGGCTGTTTCAGCATGGGCAGCTGGGAGAGCTGGCACTGGGGGCTGAAGTAGGGAATTTCCTTTCCTTGAAAGGGATTCCCCATGTTGAGGCAGGGATTTGGGGTGTCCAGGAGAAGGGCTGGCATCAGGGGTCTGCTTTCTTTCCCCAGGCCCCAGGTGTACCCACCACGCTCTCACTCCATCCCCTCATATCCAGCCCTTCCCCGGGAAGAATCGGTCAACGTGCTGCCAGCCTTCCAGGAGTAAGTGGGGCCATCTCTGGGGAACGGGGTGGGATACCCACCTGCAACGGGCATGGGCACTTGCATTTGTTAGGGAAGGCTCTTCTGTGAGAACGGGGTGGCAAAAAGCCAACAACTGTGTCTCTTCTGTCCATTCCACTGAGGTGTTAGTGGTTAAGATCCAGGTTCGAATTCCAGCTCCACCACTTGCTGACTTTGGGCAAGTTACTTAACTCTGATGTGTCATCTGTAAAGTAGGGAATAATGATAATAACAGTACCTACCTCACAGGGTTATTGTGAAGGTTAATTGAGTTAATAGTATGTGTAAAGCTAAACACAGTACCTGGCTCATAGGAAGAGCTATGTATTAGTATTATCTCTCCCGCTCCCGAAAGCTACTGTCATTTATCTGCTGTCTTGATTTTTATTTTTGTATCTTTTTGGCCCTGAAGTGGCATAGACACTTGTTCTCCAGGTAGCACTCAGGTACTTACTCTCAGTCAAGGCATGACATCTCCCCTCCCAGAAGTTGAGGTAGGGGTGGGGACAGGGGTACTTAGAGCCAGCAAAGTTCAGAGTCCAAAGAAACATTAGAAATGAGCTAATCTAGCCCTCCTCTCTCTCCTGCCCCCAATCGCCAATGCATACGCGTTTATACAGATGAGAAGTCCAAGCTCACAAGTGGAAATGGATTGCCCAGTGCTTGCCGTCAGGATGAGGAGCTGGAAATACTGTTTCCTCACTCAGTGGTCTTGACTTTGCAACACCCTGCCCTTGTCCAGCTTTCCTTTCTGACTGTGCCCTCCTCCCTGATTCCAGACCTCACCTGCAGATGCCGCCCAACCTGAGTCAGATGAGCCTGCCCTTTGACCAACCTCACCCTCAGTGAGTGACATCCACCCCCATCCTGAGCTCATGCTCCTCATCCATTCCCAGCCTCAATCCCCCGACCCCCGCCACCACCTCACTTACTTCTCTGTGCCCGGCAGGGGCCTGCTGCCGTGCCAGCCTCAGGAGCATGCCGTGTCCAGCCCCGAGCCCTTGCTCTGCTCAGATGTGACCATGGCGGAAGAGAGCTGCCTGAGGCAGCCGGTGGGAGGGTTCCCTCAAGGCACCTGGTGAGTATCAGCCTGGGGGTGGAGGCTGAGGAATGGATGCCATGCCTATCCCACTGCTTCCCTCCTTCCTCCCTGCAGGGTCCGTGAAGACATGCTCCCGCCCTTGCTGCCTCCCACTGAACAGGACCTCACCAAGCTTCTCCTGGAGGGGCAAGGAGAGACAGAGGGAGGGTCCTTGGGAGCCCAACCCCTCCTGCAGCCCTCCCACTATGGGCAGTCTGGGATCTCAATGTCCCACCTGGACCTAAGGGCTAACCCCACTTGGTGATCCCAGCTGGAGGGGGAGCCCAGAGAAGACAGCTCTCCTGCCCCCATGGACCTGCTCTGAACACCTGCCTGTGCTGCCAAGCAGCAGCTGGGGAGCGTGTCCTCCTATCCCCACCTACTCCCTGGTCAGGAGGAAAAGACTTTGCCAGGAGAATGTACAGTGGGTGGAACATATCTACTCCTTCCCTCCCACCACACACCCCTGCCCTCCACTTTCCAAATACTGGAAGGGAAATTCAGGTTCCAAGTGAGACACGCCCCAAAACGCCTGCACACGCAGCGCGCGCGCACGCACACACGCGCACACACACACACAACCTCTCCTTGCAAGATGGGGCTGAGCAGGAAGGGAGCTGGGCCAGAGCACAGGTGAGGGCACAGAGGGCTTCTCTGCTTGCCCCGAGCCGGGGCTCCGGACACACATGTGGAAACACACAGACACGTGTACACAACTGCTTCAGAGGCTAGGGATGGAAGTATGGGCTTGGGCCCCAGCCCTGGGGGAATGGGAAACAGTTCAGGAGACCCTGGGAGAGAGGCGGTTCTGTACGTTTGGCTGCTGCTGTAGGTTTGGCCCAGATTAAAAAATCCCAATCAGCTCCAAATTCCTGTCAGTCAGATGGAGGCTTCTGGATATGTGCATGAGATTGTGCAGAAATACAAGGGCCGAGTTTGTGTGTAGCTCTGTGAAAGTGTGTGGACCTGAGACGTTAATATAGAGATGTCACACACATTAGTTTTATGGCCACATAGAACACGTACCTCTCTGATTTTGCCTGTGTGACAACACGTTTGGAAGTGTGAGACACTGCACAAAAGATACCAGTGAGTATACTGGCCTCTCTGATGTATGCTAACCCAAATGTACTAAGCTTTGAGTATGACTGTGCCCAGGTTGGGTCTATGTGGCTGTAGCTTCGGTGGCTCAACACCTCCAATCCTGCCCAGAGGCAGAGGCTGAGCCTGGGGTCCAGACTCAGGTGTATGGTCCTCGTGGTGTATTGGGGGCCCTACCTGCTGCTGCTTTTCTATTTCCCCACCCACCGCCAGCTTCCCTCCACTCCCCAACCCCGTGCCACCCTTTCTCCATCTTGGGGGTCATAGATCCTAAGCCATAAAATAAATTTTATTCCAAAATAACAAAATAAATAATCTACTGTACACGATCTGAAAAGAAAGACGCTCTAACTGCTCAGACAGGTGCTGCGGCCCAGATCCCAGCTGAGGGAGACCCTGAGTCCACCCAGGCCTCCCGAGGGGGCCGGTGAAGGGGACCCCACACCCCCCTAGAGAGGGCAAGAGGGAGAGAACCGCTGAGGACTTGGGGGGAAGATGGGGATGGGTGGGCAAACTGCAGCACTTGTTAAATTAAAGAAACAAACTAGAAGCACAAAAATGGAGGAGCAGAGGGGACGAGCAGGTCCAGTGTTCCCAGGCCCCCAGATCTGGGGGGAGACCGTTTCCATTTTTAGCTGCTGGACCCTCCCAGGGAAGTCCCCCTTTCCCCCATGTCCAAACTGAGTCCAACTGCTCACGTCACTGATTCTAACTAGAGAGGATGGGAGTGTGCTGTGTAAGGGAGGGGAGAATCCCAAGTGCCCTGGAGGCAGAGTTCTTGCCTCCTTGCTCTGGGCAAGGGTGAGGGGGCACCGTGCACCCTCCTTGTGTCCTCTCGCCAGGCCCCTGCTTGTTATTGCTTGAAGCCCCATAGTTCTATGCCCATGGGGCAGGTGGGGAGGCAGGAGAAGGGCAGCGGAAGGATCCAGGGTTGTGACTAGATGCCAGGGATGGAGAGTGGAGGGGTCTGTGTGAGCCAGAAGCCTGGCGCCCTGGGTCTGAGGATGCTAGTCCCCGCCCCTCACTGCCGGCTGGCCTCAGCCTCCACTTTCACGCTGCTCCTTCGACCTTCCACCAGAGCAGGATGGGGTCCTGGGGCAGGGCATCGGTCCAGCAGCCCCTCCTCGAACTCTGCAGGGAGAAGGGATAGGTTAGGAGGCTGTGGGGTGGACGCTGCAGACAGAGGGGGGCTGAGAACAGAGGTGGGGGTAGAGAAGGCTGCGAAGATGAGCTTGATTTCCTGACTCCTGCCCACCTCTGGTCTAGGGGGCGGTTCCATACCCAAGTGTGTGCGCCCCCTCCCCTTGCTGGCTGTGTGTAGCTCTCTGTCTCTGGATGTGTCTCTCTCTTTCTGTCTCTCCCGCCTCCGTTCTGCTGGAATTTCTGGTTCTGTCAGGAGCTGTGGGGGCGGCTTGGCTCTGACCTCTCCCCCTCCCCCCTTCCCAGGCTCTGCTGCCCCCGCTTATCCCTGGCCTCCTCCCAGGGTCCCCCCCCAACCCTACCATGCCCCCCAGGGTTCTTAGAAGCCAAAACAGGGGGGACACAGGAAGCCAGCCTCCCAGCTCCTCCCCCAAGAAGAACCCCCGTCAGTCCCCGCCCCCAGTTCCCACCCACACACAGTTTAAAAATACCAAGCTAGGGTTGGTGGCTTTGTCTGCTGCGTCACTCTGAGCCCAGCCGATGCCCGGCCCTCTGCCGGCCTCCTTGCCTACTCCCGCTTCCCCCATCCACACACAAAGCATCCCCCTCTGGGCTCCTCCAATTCCAAGCTAGCAATCCTACCCCAACTCCTGGCCTGCTCCACCCTGCTGCGTTGGTAGAAGTTCCATCCAAACTTCCCTTCTTGGTGGCTCTCCTCTTCCTGTTCCCCTTCGTTCCCCATTCTCTGTCCCCCTGCTCCCCAAGCTCGCCATTCACAGACGTCCACTTGGGGTTAGACGCTCCCCACTGGGAACAGGCCTGCAGGGTTCCCCCCTCCTCAACCCAAGGCCTGGTTAGCTGGAGCCCCACCACGCTACTGCCCCGAGGACACCAGGACTGCTGTGCGGGGCCTGGGTGGCAGGGGTGCTTGGGGATGGCACTGCTGGCTGCCTCACCTGCGAGAGGTGGCTTTGCGGGCACACAGGGGCTGAGGCGGCCCACGCGGTCGTGGGAGACGAGGCGGGCTAGCCGCAGCCCCTCATCCATCAGCGTCTGCTGCAGGATGTGGCGGCTCCACAGCCCATGGGCTGGCAACGCCAGAGGCAGGTCAGCAGGGGGCGGCGTCAGCCTTGGGCACGACCCCACAGCTGTGGGCAGGGGCACGGGTCAGGTAGGGGGCCGCAGTCAACGGAACCCTCACCCTCAACCACAAAGCCAGCCCCACGGGCCCAGGCCCATTTGCTCCCGCCCAGCCAGGCCTCCCAGCCCTGTGCCAGGCAGTGGCCTCCTGGCGCCCTCCTCCCACGCCTTCCCCTTGCCCCCTCAGTGAGAAGCGCTCTGACGCGCACTCACCCTGCAAGTGTCCATCCAGGCTCTCCCCGGACAGGCTGGCGCTGTCTTCCTCCAGGCTGGGGCGGTATGGGTGTGCATAGGACTCAGGGCCTGGGGGAGGCTGCTGGATTTCAGAGTGACTTTGTTCTCCAACCTGTGGATACCCCAAATGGGGAAATGAGGACTGGCAAGAGAGGGGGCTGGGGAAGGGTGCCCTAACCTCCTATATGTACCCTAGCAAACCTACCTCTTGTTTCAGTTTCTTCAGTGGGGGGCCTCCCAGTTCTTCAGGGTGGAGCCTGCAAAGATGGAGAGAAACAAGGAGGGTGAGGCTGGGGAGGGACACATGGTGGACAGGACACAGAATCTGATGGGGAACATGCATTATTCCCAGGATCTGAAAAGATGAAGGGTAAGCAGGAGTCCCCAGCTCAAGCACTGTTGTTGTGGGGGGCAGAGGGGACCTGAGAGGGATAGGAGGTGGGGCCAGACCTAGGCAAGTGGACTTGGCCAAAGGCAGGGACACGCAGGCGGGTGGGAAGCAGGCCTACAGGCACCTGAAGTGGAGGTCAGGACGTGACCCAACTCCTTGGCAGGATTCTGATCTAGGGAGAACCTGAAGAAGGGGGTCTCACCTGGAGCCCTTCAAGGAGGACAGGTAGGTGCTCTCTCGGGCCACTTGGCGGGACAGGGAGAAGAGTTCCACTCTCCGCAGTAAAAGAGTGTTGTCCCTCATGCAAAACTGGGCAGCAGCCTCGTTGATGGTCAGCTGTGGAGAGGACCGCCAGAGCAGTCAGAATCCTAACTGGCCCACTACCTTGCCCAGACCTCCTCACTCCCCTTCACCACCAGACAAATGAGGCTCATCCATCAGATGTTTGCTTGGGTTTTAACACCATGCAGGAGCTTACTGAGGAAGGAAAACAGAGGTCAGCACCCACAGCTTCCTAGGAATGCCCGGGGCCTCCTCCACTCCTGTGGCGTCCTGATCGGCATGGGGCTGGACAGCTGGGCTCTTGCCTGTGTCTCTGCTTCCCCCTTAGTTGAGGGAAGCACTGCAACAGCTGAGGTTGGTAGGGGAGGGGATCAGGGCCTGGGGTCCTGGTCATGGGGCAATGAAACAGACTTGGGGAGTATGAGGATTCTCAGAGGTGAGTAGGTCAAGGCCCGGGAGTCAAGAGCAATCCTGGGAGGCTGGGGTCCTCACCTCATGCAGGCTCAGCTGCTTGCCCTCCCGCCGCTTGGAGTCAAAGCGGCCATAGATGATGCTGTATTTGCGTATCTCTTCTTCCTTCTGGCTGTCATTATCGTCCATCTCAAAGATGTGGCCCACACTCCGTGCCAGCTTCTTGTTCAGCTTCAGCAGGGAAGTCACCTCCCCAGCATCTCCCCTTGGGAAGCTTCGGAAGATCCTCTCCACGCTCTCCACCACCATGCGTACCATCTCTGGCTCCAGTCGATCCGGACCACCACCAGCCCCAGCTGCTGCCAGCCCCCCAGCCCCAGTCCCCTCAGGGACTCCTCCCCCTGCAGGTGGGGAGAACGGGGGTGAGCCAGCCTCCTCTTCTCCTCCTGCCCCAACATCAGACTCTGGAGTGCTCCGGCCTGGCCAGATCCGGGGGTCCCCTGCCCCAGGTCCCCCAGACAATGGCGACAGCTTCTCTCCAAGTTCAAGGGGGCTCTTAGGGCTAAAACTGCGGGCACTGCCCGCCTTTTCCCCTGGGCTGCCATGCCCGTTGCTCATGCTCCCTTTCCGGGTCCCTGCAGTTTCAGAGATCTTGAAGAGTGGAATGCTGGAAACGGGCACGGCAGGCACTGGCTGGCTGAAGAGCCCTGGATTGGTGGCCCACTCTCTCAGTGCCTTCTGTAGGCGTCGGACATGGAGGGGCTTGGTGGCCATGCCCACGAGTGCCATGATCTCCAGGAACTCCTCCTCACCCGCCTCACACAGTTGCTGCACGTCGTCCCCTCCCTGCTGGATGAAGGTCTCATAGTAGGAAAGGAGATTGGCGCGCTGCAGGACCCGGTACAGCTGCAGCTCCCCCAGTGTCCGAGGCAGGGCCATGGCTCGGGCACTGGGCCTGAGAAGGAGGCGCACAGGGAGGGGGGCAGTCAGTGCAAGTTCCCTTGCTGGGTACCAACCCACAGTCACAACTGTCTTCTCTTTCCTGCCTGTTTCTCTTCCCCTCTTTTGAATGCTCTCTCTACCCAGACCTGAACACAGACTATGAGAATCAGGCACTGCTCAGAGGCATAGCCATGCCAGTGCTATCCCAGACTGCCCGGAAGTACCAAAAGCCAGACCAGTTTTTGCCGAAGTCAAAGGCTCCAAGCCCCCATCCTCAGCTTTTACTTTTCTGGCCTGGGGCAAGGAGACCTTGAGCACTGAGGCCAGCCAGCACACCCCTGGGATGGCTGGACCAACTTCTCTTCCAGAACACAGTCCTCACCTTCCACCCTAAACACCTAGCGGTCTCAACATTACACAAGTTAACTTCGCACACTGAGGTGAATGCAGGACCCCCCATCCTCCCTACACTGGACACCTAGGACCACTATTGGCCAGCTTTATTCCCTGGTGGCATCGTGCTTATGCGGCTGAGAGACAGGGGTGCGGCCCCTCCCCCTGCCCTTTTCCACTCAGTGAGCTAGGCAGAACATCCTCTGCTCCCCTTTCCCCACCTCTGCTCAGCTTTTCCCACGGATTAGGCATTCTTTGCCCACTCTTGCTCTCTCTCCCCAGGACCTCCCCTGCCTTCCAGACTGCCCAGTGCACCTCAGTTGGCCCCTCTCCCAAAAGTGACCTTCCCACCTGCTCCATAGGTAAGCCCATCCCTTCAGCTCAGGCACGGGAGAGAGAAGGAGTGCCTCAATTGTTCTGCTTCGGGGCCGGTCCGCCCCCACACACTCCCACAGTGCTACCGTCTGTGGGCGAACACCGCCGGGGGGCTCCCGCCTACCCTTCTCTCCCTCATTTTCCACCCACGTCTTCAAGGGTTGTGTGGGAGCGACTCAAGACCCCTTGAGGGAGGGGCCGCACAACGAAACTCCCCCACAAGCCACAGAAATGGAAAGAGACGCCTAAGGCATGCCCCGTTTCTGCAGAGCTCCTCTGATGCTCTGTTGGTTCAAAGGCGCCGGCTTCTCCCGGACCCCGGAGCCGCGCGCTCCGTGCCGACAACGGACTGAGCCAGCTGAGTGGCCCTCCCCCGGCACTGTTGCCAGCTAAAGCTCCAGGGCTTCCCCTAGCGCTTGGGAGCCTCCACATTCTTTGCAGGGGGCTCACATGCCAGGTCATGCGCACAAAATAAACGGGCGATGGAGAATTAGGTACTGCTCTTTCACATCCAGCTTCATCAGCTTCCTGCCTGCTCCCAGGGCCCCTAATTCGAAGACGCACCCCCTTTCCGTCAGTCTCCACCCCCCACCCCCGTCCCGCTTCCCCTCGTCCTCTGCTCGACCTCCGCCCTCCGGACCCCTTTCCCGAGTCCAGCTCCACCCATCTCCACTCCCCGGCGCTTCCCTTTGCCCACTAACTTCAGTCTGGGCTGCGGGGTCCGGCGGGCGCTGTCCCCTCCGCCCGGCGGCTGCTCGGCTGTGGGGGAGGGAGCTCTGTGCATGGACGGCTGCAGACCACCGGGGATGCCCCTCTCGGTGCCCAGAGCTCAGCGCCTGCCGCGCGCTGCTCTTTTCCGGGCGCGCGAGGCCGTGTCCGCCGCTGTCCGGGCTCCGTCCCTCCCTCCACGTCTCCTCTCTTCGAGCCTCCGCGCCTCTGTCTGTGCCTCTGCCCCCCCCCACCTCCCCGGCTGCGCTTGCCGCCTCTCCGCGCCTCCGCCCCCGCAGGACGCACGGGGAGCGAGGCCCGGCGCAGCTCTGGCTGCCTGGCGGGCGGAGGGCGTGGGCCGAGCCGGGGGCGGAGGCCGGGGGCGGGGGGCGGGCGCCCGGGCCTCTCCGCCGGCCTCAGAGATGCCGCGGCGGAGAGACGGAGAGAGGCGGAGACTGGGGGGAGGGGGTGTGGAGCAGGAGGCGGGGGCGGGGACTTGGAGCCTGGGCACCGAGTTGGGGACTGAGGTGACCGACGCTGGGCTGTGGAAGGCGGGCTTGGGGATCCGGCGGGCGGGGCGAGGTCGCTCCGTGCCGCCCACGCCGGATGCACAGCCGGCCTTCTCCGCGCCCACGTACCCACGTGAGAGCCCAGCCGGCGACATTCTTACTCCCACCCCCCTTCCCCTCCGAGCGGAGAGCGGAATTTCACAACCACGCACAGGTACACAAAGACACAGAAGCACACGGACGGGCACAGGCGCCTAAACTACGCGGACGCCTGCCTGCCGACACTCGGGCCTCGCGGTGCTGTACTTGTGAATGTTAGGAGCGAGCCCGGAAAAGTTGTTGGAGACTCGGGGTGCACGGCTCCTTTCGCGCGTGCATCTGATTCCCATAGGGTGTGCACTTCAGGCAGGTCTGTGAGCGTGGGGCTCTGCAGGAATCTTTTACATATCCTCGCGCTGTTCCCCAGCCCCAAAAGGAGTTATTTGAAGAGGCCGTTTTCGGAAACCCAGGCGTCCTTCCATCCCTGCCCTGAGTTCCCGTCGAAGTTTGGCGAACAGGAATGGGCGGGTCTTGCTAGAAGCTACCACTTAGACGCGCGGCGATTAGTCGCGTCGGGTTTTGTTAGCGCTTTTAGGTCAGGCAGGGGTGGGAGGGGTACCCCGCCTTGCTCTACTCGTCGCACCCTATTTGCTGAGGATGGGGACCTGCTCCTGAGGAATTGTGTGGCAAGCCTGGGAGAGGGAAGATACCTTTTCTAGGGATGTCTATTAGGGCACTTCGCCCGCAAGAGTCTAGTGGAAGATGGGCAAGGGCCGGCTGCATCCAACGTGGCTCCCTACAGAGGAGTAGGAGGGAGGAGCTCCTTCAAGGAGCCTAGCCCCTCCCCGCAACCCCCCCTCCCCGCTTTGTTTCTCCCAGCCCCATCTGGTTCCCATTACACTCCCGCCCACGCCTGGGAGGGCGGACGGGCGGGGGCTCTGAGCGCCCGGCTCTGCGGCTCTAGGCCCCGAGGAAATGAAGGGGGTTGGGGGAGAGGCGGCGGGAAGCGAGCGGACTGGCCAGAAACAAGGTTCCCCCTAGTCCGAAACCTCACCCCCGCCCATTCCGCACTTCTGAGTGGGTGGCGTGGGCCAGGGCTGGTTCTACATTCCGGCCTGGTGAGGGGACCGTTAGGCCTCCGGTGGGAACAGGAGAGGAGGGGTGCATCACGGGGGGGAATTTGGGTAGCCAAGATTCTCTTCTCCATGCCATTAAGCCCCAAACACGGGGGTGGGGAGTGACAGAAATGAGCTGAGTCCTCCGTCCCGCAACTGGAGGGTGCGGCTACACGGGGTCCCCCCGGGCGCACTCCCCGGGAGCACTCCCCGACCTCTCTTAAGTGTGTGGGCGCCCCTCCCCCCTCTCTTCTCCGGTTATTTTAGAGCCTTGGCTGCCAGCGGCTGGCCCCGGGTTTCCACGTGCCTCCGCCCTCCCTCTGCCCACGCTCCCCGTGACGCACATCCTCCGCCCACGCAGCCTCTGATCGAGGCGCCCCCCTCCCTCCCACCCGGGCCCCCTTGGGGTGGTGTTGAGCCCCCGGATCCGGAGGGAGACGCTGGCCCGCCCGGGGAAGAGGGCGGAATAGGGCGTGAAGCAAGGGGGCGGTAACCAACTGGGCTCATGGCGCTTGGGTCCCGGCCCAGGAAAGAGAACGGTGGAGGAGCCAGTTCTGGGGCCTCAGTTCCACGGTACTGGGGCCGGTACTAGGCCAGAGAGGGATGAGGAGAGAAAAATCCCACGCACTGGGCCAGCCCACTCCCCTAGGGGTCAGAAGGAATCTGTTTGGGTGCGAACGTGTATCTGAGAGTGAAACTCCCGAGTGTTTGTATCTTTGTTTCTCAGGGTTGTCGTGAGGTTCAAATGAGAGGGTGTATATGAAAACTTTGTAAATTGTGAAATGTTAATAAGCAGATTTAAGACGCTATTGCCAGTTTGTGCCTCTGTACCCTGAGATTATGTATTTATACGTTTCTTTACATCTAGTTGTGTGTCTCTGTCTCTCTCTAGGTTTGTGAGCCCCTCTGTGTGGATTTAAAAAATCATTGACTTGTCAAGCCCCACCAGAGGCCGAGACGCCCCCGCAGCCGGAGCTGCTGAGAGGTCTGTTCTTCGCTTCCCTCCCACTCCTACCACCTCCACCTCCCCTCCTCCTCCCTTCCGTTGACAACAAGGAATTTCCAGCCTTTAGCAAATGGAGAGAAACAGAGACAAAGAGACCAAGACTATGAGAAACTATGGAAAAACAATAAAGATAAGAGACAGGTGGGGGGAGGCTGACAAAAAGGGGATGCAGCAAATTAAAAGTCTTAATTTCTTTTTCGCCTTGAGCCCCGTTTTCCCCAGTGTGGCTCAAGCCCACTTCCCTACCTGACTCACCTGCTTCCCTCCCCTCTCCTTCCACGTCGGTGTTCTCAGAGGCTCACAGAGCTGAGCAACGGATCCCATTTAATCAAGGATTAGCTTAATGCTACACTGATCGCTTCCAGGAAGGGAAACGATCCTCAGTCCCCATTTTCCAAGAACAGAGGAAAAGATTGTGAAGAAAGTGGGTGGAAGAGGAGTGAAGAAATTGCCAACCAGAGGGATTGTCATTCCTAGGCATGAGTAGATTTTCATCCAGCAGATTGCACTGCTCACTGACCCCCCACCCCAAGTTTTCACCAGACCAAATCCAGCTCATACAGCAAGATCTGGCTCAAATGTCACCTTCCTGGTCCCTCTCCTTCTTGTACCTCCTCTAGGCAGAATTAATTCCTCCCATCCCTCAGTGGCCCCATGGCTCTTTGTACACATTTCAATTATAGTTGCTTGTTTCACCTTTAGCCTGGGACCTCTCCTGATCTGGTCTCTAGTGGGCCCTCAGAAATGAGTGAGTGGATGATGTTATTTCCAGGCCTGAGCAGCTTTGAAAAGGGCAATTGACACAGATTTTACTCCAGAGGGGGCTGAACCTGGGCAGAACTGTTCAAGTGGAGACGATTGTTTTCCATGTCTCCTTCCTTCTTAAAGTTTCCAGTGGGTCTCACAAGTCTGGTTCCTTGGCCTTCTAAAATGTCCACTAGTCTGGTAAATTAATTCATACCCAGGTGCTAAAGGTAAAACTGAAATCCTTGCTGGTAACAGAAAAATATGAATATAAAGTAATGATCCTCTTTTTTTTTCTCTTTCGTTAACATGTTAGAATTATAGTCTTCGAAGGAGTACTGTCCTTCAGTTTCGTCATCTTGCCAGAGATGCTTCACCTCTCAAAGACAAATAATCCTGACTTCTGCCTTTAAGGAACTCATAGGCTAGTAGGGGAGGTAGACACGATTACAATGTAGTGCCATAATAGGGGTACAAATAATGATAGAAGTATAGGGGGCAAGTGATGTCTTCTGCTTGGAGTTGTGAGGGACTGGTTTAAACAGGCATCCAAAGGAGGTGATGATGCAGCCTAGGATTTTGAAGTGTAAATAGATTTCCAGGAAGAAGGGACAGTCAAATCAGAGCAGAATTTAAATTTACGTGGAAGTATGAAACAGAATGATATGTTTGAGAACCTAGAAATTGTTCATTATTGCTGGATGGGGGGTGTGTGTGCTGGTGGTTAAAAAGGAGCCCAGGGAGGTGTACAAGGCCATTTCATTAAGAATATTAGAGACCAGTGCTTCTCAAACTATAGTAAAGGACCAATTTTTAAAACAATTTCCAGGGACTTCCTTGGTGGCGCAGTAGTTAGGAATCCGCCTGCCAGTGCAGGGGACACGGGTTTGATCCCTGGTCCGGGAAGATCCCACATGCTGCAGAGCATCTAAGCTCGTGAGCCACAACTACCGAGCCTGCGCTCTAGAGCCCGCGAGCCACAACTACTGAGCCGGAGTGCCACAACTACTGAAGCCCACGCACCTAGAGCCCGTGCTCTCAACAAGAGAAGCCACCCATATAGAAGCCCAGGAACCGCAACGAAGAGTAGTCCCCGCTTGCAGCAACTAGAGAAAAGCCCGCACGCAGCGACAAAGAGCCAAGGCAGCCAAAAATTTAAAAAAATAATAAATAAATAAAATTTTATTTTAAAAAAACCCAACAATTTCCAATCACGGTAGAGTCCACTACTCTATAAAATACACTAAAAGTGAATTATTAGAAAAAAATGAAATAAAATCCCATTTTTATTAAATTCAATAAATATAAAATTTCTCTGTCAAATTGCTATCAAAGTTTCTAAATGCCTACACTTAATTTCTGAAATTGTTTCATTGCAGATTGGTCACAAACTTTGAGTAGCACTGTTGTAGTTAAAATTTGTTTATGTTTGAGGTCATATAAGGGCAATGGACTTCATCACAGGAGATACCATGGAAAAATAAAGACTTGGTAACATGGGAGTGACATGGTCAGTTATGCATTTAGGAGTAGTGTAGAGGAAGGGTTTTATGGCTGCAAAAACAGCAAGGAGGCCAGCTTGAAGGAAACTAAAGTGGTCCAAGAGAGCAATGACAAGGTGCTAGACTAAATCACTGGCGCGGGATGGAGAGGAAAGGACAGATTCAAAGGATAGTCAGCAGGTAAAATCAATAGGACTTGATGATTGGCTAAAGGGTTGGGGGACGAGAAGAGTTTAGGGTGACTCTTGGGCTTCTAGCTTGGGTGATTGAGTGAATGAAATGGAGCATCTTCATCAAATATTTACCATCTGCAGTCTTTTTCCTAAATTGAGAAAGTTATGAAAACCAAAATTTTTCATATCTCATTTGACCAGAGAATCTAATCTGACCTGAACTTATTTTGTGGCAGACCACCTAAACTTACATGAGGTTATTTATAGTTTCATTTATCCCACTTTCATTTATACCAATGTGGATCTTCATATCTCTTATTGCAGAAATATTAATTTGTTTATGAGGTGCTGTCCCAGACCCCATTAGGATTGCTGCCTTATATATTGTGTATGTATCATATTACATTTCTAAAATCCAAAATTCTGAAACACATTTACTATCCAGATTTTCCACCCCATTTACTCATCAGTCTTGGCCTGAGTTCTTTTGGCTATTTGCATAAATCAGATCCACCTGCAGGTAATGAATATTCATTGCGTTGTGTGCTATGGAGTCTGAAGATGATTCTCAAAGTGTTTTGAGCAGTGTCCTTATTATTAAAACAAGGCTAAAAGCTTCTTGAGTGTCTACCTGGAAGTGACAGAACTCATTTGGATGATAAGGTGTGATGTGTTTATGGACAACCAGTCTCATTACTGTATACTTTTTTTACACATTTTAACAGTCAGTGGCAGTCCAGTGGTTAGGTCTCAGTGCTTTCACTGCCGGATCCCGGGTTCAGTCTCGGTGGGGGAACTAAGATCCTGCAAGCCACGCAGCACAGCCAAAACCAAAACCAAAACCAAACAAAAAACAAAACAAAACAGTGGTCAGTGATCCTCTGGAATTAGTTCCCCTGTTCTCTGGACTTTGTTCAAAACCAAAGAGCAATCTCTGAATGCTGAGAATTTGGGACCTGGTGGAAAATGAAGTGTGTGTATGGGTGTGGCTGTGGGTGGGTGTGTGGGTGTATAAATTATTTTTTAAAACAGTTTTAGACTTGCAGAAAAATTGAGAAGATAGTACAGAGAGTTCCCATGTACCCCACATCCAGTTTCCACTATTATTATCATATATTAGTATGGTGCATTTGCCACCTTAATGAACCAGTGTTGATCCATTATTATTATTTTTAAATTATTTTAGGCTGCGTTGGGTCTTTGTTGCTGCGTGCAGGCTTTCTCTAGTTGCGGCAAGTGGGGGCTACTCTTTGTTGCGGTGCGCAGGCTTCTCATTGCAGTGGCTTCTCTTGTGGATCACGGTCTCTAGGCGTGCGGGCTTCAGTAGTTGTGGCACATAGGCTCAGTAGTTGTGGCTCACGGGCTCTAGAGTGCAGGCTCAGTAGTCTTGGTGCATGGGCTTAGTTGCTCTGTGGCCTGTGGGATCTTCCCAGAGCAGGGCTCGAACCCATGTCCTCTGCATTGGCAGGCGGATTCTTAACCACTGTGCCCCTAGGGAAGTCCCTGATACATTATTATTAACTAAAAGTCTATAGTTTACTCAGATTTCCTTAGTTTTTACCTAATTTTTTTCTGTTCCAGGATCCCATACATGATACCATATTACATTTGGTTTCCATGTCTCCTTAGGCTCCTCTTGGCTGTTAGTGTCTCAGATTTTCCTTGTTTATGATGACCATGAGGCGTACTGGTTAGGTATTTTGTAGGTTGCCTCTCTCTTTTTTTTTGGCTGTGCCGCACACAGCTTGTGGGATCTTAGTTCCCCAACCAGGGATTGAACCCCTGTCCTCGGCAGTGGAAGCGCCGAGTCCTAACCACTGGACTGCCAGGGAATTCCCTAGGTTGCCTCTTTATTTGAATTTTTTTAATGTTTATCTCATACTTAGATTAGTTTTAGGGGTTTTGGGGAGGAAAACCACAGAAATACGATTTTCTTCATACAATATCAAGGGTACATAGTAGCAACGAGCTTAATTATTGTTGATAACTGACCTCTTTAGGTCAGCTAGGGGAGTGTGTGGTGTATGTATATGAGAGACATAGGATGACCACTGCAGTCAGGGGTGGCCTTGACTTTTCTGAGGATGAAATTCCTTCTCTTGCCCATGGCTCAGCCCCATTTTGACTCTTAAAAAAATCCCTTGTTTTGAAAGCTTGAACCTTCCCCAGCAGTAACCTCCTTCCGTGACTTCCCCCTTAACTCACTAGCCTCCATTATCTCTAGTGTTCCTACCCACCACTATCAGATCCTCTAAAAAATAAGATGCTTCAATTTCGATTAACATTTACTGAACACCTGTTATGTGCTAGGCATTCTGCTAGGCCCTCACTATGTAAGTCATTTAATGGGAAGCGCCTGATGCATAGAAAGAACCCAGGCTTTGGGGTAAGGCTTGGGTTGGAACCACAGCCCAGCCCAACGAACTATGCAATCTTAGGCAGGTTCCTTTGCCTGTCTTAGCTTTGGCTTCTTCATAAATGAAGTTATTTATCTCACAGGATGTTGTGAGGAATAAAAAAGTTTCTCAATCTTCACATGCATTTTGCTTCCAACAAAAACTACCCTATGACCACATTTTTAAATTTATTTATTTATTTTGGCTGTGTTGGGTCTTCGTTGCTGCGCGGGCTTTCTCTAATTGCGGCAAACGGGGGCTACTCTTTTTTTTTTTTTTTTAAAGAAACTGCTTTTTATTTATTTATTTATGGCTGTGTTAGGTCTGTGTTTCTGTGCAAGGGCTTTCTCTAGTTGCGGCAAGCGGGGGCCACTCTTCATCGCGGTGCGCGGGCCTTTCACTGTCGCGGCCTCTCTTGTTGCGGGGCACAGGCTCCAGACGCGCAGGCTCAGTAGTTGTGGCTCATGGGCCTAGTTGCTCTGTGGCACGTGGGATCTTCCCAGACCAGGGCTTGAACCCGTGTCCCCTGCATTGGCAGGCATTTTCTCAACCACTGCGCCACCAGGGAAGCCCACGGGGGCTACTCTTCATTGCAGTGTGCGGGCTTCTCATTGCGGTGGCTTCTCTTAGCTGCAGAGCATGGGCTCTAGGCGCGTGGGCTTCAGTGGTTGCAGCATGTGGGCTCAGTAGTTGTGGCTCACAGGCTCTAGAGCACAGGCTCAGTAGTTGTGGCGCACGGGCTCTAGAGCACAGGCTCAGTAGTTGTGGCGCACGGGCTTAGTTGCTCCACGGCATGTGGGATCTTCCCGGACCAGGGATCGAACCCGTGTTCCCTGAACTGACAGGCGGATCCTCAACCACTGCGCCACCAGGGAAGCCCCATATGACCACATTTTTAAACGTTAATGTTTATTCCTTATAAAACTGTCAACACAGTTTTTTGTTACTTCCCTTCTAAATCATTTAGGATTTTGGAGGACACAATGTCTTAAGTTTCCCACAGTGACAGATCGTGGTGAAAAGAAAAGAAAGGAAACAGGGAACCTGAGCCAATTTCGATGGAAATACCGAGTTTGGTAAAAAAAAAAAAAAAGGCTCGCCCATTTTGATTTTCTATTGGTTAAGCTTACCATCAATCGCGCCAGTTGTAAATAAACTGGAGACGGAAGCATGTTGTTAAGGGGTGGGACCTTCCTGTCGCCATTGCTAATATGAGAACCAGTTTTCTAATAGGCTGAAAGCTGCTTCTTTCCGCCCTCGCGCATCGGTTGCTAAGAGGCGGGACTATAGGGTCCATAAAGGACTGAATGCCCGAAGCCCCGCCCGTCCGATTGGTTGGTAGGGGGCGGGTCTTGTAGCGGATAGGCTGCTGGGCCTGCCAGTTCCGGGTTAGTTGCCGGGGGGAGGCACGTGAGGAGGAGGTGGCGTGAGGAGACCATGGCGGGAGGAATGAAAGTGGCGGTCTTATCTGCAGTTGGTGCCGGGCCCTGGAGCTGGGGGACCGGGGGCGGTGGTGCAGTGCGACTGCTCCTGGTCCTCTCCGGCTGCTTGGTCTGCGGCTCAGGTACCGCCCGGCAGCAGCAGCCGAGGGGGCGGGTGCCGAGGGGTTATATTTAGAAAAGTGGGGAACGTCCCCAGGGCGTGGGCCGTTATTCTGATGGGCGCGGGCGTGGTGCGAAGGAAGAAGCTTCATCCTTGGCGAATGGGCGCCGGCACTGAGGGACCAGGGCCCTGGGGTGGCCTGCGGGAGCTACCCAGAGTGGGGAGGAGCTTGAAGCCCTTTTGGCGGAGACGGGGAGGCCTACACTGGGTAAGAAGCGGTCCTGGGGGCAGCGTCCTGCTGCATGGGCCTCCTCGATTTTTTCTTTGTTTGTTAAAAGGAAGGTGACCCGAGGACCGAATGGACAGGCAGAGCTGCCACTGGGAAGGGAGCATCCCGTTCATTCAGAAAATTAGCAACACCTGAGCGTTTGCTGTCAGGACTCGGCATGGGTGGCTGAACAGATAATTATAGTTCACTGAAATGCAGTGATCTATTTCAGTATCTTATGCCCTTGTAAGATCCTGGCTCCAACCGGCCCTGTAGAACCGACCTGGAGCCGTTAAATTCCCGTTTCCAAAAACGCTAGTCAGCATCGAGTAGTTTTCTTTTCGAAATTTATTCATTCCTCAAGCAAACTTTCTTGATGCCTGCTACTGCATAATTGGTTCTGGACTGGGATGAAATTGTTTTCCTTTTCCGTTCTAATTCAGAAAACCTAGAGTGTTTGTAAAAAACCTCCTTCTACCCTTGTTAAATGCACAACAGAAAGATAAGTGATGTTTCCAAGCTTCCACTGGAGGAGTAGAGACTCATGGGGTTAAGGAGAATCGTATCCTGTAAACACATATGCTCTTTCGCCTCTTCCGTCGTTTGCTACCTATCTCTTGCTGTCACTTATGATTATCCTTAGCTGCAGCTTTAAGGTTATCTCAGGATCCATAGAACTAGTTTCAAACTGCAGCGTCCTTCTGAAACGGTTTTTATAGGGAGAGGGGAGTAGGTAACCAAGAAGGTACTTTTCCAGGGGCAGGGCCCAGAGTAACATTTGAAGGGCTACATATGATCTGAATGAACTTTGACCAGATGTTTAACCTTAGAGGCTGTGTATTGTGGAAATGAAAGATAATATTTATATCAAAATGCTTCTACATAGTCCGTGCTCAATCAGCAGGCTCAAAGTTTCTTTAATAAGGAGAGGAATGGGGACTTTTTGGCTTGGAGAAGGGTAAACTTGGGATACGTGTTCTTTGTGGCCTAATAGATCATGTAGGTGGCAGCTACAAAGAGACAATCATGTAATAGAGTAGAACTTTCTAAAAGTGAGAGCTACCTAAAGAGAGAATGGGGTACTTCAAAAGGCAGGGAGTTCTTTTAGCCATTTGGCAAGTACAATTAAGTATAAGGAAGTAGAAAATCACTCACTGTTTATTCCATTCAGAGGCAGTCCGTTAAAGCACACTTTCTTCTGGTCTGTTTCCACGTGTTTTTAATTAAAATTTTATTTTGAATTGATAATATATTCATAAACCTGTCAGCACTTCAGTTCTCTTCCCTGGAGGCCACCAGTTGCTGCCAGAGATAGTTTTCTCATTTGGTTTTGTAGCATAAACATTTTCCTATGTCATTTAAAATTCTTCATAAATGTTATTTTTACTTTCATCCTGTGGACAGATTTTTTTTTTTTTTAGGATAGATTCTCAGAAATGGATTTATTCAATCGAAAGCTAAAATATATTTAAGACCCTTGAAACATCTTGCTAAAATATTTTTCTGAAAAGGTGTGCCGGTTTATACGATTATCAGCTGTATTTGCTTGTGACCCATACCCTTGCCAGCATTGGATATTCCAGACAGAAACACCTTTGCTAATTTGATAGATTGAAAGTGGCATCTTAATTTACTTTGCATTTCTTGCGTTATTTGTGAGGAAGCATCTTTCAAATATTCATTAGTTATTTAATTTTCTGTTTAGAGTTTACATTTTTTGGAGAGTGTGTCCTTTGCTCTTGGCCTATTTATTGTGATTACTGTTTATTGGGATGTTTGTGTACTTTTAAAGTCAGTTGATGAACTTTTTAATATATTAAGGATGTATATTTTTATAATCTATTTGTTTATTATTATTATTATTTCTTTATTTATTTTTTTGTGGTACGTGGGCCTCTCACTGTTGTGGCCTCTCCCGTTGCGGAGCACAGGCTCCGGATGTGCAGGCTCAGTGGCCGTGGCTCACGGGCCTAGCCGCTCCGCGGCATGTGGGATCTTCCCGGACTGGGGCACAAACCCGTGTCCCCTGCATCGGCAGGCGGACTCTCAACCACTGCGCCACCAGGGAAGCCCTATTTGTTTATTATTTATTACAGAACTTTAATTTGTTTCCCCCTTTTATCTTTTTAAATAGAAGATTTATATTTTTTATGTGATCACTTGATTTTATTCTTTAGATTTATTTCCATTGCTTTTGTACTTGAAAAGTCCTCCAAAATTAAATTTTTATATATGTATATTTTGTGGTGCAATTTAATTATTTTTCATTTTACTTTTTAATCAACGGTTAATGTTAGTATTTGTTGTGAGGTGAGTATCTAGATAGATTTTATTTTCCAAATAACCAGTCAGTTGTACCAGCATCACATTGAATAATCCTTTGCTAAGCCCACTAATTTAAGATGCTAGTTTTTAAGGAGCATTTTAAGATGTTTTTAAGTATGAACTGGATTACCTCTTGACAGAAATGAATAGAGGCTATTTAAGAATTAGAAGAGGTGGTTATTCATAAATTTTTAGGGTCTTTTTTGGTCCTCACATACTATGAATCATTTTCATTACCTTCTACCAGTAGATGTTAAATGATCAGTGTTGTTGATTGATGAATATAAGTAAATACGAAGTTACTAACTTTTAAGTAGCTGGTTTATGGGTAAATACAATAAGCAAGTTGTGATTCACTAAATTCCAAGGAGGCATTTTCCAAGAAAAACTAGATCTTTGGGCTCAGAAGGCATTTTTTAAATGTTTAATTCATTCTGCTTTTTAACATGCTGGCTAACTCACTTTGGGGAGGGGAAGGAAAGTGTTGTGTATGTCCTTTTGCTGTGGGAAGCACAAGATTGTAACATGAGCATTTTGACAGCTTGTATATATTTAAGGTAATTGGTTTAGTTCTATGTTTTTCTAATAATTTAAGCTATAGCTAGAGTGGTGATTGTTTCCACAGATTATCCCCTTAGGCTGATTTGGTGTATTTTCCCTCTCAATGAATTTCCAAAGATATGGCTGGCCAAGGTGCTGATTTCTGTAGGAGGTTGCTGTTCTAGAGAGGTTTCTTTGTTTATTTACAGTGCTTTCCTTTGAATGCTGTGGAACTTGGGAAAAGGAAGAACTAGGTTTAAGAAAATGTTGCTTGTTAAATTATTTATTTATTTTTCCGTGAGATCTTAGTTCCCTGACCAGGGATAGAACCTATGCCCCCTACAGTGGAAGCACGGGAGTCCTAACCACTGGACTGCCAGGGAATTACCCCCAAAATGTTGCTTTTTATAAAAGTTTTATTTCTTTAGGAAAATGACATTGAAGAATTTTAAAATTGGTTTAAAAATACTGATGTCTTTTCTTGGCATTAAGTTTTTCAAATCTCCTGTGCTATTGACCTATTATTTGTATCTTACTACCCTCTTGAAAATAATAATGGGCTTAAAGAGATGTTGTGTTATATTACTTGGTGCTGTGGGAGAGAAGGAGTTAATAAAGTGTGACTCGGGTTTTTTTCAATTTATTTGTAAATACACTAGTTTTAAGCTTCACATAATCTTACTCTCTTAAAATCTCAAGAAGAAAATAAACTCTTGATCCATATTTGTGAGTGGGTGTTCTTTCAGTATATTTGGGCTTGCTAGTGAAACAAATGTCAATAGGATTTTGAAAGGGTTTCATTTTATGAAAAATAGGCTTGGAGGAAATCCAAATTACTATTGAATTAAAAGTGAGAGATTGATAGATGAGATTCAAGACATACTACTACAAAATATGGCACCTTGGCATATTGAATATTTTAAGCTGAGGGAGTTAGAGAAAACAGCGAAGCTGAAAAGTCACTCTGACCTCCCGCACTTGGCCCTCCTTCCTTGAAATAGGCCATAAAATCCTCATGTGAGAGGTGTCCTCCCTATACCTGGAGGAAAGGAGCATCCTTATCTTCGAAGACAAAGGGGCATGAAGAAGAATCCTAATAAACAGGCCTTGCTCAGTTTCCCCCAGTTTACTACACTTACCTCATACTCAACCTATCATTCCTCTGCGAATGTCCACTTTTCGTCAAACCTAGCATAAAAGTACGTGGGTCTGTTTCTTTGGGTCTTTATTTCCTTAGAGGTTTTCATGTCACATAAAAGATATGAAATAAATTTGTATGCTTTTCCCCTGTTAATATGTCTTTGTCAGTTTAATTTTTGGACCCAGCCAGGGACCCAAGAGGGTCAAGGAAAACTTTTCCTCCCCTACAATATCAAGACTGAATTTTAAAATATTGAGATATAATTCACATACCATAAAATCCACCCTTTCATTGGTCTTCAGTATACAGTTGATCCTTGAACAACACGGATTTGAATTGCATGGGTTCACTTATACATGGATTTTTATTTTCAATAAATACATACTATAGTACTACCTGATCTTTGGTTGGTTGAATCCACAGATGCGGAACTGTGGATCCAGAGGGCTAACTAAAGTTATACGCTGATTTTTGACTGAGCAGAGAGGTGGCATCCCTAACCATGGTTGTTCATGGGGCAGCTGTATTCACAGTATTGTACAACCATCACCACTGACTAATTACAGAATTTTTAAAAATAGATTTGATTGAATTGATTGGCTGCGTTGGGTCTTCCGTTGCTGTGCGCGGGCTTTCTCTAGTTGCTGCAAGTGGGGACTACTCTTCGTTGCGGTGCGAGGGCTTATTGCGGAGGCTTCTCGTTGCGGAGAATGGGCTCTAGGCGCACAGGCTTCAGTAGTTGTGGCACACAGGCTTCAGTAGTTGTGGCACACGGGCTTAGTTGCTCCACAGCATGTGGGATCTTCCAGGACCAGGGCTCGAACCCGTGTCCCCTGCATTGGCAGGCGGATTCTTAACTACTGCAGCACCAGGGATCCCCAGAATTTTTTTTTGGTACGCGGGCCTCTCACTGCTGTGGCCTCTCCCGTTGTGGAGCACAGGCTCCGGATGCGCAGGCTCAGCGGCCATGGCTCACGGGCCCAGCCGCTCCGCGGCATGTGGGATCTTCCCAGACCAGGGCACGAACCCGTGTCCCCTGCATCGGCAGGCGGACTCTCAACCACTGCGCCACCAGGGAAGCCCCCCAGAATATTTTTATTACTCCAAAATGAGGCCCCATACCCCTTAAAGGTCTCTCCCCATTCCCTTCTTCTAGCCCCTGACAACCACTAATCTGCTTTCTGCTTATTTGCTTATTTTGGATATTTATATAAATGGAATCATTTAATATGTGGACTTTTTCTTGACTGGCTTTCATTCAACATAACGTTTTTAAGGTTCATGTTGTAGTATGTATCAGTACTTCTTTTTATGGCCGAATAATATTCCATTGTATGAATAATACCACATTTTGCTTATCCATTGATCAGCTGATGGACATTTGGGGTGTTTCTACTTTTTGGTTATTATGGATGTTGCTGCAGTGAACATTTGTGTACAGGTTTCGGTGTGAACATGTTTTCACTTCTCTTGGGTGTATACATAGGAGTGGAATTGCTATGTCATATAATAATTGTGTTTTAGTTTTTGAGGAACTGCCAAGCTGTTTTCCAGAGAGACTGTACCATTTTACATTCCCACCAGCAATGTATGAGGGTTCCAGTTTCTGCACGTCCTTGCCAACACGTGGTTATTGTCCTCTTTTTGATTATAGCCGTCCTAATGAATATGAAGTGGTATTTCACTGTGGTTTTGACTTGCATTTCCATAATGGCTAATGATGTTGAATCTCTTTTCATTGTGCTTATTGGCCATTTGTATATCTTCTTTGGAGAAATGTCTATTCAAATCCTTTATGCATTCTAAAAATTGGGTTATTTCTCTTTTTATTGTTGAATTGTAGTAGTTCTTTATATATTCTGGATATTAGACCCTTATCAGATATATGATTTGCAAATATTTCCTCCCACTTTGTGGGTCATCTTTTCACTTTCTTGATAGTCGCCACTGAAACACAAAAGTTAAAAATTTTTGAAACCATTGCCTAGTCCAAGGTCACAAAGGTTTACACACCTGTTTTCTTTTTCTAAGAGTTTTGTAGTTTTCGTTCTTAACATTTAGGTTTAAGACCGAATTTAACTTCAGAATTAGTGTGAGCTTCACTCTAAAACCATTTTGAACTGATGGGTGTCATTGCCTTTTTTGTGTGTGTAACTTTGGCTTTCTAAGGTTTGTTTGAGGTTTTTGTGTTTTGGGGTGTTTTGTTTATTTAAATCTACCCACCTTTATACTAAGAACCAAAGAGTTAACTAAATTTCCCCTTAGAGTAGCACTAAATGAGTTGGTAAGTACAGTGTAGAGCAAGGAAGAAGATATTGAAATGTTTTGTGGTAAAGAAGGTAGCTTGTGCAAACTTGGGTGGGAAGATATGATAATGGTCACTTGTAAACCTTAAATTAGCTGAGATTGAATATAAATTCCTGAGGGGAGATCTGTTTTGGTAAAATCAGAGGGACTGCATATGTTCATTGGCTGCTCTTAAAACTTGAATGAAACAAAACAGCTGGAAAAAAGCAACTTTGCAGTCTTTTAGTATCTGCTTAAAGTACTCTAAATACAAAAATGTTGCTAATTCTGTTCATCCTACTCAGGATATGGATAGAGAAAGTCACCAGATGGGGTTACTTTAGCTATGCCTTTATAAGAGAAACAGGACCTGGGTGTGAATCTCAGTTAAGCTATTTACTAGCTGTGTGACTTTGGACAAATTACTTAATCTTTCCTAAACATCAGTTTCCTCATTTGTAAAATGGGGGTTATGAGAGTGCCAACCTCACAGCATTGTTGGGAGGGTTAAATGAGACAGACAACATACTGTCTGTCTTAATAAACACATAATAGTGGCTTTTATTATTACTTATCCTGGATTAGTGACTATTTAATATTTAAATAATTACATTTGACAGAAATAAGACAGCCTTATTTCTTCTCTCAGTTTTCTTCTTTGTGTCTTAGTCGCTGATATATTTTTTTTTTTTTTAATTTTATTTATTTATTTATTTTTGGCTGTGTTGGGTCTTCATTTCTGTGTGTGGGCTTTCTCTAGTTGCAGCGAGCGGGGGCCACTCTTCATCGCAGTGCGCGGGCCTCTCACTGTCACGGCCTCTCTTGTTGTGGAGCACAGGCTCCAGACGCGCAGGCTCGGTAGTTGTGGCTCACGGGCCTAGTTGCTCTGCGGCATGTGGGATCTTCCCAGACCAGGGCTCGAACCCGTGTCCCCTGCATTGGCAGGCAGATTCTCAGCCACTGCGCCACCAGGGAAGCCCTTAGTCGCTGATATTTTTAACCCCAGCTTTAAGAAAGTGGTCAGTTTAATTCTTTTTATGAAATGAGTTATAGTTATTAGCTTTTTCTATTATTATACTTACTTGTTATTTTCTTTCTTTGCATAAAGCCGGAATTGATTTAAACGTGGTCATGCTTCAGGAATCCAGAGTTTATTATATGAATACCAGTCAACAATCCTGTTATAAAAATGTGCTTATCCCAAAGTGGCATGATATATGGACACAGATACAGGTAATGATTTGGAGGCTCCTGGCAAGGGCAGTTTCTGTGAATATCTGTCTGTCTGTGATTAGTGAGTACATTGACACTTTCTTCCCTTCTCATGCAGTTAAAAATATATATATATATGTGTATATATATATATATATATGTATGTATAAAATTAACAACCTTGATAAGATTATGATTATTCTTAATCTCATCAGTGTTTTCATCAGTAAAGCATTTATGCCTATTTTGTGTTCCTCTCTCTGTTTCTTTAAGTGGCCTGAGATAAACTTCCTCCTTTTCCCCAAGAGACTACTTCCTTCTCTTCCCCTCACTCCTTTTACACTCATAGACACACACACACACACACACACACCTCTCTTTCTTTTTAAAGGTCTTAGGCCTTCTTTGGGCTGCAAACTGTTGCGTGCCGATCAGGATGTAAACTCTCGCCTTGCTGCTCCTACTCTATTTTGATTCTACACAGGGTGTCGCGTAAATGCCCTGAGCTGAAGTTTCCCCTTGATAGAATGACTTTGGTCTCATTTATTTCATGACACTGTTGAGCCAGAGTGTCTGGCTGTAGTGATTGAACAAAATGGGTCCTTTGGAAATGTTTCTGCTGCTATAAGCATAGTTACTGATAAGGGATTTGTTCACATCAAAAACATAAGGGTGGGCTCGTGGGTTTTTAAAAAAAATTCTCTTTTTTCATTGTCTGATATAAAGATCATATTCCATCTGGAGCACATTATAACCAACATTTACCCATAATCAGTGATTTGTGACAAAGGGTTGAACTTTTCAGCTTGTCATTATGGGAAACATTTTTGGTGCTGTTTATGCCTGGCAGTTTTCTTAATTTTTCTAGACCCTTGCTTTGTATGATCTCTCATAAATAGCTGTATTGGTAACTCTTTCAGCTTGGAAGTCTTTTTTTCCCCCTATGTTCTGGCCTAATACTAGATTCATATCATGTTAACAATAAAACATTCTAACAGCTGCCTCTCTGTACCGTGTGCAGTGTTATTTGCCCAGTTATCTTTTATCTGCTGTATCTCTATATTTCTCATAAGCCTGTGGAAAGCTGGTGCCATTATTGATTTAGTTATTTACTCTAAGGTTTTTTTTTTTTTAATTACATTTGTGAAAATTTTAAATTCCTACTTTCTTCTTTCTCATCCCGATTTTACTTGTGTTACAGATTCGAGTAAATAGTTCCAAACTGGTCCGAGTCACCCAGGTGGAGAATGAGGAGAAACTGAAGGAGCTAGAGCAGTTTAGTATCTGGAACTTTTTTTCCTCCTTTTTAAAAGAGAAATTGAATGACACCTATGTTAACGTGGGTCTATACAGCACAAAAACCTGCCTCAAAGTTGAGATTATAGAAGAAGACACCAAGTACAGTGTCACTGTGACCCGGAGTAAGTCTTACCTCTGTTTTTCTGATGGATTCTATGGTGAGAAGGGACTGAGCTTTCGAGGGTATAATTAGTGAGAAAAGTCAGCACAAGACAGCTCCATTTTGGTTCTGATTATAACCTGAATATACCACTGCTCCAAACAGTTCAGAGAGCCTCCACCCCTCATAAAACCCTTTAGGCCTAGATTTGAGACTTTACCATAGTCATTCTAAGTACTTCCTTACCTGGAATTGTGAAGACTTGTATTCCTAATACTTCCAATGGCTCTGAGCTGATATGCTAGTATTCTTCAAAGTAAGATAGATGTATTCCTGTCTTCTGGGCACTTATAGACAAAGATAGATGTCTTGAAATGTACAGGTCTACATTTGAAGACATGAATGGTTAACAATAAAAACTGAAGAAGGGTAGAACTGAATACCTCACAAGCAAAAGAATATATGTGGAACCATAAATAAATATGAAGATCACTGCAGTTTCAGGCTTATTCAGTCTAATTGGGAGTTTTCCCTTCTCTGAATGTGTCTGAGAAAGTTTCACAGAAGAGGTGGATCATTATCCTGTTGGATTCTCTGTGAGTTTTGGTCTCTCCTTGGTAACTTACTGTCTTAGGAGAGTAATGTTGTAAGTAGTAGAAATGTTCCTGGGTTTTGCTACGAAATATATTGTGCCCTTCTAACTGTCCTAGGGTTCCACAGTTCTTTGGTTGAACAGGATCAGCCTGTTTTTTGGTGTTCCTTTTGCATTTACTGATCCCTCTCACTCCTGTTCTGTTTGTGGACTTCCCCTAGACTCAGAGCTCTTGAATGTGAAAGCTGTGGGAGTGTCTGGTATGCCAGTAAGAGGTCCTATGCTTGGGCCCCCCGGTCCTGGGCGAGATATGTTTGAGTGTAGGCTTTTCCAGCACAGTGCTTGTGTAGTGAAGAGAAGTAGGTGGTGGTGGTGGTCAAGCAGAGATCAACAGTTAGAGAACAGCAGAGGGCCCTGACCCCAAGTTCTGGGCTAACCTGAATCCGAGCGTGTGTGACTTAAGGCCTGAAAACCAGAGTGGTGGAGACCCCTTGTGGGCGACTGCATGAAGTGCTGGTGGCACTATGGCTCCATCCAAAGCAAAGCTTAGCTTCTTTTAGCCTTAGCTTAGAAGCCAAAATAAAAATAAACTCTTGAGGGAAGTACAGGTTAGACAGAGACCTAATTATACTTTCTCTTTGGAAGGGTGCCCAAGCTTTGTGTGGAATTTAAAATGCTGTTTAGGTGGGCTGTTTGCATATATTTTAGGAGCTGACCAATGATGCCAACATTGTCTTTTATTCTATAATGCCTTAAATTGTTTTGTTCCCCTATTAAGCAGAAGTCTTTTATTTATTTCAGGATTTGACCCCAAACTCTTCCTCATTTTTCTCCTTGGACTTATTCTATTTTTTTGTGGTGACTTGCTGAGCAGGTAGGTTCCAAGGCTAGAGGGCAGAATGAGGATGCTCAGACGTACCCTGCTTGACTTTTTTTTTTTTATTCATTCTTGGCTGCGTTGGGTCTTCATTGCTGCGCACGAGCTTTCTCTAGTTGCGGCGAGTGGGGGCTACTCTTCGTTGCAGTGTGCGGGCTTCTCACTGTGGTGGCTTCTCTTGTTGCGGAGCATGGGCTCTAGGTTTGTGGGCTTCAGTAGTTGTGGCACATGGGCTCAGTAGTCATGGCTCGTGGGCTCTAGAGCACAGGCTCAGTAGTTGTGGCGCACAGGCTTAGTTGCTCCGCGGCATGTGGGATCTTCCTGGACCAGGGCTCGAACCCGTGTCCCCTGCATTGGCAGGCGGATTCTTAACCACTGCGCCACCAGGGAAGTCCAACCCTGCTTGACTTTTATCATAAAGACTTGAAGTGCTGCCATTCCCTTTTCTAGGACCTTTATGGATGGCTAGGCCATTGCCTGCTTCAATAATTTAAAAAAATAATGTGTTATAATTATTATTTTCTTCTTGTATTAATAAGATTGGTAATAATGAAATTCCCCCATTAGGTTACCCATCATGTATGGGATTTAGCCAATACAGCACCACCCTTTCCACCGTTAGAAATGTTTAGCCCTCATTTTTACAGGGCTGTGTGTTGATGAGTTTCATGCTGTTCAGAAGTAAAGAAACAAATATCAACCACTTACTCATTTCCTGCCTTTAGGAACCTACTAGTTAGATGAAACAGACATGTACAAATATAAAGAAAACGTATAGATAACAAACATTGAACAAAAGTAGAATTAACATTAACTTTGAACACAAGGAGAATATTTGTGGAATAGTGAATGAAAGCTCACCAATTGAAGTTCAGCTGGAGCAAGGTTGGTGGAAGTTGTTCCTTATTTTGGGGATCCTGAGAGAAACTCAAAGTGAGGGAGGGATATCTGGTAGAAAGAACCTAGAAGAGGAATAGGAGCTCTCTGTTCTATGCCCTGTGTTTGGTTTATCCTTCTTGGTAATCAGTTCAGTTCTAGTTTCCAGTGTCTACTGGGGCTATTCCTTCTCCCTAGAGAAGCTGTGCAGTTCCCAGAAGAAAGATTCTCATTAGAAATTGCGTGGGGAGAGGTACTGGGGATGGGAGCGGGAGACTAAGCAGAGGTTTATTACTGGGATATATTTGAGAGGCCCTTATTGATACTAATCTTCATAATCTGGCAGCAACTACATTGTACTAGTCTCTTCAGTTTTCTCATCTCAAGTGTTGGGCAAATACCTGCTCTCACCTTGTACCTTTTTTCTATCTTTTGGCTGGGTTAGTTGTCTAGTTTGAACAGTGCTGTATATGAAGAATACACACGTAGTCATGAAATGAATTTTCTCTCTGCAGAAGTCAAATCTTCTACTATTCCACTGGGATGAGTGTGGGAATTGTGGCCTCTTTACTAATCATCATTTTTATGCTGTCCAAGTTTATGCCCAAGGTAAGGAGCAGAATCCTCACATGCAGTTAGAATGAGCTTGGATAGTTGAAGGATTGTTTTTGGATAATCTTACAGCACTGAAAATTTGCATTGATGGCTGATAAGTAAATGTCCTACTCTTTCCTTGATTCAGAAAGGTACTTTCCATGATGAAACTTGGAGCCTGATTACATACAACCTCTTCCTTTTTATTTGAAATCCTGTATACAGTGGGGGGGATTAAAGTCTTCTTCCTGTTTGTTAATTACATAGATTATATAGCCAGGCTTTTAAGTTATTTAGCATCTCATTTTCCCAGTTTTCTTTGCAGACTGTACCATTTAAAATATAAAGGACATCTTTTTAAGAGATGTGTTTTGTGCATTTTTAGTAGGTTGAATTTTTTTTTTTTTAGTCACAGTTCTATTTTGTTTCTTTTATGTATGGAAAGCCCATAGTAACTTTTTGCTTTCACTTCTACTCTTTCCTAGAAAAGTCCCATTTACATTATCCTGGTAGGAGGCTGGTCCTTTTCTCTGTACCTCATTCAGCTAGTTTTTAAAAATTTACAAGAGATCTGGAGATGTTACTGGCAGTATCTTTTAAGTAAGTGTTGTTGGTTTTGCTTTACTTTTTATATGTTTATAGGCTGTTTTAGTTAATTTGATCATGAAAAGATGTTGCTTGCTTACTGCTTACAGGAGTTTAATAGTCTATGCCATTTTGTTAACTTGTAAGAATCATAGTTCTTTACTTATTTCTAACTCCTCTGTACAGTTGTCACCTCTTAAATTAAAATGATGCTGCTAGGGAGAAGACTTTAATTTGTTGGTGTTTATAAGTACATCTCTCTTTACACAATAGGCATCTTTCTGAAAAGCCGTAAATTGACTTTATGAATATAATCATATTTTAAATACACTTGAGGACCTTAAGAAGTAAAGGACTCTACAGTGAACCTTATCTATAAAGTGAGAATCTTTTGGTTATAAAGATAGTAACTCTTAATCTATCCTTTGAGAGCAAATTAATCTGGATTTTCATATATTAGGTTTTTTAAACAGACTATTTTAGAGTTGTTCAACATGTAGGTTTAATTCTCCATTTGAGAATTAAATAAATTCAGGATAGTAGAAAGGATAGAAGCTTAAAGAGATTAATATATATGAATAATGAAAAAAGTGTGAATAATTGAGTAAAGATCTTACCTATTTCCCTGGTTCATTAGGCACGACATAGTGAATTTACTGCTGCTCCCCACACAGATTATTTTTACCAACTGTAGATTAAAAAGAATGTTTTCTGATAACTCTTCTCATAGGCTATGTCCTTGCAGTTGGATTCATGAGTTTTGCAGTCTGTTACAAGTATGGGCCCTTGGAGAATGAACGAAGTATCAACCTGCTGACTTGGACCTTGCAGCTGATGGGCTTATGTTTCATGTATTCCGGTATCCAGATACCACACATTGCCCTTGCCATTATCATCACTGCACTGTGTACTAAGAGCCTGGAGTACCCTATTCACTGGCTGTACATCACCTACAGGTGACTGAAAGGCAGTGTAACTTTGTACTGAAACATGCAATGTGGGATGCAGTCGCAGCAAAAGGAGACAGAGGTGTTGACCTGGGAGCCTCTTTGTTAATGCAAATTTATGGTATTATGCTTCACTTTTATTTCCTTCAAGTCTTTCTTTTTAGATTCTCTGTAGGCATTTTTATAGCATTTATAAATTCTGGTTATTTTATATATAAAATAAAAACATTTAGTAAAGTGTCATGTGTTCTTGTTACCACTAGGTGGTGCAAAGTATATCACTTTTATACCGCATGCCTCAGGTCACCTGGTTTCAGATTATTTCACACTGGCTCTCAGATTGCCCTGGGAGTCCTATTCTTTTTTTTTTCCCCAGTCTTTTTTTTTTTTAACTTATTTATTTTTATATTTATTTTTGGCTGTGTTGGGTCTTTGTTTCTGTGTGAGGGCTTTCTCTAGTTGTGGCAAGCGGGGGCCACTCTTCATCACGGTGCGCGGGCCTCTCACTATCACGGCCTCTCTTGTTGCGGAGCACAGGCTCCAGACGCGCAGGCTCAGTAGTTGTGGCTCACGGGCCTAGTTGCTCCGCGGCACGTGGGATCCTCCCAGACCAGGGCTCGAACCCGTGTCCCCTGCACTGGCAGGCAGATTCTCAACCACTGCGCCACCAGGGAAGCCCCCTGGGAGTCCTATTCTTAGTTTAAGATGTAATTCAAAGCATGTTGTCACTTTGTATGGTGACTATGGAATGGTCATAGGTTCTGAGGTTATCAATGTTCTTTCTATTACAGATAGTCAAAGTAATGCCTTCAGTTCGGGGGGACCCAAGTTAATGAACCACAGTCTTATGCCATCATTTCTTGTGGTTTTTCCATTTATTGGGAAATAAATATTTTGTCTGTCACTTATTGGAAAATAAGTGTATTTGTTCACATTAATGAATAATATTGACTACTCTGACTTGTCACTCATAGTCTAACGTCAAGGGTACATTATAACTAAAGATGTCTGTAGAAGAAAGGTGGGAGCAGTGACTGTTAATGCTCAGGCTCTCTGCTGTATGCTTGACCCACTGAAGGGAGTTAGACGTAAGGGTGGATGTAGATTACTGATTAATCATTCATGATGTTATTTTGGTGAGCACAGAAAGATGTGTAATGCAACAGAAAAGACTGTCCCCCCTCGTCTTCTGACAGAAGAAGAATATCGGATACAAGGAGAGGTAGAGACCCGAAAGGCTTTAGAGGAGCTTAGAGAATACTGCAACAGTCCAGACTGCTCGGCTTGGAAGACTGTTTCTCGAATCCAGTCTCCAAAAAGGTAAATAAACTCTTTGCCAGAAGTGCCAAGTGTCTGTCAGGGTAATTGTGACCTTCAGTTTTAGCAGAGATTATGCTTCTATAATCATTTTGTATTTGTGGCTTTGTTTTCCTTGTTCATCTAGGAGTAGTCAAGAGAAAGGTACTCATATCACATGTTAAGCAGTAGCCTGTTCTCCGATTCCTCAAAGAACTATGTACTCTAGCTTTGATTTTAGCATTGAGATGAGAAGACTTTAGTACCATATTAAGTTTCCCCTCTGATAGTTTTGCACTGATTTCTTGAGTTTTTTTAATTTTTTTTTTTTTTTTAAGGAGAGGGGATCCCTTTTATTTGGAAACGTGGAGTTTCAATTTGGAATCCTGATGGCATAAAGTTTATAGGGCCATAAACACAAATAAATGTATCATGCCCCTTAATCTTATCAGGATTACGGATGACTAAAGGAACTTTAACACTTCCATAACTAAAAAGGGTAACTAAACTTCCATAACTAAAAGTGCTTATTAAGCAGGATGGGGTTGCAGGAGATGTTGGCCTATGATCCCAGCTTTCCTTTTCTTATTTCTTGCTTTAGTCTACTTACCTGCCAGAGTAAGGATAAGGGTGTTGGCTAGACTCAATATAATTTGAGCTGAGAGCATATCAAGGGTTTCAATTTGTTCTTATTTTGAAAGAAAACAGGACAGAAGGCAGGTTCCTAATGAGTATTATCTTCTGTTTTTCAGATTTGCTGACTTTGTGGAAGGATCTTTCCACCTCACACCAAATGAGGTTTCTGTCCATGAGCAGGAGTATGGGTTAGAAAGCATTATTGCCCAGGATGAACTCTATGAAGAAACATCCTCTGAGGAGGAGGACTCAGATTCTCGGTACCCCGCCATCACACAACAGAACAACTTCTTGACTTAGGTGGTTGTCAGTTATTTTTATGTGGATTGGCTTGGTACCTCAATGGTCCAGGTTGCATGTGTTGCACAATTGCTTCTCAAATCTTGGAAGTTGGATGAGATAGTGCTGAAATTCTCCCGCTGAAACTAGAGGCCTGAGTAGACCTCCCTCTGGAAATGGTCTTGGTGGTCTCTGGGGTCCTGAGGAAGCAGAGTGGATAAAGTAGTGACTAATTCCCAACACGTCCCATTGGTTAAGTTCTCGGCCCACCTTTATATTTCCGAAGAAACTGGATTGCCACGGCTAGCATGGCATTCCAGCTCCTCTTTGAAAGTTGATTCAGTCATAGCATTTCAAACTCAGAAGTGATAACTGTTATATGTGAAGTAATGCTTTCAGACTATAGGCTGCATCTTTCAGAGACAAATCCACAAATCTGAGCCTCTTTTACTTCTGCTTTTATTTCAGTGACTTTAGCATAATCCTTGTTTTAACTGTTTTAAGAGGAAAATAGATTATTATTTGTCTGTCTTTTTTTTTAAGTGAATACATTTTAAAAATGTGACAAACTCGTTCCAGAGCCAGCAAGTGCTCCAGAGTGACAAGCCCCATAGGCCCCTACGTATTTATTAATATGGATTATCCATTAAAGCCCAAGGAGTGTTGTGCTGAGCTTTGGATTAGTTCTCATACCTATGATATTCTAAGTCCTGCCTGCAGGCCTTTCTGTAGATGAGGTCTGTTGGGGTTTTTATTATATTTAACTTTCAATTCTATTTTTTTTTTTTTTTTTTTGCGGTACGCGGGCCTCTCACTGTTGTGGCCTCTCCCTTTGCGGGGCACAGGCTCCGGACGCGCAGGCTCAGCGGCCATGGCTCACGGGCCCAGCCGCTCTGCGGCATGTGGGATCTTCCCGGACAGGGGCACGAACCCGTGTCCCCTGCATTGGCAGGCGGTCTCTCAACCACTGCGCCACCAGGGGAGCCCTCAATTCTATTTTAAAAATAAGTTTGCATTCTTCCCTTCTAAGTCCTCGTTGCCCCATTTGCCCTTTCAGGAAGGGTCTATTCCCTCACCTCTGAAGTATGTACATTTCAGTTTGTTTCATTTCTTATATTCTCTTCCCTTTGGTTTATAATAGCATTGTTTCTGCTGGTTAGAAGGAGTGATCTTATTTAGGGAATTTAAATGCTTTTTAAGGTTCTCCATTTTTCCTGTCAGTGGGTCACATATCTTTGAATTGCTGTGGGATCAAGAAACTATCTCTTTTTCCTTTCCCTTCCTTTGTCTACCCATTCTACCTATTCTTTTCAGCCTTTCCGTACCACCTGTATCCCTCCACACCGGAAGTCTGGCTAATTTGTGAGCCTGAAACTATCTATGAAGGTTCTTGATACAATATACACGTTGTAGCTATGTGGCTGCCGCAATTTGCATTGTCAGGAGATAGACCTCCAGATAATCCTTATGCCTCTGGGTGCTTGTGGAGATAGACCTCCAGATAATCCTTATGCCTCTGGGTGCTTGTTCAGCCATCAGGAGCAGATGCACTTTTCTATGAACTTACTGTACTTATTTGCAATTCCATTTCTGACCAGAGGTTCATGCTGCCTTTTATTACAGTGGCATTGGTTTCACTTTCTTTTGCCATTGGAAAGTACCCTTATAAACAAGCAGTGCCATTTATGAGGGAGCAAATTCCCAAGTCTCTGTCACTCGCTTGGTTCTGTCTTTGTGATCTTCACCCTCGTACCTTGGAAAAAGCTATAATTACTTTATTCAGGAAGATAGACACTAATGGCAGGAGCACAGCATTGGACTGACTGGCTTACCATGATCATGGAGAAGGCAGATGATTTTTTAAAAAGCTGTAATGACTCCTTCAGACCAGCCGTGAACAGATAATGTTGAAAGGTTCTGGACTCCATTACAGACTTCCAGAATGCCAGTTCTGAGATTCCCCTCCAGGTGGCCAGTTGATTTTTTTCTGCCAGTGTTTCCCACAGCTTTAAACTGTCCTAAAGTGACAACTACCTCAGTTGGCAGCAAATAGACATGTAGCAGAAAGTGAAAAATAAGCAGTATTTGGACAGATGCCATGGGTTAAAGTTGCTTTATATTAGGAAACCTTTCTATCTTTGTGAATTATGTACATGGTAACATTTTATCTCTCTACAAAGAACTGTTAAGACCTCTGAAATTTACTATTTTTTGCCTCATTAATAGAAATCAAGACTTAGCATATTTGAGCCTAAGCTGATTTGAAAAAATAATTCGGCTGTACAAATGGTCTCTGGATTCCCTGGAGACTTTGGTGCCTTCCCCATATAACTACTTAGGGACATGGTTACTTGCCTCCAGTGTGACTTTTCCTGACTCATGTCTTTATTTCAGCAAGAAAGCATTGTGAAGTAGAGAAAGATTCTCGTCTTTTTCTGTTTAGTAAACCCCTTGTGATATACAGTTTCCATCTCAAGATGAGTTTTTCTCACTGTTTGAATTTGGGATGAGTAAAATCAAACTCGGTTTATTACTCTCTGTCTGGTAGTTGAAGAACTGAGCTGTAGGCAGTGGCAATGACAATGGGTCCTGCAGCATGAGAGCTGCTCTCAGACAGTGAAGGACGGTGCCTCTGATGTGCTGTGTCCTTGCCCTGTCTTCCTGTGTGGCTCTGCCCCAGATGCTTCAGAGCCTCTGTGCGCCTGGAGATTGCTTGACTCCATAAACCTTTTTTAGGAGCTCTTCTTGTCTCCCTTTTGGCCACTTAGTCTGCTGGCTCAGTCACTACTTGAAGCCCCCACTTAATTTTCAGTTACAGCTCTTGCAGTTTCAGCATAGTCTCGTCTCAGACAGATCTCATCAAGAAGGATTGAAGGGATAACTGTGGAGTGAGCTGGACATTGGAGCTACGTCTGCTGCCATGTCAGCATCTTGCTCGGCAAATATCAAGCTGTAAATTGGCCCTAGGTCTCAGGGTCCCATCAGCATCAGATATCTATTGTCCCTAATGGGTCCGACCAAGTTGTGTAGAGCATGACTCCCATTAATGGGAATACAAGAGCCAACTGGCCTAAAACATTTCCCCTTCACTTTCCCACTCAGATTACTTTCAGAAGACCCATGGAACCAATGACTGATAATAAGGAAAATTTAGCAACTTTGATATCTTCTAATAAATTCCTATCAGCCACTTCATCCCACCAAAACTAGTTTATTTCTTCCCCCAAATTCATGACCTTTATGTTAGTTACGGGATTTTGCTGATGATAGACTTTGAGTCCCAGTGTTCCATTTTGTGCTAATACATCCCATTTTAGGGCCTAGCCCTCTCTTCATTGACTGTTCCCTTCAACCCAATCCCCACTTTACATATACAATAGAGAGTTGATGAATGAAAGGACCCAAATAGGCCAGATAGTTCCCCCAGGCCCTGATATCCATAAAAGGCTTGGGAATGGATTATGCAATTGCCCTCAATCTTTTTGTTGTTCCAGAAAAAATGATGGGCTCAGATGGATGCCTACATAAAAATGGTTCCTAGCTATGTACTCATAACTTTTCTCTGAATTGAGTAGTGAAAGTTGAAGTAGGAGAAAAGGAAATTAAATGTCCTTCTAATATTCCTTTGGACTCAGGTCTGACATAAGAGATAATAACCTATTATTGAAATGCCAGGAATTTTATCTGAACCAAGGAGAGGACAATTTGACAGATTCATTATGCCTTCATGTTACATAGGCACTGAAACCAAGTAATAAACATAAGATAGCCATTGCACAGGCAAATGCACCTAAAACCTTTTGTTTATGTTTTGATGTAGCAAAAAAGTGGTGTTCCAGGGGTATCTCTTGGTAACTTAGCTTATGGATTCAGTTGCTATTGAGTTGGATTCTAGACAGTTAATTACCTTGAAAAGGGAGTTTGGTGCCTTATATGATGGGAGCCAGAGCCTGCTGGGAATAAACAAAGCGGATTCACACCAGTGTCAACACACAGCTTTAGTGGGGAAGGGGGTGGCACACAGTATCCCCAAATTTAGGACTTTTGTCTCCCATACCCCCCGCCCATGTGTCTCATCTTCCTTTTCACACTCTTGACAATAACTTGAAAATGGTGAAACCACCTTCTCCGAAATTTTCTACAGCATGGACAACATTCTTTTCTTATTAACATAATAGACAGCTCATAATGTGAGTGTTAGAACTGTTACAGCCTGCAGTTGCCTCCCTTTATCAAGTTTCTAGAATTGATGGTGAAATAGGGAGTTACTGGGTAAGTTTTAGCCTGTGGGTAATGCCTTAGTGTTTTTTTTTTTTCTTAGTGTTATTTTAAAAGATTTGTCATTTATATTTAAAATAAGTTCATGAATGTTTGAAAGCAACAAAATGATCAGGGATGACTCTTTGCCATGGGTCTCATTTTCACTCTTTCCTGTAAGAAAAAACAACGACGTCTTATTATATATTTTTTCATTTTTATTGTACACGTTTGTAAGTAATCCCAATTTTAATAAAGTTTTATAGACTATATAGTGGTTTCTCTTAATGAACATGTACTTTTTTTTTTTTTTTTTTTTTTTTTGCGGTACGCGGGCCTCTCACTGTTGTGGCCTCTCCCGTTGCAGAGCACAGGCTCCGGACGCGCAGACTCAGCGGCCATGGCTCACGGGCTCAGCCGCTCCGCGGCATGTGGGATCTTCCCGGACCGGGGCATGAACCCATGTCCCCTGCATCGCAGGTGGCTCTCAACCACTGCGCCACCAGGGAAGCCCCCTTTTCTTTTTTTAATGGCATAAAATATCTCTTTTGTTTCTCGATTGGGGTGAGGGGAAGACCTATGGATCCAGCTATGAGATGCCTGCCAAGAGCTTTATGTAGGGTGAAAGGGAGCAGGGCTGTAGTGAGTATTAGGGGGCATGGAATAAAAACTTCAATTTTGGACTTCCCTGGTGGTGCAGTGGTTAAGAATCCGCCTGCCAGTGCAGGGGACACAGGTTCGATCCCTGGTCCGGGAAGATCCCGCATGCCGCAGAGCAACAGCCCGTGCGCCACAACTACTGAGCCCATGCGCCACAACTGTTGAGCCCACGAGCCACAACTACTGAGGCCCGTGCGCGCTTTAGGGCCCACATGCCGCAACTACTGAGCCCACGTGCTGCAACTACTGAAGCCTGCGCACCTAGAGCCCATGCTCCGCACCAAGAGAAGCTGCCACAGTGAGAAGCCTGCGCACCACAACGAAGAGTAGCCCCTGCTCGCTGCAACTAGAGAAAGCCAGTGTGCAGCAATGAAGACCCGATGCAGCAAAAATAAAACAAACAAACAAACAAACAAAAAACTTCAATTATGACTAGGCCCAGCTTCTGCATTAGGAAGGAGTCTGGTACCTTCCATTTTCTTTTATGTTTTGGCTATTTTCTTTGCTCTGGGAATCCGTTATAGCATTTGCATTAATTCTGTACCTTTCTCTTCTGAGTTATTTTGACTACCTGGAAATCCACTGTCCATTTTTCAAAGATGGTTGGTTGGTGAAATAGGAAGAAAACAGGGTGTGGATCATATGTAAATTTATGTAGATTAATGCACACTGATGACATCTTTTCTCCTCTTCTACAACCAGACTAGGTAAATAAGAGACATTGGATGATCATCAATGGTTGAATTAATAAAAACTTAAAGCATAATTGCCAGGTTTGCAAGATCATAGGGTTTTAGTGAGGATAAAAAAAAGCTAAGGTATGTAAAGCAGTTCTTCTCAAACTTTAACATGCATAGGAATCATCTGGGGAGCTTGTTAAACTGCAGACTTCTGCTTCAGTAAGTCTGGGTTGGGACCCAAGATTCTGCATTTCTAATAAGCTCCCAGGTGATTCAGATGCTGCTGGTCTGTGGACCTCACTTTGGATAGCATTTAGCTTGTTGCCTGGCACATAGTAGTACAGCTGACTCTTAAATCGGGGGTGGGGAGGGTTAGGGTCTCCAACCCTCTGTCCAGTGGCAAATCCACCTATAATTTTACAGTTGAAGGCCCTCTGTATCTGTGCTTCCACATCTGCACATTCAGGCACCCATGGATCATGTAGTAGCAGTACGTACTTATTGAAAAAAATCTTGAGTTTAGGTGGACCAGGGAGTTCAAACCTGTGTTGTTGAAAGGTCAACTGTACTTGATCAATGTTGTTACTAAGTGACACCAGATAGTTTGTGAGGGTCAAAAAGACCCTCTACCACCAAATATCTTCTCCACCATTGTCTGAAAACTCCTGTGTTTTTATTGTGTAACATCTTTTTAAAAAGTGAATGTCCCTGGGAGCACTAGTGAGTGTGAATTAGACCAATTAGATTGCTGCCCTCACAGCTCTCAGAAATCAGCAGTGAAGGGTTTAGAATTGCTGCTGCTGCTTCTAGTTCTTCTTTGCCAGCTTTACTGAAGTATAATTTATAAAATTGTACAATACAATAAAGTTCACCAGTTTTAAATTTTGCTGAGTTTTGGCAAATGGAGACAGTTGTGTAACCACCACCACAGTTATAGAGCATTTCTATCACCTCAAAAAGTTCCCTCATGGGACTTCCCTGGTGGCGCAGTGGCTAAGAATCCACCTGCCAATGCAGGGGACACGGGTTCAATCCCTGGTCCGGGAGGATCCCACATGCCGCGGAGCAACTAAGTCCGTGCACCACAACTACTGAGCCTGCGCTCTAGGGCCCGCGTGCTGCAACTACTGAAGCCCACGCACCTAGAGCCCGTGCTCTGCAACAAGAGAAGCCACCACAATGAGAAGTCTGCGCACCGCAACGAAGAGTAGCTCCCGCTCTCCACAACTAGAGAAACTCCACGCACAGCAACGCAGACCCAATGCAAAAAAAAAGAAAGAAAAAGTGCCCTCATTTCCCCCTACACGGACTAGAAATTCTAATGGGGGGATAAGGAAGGGAATTTCAGAGTCAGAGTGGAGGAAGACCAACAAGCTCCAGTTGCTTCAGTTTTGCCTGGGAAGCAGGAGATCACAACCCTGCATCCTCTGTGCCTCCTCTCCACCCCAAGAGTGCTTTGGCAGATCTTCAAATCCCAGCTGAGTTGGATGTGTATTTTGTACCTTGTTAATTTAGAATGACCTACTCATCCCCGTTTGCCCAGAACTTTACTGGTTTTAGCACTCAAATACCCATGTCCAGAAAACTCATCTTAGGTCCCAGACAAACCATGATGCTTGGTCACCCTAGCTGTGATGTTCATGCCATTGTTTCTAAGCCTGAGGTTGCCATCTCATTTTAGAGTCACTCCTCTCATGTGAGCACATAGTAGGCACTCGATAAATGAGTCTGTGGATGGACACAAATGAACCTCAGTTGTAGGCAGCTGCAGATTCCTGGCCTGGAGAACAGGAGACCTGTGTTCTGGTCCTGGCTCTGCCAGGTTTGCAGTGGTGTGATCCTAGGAAAGTGGTTTCTCACTCTAGGTATGTTTCCTCCACTGCAAAATAGGGGATCTTTAGTCATTTCTGCCTCTACTGTGATACTGCTCTCCCTGTACATGGGATTATGTTCTGATGTCACTTCCACTCAGCTTTCTGTCTCTCGCCTCTTGCTTTTTATCCCCTTCAAATATATATATATTTAGTAGATCAATAATTTATGTAAGGGCAGGTTGGTAATGGAATTGCTGATGGGCCAGGTTTATGCAGAGTGCTTCTGTGAGAGCAATAGAGTTTGGACCTTGAACCAAGCAGCTGTGGCTGGGAGTTGGAGAATCAAGTCTCTATCTTCAGCTAAGTGTTTGTGATTACCTAATTTGCTCTTTGTGCATGCCTGGGAGGGAAGACGGTGGGCATAGGGAGCCTGCTGTTCAGGAATTTTCCTGGGTGGATGAGGGGGTACCCTGGGAAATAGGATTTTAAAGCTTCTTGTCCACTGGAGGCAGTTATTTCCAGCTGAGATAGTGCCCAGGAAAGAGCATCCCAGGGTCTTATTCGGTATTCTAGCACAGAAGAAGGAATAAAATGAGAAATACCAGGACTTGGGCTGGAACCTGTGGCCACCTTAGGGTCAGGAAGCTGCATTTTTCTGTTCCTGGTTCTGCCATGTGCTGTCTGTGGAACTAGGGGCACATTGTGTAACCTCTCTGAGCCTCGGTGTTTGTCTCTAATTTTCCCTTTTAATGGAGGGAAACACAGGGTGGTGTGATTCAATGAGGTGACACAGGTGGGAGTTCACTGAATGAATGAAATATCAGGTGTTATCACTAACTTTAATCTTTGGACCTGTGTCCAAAGATGGCGTCTGATTCACGGGGGGAGGGAAGTGGAGAGAAATTTGGGGATTTTGTCTGCTTAGTTCTTCCAATAATGTCATCAATACCCCCTGGCTCCGAACAAGATAGGAAGGGTAGGTTCGAGAGAGGTACTACTTCTTTGGTCAGAAGACACCCCAGCCTAACTTCCTCTTTGACAATATTCCTGACTTTTGGAAAAAGCTTTTCCTTGACTATAAAGTCTGCTCCTTCTGCCCTCATTTCCAAATTTTGGGGGCAATGGAGCAAGAACTCTGCTTGAACCCCTCAGCTAAGGCCAGCCAGATACCCCTTCCTACCTAGAGGGGGCTTTCTCATGCGACTGAGTGTCTCCCTCTGGGGCAGCAGGCCTGTGAAGGGTTAAGCGAGCCACACCCTCATCAGGAACAGCCTAGGACTTTGTGCTGAGCAACCGTCTCAGGGCTCGCCTGGCTTGACTGGCACAGGGAGCCCTGGCTGGAGGAGGCTGCACAGAGGAAGGTCAGAATCGTGGACACTGGGAAGAAGAGGGTCGAATATTTCCTGTCTTCCCTGACACCATGGACAGCTCCCAGTAACGAGGGCACCTCTCCAGCCTTGGGGCCTGGGACTCCTATGCCCGCTTCCTGTCAAATTGGGATTTCATCCACCATTCTCTAAGAGACACTGAAGTTACACCCTAGTTCCAGTGTCGGGTGAGTCCTTCCTTAACCTGCCTCTACTCCTCTTTTCACATCTTTGGGTGCCCCATGTGGGGGCTGCTTTTCTTCCCTCTTCCCCACCTCCAACCAATCTTATTCCCATTCCTTTCAAATCTAAATCCAAAGAAGATGCCTTCTCCCAGCCCTGCTTCTGCTTCTCTCCCTTCCCTACCAAGTTATTTAAAATCTTAACTTTTTTTTTTTTAATCTAGAAAATGTGGGATGATAATAGTGTCTACTTCATGGGGATATTGTAAGCATCAAGTGAATTCGTGTATGTAAAGTGTTTAGAGCCTGCCTAGCCCATAGTACATACTACCTGATTGCTAAAGGTTGCTACAATCAGTATTCTTATTGCTCCCTCCATTGTGACTTTACAGGAAGTGACAGGTGCTCCCTTTTCCCGAAGCTTGGGGAAGGCAGAGTGAAGGGAGAAGGCAACCTGTGCCCACTTCTTGCCCCACCTTCCCTTCCTGCTTCACTCCCTTCCCCGAGTCAGTTTCAGCGATGCAGGACAGGAGGATGTGGCTCTTTCATTCCTGTTAGGGAGTGGCATTGACCACTGTAATAGTCCTGTCCTGCACCAGGTCGCCCTGCCTACTCAATCCCCCAGGAAAGACTGAGGAGGGCTGGGCTTCCACTCTAGGGAGCACCTGCCATATACCTAGTGCGTGGAGGCCGAGCCGCACGGTGTCCCCTGCCCCTCTGACTCTGCTTTTCCTTGCCCATTCCCACTAGCTACTAAAAAGCTAGGTGTGTCCCTCTGGGGCAAAGTCCATGCCAGAAGCTTATGGTCATGGGTGTAAAATCTGGACATGGAAATATAGGGACAGACGTGTAGGCACATGCAGAAGTCCTGACAGCTACTTGCTTGTTGGGGAAACAAACCTCATTTTCATTTCTTTGGGGTATTCCAGCCTTTTACGGAGGAACTCCCGTCTCTGTCCTTGAGCTCATCACCTCTTCCAGTCCCCATTTAAAAAATGAATCTCACTGTAGCAATGAGACGGGAGGAAAGACACTGGCACAATTTTTCAAAGGGGTATGGGTGTGCTGGGTGACTGAAACGGGGGCTGTGAGAGGCGGGGAGTTGAGAAGGAGAATGGGGGACAAAGAGTCAGGGAGTCTGGACCCTGACCTCAGCCTCAGTGCAGGAGGGAGGGAGCTTTTGGTGCCTGGCTGTGGCATGAAGTTTGCTTACCCTTTCCTCCCCAGCCCTCTCCCCTGCAAGCACAAGGATGCTCCCCCAGCTGCTGCCTACTGGGTGCCTTCTTTACCCTGGTGGTCCTGTCCCACCCCCACCAACCCTAATTCAGGGAGCAGAGGGTTCCCTCGCCTCCCACCAAGAGTTTCTGCAGCCTCCACTGTTAGCTTGGGCTGGTCCAGAGGCCTTTCCCAGGTTGGGGGCTCTCTCTAGGGCCAGGACTGGGGGAGGGGAAAGCTCTCTTAGGTCCTTCTGCCTTCCTCCCCTCAAACAGTTACTGACCTCTAAAGCTGAGCAGACATCAACAAACTGATCCCAGGATCAGTTGCTCCTCTGGACATGACTCTCCTGGAAGGGTCCATTGGGGTGGAGGACCTTGTGCTCCTGGAACCCCTGGAGCAGGAGTCTCTGATCAAGAACCTCCAGCTGCGCTATGAAAAAGGGGAGATTTATGTGAGTGTTTACGGGTGCCCCTGCCTGCGGCCGTGTGGCCAGAGAGTTCACGTGCCTCCCCCAACCCCCACCCTCGCTCATTCCCTTCATCTTCCCTGGCTCCAGACCTACATTGGGAACGTGTTGGTCTCAGTGAATCCCTACCAACAGCTGCCCATCTATGGCCCAGAGTTCATTGCCAGATACAGGGACTATACCTTCTACGAGCTGAAGCCCCATGTGTGAGTAGAGGGACCGAGGAGAGGACAGGGCCCCAGCTCGCTATGATGACACATCCTAATTTCCTCTTTCCTTCCTCCTGAAGGAGGTTCTCCAGCTGCCCCTTCCTCCCTTGGCCCTCTGGAGGCCCCTTCCTAGGCCTGTCACTTGCCTTGGTCTGGTCCAAGTGGGGAGGGCAAATGAGTCTGGGGGTTGCGGGTCGAGTGAAAGATGTTGTCCTGGACTGGTCCCACACTAGTCACCACCCACTTCCTCCCCACAAGCTATGCACTGGCAAATGTGGCGTACCAGTCACTGAGGGACCAGGACAAAGACCAGTGTATCCTCATCACGGGCGAGAGTGGAGCTGGCAAGACAGGTGAGGCGCCCGGGCTGGGAAGCCATGGGGTCACTGCTGGAACTACCCCCTTGTCTCTTTCCAAGCCAGGCCCAGTTCTGCCTCCACCCCCTGAAATTCCTCCCTGGCTTTTTCTGACTCTGAGTGGTGTGAGGTGCTGGGATGAGGGAGGTTAAGGGCATTGGTGGGGACCCACGTGAGGGTTTCTCTTGCAGAGGCTAGTAAACTGGTGATGAGTTACGTGGCAGCTGTCTGTGGGGAAGGGGAACGGGTGAACTCTGTGAAGGAACAACTGCTTCAGTCAAATCCAGTGCTGGAGGGTGAGAAGTCCAGTCTCTGCCCTCTCCACCCCCACCCCACCCGACCGTCCCCAGTGTTCCCCAGATGGCTGTTCTTGCTCAGCCTGAGAAACCTGAGATCGGCCTCATGGCTGGAGGGCCTTCCCCTTCCCCTGCTCTGGAGTCCCTCTTCTCGCCTCAGCCATCGTATTCCCCCTCTGCTCATCTCCGCAGCTTTTGGCAATGCCAAGACCATTCGCAACAACAACTCCTCTCGATTTGTGAGTGAACCTCTCCCCAGACTGGGACAAGAGGGTGTGGCGCCTTGAGAGGGAGGAACAAGGCACAGATCCCTCCTGGACAGGGTGGTGAGAAGAGGAGGAAGCCAAGTCTCTCTCTCTCTCTCTCTCTCTCTCTCTCTGGTCTCTGAAGGGAAAATACATGGATGTTGAGTTTGACTTCAAGGGATCCCCCCTTGGTGGCGTCATCACAAACTGTACGTGTCTCCCCATCCCACTTACCACCTGTCCCACCTGCCCCACGGTGTTCCTTTTGGCTAATCTGCTGCTGTAGGAAGGAGGAATGTTAGACTACCAGGCTTCCCAACCACTAGGAACACTAGGGATGAGGGCAGGATTAGAGGGAAGCTGCAGTACCTCCCAGGTCCTCAGAACATTATTTTCAAATTCTCTGCCAGATCTGCTTGAGAAATCCCGCGTGGTGAAGCAACTTAAAGGAGAAAGGAACTTCCACATCTTCTATCAGCTACTGGCTGGAGCAGATCCACAGCTGCTGAGTATGTGCCTGCCCCCGACACATGGCAGAACACCCCTAGCCTCCATTCAATGCCCAGACCCGCTGGGCCCCTCTGGATCCCTGTAGCCCTCTTCCCTTGAATCTCAGGGCAGTCCCCACCCTGAATCTCATCCACCCACTGTTGGGAACAAATCCCTTGACCTCTGTGTTCTCTTCCTTTTCTGGGGTTTTATTGCTAGGAATAAGCCTTCTTCCCTCTTCACTGCTCTTATTTCTCTGTCTTGTCTGGATTCCTCTTTCCCCAAGCTGGCTTCAAAAATGGAACACTGGGCTTCCCTGGTGGTGCAGTGGTTGAGAGTCCGCCTGCTGATGCAGGGGACACGGGTTCATGCCCCGGTCCGGGAAGATCCCACATGCTGCAGAGCGGCTAGGCCTGTGAGCCATGGTCTCTGAGCCTGTGTGTCCAGAGCCTGTGCTCCGCAACGGGAGAGGCCACAACAGTGAGAGCCCCACGTACTGCAAAAAAAAAAAAAATGGAACACTTATTTCCATCTACCATCTCTCCTATCTTCAATTTAAGGGACTTTATCCATAGCTCAGCAGGAAAGCAGGCAGGATGTTACAAGTGTTGAAGAACTTTCAATGAGCTCTAGCTGAAGTTGTCCTGGGTCTACATCTGCCTTGCCCAGGACCTTGTCCTTGATTTTCTCTTCTTAGATAGTTCTGTGGAGGTTCCATTCAATCATTCATCAAACATCTCTTGAACACCTACTATGCTTGAACATTGTGCTAGCTTCTAGGGATACAGAGGTGAGCAAGAGACCTTGTCCTCGAAGAACTTAGTCTTCTAGGGATGGCAGATGCATGAACAGCTACATCGCAATACAGTGTGATCAGTGCCAATAGGCTCTGCAGCTGGCTAGAGGGGCAGAAGGCATGGAGCACCTTACGTTGTCTTGGGGAAGAGACCATCTCAGCCTGGATGCTGGATGGGCCTGAGGTGGCTCTGGATGGGCGTTACTGCAGGGTCTGATGGGACTTAAAGCCCTGCCAGAGCTTCCCCTCTCAATCCCCCCTCTAACTGTGGGCACTGTGGGTATCTGGCCCCCAAGAACCTGTCCCTTTGGTTTCTGGTTATTCTATGCTGGACTTGTGCCTGTCTCCTTTCCCCCTCCTAGAGATCTCTATGGTTCAAGAGCCCCCACAGGTCTCATCCTCCCTCCTGGCTTAATTGTCTTGATTGTATTCCATTTGTCTGAATCATAGGTACTAGAGTTGTGCTCTGGCTGATTCTCACTCACTGATTTAAGTTGAGTCTGGGTGGGGCCTCCCTCCCTGGTGTCATCATCCCAGGGCCTTTCTGACTCTTCTCCTTCCAGACACCCCTATTTAGCAGGCTCTTGTTTCAAAATTTGTGTCTCAGGGGAAACTGCCATTAAACTCTAGTTTGAGGGTCACTCCCTGATTCTCAGATCATTTGAATAGCAGGTAACTGATACCCTTCAAGCTCCATGATTAACCCATTCCTTCCCATCTCAGGTGAACGGCTTTGACCATTCCCTTGGTTCATTTATTAAAAAGAAAAAAGTTCCTGCATGCCAGCCAGGCACACAGAATATGAAGATGAAAGACACAGTCCCAACACACAAGTTGTTCATTTGTAGGAGGGACAGAAAAAACCCCAAAGCCCAGCCCATGTGATGTGGTCTGGGGTAGAGATGCACAATGGGGGAACACAAGAGGGCCATGTGGCTCAGCTACACGCAGAGAAAACCTTCCCAAAGGGAGTCAGCGTTGGGGAACATAGTATCTGTCACTCGGTTGGTGCTTTGTGAACAAATAATGGGTGCGCCAACCTGGGCCTAGGGCGAGGCCTCGAGGCTGGGGGTGGGTGGGAGATGTGTGCTCACCCTTCTTTCCTCACCTTCATCCTCCCAGAACCATTGAGAACTGAGCAGGACAGAGAGGTTTCTTGTTTGTTTTTATTGTTTGGAACCCTGAGGGTGGGGAAAAGAGTAGAATGAGGCTTTTCTTTCATAAAAGTTGGGGAAAACCTCAACAATTATGAACACCCAAACCCTAAATACCACTTAAAAATGTAGTCTATCATCACAGGAATTAGTGATCCCAAAACAAAAGAGGCAGGGGAAGAACCTAAAACAAAAATGGCTCCTCTGAATAAATGAATGAACCAACCTCTAGGACAAGGACCATGAGGGTCAAGGCTGGAGGACTCCAGAAAGCATGTGTACTGACCCTTTTCCCTCATGCTGGCCCTCCCAGAGGCCCTGAAGCTTGAGCGGGACACAAATGGCTATGCCTACCTGAACCCGGGGGCATCCAGGGTGGATGGCATGGACGACACTGCCAACTTCAAGGCCCTCCAGGTGAGTACCTGGGATGGGCCATTAGGCCATGCCCTGAGCCCAGTCTCTGGCTTTGAGAAGGGAGGCATTGGACTGGCACCGCAGTTCAGCTTTGGACTTCTCCTTTCTCTCCAAGAGTGCGATGACTGTGATTGGGTTCTCCAAGGAGGAGATTCGGCAGGTGCTAGAGGTGGCGGCCCTGGTGTTGAAGCTGGGGAATGTGGAACTGGCAGACGAGTTCCAGGCCAATGGGGTACCAGCAAGTGGCATCCGTGATGGGAGAGGTCTGCACCCAACCAGCTCCCTGAATCTCCTGCTACAATTTCTGTTCTTCCACCATCTCCAGCATAATAGACCTCACTCTGATTCAGTCCTCCTCTGCCCACTCAGGAGTTCTTCCCCAAACATACTCATTTAGAACTCCCTGTGAGGCATATTGGAATGAGGTTTTGATGTTTGGTAGACCTAGGTTCTGGGACCTCTCTGAGTCTCAGTGGATTCTTTGCAGAAATGGGGACAATTACACTCATTTCAGGAGATTCTCATATTAAAGGAGATAATGCCTGCAAAGTGTCAAGATCTCCCTTTCCTCCTCCTCCCCAGAGATTCCTCCAGAGCCATGTTCTGGATTGGCTGTAAGGACTTCCCCAGTAAGACCCAGGAACAGCAGGCTCTCAGCAGTTTCACTTTTCAGCCCTCCCTCCCTCCCCTGGGAGCAAGCCCTCTCTCAGGCCATGTTGTATTTCCTCATCACTCCAGGTATTCAAGAGATTGGGGAAATGGTGGGTTTGAATTCAGTGGAACTAGAGAGAGCTTTGTGCTCAAGGACCATGGAAACGGCCAAAGAAAAAGTGGTCACTGCACTGAATGTCGTCCAGGTGAGGGGCCCTGTGGGAGGAGGCTGTGTTTTGAGTCTGTTCTGTGGCTGCCACACTAACCAGTTGGCACTGCCCTGCAGGCTCAGTACGCTCGGGATGCTCTGGCTAAGAACATCTACAGCCGTCTTTTCAACTGGCTAGTGAATCGAATCAATGAGAGTATCCAGGTGAGAGACTGCCCTCCTCCCTCAGCACTCTCCTCTGCCCGCCCCATGCCTTGGGTTCTGAGATGAACGGAGTAAGGAGGATAGGGTGTATTTATTTATTTATGATAAGGTAGTGTTTTGGAAACATCTCTGTTTTTTTGAGTTCATCTATTTGGGTTCCCTACTTACCAACTGTGTGGTCTTTCAGTTTCACAGAGATTCTGAACCTCAGTTTCCCGATTTGGGAAATGAGACACACTAATGCCTACTTGTTTCACAGGATTTAGTGAGGATCAGATGAAATTGTGTACGTGGTTACCATATAACCCAGCAATTCTACTCCTAAGTATATATCCAAAAGAACTGAAAACAGATGTCCACATAAAAACCTGTGCATAAATGTTCATAGAGGCATTATTCATAATAGCCAAGAAGTGGAAACAACCCCAGTGTACATCAACTAATGAATGGATAAACAAAATGTGGTATATCCATACAGTGGGATATTATTTGGCCATCAAAAGGCATGAAGTGCTGATACATGCTCACCGTGGATGAACCTTGGAAACATGTTGAGTGAAAGAAGCCAGACACAAATGGTCACATTTATATGAAATGTCCAGAGTAAGCAATCCATCAGGATGGGAAGTAGGTCAGCGGTTACCAGGGGAATAGGGAGTGACTGCTAATGGGTTACGTGTATAAGATTTCACCTGAGGATGATGAAAATGCTCTGGAATTTAGTGGTGGTGGTTGTATACCTTTTGAATATATTGGAAAAAAAATCCCACTGAATTGTATACTTTTAAAGGGTAAATTTTACGGTGTGCAAATTAGGTCAAAATAGAGCTATTATTTAAAAATTCGTATGTGAAAGTGCCATCAATTTAGAATCTGTTACCAGAAGGCAGCAGGGTAACATAGGATTTGAATCTAGATTTGGGTAAATGCTTAGCTCTTTTGAAGTTCGATTTTTTTTCATCTGTAGAATGGGAATAATCACACCTTACAGGGATAGATGGATTAATGAAATAAGATCATAGGATTTTTTGTAAAATGCTCTACAAATATAAGAGATGGTTATTTTGCCGAGAAGATTTTAACGTCTTTCTACTTTGTACCATGGGAGCATTTTCCTGGAATCTATTACATCTTCCTTTTCCTCCTTTCCTCCCTCTTTGCTTGTCCTTCAGCATACAGAGGAAGAGGGAGAGTAAAATTACACCAATTCCTTTCCAGCTTGGTCAAGCTCACCCAAGTTCTGTTTGCTCCCTGCTTTACTCACATCCCAGAGGGGCCTGGCCTGGTGTGTAGAGGGCCAGTCCTCAGATTTATCTTTTCCTCCTCTTCAGGTGGGCACTGGGGAGAAAAGGAAGGTCATGGGGGTCCTGGATATCTATGGCTTTGAAATATTAGAGGTGAGAGAGCTTCAGCAACCTCAGCACCCTGCTTCCTGAGGGTTAGGAGCAGCAGGCTCAAAGGGGGGTGTGAGAGAGGGGAGGTGGGGCTGAGACGGAGGAAGTGTCTTGGGCTGAGCTGGTCTCACTCTCTAACCTGTGTACCCACCACAGGATAATAGCTTTGAGCAATTTGTGATCAACTACTGCAATGAGAAGCTACAGCAGGTGTTCATAGAGATAACGCTGAAAGAGGAGCAAGAGGAATATAAGAGAGAGGTAAACGAGGACTTCCTGCTTCCCCTCTCTCAGATGACTTCTAAGCCTATGCCAGATCTTTCTCCTTCATCACAGCTTCCTCTCAATTGTCCCCAGATGAGAACACTAAGGACAAAAAGTTTCCCTTGCACAGCTGAATATTCCAGCATTACCAAGAAGCCCTAATTCTCTGCTTTCCACCCCCAGTTCCCCATCCTGCCCTCCAGGCCAGGAGAGGAAGGGAGCAGATTGATGGAAGGGTGTCGGGGTGGGTAGGGGTGGGGGAGAGGCCTGACAAGAGTGAAGTGACAGCTGTGCTTGGCCCAGGGCAGGCTGTGAGCCGAATCTAGAAGGGGCATTTCTCCTGGGCTTGGCACCCTACCACATCCCTTTCGGTGCCCTTCTCTGACATCTCAGAATCTTTTGTCTCCTCTGGGCTGGACTGATGTTGCCGTGCCCTCTTGTAGCACCCAGACTTCCTCACCAGAAATGCCCCGTGGCTCAAAGTTTCCACACTCCTTCCCCTGGTCAGCGAAAACCGCACCGCCCCCCACCCCGCCGCCCATTTTCTATGGCTAAGTGTTAGAAAAGCTCTCTGATTGAGCTAATTCACTCCAAAGTGTGAATGGCTGAGTCTCAGTCATCAAAACCCTCCCAGGGATGTTCCCTGTGATCTCTCAGGAACCTGCTGTGGCAGAATTCCAGACAATGTGGTCACAACTAAAAGTTTTTTTAGTTTTGTATGTTTTTACTTTAAAAATTTAAATTATCAAATAGATATACATTCCCATGCTTCAAGATTCAAAAAGCTTAAAAAGGTGTATAAAGAAAGGCCTACTGGGCTTCCCTGGTGGCGCAGTGGTTGGGGGTCTGCCTGCCGATGCGGGGGACGCGGGTTCGTGCCCCGGTCCGGGGGGATCCCACATGCCGTGGAGCGGCTGGGGCCGTGAGCCGTGGCTGCTGAGCCTGCGCGTCTGGAGCCTGTGCTCCGCAACGGGAGAGACCACGGCAGTGAGAAGCCCGCGTACTGCAAAAAAAAAAAAAAAAAAAAAAAAAAAAAAGAAAGGTCTACTTCCCACCCCATCCCAGTTTCCTAGTTCTCCCCCCTCATCTAGAGGCAACTGAAGTCAGCCTCCTTCCAGAGGACTTTTATGTGTAATCAAAAAAATCTGTAAATATATTTTCCCTCAAAATTTATTCAAGTGGCAATGAATACACTCTGTTCTGCATCTTGCTTTCACCAGTTAACAAGAGACCTTTCTGTATCAGTACATGAAGATGCTTTTCTATAGCTGCATAGGATTGTTCATTTAGCCAGTTGGGGAAGGTATTTTGGGGATGAAGTGGGAGGGCAACTTTACTTAATTCCGCTCTGCATTTCCTAAAGACCTGTGAGGGAGGAGGAAGAGAAAGGCTTGTGTTCCCCAACCACACCTGGGAATGGCCTGAGCCTGGGAGGTCTGGCCCTTGGCTGGTCCAGAGCTCTCCTGTCTATAGGCCTGATACCCAGCAAAGCTCTAAATTAGAGATACATGGTCTTATGGGTCTTCTGCTTCTATACCATTCTTGCTTTTTAAAAAACAAATTATACAGCCCCAAAGTATCATGTAGATCAGTTGTTCTGAAAGTGTGGTCCTGGACCAGCAGCAGGAGTATCCCCTGGGGACATGTTGGAAAGACAAATTCCCAGGCCCTATCCTAGACCTGCTGAATCAGAACCTGGGGGTGGGGCCCAGCAATCTGTATTTTAACAAGCCCTCCAGGTGATTCTGATGCACACTTGAGTTTGGGAATCACTGATGAAGGTCTTTGAAGATGTATCAAATTAGCTTTGTTGTTTGATGATAAACTCACCTATGTGCTTCGGTTCCATAGCTTGTTGCCAGAACAGTATGGCCATTTGCTCTTCTACATACTCAAGGACCCTTCCCCACTCCCACAGTGGGGTAATCCCAACATATTCCACTTCCTTCTCCAACCTACAGCACCTACATGGCTTTCTGCACTCTCTCACAACTGCTCTGGGTCCTCCCACACGTCTGACCACCCATCCCACAAATTCTCCATCAACCTTGGAGGGATAAGGATGTGATTGATAGAAACCACACCAAGGACCCCTCTGAACTATAGGGCTTTCTGATGGTCCTTGGTGGGGTGGGTGAAAGGGGGCCTGGTTCTGGTGAGACTGTTGGAGACTTGTCTTGGACCTGCTCCATGTAATTTGTCATCTCCCGTTGCCAGGGCATACCGTGGGTGAAGGTGGACTACTTTGATAACGGCATTATCTGTAACCTCATTGAGCATGTAAGTTATCTTTCTCTCATCTCTGGGACCTCCCCCTCCAGACTGCCTGAACACCCTTCCCCTGTCTCTCTCTCCCCTCCCCCCACCCCACTTGTTAAGGATGGTAAAGAGGGCAAAGGATGAGGGGGCAGAGCGGCGGCAGTGAGGATGTGGACGTCTGGAAGGACCAGGTCTAGGTTGGGCTGATCTTGTTCCCCTGGCCAGACTCAACGAGGCATCCTGGCCATGCTGGACGAGGAGTGCCTGCGGCCTGGGGTGGTCAGTGACTCCACCTTCCTAGCAAAGCTGAACCAGGTCTTCTCCAAGCATGGCCACTATGAGAGCAAAGTCACCCAGAACGCCCAGCACCAGTATGACCACAGCATGGGCCTCAGCTGCTTCCGCATCTGCCACTATGCGGGCAAGGTGATGTCGCGGGGCTGGAGGGTGAAGACTAGGGCCTGGGCACAGGCTGAAGGCAATGGGGGAGGCACTGAGGGGAGATGAGAACCAGGAACACTTCGCAGTGAGACTGGGGGGGTCACGCGCACGACAGACAATGTGGTGGGCTCTCCAGACCAAGAGCTGTTCCTGTACAGGTGACCTACAACGTGAACGGCTTCATCGACAAGAATAACGACCTACTCTTCCGGGACTTGTCCCAGGCTATGTGGAAGGCCCAGCACTCCCTCCTTCGGTCCTTGTTTCCTGAGGGTGATCCAAAGCAGGCGTCTCTCAAACGCCCCCCAACTGCTGGGGTCCAGTTCAAGGGTTCTGTGGCCATTCTCATGAAGAACCTGTATTCCAAGAAACCCAACTACATCAGGTGACATGCTGGGCACATAGGGGAACATGCTGCATTTGTGATGACACTTGCAGGGTCCATGCATGGTAGAACATGTCCGTGCGGGGGTGGGGGGGTGGTTGTCTCTGGAATAGTTTACCAGAGCCCTTTTCCTCATGAAAAACAGAGCCAGCTGAGGAGCTGAGAGTCCTGTAGTGGGGAGAGCATCATGGTCAAATAGGGACCATGCTATAGTGAGTGAAACTGGGAAGGCCAGTGTGTCTGCTTCCTCTGAAAATTTTCAGCTAACGGGAATGTGTACAGAATAGAGGTGTAGAGACCAGGATGGGTGACACTGGCAAGGGTGTAGCTCCTGTAGCCCGGGCCTTGCCTCACCTCCCACTAGGTGTATAAAGCCCAATGAGCATCAGCGGCGAGGTGAGTTCTCCTCGGAGCTGGTGGCCGTCCAGGCTCAGTACCTGGGGCTGCTGGAGAATGTGCGGGTGCGACGAGCAGGCTATGCCTTCCGCCAGGCCTACGGGTCCTTCCTGGAAAGGTACCGATTGCTGAGCCGGAGCACTTGGCCTCACTGGGACGGTGGAGACCGGTAAGACTCAGTGGGAGACTGGGGAGAAGGGAAGGGCAGTGCAGGGAACCTCTGTGGGGGAAGAGACCAGGTGGTGCCATGTGTATCGCTGAAGCTCAGTGAAGGGATTCTCGGGGAAATGAATTGAATGATCACTTTTCAGAGGCTCTGAAGTCTGTTCGAACCCTGAACTCTTCTCCTGGGGTGAAAGGGGGTAGAGGAAAGGTGGGAGAGGACCCTCCCCTGGGATGCCCTTTGGCAGCTTTCCCCACCTGCTCCTGTAGGGAGGGGGTCGAGAAGGTCCTGGGGGAGCTGAATATGTCCTCAGAGGAGCTGGCCTTTGGGAAGACAAAGATCTTCATCAGAAGCCCCAAGACTGTGAGTTGGAGGGTGCACTTGCATTTGGTGGGCCTGGAAGGTGGAAGAGTTGGAGAGCCCACCTGAGTGAGAGGCTGGGCGACGGGAGCTTCTAGAACCTGGAATGAATAGTGGATGAGGAAGTCTCCCTGCAGGGACTTTATCTCTGGGAACTGAGTTCTTGGGTTCCTGCCCTACCTGCCCTGAGCCCTGGAATTAGGTGTTCTTGCATTGCTGGTCTGAACGCCTCTGCCTGAAGCAGGACTCCTTGAGAGTCAGGGTGTCTGAGTTTCCAAGTCTTAGCACAATGCCTGCTAAAGAGTCAGAGCTCAGTAGCTGCTTATTAAATGAATGAATGCATAAATGAATAAGAGGACTAAGGAACGATTGAATAAAACACTGGCTGGGAAGCCTTTGGTGCCGTGGGGTTCCCCTAGGTGAGCCTCTCTGTGCCCCCCTTCCACCTCTCCACAGCTTTTCTACCTGGAAGATCAGAGGCGCCTACGAATCCAGCAGCTGGCCACACTCATACAGAAGACGTACCGAGGCTGGCGCTGCCGCATCCACTACCAGCTCATGCGCAAGAGTCAGATCCTCATTTCCTCTTGGTTTCGGGGCAACATGGTACCTGTTATCCCCAAAGTCCTATCCCCCTTACTCTAATAGGAGAGTGGGAAGTGGAGAGGTGGTTCAGGAGGTGGAGTTTTTCTAACAGGCCCACTGTTTTCTACAGCAAAAGAAACGCTATGGGAAGATGAAGGCATCAGCATTGTTGATCCAGGCTTTTGTGAGAGGTTGGAAGGTAATGGGGAAGGGAGAGGGGTTTCCTCCCCTCACGTGGCTCCTCCGGGTCATGCCAGCTGCTGCTGGTGGGGAAGAGTAGCAGAGAGAAGGTCCTGCCCACACCCAGGACACATCTCTGTGTGATGGTATGTCTGTGTCTTGGTGTGTTTCTGGGTATGCTCTGTGTGTGTCTGGGAGTGTGGATGCATCTTGGGGAGATCTGAATATATGCTTGGGTGTGTTTCTGACTTAGCAGCAGAGCTCTGCCTTCTGCTTTGAGTGTCCTCCTGATTGCCAGCTTGTCTGACTTTACTCTCTCCCTCCAGGTATAGTCTCAGCTCTTTATCTTACTCTGTTCTTTGTGTGGTTGAAAAATAGTAGAACCTCTTCTAGGCCTGTCTTCTGTCTTTCAGGTATAACTCTCTATCTTTACTTTGGCCCTTTTCTTGTATGTCCCTGCCAGGCCCGCAAGAATTATCGAAAGTACTTCCGGTCAGGGGCTGCCCTCACCTTGTCAAATTTCATCTACAAGAGCATAGTAAGTGGTGGGGATTGAGGGTGGAAACGGGGCATTGAGGAGGGAGGGACAGGTTGTGAAGAGGAAGTATGTGGGGTTTGAGAGGAGGTGACTCAAAGCTTTTCCCCAAGAGCCTCCTCTATCTGATGTACTTAAAGCCTGGGAGCAGAGGGGATGGGGCAGCAGCCTGCACAGGGAGGGCCCCAGCGCCTAGGGGCCTAGGGGCAGAATCAGAGCACATTTTGGCATGAATAGACACTGCAGGCAACCTTGTGGCAGGAAGGGGTCCCAGCACACCCACCAACTAGTCCATGGTGAGTAGGCTGGAGAAGAGACTGGGGCTAGGTGGTTAACAACAGTTGAAGAGGCTGCGCCTCATTGAAGAGCAGAGAGAGGACACACATAGGGTTAAGTAACCCAACCTCCTGAGATTCATTTTAGGGTTGGGGATGAAGGTGGAAGAATCATATCTTCCTTCTATCTCTTCTGACACTGTAGCAGGCCAGGCTGAAACTGAATCTCAGGAAGGACCTTAATTCTGGAGGACTTGGGTCAGGGTGGGCAGGAAGAAGCCAAGAGCAGGCTTGGACGTTCAAACTATGGACAGTTTCCAGTGAGAGGAAAACAGGGACAGAGAGGGGTGATTTCCAGAGACATATATCCGATAGCAATAGTGCTTCTGAGAAATGTTGGAGGGAAACCAGATGGGGGAGAGCAGCACTCCATTGAAACCTTGGGAAAGACCAGAGAGAAGAGTGGGAGATCTTGGACAGAGGGCTGGAGTGAATTAGAACTGACCTTGGCTGATTTGATTTTTGATGGTTGTTAGGACTCTTACTGACTTTGCTCGTAAAGACACGAGATGCATTGGAGCTCCTCTCTGTTCCCTTGGCTAAGTTGAGGAATGGAGGCTCTCGGCCTCTTTCCCACCTCCCTGAGTCTTCCCTGTGTCCTCCTCCCCCTCCCCGGGGAAGCTCCATTGTCCTAGGCCTCTTCCATTGCCAGGGCTCTCCTCAGGCAGGCTCCAGGGTGTCTGCCTTACCGGAGTACGTGCTCTCTTGCTGCACACCTGAGACCTGTAATCTGATTTTGCTCTTATCTCCTGAATGACCTCTAGTCTGCCTTCTCTTTCACCTGTATATCATCAGGCATCTGCTGAATGTCACCGCAGGAGCTGTTGCCTTTAAACCAATATTTCAATAAATCAAACCCACTCTGGAAGTCTGCATATAGGGGACCACAGGGCATTGATTGCCCCAGTGTTTCTGACTAGTCCATATTTTGCCATTGCCTTGCCTATAACTCACTTACGATGTGCTAAGCCCTTTACATGCATTAACTCTAATGCTTTCAACAACCCTCTGAGGTAGGCCCTTATATTTCTCATTTTATTTTATAATTAATTAATTAATTGAACTTTTTTTTTTTTTTGGCCGCTTTGGGTCTTCGTCACTGCACATGGGCTTTTCTCTAGTTGTGGCGAGCAGGGGCTACTCTTCGTTGCGGTGCGCTGGCTTCTCATTGTGGTGGCTTCTCTTGTTGCAGAGCACGGGGCTCCAGGCTTGTGGGATTCAATAACTGTGGCAAGTGGGCTCAGAAGTTGTGGTGCATGGGCCTAGTTGCTCCGCAGCATGTGGGATCTTCCTGGACCAGGGATCGAACCTGTGTCACCTGCATTGGCAGGTGGATTCTTAACCACTGCATCACCAGGGAAGTCCCGACCTTTTTTTTTTTAAAGCACAAAACCCTATATACTAAAATTGTACACATCAAGTATTGGTCCAATCTTATATCAATCTATTTACAGTCAATTAAACAGCACCATGGTTTTCTTACCTAGGTTAGTTAAACATGCCCAGAAAATTGTTATTCAAAGTATATGTTTTTTTAAAATAAAATATACTCTTTCCCTCATTTTATTGGTAAAAACTAAGGCCCAGAGAGGTTGAATAACTTGTAGGAGTTCCATAGCTGGTATGTGGTAGAGCTGGGATACAAGCTATTTGACTCTAGTTTTAACCACCACCTATGACTGTTCCCCTCCCCTTCCTGCCTCACCACTCCCAACACACTCACAGAGGCCTGGGCAACCCAGGTACCCATGGCTCCGGGTAGACCTGCACACAGGAGGGCTGCATAGGGAAAAGCAGAACTTTCTAGATCTAAAAAAAACAAACAAAAAAGAAAAACCTCAGAATCTCCACATCAATTGGAACATGGGGGATTATGGGACATGCTAAGGAATGTTTATTGAATTAAATCAAACCAGGCCAAGGACTGGGGACTCCAGGGTGATTAGACCAAGCCCACTAGATCTTTGTTGTGGAAGATACAAAGAGCTTGGATAGTTCCTGGAGAGTTACAGCAATACACTGTGTGTTCTGCCTTTTTCTATTTTAGTTTTTTAACCTAATATCTCAGTAAAAAGTTTTCACAAAAATTCCAAAAATTTGGAAGTGTTCAAGGTCAAGTTATTTTCTATACCTTCAGTAATTCTATCCCATAAATAAACAGGGTGCTAGGTGCTCCCTGAGATATAAAAACTTAAGAGTCCTTGTTCTAGATTGGGGGAGACTAAACAGTCAGATGCCATGGGTGAAACTTGATTGGATCCTGGATCAAGAAAAATAAAAACAAAGTCAAAGAGTACATTTTTAAAGTTTATAAAGGACATTAGAAGAGATTTGCATATACATTACTCTTGGGTGAGTGTGTCCAATTAATGTTAACTTTCTTAGGTATGGTGATAGAATCATGATTGTGTAGGAAAATATCCTGGTTCTTGGGCAATGCGTGCTTAAGCTTTAGAGGAAAATGTTATGATAACTGTAACCTACTTTAGGATGCTATAGTAGCCAAGATTTGTACATATGCGTGTATTTATATACTTACATGCATTTGTATTTATGTGTGCCTGTGTTAGAAAGAGCACAAAGATAGGGTAAGATGTTAACATTATCAGCTGGTGAATTTAGGTGAGAAGTATATGTTATTCAGATGTTCATTGCAATGTTGTTTCAACTTTCACTCAAATTAAAAAAATTTCAAAATAAGTTGTATTACATTTTAAAAATTAAAAAGTAAAACCTTAAGTCAGATTATGTCACTCTTCCCCTAAGACCCTCTAAAGGTGTTCCATTTCACTCCACATAAAGCCAAATGTCCTTACCACAGCCTACAAGTCCCTTCATGATCTCTCATTCGCTAACCTACTCTCTGATCTTTTCTTCTCTTGCTCAATTTAGGCCAGTCACACTGGCTTTCCTTCTTGTCTGGAATATGCTACTACTCATTCCTGTCTCAGTTCTGCTTTTTTTTGCATCATAGCATATATAATTATTGGAAGCTACAGTCTATGTTTATTTGCTTGTGGGCTGTCTCCTTCTCCACCCACAGTAGAATGTAAACTCAGTGAGAAGAGACTTTGTTTACTCTGTTCACTGCTGTGTCCCCATACCTAGAACAGTGCCAGGCATAGAACAGATGCTCAATGATGTTGAATGGTGAAAAAACTCAGGACCTAGCATCCTGACTCCCAAAGACTCACCCTGTAGAAGAGGGAGATTTCCATGCAAATAACGGTAGTACGAAAACAAATGTATAGACAAAGTGCTATGGGGCTTCAAAGAAAGGAGAGACACCACTGGCCCAGGGAATCTGGGAGGGCTTTGAGCTGCATCTCAAAGGATAGGTAGAATCTGGGTTGGAAGGGTTGAGCTGAGAGCAGCATGAGCTAAGGCACAGAGTGATAATGAATGGGCTGGGCAGAGGGCAAGTCAGGGAGTCCAGTCTGGTTGGTGTGCCAGGATGAGATAATGCAGGGGATCCTGTGACATGAGGTTGGGCTCTAAGTAGAAGACTCTGAATGCCAGGTTGAGGTGTTGGCCTTGACTGAGCAGAGAGGAGGGAAGATTTGGTACCTGTCCAATAGCTAACACAGACAGTGGGGCAGCCATCTGTAGGCAATTATGAGCCTCGAGAATAGGAAGCTACAGAAGCAAAATATTAAGGCCAGTTTTCATATTGCTCCTCCCACCTCACTACCCTGTGTAGAAGGTATCTGCTTGGAACTACTCCTTCTCTCCCCTCCATCTCCCGTTCACGCTCTTACTGCCCAACCTCAAGTCTACATTCACACTGAAAGAGATCAGGAGGGGACTCCCTTCCATCTCCTCAGCTCCACTTGTTGCTTCTCCCCGTGGGTGGCCTTCTCCCTGAAAGTGGTGGGATCTGGGTGCCAGTTTGCCTGTCAGGAGGTCTTCTCGTCATCCCACTCCCAACCCCCCTGCTCCCAACCCAGGCACGGAAATTCCTACTGGGGCTGAAGAACAGTTTGCCGTCTACCAATGTCTTGGACAAAAGGTGGCCAGCTGCCCCTTACAGGTACTTCAACGCAGCTAACCAGGAGCTTCAGAAGCTCTTCTACCAATGGAAGGTGAGCGGGGCCTGGGCAGCCTCTCCTGGTGCTCAGGCAACTCCTCTCTCATTTGTCTTCTTTTTTTTTTCTCCTCCTCCTGATTTTCCTCTTCTGCCTCCCTCTGCCACTTAAATTTTTTTTTTTATTGTGGTAATACATAAAATTTACCATTTTAACCGTTTTTTTTTCTTTTTTTTTTGCGTTACACGGGCCTCTCACTGTTGTAGCCTCTCCGTTGCGGAGCACAGGCTCCGGATGCACAGGCTCAGCGGTCATGGCTCACGGGCGCAGCCGCTCCGCGGCATGTGGGATCTTCCCAGACCAGGGCATGAACCCATGTCCCCTGCATCGGCAGGCGGACTCTCAACCACTGCACCACCAGGGAAGTCCATTTTAACCATTTTTAAGTAAACAGTTCAGTGGCATTAAGCACATTCGCATTGTTGTGCAACCATCACCGCCATCTGTCTCCATACTATTTTTCATCATCCCAAACTGAAACTCTGTACACATTAAGCAATAACTCCCCATTCCTCTGTCCCTCAGCCCCCAGAAAGTATGATCTACTTTCTGCCTCTACGAATTTAACTATTCTAGGTACCTCATATAAGTGAACTCATGCCACATTTGTCCTTTTGTCTGGCTTATTTCACTTAGCACAGAGTTCTTCTGCTCAAGAAATACTTTTGAACACCTGTCTGGGAGTAGGCCTTGTGCTGTGCTGTGGGCACACAGCCCTCCTGGGGCTTGTATTTGACTGCTTCCATCCCCCTCCCCCAGCATCCCTCAGTCCCCCTTCCCCTCCCCAGTGCTCCTCCAGCCCCTGCCCTCTCTGAAGTGTCCTCCTTCCCCTCCCCTGTCACAGTGCAAGAGATTCCGGGATCAGCTGTCCCCGAAGCAGGTAGAGGTCCTAAGGGAGAAGCTCTGTGCCAGCGAACTGTTCAAGGGCAAGAAGGCTTCATACCCCCAGAGGTGAGTGCCTCGCAGACCCTGTGCAGTTTCATCAATAGCAAAGAGAAGATTCCCCAGGTGGAACAGAGCTGTGGTTCTCAAACTTTAGTGTGCCTCAGAATCACCTGGCAGGCTGGATAACAGCCAGGTTGCTGCATGCCCTCCTCAGAGTTTCTGTTTTAGGAGGTCTGGGGTGGGGCCAAAGAATTTGCCTTTCTAACAAGGTCCTAGGGGATGCTGATGTTGGTCCTGGACCATGCTCTGAGAACCGCTGAAACACAGGGTATGGCGGAGGATGGGGGATGGAGCACGGGAGGACCAAGATGGGAACTCAGGTGGGGAGGTACAAGGACCTTGGAGGTCGGAGGTAAGGACCTTATCTCCACTACGTACCTCCCGTGTGTTCTCAGTGTCCCTATTCCATTCCACGGTGACTACATTGGGCTGCAAGGAAACCCCAAGCTACAGAAGCTGAAGGGCAGGGAGGAAGGGCCTGTTCTGGTGGCTGAGACTGTGATGAAGGTCAACCGTGGCAATGGCAAGGTGAAGGCCCATATCCTGAACTCCTCCCCCAGCCTGATCCAGAGCCTCAGCTGGTAGCTGGAAGGGTGGGGATGCATCACAACCCTTCCTCACCCTTTCCTGTTCTGTCTTTAGACTTCCTCTCGAATTCTCCTTCTGACCAAGGGGCATGTGATTATCTCAGACACCAAGAATTACCGGGCCAAGGCTGTCGTGGCACTGAGCAGTGTGGCCGGGGTGTCAGTCACCAGCTTCAAGGATGGGCTTTTTAGCTTGCATCTGAGTGAGGTATCAGAGCTGGGTGGGGACAGGGCCCCAGACTGGAGAAGGCGGTGGGCATCACAGGGCTGGGGCGAGCTGGAGGCCATGGAGAGCAGACCTCTCACTCTGGGCCTTTGATATCTCCCAGGGTGCTCCTGAGGAGAAAAAAATGAATCCCTTCCCTGCTGTTTCTCTCCTTCCTAAGATATCATCCGTGGGCTCCAAGGGGGACTTCCTGCTGGTCAGCGAGCATGTGATTGAACTGCTGACCAAAATGTACCGGGCTGTGCTGGATGCCACGCAGAGGCAGCTTCCAGTCACCGTGACTGAGGAGTAAGGCCATGAGCTGGGGGTGAGGGATGGCTTGGGACAGATGACCAAGCTGGCGGTCATTGTGACCGGGAAAATTTGTCCTGTCAGAAAGTGAAGCATACTGTGTCAGGTCAGGGCCACCCAAGTTCTCTGCGGCCTTGAGTCTTCTGACATAGGGGGCTGGTGGGGGGATGTACTTGCCTCAAGAAGGGGAGGGGAAGCCACCATGAAAATACAGGAGTAGGGGTGAGGGGATGAGGGCACTAGCTTTGTCTTTCTGTCTGTTCCCCCTCCAGGTTCTCAGTGAGGTTCAAGGAGAGCAGCTTGGCTGTCAAGGTCATCCAGGGCCCTGGGGGTGGTGGGAATGGCAAGCTGAGCTGCAAGAAGAAGGGGAGTCGTTGCCTGCAGGTGACTGTACCATGAGGAGGTGCAGCAGTTTCTTCTTCCTGGACCAGCACCAGCCCGACTCCCACCCACCCACCTTCGTGGGAGGCTCCCGTGCCTGAAGCTTCTGATGGGAGGTGGGGCTCAGAGAGTGCAGAACCCTTGAAGAGGACCTTGCTTCTCCCAATCCTTTCCAATCCTCTCTCCAAACTTAGCTTCCTCCCGCCCTCAGCCTCTTTGCCCACTAATAAAACAAGAGGCTTTGCAAACGTTTGGTCATGTGGGTGGGTCCCTGTTCCCCCATCCTTTCACTGGCTTGTACTTAGACCCTCTGCCCCCCTCCCTTTCCTCTCCTCAGGCTCCTTGGAGCCAGCTAATGCAGATAATAAGAATGAAAAAGAAGGGAAATTGTCTCCGGGCTCCTTGACCGGCTGAGCTCTGGCGGGGTTTGGAGAGACTGGGGTGGGGGTGGGGCAGTCGGGGATGGGGCTCAGGTCGCAGGTGGCCAATGAGCTGATTCATTAAGTGTGTCCCTGGAGGGAAGAAGTGAGGATCCCTGTCTTGGCAGAAACTGGGATTCTTTGGAGATTTAGCCCAGAAAGAGGCCCAAGGCTGGAGGGCTCATGCGAGCTGAGGTGAGCTGGGGAATGCAGGGTCCCCGGCTTCATAGCCCCCTCCACCCCAAGCTCAGCACTGGGCTTTGTCACACCTGCCCCCTGGCACCCCTTTCCTTTCCATACACCAGAGATGCCAGGCTGCTGCCAACAGTTATCTTACTAATCACTGCCCCACAGCTGAGGCCTGCAGCTGGTGGCACTTGACAGGGGGACACGCCCCCCACCCAGACTCTCCCATCTCTATGACTGACCTCTTCCCTCTCATCTTCATTTATTTTCCATGTGTCATCGTCATTATTTCTTTCTTGGTTTCCAACTGTCTCACACCATCTCGTTGTCCCCGTTGCTGTGGGCTCTGACTAATGTTAACACGTAAGAGTTTGTGTAATGCTTTAAATATCACCCTCCCCCACTTCCTTCATGGCTACTTCCTCATAGATTCTGTCTTGTCTAAGCCTCTCCCACTCTGCTCTCTACCTTTGGGGAACAAGCAGCTCCTGGGTTTGCAGTAAAATGTAGACTGCGCTCTATGCGAGCATACAAATGGCTGCCTTTTGTTTCTGTCTGGACGGCTCTGCCTCCTTTCGATCCTCTACCTTCCCTGCCTCTTCCCTGTCCCCGCTGAGTTCACTGTGCCTTGAGGCTGGGGTCTCCCTCCACCTCAGCTTCCACTGGCAGGCAGCTCAATCCCCAGGTAATCATGCTGGCGGGAGACCTGATGAGCTCATCCTCTTGCCTGCAGATTAATCTAGCCCTCAGAGCACAAGCCAGCCCCGTGTTCTGGCACACCCTGCTCTGAGCTGAGATGGGGCCCAGGGAGGCAGCTCTTCCCAGTGGGTGAGGGGTTAGAGCTGTCGTGGGGAGCCATGTCCAGAGTTCGGGCTCTTGCCACCCTTCCGCCACCCCCGACAGTTCCCCCGTCCTTTACTTCTCAGAACCAGGCCGAGAGGGGGGTGGTGACCAGAGCCTGACCGCCCCCGCTTCGCCTCATCTCCTGCTCCCAGGGCCCAAATTGTCGTCACTTTCGCAGTGAAGTGTCTGGTCATTTTCAGAAGCAATTTCAGGAGAATATGCAGCTGCTGCTCCCTATCCTGCTTTTCCTTTCCCAGGGCTGAAGGCACTGTCAGCTCTCCGGGCTGGGAATGGTAGGAGGGCGGAGGGCTGGGGCCCCTGCTCTCTTTCCTGTCCTCCCCCGCTCAGTCATGTGGATAGATGCTAGGCTGAGGGAGGTGTGTGTGTGGGGTCCTCTCTTCTTTACTCTCCCATCTCTCTCCCCCTCCTCCTCTTTCCAGTCTCTGCTTCTCTTCTCTTCTGGAGCTCAGGAGTGTGTGTTTTTGTCCCCTGAAGCCTATAGGCGCTCAGTTTCCCCACCTGTGTTATAGGGCTTGAATTGGCTCCATCATGATGGGAAAAGCTGAAGTTCTGCTGCCCACCCCTGCTCACAGTCAGTCCAGCTCTCTCAAAGTCTAGGCTGTTTGAGCCTCTGAGGGGCACAAGCCATCCTGGAGTCCCCTAACCCCCAAGAGGGGCCATTCGAGCATCTCACAGCACAAACCAGCTCCAGCTCAGCCTCTTGGCTCAGCCCATTTCTTCCCCAGGCTCTGAGGGACTCTTCTCCTTGTGCCGTGGCTTGTCTCCCGGCTGTGTCCTGGCCACAGGACTCGGCATCCTTCCATTCCTCACTGATATCTCCACCCAGTGTCACATATGGCCCAACCCCTCCCCCAGGAGCCCACGGCACCCCTCCAGGATGTCGAAGGGGTCCACATGTTGCGCCCAAGCTGTGCATGTGGTGGACATACGCAGGCCAGCTCGCGCGCACAGGCATGTGCCCCACCTTGACCCCTGGGAATGGCCGATTAAAGCATCTCAGCTCAGTGTTTTTTTTTTTTTTTTTTTTTTTTGGCGTTACGGGGGCCTCTCACTGTTGTGGCCTCTCCCATTGTGGAGCACAGGCTCCGGACGCACAGGCTCAGCGGCCATGGCTCACGGGCCCAGCCGCTCCGCAGCATGTGGGATCTTCCCAGACCGGGGCACGAACCCACGTCCCCTGCATCGGCAGGCGGACTCGCAACCACTGCGCCACCAGGGAAGCCCCTCAGCTCAGTGTTTTACTGGCTTCACCCCCAACCTGCACCAGCAATAAAGAGGGTGGGCTCCAGACGGATGATCTGCTAGGGATCCTGCTCCGCTAGGCCAGGGACAGTTAGTGTCTGAGGTGTGGCTCAAAGAGTAAGTGTTCAAAGGAAAAACACCTAGGTTCTATGTAGCTGCAGTACCTGCTTTACATGCCGTTAGCATATGATTTGTGGGCAAAGTGAAGCCCAGCCTGCCCTAGCCCTCCGAAGCCTCCCTCCTTCATCACCTCTCTGACTTAGCATCAGCTCTTTCAAGTCTTTGCTAATCCCAGAGATCAAGAGGTGATCAATTCTCCCTGCCATTCCCTTGCTCCCCCCATCCTTGGCTCCTGCCATCCTCTGTGAGATGCCTCATCATCAAAGGACATTATTCATGACGGACCTTTGCTGAATCCTTGCTTCCCTAGTCCCAGGGCTGGGGGCAGGGATGGATGGGTTGGTGGGGGAGGGAGGCTGATATAGAGATGGGACCCAGGAGGCTTTTGTTCTTAGCCCTCAGTCTAACACATTCTTCCTACTGCACCCCCAATTTCCTCCAGCCTGCCCAGCTTGGACCTCCTTTTCCAGATTGGTGAGGGAGAAGAGGAGGAGGTGGGAGATGGCCTGGTCCAATTAGGAATAGCATCTGAGCTTCTCAAAGGCATGAACCAGTCATGCCATTAACATGTAAACAGCCTTCCACTTCTACCTTTTATTCCACTAAAGGCTCCCAGCCCTGAGTCTTGGGCCATGGTTGCCCCACAGAGCCCTGTAATTAGCTGGGTAATGGGAAGCCTTTAATGAGGCCCCATTGGCCTCTCACATAATTAAGGGGCCTTGAGACCTAGCTGCTGCCCTCACTCGGGGATAAGCATGGGGCCCCGTGAAGCCGGAATGACTTCTCAGTATGGCCCAAACCCCAGGGTGGGTAGGTTGGGGAGAGAAACATTTCAGGACCCTAGCAGTGCTTGAGAGGCTCTGTGGAGGATCCACATTGTGGGCCGCAATGCAAGAAGCTGGACTCAGACTTGCTTTTTTGTTTTATAAATAAGTTTTTATTGAGCACCTATTATATGCCAAGCACTATAGAGCTAGGAATCCAACAGTAAAGCGACGGAAGTCCTTGCCCTTATAATGCTGACATTCTGGTGAGATGTGGGGTAGACAGACTATAAGTTAAATTGTAGTATGTTTAATGTAATGTATGAAAAGAAATGAAGGGATATGGAGAATGGAGTGGGAGTAATTTTAAATAGGGTGATTGGGGAAGGTGCTGGTGAGCGGAAGTCTTTGTAGTAAATATGCAACAGAGCTATGATTCTCTTCCCAATCCCAAGATGTAGAAGAGTACAAGGTCCCAAATTTCCAGGTCTTTGGAGAGGTGGACCCCCAACTCCCTCTGGGAGACTTAACTGTTCCCTTACTGGTCAAAGTACAGACCAGTGCAGTAAAATGAAGGGGAGGTTTGGAGTGAGAAAAACCTGAATTTGAGGCTGTTCTCCAATAGCTATATGTCCTAGAGCATGTGACTGAATTTTTTGAGCCTCAGTTCTCTCATCTGAAAAATAGGAGTATTTCCTACTCACACAGTGGAGGTGATGAAAATCAGTTGGATTGCTCTCTGCCGAAGCGTCTTGCAAATGTTCAAATTCTGCACCCGTTATAAACGCTAAGAGTGATGATTGCTCTGGAGCCGGCTTTCCCTTTCCCTCCCCTCATCTCCTACAGCAGTATGTTTTTCTCTCTGGGCCTTTTCTCTCTGGATCTGGGTCAGATCCTGACTCTGCCTCTCCCCTGGGATTCTCTTACCTTGGGTGCGAAGTGAGCAGAATAAGGCCCCTTGACTGTGGGGCGTGAACTAGAGGCTTGAAAGTTCAGAGGAGAAGATGCCTGAGCTGTCGGGAGACAGATTAGAGTGGAAAAAAATGCAACTGTGAGGAGAAAAAGAAACAGTTAAGAGGTCAGTGCTGGAGCAGGGGTGAGGATAGGGGAACAGCCCAGCTGTGGTGCTCCGTCCCTCCTTTCAGAGATGACAGCGGGAAGGATAGAAGTCAGAACTCTGGAAGGATGCAACTACGTCAGGCTGATTCAGGGGTCAAGAGTGGGGTGGGAGGCCATGGGGAGAGGCTCTGGCACTGGGGAGGTGGAGGGGGGCAGACCCTGGAGTTTTCTGCATTCACTAGTGGGGAGAAATACAAAGCCTACTGGTCTGAGGACCAACGTGATGGGTCAGCTCCAGCTGGGAGGACAGAGGGAGAACTGAGGACTGGAGGGTGTGCCAGACTCACCTCCCAATCGTCAGGGACCTGAGCCTGCTCATCCTGGTTGTGGAAGGGCCAGAGCAGCACCTGGCGGAAATTGTTTTGGCCAGGCAGTTGAGGCTGGAAGTTTAAAGGGCAAAGAGCTGGTGTGTGGACAAGGAGGAGAAAGAGCCCAGGGACTGCACCTGTTGAGGTGGCTCCGGCATGGAAATTTTGTGACAAACGGTACGCAACATCATCCCTTAGCATGCACAGCTCAGGGGCTATTGGACTGTGGGCTGCTGGATAACCCCCGCTCACTGCTGGGTTTGTGCTGTGTGTGTGTGTGTGTGTGTGTGTGGCTGCAGCCTATATCCCTCTTCCCCCCACCAGCCTCCCCCTCCCCTCCAGCCACCCTGGGATTGGTGATTCTCAGCCCCTCCCCCAGCTCCCCCAGACCCTCCCAGAGCCTTTATCTGGGAGCTGGGCCAGAGCTCCTGCCACATTCCCCAAGCCCCTCCACTCCCTGTTTCTCTCTTCACGGCAGCACCAGCAGCGTGTGTGGGGAGTGGACAGTGCTCCCGGCCAGCTCCCCGATCCTGCCAGACCATCTGCCCCAGGCTCAGAGCTGCTCCACAGGTAGGCACAAGCGGCAGAATGTTGGATGGACAGGAGCTGGCACCAAAGGACAGGGGCCGAGTCAGGAGGGAATAAAGGTGGCAGCCTTTGATCGGGGAGCAGGATACTGGGAAGGTGAACAGAAGGAGTCAGTGGGGGTTGATGTAGTGTTTGGAGCCTGTGGGTACAGGCTGATTCTTCCTATATTAGAAAGTTTTTGCCTAAGTCTTGGGGTACCTAGGGCTGGAAAATAGCATCCAGGATCCCTCCTCAAGCTGACTAAGGAAATAGACCCATGCACGTCCTATAAATCTATTTTCTTCCCTGGGAGGCTAGAGTCCCCCACATTATTGCGCCATTGCTCATTGTCAGGTGCATATCCTGGGGAAATACGTGATGGGGGAGCAGGGACACTGAGCACCTCCCAGCTCGGAGACTCTCCCAGACTAAGGCTTGGGCGGGAGAGTTGGGGGCTGGGGGAGCAGGGTCAAGCCAGGCTGCTAGTCATGAATGTCTCCCGTGTTTGCACCTGTGTTGTGTCCTCCTCCTCCTTGCCTTCCCTCTGTCCTGTCTGCACTCCTAGGCATCATGAGTGCCCTGCTGTTTGCAGTTATCCTGACCCTCAGCTTGGCTCGGAGCTTTGGGGCGGTCTGTGAGGAGTCACAGGAACAGGTGGTGCCTGGTGGGAGCCTCGGCAAGGTAAGGCACCCCCTCTGGCTCACCCAGCCTGGCAGAGTACTGGGCAGCATCATAAGGCTGCACTCTGCCTGTCCCACCGTGGTAGGGAGGAAGGTGGGACGGGTGGGTTGGGAGTTACCCATCAGAGGGTTGGACAGCCCAGCCTCTCCAGTGGCCTCATGTTCTCCCAGTATGTCCGTCAGTGTCTCTGTCCCTCTGCATGCCTTTGACACCTTGTACATGAAATGTGCGGCACTAATATGTTGTTTGGTTGGTTGATTGTCCGGTGACCTGGTGATTGGATGGTACTGTGAGGGGTACGGTAGTGTGGTCTCAGGTTCCCTATGGTCCAGCTCAGGTTCTGTCCCTTTGCAGGGGCGCAGATCCTCCCCACTTCCTGGATGGTATGAAACACAGTCAGAACTTCTCTCCCCAATAGTCATTTGTGTGCTCTTTTACCTATCAGCTATATGTATTATTTTTTTTCAAAATTCAAAGAAATTCCCGTATCCCCTGCTCATCCACCTCCAATAACCTCAGGTGCTCCTAACATTCCAACCCTTTCTTCCCTCCTCTCCCATGTCCCCCTCTAGCCTCTGCTTAGTCAGGATAGGAAAAAAAACCACAAAACAGGTTGGGCCCCGATTTCCAAAGTTCATCTAAGAAAAAGAGTAGGAGTTATCAGGGTAGTGGCACTGGGGGAGAGCAGGGAGGAAGTCTTCTCAAGGTTTTGAAAAGACAGCAGTTACATTGGTACGAATACTTTTAAGATGATTACAGGTGGAACTTACTTCATATTCAGTGTGTGAAGTCTAACTGCCTCTCCAGCTCAGATCTGTTTAGCATCTCATTACAGGAGGTGCGCAGAGTATTTGAACAATTTGGGGAAGTGGCTGTGTGGGAAGTTGTGGGCTGGGCAAAGAGAGAGATCACCAGCCTTCATCCAGCTGGTGAGGTGTCCCAAGGCATGATAGGTTGGCATCCTTGCAGTAGTTGCACCAGCTCCAAAAGACCAGAACCAGTTCAAAAAACACACAGCGAGTGCCAGATATGGGCTGGACACTGTGTTTGGAGCCCAAAGTTCCAGCTGGAGACAGTCAGAATATCTGGATCTGTTCCTCTGAGACAAACTTGCTTTGAGACCTTGCCCCTCTTGGTCAGTAAAATAGAGATTGCCATCCTGCCCCTTCTCCCTGCAGGTCCAAGAGGATGAGGGAAATTGGGACGGAACAGGAGTAGGATGTATGTGTGCCTGGGCAGCCAGGTTGGCATGTGTGTGGGTGCATCCTGGGTAAATGCCCATCTGCGTGTGCTCAGCCGCCCAAGGACCCCTAGGCTCTGGAGAGAGAGGCACCGCTGAGATTCAAGGTGAAAATCTCCAAACATGATCAATTGGCATTATCTCTCGGCAGCTGCAATAAACTGGGTGTATGATGTGTGCCCACCAACCATCCTGCTGTGCCCAAGTTGCTAAAAAAGAAACCACCAAGATGAGAAAGAACCCCTGTTTGGCAGCAGGTCTAGAATGGGGTTCATCTGTGGAGGGGAAGAAGAGACTTCATTCTGAACATGCTGCCTTCGTGAAATTCTAAATCCAGGGGAGAGAGGAGAGAGGGAGAGAAAACCAGAGGCAGAGAGCTGATGGAGAAGAAAAGAGAGGGCGAGGTGGTGGGAAACGCAGGGAGAGGAACATCCACGGACACAGTGCAGAGTGGGGGCAATTTCAGGATTGCTGGTGGCCCGGACTGCCTACCCCCACCTGTCCCCAGGACCGAGTCCTGTCTGTGACTCAATCATGGAGCACAGACCAGAGGACACTAGCTCTGTCTGATGAGCCTTTCTTGGGAGTGCGGGAATTCCTGGCTCATTCACTTAGTGGGGCAGCCACATTGTTGGTCAAACCGGTTCCAGGTATGCCAGGGAGAAAAGAACCAATGGCCCTTCTCACTGAGAGGTGGCAGGAGCTGCGAGGAGGCCCCAAGGGTCGGTCCCCTTTGAGTTTGGGATATAGCATGACCAACTCCCAGCTTTCCTGGGACTGTCCCAGCTTGAACACTGAAAGCCCCACATACCTGGGCAAACCGGGACAGTTGGTCGGCCTACAGGGATGCCCAATGTGTTCCCTTTACACGTGCTTCCCAAACCCTGCTGTGCCTATGAATCACCTGGGGGCCTGGTTAAGATGCAGATTCTGTCTCAGTAGGTCTGGCATAGGACCAAGATTATGTATTTTTTTTTTTTTTTTTTTTTTTTTAATGTGAGAACGTTTTATTTAGTGCTTTCTGTTCAATTCTCATTGAGGGAAGGATGAAACTAATTTACTTTTTTGCAGTATGCGGGCCTCTCATTGTTGTGGCCTCTCCCGTTGCGGAGCACAGGCTCAGGATGCGCAGGCCCAGCGGCCATGGCTCACGGGCCCAGCCGCTCCACGGCATATGGGATCCCCCCGGACCGGGGCACGAACCCGTATCCCCTGCATCGGCAGGCGGACTCTCAACCACTGCGCCACCAGGGAGGCCCAAGATTATGTATTTTTAACAAGCTCCCAGCGGCGATGCTGCTGGTCCATGGACCACACTTTGAGAGCCTACTTCTCTTCTAGTGTAAACCAGAGGAAATCCTGAAAGAAATAGGATGTTAAGTTCAGCTGTGATGAGCTCAAGAAGAGGCCATTTCTTGTGGGGAAAGAGTGAGTGGATTGGGTGTGAGCCTCCTCCTCAGCCCTCTTTGTTTCTCTCCCCAGAAGGACTCGAATCTCTACCAGCTGCCCCCGTCGTTGCTCCGGAGACTCTATGACAGCCGCTCAGTCTCCCTGGATGGATTGCTCAAAATGCTGAGCAAGGCTAGCGTGGGTAGGAAGCAGGCCCGGGCAGAGGGGCATGTGGGGCAGGATTCTGAAGATTAAATAGGCCTGGGAGACCCCTTCGAGTGGGAAGGAGACTGGAGATGGCTTAGTGAATTATTGAGGGCTGTGATCTGAACCCCCTCTAATCATCACTTTGCAGATTCCTTTCTCCAGTTACATGCCTGTCCTTGCTTCACAGGTCCTAAGGAGTCGTCACTTCCCCAGAAACGTGAGTAGCCTCTTCTCCCTCCCGATCTCTGCTGACCACTTGCCTAGCGCTCCATGGGCACAGGGCTCAGTGACTATTTCGGCTGGCCCCGGCTCAGCTGGCGCAAACAACATGCCAGCTGCAACTGCTCAGCCAGCCTTTCCTGAATGGGAGAGGCCACTGAGAGCCAGAGGAAGCAGGTGTGCGGGGCATGGTGGAGTCTCCCTCCACTGGTAGGTTAGTGGGAACCAAGAGGGTCTCTTGATGGCTGTGAAGATTCTAAGCCAGGCACCTGCTGGGTGGGAGAATTTTAGAGAGTTCTCGAAATGTGGGGGAGGGAGAGGTAGACAGAGAGGGTGGGCCTAGGGGACAGCCTGCTAACTGCAGGGAGTAAGCTGTGGTGAGACACCGAAACAGAGACCAGAAGCCCAACCTCAGAAGTCTTGACACATGTCTGGGGAAAAGTATCAGCCCCTCACTATCACTGCTGAAAATGTTGGCCCTGTTTCTGCAGGTGACATGCATGACTTCTTTGTGGGTCTCATGGGCAAGAGGAACATCCAGCCAGGTAGGAACATATGGAGGTCGGTGGAAGGGCTAGGGTGCTGGCAAAGATGTAGCCGAAGTCACCTGCTTCATATTTGTCACCAGAGGGAAAGACAGGACTTTTCTTAGCTACAGTGAGGGTTCCTCCGCCCCTTCTACCCGATCGGCTTGGGTCCACTGTCCAGCCCTCTCCGGGAGCACAGGACGGAGACCTTTATAAGATAGTCCTGCGGCAGCTGGGAGGGGGTCAGGCAAGCTCTGCCTCTCCCCCGCCCCCCACCCCCATCTCCCAAACAGAGCATCCCTCTACTTCCCAACTCTGTCTTCCAACGCTGTCCTTCATAGCCAGCCCTTTGCTATTGGGTCAGGGTGAAGGTCATATGCAGAAAATTCCCTCCTAACTACACTGTTTACTTCACCCCAGACACTCCTGTTGATATGAACCAAGAGAACGTCCCCAGCTTTGGAACCTTCAAGTATCCCTCCAATGTGGAATGAGGTAAGGACTTAGGGAGAGGAGAGGGGACTGTGTGTGGGGGGGTAGGTTGCCAGAGGAGCACTGGAGCATTTCCTCTGATGCTATGTGTATTAATGCTCATAATTAATGGCCTAAATACAGTGCCTGACACTTAGAAGTATGTGCTTGCCTGTGATCACACACACACACACACACACACACTGTTTCTCATCTCTTTCCAGTCTCATGGACCCCCGCTTATGACTGAGTGGTAGGAAATGGCAAGGGAGGGGTTTCCCCTGGGGTTTCTTTTTTTTTTATTATTCTTTTTTTTTTTTTGCGGTACGCGGGCCTCTCACTGTAGTGGCCTCTCCCATTGCGGAGCACAGGCTCCGGACGCACGGGCTCAGCGGCCATGGCTCACGGGCCCAGCCGCTCCACGGCATGTGGGATGTTCCCGGACCGGGGCACGAACCCGTGTCCCCTGCATCAGCAGGCGGGCTCTCAACCACTGCGCCACCAGGGAAGCCCTCCCCTGGGGTTTCTTTGATGAGCAGCTTCTCTTGTTTGGACTCCATTCTTGCGATTTGTGCAAAAGATGGAGAGATCATCATCTGATAATTACAGGTACCACATCTATTCACAGGTGAAGCATTTTGCTTCCCAGGCAGGCTGAAACCATTCAGATCGTTCAGAATCTCGGGTTACCAGGTCCGCTATATAGTTATTTGCAAGGGTGATTTAGGAAGAAATGCAACAAACTCTGCAATCTAATGGGGAGTAGCTGGAAACTATATCTTTATCGCTCTGTGCAGCGTAATGAGTATGAGCATGGCCTGAGTTTGAATCCTGGATCTGCCACTCACTAGCTGTGTCCCTTGGCCAGGTTACAAAACCCTTCTGTGCCTCAATTTCCTCATCTGAACAACAGGGGTCACAGTATTATCTTGCAGGGCTGTGGTTTTGAGTCTAGGTAAAGTGTTCAGAACAGTGCCTGGCACACAGTGCTGTGTGTTGGCTTTATTGTGATTGTTGCAGTCTGGGAGGTGTGGGGAAGGTCCCAGTGTTGCCCCTGGCGGGCTCTGGTCTGTCTGCTTGGAGCTGTCTGGGCTGCACCCTGGGCCCGAGTGGGCTGACAGCTCTTCCACTTGGTATGCAAGTGTGAGTCCCCCGGGGAAGTGTCTTGTCAAAACACGGAACCGTCCGCCTCGACACCATCTTCCCACACACAGCAATAGCAGCTCACTGATGGCTTTCTTTGCACTGGCTTCCACTGAAGGTGTCAGAGGAGGAAAGGAGAGGGATCAGGAAGGCTCAGTCTTCACAGAGACTCCTGCCCCTCTCTCTGTGGCCCTGTTACCCACACTCATTGGTCTCAAGGGAGCCCCAAGGACCAGGAGCAGGCTCTCAATGAAACTGCCTGTGTGTGACTCCCCGGGCCCAGAGACTGGGTCTGGCCCCCCATTCAGTGTTGGGCGAGAGGGTACAAAAGGCCGTAATAACCGTAACTCACTGATTACGTGGTACTTACTGTATCATTTTGCTCTCATTTGATTGTTATTTCAGTCCCGCTGAGGGTCAGATAATTATACGGGCAGCTATATCTGGATGACACACACTCCTCAACGTTATGCATCAGCCATAAAGATAATTGCAGTGCAATTTTGCCATAGTATTTTATACAAATGGCAGAAACAAGTGCATTGTGGAAATCTACTTTTAATGCTTTCTGATGAACCTAGGCTCTTTCAGAGGGACCAGGCCCATAATTGCAGCCCTCATAATCTCACCACTGATGGTGCATTCTCAACCTGTTAGGTGCCGGGAAGAATAGACACTAGGTCCCTGGGGGCTGGCATTTAAAGGAGGTTAGATGAGATGGATCAACATAGATCATTGTGCCATCTTATCTCATTCATGTGAAACTGCTGCAAAAGGAAGTGATCCCTGGGCCTGTCCTTCCTCTGGGAGGTTTCTGGAAAGAGGAGGAGGGACTGGGTGAGGCCAGGGGAGCATTAGTGCCAGGGTGCATTGGACAGGGCTGTGTGTATGCCTGGCTCATAGGGATGCCAGGATGCTATGAACTTTGCCAGTACTTCTTTCTGCATGGGCCCCTCAGACCATAGCGTGATAAACATGGAAGCTGGGAAGACGCATGCACCTGTGGCTAGGAGAGTTCAGTCCTCTAGTTCAAAGGCTACAGGGATAGCTGAGGGTTAAGATTTCCATTCTCTCTACTTCTCCCTTACAGGTGCTCCTCCCTTTCTCCCCCACCTCCCCAGTGGGTGGTTGGTGGGAGTTTTACAGGACAGAAATGTGATTTCTTCTTTTTTTGGTCCTCAGCACTCCACTTCTGGACTCCTGGGCTGCATCATGAAGACACCTGTCACCCTCTCCCAATCCCCAGGTGCACGCACTCCTATTTCCCTTCCTCTCCCACATCCTTGTAACACTCCTGTGCTTTGACCCCTTCTCCAACCCTCTACCCCACCCGCTGTAGAAACTGCCTAGTGAGTCTCCCCAGTCCCTGCAGCCATTGACTATAGATTGCCCTGGAGTTTCTGTAGCATCCTAAAAATATGATGTCTCTCTCCATGCCTCAACAATAAAGGATTTTTACATATTATGACCTAGAGTGATGTATTTGGTTGGTGGGTTGGTGGGTGGGTTTTCCTTTCTTGACTCTTGCAGCTACATCACACACACATATACACACATATATATATATGATACACACACATATATCATATATAAATGGAAGTATCTTTATTTTGTACACATATCGGTTTCCCCAACAGTGTCTTACTCCTTGCTTCATACAATTAGTATCAGAAGATTTATTTAGTGATTAAAAGAAGAAATGAGGGCTTCCCTGGTGGCGCAGTGGTTGAGAGTCCGCCTGCCGATGCAGGGGACATGGGTTCGTGCTCCGGTCCGGGAGGATCCCACATGCCGCGGAGCGGCTGGGCCCGTGAGCCATGGCTGCTGAGCCTGCGTGTCCGGAGCCTGCGCTCCGCGGCGGGAGAGGCCACAACAGTGAGAGGCCTGTGTAACGCAAAAAAAAAAAAAAAAAAAAAAAAAAGAAATGAATTTGGAAGATGGTTTCTAGCACTCAAAGACTTTCGCAGAACAGATTTAGATAAAGAAATACAGATATTCTGAATGGCTTGTCTGTATTTCCAGGATGGGCCTGGGAGACATCAGTCCCTGAATCCTACTCAAAGAAGAGAAGTGGGGATCAAGGCTGTGCGAAGATCCAGCCCAGAGGAGGGTGCATCCAAGCACTGTACTATTTTTCTGTCGCCGAATATTGAACTTGGGTCCTGCAACAGGTCGTGTGGATAAGATGGTGATCCATAAACAGAGTTTACATTGTAGCAGGGCTTTAGACAAGCAAACAGCACTTGATCTTGCTAGGTGGGGCATAGACAGGGAAGTTACTATAGGGGCTGAGAAAGAGGAGAGCAGATCTTTTTAGTGTTAACTGGCCACCTTAGTGGCCAGTTGTAAAGGGAAAACATTTATTTCCTACTCTTCTGTAGTGCAACTCTTACCAGCCCCTGTAATGCTGGTCTAGTAGTCTGCAGTGTACATAAGGCGCTTAAATGAGGTGTGTGGGGGTGTCTTTTATTAATCTGATGTGCTAACTATCACAGCCCACTGATCCCAAGGGGAGTTCTGTACCCTAATGGAACAGCCTGGGAAGTCCTCAGGCTCCCTGTCTTAGCCCGGTGCAGGGGACTTGGCCATGCCCCTGAACCACCCTGATACAAAGTCGACACTCAGTTCTCCCAAGGCTGTGTAAAGACAGGGCCATGGAGCCAGAGACCACTTCCTGCAGGTCCTTCACCCCAGTGAAAGTGCTCTCTTCCCAGAACCTGACTGGGGCAACTTTGGACCCACAGCTCTATGGTGCGGGCACTCACCTCAGTATCTCTGGTGTCAGGTTTATCGCTAGAGGTCAAAGAATACCCTCACCCCAAATCCTCAAGCCTTTTTCCAACGCGTTATCTTGTTGGCTTTTCAAAATGATCTACCTAGACGGTTTAAAAGTGGGGTAATTTTGCAGAGTCTAGGGAATTTATTTGGGTCATGAAAGCTTCACCAGGTGGTTCTGTTCTTGCCAAGTAGGAGCAGAAGGGTAGAAAGGTTGCTCTCTGGTGGGACTAATGAAAATTGCAGTACTGGGCATTCCAGGCAAAATGAAGACAAACTAAATCGGATATCTGTTTTTGTGCTTGGAGAATGTGTGAAAGAATCCTGGCCTTCCTCTTCCTGTTGTAAAGAGGTTGATGCCTAAGGGGACCTGGTCAAAAAGACCTTGGGCTGAATTCCTGGTCCTTCTCCATTTAGCTTTGCATATGTGTGTTATTGTTATTACATGATGATTTATTTTAAAGACTTCGGTATTAAAGGTTCTAGACCCAATTCAGTGTGTGTGGAGGGGGAGATTTCCCACACCAACAAGCAGTGCTCCGACATTATCTACCTGGAGATAGTATCAGATTCCACAGGTTGAGGGCTCAGTCCTACAAGACGTCCCCCACCCCCACCCCCCCTTCAGATGCCAATCTTAAACCCAGGTTGTTAACTCTCTACAGACTGGAGGTTCCCACAACCCTCTCCTTGAGTTCCATTAATTTGCTAGTGTGGTTCACAGAACTCGGAAAACCTGTTTACTCACTAGATCATCAGTTTATTATAAAAGGATATAACTTAGCAACACCAGATGGAAGAGATGCATAAGGCAAGGCATGGGGAAAGGGGTGTGGAGCTTCCATGCTCCCTCTGAGCATGCCACCCTCCTCTCCTTGAATCTCTACATTTTCACCAACCTGGAAGCTCTCCAAACCCAGTTCTTTTAGGATTTTTTGGAAGCTTTATTACATAGGTATGATTGATTAAACCATTGACCAACGATAATTGATTCAACCTCCAGGCCCTCTTCCCTCCCTGGAGGTCAGGGGCTTAGGACTGAAAGTTCCAACCTTTTAATCATAAAGTTGGTTCTCCTGGCGACCAGTCCCCATCTTTAGGTGCAGTCTCAAAGTCACTCGGTAGCATAACAAAAGACATCTTTATGGCTCTCATCACTTAGGAAATTCCAAGAGTTTTAGGAGTTCTGTGCTAGAAATGGGGGTAATGACCATATATATATATATATTTTTTATTATAAACCACAATATCACAAGTATAAACAGTATAAACTTTAATCTATACCTTTAGGGGGTTTGTTAACAACTCAACGGGAAACGTAGGCATGGTCCCTGAAAACCCTTTTGAGTTCTCTGTCTCTCTCATTGTTTCCAAGGGCCATGAGTAAGTTCCTCTCAGCTCTGAGCTCCACTCTCTGTGTCAAGCTCCTGATCTAATTGACTTTACAATCTGGGGCAGGTCAGCTTGAGCTACCAGATGATTCCATCCAGAACCCAATCCCCTAGCCCTTGGTTCAGACCACAGTTCCCCCACTTGAGCAGAAAACCCCAGCTGTTGGTTTGTACCCAGATTCCACACAGGGAACTGCTGGTGGTTTGGTCTGCAGTTTCATATTTGTTTGGAATCCTTCCCCAGATTCCATGTTGGGAACTGCTGGTGGCAGCTGCAGCTCCTCATTTGTTTGGAATCAGTCTGCACAATCCCCATTGTTTGGGGTCTGCTGGTTCAATCTTTTTCCAGTCCCCAGTTCCATGGGAATTGTTGGTGGTGCACACAGGGACTTTTCTTGGCCAAGCTGCAGTAACATCTCTTGGTTACTGCTGGTGTGTTAAGATGCACATGTTTGTTTGTCTCGCTTAGTGTAGATAAAGGCTATTGTTAATGGGAATCTTGGAAGCCATAAAGTTACAAAAATTGATGAGCACTTAAAAGCTGTTAGAAAAAAATAAAACAAAACAACAAAAAAACATGTTAGAGTGCTCACCTAACCGAAAGACTCCCATGTTAGGATAATTTGGTCATAGAATGGGTTAGATTGATGCCAACCTCAATAAAACTTCCATGCAATGAGGTATACTTGTAAAACACCACACAATCTCCAACCCAGTGGCACATCCCTCTTAGGTATTAGTTTGGCTCCAAGAGACCCAAAATCTTAGCTAAAAATATAACAGGATCCTTAAGCTCCAAAGAGTCAAGCATGCCACCTTCTGGCATACCTGCCTATTTTATGTCTAAGAACTATGGTTCCAGAAGCTATAAATATCTACAAAAATGGCAAAATCTTACTAAAAACACAAAAGGTATCTAGAACAACACCTTGGCCTCCCCTATTACATCCTCCTAGGTGTCCATCATCAAAATGCTGCCCCAGGGATTGATGTTCAGTTGTAATCAATGGAAACACTGGAAAAGAGATTGTTCTTAAAGGCCTTATGCAAATTCTTCAACATCAGCTGCAAAAGTACTTCATTTTCAAGAAGATTCATGGAAAGGACTTTGGTAAGTACAGGTTTATGATAACTTTAAGAGCATATAACTGAACAAGGTAAGAACTTCCAGAGCTAATGGAAAAACTGGATTCAAGCAGAACAAGTATTACTTACATGGGACTGAATAACTGAGGAGGAGAATTAAAAATTTTATGACTTTTTTGTTTGCAACATTGCTGGTCCCTTAATGTTTTGTTTTTCTAAATTTAAGAAGACCTTTTTTTTTCCTTAGGCTATCTATGATTTACAGCAATTTGGTAACATATACCTTTGTAAACAAAGATGAAACATGTACTTTTTCTCCCTACCTGATCCTGTCAGAATTCAGAAACTCTTGAGTATTCTTCTCATGGCAATATGATTAGTTATTTGCATAAGTCCAATAAAAATCTGCTCTCCTTGTAACAGGATGCAATTGGAAACACTGGCTACATTATCAAGGCTTTGACTGAAATGTCATATTTAAGAGAGATGTGCATAGACTCAGATATGACTAGGTAGCTTTAAGGAACTAAGGTCGACTTTAAAAAGCCAGTGAAGCCCCTTGGAAAAATTGGCTTGGTACTCTACTTACAAGGTTCCTGGCAGCCTTACCACGTAAGTAAGGAAGGTCATTTCCTGGCAGGTCCAGGAACCCCAGGATATTTTCAGGACCTTGAGAAGAGGAGAATTCACCCAAACTATAGGTTTTTCAGGTAAAATCTGATGGCAATCCTTGGCTTGGCTTCCTGGCTTCAGAGGCTTTTAAGAGTTCAATCTGAAACTCCTAGTAAAGCAGTCTTAAAAAAGAGCTTATATGGTCAATCACTACTCTTGTTGCACTTATGTAACTAATCAGGCCAAGTTAAATTAAAACAAATTGTTGTGTTATCTTTGGGGGAAAATGGGGTGATTGTAGACAGAAAAATTATGTTTGCACCTTTGTAAATATTAGATTCTAATTCTGTTAATTATCTTTGAGGTTTTGTAATATACTTGAAAACTAAACTAGATCCTGAATTCTTCTAGTTTCCTCAAATATCTGGCTACAACTCTCCAAACTAATGTTTCCAATTTTCTCCCACCCTTCTAATTTGGAATCACTAATAACCTAATAATCACTAATAGAATGCTCTTGAAACTCCTTGGAAGGGACTATACCAGGTCTTACCCGGATGGCAGCCAAACTTCAGGAACTTGAACATTGGGTCCACAGCTCCTAATTAAAAAGGACTCCTTCTGATTTTAGGAACTGCACACCAGCTGGAGACCTCAAAATCAAATTGACAAAGAAGAGGGGTAGCTGACATTGATGTAAACTTCTTCCACCCAAGACATCAGATCAAGACTTCCTACTTTAACTAAACTTGAAACCCTTACTTCTTTTCTTTCTTTCCTTTACTCTGCCATTGGTCTGGAAAGATAACACCATCATCCATATGTCCCAGACCATTGCTAAGGGGGGTAACATTTCAGACTGCTGGTTTTGTCATAAAAACTCTGATCTGTCCATTAATAGTGCCACCTTAGCAGAATTGGTTTGTGCCCTGACAGAATTTATCTTTGTCTGTGGTGGTTGTCATTCTCCTTGGGCCTAGGAATGCCTGGATGGCTAGTGCATAACTGGGCAATGCCTTTTAGGTTATCTAACTGTGTCCCTGACTGTTCACAGACAAACTGAGACACCTCATTGGGTCAACTTCCCTGAATTTACATCATCAAATTAGAAAGGACCTACCAGGAGGCTTTCATGATTCGGGATTTGCTTCCTTTGGCAGGTCCCTCTACTCCTGGTTAGGAGTGAGTACAGATGAGGTTGTGATCAGAAATCTCTCCTTAACTCTTAAAGATTTTCCTGAATGTGCTGCTAAACTAATACCTGCCCAAAAAAAATCCTTAGACTCTCCAGCCAAAGTTGTTCTTGATTTTCTTTTAGCTGAACAAGGAGGTATCTGTGCTATGGCCACCACCACCCACTGTACCTAAATTAACACTTCTGGGGAAGTTGAAACTCAGCTGCATAAGATTATTGAACAAGCCACTTGGCTTAAAAAGGTGACTCCTCTAATGGGGTCTTTCTTTGACTTGTTTGATTTTGATTGCTTTGGGTCTTGGGGACCATGGCTCTGAAGTGCACTCTAGACATTGGGAATTGTCCTGCTTATAATCGTTATAGTAGTCTCCTTGTGCCCTGTATTCTCTCTCTCTCTCTCTTTTTTTAAAAAATAAATTTATTTATTTATGGCTGTGTTGGGTGTTCGTTGCTGCACGCAGGCTTTCTCTAGTTGCGGTGAGCGGGGGCTGCTCTTCCTTGCTGTGCGTGGGTTTTTCATTGCAGTGGCTTCTCTTGCTGCAGAGCACAGGCTCTAGGCACGCAGGCTTCAGTAGTTGTGGCATGCGAGCTCAGTAGTTGTGGCTCACGGGCTCTAGAGCACAGGCTCAGTAGTTGTGGCGCTCAGGCTTAGTTGCTCTGCAGCATGTGGGATCTTCCCAGACCAGGATTCGAACCCGTGGCAGGCGGATTCTTAACCACTGCGCCACCAGGGAAGCCCCCTGTATTCTCTTAAAAGCTTTAAATGCATGTTGTCAGTTGCTAACCACCAAGCAAATGATCTCCCTAAGACTGGAACACCAAAAAGGGAATAAAAAATATGACCAACTAAAAAACTGTGAGCCTGAAGTTGTGACCTGTGAATACCACAGAGTTTCAGCCAAAAAACCTTCATGACCTGTGAATGTCACAGTAAAAGCTGTGATGAGAACTTCAGACTGATCGCTGGTAATGGTGCCAGTGCCTTAAATTTTGATCACATCTCTCAGTTAAACTCAGGTAGTTTCAGTTTGATAACAATTCTTGGGCAGGAGCATCTGGGGAGAAGATTTGGAGGGTAACTGCTGCACTAAAGGAGAAGGGTGGGTGGAAGCAGAGGAACTGAGCTCTAGAATGAGTTGAGGAAGTAGGGGAGGAAAAGTAATTCTCCCCCACCCTTTGAGGTTCCTGGCTGAGTAAATAATAAAAGACAGATTAACAGGAAAAAAGAAACAGAAGTTTAACAACATGTATACTTCCTGTATACATGGGAGATACCCAGGAAAACTAAGAGTTTCTAGACCTTTAGCAACCCTTCTCTTCCTGGTACAGAGAGGTACCTTACAAATGGACATTTCCCTTATAAATGTAAATATCTTTTACAAAAGCGTAACTTCTACTCACTTTTCAGAGCTTCTCCCCTGTCTGCTGCTTCTTAAAAATAATCCTTACGCCAAAGAGGCATATTTTGAGGTGTCAAGTTCTGCTCCCCTCCAGGGAGGACAAGCTGCCGGGAACAGGACAAGCCGCCAAGGTGCAGTGGGATCCTGTGAATTCCTTCATTTGCCCACCTAGCTGGAAGGAGGGTCCACGGTGAACTTCCAGAAGGTGCTCCACCAGGGACCCACAAGTACTTGTTCATTCATCCAAACAGGCTTTGTTAAGCACCTGTCATATGAACCAGAAGCGTGTGGTAAGCGCAGGGGCTCGGTAGTGTGCAGAACCACGGCGCCCTGCCTTCAGGAAGGTCACTGCCTGGTGGAGGAGACGTAAATTAATCAAACAGTCTCACAACTTCGTGTAAGACTACAACAGCAAACGTTCTGAGAGTAAAGTTCTGGGAATATGAGGTGCGGAACAGGGAAGCCGATTTAAGCTTAGAGCTGGGATAGGGTTTTTCACTTCTCCAGGTACCAGCGCGAGGAGGGAGTGGTCCTGCACCCGGAGGATCAGTGCTTCAGAAAAGACAGGCCTGGGTTGGGGATGGGGGTGTTGGAAACGTCCTCACTGTTGCCCGCGGTTCCGGCGGCGGCGGTCCCTGGGCCGCGCGGGGGTTGGAGGTGGGGCCGAGGGTCCCAGGTAGCGCGAGGGCCGGGCGGGGAAGCGGAGGAGGCGCGTAGGGTGAGGGCGGCCGGAGGCTCGGCGGCTTTGGCCCGCTGGCCTCGCGCCCGGCCCCGCCTTGAGGGGGCGCTGCCTCCTCCTGGGCGGCTGGGGGCGCTGCGGCCGAGCGGCGGGGGGCGCTGCCTCCTCCGGGACGGCGGGGGGCGCTGCGGGCCGGGCGGTGGGGGCGGCCCGGGCCGGGGCGGCGAGCGGCGCGGCGGATGGAGAGTCTGGCCGCGGCCAGCGGCGCCGCCTCCTCGTCGGGCCAGGCACGGCGGGCCGGGGCCTTTGTGTGAGGCGGCGGCGGCGATGGTACTCGAGCCCCGCGGAGCCGGGTAAGCGCGGCCCGGCCTAAGGCTGCCCCGGCCGAGGCCCGACCCCCGTCCCGGCCTTTCTCTCGCTCTCGCTTGGCTCCCTCCTGCCCGCTCCCCTCGGTCGGACCCATCCTCCCCGGCCGCGCGCCGACCCTGGCCGGCCCCGCCGCCTATCCCCTCGACCCCCATCCGGCCCCGCGCCCCGCCGCCACCCCCCGTCACCCCCCGTCCCCGCCCGAGGTCGCCCTGAGGAATTCTCCCGCTGTTTGGGGAGGGACCGAAGTGCTCGATGCCTCCCAGCTGGAGTGCCCCAGCCGGATCCAACGCCCTTCCTCTCGGATTCGACCCTCCAGAGGGGAGACGGCGGCGCCGCGGGATTGTTGGGGTGCCTTCTCCGAAGTTCCGAATCCGTCCCCTCCCACTGCCCGTTTGGGCTTCCCGGTGTCCGGACCTACTGACCGCTGATGTGTGGGCCCGGGAGATGCTTGGCTGGTACCCAGCAATGCTCAGAAGCTTCCTGGGCCCCAGAAAAAGTTGGGAGTTAGTCGAATGTGGTGAGGTGAAGAAAGGGTCTGTGTTGCCCAGGGCGAGTCGTGAGGCCGAGAGAGAAGGCAACTAGTTTGTCTTTCTGGCGTGCAGGACTCAAAAAGGGGAAGAAGTGGTACTGAGCAAGCCTTTAGGAGTTACCTATGTAGTTAGATGCCTTCTTATGGCATCAGGTATATATCTCTTACTTCTGGTCAACATAAGCATAAATCCTGAAGAGGGTGGGAAGAGAATTGAAGCATATTTAGGTAATATTAAATGCCACAGTGGTGTTCTGCTTTGCTTTACTTCTCTGGTGTCTGAGTGTTTTAACTTCATCCACAGCATACAGAGAATGTGATAGAGCAGTATCCGAATGGCTCTGGGCTATGGAGAGACAAGAGGGGAGGCAGGTAGCACAGGTAGGGAGAGATGGGAACTCAAGAATAAGCAAGAGATTTATTTACGGCCTGAACGACCACAGCAATGGTAGGAAACTAAAGGGCAGGGCATCCTTATCTTTTCCCCAACAGCTAATGGAGCTTGATAATTGTGTTCAAGTATGTATATGGCATTTGGCATCATAAGCGAAGAGAATATACTCAGTGAGATAGGAAAGCCTGGATTCAGGAAGAAATTAGGCATTTAATGTGAGAAAAATTAGAACCAGTTGCTCTGGTAATGAAGTATAAGACTGTGTCGAGAGGATGCTTCTGGCTTGGCTTTAAGGCACTAGCTTCTGTCCACCCAGGCCTACAGCTTCTCTTACTGACTCTTAAAGGCCAACCCATCAGATTTTTTTCAACACTTCTGGATTTTGTTGTGACAACTCTTGTCTTTGGGAGTATGCAGGGAGAGAGGTCACTGCCCCGTCACTTTTGCTGTCCTTGCCCCGAGCAGAATGGAGCAGGTGTCTGTCCATTCACTCTTGCTCTCCGCCCAGGGCTTGGAAACATGCAGACTGGTGGCATTTCGTCCTGCAGAACTCCTCACTGGCAGGGGTGTGTTTGGCCATCCACCTTTTCCTTTTGCTGTCCACAGATTAACCGTGCTGATAAGGAGGCAACATCATAGGAGCTGCTAAGATGGGCATGAGGATCAAACTGCAAAGCACCAACCACCCCAACAACCTGCTGAAGGAACTCAACAAGTGCCGGCTCTCCGAGACCATGTGTGATGTCACCATCGTAGTGGGGAGCCGCTCCTTCCCAGCCCACAAAGCCGTGCTGGCCTGCGCAGCTGGCTACTTCCAGAACCTCTTCCTGAACACTGGGCTTGATGCTGCCAGGACCTATGTGGTAGACTTCATCACCCCCGCCAACTTTGAGAAGATTCTGAGCTTTGTCTACACGTCAGAGCTCTTCACGGACCTGATCAACGTTGGGGTCATTTACGAGGTAGCTGAGCGTCTGGGTATGGAGGATCTCCTCCGGGCCTGTCACTCCACCTTTCCTGACCTGGAGAGCACTGCTGTGGCCAAGCCCCTGACCAGCACCAGTGAGAGCCACTCCAGTACCCTGAGTTGTAGCTCAGCAGAACCAGCCCATCCCCTTGGAGAACTCCGGGGTGGAGGGGAGCATTTGGGTCCTGATCGAAACTATGCGTTGCCTAGTGATGCTGGAGGAAACTATAAAGAGGAAGAGAGAAACGTTACCAGTGACACTAACCATAGCCTGCCTCTGCCGCAGCAGCCACTGCCGCCAAAGACAGAAGACCATGATGCCCCTGCTCCATTCACGTCCGTTCCCAGTGTGGTGACCCAGCCAGTCCTAGGCACTGTCAGCATGGGCGTCCAAACCAGTACAAGCTCCTGCCAGCCATACAAAGTCCAGAGCAATGGAGACTTCAGTAAAAACAGTTTCTTCACCCCTGACAATGCAATAGACATCACTACTGGGACCAACTCCTGTCTGAGCAATAGCGACCACTCCAAAGACCCGAGCTTTGGGCAGATGGATGAGCTCCAGCTGGAGGACCTGGGGGATGATGACTTGCAGTTTGAAGACCCCACCGAGGAGATAGGCACAGCTGAGGAGGTGATTGAGTTGAGTGATGACAGTGAGGACGAGCTGACTTTTGGAGAGAGTGACAACCGAGAGAATAAGGCCATGCCCTGCCAGGTATGCAAGAAAGTTCTAGAGCCCAACATTCAACTGATCCGACAGCATGCTCGGGACCATGTGGACCTGCTGACCGGCAACTGCAAGGTCTGTGAGACCCACTTCCAGGACCGAAACTCCCGGGTGACCCATGTTCTGTCCCACATTGGTATTTTCCTCTTCTCCTGCGACATGTGTGAAACTAAGTTCTTTACCCAGTGGCAGCTGACCCTCCACCGACGGGATGGAATATTTGAGAACAACATCATCGTCCACCCCAACGACCCCCTGCCTGGGAAGCTGGGTCTCTTTTCAGGGGCAGCCTCCGCAGAGCTGCAGTGTGCTGCCTGCGGGAAGGCATTGGCCAAAGATTTCCACGTGGTCCGGGGCCACATCCTTGACCATCTGAACCTGAAGGGCCAGGCCTGCAGCGTCTGTGACCAGCGCCACCTCAACCTCTGCAGCCTCATGTGGCACACCCTCTCCCATCTCGGTATCTCAGTCTTCTCCTGCTCTGTCTGTGCGAACAGCTTTGTGGACTGGCCTCTCCTGGAGAAGCACATGGCTGTGCACCAAAGCCTGGAAGACGCCCTCTTCCACTGCCACTTGTGCAGCCAGAGCTTCAAGTCGGAGGCTGCCTATCGCTACCACGTCAGCCAGCACAAATGCAACAGTGGCCTTGACGCACGGCCTGGTTTTGGGCTACAGCACCCAGCTCTCCAGAAGCGGAAGCTGCCGGCTGAGGAGTTCCTGAATGAGGAGCTGGTGCTGCAGGGCCAACCCGGGAATAGCAAGTATAGCTGCAAGGTGTGTGGCAAAAGGTTTGCCCACACGAGTGAGTTCAACTACCACCGGCGGATCCACACGGGCGAGAAGCCGTACCAATGTAAGGTGTGCCACAAGTTCTTCCGAGGCCGCTCGACCATCAAGTGCCACCTGAAGACGCACTCGGGGGCCCTCATGTATCGCTGCACGGTCTGTGGCCATTACAGCTCCACCCTTAACCTCATGAGCAAGCATGTTGGCGTGCACAAAGGCAGCCTCCCGCCTGACTTCACCATTGAGCAGACCTTCATGTACATTATCCATTCCAAAGAGGCCGAAAAGAACCTGGACAGCTGACTGGGTCCCAGCAGAGCCAGGGGGAGCTCCCAGGCAGCAGCCAGGACGTTGGTTTTCTAATGGCTGTTGGTCCCTCCCCAGCCGAAGTTACAGTTTTGCCTTGCTAGGAGTTCTGTTCTATCCTGTGTTGAAAGAAGAAAGAAGAAATAGCACATGAACACTGTTACTGTTTTTGAGAAGCAACGGCCCTATCATGTTTACCTCCTTACCTGTTCTTGCCCATGGAGGGTTGTGTTTTTGATTCTTTTGAGGCTGGTTTTGGGATCTCGTCAGGCAGTTGGTGTCAACTAGATCCCCTTCCCCAGCCGCTTGAGTTTTAGTTTACTGATAGGTTTTATGCTGCTAAGAATCCAACCAACAGCCTCACTGAACAGAGGAGGTGGAGAGAGGTTTTCACCGTGGGTATTACTGCCAGACCTCCAACTGGGACAACCAGCTATGAGAGAGATTTTGGGAATGTGGTCATTCAGAAAAGACTAGTCAGCAGGGCAGCTCACCTCGGGTGCCAGTCCCAGCCCTCAGCAGGGGAAAGGTGTCAGGGATGGAGGGTCCTGCTTGTTCCATGGCTCTAATCGGCTGATTGGACAGTAAAATCTCTTGGCAGCTAGATCCAAACTGGGGACAAAGCTTTCTGTTTAGGTCAGAAGGCTTTGGGATGAATCCTTGCCAGCCAGAAGAGGTGTCCTGCAGTGCTGCCGGAGCTGGCAGCCTGGATAGACAGGAAGGGAGGTTTCTCTTTTCTCCTCAATTCCAAAGAAACACAATTTTATGGAGTGATGGCCCAGGACGTCAGGCCTTCCCTGTGGGCAGAAAGGACAGGGAGCCACTTTGATGTAATCCTCTGTCATCTGGCCACGTCCATCGACCTTGAGTTTCCTGGTGGAGCGGTAGGGATGTCTCTGAAGCAGCAGCCTTGCCTTAATTTACATCCAGTCTCCCACCTAGAAGTGTGCTTGGCCTATAGCATAGATGAGAAGACCGCATGAGGTGGAGTGGTGGACTGTGAGCCCTTCAGGATTAAAGGGACCCGAGTAACTGGTGGTTTGTAGCGGGATGTGTGTCTGTCTGTCCCAGTCAGGTAACCTGTTGTTTACTTTGTGCTAACTGGGCCAGAGCTTTGGCAGCTCACCTTTGACCTGCTGGAATTTATCCTGATCTGTCATTGTGTCGCCACCAGGGGGCGCTATTGACCAGAAGCTGGTTCAGGCCCTCCCTAGGTGACTCGGGAATGGGTCTGCCCAGTCCTGGGGTGCTGGTGGGCTCCGTTCTTAGTTGCCTTTTTGAGGGGTCTTACCCAAAGAAGGCTTGAGGGAGAGGGCCCTCGGATCTCGCATCTCACAAGGTGGCACCTCAGTAACCCATACTACCTCACCTGCTCAGGCGAGCTCTGGGGGTCCCTGGCCTTGGCCCTGATACAGCCCCTCGTGGGACTCAGCAGCGCCCCAGGCTGTTTTACAAGCAAGTGGTTTTAATTAACTCACAAGGCCTTTTTGGACATTAATATTTATTTATTTTTGGGTTTTTTTGTTTTTGTATACATATTACCCAGCATCTCTTGGATAAGAGACTTCAGGAAAATGAGCTTCTCCCCAGCAAGTAGCCATATTCCAGGGGACAATCCTGGCCAGATATTTGGGAAACAGGGGCTAAAACTAGGGGAGAACAGGTCAAGCCTTTAAACAAGCAAATTCTTTTCTTTCTCTCCAGATAGTCTCTTGCAGAATAGACCCAGGGAACCATTTAGGTAATGGATGTGCATTCTAGAAAGTTGAGGCCTTCCATCCCCTTTCCATCCTGTGATTGAGTAGGTTGGGCACTGGGTTGAGGGGATCAAGTCACATGAAGGACCTTTCTGCATATTTTCTCATCCTTCCTAAGGTTGGGAAGCTATAATAAGACATACAAGTAAACCAAAGCTCCGTCCCTGTTGGACCTGCTGCCTCTCTCCCCAGCCCTAAACTGATAAAGCCTCTGAGTTTGTGTGCATGGCTATCTGGTGGGGTGACCATTACATGAAGGGACTTGTCCAGTGGCCACCTTTCACCATCTGAATCCAACTAGTTAAATGTTCCCTTGGGACATTCTTGTCAGAAAGCAGTGCTGACACTTTTCTTCCCTGACTGACTGCTTCCTTTCTTCCCACGCTGACCATTAGACGATTAAGAAGGAAGGTGTGTAAAAGACTACAGTCACCTCTCTGCTAAGGTTTTCAAGCCTGAGTGGTTTCTCCCATATTGTTGGTGAGGACTGAGTTTTGAAGGGCTGGATTTGAGAGTGGGGATACTCACCGGGACCCAGCCAGGTAGCTGAGAATGGATCAGTATGCTGGAGAAACCCTCTTCCTTAACAGAGGATATCATGGTTGCTGGGTAGTCTGTATACTTAACCTGAAACTGTGAAGTTTTCCCCTTTCACCAGTAAACCAAAAAGCAAATCCTTGAAACTTTGCCCCTGAAACACTAAACAAGAAACTGCACCCCCTGATCCTCCTGAGGCAAAGTGGTCAGCCAGGGTGGCCCGGCTGGTTGCAGTCAGACATGTAGCAGGTCAGTAGCTCATGAGGCTCACTGACCAAACCCTGTTCCCCTGTGTGTCCCCCATGTTCGCACCTCAACCCTTCCTCTGTTTGGAGTCATGTTTGCTGCCTCTGCCACCAGCTCACCCTTTTCTGCACTGTTTTACTTGAAACACTATATTGTGGCAAAGGGTGCTCTAGGATACCTGGTGGAAGGTATTAATTGTATTTTGAATTTAAAATTTTTTCAACTGTTCTTTGGATTTTGTTGCCCTCTCTGCCCTGGAGCCCAGTTTAGCACTGTCTCCTGCTGTATTGTTCCAAAGTTCTGTTTGATCCTTGAATGTCTTTTCTTATCCCTTTTCCCCCTTTTTCGTGTTCTGTACTCAGGACCAACTACATAATTTACAGAACCCTTTGTTTAAAAATTATTAAGAATTTCAAGATGGCGACTAGAGCATTAAAGCAAACACGAGGCCATTCCCAACTCTCTTCCTAAGGGAAAATGGTGATACTCTAATGGCACACTGTAAACAGCTGCTGTGGCCAGAGGAAGGGATCAGTATCCTGGTGCTTCTCTGGCCCATCCACGGCTCACTGATGCCACAGCACCTGCTGGGAAGCTCTGCTGTACCCTGGTATTTGGTCCTAAATTTTAAGACTCCGTGGAGTCTCTCTAGTTCATGGCTAGTTGGGAAGAAAGGAGGTGGGGGTGGGGGTCAGGAAATGGATAAAAACTCTTTCTGACTTTCTTCTGCTCTGTCAGAACCCTTTTTGTCTCTAGGACAACCTTTGAGCTTAAATACCTTCTCCCCAGTCAGGTTTTGCTGCTGGTGGATTTTCTTCCTCTTCTGGCCACCTGCTGTGCCCGAGTCCCCAGACTACTCAACTTTGGAAGTGAATTTAAATTCCTTCATAGATGGGCATGGAAGTGGGCTGTGTGGAGAAATCTGCCCATCTGGGAGTCCCCACGTGTCCTTTTCCCTAAATCCTGCGCTGAATGAATCGGGAAGCAGGGCACACGGCGTTGATTTCAACGTGATAACTCATGGTAAACTTAACATCGGAATGAAAAGGAAACTTTTACCTTGGCTGGTTCTTCAACACCCTTCCCCCGTCCACTCCCCCCTCCCCTCCCACCCCTACTAGCTAAATCTTTTGAAACCAAGAAAAATTGTTGACGTCTTAACTCCTTCCATTAAATTAATAAGTACTGACCTCCTAATATTTAAGTGTTTACTATCTATTGCTGTAAAGTTTTGTATATTTTGTAAACTTTTTTTCCCAAATAGTAGATGTCTAAAATCGTTGTACATCTGATTCTTTTATATTCCATTGTTCGGCACAAAGTGTGGTTTTTATTTAGAATAAAAAAAGGAAATTGGAAATGGCAGTTCTTTTCTTACTTACTGTGAGCATGCTCATCCCTCAGAGTTCAGAGTATCTGGGCCATCACCCTTTCAGCAGCAGTATTCTGCTCAGCAGGTGCCAGAATCCTTTCAGGTAGCACATTTTCCTTTCCTGTAGCTGGAATTCCCCGGGCTTGACTTGGTCTGTTTTTAGTGGAAAATTAACTCAATGGCCCAACCTTTGCAGAGGGACCACCTCTGAGGGGAATCTTCTGTTGGCCCAGAGAGAGCAGTGGGACTCTGCTAATGTCTGGTTGGACCAGAGGTTTGGCGGTAGATTGTCTTGCCAGTGCCATTTAATTCACCATGACGTGATATGTCAGAGCGGAGAGAGGCAGATTCAGAGAGGGGGGCGGAGGTCTGGCATAATTTCATGAGGTTGGTAACAAATGTCCTCCCACAGAGAAGAGACAGGCCTCTAGAAGTTAGGGTGCGATGTGGTCCATTTGGTCTCAGAGCACACTGCTTGGGCCCAGGCCCCCATCACTGCTCTGCAAATGTAGAGCAGAGGGCCTTGCTGCTGTCAGCACACGAGTTCTCCTCTCAGGCCCTAAGGAAGTATTTGTGCTGCCAGGGTGGTCACTGGTTGCCAAAATGGAGTCCATGAGAAGGGAAGATGTTGGGAAAGTGGCCTCAGGTAATCGGGGGTGTGACAGAGATGTAAAACTGGGTTTCCTTGAGACAACTTCTGGACCCTGAGTCAGAGGGGTCAGTGATAAGGGCATTGGATCTGGGCTGGGTTTTTATGTGGGCACAAGTGAGGAAGGTCTTTCTAATACATCCTGTGCATTGTTAGGTTCAGCCCTTACTGCAGCACCAAGTCACAACCCAAACTCCCCTGGCTGAAAAAGGCTTCAGGTCTGTGCCACCAAGCAGCTGTTTGAAGTGTTAAGACTCTTAAAAAAAAAAAAAGAGAAAAGAAAAGGCCCTTTTTCAGGTTTGGACCCAATGAGCAGGGGGAGTTAGACACAGATTTCCCTCTGTGCTCTGACAAACGGGTTCATACACCGCTGGAGCACATGTTTAATGCATCTGGTGAATACAGTCTCAGATTTCTAAGTGCAGAGGAGATGGTGCTCTAGGTCAGCGAGTGGTTATTCCAAGTTAAACATTCCTGACATACTGAGCACTTGAGCAGGACAGAAGGTCTCAGTGACTGTGTCCACAAACCTTTCGTTCTCCACAGGCAGGATGGAGAGGCGGAGGGCTCAGGACTGGTGGACTGGGACCTGCTCTTAGGCTTTACTTCAGTCAGAGTGCTTCATGGACACGGTCCTAGTTTCCCAAACTGATAAATGAGCCCTTTCCAGAAGACCTCCGTGTTAACAAGAGGACTTCTTTTCCTGTCTATAGGACAAGTGTTAGTAGGAGTTGCTGGACAGGAAAATTATGAGACGACTTGGCCAGGAAGAAAGAAGTCTGAGGGTGAGACCTGACTTAGGAGAACACCAGAACTCTGCCCTGTGACAGAATTGGAAGATTTCCACTTCCCCACCCCGTGCAGGGGCAAAGGCTGAGGGATAGAGCCCTTGTCAGTGCCTGCTGCTGCCTGTCCCGAAGTCTGCTCCCAGAATGGATGTCTTGATATTTTCCTGTGATCTGGAGAGAAAGGGAGGGACTGAGGGTAGAAGTCTGGAAACCTGCTAGACCCAGAGCTGGGGGAAGATGGGCTACGAGGAGCGTGGACTCTGGGACAGCGCCTCTGCTTTGGGGGGAGGGGATCAGGATGGGCGAAGGGGAGAGTATCAGCAAGGAAGTGGAGCCCTTTCCTGCATGGCGGGGGTGGAGAATCCTCCAGCCGGCCCAGCTGCAGGGTGCCTGTCTCAGACCTCAGCTTCACCCCGCCCCTGCTGTCCCCACCGCCCACCCCCTCCATTTATCATCACACTGAGGATGCACTGCTAGGAAACAGCCTGCTGAGGCCTCCTGGCTCCTTGGCCTCTGCCCTCTTGTCCCTGTAGCCTACATGTGTGCTAGGAGATCAACAAGCACAAACACAAAAGGAAAGTTGTGTGGGGTTCCTGTGGAGCTCACTCTTTCCGGCCAGGGTGGTTTCTGAAACGGGTACGTCTGGTTTCTGCTGAGCATCTCTTTAGCTTCAGCTCCCTTCCCAGTCCCAGCTTGCAGTGCAGACTTTTTCAGAGATCCAGAGTCATGTCTCTCTCTATTCTTTATTTCTCCTTTTCCCCTGTGTGTCTCCCTTCGGCACAGGGACCGCGTCGAATGGTACAACGCCAAGGACCCGTTCCCTCTCCCTCCCTGCCTCCCACCCCATCCCCCGACTTCAATATTTTAAGACATACTCAAAATTGGGCCGTGAGGGCTCTGACCCTCTCCCCGCCGGCCCCGCCCCACCCCCACCCCCCGGGTCTCTCACCTACACTTCCAGCTTTCTACTTGGCTGGTAGAGGAGACTGGAATCTTCCTCAGCTGGCTACAAGAGCCCGAGGAGCAGAGGTGGGTGGGGTGTCTGCTGCCTGGAAGTTCAGGCTTGGGTGGTGGTGGGGGCTGGCTGCAGGGGGCTGGCTGCCCTCCTTGGTGATGACGATGGAATGCTGGGTGGAGGAGGAGGAGGAGGAGGAGGAGGAAGCATGTCTGCCCTCCCTGGCCTGGACCTTGGGAAGGTAATGGACCACAGCGTTGAGCAGCCGGCCCCGGAAGCTCGGGCTGAGAAAGTTGTACAGGATGGGGTTGACGACGCAGTGGAGCATGGAGAAGCAGTCAATGATGTCGTAGAAGAAGTAGAGCAGGTGGGCCAGATAGCAGTGGAGGGAGATGTGGGTCCCGTGCAGTGTGATCAGCAGCAGGGTCACATGGTAGGGCAGCCAGCAGGTGACAAAGACGGCAATGTAGGCACACACCAGCAGGCAGTGGCGCCGGCCCTCAGGCTGTCCTGCCCGCCGAAGCCGGCAGGCCGTCAGCACGTTGAAGACCGCAATGAGAGGGAAGGGCAGCAGGAAGCCCAGGACGGTGGTGGACAGGGCCACCGCCAGGGCCCACGTGCTGTACGTTTCAAAGGGCGCCATGAAGAGGCACATGGGCTCAAAGCTCTCCACCAGCCGGATGTGGACCACCTCGGGCAGCGGGATGAGGGCCGAGAGGACCCAGACCCCGGCGCACACGGCCCGCCGCCCTCGATGCTGGTGGCGCTGCCAGGAGGGAGAGGCGTTGGTGAGGGTGACGTAGCGGTCGATGCTGAGGCACACCAGGAAGAAGATGCTGCTGTACATGTTGGCAAAGTAGAAGTAGTGAGTGAAGCGGCAGGAGAAGCTGCCCCAGAGCCAGGTGTAGTCCAGCGTGACCTCCAGCATCCACACGGGCAGAGACAGGACGATGCCCAGGTCGGCGATGGCCATGTTGAGGACGTAGAGGCGCAGCAGCCCTGCGCGGGCCGCCCCGCGCCAGTTGGCGCAGATCACCAGGAGATTCTCCACCAGCCCGACCACGAAGACGGCCAGGTAGAGCACGAAGAGGGCCACGCGCTTGGTGCTCTCGCTGAGCTCCATGTGGCACTCGGGCAGGGTGTGGTTGAAGAAGTGGAGCAGTTCCGTCCAGTTGTGGATCTCTCCCGCCTCGCTGGCGGGCGCCACGCTGGGCCCCGTGGCCGACATGAGGACCAGCGAGTGCCTAGTGGGGAGAAGGGAGGGTTGGAAGAGAGAGGAGGCCTCGAAAGCAGCCTGCTGTTCCCAAGGTTGCAGGCCACAGGGGCCAGGAGGCTTCGGGGAAAGATCCTGCGTCTGAAGAGGCAAGAAAGGGAAGTGTAACATTCAAACCGTGAATAAACAGCACACGACTCACTGCCAGCTTTAACCCACGAACAGAAATATTTTGTTAAGGGGTCTCAGTGGTGGGAGAGACCAGAGGCCAAACGCTTTCTCCCCGGCCCGGCCAGTCCCTCCCTCCTCCAGCCCAGATGGGCTCAACCTCCACTTCTCTCCTGGCACTTCACCCTTTGGCCCTTTCACACAGGCCTTCCTTAGGGGCTCTTGCTCTGTCTTGCTATTTGGGCCTTGTGTATGGGACACACATACACAAACACAGACACAGACACACACACCTCCAGTTCATCCCTGGGAACATCTGTGGATCATGCAGGAAAGCCAATCATCTCCAAACTCCACTGCCTTCTTCCCTGAGAGAGGGCAACACTCACCTGAGTTTCCCTGTTGGGAGCACCTCCGGTCCTGGAGGGCCGGCAGGTCTGGACTGCTGTGGAGCTGCGGGGAGGCTGGAGGGACAGTGGCCGTGGGGCTGGCTTTGCTGCGGGCTTCAGGGCCGCCCTTCTCATCCGGGAAGCAGTATCACTGGCTGAGGCTCTGTGGGAGAGGGTCGGGGTTTTTCCTGCCTTCCCCCAATCCAGTTAGAGGGGAAGTCACAGCGAAACATCCAGTGTAGCGGTGACAGGGAGGAGTCAGGCTGCAAGCGTTAAATTCCAGACTCCTGTGGCTGTGTGAATTTACCTCTTTAAGCCTCAGTTCTCTCCTCTGAAAAATGGGACAGCAATAGTATCTACTAATACGGGTGTCTGCGAGAATTAAATAAGCCATCAAAGTGACGTGCTAATGCTTTATGTATGTATGTATTTTCCACCCGATAAATGGGATTGGCATCCCACTCTCCCCTGTCTGTCTTGATACCTGCTGAAGCAGAACTGGATGGGGGTGGGAGGGCTAAAATAAACCTGAAAATTATTCAGACGTAATCACTCTGGCTCTTTTGCTGAATGGCCACCCCTGCCATTCCCCCAGCCTTCACTTTGTGATCTGGGGTGAGAATCTGGAGAGAGAGGTAGACTGAATGTGGGTGGCGAAGGGGCTGTGTTGAGCTTCGGGGAGACTCCTGGATGGGGAGGGGAAGGAGAACAGCATTCTCTCCGCTACAGCTCATACTGCTCTGGCCAAGTGTGGAGGAGAGAGAGAGGGAGAGAGAGAGAAGACAGACAGACACCAGGCTTCTCTCTCCCTCCAAGCCCAAGGGGAAGGCTTGGAGCCCCTGGCTTTGTGTTGTTGGTGAGCATCAAGTGTCAGCAGAGCATCCTGCTTCTCAGAGCTCTTTCACCTCAGTTAGTCATTTGATCCCTGAGGTACCCCTGTGGGGAGGAAGGATGGGCTTCCTTATCCAGAGACGTTGCCTGTCTCACACAAGCCACACAGCAGCAGCAAAAAGAGAGCAGAACCGCCTGGAGCTGGGCCCATGTTTTGTAGGCTGTAGGGCCAGGGGTGTACTGGCTGGAGGGGATTAAATTTAATCGAGGTGAGATCCCTATGACAATATTAACTATTTTAGAGTTTACAATTTAATGGCATTTAGTATTCACATTGTTGTGCAACCACCACTTCTAACTAATTCCAAACTCTTTTCATCACCCCAAACGACAACACCACAGCCATTAAGCATGCGGTCTCACGTCCCCCTCCCCTCAGCCCCTGACAGCCAACTGGTAACCACCCTTCTGCTTTCTGTCTCTGTGGAGTTACCTATTAAGGATATTTAATAGCAGTCAAATCATGCGTGTGACCTTTGTGTCTGTTTTGTTTCACTTAGCATAATGTTAACAAAATTTTTTTATTGAGATATAGTTGATTTACAATGTTGTGTTAGTTTCTGGTGTATAGCAAGGTGATTCAGTTATATATATATATATATATATATATTCTTTTCCTTCATGGTTTATTATAAGATATTGAATATAGTTCCCTATGCTATACAGTAGAACCTTGTTGTTTATCTCTTTTATATACAGTGGTTTGTATCTGCTAATCCCAAACTCCTAATTTATCCCTCCCCCACTGCCTTTCCCCTTTGGTAACCATACATTTGTTTTCTATGTCTGTGAGTCTGTTTCTGTTTTGTAAATAAGTTCATTTGTATCATATTTTAGATTCACATGTGATATCATATGGTATTTATCTTTCTCTGTCTGACTCACTGCACTTAGTATGATAATCTCTAGGTCCATCCTTGTTGCTGCAAATGGCATTATTTCTTTCTTTTTTATGGCTGACATATACACACACACACACACACACACACACACACACACATATATACCACATCATCTTTATCCATTCATCTGTCAATGGACATTTAGGTTGCTTACATGTCTTGGCTATTGTGAATAGTGCCGCTATGAACATTGGGGTGCATTCATCTTTTTGAATTATAGTTTTATCTGGATATATGCCCAGGAGTGGGATTGGTGGATCATATGGCAACTCTATTTTCAGTTTTTTAAGGAAACTCCATACTGTTTTCCATAGTGGCTGCACCAATTTACATTCCCACCAACAGTGTTTGTAGGAGTGTTCCCTTTTCTCCACATCCTCTCCAGCATTTATTATTTGTAGACTTTTTTTTTCTTAACATCTGTATTGGAGTATAATTGCTTTACAATGGTGTGTTAGTTTCTGCTTTATAACAAAGTGAATCAGTTATACATATACATATATCCCCATATCTCCTCCCTCTTGCATCTCCCTCCCTCCCACCCTCCCTATCCCACCCCTCTAGGTGGTCACAAAGCACCAAGCTGATCTCCCTGTGCTATGTGGCTGCTTCCCACTAGCTATCTATTTTACATTTGGTAGTGTATATATGTCCATGCCACTCTCTCACTTTATTTGTAGACATTTTAATGATGGCCATTCTGACTGGTGTGAGGTGATACTTCATTGTAGTTTTTTTTTTTTTTTTTTGCGGTATGTGGGCCTCTCACCGTTGTGGCCTCTCCCGTTGTGGAGCACAGGCTCCGGACATGCAGGCTCAGTGGCCATGGCTCACGGGCCCAGCCGCTCTGCAGCATGTGGGATCTTCCCGGACCGGGGCACGAACCCGTGTCCCCTGCATCGGCAGGCGGACTCCCAACCACTGCGCCACCAGGGAAGCCCCTTCATTGTAGTTTTGATTTGAATTTCTCTGATAATTAGCAATGTTGAGCATTTTTCATGTGCCTATTGGCCATCTGTATGTCTTTTTTTTTTTAAAGGATTTTTATTTATTTAAAAAAATGTATTTATTTATTTTTGGCTGCGTTGGGTCTTCGTTGCTCTACGCAGGCTTTCTCTAGTTGAGGCGAGTGGGGGCTACTCTTCGTTGCAGTGTGAGGACTTCTCATTGCGGTGGTTTCTCTTGTTGCAGAACATGGGCTCTAGGTGCGCGGGCTTCAGTAGTTGAGGTGCGCGGGCTCAGTAGTTGTGGCTCCCAGGCTCTAGAGCGCAGGCTCAGTAGTTCTGGCACACAGGCTTAGTTGCTCTGCGGCATGTGGGATCTTCCCAGACCAGGGCTCGAACCCATGTCCCCTGCCTTGGCAGGCGGATTCTTAACCACTACACTACCAGGGAAGTCCCTGTATGTCTTCTTTGGAGAAATGTCTCTCTCGGTCTTCTGCCCATTTATTATTATTATTTATTAGCCGTGCCATGCAGCATGTGAGATCTTAGTTCCCCCACCAGGGATCGAACCCATGCCCCCTGCATTGGAAGCACAGAGTCTTAACCACTGGACCACCAGGGAAGTCCCCTTCTGCCCATTTTTTGATTGGGTTTTTGTTGTTGTTGTTATTGAGTTGTATGAGCTGTTTGTATATTTTGGAAATTAAGCCTTTGTTGGTTGCATCATTTGCAAATATTTTCTCCCATTCCGTAGGTTGTCTTTTCATTTTGTTTATGGTTTCCTTTGCTGTGCAAAAGCTTGTAAGTTTGATTAGGTCCCATTTGTTTATTTTTGCTTTTATTTCTATTGCCTTAAGAGACTGACCTAAGAAAGCATTGCTACAATTTATGTCAGAGAATGTTTTGCCTGTGTTCTCTTCTAGGAGTTTTATGGTGTCATGTCTTAACATTTGTCTTTAAGCCATTTTGAGTTTGTGTGTGTGTGTGTCTGTGTGTGTGTATGGTGTGAGGGAGTGTTCTAACTTCATTGATTTACATCACTTAGCATAACATTTTTGAGGTTCATCTGTGTTGTAGCCTGTATCTGTGCTTCATTCCTTTTTGTGGCTGGGTAATACTCCATTGCATGGATGTACCACATTTTGTTTATCCATTCAAGGAGGGGATTTTTTTTAAGTCTGCTAATTGACTTTTTAAATTGTGGTAAAATAAACACAACATCAAATTTACCATTGTGGCTATTTTAAAGTATACAGTTCAGTAGCATTAAGTGCATTCACATTGTTGAGCAACCATCACCACCAACCATCTCCATGGAAGGGGATATTTTTAATTTTCACTTTTCTTAAAGCCTCCTCTAGAAAAACTGTTTCTCTACTCATGACACTTCTGACACCAAATGTGTAGAGTTTTCTCCCCAAAACCAACCAGTTTTCCAACTCTCCAGACATCAATTGAGTGTTCTGTAGTTTAATTCAATTCTGACACCAACCACCTGGAGTTAATGTCCAATGCCACAGGTTTAAGGGCTCAGTCTCACAAGATTTTCCTTACTTTAGATGCAATCAGTGGGTTCCCCTAGATACCCACACTTCTGTCCAATGTGACTGCAAAGACAGGTGTTCCCACAACCCCCCTCCTGGCAATTTTGATAGTTTGCTTCTGCTTATGTTTACTGTTTTATTATAAAGGATACAAATGAACAACCAGATAAAGAGGTACATAGGGTAAGGTCTGTCCTTGTGGAGTTGGAATGCACCACCCTCCTGGCACTTGGATGCGTTCACCAACCCAGAAGTTCTCTGAACCTCATAGTTTAGGAATTTTAATGGAGGCTTTATCACATAGGCATGATCAATTATTAATTTAATCTCCAACGCCACTCTTCTTTCCAGAGGATGGTGGGAGTGAGGCTGAAAGTTCTAAGCTTCTAATCAAGGCTTGGTCTTTCTGGTGACCAGCCCCCCATCCTGAAGCCATCCTGGAGCCCACCAAGAGTCATCTCATTAGAACAAAAGACATTCCTATCACCCAGGAATTTCCAAGGGGTTTAGGAATTCTGTGTAAGATGCTCCTATCACTTGCATCACTCAGGAAATTACAAGGATTTTAGGAGCTCTGTGTGAGGAACTGGGAGGCAGAGACCAAATATTTATTATGTCACACTTCCACTCACACACCAGATAACTCCTAGGTCAAGAAATCTGTCATGATGAGCTGTGACGATGTAAAATGTGTGTGTATGTGTGTGTGTTTTGCCATGCCTTGCGGCCTGTGGGATCTTAGTTGCCCGACCAGGGATCGAACCCAGGCCCCCGGCAGTGAAAGCACCGAGTCCTAATCACTGGACCACCAGGGAATCCTTAAAATGTGGTTTACTTTGGTTTTTCAGACAGTTCTACTCTCTCTGTTTAGGATCTCAGTTTCTATCCTATGGCTATCTCTTTTCAGTAAGGAGCCTTCTGAGAATGTTCACTTCCTTCTCCATGCCTTTGACCCATGCAGATGGAGGCTCTACTGGACCAAGCACCCTCCAGAAAAGCCCTAGTTCTGGCTTCTATTCTCTCCACAGGGACCACACATTCTGACCCATGGTCATTTCCCTTCCTCTCAAGACTGCATTTTACTGGCTCAGTCCTGGGTCTCTGAATCTTCTACCCAGGACCTTTTCCCCTCCCACGTGGAGACGTCACCCCCTGCCGCATTACCTCCACCTGCTCCCCAGCCCTCCCCCCACCCGCCCCCGCCTCCCAATGTGTATTTGCAGCAAGAGGAAGTGATGGTGGCTCCTTCTGGCAGAGGCACAGAGGGAAAGCTGCTCCCTCAGGAAGGAATGAGTGATAGCTCTGCAGTTTTCATGTGGGTGTTTTTCTTTGGAGAGAGGAGGGAGGCAGCTGGAAAGAGAGACTGGAAGGAAGGGAAAGAGGGAGGGGCGGGAGGCCAGGCTCCTTGCCAGCCTGGGCAGGAGGAGGGGGGCAAACAGCTTTGCTCCAAGCAACAGGGGCAGCAGCAGCAAAACAATTCCTGGAAATTTACTCGTTTTCCTTCCTCTCCCTCCCCCTACCATTTTCCCCCCAAAAAATATAGACAAGACATTGTAATCACAATCAGAAAGGAAGGAAGGTACCAGGAAGGAGTTATTGGAAGGCACAGATAAAGGGAGGCAGCTTCCCAGGGTTGGGAGGGCCAAGAGCTTGTGTCTGGACCCTGGAGGAAGGGGTGGGGTGGGCTGTTCCAGGAATTGCCCCACTTGCCTGGCTTGTGTGGCAAAGGACCCTACTTTGTGTGCGAGGGCAGGTGGATTGTGGACAGGTCAAGGCTGAGGAGTTTGGCAACCATTGCACTTCCTTCCCCAGCCTGAGCTTCCAGAAGCTCACTGAGTGCAGAAGGCAAGTCCAACCTCGCAAGTTGCTCTGCCCTCCTGCCATGGCTTTGCCCCACACCAGGGATGCAGCCTTGTCTACCCAGGAACACCAGATCGGGAGCTCCCCAGGCTCCCCAAAGATGGATGTGGCCCAGTGACCCTATCCTTGCTCTGCTCGGCTCTTCCCTGCTCCCTCACTCATCCCGGAGACAGTAGAGAGAACACTAGCTTGGGGACCAGACCTGGCTTTGACACCTTGTCCTACCACTTAGTGGCTGTGTGACTTTGGGCAGGTCACTTTATCTTCCTGAGCCTCACTTTCTTTATATGTAAAATGAGGATAATGGTGCTTCCTTGCAGGATTACTGTATGAGATACATGACATTGTATATGTAAAGTGCTTGGCATAAACATGCCCCCTTTTCCACTTCTTGGAGATGAGGAGGGAGAAATCCCTTTTTTTTGGAATTGACCTTGAGATCCTCTCCCTAGTCCCACCAACACTAACCATTTTTTTTTCTCTCTGAGCTGGATCAACACCAGCTTCCTCTTTTTATTTTCTTTGCGGTACACAGGCCTCTCACTGTTGTGGACTCTCCCGTTGCGGAGCACAGGCTCCGGACACGCAGGCTCAGCAGCCATGGCTCACGGGCCCAGCCGCTCTGCGGCATGTGGGATCTTCCCGGACCGGGGCACGAACCCGTGTCCCCTGCATCGGCAGGCAGACTCTCAACCACTGCGCCACCAGGGAAGCCCCAGTTTCCTCTTTTATTTAGTATCTGACGTTGTGTTTCTTACACAGAAGGTCAAGAACCACAAATGCCCCTATGAATCACCACAGAAGAGATGGAGTAACAGTGACAGCTCACAGCTATTACTGTTACATTTGCCAGGCATGACTGCAATGTGCTTTCCAAGTATCACCTCATTTAATCCTTGCAACAACTCAATGAGGTGTGGGTTCTATTGTAGACAAGGAAACTGAGGCACAGAGAGATTCAGGAACTTGCCTGAATCTCTCTGCTAGTAGTTCAGTAAACTCTTATTGCAGGGATTCTTGACCTGGATGCTGGCACCTAATGGCTTTAGGTGGTCTGTGAACTCACCGAAAAGTATGTACAAAATCCTGCTTGTTGTGTTGTCGTTTTTATGGGGCTTCGAGCCTTCCTTGGGTGCTCAAAGGGGTTCATGTTGGGGCTTCCCTGGTGGCACAGTGGTTAAGAATCCACCTGCCAATGCAGGGGACACAGGTTCGATCCCTGACCCGGGAAGATCCCGCAACTTAGTTGCCACAGAGCAACTAAGCCCGTGCACCACAACTACTGAGCCTGCGCTCTAGAGCCCATGCTCTGCAACAAGAGAAGCCATGACATTGAGAAGCCCGCGCACAGCAACGAAGAGTAGCCCCCGCTTGCCTCAACTAGAGAAAGCCCATGCACAGCAACGAAGACCCAACACAGCCCAAAATAAAAACAAATAAATAAATTTATTAAAAAGAAAAGGGGGGTCCATGATGTTCAAAAGGTTAAAAATGACCACCCTAGTAGAAGAGCTTCTCATAGATAGGGGCTAGGATAAGAAAATGGGGTAAGACCTACACTTCCATGAAGGGGACTCAGCCCTGGGAGTTCTGGGATATTTTTTGGTTGGGGGAGAAGCCCCCTTTATGGAGGCTGAGAGATGTGTGGGATGATCTAGGGAAGGGCTTGAGAAAGGGAAGATGAGTTGCCTTTGCTCCCAGCTCTTAGCCTTCCACAAGATGAAGGACAACTGTTTCCTCTCATGGTTTCCCTCTTGGGAAAGTGTGTGTGGGGACGTGTACAATAGTCTGAGGAAGAGGAAGCTTGGAGAGACTGAGAGAGACTGGAAGGGCCCTGGGTACCATTACCCCAGGGAAAATCGGCCCCACCCAGCAGCCTCCTGGAATGCCTCAGTATTCCGCCCCACCCCGTCACTTTTCCATCCTTCCCCTTTCTTCTGTTCCTCACTCAGATTCCCCCACCTCCTGACCCGAAGCACCTTCCCTGGGTCTCTGTAGATGTGCTAACATTCCCTTTCTGATTCCAGATTTATTGTTTCTACTAACTCATCTTGAGCACCTAATGTGTGCTGGACAGAAATTCCCGTTGAATTTTCCAGTGCTTCCTGAGGCCCCAACTTCCTAAAGTTTCACTATTTTGATGACAACATATGGATTCTTAGACTCCTGGAGAGCTGGAGTTGAGAGGACTCACTGAAGTCATCTGGGTTCCCCTCCCCCATTATAAAGATGAGGGAGATGGAGGCTTCGGGGAATTTCATCTTGTCAGACAAGGTAAGAAATGCAGGGGAGGGACTTCCCTGGTGGCTCAGTGGTTAAGAATCTGCCTGCCAATGCGGGGGACACGGGTTCGAGCCCTGGCCTGGGAAGATCCCACATGCCGCGGAGCAGCTAAGCCCGTGCGCCACAACTGCTGAGCAACCCCCGCTCGCCACAATTAGAGAAAGCCCGCACACAGCCACGAAGACCCAATGCAGCCAAAAATAAATAAATAAAAATAAATTAAAAAAAAAAAAAGAAATGCAGGGGAAAAGGAGAGTGGAAGAGGATGTTGCGGTGATCGTTCATTCATCTCTGTCAGATGCTAGGCACTGCCAGGTCCCGGAAATACAAGAAGATGAGACTCAACCCTTGCCCTCGGGGGGATCTGAGGCAGCAATTCTCTAGAATTCAGCACACACAGCACAGTCCGTGTGGCTTCATTAACATGAAACCATTGCTTCAGGCTTAACCTGGAACTTCTGGATTTCACTAAATCCAGAAGTCACTAAAGAGGGTGAACAGGAAAATCTTGAGGACTCCATGCCAGAGAGCCTGGAGGCTGGTTGGCCAACCAACATCATGTGTGTTCTTTAGTCCTCCAGTTTGAACACTAGCCTGACTCAAGTTTCACCCCAGCCTGCCTGTGTCTGTCCCCTGCAAAGCCATGTGGCTGTACCTGGCAGTTCTCGTGGGCCTGTACTACCTCCTGCGCTGGTACCGGGAGAGGCAGGTGGTGAGCCACCTCCAGGACAAGTTCGTCTTCATCACGGGCTGTGACTCGGACTTCGGGAACCTGCTGGCCAGGCAGCTGGACCTGCGAGGCTTGAGGGTCCTGGATGCATGTCTGATGGTGCAGGGGGCCCAGCAGCTGAAGGGCCAGACGTCAGACAGGCTGGAGACAGTGATGCTGGACGTCACCAAGACTGAGAGCATCGCTGTGGCCACTGAGTGGGTGAAGGAGCGTGTGGGGGACAGAGGTACCACCCATATTTCTCAAGTCTAACTCCTCTCTGTGAAGTGGAGACCCCTTGACAGCTGCCTGGAGAAGATTCCCAAGGTGTTTTCCAGGACTTGAAGTCCTCCCTGTGTTCTTCTCCTCACCTAGCTTACCAGCCAAGCCTCTTCCATCCCACACCCACCTTGCAACCTTGAGACTCTGCAGCCTGGGGCAGAGTTTTCCCTGATGAGAATGTGTCCTTGCAGACTTCCTGTCTGGTGTCCCCTCCACTGTCGGTAAGAGGTCTGGGTTTCTTTTTTTTTTTTTTTTTTTTGTGGTAGCGGGCCTCTCACTGTTGTGGTCTCTCCCATTGCGGAGCACAGGCTCCTGACGCGCAGGCTCAGCGGCCATGGCTCACGGGCCCAGCCGCTCCGCGGCATGTGGGATCCTCCCAGACCGGGGCACGAACCTGTGTCCCCTACATCGGCAGGCGGACTCTCAACCACTGTGCCACCAGGGAAGCCCGAGGTCTGGGTTTCTTGATGCTGAGTGACCAGGGGGATCAGGGTGCAGATTCTGGAGGAGGGGTGGAGATGGGCACTCTGGCTGGAAAGCTGCATGGGGGGCTGGGGGGCAGCACTGGAGCTGAGCTGAGTTCTCAGCACTTGATCATGTTCTTGCTGGTGACCCCTAGTCATCCGACTTGTGTTTAAATGTCACGCATTTTTCAGATGTCGACACTGAGCTGTCAGGACTTGTCTAAGGAAGGTCAGAAAACTACTGTGGGGTCACTTTCTCTTTTTCTTTTTCTTTTTTTATTTACTACAGTTCTGTCTTTTTTTTATTGGTGAGGGAAAGAACATTAATTTCTTTTATCTTAGTATAAATGTAAAACATGATCATTGTGGAAATGGAAAAGTACAGGGATGAAAACCAAACTCACCCAAAATCTCACCACCCAGAGATAAGTACTGATAATATTTTGACATACATGGTATTATATTTTGCATATAGTGGTATCTTAATTCTTCTCATTAAAAGAAGTTAATAAATTTTACAATATAATAGAAAAATTTCAAAAACATAATTTTTAATAATGGAATATTGTATCCTTTAGAGTAACATTACTTACTAAAGCAGTACATCATGATATAATATGTAATGGTTTCCTAGATTTTATTCATTGTGTTGAACGTAAATGGCGTCTTGGTAAGATTTATTTACCGAATTTTCTAGTCTATAACCATGTATATTTTTGTTTGTTTGGTTGGTTTTTTGGTTTGTTTTTGCCTTAAAAATTTTTTTTTACAATTTTTAAAGGTTACATTCCATTTACAGTTATTACAAAATATTGGCTACATATCTCATGTTGTACAATAATATAACCCTGTATGTTGATTGGGTCTTTGGTGTCAAATATGGTGGGAGAATATACATTCCTACAAGGGCTGACTTGGTACAGAGCAGGGGAGGGACTAACTCTGTGTATTAATAATTCCAAACCCTGCACCCAAGTCCTCTGACCCTGCTTTTCTGCTCTGAGTTCTGTTAGTTGGTTAAGTCTTTAAATTCTTGGTACATGTCTCTGAGTCTTGCAGAGAGGTTTCCAGGAAGCTGGGTGACCTGTGAACAGAGGGGCTTAGGGCCAGAGTGGCCTCCTTGGGTGGGAGGAGAGGGTGGGTTTTTCTGGGGCAAAGTGTAAATTCCGATTTGGGCGAGGGTGGTTAATAGAGGCAGCCCTGCCTCCCCCTGAAAGCCTACCCCATGGAATTCCCCAGATTCCTGCAGGAACATTGCTCAGTATCGATGCGGGCATTTCAAGGCCAGGCCCTAGAGGTCAATACCAGGCCTGTCAACATGTTCTCCCAAACCTGGGATTTCAGGTCTGTTTTACCCAGCCAATCTCCACCCAGATATTACTCATCTTTTTGTTTTTGTCTTTTATCCCTTATCTTTTAATCCTCTCTTCCCCTCCCTTCCTCATTGTCTCTCTCTGTTTCCCTCTCTTTCCCTCATACTAGCTGTCGAGCACTCAGTCCTGCAGCTGTCAGAAAATCTGAAAATGTAGGTGAATATTGATAATGTCTGCAAGGACAACATGGACTGTGAAAACCCAAAACTTCAGCCTCCGAGTTCCAGACTATGGACCCACTAGATTTCCTCAGCCTCAGTCCCGGCCTTCATCCAACCTGGGGTGCTTGCCGCTTGTCACCAGGCAGTGGGCTGAGCGTGAAGACTGAGTCAGGGGGGCGGCGCACCTTCTGTCCTCCAACCGCTTACAGGGTCTGGTCTCCCCAAACCCGCAGGCAGCATGTTGGTCTCTGTTCCAGCTGTTCCCCCTGCAGCCTCTCTCCTAAAGTCCTCACTGGGTGGAAGGTGACTTGGAACCTCAGCTGGGTCCTCACTTATGGGCCCAGCACGGTGTTGCCCTCTCACCCTCACAGTTCCCGGGACTCTGGGGCCTGGTGAATAAAGCCGGCATCTCCATGCCCACCGCACCCAATGAGTGGCTGACCAAACAGAGCTTCATGAAGATACTGGACATGAACCTGTTGGGGGTGATCAAGGTGACCCTGAGTCTGCTGCCCCTAGTGCGGAAGGCGAGGGGCCGTGACGTCAATATCTCCAGTGTTGGGCCGGGTGTCTCTCTTTGGTGGGAGCTTCTCCATGTCCAAGTACAGTGCTGAGGCCTTCTCAGACCCCCTCAGTTATTAGCCTGGGATGGATGCACTTCCTCTGTCCTCCTGCTTCTGTGCTCTGGGGAAGCCTTTTACAGGGGTTTCCTGTCACCAGAGAATTCGAGGCCCATCCTTCCAGGTCCCTCTCTCCTGCTCTGTGTAGGTCTTTCACTGGGAAGAACCCTTTTATCTTTTGGATGTCCAGGTGGGTGCGAGGCCTAAGGAGTTTGATTCAACATATTCCTGCCTTGTGTGAGGGTCCACAGTCACCAAGTGTCGGAGACAGAATTGGAACTGATATTATTTGGCTGTGAAGCCCATCCATGTGCTCAACTGCTGTGGTATTTGGGTTCTGGGAGCCCTGTGGGGAGTGTACCCCATGAAGCCATTTATCCAGGGAGCTACTTAATCATATCTGTGAGAGAGACTCCACGGGCTGCAGGGAGAGGGCGCTTTTAATTGTGTGGAGCTGTGTCCACAGGCAAGGTGATGTTCCTTAGAGGAACGATGTCCAGGGGGTTACGCAGGTGGGAGAGGGAGAGAAGGGACTGAGGAATATGGCAAAGGTAAATTGTGCCTAGTTTGGTGTTTGATTAGAGGTGAGGGGAAGAAGAGGAGGTAGCATTTAAGTGGTGCCTTGCCTCATAATTGGTAGGATTTAGTGCTAAGAATTATAAGTTTGTAAAATATTTGGAAATATATTCAAATTTTACACAGAAGTAATACCATCATCATAACATTTCTTCTCCTGGCTTCTATACTTTACAACTTTCCAGAGGTTTCCATTTACCCAACACAGTTTACTTTGGTGACTTTGTTTTTTGGTGCATTTTTGTGTTTTGTTTTGCAAGACCTCTGAAGTCCTTGTCCCTCTCCCTGTGTCCCTTGCAGGAGAGAGCGCTCTACTTTGGGGTGAAAATAACTATGATCAAGCCTGGTCAAGACAGCTATGTCCAGTACTGAGGTGCTTTCTCGAAGTTTCCAGGCTGCATAGGATCAGGCCATCCCAGAGGTCAAGGTACTCTATGGAGAGACATTCCTGTCCTTAGATGAGTGAGCTGTGGACCTTGGGGAGTGAAGCAAACTCTTGTCTGGAAGCCTGGGTCCATCATTAGCACCTCTTCCAGTCTCAGGTCCATCCTTCGGGCTCTGACTCACCCACACAATGGGAACATGAACTCCATCCCCACAGTCTCGTGTGGTCAACTTGTAACATAAGGAAAGTATCCAGGCTTGGTAGACGTGGGGACCAGTGTCTCATTGGAACCCCTTGTTATCTGGAGAGAAAACTGAAGCCAAAAATAGAAGATAGCCGTACTCATGGCAAGTTGATTTTCAGGTGTGTATATTTCTAGAGTTTGTAGAGACCTTCAGTTTATGCAGTGCGCATATTCTCAGGAATAGAGCAAGAGGGGGTTTAGTCTGGAGTGTGACCCTGGGGTAAGAGGTGGGACACACTGCTTGAATGATTTGTAACATGATTTGGCAGGACCAAGAACCTTTTAGAAACTTTTTCCTGAAGTTGATCTAAAAGTGGGAGGGTTGGGAAGTGAGGATATATTTGTATGGCATCTCCTTCTGGATAGTCATGAAGTCAATTGAAATACTGAAGCCAAGATGACCTGAGAATATCTCCTCATGTGGGACTGCATGGATCATGCCCTGACGCCTGCCACCCCCAGATCCAATACTCACCTGGCTGTGATGGCATGGTCATCTATCTCCCCGTGAGCTACTTGCCCGCCTTCCTGATTGATTCAATGATCTACTGGAGATCCCCAAGGCCTGCTAAGGCCCTGAAACCATCAACTAGAAAAAAAAAAAAAAAACCCACAATGTAAGAGCTGTGAGTTGAGTTGATTTAGTGTCTTCCTGAGTACTATGGCCCAGGGTAGAGCCTCTCAGATACCTCTGAGGACCTGCCCCGAAGAGGCAGAAGGAGAAACCAGCACCTCTGTGATTTTGGTCGAGGGGTATGTGCAATCAAGCATACATCTAGGTAGAAGGTTTCTCCTAGTCACAAGGAACAGATAACTCAGTTAATGATTTTAGTGCTTTCTTAAGTATGGAAACATGCAAGATTCCATGGTAATAAAGAATTTCTCCAGAAATGTTTCTATCTAAGGGCCTGTTCACTATTTTCCCAGAGCAGAGCTCCTCATCCTGATCTTTGTTCTGAATTCCTTTCAAGGTATATTGTAGGTCAGCAATGTAGTGACTAATGACTTAATACTTGTAGAACCGGATGATGAGTGACATTCCTTGTTTTTTATAACCAAAGACTGGGGTGCATGGTAAGGGGGAGTTGGGGACTGTGTGGGGAGGGGATGCATCGGGGGAGGGAAATAAAGTGGAGAGAGGGGTTCTCATGTCACTGGGAACACCCATCCCACCTCAGTCCCCACCTCCTCCTCAGGCTTCTCTTGGGACATTACTTAGGATTCTGGGGATATTAGGAAGAAAGGAACAAGTTTTGTGGCTGAGGAACAGGGGTCAATAGCTCACGTATGTGTCCTGTTCCTTGAGTGGCCTCTCAGTGCCTCATGACCCACATGCAGCTGTGATAAGTCCACACTTTGGGGAGGGTGTGAGGAGCTGGCAGTGTCTCGGCCCCCCACCCTCTGCCCCTGTCCACCTCTTCCGGGTGTGCCTTGGCCCTGGCCAGTCTCGCCCTCCCACGGGATAAAAGTGGTCTGGGGGAGGTAAAGGTCCCTCCCCCCCGAAGATACCTGTAGACGGGGGTGTGTGTGGAGGGTGACCACCAGCCTGACACATCAGCCTAGGTGCCAACTCAGCAGACCTTGGCTGGAAAGGGCTGTCCTCAATAGGGGTCCTGACAGAGGACACAGAAACCAATTTTTGTTTTGTCTTGAAACCATGCATTTCCATTGATTATATTTTCCTGAAAATAAAAGTTGAAAAGTTTACGCAGGCCCAGTGATTGGGACCGAGGCCTTGGGCAGCAGTGGGTGTGTGCCTACGAGAGGAGGAGTCAGGTGACCTCACAGAGGAGAAGGGGTGAGTGGGGTGACCTGAGGAGGGATTGGAAGAGGGAAGTGAGGTCATCCCTTCATCCACAGAAGTGAGGGGCTAATGTGTCTTTCTGGGGCTTCTCAAGTGACCTGGGTTCCCAGGATTAGACACAGGATGGACAAACAAGGAGAGGTGTCTAAGGGGCAGGCAGGGCCCAGACCCTTCCCTGGGGGCATCTAGTCTCTCTCTCACCAGAAACCTCTCTCTGTGGTCCTCCCTCTGTCCCCTCCTTTAGAGTCACCACCGTCCATCCTCTGCCAACCTCCGCGTCCCCTGGTGCAGATCCCCTCCCCCGACCCTCCAGTGGAGGAGAGTGGGAGTCACTTCTGGACCCCAGTCTTATGTTTTCTGCTAATCTTTACTGAGCACCTACTGTGTGCAGGGCAGGAATTCCCTTGATGTCCCAGTGCTTCCTGAGACCCCGACTCTTTATGTGTCCACTCTTCTCATGATGGTCTGAGTATGGACTCAGTGCAGAAGGCATCTGTTCAAAATCATACAGATTTCTGGGCTGAGTACAAATTGGAGTGGGAGGGACCTCTCCAAGTGTCAACTAAAAAACTTGAACTTTTTTCTCCTTTTGTTCAAAGTCGAGGGTATGGAGTCTTTAGGGGAACCTTATGTTATAGAACAGTATCACCATTTTTGAGCAGAGAGTGAGTTCGAAAGTTGCAAGGCCACTGAAACTCAAGCCTGTAGTGAGCACTTGGTGTCAGACAGGGGGCTGCTGAAGAGATAAAGATGGCTAGGAGTTTCCTCAAGGATCTCTGAGTCCTTCAAGGCTGTCATGTCAGCCCCTCAAGGTCTATCATGTCTACCTCTCTTTTTTTTTTTTTTTTTTTGTGGTGCGCGGGACTCTCACTGTTGTGGCCTCTCCCATTGAGGAGCACAGGCTCCGGACGCGCAGGCTCAGCGGCCATGACTCACGGGCCCAGCCGCTCCGCGGCATGTGGGATCCTCCCAGACCGGGGCATGAACCCATGTCCCCTGCATCGGCAGGCGGACTCTCAACGACTGCGCCACCAGGGAAGCCCCTATCATGTCTACCTCTTAAATGCAAAGCTAGAGCTTCATACTTGATCTGAAGACCCCAGATGTTCATATTTTTATTTATACACACACAGAGAGAAACACTCAGAGCCAGATTCCAAACAAACAAATCAAATAAAGCATCATTGATTCACTTTACGCCTTGGGGGTATGTGTTCAGGAGGTTTGGACTCACCTCCAGGAATCCTCTCCAGAATGTCAGAGAACTTGTGAGATTAAAACCCCTGGCCCTCCTTGCTGGTCCTACACAGGGGTGGGGAGGCAAGGGTTACACTGAGATGGGTTCCATGGCCCACAGTGTGGACTGTGACTCAAGGGCCCCAATTCAGACAAGATGGAACAACAAATGCGTTGAAAAAGAAGTGCAATGCACACCAGCCCATGTCCTCAGCCTAGACCCTCAGCAGAACCCCATTTCTCCTCCTTCCAGGCTGCCTTCCTTGGAGAGGGAGCCAGGTCTTGTCTGATGGACCTGTGCAGGGACTGCAACCCATGCTACGAGGATTCAGGGGAGTGCCACAAGGAAGCTGCTGTCACTCTTTCCCTCGGCTGTCCTGGCCCTTTGTGAGTCACATAGGGTCAGTGACTCCCCACCTGTAACCCTCATCCCCTCTGAGCACCAGATCTTCAACACCTGAAGGCCCTGGTCTGTTTCTACATTTTTGGGTCTCCACTCCAGACAGTGGAACTGCGTACATGTAGAGATGGAAACAAGCTTGCACAGTTAGCCCTTACTCTCTACCCCTTCCAGCTCCCCCAGTTGTTACCTATACCTCCCCCTGTTTAGAGGACTCGTCCTGGGTAGAGAAGAGGGAGTGGGTGGGAGATGGCCTTAAGCTTGACAGTGGTCCCCACTGAGATGCTGTTGGGCTACGCCGGGGGGTGTGTGCGTCAGCTCCAGCTCACATGAGGGTCACAGGTGTTGTCCTGGAATCTGGCCCAACTGCCCTTCCCAGGACATAAGGTGCAGAGATTTTTGTCAGTGAGTCTCCCTGACAAGGTAGCCTCTGAAGGATTTCTTCTTCTGATCCCTGCAGCTCCCAGGTGAGTGAGTGTCACCCGAGGCTCCTCTCTCTTACTGCTCTCTCCGTACCTTCCTGGGGTTGTTTCCACCTGGAATGTAGTCTGAAGCTCCTGAGACCCCCGCAAACCATCATATTACTTTCAGGATTCACAAAAAGGAAGCAGATGGCATAAGGGCCAGGACATGTCTTCTGCATGGCCCCTTGGGAGTTTATGGTTGAAGGAATTCGTGGTCACTGAGGAAAAAACCCTCTTGTTTCTTCCAAGTAAAGAAACCACGACCTTCTCCCATAGCAGGGTTTGTGTTTGTCTAGGATTTGCATGTCAACCCCGCTTCCTGACAGTTTCCAGGGCGCCGTCCTTCATCCTTGCCTTCTTCGTCCTCACCTTTTGGGAAGCCCCTGTAGGAGGGTCCTGGTGGTCACCCAGGAAGCAGGCACAGGCTGGTTTCTGCAAGACGAGCCTTTCTATTACTGCTGCCAACTCCCACCTGAGGGGCAAACACTTGCAGGATGACAGTCAGCTCCCTGCACTTGACAGTTACTGTTAAAGGCTGAATCTGTGCCCCTGTCTGTCTTTGTTGGCTGCTGGGGTGGGTTCCAGGGGCACTGGAGCCTCTGTTTGCTTGGGGAAGCCTCTCCTTCCCTCCCAGTGCCTCTCGTATTTCCTTACTTACCAGTCAGAGCTGTGGTAAATGTGGACGGTCAGGAGATGCCCAGCGCCCTGAACCAGGCTCCTTCTGTCTCTGTCCCACTCACCAGCTCTGTGCCCCTGATGGGTCCACGCCCGTTACTGAATAGTATCCTCCACCTCACGGTGAAAGTCCCTGCATGCACAGCTGTTCTGGGGTCCAGCCTCTGGTCATTTCTGAAATCTCCTGAGGGGGCAGCTCCCTCCTCTTCTCCATCGTCACCCTGATACAACTGACCTGATTCTTTCCAATTATTGGGCTTTACAGCACACCCTGATCGGGGGAGGTTCGCACACCCCACCCCATGATCCCTGCTCAAATCAGTCTTTTCTCAGGGTCTGAATGGTCTGGATTCCGGGTGTGGTGCCGGGCAGGGCAGGGCCTCACTCAGCACAGGAGGGGCAGAGGGCAATGTAGCCGGGCACCCAGGGCTGTGGGCAGGGCATCTTCACAGAGCGAAAGGGGAACAACCGTTAGACCAGCTTTGTGTGAGTCCTTCCAACAACTGGCCCAGCATCTGGGAGACGTCTCACCATTGCCTGTGTCGCCCCCATTCCCTTCTTGTCCCCTCTCCTTGCCTCTGAGATCAGACACCCCCGCTGTTCTCCTGAACACCTTTCAGGCCCAGGGAACCACTTCATCAGGAGAGACCTTATTCTCGTTTGCCTTCCCCTTCTAATCCTAGAGAGGCTGAGAGGGACTTAGTCTTTCGAGAGTGAATTCTGTGAGCTGAGCCAGAGGAGGAGACCAGGCTCAGAGGCTAAGCCAGCTGCCCAAGGTCACACAGCTTGTTGGCAGCAGAGGTGGGTTTTGAAGCCACTTGTGTCTTGATTCCACGTGTATTCCCCTTGTAAGAATCTCCAGTAGGTAAGGGAGACCCTGGTCCCAGGCTGAGCAGGAAAAAAGGAAGAAGATAGTTGTGAACCATGAAACCTGGGATATAAGGGTTACAACGTTTGGAGGTGGGGTGGAGAGGGGAGACGTGGGTAGAGGGCAACAGGGAGGAGTGGGAGCACCAGGAAGAGGTGGCTGGGAAAAGTATTGTCATCCTTAAGAAGTTGTGTTGGAAACGCAATGACATGTATTAGAAATGCTGTGAGCGTACCAAATAGCATGCATTTGGGATTAGAATCAATAATACTCACCAAAGAGGGTGAACAGGAAAATCTTGAGGACTCCATGCCAGAGAGCCTGGAGGCTGCTTGGCCAACCAACATCGTGTGTGTGCTTAAGTCCTCCTGTCTCAACACTAGCCAGACTCGAGTTTCACCCCAGCCTGCCTGTGTTTGTCCCCTGCAAAGCCATGTGGCTGTACCTGGCGGTCCTTGTGGGCCTGTACTACCTCCTGCGCTGGTACCGGGAGAGGCAGGTGGTGAGCCACCTCCAGGACAAGTTCGTCTTCATCACGGGCTGTGACTCGGGCTTTGGGAAGCTGCTGGCCAGGCAGCTGGACCTGCGAGGCTTGAGGGTGCTGGCTGCATGTCTGACGGAGCAGGGGGCCGAGCAGCTGAAGGACCAGACATCAGACAGGTTGGAGACGGTGATCCTGGACGTCACCAAGACTGAGAGCATCACTGCGGCCACTGAGTGGCTGAAGGAGCGTGTCGGGGACAGAGGTACCACCCAGATTTCTTTTTTCTGTTTATTCTTCTCTCTCTGTGAAGGGGAGACCCATTGACAGCTATCTGAGGAGATTCCCAAGGTGTTTTCCAGGACTTGAAGTCCTCCCTGCATTCTTTACATCGCCCAGCTGACCAGCAAACCCTCTTCCATCCCACTTCCACCTCCCAAACTTGAGGCTCTGCAGTTTGGGGGAGAGTTTTCCCTGATGAGAATGTGTCCTTGCAGACTTTCTGTCTGGTGTCCCCTCCTCCCTCAGCAGGAGGTGTGGGTTCCTTGATGCTGAGTGACCAGGGTGATCTGGGTGCACTTTTTGGAGGACAGGTGGAGATGGGCGCTCTGGCTGGAAGGCTGCATGGGGGGCTGGGGGGCAGCACTGGAGCTGGGCTGTGTTCTCAGCACTTGATTATGTTCTTGCTGGTGACCCGTAGTCGTCCTACTTGGGTTTAAATGTCACCAATTTTCAGATGACAACATTGAGCTGTCAGGACTTGTTTAAGGAAGGCCAGAAAACTACTTAAGGGTTACTTTTTCTCTCGCTCTCTTTGTTTTCTGTTTTTCTTCTTTTCTTTTCCTTCTTTTTTTTTTTTTTTTTTTTTTTAAATTACTACAGTTGTGCCTTTGTTTTGCAGGGGAAGGAGAGAACTTGAATTTCTTTCTTTTTTTTTTTTTTTGCGGTACACGGGCCTCTCGCTGCTGTGGCCTCTCCCGCTGCGGAGCACAGCCTCCGGACGTGCAGGCTCAGCGGCCATGGCTCACAGGCCCAGCCGCTCTGCGGCCATGTGGGATCTTCTTGGACCGGGGCACGAACCCGTATCCCCTGCATCGGCAGGCGGACTCTCAACCACTGCGCCACCAGGGAAGCCTTGAATTTCTTTCATCTGAGTATAATTTAAAACATGATCATTGTGGAAACTCAGAAAAGTGCAGGGATTAAAACCAAACACTCTCAAAATCTCACCACCCAGAGATAAGTACTGATAATATTTTGACATACATAGTATTATATTTTGCACATATTAGTATCATTTTCTTTCCACTAAAGAAAGATGTACAGATTTACAACATAATAAAAATTTCTTCCAAAAATTAATAAATTATGATTGAGAATATAATACCTTTTAGAATAGCATTACTTAATAAAAAGTACCTCATGGTATGATACATAATTATTTCCTACCTTTTATTCATCATATGCAACATAAATGATATCCTGGAAACTTCTTTCTACCCAGTTCCCTACACTATAACCACGTATGTTGACTGTGCCTTTGATGACAATGGTTGGAGAATATTCTTCCTACAAGGCACACGTGTTACTGAGTAGGGGAGGAACTCATCTCTCTGTGTGGATACTTCTGGCAGCCCTATCCCATCCCTCAATAGCCTGCTCCTGCCACCCTGAGGCCTATGGTTACCAAGTCTTTAAAACCTTGGGATTGTGTCTTTGATACTTGCAGAGAGGTCTCCATTAAGTTGGGTGAATCTGCTCCAAGGAGATGGGACTAGAGTGGACTCCTGTGTGGGTGGGAGGAGAATATGGAATTTTCTGGGGTAGGGGGTGAACTCTGTGCTCTGGGGGTGATGGGTAAACAGAAACATCCCTGCCTCCCCCTGAAAGCCTACCACCATGGAATTCCCCAGATTCCTTCAGGAACATTGTTCAGTATTGATGCGGGTGTTTTAAGGCCAGGCCCTAGAGGTCAATACCAGGCCTGTCAACATGTTCTCCCAAACCTGGGATTTCAGGTCTGTTTTACCCAGCCAATCTCCACCCAGATATTACTCATCTTTTTTTGTCTTTTGCCTTTTGTCTCTTTTATTCCTCTCTTCCCCTCCCTTCCTCATTGTCTCTCTATATTTCCCTCTCTTTCCCTCATACTAGTTGTTGAGCTAGTCTCAGTCCTGCAGCTGTCAGAAAATCTGAAAATGTAGGTGAATATTGATAATGTCTGCAAGGACAACATGGACTGTGAAAACCCAAAACTTCAGCCTCCGAGTTCCAGACTATGGACCCATTAGATTTCTTCAACCTCAGTCCCGGCCTTCATCCAACCTGGGGTGCTTGCCCCTTGTCACCAGGCAGTGGGCTGGGCATGAAGACTGAGTCAGGGGGGTGGCGCAGCTTCTGTCCTCCAACCGCTTACAGGGTCTGGTCTCCCCAAACCCGCAGGCAGCATGTTGGTCTCTGTTCCAGCCGTTCCCCCTGCAGCCTCTCTCCTAAAGTCCTCACTGGGTGGAAGGTGACTTGGAACCACAGCTGGGTCCTCACTCATGGGCCCAGCATGGTGTTGCCCTCTCACCCTCACTGTTCCCAGGACTCTGGGGCCTGGTGAATAATGCCGGCATTTGCACGCCCATGGCACCCAGTGAGTGGCTGACCAAACAGGACTTCGTAAAGATGCTCGACGTGAACCTCTTGGGGATGATTGAGGTGACCCTGAGTCTGCTGCCCCTAGTGAGGAAGGTGAGGGGCCGTGTGGTCAACGTCTCCAGTGTCATGGGCCGCGTGTCCCTCTTTGGTGGAGGCTACTGCATGTCCAAGTACGGCGTGGAGGCTTTCTCAGACTCCCTCAGGTAATGGCCTGGAATGGAGGTCTTTCCTCTGTCCTCCTGCTTCTATGCTTCTGGGGGGCCCTTCTACAGGGGTTTTCTTTCTTTAGAGACCTAATGGCCCTTCCTTCTAGATCCCTCTCTCTTGCTCTGTGTAGGTCTTTCACTGGGAAGCACCCTTTTATCTTTTGGGTGTCCAGGTGGGTGCGAGGCCTAATATGATTCAACGTATTCCTGCCTTGTGTGAGGGTCCACAGTCACCAAGTGTCGGAGGCAGAATTGGAACTGATATTATTTGGCTGTGCAGCCCTTCCATGTGCTCAACTGCTGCGGTATTTAGGTTCTGGGTGCCCTGTGGGGAGTGTACCCCCATGAAGCCACTTAATCAAATCAGTGTGGAGACTCCACGGGCTACAGGGAGAGGGTGGCTCTGATGTGGGGGATCTGATACCGCCGGCAGAGAGATGCTCCCTAGAGGACAGGTGGCCAGGGGGTTAGCAGGGTAGGAGAGGGGAGAGAGGGGACTGGGGAGTATGGGAAAGATAAAACGTGCAAAGTGTGGTGATTGATTGGAGGTGAGAGGAATAGGAGGAGATAACATTTAAATGATGCCTTGTAGCACAATTGGTAGGATTTAGAGCTGATAGGCACAGGTAAAATAATTGGAAAAATATTCACACTCTATACAGAAGCAATACCATCATCCTGAGTTTTCTCCCCCTGGCTTCTGTGCCTCACAACCTCTGAGAAATTCCAGCGTATCCCACCCCAGTCCTATGTTGGTGTCTTACTGTTGTTTCGTGTTTTGTTTTGCAAGAGGATCTCTGAAGTCCTTGCCCCTCTGCCTGTCTCCCTTGCAGGAGGGAGCTCTCCTACTTCGGAGTGAAGGTGATGATGGTTGAGCCCGGTTACTTCATGACCAATATGACCAGCCCTGAGGTGTTTAATGGAAGCCTCCAGGCATCATGGGATCAGGCCAGCCCAGAGATCAAGGAACTCTATGGAGAGAAGTTCGTGGCTGACTGTGAGTGAGACCTTGGGGAGAGAAGCAAACCCTTGTCTGGTAGCCTGGGTCCATCATTAGCACCTCATCCAGTCTCAGGTCCATCCTCCAGTCTCTGAGTCACCCACATAGCGGGGACATGACCTCCATCCCCAGGGTCCCATGTGGTCAATTGGTGACCCAAGGAAAGGATTCAGGCTTGATAGACCTGGGGACCATTTTCTCTTCCAAAAGTCTTTTAATTTGGTAAGGAAACTGAAGCCAGAGAGGGAAGACACCCGTGGAATCATGGTAAGCTGGTGTTAGAACCAGCTTTTTTCAGGTGCCTCAATTTCTAGTGTTTGCAGAGACCTCCAGGTTATGTAGCACACATATTCCCAGGAATAGATCCAGAGGGGGCTTAGTGTGGATAGAGACCCTGGGTTAAGTGTTAGGACACACTCCAATGAAATCCATGGATTTGCTTTGGAGTATGATTTTGGAAGAGAAAGGAATTTTTAGAAACTGTCAGGTTGATCTGAAAGTGGAAGCATTGGGAAATGAGAATATTTTGGATGATGTCTCCTTCTGGACAGTCATGAAGACATCTAACTTAATGAAGCCATCATGGTCTGGGAATCTGTCCTTGGTGACCAACTGCATGGAGCATGCCCTGACTGCCTGCCACCCCCGCACCCGGTACTCCGCTGGCTGGGACGCCAAGCTCTTCTACCTCCCCATGAGCTACATGCCCACCTTCCTGGTGGATCTCATGATGTACTGGGGTGCCCCACGGCCTGCTAAGGCCCTGTAACCCAAGACTGGGGTGCATGGTGGGGGGAGCTGGGGACTGTGTGGGAAGGGGATGCATCAGGGAGGGGAAATAGAGTGGAGAAAGGGGTTCTCATGTCACCAGGGACACCCATCCCACCTCAGTCCCCAGGCTTCTCCTGGGACATTACTTAGTTCTCTGGGGATATTAGGAAGAAAGCAACAAGTCTTATGGCTGAGGAACAGGGCTCATTATCTCACGTCTCTGTCCTGTTCCTTGAGTGGCCTTTCTGTGCCTTATGACCCACATGCAGCTGTGAAAAACCCACATGCAGCTGTGAAAAACCCACACTTTGGGGAGGGTGTGGGCAGCTGGGAGTTTTTAGTCCCCCATGCTCTGCCTCTGTCCACCTGTTCAGATGTATCTTTCCCGTGTCCAGTCTCCCTCTCCCCCAAGATAGAAATGGACAGGGAGATAAAGGCCCCTCTTGCCTGAAGGCATGTGTTGACAGTGGAGGGTGACTACCAGCCTGACTCATGAGTCTAAGTGCCAACTCAGTAGACCTTGGCTGGAATGGGATCCTGTCAGAGAACAAAGAAACTGGGTTTTGATTTATCTTGGAAACAAGAATTTCCATTGATTATTTTTTCCTTAAAATTATAGTTGAAAAGTTCACCTGCTTGAATGCATGCTAGAGCTTCATGCTTAATTTGAAGACTCCTGTTTTTCAAATTATTATTTATACACGTAAACACTCACATACACACACAGACACCCAGCCAGTCACACCAAACAAACTGAAATCAAATAAAGTATCATTGATTCACTTTATGCCTTGGGGGTATGTGTTCAGGAGGTTTGGACTCAGCCCCAGGAATCCTCTCCAGAATGTCAGAGAGCTTGTGAGATTGCAAATCCCTGGCCCTCCTTGCTGGTCGTACAGGGGGGTGCAGGGCTGCACTGAGATGGGTTCCATGGCCCACAGTGTGGACTGTGACTCAAGGACCCCAATTTAGACAAGGCAGAGCAACAAAAGCACTGAAAAAAGAAGTGCAATGCACACCATCCCACGTCCTTACCCTAGACCTTCCGTAGATCCCTATTCCTCCTCCTTCCAGGCTGCCTTTCTTAGGGAGGAAACCATGAGGGTCCATGCGGCTGTCACAAGGAAGTTTCCCTAATCCTCCCCTTGGCTGTCCCGGTGGTTTTTGACAAAGGATCAGTGATTCCCCACTGAAAATCTCATCTCCTCCAAGTATCAGATATTCAGCCCCTGAAGGCGGGATTTGTCTCTCCATTTTGGGAGCTCACTCCAATAGGGGGACTGCATACATGTAGGGCTGGAAAAGAGCTTGCACAATTAGCCCTCACTCCTGGCACCTTCTAGCCCCCTTTGGTTACCTACGCCTCTCCCCTCTTCAGGGAACCCAATGTGGGATGAGTAGAGGGGATGGTGTGGGACGCCCTGTCTTGGCCAGTGGTCCTACTGAGACTGGGCAGAGCGACACCAGGTGGTGGCAGCCCCTGCTCCAGCACAAACAGGCTCACAGGTGCGGCCTCGGAATCTGGGCCAGCTGCAACTCCCTGGACCATAGATGCAGAGATCCTTGTCAGAGAGTCTCCCTGACAGGGTTGCCTCTGAAAGATTTCTTCTTCTGATTCCTGCAGCTCCCAGGTGAGTGAGTGTCACCCCAGGCTCCTTTCTCTTACTGCTCTCTCCGTACCTTCCTGGGGTTGTTTCCACCTGGAATGTAGTCTGAAACAGCTGAGACTGCCGCAAGCAGTCATATTACTTTCAGGGTTCACAAGAGGGAAGCAGATGGCATGACGGCTGGGATGTGGCTGCTGCATGGCCCCTTGGGAATTTATGGGTGAAGGAATTTTTGCTCACTGAGAAAAAAAAATCTCCTGTTTCTTCCAAGTAAAGAAACCAAACCTTCTCCCTTAGCAGGGTTTGTGTTTGCCTAGGATTTGCATGCCGCCCTGGCTTCCTGACACCGTTTCCACACAGCTTCCAGGGCACCATCCTTCATCCTTGCCTTCTTCATCCTCACCCTTTGGGAAGCCCCTGTAGGAGGGTCTTGGTGGTCACCCAGGAAGCAGGCACAGGCTGGTTTCTGCAAGACGAGCCTTTCTATTACTGCTGCCAACTCCCACCTGAGGGGCAAACACTTGCAGGACGACAGTCAGCTCCCTGCACTTGACAGTTACTGCTAAAGGCTGAATCTGTGCCCCTGTCTATCTTTGTTGGCTGCTGGGGTGGGTTCCAGGGGCACTGGAGCCTCTGTTTGCTTGGGGAAGCCTCTCCTTCCCTCCCAGTGCCTCTCGTATTTCCTTACTTACCAGTCGGAGCTGTGGTAAATGTGGACGGTCAGGAGATGCCCAGCGCACTGAACCAGGCTCCTTCTGTCTCTGTCCCACTCACCAGCTCTGTGCCCCTGATGGGTCCACGCCCGTTACTGAATGGTATCCTCCACCTCACTGTGAAAGTCCCTGCATGCACAGCTGTTCTGGGGTCCAGCCTCTGGTCATTTCTGAAATCTCCTGAGGGGGCAGCTCCCTCCTCTTCTCCATCGTCACCCTGATACAACTGACCTGATTCTTTCCAATTATTGGGCTTTACAGCACACCCTGATCGGGGGAGGTTCGCACACCCCACCCCATGATCCCTGCTCAAATCAGTCTTTTCTCAGGGTCTGAATGGTCTGGATTCTGGGTGTGGTGCCGGGCAGGGCAGGGCCTCACTCAGCACAGGAGGGGCAGAGGGCAATGTAGCCGGGCACCCAGGGCTGTGGGCAGGGCATCTTCACAGAGCGAAAGGGGAACAACTGTTAGACCAGCTTTGTGTGAGTCCTTCCAACAACTGGCCCAGCATCTGGGAGACGTCTCACCATTGCCTGTGTCACCCCCATTCCCTTCTTGTCCCCTCTCCTTGCCTCTGAGATCAGACACCCCCGCTGTTCTCCTGAACACCTTTCAGGCCCAGGGAACCACTTCATCAGGAGAGACCTTATTCTCGTTTGCCTTCCCCTTCTAATCCTAGAGAGGCTGAGAGGGACTTAGTCTTTCGAGAGTGAATTCTGTGAGCTGAGCCAGCGGAGGAGACCAGGCTCAGAGGCTAAGCCAGCTGCCCAATGTCACACAGCTGGTTGGCAGCAGAGCTGGGTTTTGAAGCCACTTGTGTCTTGATTCCACGTGTATTCCCCTTGTAAGAATCTCCAGTAGGTAAGGGAGACCCCAGTCCCAGGCTGAGCAGGAAAAAGGGAAGAAGATAGCTGTGAACCATGAGACCAAGGACATAAAGGTCCAATGTGGAGAGTGGAGAGGGGAGAGGTAAGCAGGGGAAACAGTGAGGTGTGGGAGGACCTGGAAATGGTGGTTGTAAAAGATCCTCAAGGGGTTGTGTTGGAAATACAATGACATCTATTAGAAATGGTGTAAATGTACTAAAGAGCATTAACACTGGGGCCAGAATCAGTATTACTCACCAAAGAGGGTGAAGAGGAAAATCTTGAGGACTCCATGCCAGAGAGCCTGGAGGCTGGTTGGCCAATCAACATTGTATGTGTTCTTAAGTCTTCCTGTCTCAACACTAGCCAGACTCGAGTTTCACCCCAGCCTGCCTGTGTCTGTCCCTTGCAAAGCCATGTGGCTGTGCCTGGCGGTCCTCGTGGGCCTGTACTACCTCTTGTGCTGGTACCGGGAGAGGCAGGTGGTGAGCCACCTTCAGGACAAGTTCGTCTTCATCACGGAATGTGCCTCGGGCTTTGGGAACCCACTGGCCAGGCAGCTGGACCTGCGAGGCTTGAGGGTGCTGGCAGCATGTCTGACGGAGCAGGGGGCCGAGCAGCTGAGGAATCAGACGTCACACAGGCTGGAAACGGTGATCCTGGACGTCACCAAGACAGAGAGCATCACTGCGGCCACCAAGTGGGTAAAGGAACATGTGAGGGACAGAGGTACCACCCATATTTCTCAAGTCTAACTCCTCTCTGTGAAGTGGAGACCCCTTGACAGCTGCCTGGGGAGATTCCCAAGGTGTTTTCCAGGACTTGAAGTCCTCCCTGTGTTCTACTCACCCAGCTTACCAGCCAAGCCTCTTCCATCCCACACCCACCTCGGAACCTTGAAGCTCTGCAGCCTGGGGGAGAGTTTTCCCTGATGAGAATGTGTCCTTGCAGACTTCCTGTTTGGTGTCCCCTCCTCTCTCAGCAAAAGGTCTGGCTTTCTTGATGCTGAGTGACCAGGGTGATCGGGGTGCACTTTTTGGAGGACGGGTGGAGACGGGTGCTCTGGCTGGAAGGCTGCATGGGGGGCTGGGGGGCAGCGCTGGAACTGAGCTGAGTTCTCAGCACTTGATCATGTTTTGCTGGTGACCCCTAGTCATCTGACTTGTGTTTAAATGTCACGCTTTTTTCAGATGTGGACACTGAGCTATCAGGACTTTTCTAAGGAAGGTCAGAAAACTACTATGGAGTTACTTTCTCTCTCTTTTATTTTTCATTTTTCTGTGTGCGTGTGTGTGTGTGTGTGTGTGTGTGTGTATGTTTTCCTATACTTCTGCCTGTGTTTTATGGTAGAAGGAAAGAACTTTAATTTCTTTTATCTAAGTATAGATTTAAAACATGATCATTGTGAAAAACGGGAAAAGTACATGGATAAAAACCAAAGTTACCCCAAATCATGCCACCCTCAGATAAGTACTGATAACATTTTTACATACATGGTATTACATTTTGTACATAATTTGTATCCTAATTTTCCACTGAAAGAAGTTGAACAAATTTACACATAACAAAAATTTCTTCAAAAACATAATAAATAATGATTGAGAATGTTCCATACTTTAGAATAGCACTACTTAGTAAAAAGTACCTCATGGCATGAATGTAATTGTTTCCCACATTTTATTCATTGGATTCAACATAAATGATGTCTTGGTAAACGTCTTTCTACCCAATTCCTTACGTTGTAACCATGTATATTAATTGGGTCTTTGGTGTCAAATACGGTGGGAGAATATACATTCCTACAAGGGCAGGCTTGGTACTGAGCAGGGGAGGGACTAACTCTGTGTTAATAATTCCAACACCCTGCACCCAACTCCCCTGACCCTGCTCTTCTGCCCTGAGTTCTATTAGTTGGTAAGTGTTTAAGTATTTGGTATGTGTCTTTGAGTCTTGCAGAGAGGTTTCCATGAAGCTGGGTGAACTGCGAACTGAGAGTCAGGGGTCAGAGTCGCCTCCTGTGTGGGTGGGAGGAGAGGGTGTATTTTTCTGGGACAAAGTGTAAATTCCGATTTGGGGGAGGGTGGTTAATAGAGGCAGCCCTGCCTCCCCCTGAAAGCCTACCCCATGGAATTCCCCAGATTCCTGCAGGAACATTGCTCAGTATCGATGCGGGCATTTCAAGGCCAGGCCCTAGAGGTCAATACCAGGCCTGTCAACATGTTCTCCCAAACCTGGGATTTCAGGTCTGTTTTACCCAGCCAATCTCCACCCAGATATTACTCATCTTTTTGTTTTTGTCTTTTATCCCTTATCTTTTAATCCTCTCTTCCCCTCCCTTCCTCATTGTCTCTCTCTGTTTCCCTCTCTTTCCCTCATACTAGCTGTCGAGCACTCAGTCCTGCAGCTGTCAGAAAATCTGAAAATGTAGGTGAATATTGATAATGTCTGCAAGGACAACATGGACTGTGAAAACCCAAAACTTCAGCCTCCGAGTTCCAGACTATGGACCCACTAGATTTCCTCAGCCTCAGTCCCGGCCTTCATCCAACCTGGGGTGCTTGCCACTTGTCACCAGGCAGTGGGCTGAGCGTGAAGACTGAGTCAGGGGGGCGGCGCACCTTCTGTCCTCCAACCGCTTACAGGGTCTGGTCTCCCCAAACCCGCAGGCAGCATGTTGGTCTCTGTTCCAGCCGTTCCCCCTGCAGCCTCTCTCCTAAAGTCCTCACTGGGTGGAAGGTGACTTGGAACCTCAGCTGGGTCCTCACTTATGGGCCCAGCACGGTGTTGCCCTCTCACCCTTACTGTTCCCAGGACTTTGGGGCCTGGTGAATAACACCGGCATCTCCATGTCCACTGCACCCAGTGTGTGGCTGACCAACCAGGACTTCATGAAGATACTGGACGTGTACCTGTTGGGGGTGATCGAGGTGACCCTCGGTCTGCTGTACCTAGTGCGGAAGGCGAGGGGCCGTTTGGTCAACATCTCCAGTGTCATGGGCCGCATGTCCCTCTGGGGTGGAGGTTACTGCATTTCCAATATGGCATGGAGGCCTTCTTGGACTCCCTCAGGTTATGGCCTGGGACAGAGACCCTCCCCCTACCTTGGTCCTTCTGCTTCTGTGCTTCTGAGGGGGTTCCTTTCATCACAGACTTAGAGTTCTTTTTTCCAGAACTTTCTCTCTTGCTTTTGCCAGGCGTTCATTGGGAAGCTCCTTTCTAAGTACTTGGTGTCAGGATGGACTTGACGACTGTAGAGTTTGAATGAATTTACTCTGCCCTGGAAGATGGCCCACAATCAGAAAGTGAGGTAGAATTGTCACCAATATAATTTGGCTCCAGTGTGCTCCACCTACACTACTGCTATGATATTAGGTTGGGGGAGCCTTGTTTGCAGTGTAACCCCATGGAAGCAATTAATCAAGGAAAGTAATTAATCATATCAGCAGTAGAGACCCTACTGGCTGCAGGGCTGAGGATGGCTCTGAATATGGGGCAGGGGAGTGATCCCAGGTAGGGAGATGCATTTTAGGGTCCAGTTACACCAGCCCAGCTGATAAATGGCCAGGGGGTAGACTGGTTAGGATAGGGGAGAGAGGAAATTGAGTATGGAGGGGATAAAATATAAAAAGCCTGGTGATCAATTGGATGTGAGGGGAATATGAGGAGATAGCCCTTAAGTGGTACCTTGTAACTCAACGGGTAGGATTTAGAAGCGTAAGCACATGTATATAAAATATTTGGAAAAATATTCAGACTCTATACAGAATAACATCATCATAAGATTTCTCCTTCTGGCTTTTCTGTACTTCACAACCTCCCAGAGTTTCCTGCTTATCGCACTGCAATCCTGTGTCGGTGTCTTATTTTTGTGTGTGTGTTTTTGTGTCTTGGTTTATAAAAACTCTGAAGTCTTTGCCCCTCTGCCTGCCTCCCTTGCAGGAAGGAGCTCTCCTACTTTGGGGTGAAGGGTGGGGGCGATGATCGAGCCTGGTTACTTCAAGACCTTTGTGACCAGCCCTGAGGCAATTTCTCGGGGCCTCCAGGCAGCATGGGATCAGGCCAGCCCAGAGGTCAAGGAACTCTATGCGGAGACATTCCTGGCCTCAGGTGAGTGAGCTGTGGACCTTGGAGAGAGAAGCAAACCCTTGTCTGGAAGCCTGGGTCCATCATTAGCACCTCCTACAGTCTCAGGTCCATCCTCCAGGCTTTGACTCACCCACACAGTGGGCACATGAGCTCCATCCCCAGGGTCCCATGTGGTCAACTTGTAACCTAAGGAAAGGATTCAGGCTTGGTAGACCTGAGACCACTGTCTCATCTGAACTTCTAGTTATTTGGGGAGAACCTGAGGCCAAATATGGAAGATACCCATGTACTCATGGCAAGCTGGCATTAGAACAGCTGGTTTTCATGTCCTTAGATTTATGGTTTGTAGATACCTGCAGTTTATGTAATCCAGACATTCTCAGAAATGGAGTTAAAGGTGCCTTGGTGTGGAACCACGTGTTCCTGGGGTAAGAGTTGGGGCACTCATTTGGGAATTTAGGTGGATTCAATTTAGGGGGTCTAGGGATTCTTAGAAACATTGCTCCATAAGTTGATTCCAGAGTGAGAGTGGATGGAGGGGGGAATATATCTAGATTCTTTCTCATTCTGGACAGGCATGAAATCAGTTGGCTTGTGGGAGACAAAGTGCAGCCAGGATCTGTCCTTGGTGACCGACTGCATGGAGCATGCCCTGACCGCCAGCCACCCCCGCACCCGATACTCCCCTGGCTGGGACGCCAAGCTCTTCTACCTCCCCGTGAGCTACACGCTCACCTTCCTGGTGGATCTCATGATGTATTGGGGTGCCTCGCGGCCTGCTAAGGCCCTGTAACCCAAGACTGGGGTGCATGGTGTGGGGGGGAGCTGGGGACTGTGTGGGGAGGGGATGCATCGGGGGAGGGAAATAAAGTGGAGAGAGGGGTTCTCATGTCACTGGGAACACCATCCCACCTCAGTCCCCACCTCCTCCTCAGGCTTCTCTTGGGACATTACTTAGGATTCTAGGGATATTAGGAAGAAAGGAACAAGTTTTGTGGCTGAGGAACAGGGGTCAATAGCTCACGTATGTGTCCTGTTCCTTGAGTGGCCTCTCAGTGCCTCATGACCCACATGCAGCTGTGATAAGTCCACACTTTGGGGAGGGTGTGAGGAGCTGGCAGTGTCTCAGCCCCCCACCCTCTGCCCCTGTCCACCTCTTCCGGGTGTGCCTTGGCCCTGGCCAGTCTCGCCCTCCCACGGGATAAAAGTGGTCTGGGGGAGGTAAAGGTCCCTCCCCCCCGAAGATACCTGTAGACAGGGGTGTGTGTGGAGGGTGACCACCAGCCTGACACATCAGCCTAGGTGCCAACTCAGCAGACCTTGGCTGGAAAGGGCTGTCCTCAGTAGGGGTCCTGACAGAGGACACAGAAACCAATTTTTGTTTTGTCTTGAAACCATGCATTTCCATTGATTATATTTTCCTGAAAATAAAAGTTGAAAAGTTTACGCAGGCCCAGTGATTGGGACCGAGGCCTTGGGCAGCAGTGGGTGTGTGCCTACGAGAGGAGGAGTCAGGTGACCTCACAGAGGAGAAGGGGTGAGTGGGGTGACCCTGAGGAGGGATTGGAAGAGGGAAGTGAGGTCATCCCTTCATCCACAGAAGTGAGGGGCTAATGTGTCTTTCTGGGGCTTCTCAAGTGACCTGGGTTCCCAGGATTAGACGCAGGATGGACAAACAAGGAGAGGTGTCTAAGGGGCAGGCAGGGCCCAGACCCTTCCCTGGGGACATCTAGTCTCTCTCTCACCAGAAACCTCTCTCTGTGGTCCTCCCTCTGTCCCCTCCTTTAGAGTCACCACCGTCCATCCTCTGCCAACCTCCGCGTCCCCTGGTGCAGATCCCCTCCCCCGACCCTCCAGTGGAGGAGAGTGGGAGTCACTTCTGGACCCCAGTCTTATGTTTTCTGCTAATCTTTACTGAGCACCTACTGTGTGCAGGGCAGGAATTCCCTTGATGTCCCAGTGCTTCCTGAGACCCCGACTCTTTATGTGTCCACTCTTCTCATGATGGTTTGAGTATGGACTCAGTGGAGAAGGCATCTGTTCAAATTCATGCAGATTTCTGGGCTGAGTATAAATTGGAGTGGGAGGTATCTCCCGGTCATCTTACTTCACCTTCCTCATTATGAAAATGAGGTTATAGAGACTTCAGGGAATGTTATGCCATTGAACAGTATGTTTTAATGTTATATACCTTAAAAAGCGTTGACTTATTGAATCATTTGGAATGTCACAGAAGTAAACATTTACTGAGTGGGATTGACATAAGCACAGACAGTTTCAACTATAAGATCTAGATCAGAGGGAACTCCAGTGTGAACAGGAAGATACCTGAGGACTCCAAGGCAGAGAGCTCTGGAACTCTAGTACGACTATAGCCTTCTGGCTCTGTTCTCTGCCAAGCCATGTGACTGTGCCTGGCAGTTCTCTTGGGCCTGTACTACCTCCTGGGCTTGTACCTGGAGAGGCAGTTGGTGAGCCACCTCTGGGACAAGTTCGTCTACATCACGGGCTGTGACTCGGGCTTTGGGAAACTGCTGGCCAGGCAGCTGCACATGCGAGGCTTGAGAGTTCTGGCTGCATGTCTGATGGAGCAGGGGGCCAAGCAGCTGATGGGCCAGACGTCAGACAGGCTGGAGACAGTGATCCTGGACGTCACCAAGACAGAGAGCATCGCTGCAGCCACCGAGTGGCTGAAGGAGCATTGGGGGCAGAGATACCACCCAGATTTCTTTTGTGTTTATTTACTGAGAAGACTCCCCAAATGTTTTGATTTTCAAAACCTTGATGTTGCCTTGGAATTGATGCAGGTTGTTTCAAAGCTTGTTCCCTGATGTCCAATGTAACCCTGTTCTCTAAATTCTCCTACCCTGGGTTTTCAAGTGTGTCTTTCTCAACCAGCTTGCGGAAAGTGATTATTCGTGGTTTTTTTTTTCTTTTTGGTATTTCTTTTCTTTTTTCATTCATTTCCCTTTTCCTTTCTTTTCTCTAGTTTTCCCTTCATTTCTGTTTCTTATCATACCTCTCTACCTGTTTCTGTCTCTATCCTATATGATATTTGTGAACAGCGCTTTATTTTCCCAAACTCTGTCTATGCACTTAATAAAGATGGGTTTATTGCCTACTGAGTGCCAGGCACTGAGGAGCAGAGAAATGAGAAGGACCATCTCTGCCTTCCAATAGCTCAAAGAATATCCAAACCCTGACACCCTACAGACACCACGCCCACATTTCCTCTCCTGAACTCTTCTCCCTTAGACCTTGTGGCACATTGTTGTTGACTCAATTAAAAAACTCAGTTGGAAGGTGATTTGGAACCACAGCTGGGTCCTCACTCATGGGCCCAGCATAGTGCTGCCCTCTCACCCTCACTGTTCCCAGGTCTCTGGGGCCTGGTGAATAACGCCGGCATCTCAATACCCACAGCACCCAACGAGTGGCTGACCAAAGAGGACTCCATGAAGTTACTGGATGTGAACCTGTTGGGGGTGATCAAGGTGACCCTGAGTCTGCTGTCCCTAGTTTGGAAGGCGAGGGGCCATGTGGTCAATGTCTTCAGCGTCATGGGCCTGTTGAGTCTTTTGGGTGGGGGCTACTGCATGTCCAAGTATGGTGTGGAGGCCTTCTCAGACTCCCTCAGGTATTGGCCTGGCACAGAGGCCCTCCCTTGTTCCTCCTGCTTCTGTGCTTCTTGTGGTGGTGGGGGGGGACTTTTATAGGGGGTTCCTTTCTTCACAGACCTAGAGGCCCTTCCTTCCAGCCCCTCTCTCTGCCTAGGTCTTTCATTGGGAAGCACCCTTCTAAGTTTTGGGTGTCAGGATGGGCCCCAGTACTAGAGAGTTTGCTTCAGTCTATCCCTGCCTTGGATGAGGGCCCACAATCAGAAAGTATCTGAAGCAGAATTGGAACCTGGATTATTTGGCCACAGAGCCCATGTCCATAACCCCTGTGATATTCAACTTCAGGGAGCCCTTGAGTTGGGGGCAGAACATTTGGCTCAAATCAACAGATACTTCTTGGGCACTTCTGTGAGTGTTCAATAAATGTGTTTGGGTTCAAGAAGATTTGGTCCTTTACCTAAAAAGTCTGACAGCTGAGAAAGGGATAAGAGATACAGAAATGCCATGGCTATCATTTTTGATGCTTGTGACTAAGTTAGCCATGGTAGCCTTGGCAGTCAGCAGAATGAGGGGCGGGTCCGGGAGATAAGGGTCTGAGCTGAGGATTGAAGAACTGAACTTGGGAACATGGCAACCTGGCAGAGTAAGGCAGGAAGGCTTTCTGGATGAGGGAATAGTGTCAGCCTAGGCCCAGGGTGAGTAATTGTTGACGGCCTATGCTGTGGGGTCCACCAGGGGCAGGCGGGCATGGGTGGGCTTATGGAGGAATGTGGGCCCTGGGCAGGTTGGGGACCATCTTGCTGTTGGCAATGGAACCCCATGGAAGGGATTTAATCAGGGGAGCTAAAATAGTCAAAGCAGCCTCTAGAGAACCCACTGGCTACAGAGCAGAGAATGGCTCTGAATGTTGGGGAGCTGAGATCACAGGCAGGGAGATGCTCCTTAGAGTACAGTTACAATAACCCAGCTGACAGATGGCCAGGTTGTTGGCTAGAGCAGGAGAGGGGAGGGAGGGGACTGAGGAGTATGGAGGAAGTAAAATGGGCAAACCCTGGTGACTGAATACATGTGAGGGGAATAGGAGGAGATACCATATAAGTGGTGCCCTACAGCACAGTTGGTAGGATTTAGAGCTGATAAGCCCATATATGTAAACTCTTTAGAAAAATATTCAAACTCTATGCAGAAGCAATACCATCTTCATGAGTTTTCTACCCCTGGCTGCTGCACTTCACAACTCCTCAAGTTTTCAAGCTTATTCCACCCCAATCTGTGTTGAGATTTTATTGTTTTTTGTTTGTCTCCTGAGGTTCTGAATGTCTTGTCCCTCTGCCTCTTGGCCTTGAGAAGGGAGCTCTCCTACTTTGGGGTAAAGGTGGCTATGATCAAGCCCGGTTACTTCAAGACCATCATGAGTAACCCTGAGATGTTTTCTGGGGCTTCCAGGAGGCATGGATTGGGCCATCCCAGAGGTCAAGGAACTCTATGGGAAGACATTCCTGGCCTCATGTGAGTGAGCTATGGACCTTGGGGAGAGAAGCAAACCCTTGTCTGGAAGCCTGGGTCCATCATTAGCACCTCCTCCAGTCTCAGGTCCATCCTTCAGGCTCTGACTCACCCACACAGTTGGCACATGAGCTCCATCCCCAGGATCCCATGTGGTCAACTGGTGACCTAAGGAAAGGACCCAGGCTTGGTAAACCTGGGAACCACTGTCTCATCTGAACCCCTTGTTATTTTGGGAGGAAACTGAAGCCAGAGAGGATAGACACCTGTGGACTCATGGCAAACTGACTTTAGAGCAGCCGGTTTTCATGTGTTTAGATTTCTAGTGTTTATAGAAAGATCCAATTTATGTATTGGATATTCTCAGAAGTAGAGCCAGAGGTCGCTTAGTGTGGAACAGTTGTTCCTGGGGTAAGAATTTGGGCGCTTCTTGGAGAATTTGAATGGATTAGTTTGGGACATGGGTTTGTGGGGGTGGGGCGGGGGGGCAGGATTTCTTAGAATGTTTCTTCCCATATCAGAGCTGTGAATTGGAAAGGAGGGATATGGAAGTATATAAGGAAACTTTCTCATCTTGAACAGACATCAAAATAACAGAAAATATTTTGAAAAAATGCAAGTTGAATCTCTGTCCTTGGTCATGAACTGCGTGGACGTGATCTGACCACCTGCAACCCACACACCTGATGACACTCACCTGACGATACTCACCTGACTGGGATGTCAAGCTCATCTACTTCCCAAGAGCTACATACCTTCCTTCCTGATGGATGCCATGGTCTACTGGAGCTCCTCAAGGGCCAGTGTCCCGTGAAGTCAAGATTGGGGTGTATGGGAGGTCTAGGTGGGTTGCTGTGTGAGGGATGATGCTTCAAGAGGAGGGAAAAAAGGTGGAGGGAGGGAGCTCTCCAGTCTCTAAGGTCATGTAACTCATCCTCCTCCTCATCTCTGCTCCAGGCTTCTTCTGAGGCTCTGGGGATATTAGGAAGAAAGGACCAAGTTTTGCAGCTGAGGAACAGGGATCCAATAGCACACATCTGTGCCCTGGTCCTTGAGCAGCCTCTCAAGGCTCTGAGGCTCATGGCCCTCCTGCCACCCTGAGGAATCTGCACGGTTTGGAGGGTGTGAGCTGCTGGGAGGGGGCTCAGGCCCACCTGCTCTGCCTCTGGTCATCTCCTCAGAGTGTGCCTTTGTTTCCTCATCCCACAGGATGGAAATGGCCTGGAGGAGGCAAAGGGTCCTCTCTCCACTGAAAATACCTGTGAGCAGGGGTTGGGGATGCACAAGGCAACCACCAGCCTGACCGATCAGCCTCATGTGCCAGCTGAATAGGAAGGCCACTAATCAGAGTGGGCAGCATTCTCAGTCCTAGGAGAAGAGCCCTCTGTGTGGTCCTGCAGCCCTCCCAACCCCCATTCCATGGCCTGCAATTTTCTGATGTTGGGAGTTTGAGTCCAGGGAAGTGCTGCTTGAGCCAGCAGTCAGCAGACAGGCCCATGAGATGGTGAGTCAGGCCCAGGCCTGCGCTGGGACAGTTCCAAGTCATTCTTTTTCAGGTCTAGAGACAAACCCCTGGATCTCACCAACTGGGACTGTCTGAAGAATTGGGACACTCCTGGGTCTGCTCAGCCCTTGAGTGACATTGTCTGACTTCTTCCAGCCAAGAGGTGGACAGACTTCTGAGATGCCTCCCAGATCCACTGTAGGCAGTGCTGTGTCTTGGGGTGGGTATGATGTAGGTGAGGTTCGCCTCCACCTCCCACCTCCTACCTCCATACCCTGCAGGCTTTGGGTCTGCTCCCCAGGGCTGGGTCCATGAACTGACCCCCACCCCCACTACCCCCACCACCCTTGGTATAGAATGGCCAGACTCTCTGAGATTTGTGGTGACATTCTGGAGCTGACTAACCTTGGTAGATAGATAGCATAGAGCAGAGAGACGCATCCTTGTCCCTTCACTCTAGAGAACTTTGTGGCCCCATTTCTGTGTCAGACCCTCTAGACGGGGAAGGTGTAGGCAGTTGGTCCCAGGTCCCTCAGGATGAGCCTGGGCTCTTTTCTCAGGCCTATCCTGAGAAATGGTGACCCTAGAGGTTTATCCAAAGAACCACCACAAACTCCAGCATAATTCTGTCCCCATATTTTATGCAGCCCTGGGCATGGCCCCTCACTACTCATACCTCTGTCTCATATCCTTGCTTCCTTTTCTTTACTGGCTTCCCTTCTACCTTTCTGTGTGTTCTTTGCCCCATTACCTGGAATCTCTCCCTTCCCTCCAAGTCCTGACCCTGAGAGTTTTCTAAGTCCCTGACCCCAGTCCTCTGCTCTTCCCATATGTCATCCCCTCTCAGGGCCAAGGACTTGGCCCCAGGCCCAGGGAATTCATGGGCCATCTTCATCATCTAGCTGGACCTCAGTCTCAATGATGCTTATCATCTAGCTCGGCCTCAGTCTCAGTAATGCTCATATCAGAACTCTTTGTTCTCCTGCCTTCTCTCCTTATGCCCAAAGTGTCTCCTCCTGACTTTTCTTGACACCTGTGGTTCTACCTGTTATCAGAATCATTTTGACTCCTGGCCTCCCTTCCCTCTACGCTTTCCATTAGCCACTGTGTCAGTTGACTTTACAGTCCCTTCCTTTCACTGACATCACCCCCCCTTCAGGCTCCTCAGCTCAGCCTAGCGTGTATCTGGTCCTGGGGGTAGACGAAAAATGCTCACTGGGGGCCCTGCCCGGGGGAGCTTATGTGTCCTTGGTCCTTGACTCCCTCCATTTGCCTGGTTGCTGGGTGAAGGGGGTGCTGGGCCTGCTTGGAGTGCAGTGGGGACTCCTCATTGGTGACCTGAGCATCACCTCCCCAGGACCCAGGCCCTGAGCCCCTCAGGGGTTTCTGCTTTCTGGGAGCTGGAGCCTCACATAACCAATTTCCCTTAATTGGGGGCCTGCTGCCTCTGACCTCAGGACAGTGGAGGCACATCCACCCTGGGGCAGACCCTTTATTTCTCATCATCTCTCGTAATGGAGACTCACCTAAGGACAGAGAATTCCAAAGAGCTGATAACCTGGAATTCATTTCTCTTGGGGTTTGGAGGGCACAAAACCAGTTTTGTTTGTTTTGCATTAGTGAATTTGTCTTAATTTTTCGACCGAAAATAACGTTACATTTCTTCACATGCCCGCATTCATGACAAATGATTTTGATCCCTGGGCTGGAAGTGGGGGATTTCCAGGAGGGTCCTCTGGGCTGAGTCCTTCTTCCTTCTTTCCTCTGCTCAGACCACCCAGGTGAGCCACTTCTCAGCACTAACATCCCCACTGTGGTTTTTCCCATCCTTGGCATCTTCATCCATTAGGGCTGGGGGAGAGAGAGAGGGAGCCACCAGGGCTGTCTGAAGTGACAAAGCTTCATGTTGAACTTGAATTTCTTGCATCTAGGCAAATTGGCATGGTGATCCATCCACCTATACAAGTTATAGAGTGTCTCACCCAGGGGCTGTGCATCTGTCACTGGCAGCAGAAGGGAGGAGAGCTCTTCTCAACAGGCTCCAGCAGACTGGGGCTCAGAGGACCATCCTCTCCTGCTATCTCCTGAGCCCAATTCTTCTTGGCCATCACCTCTCCCCTCCACTATGGCGGCTATCATGGACCTCTCCTTTATGTACTTTTATGTTCAAGAACTGCAATCTGGTCCGCAACCTCTCGGACAAGTACGTCTTCATCATGGGCTGTGATTCGGGATTTGGGAAACTCCTGGCCATGCAGCTGGTTGATCAGGGCATGCAGGTGCTGGCTGCTTGCTTCACTGAGGAGGGGGCCCAGAAGCTTCAGCAGGATACCTCCTACCAGCTGCAGACCACCTTATTAGATGTCACCAAGACTGAGAGCATCAAAGCAGCAGCCCAGTGTGTGAGGGACCAAGTGGGCGAGCAAGGTGGGATGAATTGCATTCTTTGGCTTTCTCAGTTTATCCTTCTTTTTCTCTCTTTCTCCCACAGGTATCTGAGAGTTATCAGGGACCCTGTTGTTCAGATGGGATGGGAGAGGTGATGTAGAGAAAGGGGCCGGGCCTGTAGCTCAGTGGGATCGGGCCTGTAGCTCAGTGGGATTGGACCTGTTGCAGGGTTTGGACTGTCCACATGAAGAGGTGATTTCCCAAGGAAGTTTTCTTTCCCAGAAACTCAGAGGGTTAGCAGGGTTTGGGGGAGGTTGCACTAGAAGTTCAGGGAGGGAATATGCATTCCGTCTGTCCAAATGTGTAAAGATAGAGTTGCCTCACTGGGACTTTGGTAGTCCTAACTATCAGCTCCTGTAAAAATGTGAGCACATTTCTTGTTGGGATCAGGCTGGGGGAGGAGAGAGGGAACATGAGGTTGGACTCCCTGAGTGGGGACATTTGTTCTCCTTGACTGTGTCAGGCTAGACTGCAGGATGGGGAGAGAGATCTCTCCTCTTCCACATATCATGATGGATACCGGGTTGACCTAAGGGTAAGTGCCTATGTCAGGGTGGCTGCTCTTATTGGGAAAGGAGGCTGTGGGCTAGGGATGGACTAGGGCTGAATGGGGACCCAGCCAGGGATCTTCCCACACACAAGATGACGGTGTAGGAATGGAGGAACCGGGTGGCTCAGTTGTAGAAGGAGCAGCCTGGGGGAAGTCCTGACTCCTGAGGGAACTAATCTGGGGTCTGTGCACACGAGTCAGGGCAGGAGAGCTCTGGGGCCCAGGAGGGGCAGACAATAACTCTTGCTTTATTTTCCTCCTTGGCATTTACCACTATCCAACATTCAATATATTTTACTTATTTTTCTTATTTATTTTCTATTTCTCCTGCTAGAATAAAGCTTCTAGTGGGGGAGGTGTTTTTTCCTTTTATTTATTATATATCCTTAGTGCTTAGAACAGTGTCTGGCATCTTAAGGTGCTCAATAAATATTTGTCAAATGAACTAAGTTATGAATAATTCAGCAAGAGTCAGTTTCTTTCTTCAACAGGGTGCCTCTGCCCAGTGCCCTACATTCAGCTTTGAGCCACTTGTGTTAATGACTCACTGGGTATATTAGTTTCCTATTGCTGCTGTAATAAATGCACACAAAGTCAGTGGCTTAAAAGAGCACAAATTTATTATCTTATAGTTCTGGAAGTCAGAAGTCCAAAATGAGTCTCACTGGACTAAAATCAAAGTGTTAACAGAGCTCTAGGGAAGATTGCATTTCACTGCCTTTTCCAGCTTCTAAAGGCCGCCTGCATTCCTTGGCTCATGACCTTCGTCATCTTCAAGGCCAGCAAGGTTGGGCTGAGTCCTTTTCAGGCTGCCATATCTCTGTTTTTTTGTTTTTTTTTTTGCGGTACGCAGGCCTCTCACTGTTGTGGCCTCTCCCATTGCGGAGCACAGGCTCCGGACGTGCAGGCCCAGCGGCCATGGCTCACGGGCCCAGCCGCTCCACGGCATGTGGGATCTTCCCAGACCGGGGCACGAACCCGCGTCCCCTGCATCAGCAGGCGGATTCTCAACCACTGTGCCACCAGGGAAGCCCCAGGCTGCCATATCTCTGGTTCTCTGTCTTCTGGCTCCCTCTCCACTTAGAAGGACCTTTGTGATTATATTGGGCTTGCCAAGCTAATCCACAATAATTTCCCCATTTTAAGGTCAGTTAAGCAATTTAAATTTCATCTGCTACCTTAATTCCTCTTTCCCATTTAATCTACCATATTCACAGGTTCCAGGGATTAGTATGCGGACATCTCCGGGGAGCCATTGGGCAACATCTTTGGTCTAAGAAGCACTGGGAAATGGGAGGAAGGGATACCAGCATGCTTTCTTTTTGCCCCTCAGAGTCTCTGGACATGACAAGTTGGCATGACCCTAAAGCTGTTCACACTGCTTTGAAAGTTCTCTAGCTCTTTTTGCAGAAAAAAAAAAAAAAATTAAGGTTGTCCTGGTTTGCCAGCAGTCAAAGTTATTTACCAGGGATGATCAGAGGTAGCAGCGAGTGTGTGTCTCTTCTCCACAGGCAGAGACCACTCGGGTTTTACAGTCTTTGGGTCTCAGGAGCTCATTTCTTCCACTGTAAGACAAAAGAGTCTCCCCTAGCTGGGAAGGCTCTGAGTCCTGCCAGCCAGTTGGTCTCCTGGGGTCTCTACTTGGAGGAAGGCAGGAAGATAGGATGGGGACACAGCTTGTGTGGGGACCCCAGGCCTAGGGGAAGGGGTGAACCATGATTGTTGTTTACATCCAGACCTGCCCATGTGTGTGTGGAAGAGTATCTTGAGGCTACAGAGGCCAAGGTGGGGCAGTGAGATAAGAGGAGGGAAAGGGAAGGAACCCCAAGCCCCTTCCCCAAGTGGAATTTTACTTGGAACCTCAATATGTAAGACAAATGAAAATTGAAGTTCTCCTGCATCTCCCTTCCTTATCAGGTTCTGGGGTTCAGCCTGAAAGCTCTCAGGACTGCAAACCACAGGCTGGAAACAACTGTCCTAATCCAGTCAACAATGAACCTGAGGCCCAGGGAAAGGAATTGACTTGTCCAAGGCTGGAGGTAGAACCAGGACTAGAACTTGAGGCTCTTCAAGCCTGGCCCCTGCAGAGCTGAATGACAATACCTAGCAATATTTCTCTCCATTTATACCAACTCAATTTAAATATCTCAAAGGGAGCCCTTTTTACATTCTTCCAAAATTATTTTATTTAAATGTCTTCTGTATTTGTTTATAAGTCTTATTTATTTCTTCTCTGGTTTCTGAGATCATTGAGGAATAAGACCATGTTTTGTTCATTTAATGTCTCTAGCACCTTCCTCTGTAACTGACAGATGCATGAAATGAATGAATGCATGAATGGATGAATGAATGAATGAATGAATGAACAGAGTAATTTTGGTAATGCGTGAAATGGAGTTGGTTTCTTACACTCAGGTGAACAGAGAGGGGGAAGCATGATGGGGGAAGGAATTGAAACATTAATTTATTGGTATGAAAATGAGGTCTCTTCTCCCAGAGCCAATAGCTTAGATGCTATTAGCTAAAGCCTTGATTGTAGCTGGTACAGTGTCCAGCTAGCTGGCAGACTGTGTGAATCAGAAAAACTGCCCCTTTAGGGAAAACCCATTAATAAAAGGCCCATGTTCCTTTGGGCTGTCATAGCTCCCCACCCCACGCTGCCAGACTGGCTGTCTTGTGCCTTGTGACATGCTCAACCATCCTCAGCAACCCTGAGCTGGGGGGTCGTGGACCCTGGTGCTTTTCCAGAGACACTGCTGATTTTTGTCTGGTTCTCCTTCCCTCCACTGCGCCCCCAGGCCTCTGAGCCCTGGTGAACAACGTTGGTGTAGGCCTGCCCAATGGTCCCAATGAATGGCTGACCAAGGAAGACTCTGTGAAGGTGATCAACGTGAACCTGGTGGGACTGATCGAAGTGACTCTCCATATGCTGCCCATGGTCAAGAAAGCCCGGGGCAGGGTCGTCAACATGTCCAGCTCTGGTGGCCGTGTGGCTATCATTGGTGGCGGCTACTGCGTCTCTAAGTTTGGCGTCGAGGCCTTCTCTGACAGCATCAGGTGACTGGGCCCAGGTGCCAAACCACTCAGGGTAGGAGTTCTGGGGGTTTCACCTCAGGAAGAGAGGGCTGGGTGGGGGCACCCTGTGGGCAGGGGAGGTCTGGAGAGAAGATGCTAAAATAGTAGCAGGAGGAAGGTTAGACCTCCAAGGGCCTTCCTCAGGGACCCAGAGAAGAGGGATGAGAAGAGGTGGGGTGGTGATGAGCAGCCTTCCCTCGAGCCGTCTCAGAATAAGCAACACGCTGCTTGGGCCTGTGCGAGTAGGAGGGAGAGTGCCCCAAGCAGACAGAGAGGTCTGGGGGCAGGTTTGCTGTGGGCAACCCTCCGAGAAGGATGCAAGCCTTGCGTAGATCCCTTCAGTCCTTTGCCACCTAGGCGTTGGGGGTGGGGCTGAGTGGGAGGGACCTGGTCAGAGCAAGGCTTTGGTCTAGATTCCTCCCGGCTAGGCTGGCCTAATGTGAATTGTCCAGAGACAGGCTTGGGAAAGGACTTATTTGCATGAAAGCAGTGCTGGGCCTGGTGCAGGGGTGGGGGGCACACCTTCAGGTTCCTGATCTCTGGAGATCAGCTCCTCTAGAGGTGTCAGAGGTGACTTTCCCTGATGATCCTTTGTCATCGTGGAGTCCCAGACTGAGTCCAGCTCTTCTTTCCCAGGCGTGAGCTCCACTACTTCGGGGTGAAAGTCAGCATCATGGAGCCGGGGAACTACCGGACATCCATTCTGGGCAAGAAGGACCTGGAGGGCATGGAGAAGAGCATGTGCAAGCTGTGGGAGCGGCTTCCTCAGGAGACCCGCGAGAGCTGTGGAGAGGAGTACTTCCATATCTGTGAGTTCCCCAGGAGAGAAAGGGATCTCTGAGAGGGATGGAAAGGTCTTGGGGGTCACTGACCCACTTTCATTTTACAGATGATGGGATGGAGGCTCAGAGGGGTTATGAGCCCAAGGCCACACAGCTGGTGGCAGAGCTGGGATTTGAGAACTGCTGGGGGAGTGACAAAACCATAGCTGCGGGGAGATGGGGGTGTTAGGAGAGATGCTGCCCACCCACCCCTGGCACCTGCCTTCCCCCCAAACATCCGTATGCAGATGAATCAGGTGAAAATGCACTGCCATGAGTACAGAGAAGTTATTAAGAGCACAGCTACTTGAGCCAGACTGCCTGGGTTTGAAGCCTGGCTCTGCCACTGACAGGCTAGGAGGAGACTTTGAGAATGTTACCTAGTCGCCTTAAGCCTCAGTCTTCTCATCTATAAAATGGAGTTAATGATAGTGCCTACCTCACAGGGCTGCTGTGAGGACTAGTATCTGTGAAGCATCTCTCATGCACTAAGTGCCTGTCAATTCAGTAAAGAGGAAAATCACACGAATGTTTAAAAGGAAGGAGCTCTGGGAGCTCTCTTTCTCCCTGGCCTAAGGGTCTCCTGTGAATCTCAGGTGTTTCTGGAGCGTAGAGGAGGGACATCACAGCTGTTTACTATTTTGTCCCAAACTCACAGTTTGGGGAATTCTTCCAGTTTGAGGGATGCACAGAGACCCCACCATTGGGGAACAAGAGGAGGGGTGGCCTGCAGGTGCAGCAGAGGAGGGATTGGCCAAAAGACCTGGTGGAGTACCTCGTGGTAGGAGAGAGAGGCCTACTCTGAGGACCAGGAGGCCCCACATTCACTCAGAGCATCTAATCCCAAAGCCAAGCCAGTTGGTTTCAGGAGAGGATCATCCACAAGATTTCCTGCTTCTCTCCATTTCTCCCCTCCAAGTGCCTGGAGGGGGAACAGCCCCTCAGGGCCACCCTTGGAGCTGCCCTTGTGTGGGACAGAAAGGTGGGGCTGGCATTTTGCTGGCTCAGGAGGTTCCCTTGGTCCAGAGTGAAGCAGCCGGCTCTCAGCCCCGTCTTGCTCCATTTGGGCCTCAGTGCCCTAGTCATATATTTCCCTAACCCAGATTTTTTCCCCTCTCTTTTACTTGACTTCCATGAACATCCCTGAGAGGCACTTTCCTGTTGTGGTTAAGCTCTTAGACTCTGAAACTAGGCTGCCTGAGTGTAAATTTCATCTCTCCTGCTTGCCTTGGGCCAGTTACTCAGTTTTCTCATCTGTAATGGGTTATAAAAATTAAATGAGTTAATATATAAAAAGTGCTTAGAATATTATCTGCTTCCTGGTAGGAACAATCTGATTTAAAAGTTTGTTGTTTTTATCTATTACCAGTGTAATAGAGAAAAAGAGCATGGCCTCCTTTTCTCTATTACACTGGTACGTGCGAGCTGTAAGTTCTTGTGTTGCAAAGAGATATTCTTAACTAGCAATCATCCAAAATCCAAAGTGATGAATTTTAAACATATACCCAGAAACTCTGAATGGGCTAAATATAATCACTCAATCAAATTAATGGCAGGTATCTAACTGTCTGGGGGGCAGGGGTGGTTATTTTAGTGACATGCTCTCCTGGACCACATACATCCACAGAGTAAAAAGCCAAGACACCATAACTTAAAAACCATAACAGCCATTTATTCACTTAATGCACATTTTATTGAGAGCCTACCACATGCCAGGCACGGGGTAGGGCCGGGGGTGAGAGTGGACAAAGCAGCAGGGCACACAGCTGGCTGCCTGCAGCTTAAGGCCCAGTGGAGGAGATAGATCTTAATAACAACACACACATTTAGTGACAAATGTGGATAATTACCATGGGGAGAAACACAAAGCCATGAAAAAAAAATAGGGTTGGGAGTGGGGCCCCAGTTTAGATTATGGTGTAGGGAGGGCTTCTCTGAGTTGACTTTGGGGAAGAATAAGTTAGGCATTGTTGGAAAGTGGATAGGCAAGAAAGTTTTTTCAGGAAGGCCCTGAGGCAGGAAACTCTTTAGAGGAATTTTAAAGATACCAGAGGGTGGGGAGCAGTGCCGGGGAGCAGAAAAGACCCAGGATAAATTAGAGCATCAAAGCACACTGAGGATTAAGGATGTGACCTGATTTGTGATTGGGAAAGACTGCTGTGGTTGCTGCAGTATTCCAGGCTAGACATGTCGGTGGTTTGGGCTACAGAGAAGTGGAGGAGATGGGAAGAAGTTGATAGATGCCCGGTGTGTATTAGACCTCCTGGTACTGGGAGGGAGAGAAAGCCATCCAGGACGAGTGCTAGGTTTAGTTCAAGAAAACTGATGGGTGGAGGCATCATTCATTCATTGATTTAGGGAAAAGTCAGGGAGAAATATTTGGAGAAGTATTCCTTGGGGAAAGTAATCTTTCAGTTCTGGACATATTAGAATTCTGTGAGGAGGAAAAAAAGAGTCCTGAGGATCAGTTAGGGCTTTCTCAGTTACAAGTGACAGAAAATCCAACCCAATTCATTTAAGCAGAAAAGGAATTTCTTGACGCTTCTTACTAAAAAGTATAAGGATATGGGCTTCAGGCACTGCCTGATCCAGTCCGCAAATGATGTTCTTAGGACCTGCTTTCACCCTATTTCTTTTTTTTTTTCCAGTACTTATAGATTTATTCAGGCCTGTGAGAGGTCTTAAAGTAACCAGGAATTGCAATAAATATTTGAACAGAGGGCTGGATGTTTCAAATGCTAAATAAATCGATAGAATTAGAGTTAATACACCAGCTGTGCTAATCCATGTGACTGCCCTTTGTCTTGTGCTCACTCAGCTGACACTTGTCCTTTACAATCCAGCCGTGGTAAACCCTTCACTAGCTGAGGAAAAGCTCTATTTTCATTTCAAATCACCCTATTTCTTGGCTCTGCTTCTTCTGTACTGGCTTCAGGCTTACAGCTCCCTCCCCTGTTGGTGGGGTCACATGGCTGCAGCATCTCCTCATCTTCTCCCAGGATAGTCCTTTCCAGTAGCTCCCCCAAACGGTCTACTCTGACTTGGTGGGCCAATGATGGCAGGAACAGAGGGAATTGCAGGATGTATTCAACCCTGAGCCCATCACTGTGCCCTGGGAAATGTGAAGCTCTGATTGGCTCAGGCTGGGTCATGCACTCTACCTAGACCAAAGGACTCAGAATGGAAGAGGCATGGATTCCCAGAGAGAAATCTGTAGCTGTTGCTATAAACAAGGGGAATAGCTGTTTGGGGGTTGGGGGGAGGATAACATATATTCCCTGTGAGTTTCCCCTAAAACTCTCCGTTAGCAAAGAATGATCCAAATTATTTATGGGGTCACTATGAGGCTGGTGTGAAACACAGATTCAGCCAGCATCTGGAAACCTCACAAAGGCGTTTTCTAAGTAGCTCGATGCAGGCAGAAGCTGTAGAGTCTTCAGTGAGGTCCATAAAAGAATGTGTAGAAAGGCGAACTTCCTCTGAAAACCACTGTTGAAGAGCTGATGTCCTTCAGAAGAAAAGTAAGGGTTGGGTTATAAAATACTATAGGCTGATTCATCTGTAGTTCTCTCCATGATTTCAGAGGAAAATTTTTACGCAGGCATTTGACTACTTTTAGATTAAAAATTTTCCGAGTGGTCATACTCTAATTTTTACTTCAGTTTTACTAGTGTTTACTGGGATGCACAGATGAGACAAAATCTCTAGGAATCTAGAAGGGGAGGTCTGAAAGCAAGTATAACGCCACACAAATTGTGCAACAATGGACATGCATACAAAATAAAGCAACAACTGAGCCTGCGCATCTGGAGCTTGTGCTCCGCAACAGGAGAGGCTGCGACAGTGAGAGACCCGTGCACCGCGTTGAAGAGTGGCCCCCGCTCACCGCAACTGGAGAAAGCCCTCGCACAGAAACGAAGACCCAACACAGCCATAAATAAATAAACAAACAAACAAACAGACAAACAAAATGACATAAATTATAAAAACAAAGCAACAGTACAGGGACTTAATTCTGTTGTCACAAAAGCCTTCACAGAGGTGACCATTGGTGTCCTAGTGAGTTTTGAAGAATAAATAGGAGTTCACCAAAAGGGAAAAAGATGGCAAATGTTTCACAGAGGGAGGAGCACGAGCAACACTTTGGAGACCTGACATAGCACTTGTGTGCTTTCGAAGGTGGTGTGGATGCAAGGTATAGATGACAGTAGTCCCTCTAACCGTGTTACCCAACTCTCTAAACTTCAGTCTCTCCACGATAAAGTATTATAATTCCTCTCTCGTGGGTTGTTAGGAGAGTTAAACAAGAATGTAAAGTACTCAGCTCAGCCATATGATAAGGGCTCAACAATCTTAGCCATCGTTGTTATGACTAGTCTGGCTTGAGTGTAAAGTGTAAAGAGGTGGGGATGGGGATGAAGCCAGGAGACATTATGAGTCGGATAGTAGAAGACTTTGATGGCTCCAATAAGAAGTGTGGCTCTAAAAACAAACAAACAAACAAAAAAAAGAAGTGTGACTCTCATCCTGAAGGACTTTGGAGAGCCTTTTATTAAATGGCTCTGAAATGACCTGATCAGATTTGTGTGCCAGGCACCACTTCCTCCTGAGTCCTTGTGGCGCTCAGTGAAGTATGAGTCCCACTGAGCTGCCCCCTTCCCAGAGTCCTGGGGTGAGGGTGCAGATCAGGGTTCCCTAAGCGTACCGTGTGGCTTGTCTCCTATCTGTGTTGTAAGCTACAGCAGACTTGGACCCATCTCCACACCCGTGTGTACGATGCTAACGGAACAGCCCCTCACATTTGCTAGAACATTACAGGTCTGTACCGGTCTGTGCCTTAGCTCATTTGAGCCCCATAATGACCTTATGACCAAAGCAAAGGCAGTGTTACTATTTTTTAATAACATCTTTTCCCTGCATGCTTTTGTAGAAAATTTGGAAACTCTAGGAAGTCCACAGGAGGAAATAAAACCCTCCGGCGACTAGGAATTTCACTAGACAAACAGTATTTTTCCTTATTTCCTTCCAATTTTTCTGTGCACTTATATTCACCTGTTTTCTATCCTCTTTCCTCCACTGTCTACCCTGCTATTATTCATCTTTATTATTCTCTAGGGCAGGTATTATTATCCCCATTTTACAGATGATGATAGTTTAAGCTCAAAGTCACACAACTAATAAGTGGCAGAACTGGACACAGTTCTTCTCATTGCTAGTCGAATGCAATAGTAGGAATTCAGTTCACAACTATTGAATTTGTGAAGAGAAATAAGATTATTTATAGGGTGTTTGTTTAAGGGGCAACCTGGAGCTTGTGAGATCTGCCTGAAATGTTAGATCAGTGGTCTGGTGAAAAAGGAGCTTGGATGGAATTCAGAAGAAACAATTTTTAATGAAGAATAATGGAGCCTTTGATTTTTCCCCCTCTTGTACCCTCAAACAGATACTGACAAGTTAAAGAACACGATGTAGCTGGCAGAGCCAAGGATCAGTGAGGTCACTAACAGCATGGAGCCTGCTATTGTTTCCAGGAACCCCCGCATCCACTACAACCCTGGCCTGGATGTCAAACTCCTCTACCTCCCCTTGGCTAAGTTTCCCACCCCTGTGACAGATTTCATCCTGAGGCGGTACCTTCCAAGGCCAGCAGACAGTGTCTGAGCTGGGGAAGCCCAAGGGGTGGTCAGTGGAGTGTATGGAGGAGGGGGGCGGGAGAAGGCACAGTAGGGTCACATGAGGGGGTATCAGATGTTCTGGGGACACTTGGCTTGGCTGACACCCTACCTGCTGTTGGTGAATTTATGGATAACTTCTAACAGAAGGTGAATGCCTCTTCCCACTCACTGGGGCCTCACAGAAACCTGAGGTGGCCTTTACAGGTTCAAAGACCTGCAGCCTGGCCCCAAGAACATCTGTCACCCAATCAGGATATGGCTTTTTCTTGACCTGGAGGAGTCAAGGAGAGGAAAACTAGTTCCTGCTGAATCATGAGCCTCCCTCAGTTATCACCACCACTGGGAAATTGTGTAGGATAATGTAGCCCACAGGAGAACTCAACCACTTTCCTCTTGTGTCCCTAAATATGCATTAACCTTATTCACATAAACCATTATTTGAAGTATGTAGTAGGACAAACAGGGAGTGCAAGATTATATCACGCAAAAGTTTATCATAGTATTTTCTCTCTCTTTTATGGATTTCTGTATTCATAGGTGATTGGGACTCACATAAAGTAACATTCATTTGTTTAATCACCATTGATTAATTCTTCAAATATTACCTGAGTGCCTACTATAGACAAGGTACTGTGTAGGTGCTGGAAGCATACAAATATGATTAAATCATGGTCTTGGTTTTTCACTCTTTATTTTGTGGGGTTTTTTTGTGTTTTAGCACAATATCTAGTAGCAGAGACAGGATAGCGATAGAAGAAACAGAAATCAGAAAATCAAATTTTTGGAGCTACGAGGAACACTAGAGTTTATCTAATTCAGTAGTTCCCCAACTTGGCTGTATATCATAATCACCTGGTTAATTAAAATACAGATTCCTGGGCCTTGGTGTTAGAAAATCTGATTCATTAGGCTTGGGTGGGGCCCAGAAATCTGTATTTGTAAAAAGGACCTAGATGATTCTGATGCATCTGGGCACTTGGAAACTGCTGATAGTTCCATAGGAGTAACTAATGCTCAGAGGAGGAAGTGACTTATGGGAGGTCCCCTAGCATCATAGCCTTGACAGAACTCAGGTGTTTAGATTCCCAGACTAGGATTTTAGTTACAGGAGAATAAATTCCCGAAATTAGTAACGTTGTCAAAAAAGTCATGAAATGATGGGCTTCCCTGGTGGCGCAGTGGTTGAGAGTCTGCCTGCCGATGCAGGGGACACGAGTTCGTGTCCCGGTCCGGGAAGATCCCACATGCCGTGGAGCGGCTGGGCCCGTGAGCCATGGCCGCTGAGCCTGCACGTCCGGAGCCTATGCTCCGCAACGGGAGAGGCCACAACAGTGAGAGACCCGCATACCGCAAAAAATAAAAAAATTAAAAAATAAAGTTAGAAATAATGTCCCTCTCTAAATGTGAGGTGAGTCATTTTAGAAGTAACCCTACCCAAGAAATGGTTTGCTAGTGTCACGCTGAAGTGTCATGAGAAACTCCTGAGTTTTATTTGGGCGAGACAGGTCCCCAAGAAAGCAAGCCTGACATGTGATGTGTGTACATTACATGCATGCACTTACACTGCAACAAGTGTGAGTACGGGAGGGTTCTGACAGAGGGGTGATAGGTAACATGGAGCCTAGGAAAAGGTAGCCAAAGAGGAGAGCCATGCCAGATGGTCTGCTGCCCTACCCAGCAGAGAGGCTGTTCTAGCCCTAAGGGCTGCTGCTGATCCTCAGGACCCCATAGTTCTAGTGTGGAGACAGAGAAGTTCACTCAGGGTACTAATTTGTTGGAAATATTCTTTAAAATCATCTCCTTCCTTTGTCTCTAAACCTGTCCTCACTAAACAACACTCTGATCAATAATAGGGACTCCAGGTGTTCTTGGTCTCATCCAGAATAAGTGCTATGAAAATGCCCTCGATAGCTTTCATACCCAGAAGTAGTTTCTCCTGTAAATTGGGTTCTTGGTTTGTAGATCAGCCTCCACCCAGAGTTTTATCTTCTTGGGTAATAATGGCTAGAATTAGATGTAAGGACCAGCAAAGCTGAAATACAGAATTGGCTGAGGGATTCTTTACCATCAGAACCCACCAGTGGGGTTCAGCCTGAGGCAAGTGGCCAATTGACCTCCCTGCTGACTTTTCTTTAGCTATACTTTGACTACGAATCTGGTGAATGTAGAATTCAGGATCTGTAGGTTCTGATCTTTCAGTGGAATAAAACTAGTTTTTATGGAAGTGGAAAGAAAAGTTCAGATAGGAAAGAAGTTGGTGATTGTATGGCAAATGGAAAAGCTATCATATAGGGAAAAGGTGAGTCTTGTTGAGGCTTTGGGAATAACTGGTTTCTGTTCATAGCAGAGACAAAAAGAAGATCAGTAGCGTTTAAAGTTGCATGTTGGGACTTCCCTGGTGGTCCAGTGGTTAAGAATCCACCTTCCAATGCAGGGGATGTGGGTTCGATCCCTGGTCGGGGAACTAAGATCCCACATGCTGGGGGACAACTAAGCCTGCGCGCCACAGCTACTGAGCCCGTGCACCTCAACGAGAGAGCCCGCGAGCTGCAAACTGCAGAGCCCACGTGCTCCGGAGCCCGCATGCCACAGCTAGAGAGAAGCCCGCACATCACAGCTAGAGAGGAAAAAAACCCTGCACGCCACAACTAGAGAGAAGCCCGCATGCCTCAACGAAGATCTCGCATGCCACAACTGAGACCTGACGCAGCATAAATAAATAAATAAATAAAAATAAAGTTGCATGTTATTCCTAACAGAGCTTGCTCTTTGTGGGGTAGCCCACTGTCGTGGTGAAGCGCATGGTCCCTGGAGCCAGCTTGTCTAGGATTGAATCCTGGCTCCAACACTTACCAACTGTGTAACCTTGGGCAAGTAACTTAACTTCTCTGTGCCTTGGTTTCCTTAACTCTAAAATGAGTTGATGTGAAGATTAAATGAGATGGTGTACACGAAATGATCAAAATTGCATCTGACATATAGTAAGATATGTTTTTATCATCTAATAATAATTGTGGAGCAGCTTCTTTCTCATGAATTAGATGGGAAAGAAAGCCAACCAGCAGCTTGTTAAGAAGCTGGCATAAAGAATGGAAGAAATGGTTAGCTAACTCTTAAGTCTGTAATCTTTTGTGAATAGTAAAGGGCACAGACTTTTGAGCCCATTCAAACAGGATTTATTGATATTTCCTTTAACCAGGAAATGCTTACATAGCACTTGTTAGGTGCCAGACACTGGTCTATGTGCCTTACAAATACTGAGTCATTTAACCTTCCTTAAAAAAACTTGCTGTTATTAACAGGCCCATTCTACAGATGAGGAACCCAATGCGAGGAGAGCAGAGTTTCAACCCCGACTGTCAGGCTCCAGAGACATGTGGGATGCTGCCCATCTCCCCTCTTCAGACAGGATTGCAACTGCAGAGTAAGCGGACCAAAGAGGCTGGAGCCCAGCACTAACAAACAGTTCTGGTGCAAAACATTTTCTCACTTGTTTGCCTTGTTTAATTTTTTTCCTTCATCAGATTGGGATAAGAGAAGTTATAGCTTTCTTGACATGAATTGGGTTTAAAGTGTGCAGAATTTAATTTTCTTATTAGGATTATAAAGCTGGGAAACATAAACACCTGGGGTCACCAGGTCACTGCACTGCCCCAGCTTTGTAGCAAAGCTGTTACCGACCCTCTCGAGTCAGTCGGCGCAACAAGGGTCCTTCTCCTCAGTGTCTTTCGAGCCAATAAAACGAGACAGTTCAGTTCAGAAGCAAAGGAAAGTTTAATTCTTTGATCAAAGAATGGTCAGGTGCGAGCCCTTCCTGTAGAGTGAGGTTTTCCCCCGCAGGTCGTGGGTGGGGCTGCTCTTTAGGGATCTTAGTAGCTGGGAGGGGGCAGAGTTGTTTTTGTTTTGCTTTTTAATGGTTGTGTTGGGTCTTCGCTGCTGCGCAGGCTATTCTCTGGTTGTGGCGAGCGGGGGCTACTCTTCATTGTGGTGCGCCGGCTTCTCATTGCGGTGGCTTCTCTTGTTGCGGAGCACGGGCCCTAGGCACACGGGCTTTAGTAGTTGTGGCGCACAGGCTCAGTAGTTGTGGTTCACGGGCTCTACAGCGCAGGCTCTGTAGTTGTGGCGCACGGGCTTAGTTGCTCCGCGACATGTGGGATCTTCCCGGACCAGGGATCGAACCTGTGTCCCCTACATTGGCAGGCGGATTCTTAACCACTGAGCCACCAGGGAAGTCCAGGGGCAGAGTTTTTGCTTGACGGCACAGCTGTGCTGCTCATGCTCCAGATCACTCTGCCTGGTGCAGCATCTCTACACACGGCGCACGACTGCCATCTTGAATTGCAGTGCCCTGTGCAGCGCTTCTCCACACGGTCCACCGAGCTGAGGTGTCAGGCGCAGCCATTACGCACTAGGAACTCTGGTCTGAAGTGCTGGCTGCAAGGCCTCTGCACGCGGCACCCTATGAGCGAGTAAAACAAGACGGACTCAAAGGAAAAGAAAAAAAAAGTTAGACTTTATTTTGTTACCCAAATTCTTTTTTTATTTCCTGGGAATTGTTAATGGGCTTTGCTGGTGACAAAACCACAGTGAAGATAAGTGATTACTCTTAGTTATGTCAGGCAAAGTAAGGGCTGCAAGCACTTACTATACTTGACATTTTGTGCTGGTAGTGAGTATATAAGAATTAAATTTGGTAAATTCCTGATTAGTCTGTAGTGTGTTTCATTTTGAAGGTATATTACTGGCCTTGGCAAAGTTTATTCTCCTTTTAGAACTTTTGGAGCCACAGAGATTGTTTAATAAGTTCAGTGTTGGTTTGTTAATAAGAAATTAAAGAGGGGGACTTCTTGAGGCAATGAAAACTCCATGTTCCTTTTACCTCTAAGTCTAACCTGTAACAGAATTAAAGGACAGGGACTGTGTATGTTTGTCTCTATGTTCTTAGCACCTAACACAATACCTGGCACATAGTAGGTGCTCAGCTCATGCTTGTTCCATTCAATTGAATCTTGGGGTGCAACAGAAATGTGCTAGGTTAAATGCTCGATTCGGAGAAAATACACTGAATTTTAGCTGAAATCCTAACAGCAATTATCTTTGGGTAGTGAGATTCTTGTGCTTTTTATTTCCTTCCTTATCCTTTTGATATTTCTCCAAAACCACAGCTCTAGTCTTTGCAACAGATGACTGCTTACAGAAATGAGTGCCCTTCTCCTTATCTCATTCCTTTTTAAATTATGGTTTTTAACTTTACAAAACTGGTAACTTTACAAAAATTATATGGGCACAGCAGTCAAATAGTTGCTATGAAGAGGAAATGAGGACACCCTTCAGATTCTTTCAGTCAATTATTTTGGTACTTACCTCTATATATCTAAATAACATGCTTATGTTGCTTTTTTTTTTTTTTTTTTGCGGTATGCAGGCCTCTCACTGTTGTGGCCTCTCCCGTTGCGGAGCACAGGCTGCAGACGCACAGGCTCAGCGGCCATGGCTCACAGGCCCAGCCACTCCACGGCATGTGGGATCTTCCCAGACCGGGGCACGAACCCGTGTCCCCTGCATCGGCAGGCGGACTCTCAACCACTGCGCCACCAGGGAAGCCCTGTTGCTTGTTTCTGATTTGTGTATTTTCCATTGATTTCTCTATGGGGAGATAAGACTTTAACCTGTTTCACCACTCCCATCCCACCCCCAGGTACATTCCAATCACCCTCATCCTTGCAGAAATTTGGCCAGATTGTTACTCAGTGTTGGCATTATGCTGACTTTGTAAATAATTGTTTTTGATTCCCTGCACAATATTTTATTTTCTCTAGAGTTAATAATTATCTTTATTGGCTTACTTTTTGATCTTTTACCGCTAAATTGACCTTCTTCCCTTCTCCCTTCCCCCTCATCATTCATATTTAATTGATATTGTCTGGGTGTGGAACCCCAGAATGGAAAGCCCTTTCTTTCTGAAATTTTAAGACATAGCTCCCTTCTCTTCTAGCTTTCATCATTGCTATTGAGGAATCTGATGCCATTCTGACTCCTGACCCTTTACAAGAATCATGTTTCCCTCTCTGGATGTCTGTAGGATCTTCTCTGTAGGATCATATGGTAGCTCTACCTGAAGTGGGGAGGGAGGGTGGAGAACTGAAAGATTTGAAGGCTGAGAGTAGAGGAAGAGGGAGTGGTGGATCAAGGGTGAGAATAAAGATTTAGCAAAAAAATCAATGAGAGTGGAAATAGTTGATGGGGCAAGGTGATTGCGAAGAGTGAAAGGAAATAGGATCCATAGCCTGAGTTGGAAGAAAGGAAAATCTGTTCTTTGTACTATGGGCAAAATGATAAGGATTAACTGGGATGTGGATAAATTGGTGGAGTGGAATGGGGCAGGGCACTGAAAGAGATTAACCTGAGGTATCTAATTTCTCATATAAGTAAAAGGCAAGGTCATCTCCTGAGAGAAAAGGAAATATGAGTGGATAAATGCAATTAAGGGAGGTGAAGAGAGACTAGAGGTTGGGGAGCATGAGGGGAAATTGATTAGTGACCATGTAGTGGCACCAACCTTCACAAAAGCTGTGGAATTGGTTAACTGTAGTGCTCAGCAGTAGGGATGTAAGAGCAGAGAAGTGGCCATTGGTTTACCCATATTTGAGGGTTTGCTTCATTGGGTAGGGGAGCAAAATCTGTCACCCCAATATGTGTCTTTTGGGCATGAGGATTATTTTAGGCTAATTATATTTAAGAAACAGAAGACTCAGGAAGTCCTTCTTTTTACCTCCTCCTTAACTGCCTACAGAATTTGGATACAGGGCCTAGTCCAGGGAGAGCACTATCACCAGAGATACCCACAAAGAATGTGGGCTAGGTATGGTAGGGGGAACTCTGCAGGGCCTGGAGACCAAAGTCCTCTCTGTCCTATTGTCTCTCCATGGCATAGCAAATATTTGTTTACGAAACATTTGCTCTTTTTCATCTTCCTGTGAATTGCCTTCCTTCCCTTTGAAGTCCCAGACCCCTACCTGCTTCTCCTTACTCCTGAATGACATATATACCTCATTTTGCCTGTCTTTGGAATCTCCCATGTTTGCCTGGAGTCCTCGTATATAATTAATTTAATTTTTTTTCTTCTGTTAATCTGTCTTATGTCATTTAAATTATTCAACCAGTCAAAAGAACTAAGGGAGAAGAGGGGAGAATTTTTCCCTCCTAACAGTTGGTAGGGTCAAAGGAACTGGGGACAGAGTGGAGGACATAACATCATATTGTTGGATTTAGGTTAATCCTGGGGTGGGGGTGGGTGGTGGAGAAAGCAAAGGGGCAGGGTGATATATTGCAAGAATATGAAGGGCTCTAAAAACTTATCTTTAATTTAGAAAATACATAAAAAGCTCATAGGGAGAGGCCACAACAGTGAGAGGCCCACGTACCGCAAAAAAAAAAAAAAAAAAAGCTCATATATATCAATAAGAAAATAACTGAACACAAAAATCATGAACAAGAAATAACAAAGAAATGAAATGTTCTGCCTCACTAGTGAGCAAAGAAATGTGAATTTAAATACTGAAATAACATTTTTCATTTTTTGTAGTAACAAATACAAACTTTTTAGAAAGACAAATTCTAAATGCTGGTAAGTTTGGGGAAAATGAACATGTTCAAACACTGCTGAGGGTAAAGATAACTACAATACTTGTAGAGAATAATTTTCAAATTTATCAAGGGTCTTCAAAAATTTATATCCTTTGAATTAGCAATTCCACTTCTTGGCACCTACACTAAGGAAAAAAAACAAATGCAGAAAAACTCTCACACAAAGACATTTGTAGCAGCAAAATTTACAAAATTGAAAAGTTAGAACTTAACTAAATGTTTCATAATATAGGAATCCTTAAACAAACTTTGCTGCTGAAAGATGTGCTACTACATAACCATTATAATGACATTTTGAAGAAGTTTAACGGCATAAGAGAAAGGTTTCGGTTAAATTAAAAAGGCAGGATACAAAGCTGCATATTCAGTATAATCTGAAAGATGTATATACAAACATTATTTAAAAACTAGAAGGAAACACATCAAAATTTAATCATGATTATCTCTAATTGATAGAATTATGGATAACTTTTTTCATGTTTTTCTATATATTCATATTCCCTGTATATCATTTCATAATTAATAAAGTAAATAAAATGCACACATTTTATTTTTATTTATTTTTATTGTAGTAGAACATATATGACATAAAGTTTACCATTTAAATCATTTTAAGTGAGCATTAAGTATATTCACATTGTTGTGCAACCATCACCCCCAGCCATCTCCAGAACTTTTTCATTTTCCCCACCTGAAACTCTGTACCCATTAAACACGAACTTTCCATTTCCCCCTCCTCCAGGCCCCGGTAACCACTATTCTACTTTCTGTCTCTATGAATTTGCGTATTTTAGGTACCTCATATAGGTGGAGTCATACGATCTTTGTCCTTTTGTGACTGGCTCATTTCACTTAGCACAGTGTCTTTGAGGTTCATCCACATTATAGCATATATTAGAGTTCCATCCCTTTTTGAGACTGAATAATATTCCATTGTATGTATGTACCACATTTGTTTATCCATTCATCCATCTATGGATATTTAAGTTGTTTCTGCCTTTTGGCTATCGTGAGTAATGCTGCTATGAACATGAGTGAACAAACAGCTATTTGAGTCCTGGCTTTCAATTCTTTTGGGTGTATACCTAGAAGTGGAATTGCTGGATCATATGGTGATTTTGTTTAATTTTTTGAGCCATACTGTTTTCCACAGTGGCTGCACCATTTTACCACACATTAAATATTTTTTTAAGGAATTATATTTTTCTTAAGCACCTAGACAGGAAGGCTGATATTGTAAATCTATCCAAGTTAACAAATGAATTTAATGTAAACCAATTGGATTTGACAGATTGGTAATGAAGTACACCTGGAAGAAAAATGCTTGGGAATATCATAAAAATATTTGAAAAAGAATAATGAGCGGAAACGTGCCTTACCAAGTGTCAAAACTTGTTTTGCCATAGTGATAAAACTGCGTGGTCTTAACACAGAGACTTACAAATAGTTTTGTAGAATACAGAATCCCCAAACAGAATCATGAATATATGAAAATATAAGGATGATGTTTTATTTTATTTTATTTTATTAAACATTTTTATTGGAGTATAGTTGCTTTCCAATATTGTGTTAGTTTCTACTGTACAGCAAAGTGAATCAGCAATACGTATACATATATCCCCTCTTTTTTGGATTTCCTTCCTTTTTAGGTCACCACAGAGCACTGAGTAGAGTTCCCTGTGTTATACAGTAGGTTCTCATTAGTTATCTATTTTATACATAGTATCAATAGTGTATGTATGTATGTATCCCAATCTCCCAATTCATCCCACCTCCCCCTTTCCCCCTTGGTATCCATATGTTTGTTCTCTACATCTGTGTCTCTATTTCTGCTTTGTAAATAAGATCGTCTATACCAATTTTTTCAGATTCCACATATATGAGTTAATATATGATATTTGTTTTTCTCTTTCTGACTTACTCCACTCTGTATGACAGTCTCTAGGTCCATCCATGTCTCTACAAATGACCCAATTTCATTCCCTTTTATGGCTGAGTAATATTCCATTGTATATATGTACCACAAGGGATGATGTTTTAAATTACTTAGAAAAGAATGGATTTTCACTAACTGGTATTAGAACAATTGACCATCTGTGCCAATTATCAATTTGTCTCTTAGCTCCAAATTCATTCTTCAGAACCTGCTCTGTGACAATGGACTGGACTGTTCAAGCAGTTCCATTTTTTTTTTAATGTTTATTTATTTATTTATTTAGGCTGCTCCAGGTCTTTTTTTTTTTTACATCTTTATTAGAGTATAATTGCTTTATAATGTTGTTAGTTTCTGCTGTATAACAAAGTGAATCAGCTATATGTATGCATATATCCCCATATCCCCTCCCTCTTGAGCCTCCCTCCCACCCTCCCTATTCCACCCCTCTAGGTGGTCACAAAGCACCAAGCTGATCTCCCTGTGCTGTGCAGCTGCTTCCCACTAGCTATCTATTTTACATTTGGTAGTGTATATATGTCCATGCCACTCTCTCACTTTGTCCCAGCTTACCCTTCCTCACCCCCTGTGTCCTCAAGTCCATTCTCTATGTCTGCGTCTTTATTCCTGTCATGCCACTAGGTCCATCAGTACCATTTTTCTAGATTTCATATAGATGCGTTAGCATGCGGTATTTGTTTTTCTACTTCACTCGGTATGACAGACTCTAGGTCCATCCACCTCACTACAAATAACTCAGTTTCGTTTCTTTTTATGGCTGAGTAATATTCCATTGTATGTATGTGCCACATCTTCTTTATCCATTCACCTGTCGATGGACATTTAGGTTGCTTCCATGTCCTGGCTATTGTAAATAGTGCTGCAATGAATATTGTGGTACATGTCTCTTTTTGAATTATGGTTTTCTCAGGGTATATGCCCAGTAGTGGGATTGCTGGGTCATATGGTAGTTCTATTTGTAGTTTTTTAAGGAACCTCCATACTGTTCTCCATAGTGGCTGTATCAATTTACATTCCCAACAACAGTGCAAGAGGGTTCCCTTTTCTCCACACCCTCTCCAGCATTGCTCTGGGTCTTAGTTGTGGCACATGGGACCTTCATTAAAGCATGAGGACTCTTAGTTGTGGCATGTGGACTTCTTATTTGCGGCATGCGGACTCTTAGTTGCAGCATGCATGCGGGATCTAGTTCCCCAACCAGGGATCAAACCTGGGCCCCCTGCAGTGGAAGCATGGAGTCCTAACCACTGGACCACCAGGGAAGTCCCTCAAGAAGTTTCTTAAATTAAGTACTGTCAATAGAGGCTAGTAGAGGGTGTTGGAGGGACATTACAGGAGGAAGGGTGTCCTTCCTGGTGTGTGTGTGTGTGTGTGTGTGTGTGTGTGTATGTGTGTGTTCCATGGCCCTTAGAGACCTCACAGTCTGAGTCTAGGCCTGACGATCACCTTACTTTGGCCCTCTCAATGCAGACAAGTTTTTTTAATTTCTTTTTTTATTGAGATATAGTTGATATACAATATTATATAAGTTGCAGAAGCACAGCATACTGATTCACAATTTTTAAAGGTTATATTCCATTTATAGTTATTATAAAATATTGGCTATATTCCCTGTGTTGTACAATATATTCTTTTTTTATTATGTTTTTTTTTTTAATTTTTATTTTGGCTACATCAGGTCTTCATTGTGGCATGTGGGATCTTCGTTGCGGCATGCAGGAGCTTTTTGTTGCTGCACGTGGGTTTTCTCTCTCTAGTTGTGGCGCATGGGCTCCAGAGTGCATGGGCTCTGTAATTTGTGGCACGCGGGCTCTCTAGTTGAGGCGTGCGGGCTCAGTAGTTGTGGTACGCGGGCTTAGTTGCCCCATGGCATGTGGGATCTTAGTTCCCCGACCAAGGATTGAACCCACGTCCCCTGCATTGGAAGACAGATTCTTTACCACTGGACCACCAGGGAAGTCCTTGTACAATATATTCTTGTAGTTTATTTATTTTATATCAATACACAGTAGTTTGTACCTCCTCATCACTTACCCCTATTCTGCCCCTCCCCCTCCACTCTCCCCACTGGTAACCACTAGTTTGTTCTCTATATCTGTGAGTCTGTTTCCTTTCTGTTATATTTACTAGTTTGTTTTATTTTTTAGATCCACATATAAGTGATATCATACAGTATTTGTCTTTCTCTGTCTTATTTCACTTAGCATAATACCCTCCAAGTCCATCCATGTTGTTGCAAATGGAAAAATTTCATTCCTTTTTACAGCTGAGTAGTATTCCCTTGTGTGTGTGTGTGTGTGTGTGTGTGTGTGTGTGTGTGTGTGTGTGTGTCTAAAGCTACCTCTCTGCAAAATAAGATTTTAAGATTTACGGAGGCAAACAAATGATTAGAGAAAGATAAAATGAGTCCTGAAGGCTAAGGCTCTTCTTTGGCTACTTTGTCTCAGACTCTGCCTCTGGCACCATCTTCCTCCTTCCTTTCTATGTTGCCTATGCCTCCTCTATACTCTCAAATCTCCCATACTAATTCTCTTGCCAAACTTCCCCTTTTCTCTGAAACTCTCCCCACTCCCTTTTCCTCTGAACTTGTCAGAACCTGTCCCTTTAAAATTAAGCCTTCTGGGTCTTCCTTGGTGGTCCACTGGTTAAGAATCCACCTTCCGGGCCTCCCTGGTGGCGCAGTGGTTGAGAGTCCGCCTGCTGATGCAGGGGATACGGGTTCGTGCCCCGGTCTGGGAGGATCCCATATGCCGCGGAGCGGCTGGGCCCGTGAGCCATGGCCGCTGAGCCTGCGCATCCAGAGCCTGTGCTCCGCAACGGGAGAGGCCACAACAGTGAGAGGCCCGCGTACCGCAAAAAAAAAAAAAAAAAAAAAGAATCCACCTTCCAATGCAGGGGATGTGGGTTCGATCCCTGGTCGGTGAACTAAGATCCCACATGCTGTGGGGCAACTAAGCCCGCGTGCCTCGACCACTGAGCCTGTGTGCTCTAGAGCTCATGTGCCACAACTAGAGAGCCTGCATGCCGCAGCTACTGAGCCCTTGCGCTCTGGAGCCCGCATGACAACAACTAGAGAGAAGCCTGTGCGCCACAAGGAAGAGCCTGCGAGCCGTAATGAAAGATCCCGCATACCACAACGAAGATCCCACATGCTGCAACTAAGACCTGACGCAGCCAAATGATTAATTAATGAATTAAATTAAGCCTTCTGAGGATCCATAGGGTAAACCATTAATTTCTTATGTTCCCTGAACTAAAGTTGAACCGTAAACCATAGTCAAAGATTTTCCCAAAGTAACTGAAAATCCTCACAGATTTGCTGAGGAATTTAATATAGTTATTCAACCATATCAGCTTGGTTTCTCTGACTTACATCAACTAGTTCATATGCTTGTCGGTGAAGGCCAGGCCCACCATTAGATGAAAACTTACTGGGAAAGTCCTGTAAGTTCTCTAGAATTACATCTAGGAGACCAGCCTGTTTTTTATATGGTCAGGCTCAGGCAATCACTAGGTGACTTCATCAAGAAATTCCTAGGGATTTTCCAAAGCCTGTTGATTGGAACCAAATTCAGGCTTGTACACAAAAATCTGATGAACCTGTTCATAACTATTGTAATCAACTTCAGATTGTTTTTGAAGAAAATTCTGGTCTTCCTTCAGATGTTGATAATACCCAGGTAGCTTTTAACTCTATGTTTATTAATGGGATGAACCGGGAGCTTTCCCTTTTAGTAAAAAGGACCAGGATGGAATCAGAAACTATCTCCACTCCAGATTTAGTTAATCTGTCAAACCAGCTCCCTTATACTCTCTAGATGAGTCATCTCTAAGGAAGACCACCAAAATTCTTAATTTACAATTCTGGAAAATGAAGGCTCCTAAATGAAACCAACACCCTCCTAGTTTCTGCTATTATTGCAAAGATCCAGGACACTGGGAAAGAGATTGCTCCAAAATTAAGCACTTTAGGTGCCTTCAGCCGTCTAACCAGCCTTTCCAACTTCCTCCCAACTCTTAATGATGGGGCTCCAAGGAACTGTAGTTGGGACTCTCCCCAATCCTCCCACCTAATCAACTTTCAGAAACATTTCTCCAGATTGGGGATGAATCTTTTCCAGTTCTAACTGACACTGGAGCCACACTCTTGGTGCTCAGCCCCACTACTATAAAGCAGCCCCTGCCTCAGAGAGCTAAAACAGTTCAAATAGTGAAGATCTCCAATGAATAGGCTAAGAGGTTCCTTTTATATGTTCCATCTCTGATGTTACTAGAGCTGATTCTGGAAAAACTGATTGTTTGTCCCTATTGAATTAGCTACCATCCTTCTTATAGACAAAATCTCCAAATGATGCTGGCAAAATTTATAGTGCATCTCCCATGAAAATTCAAATAGGTCCCTCAAAATCTCTTCCCAATATTAATCAATACCCTGTAAGTAAAGAAAGCCCTTCAAGGCATAAAGCCCATAATAGAAGATTACACAGCTCAAGGCCTCATTATCCCTTCTACTAGCCCCTGTAACACTCCCATTTTACCAGTAAGAAAATCTAAGGGCCGCTGGTGGAGGTTTGTCCAGGACCTCCGAGCAATAAACAACATTGTTATCCCTTGACACCCTGTTGTTCCTAATGTTCTTATGTTACTAGCATCCATTCCCACCGAAAGTAAATTCTTTTCTGTAAATTACTTATGCAGTGCATTCTTCAGTATTCCAGTTGATGAAGCTAGCCAATACCTTTTCCCTTCATTTGGGAAGAAAAACAATTCACTTGGACAGTAATGCCTTAGGGTTTTACTGTGAGTCCTTATTTCTTCCAAATCCTGAAAGCTGATCTGGATGATATAAAATTCCCTGGAGGTTCTACTTTGTTGCAATACGTGGAGGATTTGATTTCTTTGCTCACCTTCTCAAACTTCCTCACAGGACGAAAGTATCTACTTGCTAAAGCTTTTAACTTTAAAAAACCATAAGGTCATCAAAGAAATTTTTCTGTTTGCCCAAACCCTGGTTTGATAGGGCAACAGTCCGCAACCTTTTTGGCACCAGGGACTGGTTTCATGGAAGGCAATTTTTCCACGGACGGGGTGGGGGGGGGTGGGGAGGGGATGGTTCAGGCAGTGATACGAGCGACGGGGGGGTGATGGGGAGCAGCACAGGAAGCTTCGCTCGCTTGCCCACCACTCACCTCCTGCTGTGCAGCCCGGTTCCTAACAGGCCACGGACAGGTACCAGTCCATGGCCCAGGGCTTGGGAACCCCTGCAATAGGTCATCTGATATCAGAACAAGGGCTACACCTAGATCCAGATAGACTTTGTGGTGTCCTAAATTTCCCCAAACCCAAAACTAAGTGAGGTTTTCTCTAGCTAGTTGGTTAGTGCCAAAATTGGATTCCGAATTTCTCTTTTATGGTCAAACCTCTGTATGTTTTACTAAACAATAACAACTCTGACCCAATTTTATGGACAACATAGTTTTCAAGTCCTTAAAGGAGTTTGATGAACCCAGTGCCCTTAGTCCTACCAATGATCAGATTCTTTTTTTCCTTTTTGTATTTGAAAAGGAGGGAAATGCCCTTGAGGTACTCACCCAAAAACATTGGACCACCATTGACCCACTAGTGTATTATAGCCAGAAGCTGAACCCTGTGGCACAGAGATTCCCCCCTACCCCCTTGCCCTAGAGCCACTCAGTCACTGCCCTTTTGGTTAAGACTATCAGAAAAATCATTATGGGATCCCCTTTAACCATTTTTGTACCTAATACAGTAGAAGCTCTCCTGAATTCTCATCACACACAACATTTCTAAGTCAGCCACCACAACTCTTATGAAGTCTTTTTGTTAACCGCCCCTCACATTACTCTTTTATGTTGTAGTAATCTTAACCCTGCTACTCATTTTATTGTTGTTTCAATAAAAGTTATATAAATTTAATGACTCTCAGGGAAGAATTAAAAACATCCCCATGTCCACATATCAGCAGAACTCAATTTATACTTGTTATTCTTTTTTTTTTTTAATTGAGGTATAATTGACATACAACATTATAATAGTTTCAGTTGTACAACATACATAATGATTCCATATTTGTATATATTGTGAAATGATCACCACAATAAGTCTAGTTAACATCCATCACCACACAGTTACAGAATTTTTCTCTCGTCATGAGAACTTTAAAGATTTACTCTTAGCAATTTTCAATAGGCAATACAGTATTAATATAGTTGCCATGCTGTGTATTATATCCCCATGACTTACGTATTTTAGAATTGGAAGTTTGTATGTTTTCATCCCCCTTCACCCATTAACCCTGCTACTCTTCTTCCCTCCATTGCCAACAAAGTCCCTCACAATTTCTTTTTTTTTTAAATTTATCTATTTATTTATATTTTATTTTTGGCTGCCTTGGGTCTTCGTTGCTGGGCGTTCTCTAGCTGCAGCGAGCAGGGGCTACTCTTCGTTGCGGTGTGCGGGCTTCTCATTGCGGTGGCTTCTCTTGTTGCAGAGTGTGGGCTCTAGGCGCGCGGGCTTCAGCAGTTGCGGCACGTGGGCTGTAGAGTGCAGGATCAGTAGTTGTGGTGCACGGGCTTAGTTGCTCCGCGGCATGTGGGATCTTTCTGGACCAGGGCTTGAACCCTTGTCCCCTGCATTGGTAGGTGGATTCTTAACCACTGGGCCACCAGGGAAGTCCCTCTCACAATTTCTTAATGCTGACAGATCATCTTCTCACTCTTTGTGATGATCTAAAGGAAGTTCCTTTAGGTAACACTGACTTCTTGCGGTTCACTGCTGGTTCTTATTTAAAAGGTGACAATGGCAAATATTGTGCTAGGTATGCTACTGTAACTTCTTTTGATGGATTTTCCTACATTTGTAGGCAAATGGATTTCCTACAACTTCCTGTGTCTAATGGATATAAATATGTTTTAGTCATGATCTGTATGTTTTCACACTGCACTGAAGCCTTCCCTTGCAAGCAGGCTACTGCCTCTTCTGTGGCTAAATTCCATTTGGAAAAGATTCCATTTGGAAAAGATTACCCCTACCTGGGGAACTCCTCTCAAACTTGATTGAGGAACCTATTTTACTGGGCAGATACTTCGACAAGTTTGCACTCTTTGGCCAGTTTTACAACATTTTTACTGTGTTTACCACCCTCAATCCTCTGGTTTAGTTGAATGCACCAACAACATTATTAAGACTTATTTGGCAAAATTTGTAGAGGCCCTCCAAATACCTTAGCCAAAAGCATTGACACTGGTCCTTCTTATTTCAGATCCACCACTTTTGGAACTCATAAAGTCTCACCCTTTGAGATAGTACAGGATGCCCAACACACTTGGCTCCTGCTTCTCTTTTTTTTTTTTTTTTTTTCCGGTACGCGGGCCTCTCACTGTTGTGGCCTCTCCCGTTGTGGAGCACAGGCTCCGGACGCGCAGGCTCAGCGGCCATGGCTCCCGGGCCCAGCTGCTCTGCGGCACGTGGGATCTTCCCGGACTGGGGCACGAACCTGTGTCCCCTGCATCAGCAGGCGGACTCTCAATCACTGCACCACCAGGGAGGCCCGGCTCCTGCTTCTTTTGACCCACAACTGATAAAAGGAGAGAAACTCCAGTATTGCAAATGCCTAATTGTTTCTATTAAAAATAGCCATGTTTTGTTAGAGGAGTCTTTTCACAGTGGACTCTCAGGAGATGAAGACCTTAAGCATCACAAGTTGCAAAATGGAGATTTCATCTATAACAAAAGACATCTCCAGAAGAACTCTCTTCAACCTTGTTGGAGAGGCCCCTATCAGGTACTGCTAACCAACCCTTCTGCCACTGAACCCCAAGGAAAAGACTCTTGGATTCATGTGACACACTTAAAGAAAGCACCGACTAATGAGAACCTACTGTATAGCACAGGGAACTCTACTCAGTGCTCTGTGGTGACCTAAATGGGAAGGAAATCCAAAAAAGAGGGGATGTATGTATACGTACAGCTGATTCACTTTGCTATATAGCAGAAACTAACATAACATTGTAAAGCAACTATACTCCAATAAAAATTTATTTTAAAAAAAGAAAGAAAGAAAGCACCAAACACTGACTGGACCTGTACATCATCCGGTGACCTAAAAGTAAAGATTTCCTGGAATTGAAGCAGATGACATCTGATGAGACAGCTTTTCCAAGATATTTGGGTCAGGCCTATTGGAAGTTTGTCACCAAAACTTTGATGGTGACACTATGCTTCAGATGATCTCCAATGTCTATTTTCTTGATAACGTATGGACTTTAGATAAAAAGAAGTGCCTGGGCTTCCCTGGTGGCGCAGTGGTTGAGAGTCCGCCTGCCGATGCAGGGGATGCGGGTTCATGCCCCAGTCTGGGAGGATCCCACATGCCGCAGAGCGGCTGGGCCCATGAGCCATGGCTGCTGAGCCTGTGCATCCGGAGCCTGTGCTCCGCAACGGGAGAGGCCACAACAGTGAGAGGCCCATGTACCACAAACAAACAAAAAAAAGAAGTGCCTGAGTGGGGCTTCCCTGGTGGTGCAGTAGTTAAGAACCCACGTGCTGACGCAGGGGACATGGGTTCAAGCCCTGGTCCAGGAAGATCCCACATGCCACGGAGCAACTAATCCTGTGCACCACAACTACTAAGCCTGCACTCTAGAGCCTGCGAGCCACAACTACTGAAGCCCACGCACCTAGAGCCTGTGCTCCGCAGCAAGAGAAGCCACCGCTATGAAAAGCCCGTGCACCACAACAAAGAGTAGCCCCCGTTCGCCACAACTAGAGAAAGCCCGCATGCAGCAATGAAGACCTAACGCAGCCAAAAATAAAATAAATAAATTTATTTTTTTAAAAAAAGAACAAAGCTGGAGGCATAACCCTCCCAGACTTCAGACAATACTACAAAGCTACAGTAATCAAAATAGCATGGTATTGGCACAATGGAACAAAATAGAGATCCCAGAAATAAACCCACACACCTATGGTCAATTAATCTCCGACAAGGTAGCAAGAATATACAATGGAGAAAAGACAGTCTCTTCAGCAAGTAGTGATGGGAAAGTTGGACAGCTGCATGTAAATCAATGAAGTTCGAACACTGCCTCACACCATACGCAAAAACAAACTCAAAATAGCTTCAAGACTTAAATATAGGACTATAGGGACTTCCCTGGTGGCGCAGTTGTTAAAAATCCGCCTGCCAACGCAGGGGACACAGGTTTGAGCCCTGGTCCGGGAAGATCCCACATGTTGCAGAGCAACTAGGCCCGTGAGCCACAACTACTGAGCCTGCGCTCTAGAGCCCACGAGCCGCAACAACTGAGCCCACATGCTGCAACTACTGAAGCCCACACGCCTAGAGCTCATGCTCTGCAATGGCACCGAGGAGCCACTGCAATGACAACACTGCACACTGTGACAAAGAGTAGCCCCCGCTCGCTGCAACTAGAGAAAGCCCCTGTGCAACAAAGAAGACCCAATGCAGCCAAAAATAAAAATAAATTTTAAAGTAATTAAAAAAAAAGACTATAAATGATACCATAAAACTCCTAGAAGAGAACATAGGCAAAACATTCTCTGACATAAATCATAGCAACGTTTTCTTAGGTAAGTCTCCCAGGCAATAGAAATAAAAGCAAAAATAAACAAATGGGACCTAATCAAATTTACAAGCTTTTACACAGCAAAGGAAACCAGGGGGGAAGGGTTGGGGGAAGGGATAGTTAGGGAGTTTGGGATCAATATGTAAACACTGCTATATTTAAAATGGATAACCAACGAGGACCTACTGTATGGCACAGGGAACTCTGCTCAATGTTATGTGGCAGCCTGGATGGGAGGGGAGTTTGGGGGAGAATGGATATATGTATAAGTATGGCTGAGTCACTTTGCTGTGCACCTGAAACTATCATAACATTGTTAATCAGCTATACTCCAATATAAAATTAAAAGTTTTTAAAAAACATTAAGAAACTATTATAAATTAGAGTACAGGGACATGAAAATTAAATCAAAGTGTGATCCTGTATTGGATCAGTTGAAATGGAATGGATAATTCTATGATCTATTTAACTATCTAAAGAATACTACTGAAAGTATTCTGAAATCAGAGAAAACAGGCAAAAAAAATTAAAGTGAATAAAAAATTATGCAAATAAAAAAGCAAGGTAGGGAGTTCTCTGGTGGTTAGGATTCCAGGCTTTCACTGCCGTGGCTTGGGTTCAATCCCTGGTCAGGGAACTTAGATCCCACAAGCCTCAGCATGGCTCAAAAAAAAAAAAAAAAAGAAAAAGAAAAAGAAAGGTAATAATTAACTCCAAGAAAAACAAAAAAATTCACATGCTAATAATGCAAACACTATTAATTTAACTGAAATGTGATAAAAATTATATTAGAAATATGGGGATAAAGGAAATGGTCAGGAAAGTGGTGTAAAAAGCTAAATTCTCATTTACCCTAACAGGAAGTTAACTGAGAATATCTAAAATTAATAAATCACGAAAAACAGTATGAAGTATATTATTCAGAAATATAGCAGTAAATACCAGAAAAAATAGCTAAAAGTCAAAAGCATTCACCTCTGAGGAACAGCAATGAAGGTGGCGAACTGTTTGTTGTGTTTTCATTTTTAAGCTTTTGAGTATTAACTGAATTTTTAACTATGTATGTGTATATTATTTTGATTTAAAAACTAAAAATCATTTCTTTTTAAATAAGGAAGAAATATATCCCAAAACAGCTGGCAAATAGGGAGGAGAAAACAAAATTAAACATTTATTAAAAGTACCAAAGTATAGGGCTTCCCTGGTGGCACAGTGGTTGAGAGTCCGCCTGCCGATGCAGGGGACGCGGGTTCGTGCCCTGGTCTGGGAAGATCCCACATGCCGCGGAGCAGCTGGGCCCGTGAGCCATGGCCGCTGAGCCTGAGCGTCCGGAGCCTGTGCATCCGGAGCCTGTGCGTCTGGAGCCTGTGCTCCGCAACGGGAGAGGCCACAACAGTGAGAGGCCCGCGTACCGCAAAAAAAAAAAAAAAAAGTACCAAAGTATAGACCCATTTCAAGTTAAGGATAAACAGACCCACATTTATCAACAGTCCCTGAGCAATAGTTTATCACAGCACAGAACAGCTATTCATTTACATTAAAAAATAACATCAAAACAAGCTAAATTGTTTCCGGTCTACTCTGTTTAATAGGGCAAGGAAGATTGATGCATTTTGGAAATACTATCATCAAAAAATGGTTAAAATAGTAAAGATTCATCACCTAAAGGAGTAAGCTTTGGATATCTGGAATAAAAACCTATTGGTTCTCTGATGGTGCCAGATAAATGAGTTTAGGCAAAAAAGCTTATTGTTACAGAAAGTATAGATGATACATAAAGATTATTGGGACACTAACAATCAATTTCAGATTTTTGTCTTCTTCATTTTAAGATCCATCAACCAGTTTTCTTTAGACTGCCTGGGCTGGTTTGGGCCAAGATCTAGTCAATATGTAGTCTGCCAGTGATGTAGGTAAATAAGATAGAGGGATGAAGAAAAATTGAGCATCCCAGCCAGCTGAGTATCGAGTGCGGGGATGCACAGATGTCACGGCATGTTCCATACAGTCAGTAACCAGGTTCAGGTTTGTGCTACAACTCAACAACCCTTGTTTCAGGAGATCGTGATCTGTATACAAAAAGAAAAATGGTGGTCAGCAATCTTATTGCTTATATTTTTAAGATCCTGTTGCTTGCAGTCACAGAAGTCTAACTACATTTAATTGCCACAAGGATTAGGCCAATCAGACCTGTGCTTCCCAATATAACAGCCACTAGCCACATGTAGCTAATGAGCACTTAAAATACAGCTACCATGACTGAAAACTGAATTTTTGGGCAGGTGGGAGGTGTTGCCGCGCAGCACAGCTTGCAGTGTCTTAGTTCCCCAACCAGCAACTGAAGCCGGGCCCCAGCAGTGAAAGCGCCAAGTCCTAACCACTGGACTGCCAGAGAATTCCCTGAAAACCGAATTTTTAAATTTAATTAATTTTAATTTTAAAACTCAATTCTGTTATTGGAAAACTTTTAAATATGTTTGGAACAATATAGGTATGTGAATCTACTTTTTCAACTGGAAATTTTTTAACATCTTTATTGAGATAATTCACATTCATAAAAACCATCCATTTAAAGTATACAAATCAACGACTTTTAGTATATCCAGAGTTGTGCAACCATCATCACAATCTAAGTTTAGTACATTTTCATCATCCCAAAAAGAAACCCCATACCCATTAGCAATCACTCCCATTTCCTGCCAACCCACCCAGCCCTAGGCAACCACCAATCTACTTTCTGTCTCTATGGCTTGCCTTTTCTGGACACTTCATGTAAATAGAATCATACATTGTGGTCTTTTCTGACTGGCTTCTTTCAGGGGCAAAATGTTCTCAAGGTTCATCCTGTCATAGCATGGATCAGTACTTCATTTCTTTTAATTGCCAAGTAATATTCCATTGTAGGGCTATACCACATTTTGTTTACCCGTTCAACAGTCGATGGACATTTGAATTGTTTTCACTCTGGGGCTCTTATGAATAATGCTGCTGGTAACCATAAATTGTATTAATCCAAATACAGAAGAAGTACCTCCTAGGAAAATTTAGCATGCAAGTTGAGATGTGCTATAAGTGTAAAATACACACCAATTTTCAAAGACTAATAGGAAAAAGAATATAAAATATCTTATTAATAGCTTTTATATTGATAATAAATGTTGACATGATAGTATTTTGGATATATTGGTCTTAAATAAAATGTATTATTAAAATTTATTTAACCTGTTTCTTTTCCTTTTTTAAAAAGTAGCTACTAAAAAACTTAAGATTACATATGTAGCTCTCATATATCTGTTGGACAGCACTGATCTAGATTATTCTGATCCATGGACAAGTATATGAACAATTTCAACTCCTTAAATCATGAAATACATATATCCCTCCTTTTACATATGGTCACTTCTTAGTAAATTCTATTTTCCTTTGAGTTCTATTGCCAAACTACATGTACTCGCAAGGGGAAACGAATTCCCTAATAGTTTAAAACTTTAGGTGGAGAAGAGCTTAGAACAATGGCTGTGCCCCTGACATGTTAGGAACTGTAGTTCTCTAGCTTGAGTTCTGAGAGGCTGAGGAAGTTTTCTGTCAGCTTTTCCTTGTTCCAATTTCTCTCCCCTCTGTTGATGGTGACCCTCTTAGGGCTGATGCACCCAGAAGACAGGGTTGTAGGTCGGGACTCTTCTGTCTGCACATCCCCCTTCTTCTTTTCTCTGTACCGCAATATCACCCAAAGCCAGGGACAGGGTTACTGCTACCCACCACGGGGCCTTTTTGTGAAAGGGAAAAGAGAGCTGCTCCCTTTGCCCTTGGCAAGCTGCTGACTTCTCTGTGTGAAGAAAAAGCATCCCTTCCCCCTAGGAAGGTGCAGGTCCACACAGTGTGCATGACTTAATTCTACTTAGAGGACTGCCTTCCTTGTTCCCCCAAAACTGCCTCCTCCTCCAGATCATCAGAATGGCATTCTTACATGAAATTAAACCATCTCACTCCTACAAGGCTCCCAGGGCCTGCACATGAGGTCTAGCCTCTGGGAATGGCCAATAGGGCCCTGCAAATCCGGTCCTAACTCACTTACCTCTCCCCACCTATATATACCCTCCCTCCCCTCACAATAAAATGTGGAGTTTGTGGCTAGGCTGTTACCCAAAGGGTAGATAATATTGAAGGCTGAACTTTAGTTAAGCAGGCCCCCCACACCAGTCCTGACAAACTGTGGAGGAGCACCCCCTCCCAAGACCCAGAGGCTCCATGCCTCTAACCATGTAATACCTCCCTGGTGCTCAGGTGGCCAGGCTCACAGGTGGCAAGGCAGGGCAGGCCCTGGCCCTAGGCTGCCTATATGGCCTCTTCCTCAGCTACAACAGCCATCACCAAGCCAACCATGAAGGCACTGGGACCTTCCTGAACCCCTCTTGTCTTGGGAAGGCTTTGTTTAAGGAGCTTTTTTCTCAGAAGATCTACCAATCACTCTCCACCAACCCTCTTTGTCCTTCTCATGCAAGGTTATCCATTATACCATCAAAAGAAAAGCTCACAGGTATCAAAAAACTTCTGTCCATAGGACTCCTTAATATGCACAGGGACTTCTTTCCAGACTTGTTTCATTGCCTCTGAGGACTTCTGCATATCTGTCATTCCTGTTCTGAAGTAGCCAGGCTCAACTATGCTGATTTTCACCCCAAAATGTTGAAGCTCACGCCTAGGAAAAAAAAATCCTCAAGTTAACTCCTCTGATTGAAAGATACCACAATTTCAATGTTCTCAGGGAAAAAACAAAACAAAACAAAAAATAGTTGTAAAAACACCTTTACTGAATATTTTAAAGAATAAAGAAATGGAAAGGAAAAAATTAAAATTTTAAACATCCCTAGATGCAACAATTGGGACATGATTATACAAACTACCATAACCGGGCTTCCCTGGTGGCACAGTGGTTGGGAGTCTGCCTGCCGATGCAGGGGACGCGGGTTCATGCCCCGGTCCGGGAGGATCCCGCATGCCGCGGAGCGGCTGGGCCCGTGGGCCATGGCAGCTGAGCCTGCGCGTCCGGAGCCTGTGCTCCACAGCGGGAGAGGCCACAATGGTGAGAGGCCCGTGTACCGCAAAAAACACAAACAAAAAAAAACCCCTCAAACTACCATAACCATTCAATCCCACACCCACTCATTTAACAGAGTTATTAAGTTTCTACCATGTGCTATACACTGGAAATATGAAAAATACAAGGAATAATAAAGAAAATTAGCATTTTTATGGCATCTACTGTGCTAAGTGTTTTACATGCACAATCTCAGTAAATTAAGACTCTGTTCACCACCCCAAAAAGCTCACAGTGGGTGAGTCTGACAAGTAAGCAAATAATTGCAATACAATTCAAAAGAATTTAAAGGAGAGGTATTCAAGGAGCTACATAAGTAGAGAGGAGGATGTAGATTTTCTGAGGGAGTCAGAGAAGGCTTCAGTGAGGAGAAAATGTTTCAGTTGAGCCTCGAAGGATAAAGAGGAAATTTCCCAGTGAGGAAAGAGGTGGAATGGAATACCAGGCAGCAGAAACTGCACACACAGAGCAGGGGGCTGTGCAAAATTACAGTGTGTTCAAAGATTGCAAGAGACCATTAGTGGAATATGATGTGGGCATTAAAATTACAGGCCATTGGTCATTCCAGAATATTTGGGTTAGTTCAAAAAACAGTTCCAAAAATACTTATCAGGAGCTGTGTATGTACCAGGCACTGTGCTAAGTGCTGCCTTCACCAAGTAAAGTAAGATGACATGGTGCACCATGTGAGAGGTATTCTCTCAGTACTCCAGGGACAGTGATGAGGGGTGCTCCCTGATCTAGAGGTTCAAGCAGCCTTACTCGAGAAGATGAAGCCCAAGCTGATGTCAAGGAGAAATGTTTGGAACCATGGTCCATAAGAAAGTAAAACATAAAGCATCATGAGCCTCTAAAGCCATGAGTGGTTCTCAAAGTGTACACCCCAGATCAACAGCATCAGCATCTGGGAGCTTGTTGGAAATGCAGATTATTGAGCCCCAGTCCAAACTTACAGTCAGAAACTCTGGGGGTGAGAACCAATAATCTGTCTGAACAAGCCCTTCAGGTGGCTCTGAGGCATGCTAAAAGTTAAGAACCACAGCTCTAAAGGAGAAGCCTCCCTTATCAAACCAAAACCTAAAACTTTCCAAGTCAGAGCTTCAGAAAATGATTCTCCAGGTGCCTGTGTGTGCTGGGGAAGAAGGAGGGGCTACGCAAGCCAGGGGTGCTTCAGCCCTCTACATTGCACTTCCCTTTGCAGCTTTCTCACAGATTCCCAACACACCACAATATCTCCAGCCCCTCTAAAACTCCAGTTCAAGTGTGGGACAAAACTTCCTTTTCCTGTTTAATCCTTAGCACAATTAAGGCAAACTGGAATTTTCTAAAGGAATTAGTGATTTAAAGGTTGGAAGGGCATATCTTTGTTCTTGGTCTGGGAATGAGTCAAGGAGTCCAAGAGTCATGAGTGGTAGTAAATCAGCAGGCAGCAGCCCTGTGGAAATAGACAGGATGTTGGGTAGGCAGAAAGCCAGTCAAGGTGCCTGCCACATAGTAACAATTCATGTAGTGTCCACTGTTATTTCCCTATTCCCTTCCTAAGCAGATAATATATGCACAATGTATTAGATATATACCAGTCATGGCATGTGGTAGGCTAAATAATGGCCCCCAAAGATATCAGGTCCTAATCCCCGGAACCTGTAAATGTTACCTTATGTGGCAAAGATTTTGCAAGTTTGATTGAGTTAAGGATCTTGAGATAGGAAAACTGTGCCAGATTATCTGGGTGCATCCTAAATGCAATCACAACTATCCTTATAAGAGAGGCAGAGGTAGATTTGAAGACCAACAGAGGAAGAGAAGGCAGCGTGATCATGAAAGCAGAGATTGGAGTGATGTGGCCACAAGCCAAGGAATGCTGGCGGCCACCAGAAGCTGGAAGAGGCAAGTCATGAGTTCTCTCCTAGAGCCTCTGGAAGGAACATGGCCCTGTCAACAACTGATTTTAGCCCAGTGATACTGATTTCAGACTTCTAGACTCCAGAACTGTGAGGGAATAAATATGTGTTGTTGTAGGACACCATACACCATAAATTACTTGTGGTAATTTATTACAGCAGCCATAGGAAGCTAATACATGGTGCCTATAATATTTATAGCTCATTTCCAAGTGAAACTGCCCTAGAGTCAGCCCCTGCTAAAGGAGAGTCTGTGCAGCACTATTTTGTACCATGTGACTGCACCCTCATGTCTATAGCTGACTGGACCAGGAATGGTACTTGATGGGAGGGGAGCCCCTCTCAGGACTAGATAGTGACTCTGTCTGTTATTACCTATATGGCCTTGGCAAACTACTGAACCTCTGTGCCTCAGTTTCCATAGATATAGTCAATACAATAAAGATAAAATAATTCCTTCCTGGGCTTCCCTGGTGGCGCAGTGGTTGAGAGTCCGCTTGCCGATGCAGGGGACGCGGATTGGTGCCCCGGTCTGGGAAGATCCCACATGCCGTGGAGCGGCTGGGCCCGTGAGCCATGGCCGCTGGGCCTGCGCGTCTGGAGCCTGGGCTCCGCAACAGGAGAGGCCACAACAGTGAGAGGCCCGCATACCGCAAAAAAAAAAAATAAATAAATAAAAATAATTCCTTCCTCATTGGGTTGCCATGAAAATTAAATGATTTATTAGATGAAAAGTACTCACAACAGTGCCTGACACATAATAAGTGCAAAAAATATCACATGATGTGGTGTCACCCGGCACACAAAAAATGAACTCAGCCAGTAGGAATCTCTGTCTCAGAAATTAAAATATAAGGGGGACTATAAAAAGAAGGAGCAGCTGATAGAGGGGCATGAAGCTGAAATGATGTATTTTAAAAAACCAGGAGGTAGAGGCAGGGCGATTAGGGATTGTGGCAAACTGAAGCTATAAGAAAGAAAAGAAGCTATTAGATAAAGAAAAGATATACAGAGTAAAGGGATGGAAAAAGTTAGTTAGAAGCAGATGAGCACCAGAAAGAGTCACTGTGAAGAAACGAGGACAGGTTTACTTTAAGGAGGAAAGAAGACAGTCATCCTCTCTCCAGAAATGAAATTTTCTTAAGGATAAGTCTTGAGAGTTAAAATGTGATGTGGTGGGCTTCCCTGGTGGCGCAGTGGTTGAGAGTCCGCCTGCCGATGCAGGGGACACGGGTTCGTGCCCCAGTCCGGGAAGATCCCACATGCCACGGAGCGGCTGGGCCCGTGAGCCATGGCCGCTGAGCCTGCGCGTCCGGAGCCTGTGCTCCGCAACGGGAGAGGCCACAACAGTGAAAGGCCCGCGTACCGCAAAAAAAAAACAAAAAAAAAACAAAAAAAAACAAAAAAAAACAACAAAAAAAAAATGTGATGTGGTGACAGTAGACAGAGACTTAGGGTCAAAACACAGGTCTGCCAAATCATGGTCGTTGCAGCTGAACTTTGAGAAAGATACCAAAATCTGAGCCTCAGTTTCCTGTATAAAACAGACTAGTAATAATACCTACACATCAGATTTTGGAAGTGATGAAATAAGATAATGCAGATGAGGGCTTCCATGGTGGCACAGTGGTTAAGAATCCGCCTGCCAATGCAGGGGACACGGGTTCAAGCCCTGGTCCGGGAAAATACCACATGCCACAGAGCAACTAAGCCCGTGCGCCACAACTATTGAGCCTGCGCTCTAGAGCCCGCAAGCCACAACTACTGAGCCCGTGTGCCACAACTACTGAGCCCACGTGCCACAACTACTGAAGCCTGTGTGCCTAGAGCCTGTGCTCCGCAGCAAGAGAAGCCCTAGTAATGAGAAGCCCGCGCGCCGCAATGAAGAGTAGCCCCCACTCGCCGCAACTAGAGAAAGCCTGTGCGCAGCAACAAAGACCCAACGCAGCCAAAAATAAAAATTTTTTTTAATTTTAAAAATTAAAAAAAAAAGATAATGTAGGTGAAATTGACTAGCATGGTGTCTAAGACATATTTAAGTGCTCAGTAGTTGCTTTTGTTTTAACCTGAGAGTTACCTCAGAATATCTGAAAAGGCTTCCACTCCATACTTGGTGGAACTGTAGACTCCTCCAAAGAAAGCAATTCTTCCCAGAATGCTGGAGACATTGACAATCCTCCCCTGTGCTCTCCTTACCAAGGGAAGCATGCTCAAGGTCACCTCTATCAAACCAATGAGGTTCACTTTGAGGGTATTCATACAGGCCTCAATCTTCAGCCACTCAGTGTAGCCATGTGGGTGAAAAGTGCCTGCGTTGTTGACCAGACCCCAGAGCCCTGAAACAATAAAAATCAAAGCAGGAGTTCAGTTTCACACAAAAACGACAGACTTCTACCTTGATCAATCTTCCTGCTGAAGACAACTAAAAATGCTAGACAAAACATATTTTTTCAATCTTCTTAAACACATCTATCACTAAGAAGGTAAAGGAAATTCAGGCCAAAAACTAAGAGAAGGCACAAATCCAGAGGATAAACAGAACCCTGATGCTAGCTTTTGATTCGAGGGAATTTGCCAACCAGTGTGAATTTGAACTTTAGTATTTATAGCATCAAAAAACATATACAGGGCTTCCCTGGTGGTGCAGTGGTTGAGAGTCTGCCTGCCGATGCAGGGGACATGGGTTCGTTCCCCGGTCCGCGAGGATCCCACATGCCGTGGAGCAGCTGGGCCCACGAGCCATGGCCGCTGAGCCTGCGCGTCCGGAGCCTGTGCTCCACAACGGGAGAGGACCCAACAGTGAGAGGCCCGCGTACGACAAAAAAATTTTAAAAATTTAAAAAAATAATAATAAAATAAAAAACATATACAATAAGGAGACATGAAGTCCAGAGCCCACCTAAGGTAGGCAGTCTAATAAAAGACACTTTCTGCATTAAACTGGAATCCTAAATGGCTACACTATCACTTTAGGGATAGAGATAGAAAGGACTTCCAAAGGACTGAAAGTAAAACTGCCTATCTTGAGCTCTGGTGTTGGGGGGAGGAGGGAAGAATCGGCCCCAAGGACCAAAAAGAAAAGAAGATGTGGTGGAGATGAGATAATAAGAGTCCTTCCTCCTTTAGATTTGGTGAGTTTGAGGTTCCAGCAGAATTTCCAGATGAGAAAGCCAGCAAGTAGTTGGGAATTCAGGGAAGAAATAATTTAGAAATCAAGGACAAAAAGGTAATAGGTTAAACTATGGGTAACTAGGGTCCATTCAACATTTGTTGAGCCCTTAACATGTACCAGACAGTATGTCGGAAACTGGAAATACAATAATGGGTAAGAGAGGTCCATGTCCTCAAGGAGCACACTCTCTAACAGATGGGAAAACAATAAAAATAATAATAACAGTACAGTAGAAATAAACCACTGTGCACAGCACAGAGGCTATAACTACCCATAACTCCTGACTCTAGAGTCAAGAACATCCTCAGGTAGGAATAATACTTTAAAGTCAATTTTCTAATTTAAAGTAAATTTTAAAAAAATAAACATTCTTCAATCCAAACAAAACAATTTTATTACTAGTTTGCAACTCCTAGGATGAATATATATTTAAGAGGTCCAATTATCAGGATCTATTGAATCATAAAACAAGTGGAGGAAAAAGAAGGGGATCAAAGAGGATTTGCATAATATCCAGAGAAAATGAAACTTAGAAAAGAGGATTTATCCATAATTGCCAAAAATTAAAACCAACAATGATGTCCTTCAGTAAGTGAATGGATAAACTGTGGTACATACAATGGAATATTATTCAGTGATAAAATGAAATGAGCTATCAAGCCACAGAAAAACATGGAGGGACATTAAATGCATATTGTTAAATGAAAGAAGCCAGTCTAAAAGACTTCATACAATATGATTCCAACTACATGACATTTGGAAAAAGGCAAAACTATGGAAACAGTAAAAAGCTGTGTAGTTGCAGGGTTTGGGGGGAGGTGGGGAGAGCAGAGGAGATGAATAGGTGGAACACAGAGGATTTTTAGGGCACTGAAATTATTCTACATTATATTGTACTATAACGGTAGACACAGGATATTTTACACTTGGCAAAACCCATAGAACCGTACAACACAAAGTGGATCCTAATGTAAACTAAGGACTTTAGTTAATGATAATGTATCAATATTGGTTTATCAATGTAATAAATGCACTACACCAACGCAAGATATTAATAACAGGAGAAACTGTAAGAGGGGGGTTGTATATGGGAACTCTGTACTTTTCAACTTTTCTATAAACCTATAACTGCTCTAAGAAATACAGTCTATTAATTACAAAAAGTAAAATAGGGCTTCCCTGGTGGCGCAGTGGTTGAGAGTCCGCCTGCTGATGCAGGGGACACGGGTTCGTGCCCCGGTCCGGGAAGATCCCACATGCCGCGGAGCGGCTGGGCCTGTGAGCCATGGCCACTGAGCCTGCGTGTCCAGAGCCTGTGCGCCACAACAGGAGAGGCCACAAGAGTGAGAGGCTCGCATACCGCAAAAAAAAAAAAAAAAAAAAAAAAAAGAAGACCAAAGGCTGACTTCCAGGGATGTCTATATTTTAGATAGTAGCCAAGGGAAGAAGAATCAGATTCTTAAGAACACCTTGAAAATTCTTCAGACATAAAGAACTGCGGTTATAATACTCCACTTGCAAGGTGAGATAACAGCCTCAAATCTACTGGGTTCATTTTTCAATGTAACATTGTTAAGGAAATGAAACACTGCAGAAGATCACAACTGTCCTTCAAATGACAAAGCCAGCTTTTCAAGCCCTGCTTTTGAGATTATATATATATATATATAATATATATACACATAAAACTTTAACATCTTCATTCCTAAGTAAATGAAAGAAGAAAATACTTCTCCATACCTCTGTCCCCAACACGCTCCTTCACCCACTCAGTGGCCGCAGCAATGCTCTCAGTCTTGGTGACGTCCAGGATCACCGTCTCCAACCTGTCTGATGTCTGGTTCCTCAGCTGCTCGGCCCCCTGCTCCGTCAAACACGCAGCCAGAACCCTCAAGCCTCGCAGGTCCAGCTGCCTGGCCAGCAGGTTCCCAAAGCCCGAGTCACAGCCCGTGATGAAGATGAACTTGTCCTGGAGGTGGCTCACCACCTGCCTCTCCCGGTACCAGCGCAGGAGGTAGTACAGGCCCACAAGGACCGCCAGGTACAGCCACATGGTGAGGGGACCTCCTTCGAAAGAAAAAGAAGAGGGACTTCCCTGGTGGCGCAGTGGCTAAGAATCCGCCTGCCAATGCAGGGGCACGGGTTCAAGCCCTGGTCCAGGAAGATCCCACATGCTGCGGAGCAACTAAGCCCGTGCGCCACAACTACTGAGCCTGCGTGCCACAACTACTGAAGCCCGCACGCCTAGAGGCCGTGCTCCGCAACAAGAGAAGCCGCTGCAATGAGAAGCCTGTGCACTGCAGTCAAGAGTAGCCCTCTCTTGCCACAACTAGAGAAAGCCCGCGCGCAGAAATGAAGACCCAACGCAGCCAAAAATAAATACTTTTTTTAAAAAAGAAAAGAAAAAGAAGAGCTTTCATTTTATTCCTTCCTTTTTTCTTTAACTAGTATTTACTGAGTATTGACTATGTGCCAGGCATTGCACTAAATACTGGGACTCTGTATTAACTAATATTTGGTCCTACTCTCTAGCCACAGTCTAGAGGAGGGAGTCAGGGAAGTAACCAAACAAATGCACTGCAATGTGGTAGGTGCCAAACAGAAGTATATACAGTCTAATGAGACTATAAAGGAGGGTGACCCACTGCCTGCAAAGTTAGAAACAGATTCACAGAGGCAGTGATTTTGGAGCTACTTCCAACAAAATAGTTAGTTCAAAAAGTGGACAAGGGCTTCCCTGGTGGCGCAGTGGTTGAGAGTCTGCCTGCTGATGCAGGGGACACGGGTTCGTGCCCTGGTCCGGGAAGATTCCACATGCCGCGGAGCAGCTAGGCCCGTGAGCCATGGCCGCTGAGCCTGTGCGTCCGGAGCCTGTGCTCTGCAACGGGAGAGGCCACAACAGTGAGAGGTCCGTGTACCGCAAAAAAAAAAAAGTGGACAAGGTGGGTGGCGGGGGGGTGGCGGTGTGATGAATTGAGGGATTGGGATTGACATATACATACATACATATATACATATATAATATGTATAAAATGGATAACTAATAAGAACCTGCTGTATAAAAAAATAAATAAAATTCTAAAAATAAAAAAAAGTGGACAAGGATAAAAGGACATTCCAGGCAGCAATAGTGTGTACATGAATGGAGTGGTGAGCAGCATAAAACTTCCTGATACCTATGAGAAGTTCAGGTGATGCAGAGAGCACACGGAGGAAGAAATGGAAGATGAGGTAGTGAAGGGCCAGGCTAGGAAGGGTCCTGTGGGTCACACTAAGGAATCTGGAGGTTATCTTATAGGCAACAAGGGTGTGCCTTTAGAAGGTATTAAACTGAAGACTAAGATGTCCAGATTTAGCTTTAGAAAGATCTGTCTCACAGTGGGAGAGGAAGATGGATTAAACAGGGAGGGGTGTGATGAAGGCAAAGAGATTAGTTAAGAGACCCAGCAGTTTGGGTGAGACATTGCAGCCAAAGCAGTTTGTAAATATAGACCAATCAGATGCATTATTGAAATGAGTGTTCAGAGATGCCTACCTTTCTATATGTAGTTCTAGAGAAACATCCACCATTTGGGGCAATCTATAGTTGTTGGCTGAACTAACATATGACTCATAAAGTCATAGGTAGAGGTCAAAGATGGGTGTGGGCCCACTAGGACATCATAAGGCCTACACAATGCCTACCTTAGCTTGGCTTTAAGGTCTTCCCAGTGCTCTGGCCCTTGATTTCCTTCTTAGCTTTCTCTTTTACCACACCTCTTTTGCACCCTACTCTTTTTTTTTTTTTTTTTTTTTTTTTTTTTTTTTTTTGCGGTAGGCGGGCCTCTCACTGTTGTGGCCTCTCCCCTTGCGGAGCACAGGCTCCGGAGCACAGGCTCAGTGGCCATGGCTCACGGGCCCAGCCGCTCCGCGGCATGTGGGATCTTCCCAGACCGGGGCACGAACCCGTGTCCCCTGCATCGGCAGGCGGACTCTCAACCACTGCGCCACCAGGGAAGCCCTGCACCCTACTCTTATAGTCATAACAAGCCCCTTGCAGTACTCCACACAGTACAGGCTTTTCATGCCTCAGTATACAACTCTCTCTACAATTCCTTCTTTCCCAGCTCTCATCCACTTGACAAATAATACTCATCTGTTAAGCCTCCACTGAACCATCATTTTCATTCAACAAACATCAATTCAACATCTACTATGAGTCAGACATGATGTTAGGCACTGATACACATAAGCGAACAAAACAAGGTTCCATTATTCATTGAATTCACACTCTAAGTGTAAAGACTGACAAGAAAACAATGCAATATACAGTCGTCCCTTGGTATCCACAGAGGACTGGTTACAGGACCCTTCACAGATACCAAAATCTGAAGATGTTTACATCCCTTATGTAAAATGGCATAGTATTTGCATATAACCTATGAACATCCTCCCGTACACTTTAAATCATCTCTAGATTACTTATAATACTTAATTCAATCTAAGTGCTATGGAATAGTTGTAAACACAATGTAAATGCTATGTAATGATAATTAGTTATAAAAACAATGTAAATGCTATGTAAATAGTTGCTGGCATGCAGCAAATTCAAGTTTTGCCTTTTGGAACTTTCTGGAAATTTTTTTTTCTAATATTTTTGATCTGTGGATAGTTGAATCTGCAGGTGCAAAACTTGTAGATATGGAGGGCCAACCACAATAGAAGTAAGGGCAGGATGCTGTTGGAGCATTCAGGAGAGGCTTCCAAGCCAGTCCAGGGAGATCTGAGAAGTTTCCTAGTGAGAGTAAAATATAACTTGAGATCTAAAGCATAATAAAATAAAAACAAAAGCAGCTAATGCTTGCATAGCACTTGCTGTGTATCAGGCCCTGTTCTAAGCATTTCACACATATTAACTTATTGAATTCTCACAACAGCCCCATAAGGCAGGTCCTGTCAATATCCCTGTGTGTCGGTTCAAATGCCGAGACAGAACTAGACATGCAAGGGACTCATTGAGGGAAACAACTTATAGAGAATAAAGGGGGAAAGTGCAGGAATAGGTGCCAATACATGTCTGACACCTCTGAAAGAAGAGAGAGAAGAAAGAAGGAATTAAAAGGAAGAAACTTTAACTACAGTTCAGCCCTGAGAAAGTCTCAGCTAGGCTGATGAGGGTCCTTGAGCAAAGACTGCCAGTAGAGTCCCACATTGGGCCGAACTGGTTAGAACTTTCAGTCCCACCTCCAGGGAGAGGAGAGGGGCTGGAGATTGAGTTTAATCACTAATGGCTAATGATTTAAATTGATTATGCCTAAGTACTGAAGCCTCATCAAAACCTAAAAGAACAGGGTTCAGAGAGCTTCCAGGTGAACATATGGAGATTCAGGGAAAGTGGTGTACTTGGAGAGGGCATGGAAGCTCTGCGCCCTTTCCCAGTAACTTGCCCTAAGCATCTCTTCCATCTGGCTGCTCCTGAGTTGTATGCTTTTTTAATAAACTAGTAATCAGATAAGTAAAATGTTTCTGTGAGTTCTGTTAGTCACTCTAGCAAATTAATCGAAACCAAGGATGGGGCTGTTGGATCCTCCAATCTATAGCCAGTCCGTCAGAAGCACAGATGATAATCTGGGCTTGCAACTGGTGTCTGAAGTGAGGGGTGAAGAGGGTAGTTTGTAGGACTGAACCCTTGACCTGTGGAATCTGATGCTGTCTCCTGGTAGTTAGTGTCAGAACTGAGTTGAATTGTGGGACACCTAGCTGGTGTTGCAGAGAATTGCTTGTTGTAATTGGGTCCAGAACTGTTAAGGGTATAGGGGAATAAAATCAGAGGAGGCAGTGAAGGGGAGAAAACAGTGGTAGAGACATTTAATACTCCCTCCCTCTTCTTCTCTTTCTCTCCTTTTCCCCCTTCCCTCACCTCCCTATTCTCTCCCCTCCCCCAAGCTTTCTGCTCTCTCCAATCTGAGAGCTCTGTGTTCTCTAGCCAGCTGCCTCTGTTCTGCCCAACTGTCATTCTCTGGTGCACTGTAGTAACAGAGCTTCATCCTGCTTGTTTACTGACTAAAAGGGTAATTTCCTGATGCCAGTCAAAGATGAAAATCCATTTCCCCCATTAGGAAGAAGCTTGGAACCCACAGCCTCTCTAGGTATTACTATTCAACCATCACAGAGCAAGAAGACTAAACCTGCAGAAGAAATATGCCAGGCCAGGCAGAATCCCAAAACGTGAGCCAAAAATGAACATTAATCAAATACCTGCAGATGCCTTGACTATTTCAAATATCTATATCCCTTGACCTGGCCATTTTCTGAGGTTCTGTCCTGTATTTCTAATTTCCTTAAGTACTCTCCAGCCACCTGTGTAGCCAGAAACTCAATATATCCGAGATAGAACACATCATATTTTCTCCTAAAACTGTGTCTCCTCCAGTATTCCCAATTTCTATTTGCATTACTTTTTAGTCTTAAGGATCTGACACTTCCTCTTCCTTGCCCCATGCATTCCCTCAGGAGACGAGGCTGTAGAGTCTAGCTCTCTAGTATCTGGAGCACCTGTCCCCTCCCCTTCATTCCTATGGCCACATCCATTGTTCAAGCCTTCAACATTCAGTACCTCTTGCTTGGCCTATCATAGAAGCCTTCTCACCATCCCCACAGTGTCAGTCCCTTCCCCTCTCCTCCACATGGTGCTGTCTGGTTAATTTTCCTAAAGCACAGCCCTGGTGATGTCACTACCTGAAAAGCATCCAACCTACTAAATAAAATGTAAATCATCTTAATCCATGATTGGGCCTCAACCTTATCTCCCGCTCCTCCCACTCACATGGCCTGTGTTCCATCCAAACCAAACAGCCTGCTGCTCTCCATTTATTCATGCTCTGCTCTTTCCATGCTTCAGATCTGTGGTCTCACCATTCCCTTTGCCTGAAATGCCCTTCTTGCTCATCTATGCATGTCAGTATACTACCTGTCCTGCAAGACAGCAAATCACACTTCCTCCACATAAAGCCATCTCTGAATTATCAACAGCGGGTCTGCTCTCCCATAACAATCTATTCATACCTCTCCTGTGTAGCTCATCTCTCCAACTGGACTGGTACTCCTGGGGTTGTTCTGTGATCGATTCATCTTTATACACAGCACCTACTTCAGGGCTTTGGTCCAGTATATAGGTGAACTGAATAAACAGTTACCACTTCTGGAAGAGCCTGTTTGTTTTTAATATATATTCAGAAAACAGTGCCACTGTACCCAATTGATCAACTATGGTTGTGCATCACCATTTTATTTGCTGCATTATTTTTCTTTTTCTTGAAAGTAGCAACTATAATATAATACATAGTAAGTGTTTCTACAAATTTTTTCCTTCTCTTTAGATATTTAGAAAGTGTCTAACGTCACGAAGACACAGAGAAGCAAGTGTAAGCCAAGACTGTGCTTCCTCACCCTGACCATTCTGCCTGGCACCTGGTACAAAGCCTTTGACTACTCTTTGGCTCCTCCATCTTCCTCACTCTTCATATTCAGTCACGTTCCAAACCCTAGAGATTCTTTAATATTATCTCTTACATCTCTGCCCTTCCTTACATTCTACCTTGGTTTTTACCTTCACTCTTCTTACCTGGCCTAAAGCCTCCTAAATTATCTCCCCATTTCCAGTTCATTCTACACACCACTGCTGGATGAATTTTTCTCAAGCCCTGTCATGCCATTCCCTTTCAGCAGTCCCCAGTGGTCCACCAAATACAGGATAAACTCCTCACCAGATGATTCTAGGCCCTCCACTATAGTCCATCTCACAAATGTCAGCTTGCAGTCTAGTTAGGAAACTCACTGTTTCTCAAACCTGCCAGTGTATTTTGGCCTCTAGAGCTTTGCTCTTGCTATTTCCTCTGCTCGTTCACTGAAACAAGCAGTTATGAAATATCAAATCTGCACCAAGTTCTGGGTAAGTGCTGAGAATACAGAGATGAGCGTAACCTAGTGCCTACCCTTAAGGAGCTCACAGAACTGCTGGGGGATATAAAAACAGAAATAAATTATTAAGAAAATGTGGAAAGGACAACAAGAGAAAGTGCTTATTTTTGCCTAAGGTGTCACGGAAGAGGTAGCGTTAGAGGTGAACAGAAGCTCAGTGCACTAAGCAGAATGAAGAGAAGCATACCTCAGGCAGCAGGAACAGGATGGGAGACGGCACAGAGGTTTATAAGGCTATATGCCATGGAGTAGCAAAAGGTGATGCTGCCGGAAAGACAGGTAGGGGCCTGATCATGAAAGCCCTTGGTTGGCATACTAAAGAATGTAGGACTTCCCTGGTGGCACAGTGGTTGAGAGTCCGCCTGCCAATGCAGGGAACACAGGTTCGATCCCTGGTCCGGGAAGATCCCACATGCCATGGAGCAACTAAGCCCGTGTGCCACAAGTACTGAGTCTGCGCTCTAGAGCCCACGAGCCACAACTACTGAGCCCATGTGCCGCAACTAGTGAAGCTCACGTGCCTAGAGCCCGTGCTCCGCAACAAGAGAAGCCACCGCAATGAGAAGCCCATGCATTGTAACGAAGAGTAGCCCCTGCTCGCCGCAACTAGAGAGAGCCTGCATGCAGCAACGAAGACCCAACACAGCCAAAAATAAAAAATAAAAAAGAATGTAGACTGTGTCCTGAATTTTATCATTTATGCATTCAATTAACATTTTTTGAGCACCCACTACGTGCCAGGCACTGTTAGGTGCTGACCACTCACATACTGCTGATGGCAACATAAAATGGTATAGCTGCACTGGAATCTTGAAAACATTATGCTTAGTTGAAAAAGATCACATATTGTATGATTCAATTTATATGAAATTTCCAGCATAGGCAAACCTATAGAAACAGAAAGTAGGTGAGTGGTTGCCTAGGACTGGATTGGGGGAGTTGGGGGAAAATAGGGAGGGTGACTGCTAAAGTGTAAGGGAATTCTTTTGGGAGTAATGAAAATGTTCTAAAATTGATTGTAGTGATGGTCACACAATTCTGTGAATATACTAAGAGCTAATGAATTGTATACTGTAAATGGGTGAATTGTATGTGTAAATTATACCTCAATAAAGTTTTTAAATAAATAAAATAGACATAATAAATATGTTATAAGAGGGTATGCACTTTGGAAAAAAGAAAAAAAGCAGGGACTTCCCTGGCGGTCCAGTGGTTAAGACTCCACACTTCCACTTCAGGGGGCATGGGTTCGATCCCAGGTCGGGGAACTAAGATCCCACATGCCACACCTCACAACCAAAAAAAAAAAGAAAAACAGCAGAGTAAGGGGGATCAAGAGGGCTGAAGGGGGGGTAGTTTGCAGCATTAAATATGGTGATCAGAGTAGGCCTCACTGAGAAAGCAACATCTGAGCAAAGACAGACAGGAGGCAGAAGAGTTGAACATGAAACAGGTATTTGAAATATGCAAGAGGCAGATGTCCTAGGATCTAGTAATTAGATGGGATAGTCCTAGGAAAATTCCCAGTTTAAAATCCCTGAGATGCAAGGATGGTTGAATATACACAAGAATGTATCAATAAATGTGATATAGCACATTAACAGAATGAAAGATTAAAATCATATGATCATCTCAATAGATGGAGAAAAGCATTTGACAAAATTCAACATCCTTTCAGGATGAAAACTCTCAACAAATTGGGTATAGAAGGAACATGCTTCAACATAATAAAGGCCATATATGACAAGCCCACAGCTAACATCATACTCAATGGTTAAAGACTGAAGGCTTTTTCCTCTAAGATCAGGAGCAAGACAAGGTGCCCACTCTCACCACTCCTATTCAATGTAGTACTAGAAGCCCTAGCTAGAGCAATCAGGAATGAGAAAGAATAAAAGGCATCCAAATCAGAATGGAAGAAGTAAAATTCTCTCCATTTGCAGATAATACAGTCTTGTATATAGAAAATGCTAAACACTCCACAAAAATCTGTTAGAACTAATGAAAAAATTCAGTAAAGTTTCAGGATTTAAAAAAAGGAACACAGAAAAAATCAGTTGCATTTCTATACACTAACAATGAACTATCTGAAAAAGAAAAAGAAAAATTCTATTTACCATAGTATCAAAAACAATAAAATACTTAGGAATAATTTAACCAAGGAGGTGAAAGAACTATACACTGAAAACTACAAGACTTGACTAAAGAAACTGTAGAAGACACAAACAAATGGAAAGATATCCCATATTCATAAATCAGAACAATTCATATTATTTTTTTGGTTTTTTTTCTTTTAATTTTATTTATTTATTTATTTATTTATGGCTGTGTTGGATCTTCATTGCTGCACGTGGGCTTTCTCAAGTTGCAGTGAGCGGGGGCTACTCTTCGTTGTGGTGCGAGGGCTTCTCATTACAGTGGCTTCTCTTGTTGCGGAGCACAGGCTCTAGGAGCGCGGGCTTCAGTAGTTGTGGCTCACGGGCTCTAGAGCACAGGCTCAGTAGTTGTGGCACACGGGCTTAGTTACTCTGTGGCATGTGGGATCTTTCCGGACCAGGGCTGGGACTATCTACAATGAACTATAGAGGTCATCTGGCCATCCCCCAGCCTGAGATTCCCTTTCTGCTCTCCCCACTTAGCAGAGTGAGCTCTTCTCCAAGGGAAGGGTATTTATTTTTGTGGATGGGGCAATGTAAGTATGGGAGAAAAAGTAGAGTCTAGGGGAAGAGGAAAGAAAGGTATAAAAAGGTGTGGAGAAGTAGGAAGTGTCCAGGGGCTCCAGGAGGAAGCAGAGATGGCTTAATCTCTGCCTAAGCACCCACCAGGGTGTCCCTTCTTTGTTCCTCCCTCCCCATCATCAGTCTCCAGATCCCATCCTCACCAGCCCAGGTCTTGGTCAGTGACAGGGCCCCAGGGAGGAAGCAGGAAGGTTTGGGGCCCCATGAATTGACCTCTCTGGTTGTCTTGGAATCTGGAGTGAACATAGGGTCACAAGCCATTGGTACAGATATTAGAAATGTTAATATTGACTACTACCCCTGATTGGTTTCTCTACAACCTGGGAACCCAACAGAAACTAGCCATGATACTATGTCATCTGTCTCTCAGTAGAGCAACCAAAAAGACCTGACACAAGTGTGAAAATGAAAGGGAAAACCAAGGGAAGGTCCTAGGGAGATGGGCAATCCTCAGAGCTTTAGGCTCTCTGCTAAACTGGGCTTCCCCACCTAGTCATTGTGCTTGGGGTGTGCTGAAGACTCTCATATCCAAACCTGGAGGTGTTTCAGGCTTCCATGATTTTCCTCTTCAGCAACATTGCAGAACATATTCCCTTTCTCAGAACACTTTTTCTGGAGTCTGTTATGATACCAATGAGACTACTTGGCTAATTCCCTGCTTACTTTTCCTTTTATTCCTTTCCAAGAATCTCTCTGCATGAGTTCCCCTGCCCCCAGCCCTGACTTTGGGGATAACATAGAAATATGAGCATGGATTCTGAAGCCAGATTACTTGGGTTCAAATCAGGCTTTACCATTTACTTGTTGTGTGGCCTTGGGCAAGTGAATTAACCTCTCTACCTGTGTGCTCATCTTCAAAATGGGAAAAGAACCCTTCAGTGATTTGTTGGGAGAGTTAAATGAGTTAATGCGTGTAAAGCACTAGGTAATTTTTAGATATTATTAGTATTATTTTGGTGGTTGTTGTTTTATTATTGCCATTCTGGGCCTTTCTCCCTGAGCCCTATCACTTCCACTTTTTCTTTTTTTTTTTTTGGCTGTATGTGGGCCTCTCACTGTTGTGGCCTCTCCCGTTGCGGAGCACAGGCTCCGGACGCACAGGCTCAGCGGCCATGGCTCACGGGCCCAGCCGCTCCGCGGCATGTGGGATCTTCCCAGACCGGGGCACGAACCCGTGTCCCCTGCATCGGCAGGCGGACTCTCAACCACTGCGCCACCAGGGAAGCCCCACTTTTTCACAATATGTGCAACTCCAGGTATAGCAACATCCTTAGTCATTTCTATCTGCTTTTTATCACGACATTGGGCCATACTGGTTCACCCTGACTTTCTTCAGTCTCAAGCAGAGGACTTCTCTCTCCGCACTATAGCACATGGCAAAGTAAAGAACAGCTTTTATTCCCTTCTTTTAAATCTTCAGACCTGGGCTTGTCTATAAGCTCCAAACAGTCTAGTCACTGATCCTAAGAGTGAGTCTATAAAGAGCACATGGATTCATGGACCGATAGATCCATCGTGACATTCTTTATTCTCACATTGGGCATACAGACTAGGTGTTACTTTAAAACAAAGAATGTTGCCCACCATCCAGTTCTACAAGGATCAAGTCATTAGCCTCTGCAGTCACTGACCAGCAGTATACCCTGAAAAGAATTCAGGATGAAAAATGTGATAAGGCACTCTATGCTTTGGAAAAACAGATGCCTTAGATAGAGATATCTCAGGGGGAAAATTTTAATGAACCCAGATTCTTGCATCTTCTCATACAGAGAAAAGCACTAAAATCATTAACTAAGATATCTGATGCTCATGATTAGTAGTAACCTTTTACCAAGATGTATGCTTGACTGCACACATTCCCTAGCCAAAATCATACATATACTGGCTTCTCCCCCTGCCCCATTGGAACAGTTCCTCAGAGCTATCTGAGAGGCTGTCTCCCAGGCTATAGTCTTCAGTAAGACCTTGAATAAATTCAACTCACAGCTCTTACATTGTGTGGTTTTCTTTCAGTTGACATACTCAAGCCAACAATTGTTTATCACAGTTAGATGCCCCTATGCACCAACCATAATGTTTTAACTGAAAAAGGCTGACAATGTCAAGTGTTGGCAAGAACAATCAAGCACTGCTATTGAAAGAGTAAGTTTATTCAATCAATTTGAAAAAAACAGTTTGTCATTATCTGCTGAAGATAAAGATCCACCTTCCCTATACCCATAGATTCCATTTTAGGTATTTAACAACAACAACAAAATACGTGCACCATAAGAAGGGTTTGCAGCAGCAATATTTGTGATAGCCAAAAGCTGGAAACAACTCAAACATGCACAAAGAGTAGAATGGATAAATAAGTTGAGATATGTTCATGTAATGGAATGCTATACGGTGACAAAAACAAACTATAGCTACACACAATTACATGAATGAATCTCATAAACATAATATTGTGACACAAAAGAACACATACTATATTATTCCATCTACACAAAGTTTTAAAGAGACAAAACTAATCTAGGTTGCTACAAAAGATTACTGGTTACCTTTGGGGAGGAGGAAGGGGTCCACGATTGAGAAAGGTATTAGTGGGTTGTTTACAGTGCTCATAATGTTCTATTACTTGACCTGTGTGGCTGTTAACAGAAGTATTAATTTTGTGAAAATTCATTGAAACATCCACCTGTGTGTTCTCAACTCAAATTAGAAAAATAAAAATACTGCTTTTATTAAAAAGAGAAGAAAAGAAACAGTGTGAAGAAAATCACTTCTGTGTTTGTTACAAAATTCTTATCAAGAACACTGTGCATCTATACACTGTACAAGATCCCACATGATAAATCCTGTGATGCATTTAGTACCAGGAAAGATTTTGTCTTTTCTAAGTAAATAGTATACCATTGATTATTTTTAAATTATATAGTTCTGCATATTACCTTAGAAGTTTAAGGCCAAATTTAATGTTCAATCATAGTAATTCTATTAGTCCTTGTAGACAGCATTTTTTTCTTCTCTCCTCTCTTTCATCACTTTGATTTTCTATTTCTTTTTATGTTTCCATTTGCATTTTAATAACTTTTTTGTATATATGTCTTTTACGGTAAGTTACCTCAAACTCTTTTTGAAGATGCTACATTGTCCAAGCATAAAACTTAACAGATTTCCCAACCTCAGTCTCATCCCAAAAGCTGACTCAATCCTTCTGCCAAGTGGGAAAAAATTAGCAAATACTCCAGCAGCTGACGCCTTGTAATGGCATAAATATATTTATATATATATATATATATATATATATATATATATACACACACACACATATATGAAATATGATATATATGAAATATAGTAAAAGTATATATCATACTTCATTTCATATCAGTATATGAGATTCCACAAAGAGAAAGGAAAAATGTTACCTGAGGAATTCTTGTTTGGGAATGTACATCAGATTTCACCTACCTTTGGAATTTTATTTCTTCTCTGTTCTCCACAGGATTAGAAATGTAACAAGTGAGAAGGAATAATGGGACTATTAAACCCTTGTTTACTGGTCACGTGGGTAAAAAAAAGAAAGAAAAAACAATTTCGCCACTCCCACTGCAAAGAGCTTGCTCACAGTAGGAGATGGGGGTAGGGTTAGGGCAGGACACAAACTAGATCACAGAGCTTCAGCAACACAGTTCTCAGGACTTAATTATATATGGCCACTCTTGCTTATGCAACAGTTCACAAACTTACCCCACAGCTCCCAGCATTATAATAAAAGAGCTGGTTTTCCACATTGCCAAGAATTCCAATTTACAGAGCATACCCAGGGGGTCCTATTTATAAGTATAAAATCACTCTCAACTTCTAAACAATACTTTCTCAAACTCCAAAAGAATAAAGATCAGAAAAGCAGAGAACACAATGGCAATGAAATTTCTTTCAGAAATCAAAGTTGAAGGGTCTTTTAAGAAAATTAAAAACCATAATCAAGATCTTCAAAAAAAATTTTTTTTTAACTTAAAAAATTTTTTTTAAAAACATCTTTCTCAGGACTTCCCTGGTGGTGCAGTGGTTAAGAATACGCCTGCCGGGCTTCCCTGGTGGCGCAGTGGTTGAGAGTCCGCCTGCCGATGCAGGGGACACGGGTTCGTGCCCCGGTCTGGGAAGATCCCACATGCCGCGGAGCTCCGCAACGGGAGAGGCCACAACAGTGAGAGGCCCGCGTACCACCAAAAAAAAAAAAAAAAAAAGAATCCGCCTGCCAATGCAGGGGACATGGGTTCAAGCCCTGGTCCAGGAAGATCCCACATGCTGCGGAGCAACTAAGCCCGTGTGCCGCAACTACTGAGCCTGTGTGCCACAACTACTGAAGCCCGCACGCGTAGAGCCCGTGCTCTGCAACAAGAGAAGCCACCGCTCACCGCAACTAGAGAAAGTCCACGCAGCAACGAAGACCTGACCCAACACGGCCAAAAATAAATAAATTTATTAAAAAAACCTTTCTCCAAACAGATCTTATCCCCAACCCAACACACACACACACACACACACACACAGACACACACACACACACACACACACACACACACACCATTTGCTCAGGAAGAGTCCCGTCCTGGAGACTTCAGAGGACTTCATGAATCCCCACTGGGCAGGGTTCCTTTCCTTTCCCCCACGCTGCCCACCCCCCGCTTCCTCACCTCCTTCACAACACCGCCCTCTTGTGGTCAGAGTCCAGGCTGCTCCACTCCTCTGTGCCAAGCCCACAGTTCTCACCAGTGTCATTCTTGCTCAACTGGAGAATCAGATCTGCTACAGCCAAAATTAAAAGTAGAAAGCCCCCATCCTCTGAGTAAGTTGGAGCCTCTGCTGGAGTCAGGGAGCGGGGAAACAGAGTCCCCTTTTAGATTGCCAACCTGAGATCAGCTTCTGCAAACTGGGGCTCTCAGCCTTAATGCTGTGAGACACCTTTCCAAAAGAGCTGCAGCTGGACAGGAATAAAGATGCAGACATAGAGAATGGACTTGAGGACACAGGGAGGGGGAAGGGGAAGCTGGGACGAAGTGAGAGAGTGGCATGGACATATATACACTACCAAATGTAAAATAGATAGCTAGTGGGAAGCAGCCGCATAGCACAAGGAAATCAGCTCCGTGCTTTGTGTCCAACTAGGGGGGTGGGATAGGGAGGGTGGGAGGGAGACGCAAGAGGGAGGAGATGTGGGGATATATGTATATGTATAGCTGATTCACTTTGTTGTACAGCAGAAACTAACACACCATTGTAAAGCAATTATACTCCAATAAAGATGTTAAAAAAAAAAAAAAGAGCTGCAGCTGCTTCGTGTCCTAATCCACTCTAGCAAATTAATCAAACCCAAGGAGGGAGTTGTGGGACCCTTCGATTTAAAGCCAGTCAGTCAGAAGCACAGGTAACAACCTGGGCTTGCAATTGGCATCTGAAGTGGGCGGGGGAGTCTTGTGGGACTGAACCCTTAACCTGTGGAATCTGACACTATCTCTGGATAGATAGTGTCAGAATTGAGTTGAACTATAGGACACCTAGGCTGGAATCCAAAGAGTTGGTTTGGATGTGTGGGGAAACACACCCATGCCCCACAATGGAACTGGTATCAGAATTCTTCAGCACCCTTTCACAACTCTCTCCTCTCTTGGCTCCTATGAAATCACACTCTCCTAGCTCTCCTGCTTCTATTCCTATTTGTTCTCATTGTCCTTTGCTGGTTTTTCTTCCTCTACCCAATTTTTAAAGTCAATATCTTTAAGAGTTCTATCCTGTCCCTTCCTCTCTTCTCACTGTACATACCCTCCTTGTTTGGGGACCTCAGTCATCATCAACTTCAACCCTGATCCGAGTTCTAATGACTTGCAAATCTCTGCCTTCGGTCAAGACCTCTCCTGACATCTAGCTCCTCATATCCAACTACCTGCTGGGCATCTTCCACTTGAATTCATCCATTCATTCCATAAACATAGAGTCCCTACTATGTGCTAGGTCCAATGCTAGTTACTGGAGATAAAAGAGGTGAGTAAAATAGACATGAGATTTGAAATCTCAGAACTTATTATTTTAGTAGGAAAAAGACATTAAATATAATATTCTCACAAATAAATATATAATTACACACTGTGATGAGGGCTATGAAAGAAAAGCATAGAGAGCTTAGGGAGTATCACAGTAGCAACTCAAACTCAACTTTTCAAAACTGAAATAATGATGATTCAGTGCAATCTGATCCTCCTCCTTATTTTCACATTATTTCCTATCCCTACATGTATTCAACAAATACTCAACACATTTAATGATTGCCCACTAGGTGCCAAACAATCCCTTCCAACCAGTTGCCCAATCCTGAAACCTGGGAAATCATCCTAGACCACTTCCTCATCCCCCACATCCAATCAATATTAATTCTTAGTAATATCTCTTAAGTCACTTAGGTCCACACAATCACATCCATCTCTACTTTACTGCCTTACTTCAGGCCACAAGTATTTGTGCCCTGGATTCCAGCAACAGTTTCTTGGGATTGCTCTGCCTCTGTTTGCTCTTTCCCCTTCTATTTGCCCTTTATAGGGCTCCAGAGTTTATTTCTAAAACACAATTCTGATTATGTTTCTCCCCTGCTTAAAAGCCTTCCAAGACTCCCCACTGTCTTCAGACAAATCCAAATTCCTGTGGAGGAACAAGGTTTGACACTGTGTTTTGATCTGAATCTGCCATCCTTTATTTTAATCAGTCTACAAGGAGGAAGCTAGGTCCCAACAGTATATAGCTTTATGATTAACAAGAATACCTATACAATATGTATATTGGCAGGTTATTTATCAAAAATCTGCTAGGTTCATTTATAGCTTAGGTGAAAAATTCAATTTCATATATTATATCCATCATATAGATTAAAAAACAATTGCAATATCCTATAACACATGTTTTATCAGCTTTGAAGTCATCATTTGCTTTGTGGTTAAAAAATCATTCCTGTGAGATTAAACTAAAACTTTGTCATTTAAATAAATATGAGGGTACTCTTTATTACTTTTCAGTAGTTGATGATAACAAGTGATAAAACCTATCATAAACTGAAATATGACCTTGGCTCCACCTAGATAGTCTCCCTTTGTTTATGATGCTCTTCTGTCAACAGAACATTAATCTTCTTTTATTTTATTGAGGAGGAAAATAACTAGCACAGGAGCACTTCAAATTTTCAGTTTGTTTCAACAATATTATTCACTCCCAAGGCTTCTCATCAAATACAGATATGATCAATATTTTATTATAATTTTAACCAAAGCTGAATTAAAATGGAAGACGAATAACTTTTTTCTTTTCTTTTTTTTTTTTTGGCCACACCTCATGGCATGCAGAATTTCCCTGACCAGGGGGAAGATGAATAACTTTTATTTCCACACTCTTTAGCTTGGCATGCAATGCTCTGGCCATAGCTTGCCTCTTAGTCCCATTTCTCACTATGCCTTCCCTTGAAGTCTGAGTTCTGACCATATGGAACTATTACTGGCAGGTTCCTGAAAGCACCATGCCATTTCCGCTTCTGTGCCTTTGCTGCCTGTACCAATATTGTCCAAGTCTTTAAAAAAATGCTGATGCCACATTAAAAGGATCATACACCATGATCAAGTGGGGTTTATCCCAGGAATGCAAGGATTCTTCAATATACGCAAATCAATCAATGTGATACACCATATTAACAAACTGAAGGATAAAAACCATATGATCATCTCAATAGATGCAGAAAAAGCTTTTGACAAAATTCAACACCCATTTATGATAAAAACACTCCAGAAAGGAGGCATAGAGGGAACTTACTTTAAAATAATAAAGGCTATATATGACAATCTCACAGCCAACATCGTTCTCCATGGTGAAAAACTGAAACCATTTCCACTAAGATCAGGAACAAGACAAGGTTGCCCACTCTCACCATTATTATTCAACATAGTTTTGGAAGTTTTAGCCACAGCAATCAGAGAAGAAATAAAAGGGGGCTTCCCTGGTGGCGCAGTGGTTGAGAGTCCGCCTGCCAATACAGGGGACACGGGTTCGTGCCCCGGTCCGGGAGGATCCCACATGCCGCGGGGCGGCTGGGCCCGTGAGCCATGGTCGCTGAGCCTGCACGTCCAGAGCCTGTGCTCCACAACGGGAGAGGCCACAACAGTGAGAGGCCCGCCTATCGCAAAAAAAAAAAAAAAAAAAAGAAAGAAAGAAAAGGAATCCAAATCAGAAAGAAGAAGTAAAACTGTCACTGTTTGCAGATGACATGATACTATACATAGAGAATCCTAAAGATGCTACCAGAAAACTACTAGAGCTAATCAATGAATTTGGTAAAGTAGCAGGATACAAAATTAATGCATGGAAATCTCCTGCATTCCTATACACTAATGATGAAAAATCTGAAAAAGAAATTAAGGAAACACTCCCATTTACCACTGCAACAAAAAGAATAAAATACCTAGGAATAAACCTACCTAAGGAGACAAAAGATCTGTATGCAGAAAACTATAAGACACTGATGAAAGAAATTAAAGACGATACAAACAGATGGAGAGATATACCATGTTCCTGGATTGGAAGAATCAACATTGTGAAAATGACTATACTACCCAAAGCAATTTACAGATTCAGTGCAATCCCTAATCAAACTACCAATGGCATTTTTCACAGAACTAGAACAAAAAATTTCACAATTTGTATGGAAACACAAAAGACCCCGAATAGCCAAAACAATCTTGAGAAAGAAAAACGGAGCTGGAGGAATCAGGTGCCCTGGCTTCAGACTATACTACAAAGCTACAATAATCAAGATAGTATGGTACTGGCACAAAAACAGAAATATAGATCAATGGAACAGGATAGAAAACCCAGAGATAAACCCATGCACATATGGTCACCTTATCTTTGATAAAGGAGGCAAGAATATACAATGGAGAAAAGACAGCCTCTTCAATAAGTGGTGCTGGGAAAACTGGACAGCTACATGTAAAAGAATGAAATTAGAACACTCCCTAACACCATACACAAAAATAAACTCCAGATGGATTAAAGACCTAAATGTAAGGCCAAACACTATAAAATTCTTAGAGGAAAACATAGGCAGAACACCCTATGACATAAATCACAACAAGATCCTTTTCAACCCACCTCCTAGAGAAATGGAAATAAAAACAAAAATAGGGGCTTCCCTGGTGGTGCAGTGGTTGAGAGTCCACCTGTCAATGCAGGGGACACGGGTTCGTGCCCTGGTCCAGGAGGATCCCACATGCCGCGGAGCGGCGGGGCCCGTGAGCCATGGCCACTGAACCTGTGCGTCCGGAGCCTGTGCTCTGCAACGGGAGAGGCCACAACAGTGAGAGGCCCGCGTACTGCAAAAAAAATAAAAATAAAAAAATAAACAAATGGGACCTAATGAAACTTAAAAGCTTTTGCACAACAAAGGAAACCATAAACAAGACAAAAAGACAACCCTCAGAATGGGAGAAAATATTTGCAAACAAAGCAACTGACAAAGGATTAATCTCCAAAATATACAAGCAGCTCATGCAGCTCAATATCAAAAAAACAAAGAACCCAATCCAAAAATGGGCAGAAGACCTAAATAGACATTTCTCCAAAGAAGATATACAGACTGCCAACAAACACATGAAAGATGCTCAACATCACTAATCATTAGAGAAATGCAAATCAAAACTACAATGAGGTATCAACTCACACAGGTCAGAACGGCCATCATCAAAAAATCTACAAACAATAAATGGTGGAGAGGGTGTGGAGAAAAGGGAACCCTCTTGCACTGTTGGTGGGAATGTAAATTGATACAGCCACTATGGAGAACAGTATGGAGGTTCCTTAAAAAACTAAAAATAGAACTACCATACAACTCAGCAATCCCACTACTGGGCATATACCCTGAGAAAACCATAATTCAAAAAGAGACATATACCACAATGTTCACTGCAGCATTATTTACAATAGCCAGGACATGGAACCAACCTAAATGTCCATCGACAGACAAATGGATAAAGAAGATGTGGTACATATATACAATGGAATATTACTCAGCCATAAAAGGGAACAAAATTGGGTCATTTGTAGAGGCGTGGATGGATCTAGAGACTGTCATACAGAGTGAAGTAAGTCAGAAAGAGAAAAACAAATATCGTATATTAATGCATATATGTGGAACCCAGAAAAATGATACAGATGAACCAGTTTGCAGGGCAGAAATAGAGACACAGATGCAGAGAACAAACGTATGGGACACTAAGGGGGAAAGTGGTAAGGGTGGGGGGTGGTGTGATGAATTGGGAGATTGGGATTGACATGTATACACTAATATGTATAAAATGGATAACTAATAAGAGCCTACTGTATAAAAAAATAAATAAAATAAAATTCAACAATAAAAAAAAAAGAGAGAGAGATGTACCACAATGTTCATTGCAGCACTATTTACAAGAGCCAGGACATGGAACCAACCTAAACGTCCATCAACAGATGAATGGATAAAGAAGATGTGGCACATGTATACAATGGAATATTACTCAGCCATAAAAAGAAACGAAATTGAGTTATTTGAAGTGAGATGGATGGATCTAGCGTCTGTCATATAGAGTGAAGTAAGTCAGAAAGAGAAAAACAAATACCATATGCTAACACATATATATGGAATCTAAAAAAAAATGGCTCTGAAGAACCTAAGGGCAGGACAGGAATAAAGATGCAGACTTAGAGAATGGATTTGAGGACACGGGGAGGGGGAAGGGTAAGCTGGGACGAAGTGAGAGAGTGGCATGGACATATATACACTACCAAATGTAAAATAGATAGCTAGTGGGAAGCAGCTGCATAGCACAGGGAGATCATCTCCGTGCTTTGTGACCACCTAGAGGAGTGGGATAGGGAGCGTGGGAGGGAGGCTCAAGAGGGAGGTGATATGGGGATATATGTATACGTATAGCTGATTCACTTTGTTATATAGCAGAAACTAACACAACATTGTAAAGTAAGTATGTTCCAATAAAGATGTTTTAAAAAAATGCTGATGCCAATAGACAGCTTGGGTTATAAATTCATCTATAACATGTCATTATACTTCTTGATTTGGGTCCATTGCCCCTACTTGACTATAACTTTCTCGGAAGTAGAACCCATATCACTTTTTCTCCACAGAGCCTAGCTAAATGTCCAACACAAATTTTCAATAACTCTTTGTGGAATAAATGAATAAGTTAAAGAATGACTGAATGAACTATATCTTTCCCAAACAGATCATCCTTTTACATGCTGAAAACATCCAGAATAACAACAGGAGCTGGACTGCAAGTCCATGAAGTAGGTTCTACATCTGCAAAGAACTTGAAGAGAGAGACCTAGGGCTGACAGATTACCCAAAGAGGTTGATAGTAGACATAAATAGTAAATGTAAAGGGGATGGTAGATAGCATAAGGCTTGAAGGACAAAGGGGTTTTGCACCTATGAGGATGAAAGCACAAGGGGAAACCAACTGAATGGCAATACTGCCTCCCCGTGGCCCTTGGGATAAAAGCCTCTATACCAGAGCACTTTCACAAAATAATAGCTTTCTCACTTTGAGTGGTTCTGGGCTATGAGCTGGGCCAGGCACCTCTTACTTTATCTCATTTAACCCTTACAACAATCCCTTGTAGACACATAGCTTGTAGATTAGGAGTTAATCACACAGACTCTGGAGTCAGGATGTCTGGCTCTCCTACTTACTAGGTTCGTGACCTGGGACAAATTACTTTAATTCTCAGCATATGTCCCCATCTGTAAAATAGGGATAATATTAGTACCTATCACATACATCCTTGACAGCATAGCAAATGCTATATAAACGTTAGCTATTATTATGCCCTTTTGCTTGGTGAGGAAAACTTATGTTAAATAAATCAAGCATACAATAGGAACTCAATAAATAAACTTCCTTTGCTTTCTCCCCTTATGTCTTAGCTCCTTACAGTGTGCCCTCCTTAATGGTCCTGAAATTTAAATAGGGGACTCCCAAATAGCTCAAAGAAGTCAGTTCCTAAAGGGAGCAATAAGGAATCTCCAGTAAAGAAACAGAAACCTCCATTAAAAAGCCCAGGGCATGTAGTTCTGGAAAAGAGAACTCTACTGGCACTCTTGTTACTGTTATTACAGTGAAGACCTTCCCAGCAATGAAATTCACTCTACTCAAAACAGGATGCACGGAGATTGTGAAAATCAAATAAGATTTGTGCAGGATGTCACATTTCTAGAAATATTCAAATAAATATGATCTGTCCAGAGCCTATTTTTTACCACTTTGCCCACAGAAGCTAAGGGACCATGATCACTTTCAAGATTGGGCTAATAATAACCTACTAGAGAGTCTATTCCCTCGTTGCTTTCCTACTATTATTGTAAAAATAAAATTCATGAAAATGATAGTTTTCAAGTGACACAACACTGATGTGATGATCAGACTGCCCACCCCAGTCCACCTTTGAAATGAGATGTATCTTTACCTGGTAAGACTTATTGGCAGAACTGCACATCGATAGCAAACAGGCTCCTTTCGTACTTGTAAAGCTCTCCATGCTTCTGCAAGCTTCCTCTGATTCAGATTGTAGTATTCCTGGGTGTTCTATTTGAGAGACTGAATATACAAACAAACAATGACCAGACCATATTTAAAAACAGAACTCTGACCCACAACCTGCCCGAAGCCTACCCAGGAAACCAACCCCCTTATCTATAGCCCAGGAAGCCAGACTGCTTTAAGTCAGACTTGTAGGAAGTCAGACTGCGGTGTCTAGTGATAGTCCAGGAAGCCAAATAAACCATATAACAATCCGCTCAAAATAGCCAGGACTTGATTAACACTTAGGACCAACCAGAGAAAGCCACATATGTACCCCTAACCAATCACATAGGATGCCCCTCTCTTGAGTTAGCCCACCTACAACTTACCCATGAAAACAGGCTTTAATCAGGGCATACCTGAAACCTTCCCTTTTTTCACTATTAAGCTTTCCCACTCCTCTGCCTGCCTATGGGTCTCTGCCAAAATACAAGTGATGGTGGCTGACTCCCTTTCTAAATATAGCAAGCTCTTGAATAAAAGCTTTTGCTTTTCTCATTTGGTTGGTCATCATTTATTTCCACATATTGGACCTAGTAATTCTACAAAGAACTAATTTCCAAACCCTCTTTAAAAGATATTGGTTGGGGCTTCCCTGGTGGCGCAGCGGTTGAGAGTCCACCTGCTGATGCAGGGGACACAGGTTCGTGCCCCAGTCTGGGAAGATCCCACATGCCGCGGAGCGGCTGGGCCCGTGAGCCATGGCCGCTGAGCCTGCGCGTCTGGAGCCTGTGCTCCACAGCGGGAGAGGCCACAACAGCGAGAGGCCCGCGTACCGCAAAAAAAAAAAAAAGATATTGGTTGGGTTTCCCTGGTGGCACAGTGGTTAAGAATCCGCCTGCGTGGGTCACAGGTTCGAGCCCTGGTCCGGGAAGATCCCACATGCCGCGGAGCAACTAAGCCCGTGCGCCACAACTACTGAGCCTGCGCTCTACAGCCCACAAGCCACAACTACTGAGCCCATGTACCACAACTACTGAAGCCTGCACGCGTAGAGCCCATGCTCCACAACAAGAGAAGCCACTTCAATGAGAAGCCCGCGCACCTCAACGAAGAGTAGCCCCCATTCTCACAACTAGAGAAAGCCCATGCGCAGCAACGAACACCCAAGTCAGCCAAAGATAAATAAAATGTTTTTAATCTTAAAAAAGATATTGGTTAACATTGTTTAAATGTGTTGTTTCTAGAACAGTCATAAAGTTAGCAGAGAACATCTCTTTTACTTCATCTTAATAACCTAAATCTATATGCTCCAAGGCTCACCTTTCGGCAGAAAATATCCCTGGAATGGGCGCAGCCTCCTTCTGCCCACCTGAGCAGTGGACATAGTGTCGAAGCGGGCGGGCGGAGACCGCGGGAGCGCCTCCCACGCTCAGTCAGACCTCCGAATGGGAACTACAATTCCCAGTGGCCCCTGCAGAACGCCGGCCGCGGCCACGATGCGCCTGCGCAGTGGCGGGAGCTCCGGCTGTGTGGTTCCCGCCATTTCTCGCGGCAGTCCTCCCTGGGTTGAGTTCCGCGCTTCATGGAGGCGTTTGACCCCGCCGAGCTGCCCGAGCTGCTTAAGCTTTATTACCGGAGGCTCTTTCCCTACGCCCAGTACTATCGTTGGCTCAACTATGGCGGAGGTGATGGAGGCGGGGAGCGGGGTGGGTAGTGGGTTGGGAGGGGAACGTGAGGAGGTTTCAGGAGGGTACCTTGGAATGACAATATGAAGTGCCTCCTGTGCGCCAGGCGTTGTGCCGGGCACCGTCGTGCGTTATCTTGAGCCCTCTCCCTCACCTCTGAGGTGTAAATGGGCCGAGAGAGGTTGTAATGACCAGCCTACGCTACGCATTGTAAGGCAGAGCCGCTGCTCCTATCACTCCTTGGTCAGACTCAAGTGGTCGGACTCACTTTCGGTTCGGTGTTTAGCCAAGGGGGGTTACCGGGTCATAGCATGAAGCTGCAGAGGCGTGATCTGCTCAGGGACAGAGGGGCATCTCCTAAAAGAGGAGAGGTACTTAACTCTTCCCAGGAATTTACTAGTGCCCACCGAGGAAAGAGAGGTGGTATTATATATTGAAAATATTTCTGCATCTTTTTCCTCATTTTTACTTTTCCCTGTTAGATGCGGGATGGTAAACCCCTTCAAATTAGGAACTAGTTCTTGTCTTTTTTTTTTTTTTTTAACATGTAGCACAGTGCTGAGCACAGAGGACTCATTAAAAATATCTTATCATTGGTTAATGTTTTAATGCTCTGAGCTGGGTAAAGTACCAAATTAACTTTTAAAGTGTACATTTATTTTGCAGTGGTAAAGAATTACTTTCAACACCGTGAATTTTCCTTCACATTGAAAGATGATATTTACATTCGTTACCAATCCTTCAACAACCAGAGTGATCTGGAAAAGGAGATGCAGAAAATGAATCCGTACAAGATTGATATAGGCGCGGTATATTCCCACAGAGTAAGAAATCGATTTTTTATGTAGAATGGATTGGTGCCCCTAGCATTTTGAGATAAATTTTTAGAGCTTATTTTAGTTGAAGAGCCACAAATTGTCCTTTGATGCTTTACATTACTGACTGGAAATTGTTTGGAAGTGAATTGGTTGTATTCTCACTAGGACAAAAAAAAAGAGTATCTGGCTAAAAGACTAGGAAGTCAGCGTGGTTGAGCACAGAGGGCATTGGAGAGAATAATTCTTGATTTCTCTATTTCTCTCACACCTGTATCTGTTTCACTAGGAAATCTCTTTAGCTCTACCATAATAATATCTAAAATCCAACCACTGCTACTAGTGCTGCTACCATCATCATCACCATCTCTAATCTAAATTACTGTAAAAACTTTCTAACACTTTGCTCCTGTAGACTCTAGACTCTATTCTCAACACAGCAGCCAGAAGGATCCTTTTAAAACAAGTAAGATTGTCGTGATTCCTCTGCTCAAAACCATTCTCCAGTGGCTCCCCATTTCACTCCAAGTAAGAGCCCCTCTCTCCTGCTCAGTCACTCCTCACCTGCCACACTGGCCCGTGTTGTCCCCTCCCCAGCCCAGAGACCCTCTGTTTTATGCTCTGCAGATAATAATTCAGGTATCTTTGCCAGGGAAATGGAAGCACAGTCACCTAGCTCCACAGAGTAAGTGTAGCACTATGGGGAACTAACTGCTTCATAAGTAGATTTTAAATCAATCCTCTTGTTTTTAATCTCACCTCCAGAGATACCTGTTGTCACCTATTCCTGAGACTTTTGGGGATTCTGAGGTGTAAATTGGGTTCCTTCTTATCCTTTACTGAGAGCTGAAGATTCAGTTTCTTGGTTCTCCTTATAAAAATTGTGGTATTGTCTCCTCTCTGGTTCTTTTTTTTTTTCCCAGGACACCTCTTTATTGTGTTAGAAAAGGTTGGTTACAACAGTTTCTCTAGACATGGAAGGCAACACTGTCCCCAGACCCAGGGGGACCAGAAAATTTATAGCATCAGAGGGAAGCCAGGGCAGGAAGCCAGAGCCTACTGAGGACAGAGCTGGCCTTAAGACCAGAATATTTTCTTCCCCCTGCTCCTTACCTGAGCCCAGGGTTCTTGCCCCAGCTTCAGCTGCCAAGACATCATCCTTCACCCCAAGATCCTCCTAGCTACCACAATTCAACAAAGGTGCAGTTGGGGAACTTCAGGGTGGGAGTACAGGCTGTGCCCCTAGCCCTGAGGTATCCAGTGCCCATCCCTCAGCCAGCTGTGCCTCCTGGGGAGGGGCCTGGTCCTGCAGGTCAGGCAGGGAAAGGGGCTGCTCGGGTCAGCACCAGGCCCCTCTCTGGTTCTTTTTTAAAAGACTTACACCAATGAACTTACTTACAAAACAGAAATACAGTCACAGGGACTTCACTGGCAGTCCAGTTGTTAAGACTCTGCACTTCCAACGCAGGGGATGAGGGTTTGATCCCTGGTCGGGGAACTAAGATTCCATATGCCGTGGGGCGCAGCCAGAAAAAAAAAGGAAATAGAGTCATAGATGTAGAAAACAAACTTACGGTTACCAGGGGGGAAAGGAGCGGGGAGGGATAAATTGGGAGATTGGAATTGACATATACGCACTACTACATATAAAATAGATAACTAATAAGGACCTACTATATAGCACAGGGAACTCTACTCAATACTCTGTAATGACCTATATAGGAAAAGAATCTAAAGAGTGGATAGGGACTTCCCTGGCGGCCCAGTGGTTAAGACTCTGCACTTCCACTGCAGGGGGCTCAAGTTCCATCCCTGGTCGGGGAACTAAGATCCCACATGCCAAAAAAAAGATAAAAAGATAAAAAAGAGTGGATAGGGGCTTCCATGGTACGCAGTGGTTGAAAATCCACCTGACAGTGCAGGGGACACGGGTTCAATCCCTGGTCCGGGAAGATCCCACATGCCGTGGAGCAACTAAGCCTGTGTGCCACAACTACTGAGCCTGTGCTCTAGAGCCTGTGAGCCACAACTACTGAGCCCGCGAGCCGCAACTACTGAAGCCCACATGCCTAGAACCCGTGCTCCACAACTAGAGAAGCCACCATGATAAGAAGCCTGTGCACTGCAACGAAGAGTAGCCCCCGCTCACCACAGCTAGAGAAAGCCCTCACGCAACAACGAAGACCCAACACAGCCAAAAATAAATAAATTAAATAAATAAAAAATTTTTAAAAAGTGGATATATGTAAAACTGATTGACTTTGCCGTACAGCAGAAACTAACACATTTTAAATCAACTATACTTCAGTAAGAATTAAAAAGTAAGTGAATGGGCCTCCCTGGTGGCGCAGTGGTTGAGAGTCCGCCTGCCGATGCAGGGGATACGGGTTCGTGCCCCGGTCTGGGAGGATCCCATATGCCGCGGAGCGGCTGGGCCTGTGAGCCATGGCTGCTGAGCCTGCGCATCCGGAGCCTGTGCTCCGCAACGGGAGAGGCCACAACAGTGAGAGGCCCGCGTACCACAAAAAAAAAAAAAAAAAAAAAAAAAAAAAAAAGTAAGTGAATGAATAAAAGACTTGTGCCTTTCTTTAAAAAAAAAAAAAACTTTTATTTGTGCACAGGTTTAGAGGAAGCCAAATTAGTATTTGTATTCAGTCCACCTTCTTTACCAGGTAGTCCATCGCCTCAAAGGAGATTACTTACAGCTTGAACCAGACTAATTGAGAGATCTTTTTGAATTATTGAAAATTTTCAAATACATTTCTATTACTTATATGTCCAGTAACAATTAAAGGTCCTTAAAATACCTTGCAGAAGGGCATTAATTATTTGTATGTACTTTTCCTTATCAGAAACCTAAAAACTCATTGTTATGATTTCTATTGATCAACAAATGTTTATTATACAATGTCATATATATCAATTATATCTCAATAGAACTAGAAAAAAATATGGTAATATGTATTTATCTCATCTTGTTTTAAGTAGATGAAAGTTACACTGTCATCAGTTCTGGATGTACAGGATCGAGTCAGTGAGCTTCAGCTGACACAGACTTGGCATTATATGGTTTCTTCACTTCTCTTTGGCCACTTTTACTGTGTAGGTAGAAAATAAGCATATCTGGCAGCATGGCAGCTCTTATAGAAACTGATTGTTATTCTGTACTTGTAGCCCAATCAACACAATACAGTGAAGCTGGGAGCTTTCCAGGCTCAGGAAAAAGAACTGGTGTTTGACATTGACATGACAGACTACGATGATGTGAGGAGATGTTGTAGGTGAGTTCCACATGTTTTGATGGTAGGTGGGTGGTATCACTGACAATGAGTAATGATGATTCTACTCCAGTTCTGCAGACATATGTTCTAAGTGCTGGACCCTCATGACGATGGCCATACACATCATTGACCGAGCATTGAAGGGCAAGTATTAACAGTATCTGAGTGGGGTCAAACGCGAGAATCTGTTTTCCTCTGAATATTAACCTATCTACACCATTTTATAGTCAAATCTCATAAATTCCTAACATGTTTCTTTGAAACATATGGTAGGGAAAATAAAAGATTAGAATAAAGTTGTAGTTAAAACTTTGATAAAGCTATTGATCAAATCATTTAATTTTTTTCCCAGTTCAATCATCTATTGAGCAACTCTTGCAAGCTAGGTACTGTGCTAGATGAGGGAACTATGAAAGATAATAATTCTTACCTCAGGTAGGTTATGCAGTCTAAGGAGGAAACAAGAAAATTCAGGATTACATATGCATTAATATGCACGGGATGCTATGGGGATATGGAACAGCAGGAGTGCATACAGGAATGGGAAGAGATTAGATGAGAAAAGGCTTCCTAGAAGAGGTGATGATGAGGATGATAATGATAATAATAATAGCTAACTCTTATATAGGGGGCTTATGATGTACCAGGCACTGTTCCAAACACTTTAAATTTATTAACTCTCTTAATATCCCTAGACTGGGTCTTTAGAGATAAATGGCAGTTGGTCAGGGAGAGAAATGGAAGTACTGGGGCATGAAGACATTCTTAGCAGAGAGACCAGGATAGGTAAAGAACTGAAGGCAAGAGCATGGGGGGCATGGGAAACTATTGGGTTGGCCAAAAAGTTCATTCAGGGTTTTCTGTAAGAGGTTACAAAAGACCCGAACGAACTTTTTGGCCAAGCCAATACAAATAACGTACAGTTGACCCTTGAACAACATGGGTTTGAACAGCGCATGTCCACTTATACAGATTTTTTTTCAATAGTAAATTCTACAGTACTATATGATCTGTAGTTGGTTAAATCTGCAGATGTAGAACCGTAAACACAGAGGAACTGATGCAGAGGAACTGTTTCTGTGGAGGGCCCACTATAAGTTATACATGGATTTTCAACTGGGGAGCGTTGGCACCCCAATCCCCACTTCGTTCAAGGGTCAACAGTAATATAGTTAAGATGAGTACCTGTGGGTAAGAGGTTAAAAAAATGATGCTAAAGAGGTAAGCAAGAACCAGGAATTCATAGATTTGTTTTAAAACCTATTTTTTCTCCCCTCCTCAGAGGACTTTGGATTTAAACATCGTCTCTGGGTATATTCTGGAAGGAGAGGTGTTCATTGCTGGGTCTGTGATGAATCAGTTAGAAAACTGTCCTCTGCAGTACGTTCTGGGATAGTTGAATATTTGAGTGTTGTAAAGGTAAGGTCTTCTTAATGATATTTACATTTCTTTGTTTGCTAGATATTACCAAGCCTGGTATGTTTAGTAACAAAATTAAACTATCTTTTAAGAATTTGTATTTCAGAGTAGATGATTTTACCAGTAGATCAATTAAAGTCATAGTAGCTATGGGCTTCCCTGGTGGCGCAGTGGTTGAGAGTCCGCCTGCCGATACAGGGGACACGGGTTTGTGCCCCGGTCCGGGAAGATCCCACATGCCGCAGAGCGGCTGGGCCCGTGAGCCATGGCCGCTGAGCCTGCGCGTCCGGAGCCTGTGCTCCACAACGGGAGAGGCCACAACAGTGAGAGGCCCACGTACCGGAAAAAAAAAAAAAATCATAGTAGCTACATTTTTTAAGATGATTCATATTTTGCTGTTAAGCATCCTCCTTTGTGGCATAAGGAAGATTAGTTTACTTTTCTGGTTCAAGTATGTCAAGTAAAGTTAACCCAGAAAGTTACATGTATTGAGACTATATAAAATGGCATCCAAGGTTCTATACTTTGACAGAATTTAATCAATACCTTTAGAACACGTTAAAGAAAGTTTTAATTATTTATGTTACATAATATACACGAAGTGTTTTTTTGATGGTTTGTTTTTCAGGGTGGTCAAGATGTTAAAAAGAAAGTTCACCTAAGTGAAAAAATTCATCCTTTTGTCAGGTCTGTTGGAAAAGACTCCATAAAGTTTAAGTTGTGTCTGATTTACCTGCATGTGCTTTTAGAATTACCTGATTAATTTTCTCTGCTGGGGTAGCATTTTACAATAATAATAGCTAGAGTTAATTGAGTGTCTATTTTATATGCTCCAGTATTCATGATAGGTGCTTCACAAATATTCTCATTGGTCTTCACAACGACCTCATTAGATACATGATGGTATCTCCATTTACAGATGAGAGAAGTGAGATTTGGAGAGATTGTATAATTTGCTTGGCTTCACACAAGTAATTATTAAATTCAGGATTCATGTCCTGGTCTGCTTGATTCCACTGAATTCACTACTTCTCCAAGATAATGGAAAGAGGATTTGCATTAGGAGTAAGAATCCCTATTCTACCAGTTTAATACAACCTTGATAAATATTAGAGCCTCTGTTTCTTATCAGTATAGGGAGAACAATGTCTGCTCCATCTATCTCACAGAGTTGTGGCAAAGATAAAATGAAACAGTAGAGGGACTTCCCTGGCGGTCCAGTGGTTAAGACTCTGCGCTTCCACTGCAGGGGGCATGGGTAAATAAATAAACAGTATATGTGAAGTCTGTTTTCAAACTGCTAAGCACTATATAAGTGTTGAGATGTTAAAGCAAGCAATTCAGAGTAGAAACTATAGACTGTATCCCACATCCTACTACTGATATATTATTATGCTGTCCTGACTTGGTTGCTTTCCACCCTTGTTACATACTAATGATGCTATTACCTTCTAAATTGTGGAGTTTAAAAAGTAAACATTTCTTGAATATCTAGTCTAAACCAAGTACTATGCTAGGTTCTTTCCCCTCAGAGTGTCTCATTTAACTCTTATAATCCTGTGAAGAGATGTAATTCCAGTTTTACCTAGTTAAGTTTTAGAAGTTCAGTGAAAATAAGTACTAGCCTTCCAAGTGGACAAGAGCCATGTGGCATATGTGTTGCTAATAGTGTTGGGCTTTGTTATTGTTATTCCTACAGAAAATCTATAAACATAATAAAAAAATACTTTGAAGACTATGCCTTGGTCGATCAAGATATTCTTGAGAATAAAGAAAGCTGGGATAAGATTTTAGCCCTTGTTCCTGAAAATATCCTTTCCCAAGACCATTTCTATGTGAGCTACTTGTATTGATGTATGATATAAATGTGTTCTGCCTACATATTCTCATATGCTTATAAGTCTAATGTTTTTACACAAAACATCTCCTGTGTTTCTGCGTTTTTTAATTTCTAGTCTGGAATACAATAAGAAGAGAGGCTGTTTTGTAAATTCCTCATTTTGGAAGTTGATCCTCCTAAAATTAATGACTACTTAAAGGATGTGGGATCATCCTCAAAATATGTACAGACCAGGGACCAGTTTTACCTTAAACTTTACAGTTATTTTGGCATTCTTTTTTATATCTAATGTAGTTTAACAGGGGAATTTCTCTAAGGATATGTGTTTAATATTTGCATTTTAGAAAACAATAATTACTTTCTATGTGAACTTTAGATATCCTTGTGGTAATACATACTGAAAATAAGTTGTTCGTTGATGTGCCCTAAATGAGTGTGTTCCTTAATGACCCATCACCAATGCATGATGAACTTCAACAAAGCTTCCAAAAGCATCACAATTCACTTCAGCGCTGGGAGCATTTGAAGAAAGCAGCCAGCAGATGTCAGGTATATTCCATTGAAATGTGTATTACAAATACAATAATGCAGTTTTTAATTAAATTCTGATTGTTTTGCTTACTAAGTTAAAGATGGTTGAAGATCACTTTTTAACCACTTTAAAGAAATCCTCAAAATTCCTACTGATCCTCATGCTGGATTTGCATCTGCTTTTAGAATAACAGCAAAAATGACAAATGTGGACCCTGGCTGGAGTGGGAGATCATGCTCCAGTACTGTTTTCCACGACTGGATATCAATGTTAGCAAAGGAATCAATCATTTACTGAAGAGCCCTTTTAGTGTTCATCCTAAAACAGGTACTATGTAAAGAAAGTAAGGAAAATAAAAGAAAAATCAAAGTTATTTTTTGTTTTAGAAAGCATATCACTGGGTGTGAATGTCTGAAATAGTAAAGGTTGAAGAATTGTTCTGTCAGCTAATGCCCGTGTTCACTGACTCTTCAATTGTTGATTAGTAGCTGCCTGATGAGTTTCCACTATGTAAATAATTTTTAGTTGGGTTTCTGAGGTTTATTGTTAGAAGTAGAGTTGGAGAGGAACTTAGAAATCACAGAACAGTAGCTCTCATTGTACAGATGAGAAAACAATGGCCCAAGAGGTTAAAGTGACTTGTCCACAGTCTTAAAAAAAATTGTGGGGAATACCCTGGTGGTCCAGTGGTTAGGACTTGTTGCTGTCACTCATGGGGCCTGGGTTCGATCCCTGGTCAGGGAACTAAGATCCTGCAAGCCTCGCAGTGCAGCCAGCAACAGACGTATTGTGTCAGAGCTAGTAATAGAGTTCAGTTCTTAAAACTCAAAGTTCCATGCTTTTTCCACTATGCTGCCTCCCTCAGTTCTTTTTCAATAGATTTAGCTTTCCTCTTTCACATTTCTCTTAGATAAGATTTGATGGACTGAAACTGACTTTAAAATAAATATGGCAGTGGCTATATTGGAATAAACTTTGCCCCATCCAAACGGGACACAATTAAAGAAGTCTAGTCCTTTTTAGTGTCAACAATCCAACTCTGCCATTTGCTGTGGGATGTTAAGCAAATTACTCTTGGTTTTAGCATTTGTAAAATGGAGATAATAATAGTACCTACCTCAGTGGGTTATGGTGAAGATCTAAAATACAAAGTGCTTAGAAAAGCGTCTGTTGGGGCTTCCCTGGTGGCGCAGTGGTTGAGAGTCTGCCTGCTAATGCAGGGGACATGGGTTCGTGCCCCAGTCCGGGAAGATCCCACATGCCGCGGAGCGACTAGGCCCGTAAGCCACAACTACTGAGCCTGCGCGTCTGGAGCCTTTGCTCCGCAACGAGAGAGGCCGCGATAGTGAGAGGCCCGCGCACCGCGATGAAGAGTGGCCCCCGCTTGCCACAACTAGAGAAAGCCCTCGCACAGAAATGAAGACCCAACACAGCCATAAATAAATAAATAGATAGATAGATATCTAGATAGATAGATAGATAGTCAAGCATTTGAAGCCCTTAAAAAAAAGAAAAAAAAAGAAAAGTGTCTGTCGTATATTCAATACTCCCAAATTGGGACTTCCCTGGTGGTCCAGTGGCTAAGACTCCACGCTCCCAATGTAGGGGGCCTGGGTTTGATCCCTGGTCAGGGAACTAGATCCCACATGCCACAACTAAGAGTCCACATACTGCAACTAAAGATCCCGCATGCCATAACGAAGATCGAAGATCCCATGTGCTGCAACTAAGACCCGGTCCAGCCAAATAAATAAATGATTTTTTAAATTAATTAATTAATTATTTTTTTAACATCTTTATTGGAGTATAATTGCTTTACAATGGTGTCTTAGTTTCTGCTTTATAACAAAGTGAATCAGCTATACATATACATATATCCCCATATCTCCTCCCTCTTGCATCTCCCTCCCATCCTCCCTATCCCACCCCTCTAGGTGGTCACAAAGCACGAGCTGATCTCCCTGTGCTATGTGGCTGCTTCCCACTAGCTATCTATTTTACATTTGGTAGTGTATGTATGTCCTGGCCACTCTCTCACTTCATCCTAGCTTACCCTTCCCCCTCCCCATGTCCTCAAGTCCATTCTCTACATCTGCGTCTAAAAATATGGAACGCTTCACGAATTTGCGTATCATCCTTGTGCAGGGGCTATGCTAATCTCTCTATCGTTCCAATTTTAGTATATGTGCTGCCAAAGCACGCACTAAATTTATTTATTTTATTTATTTTTGGTTGCATTGGGTCTTCGTTGTTGCACGTGGCTTTCTCTAGTTGCAGCGAGCAGAGGCTACTCTTCGGTGCACGGGCTTCTCATTGCGGTGGCTTCCCTTGCAGACCATGGGCTCTAGGTGCGGGGGCTTTAGTAGTTGTGGCACACAGGCTCAGTAGTTGTGGCTCGTGGGCTCTAGAGCGCAGGCTCAGTAGTTGTGGCACATGGGCTTAGTTGCTCCACGGCATATGGGATCTTCCTGGACCAGGGCTCGAACCCGTGTCCCCTGCACTGACAGGAGGATTCTTAACCACTGTGCCACCAGGGAAGTCCCATAAATAATTTTTTTTAAATACTCCCAAATTGCCTTGTTTCCTTTAATAATCTACAGTGACTCTGTAGTGTATACATTTATACAGCCCCTTTTCAGACCTGCCAACACATAGGTGTCTTTTCAATTTCAGCAAATAACTCAAGGTAATGAAATGAACTATTTCCATCTATTCTATTCCATTTTGAGGACTCTAAATTTGAGACTGTTGTACTTAAATATAGGAGGATATAGGGAAGAGGAAGATAGAAATAAAAGTAGAAATAACAGCAACTAGGTAATAGCTCAACAGTCTTTCACATCTATTTTTTGGTGTTTTGTTAAGAGAAATATAAGGCACACCTAATGTGCCTAAATACTGTTCTTAACAGATGAGTCTAACCCTCTTTCTAAGTCTTAGATTAAAATTTTAGCCAAAAATAACTCATAGGAGACAGTTTATAATGATCTGTATTCCAAAGTCTTCAGTTTATAACTTTTGGTTCTCACAGGTCGCATTTCTGTGCCTATTGATTTACAGAAAGTGGATCAGTTTGATCCATTTACTGTTCCAACTATAAGGTATGCTCCAGATCACTGATCACTCCTTTTTTGTTTGTGATTGTTGTTCTAAATGTGACATATGTTGGATTAGATCCCTTCAAGAGAGGCAGCTTCTCTGAGGCTGTATGATGATGCCCTAGCAGAGCAACATTTCCTAATGAGTTCCATAGAACACAAGTTTTTCAGCTGCTATTATGCAAAAAAAGAGTTCAAATAAGTTTGGGAAATGCTGACTTAAGCAGATTAAAAGTTCTTTTCTGCAAAATTTCCTGGTGTTTAATATGCTAATGTGCATGGAAAACTCCAAGAGATTATGGTTTTTAGAATATCCCAAATTTAGTTGGCCACATAATTTTTTCACAGAAAATCTTGTGAGATTCATGTGCTTTCATACACTGGGTAATGTTGACCAAGAACCAACTTTAAAAATCTTTTTCTACTATCTGTAGTTCCATTTGCCATGAATTGGATGTTATTTCTACTAAAGAAGAAGAAAAAGAGAACGGAGCTGAATCTGATATCAAACATAGAACCAGAGGTAGGTTAATATATTGAAGTCTCACTTTAACATAATCTTTCTATATAGACATCTTTCTGTGACTCCAGTAATTAACTCGCCTTGGATTCAGACCAGAATAGATCAATGTTTATCCTGAAACCAGCTCAGTAACAAATAATATTATAGCAATGTTTCTGTCCCTCATCAATTGCCCAAATGGTGCTGTTGAATCCAATTTGAGTCAACAAATATTCACAAGTAACATCTGAATGCTAGGATCTATATTGTAAGATTAAATTGTCAGTTGGTTTTGATAGTTGTTTGAATCTCACAGTCTTTTTTTTTTTAAACAGCAGGTTCTTATTAGTTATTCATTTTATACATATTAGTGTATATATGTTAACCCCAATCTCCCAATTCATCCCACCACCACCACCACCACCCGCCACTTCCCCCCCTTGGTGTCCATACGTTTGTTCTCTACATCTGTGTCTCTATTTCTGCCCTGCACACCAGTTCATCTGTACCGTTTTTCTAGGTTCCACATATATGCATTAATATACGATATTTGTTTTTCTCTTTCTGACTTACTTCACTCTGTATGACAGTCTCTAGATCCATCCACGTCTCTACAAATGACCCAATTCCGTTTCTCTTATGGCTGAGTAATATTCCATTGTATATATGTACCACGTCTTTATTCATTCATCTGTCGATGGGCATTTAGGTTGCTTCCATGACCTGGCTATTGTAAATAGTGCTGCAATGAACATTGGGGTGCATGTGTCTTTTTGAATTATGGTTTTCTCTGGGTATATGCCCAGTAGTGAATCTCAGAGTCTTATATTCAACAACTATTTATTTAACAACTACTATATATGCAATGTTTTGTTCTCTACTTTGTTTTTATATCTAGATGAGTGTTCTGTTAAATACATATCTAAACTGTGATTGAATTGTATATTCAAGAATTTGAAGGAGCTGGGAATATAAAACTTCCTGTTAGTGAAAGTCAAATCTTCTTATACCAATACCCAAGAGACACTATAGCAGTAGAGTCCAAGAGCACTTTCTGTGATGATGGAAATGTTATGCATGGCCCAAATGGTAATCACTAGCCATATGTGGCTTTTGAGCACTTGAAATGTGAGAAACTGGATTTTTAATTTCATTTAACTTTAATTTAAATAGCCTCATGTGGCTGGTGACTACTGTAATGGGCAGTGCAGATCTCTCTCATCTCTGACCTTTTTAGTCAAATGTTGCTACCCTTCTTTCAGAATCCAAGTTCGAATATCACTTCATATATTCTAGCTCTAACATAATACGTAAACAGGTACCTTCCACCATCATTATTTGTAGAATGATTACAAGCATTCTGTTTAAAATACTGGAAAAAAGTCTCCAACATAAATAAACTGGATAATAATAAACTGGAAAAAAGAACTCAGGGAAAACAGACAATGCAAGGAACAAAGTAAACCTTTTTTAAAAAAACCAATATCTGGTCTTCCCTAGTGGAGTGGTGGTTAAGAATCCTCCTGCCAGTGCAGGGGACGTGGGTTCGAGCCCTGGTCCGGGAAGATCCCACATGCCACGGAGCAACTAAGCCCATGCACCACAGCTACTGAGCCTGTGCTCTAGAGCCTGCGGGCCATGGCTGCTGAGCCTGCGGGCCACATCTATTGAAACCTGCACACCTAGGGCCCTGCGCACCTAGGGCCCATGCACAACAACAAAGACCCAACACAGCCAAAAATAAAAATAAATAAAATAAATAAATTTATATTAAAAAGAAAAAAGATATCCTCAGAGAATAAGAGAAGATAGTGTATCCATGAAACAAGACCAGAATGCTATGAAAAAGAAACACTCAGAGAACAAGAAAGAGGTCTTAAAAATCAAAAAAATCACCATTTGAATAAAAAATTCAATGGAAGAGCTGGAAGAGAAAAGTTGAGATTTCCCAGAAAGTAATACAAAAAAGACAAGTTAGCTTTTTTAAGGAGGAAAAAGATAAAGACTGGTTCAGGAGGTCTAATATCTGACAGAAAAAGAATAAATAAAACGGAGGAAAAAATTGTCAAAATTATATAGGACAACATCCCAGAAATGAGCCCTTTGTTGAAAGGGCTCAGCATAATAAGAATGATGTGCCTACACCAAGGCACATCATCTTGAAATTTAACACTGAGAATTAAGAGAAGATCTTAAGAGCTTTCAGACCCCTTCCTACTATCCCTCCCCAACAAAAAAGCCATAAAGCTAGGAAGAATGGCCTTAGATTTCTAAATAACAATGGAAGTATTCATTTTTAGAAGTGAATGCTAGGAAAGAAAAAAGTAGTTGCCATTCAAGAAGATGGGGAGGTCAGAATTAGGGCAGGAGGCTGCTATTTTTTCCACTATAAACCTGTTAGGACTATTTTACTTTTTTTAACCAAGTGCATATATTACGTAACACAACTTTTTAAATTTAATATTATCTCTTTGTGGACATCTTTTTCCTTTGTTCAGAGGTTTTAAGCAAGCAAGTTTTGGCTCCCTATAACGAGAAGCTTTGTAATAAATACAAGTGTTCAAACATAAACTGCACTGCCTATCATTTCAAGTATTCATAAAGGCTAACAGCCATCAGTAAATCAGGGATGCTCTAGAGGTAGTGGGAGGCTGGAATAGGTGATATGTAAGTTCCTTATTATTTCTTTAGTTTCTGTGATTCTAAGCTTTGTCCATTTTCAGATTAGTACCATTTGCTCCTTCCCTTCTACTTCGCAAATCCTGGAATGTTCTCCACTCTCCTCTCTATCTAATTAAATCTTTTTTCTAAGACCTAGTTCATAGCCACCTCAGTCAACTTTGATTGGTCAACTCTTTTTTTCTTTTTTTTAAAAAATTTATTTATTTATTTAGTTTTGGCTGTGTTGGGTCTTCGTTGCTGCGTGTGGTATTTCTCTAGCTGCGGCGAGCAGGGGCTACTCTTCGTAGGGGTGCACAGGCTTCTCATTGCGGTGGCTTCTCTTGTTGCGGAGCACAGGCTCTAGGCGCGTGGGCTTCAGTAGTTGTGGCACGCGGGTTCAGTAGTTGTGGCGCACAGGCTTTGTTGCTCCGCAGCATGAGGGATGTTCCTGGACCAGGGCTTGAACCCATGTCCCCTGCATTGGCAGGTGGATTCTCAACCACTGCGCCCCCAGGGAAGCCCTGGTCAATTCTTTGGACACATAATTATCCATATGCCTGTTTGGCCTTTAATTATATATTGTTTTCTATCACAACATATAGGAGTTGTTTTTCCAGTTCATTCCAAAACTTCTTGAGGGAATTTCCTGGCAGTCCAGTGGTTAGGACTCTGAGCCTCCACTGGGCCCCGGGTTCCATCCCTGGTCGGGGAACTAAGATCCTGCAAGCCGCACCGCATGGCCCAAATAAATAAATAAATAAAATTTTAAAAATAAAAACTTCTTGAGACCAAGTAGTATGGCTTATACTTTTTTATAATTTAGCATAGTACTCAATATATTGTATAATAGGCAGTTGTAAATATTTGTTTAATTTGTGAGTATTTGTTTAATAATTATATGGAGAGCTTATATATTCCGCAATGGTGAAACAAATATAGAGGTCTTCATCCAAGGAGCTTACAATCTTGAATTAAAGGTTCAAAGTACAATGTGGTTGAACCCAAACTAAATTGTTTCTTTGGTATAAGTTTATTTATCTTAAGAAAATTTATATATTAAAAATTTAGAACAAAATATAATTTACTTTCATAATTGCCACAAGTATTCATCCTTAATACTCTCATCAAGATTCCTTTTCCAGTCCCAAGTAAGTCAGATAACATTTACTAAAAAAATTTTTAAGTATAGTTTCTTTTTTTTGTTTTAAGATTTTTTGTTTGTTTGTTTAATTTTTTGGCCACATGCCATGCGGGATCTTAGTTCCCCAACCAGGCATCGAACCTACACCACCTGCAGTGGAAGCGTGGAGTCTTAACCACTGGACCAAGGGCGAAGTCCCTAGTTTCTTTTTTTTACTCTTTCCAGTAAACTATTATGAGGACTCTTAATTCCATGCAGACAAAATCCAAATCTCATTTTGACCTCAATTAGATTTTTGCCTCCTTTGGGTATTAATTATAGATTGTTTAATTAAATGGATGATTAAGATTTCTGTTTTCAAAATTTTATGTACATTTTTAAGACTGTTTTATAGATCAAAGAATACCTGTACCTAATGCATGTGACTATCAACTTCTGATTGTTTTCAGAAGGCATGGCCCTGACTTCACATTTTTAATGTTTTGCTCTGTTGGTAAAGCTATTTATTATTGAAGCCACAATTTCTAAAGAAAGGAACGTTTGATGGGACTTAACACATAGCAGTAGATGATGCTATGACTGACTGCTAGAGTAGATGTGTACACGTGGTTTGGATGTTTTAGAGCAGCACTGTCTAATACATTAGCCACATGTGGCTATTAGCCACAGATTTTTTTTTAATTTTAATTAATTTAAACTTAAAAACTGATAATCGATTCAACCGGAGAACTTTTAAGTATGTTTGGAAAAACTAGTTATATGAGTTTTTTATCTATATATTTTATAATTTAAATCTAGATCAAGTATTTCCAATGATAATATAGTATCTAAATTGAGATGTGGGCTTCCCTGGTGGTGCAGTGGTTGAGAATCTGCCTGCCAATGCAGGGGACATGGGTTCGAGCCCTGGTCTGGGAAGATCCCACATGCCGCGGAGCAGCTAGCCCCGTGAGCCACAATTACTGAGCCTGCGCGTCTGGAGCCTGTGCTCCGCAACAAGAGAGGCCGCGATAATGAGAGGCCCGCGCACCGCGATGAGGAGTGGCCCCCACTTGCCGCAACTAGAGAAAGCCCTCGCACAGAAATGAAGACCCAACACAGCCATAAATAAATAAATAAAATTTAAAAAAAAAAAAAAAGCAAAAGAAATCTGAATGAAGTATGGTCTTAAATTGAGATGTACTTTAAGTACAAAATACTAGATTTCAAAGACAGTGTGAAAGAATGTAAAATATTTCAATCTATATCACATGTTGAAATGATATTTTAGATGAAATGATATTTTAGATATAATGGGTTAAATAAAATACATTATTAAAATTAATTTCACCTTTTAATATGGCTACTAGAATGTTTTACACATTTCTACATTCCTTATTATATTTCTTTTTCTTTTTCTTTTTTTTTTTTTTTTTTTTTTTTTGTGGTACGCGGGCCTCTCACTGTTGTGGCCTCTCCCGTTGCGGAGCACAGGCTCCGGACGCACAGGCTCAGCGGCCATGGCTCATGGGCCCAGCCGCTCTGCGGCATGTGGGATCTTCCCGGACTGGGGCACGAACCCGTGTCCCCTGCATCGGCAGGCAGACTCTCAACCACTGTGCCACCAGGGAAGCCTTCTTATTATATTTCTATTGGACAGCGCTATTCTACAGAATTTTTACAAGAGACTTATACTTTCATGTTATTCTTGCTGCCAAAATGCTAATTATAATTCATGGTCTTCATAATTTAGATTACAAGAAGACCAGTCTAGCTCCTTTTGTAAAAGTTTTTGAGCAGTTTCTTGAAAACCTGGATAAATCTCGAAAAGGAGAACTTCTCAAGAAGAGTGGTAAGATTCTATACCTTTCCCTTATAGCTATTTAGGTCTTAGTACAGGTAGTTTAAAACATCCAGCAAGTGAACAATTTTTAGAGCTGTAATCTTTCCCCTCTCAAAAAAAGTTACTAGTTTATCTCACTATCCTTAGTGTTTTGGAAACTGAGGTCCCTTAATTCAATTCAGCACATACTCATTTTAGCACCTTCTACGTGTCAGGTACTATGAGGGGAAAAAAAATGAATTATACAAAGATGAATTCCACATCATGGCTCCCCTGCCCTTAAGGAGTACTAACTGGTACAAAACAAAGAAGTACAAAATGCTAAGAGATCTCATCTGACTGAGAGAACTTGAGAAGATTTTATATGAAAAGGGTGGTTTTTGAACTCTTTCAGTGAGCTGCTCTACGAATTCTAATCCCCAATGCTAATATATCATACCTTGAGGTATGAGTAGGATTTCCACAAGCAGAGATTTGATGAGGTAAAGGTACAGGAGTGGAAAAAGGAGACAGGTTGTTCATTCTTGAAGGAACAGCAGGAACAAAGGCATAGAAGCAGGAAAGCATCAAGTCACTCTAGAGGCCATCAAGTAGTACAGCTTATCTGGTAAAAGATGCGTCAGGAAGTGATGGGAGAGAAATCCGAAGAAGCAGACTGAAGCCAGAGTATAGATGGCCTCGAATTCCAGTCTTGGGAGTTTGAGCTTAATTCAGATGGGACAGGGAAGCTATTAAAGGTTTTTGAGAAAGGGAGTGCCATGATTTGTAGTTTTATCTATAATAGAAAGATAAATCTAGCAACAGTATATTTGGGGAGAAGCAGGGGATAGACTAGAGCCCAAGAGATCAATTGAGCTATTAGTATTAGGACAGTAGAATTGGAGATCTCCAAAAAGTACAAATACTGGAGCCATCCTTGAAACTTGGTAATGATTTTTTGGAAGTTGAAAGATCTAAGTAAAAGTGTCACAGAAGCCAAGGGAAAGGAGAGTTTCAAGGAGGTTATCAAACGTCAAATGCAGTAGGGAACTGATAAACTCCTGTTGGATATAAGAGCGAGAAGGAGGTGCTAGGAGGGTAGCAGTGTCAAAGGAAGAATTCTTTGAATAGGAGACGCCTGAGCATATGTGTAAGCCAAAAGGAAAAAAACCAACAGTGAATATTCAAGAGATTGATGGGTACCATAGAAAACTGGCAGTGTTATAAAAATACAAACTCCCTTTCCACTTCATTTTTTAATAAAATGTGTGGTGGTTAAAAAGTAGTGCCTAAGATAATGCTCTACTCATAGTAGCCACTCAAATATGTGCTTGTTGAATGAACAGTGATGACTCTGAACTTGGAAAGCCTCAATGAAGCTGCCATTCCAACTGGTCATATTAAGTCCTTTGTATTCTTGTTCTGTACTAGCTCAGCCTATAATGTGGGCTTCAGCAAATGTGAAAGCAAATCTTTATGCATGATGTGAATTTAATGGAAGCATTAAGCAAATCAGGATGTGAAATAAATGGGCTTTGTTTTGTTTTCCTTTACTATCCTTGATAAAAATCTGTTCTATTTTAGATTTACAAAAAGACTTCTGAAGATAACAACTCCCTTTTTATCAATGTGGATATCTTCTCCCTTCAACCAAGAATCAAATACTTCAAGAGCCATTTAATAAATATAGCAGAACTGTGTATGTGTCTTAATGCTCAAAGCAAAATTTTCTTTTCTTGAAAAATAATTATGTTGAAAAGATTCCTGAGACCACCAAAGGAGAATATTCAGGTTCCTGGAAGGAGCAGTAATGGGAGGATATAAGTGGATTGCAGATTAATTTGTAAAATTTAATATTATAATTCTAAGATTTCTGATATAGGTACTCACTTCTACCAGTTGCCATATATAGAGGTAAGTGAGCAGTAATATGCCCAAGACTTTGATGTCAGTTCACCAGATTCAGCCTCCATATTTCCAGGTGAACGAGCGTTTTGTTCTTAAGTCTTAGACACTTAAGTCAATTATACCTGGAGTGTGTATTCAGTCACTCCCTAATTTTGCTTACTGATATTTTTATTGGTCAGGCCACACCCCGCTGCTTGTCTTTTAAAGAATCATTTTAAAATGAGTATCTACACCTACTAAAACTTTAGTTTTAGTTTTTAGAAAAAATAACCAACTTCACCAGCATAAAACCTATTGTACTTGTCAAAACACTTGGACTCTCTATATCTCCAGACACTTAAATTTAATTTTAAAGGTTTCATTTCTTCTGTATTTGATTTTGTGTGATAGATTCTGAAGTGTCAGATTTCTTTTGCCTGGTTTTACAACCAACCTAACAAAACAGTCATTCTGGTTTACATTCTGTCTTTTGAGAAACACTGAGAAGCAAGCTATCAGGCTGGTGCTTTCCGTGAGTTATGAAAATTTTCCTTCCTTTGCACTACCTATAACATTGTTTTCTCCATTGCCACAGTCCTTTTTTTTTCTGATTTATATAAAACAGATTCTATAATACAGTTAACACACTGAAATGCCTTTCTTTCTCTTTTCTAATTTTTTAAGAAAAAATATTAAAGACTTGTGTAAAATTCCTCATCTGAGCTTCTGTTTACTATGTGTTGTTCAGTCTTTTTGGAAAACAATGACTGGTCCAATTAAAACTCCTGAATACAAAATCACTAAAGACTTGGGACTCCTCTGGTGGTCCAGTGGCTGACTCTGCGCTCCCAATGTAGGGGACCCCAGTTCGATCCCTGTTCAGGGAACTGGATGCCACATACTGCAACTACGAGTTCGCAGACCCAGCACAGCCAAGTAAATAAAAAATGTTTTTCAATTACTAAAGACTCATTAGTCCATCTTAGAATGAGTAGAAAGACTGGTATTATGCTTTCAGCAAGAGATGTTTTAGGCTTCCAATATGTCTAGCATTAAAACATTTTAATGCTTTAATATTAGAGCCCTTGATAAAAGCCGGTATAATTGCCCATAAAATAAATTATAGAATATATTGTGCTTGTGTAAAAGAGCGTTTGGTTCTTGAAGACGACAGAAACATAAAGACTTGACTTCCCTAGCTGATTTGCCTTCTCATCCATATATGAGAATTGTAGAAACAAAGAGCACAGAACTGGTTTCCGTCTGCAAACTTGCCCAGTTTATAAAGAAACCCAAAGAAAGAAAATATGTCCTTCCTTAGCTAATCATTAACAGAGTTAGAAAAGTCAGTGGGCTTGCTGGGAAAGAAAGGGGAATGGTCAAAATGTAGTTTTGTTTGTCTAAGGAGATGGTTGGCTATTGCTGGCCCTTTCTTCTGAAGGTAAATGGACTGCATTGACAAGTCTCCCAGATCACTATTAGGTAGAAATTCTATTAACAATTTTAACACTTTTAAAGTAATGTACACAATTTAATCTTCCTAACGATCCTATGAAGCAGCTACTATTATCCCCATTTCATAGATAAGGAAACTGAGGCATATATGTGTTAATTAAATTGCCGAAGGCCGCCATTAGGTAACCTAGCTGAGATTCAAACAAAGGAGTCTGGCTTCAAAATCCATGTTCTTATTCACTCCATAATATTGCCACTCCTATCTAAAGACAATTTCAGAAATTTTCATTCCTGGTAAACTCCACTATCTCATTTAATCCTAATTCACTAATCCTAATCCTCACTTCACTATGGTAAAATATCAAATTTTAAAGTAGCTTTCAAAGCATTGCTTATCTTAAAAGGCAGCCAACCATTGTCTTAAAGCCACTAGCTCAAACAGTGTTAGCTGGTTTAGGTAATGTATGTGTTGAGTCCTTTTGGAGAGAGGATATGGGAGCCAGGATCCCTAGCCTTTTCATTAACAAAACAGTTACATTCTACTTTTCAAAAATCCTACTGTATAAAGCGTGGGATCCTGGGCCTCTAGAACGGATGAGTTTCAGGATATAATGTCCAAAACAGAAGCAAAAAGAATTGTATATGTGCCTATGTTCTTTTTTCTGAATAGGGGAATTTACACCTTTATAATAATCTCAGTCTAAATTATGTATTCCAAAAATAAAATTGAGGATTAACCTAGGCCACAGCTATCTTCCAATGGTGTGAATACAATCTCTGTGGCATTCAGCATTACTTAACACCATATTTTCCTGAATTATTTGAGAAAAGGAAGTCAGAAAGTAGCAGTAATACTGCTGTGGCTACTTTGCCGACGGGGGAGCAGAGTTTGCTTCTCCTACAATTGCCCTTCGCGTATCAAAAATGCCTCGACGGGAAGGGGTCGGCTATCTTAGGACTGCATGGCTCAGAGAAGAGAGTTCCTGCCAGGCCAGCGAGTCCTGTTCTAAATTCATACCCTTATTTAGACCTCGTCACCACCCCAGACTGGAAACACCCGGACGGCTCACTGGTTAAAGGAAGTGACTACCGGCAGCTCCTGACCCGGAATCGGATCCTGGTCCCGCCCCCTCCGCCAGGCTTCGTTCTGCAACAGGCGTGGGTCACGCTCTCGCTAGCTCTCTTTCTGCCGCCATCTTGGTTCCGCGTTCCCCGCAGAGTAAGTGCTGTCTTCGTGACGACTTTTTATCCGTAGCCATCCGCCTTTCTTGCGGGCTGAGCCTCCCCGAGGACTGGGAACTAAGGAGAATTGGAGGTTTTATGGGGCCACCGGGTTCCTGCTCAGCCCTGGGCAGTGTGGCCTTGGGGCCTCCGGACAAAATGGGGTCTGCTGTTGGTGTCCTGGCGAAAGCAGGGCAGAAAGGCCGTAGGCCGCGAGTCCAGGGCTGGGGAGATGGGAGCCGTTGCGGCGTCGGGTTTGGAAGTGGGTTGCGTCTGGTGTTGGGAACCGCTTCAGGAGAACCTAGAGTAGGTTAAGGGGTCACAGCCTTGGAACAGCCCCCCCCCGCACGCGCGCGCGCACACACACACCCACCCACACCCTTCTTATTGTGACAAGCGAGTGTTGGGACCTAGGACACCCTGTTTCCCCTCCTGGGTCCCGAAAGTCGGCAAACGGCAGTCCTTGAGGTCCTAGTCCTGGAAGCGGGGCGGGGGGGGGGGGCGGGGCGGCGAGGGGGGACGGCTGTTCAAGGTAGCGTCTGAAGTCTCCCATCCCGTGCTCAGGAGCCAGACCGCGAGCCTCTCCCTCGGGTGGAGAACGCAGTGGTAATTGCTTCTGTGTGGGATTTGGAATGTGGAATAAAACGAATCCCTGGGCACTGGGAAATCCGCTCTCTGCAGAGTGAAGAGGACCGGTAAAAGGTGGTGGTTCTGCTGATCAAAAATGTGAGGGTTACGTCGTGTTTTTCACGTATTCCAGCAGCTTTGGGGAGGGTTGTCCCACGCTTATGGTTTTCTAACAGCCCTCCGCAGTTTGAAGCTTGACTCTGGGTTAGGCAGCAGGACGGATCCGAGTCATTTCAGGCCTCCTTTTTATTCCCTTCAGAAATGCCCGGTGAAGCCACAGAAACCGTCCCTGCTACAGAGCAGGAGTTGCCACAGCCCCAGGCTGAGACAGGTAGGTTCCCTAGACCCCTTGCCCTTGATTAAGATTGTAAGATCGACTCTAAAACCATTTGGTGGGTTAAGTGACAAATAGAATATACTTGTGTTTTTCAGTGTTGACTCTCATTAAAGAAGATGGGGCTGTAGCTTTACCAGGGAGCAGAGTCCATAATAGTAGTTTTCCTGAAAGAACTTGCTGAGAGAGTGGAATAAAAACCGTATATTTAAGATTCGGGAACATTAAAAGCTCCATGGCTTGCTTTGTAGGTTATGACAGCTGCCTCAAAGGTAGCTCTGTTGTGGAACCCTCCCCTCACATAGGAAAACTGAGCAGGAAAGGGACTCTGATTCTTACCTGTTGGAACTAGGTGACACACTGGCAGGTCCAGGAGACCTGAGCTTTTGTGAAGTTCCAGCCAGCAGGTTGCATCAAGGTTTTAGATGGCAGTGCTTGGCATTGTGCCATCATCACATGCCTGGATAAGTTGTTTGCTGATGGTAAATGTGTCCTACTGGGCCCCAGGGCCCTCCTAGATTGGTTAACTTGGTTTATGGATTGGTGCTGAGATGTTTCTAGCGTGCTGGAACAGTGCCTGCATCAACAGCTTATCTGGAACCCAGAATTGAAATAGAGCCTTCCTTTGACTGCTCTTCAGCTTTGGAATTAATGAATGTAGAACATAGTGTAAGGCAGGTTTTGAATTCTGATTAAAATACATTTCTATAAAACTTGAGAAGGGGTAGGGAAAAAAACTTTTTTATGGTAGTCTTCTTGCTGATTAGTTGTGCAGAACTAAAGGGAATTTTCAGGCTGTGACCTCCATCCTCACCTTTTTTTTTATCCCCCTTTATGGTAAATTCATTATTTTTTTTTAAACTCCACCTGTGACTTAACGGCAATTTTTATATCCTTCTGGAATTAAAAGAGTTGTTTATAGTTGAAAGCATTAAGGTTCTCCCTCCCCACCTGTCTGATTTTAGCAGCTGAAGGGATTAATACAGCTGCTAGCAAAGAAAAAGGAGGGGGCCTCTGAGCTGGGAAGTAAGCTGTATGAAATCCTTGAACTGCAAGGGACTTAAGGAAGGTAAAAATAAAGGACTAGTCTCTAAAAGATTCTGTAGTTGCAGTGCTAACAAAACTTTAGAGAATCTCAACTTGATTTTACAAATGTGGAGACTGAAATTCAGATGAATTTAGAATAATCTAGATCAAGCTTCAAAACTAATGCTGTTTGCTTCTGAAGCAAACCTTAGTGCTGTTAAACTTATTCCTGAATATTTTGAGATTGCACAGTAGGTTAGATGATAATATTAAGTAAGCGCCAGTGATGAACACTTGGAGTTTTTTTTAATACATAACTGTAATTAAATAATTATTAGAATGAATGAGGAAACTGACTCGGGATTCATTATGGTGTCTAAAGCAAGTAATTTGGGCCTTAATCCCATCTTGAGGTCCAGTGAGATGAAAACATTCTAAGTTTCAAATTCTAATTAATATGTTTGAGAACATTTGAACTGTAATCATAAGAATTTGACCTACCAACTCTTGAGGAAAAACTGCTTGAGCCATCTGTCTTTTCTGTAGTTGGGATACTTTTGGTTGAGTGAATTTGGATGCTATAAGCTTTTTTTTTTTTTTTAATAATACTCCCTTCTAGGTGTTGAGCATTTGTTGGTCTAATCCTGTGTTACCTCCTGATTAGTAAGCATGGTATTTTTTCATCATTTAGAAAATCTTTTGCTTAGGTTTACTCTAGTGCAAATAGTGCCTATTTTGGCAGAATGGCATACTCATCCGGATTAAGGGGTGGGGATCCAATGTATTTTCTCCACTCCAGTTCTCTACTTTCAAAATAGAACCACAGTCTGGTTTATCAAGTTGGGTTACAGTTGCATAATACAGTTCCTACCCTTGTGACTAAGCTGTCTCTCATGGTCTAATTCATCTTAGATTGATGTTTGGAGACCTAACATTACTTAGAGACTGTAGAGTCCACCCATTTGTGGTTGGTTTTTTGTTTGACTTGGATAAGTAAAATGAGGTATAGGGAGGCTAAGTAAAGTAGTATTTAATACATAGTATTAAGAGTCAGATTTTTCCTGACTTAGTGGAAGCCTCAGCATTAAAAGGCCCGTTTTTTATCATCCAGCTCTGGTTCCCCATCATTATTGCCACTGTATTCCTTGTTCCAGTTTTCAGTATTTGTTTCAGTTCATGCTCCTTGGGTAGACAGGGTAGAACTGTTCTAGTGGTGATTCTATGGCCTGTGAGAAAGACTTAGGGTTTGTCTGAGGAGGGAAGGGAAGAGCACAACTGGGAAAGGGTAGAAAGCATGCTGTTCCCAACTTACTCCTGGGCCTGTGCTCCCCATTTAGAGACTAATAGGCTGCTCTTAGACTGTTCTTCACCCTAAAATATTTCACTTACTTTAGTAGAACTTGGGAAATGTGGGAGATGAGGAGAGGGATGTATTCTTACTTTACCACTGAAGTATGTTTGGGGAAGGTTGCTGTTGCTTGTCACCTTTGTCTAATCCTGTATGGTGACTTTCATTCTCAGATTTAAAATTCCAATGTTTTCTGTGAGGCATGTTGTACCAAGTTGGGCTGTAATAACTCACCTTTGTTTTTTTCCTTCCCTTTCCTCCTTTATCCCCTTTTTTTTTTTTTTTTTTTTTTTGCTTTTCTCCTCCAGCTTTGCTTCCTGTGTCTTCAGCCTTGAGTGTCACTGCTGCTGCTTTAGGGCAGCCTAAACCTACCCCTACCCCTATCCCTCCTTGTTCCCTGGCCTCCCAACAATGCCCTCTGGTAACCCCTAACCAGCCTTCCTCATTCCTTTCTCCCTCTACTATTGCCTCAACCCCTTTTGAAGCTCCTTTTCCTGAGTCATCCACTGGGACAGCCCTGCCTTTGGGAGCTGCCCCTCCCCCTGCTGGCACCCCAGCTTTCCTAATAGGGCCTCCCATCTCCCCAGCTGCCTTAGCTCTGGCCTCTCCCATAATAGCTCCGACTCTGAAAGGTGTTCATTCCTCTTCAGCTCCCTTGGCTCTGGTGGCCTTGGCTCCCCACTCAGTTCAGAAGAGCTCTGGCTACCCACCTAACCCTCTTAGTTCACCTCCTTCAGTTGCTGTGATTGAGTCAGGGTCAGTGACATCTCTGTCAGCTCCAGTTGCTTCCTCAGAACCAAAGCCCTCTCCTCTTCAAGCTCCCTCTCAAGTAGTCCCTAATCCAAAAGGTACCCCCAGCCCTCCAGGTATAGTCAGTGCTGTTCCATCCCATCTTGTAACTCCTTTGGCCTCTCTTCAGTCTGGACTAGCCTCATGTCCTCAGACGCCACCTGCCACTCCCCTAGCCATCCCTTCCCCTCAGGTCAAAGGCATCCCTATTTCCTCAGCTCTGACTTCTCCACAAAACCCTGCAAGCCTCAGCCTAAAGGGACCCCTTAGTCCACCTGCTGCTTTATCTCTTTCAACTCAGTCTATTCCTGTGGCTCCTCATGCCCCCCCAGTTTTCCTCACTTCTCTTGGTTCTCCTGTTCAACCTTCAGGTTCTAATATTCTGTCAGATCCCATAGAGGATACTGTTTCTGTAGATCATTCTTCCACGGGTACCTCTTACCCTTCTCAGAGATCTCTAATTCCTCCCCTTCTTTCCAAAAATGAGGTGGTTCCTACTGCTGTGGCTGCTTTTCCGGTGGGGGCTCCAACTTCCCCTCTGGCTCTGTCTGCTGACAAAGGCCTCTCTACTATCACTGACATAGCCTCTTCCAATGTAGCTACCTCTTCTCTGTTATCTCCTACAGCCTCTCTGATTCTCAAAGACTCTCCTAGTGCTGCTCATCAACCTTTGGTGGCCCAGATTCTTGGTTCTTCTCCAGAGGGGCCAGGCTTGAAAGAAGCTCCTGTTTCTTCTGTTGGAACCACCCCACTTGGGATGGCTAACTCCTCTACAGTTTCTGCAGCACCTGTTACCTTTGAGGTAGCTACTTGTTTCTCTATTCCAGTTTCATCAGGTCCCATGAGCAGTAAGGACTCAGTTTCCCAAACTGCCTTGGTTATGGCGCCTGTGGCTCCCAAAGAGCTTCCTACTCCTCAGGTAACCACCACTCTGGGGATACCAGTCTCTCAACCTCTGCCAGCCCCTGAGGACCCCAAAAGTCTCCCTGTTTCACCAGCCCTGGCCACCCCTAAAAACCTCCCTTCTCTCCAAAGTACATCATCTTCTCTGGAGATAGCTCTTTCTCCTGAAGCCACCTTGGCAAAGAAAAGCTTCCTAGAGCCTCTCCCTCTAGTTAAGCCAGCCAGTACTACTACCTCTTCCCTGGGGGTCAACTCCCCAACCTCTATAATCAAGACAGATTCTTATGCAAGCCCAGATTCAACTAGTCTCCTTCTCAAAAGTTCTCTCACTACCCCAACTGTAACTACATTTCCTTTGGAAAGCACTGCCATTGATGGGATGGCTCCTACAACTGCCAAAGGTACCTCCACTCCTATACCTGTAGCCAGTCCTTTTCTAGAAGGAGCTGTCTCTTTAGATTCTAAAAGCCACCCTGCCAAGAAGAGTACTTCCACTCTTACTACTTTACCTTTGGTCCCTCCAGCCTCTGAAAGTTGCCCTGTGGCTTCAGCTGTGACTTTATCTCCCCAGAATGTTTCTGCTTCTCCAGCTACTGTGGCACAGGTCCCTGAAATTCCCAAGTCTGAGTCTTTTCCCCCTCTTCCTCCAGCTGGTACTCCTCAAGGTGCAAAGAAAGTTCATGGTATTTCTCAAACTTCAGCATTGGCACCTGTGGCTTCCTCTCCTGAAGGGTACCCAACTGAGGACTCTGGTGCTTCTGTTACTGCATCTTCCAAAGGAACTTACATAACTGACTCCCCATCTCCTTTAGGGACTAGTGTGTCTCCTCAAACCAAAAGAACTCCAACCAAGAAGGGTTCAGCTACTACTACCTTAAGTCTTGCTCCTGTTTCTAAAAGTGTACCTGCTGTCCCTGATTCTCCTGCTGGAAATCTGTCATTCACTATTTCTCCAGTTGAAGCTTCCTCTCTTCCAGAGGCCAATCTTTCTTTTCATGTCCATAAAGGATCACTAGCCAAGAAGCATTCCCCTACTCCCCCATCCCCCAAAGAGGCTCCCATTCCCCTACCTATGTCTCCTCCTTCCCCCAAAGCGGGGCCAGCAACCCCATCCCCTAAAGAAACCCTAACTCCTCCAGCTGTGACTCCTTCCTCCCCCAAAGGAGCCCCAGCAACTCCATCTCCCAGAGAGTCCCCAGCTACCCCATCTCCCAGAGAGGCCCCCACTCCCTCAGTTGTGGCTCCTCCTTCCCCCAAAGGGGGACCAGCAACCTCATTACCTAAAGAGACCCCCACTCCTCCAGCTGTGACTCCTTCCTCCCCCAAAGGAGCCCTTACTTCCCCCAAAGGGGGCCCAGCAACCCCATCTCCCAAAGAGCCCCTCACTCTGTCAGCTGCGGTTCCTCCCTCTCCCGAAGGGGGCCCAGCAACCCCATCTCCCAAAGAGCCCCTCAGTCCGTCAGCTGCAACTCCTCCCTCTCCCAAAGGGGGCCCAGCAACCACATCTCCCAAAAGAGCCCCAGCTACCCCACCTCCAAAGGGGGGCTCCACTCCCCCAGCTGTGGCTCCTCCTTCCCCCAAAGGAGACCCAGCAACTCCATCTCCCAAAGAGGCTCCTGTTCCCTCAGCTCTGACTCCTTCCTCCCCCAAAGGGACTCCAGCCCCCGTAAGAGCTCCAGCTATCTCACCTCCCAAAGGGGATTCCACTCCCCCAGCTGTGGCTCCTCCCTCCCCCAAAGGAGACCCAGCAACTCCATCTCCCAAAAGAGCCTCAGCTACCCCACCTCCCAAAGGGGATTCCACTCCCCCAGCTGTGGCTCCTCCCTCCCCCAAAGGAGACCCAGCAACTCCATCTCCCAAAAGAGCCTCAGCTACCCCACCTCCCAAAGGGGATTCCACTCCCCCAGCTGTGGCTCCTCCTTCCCCCAAAGGAGACCCAGCAACTCCATCTCCCAAAAGAGCCTCAGCTTCCCCACCTCCCAAAGGGGATTCCACTCCCCCAGCTGTGGCTCCTCCCTCCCCCAAAGGAGGCCCAGCAACTCCATCTCCCAAAAGAGCCTCAGCTTCCCCGCCTCCCAAAAGAGATTCCACTCCCCCAGCTATGGCTCCTCACACCCCCAAAGAGGCCCCAGCAACTCCACTCAAAGGAGCCTCCACTCCCTCAGCTGCGGCTCCTCCCTCTCCAAAAAAGGCCCCAGCAACTCCATCACTCAAAGGAATTCCCACTCCCTCAGCTGTGGCTCCTCCCTCCCCCAAAGGGGGCCCAGCAACTCCATCCCTCAAAAGAGCCCCACCTACTTCACCTCTCAAAGGAGACCCTACTCCCCCATCTGTGGCTCCTCCCTCCCCCAAAAGAGCCTCAGCAACTCTGGTCCCTAAAGAGTCTCCAGCAACCCCAGACCCCAAAGAAGTCCCCACTTCCCCAGCCATGGCTCCTTCCTCCCCCAAAGGGGGCCCAGCAACTCCATCTCCCAGAAGAGCCCCAGCTGCCCCACCTCTCAGAGGAGATCCTACTCCGCCATCTGTGACTCCTTCCTCCCCAAAAAGAGCCTCAGCAACTCCAGCCCTCAAAGAGGTCCCTACTCCCTCAGCTGTAACTCCTTCCTCCCCCCAAAAGTCTCTAGCCCCCAAAGGGGGGCCAGCAACCTCATCCTCCAAAGGGGCTCCCACTCCCCCAGCTGTGATTCCTCCCTCCCCCAAAGAGGCCTGTACTTCCCCAGTTTCAGTCACATGTCCCTTGGGGTCCATTGCACCTCAGGCATCTAAAGGGCCCCCAATAAAGAAAGGCCCCACAGCTCTCAAAGCAGTGCTTGATGCTCCAGCTCTAGAAAGTGCACGAGTCGTCACAGCTCCCACTCAGAAGAAGAGTTCTATTTCACCTCCTGTGTGCCCAGATCCCTCAGCTCAGAATGGTACTAAAGGATCCCTTCCTACAGTGGCTCCAGCTCCTCTGCTGACAGTCTGCACTCAGAAAGGTTCTTCTCCAAAGGCTCCAAAAGCCCTCCCTATTTCTCTCTTAAAGGGCAAAGACTCTTTCCATTCCCCAAAGGGCCCCTTGGCTCCTCCTGAGTCTGAGACGTCTACCCCTTCAGCAGCAGCTGCCCCAGAGAAGGTCCTTCCTAAAGCTGGATCTGCATCTGTCTCTCCAGCACCTACCCCATCAGTCTCTCTGCCTCTTGCTCCCTCCCCAGTTCCCCCTCTGCTCCCTAAACAGCAATCTCTGCCGTCCTCACCTGGGCTGGTGCTGGAATCACCCCGTAAGCCCTCAGCCCCTGCTGATGAGGATGAGCTGCCGCCTCTGATTCCCCCGGAACCAATCTCGGGGGGAGTGCCTTTCCAGCCGGTCCTCGTCAACATGCCCACCCCCAAACCTGCTGGGATCCCTGCCCCAACCCCCTCTGCCAAGCAGCCTGTTCTGAAGAATAATAAGGGTACTTGCCTTGGTTTGCCGTGTGCATGGTGTGTTGCCCACAACCCTCCGGGGGCTACCCACCGATACTAACCGTAGGATGCGCCGCTTTCTCCAGTATATCTGCTTGTGTTTGGATGTAGAAAGATAAGTTTAAATGCAAAAGCTCTAGGAATGTGAAACAGAATCTTGGTTTTCACCTCAGATAGTCTGTTGTATACCATCCTGTGTAATGTGGTTCAGACTAACTCTGGATCTGTCATCTTTTTTACCTAACTGATCTGACATTGAAAACCAAGACCTTCTAGACCTTTAATTTGCTCTATACTATGTCACTAACTTTGTCCCTGGGCCTGGGATTTGCTAAAATATTGGGAAATCTAGAACTACTTGAATTTCTTTTCACATCTTAGACTTAGTAATAACCAGTGCCCAGGGACTCCCTTTTCTTAAAAGACCTATTTTTCCTAGCCTGGGAATGGTGCAGGTGTATGCTTTTTCCCTTAGTAGTCTGTTGATGCTTGGCCTTTGAATTGAGGGAAACTTAAATATGTGAATTATTTTTGGAAGAAACGGAAGAGGTCACAGGACAGTATCTAGTAGAGGTGGCTACAGAACTGTAGATCAGCATTTTTGAGAATCTTCAAGCTGTGTTGATTAGATCAAACTGCTAGGGTGAGTGGTTTGAAAATAAGGCTAAATGTGTGTACACAACTGCTTTTGGCCTCCCCCAACCCAGTTTAAAGGATGAGGGGAAATCATCCCCCTCCCCACCCCGCCCCCAGTCTGCCTCCACAATGTGATCTTACTTTTTTTTCACTTAAGTATATCTGGAGGCACCTTGTTTACCAGAACCTTTCTAAGATGGTTGGGCTCTTGGGTAGAATTTGGCGTTACATAAGTCATTGGTGTTTACCTGTGCCAAGAAGTGAAGACCTTGAGGGAAAGGAAGCAGTTACATAAACTACTCGGCTGTATCTAGTAATTACCTCTCATTTCTGGGGCTGGGTCTTTAATAGATGTGTACACACTAGTTTGTGACTGAGTTGGGGGCTATCGTATCAGTACGACCTGGCTTCATAGAAGTCAGTTGGTTTACATTTAATTTTGCGAGGTCTAGCATAAGCCAGTGACCTCTAGTCTGGGGAGGCCATGGTGAGGTGCCTCTTCCTTGTAATCTTTACTATAAAATAGTAAAAGTTACTTGTCTTCTTAGGGTCTGGAACAGAATCTGATAGTGATGAATCAGTACCAGAGCTTGAGGAACAGGATTCTACACAGGCAACCACACAACAAGCCCAGGTAGGTATTCTCTTTTTTTTTTTTTTTTAAATAAATTTACTTATTTATTTATTTATTTATTTTTGGCTATATTGGGTCTTCATTGCTGCACGTGGGCTTTCTCTAGTTGCAGCGAGCGAGGGTTACTCTTTGTTGCGGTGTGTGGGCTCCTCATTGCGGTGGCTTCTCTTGTGGAGCGTGGGCTCTAGGCGCACGGGCTTCAGTAGTTGTGGCACGTGGGCTCAGTAGTTGTGGCTCACAGGCTCTAGAGCGCAGGCTCAGTAGTTGTGGCGCACGGGCTTAGTTGCTCCGCAGAATGTGGGATCTTGCCGGACCAGGGCTCAAACCTGTGTCCCCTGCATTGGCAGGCGGATTCTTAACTACTGCGCCAGGTGGGTATTCTCTTAACTTACTAGTGTAAGTACTTGGGTCAAGGAAGCATTGGAGAACCAGTGTTGATCAGAGAAGCTGACTTATGTATTTGGAGCTGTGAACCTTCATAAAGGGAAAACCACATGGGGATTGTGGTATCCAGGTCTTACATTCCAGTTTACTCATAGCTGTTTGATCTTCTTAGCTGGCAGCGGCAGCTGAAATCGATGAAGAACCAGTCAGTAAAGCAAAACAGAGCCGGAGTGAAAAGAAGGCACGGAAGGTAAGAGTTTAAGTTATAAAGAAGGATTAAAGGTGGTGATGAAGCACCTTTCGAGAGGGGAAACTGTAGTGGAACTCTTGGTAGTGGTAGAATCAGGTTTAGTTGAACTAACAGAAGTTAACTGTGGCAGAAAGCCCAGGAGGCCTGGAAATCAATTCTGTATTGCTATATAAACTTTTCTTAGCCCACAGAAAGTCTTTGCTTAGAATGTATTTTTATTATGTTCCTTACTTCCTGAAGCTGCTTCTAAAGAAGTTGAAAACCTGATGTTCTTTTTTATTCTTTAGGCTATGTCCAAACTGGGTCTTCGACAGGTTACAGGGGTTACTAGAGTCACTATCCGGAAATCTAAGAATATCCTTTTTGTCATCACAAAACCAGATGTATACAAGAGCCCAGCTTCAGATACCTACATAGTTTTTGGGGAAGCCAAGGTAAGGAAAGTTTTCTTGGGAGTTGCTCTAGACCAGGGTTTCTCAACCTCAGCGCTATTGACATTTTGGGTCAAATAATTCTTTGTTGTGGAAGGGCTGTCTGTTTAGCAACATCACTTGCAGTTGTGATGACCAACGAAATCTCCAGACTTTTGACACATGTCCCCTGGGGAAAAAAATCACCCCCCGGTGGAGAACCACTGCTTTAGACCTAAGTTATTTCTTTATCTGCAGTAATATATAATCCAAGTGAGGCCACGTGATTTAAAGCTACGTAGTAAGTTAATGTGAAGTGGGTTTAAGAGCGGGAGTTTGGAAAAGATATAAATGATTTCTTTGATTTGCTGCTGATCAGTCTACTCACATGAATCTATTTTCTGCCCTATAGATTGAGGATTTATCTCAGCAAGCACAGTTAGCAGCTGCTGAGAAATTCAAAGTTCAAGGTGAAGCTGTCTCAAACATTCAAGAAAACACACAGACTCCAACTGTACAAGAGGAGAGTGAAGAGGAAGAGGTATATAAGGAAATCTTTTGTGCTTTTAATTCTCACAAGATAGTATGTTTGTATTGATGGGTGGATTCTGTATTATTTTAGGCTCTTGAACTCCATTGAGTTAAGTAGCTTTTGAATTATATTAAGAACTAGATTCAGGAGATGCCGGACAGAACTACTGAAGTTGTTCTTGCCTTTAGTTTATTAAGTGTTTTTTCTCTCTCTTTTAGGTTGATGAAACAGGTGTGGAAGTTAAGGACATAGAATTGGTCATGTCACAAGCAAATGTGTCGAGAGCAAAGGCAGTCCGAGCCCTGAAAAACAACAGTAATGATATTGTAAATGCTATTATGGTAAGTGTCCAAGCCTTTATTCCTTGACTCCCTCTGCCCTAACCAATCGTGGGTGACTTTATTTTCTGTGCTTAATATCAGCCAATTAGGAAGCCTCTTTCCAAAGCCTTTTCTGAGTTGCCTCAGGTTTTAGTGACCTGAATTCTCTCAATTTGCCTGTAACCACCTCTGATGATCTCTTTTCTCTTACAGGAGTTAACAATGTAACCATCTTGAAAAGAGGACCTTTTTTTGGTGTTTCAAAAGAGTAACTGCAGCTGGGTTTGAAATTTGTACTGTTTCTATCATTAATAAAGTTATGGCTTCTTGTTGGATGAACTCAGTGGGTGCTTGATCTCTTCCCCCCAAAAAACATGAAAGCTCTAGAAATGAAAAGGTTTAGTACTGCAGGTTCCCCTCTTAAAACCTCAGCCTTTTCACCTCTTGTGAGAAGATAACTGTTGAGGCTATCTATTAGGAACTTCTTGTTCTCAGAGACAACTGTAAGTTTCTCATTTCTTTCCCAGATGTTAACTAGTAGCAAATCTTGATTCTTCTTCTTCATTTTTTTAAATAAATGTATTTATTTTTTATTATTTATTTTTGGCTGCGTTGGGTCTTCGTTGCAGTGCGCAGGCTTCTCATTGTGGTGGCTTCTCGTTGCAGAGCGTGGAGGCACGTGGGCTTAGTTGCTCCGCGGCATGTGGGATCTTCCCAGACCAGGGCTCAAACCTGTGTCCCCTGCGTTGGCAGGCGGATTCTTAACCACTGTGCCACCAGGGATGTCCCTGATTCTTCTTTATTTAATAATTATCCCCTTCTCTGACCTGCAATCTTTCTGAATACATATTGGGCCTCGTCTGTCCTCTGTGGCAAGCGTTTCATGTTGGTTATATCTTGTCATGTAAGAGCTTGGGACAGAGTTGGAGAGAATGCATAATGGATGGGGGTGAAATGACAGTACTTTGTAGCAAATGAAAAGGTACCTCATGAAGGAGAGATTTTGCCTATTGATATACAGTACAAGCACTCTGCTCTTAGACATACACTGTACAGGCATATATTAATCTACAAAGTAAATTATGATTAGGGTAGCCATAGTTATGCTAGGATAATAAATGAAAACCAGAACTGTACCAGGCAAACTGGTACATACAATTAGCCAGTTTGTGATAAATATAGATAGCTCTATAGGAGTCCTAAGAAGAATAAAATTTCTGCATTTAGGTTGTTAGGAAATGGTTTGGGGGAAGTGGAGGGCTTAAAATTTGGAAATAGGAAGCCTACAAGTAAATGTAGAGTCAAGAATCCTAAAATGAATAAGTGGTAAGACACTTAGAACGAATATTAGAATAAGAATAAATTAGACTAACATTGCTGAAGGCTTTTGGAACTAAAGTTTAGATTTTTTTATTATTGATTATTTTCTCAATCTCTGAGAAAGTAGGCATTATTTTAGCAGTTGTGATTAAAAGCTGAGGACCAAAGAGGTTAAATGACTTCCACAAAGACCAGAGCCCTTTCGCTGTGGTAGGCTACCCTGGAGAAGCACAGATGGGTGTCTGGGGGAGGATGGTGATCTACTTACATTTCACTGGAGTAGAACAAATTAGATCATTAAATGAACGAAGTCTCATGAGGCTAAAGTCTGCCAAGTCTGAGTCAGCCTAGTAATTCTCATTTCAGGAAGAAATTAGGGATATTTCCTCACCCTTCCCTCTACAGGTTAACAAACTGCCAATTCTTGGTTACATTTTTAGAGAAGTATCTTGTTGAAGGCTGTTACTGCCACTGGTAACTGTAATGCTCTTTATTCCCACCTCAAAGACCTTGCTATTGCTACCCCTTCTACCATGTATTACTGGCAAACCTCAGAGATGTGGGTTCGGTTGCAGACCACCACAATAAACAAATATCACAATACAGTGAGTCATGAATTTTTTTTGGTTTTCCAGTGCATATAGAAGTCATGTATACACTACATTGTAGTCTATTAGTGTGTGATACCATTATGTCTAAAAAAACAGTGTACAGCAAGTCCCCTACATATGAACGAGTTCTGAGAGCACATTTATAAGTCCAATTTGTTCGTAAGTCCAATAATTAGCCTAGGTATCCAACTAACAATCGGCTATGTAGTCCTGTACTGTAACAGGTTTATAATATTTTTCACAATACATAAAATATTTTTAATCTTACAGTACAGTACCTTGAAAAGTACAGTAGCACAGTACAATAGCTGGCATACAGGGGCTGGCATCGAGTGAACAGGCAGGAAGAGTTACTAAAGGACGGAGAGGAGGTGGGAGATGGTAGAGCTGAAGGACCGTCAGCAGTAGGAGGGCAAGCTGCAGTTTCACTCACCTGACATTGATGGCACAGGTTCTGGTTCCTTGCTGGTTTCAATTCCATCTATCCCCTTGAAAAAAAATCCAGTGATGTCTGGGTAATAGCTCTTTTTTTCTAGTCATAGATGACACGGTAGCACTGGATTGCTTTCTGAACGGCTGCTGCAGCCTTCATGTACCGTTCTACGTTCAGGTCCTGTGCCTCAAAAACTAACAGTGCTGCCTCAAGTAAAGAAAATCCCCTTGCCATTTCCTGTGTCATGAATCTCTTCGGTTCTTCAGTTACTTCTTCCTCTTGTCTCTTGGTCTTTCTCTGGGCCTCCAATTCCGTTGTTACCACTTGGCGCTTGTTAGCAGTACCAGCTACATCACCACTGCTTTTACGCTTGCTTCTTCACATCCTGGGCTTGGTAAAGATACTGTACTACTGCACTGTATACAGTACTGTACAGTAAAGTACACAGAAGCACAACCACTTTTGGATGAACGCACGTGACAACGTATACCAGACACATGAACTAACACGTGACTGGACAAGCGAACGCATGTTTGCATCTTTGAAAGTTCTCAACTTGAAGGTTTGTATGTAGGGGACTTACTGTACAGGAACTTCCCCAGCAGGCCAGTGGTTAAGACTCCACGCTTCCACTGCAGGGGGCACAGGTTCGATCCCTGGTCAGGGAAATAAGATCCCACATGCCGTGCAGCATGGACAAAAAATAAATAATTAAAATAGTGTACATACATTACTTGAAGAATACTTCATTGCTAAAAAATTCTAACTATCATCTGAGCCTTCAAGCAAGTCATAATTTTTCTTTTTACTGGGGGAGGGTCTTGATGTTGAAGGCTACTGACTGATCAGGTGGGGATTTCTGAAGGTTGGGGTAACTTTTTGGCCACACCACACGGCTTGCAGGATCTTAGTTCCCTGACCAGGGATAGAACCCCGGTCCTCAGCAGTGAAAGTGTGGAGTCCTAACCACTGGACCACCAGGGAACTCCCTGGGGTAACTTTCTTAAATAAGACAACAATGAAGTTTGCCACATCAATTGACTTTTCCCTTTACAAACAATTTCTCTGCAATGCTGTTTTGATAGCATTTTCACCCACAGAACTTATGTCAAAATTGGAGTCAATCTTCTCAAACGCTGCTGCTGCTATATCAACTAAGTTTATGTAGTATTCTAAATTCTTTGTTGTCATTTCAAAATCTTCACAGTGTCTTCAGCAAGAGTAGATTCCATCTCAAGAAACTACTTTGCTCATCCATAAGAAGCAACTCATCCATTCACGTTCTATCGTGAGATTGCAGCAATTCAGGTACATCTTCAGGCTCCATTTCTTATTCTAGTTCTCTTGCTGTTTCCACATCTGCAGTTACTTCCTCCACTGAAATCTTGAACCCCTTAAAGTCATTCATGAGTGTTGGAATGAACTTCCAAACTCTTGTTAATATTGATGTTTTGACCTCTTCTCATGAATCACTAATGTTCTTCGTGGCATCTGGAATGGTGAACCTTTTCCAGAAGGTTTTCAATTTACTTTGCCCAGATCCACCAGAGGAATCACTATGGCAGCTATAAGCCTTACAAAATGTATTTCTTAAGTCATAAGACTTGAAATTACTCCTTGATGCCTGGACTGCAGAATGGATGTGTTAGGTGTGAAAACAACATTAACTTCACTGTACATCTGTCAGAGCTCTTGGGTGACCAGGTGCATTGTCAATGAGCAGTAGTATTTTGAAAGGAATCTTTTTTTCTGGCAGTAAGCTTAAACAGTGGGCTTAAAATATTCAGTAAACCATGTTGTAAACAGATGTGCTGTCATCCAGGCTCTGTTGTCCCAGTTACAGAGCACAGGCAGAGTAGACTTAGCATAATTTTTAAGAGCCCTACGATTTCTGGAATGGATGATAAATGAGCATTGGCTTCAACTTAAAAGTCACCAGCTGCATTATCCCCTAACAAGAGAGTCAGCCTGTCCTTTGAAACTTTGAAGCCAGGCATTGACTTCTGTCTACCTATGAAAGTCCTGCATGGTATCTTTTTCCATTATAAAGCTGTTTTGTCTACACTGAAAATCTGTTTAGTATAGCCACCTTCATTAATTACCTGAGCTAGATCTTCTGGATAACTTTCTACAGCTTCTACATCAGCACATGCTGCTTCACCTTGCCCTTTTATGTCATGGAGATGGCTTGCTTCCTTAAACCTCATGAACCAACCTCCACCAACGTCACATTTTTCTTCTGCAGCTTCCTCACCTCTGCACCTTCATCAGATCTAAGAGAGTTGGGGCCTTGCTCTGGATTAGGCTTTGGTTTAAAGGAATGTTGTGGCTGGTTTGGTCTTCTGTCCAAACCACTAAAAATTCTCCATATCAGCAATAAGATAGTTTCGCTTTCTTTTGTGTGTTACTGGAGCAGCACTAATTTACTTTAAGAACTTTTTCATTGCATTCACAACTTGGCCAACTGTTTAGTGTAATTTAGGCCTAGCTTTTGACCTATCTCTGCTTTTGACATGGCTTCCTCACTAAGTTTAATCATTTCTAGCTCTTGATTTAAAAAGAGAGATGTGGGCTTCCCCGGTGGCACGGTGGTTAAGAATCTGCCTGCCAGTGCAGGGGACATGGGTTCGATCCCTGGTCCAGGAAGATCCCACATGCCGCAGAGCAACTAAGCTTGTGCGCCACAACTACTGAGCCTGCACTCTAGAGCCCATGAGCCACAACTACTGAAGCCCACGCGCCTAGAGCCCATTCTCCACAACAAGAGAAGCCACCGCAATGAGAAGCCCGCGCACAGCAATGAAGACACAACGCAGCCAAAAATTAAATTTTAAAAAATAAATAAATAAAATGAGAGATGTGGGACTCTTCCTTTCACTTGAACATTTAGAGGCCATTGTTTGGTTATTTATTAGCCCTAATTTCAGTATTGTTGTGCCTCAGGAAATAGGGAGCCCTGAGGGGAGAGAGAGAGAAAGAAAAAGAGAGATGGCTGGTTGGTAAAGCAGTCAACACATTTATCAATTAAGTTCACCGTCTTATATGGCCATGGTTCATGGTGCCCTGAAACAACTACAATAGTAACATCAGAGATCACAGAACACCATAACAAATACAATAATAATTTAAAAGTTTGAAATATTGTGAGAATTACCAAAATGTGACACAGACATGAAGGGAGCAAATGCTGTTGGAAAAATGGCACCAATAGACTTACTCGACACAGGGTTGCCACAAACCTTCAATTTGTAAAAAAACAGTGTCTGCAAAGAGCAATAAAACGAAGTATGCCTGTAATTCCTTTCTTTCAACCATTTTTTATCCACCACACTTAAAATGTACAACTAACTTCCTCTGCCACAGAAAGATTAAATTTTTAGTTCTCAAATTAGGGAATGTATAGTTTGAATAAACCTTTTAAAGAGGAATTACTCCTTCCTAGTTCTCAAACTGATTAAATATGTGTGTTCAAATACTCAATAGGCCACATAAAAATATCTCAAGTAATCTCTGTCTCCATCTGTAACAATAGACCTAATACTCCCCAAACACATGTAGGATGGTTAGAAGCATTTGATAAGAATTTGAAATGGGCATAGGTTATTTGCTAAATGACCCTTCTGATTTAAAAGAAAAAAAAATAAGCCTTCTAATGGGCCAGTTTAGATACTTAGCTAAACTTTCACGTTTCTACCATTCACTTAAAAAGTGATTATTGATTATTGGGAGTTTTTTTGGTTTGTTTTGGCTTTGATTTTTGGAGTTTTTGGTTTGTTTTTTTTTTAGGCACACGGGATCTTAGTTCCCCAAACAGGGACCGAACCCATGCCCCCTGCATTGGGAGCTCAGAGTCTTAACCACTGGACTGACAGGGAAGTCCCCAAAATTGATTTAATTGGGAAATACATAAAACATGCAGATGAAAGGTTATGTGTACCTACTACACAGCTGTTTCCTTTTTAAGAAACATTACAGATACAGTTGGGGGCCCCTGTATATCCTTCCTCAGTCCTATTTCCCTCCCTTAAAGGTAAACACTATCAAGAACTGGTGGTGCAGTGGTTGGGAATCCACCTGCCAATGCAGGGGACACGGGTTCGAGCCCTGGTCCAGGAAGATTCCACATGCTGTGGAGCAACTAAGCCCGTGCACCACAACTACTGAAGCCCACGCGCCTAGAGCCCGTGCTCCACAAGAGAAGCCACCGCAATGAGAAGCCCACGCACCACAACAAAGAGAAGCCCCCACTCGCCGCAACTAGAGAAAAGCCCGCGCGCAGCAACGAAGACCCAACACAGCCAATAATTAATTAATTTTTTAAAAACTGATATTTTATAATTCCTGTACATGAGTTCCTACTCTTAATACATATTTATAATATACCCAAAAAAGTTAGTGTTCTGTTAGTTTTAAAACTTTAAATAAAATTATATTGTGCAGGGCTTCCCTGGTGGCGCAGTGGTTGAGAGTCCGCCTGCCGATGCAGGGGATGCGGGTTCGTGCCCCGGTCTGGGAAGATCCCACATGCCGTGGAGCGGCTGGGCCCGTGAGCCATGGCCGCTGAGCCTGCGCGTCCGGAGCCTGTGCTCTGCAACGGGAGAGGCCACAACAGTGAGAGGCCCGCGTACCGAAAAAAAAAAAAATTATATTGTGCATTACATATCTTCATGCAAATTGCCTTTCATTTCAACTTACTTTCCAAGATTTATCTCTGATGATAGATGTAGTTCTATTCTTTCTCTTCCTGGTCCGTTGTAGTCTTCCTTTTTTTTTTTTTTTAATATTTCCTATTTTTCTTTTTTTTTAAGGATTTTATATTTATTTATTTATTTGGCCACGTTGGGTCTTCGTTGCTGCACATGGGCTTTCTCTAGTTGCAGTGAGCAGGGGCTACTCTTCATTGCGGTGTGCAGGCTTCTCATTGCAGTGGCTTCTGTTGTTGTGGAGCACAGGCTCTAAGCACACGGGCTTCAGTAGTTGTGGCATATGGGCTCAGTTGTTGTGGCTCACAGGCTCTAGATCGCAGGCTCAGTAGTTGTGGCTCATGGGCTTAGTTGCTCCGCAGCATGTGGGATCTTCCCGGACCAGGGCTCAAACCCATTTCCCCTGCATTGGCAGGTGGATTCTTAACCACTGTGCCACCCGGGAAGTCCCTGTAGTCTGCTGTTTAACTCTACCTCTCCAGCAAATGTGTCTTGTCCAGTTCACCTAGTTGCTAATTCCAGTGGTACTCTTCATGCATGGCCGCATTTGTCTTTCTTCAAATTAGTTTTGACTTAGCAAGTTCATTTTCAGTTTCAAGATACCCAAAATTAGTTCTAATCTATCCTGTCAAAAATTTCCCATATGTATTTCCTGCTAACACAGCTAATGAACGACACAGCTATCCATTCAGTCACATTAAAAAAAAAAAAAAGGAATTCCCTGGGTCCAGAGGTTAGGACTCTGCACCCTCACTGCCGAGAGCCCGGGTTCAATCCCTGGCTGGGGAACTAACATCCTGCAAGCCACGTGGTACAGCCAAAAATAAATAGGGAGTTCCCTGGTGGTCCAGTGGTTAAGAGTCCGCACTCCCAATGCTGGGGGCCCGGGTTCGATCCCTGGTCAGGGAACTGGATCCCATAGGCCGCAACTAAGACCCAGAACAGCCAAATAAATAAATAAATATTTTTAAAAATTATAAATAAATATAAATAAAATATTTAAAATTTTTTTTTAAAAAAGGAACTTGGTCTTTGCAACAAATTGTGTTGGGAAAACTAAATATCCACATGCAAAAAATGAAGTTGTACCCTTATCTTACACCATATACAGTAAGTCCCCTATGTACAAACTTTCAAAGAGGCAAACATGCGTTCCATCAGCGTCAGGCATGAGTGAAATTGTAGCTTGCCCTCCGTCTCCTATTGCTGACGATCCTTCAGCTCTACCATCTCCCACCTCCTCTCCCTCCTCCAGTCAGTAACCCTTCTTTCCTGTTCACTTGATGCCAGCCCCTGTATGCCAGCTGTTGTCCAAGTTAATGTACTGTAAGATTAAAAATGTTTTCTTTGGTTTTTGTGTTTGTTCATTTTTTATGTATTATGTGTATGAAAAGTATTATAAATCTATTACAGTACAGTACTATATAGCAGATTGTGTTAGTTGGGTACCTAGACTAACTTTGTTGGACTTATGAACGCACTCTCAGAACAGAACTCATTCGTATGTAGGGGACTTACTGTACAAAAATTAACTACAGGGAATTCCCTGGCAGTCCAGTGGTTAAGACTCGATGCTTTCACTGCTGTGGACCTCGGTTCGACCCCTGGTCGGGGAACTAAGTTCCCACAAGCCTCGCAGTGCAGCCAAAAAAAAAAACTACAAATGGATCAAAGACCTACATGTAAGACCTAAAATCATAAAACTCTCATAAGAAAACATAGGGGGAAATCTTCATGTCCTTGGATTTGACAATGATTTATATAACAACAAAAGCACAGGCAACAAAAGAAATAGATAAATTAGATTTCATCACAATTTAAAATGTCTCTGCATCAAAGGACACAAATCAACAGAGTAAAAAGGCACCTCACAAATTGGGAAAAAGGATTTGCAAATGACAATTTTGGGGTTAATAATGGGTTAATATCCAGAATATATAAATACAGTAACTTCAACTCAATGAACAAAGGACTTGAATGGACATTTCTCCAAAGAGGTTATTCAAATAGCCAATAGCACATAAAAAGATGCTCAACATCACTAATCATTAAGGAAATGCAAATCAAAACTGTGAGAGTTCCCTGAGTGTCTTGCTACTGTAAGGAAAGTCTTTTTTTTTTTTTTTTTTTAAGAAGATGTTGGGGGTAGGAGTTTATTAATTAATTAATTTATTTTTGCCGTGTTGGGTCTTCGCAAAAATAAATTAATTAATTAATAAACTCCTACCCCCAACATCTTCTTAAAAAAAAAAAAAAACTGTGAGAGACCACCTCACAAGCATTAGAATGTCTACTATCAAAAAAAAAAAAAAAAAAACGAGTGTTGGTGAGAATGCGAGGAAATTGGAACCCCTGTGCACTGTTGACAGGAATATAAAGTAGTGCAGCTGCTATAGAAAATGGTATGACAATTCTCAAAAAAATCAAAAATGGAATTACTATGTGATCTAGCAATTCCACTCTGGGTATATACTCCAGTCGAAATCAGGACCTCAGAGACATCTGTACATCCATGCAGCATTATGCCCAATAGCCAACATGTACAAACAACCAAAGTGTCCCTCGGAGATGAATGAATAAACAAGATGTGGTATATACATATAATGGACTATTATTCAGCCTTAAAAGGAAGGAAAGTCTGGCACATGCTATATGAGTAAACCTTGAGGACATTAAGCTAAGTGAAATAAGCCAGTCACAAAAAGACTAATATGTATGATTTCACTTATATGAGGTACCTAGATTAGTCAAATTCATAAAAACAAAATAAAACTGGTTGTCAAAGGTCGGGGGAGAAGGGGAGGGAGAATTAGTGTTTAATGGGTACAGAATTTTAGCTGGAGAATATGAAAAAGTTCTGGAGATGGATGGTGGTGATGGATGCACAATGACAAGAATATAATCCCACTGAACTGTACATTTTAAAAATGGTTAAGATGGTAAATTTTATGTTGAGTATTTTTTAAGAAAGAAATCTTAATATCATCCTAATCGTGTCACAGTTTCCCTTCTTCAAAGCCATTCCCCACTAGTTTTACTTTATAATTATTTTCAGTTCATCCCCCTCCCTTCATTCCCAATGCCATTGCCTTAATTGAAAATTACGTGGGTCTCAGGACTTCCCTGATGGTCTAGTGGGTAAGACTCCAAGCTCCCAATGCAGAGGGCCCCGGTTTGATCCCTGATCGGGAAACTAGATCCCGCATGCATGCCACAACTAAGACCCGGAGCAGCCAAAATAAATAAGTATTAAAAAAAAAAAAAAAAAAAAAAAAAAAAAGGGCCTCCCTGGTGGCGCAGTGGTTGAGAGTCCGCCTGCCGATGCAGGGGATACGGGTTCGTGCCCCGGTCTGGGAGGATCCCATATGCCGCGGAGCGGCTGGGCCCGTGAGCCATGGCTGCTGAGCTTGCGCATCCGGAGCCTGTGCTCCGCAACGGGAGAGGCCACAACAGTGAGAGGCCCGCGTACCACAAAAAAAAAAAAAAAAAGACCTGGGTCTCAATATATAATAGCCTTATTGAGGCTCCTGACTGTTATTCTATCCTCCCCACCGAATCCCTCCACACTTGCCTCCAGAAAGTGGGTTGGTTCTAAAATCTTCTCCCACTTAAAGCACTATTGAATAAAGCAGCAACTTTTTGTTATTGTTGTTGTTTTAAGAAACTATATTTTTTAATTGAAGTATAGTTAATTTACAATATTGTGGTAATTTCAGGTATACAGCAAAGTGATTTAGTTATACATATTTTTTTCAGATTCTTCCATTATAGATTATTATAAGATATTGAATATAGTTCCCTGTGCTATACAGTAAATCCTTGTTGTTTATTCTTATATATAGTGGTGTGTATCTATTAATCCCATACTCCTAATTTATCCCTCCCCCTCTTCTCTGTTGGTAACCGTAAGTTTTTTTTCTATGTCTGTGAGTCTGTTTCTGTTTTGTAAATAAATTCATTTGTACTGTTTTTTAGATTCCACATGTAAGTGACAACGTATAATATTTGTCTTTTTCTGTCTGGCTTACTTCACTCAGTATGATAATCTCCAAGTCCATCCACGTTGCTGCAAATGGCAATATTTCATTCTTTTTTGTGGCTGAGTAATGTTCCATTGTGTGTGTGTGTATATATATATATATATATATATATATATATATACCACATCTTCTTTATCCATTCATTGCCGATGGACATTTAGGTTGCTTCCATGTCTTAGCTATTGCAAATAGTGCTGCTATGAACACTGGGGTGCATGTATCTTTTTGAATTAGAGTTTTCATCTTTTCTGGATATGTGCCCAGGAGTGGGATTGCCAGATCATATGGTGACTCTATTTTTAGTTTTTTAAGGAACCTCCATACTGTTTTCCATAGTGGCTGCACCAATTTACGTTCCCACCAACAGTGTAGGAGGGTTCCCTTTTCTCCACACCCTCTCCAGCATTTATTTGTACTTTTTCTTTTTAATAAATTAATTAATTTATTTATTTTTGGCTGTGTTGGGTCTTCGTTGCTGCACACGCGCTTTCTCTAGTTGTGAGCGGGGGTTCGCTGCAGTGCGCGGGCTTCTCATTGCGGTGGCTTCTCTTGTTGCGGAGCACGGGCTCTAGGGGCACAGGCTCAGTAGTTGTAGCACACAGGCTTAGTTGCTCTGCGGCATGTGGGATCTTCCTGGACCAGGGATTGAACCCGTGTCCCCTGCATTGGCAGGTGGATTCTTTAACCACTGCACCATCAGGGAAGTCCCTATTTATACATTTTGATGGTGGCCATTCTGACCTGTGTGAGGTGATATCTCATTGTAGATTTGCATTTCTCTTATAATTAGCGATGTTGAGCATCTTTTCATGTGCCTATTGGTCATCTGTATGTCTTCTTTGGGGAGTGTCTGTTTAGGTCTTCTGCCCATTGTTTTGACTTTTTTTTTTTTAATATTGAGTTGTATGAGCTGTTTGTATATTTTGGAAATTAACCCCTTGTTGGTCGTATTGTTTGCAAATATTTTCTCCCAGTCCATAGGTTGTTTCTTTGTTTCGCTTATGGTTTTCTTTCCTGTGCAAAATCTTTTAAGTTTGATTATATCCCATTTGTGAATAAAACAGCAACTTTCAAACTTTAGTCATGATTTTTTTTTTGTTCAAAGTAAGTCTTTTTTTTTTTTTTTTTTTTGTGGTACACGGGCCTCTCACTGTTGTGGCCTCTCCCATTGCGGAGCACAGGCTCCGGATGCACAGCCTCAGCAGCCATGGCTCACGGGCCCAGCCGCTCCGCGTCATGTGGGATCTTCCCGGACCGGGGCACGAACCCGGGTCCCCTGCATCGGCAGGCGGACTCTCAACCACTGCACCACCAGGGAAGCCCCCAAAGTAAGTCTTAATTAGCATCCTAACATAAAACTCTGGTTGAAGAAACTAGGCCTTTACTACTCAGCCTTATAATATCCCTGTAATTGGACTAGAGTACGAAAAGAAGTGGGAGCACACGGCTTGCAGGGATCTTAGTCCCCCCGACCAGGGATCAAAGCTGTGCCCTCGGCAGTGAAAACTCGGAGTCCTAACCACTGGACCGCCAGGGAATTAATCTCCATCTTGGTAAAAGTGCTATGTGCACCTAGAAAGTGTGTGTTCTGGTGGAGGTAGGTGGAATGTCCTATAAATGTAAATTAGTTTAAGTTGGTTTGTAATGTTCAAGTCTTATTTTTTTTTATTTTTTAAAATTTATTTATTTATGGCCGCGTTGGGTCCTCGTTGCTGCGGGCGGGCTTTCTCTAATTGTGGCAAGCGGGGGTGTGCGGGCTTCTCACTGCGGTGGCTTCTTTTGTTGTGGAGCACGGGCTCTAGAGCGCAGGCTCAGTAGTTGCGGCACACGGACTTAGTTGCTCGGCAGCATGTGGAATCTTCCCAGACCAGGGCTCGAATAACCACTGAGCCACCAGGGAAGTCCCAAGTCTTCTTTATCTGTACTAGTTTGTTGCCTGTTTATTCTATCAATTATTGAGAGAAGGGCGTTAAAATCTCCTATTTTAACTGTAGGTTTATCTATTTCTCATCACATTCTATCAATTTTTTTTTTTCGGTACGCGGGCCTCTCACTGTTGCAGCCTGTTGCACAGTTGCACAGGCTCCAGAAGCAGAGGCTCAGCAGCCATGGCTCACGGGCCCAGCCGCTCCGCAGCATGTGGGATCTTCCCAGACCAGGGCACAAACCCATGTCCCCTGCATCGGCAAGCGGACTCTCAACCACTGCGCCACCAGGGAAGCCCGGTGCCCATTTTTTTTTTTTTTTTTTTTTTTTTTTTTTGCGGTACGCGGGCTTCTCACTGCTGTGGCCTCTCCCGTTGCGGAGCACAGGCTCCGGACGCGCAGGCTCAGCGGCCATGGCTCACGGGCCCAGCCACTCCGCGGTATGTGGGATCTTCCCAGACCGGGGCACGAACCCGCGTCCCCTGCATCAGCAGGCGGACTCGCAACCACTGCGCCACCAGGGAAGCCGGTGCCCATTTTTTAATTAAATTATTTGTGTTTTGAATGTTGACTTGTATTAGTTCTTTACATATTCTGGTTGCTAGACCCTTATCAGATATATGATTTGCAAATATTTTCTCCCATTCTGTCTTACTTTCTGGATAGTATCCTTTGAAGCATAAGATTTTAAAATTTTACTGAAGTCTGTCTACTTTTTTCCTTTGGTTGCTTATGCATTTAGTGTCAAATCCAAAAAAAACCATTGCCTAATCCAATGTCACCAAGATTTACACCTATGTTTTCTTCTAAGGGTTTTATAGTGTTAGGTCTTACATGATAAGTCTTTGATCCATAGAAGTCCAAATTCATTCTCTGTGGCAAGATCAGCCTAGGTGTAAACTTAAGGTTTTCTCAAGACTTTTCTGGGCCTGTACCTTTCTCTGAGCATGTGCGGTCACTTTTTAGTTTTCCCCATATAGGCAGTTACCTTTGAATGTTCTTGTCTTTACTTGGTTTCCAAAAAGGGAAAAGAGAAAAATGACGGGAGGTGCAACAACAATGGTCACCCATGTCTTTGTCTGCACCTCTGTGATCAGAAACAGCAATCAGAGATCAGAGCACAGATCACCAACATTTGGGGGAGGAGGCCCTTTTTGCCCACTCTGGATCCCACAAGCTGCCTGTAAGCTGCTCCTTGAACGTGTGCACAGCTGCCTGCCATGGGACTGGGAGTGGAAGATGGGTAGCTGCTACCGTGTTAAGAGCTAAAATGACCAAAATTAACTACAATTTACTCTCTAAGCCTTCAGTAGACTCCAGAATTCCAAAATAGTTACATCAGACAGATGCTGCCAATGCAATTGTTGTCTAGAAGGAGAGACAGATCTCTGTTCCTTCCTACTCCACCATCTTCCCAGAATTCTCTCTAGCTTCTTGAACATATGGAATAAAATTATAATAAGTGTTTTAATATCCTTGTCTACTAATTCTAACGTCTATATACTTTTTTCATTTTTCTGCAAAAAGCTTTATTGTTTCCATTTGGTCCAAGACTTGGAAGAGAGCTCCAGGATGGTTAAAAGGCTGCCTAGTGGCTGCAGAGAGAGGCTTCAGGCAGAAGCCCTGATACCAGAGGGGCTCCTCAAAGGCCACTGGGCTCCAGAGGCTCATAGTCATGCTTGATGGTGAGCCTTTCGAAGAGATACTCACCCAGCCAGCCTGGGGACCAGCCCACTTGTAGAGGTTAATTAGGTGGTCAGGTGTCGCCCATCTTCTTGATGAGTTTCATCTGCTCATCTAGGCAGTGGCTCTCCAGGAAGTCACAGAGGTGGGGGTCTATGTGGACAGAACCCAGGGTATGCAGATCCAAAAGGGCCTGGTTCAGGGCTTCCCTGGTGGCGCAGTGGTGAGAGTCCGCCTGCCGATGCACGGGACACGAGTTCGTGCCCGGGAAGATCCCACATGTTGCAGAGCGGCTAGGCCTGTGAGCCATGGCAGCTGAGCCTGAGCGTCCGGAGCCTGTGCTCCACAACGGGAGAGGCCACAACAGTGAGAGGCCTGCGTACCGCAAAAAAAAAAAAAAAAAAAAAAAGGGCCTGGTTCATATTCTTCTCCATGAGAATGTCAGCTTCCATAGCATCCTGGTTTTTTGAGATGGTTTCTGCACATCCTGGAAGAGGGTGCAGCTGCAGGACTGGTTTCTCATTTTTGCGCCCTCGCAGTGCTTCTCCCGGGCCAGCACCCTCCACAGCTACATCCTCTTGATCGAAACAGAAGCCCAGGGAGAGGTAGGTGTAGGAGGCCCGCCGATGCATTTGACTAGGCTGTGAATGGCGGCCTCCATATCAGTGGAATAATTCTGACAAATCTGGGAGCTCATGATTGATCAGCAATAAGGAGCTAAGCTCAAAAAATTGTGTTGGCTGGTCCTGGAGGCTGAGGATGGCTGAGTGGTTGGTTCTGAAGGTTGGGACTGGAAAAAAATGTTGGAGGGTGGTTGGAGGCTGGAGGAAGGGGCATCCCTGGGTCTGTTCCATTTCAAACACAGTTGAAGCAAGAGACAGATCCTACCCTGCCCCCCAACCATTGAGGGCACTGCCTAACACCTGAATACTTTCTGAGTTAGTTTCAATTGATTGAATTTTCTTCTCATAATGGGTCCTATCTTCCTACTTCTTTCCATTCATGTTAATTTTTGATTGAGTGCCCAGACATGAATATTACTTTGTTGGGTTCTGGATATTTTTGTATTTCTATAAATATTCTTGAGATTTGTTCTGAGGTGCAGTTAAATTACTTGGTAATAGTTTGATTCTTTCAGGTCTTGCTTTTAAGCTTTGTTAGATGGAGCCAGAGCAGAGTTTGGTCTAGGGCTAATTTTTTCCCACTACTTAGGCTTCTAAGGACTACCCAGTCATTTACAAGATTTTCTACCCTGGCTGGTGGGAGTAGGCACTATTCCTGGTCTTATGTGAGATTCAGAGATTGCTTTCTTTAATTGTTTCAGGCGGTTCTTTCCCCACTCTAAGTGGTTTCCTCACGTATATGCACTAAACAATACTCAGGAAAACACCTAAGGGGAACCTCTAAAGATCTCTAGAAATCTCTCAGTGTGTAGCTGTCTCCTTTCTGATACTTTGCCCTGTACTCCCTAGCTACCTTGGCCTCCATCTCCTTAACTCAGGGTAACGGCCAGTCTCCTCCTAGGTTCTTCCTCCTTGTGCCATGACCTGGAAATTGTCTCTGGGCAGTAAGCTGAAACAATCATAGGGTTCACCTCATTCGTCATTCCTTTTTTTTTAAATTTTTATTTATTTTTATTTGGTTGTTCTGGGTCTTAGTTGTGGCAGGTGGGTTCCTTAGTTGTGGCTTGTGGGCTCCTTTGTTGTGGTATGCGAACTCAGTTGTGGCATGCATGTGGGATCTAGTTCCCTGACCAGGGATCGAACCCGGGCCCCCTGCATGGGGAGCGCAGAGTCTTAACCACTGCGCCACAAGGTAAGTCCCTCATTTGTCATTCTTAAGTAATCACTGTCCTTTTTTACCTGACATTCAATGTCTTGAAAACAACCGTTTCATATATTGTCTAGTTTGATTAGATCAGATCCCTGTTACTCTATCTTGGCCAGAGCAGTAGTTCTGGCATTTTTCCTGCATAGCTCTTTCTTCATCAGCAACCTACCCTGGTTTTCCAGGTGCCTATTGCTAAAACAGAGAAAAGGTATTGATTTCTGTATGTTTTCCTTAATAAGAGATTGTCTCTGAATGGAAATGGGGAGTGAGACTGTTGGGACTGGTTATTTTTTCATAACATATATTATAGAGTTGAATGACTCTTTTTAAACCATGTGCTTGTGTAATTTTGATAAAAATAAAGATTGGTGCAATATTAGTATGCTCTTCTTAAGATATGGTGTTTAAAAACTTAAATAGTTGAAATTAAATATCACTTCAGGATCATTTCTCTAATGTGGGGAATTAAACATGTGAAGCTTGGATGGGAATATAGCTGATAAGAAGTTATGATAGAAAATCAATCTAGATATAGAAATAATTTAGCAATTATCATATCTGTCCCTACTCTTTCCTCATATTGATGAATGCAATAAATATGTTAGTACTTAATCAGTGTTCTATTCATGAGCATCAGGCAATAAGCCACACATGCTGAACAGAGGATCAAAAAAACATAAGGGCTTCTTTGGCATTTTCCTGAGGATTTCAAAGCCCTTAAAGTTACCCATATAGAAATATATCTTAGATATTGTGTGGGAGTCAGATATTAGTTTTATTTCCATGTTGCAAATCTGGAAACACAGAACTCAAGTGATCTGAGGTCCTCTGAGGTAAAAGATGATTTCTATCACAGATCTGGCACCTGATGCACTCCTTCAACAAATTATTTATTGAGCAGGAATCAAGAGAAAGCTGCTAGAAATAGGGACTTCCCTGGTGGTCCAGTGGTTAGGACTCTGCGCTTCCACTGCAGGCAGCATGGATTTGATCCCTGATTGGGGAACTAAGATCCCACTTGCTGCTCGGTGTGGCAAAAAAAAAGAAAAGAAAAAAAAGCTACTAGAAATGAAACCAGTCCTGTAAAGACTGCCGTTGGCATCTGCAGGGGTCAAGAGAGTAACCCATGGAGACTTCCCTGGCGGTGCAGTGGTTAAGACTCCCTGCTTCCATGCAGGGGGCACAGGTTTGATCCCTCGTCAGGGATCTAAGATCCCTCATGCCAGGATCTTAAAATTTTAAATAAATTTGTTAAAATTAAAAATAAAATAAAAGAGAGTGACCCATGGGCTAGGAATTAAGAATGTCCCTCTATAAGCCTGGAGTGGAGGTTCCTGAGAAGTCAAGACGGACTCAGATTTGTACACTTTAATACAATTTTTTTTTTTTTTTGCCATGCGGTGTGGCTTGCAGGATGTCAGTTCCCCGACCAGGGACTGAACCAGGGCCACAGCAGTGAAAGCCTGGAAGCCTAACCACTAGGTCACCAGGGAATTCCCAAATTCTTATTTTTAAAAAAGTGAGGGAGTCAGTATCCTCAGGGTGAGAACAGCCCTTCTGCATGTCTCCCTACTGACCTCTATCAGCAGAGGTCAAGTGGGAACACCAGAACTCTTCATGTTCTGGCAAGATTCCCCACTGTGGGACTTCCCTGGTGGTCCAGTGGGTAAGACTCCATGCTCCCAATGGAGGGGGCCTGGGTTCTATCCCTGGTCGGGGAACTAGATCCTGCATTCATGCCACAACTAAGAGCCCAAATGCTGCAACTAAAAGATCCTGCATGCCACAAATAAAAGATCCTGCATGCTGCAACTAAAAGATCCTGCACGCTCCAACTAAGACCCGGCACAGCTTTAATTAATTAATTTTTTAAAAAAGATTCCCCACTGTACTCAATATTCACAGCCTCCTACCACCATCTCCCTTGAGATCATTAAGCCCTTTATCCCTGTTCAGTCAGTTATCATTAGAATCCAGGAGTCCCTAGCCATGCCTTATACCCCGGACTCTAAAATTCCTACAGTCTGTATATCATTGCTTCTAACTCCATTTTACATGCCTTCCCACATTTTGAAATCCTTTCACAACTGAACTCAAGATCAAATATCTGCAAAATCCCTTATGTCCTCAATCTCTTCTCTGAACATTTCCTTCACCTTCTTGCTCTAAGTGTAACCTGGCTCTCCTTTGATGGCAATGTTTCCCCTGCAGCCCTCTTGAATGTAGCTATTCTCCTACACTCTGTTACTATTGGGCCTAGAGGTGGGGTAAGTGTCCTCTTTAAATCATAAGTTATCAGACTACAGACAGCCCCCAACTTAGAATTGTTTGACATGGTGATTTTTCAACTTTACAATGGTGCAAAAGTGATATGCATATAGGAGAAACCATACTTTCAAATTTTGAATTTTGATCTTTTCCTGGGCTAGCAATATGTGGTACAATACTCTCTTGTGATGCGGGGCAGTGCAGTGACCCACAGCTCCCAGTCAGCCACTCGATCACAAGGGTAAACAAGCCATACACTGACAACAATTCTGTACCCATACAACTATTCTGTTTTTCACTTTTAGTAGTATAGTACAGGCATACCTGTTTTATTGTGCTTCACTTTACATTTTTTACAAATTAAAGGTTTGTAGCAACCCTGCATCTAGCATGTCTATTGGTGCCATTTTTTCCTACAGCACTTTGTTTCCGTGTCACATTTTGGTAATTCTTGTGATATTTCAAACTTTTTCATTATTATCATATTTGTTATAGTGATCTGTGATCAGTGATTTTTAATGCTACTACTGCAAAAAGATTATGATTCACTAAAGGCTCAGATGATGGTTAGCATTTTTTAGCAATAAAGTTTTGTTGTTGTTGTTGTTTTGGTTTCGTTTGGGTTTTTTTGGCCATGCCATGCAGCATGCAGGATCTTAGATCCCCAACCAGGGATCGAACCTGTGCCCCCTGCAGTGGAAGCACAGAGTCCTAACCACTGGACCGCCAGGGAGTTACCAATAAAGTATTTTTTAATTAAGGTATGTACATTGTTTTTTTTAGACATAATGCTGTTGCACACTTAGGCTATAGTATAGTGTAACCATTACTTTTATATGCACTGGGAAACCAAAAAATTTTTGTGACTCACTTTATTTTGACATTTGCTTTATTGTGGTTGTCTGGAACCAAACCTGTAATATCTCCAAGGCATGCCTGTATTCAGTAAGTTACATGAGATGTTCAACACTTTACTATATTTATTTATTTAAAGTTTTGCTTTGTTTGATTTTTGGCCATGCCATGTGGCTTCTGGGATCTTAATTCCCCGACCAGAGATCCAGAGATTGAACCCGGGCCCACGGCAGTGAAAGCACTGAGTCCTAATCACTGGACTGCCAGGGAACTCCCTTATTTATTCGTTTATTTTTACATTCTTTTAAAAATATTTTTTCCATTATGGTTTATCCCAGGAGATTGGATATAGTTCCCTGTGCTATACAGTAAGACCTTGTTATTTATCCATTCTAAGTGTAATAGTTTACATCTACTAATCCTAAACTCACAGTCCATCCCTCTCTCTCCTCCCTTCCCCTTGGCAACCACAAGTCTGTTCTCTACATCAGTGAGTCTGTTTCTGTTTTGTGGATAGGTTCATTTGTGCCATATTTTAGATTCCACATATAAATGACATCATATGGTATTTTGCCTTTTTTTCTGATTTACTTCAGTTAGTATGATCATCTCTAGTTACATCCATGTTGCTGCAAATGGCATTATTTTGTTCTTTTTTATGGCTGAGTAGTATTCCATTGTATATTATGTCCCACATCTTCTTTATCCACTCATCTGTCGATGGACATTTAGGTTGTTTCCATGTCTTGGCTATTGTGAATAGTACTGCTATGAATATAGTACTGCTATGAACATAGGGGTGCATGTATCTTTTTGAATTATAGTTTTGTCTGGGTATATGCCCAGGAGTGGGATTGCTAGATCATATGGTAGTTCTATTTTTAGTTTTCTGAGGAACCTCCATACTGTTTTTTTTTTTTTTTTTTTTTTTTTTGGCTGCACTGGGTCTTTGCTGCTGCATGCGGGCTTTCTCTAGTTGTGGCGAGTGGTGGCTACTCTTCGTTGCGGTGTGCTGGCCTTTCATTACGGCGGCTTCTCTTGCTGCGGAGCACAGGCTCTAGGCCTGCGGGCTGCAGTAGTTGTGGCTTGCGGGCTCCAGAGCGCAGGCTCAGCAGTTGTGGTGCACGGGCTTAGTTGCTCTGCGGCATGTGGGATCTTCCCAGACCAGGGCTCAAAACCATGTGTCCTCTGCATTGGCAGGCAGATTCTCAACCACTGTGCCACCAGGGAAGTCCTAACTTACAGTATTTTCAACTTACGATGGGTTTGACATAACCCCATCGTAAGTTGAGGAAGATCTGTATACTACACACTAGCTCTTCTTGTAATTTATTGCCTCTTTCCCTAGGTTACTTCTACTCATTCCTTTAAGGTTTTAGATCCTGGCTCTCTATCACCCTCTCCAGGGACAGCCATCAGAATTCTTGGTGATATCAATATCCCTTCAGTACTTTGGCGTTTCAAGTTCCTTGACCTCTTCTCCTCCAATGATATTCTCCTTCACCATACCTGAGCCACCATTTCAATGACCATATGACCTCGTCATCACCAAATAACTGCATCACCAATAACTGCAACCTTGTCATCACCAATTCATTTCCTTGCAACCTTCTTTGGCCACATACTTGAGAATGTGTAATTTTAATATATATTAGATAATTTGGAGGTGATTGTAATTTCTTAAATCTTTTTGTAAAAGACATTGAATAATGCATCTCAGCATATTTCTTGCTTCTTTATTGTCTCCCTTATTAAAATGTAAGCTGTATGAGGGTAAGGACTTTTGTTTTGTTCATTGTTATATCTTCAGCATCTACAACAACACCTGGGCCATAGTAGGTGCTCAATAAATATGTGTTGAATAAATGGAGGAAATGCCTATTACATATCAGGCCCTAGGAATACAACAAACAAAACAAAATCTCTGACTTTATGGAAACTACGATTTTTAAATATTTATTTGGTTGCGCTGGGTCTTAGTTGCGGCTCGCGGGCTCCTTAGTTGTGGCATGTGAACTCTTAGTTGTGGCATGCATGTGGGATCTAGCTCCCTGACCAGGGATCAAACCCGGGCCCCCTGCATTGGGAGTATGGGGTCTTATCCACTGCACCACCAGGGAAGTCCCAAGGAAACTACAATTTTATAGTGAAAATAAAAATATTAAAGTGGTAAAACTTCACTATTTAGATAAGAAAGTACCTTTTTAAATTATTTTTTATTGAGATATAATTGACACATAACATTATATTAGTTTCAGTACAAAATCTTTTTTTTAAAATTATTCGGCCATCACGCAAAGGTTTGTTTCTGGGCTCTCTGTTCTGTTCCATTGGTCTACATGTCTGCCTTTAAGCTGGTACCACACTATATATATATTTTTTTAATATTTATTTAGCTGTGTCGGGTCTTAGTTGTGGGCTCTCTAGTTGTGGCGTGTGGGCTCAGTAGTTGCAGCACGTAGGCTTAGTTGCCCGGTGGCATGTGGGATCTTAGTTCCCTGAGCAAAATCGAACCCACGTCCCCTGCATTGGAAGGCAGATTCTCAACCACTGGACCACCAGGGAAGTCCAGTACAAAATATTCTTGTGTCTGTGTCTGGACTCTATCAAGAATACCCCATTCCTGTTATTGGTTATCATTAATGTTTATACGGAGGTGATCCGATCTGTATGAAATCATCACTTTGATATATGCTTGATCGTCTTTGGCAGATTGTCTTAGGTTAAGCTGCTCTAACAAAGTACCATATACTAGGTAGCTTATAAACAATTGAACTTTATTTCTCACAGTTTTGGAGGCTAGAAGTTTGAGATCAGGGAACTAGCACAGTTGGGTTCTGCTGAAAGCTCTCTTCCCAGTTGCAGACTGTGACTTTTCATTGTATCCTCACATGGTGGAAAGACGGGAGGAGAGAGGTCTCTGGGGTCCCTTCTAAAAGGGCACTAATCCCATTTATGATGGCTCACTCTCATGACCTAATTACCTCTCAAAGTCCCCACCTCCTAATACCATCACACTGGAGGTTAGGATTTCAACCAATGAATTTTGCGGGGGACACAAGCATTCAGTCTGTCACACAAAGCCAAAACTTTAACATTCCAGGATTAGAGTACCAAAATAGTTTTATCTATATACACTACATAAGAGATCCTCCTTACAAGCCAAGCCTTGAGTTTTTGTATGTGAAAGAGTTTAGAACCTGTTTACATACTAGTTTAAAAGCCCTTAGACTTTCATCTCCTTCCATCTTTCCTCTGTGTTTCATGCTCTCCTGCCTCATACCAGACCTTGTTCTCTCAGTTATCCTGTCTTCAACCCCTCCTTTTCGACTAGCTTCTTCTCTTACTCTTCAAACATGATAAAAACAAACAAAAACCACTCCTCATTCCTAAACAAGCCACAAAAATTAAAATCCTTCCCTCAAGTACTAAATATATACAATATTAAACTCCCTCTTTTTACTCCTCCATCTGTCCCTTTCAGTCTCAGCTAATGGTGTCACATTTCACCCCCTCTCCCAAGCTAGAAGCCTCTTTACCTCTTCCCCGCTTCTCTAACTGGTCTTCAAGGGCAGAAATTTATCAAAATTCTGGGTGAGCATTTCCCTTCAGCCCTTCAGCAACTGCTTTAGTTCTGGCTCTACTCTCTTGCCTAAACTACCGTAGCTGGCCTGTCTGCAGTCTTTTTACAGCAAATTATATTCCACAAATTTTTGAGCATCTATTATGTGTCTGGCACTGGAAACAAACAAATATGACACCAGTACCTATATGCAAGAAGCTTGTCCACTCACGCTATAGCATCATTCCTATTAAAAACTTCTGTTGCCAGTAGAATTAAGTACAAACTTTTAAGCAGACATATAGGGCCCTTTACCATCTGGCCTGAACCCACTGAACTTCCTGCCTTCTCTCTCATCACTCCCCTTTACCTATAGTCTCTCTTAGGCTCTGGCCACACTGAACCTTGCACAGATCCCTGAAAATTCCATTGCCTCTGCTTTACATATGCTATATTCTCCACCCAGAATACCCTCTTCTGCCTCTCACCATTGGCCTGGGAGAAATTCATTCAGCCTTTGAAACTCAGCTTTGATCATTATCCCTCTTTGATGCTTTCCCAAATGCCCCTACTTAGTTCTTTGGGTTGCTGTTCCCACAGTACTCTGTTTACAGCTCTAATATAGTAATTGTCACATGCATTATAATTTATCTATTTACTTATTTACCTTTTCTAAAATTCCTGGAGGTCAGGAACAATATTGCTTTGCTGTATCAGGCATATGGTAGGCTCTAAATTCCAAATTTTTAAAAAATTTAAAAAAAATTTTTTTTTTGCCACACTGGGTGGCTTGTGGGATCTTAGTTCCCCGACCAGGGATTGAACCCTGGCCCACAGCAGTGAAAGCATGGAGTCCTAACCACTGGACTCCCAGGGAATTCCCTCCAAATATTTTTTAAATGAAATCTCTTAGCACTTGGTCTTCTCTTATTTTCCCCCAAACGGAATTACCTAGCCCTTATTTCCTAGAAAAGGGAGCATTAAAAAAATTTCAGGTGAATAACTAAAAAATCAGAAAAAAAGAAGCCTCCCTTAACTTTGAAAGTAATCCTATTTCTCTATCATCCCATTATATACTCAGTTATCCTGCAAGGTGCTGAACAAAATGATGTTAATATTCCACCAAAATCTAATGTCTGAATGTATATGTAACCTTTTTCTAGTCACTTCCTACCTTACACAATGGAAAGAGCACAATGAAGTATTTGCTTATGGCAAACAGAGTTACCCGAGAACTGTAATACATTCTCTCTCATGAAAACCATGAAATTAAAAACTATTATCCGATTTTTTCTGATCCCAGAGAGTATTGCTAATTTACATAGAAATAAGCATATATCACTCTATTTATTGTCTTATTTTCTACAACATGAACTGCTGTAAGGTGATGTTTGGGGTAGAAGACCATTTTTAGAACATTTCAATGTATTTTATTTAAAAATGAATTAGCTTTTTAAAGCTGCTTCCTACACTGAGAGCTGTTCATGCTTTTGTCATCCTACAGTGAGAGACTAGCAGCAAAACTCAGAATATGAAAAAGCTCAACACAAGACACAGTCATTTCTTAACCCTTTCTATTACTGCCAAACCAGACTGGTAAGGTGTGCTTCTAAATTGTAGGAAGATAATGATGGTGTCAGAGAACATAAAGTAATTTAAGTTGGTATATGTGATGTTTACATTTAGCTAGGTCATGATGTCTCCCTTAAACTTTATGACCAATTTCTTATTTCCTATACCTAGAACAGGTTACTACTTTGCCCCCTTTCCTTTTATTTACCTTACAAATACAAAAGTAACAACCTCTAAGTTCTTATCGTTTTAGAAAACCCCCTCATAAAACTGGACTTTTCTCACCTGTTATAATTTTTTTTTTAATTTTAAAAATTTCTCATATCAGCCTATAAAGTTCTCTTTTGCTATTAGTGGCTGTGGGCACATTTAAATTCAGTCCTCAGTAAAATATCAGGGAGAAGGTGGATGCTACAATTAAAACTGACAAATTCTGTGTTCCTTTTTACTAGTGTTTTAAATTGGCCTGGGAATTTCTTTTCTCTTAGGAGACTGTTAGGATCAAACTTGTGAAATGGCATCTAATACCAAGTATTTTCTAGTTTTTGCCAATTTGGGTTGCATATTTCTCTCCCCAAAGCCCTGACACTATTAACTATACATCTTTGAATCTAGATTTTGCCCCCTACTAGATACATAAGTTTTCAGTGAATTTGAAAAAGAGATCTGATACAACTTGGGTCCCCATCAGCTAATGGATGAGATAAAATGTAAAGGCATGGATAAACCTGATTATAAGCTATTTGTGAAACATCTGGGTGAGATGCCATTTCCAGAGCTACACTAACATGAAATCCTTTGAAATATGTCCAGTGGGGGTAGTAAATAAACTATCAATTACAATGCAATGGATTTGAATTTTCAAAAATTTGTGTGATGGTTTTTCCCACAGCACTTCTTTGATAAGGGAAAATGCCAGTTATTTTGGGTTGCAGACTTCTAAATGCTATCTTCAATTCAGTTCCTCCATTTTCAGTTCATCTTATATGTTGTTGCCAAATTAATCTTTCTAGAACATAAGAGTGTCACTCTCCTTCAAAAAAACTTCACTAGCTTCCCACTGTCAGAGAAATAAGTTGAAAACAATTAGCCTGATACTCAGTGTGACCTACCTTCTCCCTACACTCTGGATTTCCTAGGCCAGGGATTGGCAAACTACAGCCTGCAGGCTGCTAATTTTTTGTATGGCCTTCAAGGTAAGAATGATTTTTACATTTTTAAAGGTTGGAAAAGAAAATCATATGACATGCAGACATAAAAAATTCAAATTTCAGCATTCTTAGTTTTTTTTTCCAACACACTCTCATTTGCTTACACGTTATCTATGGTTGCTTTCATGCTACGATAGCAGAGTTCAAAAGCTGCAGTAGAGACCTTGTGGCCTTATCTGACCCTTTACAGAAAGTTTGCCAACTCCCCCTAGATATACGTGTTCCTATCTCTTCACCTATCAAGATCCTTGGCCTGGAATGTACTGTTCCCACTCATTCCTGCTGTCACCTCTGAGGCTATCAAAGTAAATTTTTCAAAAAATTTCAAAACATGATTCTCCCACCAATATAAAATTAACGTGAGCCAAGCATTAATTTATTTAACTCACTGAGGGAACCAGTAAGACAGTAAAGCTGGTTCCAGGAGCATTTAAAGAACTAGATATTTACAGGCATAAAAATAAGAATTAGAATAAGGTTGCAGGTTAAACAAAACTGGTTAGCGTCCTACAGAGCAATAAAACCATAAACTTTTGAGTTAGCTTTTCTATCAGTCAGCAATCTGCAACTCAAGTAACTTCACAATGTTTGAGCTCTAATCATATAACAAATAGCAAGTCAAACACAGGTACCTTCTCCTAGAGAATCATCCTTGGGCAGACAGGTTAAACCATGTCCAGCGTGAACTGAAAGGTCATCCCTCCACTCCTTGCCTTATTTCCATGTTTTGGGTAATTTTTCTTAACAAGACCTCTCTTAATCCTTCCAGTCAATATCGACCTCTCCTTTTATGCTCCCGTTATTTTTTGTACTGCCATTATAGGACTCAAATATCTGGATTTGTGTGCTTTATTTTGTTTTCCCCAACAAGCACTAAGCTCCTTAGAATCACGGTATTGAGAGCTGGGGTTTAACCTCCCCTTTCAAAGGGATTTGAGCATTGGGTCCAATGTCCGTAGTTCCCAACATCTGCCTTGCACAGTATAGATACCAAGTCCTCAATGCTTAATATGAAGCCCCCAAACACTTCCCAAAATGTTTTACCGCACTTCCTTAAACCTTCTGTCTTCTAACGAGCGGCGCATTGGTGTATTTCTCCCTTACTGCACGGTTAAGTGACCTTCTACAGTAGACAGGTACTGTTTTGATTCTCTTGGTTACCAACCCCCAAGAGCCTAAGCCAGTGCCTTGCACAAAGCGGCAGTTCGACCGCAGAAAAAAGATGGGGGACCTCCACCCCCAATTGATGTGCCTGGAGACACGAAAATCCTAGTCTCTCCATTCCCACAAACTTAGACCCTTACAGCATTCCTGTCTCACATACAGCACTAATATCTCAAAGCAGGTGCAAACGCCGGCCCCCAAGGGTAAACGTTCCTCCTCAGCCAAAGACCTCAAATTTCCGCTGCCCCTGTACAGGGTCTCCAACTCTCATAAAAATGGCGAGGTGGACCAAGGCCCTGCATTCGGAAGTTAGCCCTTCTCCGCAAATATATCACCAGCAGAGGCTTTTCCCCTCCTTCTGCGGTGGAATGTTTCCTCAGTGGGCCGCTTTACGCTCTTAAAAGTAACTGAACCCTCATTTCACTTTTCAAGCCTCCGGACTCTGCGTCCCTCCGCCTCCGCCTTCCTGCCGGGGTCAACGCGGCCGTTTCTCGGGGAGATCGCCCGAGGCGGGTGTCCGGGAGGTTAGGCGGCCAACGGTTTTCCACCACAAGGGGGGAGGGCGGGAGGAGCGGCGGGAACCAGACGGGCCCGAGGCAGCGGACGTAGGGCGGGGCCAGCGCTAGGAAGGATCGCGAAGGAGCTGGGAGGCCCCGCCCTTTCCGTAGATATCTCTAGAAAGCCGCGCAGGAGCCCGAAAACAAAGAGTGCGCACGCGCGGCGGCTAGGCCCGGGCATTTTGCTGCGTCACCAGCCGCCGCCCGGCCTCACCACCCCTCGCTCGCACGCACGCACGTTCGTTCTCCGTTCTCGCGCCCCTTTTCCTACACTTTCCTCTTCTCCCCGACCGGAGGAGTCGCTCTCCCCGCGCGGTGCATTCTGGGGACTCAGGTCGAGCCCGCCGCCGCCGCCGCCGTCGCTTGAGGGAAGCGAGAAGAGGCCGCTACCGGGGAGAAGACGCCGGAGTCGCCACCGGAGAGGAGTCGCCTGCCCAGGAGCTGCCGTCGGAGACGCCCGCCACCCGTTCGCCCGTCCCCCTGCCCCGTTCACGATGTGAGTGCGACACCCAGCCGAGGGAAGGTCGCCCGTGAGGGAGGCCGAGGCCGCGCGGGGGGCTGCCGGGAAGCCGTCCCTTCCCCTCCCCCGCTTTAGGCCCCCTCGGCTTTTCCCCCTCGGTGGAAATCGTTCTTGCCTGGGGGTGGGAGGTTCAGTATCCTTGTTACGATTACCGTTGGCGGGTGGAGGACATGTTTCCTCCGATGTCCGCTTCCCCCACCTCTAAACCGGCCCTCGGCTTCCCCGTGCCGGAAATCCCACCTTGCCCCTTAGGCAGTGCCGGCTGCTCCTAACTCTCCGTAACTTAGCCGTAGGCCTTAGTCTCCCGTGAGCTTTTCGTTGTCCGGGCGCCCTGGAGGCGTGGACCCTCGTGGGCTACCGCTCCGCTCCTGGGGTGGTCTGCTCCTGTCGCTCTCTGATGGTGCGGCCAGGCCCGGGGCCAAGTGCACCTGCGGTGGGTGCTACCACAAGGCTGTTGGTGCTCGTAGAGCACCACGCGGCCGTGCGCCGCGAGCGACAGGTACTGCTAGGCGACTGGAGGGAGGCCATACCGTCGCCGCAACTTAACTTCCCTCTCAGGTGTCGTGATTGCTTGAGTATGATCTTTCCAGGCTTCCTCCTAACTCCAGTCTCGCTGAGGGAGTGAAAGTTGCCAAAACTCAGCTGTGTCCCTGGCAGCGAGGAATTACCATTGAGCAGGGCGTTCTGCACGTGTTGGAGTCGAAAGATACTTGTGGGCATTTTCAGTGTTCTATATTAAACTTGAGGCGAGGTTTCATCATCCTATCTTAGTTTAAGGATGAAACAGGTATGTCGTTACCTTTTTGTTTCCTTAGCTTAATTTTCTTTACGTGAAGTGACTACAGATTGTTTAGAAGCTTTATGATACAGGAAAACCTTGGTTATTTTAACCGAATGAGAATTCTTGGCATCGCCACTTTCAGCCTTTAGATTTTTCTCAGGGAAAGCTTTACATTTTCAGATACGAGAACTGCCGGTTTAGTAGTTTTTTGGTTCTAATCGCTCCCTAAAAATTATGTATGGAGAGCAATTGATGGGAACAATTTTTATTCCTGTAAAAAGTAATGCACTTGCAAGGGTTTACTTAATAAAATAATGACCTTTGCGGTGAGTATTCAGCTAGACGTCTAAATAGATAAGTACAGAAAACACTACAGTCACTTGATGGAAAAGAAGCCTTGAGAAGAATGCGTGTATTATTGTAAAGTGACATACTAGAATTTTGGAAGGATTCCTCCACCCCCAAAAGTGGTATGTAATAGAAGATTTTAATCTGTGAAAAATAGCTTGTGCTTTTTCTCTTTGACATCTATTCCAAATAATGTAGCAGGATTGTCAGTCTTAAAACATCTGTGAGGAGAAAATTAATCCTCAGATAAGGCATTACCAACTTTTAATAGATTAATGTAGCCAAGCAAATTTTTTCGTGAAGAAATAGTATGTTTAATATGGTTTGAGATAGAAACACTTTCGGAGGTCACATAAAATAGTTAAATAGGTAAGAAATATTAAATTATGTAAATAGGTTTAAAACTCGGATGATAAGTGTAGCAGTATTCCAAAAAGCAGTCAGAAGAATGCTATTTTCAAAATGAGTGTTTTGAAGGGACCAGGTAAATTTCATTGTCTTTAAGGTATTCAGTATATGCCATCTTGCAAATTCTTTAGGGGATCTTATTAATGACTGAATTTATAAGATGAATATTATGAGTCAGTTATTTGAGTTGGAAAAGACTTTTAATGAGTCCTAGGAAGAATCTGGCTGATGAGCCTTCATTTTGTTGATGTGTGCTGTAGACCTTTTTTTTTAGCTGTAGAGAGAGACATTTACGCTGGACATCTCAAGGGTTTTACGGTCTGTTTTTTAATCATTTGATTGCTCTTCAATCGTCATTTCGTAGACAAATTTTTTCTAATCAAGTTTTGTCTAGTAGTTTGCATAAAAGCTCTCAATCTCTCACCTACCTTGGAGGAGGCTGGGAGTTTTAGGACCTCTCTGTCCTCCATTTAAGACCTGCACAGATCCCCTGCAGGGGGCGCTACTTTACTTTTTTTTTTTTAAGCTGTTGTAGTTGGTTCTAGGTTTTAAGTTGGACGTATTAACAATAGATATGAAGTAAAACGTTTAATTTAGTTTTGAGCAGTTTGAAATCATTCTTTCCAATGTCTTGTAGTTAAATTAATAAATTGTCCAGAAAATACTGTGACCATTGCTAGCATTGGTTAAAATCTTAACCTTGCCATCGTTCGGCTTTGTAAGATTGAGTCCCCAAAATAAAATCATCTGTCTTTAATCTCCAAAACAAATGGTAATAGTGACGATACAGCATATGGTTAATTTCTATAAGTTAAGGAAGAGTAACTGATGATGGCTTTTGTTCAGTGTTGATTTCCTAAGCACTGTAACCTAGCAACTGGATTTTCTTTTTTTCTGTGCTTAGTTAGACTTTAACTGGAAGGCAGTAGAAACGAAGTGACAAATCACTTGAGGCAGACCAGGATGTATTGTTAATATTCTCCTGTTTAATTGTGTTTTCTCAGTTTTAAGATCTTCTAGAAGCTGTATCATTTTAGAGTCATAGGTGGTTAGTGATGATTGCTTTTCAGGAAAAAATACCTTCGTAATGAACTGTTTAGAATTAGTCTAGCTCTGGAACATTAATAATCATATTTTATCTGGGTTATTAAGAATTGCTGCATCTAGTGTATTTTACTACAGAAATACAAAGTGCGTTTTAGTAAACTTTATTATTTACTGTGTAGGTTAGGGATAGATTTTTTTTTTTTTTTTTTTTTTTTGTGGTCCGCTGGCCTCTCACTGTTGTGGCCTCTCCCGTTGCGGAGCACAGGCTCCGGACGCGCAGGCTCAGCGGCCATGGCTCACGGGCCCAGCCGCTCCGCGGCATGTGGGATCTTTCCAGACTGGAGCACGAACCCGTGTCCCCTGCATCGGCAGGCGGACTCTCAACTACTGCGCCACCAGGGAAGCCCTAGGGATAGATTTTAAATTGAGGCTGAGTTCCACAGGACACCTTAGAACTTTTAGTTTTCCAGGAAGATGCCAATTACTTTAAGTCTTACCTTGAGTAATATGCCCTCACCCGTGTTGTACTCCAAAACCAAATAAAATGTGCTGTTGTGGATTTTCTATGCCGTAGTTGATCTTCTCGTGTAGCCGTACTTTATTGCTGAAAAGTGTTTGTATCAGGGCTCTTTCCAACTCAGCATGCTTAATTGTCTTTGTGTACTGAAAGGATCAAAGCCACAGAGGTGTTTTTTTAACTTTTAATTTTATTACATTACAGGATTTAGTTCTTCAGACATCAATTCACAACACTGATGATTAGTATAAACAACTGTCCCAAATAGGATTGGAACCCAGAATTTCTCACAAAGACATTTTTTCCATTTTACAAAAAGGGAGAATAATTTTCCAGGTGGTCCTTTTTTTTTTTTGCGGTACCCGGGCCTCTCACTGTTGTGGCCTCTCCCGCTGCGGAGCACAGGCTCCAGACACGCAGGCTCAGCGGCCATGGCTCACGGGCCCAGCCGCTCCGCGGCATGTGGGATCTTTCCAGACCGGAGCACGAACCCGTGTCCCCTGCATCGGCAGGTGGACTCTCAACCACTGCGCCACCAGGGAAGCCCACAGGTGGTCCTTTTATTTCCATTAAATAACCATGCCTGTAGTACAGTTTTTCTTTTTTCCCCTGAAATATTTATTTATTTATTTGGTTGTGTTCGGTCTTAGTTGTGGCTCAAGGGCTCCTTAGTTGTGGCTCGAGGGCTCCTTAGTTGTGGCATGCAAACTTAGTTGCAGCATCCATGTGGGATCTAGTTCCTGGACCAGGAATGGAACCGGGGCCCCCTGCATTGGGAGTGTGGAGTCTTTACTGGACCACCAGGGAAGTCCCACACTTTTATATTTTAGAGTGGGAATTACCAAAGAAAGGAAGTAGCACAAAGGTTCACAAACTTTCTTGATTCACCCCTTGGTGTCTTAGTAGTATTTTTGTTGTTACTATTTTGTATTTTTTTATTTGTTGGTTGGTTGGTTTTTTAATGGTGCTGCTAGGCCAAAAGGAGTAACCTAGAAGTTCTGTTTATTAGATAGTTGGCTCCAAACAACTTACATATTTCGTCCTTATAGCCTGTTAGCTTTTCGGAAAGCTAACACATAAATTGAAAGAAAAATGTAGTTTCTTGTATAACCACAGTTACTAATGAAAGGTGTATGCCTTTTGGGAACTGTATAACTTGTTATACCTTGAAATAGGATTGGATACTTCCACCTTCCATCTCAATTCCTGTTCCCTGTTGATTTTTTTGTAGGTCTTTTTTTTTTTTTAATCGTAACCACCAAAAACCCAGCTTTGCAAAGATGAAACTTAGTGGAGAGGGATACGGTGCAGTCTGCTGTTGAAACTGAACCACTTAGTGTCTTGACTGAAGTGGAGTATCACTGAATTGCTCTTAAATTTGAAATATCCTGTGGCAGCCCTGTAAATTCTTCCATAGTGCCTTGATGCATCTTGTTTTGTAATTTGGGGATCATTGGACTTGCATGTATATTCAGATTAACTTTCCAGGAAGTTTTACATAGTAGTACAACTGGCATACAGAAGATCTGAAAATATGAGAAGTATATCAGGGTTTCTCTGAGCAAAGAATATGTGTGAGAGAGTTTTGGTTTTAGATGTTTACAGGCAGGGCTTTTGATAATACTTAACAAGGAAAAACTGCTCAGTCTGGGAAACTGGAACTGCTTTTTTTTTTTTTTAGCAGAATTTTCATGTTGCCATATCATTCCTCACTTAGTACAAACTGAAATAGGTTTACCAGTTTCTCGATTCTCTTTTGCAAATAATAGACCAGTTGATAGACTTGGTTTTAAATCAGTTATTCTGAACTTTGTAACATCTTTTAAACTTTTTTTTTTCTCCCTTGGTTATAATGAGTTTGTTTTCTTCCGTAACCCCCTTTTTTTTTCTTTGGCTGCGTTGGATCTTCATCGCTGTGTGCAGGCTTTCTCTAGTTGCAGTGAGCAGGGGCTACTCTTCGTTGCAGTGCGTGGGCTTCTCTTGTGGAGCACGGGCTCTAGGCACGCGGGCTTCAGTAGTTGTGGCACGTGGGCCCTAGAACGCTCGGGCTTCAGTAGTTGCGGTGCACAGGCTCAGTAGTTGTGGTGCACGGGCCCAGCTGCACCGCGGCATGTGGGATCCTCCTGGACTGGGGATCGAACCCCTGTCCCCTGCACTGGCAGGTGGACTCCCAACCACTGTGCCACCAGGGAAGTCCCTGTAACCCTTCTTGATGTTTAAAAATACTCTGGGATACATAGAAGATGAGTGAATTTAGTTTTTAAGAAGCTTTTCATTTACCGGAAATGTTTAGTTTATGGAGGATAAACATAGAGGATACTTTCTCCATTATCAAGTTCTAATAAAAAGCTAGTCTTCTGATTATTATTGTTTTATCTTAGAACTCAAAGTGATGTTTTAAATCAGACAAACATGTTCCATTAAAAATAAATTTATATGGGGATTATCATTAATTACTTCTGAATAAAGTATGTGAGGTTACAGATTGTGATGTAATGTATCTTACAAATATAATTAAATATACAGATGAGTTACTTTTCAGAGTACAAACAAAAAACATTGTCTTATAGTGTATCACTTATTTATACTTTAAGAAAGGTAAATAGCTAGTAATGGATCTGATCCCTCTACCCCCATGTTTCTTAGAAGAATTTTGGGCTAAATTTCATCCAACTTGAATGTGAGCTTCTTAAGGGCAGAGATTTTTATCTGCTTTGCTGACAGCTGTATCTCTGGAACAATTCCCGGTATCATGTTTAATAAATATTTGTTTATTGAATAATATTTATAGACTCTAAATCTCTTTCAGCTATAAGACTTGGCTATATGAGGTGCTTGACAGTGATGTTTGGAACTAACTGGGATCTTTTACAGTTGGTCCTTTATTCTGTTGTATCACATCTTCAGTCAAATTCAGCTATATCTCAATATAGATAGGCTTCTTTTTTTTTTTGGCCGCACTGCACACCATGTGGGATCTTAGTTCCCCAAACACCAGTCGAACCCATGTCCCCTGCATTGGAAGCACGGAGTTTTAACCACTGGACCACAAGGGAAATCCCTATCTCATGCAGAGTGGGCAAGTAGTTAGGTGGTCAGTAGGTGAAAGATAAAGTTGGTGAGAGTCGTTTATATCTTTAGAGCCTATTAATTGAGGCTTTGCTATATTTTGGGAAATCTGGAAAAGAAGGACCACCAAATCAGTATATACCCTCAAAGTACATTTGCCTTGTTTGTGAGCCCTTTATTTTGAGAATGTTTATTTTGGGACTGTTTAGCTTATTAGTTATGATTTGGTCAGACTGATTTTTTCTCTTAATTAACTGGGTGATTACCATAAATTCTCCTTTAAGAGATTCTACCCTTCTTTCTTTTCCCCCTCCATTTTTTTTAAATCTAAAGAAATTGGCCTTCCAATCAAAAACTAATACTTACACTTTTTCTGCTTGATTAATTCCTGTATGAGGCCATTAGTTGAAGATAAAACCTAATAGATTTTAAAATATTTGTTTTATCATAAAGATTGTCATTTAGTGCATCCTTGTATCACATTTTGCAGTCTTAAATATTTTTACAAAAGTAGAGCATTTTTTATGTTTAGTTTTTTGGCTGTGCTGTGCGGCATGCAGGACCTTAGTTCCCCGACCAGGGATCGAACCCGTGTCCCCTGCATTGGGAGTGTGGAGTGTTAACCACTGGACCACCAGGGAAGTCCCAAAAGTAGAGCATTTTTATTAAAAGGTTGTTATTGCTATTTTCCCCAGTATATTTATCTGTTTTTGGGGGTTTTTTAAAAAATTTCTTTATTTTTGGCTGCATTGGGTCTTCGGTGCTATGCGCGGGCTTTCTCTAATTGCGGCAAGTGGGGGTTTCTCTTCATTGCAGTGCACGGGCTTCTCATTGCAGTGGCTTCTCTTGTTGTGGAGCACGGGCTCTAGGCATGCAGGCTTCAGTAGTTGTGGCTCACAGGTTCAGTAGTTGCGGCACACAGGCTTAGTTTCTCCACGGCACGTGGGATCTTCCCAGACCAGGGATCGAACCCGTCCTCTGCATTGGCAGGCAGATTATTAACCACTGAGCCACCAGGGAATTCCCTATCTGTATATGTTGAAGAGCCTAATGTTTAGTGACCAAATAATAGTATTCTAATTTTTTCTCAATGATTCAGAGTAAGAATTGAGATATTGACCATATGTCTCATTTGTGTATGTTAAAACTTTTTTATAAAAAAACTAATTTGATTGAACAGTCCCATGACAGTTCTTAATGATTTCTGGGGGGAAAACACCAAAATAATGTGGAATCCTGTGTGATTCTATGGGACGAGCATGTAATGTATACGTATCCCATGAGGTTGAGCTAAACTGTGCGTTTCAGGAAGCCAAATTTGAATTATTATGGTATTAACTAAGATTTGTAGGCCTCACACTTGAATAGTAAAAATTTTTTCTTTCACTAAATTCTCACAGAGCTCACAAATTTTTTTTAAGTTTTAATATAAATTTATTTATTTTTGGCTGCATTGGGTCTTTGTTGCTGCCCATGGGCTTTCTCTAGTTGCGGCGAGCAGGGGCTACTCTTCACTGCAGTGCGGGGGCTTCTCATTGCGGTGGCTTCTCGTTGTGGAGCACGGGCTCTAGGCGCGTGGCCTTCAGTAGTTGTGGCATGCAGGCTTCAGTAGTTGTGTCACACAGACCTCACAGTTTTTCATGTTTACTGTATAATGGTCCAGAGTACCTGCTTACAAAAACTTTTATTGGTTGATTGGCTGTGCTCTGCAGCATGTGGGGATCTTTTTTTTTTTTTTTTTTTTTTTTTTTTTTTTTTTTTTTTGCGGTAGGCGGGCCTCTCACTGTTGTGGCCTCTCCCCTTGCGGAGCACAGGCTCCGGAGCACAGGCTCAGTGGCCATGGCTCACGGGCCCAGCCGCTCCGCGGCATGTGGGATCCTCCCAGACCGGGGCACGAACCCGCGTCCCCTGCATCGGCAGGCGGACTCTCAACCACTGCGCCACCAGGGAAGCCCCGCATGTGGGGATCTTAGTTCCCTGACCAGGGATCCAACTCTTGCCCCCTGCAGTGGAAGCGCAGTCTTAACCAGTGGACCACCAGGGGAATTCCCCTTACAAAAACTTCTGAACATTGGAAATTCTGAGAGACAAAGAAAATAAAGATGTTGGAGCTTTGATGGTAGTATTGGTTATAGAGACAAGTCATATGCTGTAGAATTCTATTAGATACAGAATTTTTTCTCTCTCAAGATATTCAGACTTCTAAAGTGATGATAGCTGTAATTAATGTTTTTTTTTTAACTACACAGATACAGAATAAACTCCTTTCCATGGTCTCCAGGGACGTCTGTGACCTTGGTTTTCAACCTTAAGCTTTATGAACTTACCTGGAGTTATGTATGATATGTTTGTCCTACCAGTTCATAAAAGGCTTGATGTGTCCTAATTATCTTTTAATAATTTAATTTGTCCTGCACATAGTAAACTATCAGAAGAACTGCAATAACCTGGAAATGTTCTTTAGCAAGTTTTTTCCATGTAGCTTTGCTGGTTGTTTTAGTCTGGGCTGCTGTAACAGAATACCACAGACTAGGTAGTTCATCAACAGCAGAAACTTATTGTCTACTATTCTGCAGTCTGGAAGTTCAAGATTTAGGCACCAATATGGTCACCTTCTGGTGAAGGGGCCCACTTTCTGGTTCATAGCTTCTTGCTGTGTCCTCATAGTAGTGGAAGGGGCGAGGGGCCCCTCTGGAGCAGTGAAAGGGCTAAGGGCTTCTCTGGAGCTTCTTTATATATAAGGCATGACCTTATTTATTTTTTAAATAAATTTATTTTATTTATTTATTTTGGTTGCGTTGGGTTTTCGTTGCTGCGCACGGGCTTTTTCTAGTTGCAACGAGCGGGGGCTACTCTTTGTTGCGGTGCGGTGGCTTCTTGCAGAACACGGGCTCTAGGCACGCGGGCTTTAGTAGTTGTGGCACGTGAGCTCAGTAGTTGTGGCGCACGGGCTTAGCTGCTCCGCGGCATGTGGGATCTTCCTGGACCAGGGCTTGAACCCGTGTCCCCTGCATTGGCAGGCGGATTCTTAACCATTGCGCCACCAGGGAAGCCCCTAAGGCATGACTTTAATTTATGAGGGTTCTACCCTCATGATCTAGTAGTAAGCACCTCTCAGAGGTCCCACCTTCGAATATCATCCCGTAGAGCATTAGGATTTCAATGTATGAATTTGGAGGGCATGCATTAAGGTCATTGCACTGGTGCATCCTTTCTTGGGGTGGGGGGGTGCACGCCTCACAGCATGTGGAACTTCCCTCGATCAGGGATCAAACCCGTGCCACCTGCAGTGGAAGTACGGAGTCTTAACTGCTGGACCAACAGGGAAGTCCATGGTGCATCCATTTTTTTTTTAAGGGAGAAGTGCTTGTAATTTTCTACAAATGAGAATAAAAATGCATGAGATTCTAGTATATTAAAAATGGTATTTGGGAACAAGTGTGGTTTCCACTCTGTCGTCTTAAGACAAACTAAGAAATTTTAGTCAGAACTACAGAGGAGAATTTTAGGTTATGCAAAGTTTAGTTGCTTGAATTGACATAGCCCTAACATTGAGCTTGGAAGAACTTGTCAGAAGAACTTGGAATGTCCCACTTCGGAGCGTTTGGGTATTATTTTGTTATAAGTAGTGGCTTATTCACATAATATATGCAGAGGTGAAAAAGTTTTTGCATTTATAGGTATGTTACTATTAAAATGAATTAACAGACTTGAACAGTAGTTTGGGATTTTGCCAGTGTTTGTATAAGACGGGACACGAATCCAACATAGTTTAGGAGCTAGAGTTTAAAATCACCCTTTCTCTGGGTTAATAGGAGAAAAGAGTTGTGATTTCATAAACACTTGGTTTTCCTTTCAAATGAGTGAATATGTGTGTTTATTACTGTTTAGGTTAAGTGTAGGATTCCCCCCCCTTGTATTTTCAGACGGTTTAGATCAGGGGCACTTGGTAAATATTAGGCTTTACAGGCCACAAATATCTGTCTCACATTTTTGTGTGTGTGTGGTACACGGGCCTCTCACTGTTGTGGCCTCTCCTGTTGCGGAGCACAGGCTCCGGACGCGCAGGCTCAGCAGCCATGGCTCACGGGCCCAGTCGCTCCGCGGCATGTGGGATCTTCCCGGACCGGGGCACGAACCCATGTCCTCTGCATCGGCAGGCGGACTCTCAACCACTGCGCCACCAGGGAAGCCCCTGTCTCACGTTTTTGTTTTCACAACTTTAAAAATATAAAAACCATTTTTGGCTCCAGGTTAGGATCATTTAATTTTCTTTTTATTGTCTGGTAAATGATTTTATTAGTTGGCTAGGGCTACCATAGCAAAGTACCAGAGACTGGGTGATTTAAACAGTAGAAATTTATTTCCTCACAATTCTGGAGGGTGTTAGTTAGTCCAAGATCAAGGTGTCAGAAGGGTTGGTTTCTTCTGAGGCCTCTCTGCTTGGCTTGCAGATGGCTGGCTTCTGTCTTCTTCACAGGATCTTCCCTCTGTAACTGTCCTAATCTCGCTCTCTTTTTAATTAACTTTTTAAATTAATTTTTATTGGATTATAGTTGCTGTACAACGTGTTAGTTTCTGCTCTACAGCAGATTGAATCAGTTATACATATACAGTTTATCCACTCTTTTAGATTTCTTATTTAGGTTACCACGGAACACTGAGTAGAGTTCCGTGTACTATACAGTAGGTTCTCATTTGTTATCTATTTTATACACAGTAGTGTATATATGTCAATCCCAGTTTCCCAATTCGTCCCATCTCCTCTTCCCCTCTTGGTAACCATAAGTTTTTGTTCACTACATCTGTGAGTATATTTCTGCTTTGCAAATAAGTTCATCTGTACCGTTTTTCAAGATTCCACATACAGGCGATATTGTATGATATTTTTCTCTTTGATTTCATTTTGTATGACAGTCTGTAGGTCCATCCACATCTCTGCAAATAGCAGCGTTTCGTTCCTTTTTATGGCTGAGTAATATTTCATTGTATATATGTACCATATCTTTATCCATTCCCGTCGATGGACCTTTTTTTTCCCCAAGAGGGTATTAAATCATTTATTGAATACACATGATAATGGATGATACACAAGCTTCATTTCCATCTATAACTATCTGGTACCATAATTCAATTTAGATATATTGCATAGGGTGTGCCAACAATCATATTAATAACCAAAAAACTCCATGACTTTGCTTGGGTGACCCTTTTCACGGTGAACTCCAGGTCACAATGCAATAACCGTCAGTTCAACTACACCAAGGTTTCTGAAGGCAGTAGCTTTTCCACCAAAGCAGGTTGTAAGTAAATTTTGAATGGAACCTGGCATCACCCTGAAGGAACTCTCACTTCACACTGTTGGGGTAGTTTACCAAAATGGTTTCAGAGTAGACTAACTTTACACAGCACATTTTTTTAAAAGACACATTTATTCAGCATCGTGATCAGACTATTAAATTTAGCAATCAACAGCATGGGTGCAAAAAAAAAAAGAAATCTACATTAAAACCCTTTGTTGGAATGCTTTACACTTTCCACAGAACAGAAACTGAAATAACTTGTTATACAGGTAGCCACAAATACAGTCCTCGAGTTTTTTTGCCCATACACATGAGTATTGTCTAAAACGTGTTCTTTGTAGCAGCTAGGCCCTGCCACCACTGTGCTTGGCTGAGTTCACAAATCTGTTGTAACCTGTAGCTTCCCTGTCACTTCTCTTGCTCTCCTCTCCTGCTGAGCTTTGTTTCCTAGCAGTAATTAAAACCTTCTGCCACTGCCATAGCTACTGCTGCTGTTGGAACCACCATAGCCACCTTGCTTTCGTGGTTTGGCAACGTATTAGCCTCCACCACCATAAGGGCCAGAACTTCTGCCTCCAAAGTTTCCTCCTTTCATGGGCCCAAAATCTGAAGATTGATTGTTGTAATTTCCAAAATCATTGTAGCTTCCACCACCTCCACAGTTGCTTCCATCATTACCAAATCCATTATAGCCATCCCCACTGCCACCATATCCACTACTACCATGGCTGCCACCAAAGCCACCTCGACCACTGAAGTTTCCTCCACGAACAAAATTGTCATTCCCACCAGAACCACCTCCACGACCACCACGAAAGTTTCTAGAACCACTTCGACCTCTTTGGCTGGGTGAAGCACTAGCCATCTCTTGCTTAGATGGGGCTTTCCTTACTTCACGTTTGTGGCCATTCACAGTGTGGTATTTCTGAATGGCAGTCTTGTCTACGGAGTCATGGTCATCAAAGGTTACGAAAGCAAAACCTCTCTTTTTGCCACTGCCTCGGTCAGTCATGATTTCAATCACTTCAATATTCCCATACTGTTCAAAATAATCTCTTAGGTGATGTTCTTCAGTGTCGTCTTTAATGCTAGCAACAAAAATCTTTTGACAGTTAAGTGGGCACCAGGTCTTTGAGAATCTTCTCTTGAGATGGCCCTCTTTGGTTCTACCACTCTTCCATCCACCTTGTGTGGCCTTGCATTCATGGCTGCATCCACCCCCTCCACAGTGGCATATGTGACAAACCTGAAGCCTCTGGAGCGCTTGGTGTTTGGATCCCTCATTACCACACAATCTGTGAGCGTTCCCCACTGCTCAGAATGGCTCCTCAGACTCTCATTGGTTGTTTCAAAGCTGAAACCTCCAGTGAAGAGCTTCTGCAGCTGTTGGGGCTCTTTGGGTAACTCTGACTTAGACTTGACTGCAGTGGAGGGAGGAGATGTCAATGGTGCTTACTTGGCGGCGTCCACGGGCAGAAAGTCAGTGGACATTTAGGTTGTTTCCGTGTAACTGTCCTAATCTCTTACGAGGACACCAGTCATATTGGATTATAGCCTACTCTAAGATCTCAGTTTACCTTACTTTTTTAAAGATCCTCTCTACAAATACAGTCACATCCTGAGGTACTGGCGGTTTAGGACTTCAGCGTATGAATTTAGGATGTGATTTCAGGCCATAACAATGATATAAATCTAGATTACTTAATGTGAATTCAAGGAAAGGAAAGATTCTCCGCTGGTTCCAATGTCCTTGATACGAACGGAAACTAAAGAGCTTATATACCAGATCGCCATTAACGTGCTCCTTCTCCGTTACTATAGGTTCTTTTTTTTTTATTATTTTTTTATTTTTTTATTTATTTTACTTTTGGCTGCTTTGGGTCTTTGTTGCTGCGCGTGAGCTTTTCTCTGGTTGCGGTGAGCAGAGGCTACTCTTTGTTGTGGTGCATGGGCTTCTCATTGCGGTGGCTTCTCTGGTTGTGGAGCGCGGGCTCTAGGCACGTGGGCTTCAGTAGTTGTGGCATGTGGGCTCAGTAGTTGTGGCGCACGGGTTTAGTTGCTCTGCAGCGTGTGGGATCCTCCCGGACCAGGGCTCGAACTTTGTCCCCTGCATTGGCAAGCTGATTCTTAACCACTGCGCCACCAGGGAAGCCCTACTATAGGTTCTTAATGTGTAACTTGACTTTAACGAGGTAAACAGTACTATCAATTATGTACTATCAGATTATGTTGTTAAATTAGGCTAGAAAAGCATTTTTACCAGAGTTCATTGAAATAGCCATTTGTAAACATATTGAGAGAAGAATCTGCTCACTATAATCAGGTTAATTCAACATTGTAAGTCAACTGTACTCCAATAAAAATTAACTTGAAAAAAATCAGGGTAATTGTTTTCAGCTTTATTACCTTTTTTGTTCAAACAGGAAAGGTAGAATACTACAATGAATTCCTCATGTACCCATTATTCAGTCACAACCATTATCAGTACAGGGTCATTCTTATTTTATCTACTCCCCTCCTCTTCTGCCCAGTGGATTTTTAAAAAAATATTTATTTGGCTGCACCAGATCTTTAGTTGCGGCATGTGGGATCTAGTTCCCTGACCAGGGATAGAACCCGGGCTCCCTGCATTGGGAGCACGGAGTCTTAACCCCTGGACCACCAGGGAAGTCCCTCTTTTTAAATTTTTAAATAACACAATTTCACAGTTAGACTGGGTTGCTCTAAAGGAAGAAAGCATTCCATGCCGAAACCATTTAATATCATTTTTTAAAAAGTATTATGAATGTAATAAATCCCCATCTACCCATCCACCAGATTCAACAGGCCTTTGCTACACTGCTTTCTCTCTCCCTTTTTCCTTAGTTATTTTAAAGCAGACTCCATGTACTTCCCTTTTAATCTTGAATGGACATTTGTTTTCCATAAAACAGTGGTTTTCACACCTAACAAAACTAATGGTTTTCACATCATCTAATACTCTGTCCATATCTAGGTCTCCACGGTTTCAGTAATCTTTTTTATGTTTAGTTTGTTTGATTTACAAATTATACTTGTTTGATAACTCTTAGGTCTCTCTTAATCTAGAGCAGTTCCCCCTCTTTTCTGCCATTGATTTAAGAAACAGTATTTTGAATTTTTCACTTCTTGTGATATCATTTAACTTGTTTCTTTTCCTCATATTTCTTATAGACTGGAATTAAGTTTACTGTGGAATATATCATGTTGATCAAATCAGGAGGTGAATGTCTTGTCCCGCTTTTAGTGATGCTAAGATAAGTTCTTTATCTGCTGTTCATCAAATCATTGTTAATGGTCCCATTCATTGATGAACACTGCCAAATCAGCTTAAAGGTTGCAAAATGGTGATTTTATTTTTCTTCCTCACGTTTTATTCCACACAAAGCTGGAATTCTGTAAAGATGTTTCCTTTATGAACTGGCCCTATTCGGGTATCATGAATAAAGATTCATAAAGGGAAAGAAGGATAAATGCCTATTCTTTCTCTTTAATTGCCTTTTTGTAAAGAATTGGAGCTGTAGCATCTTCTGGTGATCTGGAATTGTAGGTAGTTTGTTTTACATTTCTTTAATATAAACTGGAGTATTTATATTTTGTGTATTTGGATCAGTTTGCAGTCATCCTTTCAAATTGCCGTTGGCCAAGGAGAGAGAGACTAATTGTTTCCTCCTGTTTTGACTGATCTCGTTTTTTTGTTTTTTGGCTGTGTTGGGTCTTTGTTGCTGCGCTGGCTTTCTCTAGTTGCGGTGAGCGGGGGCTACTCTTCGTTGTGGTGCATGGGCTTCTCATTGCGGTGGCTTCTCTTGTTGCGGAGCATGGGCTCTAGGCGTGTGGGCTCAGTAGCAGCGGCACGCGGGCCCTAGACCGTGCAAGCTCAGTAGTTGTGGCACACGGGCTTAGTTGTTTTGTGGCATGTGGGATCTTTCCGGACCAGGGATCGAACCCGTGTCCCCTGCATTGGCAGGAGGATTCTTAACCACTGTGCCACCAGGGAAATCCCGACATAATTGTTTTTATTCTAATTGTTTTTTTATTCTTTGACCACACCACGCGGCCTGTGGGATCTTAGTTCCCCAACCAGGGATCAAACCCGGGCCCCCTGCATTGGAAGTGCGGAGTCTTAACCACTGGACCACCAGGGAAGTCCCTGATCTCATTGTTTTTAATAGCTTGATTTGCACTATGAGATGTCCCAAGCTCATTTATATTTCCCACCTCGGAGCTGGGGTCAACCATTTCTCTATAGGGACTTATTTCTTTTTGTTGGAAATAAGTAGTATTTTGACACTGGGGGTGTTCATTGCCCCAGATTGTTGTTATTAGTGCTTTTTAAAGATAGGACTGTCTGGTTACTTCAAGTTGAAAATCTATGAACTTGGTCATTTAAAGTTTTAAGTATCTATTAAGTTAGCAAATATTTTCAGTTAAAGACCAAACATGGGGGAATTTCCTGGTGGTCCAGGGGTTAGGACTCGGCGCTTTCATTGCTGAGGGCCTGGGTTCGCTCCTTGGTTGGGGAACTAAGCTCCCACAAGCTGCGGGGAAAAGACCCAAACATGTTACCACATATTGAGAATGCTGTTTTGGCAAGAAAATAAGCTAGAAATAATGTATGGCCTATTGGGACCTAATCATAAAACTCCTAAATTGTTTGTTAGCTCTATTAATACGGAAGTTTGGTTAGATGTCTTTTTCACAGGCATTTAAAAACGTGCGCCCCCCACCCCCCTTTTAATCTGCCAATAGATGCCTGAAAAAATAGCTTTTACCCTTGCTGATTTGTTGGTATTTAGACTTTGGAAATTGCCATCTGTAATTTTTTTTTTTTTTTTTGGTGCGGTACACAGGCCTCTCACTGTAGTGGCCTCTCCCGATGCGGAGCACAGGCTCCGGACATGCAGGCTCAGCGGCCATGGCTTACGGGCCCAGCCGCTCCGCGGCATGTGGGAATCTTCCTGGACCGGGGCACGAACCCGTGTCCCCTGCATCGGCAGGGGAACTCTCAACCACTGTGCCACCAGGGAAGCCCCATCTGTAATTTTTAATTTCAGATCTGATATCAGTGTTTTGCAGTAGAGTATGACTAGTCAAGTTTAACAGTTGTGTGAAAATGTTGATGAGCAGTTGGCTGTAACTTTAGAACTTTATTAAACTGCTACTGATCAGGGTTGGGAAGTTCAGAGGTTGGAAGCAGAACAGTTCCTTTAAGTTGAGTTGATTTATGAGTAGTGTTTGAACATATAATAACTAATTGGTTTAAAATTTTATTTTGAAGTTTTAGGTTTACAGAAAAGTTTCAAAGAATTCCTGTAACTTTGATTTTTAGATTATCAAAGCAGCACATGCTTATTTTTTAAAAAATAATTGAAACAGTTGAGAATGAGGTTCCTCTACTTTGTCTCATCTTTCTGGTTCATTCTTTAGAGGCAAATGCTGTTCATTTGTGTGCGTGTGAATTCTTGGAATTTTCATTCATATGTAAATACTTATCTAAGTAACTTGTTTTAAAGATGACAAAGGAAATTTTTCAAAGCATTTACCACATATAATCTTTATTGCCTGTTAATTAACCACATTTGACTGTATTTGCTTCTATTAGATTTTTAGCTATATTCTAAAACATAATTTTAATGGATGAGTAGAGCTTTAGGCAGCTAACATTGAAGAAGACAGGAGTCTATTGCAAGGGACAGGAGCTGGTGAATAATAAAGAAAAAGCAAATATTCTAAGTTGTTTCTAGTATAAGTATGTATTAGATACAGATACAGATACAGATTAACACTTGGGACTATAAAGTTTAATTTTTTATCTAATGTCATTATTTAGAATCATAACGGTTTGTAAGGAAGATTTTTTTGCCCAGGGGAAAAAAAAAAACGGTTGCTTTGCTTTATATAGTCAGCTGCAAAGAGAACTTTCTTTTTTTTTTTTTTTGGCTGTGCTGCACAGCATGTGGGATCTTAGTTCCCCAGTTAGGGATTGAACCCCTGCCCCTTGCAGTGGAAGCTTGGAGTCTTAACCACTGGACTGCCAGGACAGTCCAAATGAGAACTTTTTTGAGGACAAATACTGTCATTTCTCATACTTAAAAGAAATTCCCCCCCACAGTTCCTAACATGGTAAGTAGAAATGTTGAATACTGTATTTGAGTTGACAATGGATTAGTTCAGATTTTTATTTTTTAAAAATATGTGTTTATTTTAGTTGCACTGGGTCTTAGTTGCAGCAGGCGGGCTCCTTAGTTGTGGCATGCATGTGGGATCTAGTTCACTGACCTTAGTTGTGGCAGGTGGGCTCCTTAGTTGTGGTGTGCATGTGGGATCTAGTTCCCTGACCAGGGATAGAACCCGGGGCCCCTGCACTGGGAACACGGAGTCTTAACCACTGCGCCCCCAGGGAAGTCCCCTAGTTCTGGTTTTTAAAATTCTGTGAAGTTGAATTCTTAAGAGCAGGGCTATAAAGGAGTAGCACAAATTTTGACAGGGCTACCTAAATGCTTAACTCCAGTGAGCATTTTGTTTCATTTTTTAAATCCTTTCTAAGATGAAATTTGTATCATTGCATTTTGTTTGTTTGTTTTAGTTTATTTTTGGCTATGCTGGGTCTTCGTAGGAGTGCAGGCTCCTCATTGTGGTACCTTCTCTTGTTGCAGAGCACGGGCTCTAGGTGCACTGGCTTCAGTAGCTGTGGCTCGCGGGCTCTAGAGCGCAGGCTCAGTAGTTGTGGAGCACGAGCTTAGTTGCTCCACAGCATGTGGGATCTTCCTGGACCAGGGATCGAACTGGTGTCTCCTGCATTGGCAGGAGGATTCTTAACCACTGCGCCACCAGGGGAGTCCATATCATTACGTTTTAACTTGTACTGCAGCTGTTAGGGAAGAAGATGTAGTTCATGTTTGAAATTGCAATAAACTGCCTTAAAGTAATGCTCTGATGGAGAACAGAAGTATGTTACTTACATGCTAAGCTTTGGAGGTTATGTAAATAGTGAATTTCAGCTTAACTTTGTCTAATTTTATCTTTTTGTAGGCAGCCTGCTTCTGCAAAGTGGTACGATCGAAGGGACTATGTCTTCATTGAATTTTGTGTTGAAGACAGTAAAGATGTTAATGTAAATTTTGAAAAATCCAAACTTACATTCAGGTAAATTACCATTTTACATCATTGGGTAAAAGGCTTGTTTCAGGCAGCTTGAATAACTTTGGCTTGATTGTTTCGTGTTTTCATTGAAGATACTACTAATCTTTATCTCTTTGAAGAGACTCATTTTTTTTCCTTTTTCTTTTTTGGTACAGTTGCCTTGGAGGAAGTGATAATTTTAAACATTTAAATGAAATTGATCTTTTTCACTGTATTGATCCAAATGTAAGTAGTCTTGATGCTTCAATCCCAATTTAAACTGTAAGAAAATGGACATACTTTAAGTACTCATTTTAGAGATAAGCACTAATTCTTAACAGTTCAGAGGCTAATAAGTATATATTTTGCATTATTTTCCTTCTTCTAACTACTTTTCTGGATACTCTTTTTGTTCTTGTTATTGTTTGGACTCAGGGCAGTACTTTTTTTTAAATTTTTATTATCTTTTTAAAATTAAACTGTGTAGTTGATGTAAGGGCTGTACTCTTAAGGCTTGTCTTATTTAAGCATAGATACATCTAAGTATGTTCTATGATTGTACCATATTTAGTTAATTTTTTTAAGGTTTTATTCTATTCACCTTGTGCAGGGGAGGAAAAATGTTTTTTGCAATTGGATAGCTTATGAAATCTTCAGTAGTCTAGGGGTTGTTTCAGGGTTTAGAGAAACTGTAGAGAAAGAAATTAGGAGAAATGACAAATAACCAGCTACTTTGTGTCCTGTAGTAATACCAGAGAGATAAACGGTGTGATAGCGCTTATTTTTGTTTTTAGGATTCGAAGCATAAAAGAACGGACAGATCAATTTTATGTTGTTTACGAAAAGGAGAGTCTGGCCAGTCATGGCCAAGGTTAACAAAAGAAAGGGCAAAGGTAGGTTCCTTTTTCTTTTTTTCAAAGTTTGGTATTTTTAAGTAATTAAAGATACATTGACATCAGACTAAAAAGTATCTGCCCAGCAAAGGAAACCATCAACAAAATGAAAAGACAGCCTACTTAATGGGAAAATATGTTTGTAAGTCATGTATCTGATAAGAGGTTAATATCCAAAATATATGAAGAACTCACACAACTCAACAACAAAAACTTGATTTAAAAATGGGCAGAGCAGTTGCCTGGTGGCCTAGTGGTTAGGATTCCAGGCTTTCACTGCCATGGCCCAAGTTCATCACTAATTATCAGAGAAATGCCAATCAAAACCACAGTGAGGGACTTCCCTGGTGGCGCAGTGGTTAAGAATCTGCCTGCCAATTCAGGAGACATGGGTTTGAGCCCTGGTCCAGGAAGATCCCACATGCCTCAGAGCAACTAAGCCCATGCACCACAACTACTGAGCCTGTGCTCTAGAGCCGTGAGCCACAACTACTGAGCCCACGTGCCACAGCTACTGAAGCCCACATGCCTAGAGCCTGTACTCCGCAACAAGAGAAGCCACTGCAATGAGAAGCCTGTGCACCACAACAAAGAATAGCCCCCACTCGCCACAACTAGAGAAAGCCCGCATGCAGCAACGAAGACCCTACGCAGCCAAAAATAAATAAATAAATTTATTTAAAAAAACAAAACAAAACACAATGAGATAATCATGTCCTAACTGGTAGAATGGCTAATATGAAAAACAGAAATAACAAATGCTGAAGAAGATACAGAGAAAAGGGAGCTCTTGTACACTATTGCTGGGATTATAAATTGGTGTAGCCACTATGGAAAACAGTATGGAGATTTCTCAAAAAATTAAGGGTATAACTACCATATGATCCAGCTATTCCACTTCTGGGTATTTATTTGAAGAATATGAAAACACTAATTGGAAAGGATGTATGCCACCCCTGCGTTCATTGCAGCATTATTTACAGTAACCAAAACATGGAAGCAACCAAAGTATCCATTGATGGATGATTGGATAAAATGTGGTGTGTGTGTATTCAGTGGATTACTACTCAGCCATTAAAAAAGAATGAAGGGCTTCCCTGGTGGCGCAGCGGTTGAGAGTCCGCCTGCCGATGCAGGGGACACGGGTTCGTGCCCCAGTCCAAGAAGATCCCACATGCTGCGGAGCAGCTGGGCCCGTGAGCCATGGCCACTGAGCCTGCATGTCCAGAGCCTGTGCTCCGCAACGGGAGAGGCTACAACGGTGAGAGGCTCGAGTACAGCAAAAAAAAAAAAAAAAAAAAAAAAGAAATCTTGCCATTTGCAGCAACATGGATGGACCTTGAGGGTAATAAACTAAGTGAAATGAATCAGAAGGAAAAAGACAAACCTAATTTTAAAAAGCATAACAAAACGAAAACTCACAGATACAGAGAACAGATTCATGGTTACCAGTAGGGAAAGGGTTGGAGGGGTGGGTGAAAGGGGTACAAGGAGTCAATTGTATAGTGATAGACGGTAAGTGGACTTGGAGGGTGATCACTTTGTACTTGTATACAGATGTTAAGTTACAGTGTTATACACCGGAAACTTACATTTAAAAAAAAAAATTGGTACGAGGAATGTAGTGTTTTTGTTTCATAGCTAGGTACTATTAATATTAAGGCCTTGTGTTCTATATATTTTCCTCTACTTTGAGGTTTATTAGCTTTAACTTAATACCAAGTGTGGTCAGAATAAGATAGAAAATAGTCACTAATAGATGCAGACTATTCTGCATTGAAGAGGCAGACTTTACTTAGAAGTATAAATTACTCAGATGCTGCATCGGAGCATATCATGGTGACATTTAAAAAATAATAAATTAATCAAGTATCTGAATTTGAATAGTTCCTACCAGTGAATTTTTGTTTTAAAAAGTAGGTTTGTTCTTTTATTCTTTTTGTTTTTTTGGCTGCGTTGGGTCTTTATTGCAGTGCACGGGCATCTCGTTGCGGTGGCTTCTCTTGTTGGGGAGCATGGGCTCTAGGCCCACCAGCTTCAATAGTTGTGGCACATGGGCTCAGTAGTTGTGGCTTACGGGCCCTGGAGCTTGCGGGCTTCAGTAGTTGTGGCGCATGGGCTTAGTTGCTCTGCGGCATGTGGGATCTTCCCAGGCCAGGGCTCGAACCTGTGTCCCCTGCAGTGGCAGGCGGAGTCTTAATTCTAACCACTGCGCCACCAGGGAAGTCCCAAAAGTAGGTTTGTTTCTTACAACTGTGGAAGCAGCTTCATGAAACTATATTAACCATTATTACATTTTTCTAGGTTTTTTTTGTGTGTGTGTGCTGATTCCTTGCCTCACTAGTATGAACCCACAGCTCAAAAAATGTAGTTTTTAGGTACACACTAAAAGAGTACAAGATAACCTAATCAGAGGGTGTTATTTGTATTGATCTATAGCTTAATTGGCTTAGTGTGGACTTCAATAATTGGAAAGACTGGGAAGATGATTCAGATGAAGACATGTCTAATTTTGATCGTTTCTCTGAGGTAAGTTCTTTTAAATGCATTCTTCCACCTCCCTCCCAGTGTATTTCTGTGTAGTCAATTTTATTTGGTTTTAAAGACATAGTGATATTTACGACATGCATTATTTTACTTTCAAGACTGTTCTGCAGAAAACCAAATAATATTTTAACAATGGTCATTTAACCTTCTTTTATGAATTTTTAAAAATTAGTGTTAAGTTCTAAAGTTGATGTATAATGACAAAAAAATAAACTGTACAATCAGTGCAGCACAGTTAATTTTTATTCCAGCATTGGAACAGATTTTTTTTTTTTTAAGGAGCATGAATGTAGTAATTGGCTTGCATTTTGGAGCCATGTAATAGGAATATAAACCTTTAAATACAAGAATCACGATGAGATATGTACAATGAGTGGTGTGTAGGGATATTTTAATTGCAGAATCAGGGAAAGGATTTTAAGTAAGCCTGTTTTTCCAGGATGTCACTGAAATACATATTGCCATGGCCAAAGGGAAAAAATCATTGAGATTCTCTTAGGTAGACTAGACCTTATTAAATGTGTTGCAGTGAAGCTGATCAGAAAAGAAAACGTTAGATTGTAAGTTGAAGATATTCTCATTGTGATTTGAAATCTTGACTGTACTTTTATGTTTCTTCTTTGACAACAAAGCGTTAAAAGGAGTAAGTGCCCAGCTTCATGTATGCAACTGCTTATTTAACATCTCTCCGCATATGGCTCTGGCACCTTGATTTCAAAACAGAGAAGGGAGATAATGGTATTCATGTGATTCTCCTAAACTATGCTACTCCTTACCTTTAGTAATTGATGCCACCATTTACCCAGCTCTGCAAGTCATAACTTCTTAACAATGTTCTCTTTCACTGATTCTCTCTATCCAGTATAACATTAACTGCTGTCTTTGCTGTCTGTATTTTGTTTTTGTTTCCTAAGTAGCTCTCAAATGTATTCAGTTCTGTGTCTATTGCCATTGCATCTCGGTACCTAGCATTGTACTTGGCACCTTTTGAGCATTTTTCCTGCTCAAAGAAACTTAACCAGTATTTAGTGCTTTCAGATGTAGGAAAACTCTTTACTACTTGCTCATATTATTCGAGAGTTGATGCCCAGAATTTTTATACTGAGAGATTTGAGTAGGTATCATTTTAAGGCCCCTTCTAACTCTGAAGTCCAGGTAAGCATGTATTTTTGAAGTCCCCATCTCATATTATTTAGTCTGCTTATTTGTTCCTCTTTAAATAATATACTGCTTACTTTATGATCAGAAAGAACTAAATTTGGGAAATTAGTACTTTATGTATAAGTATGCTCTTTTGTTCCAGTTTATTGTAAGTATACAAGGGTGTTTTCCACAGTGTGTATCTTTTCTTTCAAGGTTTATGTTTCTTTTCTGTTTGTAACTTAGTTACTGGTGTTTAGCCTTTGATTCAGTATTCAGGCCTTTTATGCAAGCTAATCAGCCTAGAGGACTTTATTTTAAATTATTTATTGGTTCTTCACAGTATTTTAAAACTACAATGAGAATACCCTAATACACATGCCACTTAGTTGAAGATACAAAAATTTACAACTATTCAGTACAAATAATCTCATTCTTAGCCACCAGAGGTGACTGCTATTCAGGATTGTGGTGTTTAATAATTTTTCTTCAATGAGAACTTACTCTTAACTTCCTACAAGGTTTCAGGATTTTATGTAATTACCTATAATCTACCTTTTCCAGAAAGGAAGATACCTAATATATAGTTTGATTTTTTTTTCTTTTTCTTTTTTTAAATTGGTTGAAATCTATGACAGACTTAAGGTTTATTCTGGAGCGTGCAACCTAATACTTAGGGCTTAATTTAACATCATTTTTAAAACTAATTTTTACACTTCAAATAGATGATGAACAACATGGGTGGTGATGAGGATGTAGATTTACCAGAAGTAGATGGAGCAGATGATGTAAGTCTATAAGTTCTTTTCTGTGTTTACGTAAATACTAAGAAACAATGTATTTTCAGGTTGTTTTATGTAGATTCAAAATTGCTCTCTTTTTTTTTTGCCACTTTTAATGGTCTAAAAAATATTACAGGGAAAACCAGTTTTTTAAATGTGCTCATTTTTGAGGGATGGATACCTACTAGGAAACAGGTATCCCCTGGATCATTCTTCAAGGCACCAGATTTATAATTCAAAATTACTATTTTATAGAGACATATGCCTTACTCAGTTAACAGTTAGTTTAGGATGATTTTGACAAAGAAATATGAACAGGTTTTAACAGCAGGATTGGTCTGGTCAGAGAGACGTATAATAAACAGATGGATGTTGTGAATCTATAAGGATATACTAGACCACTCTTCTCAACATTTCCCCACCTGGCATCCTGTTAACATCTTTAAGAAAGTTGTTCAGTGTAGTTTGGAAGATACTTAGACAATTCACCAGCTAGGATTAGAGTTCATTGTCTTCTGTCATTCCAGTGGTCTTCATATTGAGCCATTTTCCTCTTCCATTGAATGCCAAGAGAGAAGAGAAACCATTTTATACCAGGATTCAGTCTGGTTGATAGGAAGGGATTTAAAGGGTGGGCTCAATTCCCACAAAAAAGCATATATCTTACAGGAAGATAGGTCCTCAGCTGTATGTCTGTTTGTCTTAAGTAAACCTGTTCTTAAGTCCATTGACAAGTTCAAAGATTGATACAACCACCAAACCAAAGATTATATCTAACCAAAGATTGATATATCTGCTACCTTAGTCAAAAGTACAGTGCTTCAGCCTTTTAAGGCGCAAACTGTTCAGTTAGCAGAGGAATGTTTGATCAACTTGGTAACTTTTTAAATTTTCCTTTCTGCAGGATTCACAAGACAGTGATGATGAAAGTAAGTATCTTTGTAAAAAGTATGTTTACACAGTGATATTTCACATCAGAGACCAAACTCTCAAAATAGAGAAGTTAACCTGTTTAAAATTCTTGGAAGATACATGATTGTTTCTTTATGGCCTCTAAAAAATAGCTAAAGCAGAAATTTGAATGATTTGAGATTCAAATTAAAAAAAAACAATTCTCTAGGAAACAACTCTTGGTGGCTGCTTTTTCCTATTGTAAAACTTTGAAGTTGTTAGGTTATTCCCTTGTAATTTATACTAATCTTTTAAAAATCCTTTCAGAAATGCCAGATCTGGAGTAAGGAATGTTGTCATCGTGGGATTTTGAGAAAGAAAAATAACTTCTGCAAGATTTCATAATTGAGAGAATTCCTAAGTTGATAGCTCTAAAGGCAGATTCTGTATTTGCCTCCTTTAACCCATTTTTCAACCTGTTTGTTTTTTTAAAGGCTTCACTAAGGGTTGATATGTACCATTGTATGGGGCAATTTTAAGTCAGCTAAGGCAGTAACCTTATGCATGAACATTTCCCAGATTTCCATGATGCTGTTGAGGTCCTAGGCAATTGATAAAGCAGTTGTGATAAATAAAAAACATTTCACCTAAGTCTCCTTTACTTCATAACATAGATACTGACATGATCGGAAGCTTTCGGCTTAGGGAAAGTAAATTTTAGATTTTAGAACATGGACTCAAAGTGGCTGAAACAAATTGGTTGATACTTTATTTAAACTGGTAACATGTTGTTCCTCTGGTATATCCTTCAGGATTGTTCCACTAAAGTTTTATTTTTCAAAAAATTTACTTCACATTATTGTACGTAAGTGATCACTTGTCAGTGTTCCAGATGTATCTTAGCTAAAACTAGTGAATGCCCTAACTTAGATGGTTTTGAAGCCTGTACATTTGGTATTGTTTGACCCTTAAACTTTTACATCTCTTAGCATGGAGGACGAAGAAAGGCTGTACATTGTTGCTTGAGTCTGTACATTTAGACCAAATTTGTATTTGCACTGTCAGTATGGCAAATGAGTGAAAAAAATGTTAATACACTATTGGATTTTTTATTTTATTATTATTTTTTTTTTGATTCAGCTTGTACCTGGGCTGAAAACCTCAATTTATGTTCATGACAGTGGGGAGTTTTTTTAATGTCTACATTCTTTCTAATAAACTGTTGGAAGACTTCTTGGCTATCCTTTCAAGTGTCTGGTTTACTGTAATTTCATGTATTGCCATTTACTGGAATGGAGTTTTTATTTTTGCTTGAGGAAGAATTTGGGAATATTCCTCTGTTTGGGGGAAAAAAAAAAAAAGAGGCTTGCTGTAATGTCACAGAAAACCTTTTAAAAGTGGATCTGTAACAGAAAATTGTAGATGCACTTTGCAACAGTTGGAAAAGAAAGTGTTGTGATTTGATTGAAATAAAACTAAATGTGTTGTCCTCCTCTAAATCTTTGATCTTCCGCATTTTGGCACTTTTTATTCCTTCCAGCTTCTGCGTATTTGTCATAGCATAGAACTTCATATTTCAGTACTTCCTTATGTCAGTCATTCAGGACCTCTGTTAGAGGCAGTGTTAAAGTGCTGGGGGGATACAAAGATTTATCCTTCAGGTAATTGTGTACTCGGGGAGCTCACATCATAGGCTAGGCCTCGGGACAAATAGTGAACAAAAACTTGGGAGATGGGAAGTGTAGTAATAGATATGGATAGAGTATTTAGATTTAGAAGGGGAAACACAACCTTTTTTCTTCCCTTGTTAAGTATATGAGTGTTCCAAATAATATTCAAGACCATTTTCTTGAAATGCCACAACTAGAAAATCTTACTTTGTGGGGGCTGTGGGCATAATAACACTTGGCAGTCAACTCTGTGTTGTTGTGTTACAGAAGTATAACTTGGGTTCTGGTCCTGTTTAGGAAATGCAGTTTCCTCAGAGCCTTAGGTTTTTCCACATTCGGAGGTATGTTTGGACTTACGTACTTCTAAAAAATTGCTTTAAGCTTGGTCTCCTTTCTCAGGAGCATACCAAAGGTATCAGTATGCCTGATAGTGTGCTGCTTAGCTTCAGGGAAAAACTTTAAAATTTTAAAAACCCTTCTATTTTTAGTTTTATTCTCTCAAAGAACTATATTTTTGTATGTCAGTTCTGGAAATTAAAAGATTCATTAAGGATTGGCTTAATGCCAGCCATTAGGCTATAGCATTAAGAAAGTATAGCATGATGGGTTTCTGATTTCATCCTGTTTCTTAAGATTCTTACAATTTTTAAAACCTATTTTGTGCTCAGACACTTGAATGGGATTTCATTAACCCTTATTGCTGTCAGGTACAAAGTCTTATGAATGGTGTCTGGTCCCTCTAAGTTAAAGTACTTCGTGCCAGAAAGTGAGTTGACAGGCCAAAACTGAAGGAGAACTATTTATTTGGCCTTGTATCGAAAATCTAAACTGTAATTACTTTTGATTTAAAGAGAGTCACTGGGGAGAGGATCATTTGCTGAGTATTTAAGTTTGAGTGAGAGACAGCATCTATTCTTACAGTTTATCTATTTTGACATGTGGTGATAAAGATGCTATATTCAACTTCCTGAACTGTTAAATTACCTCCAAGGAAGAGGGGAAGGTGATTAGTTGTTACAAGTAGCATGGTTTTATTTACCCATTCAGTTTTGTGCAAGTTTTCATTTTTTCTATTTAGCAAGAATTCTTCTGACAAGAAATGAGTGATAATGAACTTCATTTGTATTCTAACATCAAATGCTGTTCTGCATGGCTCACCCAGCATTATACCAACCTTGAGAACATAAAGGCTGGGAAGGAGTGGGGAGGCAGGTACCTTGTCTAAGGCCTACTCTAACTCCTAAATAATTTATTTTATCCTGGTAGGCTTGTAAGGGCTGTGGACTTAACTGAAACATTAACCACACTTGATTATTAGTTGGTAGTTTCCTCTACTAGGAGAGTGAAAGATGTATAACTAAATCTCCAGCCTGATGACAGTGTTGAACACTCAGTACATACGTTACTACATTTTGCATGGGTAATGTTTTGCAGGTGGGCCTGGATATAAGGAAACAAGTTAGTGCAGTAATTCAAATGGTAAAATGTAAAAGGGTAAATTTAGGCTCTGGCATTGAGAATTGGAGAGAGATTCCAGAGATATGTCAAATAGGATTTGGTGATAACTTGTATATATACTGCCTGTCATGCTTTGCTCTGAACACTTAATGTTTTCTAAACTGGAAGCCAAATATTAGCTTACAAGTTATAGTGTCAGCCTGCATAACTTCATTGTTTATGTGAAGAACCTATCCAGAACTCTAGCTTACATTTCTTAGCCTCAAATCCAGTGACCTTGACTTCCATACTCTCCTTAGCACCCCATTCCTGTGGCTGTATCTCATCACAAGTTTAGGGGTGATAGCTGTAAAGCTGCTTCCAATACAGTTAACACCCTCCATGAGGAGTATACCTCCCTCCCTCAACCATTGGTTTTTTTTTTTTGTTCTCACAACTAATTAGCCTCATAGCTCTAGTTTTTTCCATAGAACTAGACCTTGGTGTTTCTCAGACAATCAAAATCATGGAACTATGGATTCATCAGTCCCAACCCTCAGGCTTTCGTATAGTAGGTGATGTGGGGCCCAGGAATTTGCAATTTAACTGATACTTGACAACGATTGAAGTGTGATCCCAGCTACCAGCATGAGTCTCCCCTAGGAACTTGTTAGATATATAAATTTCGGGCACCCGCACAGACCTACTAAATGAGAAATGAGACAGTAGAGTCCAGTGATCTGCCTTAAGCCCTCTAGGTGATTCTGATGTGTGCTGAAGTTTGACATCATCTCTTTTAGATCTAAAAGACAGATTCTGAATTAGTCCTGCTGAGGTATCAGCTCCATCCAGTGTGACTTTTTGTGATGCAATGTTCTGTATCTCTCCATTGACTGATAAAGTAGCTGCCAGCCGCATAGAGCTGTTAGGGATCTGGAATGTGGCTAGTGTGACTGAAAACTGAATATTTAATTTTATACTAAATTTAATCCCATATAGCTAGTGATTACCATAGATAAAGCAGAGCTAGGTGATTCTGATGCTGGTGGTTCCTGACCCACTCACTGAAAAAAAATTTCAAATTCTTATTTATAGGGGGAAATCCTCCAAGAACGATACAGAATGTAAAAGCTACAAAGGAAAGTTAAAAAAATCTAACATTAAAAGTAACATGGGGGCTTCCCTGGTGGCGCAGTGGTTGAGAGTCCGCCTGCTGATGCAGGGGACACGGGTTCGTGCCCCGGTCCGGGAAGATCCCACATGCCGCGGAGCGGCTGGGCCCGTGAGCCATGGCCGCTGGGCCTGCGGGTCCGGAGCCTGTGCTCCACAACGGGAGAGGCCACAACAGTGAGAGGCCCGCGTACCGCAAAAAAAAAAAAAAAAAAAAAAAAAAAAAGTAACATGGGGCTTCCCTGGTGGCGCAGTGGTTGAGAGTCCGCCTGCCGATGCAGGGGACACGGGTTCATGCCCCGGTCTGGGAAGATCCCACATGCCGCGGAGCGGCTGGGCCCATGAGCCATGGCCACTGAGCTTGTGCGTCCGGAGCCTGTGCTCCGCAACGGGAGAGGCCACAACAGTGAGAGGCCCACGTAATGCAAAAAAAAAAAAAAAAAAAAAGTAACATGGGTCAGGAGTTCCCCTGGCTGTTCAAGTGGTTAGGACTCCGCATGCTCACTGCTTAGGGCCCAGGTTCAATCCCTGGTCGGGGAACTAAGATCCCATAAGCCGCGTGGTGTGGCCAAAAAAAAAAAACAACATCAAAAGATAACTTAGGTTAAAAGGTAAGTGATATACTTGAATAAAATATTTACAACATTGAACAAAGCATTTGAAGAGCACTAATCATGACAAGCCAATAGAAAAGAATGGGCATAAGGTAGAGATAGGTAATTCATTGGAGAAATAAAAATGACCAATAAAGTATTGTCTTAGAAATTAGGGAAATGCAACTTCAGTCAACGAAGTAATTTCATACATTTAGTATTAGGCACATTTTTAAAAAAAGTTTTGGCAAGGATTCTGGGAACCTGGTAAATTAGCATAATGTTTTAGAAGGCATTTGGCAGAATCTCATTTAAATGAACATAATTTTAGGAAATTCCCTGGCGGTCCTGTGGTTAGGATTCTGAACTCTCACTGCATAGGTACCGGGTTAGATCCCTGGTTGAAGAACTAAATTGCACATCCCACAAGACTTGTGGCACGGCCCAAAAATAAATAAAAATTAAACGAACATAATTTTATGCCAACATTTTATTTCTAGGAATCTAAAGGTAGTAGTAGATGGTGTACTCAAATATTTACAACATATCCTTTTTTTCATTCAGTACTGCATGTAATAGCCATTTGAAACAAGCCAAATAAGTTACTATACATTTTTATGGCATGAGGTGTAGCTGCAGTCAATAAAGTTAAATGTACTGACACAGAAAGTTCTCCAAAACATAAAGATCAGAAAACTTAAGTTTTCTGTAGTGTGCTTCCACTGAAGTTTTTAAAAATTGGGAATGCACATGTTTTATGTACATGGAATGGATAGAAAGTAATGGATATATGCAAAACGTTTTTAGTGGTTATTTCTGGGAATGAGATATGGGTTGTGGTGAAAGGATTTATTCTAATCCTGTATACTTAGAATTTGTTCATGTATTACTTGTGTTAAAAAAAAAAACACCAAAATTGTGGTTTGACAAAAGAACATTGAAATTTTGAGGTAGAACTTGCGTAGGATACTTACATGAAATGTCAGTGTTAAACTAGTTGGAATTGAAGAGATTAAAGGACTCTGAAGCTAGGGTATTGATTGGATTATTTTCCTGGAATTTGAAATCACCCAAGATGATTGTCAAGAAATACGGTAGAGACAAAGACATTTTACTATTTCCCAGAGTACTGAAAGAATGTGTGACATGACCATTATGGATGGCAGTAAAATAAAGAGTTGGTAGGGAATTCCCTGGCGGTCCAGTGGTTAGGACTCTGTGCTTTCACTGCCGAGGGTTCAATCCCTGGTCAGGGAACTACGATCCCATAAGCCATGTGGCGCAGCCAAAAAGAGTTGGTGGAAAATGCAATCTTCACCTTAAGATAAAATTCATAAGGTTTTCAGTCATGAATTGTGGGGTCAGTCATTTGGAATTAACTTCAGGTAAGAAACCAGATTAGGTCTTTGTGGTCTGTTGTCCCATGGAAAGTAACTTGTATTTTACATGAAATACTACCTGGGAATCAAGAAATACGAAGTAGGACCAAAACATGTCAGAACTCTAAAATAGGTGACATTATTTGTTCAGAAATACTGTTAAGGCCTATCTCAACCCAAGCTAATTGAGTTTATTTACGTTTATTTTAGACAGTATTACTTATAAATTTAGCAGGTTATCTGATTTCAGAAGAGGATTTGAGGTTGCTGGGGCCAAACATTGACAGCAAAGAAGTTAGAAAAATCAAAAATTTACAAAGTTGAGCATAGTGGAGAAATATGCCTCGGTAACATTGAAAGCATTTAGCATTGCATTTTGATATAAAGATTTAATTATAACCCAGCTGCCCAAAGAACAGTTAAATTTCCTGATAATATGCTAAAAAGCAAATGTGTAAATAACATTTCAAAAAGTGATGAGCCTCAGTTAACCTGGAAATTTAGGTCGAAATCTTCACTTTGAAACTTCGATTAAGTGTCAGTTTAAATGTTTGACGGTTAATAAAATTTTGGCCACGACCAAAATTGGTGATACAAAACCAAAGGATCTTAACACTATGTCAATAGTAAGTAAAAATACTAGCCAACACAAATACAGTGCTAACTATGTGCCAGACACCAGACATTGTTCTAAATGCTTCTTTTCACATTTTAATCTACTTAATTTTTGAGACGCCCCTATGAGATTATCTCATAATGAGGAAGGTGATATACAGAGATTTTAAACTTAGTGACAATATAGTAAGAGGCAAAAACAAGATTTTAAACCCAGTCTGGGACTTCCCTGGTGGTCCAGTGGCTAAGGCTCTGTGATCCCAATGCAGGGGGCCTGGGTTTGATCCCTGGTCAGGGAACTAGATCCCACGTGCCACAGCTAAGTGCTCACATGCTGTAAATCCCACATTCTGCAACCAAAAAACTCCCGCGTGCTGCAACTAAGGCCCAGCACAGCGAAATAAATATTTTTAAAAATTAATAAACACAATATGGCTCCAGTAGCAATACTCTTAATTATCTTATCTATAGAAACTTCAACTCTAATAGTTGAGGGAGGCAAGTGAAATATATAGGTCCCTATTAACTGGGATGATGCCCAGCATAATGGGAAGAACACAAATTGCAAAAAAAAAATGTATATCCTGCATCCATTGAAATTACCTTTGACCCTACATCACCGTGGAATGAATTCCTAGTTGCCAAACCCAGTTCTTTACAGCCCTTATTTTATAGAATGGTTATGTGATTTATACTATTGACCACTTTCTCTTTAACATTCTCTATTTTTGATTTTTACACTATGTTCTTTGGTCTTTTCCTTATTCCTCTGCTGCTTCCTTACATAGTTTATTTTTTTCTACCTGCGCCATACATGTTGCTGTTTTCTTGGGTTCTTTCCCTCTTACTAGGCAAGATTACCAAAGACACTTCAAATTTAACATTCTCTTCTATTCCTGCTTTCTCCTTTAAATTCTTTGATAGTTCTTGCTACCAAATAGGAAACTTTCACTATCACGCAGAAAAATGGGAACTAATGTGTGCTGGTCGGAAAAAGTCTGGGGAACTAGCTTCATGCTGAACTACTCCATTTAGCCATGTTTGTTCTAATAGATTAAGGGTCTCCCCCACCCTGCCCCCAAATACCTTGAATAAAGTCAATACTACAGAAAAGGATGTCCTGTTTATTTTACCATTTTTCATGCTCAAGGACCACACACCTACCACTGCCCAGCCTCCGCTCCCAACCAAGACCCTGAGAACTGGTTCCGGCTTCTCTCTATACTCATCTCTTTACTATCCTCTGTTTTTTTTCCCCTTCCTCACCTCTAACCTTCCTCACCTGCAGTTCCACAAAAGGAACATGCTGTTTAATGCAAATGTGTGCTTGGAATATTCTTCCTTCCTACTTTACCCTAGGAATTCTACTGATGTTTTGCGACCAGTCTATCAGCCTCCTCCACTTAGAGACAATTCCTCCTACATTTCTAGATGACCCAAATTTATCCCCTCCTTCTTCCTCCATACATTTTACCCTATACTAACCAGGACCCATCACATTTGATTGCATTTTTTACTCATCTGTCTTTCCTTAAAAGTGAGGTCCTAAGTCTTATTTATCTTTGCCTCCTCAATGCCTAGCACACATTTGTTAAACGACTGGTTACATGAGTTTCTTTGTAGCTTTAATTCTGTCTGGATTCCTGACCTGAATTATCTGAAAGCTTCCAATCTCGCTAATGAGAAAGAAAAACCGTTTGACTCTAGAGAAGGATCCTGACTTAGCCAAGGTCAGTCAGTGGTGCTTCACGACACTACCACTTCCCTAACCCCGCCCTTGAGACTGTCACCTAGCTCAAGGTCCTGTCTAAGGAGAGAGCTCAAGGACAGCCAGATACAGCCTAAGTGCTTCCCCACCGGAACTCGGTCCCTTTCCTAAACGCAGTTCCGCCAAGTACTCTCTCCAATTGACATCCCTGTTGTCCAATTATGTTTCGAGGCTCTGAGGGTTGCACCTAACCAGACAGTGTCCAATAAAAAAAAAGCAATTCAGATTAGCACCAATTTTGGCCAATGGTTGAGAAGATGAGAGGTAATTAGCCTATAGGAGCAGTGCTGAGAGTGATGAGCAACAAGATCATCCAGTGGCCGTGCCCACTGTAGAGTAGGCCTCGCCCCCCAACTGTGGGGAGTTGGAGGCCAGACTGCTGCAGCGCTCAGTCGCCACCTGGGCTCCGCCATGTTGGGACTCGTGGGTCGTGTGGCAGCCTCTGGGGCCTTGCGGGGACTCAGCCCTTCAGCGCCGCTACCTCAAGTCCAGCTCTTACTGCGGGCCGCTCCGGCAGCGCTGCAGCCTGGTAAGTGCCTTGCTCTAGGGGCTGGGTTCGTTTCTGCCGTCCCATGACCTTGAGCCTGGGGCCGATAGTCGCTTGGGCCTAAGGGATCTGTGGTGCTAGATGGACGCCAGGGCCAGCGCCGTGCCCTCTAACGGCGGGAAAACAAGAACAGGACCGATCTAATTCTGTCTCATTTTGGAAGAGGGGCGCTGTGTGACGGAAAAGTGCAGGCAGGTGCATTGACCTTCCCGTAGAATGGGGGCACCGAGCTGTCGAATAATGGGGTTTTGTGCAGGAGGATGGGAAGATGGTGCAGGCTCTTTCTCCGCTTCCAGTGCGGCCCTCCCTCTGGACCCGCCTTCCGTGCAAACGGAAGGAGGTCGGGCCTGGGCTGTATTCACCAGTGCTTGTGAGTTAAGTCGGGGTTTCCGATGACCTTTAACTGTCCTAACCCCAGCTTCTTCCATATCTGTTTTGTCTGTTAGCCAGAGACTATGCCGCTCAAACATCTCCGTCGCCAAAGGCAGGCGCCGCCACTGGGCGCATCGTGGCAGTCATTGGTGCAGTGGTGGACGTCCAATTTGATGAGGGACTGCCACCCATCCTAAATGCCCTGGAAGTGCAAGGCAGGGAGACCAGGCTGGTTTTGGAGGTGGCCCAGCATTTGGGTAAGTAGAATTTGTTAGGAATAGTAAAGATCTTGTTTGACTGAAGTATCCCCCAAAACTAAGCTGTCTTCCTTCTATGATGATTTTATCAAAATGACTTTCGTTCTTCTGAGTTTGCTGAAGCCACATTTACATACTGAGAAGGAGTCTTGGTTGACTTAGGTGTTCAATGCCAGTTACACTTCATTAAATATCATGAAGCCATGAAGTTTGTCCTGTATAACCCTGCAATGCCTTATCTGACAGGTGAGAGCACAGTAAGGACCATTGCCATGGATGGTACAGAAGGCTTGGTTAGAGGCCAGAAAGTCCTGGATTCTGGTTCACCAATCAAAATTCCTGTTGGCCCTGAGACCTTGGGTAGAATCATGAACGTCATTGGAGAACCTATTGATGAGAGAGGTCCCATAAAAACCAAACAGTAAGTATCCCCCTCTTGTTGCATCTACACAGAAAGGAACTGTTTTTCCTAGCAGTTTTATATATTAAGGTGACAGCCTCTACTATAGCAGAATTTTCTTGCAGAGCATACTTAAAATGCCGATATATTCATTTATTAAAACCACACAATGCAGCTTCTTCTGAAGAAAATTAATGATGCAGAAGTTCTGATGGTAAAAAAAAGAGAAAAAATCAAACTGCTACTTAGGGCCCAAGTTGATTATTTCAGTTCATTTTAATACCAGTGGCCTTTGTATTTCATGTTGGTATGTGAAGAAGTGCTGTTAAGTTAGGGCTTTGTAAAAGGAAAACCTTATGACAGTTAAAGTTGTCAGGGGATGGGATTATTGCTTCCTGAGGTGATGAAATCCCCTTTATTGCAGAATATTTGGGCTTGATGGTGGGTGACAGTTTTGTCTAGAGTGTTACATAAGAGATGAGATTATGAGTAAAGGCTTAGGCTTGAGAATTGAGAGGAACTGTTTAATAAGATGAATAGACACTGATCTTCTACCTTTACAGATTTGCTGCTATTCATGCTGAGGCTCCTGAATTCGTGGAGATGAGTGTTGAGCAGGAAATTCTGGTTACCGGTATCAAGGTTGTGGATCTGCTGGCTCCCTATGCCAAGGGTGGCAAAATTGGTATGTTAGTGGTGGGCAGATATTTTCCAAACCTAATGTGTGGGGAAAAATCCTACCGTGTTATGAGTGGGTACTGAGATCTATCCCTCACTGATGAGTAGCTTCTGACTTTCGTTCTTCTGAGTTTGCTGATGCCAGATGCTATTTCTGAGAAGGGAAAAGATGGAAAGAAACAAAAATTTTTTTTGAAGTTTGCTTATTTGGAAACAGAACTCTTATTCTTTTTTTCTCAACCTCTCCTAGGGCTCTTTGGTGGTGCTGGAGTTGGCAAGACAGTACTGATCATGGAGTTAATCAACAACGTTGCCAAAGCCCATGGTGGTTACTCTGTGTTTGCTGGTGTTGGTGAGAGGACTCGTGAGGGCAATGACTTATACCATGAAATGATTGAGTCTGGTGTTATCAACTTAAAAGATGCCACCTCCAAGGTGAGCACTGAGCTGATTGATGTCCACAAATGAGTGCCAGGAAACTGCTGCAGTTGACTGCATTGCTAGGTGAAACCATGTTCTGTATTTCCATTTTATTGTCCCAGGACCTACAAACGAAATTTGTCAGTGTTTTTCCCCCAGCTTCTAATACACTAATGTACATTTTGTTTTTTTCTTTGATATTTCTAGTCTTTGTTTTTGGTACATAGACCCATCATTTGAAAGCTAACTTTGGGGGGAGTTGAAGGTGGTTCTTATATCTCAGATTACCCTATTTTGTGCCTTTCACTTATTTACAATTTATTTCCTTCCTACTGTAAGAATATTGCCTCAGTAATTATAAGAAATTACCTTTCATGTTGTTTTGAACTACATCTCTAAAAGGGAAAATTGTGAACAAAAACATAGACATCTGAGGAGGGTTCTTTGGTAGTTTCTCTGATTTGGGGACCTTGGGTATATGGCTTTCCCACTCCTCTGCCACAGTTTCTGAATTTGTATAATTACTGCAGGTAGCGCTGGTGTACGGTCAAATGAATGAACCGCCTGGTGCTCGGGCCCGGGTAGCTCTGACAGGACTGACTGTAGCTGAATACTTCAGAGACCAAGAAGGTCAAGATGTATTACTGTTTATTGATAACATCTTTCGATTCACCCAGGCTGGCTCAGAGGTAAGAGAGAAAGCTTGAGAGAACTGGTTCATTTGACCTTTCTGTGGAATGATGCAGATAAGGCCAAAGTTGTTGTTGTTTTTTTTTAAAGGTGTCTGCTTTATTGGGCAGAATCCCTTCTGCTGTGGGTTATCAGCCTACCCTGGCCACTGACATGGGTACCATGCAGGAAAGAATCACTACCACCAAAAAGGGATCTATCACCTCTGTACAGGTGAGAACAGTTAAATGGATGAAGGTCTAATTTGTATAAAGGCATGTACAGAAAGGTACAAAATCTAGTTACTTATGTCTCAAAAGGCTTTTAAGTAGGTACCTGAGCTCCCTGAAATAATGTGTAAAATTCTGCGTGTGCATGCTAAAGACCCTAAAAGATTTAGAGACCACTCATCTAAACTAATTGGAGGTGTACGTGTAAATGTAGATCACAAAGTAGTGGTTTCCATCCTGAAGGGGAGTTTGAAGCTGCATGGAAACTGAGCGTTAAATATGGACTACACTAACTATTACAAATTTTCAAATGTATGTAGATGGTATATAGTAAAAATTATCTAGAAATTTATCTAAATTTTATTAACTTTCATGGTTCATTTTCCTGATGAACTAGTATAATAGTGCAAGGGTTTTTGTTTTTGTTTTTTACTGTTAAAGTGGGTATCACTACAATAGAGTTAAAAAGTAGGACGAAGAACAAAAGGAATAACAATGAAAATTCTTTCACCACGTCTTGGAGGGACTAGATAATCTATAAGCTTACTCAGCCACTATTAGGGGTGGTAAGAATCCACATTTTTTGAGGTGGACTTTTGAATGCTGAGAAGATAAGAGTGACATAATGAGGAGAGGTCAGAAAAGGGGACGGCTTAAGTAGAATTGCTTGGCTTCCTGCTGCTCTTCATGGGTTCTTGACTTTAGGCTATCTACGTGCCTGCTGATGACTTGACTGACCCTGCCCCTGCCACTACCTTTGCCCATTTGGATGCTACCACTGTGCTGTCCCGGGCTATTGCTGAGCTGGGCATCTATCCAGCTGTGGATCCTCTGGACTCCACCTCTCGCATCATGGATCCCAACATTGTTGGCAGTGAGCATTATGATGTTGCCCGTGGGGTACAAAAGATCCTACAGGTGAGTACTGCAGGTGAGATCAGTGGCCATAAAGTCGTAGAGGGAATTTGGGGACTGTATTAGGACCGTATCTCTCCTGGTGATTTGTGATTTGCTTTAGAGCAAGGAAAGATGAGACCAGCAGTTCCTAGTGAGTGTTAATGAGGTCTCTTGAGTTTCCAGGTACTCCATGTTTGGAATCCAATATTTTCTAACACCACCTAATAGACTCGGAGTAGGGGAAACAAGACACTGATCTTAGCTGAGGGCCCTCATGACCCCCAAGTAACTAATTTGTTTCAGTTAAGAAGTGCAGTAAAGTGCTAAAATGCTGTATACAGAGCTCATTGTGAATATAAAGTTGTGTTAATCCTTAGGTTTTTGTCCAAATTAGAGGAATGTAAATGTTTACTAGGCCTCTCTTAATCTTGTTTTCTCATAGGACTACAAATCCCTCCAGGACATCATTGCCATCCTGGGTATGGATGAACTTTCTGAGGAAGACAAATTAACTGTGTCCCGTGCACGGAAAATACAGCGTTTCTTGTCTCAGCCATTCCAGGTGGCTGAGGTCTTTACCGGTCATATGGGGAAGCTGGTACCCCTGAAGGAGACCATCAAAGGATTCCAGCAGATTTTGGCAGGTGAGATTTCAAGTATAAGGCTGAACATAAAATGGCAAAGAAACTGAAATCCCTTGAATGCTTGCTGTGCTGTGTTCCCATTCCAGGAACCATCAAGCAATATATAAATATATTGTGCCTAATTTTTATATAAAAGTAAGTTATTTCCCATCAGTTTTCTTTGGAAATACTCAATGTCTGAGAGTAAGACTTAGACTTACCGAGTGCTTTCATGCTAGCTACTCTTCTAAGTGAATTACAGCACCGTTATAAGGAAGGCATTATTACTCTGTTTTACAAATTAGGAAACTTGAAGCATGGAAAGTTTAAAATAACCAGTCCCAATATCATACAGCCAAAGTAGCAAGAATTTGAACCCGAGTTATATGACTATGGACCATTTGTTCTTAAGCTGTACTGTAGCATCATGTCTTGTAAATTGGATTTGTGAGGGAAGTTTAAGAAAAGATACCTAAGATGACACGATTTCATCACATTCTGACTGGTGGCCTCAAGTGGTGAGGTATGTACCCACTGCAGAAAGTTGATAATATCCTTCACTTCTCACCAGTTGGATTTTTTTCCACGTAGGTGAATATGACCATCTCCCAGAACAGGCCTTCTATATGGTGGGACCCATTGAAGAAGCTGTGGCAAAAGCTGATAAGCTGGCTGAAGAGCACTCGTGAGAGGGTCTTTTTGGCAAACTAAGCACTCATCCTCCGTGCTGTCCCTCTCCTTGCTCCTAATCCAGAAATTGCAGTTTTCTCTGTAGGCCACATTCCTGAGAGCCTTGATTGAAGACCTTGTGTTCTGTCTGAAGAGTATTTAAGGTTTCCAATAAAAAGTACATCCCTGAGCATCTGTCTGTTTTTCTTGGTCTTGACAACACAGCCAACACTGATGTTTTTAATAGTAATTTTAGAATAGCCACACACAAGAAACAGCACAGAGTAGGCCATATATATTTGAAATGGGGTCATCAAAAAAGAAAAGCCATTGTCTTGGATTGATGAACAGCTGTGAGTCTTGTGAAGGGGTTTCCTGGGGATGATGTGATCTTAATAGTAGGGCCTCATCTTTTGCCCTTTTATGTCATTGTTCAAAGCAAGTTGATTTTTTGCCACCTTCCTTTTTTTCAGAAGGTGTTCCTAACTACTGCCTCATAACATATTTTGGGCAAGACTAGTATGTTTGTGATTCCTTGAGGCAATGCAGAATATAAAGTACCATGGGGCCTATTCTGAGGTCTGCTAAAATCCCTTAAGAAAATTGGGGAAAGAATCTGTTACAGGAGAATAGTAATTTTCAGTGGTGTTGGGCTTGGGTTTCTGAACTAAATAATGGAATTAGACAATTTTCCCTTCATCTTAGCCCACTAAAACATGCAGGATTGCAAGGATTACTCAAAAGTACACCCGCCTTTTCAAACAAGTGCAGGGTTGGATTTGATGCCCCTTAAACGTTCTTTTCTGGGCCCAGACCCATCTCCTACTGCCCTCTGGTGGTGGTAGGACTGGAGGCTCTGCAAGAACTCTGATCTCACCATTTTGAAATCCATGAAGGCCATTTGCTGGGATGTGGTTCTTTGCTAATGACTGTTTACAAACCAGCTGGGGCTTTTGTCCTAAGGAGGAGCCTGACTCTATAAGCTCCACCCTGAGGCATTCAAGTGGGGTAGAAGCAGGGCAGGACAAACAGATCCCAATTCAGAGGCCCCTGGGGGCTGAAGGCTGGGGAGGAGCCTTGGGAGAGGTGCCAGGGGTGGAGTAGGGGCCTCTGAGTTTCCCCCCATCTGCCTCTGACGTCCTTGGCACCAGTTTCTCCTGTGTCATGATCTGGACGTTAGGTGGAGCCCCTGAGCCGCCTATGTCCAGTAGTTTGCTCCTAGAAAAGCCTGGATTTGGGGAAATGCTGAGTTATGGGGGTTGGGGGCACATCCTCTAGGTCCTTACTCTGGAGTGGGTAAGAAGCTGGTGCAGAAGCCCCCAGGGTATGGGTCCGCCCTTTCTGCTCTGTTTTCCCATGTTATCCAGATGCAGACCTAGGAACTGTGAACCTGAAGGTGGTTTCTATCATACCTCCACCCTTCCCCCCCCCACATTTATGTCTCTTAGCATTCATCGAGAACCTTCTCCCTCTCACTAGCTGCAACTATTTATTTCCTTCCCCCTTCACCGCTCTCTTCTTGTACCACGCCACTGGGGTGTCAACACAGATCTAACCTTCCTCCATATTTCTCCTGGTTCTGCCCTGTCCTCACCGCCTCCTCCCTCTCCACCCAGAGAAAGCCACGCCCTTCCCTCCTCCCTCCCCACCCTAGTCTGTCACACAGGGACATCACCCTACAGCAGTTCAGGCTGTGGTTCGCAGGAAGCACACATTGGCTTTTTGATTCGTGCTAGTTCCCAGCTCACAGTTTGGGAGGATCTAACACCAGCCTGCACGTGAAGGGGGAACCAAGGACAGTGAGGAGCTGGGTGGTCCCAGCCCTGGAGCCCTGCCAGCCCGACATGGGTAAGTATGAGGACCAGCCCCCGGGAAGGCCTGAGGGATGCCTACCTCCCTCCCTGGCTGACTCAGCAGGGGTGGGGCCTAACCTTTGCTCTTTTGGGGGGTGAAGGAGGGGAAACCAGACTATAGGGGCACAGGGGCTCAGCTGGTGAGGCTGCCGACCAAGGGGTCATGAGCACTGGCAAGCTCCAGCTCTGGGGAAGAGCCTAAGAGTGCACCTTAGGTTGGGGCTTCCCCCCCTCACCACCCCCGCCTCAGCCCCTTGCGCCTCCCACTTAAGCTGCTGAGATTCAAGAAATATTTCACAGCACTCACTGCTGGCCTTACCCCCACAAAAGTAAAGCCCACTTTTGGTCGCACTGGATGATTTTTAAGTGCTTCTCCCCCTGTTTTCTCCCCTGCCTTTCAAGTCCCTGCCCTCTTCCCTCCCTGACCCTGACCCACCACCAGGTGGGGGGCTGCACCGAGCAGCTGCTTCCTGTTGCCCCAGAGGTTGCCGCAAGGGTGGTGGCGGCTGGGGGAGAACTGAACTAGAAGAAAGCCGATTCTCACGGCCCCACACCAGCCTCACTAGGGCTGCTACTGGCGACCCCCACGCTTCAGTCACTGAGAAGACAGAGAGAGGCAGGACTGAGGTTGAAAGGCCTGGGAGGTCTTTGCCCTCCTGGCTTCCTGATTGCAGAAGTTTTTAAACTTGGGTCGTGCTGGGGGAAGGAGGCTGCGTCTCTCCACGGCTGTAGGGCTTGAGCCCCTGAGGAGCTGAAACACAGGGAACCTGTTCATCTAGTAGGGCTGCTGTGTGTTACCCCCAGCACGCTCGGCCTTGAGTTCCCTCTCCGACACCTCCATTCCTCCGGAGTCCTTGCGACTCTCACTGCCTTCCTGGCCCTCCTTTGTGAAGAGATCTTTGCCGGTGCCTCCGGAGAGCGGGTGGAGCTCTCCCAGGTCCTCCAGTTCGGACCCACCACCATCCCCCGCTTCACCGCAGAAGTTTCTGTCTCTTCTTCCTGGGATCTGTTCTCTTCCTCCATCTGGGATCCTTCCTGGTTCAGGCCTCTAGGAGACGCCACCCGCTTCCCCCTCCCTCAGCGGATTCTTCGCGACAGCCCTACCCGAGCGCTCGTCCCTACCCCAGTAGCTCCTGTCCCTTTAAGTGCTACCTCCCCCCGACACCCCCCCCGCCACCGCCGCCGCCGGCCCAGGGCTGGGGGAGGAGGCGCCGCCGCCGCCCGGCTCGGCCACCTGCGCCGCCGCCGCCGCCCGGCCCTGCTCCAGGTGAGGCCCGGCACCCACGTCTGGTCCCAGAGCCCCCGGGCGGGCCGCCCCTGCGGTCCCCTGCCCCGGGATCCCCGTTGCCCTGGACTCGGGATCTGACCTCCCCCTGCGGGAGCTGCCCTTCCTCTCTCCCCCGCACTATCTACTCGTCCATTTCTCCCCTGTCCTCTGCGACCGGAATCCGGAGGCTTCTCACGCCTCTCGGCCAACCTCTCCCGGGTACCCCTCCTATTCCGGACCCAGGATCTCCCCCTCCCCCGCTCCTTCCTCGCCAGAAAAATCTCCCGCGGTCCGGGTTTCGCCTCCTCCCCTCTGGAACCATCGCTTTCCCACGCCATCCTAACCTCCAGTGGGAGGGGGAATAACCGCCACCCCAACTACTCTCCTTCCCCGTAGTAAGGGGGGTTGGGGGCTATCATAGACTAGAGTCACTTTCAGGCCCTGCTCCGTTTAGTTCAAGTTCAACTAACTCCCATCTAAAGCTTTTCTGTAGCCCTCACCCCCCTCCATCTCTCCCGGACTTTGGGGGTGCGACCTCAGCACCAGCCCAGGTGGGAACGACCCTCTTGGACTTGGGGTGGGCCGGTCCAGCCTAAGAACGCTCCTACCCCAGAGTCAGGGAATGGGGGAGGGCGCATCCAGAATCTTGTGATTCTGGGCTTAAGGGGCTGTGGGGGACAGTGGATGAGGTTCTGGGACTAAGTCTCTAAGGGCAGTGGGGTGGTGGGGAAAGCCTGGGAAGCCCAGCCTTCTCTATTCAGATGCAAAGGGAGTCCTAAGGAAATTAGGTCTTTCTCCATCCTCTTCTGAGACCAGCATGGAGAAGCTCGTTGGGGAGTTTAAAAAAAGACTGTGCTGAATCTGAGGGGACACATACCAATTTGGAGAGAAGAGGGATGAGTTGTGGTCCTTTTGATGTGTTATAGGAGAATCTGGCCTCCCCAGAATACGGAGGGGGAGGAGACTGTCTTCCATTAACCTGGACAGGGAAGGGGGACAAGTTGGAATGGTTACAAGGTTGAGGGCCATCTCCCTACTAGACCCTATTAACACTGTGAACCCTTCAGCCAGTGAGCACAAGGGAGGTCTTTAATAATTACCCCACCTCCACTGGGGAATTCCCCCTCCCTGCAAATCCAGCTGCGACCCTAGCCCTGCCCCTTCCCTTCTTGCGCTCGCATTCCCTGCTACACCCAACACAACACACTCCAGAATGAGGGGACAGGGTGTCTGGATTTGCTTCAGACTCTTCTGAGTCATGTTTCACAGGCTGGGAGGGAGCTGGCGGGAGGAGAGGGTGGTCAGCAGTGGTGTTTGGGGTTGAATTCCAGTAGTACCTGGACTGGGAGAGGGAGAGAGGCAGAGGGATGCAAATGAATGCCCTCTCTCTCCCTTTCTGTCTCTTCCCCCTCCCAGCCCCAGCCATCTGGCTCCTGCGTGGAGCCACGCACTGTGGCAGCTGACCCCAGTCAGGGTGGTGCAGCAGGAGCACAGGGAGGGTGAGAAAGGGGGAGCAGGTGCTAATTTCTCCCTCCCCATTCTCTTTATTACCCGCCCACTGGCCTGGCTTGTGAGAGGTTCAGAGTATTCCCTAGGTACCCTTCTCACAAGTTGCTGAAAAAAAGACCATTTGCCCCTTCCTCTTTCTAGTAGCTTCCTAAAGGGAGATGGGGTGGGTGGGTGATTGGCCACATCTGATGGGATTGAGGAATGTTTGGGGACAGAAAGGGTCAGTCTGCCCTCTGTCATCTGGATGGGGGGCAGAAGCACAGCTGCTGCTTGGGGTGGCTTCTGGCAAGAAGTAAACACCCAGCTGTTGGCATGTTGACACCCCACCCTCATCCTTCTTCAAAGAGCAAGGAAGACCTCTGATTAGATGGGATGAGGGGGGGTCTCATTCAAGGAGGAAGGTGATTGTAGTCTTTCTGCACCAGATGGGAAGGAATGGATCCTGCCCCACTTTCTTTTCTAATCCCAGGTGGCCCTCTCTTATCCAACACCCCTCTTCCCAATCGCTCCTGGCCGGGATAGTCCTAGGGGTTGCCCTGGAGACTAGGCCTGGGGCTCGGAAGGGGTGGGAGCAGTCAGTGGGGCACAGGAGTAACCGGCTCTTCCGGAGCGGAGTGGAGCCAGCGGGTGGGTGTGTGTGGGTGTGTGGTGGTGGGGGAAGGGGCGTGGCTACACCCGTCTGACTGGCGCAGGCTCCTCCCCTGCCGCCCGCCTCCGACTGGCCAGCCCTATGATTGGGGGCGGGAGGTAGGAAGATTCTCCCTCATCTGCCCTGGAAAAAGAAAGAGGAAAAGGAAAATTAAAAAAAAGATACCTAGCTCTCTTCCTCGGCCCTTTAGGAAGCCAGTTCCATGCCCTGAGCTCTCTTCTTCACCTGTCTTTATTTTGGGAATGGGGGAAGCCTTCCTTAGCAGAAGTTTGCTGGATCCCTGCTTTCTCCAGAAAGAAGGACCCCCTCTACCCTGAGTGTGGCCTCTATTTACCCAGGGGCTTGAGGTCAGTAGGCTGTTGGGGGTCCTTATTTTTTATGCAAGGTGACCCTATAAATCTGTTACTGAGTCATGGGGGAGAAAAGGATTTTGATTTCTGTCTACTCCTTCCCACTGACAATCTACTTTTTTCAGGAGAGGGACAGAAACCCTCCCAACCCTCTTAGCCCCTCTCTCTCTGGCCCACACACTTTGAGGCTGTGCTGAAGCTCACTTCCTTCTTAGCTTCTCTGAGCCATTTGTAGTGGGGAGTGAAGTCTGTCCCCCAAATTTAGGAAAAACTCACTCCCCTGTGGAGTAAGGAAATCCAATCTAGACTAATGTATTTGATCCTGTCTTACTCTGGCGCCACCCAGTTTTCAGATATCCTTCCTCCAGACTCCCAAAGGAAAAAGTATTTGTTGACCCCCCAACCTGCCAGAGTTTCATCATCCCCACTCTGTCTGTTCCTCTTCCAGAATATTCAGCTTGAGTTTTGCACAGTTAGGCAACTGTTTGTACAACTGCATTGCAATGAATTGAATGGGAATTATCTTGAAGCCTGCAAAGTCTGTTGAGTTGCAAGGAAAAGAAACCTGGTTTCTAGTCACATTTTATCCACAGTTTGACCTTGAACAAGTCGGTTAACCTCTTCAGACCATAATTTCTTCATCTACCAAACAAGAGAATGTTGAACTAGAAATTCTCTAAATTCTAACATCATGTATGACACTTTTCTTCATTCTGGGTCCCTGCAATAGACGTTTTAGGTGATAGCTAAACTCTAGTCCTCTGCTAGATTTTTCTTGCCTCTTCTCAGAAGGTTTCACTTAGTTATATAGCCCTATCAGAAAAAGTATACTGGAACTATAGAATAGGTGGACATTTGGGGCACCTTATTTGCTGGTCAGTTTTCCTGCTTCTTCCCTGTCCCTCTGACCAGGTTTAGGCTAGACTCAGGCCTTCCCTGTCCGGTCTCTGAGCCAAGCTTCCTTTTCCTACCCACAGGAATCTTCCCGACCCTCAGAGCCTTGCAGATGTCGCCGGGAAAGTGGTGATCCAGGCAGGACCAGGCTGCCACCCACGGGACAGAGGTGAGTGGGCAGCAGATGGAGCAGGAGCTTGCCTTTTTCCACCCCTTCACCAGGACTGAATTTTCCTGACTAACCTTTCTGCTTCTACACTTCCATTTTTCCGCTACCCAGCCTGGGAAATAACTGCCCCCGAAATGATCTTAGGGGAGTGGCACATGCCTCGGTCCTAGAAATTTGGTTTAGTCTTTTAGGTTAACCTTGGGATCAGGGCACGCCTTTCAGTTTGCTCAGTGTGATGCAGGACTACCGCCCACAATGAGGCACAGTGCAGAGGGAGCTTCCCGGTAGGCTAGGGAGACACCGCGGCGCTAGGACCCAGATCCGGGTCGGGGAGCCGGGATGGTCGGCGCTAGGACCCGGCGGCGGAGGCCGCGGAGGGCGGCTCTCTCTCGGCCGCAGCTTCCCCGCCCCCTCCGGCTCCGGCTCACTCCTCCCCCGCCGGCCATGTTGGCTCCGCTCGGGCCCCGCGGTTGAGCCGCGTCCCCCTCCCCCCTCCCGGACCCCAGACCCCCTCCCCCGCGTTCCCCTCCCCTCCTGGCGCCCGGAGCGAGGCCATGTGAACCGCCCGTCCCCCGGGGAGAGACAAGCCCCGAGCCTGGCTGGACGCCGCCGCCTCAGGTCTGTTGGGTCTGTGGCTGGGGGCCTGAGGGGAGGGAGCCCCGCTTTCATCCGAGGCTTCCCTCAGGGAACCGAAGCTCTGGAGCCGCCTAGAGCCTTGCCGGGGGGTGGGGGGAGGAGACGCCGACTCGAGCTTATTTCCATTTAGAATCCAGCCCCGGGCGGGGGTCTTCCTGCACTGGGCGGGGGGGAGGTGGGAGGAGAAGGGGGCTGGTCGGTCTGCAGAAGATCGGGATGGGGCGGCGGGGGCGGGAGCGGGAGGAGCTGTGGAGGTTCCCGGCGACGGCGGCGGCTGCGAGGAGGAGGCGGAGAAGCCGCCTGGCTGGTGGAGATGACTCCTGTGGGGGACTCGGGGTGGAATCCCCGGGAGGGGCTCCACCTCTTCAGATTGGGTGGGGATTGCCCGAGTGCGAAGGGTAGGTGAGGGGGTTCCCTGGACGGGTTAAACACTCCGTTTATGGGGATTGGGGCGTTTTGGCAACGGTGAGTGGAGGTCAGAGGGGTTTCCAGGGGTCCCGGGGTGTCCGCTCGGAGGGGTGGGGAGGTGGGGTGCACGTTCTCTTGAGCTTGGCGAGCAGGAGAGGGCCTTGCTGGAGTGGAGCTGTGCTTGGCCTGGGGCCCCCGAGTCCCGGGAGAATCCGCCACTCCAGGGATGGGGGTTGATAGGGCCGGTGCTGAGGCGTACGGATTTGAGCCGGCCTTAGGGGCCGGAGAGAAGAATGAAGAGGGAGCCCTTTCCAAGGGGGATCCCTCACTAAGGGGATCCCCGTTTCCGTGGCAGAAAAGATGATCCCGCATCATCCCTTTCTTTCCTGGTGTTCCCAATTTTCAGGGGAAGGCAATGCCAACAGCAGTCATCCTTTGTAGGATTTATTGGAGTGGGAGATTTGCATCCTTCGGGGGGCGATGCTGGGGGATAGCTTCCACCTCCATCTGTACACAAACAGCCCCTCCCCCAAGCCTCCCGCAGGAAGTGGCCGGGAAATGGCAGCTGTGCGTTTGCTGCTGCGTCTCTCGTTGTTTTGAAATGTCCATTTTAATCAGATTTGGTTTCATTTTCTGAGGCCTTCGGGCAAGCTTGGATCCTGCCAACCATGTGGTCTGAGAGTCCTTCGTTCGACTTTTTTTTTTTTTTTTTTTTTGTAAACTTAATTTGTCAACTGGAAGTAGTCACTGCAGTTGACTCCCTGATCCCAATCCCCCCTCCAAAGCATCTCTGTCTCCCTGTCTGGATTTTTTCCCCCTGAGCTAGAGGTCATAGAAAAATCAAACTCACTCATCCACCAGCAGGGCTACACAAGTGATGCAAATTCCCTCGGTGTAGAGAGCTGTCAGGAAGACGGGATCTTTTGTGTCCTGAGAGTGGCTTTTTGGGATCCTGCTTAATATATATTCTTATATACATACGAATATTAAATATATTCTTAAGTATGACAGTTTCTGTATTGCAGAGCACTTGAGTAAGTGAGCGTGTGACGTGATGAAGTTGATTCTGAGAGGTGGAAGAAGAGGGGGGAATGGGGAAGATTAAACTGAGTGGGGTTTGTGGGGGGCGATAGGGACTGATTTTCAGAGTGAGTGTGGTGGGCTTGTTCCTCACTGTTGATTCTAGCCTAAGGATAAGTCCCTGTGGGAAGCCTGTTAGTTGACATAGGGGAGGGTTTACCTTCTGCTCTACCAAGTAATTAGGAGAATTAGTTATCATATGACTTATGCTTCAGTCCATAAAAGACATCTTCTCTCTTATTACCATTCGTGGAGAGGGCTAAGCTTTTCCCTTGTTCTGTGCAAAGTCATGTGTCCAGATTTTCTCTTTTTCCCACCTGATAACTCCAGGAGATTTCTACTATAGCATATAGTGATGACTGTGTGTACTGTGCCCCAGGCACTTGGTTAGACCCTGGGTTTGGTTTGAGGTGAGTTGGCCACAGAATTTTCTGTTTTGAGAGGTGAGATCATTTGGACTACCCTGAAAACTGCTTAAGCCTAACATTTAAATAATCTTTTCAGTATTTTCTACCTGAATTGTCGATTCTTAGATTAAAGGTCCAGGATAGGACCAGATAGACATATATGATTATGTGGCACTGTTAAGATAGCATCATTGCTCCTTTTACTGGGGCTGTTGGGGTTGATAGTCTGGAAACAGTAAAAACGAGTTCAGTGTCACTGTCCTTTTTCTTGCCCTTCTGCTTGACTGATTGGTTCCTTTGAGTTGCTTTCTTGACAGTGATTTTAAGTTCCCCATTCTTCAACCTTTGTTTACCTAGACTGGGGCCTGACAGAATAGTAAATTGATTTTCCCTGGTGGAAGTTAAAAGAATGAAGGAAGGAGAAAGACTACTCTTATTTCTTTGGACTCTTTAAGAGAAATAAAAGTTGATTTTGAGAAAGTAGATAGCTATGGCTTCATTTGATACACGACTGATCAGAAAGCTGAATGAAGTAAACCTTTCATGGCCTTTTTGTAAAGTGGATGCATATTTCTCTCAGAGAAGTGGATTTCTTAATATTGACTTGTTTTTTTTTTTTTTAAGCCTCTCCGTAAAGGTAAAAATTTGAGGTGTAGGGAGAACTATGTGCGCCGACCTCAGAGCCAGTCAGAAATCTAGAACGCCCTGAGAGGCTCATCTTGCAGTCTTGTGGTTCTGGAATCAGGTGTTGCCAAGAGAGAAGCAAAGCTTGTTAGGGTTACTGTGTCTTGCTGATGTTGACCTTTCTTATCACCTCTGAAGAGGTCTGCTATATTCTTTTACTAAAAGAATAAAATACAGTTAAAATAGTGTGGAAGTTAGTCCAATAACCGGTATGATGTTTGACCTTGTGTGAGATGTGTACAGTGAGGCAGTAATGCCAAAGTTTTTATTTCCTAGGACATAGAGTGAAGTATAAAACTCTTGAGGATTTCCTGGGGCAGATAATCTTCCTGATTTGTTTCTTAGGATATGGATGTCCTCATATACCTCATAGCCTAAGATTAATACTTTCTCAGCATTGCTGCACATTGGTCAGAGGGACCATTTTTCACCAACTTTTTGGTCTTCATAATTTTGAGATTTATAAAATTGTGCAAAACAAAAAACCTGTCTTTGAAGAGTTCTGGAGATTGTTCTTGGATTGGGTCACTGGCAGTAGAAGTAGCATTGTGTTATTGTTACGTGGTGTTCTGTCCTTCTCCTAGTTAAAGAGAATAATTAAAGGGGAATTTTACATAATGAAAATATTACCAAACAGTTTAGCAAAGTTTAGTTTCATTAAAAACTAAAGCATGAGGGTTCTTGGGAATTCCCAGGCGGCCCAGTGGTTAGGACTCCACGTTCTCACTGCCAAGGCCCTGGGTTTGATCCCTGGTCAGGGAACTAAAATCCCACAAGCTGCGAGGTGTGGCCAGAAAAAAACAAAAACCGTGAGGGTTCTTAAGAGACAAGTGGTACTGCTACTTTTGGTCTCTTGGGCTTGGGCACTGTATAACCTGCCTTCTCAGCTCAGTTTTTTTTTTAGGTGGGAGGGGGATAGATTTTTAAAGGAAGGGGTGAAGTCATTAACTGTTAGAGCTGAAATTCTGAGAAACAGTCAGAGCTTGAAAGGGAAATAACCTTGTTACAACCTCTGGAGTGTGGTTTTTAGTGTCCTGCAATTTAAAGGCATTTCCAGTCCTCTGACAGTGAAGTGACCAGAGCTGTGGCAGAAAACCTAGCCTAGATTGTTAGTGTATGGTTCCTTTATAAAGTCACCAAGTACTTTAAAACCTGCTATATACCTTGAGTGTTCAGTTAAATCATGCTTCCCTGTTTCCAGGCCTTATTTTCTGCATGAGACATCTGTCTAAAATATGTCAAGGGCTTCCCTGGTGGCGCAGTGGTTGAGAGTCCACCTGCCGATGCAGGGGACATGGGTTCGTGTCCTGGTCCGGGAAGATCCCACATGCCGTAGAGCGGTTGGGCCCGTGAGCCATGGCCGCTGAGCCTGCGCGTCCGGAGCCTGTGCTCCGCAACGGGAGAGGCCACAACAGTGAGAGGCCCGCGCACCGCAAAAAAAAAAATAAATTAAAAAAAAAAAAAAAATTAAAATTAAAATATGTCAAGATTTGGGGCCTTTCTTCCCTCTAGAAATTATCTCTGTGAAGAATGAAGCTGAATTTTTTGGTTCTCTTGAGAATGGTGGGAACAAAAATCACAAACTTTATTGGATGAATAAGTTGGTAGTGACAGAAAAGACAGATTTACTCATTCATTTGCTCAATCTATGAGTTCAACAAGTATTTCCTTTCATTTTTTTAATGTACTTAGCACTAAATTAAGTGCTGGAGATATAATGGTAGAACTTAATTTCTGGTTGATGCTGTAGAACCTACATAGTATAGAAGAAATAAGGACAAAGAACAATCATCTTTGTGTTCTTCTGTGCAGCCTGGACATGGCAGTTGTCTTTGAGTAGCCTCCCTTAGGATAATAACCTTCCTTCTTACATCATCTTCCTTCTGCCTCACTGTCCTGACTAGGAAAAGGGGGTTAAGGAAAGGACATTTTGAGAGAATGAGCCTCAGTCAGTATGGCTGTAGTCTGAGTCTGGGTTCCAAGGGAAGATTGTTACCAGGGCTGTCTGAATGGGCTGTCCTTACTGGGGAAGAAGGCATGTTGATTTTGTGGCTTGGCACTTGGAACTCTTTTGGTGGAGGAAGACAGCTTAGCCAGGAAGGAGTTTTTAGATTTGAAAGTGAAGGCATGCTTGTTTGCAGCATCAGGAATTGGGAGTAGTGAAAACTTTGGGATCTTCCCCAGGGTATGGCGTAGAAATGGGAAATGAGGCAGCTTTTGTGGTAGAGCAGGGTTTTCAACCTTGCTCTTGACTGAGCAAGAACCAAATAATCCTTTGTTGTAGTGGGCTGTCTTGTGTATTACAAGATTAGGAGCATCCCCAGCTTTGATTTCCTAAATGCCAGTAGCATCTACCTTTCTAAATAACTAAATGTCCCCTGGGGGCAGAATCACCCTGGGTGGGAACCACTGTATTAGAGTATGGTGGATGATTCCAGAGATGTGTAGAGTTCAGAAGTATCCTTCATAACATTCACAATTACAAATCTAAAATGTAGTAGTATGATTTATTTACTCTACTGCAAGATTTACATTCACTGTTTAGTAAAGATAGACATTTGAAATCTCTCCCCACCCCACAAAATTAGAAACCTCTCTATTTGTGGAATTTTAGTATTCTATATGGGAAGAATGAACCAAGGAGCTGCAGGGACTGCTCAAGTGTCCAGCTAGATGGTGTTAATGTGTCTTGTCTTTCTGGGGGTAGCCTCAGAGGTCTGAGTGTTAGGGTTGGTCAGGGCACCTGCAACAGTGTTGAAATTTGTAACATTTATTTCAACACTGCATTGTCAGCCCTTTTCTGTCAAAACGATGTCACATGTCCACAGAATAGTAACTCTTCAATAGCAACTGAGAGAAAGAGCAGCCTATTTGGCCATGTGGCAAGAGCTTTACTGCCTCAAACTTAAGGGGCAATGTCCCTTAACTCTTATAAATGAAGCTTAGAGGTCCTTAAGAGATCCATTTACATACTACTGGGACTGGGCTGGGTGCTGGCCTGATTGTACTTCCTGGTCAGGAGAGCTGTCTACTATTCTGGGGGTTGGGCACTGACTGATTTCTCTTTTCATTTGGCCAGAATCCCATTAGTTCAAAGGGAGACACTCTCCTTTGCTTTACTGTTCTTACTAGCTCTAGATGGGAAGACATAATTTACCTTCAGGCTTTATTGTGAAAAGCATCTTGGGTAGGAAGGTTAAAATAAATAACCCTGGTTTTATTGCTGAGAGGAGCTGCCCACATTTTCTTTGCGTTCCTATAATGTGATCCCATATTTAAGTGACATCTGAAATCAAGAGTGTAAGAACTTCCCTAGGCATCCAATGGTTAAGACTCCTTGCTGCCAATGCAGGGGACTTGGGTTCGATCCCTGATCCGGGAACTAAGATTCCACATGCAAAACTTCTCTTGAAATCAAGAGTCTAGTTGCATACAAGGAAGTCTGGCTGGGAGGATCATCCCTGGTTTTGTAGTATCTCCCATGCTAGTAAAAATAGTAATGGTTTTAAATTATATTTTGATCCTTTGGACATGATTATCTTTTTAAAAACTAAAAACAAAAAATAGTTTTTACTCTTTTTTGTCTAATAATAATAGCTAAAATTTATTGAGTGCTTGCTGGGTGACAGATGCTGTGCCAGGTCCTTTATATAGATTTTCTCATTTAATCCTCACAAGCCCTGGGGGTGAGTACTAAAATTTTTACTAATGATGCAGTAGAGGCTCAGCAACATTAAGTAACTTGTTCAGGGTCACACAGCTAGTGGTAGTAGAGCTGGGATTTGCACCTAGAGCTCACTGTTGTTGCACTGATCTCACTGCACAGCACAGAGTATTTTATGGTTCTAGGAATCTTCTTTTTTTTTTTTTTTTTTTTTAATTTTAAATTTATTTATTTATTTTATTTTTGGCTGTGTTGGGTCTTCGTTGCTGCGCGGGCTTTCTCTAGTTGTGGTGAGCGGGGGCTACTCTTCATTGCAGTGCGTGGGCTTCTCACTGCGGTGGCTTCTCTTGTGGAGCACGGGCTCTAGGCATGCAGGCTTCAGTAGTTGTGGCACGTGGGCTTCAGTAGTTGTGGCTCGCGGGCTCTAGAGCACAGGCTCAGTAGTTGTGGTGCACGGGCTTAGTTGCTCCGCGGCATGTGGGATCTTCCCGGTCCAGGGATTGAACTTGTGTCCCCTGCATTCGCAGGCGGATTCTTAACCACTGCGCCACCAGGGAAGTCCCTCTAGGGAGCTTCTAATAAATGAAATGATTGTGGTCCTGATGACCCCTCAGTAGAGGCTCCTGGGGAAACAGACCTCAGGCACTAGATAACTTCCCATTCCTTTTACTTATCTAATTTCTGTAAGCCATCCATTTATGCTTATTAGTATGTAATTTATGAGACAGGAGATGCTATGCTGTCCCAGAGTAGCAGAGATGAGAAGGTCACTAGTTTCCTCATGGATTCAAACAGAAAAAGGAAAAACGAACTGTGGCCTATCATTGAGTGGGAGAATATAGTCCAGCACACAGCAGAGGTGTGGCTGTGCATAAAACTGGGGGAGAGGAGATGTGGGGATCAGATGAGATTGGCTCTCCAGGCGTAGCATTTCTAGACTTGCGAAATGAATCCCTGAATGTCCTCTTTTTTTTTTTTTTTTTGGCGGCATGTAGTTTCCCCACCGGGGATCGAACCTGGGCCCTGGCAGCGAAAGCACCAAGTCCTAACCACTGGCCTGCCAGGGAATTCCCTGTGATGTAAACTTTGTTTTGTTTTGTTTTTTAAAGATTTTTTTTTGATGTGGACCATTTTTAAAGTCTTTATTGAGTTTGTTACAGTACTGCTCCTGTTTTATATTTTGGTTTTTTGGCCAAGAAGCAAGTGGGATCTTAGCTCCCCCAACAGAGATCGAACTCGCACCTCATGCATTGGAAGGTGAGATCTTAACCACTGGACCTCCAGGGAAGTCCTCCCTGTGATGTAAGCTTTGGAAGGAACCTAACCTAGAGTATAGCGAATGAACTTTCCACCTTGGTGTCTTTCATTTTGGAAGGGTCACTAATCTCATGATGCTTATTTTTCAGATCCCTTAGTGCTGAGGATGGTCTTCAACTATAAGGAAATCCTGGGGGCCCCTGAGGTCTTCTGTAGAGACCGAGTTTCTTCATTGATGCATAGCAAGTCTGGGTCTGCTGCTTATTTTAGAGTGAAGATGGGAAATCCTGTATGGGAAATGAGTTTATCCTAAAAACTTTTCCCCCCTTAAATTGACAAAATGCAAATCGCTTTTATTATTTATTTATTTATTTATTTTAATTTATTTACTTTATTTATTTATTTTTGGCTGCGTTGGGTCTTCTTTGCTGCACTCGGGCTTTCTCTTGTGGCGAGCAGGGGCTACCCTTTCTTGCGACACATGTCCTTCTCATTGCAGTGGCTTCTCTTGTGGAGCACGGGCTCTAGCTGCGTGGGCTTCGGTAGCTGTGGCACGCAGGCTCAGTAGTTGTGGTGCACGGGCTTAGTTGCTCCACAGCATGTGGGATCTTCCTGGATCAGGGCTCAAACCCATGTCCCTTACACTGGCAGGCAGATTCTTTAACCACTGGGCCACCAGGGAAGCCCCTGCTTTTATTTTTTAAATTCCAGTTAAAATTGATAAAGGTAGAGACAATTATGGTATTAAGCATGGAAAATCTTTTTTTATTTTTTAATTTTTTATATTTATTTATCTTTGGCTGCGTTGGGTCTTTGTTGCTGCACATGGGCTTTCTGTAGTTGCGAGCGGGGCGGGGGGGTGGTGTACTGTTCGTTGCAGTGCGCGGACTTCTCATTGCGGTGGCTTCTCTTGTTGTGGAGCACGGGCTCTAGAGCGCATGGGCTTAGTTGCTCCGCGGCATGGTGGGATCTTCCCGGACCAGGTATCAAACCTGTGTCCCGTGCACTGGCAGGTGGATTCTTAACCACTGCCACCAGGGAAGTCCCAAGCATGGAAAATCTTATAGGTATCATGCCATATACTGTACAGGGTTTATATTTCATGCTCAGAATTATGTTAGATTCACCTAATGGTGGCTAATTTGCATTATCTAGCATGTTCAAGAATATGATTCTTGCAAACCTTGGGCAGTGGTCTTATGTGTTCTTAACTGATTTATTCATTCTTTTAAAAGCTTTACTTATAGTTTGTTTGTTTTTTAAAGAGGTTATTTAAAACATCACCTAGGTCTGCTTATTATCTCATCTTGGGAGCTTGATAAAGAAATCTTAATACCTGAACTCTTCTGTCCTTTACTCTTCTGTGGTAACCAAAGGAGTTGCTTTTTCTGTATCAAGACAGATCATGTCTCTCACATAACAAATTAGTGTGCTCTAGTACATCATAAGTATCTGATTGATGTATCAGACTTTGCCAGTAATTCTAGCTTCTGCTTTCTGTCTTCTTCCTTCTTCTCTTTGCTCTATCGAAGGTAAATTGATTCTCATCATCATTCCTAGTAGTATATCACCTCATCATATTCAGGAGAGGGTAAAGAGCTTTTTGACCATACTACTCCCCAATGAGCCACTGCACTTTACAACTTTAAGTACCTAGCTATTCTCTCAGTGACCATTTACATTTAAGCCACAAAACCAAAACATGGGGAAGTAATCACAGTAGACATAACAGAGTACTGTTCCTTGGGACACTCTCTTATTGAATCAGTTTTCCAGCTCTGACACTTTTGTGAGCTATGTTCTTAGAGAGCATGGTATTTCCCATGAAAAAGGAGTAGACGTGTTACTGGATGATTTGACTTTTGCTATTATGGTCACCTTTCCTGAAATGTATTCTTTTCAAATTCCTTTACTCAGTTAACTATACTATCTTCTCCAGATGTCTAGGGCTATGGATAGGATAACGTGGTAATTTGCTTAACTCAACTATAATAATAAAACAGTATATGTATTAAACATGCTTTTTCTGCCAACAGGTCCATGCTTTTCTGCCAAAAAGATGGCTTTGAGAACCTTCTGTATACCCTGAGAGTGGGACTCTGGCCTTACCTTGGTGGGGCGGCGGGGGGCGGGTGGGAAGGATGGAGAATGTTAAATGTTGCAGTTGAGGGCTAATATCTAACATAGAGGGGTAACCTGGGCTGGGAGTTAAGAGGGTGGGGCTTATACAGGGGCTTATACAGACTCCTCTAGGTGTGTATCTTGGTTTTCTTCCTAACTCTTTTTATCTCTACAATTCTGACTTTTTAAAACACTGTTTCTATAAGGTCATTGCCCAGGTTAGGAGTATATTTCCACTTCCTCTTCTCTTCTCTCCTTCCCCACTCCCCCAACAACTCCCCTCCCTCCCAATCCAGTACCTGGGTAGGAGAAGGGTAAGTAAAGTAGAGGGAGGGGAGGGGGCATTCCCTCTAGAAGATTCCAGGTGACATAACCTTGTTTAACCGCCTGTATTTTTTTTCCCCTCTCTCTCCCCTCCTACAGAAATGGAGGCAAACGACCATTTTAACTTTACTGGCCTTCCCCCTGCACCTGCTGCCTCAGGACTGAAACCCTCTCCCTCCTCAGGGGAGGGGCTCTACACTAACGGGTCTCCCATGAACTTCCCCCAGCAAGGGAAAAGTGAGTGTGAGGGCCACATGGCCTGGGAGGGAGTGGGCATCGCTCCTTTAGAGCAGGTTGATGGGATAAGGTTTGGCTCTGGACTAGCTACTTCACAACAGCTCTCTTTTATGCCAGGTGGGAAGGGAAGAAGTGAATCCTCAGAACTCCAGCTGCTGGAGAGAAGTCAAACTTCTAAGAACAAGTTCTAGGGGTTTATGGAAACAACACTTTTCATTTTAAGGCTGGAAGGGATTAGAAAAACATACTGGCCTTTTCATCTTAGCTTGCTCTTCTGTCAGCCCTGTTCCCTGGCTGCTGCTTCTGATAACCAGGTTGGACCCATGAGAAAGAGATAAAGGGCCAGCCCTCTGAGAAGCTGTTTTTAGAGGCTGGAGTAGCCCTCCCTTAGGACTGGGGGTGGAGGAGTTGGGTGAAGGTTGGGATGTGTTTGCCTTTTAGTTTGTGCAGCAGAGAAGAGAGCAGATGCTTGAAGTGCTTGTGCCACCTCCTGTCCTTGTGGATAGAAGATAGGGACAGGGAGAGTTTTAATTCTTACCTAGTTCCCCAGAGAGAAACATCTATAATTCCAGACGGAAGTGTTGCTGCCAGGATCAGGGCTTTTTCTGGATTTGGCTTATCAGTTGCTCTGTACCATGGCCCTGCCAAGTACCTCTCTAATCTTGCCTTGGTTTCAGGTACTTTATGCTTGGAAGCAGAGTGAGGCACCAATGTTTGCCTCCTTCCTTTTGTAGCAGAAAAATACTGCCACAGGCTTATACTTAACCACCACTCCCTCCTGTCTTTCACAAGGGGGTTGCAGATAGATAGAAACTCCCTTATTTCGCTGGAGGACTGCTCCCCACCACGTCCCCTGAAGCTTCCTTAGTATTTTGGTTCCTTTTATTTGATTGCTCTCCAATCCAGAGGCTGCCATTGGTGTTGAGAACTGAAGTCTGCATACTGCTCATGCAGAGTCTCCCCCACCCCCGTCCCCGCCCCCGGCGTATTCCCCTCCAGTGCCTATGGGGAGGGGCCAAGCCCAGCCTTCCGAGCTGGGATCTTTCTGCTGTGGTGACTGCAAATTCTATTCTTAGCCCAGCACAAAGTGCTGGATCTGCATGTGCCAGTGAGGTGGAGGCTGTCCCTTCTGGTGCCACTGTGGGGCAAACAGGCACTGGGGAAGGCGGCGGGGGGTGGGGGGGCAGAGAGTTCAGTCATGCCACTCCAAGGGAAGAATTCCTCCAGGGAATGAGGGTGGGGAAGAATGCAAGTCACTGTAGGGCGTCTGCGAACAGTTTCATTAAAAAAAAAATTTTGAAAAGCCCTGAGCATCAAGAGCAGCCAGCTCTCTGCTGGTTGCTCTTGTGGTAGGCTGGGAGAGTTCCCCAGCCCCCTACTCAGCAGCCTCAGCAGCAATTGCTAAGCTTCCACCCAGGAGCATCTGGGTTTGGTGTTCCCTGGAGACCAAAAAACTATAAATACAGTAGAGGGGGAATCCCCCACCCCTTCACCTTCCCTTTTTCTAGTCAGTGCTGTTCCTTTAGTAGAATTTATAGTGTTGCTTGCATACATAGCTGTAACTGACCCTTTTCCCTCCTTCTCTGCCAGGTTTGAATGGGGATGTGAATGTTAATGGCTTATCTACTGTATCTCACACTACTACTTCAGGGATTTTGAACTCTGCTCCCCACTCCTCCAGCACCTCACACCTCCATCACCCCAACGTGGCCTATGACTGTCTCTGGAACTACTCACAGTACCCACCTGCCAATCCTGGCAGCAACCTCAAGGACCCACCCCTTCTCTCCCAGTTCTCGGGGGGACAATACCCGCTCAACGGCATCCTTGGGGGCAGCCGGCAACCTTCATCCCCAAGTCACAACACTAACCTTCGGGCTGGGAGCCAAGAGTTCTGGGCCAACGGTACCCAGAGTCCCATGGGGCTTAACTTCGATTCACAGGAACTATATGATTCCTTTCCTGACCAGAATTTTGAGGTGATGCCCAATGGACCCCCTAGTTTTTTCACCTCCCCACAGACTTCTCCTATGTTGGGATCCAGCATCCAGACCTTTGCACCCTCCCAGGAGGTAGGCAGTGGTATCCATCCTGATGAGGCAGCAGAAAAGGAGCTGACTTCAGTTGTGGCGGAGAACGGCACTGGCTTGGTAGGCAGCCTGGAGCTGGAAGAGGAGCAGCCAGGTATAACTGTGGGTCTGTGAGCTGGGTTGGGAGAGGGAAAATGGGGCTCTGGGGGGCGCAGTGGCTTTTTGAGGTGAGGAAAACTTGTCTTTCCAGCTCTCTGCAGTGGAGGCTGATTTGCATGTTGGTGATTAGCAGAGCCAAGTGGCTGGTGTTTTTGTGGCAGCAGCACCAGCTCGAGAGTGGGAGTGCAAATTATTTCAAGCTCATGCAGAGCTGCTGGCCTGGAGAGGGCAGGTGGGCGAGCCCGAAACAGCCCCAACAGACACCCTGCATCAAGAAAGCCTTCTTCTAAGTTATAGGAAGGGGTTGGGGCATCAGCAGGAGGCAAAGAGGCCAATTTGATTTGACTATGGCAGGGCCAGACTGGCTGCTAAAGTGGGCTGAGCCCTAAGTAGTGATTGGCACGTGCAGGAGGGAAGGAACAGGCAGAGCACACCATTGCTTGTCTACTCACAGTTTCCTTTCTTTTTTGTTGTTGTTAGCATAGGTACATGTGCAGTCCCTCTCATCTTTCCCTCAGAATAGATAATGCTTAGCTTGCTATTGATTCCAAATATAAGGGTGACCGCCCTGTAAAATCACAGGATGTTTTCTCTGTTTAACTGGATGGGGGAAACAGCTGAGAACATGATGGGGTTCTTGTCTCAGACCCCACTCTTCTTTCCCCTCTTTACCTGCTGCAGGATCTTCCTCGCACATCTTTGCATACTCAAAAGTTCTCGGTATGATCGGTACCCAACATAGAACTGGGACCCATAAATGTTGAAAGAATGAACATCCATCCCTCTAGCAAAGATTGCCACTAATAGCTAACTGAACCCGTTGACGGCACTGATTTTGACTTTTGCCCTCTCCTGGGATTTCCTAGAACTAAAGATGTGTGGTTACAACGGCTCTGTCCCTTCTGTGGAATCATTACACCAAGAGGTCTCAGTCTTGGTCCCTGATCCCACAGTGAGCTGCTTAGATGATCCTTCACATCTTCCTGATCAACTGGAAGACACTCCAATCCTCAGTGAAGTCTCTCTGGAGCCCTTCAACACTTTGGCACCGGGTAGGCTTGGAGATTGGCTCCCTTCAACATATCCATGCAGAGGGTAGCCAGCTTATACCACCTGGAAGAGTTAGTAAGCCAGGGAAAGTATTTGGGAATCTGGGGCACTGGGGTCTCTAGATGATCCTGTGCAGACCACAGTTTCATGCCACAGGCCTGACTGGGCCAACTGCACTCTGAGCTGAATTGGTTCATTTCCCAGGTTCTCTCCCAGTGTTCCTTTTGGCCAAGAGCCTTGGATAGGGACTTATTACCACACAGATGGGCTATTTGGGTTCTCACTAACTTGCCATTGAACAATTACCTTTTACCCCACTGAAATATAAGAAAGGCCTATTTTATGGTAGATGCTAGAATTTTGTGTTGATCTGTGGGTAGAAACCATTGCCTTGCCTTTCCCTAATATTAGAAGGAAGCTTCACACCATAGGAACTAAAACTGGATATATTCAGACTAGTATTTCTTAACTCTTGCTTTCTGATTTTTCCACCCCTGAAGAGCCAGTGACTGGAGGACTCTATGGTATAGATGACACGGAGCTGATGGGTGCAGAGGACAAGCTGCCTCTTGAGGACAGCCCTGTGATCTCTGCCCTCGATTGTCCTTCCCTCAATAATGCCACTGCCTTCAGTCTCCTGGCAGATGACAGTCAAACGTCAGCCTCTATCTTTGCCAGCCCCACCTCTCCACCTGTCCTTGGGGAGTCTGTTCTGCAAGGTAAGTGAGGAGAGCTAGGACAGAGAAAGTCCTTGACCTGGGCAAAGGTGAGAGAACAGGCCTTAGGGGTGGGAAATCTGTGAGAGCACCTTCCTGGGAGCTGAAGAGGCCATGGAACAGTGTATGGTGGGACTTCAAAAGGCACTCTGACTTCTGCCCTGTGCCCAAAAGAACTTGTGGGGTGAGACTTGGAGTTTGCAGGGAACAGGAGGCCAGAGGCCTTTACTGGCTCCAGGTGAAAGGTATTTCTTCACACAGTGACAGCAGCAGCAGTTTTGCCCTTTAACCTTCATGAATGGTAGGGGAAGAGAGCCGGAGGCTATTTCTCTTTTTCCAACACTAGGGGAAAGCCCTTGAAGTAACCTTGTTTAGCTTCGTCTAGGTTTGTCTGAGTAGATTCTCTTGTTTTATATGATCATTCTTCCTTTAGCCATCCTGTCCCTTTGGATTCTAGATACTAGCTTTGACCTGAATAATGGCAGTGATGCAGAACAGGAAGAGATGGAGACTCAGGCTTCAGACTTCCCACCATCTCTGACCCAGCCAGCCCCTGACCAGTCATCCACTCTTCAGCTCCGTACAGCAGCCTCGCCAGCGGTCTCACCAACAGCCTCGCCAGCAGTCTCCCTGGCGGTTTCTCCAGCAGCCTCCCCAGAAATCTCTCCAGAAGTCTCTCCAACAGCCTCCCCAGAAATTTCCCCAGCCATCTCCCCGGCAGCCTTCCCAACAGTCTCTCCAACTTCCTCAGCAGCCCTCCCACCCGTCTCCTCAGAAGTCTCCTTGACGGCCTCCCCAGTGGCCTCCCCAATGACCTCCCCAAAAGCCTCCCCCGTACCTTCCCCAGCAGCTGTCTTCCCAGCAGCCTCCCCAGCAGATAAGAATGTCAGCAGCTTCCTTGAGACAACTGCTGACCTGGAAGAGATCACTGGAGAAGGAGTCACTCCCTCTGGTAGTGGTGAGTGTCTAGATTCTGGTTCCAGGAAAAGTTTCTGTCTCGTGGCATTTAGCCCTTCCTCACTGGCCTGTCATCTCAGTATTTTGCTTGAACTCTTAACTTGGGTATCCCCTATCTTCCTCCCCAAGGTGATGTCCTGAGGAGACGTATTGCTACCCCAGAAGAAGTCCGTCTTCCCCTCCAACATGGGTAAATGCTTTAGTTTGCTACATGCATCGACCTTTGACACATTTAATGAATGACTCTAGGAAAAAGGGAAGGGAGCTCCTCTCATCTGAGATGGGGAGGAATGGGCTAGACAAGAATGGGTTAAAGGATAGTTACCTGCAGTGATAATGTTTCTGGGCATGAGATTCCTAGGCTTCCTTTCTTCCCCTCGCACGGTCTTCCTCCCCTCACCCATTCTTTCCTCATTTTGTGACCACTCAGTTTTTTCCTCAAGGGGCTACTGCTGTTATCTTTTCCAAATTCAGCTGGTGGGTCTAGGGTTCAGATGTCCAAATGAGTTACCTTGTCCTATATGCTTAAAGAAGGAATAGCAGTGAATGGGGAGTGGCTTAGTCCCCATGAATTGGTTTTTTTGTTTTTTTTTAATGCACTTTAAGGGCAGGAACAGTATGAGACCAGAATGAACAAGCCAGCACACCAAGGGCTTTATAGGAATAACTGCCTTCCTGATCTTCCCCACCTCCGCCCCTGTAGGCTACTTGTGATCACCAAGTCTGAGTTCTGCTTTAAGTTTTGAAAGATAAGGCTTAGTCTTAGAATAATCTGTTGCTCAGAACACAGAGTTCCTTACTAAACCCTGGCCTCTACGGAGTCATTTCATGGAGTCAGCAGTGAGTTTACTCTTCTGCTTGCCTCCCCACCCTCTGTCTCTTCTGCCTTTATTCTCTTAGGTCTTTCATCCTCTTTAGTGGAAACCCAGTAATTTGCCCTGAATGGCATTAGGGAGGGGGTTTCTGGCTGCTCATCTCACTGACTTTGTGAAGGGAGGGGTGGAGGTCTTTCTGGGCTTGTGCAGTTTGGTGTGTTGCTTTCCTCTGTGGTGCTGAGGGGCTTGTGGCCCAGGCCTGCCTTCTGGCCAAGCTTGTATCTCAGGAACCTCTGCATCTACATGCAGTTCTAGTGAGACAGGTGTGGGGCGGGCCATCTGCTCACTGGGCTTGGCTTCTGGGTGGCTTGAGAGTGGGTAGGGGTGTGACCTGGCGGCAGGGCCCGTGTGCTTCTCTGGCAGGTGGCGGAGAGAGGTGCGCATCAAGAAGGGCAGCCACCGATGGCAGGGGGAGACCTGGTATTATGGCCCCTGTGGGAAGAGGATGAAACAGTTCCCGGAAGTGATCAAGGTAATGTAGCTTTTGTGGACTTTTTTAGGAGAGCACAGACTCCTTTTTTGGGCCCAGTGGCAACAGGCTGGCGTTGTCTGCTCTGGGGCTTGTTCTGCTTGTGCTATTGCTGGCCAAAGGTGTGGTAGGGCTGTAACTTCACTGATGCCACTCTACCTCCTCCTCACAGTACCTGAGCCGCAATGTGGTACACAACGTCCGCCGTGAGCACTTCAGCTTCAGTCCCCGTATGCCTGTTGGTGATTTCTTTGAAGAGAGAGACACACCAGAGGTGCACACCCAAGGGTTAAATATGCTTTTGTGTCTGAGAAAGGGTTGATGGACAAGCTGCAGCTTCCTCTCATGGGGTTTGGAGATTCTTGGGCATTGAATGGTTCAGAGGGCCTGGTGGCTTGCACAGACTCCCTCCCATTATAACAGAGTCTTCCTTATTACCTCAGGGCTTGCAGTGGGTACAGCTCTCAGCAGAGGAGATCCCATCCAGGATTCAGGCAATTACTGGGAAACGGGGCCGACCTCGAAACAATGAGAAGGCCAAGACCAAGGACGTCCCCAAGGTGAAACGGGGCCGAGGTCGGCCACCCAAGGTCAAAATCACTGAGCTGTTGAATAAGACAGACAACCGCCTCCTAAAGAAACTGGAGGCCCAAGGTACGACTGGGGATTCTGCTCACTCTCTGAGGTATCTGAAATGTTGATGAATTGCTAATGCCTGGGTTTCCCAGGAGTGTGACTGACATCTGGAAGAAATGAATCTGAATCACCTTCCCCTCTCTGGAAAGCAGCATCAGGGTCCCAGCACTTTGGTGGTACTTCTTTTACAACCAGCTTCTCTCCTGAGTTACTTTCTTACTAGCGGAGCCTGAGCGGTTCCCAAAAATAGTTATGAGAGGAGAGGGCTTTCATGTCCTTTCTTTCCATCTTTCAGCTTCTTAACTTATCTTACTGGTTTCGGCTGTCTTGTACATATACTCTTACCTTACTCATTGCCACCATCATGGAGGTTCAGAATTCACATCTGAATCCAAAAGATAATTGGCACTGTTTTAGTGGGATGGACAGATTGGAAATGTCTAATTTTTCAGTAAATATTGCACTTGCCCTGATACAGTATAAATTTGAAAAAATTTGGAGTCATCGGTCTCCTATTCAGAGTTCCAGCTCTGCCAGATTCTGACTGTATGACCTGGAGCAAGTCACTTATATTTTAATAAAAGCCTATAGTGGTTCATCTGCAGGTAATACCTGTCTAACTTAGAGGGTTGCTGTACAGATGTGGTGGTACTGTTTCTATGCCAGAATAGGATAGGTACTGTCATATCAAAAACACCAATTCTGAAACACTATTGTTTGCAGAATCACACTTCAATATTGTCTTCCAAAAAGGAAGAAATTCAGACCTTTTAGTAGAGCAAGACATAGGAGCTGAGCATACGCAATAGCTATGTCAATTTGATATGATTCTGCTAAAGTGTCTATTATCTGGGCCCTTTCTTTCTGGCACATTCTTGCTTAATTGGTGCTTCCCACTCAAGACCACCTGCTTTCCCTGGCAGTTTTTCTGTTTCCTTTCTTTGTTCTAAAATCAATCTGTCAGATAGCCTGGGGGAGAGACAGGCTATAAGGCTACTTTGCTGTTTTGGCCTCTAGGACCCCTTCTAAAGCAGTCTAGTGTTCCAGGGGCTGGTGCTTCTGGGCAGGAGATACCATTTGAGTTCTTTGTGCTACCTCTATAGCAGGTGCCTCTCCTACATTTTTTCTCCAACATTTTATGTATACTTAAAACAAAAAACAAAAACAAAAAAACCCCACAAACTTTTGGATTCTTCAGGGAGCTGCTCCGGAGGCCAGCTTTGTGACAGGCATGTGCTGCCCTGGATGCTGGAGATTGGCCTGCCTGCCTCACTCTTCATTTTTCTTTCTGCCCTCACAGAAACACTGAATGAGGAAGATAAAGCAAAGATGAGTAAAATCAGGAAGAAGATGAAGCAGAAGGTACAACGGGGAGAGTGTCAGACTACTAACCAAGGGCAGGTGAGGGACATCAGAGAGATTACACAGTAGGTTAACTTTTCCTACAGCTGCTCTGTCTTCTCTTCCTTCTCCCACGTCTGCCACTCGCCATTTAGAGAATTGGGCTTATTCAGGAATAATGTGAGCATCTCCAGGGTGAGAGAATTGATCCATTGCCAACTTTTCATCCCATGTCTCACCTCTCCTCCCCAGTACCCTTGTCTGTTTTTGAATGCTAGTCAAAGCAGTGATGCCTTCAGAGTTTGAGGAGAAATGACTTCCCTTATGGTTTACAGGCCAAGAGCAAGAGGAAACAAGAGACCAAGAGCTTAAAGCAGAAGGAGGCCAAGAAGAAATCGAAGGTAGGTGCATGTACCCACAAGCATAACTTTGAAATCACCAAACTGATTTTGCAAGACGTGTGAGTTGGTCTCATTTTATAATCATGTTTCTGGGTGTAAGGTGGGGAGGACGGGGACCTGGAAAGGGTGGTGACTTGAATCTTTATGGCACTCTTGATTCCTCTCTCCCTTGGGTGGCTAGGCTGAGAAGGAGAAAGTAAAAACAAAGCAGGAAAAACTGAAGGAAAAAGTCAAGAGGGAGAAGAAGGAGAAGGTAAAAATGAAGGAAAAGGAGGAGGTGGCCAAAGCCAAGCCAGCCTGTAAAGCAGATAAAGCGCTGGCCACACAGAGGCGCTTGGAGGAGCGGCAGAGGCAGCAGATGATCTTGGAGGAGATGAAGAAGCCCACAGAGGACATGTGTCTGACTGACCACCAGGTAGTGAGGGGAGAGTAACAGGTCCTGGAGGGGCCATCCGTGAAGACACTTCTGTGAAAGGAAGAGCCTCCTAGATATCCAGACTGTTGCCTTCCCATATGTTTGACAGAACACCCTACCTCTTTTTATCTCTACAGCCCCTGCCTGACTTCTCACGCATCCCTGGTCTGATCCTGCCTAGTGGGGCCTTCTCAGACTGCTTGACCATTGTGGAGTTCCTGCACAGCTTCGGCAAGGTGCTGGGCTTTGACCCTGCCAAAGATGTACCTAGCCTGGGGGTCCTGCAGGAGGGACTCCTGTGTCAAGGCGACAGCTTGGGCGAGGTGCAAGATCTGCTGGTGCGGCTCCTGAAAGCTGCGCTCTATGATCCTGGCTTGCCTTCCTACTGTCAGGTGAGGTTCTTTCCTGGGCGGGTTCAGAGGGCCTGGAATCCGTGCTTTTCTCGGTTTTGCTTTCTCTTTAAGTTAAACACATGAAAGCCCCTTCCCAAAATGATCAGGACAAGTGAAGGGAAGGGAGATATACAAATGGTCTCCAATTTACAGTGGTTTGACTTATGATTTTTCGACTTTACAGTGGTTCAAAAGTGATACTCATTCAGTGGAAACTGTACTTCACATTTTGATTTTGATCTTTTCCTGGGCTAGAGAAACACAGTACGATACTCTCTCATGATGCTGGGCAGCAGCAGCAAGGCACACCTCCCAGTCAGCCATGTGTTCACTGATACACTTACAACCATTTTGTACCCATGCAGCCATTCTGTTTCTCACTTTCAGTACAGTATTCAGTAGATTACATGAGATAGTCGACATTTTATTATAAAATGGCTTTGCATTAGATGATTTTGCCCAACTCTAGGCTAATTTAAATGTTCTGAGCGTGTTTAAGGTAGGGTTGGCTAAGCTGTCATGTTCTGTAGATTAGGTGTATTAAATGCATTTTCTTTTTTTTTTTTTAAATTTTTTTATTTGCGGTACGCGGGCCTCTCACTGCTGTGGCCTCTCCCGTTGCGGAGCACAGGCTCCGGACGCGCAGGCCCAGCAGCCATGGCTCACGGGCCCAGCCGTTCCGTGGGATCTTCCCGGACCAGGGCACGAACCCGTGTCCCCTGCATCAGCAGGCGGACTCTCAACCACTGCGCCACCAGGGAAGCCCTAAATGCATTTTCAACTTACAACATTTTCAATTTATGATAGATTTATTGGGACATGACCTCATCATAAGTTGAGGAAGATCTGTATACTACATGCTAGCCCTTCTGGTAATTTATTGCATCTTCTCCTGGGTTACTTCTACTCACTGCTTTAAGGTTTTAGGTCCTGACTCGTCATTCTCTCCAGGGACAAGTGGAGGAAGATCTGTAGTTTCTTCCTGTTTCTGTTTTCCATATATTTTTTCTCTTCTATTTCTTTTTCTTTCTGACCTCCCTCTGCTTACTTTGTTCATTTTCCTTTAATTTACTCCTTTTCTTTTACACCTGTCCTTTTCCTTCTCTCATCTGTCCTATCAACTTTCATTCTTTTCTTCTTTTCCTATCTTAACCCCGTAGTTCTATTGTATTTTCCTGCTCCAGATTCACCAACTTGAGTTGTTCCTCTTTCTCTCTTAACTCCTATCATGCTCTCCTCCAAACAGTCCTTAAAGATCTTGGGGGAGAAGGTGTCCGAGATCCCACTAACAAGAGACAATGTGTCTGAGATCCTGCGCTGCTTCCTCATGGCGTATGGAGTGGAGCCAGCCCTCTGCGACAGCCTGCGCACCCAGCCTTTTCAAGCCCAGCCGCCCCAGCAGAAGGCTGCTGTCCTGGCCTTCCTTGTGCATGAGCTCAATGGCTCCACCCTCATCATCAAGTGAGGGGCAGGGGTGGGGATGGTTATTGTGTGCCTTGGTCAGAATGGGATGGGGGAGGGGGTTAGCCATTTAGAAATCCTCGGCGATGTGTGTCCACTGCCGTGCTCTGGACATGCTGGTGTGACTTACGACTGAATCTAATTTTCTTCCCTGGGAGAATCCAAGCCTTCCTCTGCCGTTCATCCAATCTAGGCTCTAGGATGAAACTCCCTTTACCCTTGAGCCTCCCTTCTTTTGTGTATGTGCTGCCACTTCTCCCTCAAAATCCCATTCCCTGTTCCCCTGCAGTGAGATTGACAAGACTCTGGAGAGTATGTCCAGCTACAGGAAAAACAAGTGGATTGTTGAAGGCCGGCTCCGGAGGTAGGGACAGGACAGAGGAGAGAAGGGGGAAAGAGTGAAGCATAGCCAGGACTTTTGGTTGGAACTCAGTGTCCTTAGCCCCTCCCCTGGGGTTGGGACCTTACCCCAGGGCCTGGGATTGCTTAGATTCACGGTGTTTCTTTTGTGGTGGCATCATGTTCCTCACCACGGTTTCCCTTAATCTGTCTACATCAAGATTGAAAACTGCTTTGGCCAAGCGAACTGGGCGACCTGAGGTAGAGCTGCAGGGGCCGGAGGAAGGCCTGGGGCGGAGGCGCAGTTCTCGGATCATGGAGGAGACCAGTGGCATGGAAGAGGAGGAAGAGGAGGAGACTACAGCTGCTGTCCATGGCCGTAGGGGTCGAAGAGATGGAGAGGTACTAGCCCAGACCAAGGAAAGTGGGAGTTGGAAAACAGATTATTTCTTTTTCTTGAATCTGATGATTCCCTTTCTCTTGGTGTCCACTTGTTTCTTCTCCAGGTTGATGTCATAGCATCTAGCATCCCAGAGCTAGAGCGCCAGATAGAAAAACTCAGCAAGGTATTGTGCTTCTAACCTCCCAGGAGCTGGAGATAGGGGCTGGGTGAGGATTGATTCCTTATGAGTTAGGCCCAGATGGTATCAATTTTATAGGGAAGCTGAGAGCCATTACCCTTCTCCCATATACTGGATGAAGTCACCACTGTCACCCTGGAAGTGTGTTTTTCATTCATCTTCCTTTTCCACTGCCTACACAGCGTCAGCTCTTCTTTCGCAAAAAGCTGCTTCACTCATCCCAGATGCTTCGGGCAGTCTCCTTGGGTCAGGACCGCTACAGACGCAACTACTGGGTGTTGCCCTATTTGACTGGTATCTTTGTGGAAGGAACAGAGGGGAGCTTAGGTAGGTGTGTCGTAGGACCCTGAATTGAGTCCTAACCAAAGTTAAACGATTCCTTTTCCTCTACCTAGTTGTCTTGGGCTTCTTTCATTGTATGAGAATCAGTATAGCACAGTGTGGTTAAGAGCACAGGCTCTGGAGTAGGACTGCCTACCTACCTGCTCTGCCATTTACCAGCTGTATGCTTCAGTTTTTTCATTTGTAAAATGGAGTTAATAATAGAATGTATACGTCATAGGGCTATTGAGAGGATTAAAATGAGTTAATGCTCTTAGAATAATGCTTAACTTATAGCTGGTTCTCAATAAATGTTAGCTTATGATTATGCTGATGATGATTACTTGGGAGCATAGTGTTTCTTTTCCAGATACTGTGCTCATTGGCATATAAGCTTTTCCCAGTGCAGTCTCCAAAAGGGGGGTATGAAGTCCAAGAGAAAAAGAAAGTATATGTCCTGTGTTTGTACACCCTCTTTCTTTCCCCTTATATCTGTGTATGTGTTATGCTCTTCACTTTTCTTTACAGTTCCTGAGGATGTGATAAAGCAGGAAACTGACTCCTTAAAAGTAGCAACCCATTCAACACCCAGCCCAGCCTCCTTCTCTCTGAAGAGGGAGTTAGCTGGCTCCAGCACCTCTGCCAGTTCTCCTGCCCGGGCCCGAGGCCGACCTCGGAAAACTAAGCCTGGGTCTGTGCAACCTAGGCACTTGAAATCTCCTGTCAAGAGTCAAGGTTCAGAACAGCTGCAGGTCCAGCTTCAGCCCGAGACTCAGCCCCATCCTCAGCTTCAGGCTCATGCCCAGCCCCAGCCCCAGCCCCAGCTTCAGTCCCATCCTCACTCCCATAATGGGTTCCTAGAGCCAGAGGGCTCCCCTTTGTCTCTGGGTCAGAGCCAGCACGACCTCAGCCAGTCAGCCTTCCTGTCTTGGCTGAGCCAGACTCAGAGCCATGGCTCTCTGCTCAGTAGCTCAGTCCTCACACCCGATAGCAGCCCCGGAAAACTGGACCCGATGCCATCACGGCCCCTGGAGGAGCCAGAACCTGACGAGACAGAAGCCAGCCCCGATTCTCAAGCTCCCTGGTTTAACTTCTCAGCCCAGATGCCCTGCAGTGCCGCCCCTACACCACCCCCTGCAGTTTCTGAGGACCAGCCCACTCCTTCCCCTCAGCTACCTGCCTCCTCCAAGCCAGTAAGTAGCCAGAATTAGTGGTATGCACTTATCTTCATCTTGCTACAGGCTCTGTTGCCTGGCTGTGGGCTGTTGCTGAAGTTGGGGGGAAGGGATGGGGCCACTGGGGTCCTGTCAACATGAAAACACCCTCATCACGTTATGTTTCATCATTCACAGGTGAATAGACCCAGTGCTGCCAACCCCTATTCTCCAGTGCAGCTCTCTTCCACCCCCTTGCTGGGCGTGGCTCCTAAAAGGCGAGCAGGAGACCCTAGAGAAACATCACAGAGCCCCACAGGGATGGGACAGCCAAAACGGAGAGGGAGACCTCCCAGTAAGTTCTTCAAACAGATGGAGCAGCGTTACCTAACCCAGCTGACAGCCCAGCCCGTCCCCCCTGGTGAGTGACTTTGGGGTGGAATGGGGTGAGATATAGGTAGGAGTGGCATCAGATGTGGACCATGTGATTCATAGCTGGTTCCCACTCCCCACCCCACACACATAAACCGTCTTCACAGAGATGCGCTCGGGCTGGTGGTGGATCCGAGATCCTGAGACATTGGATGCCATGCTCAAGGCCCTGCACCCCCGAGGCATCCGAGAGAAGGCACTTCACAAACACCTAAACAAGCACAGGGACTTCTTACAGGAAGTCTGCCTACGGCCCTCAACTGGTAAGGTAGATGCGTAACCAGCCTGAGCTGCAGAGCCCAGGTAAACGTTGAGCTGCTGCTGTGGACAACGAAATAGCCTGATGGGCTTTCCCCTCTGCCTTCTGTCTTCTCAGACCCTATCTTTGAGCCTAGTCAGCTACTTGCCTTTCAAGAAGGGATCATGAGCTGGTCCCCCAAAGAGAAGACATATGAGACAGACTTGGCTGTGCTTCAGTGGGTAGAGGAGCTGGAACAGCGGGTTATCCTGTCTGATCTGCAGATTCGGGTACACTTGGGCTGGCACTGGGTCGGGGGTTGTTGACGAGATGGTGTTAATCTCCTGTACCCTGTTAGGGAAAACGTGGGGTTCCCACTTCACAAGTGACCTCCCATGACCCTAAACGGGTCACATCATTTTCTATGCTTAATGTTCTTTCTTTATAATGAGTTTTATTCCTCTCTCCCACCTGCAGGGCTGGACACGTCCCAGCCCAGACTCCACCCGTGAAGACTTGGCCTACTGTGAGCATCTACCTGACTCCCAGGAGGATATCACCTGGCGGGGTCGAGGCAAGGAAGGACTGGCACCCCAGCGTAAAACTACCAACCCCCTGGACCTGGCAGTGATGCGACTCGCTGCCCTGGAGCAGAATGTGGAGCGGCGGTACCTGCGGGAGCCCCTGTGGCCCGCTCATGAGGTTGTGCTGGAGAAGGCCCTGCTCAGCACGCCCAGTAGTGCCCCACAGTGCACCACTACAGAGATGTGAGTGGCTCCCCACTTCTTGGTCTTGCGGAGGAGGAATAAATTTAATGGATCCTGCTCCTCATCCCCAAATCACCACTTTCTCCCACCAGATCATATGAGATCACCCCTCGCATTCGAGCCTGGCGCCAAACGCTAGAGCGGTGCTGGAGCGCGGCCCAGGTCTGCTTGTGCCTGGGCCAGCTGGAGAGGTCCATTGCCTGGGAGAAGTCTGTCAACAAAGTGGTAAGAGGCCTGGAGAGCCTGGGGGAGCTGACAAGATGGCCAGCTGGCGTGGGTGGGGTCAGTGGCAGGCAGAGGCTTGAGGGCTCACCCTGCCTCCTCAAAACCTTGGTCCAGACCTGTCTAGTCTGCCGGAAGGGTGACAACGATGAGTTTCTTCTACTTTGTGATGGGTGTGACCGTGGCTGCCATATTTACTGCCTTCGGCCCAAGATGGAGGCTGTCCCAGAAGGAGACTGGTTCTGTGCTGTCTGTTTGGCCCAGGTAAGTCTTCTGCTCTCTCTCACTCCACTCCCAAGCAAAAGTCAGAGATTTTCTTTCTCATCCCATTTACCACCAGTCCTACAAATATCATTCTTACCATGCCTCAGTCTCTCCTGGGAAAGGGCTCCAGACTAAGTGCTAGGAGACCTGAGTTCTGATCCTTCTTTGGACAAGTCACTTAAATTCTATAACCTTACTTGCTTTTACTTTCCTTATAAAATGGGAATGATTATACTTTCCCTTTCACCTACCTTATTGGGTTATGTGAGTAAATTCACATGCTGGCTTATGCATGAAAGTTTTTTGAAGCCTCAGTCACACTTAGACAAGTCGGGATTGTAATAAAGTGAAGGGCAAGCAGAGTACGTCTCCAGCTGTTGCTGATCTCACCTTTTTCTTATCTTCAGCAGGTAGAGGGAGAATTGACTCAGAGGCCAGGTTTCCCAAAACGAGGCCAGAAGCGGAAAAGTAGTTATGTGCTGAACTTCCCAGAGGGTGACAGCTGCCGGCGCCGGCTGCTGTCGAGGGGCCGAGAAAGCCCGGCAGTGCCTCGGTGCTCAGAAGGAGGACAGTCCCCCTCCAAGCGGCGGCGGCTCTCCATGCGGAACCACCACAGTGATCTCACATTTTGCGAGTGAGTTGAGTGAATTCTGGGGACAACTGGCTCTACCTTTGCCGGAGTAAAGGGCTGGGAGGGGTCAGTGTGTTTGCTTCCTGAGAGTGCAGTCATCACTCTTTTGTAATAGGATTATCTTGATGGAGATGGAGTCCCATGATGCAGCCTGGCCTTTCCTGGAGCCTGTGAACCCACGATTGGTGAGTGGGTACCGGCGCATCATCAAAAACCCTATGGATTTTTCCACCATGCGGGAGCGGCTGCTTCGGGGAGGGTAAGTAGACATCAGTAACTGTCCTGGCTCTTCCGTTACTGCCGTAACTTGCACCCAGCTCACAGGTCTGTCTCCACCCCTGCCCAGGTACACCAGCTCAGAGGAGTTTGCGGCTGATGCACTTCTGGTCTTTGACAACTGCCAGACATTCAATGAGGATGACTCTGAAGTGGGCAAGGCTGGGCACATCATGCGTCGCTTCTTCGAGAGCCGCTGGGAGGAGTTTTATCAGGGAAAACAGGCCAATCTGTGAGGCAAGGGAGGTGGGGAGTCACCTTGTGGCATTGCTCCCTGCCCTCCAAACAAACAGACCCTGCCATTCTCACCTGCTGATGCTGCCCTGGGTCCAGACTCGAGTCAGAGGTAGAACCCTGATTTTTGACCCTACCTTTGGCAGCGCCCTACATCTTCTTATCCCTACACCCCTTTCTTCCTTTCCTCCTCTTGTTCCTCACATAAGAGGGGCAGAGATGAGGTCCTTCTGGACTGAAAGCCAAAAAAAAAAAAAAGAAAAAATAATTTTTCCTTTCTGTTTTATTTCCTAATTAAAAAAGAGGAGGAGGATGAAAGAAGCCCCTACCTTCCTCCTCCCAGCTTTCTCACCTTCCCTGTTCGTGCCCCAGCATTCTGGGGCTATTTAACAATAGCAATAGTTCTAGTGAATGTGTGAAACCAAGAAACACTCTGTACTGTGTGTGGACCCGCAGTGACGGCCAGTAAAGTGGACTTAACTCCCAAGTGTGTCGAGCCGGACACCGGGCCCTGAACATGCTGCTTCCATGTTCAGTCCCTCCCCCGCTTTTCACTTTCTCTCTCTCAATCCCTCCCCCCGCCCCCTTTTCAGATTTTCTCTCATCCAATAATGTAAAACTGTTGTGTACGGGTTCCTCCATCCTTTTCCTCCAAATCTTTTTTCCCTTCAAAGGAAAAAGAAGTTCAGAGGTCCCTGTCTTTCTCTCTGTCCTCGTCTTCCTGCCAATAGCTAGTCCCTCTATAATGTTGGATACTCCTCAAATGCTGAGTTTCTAGCCTTTTCTGAAACTTAGCAAACTGGGGAGAGGGCAGGGAGGCACCCTGAACCCTGGGCCTTCCAGCCTCCTTCCCCACCTCTTACCCAAACCTCCTTCTTGGGAACTCCTCAGGGACAACTACTGCTGAGTTTGGGCACACCCCCAAGATGGAGGCCAGGTAGCAATCGACTGGCCTGAGAGAGAGAGAGGTGTGTGTGTGAGAGTGAGTGAGTGAGAGGATGCTGTGATTGTGCCCCTGTTTTGTTTGGTGGCATCCATTCAGTTTTTCCCCCAAGTATCTGTTTCCCATTGTTTCCAACCATTGAAACACCTTTCCCATTGTTTCACACCATCACTTTGTCTTTGGGAAACCACAGGAACAGTTTTTCTGGGTACAAGGCTGTGTCTCTCCCCTCTCTCCCAGTCATTTCTGTTCCAGCCTCTTCAAACTGTGCAATCTTTCAGCAGGAACTCCCTCTCCTTTCAGTAGCTCTGAGTCTTAAGCTTTTGCAGGGAGAGGGGTAGAACTGGATCTCTTCCTAATCCCATGAGCTTCTGTGAGTTTAGTAGTGCTTTCCTTCCCTTATCTACTTCATATCCTGGGACCCCTTCCCCAGTAGCAGAGACCCCAGAACACAGGAGAGTAGGGAGGAGAGGTTCTGGGTCCACCACTGCCCTACATGTGACTGTGCCCAAGTAAAGCCCCAACCTGTGAGAGGAAAGCTGCTAACTCCCAGCTATAGCCATGGGCCCCTGGCCCCTGCTTTCCTGCTCAGCAGAGCCCCTCCCATCAGAGATTACGGGTACTTGCACTGGGGAGGTGGCTGCTGGCTGGCCCAAGCAGAGAGCTGAGGCATCCAAGAAGTGTTCCATTGGTGGGAGAGGGGTGCCAGGTGAGGGGAGCACTGAATAGCCACTGAAGGGGGTGAGGGGGCAGTACAGGTCCCGGGGCAGCCCCTTTCTTAGTCCTTTATGCCCCTTCTCCCCCATAGCCTATTTCTAAAGTCGCCTTTTCTGTCAGATAAACCTCAGAACTTTTAATTTTATTTGAGATTTTTTTTTTTTGCTTTTAAATAAGAGGTGGATTGAAGAATATTTGAATTGACTTTATATTATGCATAAATATTTATATTTTATCTAAATAACTGCGCTGTAACAAACTTTGTGTTAGTCAGACATTTGGAACTGTTGTAGTTGGGGGCTCTTCTTTTCCCCACGGCAGTCTTACCCTGCTACAAAATGTTTCAGATTAATTCTACTGTTGGAGGTTAGGTGGACAGGGGAGTGAAATATTGATTGTTCCTGTTCTGTGTTCCTCTCCCAGCTCCATCTCTTTCCCTAGGGACCAGGCACTCTTAAGGTGGGGTGGGTGGAGTCCTAGCCTCAATTTGAAGTGAGGGTTGATGGGGGGCGGGGGGAGGGCATGACCAAAGGGGCCGTTTCTCACTTTTCTTTCCTCATCTTCACTGCCCCTTGAGCTAGGTGGATTTTCTCTTTTTGACAAATAAGAGTATTTGATAGGGAAGGCAAGTTAAAGAAGTAAATAAAACCCACCCCTACCCCTTTGTTTCCCCTCCCCTATCAGTCTGGTAACAGGAAGAAACCACACCATCAACACCAACAAATTTCCATGTTCCTTTTACAACAAAAGGGACTTGACTTTTTATATAACCAAATGTGGTGTTTTAGTGACTTTTTGATAATGTACAGTTTTTTGTGAATTTAAATTTATTTCTTTCTATATTTTTAGGACCAATCTCATTTTTAATAAGGTAAAAAAAGGAAAAAAAAGTCTAGAGGAAAAAAACTCCTGTTTTTGCCATGTGATGTTCCACAAGTGCAGCTGTAGAAAAGTGCTTGTCAGTTGAATAAAAACCACATTTGATAGAGATTCAAAAGAGTCTGTATTTATCTTCCTTCAACACAGGTTTTCGTACTTGCCTAAAGGTGAAGGCTGGGTGTTAGGGTGAGTACGACTGGTTTGATGCAGGAGACCACAGGCTGGGGAGAAATATGCCCCTAAACTTCAAAGTTTACCTCTGAACCTCCAAGCTTGGCCCTTCCTGTGCAAGAGGCATCCAAGGCAGAATTTGTGCTTATGTGGGTGGAACAGGTGCTCCTGGCTGAGGTGCTACAACAAAGGATTCAAGTGTCCCTAGTTCCTGCCTTGTGAGACATGGCCTTGGCTTCCTAAGCTGCCACCTGTGTTCCCATTATAGCAAATATATGTGCTCATCACCACCTTCCCAGCTTCCAGTCATGGATAAGACACCACGAGGTAGACTTTTGTGTTTTATTTCAAAAGTTGAAATAAGACAAAGTTCTACCCAATTGTAGGGAAGGAACAAGTGAATACCAAGAGTCAGAAAAAGAAGAATGGGTAGCATTGGCACAGATGTGGCAAGAGTATAAAACTGGAAACCTCTGGATAAAGAAAAAATGTACAAAACGTGTTTTGAGTATAAATTAAACTTATTTCCTGTCCAAGGTGATAAGTGCATGCTAGAGAGCACTTGCCACCCAAAAAAAAAAATGTGTGTGTTGGGGGATGTGGACACCAGTAATGGGGCAAGAACTTTTCTTTACTCAGGCCAGGAAAGCTTATCACACTCCAGGCTGCAAGTTTTGTTTTGGTGACCCTCTAAACTAACTGGAATAGGTGGAGAAGGAACACCTCTGCTTTCAGCCCTATAAAAATCCCAGATGCCCTCTTTGGTGCATGTTTACCTTCTCAGCTAACGGCAGCCACTGGCAAACTTATCCTCTCAAGTTCTGAGCTCTGCTCCCATGTTGGTGTTCCTGGGGGTGGCTCCCAAGCATTAATTAATATTCTAAGCAGTCATTACTCAGCCTATCCTCCTGGCATACCACAGCAAGACCTAACTGAAGAGTTCACACTATTCTAGGGTGATAAATGAGGTAAAAAATCTCAAAGAAGACATTCCAGAAACAGAAATAACCAAAAGAGATTTTGCATCTGATCATGAGCCCTTTGTAGCCCCCATCTTCCTAACCCTCATGAAGGGAAGGACAGAGTAAAGGAAGGAAAGAAGTAAACCAGGTGCCCGTGTTGAATTGTGAAACTGTGAGGTAGGTCTTTAACAAAGACAAGAAAGTTCTGGGATACACCTGGAGAATGAAGGTTCATTCAAAACAGACGTGGACATGCCAGGGAGAAGGAGCAGTGGTAACGGGGGTGAGAGGGCACCTAGCTTTCTCATTACCACAGTCATGTGGGGACCACCCCTAGGGAGGTGCAGCAGAATTCAGCAAAGACGAGAAGGGTGATAGAGCTCTCAGTCCCATCTCAGCTGTTGAAGGAAGACCCTCCTACGAAAGGAAGGAGCAAAAGCTGAGTAAACGAGGGATCTGCTAATGCTTGGAAGGACCTAAAATGCAGGTAGCATAGAAATGGAGTAGTTGGTTTAAGAGGGAATCAGGAAGGATCAGTGTGACAAGGCACAAGGTTTAAGACCTAGCCCTTACAAACTGGCTTTCATAATACCCACCCTCTTCTCTGAAGCTGGTCTAGCAGAGCCTGAGGACAAGTTTAGATCTGATCACTGACCCAAGTTTATTGCCCTAAGAGAACGTGCATAAGAGAACAGCAATGATTTTTTTTTTTCCCTAGAAGATGATTCTGTGGGGATCCCTACAACATTCCATTCCAGCAAGGCCTCTCACCTCACCTTTGTGGAGCAAAGTAACAACCCACAAGTAGGTCCCCAAACGGTAGACACTGAAGCAGCAGGGAATAAGCAGTGCAGGCAGGCACCAAGGGGCTGAATAAGCTCACTGATCAGTAAGTTAGGAAAGAATGGAACTGGGCTGAGGTGGTGCAATCCAGGGATGGTCAGTAGAGCAGCAAAGTCCTCACACTCAGTGCAAGTTATGTCCCCCTACTACCCCCATCTATTACTGACAAGGGCTATTTACTACCTCTTCAGAGTCACCAGGCTTCCTAGTCTAGGCAACTCTTCAAATCCTTTGGTTAAAAACACACTTTAAAAATAACGTCTCTCCCCATCATCATTCCCACATCTTCCCTAACCTCGACCCACACCCTCCTCCAAAAAGTCTAATCAGCCTCTGATACTCTGGGCTATCATCTCAGAGCCAGAGAGGAGTAGTAATAACAACGCATGAGATGGGATGGGCAGGCCCTGAGGCTAGTAAAGGATTGTATCATCTGAGAAAGGGATCTAGTATGTTCTATTTGACTGAAAAGAGAAAAATACAAAGTACTAAAATATTTTAAGAATGTTACGAGCATCTGTAAGGAGCGGGGGTGAGATATGAAGTACAGAGATAGTTATGACCTGGCTCCATGAATACAGGATTCAGAAAACACTAGCATAGTGTTTAAAGAGCCCAGCCCTAGGCTGTGAGCTTGAAGTCTCCCCCTACAATTCCTCTGCCACCACTGCCACCAATGGGGCTATTTCATGGGAGAAAAAGTATCCCTCATTCCTTGTCTCCTTTTTCCAGTCACTCACCCATGTTATGAACTGTTAGAAATGAACTAACAATTAGGCAAAAAGTATCATGAGTGTAACCCAAAAAGGCCCAAACAAAATTCCACGATGCCATTAACCATTACAAAAACAACTTCAGGCTCTCCGTCACTTCCCATGCCCAAACCTGCCCAAACCAGAAACACCCATTAATAAAATCCATTAAGCAGATTCACATGAGAACACACAGAAGGTAACTTCAGAATTTTAAAACAAAACAAAGCAAAATTACAGCCATTTAAACGTTTAAATACAGAGAAAGTAGAACCAGGAATTCTGGGAGGCAGAGGAGGGCAGGAGTGACATCAACAGTTTCTACACATGAAAGGCCCTCATTTCACTAAGCCTCCTAGCAAAGCAAGGCTCCCCCAAAACTACTATTAATTAAATGAACAGGATTCTGGATTTTTCTCCTTTTCTTCAAGGCCACTGACAAGAAATATATGGTGTATTTTCCTTGACTAAGGAGTAGAGACTCAGAAACAAGAGATACCTGCCCAGCCAAAACCTTCTATAAAGTTACTGGGTTTGGAGCTGTTTTACATCAGATAAACCCTTCCTGGGGTTGGAAGTACCCATGAGAAAATTAACAGTGGCAATTTTATCCTTTATACTTTACATCCTACCTATTGTCCCCTACCCCTACTCCCTTAACCCCAGGATGTACAAAAAGACACTTTGTGGGTAGGGAGCATTAGGACTCTCAACTCTGGGATGGTGGAGGGGAGGGAAAGCTAGGCCCAAGCTCTAGGTACAACTGATAATACAGCTTCTTCCCGCCCAGTAGCACCTCCTTCCTCTCCCTACAGCCAGCCTACTGAACACCTGTTTCTCCATTCTCCATCATCTGCCTTTCTGTCTGATTGTCTGGTGGAAAGGCACCTGACCTTGAAGTGAAGGGGAGCAGAACTCTCCTTTCAGTGCAGAAGGGAGTGACTGGGAAGAGACAGGTGCAGGATCTTATTTCCTAGAAGATGGACAAAGGCTTCCTCCTATCTGTCTCCATGTGCATAGTCAGGTCTTGCAGAAGGTGATGGAGTTGAAGAGCAAATTATAGCCTTTTTCTGAAGGACTCCTGACCTTGTAAATAGTGAGATGGGGTTTATGGCCCTTTTCTATCCCAGCTCCCTGCTGTCCTTCCACAAGCAGGAAGATTATTTTTGATATCCTGGTTCCCTGGAAAAGGGGCCCAAACACACTAGGGCAGGTTGCTCTGGACAGTTACAAAAGAGCTTTGCCCTTTCTTGCCCCTTCGCAGCACACACACACACACACCAGTCCCCACCTCTATCCCTCTGAATGTGTGTGTGCACATGCCACAAGCCTTTCAAGGACAGCTCTGGCTGTACACAGATGTGCCAAAGGTCAAAGCCTGGGGAGAATTCAAGAACCTCAGTTCTGTCCCTCTCAACTAGCTGCCTGAGTGTCAAAAGGCACCGTGTGTCCAGGGTGGGGATGGGAATTTACCAAGTCCCCTGGTACAGGAGGCAGGGATGACACTGTCTACATCCAGGTTTCCTAACCTTGGTACTACTGACATTTTGAGCCAGACAATTCTCTGCTGGGGGAGTTGGGGCTCTGCTGTGCCCTGCACGGTGTTTAGCAGAATCCCTGGTCTCCAGCCACTAGCTGCCAGTAGCACACAGCCCCACCCCCAGGCGCGACAACCAAAAATGTCTCCAGAGATTGCCAAGTGGCCTCTAGGTGACAAAACCACCTCTTTGAGAATCGCTGGTCTAGAGGTAAAGCAGCTGATTGTCCGTGGTGGGGAAGGAACCTAAACGGATTCAGCAAGGTCACAAATGCAAAGGCCCTGAGCACAGCAACAATGTGAAATAGGGAAGAGAGGGGCCCTGGAGACCCAGGGCAGAAAAGATCCTCTAGGAAGCAGAAAAGCAGGTATTCCTGAAAAGCTGTAGCAAGGGAAGACATTTTCTCAGAGGGTGTGGTGTTGGCCTCGGCAGTGAGAAGAGTCAGTCAGAAGTCAGTAGGTCCACTCCTCTGGAATCGCCAGGGAAAACCTAGTCTGCATCCAAATTTGGATCAAGGATGGCTTCCTAAGGCTGTGGGATTGTCTCCTTAGTGAGCCTAGGTCACATCTCTGCTTCCGGAGGGCAAAGTCTAGTCTTTCCTCCTAGGATGTGGCAGGGCAGAGGGAGGAAAAGCCACTTCCACTGCCTGCTTAGTGTTCTACCTTGTTCCTTGCCCAGCCCCACAAAATTCCATATGAAATTTCATTCAAAAAAGAAATTCACAAAATTAAAAACTGTAAAGAGGCAAAGTAGGCCGGTTCTGCTGTATGGAAAAGAGAAAAAGAACACTCTGGATGAGAGAAAGAAGGCATAAAATGTATGTGAAGAAGAGATGGGTTGTGTGATCTAAGAGCTTTATAAAACAAGACTTTAAAAGTCTGCATATTTTCTTGCACCCCCGCCAAAAGGTCCATAACTAAACTCAGTAAGTAGGGCCCACAGTAGGACTCCATCAGCGTTCTAGCACCACACCTTTTTCTTTTCTTTTAAGAAAATAATTTGTTTAAAAAGCCTTCCCCAATAAGTCCAACACATCAAAAACTGTTTTTCATAAAGATGAGAACAAGCTCCAGGCACCGTGTCTCTTTGGGGTAGGGAAAGAGTATATTGCAGTTTAAAATAAAACATAAAACTTTCTTCACAAAATAAAAGAAGTCTTTTTGGTCTCCTCGACTGTAGCACACACAAAAAGTGACAGTTCCTCCAGGCTCCACCAGGAGTGGAGGAAGAGCAGAGGGCAGGAGTGCAGAGACTTCTTTTTCCAGGCCCAGGCCTGCGAAAACCGATGACCAAGTGTTAGTCCTCAGCTGGGCCCACAGAGGGGCTGTATTCCTGGTCAGCCCTCTGGAGTCTGGAGCATCAGCATCTCCAAGAATTCATTTATACTCAGCAAAGATGGGGAGGGAAATCCTAAAGGAGGCATAGCCAGAGAGGGTAGGGAGGGGGAATGACAAACATAAGAGTCTGATTTCAGGCTGCTCTGCCCACCCCGCCCCTCAGTATGTGATTCTTACCACTGTTACTTGTTGAACTGGAAAGAATAGACCCCATGGTCTGAGGGAGCATCCACCGTCACTTGATTTTGCTGGCTGCTGCTCTCCTGTACCACAGCCAAGGCAGGAGAGTCACCTTGTGCATTCTTTCCTCACCTCCCACTGAAGCAGCCTAGCTTAGTTGCATGTCCTCCCCAACCAACCCATTCCCACACACCTGAGTGCACATACACACACAAACACACATGCACACTCAGAGCATCACTTCCCCAACATTTAGAGCAACCCATCCTCTTCCCAGGACACACTAGTCAATACAAGCCAGCATCCTGGGATTAACTACCGTCTGCCAAATGAGAGGAAGGGCCTCATTCAAAGATACAAACTAAGTCTTTCCTTCCTACATTCTTCACATCCCTACCAGCTATTTGTGAACACAGAATCAGCATCACTGTGAGAGGAAGATTTTGATCAGGGGAAAATCTGCCTCTGTTCATTTTCCAATCTTCAATCCAAAGAGATTATAAAGCTCTTACCTCAACTGAAACACTGGAAGAAGGCACAGGGGTGTACTGGGAGATGTACGCTCCTTGCATAGCTGCAGCTGTTGGCATATACTGGAATGAGATACATCAATAGGCTTAGAGCAGTGATTCTTGGCTACATTTAAAGCACCTGGGGAGCTGTAAAAAATACGAGTGCCTATTGTTTCGTCCCCAGAGATTCTAATTTAATTGTCCTAATTGTGCTTTTTAAAAGCACTTCAGGTGACTCTAAAGTACACTGGCTTAGAGAGGCTTCTAAGTACATGACTACCTTTTCCTCCTCTTTCCTGTCTTCTGCTTTTTCTCAACACTCTGCCTTCTCTGCTTTAAGCCCTCCTGAACAAATCAGAATGCATCCAACCCACAAGAAAACTAATGAGCTTCACCCATTCTTCCTGTTACTACTTTGATAAAGACTTCTAGGAAAGTGCATGAACTAGATAAACTAATATGTAGGTAGAAACACCATTTATTTAGTTGCATGAGTAGGAATCAGTTAAAATGAATGAGCTAAAGAGCAGAATGGCTGTATTCCTAGCTCACGGATTATTTTCTTTTTAGTTTATCGCCCTTTCTGAGTGTGCCCTCGATGACACTGAAGTGATTCCCATCCTTATTCAAGAGTATTTAAACCTATGAGTATTACATAGGTATTCTTTGCTTGGTAGGAGTTTATAATAAAAAAATATCCTGCTTTACTGTGCCCGTGCTGCTGAGCGAGAGGTGGCCCAGTTGCTGGGTAAGAGGTCCCATCATGGAGGCAGGCTGGAGAGAAATAGGATGATCCATTCCTGGTGTCAGAACTGAACCCTAGAAGCAGCAACAAAGGACAGGGTTAGTTGGCAGCATCCTATGAGGCTGCCTGAAACGGTGATTCATGGCTACCAGAACCACTGAAGACAGACATTTAAAAATCCTGGGAAATGATAGGTGAGCTACGACCCAGCTATGCAGCAGGAACAGGCACTCTGCCCATCAGTCTGGAAGGATCCTTGTCTAAGAATAGCAAACTCACAGAATTTAAGGTCAAACACCTGGCTTGCACAAGAGACTGAGCCAGACCTCACACCCTTATCTCCTTTCATCAAATCCCACTGTTTTTCTTTACATCAAATTGCCTCTTTGGCTTTTGCCCACTTCTGAACACTCACTGAAGGCTGCATGAGGTATGACTGGTGGTGCATCCAAGACAGGTTAGGTACTTGTAGAGGAGATGTCTGAGTTACTCTCTAATGCAAGCGAAAATAAACAAACAACAATGTTAATTGCCTAGAGACTATTATTTTGCCCAATTATCTTATAATGTTCAGCAAATCCCACATAAGGCTGGAGTGCCCCCCAAAAACAGTAAATATTAAGAATAAACTGTTCAAAAAATATTAACAACTCTTACATTTCAAGTAATCCAATTTTAAACTGGGCTACAAATTTGAATAGATACTTCTCTAAGAAGATACACAAATGGCCAACATGCACATGAAACAGGTTCAACAACATTAGTCACTAGGGAAATGCAAATCAAAGCCACAATGAGATACCACTTCATACCCACCAGGATGGCTATAATTAAAAAAGGACACAATAACAAATGCTAAACACTGCAGGTGGGGATGTAAAATGGGACAGGGGCTTTGGAAAACAGTTTAGCAGTTCCTCAAAAAGTTAAACACAGAGTTACTATGTAACCCAGCAATTTCACTCCTAGGTATATACCCTGGAGAAATGAAAACACATGTCCACACAAAACTGTGCACAATAGTTCAGAGCAGCTTTATTCATAATAGCCAAAAGGTGGAAACAACTCAAATGGCCATCAACTGATAACTGGATAACAAAATGTGGCATATCCATAAAATGGAATGTGATTCAGTCATAAAAAAGAATGAAGTACTGATACATGCTACACATGAATAAACTTTGAAAACATGCTAAGTGAAAGAAGCCAGATGCAAAAGACATATACTGTATGCTTCCATTTATATGCAATGTTCAGAATAGACAAATCCATAGACGTAGAAAGTATATTGGTCATTGCCACGGGCTAGGGGTAAGGGCAAATGGGGAATAACTACTAATGGGTACACAGTTTCTTTCTGAGGTGATGAAAGTGTTCTGGAATTAGATAATGGGGACAGTTGCATAATTCTATAAATATACTAAAAAATACTGACTTGTACACTTTAAGAGGATGAATTTTATCGTCTGTAAATTATATCTGTATTTTAAAATTAAAAAAAGCAACGAGAAGCTAGAAGTGCATCTTGATAGACAGGTAGGTTTATTCCACAAATATAAGGATTGTTCAAGATCAGAAGCTCTACAAACATAAGTCAAAATTGAAGTAAAAAAGCCATAGTGTAATATTAGATGATGAAAAGACATTTTAGAAAATTCAGCAGCCATTTACTTAAAAAAAAAAAATCACAAAGTAGGGAATTCCCTGGCGGTCAGTGGTTATGACTCAGCGCTTTCACTGCCGTGGCCCGGGTTCAATCCCTGATCAGGGAGCTAAGATCACACAAGCCCCGAGGTGCGACCAGAAAATAAATTTTTAAAAATACCACAAAGTAAAACAGAGACTAGAAAGAAACTACTTACATGTATTAAAGGCTATTACCAAAAACTATCTGCAAACCTTAACCCAAACAGAGAAATATTAAAACCACTGCAATTATAGTAACCTATTAGGTAGTGGGGTCAGATAAATACAATTAGATAAGAACACAGTTGGCATAAAATTGAAAAGGAGGAGAGAACTATTATTTTGCATCAATGATATAACTGTATACCTAGAAAACCTAAGAGATTTAAGTAAAAAAAAAAAAAACTAGTAGTAATAAGAGGATTTGGTGAGCAGTATACAAGATAGACGAACATAAATCAGTGACTTCTCAGTGTATCAATAAGCATCTAGAAATGTTTATAAAAATTACAGAACACTTAGAAGTATATTTAATAAGAAAAACATAAGACCTACATAAATAAAACTAAGATCTTATTGAAGGACATAAAACTTTGAGAACATGAAAAGAAATACCATATTTTAGGTGAAAAACTTAGTACTTTTTAAGAAGTCAATTCTCTTTAATATATAGATCTAATGTAATTCCAATTAAAATCCTCCCTCACAGATTTTTAAAAATTAGATAAAATGATCATAAACTTATACAGAAGAATAAATGCCAAAACATAGCAAGGAAAAGTATGAAAGAGTGGAGAAGCTTTTGTCTTATCAAATATTAGAACATACTATGAAAGCCACTGTAATCAAATCAATACATTATTGAAATAGGAACAGACACAATGATCACTGGAAGAGAATAAAGGATACAGAAAAAGATTCCAGTGTTTACTCTATGACAAAGGTGGCATTTCAATTCAGTGGGAAAAGGATGGATTATTTAATAATTTGGTGCTAGGATAACTGGTGAACATTTTGAAGGAAATACAGTAGAACCCCTATCTTACGTCATATACAAAAATAAATTCCTGGTTATTATACATTTAAATGTAAAACAATGAAATACATCTTGGGGACTATATGTACAATATAGGGACTGGGAAGACCTTTTAAATTAAGACAAGAAATTCAAAAGCTGTAAGTAAAAAAGCAGACATATTTAGCTACACACAAATTTTAAACTTTTGTATGGCAAAAACTAGTGGTTCCCAAAGTATGGTCCCTGGATCAGCAGCAGAAGCAGGAGCAGCATCTGGGAACTTGTTAGAAAGACAAATTCTTGCCTCTCACCCTAGACTTGCTGAATCAGAAATTCTTGCTGTGGTGCCCAGTAACCTAGGTTTAATAAGTGATTCTGATGCACAGCTGAAGTTTGAGGACCATAAAGTCAACAGAAAACAATTAAATTTGGAAAAAAAAACTTGTAACGAAGATAACATTCAAAAGATTAGTACTTATAATATTGACAGGTTTTTTTTTTTGGCTGCCCCGTGCGGCTTGTGGGATCTTAGTTCCCCGACCAGGGATCAAACCCATGCCCCCTGCTTTGGGAGTGCAGAATCTTAACCACTGGACCACCAGGGAAGTCCCAATAATACTGATAGTTTTTATAAGTTGATGGGAAAAGAACAAATAGTCAAACAGGAAAATGGACCAAGCATATGAAGAGCAAATAAAAATATGACCAAAAAAATGCTTAAACTCAGCTGCAGTCAGGGAAGTGCAAATTAAAGTAACAATGTACTTTACATCTATCAGGATAGAAAAAATTTTAAAAGAGCAATGTCACCTCTGGCTGGAGGGAAATGGGTACTCTCATATGTTCCCAGTGGAATGTGAATTGGCACAGTGTTTGTGGAAAGCAATCTGGTAACATCTATAAAACTGAAAGTCCGTGTATTATTCAACCTAACCACCTCACCCCTCGGACTCTAGCCCCCAGAAACAAAAGCACTCATATATGAGGATACAGGCAAAAGGATGTTTACTAGAGCATTATTTGCACCAGATAAAAACTGAAATCCAAAGAATGCCTTTCACTGGGGTATAGTGGAAGAATTCTGGTATATGTGCAGCATAAAATATAATGTTACTATTAAAAAGGAAATAATTAGAACAGGGCTGCATAAGAACTACCTGGAGGGCTTGTTAAAACTCAGATTGGTAGGACCCGTCCCCAGAGTTCCTGTGAATCTGGGGTGGAGTCCAAGAACTTGTGTTTCTAAAAATCCCCAGGTAGTGCTGATACTGCTGGTCCAGGGACCACACTTTGAGAATCACTGGTTTAAATGAGAAGAGTAAAGTGTAAAAAATATATTTAATATGGAAAAATTTTGTAACATAAACAATGACTTCCAAAACCCTATACTTATGTGTATATGCAGATAACAAAAAATATGGAAACTAGTAGGAAATTAACGTGGGTTTGCTTGTGGGAGTGGTGGACAGAGAGTAAAAGGGTGCTTCTACAACAGTCTATATACATGTAGTGTGATCACGTGTTATGCTTTTATGTAAAACTATTTGTGTATAGTATGTATAAAGGAAAAAACAAAAGAACAAGTAGTTCCCAGCCTAAAACACAATGGTAGAGAAAACCACCACACCCTTTTCTGGGCATGAACATACCTGATATGAAGACAACATACCTGATATGAAGACACAGGAGATGGAAGATACGGGGACAGTGCAGACTGAGCAAGCATCCTGTTGGGGGTGATGTTATAAGGAGCTGGGTAAAACCTGTAGGAAGGGACCTCATCAGTAAGGAGTCACAGGAAACTACAAGGCAAGGGCCCCCACTGATAGACACAGCCACTTCCCACTAACTACTCTTTTTTTAAAAAAATAAATTTATTTATTTAATTTTTGGCTGCGTTGGGTCTTCGTTGCTGTGTGCGGGCTCTAGTTGCTGCGAGCAGGGGCTACTCTTTGTTGCGGTGCATGGGCTTCTCATTGTGGTGGCTTCTCTTTGTTGTGGAGCATGGGTCTGGTCGTGCGGGCTTCAGTTGTTGTGGCACACAGACTCAGCAGTTGTGGCTTGCGGGCTGTAGAGCGCAGGCTCAGTAGTTGTGGCGCATGGGCTTAGTTGCTCCACGGCATATGGGATCTTCCCGGACCAGGGATCGAACCTGTGTCCCCTGCATTGGCAGGCGGATACTTAACCACTGCGCCACCAGGGAAGTCCCACCACTGACTACTCTTTAAATATCAAGGTGAAACATCCCAGTGCCTGGACACAGGCCGTTGTCATTTTCAGGTGGCCTGTTTATAGAAAACACCCTTACCCATTCTGAAGAGCTGTGGTGGGGTCATAGGTCAAGGCCATACCACCCTATAAAGAAAGAACACAGCATGCACATTGTGAGCCCTTAGGTGAGAACAGGAACAAGCCCAGAATTTCAAGGCTGAGGATGTTTTTGGTTCAACTGATTAAAAGTGAAGTCTGAACTAATCCCACTACAACTGTTCCAGGGTTTTTCTGGTTGTGCAGGATGCAAAATTCCATTCAAGGTCCACACTGAAGAGCATGTTAAGCAGCCAGCATCTCTGTTACATACTGTAGCTCTCAAGTTTACCACAGAAATCAGGCCATGGAAATTTCCATTCCACTTCTTTTTTTTTTTTTTGGCTGCTTTTCTCGGCAGGCAGGATCTTAGTTCCCCAACCAGGGATAGAACCCATGCCCCCTGCAGTGGAAGCACAGAGTCCCAACCACTGGACCGCCAGGGAAGGCCCCATCCATTATATTTTAATGTCCTTAGTATTCCTGTCTCCTAGAGGGCCTCTTACCATGTCTCCATTCCTTGGCCAGGCCCGTCCATTTTGCACAAATTTTCCTTGGTTCTGTCGTTTCTTTGGACCCCCATCAGCAAATTTGCAAAGCAAGGGATCAGATGGGGCTGCCAAGAGAGAAAGGAGACAGGCAGCTGAGTCCCACCTCACTTAGTCCACTCACTCATGCAAAAATCCTCCAGAATCTTCACAGGAAGTCATAAACTGCGGCCCTCTCAGCCTGATTCCCAGATGCCTCACCTGGTACTCCAGGGGGTGTCTTAATATATTTTCCATTAAAGTGGGTGATGATGGCTTCACACTTCTCTGTGGACTCCATCCTAAGGAGCACAAGAGGAGTTAGGGTCTACCTTCTCCAGCATCTGTACTCTCCTTATATTCGAAGAGAAAGCTCTAAGTTCCCAGCCCCACAAATGCTCCAAAAGTTGTCACTACAAAAATACAGAGTTTCCTCCACACAAAGTCAAGGTATCTTAAAGAGGCAACCCCAGCTTCTAATGAAGGTTTTCTCAACTGGCTCCTGTTGGGGTCCTGAAAGGAATAATGGATTCATGGTTTCATTCAAACCATGAATATTCCAAAGAAGACACTGATAGATGGGCCTAGTATTGTGTCTGGGTCCCTAAATAAGAATACAATGCTGTTACCATTATTTTTTATTACAAAATTCCTAATGGAAATTGTTCCCTTACTTTTTTTTTTTTTTTTTTGCCACGCTGTGCAGCTTGTGGAATCTTACTTCCCCAACAAGGGACTGAACCCAGACCACAACAGTGAAAGTGCCGAGTCCTAACCACTGGACCACCAGGGGTTCCCCTCTTCCCTCACTTTGATAAAACTGTACAAGCTAAGAATTTGCCAATATTTATTTTTTGCTTCTGGTTATAATTGTCAAGGTCTAAATAGCTACTGATAACATCATTAAGATTTCATGAGTCGGGGTGGGGAGGGATAAATTAGGAGTTTGGGGTAAGCAGATACAAACTAATATATATAATACAGATAAACAACAATGTCCTACTGTATAGCACAGGTAACTATATTCAATATCCTGTAATAAATCATAGTGGAAAAGAATATGAAAAAGAATATATATGTATATGTATACATATATTATCTATATATACCTATAAACACATATGTATACATATATATGAAAAAGGATACATATATAAATCACTTTGCTGTATACCAGAAACTAACACAATATTGTAATTCAACTATACTTCAATTTTTTTTTTAAATGGGAGAAAAAAAAGATTTCATGAGTCTGTGGGAGGAAAGAGTATTAAGACAGGGTTTATGGTCCAGAGTGATAGAAAAAGCAATGTTAGGAACTACTGAGTTAAAGTGTCTTGTTGGGGAAAGAGGACTGAGTAAGAAATCAGAAAATCTAGATTCCAGCACCTGTTCACCGCTCAAAGGCTCTGTGAGTTAGAAAATGCACAAAAACCCTTCGGACTCATTCCTCATTTCTGCTTCAAATCTTCATCTACCTTATTACACAGGGCTGTATAGATCAAATAAGATAATGCATATAAATGTGTTCTAAAATGATAAAGATCTATATAATACAGGGTACAGTATCTTCCCCTCTTTCCATATTTAAAGTAAGTCTCAGTATATTTTCTATGCCAATAACCACTAAAGATATGAACCATTCCTATGAAGGCAGTTACTAAAAAAAGGCCTCAAATGGAAACTTTTAGAGAAAAGAAACTTAGGTGCCCTAGAGCAAAAAGTGTTGAGTTGGGTTACTCCTGCTCCTTAGTCTTTCAAAAGGGTGAGCAGGCATGGAGGGTTTTAAGAGAATCACTTTCAGGACCTCAACTTCCTCATAAACTCTTTCCTAAAACTGATGTGCCTGAGGGAGAGCTTGTGATCACTAATGATCAAGGCTAAAGTCCCCTCTTACAACCACTCTTCTCAATATACTTCGTACTCATCCCAAAGCTCAACACAAGGCATGGAGGACTGAGTTACAAATCTTTTTGTTAAGTCATATGTTTCCAATTCTTCCTTCCCACAAGCTAGAGGACTCAACAAGTTGTCAACTGACACATAAAAAAGTCATTTTGGATGATAGATCACCCTGGTCTTGGCATATAATTCAGAAGGAATTCAAAGAATTCCTATTTTAGCAAAACTTTCCATTCCCATTTACTTATTTATGTGAACAAGGTTCCTCACCATGAAAACAAAACACAGGAACAGAACTGGTACTAAACTCTGTCTTGTTACAGCAATAAACAATATTCACTGATGGCTACATGATCTAATTATATAAATCTAAAAGGAGCATTTCCAATAAAATTTACTTTATACGAAACAATTTTGTATCAACATCTTAATATATTTATATTGTTTGGGGCAACTGTGAACTAATTATAAAGATAATTTTCTTATGGATTAATGCATATAGACTCAGGGCCACAGGAAAAAAAAATTATATACATATTTTCATTGCAGAGAAGTGTAACAATGATCCATACAAAGACTTTCAACTATAAAAAAGTATTTTACACTAGAATACAATTCTGTAGGGAAATACAAGATCAAGAAGAAAAACAGAACACTATAAGAAGACTTTTTAAAAAATGCCCTAGGTATTTTTAAAATGATTTTGTGTATCAAATTGCTATGACATTTAGGGCTTCCCTAGAGGCGCAGTGGCTGGGAGTCCGCCTGCCAATGCAGGGGAAGCGGGTTCGTGCCCCGGTCCGGGAAGATCCCACATGCCGCGGAGCGGCTGGGCCCGTGAGCCATGGCCGCTGAGCCTGCGCGTCCGGAGCCTCTGCTCTGCAACGGAAGAGGCCACAGCAGTGAGAGGCACGCATACCACAAAAAAAAATTGCTATGACATTTAGATATCATTTGGATACATTTTTAAATGATATGACAGTTTTATTTAAAATGTCAATATTTATAAATTGCTGGAAATTATACTTTGCAAGAATCTAAATGTATGAAGAATATCTGTAGGTATTAATGTAGAAACATGCAAGAGATTTCATAGTTTTTTAAGTTTTCAAAGCCATATTTCCCAAACTGGGCTCTGAGGCACCCTGGGCCATTGTGATGAGCTCACGGAGGCACAACAAGGAATATTTTAACTTTCTGAAGAAAATACAGCAATACCTACTGGATATCTACTGTAAAGACGACTAACTCTAAACAGTTCATTTCAACATTAGGTCACCCTACAATCCTTTAGATAACATATTTTTGCAAAGCTGGTTTTTCAGTGGTTGCTATGACAAAAGCAAGTACCATGAGAAAACTAACGTGTAACAGGAAATGAGGGTGTAAGTGTCCAATCTGATTCCGACGTTCGAGAAGTTGTGTAGTGTCCAACAGGCACACATTCACTAGAAAGTATAGTTATTTAAGAATGAAATAAAAATATTTTCTTTCAATGTTTTTTCAAATAACTACAAAGTTGTTAAGATATTTATTAAACACTTTTTGAATTGTCTAGACTATTTAATTACTTAATAAATTGGATTGTTAAGTATTTCTTTTGTCTAGGGCTAAAAAATTATCGAGACAACTAAGGTGCCATGAACTGGAGCTTTTGCTTTAAGAGAGTATGGAGCAAAAAAGTTTGATGATCACAAACCTTAGAAACTCCCCATTAGTTATACTTGGGATTGCCACCAGGTGGTGCCACCAAGATTGAGTTGGCTAGGGAAAAGGTCCTATTCCTTGTTCTCAAGGTCTAAAACACTCTAGAGTAAAGGAATGTTCTTGGACCAGAGAAGATATCATAAAAGAAAAAGGGACTTTTAGATCACTTACTCCAATACTTTTCAAACTTTTTAGAAAGGCAACAGAATCTCCTTTCAAGAAAAATCTTAAATAAAAGCAGAACCATTTCCTAAGTGGGCTAGAAGAGGCTGAAGCCCTCCAATAGTGACCCTAAGCTCAGAAGAAGGTACCCTGAAAAACTGCAGCTCTAGGGAACACCTTAAGAAAATCACTCATCTAAATCTCTACTTCACAGAGTAAACCAAGGCTCATAAAGATCTGATATCACACGGGCAGTTAGTTGCAGAGCTGGTTCTAGAATCTGAGATTCTCAACAGATCTGAAAAGGTAGACCAAATCTTTCATTTCATCCTGCTGATCCTGAAGCCAGAAGGATAAGGGTTCTGCTCCTGTGAGACCTTGGGCAAATCACTTCATATTGGGAATTTTGGTTTCCTTTTCTATAAAATGGAGAATTAATATTTATTTCACAGATTAAATGAGATAATAGGATGAGAAATACTCAGTAAACTATAAGAAGATATGGAATTATTTTATTCTGGTTAGGTCTGAATCAAAGAAACAAAGGCTAGAATAGCACGAAGTAATGGGGAAAGGATAAAGATTTGGGAGAAAATAGGTTTGTGAGTATTGTGACCTAAAATTAAATGAACTTTTGGGGCTTCCCTGGTGGCGCAGTGGTTGAGAGTCCGCCTGCCGATGCAGGGGACGCGGGTTCGTGCCCCGGTCCGGGAAGATCCCACGTGCCGCGGAGCGGCTGGGCCCATGAGCCATGGCCGCTGAGCCTGCGTGTCGTCGCGGAGCCTGTGCTCTGCAACGGGAGAGGCCACAACAGTGAGAGGCCCACGTACCACAAAAAAAAAAAAAAAAAAAAAAATTAAATGAACTTTTGATTTACTGTCAAGTACTTTCGACTAATAGTTTGGTCCTGGGGGCAGCAGGGCACAGACTTTTTGGTGACCTTCTAAGTGACATTCCTTATTAACCTCATCATTTCCCATTCTTGGCATCCCTCACCTTGCAAAGCCAACCCCTCTGCTGGTCCCACTGGTGTCTCGAAGGATTCTAGTGGAAATAACCTGGCCAAAGGGCTTCAGCATTCCCTCCAGTTCTTGCTCATCCATTGACAGTGGGAGGTTTGAGATGTATAAATTTGTGGGGTCCTGCTCCTGTTGCTATAGAAATAAAAGTGAAAAAATGAATTTCACATCTCTTAACCCTCTCCTACCCTCAGTGGGCAGCCACAAAATGACATCTCAGAAAAGAGAGAGCAGGAAGGCATGCACATAAACAAAGAGAATCTTAACGATTTGTAACGCCTAGTCCCACTATCATGGGTCATGGGTTATATATTGAGTCTGGGCCAAAAATCCCCACAGATTTAATATTTCTAGTACTGTACAAGCCCACAATACAAGCCATCAATGAAGTTTTTGACTGTTTCTTTAAGAGCTAGGCAGAGCAGCTCTCTTCTCTCCTATCCAACAGCCCAACGGCCTGTCCCAGAGGCTGGATTCTCTTGGACTGCCTTTGCTTCCCGGGCTGCATTGTTCTGGGTAATCCCCCCAGGCCGCTCTTCCAGCCACAGCAGACTCCTCTTAGTAGGAATGCCTGTACACTCCCTGATGGAGGGAAAGCAGGAGGAGGAGAGAAGGGAAAAGGGAAGCCAATGTGCAGGGGGCTGCACTAAGAGCCAGATGTACAGCTCACTGGGTCACCATGGAGCCCTGAAAGTTCTAGTCTCACAGGAAGTCTTAAGTCACTCTAATGTCAGAGGGCTTTTCTCCAGAAAGAAGAGGTGGGAGAGGGCCTCCCTGGTGGCACAGTGGTTAAGAATCCGCCTGCCAATGCAGGGGACACGGGTTCGAGCCCTGGTCGGGGAAGATCCCACATGCCGCAGAGCAATGGAGCCCGTGCGCCACAACTACTGAACCTGTGCTCTAGGGCCCGCAAGCCACAACTACTGAAGCCCGCGTGCCTACAGCCCATGCTCCGCAACAAGAGAAGCCACTGAAATGAGTAGCTCATGCACCGCAACAAACAGCAGCCCCTGCTCAACACAACTTGAGAAAGCCCACGCAGCAACGAAGACCCAATGCAGCCATAAATAAATAAATAAGCACTGCAGACAGCCCTTGCCCATCAACCGCATAGCTCTTAAACCTCTGGAAGCCTTTGGTGTTAACTACAACCCCTCAGAGGAACAGACACGGGGTAGTACCCTTACCTTTGCCATCTGTGCTTGCACACCACTGGCTTTCAGTGCTGTTACAGCTTTCTGTGCTGCTGAAGGACTGTCAAAGTCCACAAAGCCATAGCCTGGAACAGGGAAACAGCATCACTGGGAGGTGGGGGGTGTGAGGGAGGTAGGAGGCCCAGGCTTTTCAGGAAACAGAGGAGGAGTTATGATCCACGCAATAGAAGTGGTAGGGAGGGAGAGAAATGAAGAGGTTTCAGGTAGTTATCCACGTGCTCCTCAAACCCTGTGAGATTTGGTCTACTTTATAGCTAAGAATGCCAAGGGCAATGAGGTCTTTATGGTATCCTTGCCTTCCTCCCTCTCCCCTAAGAAATCCTAGGTTTCGGGCTTCCCTGGTGGCGCAGTGGTTGAGAGTCCATCTGCCGATGCAGGGGACATGGGTTCATGCCCCGGTCCGGGAAGATCCCACATGCTGCAGAGCAGCTGGGCCCGTGAGCCATGGCCGCTGAGCCTGCGTGTCCGGAGCCTGCGCTCCGCAACGGGAGAGGCCACAACAGTGAGAGGCCCGCGTACCACACAAACAAAAAAAAGAAATCCTAGGTTTCAAGAATTAGGCTCCTCTAATAATTCACAGCCCCCCTCTATTTCCAAAAGAACCCCCTTCTCTTTTCTAGGCACACCCCCAGAAATGCTAGGCATGTAGGAAATACAGCCTCTCCACAGCAGATAATCAGGCACCTGCTGATAGAAGCCCCTCCTCACCCCAATGTACAGCCCTTTCCCCTCCTTCCACTCTTCCATCCCCACCTAGAATTGCTCAAAACCCCAACAAACCCAACCCACCTCCACAAACAAAAGGCATTTACAATGCTTTGCTAAGTAGAAATAAACTCACCTACGAATGAACATCTACCATCCAATCCAGGGAAACATGACACCCAAAGTAGGCCCAGGGGACTCAAAGGCACTCTGTGCAGGCTTCTAGCCTTGGGTCCCCAAAACAGCATTTTCAGCTCTAGCTATCTGGTCACAAAGAATCTAAATACCTACTAGTCCTTTAAGTCTGAAAACCCTGAAGACTCCTCCCTGGCACTGGAAACCAGGGACTTGCAGCAATAAAGGGCAAAGGCAAGGGATGGCCTCACTTACAGCTGTTCTCCACCACCAAGAACAGCTGTTCTCTTACCTTTGCATTTGTTTGTGGTCTTGTCCAGTATGGCCTTAGTGGAGACAATCTTGCCATATCTAAGGGAGAAGAAAATACAAAGTTATAATCTGGGGACAGGGATTTAGACTAGGACAGAGATTGAGACATCTAGATGAATCCATGCCCTGTCTTCCCTCCCACTAGGAAAACTGTCCCTACTCAAACCTTAGAACAAAGAAGAAATGAATTTAAAAACGTCACACTTATCATATAAACCTATTCCCCAAAGGTACCTACAAGAAATAAGGTAACTGCAGTCCCTACACTATCAACACATTTCTCTCTTCTTCCCCAAATAAGACTCAGATACTAGTTAGAAAAAGACTACTGTCTTTTTTTGGGAAAGAAGCTTGGTGGTGTCCACATAGCAGTGTGTAAGGCCAGAGCTCTGGCTAGAATTCCTTGAGGACTAAAAATAATCCTTGATGTTATTTATCTTCTTTGAACAAACACCATTCCTCCCATGAAAAACTGTTTCTCTTCTCTGACACCCCACTCTTCACCCTTCTACTGGCCCCCTGACTGAAGGTCAACTTGAGCCAAACTGCTTTTGTTCAAATCCTGGTTCTGCCACTTTATAGCTATGTGTGATCTTGGACAAGTCATTTAACCTTTCTGTGCCTCAGTCTCACCATCTGTAAAATGGAGATAGGATCGTTGGAAATATGAAATGAGTTCACGAATACGAAGTACTAATGTCTATCAAATGGTAAACACCTGAACACTCTTAACTGCTATTATTATTATTATATGTTATATTATATTATTATTATATTCATGGGACCTCAACATTTAACCAAATGGCTCTTTCCTGCTTTAATCTCTAAGACTTCTATTTCTTTTCTTTTTTTTTTTTTGGCTGCACCTCACAGCTTATGAGATTTTAGTTCCCCAACTAGGGATCAAACCCAGGGCCCCAGCAGTGAAAGCACCGAGTCCTGACCACTGGACTGCCAAGGAATTCCCTGATTTCTATTTCTTATTGTCAAGATTTCAGTATATTAGGGAGGGGAGTGGGCATAAAAGCAAATGCAACAGCTGTGTTAAGAAAATTATCCAAAACTTGACGATAAAGCAAAATGAGGATTGCACATTCTTTCAATGTCATTCTGAAACACTGTCTACAAGGCCCATTCAAGGTATATTCTGTTATCTAGGGGGATGTTTCTTTGTTTCAGTTACTATTTATTACTGATGAGGGCCCAGATTTTGTGAAGATATATATTAATTTGTAGATTTTTACTAGTAGAGACACAAATAATTTCTGTCCATTAGAAAAGATGATCCCAAAGGTTACTGTTTTATAGTCCTACAGGGTATGAACCAGTTTTCTCTGTAACCTAGTAATCTTATTCCAACATTCTTTCTTCAGTCCCTATCAATACTCAGTCCCTCAAATGCTCTTTGAACCCATTTTACCATCCTGCTAGTTCCCTCACTAATGAGTAAAATAAATATTTGGCATGCGTTCACCTATATCTGTAGGAGAGTTATGTTTTTCAACTTTCTGAAAATTATACTTTGGCAGCAGAGTCATGTGGAGTTCCCCAAACCTGAGCAGTGGAGTATCTATCACAGGTCAGGGATTATATTAGAAGTGTTCTACTATAAATACGTCTCTACATTCCACTCCAGGAGGGTGAAAATATTAGAGAGACAGAACAGAAATTACTAACAAAGTCAGAAGTATAAAATTTAACTAAAAACAGTTGGCAGGGACTGAATTTGAGATGAATACCTGAAACAAGCATTTTTTTCTACTTTTCCTCTCATCCCATCCCTAAAGAACATATGATGATTGATGTATTTGTTTCGCTCCTTGGCAGCCTCTCACTGACTGTTTTAGTGGAGCTCTGTGACCCACTGGATTAGACAGAATAAGCCAAGCGATGCCCTGGAGGCTAGAATGGATGTGGCGAACCTAACCCTTCAGGGCTACATACTTGGATTCTTTCCCAAATTTAGGAGAGGAAGGGATGCAAGAGACTGTAAGCCAGAGGACACACACGCTGCTATCCCTATCGAGGCCCCAGGGTGGAGCTTGCTGTGGTCTGAGCAGCCTGAGACTTTGAGTCAGAATTTCCACTTCAGCTGGCAACAGCTGGATCGTGCAGCTTCCTCCTCCAAAGGAGCCCTTCCAAGAGAACCAGGAGTTCCAGTTCCAGATTCCACGCCTCTCCTTCCTGCCCACCAGGGCTTAGGATCCAGCAACATTTACTTCCTGTACAACCTAGAGAGATAACTGGGACAAAGGCAGGAAGTCCCATGCATGGGAAACACCCTTCACAGAAAGGCGTCCCTCCCAGCTCACACACCCATGAGGATTCCACCTACCAGCTCTTCACAGCTTCCCTTTCATCATAACTCATCTATCACCTATTCTTTCCCTTCCTCATTCCTACTTCTCTATGGTCCCCCACTGGGCTCCTTACTTCCATTTTATTGTACATGCTGACACTGACTATTCTCATCCCTTCAGACACAGAAGGTAAGGCAACTACTGGGAAGGGCAAAATGAAAGTCTAAAAGTATAGTGAAGTAGAATTGGGTTTTTTCTCTGTCTTGTGGAGTGAGAGGATTGATTTTTGCAGCACATTATATTTAGTACAAGAAATACAGAGTGCAGAAATCAAGGAACTAGATTGATATGATACTCTTTTCCCTCATAAACCAATATTTTTGCCAATTCCCATTCCCTCAAAAAAATTACTAGTCCTAGACTAAGTTCCCTAAGTTCCATTTAAATACCCTCCTAGCAAGGTAAGCCGAGGTAACAGATTCAGATTTTATACACACATCTAGCCTTTAGAGACTGATTTTGTGCAGCCTGGTGCTAGCAAACTTCCAAAAACCACTACCTCAGTAGAGTAAGGGATTTGTAGAGTACCTCTGATGCCTCATACAACTACATTTTGAGGGGAGAACGTTCTGCCTCTTCAGGATTTGGAACAGCTGCCACATACTCATACTGTTATGGGAGTTTGAGTTACATTGACCACTTTAGAAAATTGTTTACTAGTATCTACAAAAGCTGAACAAATGTATATCCTATGATTTAGCAATTTTACTCCTAGGTATATACCCAACATAAATGTATATACTTATACACATGCACCAAAAGACATGTACAAGTTCATAGCAGCACTATCCGTATCCATAATAGTCACATACTGGAAACAACTCAAATGTCCAGCAACAGTAGAACAAGTAAATAAACTGTGGTATATTCCTATGATGGAATTCTATAAAGCAATAAGAATGAACAAATTTTTGCTATATGCAACAATGTGGATGAATCTCACAAACAACATTGAACAAAAGAAACCAGACATAAAATGGTATGTGCTATATCATTATATTTATATGAGGTTCAAACAAGCCACATCAATCGTTTAGAAGCCAAACAGTAGATACCTTTGGGGGTGGGGGAGAGACTGTCACTGGGAGGTGGGCTTCTGAAGAGCTGGTAATGTTCTATTTCTTGATCTGGTTACCAGGGACTGTTACAAGGATGTGTTCACCTTGTGAAAATTCACTGTTCTATAAACACTTCTGATTTGTGCACTTTTCTGTATGCTTGTTATACTTCAATAGAGTTTTAAAAGATGGTAAATTTACACAGACTAAGGTTCCTACTTTTATTTCTTTCTAAACTCGATTTCCCCTTCCCCATTAATATTACCATCCCACCAGACTTCTGCCTCTAATCAGTCCTCCATATAAATGATGTGAAACACATATATTTCTGCCAAATGGAATTGAGCTGGCCTCTCTGCATTCTTGCAATTTTTCCAGCTCTCCTAATTGGGCTAATTCCATGGTAGTTGTCTCCACCTCATGACTCAAATCTATGCTGAAGAAACCCCAAAGATCTTTAGGGGGTAGATGCCAAGTGACAACTCTTTCTCCATTTTCTTCTTTATCCACTAATTTGAGGGCTCCTCTGGGTCACTGAGAATAACTCTAGCAGCAGAAACTCTCCTAAGTATATAATTCAATTGGCTAGTCCCACTTTCTTCTATCCCTACTGCTGGTTCTCACTATCTACTAATCAATATCTTTAGAGATACTGAGCATTTCTATTCAAGGTGTAAGGACAGGAATCTTTCCACTAAGACCATCAGTTCTGGGTACATGCTGGAAACAAAGTCATATACTAACTAGGCTTCAAAGGTCAGCCCTATCCAGCTTTCCTCAGAGAAACACATAAAAGTTTTACATATTAGTAGTAGGTAGAATTTCTCTAAGAGGGGCTGCTAAGAAACCTTGCAACTATAGGGCTAGAAGCAAAATATTGATAATATTGCATTTCAGGATAAGAGTATCTGGTAAGAAGCCAGTATCACCAAATCTGTAATGTCCCTGGAGACCTACCCCTATGTACCCCAACTTACGACTGACACAACTTGACTAGGTCCTGGTCGGTAGTGCTTGGCTGCAATCCCCGGATGTAGAGGTTGGTTTTACTCAGCTGGTCATTTACAGTGCTCCCACTGCTGCTGTTAGGGGTACTGTTGCTTGGACTAGGTGGTGCCATTGGCTGAGACAATGACACATATGGCTGCAGGGAGACATGAAGAACAGAAGGTCAGAAGAATTATACATTTAGATGCTGAAGAGTGAGGAAGATCTTGGCCCCTTGGAAAAAATGATTCCAAACTTTAACAGCAATGAAGTCATCAAAAGAGTTAAAAGGGCTTCCCTGGTGGCACAGTGGTTAAGAATCCGCCTGCCAATGCAGGAGACACAGGTTCGAGCCCTGGTCCGGGAAGATCCCACATGCTGCGGAGCAACTAAGCCTGTGCGCCACAACTACTGAGCCTGCGCTCTAGAGCCCGTGAGCCACAACTACTGAGCCCGCATGTCACAACTAATGAAGCCCATGTGCCTAGAGCCCGTGCTCTGCAACGAGCGAAGCCATAGCAATGAGAAGCCTGCACACTGCAACAAAGAGTAGCCCCCGCTCACCGCAACTAGAGAAAAGCCCGCACGCAGCAACAAAGACCCAATGCAGCCCTTAATTAATTAATTAATTAATTAATTTTTAAAAAAGAGAGTTAAAAAAGAAACCTAAAGGAATTCCTCTCTGCCATAAAATAAGAAAATATTTAACTGTCCTACCTAACTTTCAGGGAAAATGAGAGGCCAAAATAAGCTTGTTAAAGGTTTTGAAAAAAGGTACTTTGTTATAGAGGAATGTTTTTATCATACAGATGCTGGAGACACAATTAATGTACGCCTCTTAAGTAAACTGTGTAATGAGACAAGACTAATAAAATCTAGGTTCCATTCAAAAATCACAGAGGAGCTAATAAAAATTTATTAAATGATGAAGGTGATAGATAAGGTGAGCATAGATTATTCATAAAACTGTAGAATATGAGACTGCAAAATACCTGCAGGAGCTTGAAAATTATAAGATTAGACAAACAAAATGAAATACTAATTACCATGCCAGGTAGTAAAAAATGAAATCTGTTACCATGCTGATAGGGGTTTAGTCATAAGTTATTTACAAGTTTTTAAAAGTTTAAATATGAATGAATAATAGATAAAGTATGGTTAAGGAAATCCAGCATTTGGGGTGAAACATCTGTAATCTTTCACTACTGATACCAGGACAGGCAACCAGACTCCGCTACATTTTGGGGCCCCTTCTGTAGGGGGGTACTTCTGTTAGAGAAAAATTACCAGGTTGACTGGAACATGGATCCATTTCTTTCATGGCATATTTTATACCCTTATGCTCTAATTAGGCTTCTAGTGTATATACATATATATGGTTCATAATCCTCTAAATTTGCATAATTACCTATAATATAGTGCATTTTACTATATCACACTCATATTCCAGTTCTCCCTTGGCTTAAAGCACTGTATAGTATAAATCTATTTGGAATTACTTCCCTATAAAATACTAGCTGCATCTCCAGGTTTTCCCCCTCTCTCTCTTCTTTGGTAGTAGTGGTAAGGGATTAGAGTGGTAACAGAAGAAAAAGGGAAACATGAATATCAAAGAGGGGAAAACTTCCCCCCAAAGAATCTTAATGTGAAATGTGCCTCTTACATTTCATGCCTCTGACCTTTAGCAAACTTTAAAATAAAAACCTTTGCTCAAGCTAAATATGTTGAAGCAAGTATTTACCTATTTTTGTCACTATACACAATCACAAATGTGTACCCACTTGCAAATACACAGTTCATTCCTCAGCTCTATACTGCAGCAAAGAAGAAACCCAATACCACATTCTGGAATGGCCCAAAGCCTCATGTCCTATTGTAGCTCTTGATACACCCTTTATATTTCCTATCCTTGTCCCCCTCTCTTTCTCTTTGCCAGCACTTACACTAGGATTTTCCATACAGAATAATCCACGTGCCAGAAGAATATGAATTATTCCTCTGTGGTGGTAGTGATAATCGACAAGTGCAGGGCAGGGCACATGCATGTTTTTCAGCAACTTTCAGACAACAAGACAAAAACAGGGCAAATAAACCTAAAAGTCATACATCCAGTGCTAGAAAATGGCAGTACATACTTTAAGAATGATGTTGAAATCTCCACTGAATTAGTAGACATGTAATAATAATCAAATACTAGTGGTCTAGGCCCCCCCCATTATCACTACTGTTGTAAGTGCACCATCTGATTTAAAGTAGAGGCAACAAGGGACATACTTCCCTTGTGGTCCAGTGGCTAAGACTCTACGCTCCCAATGCAGGGGGCCCAGGTTCAATCCCCAGTCAGGGAACTAGATCCCACATCCCGCAACTAAGAGTTCACACGTCACAACTAAAGATCCCGCATGGGCTTCCCTGGTGGCGCAGTGGTTGAGAGTCCGCCTGCCGATGCAGAGAACGCGGGTTCGTGCCCCAGTCCGGGAAGATCCCGCGTGCCGCGGAGCAGCTGGGCCCGTGAGCCATGGCCGCTGAGCCTGCGCGTCCGGAGCCTGTGCTCCGCAATGGGAGAAGCCACAACAGTGAGAGGCCCACGTACCACCAAAAAAAAATAAATAAATAAAGATCCCGCATGCTGCAACCAAAAAGATCCCACACGCCGCAACGAAGATCCCGCATGCAGCAACAAAGATCCCACATGCCACAACTAAGACTGGGCGCAGCCAAATAAATAAATAAATATTTTTAAAAATAATAATAAAGTAGAGGCCAAGAAGATTATCAACTATATTCTAATCATGGCTGTTTCTGAGTTCAGAATAAGAAGATCACTGCTGGAGATCATTCACTAAGACATGCCTTTCCTCATCTCTAAGGAATTGCCATTATTGATCCTTAGCTGAGAAAACCAAGCTTCTTCTAATATGAGAGTCTAGGGAATTCCCTGGTGGTCCAGTGGTTAGGACTCGGCGCTTCCGCTGCTGGGGCCTGGGTTCAATCCCTGGTTTTGGGAACTAAGATACTGCGAGCCGCATGGTGTGCCACACCCCCACCCCGCCCCTAAATAAATAAATAAATAAATAAGAGATTCTAGGCCTGGGGGTGATGATGATGCCAACAGTAACAATGATAGCAGAAGCAACTCTAGCAGCATCATATCATGTGCCAAGCACTGGCAGATGAGATCACCTGCCTCAGCTAGAGTTCATCTATCCCCTTTCCCAATGTGAGAGAATATTCCTAAGAGGAAGTATCAATGATTCTATGACTGTCCAAATAAGAACACAAGGGTTATTGAGGAAAGAAATAAATTGAAAAGAAGCTTTTGGGTTACTACCATGGTTATAACCTTGGTTTTAACAATGTCTTAGCTATAATCTAAAAATATGACTTAGTCAACGATAAACTTGCTGCAAGGCCAGAAAAATTCCTAGAAAAAATGATGTAGTTCAGGAAAAAAAAAAACCCCAAAACTTTTCTCTTTTGCTATTCCCAAACAGCTTCTGAAACTACTATATAGTCTCCAAAGAGAAAAAATAGAAAAATATTCTCTTTTCAAGAGAATTCAAGAAAAAAGGTCAAGAAAGCCTCTAGGTAAAGCTTATCTGGCTTCCCGAAAGAAACTATTTGGAGAGACAATAATAACTAATGTAAACTAATGATCCTTGTTTACCTATGTACGTAAAAGAGAACAGGGCAGTATATATGAGAGTCTAGAGGACTGAGATATTCTTACTGGGCGAGAGAAGGATGGGGCAGTATTGTCTCTCTTGACTCCTGTTGGTCTGTAATGGTTCTCTGAGGCCACTGGTTCTCTGTTAGAGCCTAAGTTAAAAAATGAAGAGCAAGATTTGAACTCTTTAAAACAAGGCCCTCATATTTGGCCTAGAATCTTAGACACCTGGGATGGTATTAAATTTGCCTTTAGAAATAAAGGATGGTAGCATATTATCATGTAGCAAAGAAATATGTAAAGTTATCCAGTAGAAAAGGTAGGTATGAGTCTTTTTTTTTTTTTAATATTTACTTATTTATTTGGCTGCGTCGGGTCTTAGCTGCAGCACACGGGCTCTTCCTTGCGGCGCTCCGGCTTCTCTAACAGTGGCTCGTGGGCTTCTCTCTAGTTGTGGTGGGCGGGTTCCAGAGCTCGAGGGCTCAGTAGTTGCAGCATGGGGGCTTAGCTGCCCCGCGGCATGTGGGATCTTAGCTCCCTGACTGGGATCAAACCCGCGTCCCCTGCATTGGAAGGTGGATTCTTAACCACTGGACCACTAGGGAAGTCCCTAGGTATGAGTCTTCTCATGAAGGAGATTTAATTCTGGAAGTGACTGGGAAACATTAACAGGTTTATAAGCTGAGAAATGACATGATAACATATATTTGAGAAAGCTAACACTAGGTGCATTATCCCAGCTGGTTCAGAGGGGTAGAAGACCAGAGGTGGTAAGACTAGTTAGGAGATATTAGACATGAAGGGAGGTCAGGAAAAAGTATAGAAGTTAAATTCAGACTTGCAGAATTTGAAGTCATCTGCTTGATGGTATATGCTGAATGCTTTTAGAATAAATACTGGTTAATTTATTCAGTTAGTAAACATTTAAATACCTTTAAAATACTATGCAGGGAAGGCGTGAAAAGCCTGGTAGTTAGTGTGGAAGAGCCTGGAAGTTCGATTCCTTAGCTAAAAGTTAACGCGCCACCTTAGAAATATAGGCTTATAAAGGAGGTATTAATGCTTTTAGAAAGTTCTAGTATTGCACTACTTCTTTGGGAAATGGAGTAAATTCAGTTATGATCCCTAAAGGTGGGAAGCAGTCTCAGGGCAAGGACTTTTTGGCTTTGGATCTTCCAGTGAAACCCAGATGCCTATGGGCAATGCGTTACCAAGGCAGAACAGGGAACACTGGATTGCAAAGACAAACTGATTGAAAGCAAATGCTAGGGAACACCAAATTTGAGGTTGGTTGGAGACTAGAATCTATCAATAAAAGGTGTGTGAGAACACCAGCATGGGGAGGACTTGGCTGTTTCCTAGAAGGGCCACTCCCCTTGCATAGTAAACAGCCATACATAAAAGCTGAAAGAAGGCAAAGAAAGGTAGGACAAATGAGTTAATGGATATAAAGTACTTAACATGGTGTTTGGCATACAGCAAGTATAAACTGTCAGTAACCGTTGTTATTTTAAAATTTGGAGTCTTTTAAAAAATGGAGTTCTCCTATAATTAAAGGACAAAATTCTCCTTCCTTTGCAGAATATGGATAACTCACCCAAGTTGAGCTGTTATTTGTCTGCAGAGACTTGATGCTTCCCCAGCAGTTCTTTTTTTTTTTTTAATTTTTATTTATTTATTTACTGGCTGCATTGGGTCTTCGTTGCTGTGCGTGGGCTTTCTCTAGTTGCAGCAAGCGGGGGCTACTCTTCATCGCGGTGCAGGCTTCTCATTGCTGTGGCTTCTCTTGCTGCAGAGCATGGGCTCTAGGTGTGTGGGCTTCAGTAGCTGTGGCATGTGGGCTCAGTAGTTGCGGCTCGCAGGCTCTAGAGCGCAGGCCCAGTAGTTGTAGCACACGGGCTCAGTAGTTGTGGCTCGCGGGTTCTAGAGCGCAGGCTCAGTAGTTGCGGCACACGGGCTTAGCTGCTCCACAGCATGTGGGATCTTCCCGGACCAGGGCTCAAACCCGTGTTCCCTACACTGGCAGGCGGATTCTTAACCACTGTGCTGACAGGGAAGTCCCCCCATCCCCCAGAAGTTCTTAAGGATACAGGAAAACTTTGGAGAGATGTTTTTATGGAAAGCACATGAAGAGATTTGAGCCTATGAGGCAGGCAGCAAGATAACTACTCAGTAAGCAGGCCCTGACCATCTTCAGAACTACCTCTCTCCGACCTCCTCAGAAAGTTACTTATGTCTAGATTATAAAAAAATTCCTTATGTTTTGTTCTTCTTTTACTGTTTAGGGCTGAGGCCTTTTAGATAAAATATTGAAGAGACTTTAATTTCCTAAAGATTGGTGGGGTGGTATTTGAAGGATGGTTAGAGAACTGTGCTATAAAATATCCCATAAGAATCTCTGGGATAATAATCTGGGGAAGGGCTTATAGTATGGGGATAGAGAAATATATAACTCCTTCATCTTCATCCAGAAAAAGAAAAATCAAACTCCCCTCTTCCTGTAGCAAGGAACTTTATGTTTCCTGTCTTGCTGAGTTACAGGAATCTAGGAGACAAGAGAGCGTTCTTCCTTTTGCTCTCTTGCAAGAGATCATAATGGTAGAAGCGATACAAGGCCTACTTCCCAATCACTAAGTTTTCATCAGATCTTTAAAAGAATGATCCAGTCAGATGAGCTACTTGCTAATTAAAAACTAATATAACTGAAACACTGTCTTTATTCTGAAAATAAGGTTCTCTGATCAAGTGTTCATTTTGCCTGGTTTAATAAAATTCACAAACCCTGTATCCATTCATTTGCTATCAAAGTTATCCCCATCCTGAGCCCTTAACTCTTATTGTCACCAGAGCAGGAGAAAACTCCATCCCATGTCTAGTGCCCAGTGAAGTTCCTGGCATAGAGTATAAGCATGGATATTTGCTAAAAGGAGTAAATTAAACTTAGGGGATTTGCTAATTGTGTATCATCTTAATAAATGCCTAAGAAAGTCTCACAGATACACAATCCAGTGGCCTGACATCAAAATTCCTATTACAACCTGGATATTGATGATCCACAAAACAAGTTCCTAAAGCCAGTGGTCTCTGGGACATATAACACATCTGAACATTTCTGCCTAAAAATACATTATTTTCTGAGTTCTGTCATAATGTCTCCTAATAAGAGAAAGTCCACTTTCCCTGCAAAGTAACAGACCTCCTAATATTCACTCATGAGACCCTTTGTATTGAATCATTCAATAAATATCTGAATGCAAATATGTCCAAGCCCTGCTTGATGCAGTGGGGACTCACAGATGAGTAAGAGTATAAGTGAAATATTTCATAATAAATTTAAACACACGCTCACAAGAAGCCATTAAGTAATTCACAAACCAGAGCGTACAATCTAGATAACTAGCAGAACAAAATACGTGTGCTAATGGGGATCCAAGCAAAATGGTGTAAGAACATGAAAGAAGAAACAATTGCTGAGGGAAAAGTTTCTCAAATAAGATGTTTGGGTTGTACCTTGAAGGATGAGTAGGATATTAAACCTTTAATAGGGAGCCATAGGGAAATGCAAATTAAAATCATAAGGAGAGGGGCTTCCCTAGTGGTGCAGTGGTTAAGAATCCGTCTGCCAATGCAGGGGACACGGATTCGATCTCTGGTCCGGGAAGATCCCACATGCTGCAGAGCAACTAAGCCCATGCGCCATAACTACTGAGCCTGCACTCTAGAGCCGGTGAGCCACAACTACTGAGTCCGCGTGCCACAACTACGGAAGCCCACACGACCAGACCCCAAGCTCCTCAACAAAGAGAAGCCACCGCAATGAGAAGCACGCGTACCTCAAGGAAGAGCAGCCCCCGCTCATTGCAACTAGAGAAAGCCCGTGCACAGCAAGGAAGACCCAATGTAGCCAAAAATAAATAAATAAAATAAATAAATTTATTTTAAAAAATCATAATGAGATACCACTTCATATCCACTAGGATGGCTGTAATAAAAAGACTATGACTTTACTCAAAAGTAACTTTGATGGCTATAATAAAAAAGAACAAGTGTTGGTGAGGCTGTGAACCAACTGGAACCCTTGTACACTACTGGTGGGAATGTAAAATGACGCAGCTGCTTTGGAAGACAGTTTGGCAGCTCCTAAAGTGGTTCAACACAGAGTTATCACATGACTCAGCAATTCCACTCCTAGGTATGTACCCAAGAGAACTGAAAACATATGTCTGCACAAAACCTGTACATGAATTTCGCAGCAGCATTATAACAGCCCAAAGTGGAAACAACACAAATGTCTATCGACTGATAAATGGATACATAAAATGTGGTATATCCATACATGAGCCTATTATTCAGTCATAAGAAGGAAAGAACTACAGATACATGCTATAATATGAACCTTGAAAATATGCTAAGTGAAAGAAGGCAGTCACAAAGGACCAATGATTACATGATTCCATTTATATGAAATGTGTATTAACAGGAAAGTCTTTAGAAACAGGAAGTAGATTAGTGATTACCTATAGCTGGGAGAGGAGGATAATGAAAGAACTGGGAAGTGACAGCTAAGTGGGTGGAGTTTCTTTGGGGGGTGGGTAATGAAAATGTCCTAAAAGTATGGTAACGGATGCAGGACTCTGTGAATATACAAAAGCCACTGTATCCTTTAAATGGGTGAATTGTACAGTATGTGAATTATATCTCAATAAAGCTGTTATAAAAATTTGATAGAGATGGGTAGCGAGAAAAGGACATTCCAACCATTGAAAACTTCTTGAGATGTTAGGCTATCACAGGCTAGTATGACCTAGCACAGGATTCAGCCTAGGTTGGCATCACCCTACTTCATTTCCAGATAGAAAATTCATAAGATTAATACATTTTATTGAAATTCAAGTGGAAATATGAATTAGACATTAAATCATATCATAGCAAGAAAGGAATATTTTCTGTAATCCCCCTCCCTGAAAAAAAAATTAACATTAAAAACAAAACAAAGGGCTTCCCTGGTGGCGCAGTGGTTAAGAGTCCGCCTGCCGATGCAGGGGACACAGGTTCGTGCCCCGGTCCGGGAAGATCCCACATGCCGCGGAGCGGCTGGGCCCGTGAGCCATGGCCGCTGAGCCTGCGCGTCCAGAGCCTGTGCTCCGTAACGGGAGAGGCCACAACAGTGAGAGGCCCGCATACCGCAAAAAAAAAAACAAAAACAAAAACAAAAACAGAAAGGTATCTCTGGAACACACAGCACCTGAGCCAGAGAACCCACACCATGGATCTGCCCACCATACCTGGCTTTATTTTATTTATTTATTTATTTAGGCCACGCGGTGTGGCATGTGGGATCTTAGTTCCAGGATCGAACCGGGGCCCCCTGCAGTGGGAGCTCGGAGTCTTAACCCCTGGACCACCAGGGAAGCCCCCATACCTGGTTTTAAAGGCTGACTCTCAGCACTTCTACTACTTCCTCTTAGCTCAAGTAAACCTGACACCATCTCCAGCTCCTCCTCTCCTCCCCCCTACTCTTTCATGGCTCTTACCACTACAGTAGCAATCTGTTTTCTACATCCCTTTAATACCAGAGGGAGTTTTTACATTCATACCAGGTGATACTCAAACTAGTTCTCAAGTATAAAATTGACGTTTTTAAACCCTAAGTCAAAATAACTAAAGAATCCTCAGTTAAGCATACAGCCAAACACATTGCTCAGGAATCCATTCACCCTTCCAGATCCACTTGCCACGCTTGTCCACCTTGCTTTATGCCTTGGAAGCTGACCATATAGAGTGTATGAACAGGCTCCCTTGCCCTCTGGCTTCCAGTTGGGTTTGGCTAACCAGATATATACCAGTAGGATATCAAAGGGCAGGAGGAGAATGAGACCAGAGTATTTCTTTTCCTAGCTCCTTTCCCTGCCAGAATACCGTGATTTGGCTGCATACCTCTACTGAAGCCCATAGTTCTCTCCATACACTCTTCGATCCTGGTAATCTCTCTCACTTCTTTGCCCTTTTAGATATAGAGTACGTAGGCTCTGTAACTGCTGGCCATAGGGTACCCTACTCCCTCTCACCGGTTTCCCTAAGTCCCTTTGTAAATAGTCCCTTTATTACATCTTTCTCAAATTACTCCATTTGGGTATGTATCTGTTTCCTTTTAGGACCCTAAACGATGAACAAACCATTCTACCTTAAAGATTCAGGTGCAAGAGGATATGTACCAGAAACTCTTGAGAAACTGTGCTTTCTTTAAGATAGGATAAAGAACCTCCTCACTGGGCAAAAATCCTCAAGGCACAGTTTGATGCAGAATTCTTTTCATCTAACAATTTAACAGTATCTTAAGTTAAACTGTTGATTTAACTTTATGATTTCATCTCATCTTCCAGACAACTTTGTGAAGTAGGGCAGATGATGTGTTATTTCCCTTCTAAAACTTAGAAACTGAGGTTCAGTTTTATTTCAACATTCCCTCTGTTATGTCGCTTCACTTTTTGTTAAGCAGAACCTAGTAATGGAAACCTTAATACTGACAGTATCCAAACCAAGGCAAACAGCTGAGTAAACATGTAAAGCAGTCCTTTACATGACCCTACATCCTTTCTCTCCCTTCTGGAAAGAAAACAGTTCTAAGTTCCCTGGCAATAGGTAATGTCTAGTCAAAGTAGAACATTTAAGGAACAAAGGCATTTGAATTGTGAACCAAATAAATTAGAGGAAAATATACATAAGACTGGTGCTTACATAGACTTGCTAGAGCAAGAGCCCTCAATCGAAATATATGGGCAATTCTACTGGGGGGCATAGCCCTTTTAGGCACAGTGTTTTTAGGCAGCACAAACCCATGCCCCTATCCCAAGGAATAACCGACTATGCCGCCAGTTTGTGGGTACATGTCAGTGTGGCAATATCTCATATGTACCAGGAACCATAAAGCAAAAAGTTTAATTAATTCTCAGGACAGAAAAAGGATCTTTGAAGGTTAAGTAGCTTAAGTCTGAACATGACCACCAACTGCTTGGGGAGAACATGGGTAGGATACAACTGAGCCCCCATGGAGTGCTACTCTGCATTACACAACTCCTCCACTATTCAGCCTAGCTGGTGGATCATCGTATGGCCTGAGGAGGAGTTGCAAAGTGAAAAAGAATAACGGCATCATTGGAGCTTCAGAGCTTGCAGAGAAGTATATGTGCCTCTCTTCCACAATAAAGTTGCCACAGATAGAGAAAATATATAGGAAAAGATAATGCCTGCCTATAGTTTATTTTGCCCTACCTTGTCACTTACCCTATTTTCATCATCTGACACAATTTTATTGTGGTCAGAAATACAGATATCACAAACCCATAGGAAGTCAGAAAACACCAGCACTCCTCTTCTTCACCCCTATACCACCTATACAAAGAATTCCCAGATTGGTAGATTAGGGATCTGGTTTTATCAAGGCCTAAAATCTCAAAGTCATGAAAAGATTCTGCTCCTGTGATCATTATAGAAATATTTTTGATTCACCAAACAATAAACGCTGGCAATACTACACACCTGAAGAAAGTAACCTAACCAAAGAATATGGAAGGTATACATGCCTAGTCTATTTTCAGATCAAAATAAAATGTATACATGCAACCACCTAGCATTACGTTAGGTATATAAAGTTTAATCCTTATTCTAGCCTGCCTTTTTTTGGCCACGCCACAGGGCACGTGGGATCTTAGTTCCCCAACCAGGGATCAAACCCGCATCCCCTCCATTGGAAGCGTGGAGTCTTAACCACTGGACCGCCAGGGAAGTCCCTCTAGTCTGCTTTTTACAACTCACAAAGAACTGCGGATATAATTTTTCAAGGTCTGATATAATATACATAGAAATACGTCCAGAAAGATTCACAAGAAACGGTTAATAATGTTGGCTGCTAAAAAGACGAACTAGGTATATGAAAGACGGGGTGAAAACAGACTTTTTGAACCTTTTATATTTTATACCAAGTCCATATATCTATTATCTATTTAAAAACTAAAGAAAAAGTTTCAAGGTCTGACATACTAATTTTTTAAAACTAGGATAGAAGGTTAAAACACTTGAGTCCATACAGCCTGACTCCTGGACCCACGCTCTCATAGTTCCTAACGTACTCTGAATCTCAAAAAAGACAGTGATCTGAACAGAACTAGTCCTTGGCAAAGTGTTAACCTAGTTTATCAAGCTCATGGTCTTAAACTACAATTGGGAATGGGGCAGAAGTTGGAGGTAAGGGGTGGAGGTGAGGACTGATTGCCAAAGTAAGAACTGAATATCAAAAGCCAACTATAAACGAAGTGATAAGGTCTCCAAAAGAGGAAGAGAAAGTTCTATAAGTTCTATCTAATTCCTGGATAGTAATGTGGAAGGTTATGTAAGAATTTTTGCAAGGTCCAGTACCCATAGCCATATAAAGATATACTATTTACATAATAGCTACAGTATACTTAATCCATAAAGAATATAGAAAAGAGGGAAATCCCTGTTCTTTTAGGCTGATATATTAAAACAAAACAGCGAGTTTTCTTTCTCCTTATTACAAAACAGCTTTGACAGAACTTACAGAGCAGAACCTCAGGTTCCTACTTACCTCTAGTATCCTTTGGAGGTGAAATTGGAAGAAAATTTAGAATGAGAATAAGAGACTTATAGCTTAGAGGCAACCCTCTACTACCCCTTTACTTCTTTCCCTTTCTCTAGTCTCCATCCTCTCTCTTACTCTTTTCCATTCTTCCTCCATTTTTTTCCTTCTTCTCTATCTTTGCTTAGGCTTACTCCTGACAGTTGCATTCAGTGATATCCTTAAGTAATAATTAGCCTGGCTGTGGTATTAAAGCTGCTCATATCTTAACCTATTAAAAAAAAAAAAAAGACAGTCCTGGTTCAGAGGATGGGAAGCAAAGTTTCATAAGAATAACTTTTTCTACTTTTAATTATGGAAAACATACAAAGGCAAAAGAAGAGTATAATGAATCCCTACACATTTATCACTTAGCTTTAACAATTATTCACGGACAAACTTGCTTCATTTGTAACTCCACCTATTTCCTTACCTCCCACATTATTTCAAAGCAAATACCAAATATATAATTTCATTACGAAATATTTCAGCATGTAGCTCTGAAAAATCTCTTTAAAAAAAATATAAACCCAGAGGCTTCCCTGGTGGCGCAGTGTTTGAGAGTCCGCCTGCCGATGCAGGGGACACTGGTTCGTGCCCCGGTCTGGGAGGATCCCACATGCCACGGAGCGGCTGGGCCCGTGAGCCATGGCCGCTGAGCCTGCGTGTCCGGAGCCTGTGCTCCTCAACGGGAGAGGCCACAACAGTGAGAGGCCCGCGTACCGCAAAAAAAAAAAAAAAAAATATATATATATATATATATAAACCCAAACAACTCTATATCATCTAAAAATTAATAATTCCTTAATTTTATAAAATAGAGTTAACATTTCCAATTGTCTTATATATGTCAGAATTGTTTTGTTTTGTTTTACAGTTTGATTTTTTATTTTTTATTTTTTTTTGGCCACACTGTGCAGCTTGTGGGATCTTAGTTCCCTGACCAGGGATTGAATCCAGGCCCTTGGCAGTGAAAGCATGGAGTGCTGACCACTGGACCTCCAGGGAATTCACCAGTTTATTTGTTTGAAATAGGATCCAAGTAAGGTCCATATACTGTCACTGGTTGTTATGTCTGACACATCTTTTAATCGACAAGTTCCCTATCCATTCCTATTTCTTGCAGTTTTCTTTAAAAATTTTTAAAATTTATTTATTTATTTATTTATTTAGGCTGTGCTGGATCTTCCTTGCGGTGCACAGGCTCTCTAGTTACGGCGCGCGGGCTCTAGAGTTCATGGGCTCAGTAGCTGCAGCGCGCGGGCTTAGTTGTGGTATGTGGGATCTCAGTTCCCCGACCAGGGATTGAACCCAGACCCCCTGCATTGGGAGCGTGGAGTCTTAACCACTGAACCACAAGGGAAGTCCCCTATTTCTTGTAATTTATTTGTCAAGGAAATTCTTATGTTTGTACCAGCATAAAAATTAACCCATTCAAAAACCATTTAATTAGAGTTACCATATGATCCAGCAATCCCACTCCTGGGCATATATCCAGAGAAAACTAATTCAAAACGATATGGGGGGGCTTCCCTGGTGACACACTGGTTAAGAATCTGCCTGCCAATGCAGGGGACACGGGTTCGAACCCTGGTCCAGGAAGATCCCACATGCTGCAGAGCAACTAAGCCCGTGCACCACAACTACTGAGCCTGCACTCTAGAGCCTGCAAACCACAACTACTGAGCCCACGTGACACAACTACTGAAGCCCGCACTCCTAGAGCCTGTGCTCCGCAACAAAAGAAGCCACCACAATGAGAAGCCCACGCACCGCAATGAAGAGTAGCCCCCACTCACTGCAACTAGAGAAAGCCCGCGCACAGCAACGAAGACCCAACACAGCCAAAAATAAATAAATAAAAATTTTAAACAATGGTTTAGATGGCAAATTTTATTTAAAAAAAAAAGATATAGGGGACTTCACTGGCAGTCCAGTGGTTAAGACTCCACGCTCCCAATGCAGGAGGCACATGTTCGATCACTTGTTGGGGAACTAAGATTCTGCATGCCACGCAGCATGGCCAAAAAAAAAAAAAAGCACCCCAATGTTCACAGCAGCACTATTTACAATAGCCAAGACATGGAAGCAACCTAAATGTCCATCAACACATGAATGGATAAAGAAGATTCAGTATATATATGCACAATGGAATATTATTCAGCCATAAAACAGAATGAAACAATGCCATTTGCAACCATCTGGATGGACCTGGAGATTATCATACTAAGTGACGTAAGCCAGACAGAGAAAGACAAATATCATATGATATCACTGATATGTGGAATCTAAAAAAATGATACAAATGAACTTATTTACAAAACAGAAATGGACTCAGAGACATAGAAAACAAACTTACGGTTATCAAAGGGGAAAGAGGGTGGGGGAGGGATAAATTAGGAGTCTGTGATTAACAGATACATGCTACTATATATAAAATAAATCACACTACTATATATAAAATAAAACAACAAGGACCTACTGTATAGCACAGGGAACTATATTCAGTATCATGTAATGACCTATAATGGAAAAGAATCTGAAAAAGAATACATATATATGTATAACTGAATCACTGTGCTGTACACCTGAAACTAACACATTACAAGTCAACTACATGTCAATAAAAAGTTGTTTGTTTTGAAAAAAATGTATTAAGTAGGTACTATTTGGAGAATAGAAAAAAGAATCTATAACTGAACAATTATTTATTGTATCTAATATGTAGCATGTGGAGATGCTATGAAGAAATGCAAAATGAGAGAAAAGGTTGGCCTTCAAAAGGCACAAGATGGAATGCAAAAACAGAACAATGACATAAAAACATAAAATCAAAACAAAACTTCCTAGTAACAACATAGCTTCTCTAGTGACTACTGATGTTAATCTCAATAGTCAACTGACCTTTTATTTTATTATCTTTTTCTCAGGCAAAGGGAAGGGAAAATAACAAATGTTGGCTATTTACCATATTCCAGGTCCCATAGGATTTTGTTATCTAATATAATCTTTAGAAAGAAGATAATGAGGGCTTCCCTGGTGGCACAGTGGTTAAGAATCCACCTGCCAATGCAGGGGACACGGGTTCAAGCCCTGGTCCAGGAAGATCCCACATGCCGCAGAGCAACTGAGCCCGTGTGCCACAACTACTGAGCCTGCACTCTAGAGCCGGCAAGTCACAACTACTGAGCTCACGCGCCTAGAGCCCGTGCTCCACAACAAGAGCAGCCACTGCAATGAGAATCCCACGCACCACAACGAAGAGTAGCCCCCACTTGCCGCAACTAGAGAAAGCCTGCACGCAGCAACGAAGACCCAATGCAGCCAAAAATTTTAAAATTAAAATAAATAAATAAAAGAGACAGTAGAAGAGAAATTTAGAAAGTAGGAAGGTGGAGGTTTGTTTAAAAAAAATGATAATGAGATGAGATAGGTATAATTTCTATTTTCTTTTCTTTTCTCTTTTTTTTTTTTGTCCACGCTGCACAGCCTGTGGGATCTTAGTTCCCCGACCAGGGATCAAACTCAGGCCAATGGCAGTGAAAGTGCCACTGAGTCCTAACCACTGGACTGACCGCCAGGGAATTCCTTCCATTTTCATTTTTATTGATATGGAAACTAAGGTTCAGAGGAGTTCTTTCTTTCCCAAGTTTACATAATTAATAAGTAGTAGAATCTTATTTTTGACTGAGGATCATCTGGTTCCCAAGTCCGCACCCTTTCCATTGCTGTTTCTCTAACACAGGAACAGCAATGGCTTTCACGAATTATAGGCAAGGTCAACAATTAGTTCCAATTATTTTTTTAAGAGATCAACTTCTAAAATGTGTTCAAATCAACAGTCTAAAAAAGAGGGACTTCCGTGGTGGTCCAGTGGTTAAGACTCTGCCCTTCCATGGCAGGGGGCGTGAGTTCCATCCCTGGTCAGGGAACTAAGATCCCACAGGACACTCAGTGTGGTCAAAAAGAAAAAAAACAAAAAAACAGGTAAAGAAACTTAGCTTATCATTTTTCCTCAATAATCAAAGAATCTACTAGATTTAAGTACTGGTCTGATATGTGAAAATGGAACTAAACTGAGGAATCTGATCATCATCTTCCCTGGAGAAAACACTTACTGCCCACTCCACTGCTCCCTTCAGTGTAGAGGGACAGACATCAGCATATCGCTCCTGCTGTGCAGGAAGCTCTAGAAGCAGCAGCACAGCTCTGTCCTCTTTCACTCTGGGGGTTCAGCTGCCTGAAGGGAGCACACACTCAGCTTTGCTACCTTACATACTGGTGAGGTTTCACAGGGGTTGCCCCACAGGGGAAGTCTGTAGCTTCTGTTTGGTTTGGTTTTGATCACTGCTTGCACCTAGATGGAGAAATCTGTCTAATTCTGGCAGTATTAGAAAATCCACTGGCCCACAGATACAAGCTACCTTCTTGAATATGAGTGTTATCAGTAATAAAGTTGTTGTTTTTATTTCCATTTGTCAAACTTTCTTCTTATTTCTCAACTGGAGTGGAGGAAGAAGGATGCTTCAAACTGAAACCCGCAAACCCCAGCAGTCTTTAAGGGCTAGGCAAGTATTTCCTTTGGTAGTTGAAATGGAGCCCAGGGTAAAATGTTAGTGTGCCTGGCCCTACCAGTTTACAAATCCTATAATTGTAAAATAATGATTTAGTAATAATTCAATTTGGGACAACAAAGAAAATCATTTTCATTTATAATGTAAGACCTTTATTTCACAAATGAGGAAAAATCAGATTCAGTTTTGATACAAGCACTCAGTTATTCACTATTCATTTAGCAATTGAGTAGGCAATGAATCAATGTTTACTAAATGTTTTTTCAAAAGTATATTTCTTGACTACAGAGCCCATTAACTAGCAGAAAGGGGTTAAAACACAAGGGCTCAAAAATCAAAGACTATAGTTTAATTCTAGTGTTGCCATGTACTAGTCTGTGACTTTGGGTAAGTTGCTTAACCTTACCCGCAGAATGCAGACAGTAACAGCACCTATGTAATAGGATTAGTGTGGGGATTAAAATAAATACATATAAAGCTCTTACAGTGCCTGAAATATAAAAGGAGCTCACATCCATTCATTCAGTAAATACTTAATGCCCGATTTAGAGTACCAGGCACTATGTCTGATAGCAAGGACAAAATGCCAAGCTAAAGATGGTCTAAGACAAAGACTAGAGATGGTCTTGGTCCTAACAGAATTCAGCATTTAGTAGAGATATAGCCATTAATCAAATAATCACAAAGTAATTGTATAATTACCCAGTGTGATAAATGGGCTAGGGAAAAAAAAAGAACAGAAGGCTGTGACCTACTTTAGTTAGTATAGTCAGAAAGGTGACATTTAAGTGATACTTCATGGAGGAGCAGAAACTAGCCATTCAGAGAATGAAATAAAAGATCATTCCAGAAAGAGAAATGGGCAAAAGACACAAAGTGAGATTTTCAACTGAATCTGAAAGAAACAGAAGGCCAGTGAAGCTGGAGTGTAATGAAGGACGGAGGGGTAGGCAGAACCTTCCAGGCTGTGTTAAAGTACTTGGCTTTCATTCAACACAATAGACAGTCAGTGAATAATTTTATGCAAGAGAGAAGTTATAAGATCTGATCTATGTTTTGAAAATATTACTCTGGCTACTATAGAAAGAATAAATAAAAGCGAGGCAGGGGGTGAAATGGCAAGCTCAATTAGGAGGCCACTGTAATAGTCCAAACAAGAGACAATACAGTCTATAATTGGAGAGATGGCTGTAAAGATGGAGAGAAATGGAACGATCTGAGGTGTAGTTTATAGGTAGGACCAAAGGACTTGCTTATAAATTAGATGCAGGAAAGTATAGTGTCTAGCTTGAGTAACTGGATGGATGATGGTATCATTCACTAATGCTGTAGAGATGGAGGGGAGAGCCAATTTGAGGACTGCAAAGCAATCATTACATTTTGAACATGTTAATTTTAATAACCTGTGAGATTTCTAGGAAAAAATATCAATTAAGCAGTTGGATACACAGAGGAGAAGTCTGGTCTAGCAATTATCTGTAAATCTGTTAGCATAGTAATAAGTGAAACCTAGGAATAAAGTATATTTAGAAAGAAGGCAAGAAAACCTGAAGAAATATAAACGCTCAGAAATTGAGTAGAGTAACTGACAAGGAAGTCAAAAGAGGAGGGCAAAAGGGCAAGACCCAAGAAGGTTGTGTTACCGGAGGCAACAAAAGACAGAGTTTCAAGAAATGGGGAATAGTCAACTCCAGCAATGCCACTAAGAGGTTATGTAAGATAAAAACTAAAAAACAAACAAAACACTAGTTGGATTGGGCAACTTAAAAGTACTTTGGACTAGAGCAAGCAGAAGAAAGAATCAGTGAGCCTGAAGAGAGATCATTTGAATTTATCCAGCCAGAAGGAAAACAAAAAAACAAGCAAACAAACAAAAACCAGAATGAAAGGGAATGAAGAAAGCCTATGGGACTTACAGGGCATAATAACAGAAACAATCTATGTACTACTGGAGCTGCAGAAGAAGAGAGAGAGAAAGGGGTAGAAAGTTTATTCAAAGAAATAACAGCTGAAAACTTCCCAAATGTGGGGAGAGATGTGGACATCCAAGTTCATTAAGCTAAAAGCTCACTCCAAAGTTTCAATCCAAAATGACCTTCTCCAAAACCATAATTCAAAAAGAGACATGTACCAAAATGTTCATAGCAGCCCTATTTACAATAGCCCGGAGATGGAAACAACCTAAGTGTCCATCATCGGATGAATGGGTAAAGAAGATGTGGCACATATATACAATGGAATATTACTCAGCCATAAAAAGAAATGAAATTGAGCTATTTGTAATGAGGTGGATGGACCTAGAGTCTGTCATACAGAGTGAAGTAAGTCAGAAAGAGAAAGACAAATACTGTATGCTGACACATATATATGGAATTTAAGAAAAAAAAATGTCATGAAGAACATAGGGGTAAGACAGGAATAAAGACACAGACCTACTAGAGAATGGACTTGAGGATATGGGGAGGGGGAAGGGTAAGCTGTGACAAAGTGAAAGAGCGGCATGGACATATACACACTACCAAACGTAAGGTAGATAGCTAGTGGGAAGCAGCCGCATAGCACAGGGAGATCAGCTCGGTGCTTTGTGACCACCTGGAGGGGTGGGATAGGGAGGGCGGGAGGGAGACGCAAAAGGGAGGGGATATGGGAACATATGTATATGTATAACTGATTAAATTTGTTATAAAGCAAAAAAATAAAAAATAAAAATAACAAAATGACCTTCTCCAAGATGCATTATAGTAAAATCATCTAAAATCAAATACAAAGAGAGAATTTAAAAGTCAGTTAGAAAAAAAAAATGTCTCTCATACAACAGAGCCTCCATAAGGCTATGAGCAGATTTCTCAGCAGAAATCCTGCAGGCCAGGAGAGAATAGGATGATATATTCAAAATGCTGAAAGAAAAAGAATGCAAAACAAGAATACTTTACCCAGCAAAGCTGTCCTTCAGAAGTGAAGGTAAGATAAAGATTTTCCCTAACAAAAGCTGAGAGAGTTCACCACCACTTGACCTGCCTTAACAAGAAATGCTGAAGAGTTCTTCAATCTGACAAGAAAGGATGTTAACTAGTAACACAAAAATATATGAAAATATACAACATACTGGTAAAGGTAAACATATAGTCAGATTCAGAATACTCTAGTACTGTAATGTGGTGATGTTAACCACTTAACTCTAGTATAAAGGTTAAAGGACAAAAGTATTAAAATAGCTATAGCTACAATAATTTGTTAATGGATACACAATATAAAAAGATGTAAATTGTGACATGAAAAACATAAAATGGGGGTGGGGGTAAAAGGGTAGATTTTGTATGCAATCAAAGCTAAGTTGTTATCAGCTTAAAATAGACTGTTACATCTATAAGATGTTTCAAGTAAGCCTGAGGGTAACCACAAAACAAAAACCTATAACAGATACACAGAAGATAAAGAGAAGGGAATCAAAGTATACCACTATCAGAAATCATCAATTCATAAAGCAAGACAGTAAGAGAGGAAGAAAGGAAGAAAGGAACTACAAGACAGCCAGAAAACAATTAACAAGATGGCAATAATAAGTCCTTACCTAGTTATAATTACTTTAAATGTAAATGGATTAAATTCTCCAATCAAAAGGCACAGAGTGCCTGAATGGATAAAAAACAAGGTCTAACGTTTATGCTGTTTGCAGAAGACTCATTTACTACAAAGACACATATAAGAACAAAGTGAAGGGTTGGAAAAAGATATCCCACACAAATGGAAACCAAAAGAAAGCAAGGATAACTATACTTATATCAGAAAAAAGAACTTTAAGTCAAAAACTGTAACAAGAGACAAAGAAAGTCATTATATAATGATAAGAAAGGGTCAATTCATCAAGGGGATGTAACAGTTGTAAATGTGTATATACCCAACATCAGAGCACCTAAAATATTGAGCAAATACTAACAGATCTGATGGCAGAAACAGACAATACAGTAATAGCAGAGGATTTCGATACCCCACTTTCAATGATGAATGGATCACCCAGACAGAAAATCAATACAGAAACAATGGAATTGAACTATATTTTACATCAAATGGACCTAAGAGACATATACAGAACCTTCCATCTAAAAACAACATAACACACCTTCTTCTCAAGTGCACCTGGAACATTCTCCAGGATAGAGCACATTAGGTCACAAAACAAGTCTCAGTAAATTTTAAAATACTGTAATCATACCAAGTATCTTTTCTGACCAAAATGATATAAACTAGAAATCAATAACAGAAGGAAAACTGGAAAATTCACGAATATGTGGAAATTAAACAACACATTCCTGAACAACCAATGGGTCAAAGATAAAATCAAAAAATATCTTGAAACAAACAAAAATGGACACACAACATACCAAAACTTATGGCATGCAGCAAAAATAGAGCACAGAGGGAAGTTTAGAGTGATAACTGCCTACATTAAGAAGAAGAAAAAAAAAAGATCTCAAATAACCTGAAGGAACTGGAAAAAGGACAAATTAAGCCCAAAGTTAGCAGAAAGAAGGAGATAACAAAGATCAGAGCAGAAATAAATGAAATCAGGAATAGAAAAACAATGGAAAACTGTTAGTTTTTTTAAAAAGATTAAATTGACAAAGCTTTAGCTAGATTTACCAAGAAAAAAAGAAAGAGAACTCAAAGAAATAAAACTAAAAATGAAAGAGGAGACATTACAACTGATAGCACAGAAACACAAAGGATCATACGACACTGCTATGGACAGTCATATGCCATCAAATTGGACAACCTAGAAGAAATGAATAAATTCCTAGAAACATACAATCTACCAAGTCTTAATAATAAAAATACAGAAAATCTGAACAGACTAATAAGTAAGGAGATTGATAATCTCCAGGACTAGATGGCTTCACAAGTGAATTCTATCAAACATTTAAAGAAGAACACCAGTTCTTCTCAAACTCTTCCAAAAAAATGAAGAGGAGGGAACACTTCCAAACTCATTTAACGAGACCAGCATTACCCTGATACCAAAGCCAGATGATGACATTAAAATAAAATAACAGACCAACATCCATGACGAATATAAGTGCAAAAATTCTCAAAAAAATACTAGCAAAACAAATTCAACAGCACATTAAAAGCATCATACACGACACTATCAAACTCTTAGAGGAAAACATAGGCAGAACACTCTATGACATAAATCACAGCAAGATCCTTTTTGACCCACCTCCTAGAGAAATGGAAATAAAGACAAAAATAAACACATGGGACCTAATGAAACTTAAAAGCTTTTGCACAGCAAAGGAAACCATAAACAAGACAAAAAGACAACCCTCAGAATGGGAGAAAATACTTGCAAATGAAGCAACTGACAAAGGATTAATCTCCAAAATTTATAAGCAGCTCATGCAGCTCAATAACAAAAAACCAAACAGCCCAATCCAAAAATGGGCAGAAGACCTAAATAGACATTTCTCCACAGAAGATATACAGACTGCCAACAAACACATGAAAGGATGCTCAACATCTTTACTCATTAGAGAAATGCAAATCAAAACTACAATGAGATATCATCTCACACCAGTCAGAATGGCCATCATCAAAAAATTCTAGAAACAATAAATGCTGGAGAGGGTGTGGAAAAAAGGGAACACTCTTGCACTGCTGGTGGGAATGTGAATTGGTACAGCCACTATGGAGAACGGTATGGAGGTTCCTTAAAAACTACAAATAGAACTACCATATGACCCAGCAATCCCACTACTGGGCATATACCCTGAGAAAACCATAATTCAAAAAGAGACATGTACCAAAATGTTCATAGCAGCCCTATTTACAATAGCCCAGAGATGGAAACAACCTAAGTGTCCATCATCGGATGAATGGGTAAAGAAGATGTGGCACATATATACAATGGAATATTACTCAGCCATAAAAAGAAATGAAATTGAGCTATTTGTAATGAGGTGGATGGACCTAGAGTCTGTCATACAGAGTGAAGTAAGTCAGAAAGAGAAAGACAAATGCTGTATGCTGACACATATATATGGAATTTAAGAAAAAAAAATGTCATGAAGAACATAGGGGTAAGACAGGAATAAAGACACAGACCTACTAGGGAATGGACTTGAGGATATGGGGAGGGGGAAGGGTAAGCTGTGACAAAGTGAAAGAGCGGCATGGACATATATACACTACCAAACATAAGGTAGATAGCTAGTGGGAAGCAGCCGCATAGCACAGGGAGATCAGCTCGGTGCTTTGTGACCGCCTGGAGGGGTGGGATAGGGAGGGTGGGAGGGAGACGCAAAAGGGAGGGGATATGGGAACATATGTATAACTGATTAAATTTGTTATAAAGCAAAATAAATAAAAGAAAAAAGAAAAAAAGAACAACCTAGTGGTTACCAGTAGGGAGAGGGAAGTGTGGAGGAGCAAGATAGGGGTAGGGGATTAGAGGTACAAACTATGCTGTATAAAATAAATAAGCTACAAGGATATATTGTACAACATAGGGAATATAGCCAAAATATTATATCATTTATAATAACTATAAATGGAATATAATCTTTAAAAATTGTGGATCATTATGTTGTACACCTGTAACTTTTATATTATTCATCAAATATACCTCAATAAAAAAGAATGAAAAAAAAAAAAAAAAAAAAAGCATCATACACCATGATCAAGTGAGACTTACCCCTGAGATGCAAGGATGGTTCAATATACACAAATCAATAAATGTGATATAGCACATTAACAAAACAACAAAAATCATGATAATCCCAATAGATTCAGAAAAAGCAATTGACAAAATTCAACATCGTTTCATGATAAAAACATTCAATAAATTGGGTACAGAAGGAACATACCTCAACATAATAAAGGCCATATATGACACGTCCACAGCTTATATCATATTCAACAGTGAAAGTCTGAAAGCTTTTCCTTTAAGATCAAGAACAAGAAAAGGGTGAACATTCTGACCACTCTTATTCAACATAATACTAGAAGTCCTAGCCAGAGCAATTAGGCAAGAAAAAGAAATAAAGGCATCCAAATCAGAAAGGAAGAAGTAAAATTGTCTGTTTGCTGATGACATGATTTTGTATACAGAAAATTCTAAAGACTCCATCAAAAAAGTGTGAGGCCTAATAAACAAGTTCCACAAAGTTTCAGGATACAGGGACTTCCCTGGTGGCACAGTGGTTAAGAATCTGCCTGCCAATGCAGGGAACACGGGTTCAAGTCCTGGTCCAGGAAGATCGCACATGCTGCAGAGCAACTAAGCCCGTGTGCCACAACTACTGAGCCTGTGCTCTAGAGCCCATGAGTCACAGCTACTGAAGCCCGTGCACCTAGGACCCGTGCTCTGCAACAAGAGAAGCCACTGCAATGAGAAGCCTGTGCACCTCAACGAAGAGGAGCCCCTGCTCGCCACACTAGAGAAAGCGCACATGCAGCAACAAACACCCAATGCAGCCAAAAACAAACAAACAAATAAATAAATAAATAAAGACGGTTTCAGGATACAAAATCGAACATACGGGGCTTCCCTGGTGGCGCAGTGGTTGTGAGTCCCCCTGACAGTGCAGGGGACACGGGTTTGTGCCCCGGTACAGGAAGATCCCACATGCCACAGAGCGGCTAGGCCCGTGAGCCATGGCCGCTGAGCCTGCGTGTCCGGAGCCTGTGCTCCACAACGGGAGAGGCCACAACAGTGAGAGGCCCGCATACCACAAAAAAAAAAAAAAAAAAAAAAAAAAATTGAACATACAAAAATCAGTTCCGTTTCTATACACCAACAATGAAATCAGTTTTATTTCTACACACAAACTATCTGAAAGAGAAATAAAGAAAATCTATTTACAATAGCATCAAAAGTAAAAACTTAGGAATAAAGTAAACAAGGAGGTGATAGATCTGTACACTGAAAACCACAAAACATCGCTGAAAGAAATGGAAGGAGACACAAGTAAATGAAAAACAATGTTGTGGGTTTTTTTACAGAAATAAAAAGTTCCATCCTAAAACTCATTTGGAATCTCAATGTACCCTGAATAGCCAAAACTTGAACAAGAAGAACAAAGCTGGAAGTCTCAAACTTTCTCATTTCAAAAATTATTACAAAGCTATAGTAATCAAAACAGTGTGGTACTGGCATAAAGACAGACATACTAACCAATGGGACACAGTAGAGAGCCAGAAATAAACCCTTGCACATATGGTCAAATGATTTGACAAGGGTGCCAAGACCACTCAATGAGAAAAGAACAGTCTTTCCAACAAATGATATTGGAAAAACTGGATATCTACCTGCAAAAGAATGAAATTGAACCCTTACCTTACACTGTAAGGGTAAAAAATTACCCTTATACAAAAATTAACTCAAAATGGATCAAAGACCTAAACATCTTGGAAGAAAACATAGGGGAAAAGCTTCATGAGATTGGATTTGGCAATTTCTTGGATATGACACCAAGAGCACAGGTAACAAAAGAAAAAAATGGATAAATTGGACTATATCCATATTTAAAACTTCCATACTTCAAAGGACACAATCAACAGAGTAAAAAGGCAGCCTACAGAATGTAAGAAAATATTTGCGAGCCAAAGCAAATCACAGTCTCTTTGTGGGCAACCTTGAAACAAAAGTCACAGAGGAGCTCCTTTTTGAGCTTTTTCACCAGGCTGGGCCAGTAATAAAAGTGAAAATTCCAAAAGATAAGGATGGTAAAGCAAAGCAGTTTGCGTTTGTGAATTTCGAACATAAAGTATCTGTTCCTTATGCCATGAATCTACTTTATGGAATCAAGCTTTTTGGAAGGCCCATCAAAATTCAGATTAGATCAGGAAGCAACCATGCCTCACAGGAAGTCAGTTTGTCATATCCCCAGCATCGTGTTGGAAATTCAAACCCTACTTCCACATCTCCTAATAGGTATGAAGAGAGCTAAAATGACTCGATCAGCACAGATAATTCAAAGATCTTTCTCTTCTTCAGAAAATTTTCAGAGACAAGCAGTGATGAACAGTGTTTTGAGACAGATGTCACATGGAGGGAAATTTGGTTCTCCATATCTGGATCAATCAGGATTTTCCCCATCAGTTCAGTCATATAATCATACTTTAAAAAATTTTTTTAAATTTATTTTTGTCTGCATTGGGTCTTCATTGCTATGCACGGGCTTTCTCTAGTTGTGGCGACTGGGGGCTACTCTTCCTTGTGGTGTACGTGCTTCTCATTGCAGTGGCTTCTCTTGTTGCAGAGCACAGGCTCTAGGCGCACGGTTTTTAGTAGTTGTGGCACGAGGGCTCAGCAGTTGTGGCAGACGGGCTTAGTTGCTCTGTGGCATGTGGGATCTTCCCGGACCAGGGATTGAACCTGTGTCCCCTGTATTGGCAGGTGTATTCTTTTTTTTTTTTTTTTTTTTTTTTGCGGTACGCGGGCCTCTCACTGTTGTGGCCTCTCCCGTTGCGGAGCACAGGCTCCAGACGCGCAGGCTCAGCGGCCATGGCTCACGGGCCCAGCCGCTCCGCGGCATGTGAGATCTTCCCAGACCAGGGCACAAACCCGTGTCCCCTGCATTGGCAGGTGGACTCTCAACCACTGCGCCACCAGGGAAGCCCGGCAGGTGTATTCTTAACCACTGCACCACCAGGGAAGTCCCCCACATAATCGTACTTCTAACCAGTCTTCAAGCTCCCAGTGGCGCCAAGATACACCATTATCACAGAGAAAAGTCAGAATTCTCATTCCTACATAGCGGATAGACATTATAGCCGTAAACAGTGTTACACCACGATCATGGGTCTGACCATCATTACAGAGGAAACAGATGATTTATTCTATGAAGATAGGAATCACGATGGCTGGAGCCATGACTATGATAACAGAAGAGACAGTGGTAGAGAAGGAAAATGGTGCTCATCTCGACACTAACAAGTGATAAAAGGATGTTTTCATAGGGTCATTCTAGGCCCTTTTTGTTAATTTGTCTGGGACTGTTTTCTTAAAAAACTGTATAGAACAGCTTTACAAGTCACCACATTTCTTTATAAAAATTTTAAAGCCTAACAGCAGTCCAATACAGAAACGAAAAGAATTGTGGTTCTAGTTTTTTTTTTTTTTTATTAGTTTCTGCTTTATAACAAAGTGAATCAGTCATACATATACATCTGTTCCCACATCCCTTCCCTCATGCATCTCCCTCCCTCCCACCCTCCCCATCCCACCCCTCCAGGCGGTCACAAAGCACCGAGCTGATCTCCCTGTGCTCTGCGGCTGCTTCCCACTATCTATCTACCTTACGTTTGGTAGTGTATATATGTCCATGCCTCTCTTTCGCTTTGTCACAGCTTACCCTTCCCCCTCCCCATATCCTCAAGTCCATTCTCAAGTAGGTCTGTGTCTTTATTCCCGTTTTACGTGGTTCTAGTTTTATTACATTAATAACCTTTCACCTCAGGGTTTTAAGAGGAGGAAAGGGTTTTATGCAAACGAAGGTGCCACAATTCCTAATCACTTTAGACAATTGAGGAAGGGATGTATTATATGGATTAGTTGTATTATGGAGCAAATATTTTAATTATCTGTTATCTTTTTGTACTGCAAGAAGTTTCTTGTTAGTGAATCAGATTTTTGGTGTATATAATAGAAAACATTCAAGTTGATAGTCTGAAATGACTCAGTATTTTGTTAATAAATGAGAAAATGTAACTTCAGTGATTCATTTTCCTAACATTTCAGAAAGCTTTTTGGTAAAGTTTCGGGATAAATCATATTATTTAACTTCTTAGAGAACTTAAGTGTAAGTTCTGTGATATAATCTTGAATTTTACTGTAACTGAGCATACAAGTATACAGCTACATGTGCTATTTCATTATAAAATTTTAGAATTTGCTCATTAAATTATGTTTGATGTATGACTGAAGCCACTCAGGAAGTTAAATATCTCTAAATGTATTTTTTTTTTTTTTTTTTTGTGGTACGCGGGCCTCTCACTGTTGTGGCCTCTCCCGTTTGCGGAGCACAGGCTCCGGATGCACAGGCTCAGCAGCCATGGCTCACGGGCCCAGCCGCTCCGCGGCATATGGGATCCTCCCAGACCGGGGCACGAACCCGTATCCCCTGCATCGGCAGGCGGACTCTCAACCACTGCGCCACCAGGGAGGCCCTCTAAATGTATTTTTTTACAGTAAAAATACAGTGTTAATGTAAATCCCCTTATTCTGGAAGAATAAAAATGTAAATGCATCGTCAGATAAAATGGTAAAATGTTTTACTGAAAGTATACTTTTTTGGGAAAAAAAAAGGTTCACAAAACCTTTAAGTGCTGCCTCTATCACTCAAACTTCTAAAATTTTAACATTTTCAAAGTGCCCAAGACAAGTGCACAAGGACACATTTTATTGTTGAAATTGTATAGGTTGCTTTTTGTTTTTATTTGAACATTTGAGAATTTAGTCTTAAACACTTTCTGATTTAAAAATTTTAAAACCTTGTTTAACAAAACTTTTATGTATCAAGATACTGTTTCCAGGACTTCCCTGGTGGCACAGTGATTAAGAATCTACCTGCCAATGCAGGGGACACGGGTTTGAGCCCTGGTGCAGGAAGATCCCACATGCCCCAGAGCAACTAAGCCCATCTGCCACAACTACTGAGCCTGTGCTCTACAGCCCACGAGCCGCAACTACTAAGCCCGTGTGCCACAACTACTGAAGCCCACACGCCTAGAGCCCATGCTCCACAACAAGAGAAGCCACTGCAATGAGAAGCCTGCGCACCGCAACTAGAGAAAGCCCGCGTGCAACAACAAAGACCCAACGCGGACAGAAATAAAAATTAATTAATTAGTTAATTTTAAAAAACAGATGCTGTTTCCTTTTCATTGTAGAACTTGTTTATAAAAATTCATTCCTAGAAAAAACCAAAGAAAAAAGAAAACAAAAATTAATTCCTAGGGACTTCCCTGGTGGCACAGTAGTTAAGAATCCACCTGCCAATGCAGTGGACACGGGTTCAAGCCCTGGTCCAGGAAGATCCCACATGCCGCAGAGCAACTAAGCCCGTGCACCACAACAACTGAGCCTGCACTCTAGAGCCCACGAGCCACAACTACTGAGCTTACGTGCCACAACTACTGAAGCCTGTGTGCCTAGAGCCTGTGCTCTGCAATAAGACAAGCCACCTCAATGAGAAGCCCACACACCGCAACCAAGAGTAGCCCCTGCTCGCCACAACTAGAGAATGCCCGCACGCAGCAACAAAGACCCAAAGCAGCCAAAAATAAATAAATAAATAATTTTTAAAAAGATTAAAAAAAAAATTTATTCCTTGAAAAAAAAAAGAAAATACTTGCAAATCGTATAGCTGATAAGGAGTTAATAGCCAAAATATATAAAGAACTCTACAACTCAGTAACTAAAAACAAACAATCCCATTTTAAAAAATGGGCAAAGGACTTAAATTTTTTCCAAAGAAAATATACAAATGGCCAATAAGCACATGAAAAGATGCCCAACATCACTAATCATTAGACAAATGCAAATCAAAACCATAATGAAATACCCAGTCACACCCATTAGGATGGCTACCATCAAAAAAAAAACAGAAAATAAGTGTTGGCAAGGATTTGGAGAAATCAGAACTTGTGCACTGCTGGTGGGAATGTAAAATGGTACAGCCGCTAAGGAAAACAATGTGGTAATTCCTCAAAACATTAAAAATAGAATTACCATATGATCCAGCAATTCCACTTCTGGGAATATACCCAAAAGAATTGAAAGCAGAGTCTGAAGAGATATTTATACACCCATGTTCATAGCAACATTATTCACAACAGCCAAAAGATGGAAGCAACTCAAGTATCTCTCACAAATGAATGGATAAACAAAATGTGGTATATACATTCAATGTGGGAATTCCCTGGCAGTCCAGTGGTTAAGACTCGGGCTTTCACTGCCGTGGACCCGGGTTCAATCCCTCGTTGGGGAACTAAGATCCCATAAGACATGTGGTGCGGCCAAAAAAAAAAAAAAAAGTAAATACATTCAATGTAATATTATTCAGCCTTAAAAAGCAAGGAAATTCTGGGGCTTCCCTGGTGGTGCAGTGGTTAAGAATCCGCCTGCCAGGGCTTCCCTGGTGGCGCAGTGGTTGACAGTCCGCCTGCCGATGCAGGGGACGCGGGTTCGTGCCCCAGTCTGGGAGGATCACACATGCCACGGAGCGGCCGGGCCCGTGAGCCATGGCCGCTGAGCCTGCGTGTCCGGAGCCTGTGCTCCGCAACGGAAGAGGCCACAACAGTGAGAGGCCCGCGTAACGCTAAAAAAAAAAAAAAAATGTTAAAAAAAAAAGAATCCGCCTGCCAATGTAGGGGACACGGGTTCGAGCCCTGGTCTGGGAAGATCCCACATGCTGCGGAGCAACTAAGCCTGTGTGCCACAACAACTGAGCCTGTGCTCTAGAGCCCATAAGCCACAACTAGTGAGCCCATGTGCCACAACTACTGAAGTCCACAAGCCTAGAGCCTGCGCTCCACAACAAGAGAAGCCACTGCAATGAGAAGCCCCTGCACCACAAGAAAGAGTAGCCTCCGCTCACCGCAACTAGAGAAAGTCCATGCACAGCAACGAAGATCCAATGCAGCCAAAAATAAATAAATAAAATAATAATTAAAGGGAAAAAAAGCAAGGAAATTCTGACATATGTTACAACATGGATGAACCTTGAGGACATTATGCTAAGTGATATAAGCCAATCACAAAAAGACAAATACTGTATGATTACACTTATATGAGGTACTTAGAGAATTCATAAAAACAGAACATAGAATAGTGGTTGCCAAAAGCTGCGGGGAGGGGAGAATGGGAAGTTGTTTAATGGTGTAGATTTTCAGTTTCACAAGATGAAAAGAGTTCTACTAGAGATTGGCTGTACAATGTAAACGTACTTAACACTATTATACTGTATACTTAAAAGTGGATAAGATGGTAAATTTTATGTTATGTATATTTTACAATTAAAAATCAAATACTAATGAGCTTCCCTGGTGGCGCAGTGGTTGAGAATCTGCCTGCCAATGCAGGGGACACGGGTTCGTTCCCCGGTCTGGGAAGATCTCACATGACATGGAGCAACTAAGCCCATGCGCCACAACTACGGAGCCTGCGCTCTAGAGCCCAGGAGCCACAACTACTGAGCCTGCATGCTGCAACTACTGAAGCCCGCGTGCCTAGAGCCTGTGCTCTGCAACAAGAGAAGCCATCGCAATGAGAAGCCCATGCACTGCAACAAAGACCCAAAGCAGCCAAAAATAAATAAATAAAATAAATAAATTTATTTTTTAAAAAAACCCAAATACTAAGAAAAGGAGAGTAGGATGTAATGAAGTAGAGATTCTATAGGTAGGAACTACTTTTTCAAGAAGGTGGATTATAAAAGGGATCAGAAAAATGGGACAGTAACTGGCAGGAGACATGGGATCAAGCAGGGCTTCGATTTTCCATTAGATACGGGTGGTATTTCAAGCTACGAGACTAGATAAAATTATGAAGGAAGAGGTGTAGATAGAAAAGAAACAAGGACTGAGTCCTGGGGATCTCCAAGGTTTAGAGATCAGGAAAATTGGGAGGAACCAGCAAAGGAGCCTGAAGAGGAAAGGCCACAGATACTAGAGGAACAGGAGGGTATGGTGGTCTGCAAACCAAATGAAGAAAGTGTTCCAAGGAATTGTGTGATCAAACGTGTCAATTGTTGACAATAGATTAAAAGTAAGATGAGGGCTACGAACTGACCACTGAAGAACATGAAAGTCACTGCAGACCTTCATAAGAGCAGTTTTGGTGGAGTGGTGGGAGTAAAAGCCTAACTGGATTAGGTTTAGGAAAAAATGAGAGGTATGACACTATCAACAAGTAGAGAGGATGTGAGTCTACAGTAAATTTTACACTGTTGATGGAAACAAAGAAAGCAATTTAGTATTATCTCTTTTTAAATTAATTAATTTTTTTGGCCATGCTGTGCAGCATGTAGGATCTCAGTTCCCAACCAGGGATCCAACCCGTGCCCCCTAAAGTGGAAGGGCAGAGTCCTAACCACCGGTCTGCCAGGGAATTCCCTAGCATTATCTCTTAAAGGTGAATATTCACATACCTATACTGCACAATACCACTCCTAGGTATAAACCCAAAAGAAATTCTTATACAAATGTACCACATAAATGATAATATTCTGAGCATCAATGTTAGGAATAGCAAAAACAAACAAGCCTGGATTAATCCAAAAGCTCGGTGGCAGGAGAATGGATAAATTATGGTATATTCACAAAATGAAATATTATACAACATGAAAAAAATGAATAAAACAGCTATATACAACATGAATTAATCATGAAGATGTAATACTGAATGGAAACAAACAGAAGACTGTATTGCAATAAGACAATATAGTAGTGGCTGAGAGCATAGACTAGGAGCCAAACTATCTGGGTTCAAATCCCAGCTGGGCCATTCACTAGCAACGTGATTATTAAACTCTCTGTAGTTCATTTTCTTCTCATCTGTGAAACAGGGAAAATAATAATGAAATTGTCATAAGGATTAAATGATATAATATATATAATTATACATAAAGTACTTAGAACAATGTAAACAAGCAAATTAAACATGACTTTAAACTATGTTTTAAAAAACAATAGAATAATAAATATAAAATTTAAAAGAGTGGTTACCTCTAGAAGGGAGGGAGGGAGGGGATGGGATGGGGAGAAACTCCTAAATATATGCAATTTACAGGCAATGATTCTAGTTCTTGAGTTGGAAGACGGGTTTACAGGTGTTTCTCTTATGCTTTAGAGTTACATGTAACCTTTTGTATTATCAAATAATATATTAAAGATAATAAAAGAAAAAGTAATGGAAGGAAATAAGTTGGAGACAGCAAGTATATAACTCTTGAATAAAAAACACTTTCAGGGGGCTTCCCTGGTAGCGCAGTGGTTGAGAATCTGCCTGCTCATGCAGGGGACACGGGTTCGAGCCCTGGTCTGGGAAGATCCCACATGCCGTGGAGCAACTAGGCCCATGAGCCACAACTACTGAGCCTGTGCGTCTGGAGCCTGTGCTCCACAATAAGAGAGGCCACGACAGTGAGAGGCCTGTGCACCGCGATGAAGAGTGGCCCCCGCTTGCCACAACTAGAGAAAGCCTCGCACAGAAATGAAGACCCAACACAGCCAAAAATAAATAAATAAACAAATGTGGGGTTTAAAAAAAAAAAACACAAAAAAAAACACTTTCAGATAGTTTATATAAAGGGAAGAAGAGAAATGGGGCAGCAGGTGGAGGAAGAAATGGCATCAAGAAAAAGGGGTTTTTTTGATAAAAGAAATAACAGTCTATTTACATACTGATATATGATTATAAATATTAACAAATATTACCAATCCTCAAAAATAACCCAATAAATTATATCAGTACTTTAAGATGAAGAACTCAAGGTCAGAGAGCCTAAGAAACTTGGAACTAGGTCACACATCTAATAAGTGACAAAAGCCATATTTAAATTCAGATCTAACTCCAAATTTCACAACTTTATTTTATTTTAAAATTTTTATTAGAGTCTAGTTGATTTACAATGTTGTGTTAGTTTCAGGTGTACAGCAAAGTGAATCAGTTATACATATACATATATCCACTCTTTTTTAGATTGTTTTCCCATACAGGTCATTACACAGCATCGAGTAGAGTTCCCTGTGCTATTCAGTAGGTCCTTATTAGTAATCTATTTTAGATACAGTGGTGTGTATATGTCAATCCCAATCTTCCAGTTTATCCCTCCCTCCCACCCCCTTCGAAATTTCACAATTTGTATAGAACAAAATGCTGCTTTCCTTTTCTTAATCTTAATTTAATGCCTAACATTAGTTTAATTACATTTATTAGGATATATATTTTAAGTATCTACTAGATAGGCTTAAGATGCTGTATCAGGTGTTTCAGAGGATAATAAACTGAACAACACTGTCTTTACCTTTACAGAGTTTACACTACAGCAATGAAGATAAGACAATCACCTAAATGATTCCAATACAATGCAAAATTATATAAATACCACATATGAAGTACAAAATATTATGGAGGCTAAGAAAAAAAGTCCCCTTTGGGGTTAGGAGGTAGAGGGATTAGGAGAAGCTTTATAGAAGAGGTAACATTTCAGCTGAACTTCTAAAACGTAGTTAGGGTTTTGAAAGACAGTTTTGACTGTGAGCTCTTGAATGGCCACCATCATGCCTTAGTCCCAGGTCCTAGCATTCTGGAGCTATTTAACGAATGTGGGTAGAGTGAACAAATGAACAGAAAGGCCATTCCAAATGGAAGCAACAACAACAACAAAAGGATCAGAGGCTGAATACTACATGAGGCACAATGACAAAAGAATCAGAGAGTAGGAGGGATATGAATATGAACATATATATTTGGAAAGTAAGTATCAAGTTACTCATCATGATTCTTTTTACATTTTGGTCCCCATATCTCCCATCTTTAAGAAAATTCTCTCAACACTACCACCATCCTCTTCCAGGCTTTATCTCATTTCTCTGCTCCCCATCTTTTTAAAATAACAACTTTATGAGATATAATTTATATACCATGTAATTAACCCATTTAAAGTATAATTTCAATGGTATTTGGATCACAAAGTTGTGCAACTATCACCATAGTCAATTTTAGAACATTTTCATGACCCCAGAAAGAAACCCAATACCCATTACCAGTCACTCCTCTTTTCCCCCCTAACCATCTCCTACTCCATCCCTAGGCAACTACTAATCTGCTTTCTGTCTCTCTGGATTTGCCTATTCTGGATATTTCATATAAATGGAAGCATCAAATACAGTTGACCCTTGACCAACACAGGTTTGAACTGCACAGGTCCACTTATATGTGCACTTTCTTCAATAGTAAATACTACAGTACAGCACGACCTGCTGTTGGTTGAATCCTAGGATGCAGAACCATGGATATAGAGGAGTCACGTATATATGGATGATCGACTATAGCTTACACATAGATTTTCCCAAGCCCTGCACTGTTCAAGGGTCAAATGTATGTGTTCTTTTGTGAGTGGTTTCTTTCACTAACATAATGTTTTCAAGGTTCATCCATTTTGTAGCATGTATCAGTACTCTATTATTATTATTTTTTTTTTGGCTGTGTTGTGTCTTTGTTGCTGAGCGAGCTTTCTCTAGTTGCGGCAAGCAAGGGCTACTCTTCGTTGCTGTGCACAGGCTTCTCATTGCAGTGGCTTCTCCTGTTGCAGAGCACAGGCTCTAGGCACACAGGCTTCAGTAGTTGTGGCACGCGGGCTCAGTAGTTGTGGCTCGCGGGCTCTAGAGCGCAGGCTCAGTAGTTGTAGTGCACAGGCTTAGTTGCTCCGCAGCATGTGGGATCTTCTCGAACCCGTGTCCCCTGCATTGGCAGGTGGATTCTTAGCCACTGTGCCACCAGGGAAGTCCCTCTATTACTTTTTATCACTGAATAAAATTCCAAAATTCCATTGTATGGGTATATATAATATTTTATTTATCCTTTCATCAGTTGATGGATATTTGGGTTGTTTCCACCTTTGGGTTATTATGAATAATGCTGCTATGAACAATGATGTACAGGTTTTTCTGTGGATGTGTTTTAATTTCTCTTGGGTATATACCTAGGGGTGTGTTTAACCTTTTAAGGAACTGTCAAACTGTTTTTCAAAGCAGCTGCACCGTTTTATATTCCCATCAGCAGTGTATAAGGGTCCAATTACACCACACATTATTATCTGTGTTTTTGATTACAGCCATCCTTGTGGGTGTGAAGTGGTATCTCACTGTGGTTTTGATTCCTTGATGGCTAATGATGCTGAACATCTTTTCATGGCTATTTGTAGATCTTCTCTGGAGAAATATCTATTCAGACTTTTTGACCATTTTTTAAATTGGGTTCTGCTCTTCATCTTAATCAAAGTTCTTAAAAGATTAGTCTATATATACCATCTATACTTCCTTACCTTCTTTCACTCAACAACCCACTCCAACACTGCTTTTGCTCCCCCGCTCTGAAATTGCATGTCAAAGTCACCAACCACCTCTACACTGACAAAATCAATGACTATTCATCAGCCTTCATCTTCCAGGATTAACTCTATGGTTTGCACATCTGCATTTTAATTCCAGCTGACTTTTTTTTTCTTTTTGGCCGCACCGCGTGGAACGTGGGATCTTAGTTCCCCGATCAGGGATAGAACCCACGTCCCCTGCATTGGAAGCACAGAGTCTTAACTGCTGGACCACCAGGGAAGTCCCTGACTTCCTATTCTAATCTATATTTTATTTTCTCCTGTTCTTTTCTATATTTTTCTGTTTTATTATACAGCATGTTTTCTTATGGGATGAGAAATGTAAACCAACAACCAAAGGTTATGTCCAGAGAACTGCAGGTAACACAACTGGCTACAGCAGAGTCAATGTGATGAAATCATGCAGGGGAGGTGGGGAAGATAAGGAAAGGCTGGATAAACAGTGGGTATTGGGCTAAGGATTTGGACTTTGTTTAGCAGGTAATACATAGCCATTAAAGGTTTGTATATAAGAAATGCTCAGCACTAAACTGCTGGAATGTTGGAAGATTATTCTGGTAGCAGGTATAAAATTACTTGGGGTCAAGGGGTAGGGAGTGGAGAAATAGGAGACAAGGAGATCATGCGGAATGTTTATTGCTGTGGTAATGAGGGCATAAATTAGTGTAGTAGAGCTAAAAAAAAAAAAGGAGGAATCAATGGAAAGACATTACTACTAAACTTTAACCAACTAAGTTAACTTTATTACTGATAACAGAACTATTAGCTGCCCCCAGTCAAGAGATGTTAGACTTTAAAAGTTCTACTAAATTTGATTTAATGGAAACGAGATGAAAATGTAGTAAACACAAAAAATTCTCTCCCTGTTAGAAGTATAAACAATTCTACTATTGCTTCCTACTTTCTTCTCTCCTGAGTAAACTCTTCCAAAAATTTCAGGTAACTCAAACTTCTTAAAGAGTCCAAGTCTGGCAGTGCCTACCAGTCAGTTCTACTCTCATCATTGCCTCCACTCCCCACAACTCCCAGCCCCAATATGGTCTTCAATATGTTAAAATCAAGAAGAAATAGAAATTTATGCAAAATAAGTTGGGGAAGGCAAATTATCCCAAGTTAAACATAGTCCCTTTTCTTTTTTTCCAAAGGGAATGGTTGCTGATGCTCTGAGGAGTTAACTTATAATAACACATGCCAGGAAGATGATGTCAGGGAAGGCGTGGTTAGGTTCTTTACAAGTCTGAAATTCCTTTAGTCCCAAACACTTCCTCTTTCAATCTCACCTATACTCAAATCTCTCTACTGAGGCAACTCTTTCAAAAGTTGAAGGAAGTGTTGAGACCCTAGAACTCTGATCCTGTTTTTTTTTAAGAACAAAGAATAATCGAAGGCCATTAAAATAGATGTTTTTTTTCATGTACCATAATTTTGCAGAATCTCTCTTTGAAATCCACATTTTCCCCCTTCTGTGACTATTTTAATTCCAAAGAAAGGAAAGGATATTCAACACTACATCCTGAGAAAGAATGTGCCTTTATCAGGCATTATATATTTGCTGATTGTATGCCTATATTTACAACAGCCAAAAAAGAATAAGAAAACTATAATTGTCCTGGGCTCTTCAGTTAACAACTTTCCTGATAAAGTATACAAATATGTTTCAAAATAAAACAATCCTACTTTTCTTTCTTGCCACATCGCAGGGTCTGCAGGATCTTAGTTCCCTGACCAGGAATTGAATCCCTGGCCATGGCAGTGAAAGCGCCAAGTCCTAACCACTGGACTGCCAGGGAAGTCCCCAGACAATCCTACTTTTTAAAGACAAGTAGGACTTCTCTGGTGGCGCAATGGTTAAGAATCTGCCTGTCAATGCAGGGGACACGGGTTCAAGCCTTGGTCCTGGAAGATCCCACATGCCGCGGAGCAACTAAACCCGTGTGCCACAACTACTGAGCCCACGTGCCACAACTATTTAAGCCCGCGGGCCTAGAGCCCGTGCTCCACAACAAGAGAAGCCACCGCAATGAGAAGCCCACGCACTGCAAGGAAGAGTAGCCCCCGTTCGCCTCAACTAGAGAAAGCCCACGGGCAATGAAGAACCAGTGCAGACAAAAATAAATAAATAAACAAATAAATAAATAATAAAGACAAGTAAATAAAACTAATGAAGTCACAACAGTAATGTACAAATGTCTTTTCAAACTGAGCTCACTGGAAATTATTTTTATTCCACCAACCAGAAGTGATGACTACAGTAAATTATGATGTAGAAATGTTCCTTAAAGAAGGCAGATCTCTGCAAATCTATTATTTCCAGATTTTGGTATAACAAAATGATGGACAATAAAAGCACATATTTATGCGTACTTTTTCAGAAGTTTAGAATTTTGTTTTTTATTTCAGTTTTTTAAATGTTCCAGACAGGTCTAAGAACTTTTTTACATAGACTTGTCCTACTTGAGAAACTGAGCAAATAAGCCAATGTCAAAATTAAAACTTTACTTTGTCATAGAAAAAAGTCTGGTAGAATAGATAGAGCAAACTGCTACTAGTTATTTCCTTTAAGGAGTGGGATTTAGGTAAGGAACTTCAGGACATGAAGGGAAGACTTGACTTTTTATTTTATATGCCTCTTTATGCTTAAATTTTAAAAATAGACATGTCTTACATTTATTACTAAAAACTAATAAGTTATTTTAAAAATTTAACTTTCAGTATAAAAATGGACAAATTACATGAGCAGATTCATTCAAAACATTCTTCCCCAAAAATGAACACATTAGGCCATACATATAAACGAAAAGACAAAGAGCAGTGTAGTAATCAATTAGTTTAAATATACCCAACACCCACAAACCTATATATACACACAAAGAGTCATCGATATAGTCACAAAGTGATGTCATCATAACAGTGACCTGTAAGAACCCAAAGAATACTTGACAAATACACTAGTAAGTATGTATCTACCCTTACCCCAGGTTTCCTAATGTGTTTCTCAAATCTTACAAGTTATCAGAAAGAGATATGAGATTTGAATCCCAGTCCGCAATCATACCTCTTGTCCCCTACACTATCCTAGATTTAGAAGCTGGTTAAATGTTTCCTATACAACAAGCGGGAAAGGGAGTGGAGAGCTAAGAAAAGAGAATATTTTAGATAGCATCAAATACATGAAGCCGCTAATAGGGAAAAAAACAATTTCTGGAATTCATTTTGCTGTATTTTAATGGGTAACCTGAGAGACTTGGAGGGAAAAAATAGGAAGGAGATTTCACACAGTACTATACAAGATATGAAAAGAATAAAGGCAGATTAGATATCAAAATCATATTGATTTATGTGTGTGTGTGTATATACATATAAAATTGATAACAAATATGAACCCATATTTCTTAAGGATGTAACAGAATGAATACCACATAAACTAACACCCATAAACTAACACCCATAAACTAACACTAGGTGTTTGGGGTCTAAACATTTACCAGTGCCTTGATCAGATACTTTGTTCACCTATAACAGTCTCCTTAGGTGTATAAGAAAGCATCAGGAATTCTTACCCACTGCCCAACAATCCATCAAATGAGCAAAAGATCCTTAAATGTCTAAGGCACCTTTTTTCTTCAAAGAACAGCTATAAAATCAAGAGACGGGGTAAATGGTCTTTCTGCTACAGCATACAGTTCCTCCTAATCAGCACGGTGTGCACTGAAATGCCAAGAAACTGCCCAAGATATTCCCTGGCAATTGTGGGGATGACTGTACACCTCTCCCCAGACTGCCCCTGTGCCCAAGCATAGAGTCCAGAGATCTCTGCTGAGCCTGGCTATCTGCAGAGCAGGAAGGCCCAGCTCAGCAGCAGACCCCAAAGAATCACAGAACTTTCTGCCTTAATTCCCAAGGTACGTCTTCTCTTAAAACTCCTTCCCTACAGGCTGGGTGGGGTAGGGTCTCTATCTAAGCTAGAAGAGTAGACTCAGTCCTCAGATGAAGCTGTTATGATTTCACTGACTGTATTCAGCTACCTGATAATGCTGGAGGAATGGTAGGAAGGAAGGTGGGCTGGGGGGAGAATGCAAACAGTTAATCAAAATGACAAAATAACCTTGGAGGTGGTAGGCTGGGGGCCAGGGTTTGAGGTGACATATTTTCCCTGTGAAAATTGGATACATCAGCAGGAAGTCAAACTAACTTCTTTTCACAAAGATACAAACTTGCAAAGCTTAATTTGTTTTTAATTCCACTGCCTTCAGGCCTCACATAAGGGACTATAAATTCCTGAAACTTCAGAACCAGGTGAGAAAAGATGCCAAAAAAAGTGATGGAAAAAGAGAGGCGCTGAGAGGAGAGGAATACCGTTCCCCTCTTAAGGAGAATGTTAAAGCCAAGGGCACTCCCGATCCCCAGAAAAGGAAGTAGCTGGATTCCAAAAAAGCACTTTTCCCTACCTTCTTGTTGTTCTTGTTATAGCCAAAAGTCGAAATCCCAGGCCTGGAAGTCACTGATAGCAGCATTTTCTCTTTAATGTTAGGAAGCTAAGAGACAGAAGAGGGGAAGAAGGAGAGGGAAAGGGAGAGGAAAGAGAGAGAGGGTGAGGGAGGGAAGGAGGGAGGGAGGAAGAGAAGGGAGAGGGAGAAAGGAGGGGGAGGAGAAAGGGGGAGAGAAGGAGGGGGGGAGTAAAGAATGAGCTAGGGCTGCTTGTTTACGTCACTGATAGAACTTAACCCCGAGTCTGAGTGAGGCTCTTCCACTGGGTCCTAATGCCCAAGATATTTTTTTGGTTTTTTGTTTTTTTGTTTTCCCCCACAGGCTTAGCAGTTAAAGCAAAAGAAAAGTTCTTAGGTCTACCCCTTTCAACTCCATCACCTTTCCTATATGAACAAGTTCAGATTCCCATGAAAAAATGAGGATATTTTCTCCTTAGATCTCAGGTATAAGAAGATTCCAATCTTGATTTTAAAGGGGCCACTGGGACACTGCTTTGGAGAACATGTGAAGAAAATCACAGTACTGAAAAAGAATATGTGAGGTGAGCTCAGGACTTACCCCCCACTTTATATTTATAGCGACCTTAACACACAAAGAAAGAACAAACAGAAGAGCTCACCAAAGAGCAGAGACAAGCAAAACAGAGGATGGGAAATAACTAGTTTCAGACCTTTGGATAGTTTTACTCCTCTTGGGTTATGCTGATGGGCTAATGCCTCTTAATCCTTTTCAGATTCTCCCAGGTATGACTTAATACTTGAGAAGGAATTTTCAAACTGGACTATGTCATGAAACTCGGTGCCTAGTGCTTTCTTTTTTCTTTCCCCCAGCTTTATTGAGATATAATTGCCTAGTGATTTCTTCAATTGTAAGCTCTCTTATTTGAATCTTTATCCCACTATTTCCTAGTCTTCAAGGTCTATGAAGCTGAACAATTAGTTACTCACCCAACCTGAAATTTATGCCCAAGCTGAAGTTCACAGAGTTGGGATGTCTGCTTCAAGCTGTCTGTGAACTGTAGAAAAAAATAAATAAATAACTATTTTAAAAACATATGCTTCACAGAGAAGAAAAATACAAAGTTCTTAAGAAAGAAGAACATTAATTTAGAGTCAAGAATTGAACACAGTTGCAACACTCACCTCTAATACTTTCAACGGAATGTCCTGTAGAAGGTACCTTAACAATAAAAGAAACAAGTTGGAAACTTGTTGAAAAATTTAAGAATGATACCCAGTAATTTACCAATCTAGTCCAAGTAGAACAGGGATATAGAATGAAAGCCTTCAAATCACTTAAGGCCCCCTCACAGCCATAGTGGATATGCTAAGTAATAAATTAACCCTGTCTGCTTTGCCACAAAAAACATTAAGCCCAAACCATCCCTTAAATGAAGTCCCAGTCTCTATTCTAGTTTTCCTGTCACCTTTTTGCTATAATAATGGGACAGACAGTACCAACAGTCTGCAAAGTAAATACACACATACCATACCCCCAATCTCTAACTTTCATTTCCAATAGGACAGGAAGTTCCTGCTCAGCTCAAGGGACACAGGAAGGGTGGGAACAGCCTCAATGTGGGAACTGCAACTGAGATTGGAAGCACAGCAGCCAAATGCAGTCAATAAATCAATAAAGGCATCTCTCAGTGATACCATATTTTTTAAAGTCCCTTTTCTGCCCTCAGAGATGCTCATTCATGATATGCCAAGTTATCATTGCCATTTAGGTCCTTGGTTGATGTCTTCTCCCTTAGCCTAACAATGTGGTAAAAACCCTTCATTTTTAAGGCCTGATTTATAATGGGATTTATAATAGCAGTCAACCTAATTTAATTTTTTTAAACTTCTAATATTCTCAACGTGTTGTGTTCTCTTACTGCATTCCTTAATGCTCAATGATATCTTAGAATTTAAGATAGTTAAAACTGTAAGTTTTAGAGAGAAGCAGACATGAGTTCAAATCCTGACACCACTGTTAGTTACTGTTTATGTAATTTTAGGCCAAGTTACTTAACATCTCTAATTTACTCATTTCCAAAATGGAGATAATACCTACTTCATTTGCCTTTGGAATCAAATCTAAGTTCTGGTTCAGTCCTGTCACTCACAAGCTGAGTGACACTGGGAGAATTACCTCACGTCTGAACCTTACTTCTCTCATCTGTAAAATATAGTAAATAAATAGTCTCTGCTTCCTAAATTGTAGTGAACTGAAATAAGGCAATATATATAAAGCCCTTAGGCAGGTATCTGGCACTTGGTACACACTCAACAGATGTTAGCTCCATTTTGATTAATTACCCTACTGTCTCCCAGTGTATCCCTCTGGGTATTGTATAACCCAGATTTTATGATCTGAAGTGAACATTTCCCAAAACCAGTATCTTAGTTACATTCAAAAGATCATACTAGGACTAGGCAGGCTAAACTATGTAAGTGGAAATACTGAATAAGAAATTTCAGGAATCACCCAATCCAATTTCACTTCTCTGCCTTCTACAAGCAAACAATCCGATTATTTGGAAATTCTTTTCATAACTCCCAATCTCTTGGAAATTGGTGGATCGTCTCTTATCTCTAGGAATAAAAGGAAACAAAATAGTACAGAATCAAAGTACACTAGACAAGACATCCCAGTTCCCATTTCTCTAGAGTCCTACTACTCTAAGAAACTGAAATAGATCTAGAAAAAAGGAGGATCTTCATGTATCCTGAAATTTAACACCATTTTGCCATTCTAAAAGTAGGAAGTATCAGAAGGGAGATAAAGAAGGATCCAATTAAATAAATTCTATTTTATAAATTCTACATAAATAAATTCCATATGTATTTACTAATACAAAAACCTGTATGTTTATACTCTGATTATAAGTTTAGGGTCATAAAAGTAAAATGACCCAGATTGGTGAACTGATGCCAAAGGTCAATTATGTCAAAGAGCACCAACAGGACTGGAAACTACATCCTTTACTCTGGTAAGTATATTTTTAAAGGAGGCTATGGAATCTTGTGGAAGTGACAGAGAAGGTAATGGAGTTCTGTGGTTATTTCAGGAAGTATATGAGAAGAGGAAGAATCCTATTTCTTCCAGTGTGTTTACTTTGATCACCACCCCCCATCTGCTTTGCCCATTATATTGCTTACATTTTTCCAGATTTAGTCAATGCCTCTCAAATTCTTGGTTCTCTTGAGCCCAGCACCCAAAAGTTGTTTTGAGGGGACAAAGTAAAATAAGTTATTTGGAACATCTCTTGGATGGAGACATTTATACCTCAGATTCAATATAGACTGGTTTGTGATTTCTCCAGAAAAACTGTAACAGGGAAGAACAAATCTGACTCCATATTGGACCTGTTTCTTTTACTTTAACCTTTGTATTCTATTGCTTTTGCTACAAGAATGTTGCCTATAGCCTGAAATATACAGGATAGCCCATTCTCAAGGCTCTGACATTTAAAGGTATAAAACTTTTCCATTCCTACAGAGATAAAAAGTTGCAGAACAGAGAATAACATTTGTCATGTTGGAGGTTTACAGGAACAATATGACCTGACCTACGTGGACAGATGCAAGAACAAAGGATTCTGACATGAAGAAGTTTGCAGCAACCAACTACACCCCCTCCCCTTTTAGTAAAAAAGAAGCCTAAATTCTAACTTGGGTAAGATGGATCTTTAGGACACTAGTCCACCACTTCTCGGTCTGCTGGCTTTCTGAATAAAGTCACTATTCCTTGCCCCAACAACTTGTCTCTCAGTTTACTGGCCTGTCCTTCGGCAAGCAGCACAAGCTTGGACTCGGTAACAAAACAACACTTTTAAGTATGTGTCTCAGGTAGAGAGCAGTTGGGGTCAGATCAACCCTGACTTGTATGTTGAAAGATGACTGCATGCAACTATTGGGCCCTCCACATCAGAATGGAGAACTCAAGGAATGTGTTACCTGCAGATATGCCAGACCCTAGCTGTAGGACTAGAGCCAGGCTGATGTAGCACATGTGTCTGCCAGCAGTGAGACAGGGCCAAGTTTGTTAGTGGAGCTCTGAATATGGTTCAGAGGCCTGAATAAGTATATTAGGGCCAAGGTTTTTTTTTTCCCCAGCTATTCATATTCTCTGTGGGGACTTCCCTGGCAGTCCAGTGGTTGAGACTCCATGCTTCCACTGCAGGGCGTGCGGGTTTGATCCCTGGTCAGGGAACTAAGATCGCAGCCAAAAAAAAAAAAAAATATATATATATATATATATATTTCAAATAAATATATAATATAAATTTATATTTATATAAATATATGGTATTATATATATATATATATATGTATGTATTCTCTGTGGATTATCTTTCCTCCCACTGATTAACTTTTGTGTCCAAAAGTCTAGGTCATGAAAAAAGACCAAAAAGTTCAATTTATTTAATGGTAAAGAGATGAGGTAATGCCTTAAGAAGAAGTGGAAAAAAAAAAAAAGTTTAACACATCAGATTCCTTAAGCAGGAAAATTTAAGGATCTGAATCAAACAACTAGAAAAGCTTAGCCCTGTCCCCTTCGAATGTAGGATGGAATGACAAAATTGGTCTAAAACTAGATATTGGGAAAGTTTGGCCTCTCAACTCCTTGACTTAACTCATTGGAAAACAGGGGAAAAGACAGGCAACTCTGAAGAATTATTTATCTCATACCCTGGATATCAGTGCTAATAGTATATTCTCCTCTTCTATAACAACAGATATTTCTGGCCAAAACTTACTACAGAGAATATCCTAACAAAATTTTCAAGTAGACTTTTCCTTTGCCAGACACTAAAGAAATACAGAAATCAAATCTTCTAGAATCACTGGACCAGAAAATTAGCATAATGTAGAAAGAAAAGACTAGACTGGATTCTATGCAAACCCAGAATGGACTGCATTGATGGGTAATATTATAGTCTCCAAATATATGTTTCCTTTACACTTGAGACATTAATTTTGTTTGGCTTCAGCTATCCCTAAAATAAGTAGCTCAGATGATCCCCATAAGGGTCCACAACTGAATTGAATAATTAGAACCAAATGAAATGGCTGCTTATGTAGGTTAAATATAAATTTTTTCAAATAGTCAAATACTGGTAATTTCATATGGTTAAATCTAACACTGCAAGAAGGGTGAGACTGGGGAGATGATAATGAGTCAGAATACTGATCAATTGGATAGTTCCTTTCCTTTGTCCTCTCTCATTTTCAGACTGAAAAAACAAAAACCCCAGGAAGGTAAACTCACTTGTATAAGGTCATAGGGGTCAAATATCTGACACCAGAATCCAGACTTTGTCTCAATTCAACATTGTTCCCATACCAATCTGATTTGACTGTAAAATTTAGAATTCTGATATATATATCTTTTGGGGTCAGAAATAATAAAGAATAATCCTAGGATTTCAGAGGTGAAAGTTCAACTGTTTTCCTCAAATCAGCTTTTTATCTCAAGTGATAAAGCAGTGATACCTAATATTTTGGCCTATTCTTTAAATTCTATTCTTAAATTACACAATGGATGATATTTCTAGGGATAAACTTATAATGCAAACAAGAAGATTTGTAGAAACCTATAGTTGTTGGGAAGTGCTGCTAATTAAGTATTCAAGATTCTACCTGAGGTTTAATTCATTATGTATTTAGAAGGTAATTTGCTTGAATTCTGCTTTCCTTCCGGGGATAATTTGTACCATACTCTGAAACTCTCAGATGAAACATAAGATTTGAATATAAGAAGTGGTTTCTAAAACATCAATGTACATTATTTATAAGATCACTAGTCACTGGCAGGGTTTACCAGAAGCATAAGCTTGATGAGGATGGGGGCTGTGACTATTTTGTGTACCCCATTATATCCCTAGCATTTAACAGTACCTGGCTAATTTAAAATTTAAAAATATTTGTCAGCAGTGACAACCTCCCATGAGAACTTGCTTCTTGAAAAGGATCTCCTTCATCCCTATCTAGAAGAAGAGAAGAGGAGAGAGGAAACTGCCTAGTGCAGAGACCCAATTCCTACTTCATGGATGTGAAATGCCCAGGATGCTATAAAATCATCACTCTCTTTAGTCATGCACGAATACTAGGTTTATGTGTTGGCTGCTCTACTGTCCTCTGGCAGCCTACAGGAGAAAAAGCAAAGCTTACAGAAAGATGCTCCTTCAGACAGAAGCAGCACTAAAAGCACCCTGAATCAGGATGAATGGGAAACCATTCCAACAAACACATTTTGGATACACACACACACACACACACACACACATCTTTTTTTTAATATTTGGTCAATGAATGAGTGGAATAATCTTGAACACTAAATTTACATCTGAAAAGATATTACTCATTAAAAAACACTGATATAAAGCAGAAACTAACACATCATTGTAAAGCGATTATACTCCAATAAAGATGTTAAAAAAAAAAAACACTGAAAATAGTGTTGACAGTGATGGAATGGCACATTAGGACATCTAGGAGCTTTTTCCTTTATATTTACAATACATACTATTTTCCTTCTATGGCTTATTTTTTTGTCATTAGGTAGTCAGAAAGCTTGAATTTACTTGTGTCTCTCATCTGTGTACTAGATAAAACTGTACCCCCATCATCACATAAAAAGATACCACCTCAAAAGGCCCATTATAAATTTGTATTCCCATAGCATCTTGTACAAAATTTTTGCAGGCTTTTAACTCTACTTACTGCCCTCCCTCTTGTACCCAGATGGTGAGTTCCTAGGAAGCAGGCACCAACTTTATTCATCTTTTTATCTTTAACACCTAAACATAATTTATGCTCAAGAATGTTAGCTGTAAGAATACATTTTTCAATTTCTTTTTTTTTGTTTTGTTTTTTGCGGTACGCGGGCCTCTCACTGTTGTGGCCTCTCCCGTTGCGGAGCACAGGCTCTGGACGCGCAGGCTCAGCGGCCATGGATCACGGGCCTAGCTGCTCCGCGGCATGTGTGATCTTCCCGGACCGGGGCATGAACCCGTGTCCCCTGAATCAGGAGGCGGACTCTCAACCACTGCACCACCAGGGAAGCCCCAATTTCTTTTAAGTATCTCCAATGGGAAAGTGAATCTCAATGAACATTAAGAGAACACTGCCACCACCTGGATAATATAGGTCATGCACCCTTTAGCAAATACCAGGAAGAGAAAGCACAGAATTTGTGTATAGGTAGATCAGAAGTTTGAAATTTAAACCCAGCTCTATCATTTGCTGTGTTAAATTGGAAAATCTCAATCTTTTAAAACATCAGTTTCCCCTTCTACAAAATGGGCATAGTATCTGTTCTATTTCTCAGGGATAATTATGACAGTCAAATTAGATAATGACTGTAAAAGTACTTTATTGATTACAAAGCATTTTCCAAGTGTGAGACCACAGTTGATATTTACTATACCATGTTGAGTATAACAAATCCATCTTTTTTTATTGAATATTTTATTAACATAATAGTTGTATAAACAAATCCATCTTATTCCTTACCGCAAATCTAAGTACCTTCAGCTTGAGAATCAGAGCCAACTCATAAAATTTTAGAGGCCTAATGGCAAATTTCTTTCTTTACATGTTAATGTGGACTCACTATCATTAACTTATTGAAATGTGTTGTTGAACATAAAAATATGTTAAAATTAAAACTACGTGGAGATACCATTTCTCACCCACCAGACTGGCAAAAATCCAAAAGCTTGACAACAAACTGAGTTGTCAAATAAGTTGGAGAGACTGTGGTAAAAAGCCTGTCATATATTGTTTGTGGAAATAGAAAATAGCACAACTCCTTTTGCACTATTTAGCAAAATTACATATCTTTTTACCCTTCAACCTAACAGTTCTACTTCTAGGAATATATTCCAAAGATACAATGGCAAAAATAAGAAAAAACAATATGTACAAGGCATATTCAGACCAGGAAGCAAGGAAGCTATCAAAGAATACTGGGGTTGGGCTTCCCTGGTGGTGCAGTGGTTGAGAGTCCACCTGCTGATGCAGGGGACACGGGTTTGTGCCCCGGTCCGGGAAGATCCCACATGCCGCAGAGCGGCTAGGCCCGTGAGCCATGGCCACTGAGCCTGTGCGTCTGGAGCCTGTGCTCCACAACGGGAGAGGCCACAACAGTGAGAGGTCGGCGTACCGTAAAAAAAAAAGAATACTGGCATTGTTTTACTGCACACTTTAAATTTGTAATCTTAAAATGAGATTTGAATTTTTATTGAGTACCTTTAAAAGGATAGCATCAAAATTATAAAATTAACATCTGTTATGAATCACATCTAAAACTGGGTATAACAGAAATTTTATTTCCTGATTTAATTTCAGGGGAACTAATGTTTAGGAAAGCTATTAGGTGAATGTTTATTTATTTATTTATTTATTTTATACAGCAGGTTCTTATTAGTCATCCATTTTATACACATCAGTGTATACATGTCAATTCCAATCGCCCAATTCATCACACCACCATCCCCACCCCCCCACGGCTTTCACCCCTTGGTGTCCATACATTTGTTCTCTACATCTGTGTCTCAACTTCTGCCCTGCAAACCAGTTCATCTGTACCATTTTTCTAGGTTCCACATACATGCGTTAATATACGATATTTGATCCATCCACGTCTCAACAAATGACCCAATTTCGTTCCTTTTTATGGCTGAGTAATATTCCATTGTATATATGTACCACATTTTCTTTATCCATTCATCTGTCGATGAGCATTTAGGTTGCTTCCATGACCTGGCTATTGTAAATAGTGCTGCAGTGAACATTGGGGTGCATGTGTCTTTTTGATTTATGGTTTTCTCTGGGTATATGCCCAGTAGTGGGATTGCTGGAACATATGGTAATTCTATTTTTAGTTTTTTAAGGAACCTCCATACTGTTCTCCATAGTGGCTGTATCAATTTACATTCCCACCAACAGTGCAAGAGGGTTCCCTTTTCTCCACACCCTCTCCAGCATTTGTTGTCTGTAGATTTTCTGATGATGCCCATTCTAACTGGTGTGAGGTGATACCTCATTGTAGTTTTGACATGCATTTCTCTAATAATTAGTGATGTTGAGCAGCTTTTCAAATGCTTCTTGGCCATCTGTATGTCTTCTTTGGAGAAATGCCTATTTAGGTCTTCTGCCCATTTTTGGATTGGGTTGTTTGTTTCTTTAATATTGAGCTGCATGAGTTGTTTATATATTTTGGAGATTAATCCTTTGTCCGTTGATTCGTTTGCAAATATTTTCTCCCATTCTGAGGGTTGTCTTTTCATCATTTATGGTTTCATTTGCTGTGTAAAAGCTTTTAAGTTTCATTAGGTCCCATCTGTTTATTTTTGTTATTTCCATTATTCTAGGAGGTGGATCAAAAAAGATCTTGCTGTGATTTATGTCAAAGAGTGTTCTTCCTATGTTTTCCTCTAAGAGTTTTATAGTGTCAGCTCTTACATTTAGGTCTCTAATCCATTTTGAGTTTATTTTTGTGTATGGCGTTAGGGAGTGTTCTAATTTCATTCTTTTACATGTAGTTGTCCAGTTTTCCCAGCATCATTTTTTTTCCTTTTTTTTTTTTTCTTTTGCGGTACACGGGCCTCCCAGTGTTGTGGCCTCTCCCGTTGCGGAGCACAGGCTCTGGACGCATAGGATCAGTGGCCATGGCTCACGGGCCCAGCCGCTCCGCGGCATGTGGGATCTTCCCGGACCGGGGCACGAACCCGTGTCCCCTGCATCAGCAGGTGGACTCTCAACCACTGCGCCACCAGAGAAGCCCCCCAGCACCACTTATTGAAGAGACTGTCTTTTCTCCATTGTATATCCTTGCCTCCTTTGTCATAGATTAGTTGACCATAGGTGCGTGGGTTTATCTCCGGGCTTTCTATCTTGTTTCATTGATCTATGTCTCTGTTTTTGTGCCAGTACCATATTGTCTTGATTACTGTAGCTTTGTAGTATAGTCTGAAGTCAGGGAGTCTGATTCCTCCAGCTCCATTTTTTCCCCTCAAGACTGCTTTGGCTATTCGGGGTCTTTTGTGTCTCCATACAAATTTTAAGATTTTTTGTTCCAGTTCCATAAAAAATGCCATTGGTAATTCAATAGGGATTGCATTGAATCTGTAGATTGTTATGGGTAGTATAGTCATTTTCACAATATTGATTCCTCCAATGCAAGAACATGGTATATCTCTCCATCTGTTGGTATCATCTTTAATTTCTTTCATCAGTGTCTTCTAGTTTTCTGCATACAGGTCTTTTGTCTCCCTAGGTAGGTTTATTCCTAGGTATTTTATTCTTTTTGTTGCAATGGTAAATGGGAGTGTTTCCTTAATTTCTCTTTCAGATTTTTCATCATTAGTGTATAGGAATGCAAGAGATTTCTGTGCATTAACTTTGTATCCTGCAACTTTACCAAATTCATTGATTAGCTCTAGTAGTTTTCTGGTGGCATTTTTAGGATTCTCTATGTATAGTATCACGTCATCTGCAAACAGTGACAATTTTACTTCTTCTTTTCCAATTTGTATTCTTTTTATTTCTTTTTCTTCTCTGATTGCTGTGGCTAGAACTTCCAAAACTAAGTTGAATAATAGTGGTGAGAGTGGACATCCTTGTCTTGTTCCTGATCTTAGAGGAAATGCTTTCAGTTTTTCACCATTGAGAATGATGTTTACTGTGAGTTTGTCATATATGGCCTTTATTATCTTGAGGTAGGTTCCCTCTATGCCCACTTTCTGGAGAGCTTTTATCATTAAATGGGTGTTGAATTTTGTCAAAAGCTTTTTCTGCATCTATTGAGATGATCATATGGTTTTTATTCTTCAATTTGTTAATATGGTGTATCACATCGATGATTTGCGTATATTGAAGAATCCTTGCATCCCTGGGATAACTCCCACTTGATCATGGTGTATGACCCTTTTAATGTGTTGTTGGATTCTGTTTGCTAGTATTTTGCTGAGGATTTTTGCATCTATATTCATCAGTGATATTGGTCTGTAATTTTCTTTTTTGTAGTATCTTTGTCTGGTTTTGGTATCAGGGTGATGGTGGCCTCATAGAATGAGTTTGGGAGTGTTCCTTCCTCTGCAATTTTTTGCAAGAGTTTGAGAAGGATGGGTGTTAGCTCTTCTCTAAATGTTTGATAGAATTCACCTGTGAAGCCATCTGGTCCTGGACTTTTGTTTGTTGGATGGTTTTTAATCACAGTTTCAATTTCATTACTTGTGATTGGTCTGTTCATATTTTCTATTTCTTCCTGGTTCAGTCTTGGAAGGTTATACCTTTCTAAGAATTTGTCCATTTCTTCCAGGTTGTCCATTTTATTGGCATAGAGCTGCTTGTAGTAGTCTCTTAGGATGCTTTGTATTTCTGCAGTGTCTGTTGTAACTTCTCCTTTTTCATTTCTAATTTTATTGATTTGAGTCCTCTCCCTCTTTTTCTTGATGAGTCTGGCTAATGGTTTATCAATCTTGTTTATCTTCTCAAAGAACCAGCTTTCAGTTTTACTGATCTTTGCTACTGTTTTCTTTGTTTCTATTTCATTTATTTCTGCTCTGATCTTTATTTCTTTCTTTCTTTCTGCTAACTTTGGGTTTTGTTTGTTCTTCTTTCTCTAGTTCCTTTAGGTGTAAGGTTAGATTATTTATTTGACATTCTTCTTGTTTCTTGAGGTAGGCTTGTATAGCTATAAACTTCCCTCTTAGAACTGTTTTTGCTGCATCCCATAGGTTTTGGATCATCGTGTTTTCATTGTCATTTGTCTCTAGGTATTTTTTGATTTCCCCTTTGATTTCTTCAGTGATCTCTTGGTTATTTAGTAACGTATTGTTTAGCCTCCAGATGTTTGTGTTTTTTAAGTTTTTTTTCCCTGTAATTGATTTCTAATCTCATAGCATTGTGGTCAGAAAAGACGCTTGATATGATTTCAATTTTCTTAAATTTATTGAGGCTTGATTTGTGAACCAAGATGTGATCTATCCTGGAGAATGTTCCATGCACACTTAAGAAGAAAGTGTAATCTGCTGTTTTTGGATGGAATGTCCTATAAATATCAATTAAATCTGTCTGGTCTATTGTGTCATTTAAAGTTTCTGTTTCCTTATTTATTTTCATTTTGGATGATCTGTCCATTGGTGTAAGTGAGGTGTTAAAGTCCCCCACTATTACTGTGTTACTGTCGATTTCCTCTTTTATAGCTGTTAGTAGTTGCTTTATGTATCGAGGTGCTCCTATGTTGGGTGCATGTATATTTATAATTGTTATATCTTCTTCTTGGATTGATCCCTTGATCATTATGTAGTGTCCTTCCTTGTCTCTTGTAACATTCTTTTTTTTTTTTTTTTTTGGTGGTACGCGGGCCTCTCACTGCTGTGGCCTCTCCCGTTGCGGGGCACAGACTCCGGATGCGCAGGCTCAGCGGCCATGGCTCACGGGCCCAGCCGCTCCACAGCATGTGGGATCTTCCCGGACTGGGGCACGAACCCGGGTCCCCTGCATCGGCAGGCGGACTCTCAACCACTGCGCCACCAGGGAAGCCCTCTTGTAACATTCTTTATTTTAAAGTCTATTATATTGGAAATGAGTATTGCTACTCCAGCTTTCTTTTGATTTCCATTTGCATGGAATATCTTTCTCCATCTTCTCACTTTCAGTCTGTATGTGTCCCTAAGTCTGAAGTGGGTATCCTGTAGACAGCATAAATATGGGTCTTGTTTTTGTATCCATTCAGCAAGCCTGTGTCTTTTGGTTGGAGCATTTAATCCATTCATGTTTAAGGTAATTATAGATATGTATGTTCCTATGACCATTTTCTGAATTGTTTTGGATTTGTTTTTGTAGGTCCTTTTCTTCTCTTGTGTTTCCCGGTTACAGAAGTTCCTTTAGCTTTGTTGTAGAGCTGGTTTGGTGGTGCTGAATTCTCTTAGCTTTTGCTTGTCTGTAAAGCTTTTGATTTCTCCATCGAATCTGAATGAGATCCTTGCCAGGTAGAGTAATCTTGGCTGTCGGTTCTTCCCTTTCATCACTTTAAGTCTATCATGCCACTCCCTTCTGGCTTGTAGAGTTTCTGCTGAGAAATCAGCTGTTAACCTTATGGGAGTTCCCTTGTATGTTATTTGTTGTTTTTCCCTTGCTGCTTTCAATAATTTTTCTTTGTCTTTAATTTCTGCCAGTTTGATTACTATGTGTCTCGGCGTGTTTCTCCTTGGGTTTATCCTGTATGGGATTCGCTGTGCTTCCTGGACTTGGGCGGCTATTTCCTTTCCCATGTTAGGGAAGTTTTCGACTATAATCCCTTCAAACATTTTCTCAGGTCCTTTCTCTCTATCTCCCCCTTCTGGGACCCCTATAATGCGAATGTTGTTGCGTTTAATATTGTCCCAGAGGTCTCTTAGGCTGTCTTCATTTCTTTTCATTCTTTTTTCTTTATTCTGTTCTGCAGCGGTGGATTCCACCGTTCTGTCTTCCAGGTCACTTAAGTGTTCTTCTGCCTCAGTTATTCTGCTATTGATCCCTTCTAGTGTAGTTTTCATGTCAGTTATTGTATTGTTCATCCCTGTTTGTTCTTTAATTCTTCTAAGTCTTTGTTAAACATTTATTGCATCTTCTCGATCTTTGCCTCCATCCTTTTCCCGAGGTCCGGGATCATCTTCACTATCATTATTCTGAATTCTTTTTCTGGAAGGTTGCCTATCTCCACTTCATTTAGTTGTTTTTCTGGGGTTTTATCTTGTTCCTTCATCTGGTACATAGCCCTCTGACTTTTCATCTTGTCTATCTTTCTGTGAATGTGGTTTTTGATCCACAGGCTGCAGGACTGTAGTTCTTCTTGCTTCTGCTGTCTGCCCTCTGGTGGATCTAGGTGAATGTTTTATAAATTACTGTTTCTAATTTTCGGTCATACCCTCATGATTCCAGCAAGCTAGTCCTATCTTCTAAGATATGTATGAAATCTAGTACACGTTAAAAATCCTATAAGGTCCTAGGTAGTTTTCATTTAATTATTCATTAAAGAAACACTTATTCTCCTATTGTAACAAGTGTGAAGTCTTTTGACTGTTAATAAAAGATCTGTCAACCATCAAAAAAAAAACAAAACAAAACTACTTGGGGTTGTGTGAAAGAATTCAAGAGTCAACTTGAGGGGACTCCCACTGTCCAGTGATGGGACATTTGAGCATCAAAAAGAATAACAACTGCAAAGAATGTAAACATATCATAGCTGTTCAAAATCATAATAATTTTTAAAACTCTGATCACCTTTGGAGGATATTACAGAACCAACTTATTATTCTATAACTTAGCAAGTAAAGAGAAACAAATCAAATATACAGCCTACTTTTTCTATATGAACTGTATCCCTGCATGACCAAATAGTTGATGAAGCAAAGTCCTTATTTATAGAAGAATTTAAAATAATAACTAAGGAATGATAGAATAGCACCACTTTGTAACCCCTAGTGAAACGTTCATTTGGGTAATGATTATCAAATGTTATTAAAAATCATTAGGTTAAAAACTGATTGGGTATCATAAGGAAAAAAAACTATATACAAATATCCGTTATGAACATCGATGTAAAAAACCTCAACAAAATTATTAGCAAACCGAGGGACTTCCCTGGTGGCGCAGTGGTTAAGAATCCGCCTGCCAATGCAGGGGACACGGGTTCAAGCCCTAGTCCAGGAAGATCCCACATGCCGCAGAACAACTAAGCCCTTGTGCCTCAACTACTGAGACTGTGCTCTAGAGCCCGCAAGCCACAACTACCGAGCCCACACGCTACAACTAATGAAGCCCGCATGCCTAGAGCCCATGCTCCGCAACTAGAGAAGCCACAGCAATGAGAAGCCCACTCGCCGCAACAAGAGAAAGCCCACGCGCAGCAACAAAGACCCAATAGAGCCAAAAATAAATAAATTAAATAAATAAAAATTTAAAAGTATTAGCAAACTGAATTCAGGAACATATAAAAGAGGTGTAAACACCATGACCAACTGCAGTTAGTGCCAGGAACCCAAGGCTGGTTAAATGTTCAAAAATCAAGTAATGTAATTTGGCATATTAAAAGAATATAGGCAAAATCCCCATGATCATCTCAGTAAATGCAGAACTAGTATTTGACAGAATCTGATACTCATTCATGATAAAATCTCCCAGCTAATAATAGGAGGAAATTTCCTCATTTTGATAGATAAAAAAGTTATAAATACCCTACAGCTAACTTCATACCTAACGCTAAAAGACTGAATGCATTCCCTGTAAAATCAGGAACAAGGCAAAGGTGTCTGCTCTCACCATTTCTATTCAACATTATGCTGGAAGTTCTAGACAATGCCCTAAGAAAAAGCAAACAAACAACAAAAACAAAACCAAATAGCTTAAAGGAATCCAGATTGGAAAGGAAGAAATAAAACTGTCCTTATTCAAGACATGATAGTCTATGTAGAAAATTCTAAGGAACCCACAATAAAACTACTAGAATTAGTAAATGAGTCCAGGGAGGTCACAGGATACAAGATCAATATATAAAAATCAACTATATTTCTATACACTGGCAATAAACAGACTGAAATGAAATTAAGAAAACAATTCCATTCATAATATTATCAAAAGGACTTAAATAGGAATAAATTTAACAAAACAAATGTAAAATTTATACACCAAAAAGTATAAAACATTGCTGAGAGAAATTAAAGTAGTAATTGTTAAGATGGTAATTTCCCCAAAACTGATATATAGTTTAAATGCAATTCCTCTCAAAATCCTAGTAGGGTTCTTTGTAGAAGTTGATAAGCTGATGAAAGTGCAAAAGACCTAGGAGAACCAAAACAATTTTGAAAAAGAACAATTGAAAGATTTACACTAACTGTAATTGATTTCAAAGCTTACGAGAAAGCTAAAGTACTCAAGAGAATGTGGTATTATTATAAAGATAGGAATGTAAATCAATGGAACAGAATTGAGAGACCAGAAAGAAACACTTATATTAATGGTCAACTGATTTTCAACAAAGGTGTCAAGATATTTCAATGAGGAAAGAATTTTTCCACAAATAGTGCTGGAATAATTGGATATCCACATGCAAAAAAGAAAAACTTAGACCCTTACCTCATACCATACACAAAAATTAATTCAAAATGGATCACAGAATTAAATGAAAAAGCTTAAAACTATAGTCTTCTAGAAGAAAACAGGAGAAAATCTTCATGACTCTGGGCTAGCAGAATTCTCAGAGACAACACCAAAAGCATGAGGCATAAAAGAAAAATATGATAAATTGTACTTCAATAAAATTTAAAATTTTTGATTTTTAAGAGATACCATTAAGAAAATGAAAAAACAAGCCACTGGCTGGAAGAAAATATTGCAAACCACATATCTGAAAAAAGACTTGTATCTAGAATATACAAAGAACTCTTATGACTCAATAATAAGACAATAACCCAATTTTAAAATGTGCAAAAGACTTGAATAGACACTTCACCAAAGACACCCAAATGACTAATAAGCACATAAAAAACTGTTCAGAATCATTGGGTTTTAGGGAAATGCAAATTAAAACCACAATGAGATACTACTACATGCCCATTAGAATGGCTATAATAAAAAAGACAGACAATAGTAAGTGATGATGAGGATGTAGAGAAACCAAAACTCTCATACATTGCTGGTGGGAATGTAAAATGGTAAGCCACTTTGGAAAACTGGCAGTTTCTTAAAAAGTTAATCACATCTTTACCACACAGCTTTATAAAGTTTTGATATCGTGTAGAGAAGTCCAGACCCTTCTTCACTCTTTTACAAAATTATCTTGGCTTCTGTTTTGTCTTCTACTATCAATAAAATTTTAGGATTCATGAAAATTCTGTGCAAAACCCTGTTGAGATTTTAATTGGAACTGTGTTAAGTTTATAAGTTACTTTGGGGAGAGCCTCCATATTTTTGATCGTTTCCCTCCATTTAACACAGTATATTAGTTGTCTACTACTGCATAAAATATTATCGTAAACTTAGTAGTATATAACAATACATATTTATTATCTCACAGTTTCTATGGGTCAGTTGTCTGGGCATGGCTTAGCTATGCTATAGTCAGTGTTGGCCAGGGCTGAGTTCTCATCTGAGGCTCAAGTTGGGAAGGATCCACTTCTGTCACATGATTTTTGGCAGCATTCAGTTCCTTGCAGGCTGTTGGATGAGGGCCTCAGTTTCTTGCTGCGTGTTGGCTAGGGGCTGCCTTCAGTTTCTTATCATGTGGCCTTCTCCTTAGGACAGCTCACAAAATGGCAGTTTGCTTCTTGAATGCCAACAAAGGAGAGAAACCTTTGCCAGATTTTATTTCTTAAAAGCAAATCAGGGGCTTCCCTGGTGGCGCAGTGGTTGAGAGTCCGCCTGCCGATGCAGGGGACACGGGTTCGTGCCCCGGTCTGGGAAGATCCCACATGCCGCGGAGCGGCTAGGCCCGTGAGCCATGGCTGCTGGGCCTGCGCGTCCAGAGCCTGTGCTCCGCAACGGGAGAGGCCACAGCAGTGAGAAGCCCACGTAATGCAAAAAAAAAAAAAAAAAAAAAAAAAAAAAAAAAGCAAATCAGGGCTTCCCTGGTGGCACAGTGGTTCAGAATCTGCCTGCTAATGCAGGGGACACGGGTTCGAGCACTGGTCTGGGAGGATCCCACATGCTGCGGAGCAACTAGGCCCGTGAGCCACAACTACTGAGCTGCGCGTCTGGAGCCTGTGCTCCGCAACAAGAGAGGCCGCGATAGTGAGAGGCCCGCACACCGCAATGAAGAGTGGCCCCCGCCTGCCACAACTAGAGAAAGCCCTTGCACAGAAACGAAGACCCAACACAGCAAAAATAAATAAAAATAAATAAGAAAAGCAAATCACAGCTCCCATTCATACTCAAGAGGAAGAGTTTACACAAGGCATGAATATCAGGAGGTGGGGATCATGGGAGCCAGCTTATAATTTGCAACATATGGTATACCTTTCCATTAACTAATTTCTCCCTAAAATTCTTATGCATCCTATATAGGTTTCTTCATGTGCACTTCTCAGTTTGTAATGCCATAAAAAATAGGTATAATTATTACTTCAATATAGGAATGCTATTGAATTCTGGATACTGATCTTTTATCTAGCAACCTTGTTTAACTCTCTTATTAGGCCCAACAATTTACCTGTCACTTGGATTTTCCTCATAAATATCACTTGTGAATAATGACAATTTTGTATCTTTTCTTGTAACCTTTATACCTTTTATTTATTTTTCTTGTCTTACTGGACAATAATAAGACCTCCAATAAAATATTTAACAGAAGTTGTGATACCAGGCCTGTTACCTGATAAACCCTTTGTCAGGTTTATCAGGATATTCCTTTCCTTGTCTAGTTTGCTAAGAACTTTGAAGACGAATAGGTATTTAATCTTATCAAATACTTCTTCTGCAACGACCAGGAGGATCAAATAGATTTTCTTTCTTAATCTGTTGATTTGGTAATTATGCACATTTTCTAATGTTAAACCATTCTAACATTAGGATGGTTTATCCTTGAGATAAAAATTCCTTGATCATAAAATGTATGTTTTATGATTTTTGCACCTATGTCTTTATAATTATCTTTCCTAAACTGTCCTTGTCTGCTTTTGGTTTTAAAATATACAGTAATGTAACAAAACAAGTTGTAAAGTTTTTCTTCTTTTTCTATTTCATTGAACAAAGTGCATAAGATTGGGATTATCTGTCCATTGAAAGTTCCACAGCACTCCCACATAAAACTATGTATTTTTTTTCTGCGTAAACGTTTGAACTACAAACTTCTCATCTCAAACAGGCTCTTAGATATTTCCCAACACTCCTACAAGATTCTAGTTAGTGCCTTCTCTTAGTTCTACAAAAGGTATTCTAAATATTTACCATTCTTAAGCTTTCTACCTCACTTTTTCTCCCTGTAATCTTAGCATATAATATTCACCTGCTATCTTCAAACTTTTCGTCTCTACTAGCTTTCCTCCTCAGCATACTGAGATGATGATTTTCTTAAAAAGACAAAACAAAAACATGCAAAACAAACAAAATCCCCTTCCCTGAACTACAGATTCTTCTCTAGCTATTCTTGTTCTTTTAATTTTCCCCATAGTCAAGAGTAATCTGGACTTCCCTGGTGGCACAGTGGTTAAGAATCCGCCTGCCAATGCAGGGGACACGGGTTCGAGCCCTGGTCCGGGAAGATCCCACATGCCGCGGAGCAACTAAGCCCATGTGTCACAACTACTGAGCCTGCACTCTAGAACCCACGAACCACAACTACTGAGCCCATGTGCCACAACTACTAAAGCCCATACACCTAGAGCCCGTGCTCCACTACGAGAAGCCACCGCAGTGAGAGGTCCGTGCACTGCAGTGAACAGTAGCCCCCACTCGTCACAACTAGAGAAAGCCCGCGCACAGCAACAAAGACCCAACGCAGCAAAAATAAAAATTATAAAATGAATAAATAAATAAATCTTTTAAAAAAAAAGAGTAATCTATATTTGCTAAGTGTCCTCATCTGTCATTTGTTTCTTTCCCCATTCATTTTTCTCTATATTTTAAGTTATGTTAAATTTGGGAAATCATCAATGGGTTCCATAAAAACACAACATAACCAGATTTGCATTACTGAAAGATCACTTGTGGCTATGCTATTAAGAACAGAAGTGAGTGAAACTGATGGGAGGGAGAACTAAATTAAGAAGCTTAACTAGAATAGTAAGAATGGGGAGAAGTAGATGGATTTGAGACCTATTATAGGATCTGAAGGATGAGGAAATCAAAGATCACATGTGATTCCAGCTGAATAATGGATTTTGATATTCATTGAATAGAAAATACAGATGAAGAAATCTGACTATGTAAAGATAAAAAATTCCTACATGGGAAAACTGCAAAAGGAAAACCAAAAGTCAAATGATAAACTGGGAGGAGGAGGAATGTATGCAACTCATTTCACAAAAGGCTAATATCTAACAAAAACATAGGAAAATACATGAATAATTCATAAAAATGGAAACACAAATGGTTCTTAAACACATAAAAAGATGCTCAACCTCACTGGTAATTTTTAAAAAGTAAAATAAAAACAACACTGAAAAAAAAACAAACACTGAGATACCATTTTATACCTATTGGAAAAACAAACATTAAAAAACAAAGTGATAATGAACTGAGGTAAGGGTGGAAAAACAAGTACTCTTCTGATTGTTGGTGAGAGTGGAAAATGGTATGACCAATATGGAAGGCAATATGGCAACATCTATCAAAATTACAAACGTATATACCTTTTTTAAAAAAATAAATTTATTTATTTATTTTTGGCTGCATTGGGTCTTCGTTGTTGCATGCGGGCTCTTTGACTCAGCAATTCTACTTCTAGGATTCAACTTACAGTTATATTTGCAAACTTGCAAAATAAAAGGATATGTAATCTTATTCACTGCAGCATTGTATTAGCTAAGGTAACCATAAAATAAATTGTTTTGTTTTGTCCAAATTGGCACACTTTTATAAGAGAAAGGGGACACTATTAATATTTAAGCTGGACATATATACACTACCAAATGTAAAATAGATAGCTAGTGGGAAGCAGCAGCATAGCACAAGGAGGTCAGCTTGGTGTTTTGTTTTGTTTTGTTTTTTGCAGTATGCGGGCCTCTCGCTGTTGTGGCCTCTCCCGTTGCGGAGCACAGGCTCCGGACGCGCAGGCTCAGCGGCCATGGCTCACGGGCCCAGCCGCTCCACGGCATGTGGGATCTTCCCAGACCGGGGCACGAACCCGTGTCCCCTGCATCAGCAGGCGGACTCTCAACCACTGCGCCACCAGGGAAGCCCCAGCTTGGTGTTTTGTGACCACCTAGAGGGGTGGGATAGGGAGGGTGGGAGGGAGACGCAAGAGGGAGGAGATATGGGGATATATGTATATGTATAGCTGATTCACTATGTTACAAAGCAGACACACCATTGTAAAGCAATTATACTCCAATAAAGAAAAAAAAAAATTTAAGCTGGGACAGTTGGCATAGCTGAGACTGTCCCAAACAAACCAGGAAATGAAGTCATTCTAATAATAACAAAAGATGGAAAACAATACAAATATTCACCAACAGGGGATTTTTAAAATAATAATACATAATAATACATCCAGACAATGGAATACTACATAGCCATAAAAGGAAGCACATTATACACTGATTTGGAAGGTTCTCCAAGGCGTATAGTAAAAAAAAAAAATTTAAGGAAAAATATAAAACAGTGCTTATATTATATTACCATTTGTGTAAAAGAGGAAAAAATATAATTGCTTAGACATGAATAAAATATATCTGGAAGGATATATAGAAAACCAATAACAACGTTTGCCACTGGAAAGGGGAAGTGGGTAGCTAGGAAACAGAAACAGGAGGGTGACTTCACCGTATGCCCATTTGTACCTTTTGAATTTTGAACCAGATGAATAAATAAAATTTTAAAAGAAAACGGTTCTATTAATGAGTTGGCTAATTGATAAGTTTTATGACCTATATTTTTTCCCTGCTTGAGCTTATATGCTGAATAATAAAAATTCTGTTGAAATTATCACAACATTGTTAATTGGCTATACCCCAATATAAACTAAAAAGTTTAAAAAAAATTTTTAGAAAGGAAAAAAAATTCTGTTAAACCTTGTAATCCTACAGAGTTCCTTAAATAGTTTTTAAATCATTTTAACTCTGTTATAAATACAGGAATGAGAATTATGCAAATCAAAACTAGGATAATATTTCATAAAAATTTGAAATCAAGTACTAGTATTGCCAGTAACTATCACAGAAAATTTATATGTACTTATTACTTTTTTCCATTTCTGTATTTAATAATTCTCAAAAAATGGCAATTATATTATATTAGTAACCATTTCATATATCATAAATTTATTTGGCACCTCTGTAATTTTTCACCTAATCGAACTGGACTGGAATAATAAATGCAAATCAGTAAATAAATACACTTAGCTCTGAAAATCTCTTACCTAAGTAGTAGTTACTACATAAATTACCTGATAATCTAAAATGGTTTTACCTAAAAATTTCCCAAAGATCAGAGAGCTGTAACAACAGCTTTTAGCAAACTGACAGGTAAAAGTGGATGATGTAAAACGTTTCAAATTACATAACATCTTGAGAAATTATGGCTTATGGAGTGTTCAACTAGATAAGTGTAGTTAAAAATTAATTTTACCTAGTCTTTTAGAGAATGTTTTTGGTCACTATATGGCAATATAAGATTCTGAAAATATCTTTCATATTCTTTAGGTTAAAAAAAAGTTTAAAAAAGGTATGAGGGCTTCCCTGGTGGCACAGTGGTTGAGAGTCCGCCTGCCGATGCAGGGGACACGGGTTCGTGCCCCGGTCCGGGAAGATCCCACATGCCGCGGAGCGGCTGGGCCCGTGAGCCATGGCCGCTGAGCCTGCGTGTCCGGAGCCTGTGCTCTGCAACGGGAGAGGCCACAACAGTGAGAGGCCCGCGTACTGCAAAAAAAAAAAAAAAAAAAGGTATGAAAATGCTACCAATCACTTAAGTTTTTTTCTTTTTGCTGTTCAAATTCTTTCAAATTAGCTTTAGTCTACAAAGAGCTTTTTAAAATATTTTTAAGAGACTTTAGCAAAATCAACATTCTCTTAGCATCTTATAATAATATGGACTTGCTATAATCTATTCTTATGGACATCAGAGAAGCCAAATTACAGGAGACATTTGGCAAAATAAAGAAAACGTGTATTAGGCATCATAAATCTCACCAGTGTGATGATAATATTGTGACTTGTTTTGACATGCTCATGTTTATATTTTTCAGTCCTATAAAATTTGTGTGTAACTGCTAAACCAAAGAGGAATTAGGAAAGCATACTGGAATAGATCATAGATAACTTAGAGGATATTTCATTTACTCCATGAAGGTCTAACATCAAGTTAAAATATGTGCACCAGCACCATAGTGCTCTAGTATCAGAATCTAAACCCTATTCAAGGGGAATTCTCAGCGGTCCGGTGGTTAGGACTCAGCGCTTTCACTGCCGGGGCCCAGGTTCGATCCCTGGCCGGAGAACTAAGATCCCACATGCTGGGACCCAGGTTCGATCCCTGGCCGGAGAACTAAGATCCCACATGCCGTGCAGTGCAGCCAAATTAAAAAAATTTTTTTTAATTAAAAAAAAATCCTATTCCAATACACGTGCTTAACTAATGATGTCTTAGGAGTTTTTAAACATATTAATCTATTTGCTGACCTTGATGAATTATTATTTAAACTTTCAACTCCAATGAATCCCTTAAAGCCTGTGAGCCCAAAGCAACACAATGGCAGCATCAGCTAAGTTTCACCATAATAAATAATAAGTAATAACTGAGCATAAAGAAGTAGTAAGTGTAACAACTTTCTCAAAAAACTTGGTGATGGAAGGAATACAGATAAGAGTAAAAATATAGCAATTATATCTCAAATTTTAAAAAAGAAAAAAAAAGCAATATTGATGGAAAATCTGAATTACATAAAGCTACTTAACTGAAATATATTTTAATTTAATCACACACAAAAAGAGTCAAAATATAGTGGCTGTTTCTTAAGATGGCAGAGTCTTGAGCATAATTAAATGCTGAATGATGGAGTCATCAGAAGAAGTTGAAAAATAGAGCAAAGTAAGTAGAGAGATTAACCTGAGAGTGGAGGAAGGATTCCTCTTAAATAGTATCTGAAGAGATAAATGCTGGTTATGAGTGTAATGGCAGGAAACTGAGGGCTTCTTTAGGAAGCAATGGGATGGTAAGTTTAAATGAAAGAGGAGCTTTAAAAGAAGTTTACTATGGAGTTGCCTTTAGGCTGTGGCTGAATATTCTTATCATAGTATTCAAAACTCTTCATAATGCAGCCCCCAGTATATCCTCAGCTTCACTGGTCCACACATTCTCACTCCCAACCAAACTCACTCCAACCAAACTCATCTAGAGTCCCTCAACTGTTCCTCTCATGATGTTTGTTCTTGCAGAGCCCTCTGTCTGGAACACCTTTCTCCTTACGTGCCTGCAAACATCTCTCAACCTTTAAGAGTTGGCTCCACACGAGGGATCCCCCAGAGGGAGCCCCACTTCAGCATCACTGCCTTAGCCATGGCCTCCCCTCCCTCCCTCGGGTGGGAGGGGGTTCCTAACCCCCTCTCTGTTTTCCCTGGAGGCAGATGTCACAAAGCATTTGTAAGTTGCTTCAGGTGCAAGAACACCGCCCACTCAGGACTTACCCCATTATCCTTTTCAGACTGGCCACACACTAGGGCAGTCTGAGGAGCTAGCCGGGACCAGGTGGTGGAGCAGCAGCTTGGTGTTCTGACCACCTAGCATCCTTCTCTAGCATTGTGATGCCACCTCCCCTCCTTGTCCCAAGGTTGTGAGGCTTTGTCTTTCCCTTTGGTGTCACATGAGTAGAACAGGGTCCCCAAAGCCCATGTGATCATTTCCCAGGCATCATTCCCTGGTGCCTGTGTGATCCTGCTTCACGCAGGTAGGGGAAGAGGGCTCCAGGGCTGGCCAGGAGCGACACCTCCTGAAGGAAAATGGGAGCTTCTGATTCTAAGGCCCTGGCCTAGGCCCCTATCCTAATACTGCAGGAGGGGCCTCTCTCCCAAGCCCCATCCTAAGGGTTAGCCCTTGGGCCACATCTGCCATGGGGTCCGGCCATGCTTTTCTGACTAAATAAGCAATAAGAGGCTCTAAGCTGATCCAGTTCCGAGGCCCCTTTCTGCCCTGCCTTGGGTCTCCTTGCCTCCAGGTGAAGGAAGAGCTGGCGCCACCCGCTTTCCTATCAGACTTGTCCAAGTGTTCCAAGGGACTCGTGACCAGAGCCCAGGATGGCTTGGTGGGAGTGTCCCCGCTGCTTCTGCATGAAGCCCGGCTCCAGAGGTCTCGTTCTCGCCAGAACCCTGCCCTGCCCCCATGCAGTTCCTCACTGGAAATGCCGCACCCCCACTCACCCTCTCCTCCCTTTGCTGGAGAGGCAGCTCAGCCAAATAGGTCTAAGCAGGGTCCATCGGTGTGGACCAGAGCCAGCCTGAAGTCATTATGCACCTTCTGGTCTCCAGTTTCACAGTGTGTTAGGGGCAAGAGATGACTGCAAGACTTGCTCCTTAGAGGAATCAGGCCAGACTCAGTTTTGGAGGAAGGCAAGATTGAGAGGGAGCCAGTTCACCCCAGGATCTCTTCTGGGGTTTCCTACCAGCCCTTCCCGTTTGAGGCTGGTCTTCGGGAAGCAATAGGCCACCAGGCCTGGTCGACCCCAGTTCACGCCATGCCAGGAATCTGCCCACCTGCCAGGTTCAGTTCTTTAAGGTGCCTCTTCAGGGACACAGTGTATCTCTCTGATTGGGCTTCTAAATCAAAAGCCTGATGTTCGTTTCCCTCTCATAGGGGGAGCTTTGGACACAGGACCAATTTGGAAAGGGTCAGGTAAGAGTTTCCACTCTGCACACTGTAGAGGGGACACTCTGTAGGTCCGTGGCTCCCTTACTATAGCGAGGTTGAGTAAATTTGCCTTCAGTTAACCTGGGACCTTCTGTTTAATTCCCTCCTGCCTCCCAAAGATTTTGACCATTTTATAAATTCACCTCTGTTAACAGTGGCCCAGAAACTTCTCTGTGCGAAAAGCATGGGAAGTCTAAAGGCAGTCATTCCCTGGGAAATGGATCACGTTCTGTTTTGCTATCCCTACCCTGTTCATGAGGCCTCATTCAGTAAGGCAACCCCCGCGTAAGGCTGTCGTGTATCCCATGTCCCAGACACGTCAAGCGTCTGCAGAAAGTAAGCTTGTTTTCCCCTTCAGGTCTTCAGTCGGTTACTTGCCACTACTGTCCCTCAGTTGCCTTTTTTGTAAAATGGGGTTTTAGTTTTGTCCTTTTATTTATTTATTTATTTTTTGCGGTACGCGGGCCTTTCACTGTTGTGGCCTTTCCCGTTGCGGAGCACAGGCTCCGGATGCGCAGGCTCAGCGGCCATGGCTCACGGGCCCAGCCACTCCGTGGCACGTGGGATCTTCCCGGACCGGGGCACGAACCCGGGTCCCCTGCACCGGCAGGCGGACTCTCAACCACTGCGCCACCAGGGAAGCCCTGTCCTTTTATTTTAATACTGGTAAATACTTGCATTCAAGCAGGGGAGGGAAGGCAGGGGTCTGGCCCCCTGCCCCATTCCTTTACTGCTGTGGGGCTTGCCCCTGGAGCAGACCCTCCTCTTTGCGCCCTGTGAGCTTCTTTGCTTGTAGTATCTCAGATTTTACATGTTCCATGTCGTGCCACGTAACCCCCTTCAAGATACCGTTTGGAGGGTGGGGGAGATCTGCTTCCCACTGTGACTGGGCTGTAGGGTTCTCACTGCCTTGCTTACAGGTGCATGGTTTGATAAACCTGTTGTATTCAAAAACTTGAGGGGCTTCCCTGGTGGCACAGTGGTTAAGAATCCGCCTGCCAATGCAGGGGCACGGGTTCGAGCCCTGGCCCGGGGAAGATCCCACATGCCGCGGAGCAACTAAGCCCATGCGCCACAACTACTGAGCTTGCGTTCGAGAGCTCGCAGGCCACAACTACTGAAGCCTGCGCGCCTAGAGCCCGTGCTCCGCAACAAGAGAAGCCACTGCAGTAAGAAGCCCGCGCACAGCAACAAAGACCAAACGCAGCCAAAAATAAAAATAAATAATAAATAAAAAATTTAAAAAAAAACTTGAAATGTAGGATGCCATTAAGTGTCTGTTTATATTTTTGGAATATCTGTACTACTTACAATTAATGAATAAAGGTGGGTTTAGGGCTTCCCTGGTGGTGCAGTGGTTAAGAATCCGCCTGCCAATGCAGGGGACACGGGTTCGAGCCCTGGTGCGGGAAGATCCCACATGCCGCGGAGCAACTAAGCCCGTGCACCACAACTACTGAGCCTGCCCTCTAGAGCCTGCGAGCCACAACTACGGAAGCCCACGTGCCACAACTACTGAAGCCTGCATGCCTAGAGCCCATGCTCCACAACAAGAGAAGCCACCTCAATGAGAAGCCCGCGCACCGCAACAAAGAGTAGCCCCCGCTCACCGCAGCTAGAGAAAGCCCACGTGCAGCAACGAAGACCCAATGCTGCCAAAAATAAATAAATAAAATAAAATTTTTTTTAAAAAGTCGGTTTAAAAAACCCATCCATGAATGGGAAAAAGAGTTGGCTCCAATCCCCCACCTCCATTGATGCCCCTACCCCTTTATCTTAGCTATCCTTCACCCCGAGCCTAGTTAGATGCCCCTTCTTTCTACTTCCTTTTCCATATCTCTTCACCTCAGCATTTTTCATTAGGAATTTTAAACACTGGCTTTCTCATTTCTTCCAATAATCAGAAACTGGTTTTTTGTTTTTAATTTCTGGATTTCCTAGCACTGGGCCTGGCACACTATAGGCCAATGAATAAAATATTCATTGAATGAATTGAAGATGATTATGTCAGAGCTCCCAGTACTTATATTTTACCCAGTAAAAGGCAAGATTACCTTTTACAAATGGAGAAACTAAGGCAGGAAGGAATGTGCACCAATAGTAACTTTTGCAGAACAAACGCTAATGAAAAAAATAACTTATGTGAAATAATCTTTCACTCTGACTAATTAAGATTCTAACTACAGTCTAAAGAGTAGAACAAATGATAGTCTGTAAATCATAACAAATATACATCCTCCAAACATAAGCATCAAGTTTCCAATTTTGTACCACAGAGTATATAGCTCTTTTGATTTAAAAATTCAAAATCCTTCCCCATACACCACAAAACTCTAGCACAACAAGGGACTGGCCTAAAAACCTACTATTAGAGATACCTGAAAGCTTATGAAAAGCTTCGGGTTTAGCTGGCCATGTCACAGCTGGCTAGTACTTTTGCAAAGATTTAACTGGGGGCTTCCCTGGTGGCGCAGTGGTTGAGAGTCCGCCTGCCGATGCAGGGGACACGGGTTCGTGCCCCGGTCCGGGAAGATCCCACATGCTGTGGAGCGGCGGGGCCCGTGAGCCATGGCCGCTGAGCCTGTGTGTCCGGAGCCTGTGCTCCACAACGAGAGAGGCCACAACAGTGAGAGGCCCGCGTACCACACACACACAAAAAAAGATTTAACTGGATAGGACCTTTTCAAATCAGAAATAAAAAAAGAACGTGACATTGCCAAACTCTAACCACCTGGGATGACAAACTGGTTCTTAAATATCTTATACTTTACACAATGCTGTGGGCCTCCCAAGTCACCGGTTCACCCTCCATCCTCATGCAAAAGTAGCAATGTTATAGTGGAAGAAGAATCAGTCCAAAGGTCAAAGTGCTAGATCTCTATGCAAAGAAACTCCCCTTCTACAGGCAGCCTTTCTTCACCACTCAACCAGTTCCTACTATCAGAGAGAACTGGGAAGAAAAAGAGTGAGGAACTTGTTACTGATTATAATTAAAGCTAATTCAAAAAAGCAGGGGTAGGAAATAAAAGGAAGCAAACACCTTCTGGGTAATGTTTAGAAATTCCCTAACACATGTTATCTTTCTCGTGACAGCTCACAAAACTTCAGAGATATAACATTCCTATGAAACAAGGATAAGATTGGCCTACTACATTTGGAAAAATTAATGCTGGCTCGCATTTATACTAAGTATTAAGACCCAGAACTTTCTTAAAGAAGTAATGGGCAAAGCCATTAATACGGCAGCCAGGGTAAGCTGGAGTCCCTGAATTAGAGTCCTACCTATAGGAGAATGGATAGGGCAGATAAGGAATAACTACAGAAGGGAAAAACAAACAAACAAAAACAAAAGGAAGGTCACTCTACCTGGTTTCAAACTAAATAAACCCTCTGACCTTAACCAAGCCAAAGGAGAACTGCCTTTCCACAGAACACACCAGAGTATCGTTTTGATATTTCTTTTCCCCCAGTTACCCTTGATGCTCATTTTAATCCAAAAACAAAAAGAAAAGCAAGTGACATTTTGTGATACAGCCAGCCTCTAGCCAATTCTCAGTACCGTATTATACTGCTTCGACGTAAATGCTTCCTTTAGGAACAACTGGAATAATTCAGTGGTTAATTTGGGATGAGAGAGACTTGTAGTCAGAGACTTGGGTCTGATTCCTGACGCTGGTACTTAAAAGATGGGTTATCTTATTTTCAAAAATCTTGGGACTTCCCCAGTCGTCCACTGGTTAAGAATCCATCTTGCAGTGCAGAGAACGCTGGTTGGATCCCTGGTGGCGAAACTAAGATCTCACATGCCGGGGTACAACTGAGCCCCTGCGCCACAACTTGAGAGAAGCCCGCGCACTGCAGCAAAAGATCCCACGTGCTGCAACTAAGACCTGATGCATCCAATAAATAAATAAATATTAAAAAAACAAAAAGTCTTAATTTCTGAGTCTTAGTTTCCTCATCTTCAAAATGGGACTAGTAATAACTATTCTTCAGGTCTCTGGTAAGAGGGAGAGACAGACTATATAAAGTGGTTGACAAACCATAACAGCTGTTATTTCCATGAGCTCCTACTAAATACAGATGCTGTGAAGATATAGGTGAATGTTCTCCTAGTTGCAAATGATAAAATTCCCAAATGTGCTTAGTTTTCAAAATTCATTTTGTACATCTTTTCTGCCTGTGAGGAATACAGAGGCAAGCAATTAAATTAGCTAAAATATAGGGGGCACCTAATGGCTTATAAAATGTTTAAGGGCTCAGAGTTAAGGACACCTAAGTCTTTTTTTTTTTTTTTGCGGTACGTGGGCCTCTCACTGTTGTGGCCTCTCTCGTTGCGGACCACAGGCTCCGGACGCGCAGGCTCAGCGGCCATGGCTCATGGGCTCAGCCGCTCCGCGACATGTGGGATCTTCCTGGACCAGGGCACGAACCCATGTCCCCTGCATCGGCAGGTGGACTCTCAACCACTGCGCCACCAGGGAAGCCCAAGGACACCTAAGTCTTAAACAGACACCAAATAACTGTCAGAGGTAAAACGAGAACCCAGGCACCCTAGCAGTCCAGGATGACCTTTCCCCCGCCTCATGATCTCACTGAAGTGCCTGGGCGCTGTTTCTGGTCGGGGTAATTTCCTGCCATATGACTCCTCACTCACCAACACCGCGTGCTGTAAACGAGGCATTCGTTGGGCCTCCACGCCGCGCTACGAGACCGGGTACTGAAGGCTGGTTTTGGCCTTCGAATATCGGAGGTCACTAAGAGGCCTCTTGAGCAGGGATCACTCTTATCCGAGTGTAGAGAGGTACCGCTTTCCCCTCTCTCCGAGAATTCCATCGTTCTGACGCCGCCGCGTCCTCCGCCTTCACAACTGCCCCACCTCAGCTTTCCCGCCCTCAGCGCTTGCACCCACGGCGGGCCGCAGCGGACCGGAACGCGGAGGAATCTGCCGGATTTTGTGGACGGCCCACCGCCTTGCTTTCATTGAGTAATCTCGTCTTGTCTCCGCCCCCAAGTTTTTTACTTTATCAATGATTGGACCTGGGCATTGTCCATCCCAACTCTCAGGCACCGCCCACTTCTCACCAGCCACTAGACACCCTGCGCTCTGTGGTCCCTATCGCGTGCACTCCACACCGATGCCTTGTCTAGGCGGGGATTGGGTGCACCTGGCAGTGTACCGAGCCTTGTAGGGACCGGCCCCTCCTCCTGCTCCAACCCCACCCACCGGGCCTCTCCTCTCCACCCCTCAGGTCCAGCACTCCGTTGCTTAGCTCGCCCCACCTGGCCGCGTTTCCTCCGCCCCTCCCTCCAACCACCGCTCAGAAGCCCTGGGAGCTCTGGCCGAGCGGGCGGCGCGCTGGAGGGATGCGCTCCATCAAGGCTCTGCAGACTGCGCTGAGCGGGGCCGGCAGTTACTGCCGGCGGGGAGGCTGGGGTCACCAGAGCCGGAGCCCCCTCCTTGGCGGGGGCGTACGGCACCACCTCAGTGAGGCCGCGGCGCAGGGCAGGGAGACGCCACACAGCCACCAGCCGCAGCACCAGGATCAGTAAGGCTCGCGGGACAGGGGCAGAGTTCAGGCACTCTCACTGTCGTTCCCACTAGCTTCCGAGTCCCCTTCCCCAAGGAACGCATCGTATCTCCCTTCTCCTCTCCTCGCTTACTGGCCTGCGATGCCTTTTCCTTTAGATTTGGGGCTTTGGGTCCGCCGCGCTCGGGCGGTAACGTGCCGTCCGCCCGGCAAGGCGTTTGGGCAGGTCGGTCCTCGGGATGGTGCCTGTCCAAGGTGCGTACTTAATTGGGAACGCAGGTGGGTGCGGAGTGTTGCTTGGTGCGCGTGTCTGAGTGCAGGGCCGTGTGCGCACCGCCCATCCTAACCCTCCTTCTCTCCCCTGTCTTCGTGTGTATATTAGGGGATGCGTGGGTATAGAACAGCCTGCCTCGAGTCCCAGTGTTCTTGGGTCTGTGTGTGGTATGTGTTTCAGTGCGCAGATACTTGCGTATGTGTTGGGCGTGTGCGTTATCAGGGCTCCCTAATCTGTAGAATAAGGGTGGTTCTCCGATTGGTTTTTGAAGGAGGAAAATCTTTATAATGGTGGGGGAGAATCATAAGACGCAGATCTCCCAAACCAGAGCCAGTCAGAGCCGTTTTATGTGCTGCTCAGGCGGCTCCCTGATTTAAGGGGTTCTCTTCCCTTGGGTTCTTACTCTGCCCGAGAGGCTGCACCTCTCTCCCCCACCACCCTGGAACACTTGGTGGCTGAGCTTCTTCGAGACGCAGAGACGGAGCTGAGCAGGAAATTTTGTCCTCCCCAGAAGCCAACATAGACACTATCCAAGTAGCCCCTGCTTTTTTATAGCAGGAACAGGAAATGGACCATCTCCCTTGTCATTGATATCTACTGATGACATTCAGAAAGACATGCACACCATAATTAAAGTAGCCAGACAGACTACTCTGTCCTCTACCTCACCACCACTGGAGTCCCTGTCCTGGACAGGTAACATCCAATAAGGTATTATCTGTTTATTATTCATGAGAATTGTTATTATGCTGTACTTTTCCATCAGCCTCTTCTCAAGGAGACACAAAATGTTTAAACTTTAAAGAATAAACCCTCTCTCTCCTGGTCTACTCTCCATCCTGACTTTTCCCAAATAATCACCTTGGGAGAAATGGTGGTGGGTTAGAGAAAAGGCTTAACCTCCCTCACCCTCACACCTTCTGTGGGATGGGGAGAAAGAAGCATCCCTGGTTCCTCCACACACACCCTTCCTTACCGTGGAAGTGGTTTGTTTTGTTGTTGCTGTTGTTTTAATTGGCATATAGTTGATTTACAATTGGAATTGTTTTTAGGAACCTTAATCCTCCTGCCTATTGCTGCCTGTGCTCCCAGGGACTGCTTGGTAAAGGCCTTGGACCAATGCTCCTTTGGGCAGAAGGAGTTGAGGGCATAGAGGGGGATGGGTTCTGGGAGTGTGACACCATGAGGGGAAGTGTTCTTGGTGGATAAGGAGGGCAGCAAAGAGAAAATGCCCTGTTATTTAGGTTACTGTTTTGTTTCTTTAATATTTAACTTTATTTCTAATTATTAAAGAAAAACCAGGTAAATAGAGTATCAAGAAGAAAATCAAGATCCCAATATTAGAGGGAACCATATATCCATATTTAATATATATCCATGATTTAAACCCATATATATACTCTATATGTATATATAAAATTGAACAAAAATAGGATCATAGTACTCCTATTCTTTGGTAGCCTATATTTCCCACTTATGAACAGCTGTTAATATGATTTAATGTGGGCATGCATGATGTCATTTTAATGGCTGCCATTTTGCCATTTTAAGATTCCATTGTATGAGGTATCACAGTTTATTTAACCAATCTTCAATTTGGTTACTACATATTCTTATGCACTTGTTCAATTATTTCTTAAATTCCTAGGAAATTTTGCTCCCCAGAGACATGTCACTGATATTTTGTATAACCTTCTAGAGATATTTTATGCATATATCAGCAAATATATGTTGATACTATTCCTGCTTTTTACAAATGGTATCATACTATACATATTATTCTGCACCTTACCCCACCCCCAACATTGTATTGCAGATCAATCCATATCTTGATCAAAGGGTATGCAATTTTTTTTTAAATGCTTGTGATACATTCAGCCGTGTGGCATTGTTCCCTGTCTTCCTTCATTTTCCAGGCAAGGAGACCTGGCCTCAAAATATTCCTGTGTACTTTCCTTCTTGAGTTATTCCTCAGATAGCTTTTTCCTCCCTTCCTCTGCCACCACATGGATCCTTTCCTCCCTATAGGCACCAGCCTCATTATAACAACTGGATTTCTTCAGAAACAGAAGAACTCCCCCCTCTCCTGGTATTCCTCCTGGCCCAAAACACACACATGCCTAGTCTATGCCAAGTTCCTTGAGAGGCTTTTTATTTTTAAATGCATTGTTTCAATAGATAATATATTCATAATCATATATCAATATATCATATCCATTAGGTAAAATGTACATATTTGTATGATTCAAAATTCAAAATATATAAAAAGATATATAGTGCAAAGTATCCCTCTTGCTTCTTTTGCCCAGCACCTGCTTCATCTCCCTAGAGGGAGCTAAATCAGTCTTACCAGTTTCTTATATATCCTTCCAGAAATATTTTGTGCCTGAAAAAGCATACATATATATGTTCCCTTTTAAGCATAAATAGTACCATACTATAAACGCTGTTCTACAGCTTGCTTCTTTTAGTTAATATTACATCTTAAAGATCATTCCATATCAATACTTAAAGCACACCCTCATTTCTTTTTTCTACATTGCATAATATTCCATCATATGAATATACCCTAATTTACCTAACCAGTTCCCGTTGATGCACATTTAGGTTGTTTCCAGTGTTACTATTACTAACAATGCAATGAATGACTGTGAATATGTTACCTTGTAGGTACGTGAATACACTTATATGGTAAATACCTGGAAGTCAAATTGTTGGATCTAAGGGTTTTGAAGGGTCTAATCTCAAATAGTTGTCATATTTGGAATGAGCTGATAAAATAATTCCTCTAAATCTGTTAACAAATTAATAGGAGAAATCTTGAAGATCAAAAAAATCTTTAGTACCTGTATTTTTAGGTGCTATAATCCAGTGAGATACTTTAGGGAACAGGGATATTCCTAGAAATGTAACTTGGTGATTCTTTATTGAAGATCCATAGTGTGCTAGGGACTTTGCTCAATTCTAGGAAAACAAAGATGTATAAAACACGAAGACATAACAGTGGAGCAAGGGAGATTGTCTTCTGTCAATAAGATGGTATGTTGTGTCATACCAGCAGCATAAGCAAAATCAAGAAGTTTGGGGAAGGCTTTACAGAGTTAGTAACATTTGATCTGGACCTTGAAGGATGAGCAGGACTGTGCAGGTGAAGGAGGAAAAGGTCTTTCCATGCAGAAGTTTCAGTGTAAACAACAAGGGCCAGGAAGCCTGACAGTGCCTAGGCCATTTGGGGAGCCACCTGTTTATTACCTGGCATAACTGGAGTATGGGGGCATGGTGGAGAATAGGAAAGGAATGTTGACAGGTTTTAAAGAGCCTTGAATGCCATACCAAGAAATAAGAACTTATTTTGTAGGCACTGGGGAGCTATCAAAGGTTTTTGAGTAGAGAAATGATATTTGAGTTTTAGAAAGATAACTGGCACATTGTGGAAGATGGGTTGCAAGTCAAGAGAGTGTAGGAGCAGATAGGTAACAGACAACAAGGAGCTACTGAGCATCTACTTTGTGAAAGATGGTTTTTCATGGAATGGCATTTAAATTAAACCTCACATCACCCATGTGAAGCAGATGTTAAACCCTCATTTTAGGGATGAGGAAACAGGTTCAGCTTTATTAAATAACCTGACTTACTATCCATATTAAGATCACAACTATTAAAGGCAAACTCTGGTTCTTTCTACAGCACCATGCTAGCACAGGGGAAGAGAAGAAAAGAGGGTGGATTTGAGAGACATTATGGAGGTAGATTCATCCAATATTGGTTATGAACGTAAGGTATGGGAATTATCCAAATGATTCCACATTTCCGGCTTGGTCCCCCCGGGTAAGTGGTAATGCTATTAATCCAAATGGGAATCACAAGAGGAGGAGCAGAGGGAGGGAGGCAAGATGATCTCAGGCTTGGACATGTTGAGTCTGCAGTGCCTATGGGACATCTAGAAATGGAAGTATTTAGAAGGCAACTAGAAATAAATGTCTGAAGTTTAGGAACAAAAGACAGTTAGAGAATAGAATTTAAGACTTCTCAGGACCGATGTGAAGGTTGGAATTATAGGGATAGATCAGATGGTTTCAGGGAGAAGGTGTAGACTGAGGACACCTACCTGCTGATAAGCACTTGTTCTAGGAGGAGGAGCAGGGAGGAGTTCTAAGGTTCCTGTCCTCCTCCCCTATCTCTCTCTGCCCCCAAACAGTGATTCGTCAGAGAGTGGCATGCTGTCCCGTCTGGGTGACCTGCTCTTCTACACTATTGCTGAGGGACAGGAACGAATCCCTATCCACAAGTTCACTACTGTAAGTTCCTCTCTACCTGCTCAGAACACTGATCCCTTAGGATCTCTGGAAACTGGGGAAAGGAAGGTAGGACAAGTAACAGGGCAGCTAATGGGTTGCTTCATGAGGATGAAGAATAGCTGATGATAGCAGATGCCTAGGCTGATGAGGCAATCCCATCCCTGCCCCAGGTGGGATGATTCAACCCTCTGACTCAGCCTATCTTTTTGGTTTGGGACTTTGGCCCAAGGGGTTCAGAAACCAGCTGCCTTGATGAAAAAGGGCAGGAAACCCCCATTAGCCTTCAAAACTGTTATATTCCATCCTTTCTTGGTCTGCAAACCCATTTCTTCCACCTGTTGTAGTAGTTGGGGTTGAGTTAATTGTTATCCATTGGGAAAAATGATTAGGATTGGATTATTGTCCTTGTAGCTGACCTTACCAGGCTTCTTTCCCCTGAAGGCATTGAAGGCCACTGGACTGCAGACGTCAGATCCCCGGCTCCGGGACTGCATGAGCCAGATGCGCCGCATGGTTCGAGAGACCAGCAGTGGTGGCCTCTTGGACCGAGATCTCTTCCGAAAGTGAGGGCCCCGGAAACAAGGGCACTGCTCTCAAAGCAGTTCTTTGGACACAGCTTTTGACAGCAGGAAGGGATACTGGGGATTGGATAATTCAACCCCTCAACTCTATTACTTATTTATTACACAAGTAACACATATATATGCCTATACTTATTATAAAAGTTCAAGCAACAGAGAAATACATGTTCTCCTTTCCCTCTCTCCCCTATCCCTGTCCCTTTTCCCAGAAGTAAACGTTGTTAACAGATTAGTAGATATCTTCTAGATAATGTCCTAAGCATTTACATATATATATAAGAATATATGTAAACATACTTGTATAATTTAAGATTTAAAATATAAAGATGACCTACCATACATATTATTCAGGTATTTATTTTTTCTCCTATCCCAAGACACTGTGTCTTGGAATATCTTTCCATATCATTACAACCCCTCATTTTAGAGGCATAGAAACTTAAGACCCAGAAAGATCAAGTGATATGCCAAAGGTTACACAGCTGTTGGTCCCAAACCCGATGACCACTCACCCTTTCTTTGTTCCCAACTTCCATGGCTCCAGAGTGAGTCACAGCTGCATCTCTCCAGCCCCCTAACCCAATCGTGTCTGGGATCCAGGTGTGTGAGCAGGAACATCGTGCTCCTGACCCAGGCATTCCGAAAGAAGTTCGTCATTCCTGATTTTGAGGAGTTCACGAGCCATGTGGACCGCATCTTTGAGGATGCCAAAGAGCTCACTGGAGGCAAAGTGAGGGCCAGGGGACTGAGGGATGGGCAAGGGCCCTGGACCAGATATACCTTGCTTCTCAGAGATTTCCTGAGGCTGGAAATCCAGTGGATGAGTGATGAGAAGCAGAACCTCTAAAAATGGGGACAAGGGCTTTATGTATTTTACCTGTGATTTCTAGAGCAGGTGAGGGAATCTGAAGTTTTTATGGAGACAGCTGACAAGGATTCAATAGAACTCTGAAAGAGACCTACAGAGTAATTAAGCCTAAGCGCAAAAAAGGGAAGCTGACCCCAGAATTCTCTTTGTACCTTCCATGGGCTTTACTGCCATCTCTATAGGAGTGGGGCTGCAGAAATATAAGGCCTTCTAGGACTTAAGACTTGGGTGTCTCTAGGAACAACAGGCAGGAGGGAACCCTGTTGTCTTGCAGAAGACAGAATTTTAGCTTTTGTCTAAAAGATTCTCCTGACCTGAACCTCAGCTCTGTTCCCCCTCTCCACATCCATGTCTTCATCCTGTCCCTGTTTTCTCTACCCACTCATACCCAGGTGGCAGCCTACATCCCTCAGCTGGCCAAGTCAAATCCAGATCTGTGGGGCGTTTCTCTGTGCACTGTGGATGGTCAGCGGTGAGATGCTGGGTGAGGAAGGGGAGGCAGGGCACACGGGCAGAGCATAGTCCGACCCCTTTCATGGCACCTGCTTGCCTCCAGGCACTCCGTGGGCCACACAAAGATCCCCTTCTGCCTGCAGTCCTGTGTGAAGCCCCTCACCTATGCCATCTCCATAAGCACCCTGGGCACTGACTACGTGCACAAGTTCGTGGGCAAGGAGCCCAGCGGCCTGCGCTACAACAAGCTCTCCCTCAATGAGGAAGGTGGGCACTCCCTGGGCTCAGACCAGACTCATAGATGCCCCCTTCTTACCCTACCCTCCTCCCAAGGGTGTGTGTTTCTCTGCCCTTCCTGATCAGCTCTGTCACTCCATCCTCCCCAGCAAAGAGATCTTTCCCATTTACCCTACAGAGTGGGCAGGCGGTAAAGGTTTTGCTCAGTGGCTGGTAAGACTCTGGGTGGTTTGTATTTCCCCAGGAATCCCCCATAACCCCATGGTCAATGCTGGTGCCATTGTTGTGAGCTCCCTGATCAAGGTCAGTGCCACCCTAGCCTTCTGGAAGGTACTGTTCTCTAAACCCCCTTGTTCCTATATCCCTCATATCTGCCTGTCTCTCCAGGGAGATTGGTGGGGACTTGATTCCTTTGAGGGTACCCAGGAGGCAGTGAAGACACAGCAGGGACTCACAAATTATGCTGAGGATGTTAGTAAAAGGAACTGTATCCCAGCTCCTACCCATGAGTCTGGAGCCCAGAGCTTCCTGGCTCTGAGAGAAGTGAGCAGGTCCTGACCCCAGCCTAGCACCAAGGACCAAATGCCACACACAGGGGGAGGACAGCTCTGTTAGGTACTGATTGGCCACTTCTGGGTGAGGGACACATGGAAAGAAGGGTGAATGGCCAGAACAGGGCAGCTATTCACGTCACCTGGAGCTGTGAGTTGGCCTTGAGCAAGGGTGTCTGGCCAGCCTGTCAGCTGTAGGTCTCCCAGAGCTTGAGCAAGAACCTGAGAGCAGTGTGGGCTGCAACAATCCAGAGCCAATCACAGCCCTTCCTGGGGAAGGTGGTGTTAGGAACCCTTCCCCCAGGGACCCAAGTGTCAGAGTCCCTGTGGTGTTGACACTATAGCTGGTGAATACAGGAAGCAATTGGGGGTGGGTGGGGGATGGACCAGGCTCAGGCTCTCCCCTTGCTTGCTCCGGGATAGCTCTATCTACAGCCCTGTATCTGGGACCTGCCTCATCCCGTTCCCATCTAAACAGGCCCTACTGACTTGACTCTCAGCTAAAATCTTTAGCTTTATTTCAGTTATCAATATAATTGATATAATTGAATATTATAATGTATGCAACACACACCGTCCTCCCATTCCCATCACTCACTCCAGTCTTGGAAATGGCCACGGGAGTCAGGGGTAGGATAGAGGAAGCCTCCAGCCTGGGGTGTAAGGAATGAGGATGGGGACCAGGAATAGGGGTGGGGCTTGGGAACAGGATTGGAATCAGGAAAATGAAAGTGGGAGTCAGGGATAAGGGTTGGCATTGAGAATGGAAATGAGAGTGAGACTCAGGGATGGGTGAGACTCATAACTGGGGTGAGCTTATCTGTACTCATTACCTAATAATAAAATCTAAATGATTTGGTTTTTAAGATCACTAGGTATGCATGGATATAAAAAAGTCTCAGTTGTTAAAAAAAAAAATTGTAAAATGCAACACACGCCCAGTAGCAAAACCAATCTAACACTTTATCTCCACTACATCCTTCTGACCCTCCCTGTCATCCTCCTAAGCTTAGAATACTGATATCTCTTTTTGTCTCCTTGCAGATGGACTGTAACAAAGCAGAGAAGTTTGATTTTGTAAGTTCCCTCCCTGCTCAGCCCCTGGCTGCTTTTCTCCATGGCACGTTGTCCATTCCAGCTGCCCCAGTGCCTGGCTCTAACCCCACTTTGATGGTGCACCAGCCCATACTAGAAGCCTTATTTCCAGAGGTGTAGGAATCTGCTGGTGTGAGGGAAGAAAGCCTCCTGAAGTCCCTGCTGGGATAAGGACTGAGGAGTGCAGAAGGGTTAATCAGCCTATATGTTTACTAGGGGTCCTTATGCATGGGGTGCCTCCCATGCCCCTTTTCCTCTTCCAGGTCTTGCAGTATCTGAATAAAATGGCTGGGAATGAATACATGGGTTTCAGCAATGCCACGTAAGGCCCTGTTCACAGGATTGGCTGAATGTGTGTGGGGGGGTGTGTTTGAGTGTGTGTGTGTGTATACGTATGTGGGGGGCGGGGAATGGAGGAGGAGGATAGAGAGGATCTTAGGAAGAAGAAATCCCAGGGCAGCCTTGGCCTTTCAGCTTCCTCTGAGCCCCTTCATCGACATTTTGTTTGCTTTGTAAAAGGATTTGTTCCATTTCTATTTGGTACTTAAGGAGAAAGACAGTGTGAGAGTTTGCACCTGGGCCCTTTCTTGCCAAGCCTCTCAAAGCCAAAAACCTCATTTTCCTAGACTAGATGACTAGACCATTTTGGGTTTGGTTTTGTTTTTCACACTTTACAATAAAGCTGGACCCAGTGCTTTCTCGGGTTCAGAAGTTTTCTCCAGTATAACTATGAGAATTAATAAAGGGGCTGCTTTAGTTTGACATGTGTGATCTAGTTCTGTCTCTCTCCGGGAAGGTATTTTTTCCCCCTTCTCACACCCATCCCTCAAATGTCCGGTACTAAATTGGGTGTTTCCTTCAGATTCCAGTCAGAGAAGGAAACAGGGGATCGGAATTATGCCATCGGCTATTATCTAAAGGAAAAGAAGGTAACTGGGAGAGGCCGATACAAAGTCCCCGGGTATTCTGCGGCTGGTGGAAGGGCAATGGGGGCTGGGGACTTCGGCTGAGGTCCTGGCAGTGTGACAGGGACTGCTGATGGCCCGAGAGAAATGCTCTCCCCTCTTCTTCCTTGCAGTGCTTTCCTAAAGGGGTGGACATGATGGCTGCCCTGGATCTCTACTTCCAGGTAAGCAGATGCTGCCATTCAGCCCAGCGCCAAGGGAATGGGACACACTGCCTTCCTTGCTCTGACCCACAAGAGGGATACTCATCTCCAGTGGTTCTGGCATCCTTCAGAAACACCAGGGGGAACTTACTGAAGGATCAGGATGTCAAGAACATTGCTCTACACCTCAGAGCACAGCATTCAGGTCCACACCGGACCCTCACCTCTGCCTCGTCTCCGCAGCTGTGCTCCGTGGAGGTGACCTGTGAATCAGGCAGTGTCATGGCAGCCACCCTGGCCAATGGCGGGATCTGCCCCATCACAGGCGAGAGCGTGCTGAGCGGTGAAGCAGTGCGCAACACCCTCAGCCTCATGCACTCCTGCGGCATGTATGACCTCTCGGGCCAGTTTGCTTTCCATGTGAGTGATTCTGGCCCTGCCATCCATTTGCCATGAGCCCAGAGCCAAGAAAAGGGGACACCGAGTCTCTGAAGGTGGAGAGATGGACACCTGTTCCTGCCTCTCACTCACTAACTTCCAGCCGGGCAATTAGGCCAAGAATCCTTAGGGGAGTTTGTCAAACACAGTAAGCCCCTCAAACACATAAACACACGACAGTGCAACTTCAGAACCACTCCTCTGCCGCCCCTCACATGGCTGGTGATTCTCTTCCAGATCTCATACAGGAGGTCACTTCCAGAGAGGCTTTTCTGACCACCCTCTCTCCACTGGGCTCTCCCTCCCACATCATTCTCTATCACAGCACCCTCCTTTTTTTTCTAACGTGTTATCATAAGTTGTGATTATTTTTGTCTATTTGTTTACCTATTTATTGTCTCTGTCCTACCACCAGAATATAAGTTAACTGAGAGACCTTGTCCTAGTCCTAGCACATCATGAGGCACAGAGTAGATACTCAGTAAATATTTCCTTACTGAAGCCATAAATTTAAGAGGGGGCAGGGGAGGACAGTAGTAAGAAAAGCTAACTGACAAGCCAAAAGGTTGAGATGGGTGTGGCCTTGCCCACGAAGTCATTTGGGATAGACTTGTTAACACAGACTTGGGGCACCTCTTGCTCATCCACAGTTCCAACTTTGTCCCCAAGGTGGGCCTGCCAGCCAAGTCAGCTGTGTCAGGAGCCATCCTCCTGGTGGTACCCAATATCATGGGAATGATGTGTCTGTCACCTCCCCTGGACAAGCTGGGGAACAGCTACAGGGGTGTCAGCTTCTGCCAAGTAAGTCACTTTGCATATAGTACTTAATATTTTTGAATGAGAAAATAAAGCAATTTTGAGCTCCTACTAAGTGCAGGGAGGAAGTAAACAATCTTTTTGCCTTACAATTCTAGAAGTTGGTATCTCGCTTCAATTTCCACAACTATGACGATCTGAGGCACTGCGCTCGGAAATTAGACCCACGGCGTGAAGGAGGAGAAGTCCGGGTAAGGAAAACCCCAGGTGGCTTGTAAGACTATTTCAGAAGAGAACATTCCGTAACACTTCAGTAAAACCCTTGGCTAAGCATCCATGGGGGAGGGTGACAGGGTAGAGCTGGGCATGGGTGGGTCCAAAGTCACAGTTAATCTCAGGTGGGTATGATTTGTTTTCCAGAACAAGACTGTGGTGAACCTGTTATTTGCTGCCTATAGTGGAGATGTCTCAGCTCTTCGAAGGTACTTCTACTCTGACCAAATAAACACAATGAAATACTCCTGGTCAGAGATCTCATTAGCCATCAACATAGCAATATAGTTAAGTGCTTCAGCCTTAGAGTCAGACTGAATGGTCAGAGACTACATTTAAATGAGTTTTTTAAAAAAAGTACAGTGACTGCCATGTGATAAGAACTTAATGGTAGCCACTGTTATGATTAACCTGGGTGTTAAAAGCAGTCCTAGGAGGCTGGTAAGGACCCTGCCTCAAATGGATTACCAACATCAACAAATATGTACTGGGCACCTACTACAGGTAGGCAGTGATGTTTCTGGAACCATCACACTCCCATCTCTCTGACGTAGGAGTAACAGTCTCATCTGGATAGAGAACACAGACTGTACACAGTCTACACATCTTGGCATAAGCTCTGTTTTGCTTTTTCTGGAACTCATCCAGTCTGACCCCACTTCAGAAAGGATACCAGTGATTCTAGGCTGATCTGGGTAACTCCAGCTACTTTCCACTCCTCTTAGGTTTGCCTTGTCAGCCATGGACATGGAACAGAAAGACTATGACTCCCGCACAGCCCTGCATGTTGCTGCAGCTGAAGGTATCTGAAGGTTAAATAAAAGAGGAAGCAGATCCTAAGACCTTTCTTTTCTACCAAGAGTACCCCCCATTGTATGTGCCCTCAAGGTTACAAGGGCAGCAACTAGTTTTGTCCAGATGCGCTTCAGTTTGCAGGCTCTTACTGGGTGCTGCAGGGAGCGAAAATGGGAAGAGGCCTTTCCCCCCTCCCCTTTTAGTTCAGACTCCAGCTGCCAAGGGTCTGTACTAATGTTAACACCAAAAGGGTCAGGATCTATACCCTCTCATTTTCCTTCTGCCCATATTCCTAGGCCACACTGAAGTTGTTAAATTCCTGATTGAGGCTTGCAAAGTGAATCCTTTTGTCAAGGACAGGTGAGTAGGATTAAGCTGAAAGTGGGGGGAAGGGAGGTGGACAGCACCTTCTCCACCACGGCCCTCCAGCCACCACAGTTACGTATATAACCAGGGCACTCTTGGTGTCTTCTTTGCCTGATCATGGTCTTTGTTCCTCCTCTCAGGTGGGGCAACATCCCCCTGGATGATGCTGTGCAGTTCAACCACCTGGAGGTGGTTAAACTGCTCCAAGATTACCAGGACTCATACTCACCATCTGAGACTCAGGCTGAAGCAGCAGCTGAGGCCCTGTCCAAAGAGAACTTAGAGAGCATGGTGTGAGCATGGGGCATGCACAGTCCATGCACAAGAAAAAGCACGAACTGGCCACACACTTAACATATAGCCACCAATCATGCTACAGAGGGCCGCACTGCTTCGGGGTGGGGGGGGGGGCAGTGCTTTCAGTGAGAGTCAAAATACCCCATTCCCTTGGCAGACAGAGTATAGAGAAGTGCCTTTGTGGACTCCTGCAGTAGAGCTATCCATGAAGATTGTGGGCTTCTTTAAGGGACAGCCTAATGGCTTAGCCCACTCCAGATCATCCCAGGTCTTCACGCAGGTCCCCTCTTCCTCTCTCTGAAGAAGCCATTATGAGAGAGAGATACTCTGGTAAGGGGCTCTAGCCACCACACACATCTATATATCCACAGAGAAAGAGAGGAGCTATGCACCAGGCTTTAGTCGTCTGGAGAGATCTGCCCCCCTTGGCCAGGAAGTGCTGCTACTGCTAACAGCAATTTTATAGACAGAGAAAGTATTTTGTGCTCAAATAAACTTTAATTACACAAATGATTATTTTTGCTAGACCCAGTCCTTCTCTTTCTCCCCTAGGGCCATCCAGCTGCATCACCATCATAAAGGTAGAGTAAGATGGAACCACAGGGTCATACAGAGCCCAAAGAATACATATTTCACATACATACTCACCCCACTAGGTTTTCTTCAATCCCAAATACTGCTTTAGGTTAAGTGTATTCTGCTCCAAGTGGGGACAAGTGCTTTGGTCTGAACAGGCCCCAAAATGGATTGTGCAAGACTTCAGGCCTCCCTCCTCCCTCTGGAAGTTACAACTGTAGCAGAAATGAAGATGGAACTTCTCAAGAATAAAGTTTCTAGTACTAATCCCCACATGTCTCTTCCCCTTTGGTCGTGGCTGTAACTGGTCCAATGATTGCAACAGATTGACCAGGTGTCAGAGGTGTGCAAAGTAAGGCAGATGGACTCAGGGTGAGGAGAGCTGCAGCTGTCTGGGGCTGAGAGTCTGTAACACTGAGGTATTAGGCAAGGAGGGCTCTGTTCTCATTCTGACACAGTCAGTAAAGCACTACCTGAGGGAGCCAGAGCCCAGACTCTGTATGTGCTGTACAGAAAGGGCAAACTCATTCACTGCACTACTCCTCCAGCCAGAGGTAGAAAGGATTTACTCTGGAGAGATTCGATAGAGCCCCCAAAACAAACAGGTTACATGTGGGCAAAGGGAAGGAGAAGTAGCACAGTGATGAATAAATTCAAACAAAGCTGAAAAGTAAGACCCTAGGACTGAATACAGTCTGAGAAAATCCTGGGCACAGGGAGGCAGAGAGACTGAAGGAAGCAAGTCAGAGAAAGTACATTCATGGTAGCCTAGAAAACTGGCAATAGTCTGGGGGAGGGGAGAGAGTAGCTGTATGCCTAGCTTTCACAAGGTAGGGGAGAGGAAGATGACAGATATTGCACAGAGGACCCATCACTGAATTGTGGGAGCTAGCAGTTGCTTGGGGCACAGTTAAAAGGCTTCAGACACTTGGATCAGGAGGCTGGCCAAGAGCGTGATTAAGGACTCCAGTGATGGACATACTAGAGGCCTTCAGGCACCTCAAGCCCCGAATGAGTCAGCAGCTCTCCATCCCAAAGGGCAAAAGCAGGCACCACTGGACCCCGGAAATCTGTCTGTAGTGTGTGGACCACAGCAACCCGGCTCACATCCACCAGGCTCAGCTTCTGGGCCTCATACTCCAGCAGCAGCCCCACCTTCTCTGGCTGCCCAATGCCCTCAATAGGGGCTTTCTCGTTGGCCAACATGGTGTGCCACTTGCGCTGAGCATAGATGAACACCCAGGAACGATCGTCAACACCGATGCAGCTATCCCGGGAAATATCCACGTCTGCCACTCCTATCCGGAATTGCTGGGAGCGCTTCACTGTCACCTCCCAGTAGTGCCTGCCACTGGTAACCGCTGTGTCTGCCAACACCACTGCCCACTCCCGGAAGCGCTCCACATTCAGGGCCAATTTTGTGGGCTCCAATCCCACCATGCCGTATTTGACACCTGTGTCACCTTTGAAGAGTGCCAGGCTGCTGTGAGCGGTCTTTTCTTCCAGTTTGAAACTGACGCCTGCGGGCAGAGCAAAGAGACTGGATAATGACGTGCGCTAGAACTCTAGAACCAGTGACGTACATATTCCGATCTGAAACAGGCAGTCAAGAGATCACGAGGAAACGCGGAAGAGTCGGAACGTCAAGCGGGTAAGAGAGTGGGGGCGCTTTAGTATGGGCAGCCCAAGGATCCGAAAAACTCGGACTGGGGAAGCGCTGGAATTTAAAGAAACCAGAGAGTGTCCCAGGTTTGGAATCTCAAGACCAAAGCGGTGGGGGAGGGGGAATGAGTCGAAGGGGCTGGAGTTGTTTCTCCGAGCGGGCTCCAGGAATAACAGACGGAAACTATTTTGGAAGTAAAAGGGAGTAAAAGGATATAATCCTACCTCTGCGGGCATCTACGGCGGCAACCCCCAAGCGTTTTGCTCCCCAGCGGCACAAGCACAGCGAACGACCAAAGGGCAGCGCCATCTTGCACCACGGATGAACAGGGCACGCCCCCTGCCCCGCCCCGCCTCGCCCCCCTCCGCCCTGGCTGAGACCCCTCCATGTGCCCGCCCGCTCCCCTAGCACTTTGTGCGCAGCAGCGCACTGTGATGACGTAAGGGAGCCAGCGCCCCGCAGGGAGCCGCCATTTTAGTGAATTCTGTTCTGGTTGCATCCCGAACAGTTTATTCAATTTTTCCGCGGAGAGGAATGCTGTTCACGTTTTAACTAAATAGGACGTTTAGAAAGATGGTGTAACAAGACGGTTAAAGGTATAGATTTCAGAATTAAACAATAATTGTATTATTCGAACCCGGCTCCTCTGTGTGTCTGAGCAAATCACTTAACTTCTGTGAGCCTTAATGTTCTTATTTGTAAAACAAAAATGTCTAGCCGTCAGACCGTAGTAAAAATTAAACGAGAGAATTACCTAGGATACATCTTGACAAATAGCAATCACTGGGTAAGTGGCAGTTCTAATAAAAAGTAAGTGTTGGTTTTGTGTTTTCAGGACTGGCAATGGAAGGTTTAACTCAATATTTGGTTTTCTCAGGTGGGGGAACCCGAGTATGCTCAAGATTTCAGCTAATGCCTTCTCCCCGAAGGCAGAATCCACTATCATCTATTGGAGAACTCTCAAAGTCTCTACTCCATATTTCTCTCCTGAGTTCCAGATCTGTATATCCAACAGCCTATTGGACATTTCTACCTGAATGTCCCCCAGTCACCTCAAATTTAACATGTCTAAAGCTAATTTCGTTTTTCTACACAGACTGGTGAACTGCAACCCACAACCAATCCTTTGCCCAGGCCAGAAACCTGGAAGTCCTTCACTTCTTTGTTTCCCTCACTTCACATATCTGATTGTTATTAAATCCCTATCACATTATTTTTCCCCTGGACTGCTGCACTGGCTTTCTAACTGGTCTTACCTTCTCCCCAGTGCTGCTGAGGGAACATTTAAAGAGGTAGCTACCTACCTCATCATTAGGTTGTGATTTTTTTTTCTTTTTAATAAATTTATTTATTTTGGGCTGCGTTTGGTCTTCGTTGCTGGACGCTTGGGCTTTCTCTAGTTGTGAGTGGGGGCTACTCTTCGTTGCGGTGCGTGGGCTTCTCTTTGCGGTGGCTTCTCTTGTTGCGGAGCAGGGCTCTAGGCGCGCAGGCTCCGCAGCATGTGTGATCTTCCCGGACTAGGGCTCGAACCGGTGTCCTCTGCATTGGCAAGATGTGTATTCTTAACCACTGCGCTACCAGGGAAGTCCGTGAAATCTTAAGAATGGGGTTTAACTCCCATGTTATCTGTGCTCCAGGGTGTCAGTATTCCCCTTAGTACAGAGTAAGTGTTCACTATTTTTGAATGAATAAATGAATGAGTGAAAAGGCAGTTTTGGGACTTCCCTGGTGGTCCAGTGGTTAAGAATCCGACTTACGGGCTTCCCTGGTGGCACAGTGGTTGAGAGTCCGCCTGCCGATGCAGGGGACGCGGGTTCGTGCCCCGGTCTGAGAAGATCCCACATGCTGCGGAGCGGCTGGGCCCGTGAGCCATGGCCGCTGAGCCTGTGTGTCCGGAACCTGTGCTCCGCAACGGGAGAGGCCACAACAGTGAGAGGCCCGTGTACCGCAAAAAAAAAAAAAAAAAAAAAAAAAAGAATCAGACTTCCAATGCAGGGGACACGGTAGTAATCCTTGGTCAAGGAACTAAGATCCCACATGCCATGGGGCAACTAAGCCCGTGTGCCACAACTAGAGAGTCCACGTGCCGCAGGCCGCAACTAAGATCCTGCATGCCGCAGCTAAGACCCAATGCAGCCAAATAAATAAATAAATAAATATTTAAAAAATAATTTTAAAATTTATAAAAGGGAGTTTTGTGCTGATTCTTGCATGCAACAGCTCATTCCTTCCACCAGGGGTCAGCCTGGCCCAGCCTTTTCATCCTACTTAGTATGTGAGAAGAGAGGTTTCTATTCTTTTCAAGCCTAGGAGGAAAGGCGTGAAGGTGACATTTCCTTCAGTAAAGTCCTGCTCTGTCAATACTTTGCATTTTGGTAGTAATGAGAGAAGAGTTCCAGGACTGTGTTTCTGTAGGATTTCTCCCTCGGTTCCCCTTGGTCCTGAGAGCTGAAGCAATCACTGCACATCCCTCACGCTGTCACTTAGACACAACTCTGTTACTTTATTCCCTGCTCAGGGTATAGTGTCTTACCTGTCATCGCTTGCATTATTTCACTTTTACATACTGACTATCCATCTGATAAACTCACCCTCATTCTGATGATTTACCTGCCTCGTTGCTAATGAACAAGTAATTAACTCTTTAACATTTCCATGCATAATAATTAGGAAGTGATAGAATTTTACCTGACAGAAGAAAGAGGAAGAAACATTCAAGGTACAGGGAACAGCTTAGACTAAAGCACTGGGTTATGAAACAGAGTGGGTGTTTGAGGAACAACAAGGAGCACAGTATTGCCAGAGTTTCACGCTAGGGAGATACGGAGAGCAGTTAGAAAAGTTGAGGCTGGATGATGAAGAGTCATGTATGCCCTGATAAGAATGTCTTTTAGGCATTCAGGAGCTGTTGAAGGGAACACAGGGAAGTGACAAATTACAGGTACTTTTACAAACATCAAGCTGACAGCAACATGGAGAATGAATTGGAGGGGATGAGACTAGAAACTGTTAAGCAGGGTCCAAGGCCACTAGAGTTAGGTGGGACATGGTGTGGGCTCAGCTATCCAAGAGGTAGAACTGATAGAACTTTGGTGACTGTTAGATGGGAGTGAGAGGATGGGGGAAGGAAAATTGATACATAGGTTTCTGACAATGAAGGGATACAGAAGGAAAAGCATGTTTGGATGGGGGAAAATAATTAGTTCAGTTTTGGACAGGCTGAATTTGTGGTCAGCAGGACACCCAAGTAGGTAAACCATTCCGTAGATATATGGATATAAATTTCAAAGGAGGAGATGACTTAGATGAAGTCATCCAAGGAGAGGATGTAAACTAGAGTAATTAGGGAATAAACTGAAGGTGCAATCCAAGGGAATACCAGTATCTGAGATAACACATATGAAGTGCTTGGAACAGGACCTGACCCATAGTGAGCATTGGTCTGCCTGGCTTGGAGTTGTATCTGACTCCACAGGAAAGAAAGTAGTGAAGGAGGAAAGGACAGGATAGGCCAGTGTATTTACTCTTTATTTCTTGGATTACCCCATTTCTAACATGTGGGGGCCCTGGTCTTTTCCAAGTGCTATGAGTGGGAGAGGGATGATGCACTCAGAGCTTGGTGATTGTTCTGGGCTTTGCCAGGAGTCAACAGTCAGCAAAGCATAACCAGAGAAAGAGAGAGAAGGGGGGCCATCAGGAGCTAGCCAAAGGGGCTGCTAGCTTGTGCTATGCTGGGGCCTTTGTCCTACTGAAACTGTCCACACAATGGCCCTGGGTTACATGCTGACCTGGCACTCTAAATATGGGGCTGGGATAGAGATTCCACATGGTAGAAGCAGAGATGGATGGTCACCCAGCCCCTCAGGACCATATCGCTGTTCAACCACACTGTAATTGTTAGAGAGGGTGGTCAATACTAAATAATCATAAATCATGTTTATATCTGATTAATTCATGAATCAGTTCATTTATACTTTAAGGCAGCCAACTTGTGTATATTGCTTGGACATATCTCATCAGATCCTCGTACAATCCTGTATGGTCAGTAAAGTAGATATTTTTATGGAACTCAAACTTGGGTTATTCTTTAGGTCCTGGTGATACGGGCTGGCTAGGGAGTAGCTTCAGAAAGGTAGTGGGTAATCACATGGGACCAACTGTGGAGAAATGAAGCAAGACCAATAGCTCTGCCTGAAAATTCCCTAAGCTTTATAGACTCACTTGATCCCTAGTAGTATGGATTATGCTTCCTATGGCACCTCTATGGGACAGAAATGGGACCTTCTTTATTGAAGAGGGGAGTAAACTTAGGATCACTAGCTCCAGGAATATAAATAGGTTGAAAGGCTGATGGTTAGTAACCAAGAGATAATCAAGTGTAGAGCTAGATGAGACTCCAGGATGATTACTACCACAAGCCAGTAAGACTTAAAATAACTATGTAACTACCCCAAGTTTCTTACTTTACAAATCCCTTTTATCCATTTCTGCAGTTCCTAGTGGAAAAAACTTCAAAAATGTTTATATGTTTACTTAAGGCCAGAAGAGAGAAAGGTGGAGAATCTAGAAGTAAACTTTGTTGGCAATCCTTGAAAAGAGCCCCAAATACAAGAATAGAGTAGAGTGGTAGCAAAAAAAAGTGAACAAACTAGCCAGAAAAGAAGCCAAAGATGAACTAGGGTGTGTCCTGGGTGATCCCGAGTGCTGACCCCAAGAATCTCCTGCACTCCCAGGCAATTCCTCACAGGTGCTTTCCTTTGCCCATTCCAGTGGCCCAAGTGCTCTTTCAGCATTGGTACCTTTTCACTGGTTGACTCTGTTTCTGGTGAGGGATGGGAATGGCCTTACCTCCCCTTCCCCAGAATTCTTTTCATTGTCTTCCAGATCCACACATTAGCTTTCCTCTTTACCTCTCTGGCTCCTGAAACCCAGGTTCATAGAGATGATTAGGGAGTGAAAGAATGAGTCTCTCCTTTCACTGTGAGTACCTCTGGTTGACTGAAGCCATTATAAGCTTCTGCCCCTCACTCAGTGAGGCTGGGGTCGAAGGGCTAAAGAGGAAGAAAAGCTTGGTAGGAGAGAGAAGTGCCGAGGCTGGGGAGAGTGGATGCCTAGGTGTGAGAATGTGTGAGTACAAATGTCGAAGGCTACCTTGGGAAGGGCACTGACTGGGGTTAGGGGTGGCAGGTTGAGGGATGAGGCTCCTCTGTATTGGCTGAAGGAAGGAGATGAGGGATGTTCCCTGACACAGGAGCGGAGCTCTCATCTCTCTGGCTGCCTCTTTCTCCAGCACCTGAAACAATTGCTCCTCATCTCCCAACTCCACCCACCTAGACCTAGAATAGCCGTCTCCAAACTGGAGCAGGACACCCAACAGAGACTCCAGACCAGGCTGGCAAAATGGTGACCTGGGTGGTCAGATTCCTGGAGAGAGGAGAAACCACCATCTTTTTCTATAGACTCCATCCTTCTCCCATTGAAGCCAAGACATTTCCTCTTCTCCGACATTAAATTCCAGTCCAGGGACTTCCCTGGTGGTCCAGTGGTAAAGAATCCGCCTTCCAATGCAGGGGACGCTTGTTCGATCCCTGGTCAGGAAACTAAGATCCCACATGCTGCAGGGCAACTAAGCCCGCGACACAACTACTGAGCTCACAAGCCTCAGCGAGAGAGCCCACGTGCTGCAAACTACAGAGCCCACACGCCCTGGAGCCCGCATGCCACAGCAAAAGATCCCGCTTGCTGCAACAAAGATCCCACGTGCCGCAACTAAGACCCAACGCAGCCAAGAAAATAAAGGAAATAAAATAAATAAATATAAAAATATTTTGCCTCAGAATTTTAAAAAATAGTAAAACAAAAAATAAATCCCAGTCCAACCAAGGGGGCCTTATTCTCTGATCCCTTCCTTATTCTGTCTCTTAGTCCTTCTTCCTTCCTTTCACATCAAGTGGTTGGGGGTCAGTAGGTACAGAATGAAGAGGCTGAGGCCTGGTTGGGAGAGTTTGTTAAAGGGGATGGGGACAGAGAGAGGTTAAGGAGGAGAGGGGTGGGAGAACAGTGGGGAGAAGACAGCATGATCTTGCCGCCTTCCCTTCTCCTTCCTCTCCCCCAAGACCTACAGAGCTGGCGGTTTTGGAGAGGTATTGGCTGAAGGCCTGGATACCCTGACCTTTATGGGGTTTGTCCTGAGGGCATCATGCCCCAGTGGGAGCTCCGTGTCAGGCACAGTCCCTCACCCCCTGCCTGGAGGGTGGTGAGCCTGGCACAGGTTTTTGGTGAGGTCAGTGGGGCCCAGACAAATCCGTCCCTGCCTCTGGCACTGTTCTGGGCCCAATGGCTTGACCCTTTCCAGCGGGTATCCTATGTTCTGGCCCAGACACAGCAGCCATCCTGGCCTCAGTCCTCCTCTACCTGGTACTGCCACGGGTGACTGCAGCCTAGCTGGTCTCTCAGGTAAGCAGCAGCCCCTCTCCCTGAGTAAGACAACATTAGGTAGTTAAGGAGGGTGGATGGCTAGGACTTTACGGAATGAACAAAAGAGGGGGCAGCCCTGCTCTGTGCATCCTCTCATTAAGCCACTTTCAATACGATGCAATAGGCCAATGAGTTAGGCTCAGCAACTCAGGAATTTGGGTGACTTGCTGCAGATTCTGCTCAAAGCTGCCTTTGCGGATAGATGGTGGGAGCTGTGGGCCAGTGGGAGGGATGTATGTGTCCTCCACCCCTGGTCTTAGCACCTCTGGTCCCTTCCAGATGAGCAAGAGGAGTTATATAGACCAGAGCCAGGGCATGGAGTTCTTCTCCATTTTCCAGTTTGCTGTGGCTCACCAGCAGGTAGACCAGGCAGGCTGGCAGTGGGTTTCTCAGTGACTTCTGGAGGACTGGCATAGATAAGAACCCCACCCATACCAAGCAGCAGTCTTGTGGAAGGCTGGGTTCCATTCCTCAAGGGAGACACAGCTTTTTTTTTTTTTTTCCTTCAGGAGACTAGGCTAATAGAAAACATTGTGTATGCTAATTACATGTAAAGATATGCAAAAATTCATGTGAGATTTTGAGAGCTCATCCCTAGTTTGAAAGTTTGGCATTCAGCTAAGTAGGGAGGCTGATGTGAAAGGAAATGGGCTGGGGTTCAGTTCTCCATGGGGTTCTTATCAACATCTGATAAAGAGTAAAGGCTTCCCTGGTGGCTCAGTGGTTAAGAATCTGCCTGCCAATGCAGGGGACAGAGGTTTGAGCCCTGGTCCGGTAAGATGCCACATGCCACGGAGCAACTAAGCCCATGTGCCACAACTACTGAGCCTGTGCTCTAGAGCCCGTGAGCCACAACTACGGAGCACACATGCCACAACTACTGAGCCTGGGCGCCTAGGGCCCGTGCTCCGCAACAAGAGAAGCCACTGCAATGAGAAGCCCGCACACCGCAACAAAGAGTAGCCCCCGCTCGCAGCAACTAGAGAAAGCCCGTTGCACAGCAACGAAGACCCAACACAGCCAAAAATAATTAATTAATTAATTAATTTTTAAAAAGAGTGAAGGAGCGAGGTTGGTAGCTCCAAATAAGGAAATTTAACCATTTTATTTGGTGTCTACAAGGGCACCAAATTAGCTGCTCTTTGCTCTTCTATTCCTTACTATAAGAAGCTATAGGGTTAATGGTTCCTGTTGATAAAACCCTCATCAAATGGCTCCAATTTATTAAGTGCTTTATTCTGTGCCAGGCACCATCCTGGGCTTGTACCTACATTACCTTATTTGATCCAGAGAAAACTGACACTCAGAGAGCTTACATTAATTTATTCAACAAATACTTATTTACTGCATACTGTGTGTCAAGCATGGGGTTTGCATGCAAATCAACAAGTCCCTGCCCTCCTGGAGTTTGTATCTAGTGGGGTAACTTCCCCACCTAGAAAGTGGTAAAGCCAGGATTTTTGTTGTTACTGCTATTCTTTATGGATTTCAAGTGCACAGAATAGTCCTTTGTTCATGACATCCCCTTCTCAATAGCCTATATGTGGCTCCCAATTCCTGTGTTTCACACGGGAACAGCTTGTGATCTCTGTGACTTGCCACGATGTGGAGATGGTGGAGCCTATCAGTGTGTCCCATTCTGCCTTCTCCACCACCACACAGCCCCCATCTCTAGATCCCAAGTGCCTCACTAAGCCTGTCCACAACTGAACCTCTTTCCCCAAGCTTTTCTTCCCCATCTTGTCCTTTCCTCTCTCCTTGACCAGCCTGCTTCCCCAGATAACCACACCCCCAGACCTTTCCCTAGGCATAGAGGTTTAGGAACCCAGTGTCCTGATCACAGCCAGTTTAGGAGGAATTAGACACTCCCATTGCTTCATAGGCATGACTCAGTTTCCTTCCTCTCAGTACTTCCTGCTACGATCTTAGAGTTAGGAAAGATGAAGTACAAACTGAGTCTGAGGTTTAACTACTCACCCCTTTTCCCCTCCCCAGCTCCCCAACCCCACTCTCAGCCTATCCATGGAAGATAGCATTTTCCTGCTCTCTATCTCTGTGGTTTAAAAGACCAGCCTGGGAATTCCCTGGCGGTCCAGTCCAGTGGTTAGGATTCCAAGCTTCCACTGCAGGGGGCACAGGTTCAATGCCTGGTCTGGGAACTAAGACCCTGAAAGCTGTGCGGTGTGGTAAAAAATAAATGGATAGATAGATAGATAGATAGTTAGATAATAAAAATAAAAGGCCAGGCTGAGGGTTTGGAAAGGGAGGTGCTGGCATGGGTCAGGGGGAGGGAACCCAGGCTCAGAGAAAGCCAGACGCAGCAGAACTATTCTGTCCCAGAGCTGCAGGGTCCACAGATTCCAGCCCAAACCAGCCAATGGGAGAAGGTCCTCTAATCCCAGAGAACTAAAGGATTCTCTTCAGCTATCCAACTTCCCTGCTGGACCCCACTCCTGATCCCCACCCCCACCCTTACCCCGGCTTGTTCAGAGGAACCTGGAGGCCCCCAGGAGCAGTCTCATACTCCATGAAGTGAACTCAGCTTCACTAACCTCCCAAGCAGAGTTGAGGAATGTTCTAATGTAGATGTCAGTCAGGACTATGAACCCCAACTTTGACTTGAAGAGAAAGGCAGATTCCTCCAGTTCCCCTGTTCTTGGTCCTTTTCTCTCAGAGCCTGACATGAGCCCTGACCCTATCCCCACCCTCACACCCATGGCTGTGCTCATCTCCCAGTTGAGGAGGGAGGGGAAAATACAGCAGCTTTATCCGATGCACAAGAGTGGTCCCAGCCCTCCGCAGCTGTGAAAGGGTTAAGAGGCTGGGCCAGCCACCTCAGCCTGCCCCTCCCAGGGATTAAAAGTCCTCTATAAAGGGAGCTGTCCATCCAGATCAGGCCAGGGGGGTATCAGGGACCCAGGCATTGTGCCTATCCCCCCTGCCATGTGGGAACTGCGGTCAGCCTCCTTCTGGAGGGCCATATCTGCTGAGTTCTTTGCCACCCTCTTCTATGTCTTCTTCGGGCTAGGGGCCTCACTGCGTTGGGCCCCTGGACCACTGCATATCTTGCAGGTGGCTTTGGCCTTTGGCCTGGCCCTGGCTACACTGGTGCAGGCTGTGGGCCACATCAGTGGAGCCCATGTCAATCCTGCAGTCACCTTCGCCTTCCTTGTGGGCTCCCAGATGTCCCTGCTCCGTGCCTTATGCTACATGGCAGCCCAACTCCTGGGAGCCGTGGCTGGGGCCGCCGTGCTGTACAGTGTTACCCCGACTGCCGTCCGAGGAAACCTAGCACTTAACACGGTAATGGTTGGCTGAGTGGGGCTGGGGGAAACTGGTGCCCTGACTTCTTTCCTGAAGTGCAGGTAGATCAGTTCCCCAGGGGTCCGGGACAGTGTGTGTGTGTGTGTGTGTGTGTGTGTGTGTGTGTGTGTTCAGGGTGGGGAGGATCACAGGTGCTGTGGAGGGATAAGGAAGTCATAGAGCCCTGGACCTGAGTTCAGGTCCCAGCTTTTCTTCCAACTCCTGCAGGTTCTTGAAGAAACTTGTTTTACCTTATGGGGCCTCAGTTTCCTCAACCATATTAATGGGTGCATTTATTTCTACTATGAAGGAGTATTATTAGGAGAAATTAAGGAGCAAATACAATTACTATGAAAGAGGTTGTATTGGATGCCGTAAGGGGGTTCCTGCCGGGGAAGCCTTGAGTAGGTAAGGCTGTGGCAGCCCTAATGCACTGCCCCCCTTCTTCTTCCTTTGCCCAGTTGCACCCTGGGGTGAGTGTGGGCCAGGCCACCATAGTGGAGATCTTCCTGACGCTCCAGTTCGTGCTCTGCATCTTTGCCACATACGACGAGAGGCGGAATGGCCGCCTGGGCTCCGTGGCCCTGGCCGTTGGCTTCTCCCTCACCCTGGGGCACCTCTTTGGGGTAAGCAGGAGAGGGGAGCAACTTCTTGTTTAAGGATTCCTGGTCCCCCAAGCCTTTGTCGACTTTTAAGTATTCTTCCTGCCCACACCAAGGATCAAACCCATGCCCCTGCGTTGGGAGCGTGGAGTCTTAACCACTGGACTGCCAGGGAAGTCCATCCTTGTGATGGCTTTATCTATCCTTCTTGACCCCAAGGTGGAAAGGCATGCATCATGGGTAGATGTGGGTTTTGCCGGGGGATCCATAGTCTGTCCCCAGATGGGGCATTAGTGACTTCACCCCACTGTGGGACTTCCATGCAGGTTGTTCTCCCCTACTTGCTGCTGGCTGGAGGCAAGGTGCCAACCCTTGGTGGGCAGGTGGGTGGTGGGAGAGAAGCCGGGGTGGAGTGGGCGGGAAGTGTCTCAGCTACAACTGTGTCTTTTGCAGATGTATTATACTGGTGCAGGCATGAACCCTGCCCGCTCCTTTGCTCCTGCCATTCTTACCAGAAACTTCACCAACCACTGGGTGAGTGAGAGGAGAAGGGCAAGATCCTGGGGCCCTCCTGCATGGGTGTGGACTGCAGGTTCCCAGGTTTGGTTCCTGCTTTCCATCTGGATGTGTTGACTGCTCTACCAACACTCAGCTAAGGGGACTGCACAGAGTTTGCATGCCTGTGTGAGCAGGATTCATTATTTTGCTAGAAATATAGGCTCTCGCTCATATTGTTCCTTCACTAGTTAGTTAGGGATTTTTACTAAGTATTCACTGGATTCCAAACTAGGAGCTATGAGGACAGAATACTGATCAGGAAGACAGAAGCTTCTACCCTCAGAGACCAGGATATGTATGAACACAAATGGGCCTGGGCTTCATCCCAGTTCTAGCACTTTACTAGCCTCATGTGTGACCATGACAAATAACTCAATCATTCTGCATCTCAGTTTCCTTAACTACAAAATGGGATGTTATGAGAAATAAATGTGAAAATTATACGTGTGAAATATTTAGCACAGAATCTGATATGGAATAAGTCCTCAATAAAAAATTAGCTATTTTTGTGTTGTTTGACCATATACCAGCTAAACGTATGAAAATAATTCAAAAAACTTTTCAGAGTTGTACACCCATTTTCATGGCAGCATTATTTACGGGAGCCAAAATGTGGAAACAATCCAAGTGTCCCTCACAGATGAATGGATAAACAAAATGTAGTATATACATACAATAAAATAGTATTCAGCCTTCAAAAGGAAGCAAATTCTATACATGCTATATACAACATGGAGGAATCTTCAGGACATTATGCTCAGTGAAATAATCCAATCAGAAAAAGACACATATTGGGGACTTCCCTGGCGGCGCAGTAGTTAAGAATCTGCCTGCCAATGCAGGGAACACAGGTTCGAGCCCTGGTCCGGGAAGATCCCACATGCCGCGGAGCAACTAAGCCCGTACGCCACAACTGCTGAGCCTGCACTCTAGAGCCTGCGAGCCACGACTACTGAAGCCTGTGCGCCTAGAGCCCGTACTCCGCAACAAGAGGAGCCACCACAATGAGAAGCCCACGTACCGCAATGAAGAATAGCCCCCGCTCGCCGCAACTAGAGAGGTCCCACAAGTTCTGCAACTAGAGAAAGCCCACAGGCAGCAAAAGACCCAGAAGCAGCCAAAAAAAAAAAGAAAAAGACACATATTATATAATTCTACCTATACAAGGTATTTAGAGTAGTCAAATTTATTGAAACAAGGCAAAATGGTAGGTAACAGGGGCTGGGGAGAGGGGGAAATGGAGAGTTGTTTAATAGGTATAGAATTTCAGTTTTGCAAGATGAAAAAGTTCTGGAGATGGGCTGCACAACATGTATATAATTAACACTACTGAACTGTACAGTTAGAAATGGTTACGATGGTAAATTTCATGTTATGTGTACTTTACCACAATTAAAAAGAAATTTTCAAAGCAATATGGAAACTAGTACAAACTGATAGCAAAAAATAGAATATACATGTGCTAAGAAGGTGTGGGATAAAGGTATAATTTAATGAGTCGGAAAAGAAATGGTAAGTTCTGTGGTGCAGGCAGTGCAGGAGTCTAAAGTTTTAAAATAAACAAAGAAACAAACACTGATTTCTGCTTAAATAGTGCCCAGCTGTATGTGCCAAGTGCAGGATGTCTGTTTTACAACAATGGGGTTGGAAAAAGAGCAGCCTTGCTCTTGGTCCCCTCCCCAAACCTGATTATTCCTTTCCTCTTCCTGCAGGTGTACTGGGTGGGCCCAATCATTGGAGCAGGCCTGGGCAGTCTCCTTTATGACTTTCTCCTCTTCCCCCGGCTCAAGAGTGTTTCTGAGAGACTGTCTATTCTCAAGGGTGCCAGGCCCAGTGACTCCAATGGACAACCAGAGGGCACAGGCGAACCTGTTGAACTGAAGACCCAGGCCCTGTAAAAGCTCCAGCTGAATAGAGGGAATAGGAAGCTTCTGGGTTTACATGGAGGGGCTGAGCCAGCCCCTGGATAAAGAAAGAGACTGTGGGGAGGGGCATGTACTTCTTTATTTTTAAATTTATGTGTGTGTTTTATTTTTTTGCCTTTTGCCGTGTGAAATCTTTCAAGTTGCATTCATGAGCTGTTTGGTGCAAACTTCCCTTCCTCCCCATCCCACCTCTCTTCGCCGCTGTGTGTGCATGATTGTGTGTATGACTGTGAGTGAATGTGACTGTGTCTGAGTTTTGGGGCATGGCATGAGAGGTAGGGAAGGGAAAAGAGGTGTCACCCTATACCTTCCTCTCCCAACCCAGTGTGGTAAGTACAGGGAACCAAGACCTTAAGTTTCTGGCCTTTACCCTGCTGCCAGTCAAGTGTATGGCTCTAGGTTTCTGAGGGAGCAGGGAAGCAGTTAGTTACTCCTCAGAGGAGGCAGATGGAGAGAAGTGGAGGAGACGAGGCATTCCAAGAGTTGGTAGAAGCAGCTGGGCGTGGTGGACGAAATGGAGGCATCAGCCCCAGATCAGGATGCCAAAAAGTTTTGGAGAAGTTAACCCGAGATTGTAACCTACTTATCTCAGAAATGCTTGCCCCAGGGACTTGAGTGGGGAAGTAGCTCTGAGAAAAGTGAACACTGGGGTGTGAACTGTTCTATAAATCCACATCAACCTATCTACATCCACTGGCTGGGTTTTGCGTGCATTCTGGCATGATGGATCTCTTTGGAGGTCCTGGGCCACTGAGCTCCCAACCTAAGCAAAAGGTGGGTGAGCCTAGAATCTAGAAGAATTAAGTAGCTTAACTGTTCTGCCTGACACACCCGCAATGTGGCCTCCAAGCAGGTGGTACTTAAGCCCAGAAGAGCTCCCTAAGGCCAAAACAGGAAACCTGATGCCTGGAGCAAATGCAGAGGTAGGGGTGGGGGACATAGGAGGGAGAGGATTTGACCCTCAGTTTTACTTTAGAGCAGCCCAAAACACTCTTCAACTGGCATCTTTCTGCTTTTATCACTAGTTCTATAGTCTTCTTTATTTTCCATTTTTGTGTGTGTCTTTTCATTTTTCTCTCACCTGTCCTTTCACCTTCAACAAATCTAACCCTTTACATGTCCCAGAAATTGATTCCTTCCATTCAAATTTTAATTATTCACAAGATATTATTTGTTTGATCCCTATTTTCTTTTGTTGTTGGGAAAATACACTCATCTCAACAGAAGCCAGAAGAGAACCTGACCTGACGATGAATATTTATGTTGACCTCTTCCTTTTAGGAGCCTCCTGCGTACTTCGCAAGCTTTAAACCTATACCTATAGTAAGACAGACACCCCAGCCCCGCAAAAGACCACTCTTCAACGTAGCTGAGCTCTCCATTTCCTCACAAATAAAGCCTAACTTTTCTAACTAACCTTGTTAAGACTTTGGAATAATCCACTTGACTAGGTGCAGGGGAAGAATGTTTGTAAATTCACCTCTAATCGGACTTAGATCCCAATGATCTTAAGTCAGCAGGAAATCCATTGTGCTGTGATTTGGGGCTCTATATAAGGGATCGACTCAGATAAAAGAATACTTGTACTCGCTTCCCTTTTTCTTAATTCATCACCAACTCCCCCGCCCGCTCGGGGTCATATGGATCAGCCCCGCTCTCCCCACCCCGCTCCCCACGTAGGCGGGGTCTGGTCCAGCCCAGCCGGGTGGCGGGAAACATAGCGGCAGCTGCTGGCTCCGCGGGGACCCTGAGGACCGGCGGGGAGCGGGTGAGTGTCTGGGCGAGGGGGCTCTAAGCGGACTGCGTCCCTTCGAAGCCGCGGGGGCTCTTCTGGGAGGCGCGGAGTACCCTGTATCCTTTCCCGCCACCCGGTTTAAAGACAGGGGGCGGGGCGCGCGCTTTAGGTGCGCACGCGTCCCCACCCCGCGTCATGTGTGGGAGCCGCAGCGTTTCCAACTCTCCTGGGACGTCCCCTCGTTTTCCCGACGCCATTCTGCACAGATAGGTCCTCGCGCAGCGGTGCGGCTGTGATGGGAAGGGGCTTGGAACCCTTAAAGTAAGACAGAAACTTCCCGGGCATTTCCACTTCGGAACTTTCCATCCAGTTCAGACCCGAAAAAAATAGGTGTCCAGCTTGGTGGTCAGCAGGAGCTGGGATTCACTGGTCGCTTGACTTAAATCTTGAGTTTTTATAAAATGGATTTCTCATTCCCTTCCCTCCTTTCCCTCGGGTAGAAGGCTTAAGGAGGATACAGCCTCTGCTTGGGTTTGTTAGCCGGACCATCTTACGTTAATTAAGCTCCTTCCCTTGAGTCTCTCAATTCTTGGCCCTTCGTGCTGCCACTACATAATTACTGTTATAAAAAGTCAATCTGGTCATTTCAGATTAAATTTAAAACTCCTCTTTGGCCGCCGACGGTCAAGTTTATATCCTTAGGTGGATGTCCATGGCCTTTGGCAGTCTGACTCTGACCCTCTCAGCTGATTTTCTAAAGCTCCCTATCATTTTTTTCTATCTCATGCACTTAACTCCCAAACCTATGGAAAGGGTGTGTCTGCATTGTGCTCTTTCATGCTTTGGTACCTGCTGTTCCCTCGACTTGAAGTTCTTGCCACTTCTCTGCCAGATGAACTTCTCTTTCAGGAGCTCAGTTGTCCCGCTGAAAACCTCTATTTCCAGCCCTCCTGGGCCAAAGTAGTCACTTCTTCCTCTGTGTCCCTGAAGTATTTTACCTCCCTCTATTATCAGTGGCACTTATACAACTGAGTAAAAGATTACTGAGCTCCTAACATGTACTGTGCCGTGTGCTCAGTACCAGGTGGACAGAGATGAATAGAACAGAGTTCCTGCCCTTAAGGAACTGGAAGGAAGAACACATGTAAATGAGTCCTCTGCAGTTACAGGGTGACAAAGAAGTCTGCCCTGGCTTCCTTACTCCTCTCGCTCAGAACTCTCTTGAGTAAGTTTATCTACTTTCACAACTTGACACACCACCTTACATCCTGATGCCTCCAAATCTCCAGCCCCATCCTCTCCTCCCTCAACTTCAAAACTTGTCTACTTCAGCTTAGAAAGCATGTGTTGAACACTTGTGATACCTGCTGTGGCCCGGGTTCAAGCCCTGGTTGGGGAACTGACATCCCCCAAGCTGTGTGGCAGGGCCACCAAAAGAAGAAAAAGATGCAAGCCTGAGGAGCATCCATCACTTAAGGAGGAGTGGAGGAGCAGCCAATATGAGGTCAAGGAAAGGTGTTTGTTTTCTTTTGTTTTGGGGGGTTTTCCCACCCCCTAAGATGGCGGAGCTTTGAGCAACTCATAACATATGGGAATGGAGCCAGTATAAAGAGAAATTGGAAACAAATGAGGAATGAGGAAGAAGCAACTGAGGGACGAGAAGTAATTGATCATTCACAAATGGAGGGCTTAGATTCATTTGAAATATGTATGTTTTTAGGCTTGGGTGGAGAGAATTGAGACAGTTCATTTCTGATGATCTCAGTTGTTCTGAGAGGGAGGGACCTGAGACACCAGCTGAGAAGTGTGGGAAGCAGTGGAGTAAAGGGGCTTGAGGGTAACGGTGGAAGTTAGAAACAGCTGTTCCTTGGGAAGAAGAGGGAGAGGACCAGGAACACTAAGGATTTGCTGGGCCAGGCTGAGGACCTGTTCAGGTTGGAGACCACATTTGTTGTGTATCATTTTGCAGGGTTGTTTGGTTTCCTCTAACAAATCTGAGTCTAGATTTGAATCCAGGAGTCTAGAAAGCAAATGGTTGCATTGATCTGAGGTTGGGATCTTTTGCAGAGTGAATGCAGTAAAAGGAAAAAAGATTGAGACCTTACAGAGAGTGATGTGTAGTGATACACCAGTAGGATATGTGCTCCTGCTTGTGCGACCCCAGTTTGATCATTTTGTTTTTCAGCTCAGAAATCTTCAGTTAGTCCCAGGCTTACGTTCTAAATCCTTGAATTGATAGACAAAGACCAAGTTTTCCCATAAAGCCGGTTCCAACCCTCTTTTCCATTTTTTTCCTGTTAAGACTCCTCTATTCATAGTGGCTCCCTCTCTGGTTTTACTCTGGCAAATTCTCTGCTTAAGTTCCCCTCCTCCTCTCAGCTGCCTGAATTCTATGCAGCCTTCAGAGGCCCAGTTCTAATCACACTTTCTCTGACAAAACCTCCTTGGCCACTTTAACCTGAAAAGAGCCCTAGTTTTTCAGAATTTTTAAAAAAAATATCACTTAGAGCTAGTACTGACTTTCTTTTACATTGTTTCTTCTATATTAGGTGGGTTTTATTTCTGCAACTAAATTCCTTAAATTTCTTTAGCACTGCAGCCACTGCACCTGCACAGCAATATCTTTTGCCTAGGAGGATCTTCGTAAGCACTTAGTGACTGACTATAGAGTCCAATAGATGGAGAGGAAATTAATATTTTGAGAATTCTTTGTGCTCAACGCTCAGTATAAGTGTTTGATATCAGAGCTTCTCAAACTTTTGTGAATGACCAGCGTTTTTTTCCCCCACAGGCTGTTGCAGACCAGTACTTCTCTTTCTTTCTTTTTTTTCTAGCTTTATTGTGATATATCACTTGAAATATAAAGTACTTTTCTAAAATAGTAGAACTAGAATAGTATTATTAGAAAAATTAAATTACTAGAGAAATAACATGAAAAAAAGACATACAGAATATAGGCATTTTTACTATTAGATTCAACAAACATCAACTGCATCAAATTGCTATAAGATGTTCTAAATGCTTGTGCTTTGTTTTTGTCCATATCTTGATGCAGACTGCTAACAGTTTGTGGACCAGCAATGGTCCGTTGGTCCACAAATGACACTGATTTCCATGATCTCATTTGAACCACCCCCTACTTATTTTCCTTATCGGTGTACCGATAAGGAAACTGAGGTTTAGGTTAAGCCACATGCTCAAGATCACCAACTTAGTACTGGACGGACAGAACTGGAATTCAAATGCCAAGCATCATTCTGTTCATACTAGTGAATCTCAAAGCTGGTTCTTAGAGCAGGGTTGGTTTGGGACAGTTTTTTGCTTGGTTTTATTTTGTTTTCAAGAAATGTGTTAATTTTCTATTTTGAATTACAAGCGTATTTAATATTTTATCCTTTATTTTCCCTTGCTTCTTTCATTTTGAGGCCTGCATTTGAGATGATTATTGCTTCATCTCAACTGCTTAGTACTTAGTTGAGTGAGAAAAGTAACTAACATCCCTTTTAAATGTCCAGATCTGCTTTGTCTAAGGTGTTTGACAGAGTTCTCATCTGTCCATGATAAAATGTGAAAATACAACATAATGAGTTTTTTCATAAAATTAAAGGACTGTACTTTATTCTGGGATTTTTGTCCTTATTAGGTTTTTGGGGGGTTTTTTTTTGGTGTTTAAATACTGAAAACAATGTATAGTAATTGTGTGGGTGTTTTTTATAACAGCTGTATTGAGATATAATCACATACCATAAAATTCACCCTTTTAAAATGTACAATTCACAGAGATGTGCAACTGTTACTGCTATCCAATGTTAGAACATTTTTATCACCCCCAAAAGAAACCACATAGGTCCCTACTAGCAGTCACTCCCCATTGCCTCCTCTTCCCAGTCCCTGGCAACCACTAATCTACTTTCTGTCTCTATGGAGTTGCCTATTCTGGGTATTTCATATAAGTGGAATCTTACAATATGTGACCTTTTGTGTCTGGCTTCTTTTATGGAATGCAATGTTTTCAAATTTCATCTATATTGTAGCGTGTATCAGTACTTCATTCCTTTTTATTGTCAAATAATATTCCATTGTGTAGATATACCACTTTTTGTTTATCCATTCATCAATTGATGGACATTGGGGTTTTCCACATTTTGGCTATTATAAATAATGCTGCTGTGAACATTGGTGTGCAGGTTTTTGTGTGGACGTACATTTCATTTCTCTCAGATATGTACCTAGGAGTGGAATTGCTAGGTCCTATGGAAACTGTTTAATGTATTGAGGAACTGCCAAACCAACTTCTACAGCAGCTGCACCATTTTACAGTCCTACCAGCAATATACGAGGTTTGTGTGTCTGTATTTTTTTTTAATTGTCCTTAAGTTACAAAATTTAGAATCTGCCACCTTAGGTTAGTCTCCCTAAATTGAAAAAAAATTAAAGACCCATCCATGAAATCCAGAAGTTTGGGAACAACTATATTACCCCAGTCAGTATTTTAAAACAAAGCAAACAGAACAAAACAAAAAACTCAAAAAAACCCTATCTAGAAGGTCATCAATTTAAAAAATGATGAGAACTAACGCTGATTGTTGAATAAAGTTGTAGACCACCTTTGCATCTTTTTTTTTTCCCCGCCTTTGCATCTTGATTTTCCTTCAGCATAATAGTCTTGTATATGTTAAAGCAGTTCCCAATTATAGGATCATTTGGCGAGCGTTTCCTAAATACTGTGCCTGTGCCCCTTCTCCCCAGCCCCTGGAGTTTCTGAATATTTGGACAGGGCCTAAGCAGATATCCTAAGGTGGTTTTAAAGTACAGCCTGGCTTGAGAATGACTGTTTAGGTAGTTGGGACATTGAAGGTATAATGTTAATGCTTTTACTTGCATGTTTTGTTAATTCTAAGATAAACATTTTTTCAGAAAAAAAAAAGAATTTCTTTTTTCTCTTGGTTCTTTGGCAAGCCAGAATGGCTGGTTTTCCTGTTTTGCCTTTGTTCTGGGTCAAAGAAGTGACATGGGGAGAATTATTTTCAAAGTCGAAAACTCAGGAAGGAGAGTAAAGTACTCCGATTGGAACAAAGAGAAATTAAAAGCTTCTATATATCTGTTCTCTCCCATTCTCCTGAAAAAGCACTTGTGGTTTCTCCTTTTCCCTCTTTGTAGGAGGAAAGAATTTCATGGTGGTAACGATAGTGAGCCCATGCTCACTATGGCTGTAGTGAGCCCTGTGCTTAGTCGTTAGCTGGGGGACTGCCCAGGAAGAGTAGGGCTGAGGTGGGTCCTGGAGGTGCTGTCAGCTAACTGCATTCTTTGCAGCTGAATGGAAAGTTCTTTCTTGAGAAATCTGAGCAGGCACTTCCGTGGCTGCCACAGTATCCTTTAGCTTATTTCTCAGATAAGGAAGCTAAGACTGAGTTGATGAGGAATAAATGGGCAGGTAGGCAGTGAAGCCAGGACTCTGACCCCACCTTCTGACCCTTGTACTGTTCTTTCTATTACACCAAGTTGCATTTAACAGTTTCTACTGAATGTCTATCTTATGAAAGAAATTCAGTGCATTCAGAAATGCATAAAACAACATTTAGTAGAGGAGAAAAGATGTATTCTAGGTTATTATAACGTAAAGAAGTAGTTCAGTGCTGGAGGAGGAAGTCCTTTTAGAGTGATATGTGCGGTCAGATCCTGTCCTGCTGTAGGCTATCAGGGAGAGCTTCGTGGAGGAGTGGCATTTGAGCTGGATCTTGAAGGTCAGGTAGGGTTAGAACTTTCGGAGTTAAGGGAGGTGGACCTTCCAGAAGGAGGAAGCAAGGTTTAGAGAGCGTGAGGGGGCTCTATGTCTTGGAATGTGTATGTTTCTGTTCCTGGGTTGGGGGACTAGATAGCCAGAGGAGGCACCTAAGGCATGGATCTAAGAAGTGGTGGGTTGGATGGGTAAGTGTGAAGTAAATGTAAGACAGATAATCAGATTATAAGTGGTCTAGGAGAGGAAGATGAGGCCACACAGACTAGGTGAGTAGCTTCTAGATAACTGCATGAAAAGAGAGTGAACTGTAAGTTTTCTGTCCCTGGCTGATTTTTTTTTTTTTCTGGCTGATTTTTTAATAGTATGTTTCCACCAGTGAGGGCTGGAACTCCTGTTTAGAACTCTTTTATTCCAGTTCTAGTGAATAGGCCCAAGACTGCCAGCTTGCCTCATGTAAACCCAGCTTGCCTGGGAGCTTTATAATAGTCATCTGACCCATTTCTTCCTCTACTTTGCTTGTTGCTCTCTGGTTCTGTCAGAACTGCAGGGGATTAGAACCTGAAGTCTTAGGTCTCTTACATAACCTCTTCCCTTCTCACATCTGCAAGGATGCTCCTTCCCTATCTCCTTTCCCCTCCAGCTTTTATTTAGGTAGCCAGGTAACAGCAGTTACCACCTCTGTTCTTTTTGCCTTTCAGGTAAAACGATGTGTTGAAAGCAGAGGTTTGAGTACTCTGCTGGGGCCAGTTTTACAAATATTGAATATTAGAATTGGTCTGCTCTGTGTGTGTGTGTGTGTGTGTGTGTGTGTGTGTGTGTATGTATGTGTGTATACACCAGTGGTCTGTGTGGAAAAGCTAGATGTATCTTTTTTTTTTTTTTTTTTTTAAGCTAGATCTATCTTGGAGGAGAGTCACAGATCTCACACACTGCACCTGCCTCACTGGAGCCCAGGTCTTAGGGTCTGCAAGTCCCATGAGAAAGGGCAGCGAAGGCAGGTATCCCTTCAGTTTTCCTGGCCATTCTGTATTTTACTGGCTCACTGTTGCTGGGCTGAGCAGTCAGAAAGGAGATTAGCACTGGGTAGGGGAAGCAGCCTAGAGAAGTAGCCCAGTTACATAAGTGCATGGAGATTGGTCCTTTTGACTTGGCCCATTTCTTATTTCCTGTGGGGGAACAGGGGTGGAGTTGGGCTAGAGGTACGTATGGAACAAGGAAAGGTGTTTTTAGAGGAAACTGCTGTGTGCTGAGAGTGTGGCTGAATGTGACAAGGGGACGCATAGTGAATGTAGTGTGTGTGTGTGTGTGTGTGTGTGTGTGTGTGTGTGTGTGTGTGTGAGAGAGACTAGTGTCAGGTTCTGAAACATCCAGGATCTGTGCCTACTTGATTATCTGATGAGGGTTTAGGGATCTTAATAAAAGGGGGTGTGCTTCAGAAAAGGAAGATGGTTCTTCTGTGGAGAGGGACAAGGAATTTAACTAGTTCCTATTTACTTCTTTTCCTCACCCATTCTGTTAGGTACTGGCTTCTACTAAGATCACCAAAATTTAAGAGTAACTTTGGGGAGGAGAGTGAGGGAAATTTCTTTACACATCCCCAGGGCCTCAGAAGCCTCAGGGCTCCTGGGATATATCAGATCCTCAGTGGGATCACCGTACAGTCAGAGCTGGGTTTTCTCAGTTCTTGTGGTACAGAAGAGCTCTAACTGTGGGTGGAAGGTGGAGGGGGACCGGGTCCAGCAATTTTTTTATTTTTGGCTGTGCTGCGCAGCTTGTGGAATTAGTTCCCCGACCAGGGATTGAACCTGGGCCCTTCGCAATGAAAGCGCTGAGTCCTAACCACTGGACAGCCAGGGAATTCCCCCAGCAATTTTAAGGCAGAGGGAAGCTCATTCTCCCACCTTCTCACAAGGCTGCAGAGCTTTCTCAGGGTGAAATTCTCAGAGTTGATGCCCTTTGCTAACCCGCCTTTCTTTCTACTAGGTTATCTAGACTCAAACATACTGTTTCTACAGTTTCAGACCCGATTTAGAGGATAGGATGACTTAATTCTTAGTCTCGGAGCCTCCTGGGTAGAAGTCTTAACTTAAAGCTTTCCCTGAGACTGGGAACAGCACTTTCGGTGCTGACAAAAGTGAAGCATTTGAGGACCTTAATCAGAATACTCAGAGCATTAGGGCCTTGTCTGCTCCCCCCTCCGTTTTATGGGGAGGACCCTACATTTGTTTTGTTTTGGGTTTTTTTTAATAGATTTATTTATTTATTTGTTTGTTTTTATTTTTGGTTGCACTGGGTCTTTGTTGCTGCACGCGGGCTTTCTCTAGTAGCGGCGAGTGGGGCTACTCTTTGTTGCGGTGCACAGGCTTCTCATTGCGGTGGCTTCTCTTGTTGAGGAGCATGGGCTCTAGAGCACAGGCTCCGTAGTTGTGGCGCACAGGCTTAGTTGCTTTGCAGCATATGGAATCTTTCCAGAACAGGGCACGAACCCATGTGCCCTGAATTGGCAGGCGGATTCTTAACCACTGCGCCACCAGAGAAGTCCCCCTACATTTGTTATCTTTCCTTGTCTCTATAGGCCTCGTCATTTCTAGCTCCCTTGGCTCCACCTGCCTTTCTTCTCTAACAGCTGGTGCACTGATGTATGGACTTGTACATGATGAATTGTGAACTTCTAGCCACATGCAGTGCTCTTGGGTACTTGGAGGGAGACACTTACCACAAGGAGCCAGATTGCTTAGGTGAGTCGCTTTTTGAGGTAACAGGTTAAAAAAAAAAACCACCTGCTTGAGTCTAGGTCTTCTGAATTTCTCAAGCCATGGGTATGAAAAGCACATGGGCCTGGGTAGAGCTTCTGCCAGGATTCCATGTAAGTGTTTATTCTGTCCCTGAAGAGAGTGTGAAGGATTTGATCCGCTACTTGAGGCATGAGGATGAGATGCGAGATGTACGGCAGCAGCTGGGGGCAGCGCAAATCCTGCAGAGCGACCTCCTACCCATCCTTACCCAACACCGCCAGGACAAGCCTCTCTTTCATGCTGTTATCAGGTTGATTCCCCAGCTTTTTTTTTTTTTTTAATTGAAGTATAGTTGATTTACAATGCTATGTTAATTTCTGCTGTACAGCAAAGTGATTCAGTTATACATATATATACATTCTTTTATATATTCTTTCCATTATGATTTATCACAGGATATTGAATATAGTTCCCTGTGCTATACAGCAGGACCTCGTTGTTGATCCCCCAGCTTTTTTTTTTTTTTTTTTTTTTTTTTTTGCGTTACGCGGGCCTCTCACTGTTGTGGCCTCTCCTGTTGCGGAGCACAGGCTCCGGATGCGCAGGCTCAGTGGCCATGGCTCACGGGCCAAGCCACCCCACGGCATGTGGGATCTTCCCGGACCGGGGCACGAACCAGCGTCCCCCTCATCGGCAGGTGGACTCTCAACCACTGCGCCACCAGGGAAGCCCGATCCCCCAGATTTTTAACATATACTGTGTGCCAGCCTTTGGTATTTGTGCCTGGTGGGGAAACTGAACAGCTTCTCCCTCCTTCATGGTCTCCCCAGGCTGATGGTGAACTTGACACAACCAGCCTTGCTCTGTTTTGGCAGCGTGCCCAAGGAACCCAGCTTCCGGCACCACTTTCTGCAGGTGCTAGCATACTTGCAGGCCTACAAAGAGGTGAGGTTTTCCTCCAGAATCCCGGGGCAGAGTTTGGGGGCGGTGGGAAAGGAGAGGGCGGGGGCTACTTAAGGTCCATCCCCCTGTTTCGTAGGCCTTTGCCAGTGAGAAGGCTTTTGGAGTCCTCAGTGAAACTTTGTATGAGCTGCTGCAGCTGGTGAGTCTCTGCCTCACAAGATCCCAGGGGACAGTTAGCGCCCTGCTCCTCCCCTGGGCAGAACCCCAGGTGGGGTGTCAGAACATGCAGGATTTGGAGATACGGTCCCAGTCCTCGGGGGTACAAGTCCAATCCGCTGTCTCTGCTGCCTCGGGACTGCTCGAACTCTTTCCGTTCTTTTTAATCCTGATTCTTCTCTGTGCCTCTCTCGCCCCATCAGGGTAGATGCCTCCCGCCTTCCACAGGGGGTCTTGTCCTCTAACTCTCCTTCTTCTGACCAGGGCTGGGAGGAACGGCAGGAGGAAGACAGCTTGCTGATTGAGCGGATCCTGCTGCTGGTCAGAAATGTTCTCCATGTCCCAGCCGACCTTGATCAGGAGAAGGTGATCTTGGCTAGTCTGAGTTCTTGTGCTTGATTAGGTTGGGCTGCCCCTTTTTCGCTGTTCTGTCCTCTGACGAAACTCGGGGAGGGACCTTCGTCAAGGAATGAGTTGGAAAACCTCAAGGCAGGGCAGTAGAACTGACTGCTCTCCCCTTTTCCCCTCACCGCTCACTGCTCAGAGGATCGATGATGACGCCAGTGTCCACGACCGGCTTCTCTGGGCGGTTCACCTCAGTGGCCTGGACGACCTGCTCCTCTTCCTGGCCAGCTCAACTGCAGAGCAGCAGTGGGGCCTCCACGTGCTGGAGATCATCTCCCTTATGTTTCGTGACCAGGTGAGACACTCACCTGTTGCCTCAATTCCTTCCCTCATGTCCATTTCTGCTGTGCGGCCGGAATTGCTCTTGTATCATGACTGAAATACCTGGGGAAGGCAGGTGCCAGGTGGAATAGCCATGTCTTAAGTACAGGGTCCCATCCACAGTCCTATTTTGTTCACTCTTTCTGTCCCCACTAGGAGTGAACTCAGAGTAGGGAATGACTGTCCTTCTGACTCTTCCCTCCTTGTTCTAAATCTAGAACCCTGAGCAGCTGGCAGGAGTAGGGCAGGGACGCTTAGCTCAGGAGCAGAGGACAGCTGTGGCAGAACTGGAGGTGTTGCGCCAGCGAGAGATGGCAGAAAAGAAGACTCGAGCCCTGCAGCGAGGCAACAGGTGAGTGGTGGAGAGCCGCTCTACCCATGTTCCCGTTCCTGCACTACGGAATGCTAGGACTTGGGCCAAATGCTAAGGCAGTGGTGACGAGAGCACTTTGCAGTTACAACATGCTCTGATGTGCTGCTGAAAGAGAACGGGGATGGAGCCTCCAGAGGATTGAGGAATCACCCTGGACTTTTTTTTCTCTGCAGGCATTCTCGATTTGGGGGCTCCTACATTGTCCAGGGCTTGAAATCCATTGGGGAGAGGGACCTCATCTTTCACAAAGGTCTCCACAATGTGAGTGTGCTCCCATCAGGGGTGGGAACACTGTGGAGTGGGGGGCCTTTACCTCTCTGGAGGTAAAGCTTCTCTGTTCTTGGGCTTAGAAAGTTGGAGACCTAGGAGAAATAGAGCTTTTGGCATTGTCTTTACCTGCATCTTCACTTAGTACCAGAGGGAGAGCACCTTCTACAAGTTTCTTCTGAGAAAACTGTAGTACCAAGGAGAGCTGCCGGGGAGGGAGGTGGTTAGGAGTAATTCTTATTCCCTCAACCTACATCCCCAGCTCCAAAACTACACTTCTGATTTGGGAAAGCAGCCCCGACGGGTACCTAAACGTCGCCAGGCTGTCCGGGAGCTGTCCGTTCAGCGCCGCTCTGCCCTCAACGTGAGACTCTTTCTCAGAGACTTCTGCTCTGAGTTCCTGGAGAACTGTTACAACCGGCTCATGGGCTCGGTGAAGGTGAGAGCCTAGGAAAGATGGAGTAGAGAGGTGATTGGGGTAGCGGTGGGTAAGAAGGGCAAGCTGGGGAGGAACCCATGGAAAGCTGACCATGGAGAGTGGACTAGTAGGTGAGATGGATGTAGGGTGCCCCTGGGACATGGTGATGAAGTCAGGAGCGAGTGGGTTATTGATACGACAAAAAAAGCTCTAGAGATTGCCGCAGAGGAAGGGGAAGGGAATGTGGGGAGAATGAGAGAGGGATGGAAATTTGGGTCCTAGAATATTGTTACAATGGTGTCCAGGGTCCACCTGGTCATCACAGGACAGGAGGAAGTTGGAAACCCTGAGGTCACGAAGTGGTCTGTTTTTCCTTGACATCAGGACCACCTGCTTCGGGAGAAGGCTCAGCAACACGATGAGACCTACTACATGTGGGCTTTGGCTTTCTTCATGGCCTTCAACCGAGCTGCCTCCTTCCGGCCAGGCCTGGTTTCTGAGACCCTCACTGTCCGCACCTTCCACTTCATTGAGCAGAACCTCACCAACTACTATGAGATGATGCTGACCGACCGCAAGGAAGCCACCTCCTGGGCACGCCGGTGAGCGGGAGGAGAATTGGGGTCAGAGTGGGCATCTTGGCCAGGCTGGGAATCTGAATGCCTGAATTCTGGATGGTACTTTCTGTCCTGTTTCAGGCTTCAGGTGGTCAGCTGGGGAGCAGGGACTGGCTGGGTCATTCAGTTTTTGATGGAACTATTTTGGCAGGTGAGGGTGCAAAGGGTGATACTGTTTCCATGAACCAAGGTCCTAAGCTGTCCTCCATTTTACCTCTTTTCCTCTCACAGGATGCACCTGGCTCTGAAGGCCTATCAGGAGCTGCTGGCCACAGTGAATGAGATGAATGTGTCCCCAGACGAGGCTGTGAGGGAGAGCAGCCGCATCATCCAGAGTGAGGCCTGGCTTGGTCTCTTATCCCAACTTCCCTGCCTCTTGATCCGAATCTCACTCTTCCCAGACCCAGCTTCACCCGTCTCTCCTTTCCCCAAGCTTTCCAGATCAGTCCTTCCATTCCTTTCTCTTCCCTGTTTCTAGACAACATTTTCTATGTGATGGAGTACCGAGAGCTCTTCCTGGCACTCTTTCGAAAGTTCAATGAGAGATGCCAGCCCCGCTCTTTCCTTCGTGACCTGGTGGAAACCACCCACCTCTTCCTCAAGATGTTGGAGCGGTTCTGCCGGAGCCGTGGGAACCTGATGGTGCAGGTACTGGGCAGCCTAGGGTGTGGAAAGAGCTGGGGGGAAAGGGTAGGGGACAGAAAGGACAGGGGGCTCTTTCTCCTCACATTTTCTGTAGCTTAAGCTGGTCTATTAGAACTACTCTGAACTAAGGGCAAGAGTTTCGTTGGTGTTGCCGATGTAGTTCTGCCTGGTGAGTCTCCTCTCATTAGGTTGATCCCTGATCTACCATAGTATCTTAATTCATTCAGGAAACATTTATTAAACACCTGCTCTGTGCTAAGCACATAGACTCTGGGGTTTCATAATTTTATTTAATTTATTTATTTTTAAGATTTTTTGTTTGATGTGGACCATTTTTAAAGTCTTCATTGAATTTGTTACAATATTGCTTCTGTTTTATGTCTGTTGGGGTTTTTTTTTTTTTTTTTTTTTTTTTTGGCCACGTGGCATGTGGGATCTTAGCTCCCCGACTCGGGATCGAACCCACACCCCCTGCATTGGAAGGCGAAGTCTCAACCACTGGACTGCCAGGGAAGTCCCAGGGGATTGATAATTTTAGAATTTAGTAATTATGCTGTGCTATTTCCTAGTTATACTTCAGAAGCACTGTAATGAGATAGAAAGGGCCTTACATTAAAAGTCAGAGGTCTGGGGACTTCCCTGGCGGTCCAGTGGTTAAGCCTCCGAACTTTCACTGCAGGGGTCCAGGTTCGATCCCTAGTCAGGGAACTAAGATCTCACGTGCCGCATGGTGCAGCCAAAAAAAAAAAAAAAAAAAAGTCAGAGGTCTGGGATCTCATCATGTATTAGTTACTGTTAGAATAACTTAAGCTGCTTGTGTGAGCCCTGATCTTTAAAAGTTGGTTGTAACATCTACCCATGAGCCTGAAATGAAATAATAAATGAAAAGTCTGGGACAAGAAGAAAACCTCAAGGAATTTCTATCCTGGAGACACAAGGACTCTGCTTTGTAAAAATTTTCCTATAATTCTATTTGCTATAGGTTAAAACTCAGTCAGAACTGGACTTGAAAGGGGCTGTAGTACCAATGAGACTTTTCTAAAAGGTCTATTTACACTCGGAGCTCTGTTGTATTAGCAGTACCAATAGGTGCTATCATTTATCGAGCGTTTACTATGTCTCAGACGTTGTGCTAAGGTTTCCCTATAATCCTCGCAATAGCACTAGGACACATGCGCAGAGTGGTTAAGCAACTTGTCCAAGGTCTTGCTTGTATACGGCTAACGTCAATACTTAAATCCTGGTCTGCTGGAATCCAAACTCATGCTCCTGACCTTTAGTGTGTTTATAAGTTCCTTGAATAAAGCACGAACCTCATTAAGGGCCTCACAGGCCCTCCTATTTGCTCACAGCGAAGACTGGTTCACAGCCATGACTTGGGGGAGCGGGGTCGGGGTATTGACTCTCATTCTCCTGCTTTTCAGGAGAAAAAATTGTAGTTTACATTTGCAGAGTGCTTTGCATTTTATAAAGCCTTTTCATATAGAATTTTTTATCCTCAGAGCAAATTTGCTCATTCTCTAGGCTTCTGTTTAAGGTATCAGTGCCACAAGAAATGAGTCACGTGCTGTTCCTGGGTTTTGCTATGGCATTTTATGCTCAGCCATGTTCTAGGTCTTATCCAGGCTGTAGTGTCATTTACCTGTCTACTTACCTGTCTCCCCCACTAGGCCACAAGCGCCTCAAGGGCAAGGAAATGTGCTCTTCACTGCTGCTTCCCCATTGCCATTGAGTGGCACATAGTGGTCACTCTGTGAATGTCTAATTAATTCAGACATCTAATTAATTAGTTAATAGAGGACATTGATGAGGAAAAGGCCTCCCTAGCTCTCGTGCCATCCTAACACAGTTCCTTCTCTGTAGAACAAACGAAAGAAGAGAAAGAAGAAAAAGAAGGTCCTAGATCAGTCCGTAGCTTCCGGTAATGTCCCCTACAGCCCAGAGGAACTGGAGTCTGTGTGGCCCTCCCTGGCCGAGCAGCTACAGTGCTGTGCCCAGGTAAGTAGTTGCAGAAACTCTCTCTTTCTTTTTTTTTTTTTTTTTTAAATACATTTATTTATTTATTTATGGCTGCATTAGGTCTCCATGGCTGCGCGCAGGCTTTCTCTACTTGCAGCAAGTGGGGGCTACTCTTCATTGTGGTCCGCGAGCTTCTCATTGCAGTGGCTTCTCTTATTGCAGAGCACAGGCCCTAGGTGCATGGGCTTCAGTAGTTGCGGCTCGTGGGCTCTAGAGGGCAGGCTCAGTAGTTGTGGCGCATGGGGTTCGTTGCTCCGTGGCATGTGGGATCTTCCTGGACCAGGGCTCGAAGCCGTGTCCCCTGAATTGGCAGGTGGATTCTTAACCACCGTACCACCAGGGAAGTCCTACTCTCTGTTTCCTGGGGGTAGTGCTCTGGGCAGGTTCTCTGGGTCTCCCCCCCACCACCAACGTTACCAAAGCTTTAATAATCCCTCTCTAGGATCCTGAGCTCAGTTTGGACTCCGTGGTTCCCTTTGATGCGGCCTCAGAGGTGCCCGTGGAAGAACAGCGGGCAGAAGCCATGGTGCGGATCCAAGACTGTCTCCTGGCTGGCCAGGCCCCACAGGCCCTGACCCTTCTTAGGTCTGCCCGGTAAGAGCACCGCCTACCCGTTCTCCCACATCCAGCCCCTGGGCTTTTGGGGGCAGGAAGTGGCTTTCACTGTGGCACAGGGTTCTCAGTCTTCAAGAGAGAAGTCCCCTCAGAAGCGCTGGGGCTCTATACAGGGTACTGAGTCCTGGGGAGTTTTGGTTGGTTTATTGGGAGGTTTATTATTTGTTTTTGTTTCATTTTTGAGAAATATTAGCACAGTTAGTTGGGGAAAAAAAAATAAAGTCAATTCTATGAGCCAAAGATAGCCATCATTAACATTTTGATGAGTTATCTTCCAGAGTTTTTCCCTCTGTGTTATATATAGACATATCATATACACCTTCTTTTACAAGATCGAAATATTGCAATACTGATTTATAGTATTTTTTTTTACTTCTCAATATATTGTGAGCATCATTTCTTTTTTTTTTCAAATATTTATTTACTCTGGCTGCACTGGGTCTTAGGTGAGGCACATGGGATCTTTGCTGCGGCATGCGGGATCTTTTAGTTGCAGCATGCAGACTCTTAGTTGCGGCATGTGAACTCTTAGTTGCAGCAGGCATGCGGGATCTGGTTCCCTAACTAGGTATTGAACCCAGGCCCCCTGCATTGGGAGCGCAGAGCCTTCGCCACTGGACCACCAGGAAAGTCCCGTGAGCATCATTTCTCATCAGATATACTTCTGCAATTATTAATGGCTTTAAAACACCATTGTGAAAGCAGCAAAAAATAAATAGATAAATAAATAAATAAATTTATAAACACAAAAAACACCATTGTGTGAATATGTACATTTGTTCAACATTTGTTCAAATGTCACGCATTTAGATAATTTGCCTTTTCTTCCTATATGATTTTCTTTGCAGTGTGGCTTATGAGGGAAAATTTCCCTAGAGTCTTTGTTTCATCTTTGAAATAACAGTCTGCATTCTCTTTCCAGCTGGAAAATAAAATAAGTCTAAATTCCTTCTCCCACTTCAAATTATAACTGAGATATTCCCTCTGGTGAAAGCCTTTTTTCTCTTTGTGCTCCAGGGAGGTGTGGCCAGAAGGAGATGTGTTTGGCTCTCAGGACATTTCCCCAGAGGAGGAGATTCAGCTGCTGAAGCAAATCATCTGGGCCCCGCTTCCCCGTGAGTCTCCCATTTCCTTCTTATCTCTCTCCTTCCAGCTCTTCTCTAGCGCCAGCGTCACAGACACCCGGTAATCCTCAGTCTTTCTATAGGGCAGCAGGGGCCAGAGGAACAAGGGGCGGAGGAAGAAGATGAAGAAGAGGTGGAGGAGGAAGAGTTGCATATGGTCGAGGTGTTGGAGAAGGAATTTAACTTTCTGGACTACCTGAAACGGTGCGGGCCAGGAGGATGGAATTGGTGTCAGGGTGGAGACTGTGGGGCTGTGAGGACGACCACATGTCCTCACGCTGACATCCTCTCACTCCCTGACTTGGTGCAGCTTTGCAAACTCAACTGTCATCCAAGCCTACGTGCTGCTGCTGCGGAGCTACAAGCAAAATAGCGCCCACACCAACCACTGTGTCGTCAAGATGCTGCACCGGCTGGCCTATGATCTCAAAATGGAAGCCCTGCTTTTCCAGCTTTCCCTCTTCTGCCTCTTCAATCGTCTGCTTAGCGACCCTGCTGCTGGGGCCTACAAAGTAAGGAGACACCAAAGAATGGGGTTCTAGAGGTGTAGGGGAGTCCTGGGGTAAAAGGATAGGGGATAAAGTGCCCTGAGCCGTGTCAAGGCTGAGCGATGAGAGAACGGTGAGGAAGTAGACAGGTAGGTTGAGGGAGCTGCAAGGGGAAGGATAGAAGAGGCTGAGCGAGGAGGGGGCAGCTGGGAACAGGCGTAGAAAAAATACCTAAAGGCCCATGTTTATGTACATTTAGGCCACAGGCCTCACAGCAGTCTCCCTCTCCCACAGGAGCTAGTGACTTTTGCCAGATACATCCTGGGCAAGTTCTTTGCACTGGCCGCGGTCAACCAAAAAGCCTTTGTGGAGCTGCTGTTCTGGAAGAACACAGCTGTGGTTCGAGAGATGACTGAGGGCTATGGCTCCCTGGATAGCGGGTGAGCTTGAGGATGGGGAAGGCTTGGCGGTGGGGAAGGGGGTGACACAGTCACAGAGCGTCAGAGCTGGAAGAGCTTGCAGATCAGTTGGTGTAACCTTTCTTTCCCTTTCGTAGGTGAGAAAACAAGCCCCGAAGGTGAAATGCTTTACCTGAGGTCACCTGAGAGAGGAACTGGGATTGAGCCTAAGTCTCCTGTCTACTCTAGTTTCCTTCCTCACCAGCGTTCGGTGGGGCAGTCAGAGCGGGTGGCCCCCCAGAGAGAGTCTATATGTGCCTTATCCCAAGATGTGCTGGGAAGCCATTAGGATGCATAGAAATATTTGTCCTCTTTCCCTGAGTATCTCAGCTCCTCTCCTTTCACTCTTCTCGTTCTTTCCCATAATACTCTCAGCCCCTGCAGTGTCAGGTTCCATGGGCCCAACCTGGAAAATCTTAGTTTGACTTTTGGGTTCTTAAGTGGAAGGAGAGGAAGAGGAAGGAAGCACACCTTAGGCCTCTGCTAGCTGGCTCCTTTGCGGTACCTGCGTTGCCCTCATTCCTTTTAGAAGAGAAGACCTTTGGTCTTCTCTTTTTGAGCCAACAATCTACATGCTCCCCTTCTTTCCCCATTTAGATCTTCTAGTCACAGACCCCCTGTGTGGAGCCCAGAGGAGGAGGCCCAGCTTCAGGAACTGTACCTTGCCCATAAGGATGTGGAAGGTATGAGGCCTTGAGGTCTGAAGAGCACGAGGAGGGCAGCCTGAGCTCTGGGACCCCTCTTCACTGCCTCACTCCTCCTCCACCTCAGGTCAGGATGTGGTGGACGCCATCTTGGCACACCTGAAAACTGCACCTCGGACACGCAAGCAGGTTGTCCACCATCTGGTACAGCTGGGACTGGCTGACAGCGTCAAGGACTTCCAGAGGTAGAGGCATATGCTCTGGAGGGAACTGAGATGGGGAATCCACTCTTCACTCCCTGAGCTCCCCCTTCCACTGACACTGCCCTGAACAGGAAAGGAACCCAGATTGTACTGTGGACGGAAGATCAGGAGCTGGAGCTGCAGCGGCTTTTTGAGGAGTTCCAGGACTCTGATGGTAGGTGAGGTGGAAGCTCAGGGAACCTCTGAAATGAGAGCCAAGCTCTCAATTTCTTTTCCTGCTGCTTCCTGTTCCCAAGGAAGGCTTATCCTCTCCTTCCTGTCTGCTTGCTCTGTTTGTGGTGTCGTTTTTGTTTGTTTTTAAATATATATATTTTTTCTTTTTTATTATGTAAGTTACAGGTATACAATATAGTGATTCACTATAGTCACTAATTTTTAAAGGTTATACTCCATTTATCATTGTTATAAAATATTGGCTATATTCCCCATATTGTACAATGTATCCTTGTAGCTTATTTTATACCTAATAGTTTGCACCTCTTAATCCCCTACCCTTATCTTGCCCCTCCCCCTTCCCTCTCCCCACTGGTAACCACTAGTTTGTTCTCTATATCTGTGAGTCTGCTTCTTTTTTGTTATATTCATTCGTTTTATTTTTTAGATTCCACATATAAGTGATATATAATATTTCTCTTTCTCTGTCTTATTTCACTTAGCATAATGCCCTCCAACTCCATCCGTATTGCTGCAAATGCCAAAAATTCATTCTTTTTATGGCTGAGTAGTATTCCTTTGTGTGTGTGTGTGTGTGTGTGTGTGTGTGTGTGTGTGTGTGTGTGTGTGTACCACATCTTCTTTATCCATTCATCTGTTGATGGACACTTAGGTTGCTTTTATACCTTGGTGATTGTAAATAATGCTGCCATGAACATTGGGGTGTATGTATCTTTTCAAGTTAGTGTTTTTGTTTATTTTTTTGGATATATACCCAGGAGTGGAATTGCTGGGTCATATAGTAATTCTATTTTTAGTTTTTTGAGAGACCTCCATACTGTTTTTTGTGGTGTCATTTTGGAGTGAATTGAGCTAGCCTCTTTCCAAAGACCTCTGTTTCCTTTACTAATCCCTTTCCCCTGTTGCTCTTGGGCATTCATACTTTCTTTCTCTTTAGATGTCCTGGGTAATATCATGAAGAACATCACAGCCAAACGCTCACGGGCCCGAATAGTGGATAAACTGCTGGCTCTGGGGCTGGTGGCTGAGCGGCGGGAGCTATACAAGAAACGCCGGAAGAAGTTGGCGCCCTCAAGCTTGGTAACAGTCTTACCCTGGCTCTGCCAGCTGGACCTGCCCCCACTGAAGTGCTCCTTAGAAGCAGCCCACCCAGATTCTTCCTGTCTCAGGCTCTTCTGAGTAGATCCCCCCAGTGGGGTGGTCAGGAACCAGAGGACTCCACTCAGTTCTTCGTCTTGTCTCCTTTTGTTCATTACCCACCCCAATGAATTTTAGCCTAATGAAGAGGAGTCCTTGAACGATTTTTGCCAGGAAGATCTAGAAGAAGAGGAAAACCTGCCAGAGGACGAGAGTGAAGAGGATGAAGAGAAAGAGGAGGGCTCAGAAGCAGAACAAGCCCACGGTGGCTCCATCCTTTCAACTCAAAACCTTGGGCAAAACCTGCATCAGGAAGGTGAGGGCCCAGTTGGGAGAGATGTCTCAGGTGGTGGGGTTGGTTGTATGGGCCAGTTATAAGTTTTCCACCTTCCCTTAGGCTTTTCTGCTCCCCTTCTGTGGCTCCAGAACTGCCTCATTCGAGCAGCGGATGATCGGGAAGAGGTTGGTGAGTGGATAAATGACGGTTTCAGGAGGACTGGGGTCTGGAGGCTGCTGGAGATCTGGTCGTGGGATGGAGGGCCAGTTCTTTCTTCACATCTTCACCATGTGACCATTGACCCTGTCCTAGGCTGCTCTCAGGCAGTTCCACTGGTGCCACTGACAGAAGAAAATGAGGAAGCAATGGAAAATGAACAGTTTCAGCAGCTGTTGCAAAAGCTAAGGGTTCGGCCTCCTGCCTCTGGGCAGGTAAATACACCAGTTACAGCATCAGCCAAGCGTGTTGGTGCTACTTTAAGATACATCTCCTCCTCCTCATTTCCTGTCACCTCTGACCATGACTCCTGCAGCAGCTGTCTTGCTAATCTCTCCAACCTTCCCTTCTCCTAAGTCCATCTTCCACACTGACCCCGAGTTATCTTTCTAAAATACAGTTTTGATTATATCACTCCCCTGATCAGAGCACTTGATGGTTCCCCACTGTTTGCAGGACAAAGTCCACAGCCTCCGAGTGGTGTCTCTGGCCTTGGCCAGCCATTGCAGCCTCACAGCTACGTCACCACACACCTACCTGACACTACAGTCATCCGGGGCTACTTTCCATCCTCCAAACAGTAGGCTTCTTCATACTTCTGAACAGTTGATCATGCCAGTCCCCCTACTGGAAGGCTCCAGCCTCATACACAAGGTGGCAGATCACCCATCTTCCTGATGAACACTCCACCCAACCTTGAAGAGTTAGTTCAGTTTTCATTTCCTCAGAGAAGCAGTCTCTATCCCTCCTTCAACCCCCCACCCTGACACCAAAATTCACAGATATTCAAGTCTCGTATAAAATGGCATAGTATTTGCGTATAACCTATGCACATCGTCTCTAGATTAATTGTAATACCTAATACAATGTAAATGCTCTATAAATAGTTGCCAATGTGCAGCAAATCCAAGTTTTGCTTTTTGGAACTTTCTGGAATTTTTCATTCTTTTCCCCAATGTTTTTGATCTGCAGTTGGTTGAATCCATGGATGTGAAACCCTCGGACACGGAGGGGCAACTGTAATCATTTTGGTCGCTGTGATTTGTTCATTCCGTTAATATAGCCCCAATCCTGTGGTGTTACAGTACATTGGTTCTTTCTCCCATTAGATTGTGAGTTCCTTGAGAGCAAGGATCATATCTGACTCACCTTTAGATCCCCAGAATCCATTCATTTACTTATGTAATTAACAACTGTATTTACTGGGAAGCTCCTGGTGTATCAGGCACTGTGTTAGACCTTGGGTACATACTGGGTAAATAAGCAATAAGTAGAGTTCACAACCCTTGTGGAGCTTCACCAATGTAGGCTCATATTTATTCAATGAATAATATCAAAATCTGGTGGACTAGAGGCTGCTCCTTTCCCACTACTCTCATTTTCAACTTCTTTGCCCCTGTAGGAAACCTTCTGGCGAATTCCAGCCAAGCTGAGTCCCACCCAGCTCCGGAGGATGGCAGCTTCTTTGAGCCAACCAGAGGAGGAGGAAAAGCTTCAGCCAGGATTAGAACCTAAGGTCCCTGGAGAGCAAGGCCCTGAGGAGGAGCACCAACAGGAAGAGGCGCACCAGAAGGAGCACCGAGCACATGCCCCGAGGGCCCACCTGTCAGCCCGGAAAAAGAAAGCAGGCCTGGTGTCCCCAGAGGGTAATACCAGGACCACTTATCTATTGAGTACTATTGAGTACTTACCCAGCCCTGGGATCAAGAGGGCTGATAGGGTATTTGAGACTATGAGGACCTAGTTCCCTAATTTTATGCCTCTCATGGTCGTTCCAGAGGAAGGGACCGATGGTGGGAAAGAGCAGCTGAAAGTGGCACCCAAGAAGCGACAGCTGCTGGACAGCGATGAGGAAAAGGAGGAAGATGAGGGTGGGAGCAAAGGTAGGGGGGTCTGGTCGGGATCTGCCTTTTCTTCTAACCTCTAGCACTCTTCCCTCCAGTCCTGAAGGTACCATCCTCCTTCCCCCTTAACAAATTTAGATATCCTGTCTTCTCACCCCTGTCATTCCCATAGCACCAGAGTTGGGAGCTCCAGGAATCTGGAAGAAGAAGCGGTTTCAGATTGAGGATGACGATGAGAGCGACTGAAGAGCCAGATGCCTAGGGGCAGAAACAGACCCATTTTTAAGTGGTGAATTTAAGTCTGAGTTTGGAGGGGCATACAGGACCTGGAAACTTCTCTTACTGGACAGAAGCTCTGGAGCCCTGGGCTTCCCCATGGATTTAGGGTCCAGGAAATCCAGGCAACAGTGTTGGTCTCCTGTTCGGTCACTTCTTGCTCCTCCCACTTTTATCATTGTGCCTCAGTAGCTCTCTGGAGACTTATTCCTCTTCTTCTTTGGTTAATAGCACACCCTGGCAAAGGAGAGGAGTGAGTGAATATAGAAGGCACCTTGGACCCCTCTTACTGGTCTGTTCCTTTTGGCTTTCTGCTGGAGGTGGGTCACAGCACTAGATGGGGAGTTTTGTGACATGATGAGTGGGGATGTTGCACCATTTTTAAAAGGCACTAGACGCGCCCATCATTTTCTTTCCTATGATCACCCCCGAACACCAGATTGAGCCCAGTTCCTAATGTTGAAATAGGGTTGGGATGCAGTACTCTTCAGATGATGAACGTGTTTGGTTGGTGTTTGGCATTGAATTAAACATGTAAAATTAAAAGTTGCCAATGTTGATCTGACTTGCCAATCTGTCTAAATACCTCAACCCTCCACCTGCTAAGTTCGTTTAAGAACTTTAAACTATTAGGGTTAAAAGAGACTATCAGCCTTCCCTTTTCTCTTGCTTTCCCTACACAAGACACAGAAAAACATTCTCACCTCAAGATCCTTTGTCTAGGATAAATCTTTAGGGTAAAAAGAGTACGCATCAGAACAGGTACATGAAAAGATGCTCAATATCGTTAATCAGAGAAGTGCAAATCAAAACCACAATGAGATATCACCTGATACCTGTCAGAGTGGCTATCATCAAAAAGAACACAAATAACAAATGTTAGTGAGGATATGGACAAAAGGGAACCCTTGTACACTGTTGGTAGGAACATAAACTGGTGTAGTCACTGTGGAAAACAGTATGGAGGGTCTTCAAAAAAAACTAAAAATAAAACTACCATATGACCAAGCAATTCCACTCCTGGGTATATATCTGAAAAACATGAAAACACTAATTCACAAAGATACATGCTCACCAGTGTTCATAGCAGCATTATTTACCATAGCCAAGATATGGAAGCAACTTAAGTGTCCATCAACACATCATCAATGGATAAAGAAGATGTGGTATATATGTAATGGAATATTACTTAGCCATAAAGAGGAATGAAATTTTGCCATTTGCAATAACATGGATGGACTTGGAGGGTATTATGCTTAGTGAAATAAGTCAAACAGAGAAAGACAAAAACTATGATATCACATATATGTGGAATCTGAAAAGTAGAATAAACTAGTGAATATAACAAAAAAGAAACAGACTCATACAGAGAACAAACTAGTAGTTTCCAGTTGGGAGAGGGAAGGGGTGGGGGGCAATACAGGGGCAGGTTAAAAGGTACAAGCTACTATGTATAAAATAAATAAGCTACAAGGATATATTGCACATCACAGAGAATATAGTCAATGTTTTATAATAACTATAAATGGAGTATAACCTTTAAAAATTGTGAATCATGGGCTTCCCTAGTGGCGCAGTGGTTGAGAGTCTGCCTGCCGAGGCAGGGGACACGGGTTTGTGCCCCGGTCCGGGAGGATCCCACATGCCGCGGAGCTGCTGGGCCCGTGGGCCATGGCCACTGGGCCTGTGTGTCCAGAGCCTGTGCTCCACGACGGGAGAGGCCGCAGCAGTGAAGGGCCCGCGTACCGCAAAAAAAAAAAAAAAAATTTGTGAATCACTATGTTGTATATCTTATATTGTACATCAAGTATACCTCAGTTTTTTTTACTAATTTTTATTGGAGTATAATTGCTTTACAATGTATTAGTTTCTGCTGTACAGCAAAGTGAATCAGCTATACATATATATCTCCTCTTTTTTGGATTTCCTTCCCATTTAGGTCACCACAGAGCATTGAGCAGAGATCCCTGTGCTATACAGTAGGTTCTCATTAGTTATCTATTTTATACATAGTATCAATAGTGTATATATGTCAATCTCAATGTCCCAGTTCATCCCACATCCCCTTCCCCCCTTGGTATTCATGTTGGTTCTCTACGTCTGTGTCTCTATTTCTGCCTTGCAAGTAAGTTCATCTGTATAATTTTTCTAGATTCCACATATAAGCAATATTATACAATATTTGTTTTTCTCTTTCTGACTTCACTCTGTATGACAATCTCTAGGTCTACCCACGTCTCTGCAAACGGCACAATTTCGTTCCTTTTTATAGCTGAGTATATACCTCATTTATTTGTTTGTTTGTTTGGCTGTGCAGGGTCTTAGTTGTTGCACACAGGATCTTTGTTGCCACGTGCAGGATCTTTAGCTGCGGCATGTGGGATCTAGTTCCCTAATCAGGGATCGAAACCTGGACCCCCTGCATTGGGAGCGCGGAGTCTTAACCACTGGCCCACGAGGGAAGTTCCATACCTCAATTGTTTAAAAAAGTATGCCTTAGGAAGAAGCAGGAGACACAAAGGGAGGAAAAGCCAGTTTGTCAGCATGGGGCATGGGGAAGTCTGGGCAAGAAAGAGATGGGTAAACATTGCAAATGTCATGTCCTTCCGAATTCTTGGAAACCATTAGCTTTATGGCCCTCTGTGTTTCCAGCTGTGGTAGAGTGAAGGTGAGATTCAGAAAATAGTCATTCAGATTAGGGAAAGCCCTAGGTCAGGGATGCATTTGGACTGTCTTGTTTCTCTGATTTGTCTTTTTTTCCTCCCATAGCCTCTGAAGGTAGAGGTGAAGCTATGTCCAGGGTAATTGGAGTTTTCAAAGGCTAAGACACATTTTACCAGTTTGAGTAAAGTATAGAAACTTTGCGTTCCCTTAGGTCTCTTTACCTTCCCCACTTATACTGAAATTATCTTAAATATTTCTTCTCTCTATGCTGAGAACCACATCAGGCAATGTTATAATTTTTACTTAAATCACTTAACATGATTTAGAAAACTCATGGGAATAAGATGGTATATTATTACTTATACATATCTTTCACTCTGTTGTTCTTTCTTCATGACATTTCAAGCTTTTTTTTTTTTTTTAATAATTTTCTTTCTGTTTAAAGAAATTCCCTTAGCCATTCTTTTAGAGTAGGTCTGCTGGTGACTAATTCTCTTAGTTTTCCTTAATCTGAAAACATCTTGATTTTACCTTAATTTCTGAAGGATGTTTTTGCTGTGTTTTGCTCTGTGAGGGAACTTTTCACACCACCAAGCTGTTGATTCTGCCAGTCTCCTAGCCCATCCTCCAAGAATCGGCTCGAATGTGCTTTCTTTTGTGAAGCAGTCTGTGTCACTCTTTGAACCCCAAACCAAAAGCAATCACTTGTACAGCTGGGATTTTTTCATTCCCCTGATAAAGCGCCAGTCTTACAGGGTTTCATTTTGTTCTTTTTCCCACTAGACTGTGAACTCCTTGAAAGCCAGGATCAGGTGTATTCACCTTTGGATCCCACAGGTACATTCATTAATATATCCAACTAACACAACAGTGTATTTGGTGCCTCCTACGTAGGAGTCACTGTATTGGGCCCTGGGTGTCAATTGGATGTGATTACCCAAAGGCTAGGTATACAGAGGTGAATAAAGCGATGATAATAAGGGTCCCAGCGCTTACAGATCTTCACCAGTGCAGCATTAAGCACAGAGTAGTTGTTAATACTAACAATCTGGTAATCTAGAGGCTAGTCCTTTTACTCTGCTGCCACTTTCTACTTCTTTGACCCCATGGGAAAACTTCCTGTGGAGTCCAGACATGCTGAACCCCGAGAAAGTTAGATGCTTCTTTGAGTCATTCAGAGAAGGAGGAAAGCTTCAGCCAGTGCTGGAACTTGAAGTCTCTGGAGGGCAAGGCCTGAGGAGGAGTGCTGAGCACAAGTCCTGAGGGCCCTCCTGTTAGCCAGCAAAAGGAGAGCAGGTCTGGGGTCCCAAGGGGATAATAGGAATGCTATTGATTACTTATGTACCAGCCTTGCTGGTCTAGGGGGCTGATGAAGTTACATCGATGCCTCCTATCTCAGTGGGAAACCAGGCTGATGGGGACTGGCAACTAAAGACAACACCCAAGATTTTTAGGGCAGTGAAAGTATTCTGTATGATACTGTAAATGTAGATATATGACATTATACATTTGGTAAAACCCATAGAACTGTGCAATGCAAAGAGCTGAACCCTAATGTAAACTGTAGACCTAGGTAATAATAATAATAATAATATGTAAAATTTAAATAATATAACAATCAAGTGTAACTACGGTACCATACCAGTGGAAGATGTTAAAAATAGGGGAAACTGAGGGATTGGGGGAGAGGGAATATTTGGGAACTCTGTACTTTCGGCTCAATTTTTCTATAAACCTAAAACTACTCTAAAAAATAAACTTTTATTTTTTTGGACTCTGCTTCTTGAGCCATTTTATTTAATTAATTTATTTATTTTGGCTGTGCTGTGTGGCTTGTGGGATCTTAGTTCCCCGACCAGGGATCAAACCCATGCCCCGTGCAGTGGAAGCATGGAGTCCTAACCACTGGACTGCCAGAGAATTCCAAAATAAACTATTAATTGAAACAAAAAACCCATCATCCAAGAAATGACAGCTAATGGGAATTGATGAGGAACAGGTAGAAGATGAGGACAGGAGCAAAGGTAGGAAGTCTGATTGGGGGGACCTGGCTTTGTCTTCATCCCTCTGTCATTCCTCAGTCCTGGAGACAAGCTCGCCACCACTTTCCATCCCCCTACATATTTACACAATCTCTCTTCCCTGTCATTCCCAAGGCACCAGAGTTGGAAATTCAAGGAATTTCAAGGAAAAGTAATTTTCATATTGAGGATGAGGATGACGCTGATTGTAGAACTGGAGATCCAGTTATGGATGGTGAACTCAAGTCAGAAACGGGAAAATCTGGCAGGACCGAAAAACTTCTCTAAGCTGTCCGGAAGCAGTAGAGTCTTGAGGTTCCCTGTGGACTTAGGGTCCAAGAATTTCAGGCAATAGTGTTGGATACCTCTACATCTAGTTCTCCCAGTTTTAGGAATGTGTCCCTGTAGCTTTCTGAAGACTTACTTCTCTTATTCTAGGGACTGATTTCTTCTTGCTTATTAGGGAGCCGTCCTGGCACTGAGAGGAGTGAATAAGACAGGAGGAGGGAGGGACCCAAGAGCCCTTCACTGACCTGTTCACTTTGGTTGTGTTCCAAGGTGGGTTATGGCACCAGAGAGAAACCTTTATGCCACAATGATGTGTGGACTTTTGTACCAGTTTTAGGAGGCACCGTATGCCGTTGTTCCTTACTGTTCAGACTACAGTTTCTCACCTAGACCCCTGTATGAGAAATGAAGCCTAATTCCTATGGTTTTGATATAGGCTTAGAAAGGGGTACTATCAAGGTAATGGATGCATTTAATTAGGGAATTGCACTGGAATTAATGTAAAAACTGAAAAGTTGCTCTTATCTTGTCTGACTTCTGGTGGATTCTATTGTCCTATTCCTCTACCTATTAAATCCATTGAATAAGAACTATTTGGGGCAACTTCCCTGGTGGTCCAGTGGTTAAGGCTCTGTGCTCCCAATGCAGGGGACCTGGGTTCGATCCCTGGTCAGGGAACTAGATCCCTCGTGCATGCACAACTAAAAGATCCTGCATGCCGCAACTAAAGACTCCACGTGCCACAACGACGACCTGGCGCAGCCAAATAAATAAATAAAATATTTTGGGCAAAGTTACAGTTACCAAAGGGGAAATGGGGTGGGAGAAGGGATAAATTAGGAGTTTGGGATTAACAGATACACACTGCTCTATGTAAAATAGATGGACAACAAGGACCTACTATATAGCACAGGGAACTATATTCAATATCTTGTAATAACCTATAATGAAAAAGAATATATATATATATGAATCACTTTGCTGTACACCTGAAACTAACACAACATTGTAAATTGTAACTCAACTGTACTTCAATTAAAAAATAATAAAAATTTTTATGGGCTTCCCTGGTGGCGCAGTGGTTGAGAGTCCACTTGCTGATGCAGGTGACACGGGTTTGTGCCCCGGTCCGGGAAGATCCCACATGCCGCAGAGCGGCTGGGCCCGTGAGCCATGGCCGCTGAGCCTGCGCATTTGGAGCCTGTGCTCCGCAACGGGAGAGGCCACGGCAGTGAGAGGCCCGCGTACCACACACACACACACACACACACACACATACACACAAATAATAATAATAGTAATAATAAAAATTTTTAAATAACTCTTTTGGGGTCTCCTACCCAGAAATCACTGACATTCCTGCCTATCACCTCCCACTTCCCCAGAAGACCCAGAGGAGTTTTTCCTGATCGAAGTTTAGGTCTAGAGAAATCCTTAGGATGAGAGGGATATGGGGCAGGAAAAGGGAGAAACCTGATTTCAGCATGGGGGCAAAGGTGGGGGCAAAGGTAAGGGCAAAGCCTGAACTAAGAAGAGGCAGATAAATATTTGTGAATGTTATGTCCTTCACTGTTTTCAGAAGGGTCAACTGTTTTGTCTCAGATAGAAGGTCAGATCTAGAAAGCAGTCATTCAGATCAGAGAAGCATAGAGGCAAAGGATGTGTTCAGACCATCTCATTCCTCTGGCTTCTTTTTTTACCAGGAGCAGGTGAGTATCTCCCACAGCCTATAAGGTTTGATGTCCAGCGTGATTGAAATTTCCAAGGGCTAAGACACTTCCAAGCTCTGACCAGTCCTGGTGTCTCTTCATCCCAAGCCTTTCCCCACTTCCCAATCTGAGCATTGCTTCTTTCCAGCAAGGCTGTTCTGCTGACCCACCATGATCCAGGCTCTGCTGCTCCTTTGCTGTGTCTTGCTGTCCCAAAGGGCTGCCTTTCCAAAAAATGCCCAGGAAGGGGCCCTGAACTTCCAGCCATTTTTCACAGAAACTGGGCATCCTCTGAACGTGCTCTCCAACCAGATCCCTCTCCCAGATCCCCAAACTTGCCAGGATCTCTTGCGCACAGTCCCCTCCTTAGCCCCTCTCTCTGAGTACCTATCCAACTTAGCTCTGGAGGAGGTTGGTTGCACAACCGAGGCCCACATTCTGCAGCTTCAGCTTGTTAAGATGGGAGGAAAGGACACCACTGAAACCCTCATCCGTAAGAGCAAAAAGCACAATAAGGAAGAAGGGATTGGCAATGCTAAGGTCATTCTGAAGGATCTGGGAGGATCGCTAGGGGAGTTTAGGCAGGTGCAGCGCTCAGTTACCCTTCCTGAGGCATGTAGGCAGGAACATAAGTGGGTGCTCTATGAGACAGCGCAACTGATAGTTGAATTTGCTGAGAAGCGCCCTTCCACTGAGCTGGTAACAGAGTTAAAGACTTCTGCCATACCCAGAAGTGCATGGATAAATCTTGGGAGCGTTTGGAAGGAGTAGGCAAACAGCTGATGGAAAGCCCTGAGATGAAAGACTTCACAATGCCTATGGAAGATCAGATATACTTTGTCAAGCATTCCACAACCATTCTGACGTGCCTTTATACTGGAACTAATACAGAAACATTTCCAGACATTTTTTGGATAGGGAAGGCCTCCGAGGAATCCTATCTCCTGTCTCAAATGTCTCTGATAGGACTGTGTACAAGGACTGTGCACAACAGGTAGTTAGAAGTGTTGAGACAGCTTAGGGCAGAAGTGTGCTATTCATTTGATCCCGGTGCTGAAAGACATGTGACCAGAGTCAGCTTTGCCCCCTCTCTTAATAGGTCCTAGCCCCTATTTTTTCTCCCAATTTCTCTTTACTTCAGTTGAAAGATACTGTGGTTATATTATGTACTAGACATGAAGGATATTGAAATCTTTCCCCGTTCATCTACCTTTTACTTTCTAATTCCCCAACTGGATGGTATAGCTTGCTTGTGTTAATTTTTAAACTGAAAAGAGAAATTAAACATTGCTTCTATATCAGAATAACTGTTATCTGATCTCTCTTAACTGCGGGTCTCCGTGGCATTTTCTTTTGAGGGGGGTACTGTGCAAAATGGGATCTTAGTTCCCTGACCAGGGATCAAACCCAGGCCACAGCATTAAAAGTGCCAAGTCAACCACTGGATCGCCAGGAAATTCCCTTCACGGCTTCTTTTGTGAGCTGGAGATGAAATGTGGCAGGGACATGTAGGAAGTGCCAATGTATTTTCAGGCTGAGTGTGTAACAAGGGGACAAGGTTTGAGCAGTCAATACAAATGGGCAAATAACTATAGAGGTCATATCCCTTGCTGATCATTGGGGAAAGCAACCATCTTTCCTCCTCATGGGACAGAGAACTGAGCAGAGTGGGTCTAGATCTACCAGAGCAGTTTCACTTCTCACTGACTGGATTGTGTGGTAATTTGGGGCCCCATACCTGCATGGAATGGGGCCCATGTAAAGCAGAGGAAGTCCCTGGTGATCTGGATAGGGAGACCAAGAAGAGCAATTGAGTCCCATTCCCTGGCCCCAAACTTAAAAGGAAGAGAGGCTGGGAGTTGATGGGTGAGATGTCCTCTAACTGAGCTCTGGGTTCCTTCAGACCACAGCCCAAAGGAAACAGTTTGTGTGTTGTCTTCCACTCTAGTATAGTCAGATCCAGCTAGACATCACCAAGACCCACCATGACCTGCTCCTTTAGTGCCTCCTGCTGTACCCTGTGGTTGTCACTTCATGTGGCACCCAGAAAAAGACCCTGGTGCCTTTTTCCTCATCTCTGGGGATCCAGCCACCCACAGCAGTCTCTTGGTTCTGCCAGAGTCTGCTCCCAAAGTCCCTGGCTGGCCTCACCCACTTTGTACTCCACCAAGGATGTCCCTGGAGCAGACTGATCATGAGACTGATTCCTAGACACTGCACCTTCATCTTTATAGACTGGAGGATATGAAAGCCATGCAGGTTTTCTTCAATCAAATACAAGGTGCCACATGGACAGCAGCACAGGGAGGGGCCTCCCAGGGAGTGCCCTGGTCTCTGTTCCACAGCTGTTAGGCAGGGTTCAGCCTGATCCAGGGAGATAAAGATGTGCCTTCTCTACTCTACAATGTTAGTATGAGCAAGAGCAGCATATGTACAACGTGGTCCAGCTGTTGCCAGGAGTGGGAATCTACTACAAAGTCAGGCATAGCTTTGTACTCTGCTGCTCAGAACTACAATAGACCCAAGGAGTGAGGCTGAGATGAGGCCACAGACCTAGGCTCCAGCCTTTGGATGGTCATGCCCAGGTTATCAGGGGACCCAGGGGCTGTTGGTGAGCTCTGTGCTTAAATCTGCAGCAAAATCTGGGGTTCAGCAGCTGAACCAGTATTACCATGAAAAAGAGGCAAATACCCCTCTGTCAGAGACTAGGGAGGAGGGCTTGGAAGGCACCACAGATGTGAATCACCCAGGGGTGACAAACAACAACCATGGCCTCGGAAGACAAGACTCCTGAAGAAGTAAAGTCAGCTCCTACTCATTTCGGGCCTTATTCAAGGGCCAAGACTTAGATACTTTTCGTAGGAATCTTATGCTTTATATAAATAAGAGATTATTCACAGAAGGAATTAAACTGAATTTAAAATTATCACCAACTCCCTTATCCTAAACTTCAGATATGGAATAGAATATTCAACTATGATTATGTCAGTCTGTCATTATTCATGGTAGTGAAGAGAATCCTCTTCCCTCGAAAACAAAACAAAACAAACCAGGTTTTTCCCTTCATCATAAAATCATATGACTCCTTAAATCATATACGTGCTTGCTTTATTCTGTTAGGCTCTGGGTACTGCAATAAATTGAGATTTCCCAAAGATCAGATGGCCCCAGGAGCAAGAATGCTACCCAGGCCAGCAGGTCTTTCACAGATGTACTAATCCACGTATTGAAAATCAGAGGTGACAAATCTTACCAGTCCTTGTTGAAATTCCAGGAGGTTGGAACAAGGATGATCCCTCTGATTAAGGTAGGGAAGAGGGACCTGGGGGTGTATTAAAATAGAGTCAATTACAATCTTAGGGGTTTTATGACTTCTTCCACAATTTCCAGACTACTGCAATCCAACAGAAATTTGAGAGATGATGGAAATGTTCTATATCTGTGTTGTCCAATATGGTGGACACGAGCCCCATGTGTCTACTGGGTGCTTGAAATGTGGGTGGTACAACTGAGAAACTGAATTTTCTTTCCAAGTTTTAAATTATTATTCATAGTTGGGTTTGTTCTGTTTTGTTTTGTTTTGTTTTGCGGTACGCGGGCCTCTCACTGTTGTGGCCTCTCCCATTGCAGAGCACAGGCTCCGGACGTGCAGGCTCAGCGTCCATGGCTCATGGGCCCAGCCGCTCTGCAGCATGTGGGATCCTCCAGGACTGGGGCACGAACCCGTGTCCCCTGCATCGGCAGGCAGACTCTCAACCATTGCGCCACCAGGGAAGCCCTATTCGTAGTTTTTATTGTTGGTATTGCGTGATAATGTCTCTAGGTGTTATGGACTGAATTGTGTCCCCCCCAGAATTAATTAGTTGAAGCCCTAACCCACAATGTGACTATATGTGGGGAGAGGGCCTTTAAGGAGGTAGTTAAGGTTAAATGATATCATAAGAGTAAGATTCTAGGGACTTCCCTGGTGGTGCAGTGGTTAAGAATCCACCTGCCAAGGCAGGGGACAAGGGTTCAAGCTCTGGTCCGGGAAGATCCCACATGCCACAGAGCACCTAAGCCTGTGTACCATAACTACTGAGCCTGCGTGCCTAGAGCCCATGCTCCACAACAAGAGAAGTCACTGCAATGAGAAGCCCACGCACCAAAACGAAGAGTAGCCCTCGCCTCACCGCAGCTAGAGAAAGCCTGCACACAGCAACGAAGACCCAACGCAGCCAAAAATAAATAAATAAATAATAAAATTTAAACAACAACAAGAAAAAAAGAGTGGGATTCTAATCCAACGGGACTGGTGTCATAAGAAGTGGAAAAGACACCAGAAATGCATAAACACAGAGGAAAGGCTATGTGTGGGAACAGCAAGACGGCAGCCATCTGCAAACCAAGGAGAGATGTCTCAGGACTAACCAAACCTGCCAACACCCTGACCTTGGACTTCTAGCCTCCAGACCATGAGAAATAAATTCCTTTTGTTTAAATCACCCAGTCTATGGTATTTTGTTATGGCGACCCTGGCACACTAATACATTAAGTATGGGGTTTTTTTCACCTATTTTCTGGTATCCTGTGAGTCTACTCAATCTGAAAAATTTTTCTTCTTCATTCTTTTCTTAGTTTTTTTTTTTTTTTGGCTGCTCTGCGCAGCTTGTGAGATCTTAGTTTCCCAACCAGGAATCAAGCCCGGGCCCACGGCAGTGAAAGCACTGAGTCCTAACCACTGGACCGCCAGGGAAGTCCCAGTTTAGCTTTTTAAAAACTGTGGTAAAAAACACATAGCATAAAATACACCATCTTAACCACTTCTAAGTGTACAGTTCAATAGTGTTAACTACCTTCACGTTGTTGTGCAACCCATCTCCAGAACTTTCTCACCTTGGAAAACTGAAAATCTACCCATTAAACAACTTCCCATTTCCCCCTCCCCTCAGCCCCCAGCAACCATCCTTCTACTTTCTGTTTCTATAACTCTGACTACCCTAGATCTCTCCCTACTCATTGCAATTTGTCATCTCTGACTGAGATTCCTGCAGCAGCCGTCCTGCTAGTCCTCTTCACTCTAATCTCCCCTCCTCCTAAGTCCATCTTCCACATTGCCTCTTGAGTTATCTTTCTAAAACATAGGTTTGATTCTATCACTCCCCTGTCCAGACAACCTGATGGTTCCCCACTACTTTCAACACAGAGTCCAGAGCCTCTGAGTGTGTCTGGTCTTTGTCCAACTTTGGCAGCCTCAGGTCCATGCCACCCACATACCTACTTTACATTGAAGTCATCTTCATCTTGGACAACTTTCCATACTCCAAAAGGAGGCTTTTTCTCTCAATGGTTGGTCATGCCTGTCCCTCTACTAGAAGGCTCCAACCACACACACACATACCTCACCTGTCCTCCGGATAAACCTCTGCCTTCAAGACTCAGCTCAATTGTCACTCCTTTTGAAAAGTTGTCCCTGTTACCCTTTGAATCTATGGAGAAACTTTGGCAGTTGGGCTCTCTTCTTCCCACTGCTATAGCACAAATCCTCTGGTGTTACAGCACATTTCCTACTTCTCCCCCTAAATTGTGAGCTCCTAGAGGGTAAGGATCCTGCCTTACTCACTTTTAGATCTTTAGGATCCATTCAGTAATTTACACAATTAACAAATATATTTGGGGCAGCTGGAGAAGTGGCTAGAAGCACCTCCCGCCCTACCCTTACCCCACACTGCCACCTGTGCTTCCTAACCTTTAATGGTACAATGGTACAATAGCTGTGGTCAAATTTGAGCGTACATCAGAATCACCTGTAGAGCTTGTTAAACCAGATTTCTGGAGAATTCCCTGGCGGTCCAGTGGTTAGGATTCCGTGCTTTTACTGCCAAGGACCTGGGTTCGATCCCTGGCCAGGGAACTAAGATCCCAAAAGCCTGCGTGGTGTGGAAAAAACAAAACAAAACAAAAAACCCAGACAGATTTCTGAGCTTACTCTGAGTACCTGATTTAGCAGGTCTGGGATGGGGCCTAAGAATTTACATTTCTAAGTTCCCACGTGACGCTGAGGCTGGTGGTCTTGGGACCACACTTTGAGATCCACTACCCTATAGCCATCAGGGGGTATTAGTCTCATGTTTCTCCCCTCCTCATAATGATTTCATCTCTCCTGCCCGACTCCATGGCCTCTCTGCAGCCTCATTCTCACTCCCCAGCCTTTTGTTCAGTGGGAGTGATGGTTTAACCCAAAATCTTTTTTTTTTCTTTTTAAAAAATTTATTTAGGGCTTCCCTGGTGGCACAGTGGTTGAGAGTCCGCCTGCCGATGCAGGGGACACGGGTTCATGCCCCGGTCCGGGAAGATCCCACATGCCATGGAGCGGCTGGGCCCGTGAGCCATGGCCGCTGAGCCTACGCATCCGGAGCCTGTGCTCCACAACAGGAGAGGCCACAACAGTGAGAGGCCCGCGTACCACAAAATAAATAAATAAATAAATAATAATTTTTATTTATTTATTTGACAGTGCCATGAGGCTTGCAGGATCTTAGTTCCCCGAGCAGGGATTGAACCCGTGCCCTCGGCAGTGAAAGCCCAGACTCCTAACCACTGGACCACCAGGGAATTCCCTAACCCACAATCTGACAGTCTGATTTCTTCCTTTTTAATCTTGTGTGAGTAAAGTATTTTTTACTTTTGTTTGCAATGAACATAATGTAAAAAAGTAAAGAAAAATTACCTATAGACCCACCTCATAGGGCTAGTTTATTAATATTTGGGTGTCCAACTATCCTTATAGAATTTTTCTATAACTGTAATGTGCACATACATTTTTTAAAATTATTTATTTATTTATTTATATTTTTGGCTCTGTCAGGTCTTCGTTGTGGCATGCAGGATCTGTTTTGTTGTGGCTCTCGGGTTTCTCTCTAGTTGTGGCGTGCGGGTTTCCTCTCTCTAGTCGAGGCTTGCAGGCTCAGTAGTTGTGGTTAGAGGGCCTAGTTGCCCCGCGGCATGTGGGATCTTAGTTCCCTGACCAGGGATCGAACCCGCATCCCCTGCATTGGAAGGCGGATTCTTTACCACTGAACCACCAGGGAAGTCCCTGCACATATATTTTTAAGCAAAAATTGGACTTTACTCTTCATACTAACTTGAAGCCTGTGACATTTGTTTTATGACTGGAAGTTTGTACCTCTTAATCCCCTTAACCTAATTTACCCATCCCCCCATCCTGGATTCATTCTTAATTTCTGGAAATAATTTCCCAGAAGTAGAATTTGTGGGTCAAAGGATATACACATTTTTGCTGTTGGTTGATCCATTAATATCTTCTCTTTTTAAAATATCTTCTTTAAAATGAAAGAATTGGCTTTATTTTCTGGTAGTAAATGTAATATATCCATATTGCAAAAACATCTGGAAAACTTAAAAGAAAAAAACCCCCAAATTTGATCACTCAGAGATCACTTCTGTTAACAATTTTTTGGCTGAGGTATAATTTACCTCTAATAAAACAGGCAGATTTTAAACAACAGTTCAATGTGCTTTGACACACAAAAAAAACAGGAACTGACAGAGATAGATAGATACATAAATAGATACATAGATACATCACCAGGCCAATCAAGATACAGAACATGTCCTACACTTTAGAAGGTTCCCAGTCAATCTCACTCCCCTGCCCTCCTCGTCTCCTATGACTCCCTCCCCACATACAAACACTGGTCTGATTTCTATCTGTGTAGTTGTGTTGCCTCTCTGTAACTTCACACACATGAAATCATAGAATATGTCTTTTTTTTTTTTTTTTTTTTTTGCAGTACGTGGGCCTCTCACTGCTGTGGCCTCTCCCCTTGTGGAGCACAGGCTCCGGACGCGCAGGCCCAGCGGCCATGGCTCACGGGCCCAACCGCTCCACGGCACGTGGGATCTTCCCGGACCGGGGCACGAACCCGTGTCCCCTGCATCGGCAGGCGGGCTCTCAACCACTGTGCCACCAGGGAAGCCCAGAATATGTCTTTTGAGTTTGGCTTCTTCTGCTCAGCGTGTCTACACTTTATCAGTGTTCTCATGGGTATCAATAGTTTATAGCTTTTTAATGCTAAGTAGTATATCAGTTTGTGAACATACGACAGTTTTCTTAAAATTTGTGCACCTGTTAGTGGATATTTGGGTAGTTTCCAATTTGGGGCTATTATGGATAAATATGCTATAAACATTCTTGTCTTTTATGGGACATGTGTTATCATTTCTCTTTGGTAAATATTTAGAAGAAAAATTGCTAGGCAATAGGATGGGTACATATTTAACCATATATACATATATATGTGTATGTGTGTATATATATATATATATATACACATATAACTGCCAGTTTTCCAAAGTGATTGTACCAATGTATGAAAGTTCTACTTGATTCTCATCAACACTTGATATTATCTGTCTTTCTCATTCTAGCCATCCTAGTGGGTATCTCCTGGTGGTATTAATTTACATTCCTTTGATGACATGATATTGTACATCTTTTGATATGTTTATTGGCCACTGTTTTCTTTTGTGAAGTGAGTATCTGTTCAAGTCTTTTGTCCATTTATAAAATGGAATTGTTTGCTTATTTAATATTGTGTGTCTATATGCATATTGCATGTATCATACCAGTGATGTAAATTATAGTGCCATACAGTCCTCCCTCGGTATCTGAGGGGGATTGCCTCCAGAACCCTCCCCCCATACCAAATTTGTGGATGCTCAGGTCCCTTATATAAAATGTCATAGTACAGTCGACCTTCCATACAGGTTCTTCATCCATGGATACTGAGGCCGACTGTTTATCACTGACATAAATTTCACACGTATCATATGTGATAGATATTCTTTGTCAGATATATATTTGCAAGTATTTTCCCCAGACCATGCCTTGTCTCTTCATTTTCTTAACAGCAGAAGTTGTAATTTTGAAGTCCAATTTATTGATCTTTAATTTTATGATTAATGCTTTTTTATTGTGGTAAAACATACATAACATAAAATTTACCATTTTAACCAATTCTAAGTGTATGTTTAGTGACATTAAGTACATTCACACCGTTGTTAATATCCATTCACTTTGTTAACATATCAATCTCCAGAACTTTTTCATCATCTTCCCAAACTGAAATTCTGTACTCATTAACACTAACTCCCCATTCCTCGCTGTCCTCAGCCCCTAATAATCATTATTCTACTTTCTGTCTCTGAATTTGACTTCATGTAAGTGGAATCATATAATATTTGTTCTTCTGTGTCTGGCTGATTTCATTTACTATAATGTCCTTAAGGTTCATTCATGTTATAGCATGTGTTCAAATTTCCTTCCTTTTTAAGGCTGAATAATGTTCCACTGTATGTGTATACCACATTTTGTTCACCCATTTGTGAGGGACATTTAGGTTGTGTGAAATGGTCTTTCATTGTGGTTTTGATTAGCATTTCCCTACTGATTAATAATATTGGGCATCTTTTCATGTGCTAATTGGCCATTTGTACATCTTCTTTGGAAAAATGTCTATTCAAGTCCCTTGCCCTTCTTTTTGGGCAGGGGGGTGGGCTGTGCCGCGAGGCTTGTGCGATCTTAGTTCCCCGACCAGGGGTCCAACCCAAGGCCCACTGTGGTTAGCAATCACAGTGAGAGCGCCAAGTCCTAACAACTGTACAGCCAGGGAATTCCCCTTTGCCCTTTTGTGTGTGTGTGTGTGTGTGTGGTACACGGGCCTCTCGCTGCTGTGGCCTCTCCCGTTGCGGAGCACAGGCTCCGGACGCGCAGGCTCAGCGGCCATGGCTCACAGGCCAAGCCGCTCCGCGGCATGTGGGATCTTCTCCGACCGGGTCACGAACCCGTGTCCCCTGCATCGACAGGCGGACTCTCAACCACTGCGCCACCAGGGAAGCCCCCCTTTGCCCATTTTTAAACTGAATTGTTTGTTTGTTGTTAAGTTGTAGGAATTCTTTTTATAGTCTGGATATTAACCCCCATCAGCTATATGATATGCAAAGATTTTCTCCCATTCTGTGGGTTATTTTTCCACTCTGTTGTTAGTGTCCTTTGATGCACAAAAGTTTAAAAAGTTAATTGATTTAAAGTTTTTAATGAAGTCCAGTTTATTTTTTCTTTTGTTGCCTGTGCTTTTAGTGTCATATCCAATAAATTACTGCCAAATGCAATGTCATGAGAATTTTTTTCCTATGTTTTCTTCTAAGAAACTGTTTTAGCTCTTATGTTCAGGTCTTTGATCCATTTTGAGTTAATTTTTGTATATGGTGTAAGGGAAGGGTCAAACTTCATTCTTTTGCATGTGGATATCCAATTGTCTCAGCACCATATGTCTCACTGAATGGTTCCAACACACTTGTAAAAAATCATTTAACTACATATGCAAAGATTTGCTTCTGGGTTCTCTATCCTTTTCTGTTAGTCTATGTGTCTGTCTTTATGCCGATGCCACACTGTTTTCTGTGTGTGCTTTTTTGAAAATTTTGTTCTCAGTTTATTTTTTAAATAAATATGTTTTGTTTTTCTCTTTGATTTTTATAAGTTCCCAATATGTTAAGCAATGTTAAGCAAAGTCTCTCATCCACTTATCTGTTAGGGCTAAACTAGATTTATTTTCAGGAAATGCTTTCATTTGCTGAAGCATATTCTCTCAGGAGGCAAGGCTTCTTTAGTTGTGTGTCCTAGTTTGTATCTTCATTTTTTTAGAAAATAAATTTATTTATTTATTTATTTTTGGCTGTGTTTGGGTCTTTGTTGCTGCACGCGGGCTTTCTCTAGTTGCAGTGAGCAGGGGCTACTCTTCATTGAGGTGCAGAGGCTTCTCATTGCGGTGGCTTCTCTGGATGCGGAGCACGGGCTCTAGGTGCGCAGGTTTCAGTACTTGGGGCTCGCGGGCTCCAGAGCGCAGTCTCAGTAGTTGTGGCGCACGGGCTTAGTTGCTCCGCAGCATGTGGGATCTTCCCGGACCAGGGCTCCAACTCGTGTCCCTGCATTGGCAGGTGGATTCTTAACCACTGTGCCACCAGGGAAGTTCCAGTATCTTCATTTTTAAGCAGAGGAATTATTCTCTCACTGCAGCTCAGCTGCTTACAAAAGCATGCAAGTGTGGCTTTGACTGGCCTTGCAGAATGACTCCTGTGAGGTACTTGTCATTATGTGTAGTACCACACTGTTATGATTACTGTAGCTTTTTTTTTTTCAGGAACTACTTCAGTCTTATTTTATTGACTTCTTTTTGATCATCGAAGTTGTTTTCATCTTTGTAGTGATGTAGCTTTGTAATATATTTTCAAATCAGGAAGCAAGTCCTCCAAGTTTGTTTTCTTTTTCAAGATTGTTTCAGCTATTCAATGTCTCTTGAAATTTCATGTGAATTTTAGGATGGTTTTTCTGGTTTTGCAAAAAACATTACTGGGATTTTGGAAGAGATTGCATTAGATTTGTTAGTCTCTTTGGGTAGTATTGACATCTTAACAATGTTAAGTCTTCCAATCTATGGGTGTGATGTCTTTCCATTTATTTATGCCTTCTTTAATTTCTTTCAGCAATGTTTTGTAGTTTTCAATGTATAAGTCTTTTGCCACCTTGGTTAAGTTTATTCATAAGTATTTTATGCTTTTTGATGGTGTTGTAAAAAATTTTTCTTTCTTTATTTCTTTTTTCATATTTTTCACTGTTAGTGTATAGACATGCAGCTAATTTGGGGTGTTGATTTTTTATCCTGCAACTTTGCTTAATTTGTTTATTAATTCTAGCAGGTGTGTGTGTATGTGTGTGTATGTGTTGTGAATATTTAGGGTTTTCTACATATATGATCATGTCTTCTGCAAACAGAGATAATTTTGCTTTTTCCTTTCCAATTTGGATGTCTTTTTTCCTTTTTCTTGCCTAATTGCTCAACACTATGTTGAATAAAAGTGTTGAAAGCAAACATCTTTGTCTTGTTCCTGATCTTAGAGGAAAAGCTTTCAGTCTTTTACCATTGAATATGATGTTAGCTCTGGGTTTTTCATTTATGACCTTTATTATTAAGATAGCTTCTTCCTATTTCTATTTTGTTGATGTAAAATGCTTTTCTACATCAATTTAGATGATCATGTGATTTTTCTCTTTCATTCTGTTAATGTGGTGAATTACACTGATTGATTTTTCATATATTGAACCACTCTTACATTCTAGAAATAAATCCCACTATGCCATGGTGTATAATCCTTTTAATATGCTACCAAATTCAATTTGCTAGTATTTTGCATTAATATTCTCATGAGGTATAGGTCTGTAGTTTTCTTTCCTTGTAGGGTCATTGTCTAGCTTTGATATCAGGGTAATGCTGGTCTCGTAGAATTAGTTAGACATGTTCCTCCTCTTTGATATTTTAGAAGAGTCTGAGAAGGATTGGTATTAATTCTTCTTCAAATGTTTGGTAGGGAAAAAAAGAATATAAAAAATTAAAACAAAACTAAAAAAACCCACAAATATTTGGTAGAATTCACCAATAAGACCATTTTGTCCAGGGCTTTTCTTTATTGGGAAATTTTTGATTACTGACTCAATCTCCTTACTAATTATAGGTCTATTCATATTTTCTATTACTTCATGATTCAGTCTTGGTAGGTTGTATGTTTCTAAGAATTTGTCTATTTCATCTAGATTATCCAATTTATTGTCATACACCTATTCATAGTACTTTCAAAATCCTTTTTGTTTCTGTAAAACAAATAGTAATATCACTTTCATTTATTCTTTTTATTGAGATGTAATTGACATATTATATTAGTTTCCTTGGTGCAAATGTAAACTGGTGCAGCCACTGTAAAAAACAGTATGGAAGTTCCTCAAAAAATTAGGATTTTCTACATAAACAATCATGTTGTTTCTAAATAAATACCGTTCTAATTTCCTTTCTATTTTTTTATGCGATTAATTTTTTATTATTTCCTCATTACACTACTTAGGACTTCCAGTACAATGCTGAAAAAGTGATGAGTAGATATTCTTGCTTTTTGATAGATCTTAGGAAAAAAGGGTTAAATATTTTACCGTTTGTTATGTTACTACACAGAAATGGTATAGTCCTAGGTAGGGTTCTCTAGGGATTTAGCAACTATTAACTTCAGGTAGTGTTGGACCGCTTTGCACCTAGTTCTTGCTTCCTACGATTTTGGTAGTGCATCCTTACAGACCTACCCCTCTTCTTTCTTCTGTCTGCTGTTAGTTGTCAGGGGCCGCTGCTGGGAACTGAGGGAAGTGAAATAGAGGGAAGGACTCTGGGCCCCTCCCTCTGGCCTGTTCCTTTTGCTTGTCTGTCAGAAATGAGTGACAGTAACTATTGAGCCCATGCGCCACAACTACTGAAGCCGCGCACCTAGAGCCCATGCTCCTCAACAAGAGAAACCACTGCAATGAGAAGCCCTCGTACCAAAACAAAGAGTAGCCCCCGCTCGCCGCAACTAAAAGAAAGCCCGCGTGCAGCAACGAGGACCCAACGCAGCCCCCAAAAATTAATTAATTATTTATTTATTTTAAAAAAAGAAATGAGTGACAGCACCAAGGAAACTTTTTACCATAACAATATGTAGGTACCTGTAACAGTTTCAGAAGGCATCAGATATCTTCTTCCCCTAATTTTTGGACTGTAGTTATGCTAAACCCTAGATGAAGGCCAATGTTTGGAGTTTTGGTTAGATATGGAAAGAGTTACCACCCAGCTGATGAACACATTTTTTAAAAATAAATTTATTTATTTATTTATTTTTGGCTGCATTGGGTCTTCATTGCTGCGCGGGGGCTTTCTCTAGTTGCGGCGAGCGGGTGCTACTCTTCGTTGCGGTGCGTGGGCTTCTCATTGCGGTGGCTTCTCTTGTTGCAGAGCGCTGGCTCTAGGCGCGCAGGCTTCAGTTGTTGTGGCACGCGGGGTCAGTATTGTGGCTCACGGGCTCTAGAGCACAGGCTCAGTAGTTGTGGCACACGGGCTTAGTTGCTCTGCGGCATGTGGAATCTTCCCGGACCAGGGCTTGAACCGTGTCCCCTGCATTGGCAGGCGGATTCTTAACCACTATGCCACCAGGGAAGCCCCGAACACATTTTATTTGTGTTTTGCATTGGAATTAGAAAAGTGAGAAGTAGAAGTTGTACCGATTTCATTTAACTTACCAATATTTTCAGTTTCCCTGGACTTTCACCCAGTGTATACTTTTAATAAGAACTTATTAAACGTTTTGGGGGTCTCTTGCCAGAGGTCATCAGCCTTTTTGCCTTACCTCTTCTCCCTTTCAGAAGATGCAGGGGAACTTCTCCTCATCTCACGTATAGGTCCTGGGTAAAACCTTAGGACAATGGGGATATGGGGCAGGACTAGTAGGGTCAAAAAGGGAAAAGGCCTATTTGTCAGTATAGGACAAAGGTGAGGAGGACAAAGTCTGGGCTGGAGAGAGATGAATAAATATTTGCAAATGCTATGTCCTTCATTGTTTTGGACACTATCAGCATTCTGGCATCCTCGTGATTCTGGCTGGGGTAAAGGAGAAAGTGGGATACAACAAAAAAATCAAAACAGTCATTCCAGCCATGAAGATACCAAAGCAAAGGAGATGTTTGGATTTTCTTGTTCCTCTGGTTTGTTTCTTCCTCAAAACAGTGAGGATCTCCCATAGCCTTTAATAGTGGGCATGAGGTATGCCCAGGTAACCGAAGTTTCTAAGGGCCAAGACACTTCCTAGTTCTGACCAGTCTTAGTATCTCTTCATCCCAAGCCTTTCCCCACTTCCCAATCTGAGCACTGATTCTTTCCAGCAGGGCTGTTCTGCTGACCCACCATGATCCAGGCTGTGCTGCTCCTTTGCTGTGTCTTGCTGTCCCCAGTGGCTGCCTTCCCAAGAAATACCCAGGAAGGGGTTCTGACTTTCCAGCTGTTTTTCATAGAAACTGGGCATCCTCTGAACATGCTCTCCAACCAGATCCCTCTCCCAGATTCCAAGACCTGCCAGGTTCTCTTATGTACGGCCCCATCCTTAGCCCCTCTACTTGAGTACCTATCCAACTTAGCTCTGGAGGTGGCCCAGGAGGAGGATGTCAGCCCAGCTGAGGCCCACATTCTGTAGCTTCACCTTGTTAAGATAGGAGGAAAGGACACCACTGAAACCCTCATCCATGAGAGAGAGCAAAAAGCACAATGAGGAAGAAGGCATTGGCAATGCTAAAGCATTCTGAGGGATCTTGGGGGACCCACGGGGAGGCTTGGATAAATCCAAAACTCAGCTACTCACCCTGAGGAATGTATTAATGATGGCGAATATGCCCACTGGGGTGGTTGGTCTTCCAGTTAGCTTGGATGGTGATTGAGTTTGCTGAGAAGCCATCCCCCATGATGCTGGTGACACAATTCAGAGCTTTTGCTATCAACATCCCCTAGAACTGCAAGTATGAGTCTTGGGAACGTGTTGGAGAATTAGGTAAAAAGCTGAAGACACCCCCAAGTTAAGAGCCTCTCAGTGTCTATGGATGATGACAATATAATTTATCAAATGTTCCACAGTTATTCTGAAGTGCTTTATGGGGAAATTGATTCAGGAACTTGTCCAGATTCTTTACTTCAGATAGTCAGTGCCACCTAGGTGACAAGTCTGATTTCCCAGGACTGCTTTCTAGGATGGGACACAGTAAGTAGGCAGAAATGTTGGACACCACTTAGGATAGGTATAGGCTCTTCATTTCATCCCAGTGCTAAAAGACACAGGTGACTGGTGTTAGCCTTGCTTTTCTCCACTTAGTAGCTCTCAGTCCTTATTTCACATTCAATTTTCCACTTTTTCCTTCAGTTATCATATACTGTACCTGTAATATGTCTAAGCATGAGAAGCATTTTAACTTTCTTTTTCTGTTTTTATAATTTTTATTGACATATAGTTGATTTACAATGTTGTTAGTTTCAGGTGTACAGCAAACTGATTCAGTTATACTTATACATATAGCCATTTTTAGATTCTTTTCCATTGTAGGTTATTAAAATTTCTAATCATCTTATTTCTACTCTGCGCCCGCTAAGCTAATAGTCTCTTACAAGCTCTTATCAAACTCCACTCCACCCTTTCCTACTACCCTCTCTTTAAAAGTTCTCATTCTTCAAAGTCATTACAAAAAAGCATCAAAGTTATGAAAAGTAAACACAGGACTCAATGGTTCCTAACACTTTTTTTCCCGAACTTTGTCAATGTGTTGTAGAGCACAAAGTGTTACAAAGATCAAATGACTTAGAAGTTATTCTTTTGAAATCTTGAATTTCTTCTAAGAAGTATATGATTTCAATCCTCCAAGTGAACTTCCAGGCACCATTGAAGCTGACTTGCCCTAATGAAGTGTTAAAAACTAAATAGATAGGTTGCTTACACTTCTCTATGCCCATTTTGTTTCTTTGTTCATTCGTTTTTCTATTCTCCTCTTTTAAAAAATGATAATTTTATCTTTGGAATGCACGCAAAGAAACTTCATCATATTCTTTCTATTCTCCAGTCCCTCATATTTCCCTCCACATGTTGAAAAGTGTGCTATTGAAAACATTAGCTAGATAGAAAGACAGAGAAATAGATACATAGATAGACAGATTGATTTTTTTATTGATAATTACATTTATAATTCAAGGAAACTTCACATGTTCAGAACATTTACAATCTGATGAAAGCTTAAAGACACATATTGTTAACTAATAAAAATGGCTAAGCAATGATATCACAAATCTGTGATCCATTATTATATCCATTAGAATGACTGGATTAGTAAAAGAAACAAGTGGAAGTTGGGTGGATTATACTGGAGCTCAATCTCTCTCAGCATAGAGAACAGCTGATGGATAAACGATTGTTATCCACAATGGATGAGTCCAGCAGATTCTTACGGGCTGCATAATGTTATTTCTATCTTTGGAAAGGGAAGTTAGAAATAAGGCCAAAACTACAGAATAGAAACACGTAGAAGCATTTTAACTTTTTTCTCATTCATCTACCTTGTACTAAATCTCCAATGAGACACTGAAGCTTGCTAATTTAATTTTTAAACTGAAAAGAGAATCATAGACATCTAACCTCTTCTGATTCTGGGTTTCCCAGCTTCTATCACGAGCTAGAGTGTGAAAGTGACAGGGACCTGTAGGAAATGCCAAAGAACAGAGTTTTTAGGTATTGAGGTCGAGTGTGTGACAAGGGGACAAGGTTTGAGAAGCCAGTACAAATGGACAAATATTTGCAGAGATTACATCTCTTACTGATAATAGGGGAAAGCCAATATCTACTTTCTTCACCCGACAGAGGAGTAGGCAGAACAGGATTGAGGAGCTACCAAATCTATCAAAGTAGTCTTACTTCTTAATCACCAGACTTTGTGGTAATTTGGGGCTCCCTATTAAATAGGTGGAAATCAGGCAGAGGAAGACCTGAAGATGCAGAAGGCTGAGAGGGAACAATTGGGTTGCATTTCCTGTTTCTCAGTCCTTTAGCTAAAAAGAACAGAAGTTTGGAGGTGATAGATGAGGTTTGCCCTGAGTCCTGGGCTCCTTTTGGACAACAGTCCTTAGGGAAACGGTTTGTATGTTTCTGGTTTCTCCCGTCTCCAGTGCACTCTGCTCCGGACATGCGTGGTCTCAGACTCATCATGGTACCAGCCGAGTTACTTCTTTGCTGCTTCCTGCTGCACGCTGTGGATGCAATTTCATATGGAAATCAGACAGACGACTTGGTGCATCTTCGCTCATCCTTGGGATCCTGGCTACCTTCCTCAGCCCCCTTGTCTTGCCGGACCCTGCTCCCCAAATCCCTGCCTGGCTTCACCCACATGGCCCTTCTCCCCAAGTTCCTGGTAGGCCTGCCCCTGATGATTGCCTTGGAGAAAGCTGGCTGTCAAGCTGATGTACGGGTCCTGCAGCTTCAGCTCTACCGCCAGGGGAGTGTAAAGGCTACACAGATCCTCATCAGGTATCTTCAAGAGATCGAGAAAAGCAGAAGCACAGGGACGGGAGTGTCAGTGGATGCCCTGGCCTCTGCTCTGCAGCTGTTGGCCAGGGAGCACCCAGACCCAGAGAGGGCCCGACGATCCCTCTCCATCAAGGACTGCGAGCAGGAGCAGGAGCAGAGTGTGCACAATGTAGTCCAGCTGTTGCCAGGAGTGGGAACCTTCTACAACCTGGGCACAGCATTGTATTATGCTGTTCAGAACTGCTCGGACAAGGCCAAGGAACGAGGCCGAGACGGGGTCATAGATCTGGGTTATGAACTTCTGATGGCCATGGCTGGAGTGTCAGGGGGGCCCACGGGACTAATGATCAGTACTGCACTTAAACCTATAGTGAAGGCTGGGGTTCAGCAGGTGATCCAGTATTATAATGAGAGAGAGGTGAACAGCCCTCCACCAGAGACCAGCAAGGAGGTCTTGGGGGGCACCTCAAATTGAGTCACCTGGAAGAAACAGCTACCATGGCCCCTTTGGTATCAGAAGTAGTAAGTTCAGTTCCTTACTGGCAGTGGACCTTACTCTATGACTATGGCTTAGATCCTAGGGATGGGAATAGTACTGAGATATAAAAGAAGGCGGTACGGGGTGGGATGGGGAGGGTGGGAGGGGGGAGATGCGGGAGGGAGGGGATGTGGGAACAGATGTGTATGTATGACTGATTCACTTTGTTATAAAGCAGAAACTAATAAAAAAAAAAAAAAAAGAAGGTGGTATGGAATTCCTTGGCTGTCCAGTGGTTAGGACTCCACTCTTTCACTGCCAAAGGGGCCGGGTTCAATCCCTGGTCGGGGAACTAAGATCCCCGTAAGCTGCGCAGCAATCAATCAATCAAACAATCAATCAATTATAAAAGAAGGTGGTGGGACTTCCCTGGCGGCCCAGTGGTTAAGAATCCACGCTTCCACTGCAGGGGGTGTGGGTTTGATCGCTGGTGGGGAAACTAAGATCCTGCATGCCAGTGCAGTGCAGCCAAAAAAAAAAAAAAAAAAAAAAGGTGGTAAACATGATGACTAGATCTAATATTCTGACAAGTTGTACGTGTGTGTTCAAAATCCAAATCTCTGATTTTTTTATCAAGGAGGAAGGCAGTACTGTAAAATGTAGAAATTTTAAAGTTTGTGGTTTGGAATCAGAGGATTTGGCTTTGAATCCAGGCTCCACTTGTTAGAGCTTCAGCGACCACTGACTAGTACCTTCTTTCTCCAAACTCAGTTTTTTAAATTTCTAAAGAATAGTGATTTGCATCTCAGTGGGTTTCGTGGAAATTAAAAACGGTACATTGTCCTAATGCTTAGCACGGTACCAATAAAAAATAGGCTTTTGTTGTTTTTGTTGTTGTTGTTATTACTTAAGCCCTCCCCTTCCTGTCCCAATATGTCGAAATTCCGCCTCGCTTGTTAGCTCAGCGCCTTCAAGGTCCTGAGCCAGTCTCGGTTCCGCTGCGTAGGTGCGGGTTCTCGGAAATCAGCTGTTTCAGTCCTGAGCTCTTCTGTTCAGTGGATTCCTCCCTCCGCAGGCACGGGGCAGGGCTTACTTGAACTTTCCTACCAATCGCTGCAGCTAGAGGTGTGGTTTCGGCTCCGCTTATCCCGCCTCGCGGAGAAGGAGGAGTTGTGGTGGCGCCAATGAACTCACAGCCTGGGGAAGAGGTTGGCTGAATGGCAGCCAGTGTCGGGGCGCCTCTATGGGAATGGCGAGATCCGGGGTTCAGCCGCTCGCTCAAGCCTGTGGCAAGGGGGCGGGTTCGAGAGGCGGGCCGAAGCCGAGGGCGGTGCGGGAGGCCCTGGTGCTCGAGCTCTCTCTGGGGACCGGAAGCCTGGACCAGAGCTACTGCAGGGAGCTGGGCCTGAGACTCTAACCAGGTACCGGCCCTGAGAAGGCGCGGGGGCGGGTGTGGGTGGAGGCGCGAGTTTCTCTCTGAGAGGGCAGGCAGGCCCTGGGGGGTACGCCCCGGAGGGGTCAGACTCCGTCCCCAGGTTGAAACAGGAGCTGTCGCTTCCTTCATCCTCTTGTCCAACCTAGGTCCCCAACCGTAACGCCCCCCCCCTCCAGAAACACCCCTGCAACTTCCAAGACCCGAAACCTGGCATTGTTGCATTGGTTCAGTGTCTTGGACAACGCTCTTACCTTCCAGTCTGTTATTTTTGATCCTTACCAAAAAAAAAAAGAGAGAAAAAAATAGAGTTATTTTCAGAAAAGCTTATTGAGCACAAAATACGCGCTTAAAAGAGTGTTGGATAATTGGAGAAAAAAGAGTTTACAGCCCTTAACCTGCGTGCTTGCAATCTATTTAAGAAGGCCAGGTTTTTTGGTTTTGCTTTTCATATTTAAACCTCAGGGTTTACTTTGCCGCCTTGCTTTATTAATACCAGCCAATTAGTTCCTTAGGAACTGGGGCCTCGTCGTTTGTTTTTTAAAAGCAATACAAGTACATAGTGTAAAAAGTCAAGCACTACTAAAGGGTTAAAGTGAAAAGTAGGAGCCCCTGCCCAATTCTTTACTTCCCTTGTTCCTACTTCCCAGAGGTAGAAAGGCAGCTCGTGTACTGGTGGAGAAGAATCTTTCCCACCCCAAGCATTTGATTTGCAATAAAATCATGTGACCTTTTTTTAGACCACAGAAGTGGGTGTTAATTCTTTTTTGTTAGGCTCAGGCTGCAAGAAATTTTGATTTCCTAAGCAGACAGATGGCAGTGGGTGGGGAAAGGTAGGGAGAAGGGCTCCACCCAGCCTGCTTGGTGACAGGCAAAAACAAGTTTTGAGTGAATTTTCTCACAAACTTAGTAATCCACATGAAGAATCAGAGATTGACAGAGGTCATAAAAGTGTCACAATCTTAGGGATTGAGTGACCCCTTACACAGTATTTAAGTATCTTAAACATCTTCTAGAGAATGGAGCTCCTCTTTCCAACATGGAGAGCAGTTTATCTTCAAGGAGGTTCAGCCTCTGATAAAGCTTTGGGGCCAGCCGGGATAATGCTGAAATAAATACTTAAGACTGGGACTTCCCTGGTGGTCTAGTGGTTAAGACTCCACGCTTCCACTGCACTGGGTTCAATCCCTGGTGGGGGAACTAAAATCCTGCATGCCGTGCGGTGTGGCCAAAAATAAATAAATAATTTTAAAAAACCCCTTTTTTAAATACTTAAGACTGACCTTTAAATGCTCCAGCATAAGTGAATACAAACACAAACAAATAAATTTAAAATAAATTCATTGGGGGAGATAGATGAAATGAGATTGTGGAAGTATACACGTTTGTTGAAGCTGGATGATGGGTACATGGATGATCCTTGTACTACTCACTCTACTTTGTTGTGTGTTTGAAAATTACCATTGAAACAAAAAGGCCTACATATTGGAGCTCTTACATAGTACTCCCTGGAAGAATATATGCCAAACTGATAATATTGGTTACTTCTAGAGAGGAGGAAAAGGGACCAAGATTGGGAGTAGGGTCAATCTAGACTTTACTTTTTTTCTGTATTTTTTCTTACTTGTATAATTAAACATTTTTAAAAATTTGTACTAATAAACAATCACGAGACTGTGGATGGTTTAGTCCAGCAAAATTTCCAATTGGGAACCTGCATCCTTCAGGCTCAGACCCCAAATGGCGCAGTGGGAGATGCTGCAGAATCTTGACAGCCCATTTCAGGATCAGCTGCACCAGCTCTATTCAAATAGCCTCCTGCCGGTGGACATTCGACAGTACTTGTCTGTCTGGATTGAAGATCAGAACTGGTGAGGCCTTCAGGAAGTTGGGGGGATGAGGAAAATGATTTCTTTCTTCTGAGCCCCCAGGATCCTGGAGACACCAAGGGCAGGAAGGGGTTGGAAGGCCTCAAGATAGTAGCAACCCCACAGAGATACTAATCCTTGTCCTTCCTGGTCCCTAGGCAGGAAGCTGCACTGGGCAATGATGAGGCCAAGGCTAATATGCTGTTCTTCCACTTCTTGGACCAACTGAACTATGAGTGTAGCCGCTGCAGCCAGGACCCTGAGTGTTTGTTGCTACAGCACAACTTGCGAAAATTCTATCGGGACATTCAGGTACTTGGAGGAGCCAGGAATAACAAAGTAGGAACGGCAGCTGAGTGTAGAGGAGTACGTTTTAGGGTATGGAACATGGAACAGGACCTGGAGGTTCAAAGAACAGGGGAAGATCTGGGGAAAATGGGACAGAGTCTGGACTTGGGAGACCACTGGCAGAGAGAAGGACATAGATGACCTATTTGGAAAGAGGCTAGGTTTGGGGGACCAGTGGTGAAAAGGGGTAGGGCTTGGGACCCTGAAGAAGGGGAGAGAATACTGAGGTCACTGGTGGGGAGGGCCTGAGGTGGTAGTTCATTGATGGCAGTTAAGTTAAATCAATCCTTTCTCTTTTCCTACTGCAGGCCTTTCCCCAGGGTGCTACCCAGTTGGCTGAGATGATCTTTAATCTCCTTCTGGAAGAAAAAAGAATTCTGACCCAGGCTCAGAGGGCTCAGTCGGTGAGAACAATTTGGTGGTGATGTTGAAAGCTCCTGGAGTAGAGAGGGATCCTTCAAAGGACTCAGCAAATTTGCCTCAGAACAAGATTCCTCCACATCCTGTGGTTTCATTTCAGGCCTGGATTTCAGGGATGAAATGTCAGAGTTGAAATGTGCTCAGAGCCTCTTATTTCAGGAGCAAGGAGAACCAGCCCTTGCAGCACCTGGGGAGAGCCAGCAGCATGAGATTGAATCCCGGATCCTGGAATTAAAGGCTATGATGGAGGTTGGTAGATGGGGCAAGAGCCAGGGTGGGCAGGACTCAGCCTGCCTCCTCTCACAGAAGCAGCCTCATCAGGGTCTCATCTCCTCTGCAGAAGCTGGTGAAATCCATCAGCCAACTGAAAGACCAGCAGGATGTCTTCTGCTTCCGATATAAGATCCAGACCTCAGGTAGAAAGCACATTGAGGGGTGGGAGAAAGAAGCCTACTGGGAGGCCAAGGGTAGAATAGAGCAGAAGGGGAAAGCCCCAGTAAGCAATAATGACCTTCGGCTGCATCTTGCTGGTTACAGTCCTGCTGCCATTGCAAAGCTGGAGGTGCCAGGGTATGTTGTAGAGGTCAGGCTGGAGGTGTAGCTGAGGGACAGCTAGTGAATGTTGGAGGGGATGCTTGGGAAACTGCCTTAGCAGATTGAGTGGGCTTCTGGTTCTAGCAAGACCATTCAGAATTTGCATGAGGGCCCAGAGGTGCCTGTGCTTTGGTTGGTTCCCCTTCAGAACTCCCCACTCCTGACTCTGGCTGAGGTCTGGGCTGGGAAGGAGAGGGGGAGGAGCCCTAGGTCTGAGCATTTGTCTCACTCCTGCTCCTGCCATCCAGCAAGGACACCCTCTTTGGACCCCCATCAGACCAGACAGCAGGACATTCTGCAGGAAACGCTCAATGAACTGGACAGAAGGAGAAAGGTGGGTGGCAGAGGACAGAGGGAGTGGGCAGCAGGGAACTGGGGAAAATGAGGCATCAGGCGCCCTGGCCTCTAGCCTTGGCTTCTTTGTCTCTTCATCACTGGTTGAATGGTGGAGGGTGATGGTGAGAGGCTCTCAGCACTCACTTTATGTCTTTCATAGGAGGTGCTAGATGCCTCCAAAGCACTGCTAGGCCGATTAACTACCCTAATTGAGCTACTGCTGCCCAAGTTGGAGGAGTGGAAAGTTCAGCAGCAGAAAGCCTGCATTGGAGGCCCCCCGGCTGGAGGATTGGAGCAGTTGGAGAAGTGGTGAGAGGCACCTCCCACCCTCGTGCTCACCTGGCCCTAGTCCTAACTACCCACTGTGCTTTGTAGGTTATAATGCCCTGTGTATGACGAGATATTGCCCTCCTTAATCTCTGCTTCCCAGAATGATCCCAGCTCCCTTGTCTGACTGCAGCTATGCTCTGCTCTTCATTCTCACCACTCAGGGAGCCCAGAGCCCAGTCTTTGCTTTGGGGAAAGTAATGAATTGATCCACAATCCGATTTCTCCTTCCTGCTTAATCACCCGAGAAATATCGTTTTACCTTTTTTTAGTGCAATGAATATAATGCCAAAAAAAATTACCAGTTACCTTAATATCCAGATGTAGCTACTATAATATTATTAAACAAAAATTGAATCATACTGTTCATACTATTTTGAGGTCTGTGGGTTTGTTTTTTTTTTTTAACTTAGCAATATATCATATTTACCCATGCCCATGATACTTTTATTTTTTGCATCTTTTGGCCATGCCACATAGCATATGGGATGTGGGACTGTTCCCCAACTAGGGATCAGACCTGCACCCCCTACAGTGGAAGGGTGGAGTCTTAACCACTGGACCATGATGGAAGTCCCTACGCATGATACTTTTTTTTTTTTTCTTTTTTTGGCTGCCTTGGGTCTTCGTTGCTGAGTGCGGGCTTTTCTCTAGTTGTGGTGAACGGGGGCTACTCTTCATTGCGGTGCACAGGCTTCTCATTTTGGTGGCTTCTCTTGTTGCAGAGCACGGGCTCTAGGCGCACGGGCTTCAGTAGTTGTGGCACGTGGGCTCAGTAGTTGTGGCTCTTGGGCTCTAGAACGCAGGCTCAGCAGTTGTGGCTCACAGGCTTGGTTGCTCCACGGCATGTGGGATCTTCCCGGACCAGGGCTTGAACCTGTGTCCCCTGCATTTGCAGGCAGATTCTTAACCACTGCGCCACCAGGGAAGCCCTAAACAAATTTCTTTATGTGTTTTCCAGTAAGCTCCTTATTTTATATTAATTTTATTGTGATGTAGAAAAAAATAACTAATGTGTCCTTCAACATATTTGAAAGATACCTATTATTTAGATACTTTGTCATGAGAAAATTTATTATAATTTAAACTATTAAAAATATACCATGGTGGGGGCACCCGTGGAATGAACTGGGAGACTGGGATTGACATATATACACTATTGATACTATGTATAAAATAGATAACTAATGAGAACCTACTGTATAGCACAGGGAACTCTCTCCTCAGTGCTCTGTGGTGACCTAAATGGAAAGGAAATCCAAAAAATAGGGAATATATGTATACATGTAGCTGATTCACTTTGCTGTACAGCAGAAAGTAACACAACATTGTAAAGCAACTATTCTCCAATAAAAATTAATATAAAAAATTAAAAATATACCACTGTTCAGATAAATTGAAAACAGATATATAGGGCTTAGGGTACAGGGTAAGTATTTACATTACAGTTGCACGTGTATTCATCATTTTGTACAGGGGTTGGCAAATTATGGCCTGTGAGTGATTTCTTGCTATTTTAAACAGTGCTGCAGTAAATAACCTCATAGCTCCATCTTTATTTACATCTCCAATTATTTCTGTAATGTAAGTTATCAGAAATGATATTCCTGGGTTAAAGTATATATTGGGTTGGCCAGAAAGTTCGTTCGGTTAGTGAATGCGTTGTTTGATAAAATTCTTGGTGAAAATGAAAAATGTGTTTTTTGTTTTTACTTAAAACTGAACGAACTTTTTGGCCAACCCAATACCTTTTCTTGTTGGTGGTGCTGTTATTGTGTTGTTCTTTTGTTTCATTGTTTTTAATACAAAGAGCTTTATTTCTTTTTTTGATTGTAAATATAAAATATACTAATTGGAAAAATTTCAGAAAACTTAAAAGAGAAAAAAAGTAAAAATTACCCATGTGCATAATCTGATCGTTCAGAGGTAACCACTGTTAATGCATCAAAAAAAATTTTTTTTTTTTTTTTTTTTTTTTGCGGTACGCGGGCCTCTCACTGTTGTGGCCTCTCCCGTTGCGGAGCACAGGCTCCGGATGCGCAGGCTCAGCGGCCATGGCTCACGGGCCCAGCCGCTCCGCGGCATGTGGGATCTTCCCGGACCGGGGCACGAACCCATGTCCCCTGCATTGGCAGGCGGACTCTCAACCACTGCGCCACCAGGGAAGCCTAAAAAATTTTTTTGATGTGGACCATTTTTAAAGTTTTTATTGAATTTGTTACAGTATTGCTTCTGTTTTATGTTTTGGTTTTTTGGCCATGAGGCATGTGGGATCTTAGCTCCCCGACCAGGGATCGAACCTACACCCCCTGCATTGGAAGGTGAAGTCTTAACCATTGGACCACCAGGGAAGTCCCCTGTTAATGCTTTTGAATACATTTTTCCAGATTTTCCCTGTGCATATTCACAAATATACATCTATTTTAAACAGAACTCAGATTATATATATACTATCTTGTAATTTTTTAAATTTAATGTTTATGAAAATTTTTTCTTGTTAAAACTTTGTGTCTATATCATTATTTTTAATGGTTGCATAGTATTCCGTGATGTCAATATGCCATAATTTATATACCCAATACCAATTGTTTCTAATTTTTCTATTACAGAAAACAAAGCTACGAACTATGAACATCTGTCTTTGTCCATTTGTTTGTCTGATTATTTCCTTAGGATATATCTTAGAAATGGAATACTGTAAAATGTATATACATTTTTTGAAGCTTTTTATTTTTATTTTTTATATATTTTTTGGCCACACCACGCAACATGTGGGATCTTAGTTCCCCGACTAGGGATTGAACCCACGCCCCTTGCATTGGAAGCGTGGAGTCTTAACCACTGGACCACCAGGGAAGTACCCTGAAGCTTTTTAAAAAAATAGTTCCAAACTGCTATCCCAATGTTTGCTCTTATGTAGTGGATAATTGTTTTCCTGTTACCATATTGCCTTTTATTATTATTTCTTATTATATAGACAGTAAAACACATACAACTTCATCCCTTACTAGTTTTATGACCTTGAGCAAGTCACTTTACTCTTTCTATGCCTCAGCTTTACCATCTGTAAAATAGGGATAATAATAGTACCTACCTCATAGGGTTGTTGTAAGAATTAACCCTATGCATGAAGATGTATGAAGCACTTAGAACAAAAAGTACATATCAAGGGGGCTTCCCTGGTGGCGCAGTGGTTGAGAGTCCGCCTGCCGATGCAGGGGACATGGGTTCGTGCCCCAGTCCGGGAAGATCCCATATGCCGCGGAGCAGCTGGGCCCGTGAGCCATGGCCGCTGAGCCTGCACATCCAGAGCCTGTGCTCCGCAATGGGAGAGGCCACAACAGTGAGAGGCCCGCAAACCACAAAAAAAAAAAAAAAAAAGTACATATCAAGCATCATGTGAAAGTTAGCTTTATTATGTTAATAAATCTTTTATCAATTTTATATGTGAAAGTGGCTTTGATATTCATTCCTTAGGTTATGAAAAAAGTTGAAAAATCTTTCACATGCTTCCTGGATTCTTTTTTGTCCCAATCAGTTTCTGACTTTCCACATAGTTAAAGGGGAGCTCTTGGAGCCTGTTTGGGGATTCCAGGAAACTGATGGATTCTTTCTCCCTTGGATTCTGTCACCCAGGTTCACAGCTGGAGCAAAGCTGTTGTTTCATCTGCAGCAGCTGCTGAAGGAGCTAAAGGGATTGAGTCACATGGTCACCTATCAGGGGGACCCTCTGATCGAAGGGGTGGATCTGCGGAAGGCCCAGGTCACAGAGCTGCTACATCGCGTGCTCCACAGGTCTAGAGGCCAGGGAGGGACCTCGAGGGAGGCCAGAGGGAAGGGACAAGGGGAGCCATTCTTAGAGATACTGACCTCTATATATTCTCTCCACATCCCCCCAGAGCCTTTGTAGTAGAAACCCAGCCCTGCATGCCCCAAACTCCCCATCGACCCCTCATCCTCAAGACTGGGAGCAAGTTCACCGTCCGAACAAGGTTGGCATTTCAGAACTCATTCCTGCTTCCTTTTACCAGCCCTGGCACTGATGCTTTCTGGTTTTACAAATCTTCCCACTCTTGGCTGTTTCTTCTCTCTTTTCCCCTCAATCTCCTTACCTCTTCTAATCTCTTCCCTTGTTTTTTTTCAAACACCTGGTCTATCCAGGAGATTGGAGTTGACCACTTTCCCCCATCTGCCTCCCTCCCCTGCAGGCTGCTGGTGAGACTCCAGGAAGGCAATGAGTCACTGACTGTAGAAGTCTCCATTGACAGGTAAGTTGGGGCAGGTGAAGGGTGGGACCAAGGGGTGGCCAGGAAGTGGGGTGGTGGGGTGGAGGAGGCACCTACTCTTTACAACAGGGCCCTGGGACTGTGTTCTTTTCCCTTCCATTCCTACCTCATAGAAATGGCTCATCTCTTTTGTTGAGTGCTAACTATGTGACATGTAGCTTGTCAAGTACCCAATTTAAAATTGTCACAGGAACCCCATGAGTTAGATATTACCAATGCACTATTCAAATGAGGAAACAAGTTCAGATAATTTATGTCTCTAGTGCAAGGCCACATAGCTGGTGAGCTGCAGATTTGGGTTTGAACCCGGGTCTGTCTGATTCCACAGACCAAATTCCTAACTTCTACACTATTCTGCTTCCCAGTCATTTTTTTTTTTTCTTTACAGAAATCCTCCTGAATCACAAGGGTAGGTGCCTGACAAGGACACTGCAAACTTTTGTGCATTGCATCACCTGTATCATCACATGTGGCAGCCCTGATGGGGACACAAACAAGGAGGAGGTTGATTTGGGTGGTGTATGGACAGAGGGAGAAGGGGAGGTCTGAAATGAAGTGGAACTTTTGTTATTTTCCTGCTGAGTTTTTAGAATAACTCTGCTCCTGACCTGCATATATCTTCTTCCTCCTTGGAATAGCTTCCGGAAGTTCAACATTCTGACCTCAAACCAGAAAACTTTGACTCCTGAGAAAGGGCAGAGTCAGGGCTTAATTTGGGACTTCGGCTACCTGGTAAGAAGGGATGGTATCTTAAGGTTGTAGTCCAATCGAACAAGCTGGAGGAAGTTCCCAGGCCTTGGGAAGTCCTGAGGGCAAAGCAAGGGTTCCAGGGACCCTGGGGTCCTTGCTCTGGCATTCTCTCTCCCTCCCCTCAATTCACAGACACTGGTGGAGCAGCGTTCAGGTAGTTCAGGAAAGGGCAGCAATAAGGTGAGGCCTGGACAGGGGGTTGGGGGGCAGGAGGAACTTACCAAAGGGCACGCTGATCACTGTGTCTTCTGCTGTCCCAGGGGCTGCTAGCCGTGACAGAGGAACTGCATATTATCAGCTTCACAGTCAGATACACCTACCAGGGTCTGAAGCAGGAACTGAAAGTGAGTGAAAATGGAGTGCGTTTGTGGGAAGACCTAAGGAGGGGTTAAGCAGAAGCCTCTCAGGGTGGGATATTGTCTGGCCCTTACCAGATGTCTACAGCTGGAAACATCACATCCCTCTTCTGTGATTTCTGTCTCCTCCCCAGACGGACACCCTTCCTGTGGTGATTATTTCTAACATGAACCAACTCTCAATTGCCTGGGCCTCAGTTCTCTGGTTCAATCTGCTCAGCTCAGACCCCCAGGTAGAAGGTGGGGGCCAACAGGTGAAGGGTGGCAAGGAGGGGCGTGGAAGCTTGGTGGGAGGGCACTGCTTCTGAGGCACCCTGTCCCTTCCTACCTCTGCAGAATCAGCAGTTCTTCTCCAGCCCCGCCAAGGCCCCCTGGGACTTGCTGGGCCCTGCTCTCAGTTGGCAGTTCTCCTCCTACGTTGGCCGAGGCCTCGACTCAGCCCAGCTTGGCATGCTGCGGGACAAGCTGTTTGGTACAGACCTTCTTTTCTCTCAGCCTTTCCCTAGCCTTTGTCTGCCCCCGCCCTCCATCCTTACTGTCCCAGGACCCGTGGCCCTGCCTCTTCTGTCATCTGAACTGTCTGTCTGCCCACAGGGCAAAACTCCAAGACTGAGGGTGCCTTGTTGTCCTGGGCCCAGTTCATTAAGGTAACCCTCTGCATCCTGTGCAGCTAGACCTTGGCCCCCGTCCAATTACTAGTCCTTCCCCACACCCAGGGCAGCTCCACATCTCTTCCTGCCTTTCCATTCCTCCTTCAGCGAGAGAGCCCCCCTGGCAAGCTACCATTCTGGACATGGCTCGACAAAATTCTGGACCTGGTACATGACCACCTGAAGGATCTCTGGAACGATGGGTAAGGCCTTGGTCAGCCTCCCTCTCTTCCCTGCCGCCTTTCTGTGCTTGAGAGTGGACTCTGTGCGCCCTCATGTGGCAAATAGGGGGAGAGAGCAGAACCCGGTGCCAGGTCATACCCCCTCACGTTTGCAGTAATAGTCTCCTAGCCCGTATTTGTCTAGCATCCACTGTGTTCCAGAGCCTGCGGGGTGCTTTTTATGAATTCTCTCACGTAATCCTTATAACCCTGCTGGGCGATGGGTGTTGCCACCCTCAAGGGAGGAAATGAAAGCTCAAGAGAGGTTAAAGGACTTACACCAGGGGCAGAGTTGGGATTCAAACCGAGGCCTGTCTGACCTCACGCCTATGCTCTTTTCACCACACTGCCTGCCCATTTGTGTAGCACTTTGCCTTTTACAAGGTGCTTTTCATCTGTGTGACCTCACCGCAGCTTCACACCTCTTCCAACCCTGGCAGGTGGATATTGTCAGTAAAGTGAAATGACTTGGCCAACATGGAACAGTTTGTAACAAGGTGGCAGAGCCAGGGCCCAGACCTGGCAGTCTGTCCCTCTACAAGGGGAGCAGGAGGCGGGAGGGCCTCACAGTTGCTCTCTGTGCTGTAGACACATCATGGGCTTTGTAAGCCGGAGCCAGGAGCGCCGGCTGCTGAAGAAGACCATCTCCGGCACCTTTCTGCTGCGCTTCAGTGAAACGTTGGAAGGGGGCATTACCTGCTCCTGGGTGGAACACCAAGATGATGGTCAGCTGCCCTGCCCTCCTGTTTCCACAGCCTCTCTTGCTACCCCTCTGCCTGCCCTTGGCTTCCCTGGCTCTTTCCTGAATCCCTCAGCAGATTTGTGGTTGGGCAGCCAGGGTGGGGAGCTCCCAGGCCCAGCCTCTTCCCTCAAGCCTGCCTGTTCCTGCATCCACTCTCCAGATAAGGTGCTCATCTACTCTGTGCAGCCCTTCACCAAGGAGGTGCTGCAGTCACTCCCGCTGACCAAAATCATCAGCCAGTACCAGCTGCTCACTGAGGAGAACATACCTGAGAACCCACTGTGCTTCCTCTACCCACGAATCCCCCGGGATGAGGCTTTTGGATGCTACTCCCAGGAGAAAGGTGAGAAGCATTGATACACTTCACTGGTAGAGTGCAGGGATCCACAGGCATCCACAAATCCAACTCTTTCCTTTCAACGTGGGAAAACTGATATCCAAAGAAGTTAAGGGCTCTGTCTGTGGGACACTGCTAGTTAGTAGGGAGACATGACTGTCCGGACTCCTGCACTAGGGGACCCTGGGGCTCTGTGTCCAATCTATTGACCTCCCCTGCCTCCTGTGTCTGTCCCCCATAGTTAATCTCCAGGAACGGAAGAAATACCTGAAACGTAAGCTCATTGTGGTCTCTAACAGGTGAGATGTGAACTCTTTGCCCGTCTTCCCTAACTCTTTTTGGCTGATATAGTGACCCAAACCTGCCCAATTCCGGTCTCTCCAGCCTTCTTTTCTACTGACCCATACTCCCCAGCCCTCTAGGTTTGTTTCCTACTCTTTTAGTCTCTCTCCTCTCTGTTTAGGTTGTCTCCACAGGGGTTCCCTGATAATAATAGTCATAATCATTGATGTTAATGGACATCTACTTAATGCCAAGCATGGTACTAGATTTTTTTAGAACATTGTTTTGTTTGTTTGTTTGTTTGTTTTTGCTGTACGCGGGCCTCCCACCGCTGCGGCCCCTCCGGCTGCGGAGCACAGGCTCCGGACGCGCAGGCTCAGCGGCCATGGCTCACGGGCCCAGCTGCTCTGCGGCATGTGGGATCTTCCCGGACCGGGGCATGAACCCTGCATTGGCAGGCGGACTCTCAACCACTGCACCACCAGGGAAGCCCTAGAACATTTTTTAAATTTAATCCTTATGAGAACCCATTTGAGCCAGTAATGAATGATAACAGCCACATTTAATGAAAGTTTATTATGTTCCAGGCACTGGGCTAAATGCTTTGTGTTCATTTTCTCATTTATTGAATCTTCATAATTGTCCTATGAGGCAGAAGATACTGTTATTACTGTTTTCATCTGAGGAACCTGAGGTTTAGTGTGGTGAAGTGGCATGCCTAAGGTACATGGCTAATCAATGATCCGGGTCTGTCAAATTTCAAAGCCCTGCTTTTAACCATCTTACTGCCTCTCAAGTATTATGAGGTATTGTTGTTCCCTTTTTACAGATGATAAATCTGAGGCTCAGAGAGGTTAGGTCACTTTGCCTAAGGTCACCCAACTAGTAAATGATAGGATTTAAATCTCTGGTTAACCTTAAGCCCTCTGTTCTATTGCCTTTTAGACTAGAGAGATAGCCTCTGCTTTCTCTACCATTCCCCACTTTACCTAAACAACTGAGCCCTGCTCCTTTGTCTGTATTGGGGTATCCAGACAGGTGGATGAGCTGCAACAACTGCCGGAGCTTAAGCTGGAGCCAGAACTGGAGTCATTCGAGCTGGATCTGGGGCTGGCACCAGGGCCAGAGCCAGGGCCGGGCCTGGACTTAGAGCCACTGCTGGAGGCAGGGCTGGATCTGGGGCCAGCACTGGAGTCCACTCTGGAGCCCACTCTGGAGCCCGTGATGGAGTCTACTCTGGAGCCCGTGCTGGAGTCCACTCTGGAGCCTGTGCTGGAGTCCACTCTGGAGCCTGTGCTGGAGTCCACTCTGGAGTCCACTCTGGAGCCTGTGCTGGAGTCCACTCTGGAGCCCGTGCTGGAGCCCACACTAGGCGAGGTGTCACAGAGAGTCCCAGAGCCAAATCTGGGACCAGGACTGAAGCTGGAGCCTATTCCAGAGCCTATTTCACAGCCACTGCCAGAGCCGGATTTGCCCCATGATCTGAGACACTTGAACACTGAAGACATGGAAAGTAAGTGATGAGATGGGGCTAGGGAAGAGGGGACACATTCCCTTTCCCAGCTCCCCTCCCTCACCCACTACAGGAAAAGACTGAGTTCTGAGCTCCTCATTGGAGAAAGGCTTATTTCCCTGTGATTCCTTTTATTAGGAAATACACACGCCTCCCCCGCCCCACCTAAGTGCCCCCCTGAGGCCCTGTCTAGGCCTCTGCTGCCATCCTCTCTCACTTTACCTGCTGCTTTGGGAACTCCTTGCCTAAGATCAGGGCCTGACTTCTTTCTCTGGACTATCTAGTCTTCAGAAACAGCATGAAGATTGAAGAAATCATGCCAAATGGTGACCCACTGTTGGCTGGCCAGAACACCATGGATGAAGCTTACGTCTTCCCTTCCAGCCATTTCTACACAGATGGGCCCTTGATTCCTTCTGACTACTAGAAACTACATTTTCTCTGTTCTTTCCATATATTTTGCCCCTCCTACCTCTCACATCATGATGTTGCTCTCCAAGGATGGGAAATCAGGCATGTGCTTCTTCTAAACTGGGTTAACCGTGGGATTTGGAGTGAGAGATAGAAGCATAATATGGGTAAGGAACAGGCACCAATGAATCAGAACAGATGTTACCCATAGCTCCAGCTAGGAGCCTGGAGGCTGCCTGCTGTGCTGGGAGGTATAGGAACTTGAGAGCAGGCCAGAACAGTTAGGAGGTACTTGGAGGGCTCAGGGCAGTGGCTTCTTTCCAGTGTGGAAGGCTTTCAACATTTCAGTAGCTGATAAGACTAACCGGGTGCCTACTTCATGTTCCTGGAGTGCCCTTTCTGCTCAAAACAGCTCTGACTTCTGATCCTGCAGTGATTCAGAACTCCTGTCTTTGGCCAAATACACTCTTGGCCGGGAAAGCAGGGAAGGAAGCCCTGGGTCAGGGAGTAAGAGAGGGCCACACTTAGGACCCCCACTTCCTAATCACAGTCCCTTGTAATCTCATTCAGCTTGCTTAGCCATGTAGGGATTAAGGCCAAAAAGATCACGGTTACTCTATATACTAAGGGGTCAAGAGGAAAGATCCCTCTCCACTATAGCCCTGCAGAGTAGAAGGATGCATTTTGTAGTCCTTTGGCCCTACTTTTCCGTTCTGTTTCTTTTTACCAACAAGCCTAGAAATTAGACTTAGATATCCACATAAATAAGTCTTTATTGAAAAAAGTGCATAATTCAGTATAAATATAATAAATAATCCTCCTCCCCAAACTGCTGCCATGATGATAAATAATCCCAAAATTTCCCTTCCCATGTAATAAATATTCAACCTGTTCTAGGTCAGCATAAGTCAGTCAGTATTGGTAATTTTTCAACAGAGCAAGTCCTTTTAAAATTAATGGACTGATTAACTTGTTGGCTCACAGGTGTCTAGGCTGATAAATTCATCTTAGCATTGCTGAGCCGTGGAGGTCTGGGTGCCATCCTTAAGCTGCTGGCTTAGGGGCTCAGAGTTGCTGCTCCATGGGCAAAGACCCTGGCAGCTACAGCCACAAAGGCCTGGAGGCTGCGAAGGATCTTGAGGCGGAGAAGGAGGCGCTGCCACGGCTGGCTGGGACTGGGGCTTGGAGTCTGCTCAATCTCCCAGTGGTGACCCTCGGGCTGAAAGGACACAGGACACAATCAGAGAGGACTCTAGATCCTTCACTCCCCCGCCAGGCCCTGTCTCTGACACCTGCAAGCCCCACTTTTCCAGGCCCCTAGTTCATACCTGCAAGAGTTCCCTGAGGCCCAGTAGGGAGGCATGAAGCTGGCCCACAGGGCCATCGGGGAGTAGAGAAGGCTCCCCTGTGAAAATATCTGAGCCCAGCAGCTTCTCGTAAAAAACCAAGCCTTGGTGGATCCTTTGCAAGCAGGACTGGGGAGAAAAGAAAGCAGTGAAAGAAAACAGATACAGGGACTTCCCTGGTGGTCCAGTGGTTAAGACTCCATGCTTCCACTGTAGGGGGCATGGGTTTGATCCCAGGTTGGGGAACTAAGATCCCGCATGCCGCTCAGCGCAGCCAAAAAAAAACCACCAAAAACAAAAAAGAGGGAGAGGAAGAAAGAAAAAGAAAAAAGGAAGGAAAGAGAAAAAGAAGGGGAAAGAAAGGAAAGAGAAAAAAGGAAGGAAGGAAAGAAAAGAGAAAGGAAAAGAAAAGATACCTTCTAATTACTCCACCAAAGACCCACCTGATATTTGCCATTCTTAGAAACGGCTGTGATATGAATGTTTGCGTCCCCAGAAAATTCATATTTTGATACCCTGATCCCCATGTGACGGTATTAGGAAGTGGGACCCTTGGGAGGTTATTAGGTCATGAGGATGGAGCCCTCAAGAATGGGATTATTGCTCTTATAAAAGAGACCCACAGAACTCTGTAATCACTTCCACAATGTGAGGAGACAAGAAGTCTGCAACCTGAAGAGGGCCCTCACTCAACCATGCTGGCACCTTAATCTCAGACTTCCAGCCTCCAGAACTGTGAGAGAGAAATGTCTGTTGTGGGCTCCCTTGGTGGCACAGTGGTTAAGAATCCGCCTGCCAATGCAGGGGACACGGGTTCAAGCCCTGGTCCAGGAAGATCCCACATGCTGCGGAGCAGCTAAGCCTGTGTGCCACGACTACTGAAGCCCACGTGCCTAGAGCCCATACTCTGCAGCAAGAGAAGCCACCGCAATAGAGCCCACACACTGCAACGAAGAGTAGCCCCCGCTCACCGCAACTAGAGAAAGCCCACACGCAGCCACAAAGACCCAACACAGCCAAAAATAAATAAAACTTTTAAAAATAAATTTATTTTTTAAAATAAAAAATAAATGTCTGTTGTTTATAAGCTACTGAAGCTATGGTTTGTTGTTATAGCAGGCTGAATGGACAAGGACAGATAAACTTTTACTAATTCACCATGGTGTCCAGCTCTGTCCCCAGTGCCCTCTTCCTTGCGGCCCAGCCTCCTCTTAATACCTGACTGTTGTCCCTGAGTCCTTGTGGATCACAGCCATCCCCACACTGGATATGGGGGACATGATTTGTAGTCTCATCATCATCTTCTCTTGGTAAATCCTGGAATGGAGAAGGGGTGGGAAGAGTAAAGAAATAAGTACTTTCAAACCCCACCTGGATCCTCAGGCTGTGACTCTCCCTGGAACCCCACTCCCCTGTCCTCTCTTACCCTCTGATGGCTTTCAACCCTCCAGCTTCCACCCTAGGCCACAGAGTCTTCCACTGCAGCCTTGGAGGGCTTGGATAGGCTCCTGTTTGGTCCCAGAGGCTGCCACTCACCACATGTCCCATTGGTTGATGTGCACTCCAGGCCAGCATGCAGAGCTGCTGTGAGAGCTGCTGGCCCCGAGCCCAAGCAGGGCTGCTGCCCTCAGGCGCAGCCCGGCCCCCAGCAATCCAGGGCAGCAGCAGCAGCAGCAGCAGCAGCACAGCTCTGCTCCCCAGCATCTCGTTGCCTGCTTCTCAGATCTGGCTGGCTCTGTGCCTTGCAGTCCCTGTGGAATCTCTGTCCACTTCCCCTTGCTCTGAGCCTGATTCTCTCTGTTCTGTGCGTCTCTGGTTTGGTTCCCTCTGTCGTTCTCCGAGTTTCTGAGCTGCTTCCTGTAGATTTTCTCCCCTTGTCTCTGAGTCTCTTTTTAAGCTCCCTGCATTGTAAGACCCGCCCTTTATACTAGCAGGTGACTCACAGCAGGTGGGATTCCCCTCCCTGCATCATCTCCCTCCGTGGGGAGCCCAGGTAAGTAGCCTCAGTTCCAGGGGAAATGAGTCGTGTGGTTGCCGTGACTGGAGGCCTGGGATGGGACTTACGTGTAATGCTCTCCAGGAATCAAAGAGGCTGTAGAAGGGGGTGGGGTGGGAGTAACGAATATTTAAATGAATCTAGTCTCAAGTTCCTTCCTGCTTAACCTTTCCCTCATCTTTTTGCCTCTCTAAGCTATATCTTCCCTCCCTTCAAACCTAATTTCCTCACCCCCCACCGCCTGAGTAAAAATCAAAACAGAAGCATTCATTTATCTCCCAATAGGATGGCAAGCTCAGTTTGGAATGAAGTTTGGTTCCCACCTGATGCCCTCAGTCTAAGAATAAGGGGGCTTCTTAGTCTCTGTTGGGAACGGTGATATTTTCACTGGGAGACAATGGACATGAAGGCACTTTGTGAACTGGGAAACCACATAAGTTCGGTATAAGGTGTTATTGCTCCCTCACTTCAGGCCTCACTCTGGAGGCTAGGAGGGCTGTTAGAAGGAAAGAGCTGTTGCTAAGAACCATCTGATTCCTCAACCTTAGTGGCCCAAGTTTCTTGGGCTCTGTGAGTTTCAGGTGATTTGGGGGTGGGGGACACCAGTGTAAGCAAGGGCTAGAAATCCAACTGAGATATTCCAGCACCCAGCCCTTCACCATGGCTAGAAAGTCCAGGGTTCTGGGTAGTTGAAGGTGCACAGTGTCAATGACCCTGGCTGGTCCTTCAGCCTGTTGCATCCATGGGTAAAATCCGCTGACACTGATTTCATCACCATCCCTGATGCAACATTCAGTGAAACAGCTGAGACTGTGAAGTTGGGCGTGGGAGTGGAAGGTGGTCCAAATCTGGGACTGCCCCAACCCCAGTGGAGGGTCCCAGGACAATCTGGACGTCAGAATGAGGCCATGGATGACCACACAGATGGCTCCCAAAGCCTTTCCAAGAGGTTGACCCTTTTTCTCTGAGAAACACCCTCGATAGAGGTCTCCCTTCCCATAGGACTATTCAAAACTGCCCAATGAAACCTCTGATTCAAATATGACTCTACGGTAAATCCACCCTTTGGATAAAACATTTGCAGCATCAGAGAGGTTACCTCAGTTTGAGTGAGAAATGGTTTGCCTCTCCTTACACTGGTGAATACAAATGAAATAAGGAAATTGGGGGTGGGGTGGGGGTAGGGGAGCTCACCTCACTTTTGTATAATGTCTCCCATGCTTTTCCCGCCTCTGGTTCCCATTCTGGGAGCCCTTTAGGATAGGAGATGGAAGGTGAAAAGGAGGAGGAGGAAGTGGAACGCTGGGGGATGGGATGAGAGGGACAAGGGTGAGTTGGAGGCACGGGGCTTTGTTTCACTTCCTGGTGCTTCGGGAGTTGGGTAGGAAGCAAGGTTGTTGGGGCGATTGTGGGACTGTTGTGTGACAGGAACTACTTCCAGGACTAGATCTGACCTGGAGCTGCAAGGAGACCTTGACGTCAGCAGGACCTCAACCGTTAATGCAAATTATACTGACAAGCAGGCCTTTCCAGTTGGATGCCCAGACGCCAAATCCAGTTGAAGTTTCCCAAGGTGGTTAGTAATGATGGCTTATATCCAACTCTCACTTTACGCCAAGTACTTAGTTTAAGCACTTTTCATATATTAACCCATTTAATTCTCACAACAACACAATTAGATAGGTACTATCGTTATCACCATGTTACAGATGAGGAAACTGAGGTGCAGAGATAAGTAACTTGCCTAAGATCACTATTAAGTGGCCAGAATTACAGTGCAGACTCCAGATCCTGCATTCTCAGTCATTCCATTATATTGGACACTGAGGCAACACTAAGCATCTTAATAAAGTAGCTCATTTAGCCCAGGTATCTCTGGCATCTCAGGCCCTTTAATTCTCACTGTTAAGCCTTTCTTAGAGACCTCAATATGGAAATTTTTCAAGGGTAGGAACTGTCCCTGTCTCTCAGCACCCATCTTTTTACAAGATTTTAAATCTAGGGATCTCTGAAGTCAGATCAGTTTGAGAGACCCTCTGAGTTAAGGTGTTTTTCTCTCTGTCAATGACCTCTGACAAGTCTAGAACCCCTCTGAGTCCTGGAAAACTAAATTCTTGGGTTCTTTTATGAAGGTCTATTTACCAGTCTTTATTGAGAGAGAGAAACGCTTTAAAACTGTATCCTCTATGAGGAATTCCTTCCACCAGAGGCCCTCTATGTGGCCTTTAGAAACTGAGCTAAAATACCCCACAGACATCTAACAACCTGGATCTTTTCCAAAGCAGTTCAAGCTCAGAGTTGGACCCTAAGAATCCCTAAGTGCTGACGCTAAATCTGTAAGAGTTTGGGGAAGGCAAATGTCTCAATTTGCTATGCCCTGTCCCTCTGAGGAATAATGTCCAGCTCCACGAGCTAGGGGAATTTGATAGCTGAGGAGTCCTGTTCCCTGGAAATATTACCGGCGCCTCTGGGGAGAGAACAATCACAGATGGGAGTTTCAGACGGTTGCCTTTAGAATAGTAGAAGATGCAGCTACTTGGGCCGTGTTAGGAGGCTGCCTCCCGCTTCCTTTTTTCTCTCCCATGCCTGGAAATGATAGGAAATGCCAGCGAGTTTCGGGGGTAAAAGGGTCGGAGGTGGCGGAGTGCTCACAAGAGCACCACGGGAAGAGGGGGTGGACTGGGCCATACTGGGAATACCCAGCAATCGATTCCCAATGCTTTGCCTTGGGCGCCCCTTATTCTAGTTTCTGAAGCTATAGGGAGCATGAAGGTTCGATCTCCAAGCCTGGGGCTCTCTAATTTTGTTTAAAGAAGGCTTAAAAGAGGTTACTTTCTAACGACACCAAACAGGGACAAGGTCTGACTACGTTTGTCCCTACCCGCGCCCCGTAGCTCTTGCTTTTGCCCAGCTCCTGTGTCACACGTCTTATCGCGGGGCCGGCAGTACCTGGCTCCTTCCGATTGGCTGAGGTGAGCCCCTAGCCCTTCCTGATTGGAAGCGACGACTGGGAGTGCGCCGTCCTTTCCGTCGTGGAGTTTGGTTGAACCAGAGGCGCGGGGGAGAATTGGGGAAACTGGAATTTCCCGCGGAGCTGACGGCGCTTGTTCTCCCCCCTACTCGTTTTAATTCCACGCGCTCCAAAATATCCGCCATGGAGAAATCTTGGTAATGACCCAATCCCCGTAAGCATCCCGGGAACACATCTGACCCCTGCCCTAATCCCTCCCCTCCCCGCCGCCGGGGGAGAATTATGGGTAATTGATTTTTCTGGTTCCCCCAGAGAATTCTGGGTAACTAGTTATTTCCATCACGTACCCCTACCCCCGCCCCAATTGTGGGTAACTGGCCATTCTTATTTTCCCCTAGAGAATCCTGGGTAACATTGCAGAGGATTCTGGGAAATTGACTTCTCTTGTTCTCCCCTCTCAACCACCTACCCCCACCCCTAATTCTGGGAAACAAGCACGTTAGCCCCCTCTACCTAACCCCTACACCCGCAGTTGCTGCTCTTACCACTGATGGTTCAGAGATGAACCAGGCAAGTGAGCAGGCCTGAAGGGAGGTGAAAGGGAAGTCAGGGATTAAGTTAGTGGGGTGGTGGAGAGTACAGAGTGCCTAGAGGAGAAGAGGAAGGGACAGCACTTCTCCCACCTCTACCCCAGTGCCCATTCCCTTCCTGCTTGTTCATCCCATGCCTAGCATTCTCACATCTTCTGCCTGCATCATCTCCCTCCTGCCGGTAAAACTTGGAACACACTAAATACAAGTACCTGGGCCTACCCCTGACTCAGCTACCTCTTTCCCTTTGCAGGTCAGGTTGTCCATTCTAGGTCTACTGGTGTCATCCTGCTGAAGGCTGGGTCAGGCATCCAAAGGGGCTGTGGCAAGGGAGGGTGTGACACGGGTCTAATCTGCTGCCATCATCATCATCATCATCATGAACTTTGAGGTTCTGGACCCTGGACTGGCAGAGTATGCCCCAGCCATGCATTCTGCCCTGGATCCTGTCCTGGATGCCCACCTGAACCCAAGTCTGCTACAGAATGTGGAGCTCGACCCGGAGGGAGTGGCCTTAGAGGCTCTTCCCGTCCAGGAGTCAGTGCACATAATGGAAGGTGTCTACTCTGAGTTGCACAGTGTGGTGGCTGAAGTGGGTGTTCCTGTCTCCGTCTCCCACTTTGACTTGCACGAGGAGATGCTGTGGGTGGGAAGCCATGGGGTAAGAACTGTACTCCTTTGTAATGGCTGGATGGAGATGTTGGAGGTCTTTTATCTGGTTTTAACCCAAGAACAGATGCTTTGCAGGAAGCCAGAACTGAGTTGAGGTGATGAAAGTTAGCTGGGTCTCCAAGTCAAGCCAAGAGGAGGGGAGTGGAGGGAGAACGAAGGAGTCATAGGATCCAGAGATGGGTTACATAGGTGTTCTTTTTCAGAAGGCATCCCAATTCTACCACAATTTGCCCATTCCATGCTTTGATTAATCTTAATAACTGTACACATCAGTTAGCCTATAGCCATCTAAATATAGTCTCTAATGCTCCTTCTCTGTTTTCCATTTTTATAATTATAGAATATTTTCTTTTCTGGCCGTGCCACGTGGCTTGTGGGATCTTAGTACCCCCAACCAGGGATCAAACCCGGGCCCTGGCAGTGAAAGCGCCAAGTCCTAACCACTGGACCACCAGGGAATTCCCTAATTATAGAATGTTTAGTGCATGTTTCTGCATGTGTTACATGGAATCATTTTGTCTTTGGCTGATTTTAATCTCTCTGGGAGCAGTTATCATTGTTAATTTCTTAAAATGTATCCATATTGCCAATATGCTAGGGAGCCTAAGGATTTTTTAAGAAATAACATGGTATCCTTGGTTTACTAATTTACCTTCTATAGGGCGGGAATTGTTTTTCCATTGGAATGAGTGAATTTTTTTGGTAATACACTCATTTCAGTAGGCAGTGTCTACTGACAGGCTAGGCCCAGGGAATAAAGCTGAATAAAACATAATCCTTGCCCTGAAGGAGTTCACAGGACAACAAGGAAAACAAAAAAACATATGAACAGATAATTTTATGGCACTTTAAAAGAAACTAAAATATTTCACTTAATAATTATGAATTTAGGATATAAACTAATAAATGCCAGTGTGAAAATACGTACTGAGTGTTGGTGAGCAAAGAAGAGGATTAGAGGATCTCCAGAAGGAAGTGACACCTGCTCTGAGTCTTGAGAGATGAGTAGGAGTCAGGTGAAGAAGAGGGGGAAATGCTATCTTGGCAAAAGCAATGGGGTAAACAGTGATTCCCAAGATACTATATAGCATGATGATTGCAGAGTGCAGGAACTATAAGCAAGTAGGGTTTACTGGACTAGACGATGAAGCTGAAGAGTTAGACATTTCTTCAGCCAGTGTTTTTTGAGCACCTTTAAGGTGCCAGACCTTGCTCTGGGGTCTAAGTTTGGAATAAGCATTTTAAAAGGCAACATAAATATATTTATGACATATCAGGTGTTGCTTAGAATCCTTAAGAAAAATACAGTGGAATAAGGGAGTTGAGGTATCGAAGGGTGGGAGGTGTTGCTATTTTACATAGTTGGTCAAGAGAAGGGCTCTCTGATAAAGTCACATTTGAGTAGAGACCTGGATGCAGGCCAGGATGTCCATTCTAATCTCCCTAGAAGGGAGAGAGGGAGCCATGCAGATATCGGGGGGGAGAACATTCTAAAAAACCTCATATGCTATGTTAAAAGAGTTGGACTGATTCTTCAGTCCACTGAAGGTTTTTATCCAGAAAGACGAGGTCTGGTTTGCATCTAGGTGGAGTGCTGAGGTAGCAGTATAGAGTTTGATTTAAGGGGAATGGGGCAGGACTCAGTGAGGTCAGTGTGCAGTATGTTGTAGTAGTTCACATAAAATATCTTGAATGCCTGAATGAAGCACTGTAGAGATTTATACATGAGAACAGATTTGAGAAATATTTAGGAAGTAAAATAAATAAGATTTAAGTCAACTACCAGTGACTTACTCCACTGAGTAGATCATGGTACCATAGGGAATACAGTTAAGAGGAATTGAAATGGGGTAAAGATGGTGAATTTTTCTGATTAATTTATTTTTGGCTGCATTGGGTCTCCGTTGCTGCATGCGGGCTTTCTCTAGTTGTGGCCAGTGGGGGCTACTCTTTGTTGCGGTGTGCGGGCTTCTCACTGCTGTGGCTTCTCCTGTTGCAGAGCACGGGCTCTAGAGCGCAGGCTCAGTAGTTGTGTCGCACGGGCTTAGTTGCTCTGCGGCATGTGGGATCTTCCCGGACCAGGGCTCGAACCGATGTCCCCTGCATTGGCAGGTGGATTCTTAACCACTGCACCACCAGGGAAGCCCAAGGTGGTGAATTTGATTTAGGATGTAACAAGTTTGAGGTTCTTATGGGATATCTAAAGAGAGACATATAGTAGGTATTTGGGCATATAAGTCTGAAGCTTGAGGCAGTGGTCTGGGCTAGAGGAGAAAAGTAGGATTCAGCAACTTTAAAATGAATGGTTAAAACCTTAAGAGTGGGTGAGATTATCTAGGAAGAAAAGTAGAGTGAGAAGATAGTGGGCTGGGAATAGCCATGTTTCAAGAGTGGTCATAAGGGTTGCACATAAGGAGAAGATAGTGAGCTAAGAGTCAGGAGAGAAACCAGGAGTGGATGATGTCATAGGAGCCAAGGATGGCATGAGTTTCACATTCTCTCTATTCCAGCCTGTGACCCACAGTACACATTTCCCAGTTGGCTGGTAGAGATTATGACTTGACTGTGGGGACTTCCTTGGTGGCACAGTGATTAAGAATCCACCTGCCAATGCAGGGGACACAGGTTCGAGCCCTAGTCCGGGAAGATCCCACATCCCGCGGAGCAACTAAGCCCATGCGCCACAACTACTGAGCCTGCGCTCTAGAGCCCACGAGCCACAACTACTGAGCCCATGTGCTGCAACTACTGAAGCCCGTGAGCCTAGAGCCCATGCTCCACAACAAGAGAAGCCACCGCAGTGAGAAGGCCGTGCTCCACAATGAAGAGTAGCCCCCGTTCGCCACAACTAGAGAAAGCCCGCGCACATCAACGAAGACCCAAGGCAGGCAAAAATTAAATAAATAAATAAATAAATAAATGTATTTAAAAAAAAAAAAAAAGACTGTGGAACATAAGAAAGCCAGCTGGCCATTGGAGGATTAGACCCACGTCCCTGACCTTCTGAGCACTGTTCTAACCAACTGAGCCATTACCTATTCAGCAAGGACATTGTGAGTATAAAATTAGGTAGAGTTTATAGAACTACTTTGTAAAGCATTAAACAAACATAAGATAGTATTATCAGTGTTTTTATCACTAAGATTGGTGCTCAGCCTTATGCCTTAGTCACTGCTAGCCAGAAAGGCCAGGCAAGAATGGAGAAAAACTGAGCAATGTCCAGTCTCTGATTTGTATCTGGGATGGCCTTGTCCCTCCACTCAGGATGTTTCTCATCTTTTTGTCCATTACAGGGCCATGCCACGTCATTTTTCGGCCCAGCTTTGGAACGCTACTCATCATTTCAGGTCAATGGCAGTGATGACATTCGGCAGATCCAAAGCCTGGAGAATGGCATCCTTTTTCTTACCAAGAACAACCTGAAGTATATGGCCCGTGGAGGCCTCATTATATTTGATTACCTGTAAGTAGTTTCTCACCTCTGGACTGGGAAAGAGGGTCCCTCACAGAGTGGGAAGTCTAGAGAATTGGAAACTTTTGAGACCCTGGCCCCTTAGCTTTTCCTCTCTCACAGGCTGGATGAGAGTGAAGATATGCACAGTCTGCTGCTGACTGACAGCAGCACTCTGCTCGTTGGTGGGCTGCAGAACCACATATTGGAGATTGACCTTAACACTGTCCAGGAGACTCAGAAGGTACAAGCAGGACCTGAGGTTATTGGGGGGAGTATAAGCTGGAAATGCCTGTGATGTGTGCGACCTTTCTGTTCCTTTGGTCTGTGGGAAGAATCATTCTCACTGGTTTCTCCCGCTTCCCTCCACAGTATGCAGTTGAGACACCTGGAGTCACTATCATGAGACAGACGAATCGCTTCTTCTTCTGTGGCCACACATCTGGCAGGGTGACTGACTACGTTCCATTTTTCCTCCCACCATGGGGCCCTGTTTCACCAGATATGTGATTGGGCTCTGCCTTTTCCTCATTTCTGGGGCTGTAGTTGGAGGGTGGGAGGAATGGATTGAGTTCCTACTTAGCCGTGTTATACTATGAGATTATCTTTCAGCCTGATGTTTTCTGTTGTAAATGGGTATCTCAGAGGCAAAGGGGTAAACAAGAGCTCTCTTTGGGGTCCCATCCAACTCTTGGCGTCTCTTTTTGATTTTTTTTATGCTTTAATTGTCTGTATCCTAGAGCCGTAGTTCTTTGGGTAGGGGCCTCACAAGGTTGGGTAGGTGGCAGGTCCTCTTCCTGATAGCAGCGTTGGCAGATAACCAGGTTCTCTCTTCTTCAGGTTTCCCTGCGAGACCTCCGTACTTTTAAGGTGGAGCATGAGTTTGATGCCTTCTCAGGGAGTCTGTCGGATTTTGATGTGCACGGCAACCTGCTAGCCACTTGTGGTTTCTCCAGCCGCCTCACCGGCCTGGCCTGTGACCGTTTCCTCAAGGTGTATGATCTACGCATGATGCGTGCCATCACGCCACTTCAAGTTCATGTGGATCCTGCCTTCTTACGCTTCATCCCTACATATACTTCTCGTCTTGCTATCATCTCCCAGTCAGGTATGAAGGGGATGTAGGAGCGGGTAGGAGGAGTCGATGAGTGAAGGGGAACTAGGCACGAGAAGAAGTGTGCTCCCTGGAATTTCTTCGTTGGGGAAAAAGTAACCTTTCTGAGGGATCTCAGGGTCTCACTTAAGTTTGGTAAGAGATTAGAGCTTTTATTTTCTCCCTGAATGTGAAGAACACACATGCAAAAAATATAGGTAGAGCAGGCAAAACAACTTTAGAACTGTCCTTTGCTGGGTAGCAAACCTCCCTGTGGTTTATGGGAAGGCATCAGATGGTACTTTCTCTTATCTCTAGGAATGGATTTGGGGCCCATCTTTGCTTGATACCAGGGGAAGAGGGTGGGAAGGGCATAAAAGGATGGCTCCCTTTCATCTTCCAGGGCTCAGTGGGCTTCCTTCTCCCTCCTAGGGCAGTGCCAGTTTTGTGAGCCCACAGGCCTGGCCAACCCAGCAGACATCTTTCACGTGAATCCTGTGGGGCCTCTGCTAATGACGTTTGACGTGTCAGCCAGCAAGCAGGCCCTCGCCTTTGGGGATTCTGAGGGCTGTGTGCATCTCTGGACTGATTCCCCTGAGCCTTCCTTCAACCCCTACTCCCGTGAGACCGAGTTTGCTTTGCCCTGTCTCGTGGACTCACTGCCTCCTCTGGACTGGAGCCAGGACCTGCTGCCTCTTTCCCTCATCCCTGTCCCGCTCACCACTGACACGCTTCTCTCTGATTGGCCTGCTGCCAACTCCGCTCCAGCTCCCAGGTTGTATCTCACATCTGGGCCAAAAGGAGGGAGGGGGAAAGGGCCAATATACCAGGATTCTCTGCAAGCCCTGTTATTATTCTACTTCTTTTCTGATTTTTGTCTACTCTCAGTATTTTCTTTTTTTTTTCTGGTCCCTTGGGGATTGGGGCTGAATGGGCAGACACCAAAACCTTCAAGCCCTAGAACTATGCTACATTATAGGCGAGCACCCCCTGTGGATGCAGAGATTCTGCGCACCATGAAGAAGGTGGGCTTCATTGGCTATGCACCCAACCCCCGCACCAGGCTGCGCAATCAGGTATGTTCAGAGAGGAGAGGGTCAGCCCCCACCCCAGGCCATTGGTGTTTCTCCTGTCTTTTTCCTTTAGTAGTTCTCATTAGTTTTTTTAAAATAAAATTTATTTATTTATTTATTTTTGGCTGCGTTGGGTCTTCGTTGCCGCGTGCAGGCTTTCTCTAGTTGCACCGAGCAGGGGCTACTCTTCGTTGCGGTGTGCGGGCATCTCATTGCGGTGGCTTCTCGTTGTGGAGCGCAGGCTTCAGTAGTTGTGGCACGTGGGCTCAATAGTTGTGGCTCGCGGGCTCTAGAGCGCAGACTCAGTAGTTGTGGCGCACAGGCTTAGTTGCTCCGCGGCATGTGGGATCTTTCCGGACCAGGGCTCGAACCTGTGTCCCCTGCATTGGCAGGTGGATTCTTAACCACTGCACCACCAGGGAAGTCCCTTCTCATTAGTATTTGCTTTTAGTCAGTCAGTAAAGGTTTTTTGAAGCTTACTGAATTGAAGGTACTATACTAGGTGTTAGGGTTCAGAGACATAAAAGATAGGGTCCTTGCTCTTAAGAAGTTTAGTGTTCAGTTGGTGAAGGTAAGACCTGTGCATAGCAGAAATTATTTATGTTCTATCGTTAAATGCTAAAGGAATGTTAGAAGCATTCAGTGCGAAAGCTGTTTAGAGGGAAAACGGTACTCTGGCTAGAGTGGTCAGGGAAGGCAGTACTAAAAGAGGTGGATTTTGAGCTGGAAAGGTGAAAGACGGGCAAGTAGATGGTAACAGGGGAGGCTTTCAAGATGAGAGTACGGTGTTACTGAAGTCTCAGAAGGCCTGACAAGGACTATGCTGGAGCGGCTGTTAGTATTGGGAAACAGTGAGAGATGAAGTTTGGAAAGGGGCCAGTTGTGAAGCCTTGCATACCAGTGTATAGCAGAAGTGATGCACCGAAAGGGCCATTCTGGGTGGGGTAGTCTGGTGGCGGCATGCTGGACAGAGTGTACGTGGGGGAGGCCAGTGTGGAAGCCATCAGCATTGTCCAGCTGTGATGAGGTAGGGTGATAGCAGTGGGAATGAAAAGGAAGCAGTGGATGCTGAAAACCCCATGAAATTAGAAGGTTCAGGACTGGTGATGATAGCTTCAGTGTTGTAATAAAGGTAGGGGGAAACCAAAGATGATTATACACATCCAATGAGGCTACCTCTTTTTAAAAACCCTAGATTCCTTACCGACTCAAGGAGTCTGACAGTGAATTTGACAGCTTCAGCCAGGTCACCGAGTCACCAATAGGGCGGGAAGAGGAGCCACATCGCCACATGGTCTCTAAGAAATACCGCAAGGTGCTGGGGGATACCAAGGAAGGGGCCTTCTGGGATGTGGGGAAAGGTTCCCGGGGAAGGGGGTCATATGAGAAAGAATTGAAGGGTTCATTCAAGAAGCCTTCATCTATCACTCTGGACTCAGGAGGGAGGTTTTGGGGAAGGTTATGGCTACTGCAAAGATTTAGGGGACTCTGAGGGTGTCTTCCTCTTGCTCAGACTGTTTCTGCTTCAGGTGACCATCAAATACTCCAAGCTAGGGCTGGAGGACTTTGACTTCAAACACTACAATAAGACGCTGTTTGCTGGATTAGAGCCCCACATCCCCAATGCCTACTGTAACTGCATGATCCAGGTAAGGCTGGGTGTTCCTGCGATTTGAACATGGCTACTGCTTTTCTTTTTCTCTGTGGGCCCCCCAACCGCTCGTCTTTTTCCAGGTCTCCCCAGCCAAGTCCACTTTGACCTCCTCTACCATTCTTTCTTGCCCCTCAGCTTTCAGGTCTCCTCTGTGAGGTCTGCTTCTTCAGTGGACCCCAGCTCTGTATTCTCCACCATCTCTTAACCTTCCGATCTCTCTTCCTCCCTGTACCAGTTGTCTGCATCATATCTCCTGCTCTTCCCTCCAGGTGCTCTACTTCCTGGAGCCTGTTCGCTGTCTAATCCAGAACCACCTCTGCCAGAAGGAGTTCTGCCTAGCATGTGAGCTGGGCTTCCTCTTCCACATGTTGGACCTCTCCCGAGGTGACCCTTGTCAGGTCAGTGCCTGGAGACCTGGGACAATAAAAGGGGAAGGGAGGTGGACAGTAGGCAGGGTCATCACTCTGCAGATGGCCACAAAAGAGAAAGTAACCCTTTTCCACCAACACACTTCCTGGATTCCAGGGCAGTAATTTTCTTCGGGCGTTCCGCACCATTCCTGAGGCCTCGGCCCTTGGTCTGATTTTGGCTGACTCGGATGAGGCTTCAGGCAAGGGCAATCTGGCCAGGCTCATTCAGAGGTGGAATCGCTTCATTCTCACTCAATTGCATCAAGATTTGCAGGAGCTGGAAGTACCCCAGGCTTATCGAGGTGCTGGAGGCAGGTATGGAATTGGGACAGGAATAGTTAAAGCCCCCACGATAAGCCCCACTGACTTAAAGGGTCTCCTAACTCCCTCAGTGTGCATATATTGCCCTCCCCACTCTTAGCAGCTTTTGCTCATCGGGAGACTCTGTCATTGGGCAGCTGTTCAGCTGTGAGATGGAAAACTGCAGCCTCTGCCGCTGTGGCAGTGAGACCGTGCGAGCCTCATCCACCCTGCTCTTCACGCTCTCCTACCCTGAGGGTAGCAACAGTGGTATACCCTGCAGCTGGGTTGGGGAGGCTCTCCCAGATGTCCTGTAACATCAAGGAGAGGGTGTTGGGGGGCTAACAGTGGGTACAGGGAGGACCTGGAGTGAAGCATCCAGTTTCCCCGCAGATAAAACCGGGAAGAACTGTGACTTTGCTCAGGTGCTGAAGCGAAGCATCTGCCTGGAGCAGAATACACAGGCCTGGTGTGACAACTGTGAAAAGTACCAGCCCACGGTGAGTGGGCTGTTGCACAGGACTAGAGTCCTGCCATGTTGGGGACTTGGCCATGGTATCATCTGGGGCTGGCTGGGTCAGCACCACCATCCAGCGATCTATAGGGAGTGGGAAGAACCCCAACTGGAGGATGCAGATCCAGGCTTAACTGTTCATGTCCAGGTTTCTCTCCCTGTAGGCTGCCTGCCATTCCTTGTTTGTTTTATCCTCTCAGATTCAGACCCGCAACATCTGCCATCTCCCAGATATTCTTGTCATCAATTGTGAGGTGAACAGCTTGAAAGAAGCTGATTTCTGGAGAATGCAGGCTGAGGTAAGGACTGAGTCTGGAAACAGGACTTTAGGAGTACTTTTTAGTTCTTCCCTCTTTTGACTTCCATATATGATTAATGTTCCTGAGGAATTGGATATTTTCTCCTTTGTGTTCAGGTTGCCTTCAAGATAGCAATAAAGAAGCATGGTGGGGAAATCTCCAAGAATAAGGAGTTTGCTTTGGCTGATTGGTAGGTATTGTCTGTAGAGTGGTCAAAGGATTGATCTACTCAGGGGCTCCTCTTGTCACTGGTCAGATCTCCTCAGAACAAATTTCCAATTCTCCTGTCCTGATAGGAAGGAACTAGGAAGTCCAGAGGGCATGCTGATGTGTCCCTCCATTGAGGAGTTGAAGAATGTCTGGCTTCCTTTCTCCATTCAAATGAAGATGACCAAGAACAAAGGGCTGGATGTTTGCAATTGGACTGATGGGGATGAGATGCAGGTTGTTGAAAAACTGGGAAGAGGAGGGGGAATAAGGGAGAGAATGTCCGGGAATTCCCTGGCTGTCCAGTGGTTAGGACTCGGCGCTCTCACTGCTGGGGCCCCAAGTTTGATCCCTGGTTGGGAACTAGAATCCCATAAGCCGCGTGGCGCGGCCCAAAAAAAAAAAAAAAAAAAAAAGAGAAGGTCGGGGCAGAAGCAAGGCAAGGGGAAGGTGGAATTTAGCATAGGGGAAAAAAGGGAATAAGGCCTAGTATTCACCAGTTGTGGGCTTTTCCAGAGTGACTCAGTTCAGTGTTGGGAGTCATAGATGGGCTAGGATGGAAAGAACCCACCCTCGTCCCCCATCCCTATACCCCAAACTCCCTGTCCTCTATCCCCATTCCCCTTCCTTCCTCATCCTTAAACTTAGCTTAGCAGCCTGGGTACCCCCCTCACAGTGGGGCCCAGCCAGGGCAGAGGAGGAGCATGGTGTCTATGTGTATGACCTGATGGCTACTGTGGTACACATCCTGGACTCACGCACAGGGGGCAGCCTGGTGGCTCACATCAAAGTTGGAGAGACCTACCACCAGCGCAAGGAGGTGAGTGAGGTAATACAGGGCAGGGACACTCCTGGTGGTGGCCATAGTGGAGTCCCAGGTCTGTCCTTATCTTAAGTCTGAGCCAGAATGCTCCAGCCATCACTTTGGCATCACTGTGTCTCTATCTCCACAGGGTGTTACCCACCAGCAGTGGTATCTCTTCAACGACTTTCTCATTGAACCTATTGATAAGGTTAGTTGTAATACATTCCGTTCCCCCTTTCATCTCCCTTTTTCTTAGCATCCTCATCCTCAGTGCCTGAGAGAGTGCCAGGCAGATTCAGAGGGAGGGATGGGGCCTTAATAATAAAAAGCAGAGCTAAAAATAGCACCTGAGTCCTGTCTTCTCTCTAACTTGGGATAAAGGGAAAAGGGGCATATATATAGGCCATTAAGTGCTTTTTCTTTTATAGCATGAAGCTGTGCAGTTTGACATGAATTGGAAAGTGCCTGCTATCCTTTATTACATCAAAAGGAATCTTAATTCCAAATACAACCTGAACAGTAAGTGGTACAGTGTAGATCCAAGGGTGTGGGCAATTTAGATTGGTCTTCAGGAAGAGATCTGGGAAATAGCTTGTTAAGATTAGGATTGGCGACCAGTGTTAATATTTCCAGGGACAGTAGAGCAATTCCTGCTCATCAGGCCTTAAATTTAGAATCTGGAGATACTGAGGGTGTCTAGGAAAGAGGTGATGGGGGGAAGTCTGATCAAAATGGCTAAGGTTATGATTTTGAGCCTAACCATTCTTATCCCCAAGTGAAGATCTCTTTTTTTGGTGATGAACTCCTTATTAAGTCCCTTTTTGATGCCTTTAAACCATAGTTTCTCTGTAACTTTATTTTTCTGGATTTACTAAGGTAAAGTCTAAAGTGAGAATCTTATTCCTTCCTCTCTGTTAACTTTTTTGGGTTTTTTTAGCATAGTTCCTGATAATTTTCTGATTTGACCTGTTCCGTCTACCTGCTCTGTCCATCAGACATGATCTTTTTACTCACATGCTTTGATTATTGGGATAACAGTGTAGACCTGGTCTCTGGTAGCCACCCTGGCTTCCCTCCCCTTGTCACTTCCCTCTCCCCAGCCATCTGTCTTCTGGATTCTCCCTTCCAGTTAAGAACCCTATCGAGGCAAGTGTTCTGCTGGCTGAGGCCTCATTAGCACGGAAGCAGCGGAAAACACATACGACCTTTATTCCCCTGATGCTGAATGAGATGCCACAGGTTGGGGACTTGGTGGGCCTGGACGCTGAGTTTGTCACCCTTAATGAGGTAACCAAGACCAAAAAGGGTGGGGTGTTAGAACAGAACTCTGGGGATATTAGGAGTCATAAGCATTTCTCTCATTTCCTTATGAACTCTTCTCATATAGGAAGAAGCAGAGCTGCGCAGCGATGGCACCAAGTCTACCATCAAACCAAGCCAGATGTCAGTAGCGAGGATTACCTGCGTTAGGGGCCAGGGACCCAATGAGGGTGTCCCCTTCATTGATGACTACATCTCTACCCAGGAGCAGGTAATAGGATGTGGAGATGCAAGTGAGAGAGACCCTGTGCTTATATAGAGTGCCTTAGAACCCAGGGAAGTGTGGCAGGGGGAACTGTGCACCTCATTTCCTGGGTCGCTTGACCTTTTCTCTATCCCTAGGTGGTGGATTACTTGACTCAGTACTCAGGGATAAAGCCAGGAGACCTTGATGCCAAGATTTCCTCTAAGCACCTCACAACTCTGAAGTCTACTTACTTAAAGCTTCGTTTTCTCATAGACATTGGAGTCAAGTTTGTGGGTCACGGTCTGCAGAAGGACTTCCGGGTCATCAACCTCATGGTTCGGGCAGGGCTCTTTTAAGAGTCTTTCTTTGTGTGTGGGCCCCCCCAGGGTATACATTGTGCTTTTGGAAAATGGGAAATTATGGATCCTTTACCTTCAGTCTCTCACTCTTTTATCCCTGGCAGGTGCCCAAGGACCAAGTCCTTGACACTGTTTATCTATTTCACATGCCCCGAAAACGAATGATATCCCTGCGATTCCTTGCTTGGTACTTTCTGGGTGAGTTGCTCTGCCTTGTAGCCCTTGCTGTGGTCAGCAAGAGCATGAAAATGTGTGAGAGGCCAAGGGGAGTAGGTACGACCCTGGGTTAGTGGTAAGAGTTACTGATGGATTTAATTAGCTTCAGTGTCCCTTCTGTGCACTAGGGTTGGTGTTTGGCTCTTTCCCTTAAGGGTAGTCAGGTTTTTGTTGTTGTTGTTTATTGGGAGTTGGGGGTGTGAGTAGAGGACATGTCCTTACCTCCCTTTGCTAGGCCCCAAACTATTCCACCTCTACTTCCCCCCAGACCTGAAGATTCAAGGGGAGACCCATGACAGTATTGAGGATGCCCGCACAGCCCTTCAGCTTTACCGAAAGTATCTGGAGCTAAGCAAAAATGGCACTGAGCCTGAGTCCTTCCACAAAGTGCTCAAGGGCCTTTACGAGAAAGGCCGAAAGATGGACTGGAAGGTGCCTGAGCCCGAGGGCCAGACAAGTCCCAAGAGTAAGGCCTGGGATGGGACAGGGGAAACTGGACTGGGTGGGTTTTGGTTGTATATGTGAAGATTATACCCACCATAATAAGAATGATGATGATGTTAGCAACAGTACCACCCCAACAGGTTGTAATATAAAGCACTTAACAGTTTACAAAGCACTTAATCCTCAAAACATTCAGTGAAATTGATTTTATTATTGAAACTCTCTATTGGTCCTAACCTCTTCTTGCCCAGTTCTAAAATGTTTGGGGCAGGTCCATGCCCTCTTTCCTCTTGCATTTTTCCTTCATAAGAAGTGTCCCAGGTGCTTTTTCTCCACTCATCTTAAGAGTCAATGCTCTTCATTTTGTCTCTGACAGATGCAGCTGTCTTCTCTTCAGTGCTGGCGCTCTGACCTCACCCTCTCCCAATGAACAATTCCCTCTCCCTTCAGTTTTCTGTGGCCCTAGGAGTGGGAGATGGCTTCCCAAGTTGGCTATACCCTGTCTACTTCCAGAATTGGACTTGCTCAGGGTCTACAGATGGTGCTATTAATAGAACTGGAATGCAGCAGAACTGTTGCAAAGGGTCTAGGAGCCAGATTCCTTTTTCATCCTTTGCAAAATAGTGGGCCAGAAACAGAGTCTAGAATTGACCCAGATGGAAAGTAATTCATGTTCTTAATAAATATCCTGGGTAATTAATGCCCAGGCAAAGAAGCTCCTGGAACCAAAACTCTCAGTTTCTAGTTGGCTAAGTACTGAAGTCCCGGACAATGACAGGATACAACAATAGCTCAAGACCTAGCTTAAGTCTGACTGCTTGGGGGTTGCCTGGAGGGGCCAGCATTTAGAGTCTGGTGGTCCCAAGCAAACCAGTGTTGCCAACATTATTATTGCCGAAAGGGCCTTTGGGTCCTAGACAAAGCTTCGCTGCTGGCTTCACTCCTGTTGACAGCTGAGAAGCATCTGTCTTCCATCCACTCTCCTGTCCCAGGTTTTGTTTTCTTGTTATTTTTTTAAAAATTTTGTCTTAAATTGCATGTTTTATAAAATAAAAACAAAAATCTAATTGTCATCTATCTCATTAGAAATGTGTGCGTGTGGGGTTCTCTGACTTCAGCTCTCCTCTCCTTTGTGTTTCTATTACAACTGGAAAAAACTAAGGCTTTCAAATTTCCACCCAGAAATGAAGGTAAAACTCTGGAGTCCAAAATTTAGGATATTGGAGGAGAATGCCTTTCCTGGGCAGTGTTAGGTCTTTGCTGTGGCTGCTTAGAACCCTAAGGTCGGGTTCTTTTAAGACGTACAGTATGGTTTCCCTGTTACGTGTAAAAGGGGAGTTGGAGAAACTGACAAACTACAGGTCCCAGGACATCTTAAAATCTGTAGCTACTAATAAAGTATCTGTGTGGTGCCGCAGTGCTTCCTGGGAGATGTAGTTTTCTGGGTATTGAAACCAGGGCTTCTCACTGGCTAGCAACACACCTTTCTTTTTGAAGGTCCGAGCCCACCTAGATTGGCACGCGCGAGCCTGACCGCCTCCGTGCACTACGTCAGGTTCTGACTCTGCTTCAAGCCACTCCTGTTCTTCGGCTGACCACCCCCCCAACCCGGTGGTCACGTGGAACCGCTCGCCACGCAAGTCTGGGTCCTGCGATCCACAGGGGTCCTTGCCGCCTGGGAGCCGCTCCTACGCTGCCTGTTCGCGCGAGAGTTTGGAGGGGCGGGTTTGGGGTTGGTCTCTAGTGTGGGACTCGTACCGTAGCGCATCTGAGACCTGCTTAGGCGTCCACTTAGGGCTCGAGGAGCTGGCTCAGGCAGTCGCCGGGGCACCCCGTGTCTGGAAAGCGCAGGAGCGCTCTGGAGAAGCCTGGACAGACCCGCTTCCCCGCAGCCAGGTGCTAGGGTCGGGAGCTAAAGTGAGAGTCCGGCTGTCTTCCAGTGCCTGGGCCACGGCGGCGGCCCTGGGAGCAGAGGTGGGACGGATGCAAGTGGCAGTAAGGGTCGGGGTTGCACTGGATCGAAGGCAGTGGTGGGGTCTTTAGAAAGGGGGCTGGCCCGCACGGGGAATAGCTTATAGGCTGGAGGTGGGGATGCAGCAGTCTTCGGTGCTGGGTCCAAATAGGCCCTAGTTATCGAGTGCTCCTCTCGCCAGCCAGCCACCTCGCTACCTCCTGGCCAGAATCAGCTACTCTCCTTGCCAGCAGCTCCTCTGTGCTTGTCGTCCTTGCTTAATCCTAGCCACCAACCCATGGCTGCCACATAGCCCTGTGAATCCTAGGCAGCGGACGCTTAAGTACCAACATCTAAGGCCTCACCTGTCGACGTAGTGTCTGGGGCTAAGCCCCAAGTTCCGAGCTCAGCGCTCTCACCCACCGCCCCGGAGCCTCCGGAGCCTCCGGAGCCTCGAGCGCCGGAACACAGGAGCCCCTTTGTGTCCGGACCATTTCCTGGAAAGTAGAGCCAGATCACACTGAGGCCTTTGTAGGCCTTGGGATGAAGGATTGGGTGGGGATGGGGCGGGGGGGGGCGAGGTGCAGGGGAGAATGGAGCGGGCTCCTCACACCTATGCTTTATTCCAATCCAAACCCAGGTGGAGCAACCCCATTGCGCTAAAGATGAAGGGCTGGGGTTTGCTGGCCCTGCTTCTGGGGGCCCTGCTGGGAGCTGTCTGGGCCCGGAGGAGCCAGGATCTACACTGTGGAGGTAAAGGCACAAAAGAAGAAATGGGAGGAAGAGTGGGTGGGGAAGATAGAGCCTTGGAAGGCATGGGATCCAAGGCCTGGGAGAAGGATGAGTGGAAGCCCCTGGGTTGATTCCTTTCTCTCCCCACCCCCTGCCCCCCCTTGCACCAGCTTGCAGGGCTCTGGTGGATGAACTAGAGTGGGAAATTGCCCAGGTGGATCCCAAGAAGACCATTCAGATGGGCTCTTTCCGAATCAATCCAGATGGCAGCCAGTCAGTGGTGGAGGTAACTGACTGTTCCCCCAAATAAAATAGCTCACTCTAATTAAGAAGGACCTTAGTTTAATAGAAATGTAGAAAACATTGACCCACATAGGTATCTAAAAGATTGGGCTGTCTTATTTGGAAGAGGATGGAGGCTTATACCCTATGCATTTGCTTCCTTGGCTCCAAACCCTAATACTTTATATCTGTTGTAGAAGTTGTTAGCAGACAGGGAGCCCTGATCAGCCCCCTTCTCCACATCCTTAATCCACGTGACTTATGTTTTCACTATGGCAGTATGGTATACAAAGAAACATTCATTCGAAAAAAATAGGTCTTATCCTTACATTTAGGAAATTTATTTCAGGTGGAAACATAACACAGACAGAGAGCTGTATCCATTGGGCATTTGGGAGATGTTAAGGTTATGATGCTTGTGAAATGCTTTAATAGTTGTTATCTTCAAAGCCCAAACTGCCTCGCTAATGCTCTCCTCCTATTAAGGGCAGGTATTAGCCTCATTTTAATACAAAAAAGAAAATCATTACCTTACAGCCATAAGAATTAAAAGAATTCAAAGGAAGAGAACACATAGTTGACTAAGGTTAATCAAAGAGGTTGTTTATCTATAATTTGGAGCTAATGACACCTATTTTATTTTTTAGGCTTGTATAATGAGGTAAATAAGATCACATATTTGAAAGGACTTTGGAACTACACAAATCATACTGGTTTTAAATTAGGGAAGGCTTTTTAGAATAGGTTGGTTGAGCTAGATTTGGAAGGAAAAGTAAGGATATAAATTACTAATGTACAGAGGTAGAAAAATGTGACCCAAGGCTGAGGACATTTCTAGGTGCCTTATGCTCGCTCAGAGGCCCACCTCACAGAGCTGCTAGAGGAGGTATGCGACCGGATGAAGGAGTATGGGGAACAGATTGACCCTTCCACCCACCGCAAGAACTACGTACGTGTAGTGGGCCGGAATGGAGAATCCAATGAACTGGACCAACAGGGGATCCGAATTGATTCAGACATCAGTGGCACCCTCAAGTTCGCGGTGAGCTATGGGAGTGGGTAGCCAGTTCTTGGAAACTAGGGGAATTATTGGAGAGCCCAAGTGGAAAGTTGGATTAATGTCCTTGTCCTCCTCTGTGGAGGTGGAGACCAGAGGCTTCCCTTGCTGTCTTCTCTCACTCCTTTCTCCCTTGGGTTGACAGTGTGAGAGCATTGTGGAGGAATACGAGGATGAACTCATTGAATTCTTTTCCCGAGAGGCTGACAATGTTAAAGACAAACTTTGTAGTAAGCGAACAGGTAAGCTATTCCCACTTTACCTCCTGTCCTCACATCCCTGTGGAACCTGGCACATTCTGTAGGGTGTGTCCCACCCCCGCTCCTCCAACACCCCCCAAATACCCGCTACTCCAACACCCCCCAAATACCCCCTCCTCCAACCTCTGATGTTAGCTCAAGAGTTGGCTTCCATTACTTATGGCTTAGGGACTTGGGTTGTTCCTCTCCATTCTTTTCCTGTTGGCTTTCAGAATTTGTGGCTCCCTCACCTGAGTGAGATACTGGTGAGAGGATGGTGGGAATGTTTTGTCATTTAAAAGCATATGCTCCGGGGACTTCCCTGGCAGTCCAGTGGTTAAGACTTCATCTTCCAGTGCAGGGGGTGCGGGTTCGATCCCTGGTCAGGGAGCAAAGATTCCCACATGCCTCAAGGCCAAAGAACGAAAACATGAAACAGAAACAATATTGTAACAAATTCAATAAAGACTTTAAAAAAATGGTCCACATCAAAAAATCTTGGGAAAAAAAGCAAAAAAAAGCATATGCTCTGAAAAATGGTGGTCGGTGTGTGTGTCAGTTTGTTTTGGGATATTTTCTTGATAGTGGCACATATCAGTATGAGGGTGGCATTTTCTTTGAAACTGTCATGTGCTATTTGCAGATCTATGTGACCATGCCCTGCACATATCGCATGATGAGCTATGAACCACTGGAGCGGCCCAGACTGACAAGCTTGATGGATCACCCCCAGGAGGGGAGAGGGTGGCAATGCCTTTTATATTATGTTTTTACTGAAATGAACTGAAAAAATATGAAACCAAAAGTATGAACCGTGTTGTCTTTTCATGCCCAGAATCGGCCCTTAAATTATGCTTGAAAATAGGAGATTCCAGACAGGAAAGAAAAGGGAAGGGAAGGAAGAGCTTTGGGAATGGTATAGCGCTAAGGTAGGAGGAGCCTGAAGCTTTCATTCTTCTGTTATCTGAGATTCCTGCTGGACTCACAAACTAGATAAGCATTTATTCAGTGCTTATTCAATATGATGTGTTTAGAGTCTAATTATAGTGAGAAGAGGAACCTCTATGAATAAGCTAGGGAACATGAATAATTGTATGGTAGTATAGGGTTCTAGAAATTACTTGTATTCATACTGATGAAACATAAAGTAAGATAGAGCTCAGTCCTGAAGGAAATGGATTTTTCTACCCTCCCTACCCTTCCAGATGGAGGGATCGGCGAGAGCATACAGGAAAGGGCGAATGGATGTGATCAGCTCAGCTGAAAAGTAAGGGCTTTATCAGATAGGGAGAAATGAGGTAAGGAATGTTATTTAAGGAAAGGCCTCGCTTGCTGGCCTATGCTTTCAGATTTGATGCCAAAGCAACAGTAAAGTATACCTTTATCATCTCTGTCACTAGCCATTGTCAATGCGGACCATAAGTGGGTCCCCATTTGCTGTGTGTAGAGATTCTGTACTGGGGCATAGGGATGAAAATATAAAGGATACCTTCTTTGAAGAGATTCTTAAACACACTAATCCTGAGGTGTGGCTGTCTCAGGGTTTCGAATGGAACATTTGTCCCAGGAATGCCTCAAGGAGAGAACACCTGTTATTCAGGTTTATTACATTTCAAAGACTTTCAGCACTTTAGAATCTAAAGGCCCTTGGAAGTCATCTAGTTCACCTTTGCAGGTGAAGTAACTGATTTTACAGATAAAGAAACCGAGGCCCAGAGAAACCACAGGTCCTCAAGTCCTGTATGTAGTGGCAAAACTGGATCTATAAGCTAATGTTCCCAAGTGTCAATCTGATCTAATATAGCTGTGAAGTAGCTTCCGTTTTACGTCTTTTTTTTTCTCTTAATACCTTACACTAAGCCTGGCACACGGAATGAATGTGTTCAGCAAAGCTTTCTTGTACCACAAATCCCTATGAAATCTAACAATTAACTAGCTCAGAGCAAGCACCCTGATATTAGTTGACAACTAAATTCAGGGTCTAGTGCTAATTCCTTCTTCTCTTGTCAGTCATAAGAAATGCTGTATCCTGTCAACTCAGTTTTCCAGACCAGCTGTTACTAAGCTTTATTTCTTCTGTGATGCACGTGAATGATGTTCACTTGCTTCATTCCCCTATGAGTATACCCAGGATTCTGTCTATTGCTGCTTGGTGTCTGTAAGTTCTTACTCTTCCACCAGAAAGCTTATCAGAAATGTAAGTGAGAGTACTCTTTAGGGAACTTGAAACTGTTGTAATTTACAAAACAAGTTATTTGCAAGTTTTAATAAATAAAACAAATTTAATGTTGATCAGTAACAAGTTACTTGTGATGTTCCTCACTAGTTTGTCAACAGCTGGAGAACAGCCGTTAAGAATTGTCCAGCCCAAGAGTCTTTGCCATTGGGACACAGGCATGTGTCTTACATAGGGAAGAGTGGACATTATCATCCTTGACTTGATCTTCAGGAGGATATACTTTGCATATGTCTTAAGTCATATCACAGGCTAGCACAAGGAAACCATGAATTTATCTGAACCTTTCTGGAGGCTACTAAAATTATTCTAGCCTAGTATTTGGTAGAGCATATACTCAACCTTGCATATCTGGCTACACCTTAAATTTTAGATACCTCGTAAATGAGTTTATCAGAAAAAATGTTAGCTTTTAAAGAAATATTCCCAAAGACAGTGTGACAGTGTTTTTTGGGGGTTTTTTTTGTTTGTTTTTTTGCCACACCATGAGGCTTATGGGATCTTAGTTCCCCAACCAACCCCGGGCCCTTGGGAGTGAAGGTGCAGAGTCCTAACCACTGGACCGCCAGGGAATTCCCAAAGACAGTGTTAAATGAGATCCAGGTGTGACCAGGAAAATGTATTATGTGAAAATGTAGTCCTTAAAAACAAGTTTTAGAGGATTTTTTTTTTTGCTGTGGAAAGGACTCCGAGCAAGAACAAGATTCCTTTAAACATAGGACAGAGATGAATAGCAAGGGGAAAAGAACTAGTATATGTTAAATACTCATATAAAAAGCGCATACACACACTTATTTAATCTTTACAGCTCTAACAAATACTAGATGTTACTCCCATTTGCAGAGGAAGAAACCAAGCTCAAAGAGGGGTGGGGGAGCCAAGGCTTCAGCCCTAGCAATCATCTTATCCCTAGGCCGATGGAGTCTCCATGTAGTCCCCAGTGGCTCTGTAAAGTACTACTTCTTTTATTTGTTTGAAAACTACCTTCAAGTTTGAACACATGCCCTCTGAGTCTAATAATCTACAGTGAAAAAGCACTATATCCTCTTTTCAGCCATTTCCCCAGCCTGATTATTCCTTGTAAGAAGCCCATTCTATCCCCCTGGTCTTTTTAGGTGCTAAATGTTTATCTCTCCTTACCTGTATTCTGGGAAGGTCGTCATTTATCATGTATTTCAGGTATCTTTTTTTTTTGGCTGCATCCCACGGCTTGCGGGATCTTAGTTCCCAGATCAAGGATCGAACACATGCCCCCTGCATTGGAAGCGAGGAGTCTTAACCACTGGACCACCAGGGAATTCCCTATAGTTCCTTATCTTTTCACTGAGCTAATGTGCCCAAGAAACTGTTAACAATTACTCAAAGTCCCCTTCCTGAGTTGCAGCTGATAATTTACAGTCAGCACCATATAAACAATACAGCTTAGTAGTTAAAATACAGCCTCTGGAGTGAGGCCAACCTAGGTCTGAATTCTAGCAATGCCAATCACAAGCTATGGTCCTGAGTAGGATACTTTATCTAAACCTTGGTTTCCTCCTCTGTAAAGCTACTACTATTACCTACTATCCCTTAGAGTTGTGAGGATTAATTAAGGTAATGCACGTACCACATTTAGATAGTTTCTGGAAATAGGAAGTACTCAATAAATTTTAGCTGCTACCCATTAAAAAAAGGAGTTTGGTTTACTGATAAGAGTTTTAAGTTCCATCTTCATTCTCCCACTTATCCTTGGCCACCAGGGGGCACCATTGCCTCTGTCCATTTTAAAGAGGTCATTCCAAACGTCAAGATGACCTCGATGCTCAGCCTTCTCTCCCTTGTCCCCTCCAGTTCTCAGGCACTTAGTTGTATTTGGACCTAGAGTTCGCTTGGCTCCTTTATTCATGCTAATCCTTCTCCCTTAACTTTCTTCCCACCTCCCCAGGTCCCAACCATGTTCAGAGAAAGGCTCTAAGCCAGCTCCTGGGAGATACCATTTAGTCCCTTTGAGTCCTGGGCTTTCCCATTGGCCTTATAGCAGTGGATGTCAGGACTGAACAGCTTCAAAATAAGTCCATAAAGTCCTCATGACACTAGGCTCCAGGACACTGTGAGCATTATTGTTCCCCACCCTTCCTCCAATCACTAGAGCTCCAAAATAGGTTACCCTTATGGCCACTCCGTAATTATCCCTTTGGTAGCCTCACCCCGAGAATGCCTCCTGCCACTTGGGGCACTGGAGCTCAGTCCTCTGGCCTGCGGGCTAGTCTCTATGGATAATTAACCAGAGAGAAGAAACCAGGTCATACTATTCTAGGGTTAGGAGGAAATCCTCTGTGAGATGCTAAATTGGGAGCAAATATTGATCAGTGGAGCTTTGAAGTCACCGAGGAGATAGCTGAGGTCAGTGCTCCCCTGGGGCACTGCTTGGCTTCTCTTTATGAAGTTCTTTCCTAAGATCTACCCATCTGATCCCCAAGCCAGAGAAGCATTGGTTGGTAGGTGTAAAGCTGAGTATAAGGAAACCTGGGAAGAGAAAATTGCATTTTTCTTTCTCTTTTTCCAAGTCCAAGCTATAAACTAGGTTCTTTATAAACAGGATCTATCTAAACCCGGCTTAGATGGTACTGAGACCTTTGAACTTTGTTACTTCTATGTGAGGAGATAAAAGGGCTGTCCACTTGGGCCTTGGGTCATTCCTCTCTGCCCTTGGGTCAATGACAATATCTTAGGAAGGTAGAAAGGTCCTAAGTTCTTGTCTACACAAAAGAATGAGTCAAGAATGATGTAGAAGATCACTTCAGTGCCATGGTTCATTTAATGGTCTCTGGGGAGCAGAAGATAAGAGTGTATAGAAGATAGCCAAGCAGGTATAAAGGTCCAGAGGCCCTATGGGAATGACGGGAGTGATGTGACAAAAAGGGAAGTGATTTTGGATGAGGGGTTGGTCTGCAGCTCCTGATCTTTTGGCTAGATGTGGGGTGGACTGTTTGTGTGGGGCTATGTGACTGGAGTGGCAGTGAGACTAATACCCAGGACCCAGAGGCTCTGGACTGCGCTGGAAAGCTTCATTTTAAGGGGGCGTTTGTAAGACGGGTTTCCTGGCATTAGTCACGGAACTGACAGCTGGCAAAGACCACTGGATATTCAGGCTCCTGCCTTTGCTTTCCTTCTCCACATTCTGGGTCTGTTGGTATCTATAATACCATGGCTTACCTCAAATGGTTTCCACCAAGTAGCTAACTCGGGCATCATAGCCTGTGTCCACATGATGTCACCTCTATGGCCATTAAGTCATTGACCAAAGACGTTGTTCAAGAAAGCACACCAAGGGATTAGAATCAGTTGTCGTGATAGTGTATTAAGGGGTTGGTTTCCGAGGACCTTCAAAGGTCGAAGTCCTTGGGGCTTTTCTCTAATAGCCACCTCACAATTAACCCCAAAGGTGTTAAGGATAAGGGGAAAAGCCTAAGTAAAGTTAACTGAGTTCTCAGGCACATACTTAACCACCTACACGCTTACCCCCTCCCATCCACCGTTAATTATCTTACCCCGGACGGTCCAATCCTCCCAGCCACAACTGCTGTTAACGGCTTAGGACCCGCCCCCCATGCACACTGGACCAATGGCTGAGCCCGGGGCGAATCCCTTGAGAGGGGGGGGGCGGGAGCGGGTTCCGGGCGGTAGGCGGAGCCTCACTGAGGACCCCGGGCTGGGCGCCGCCGCCGGCTCGTTTACCCTTTTCCTCAGCCGCCTCCTTTCAACCTTGTTCCCCTCGTCGGCGCGGCCTCTGGTGCAGCGGCGGCGGCGGCTCCCGTTCCTACCGCAGTTCTCTTCCCTCCTTCCCTCCCCGCCAGATCCCCAAGTTCGCCCACCATGGCTTTACTCACTGCGGCCGCCCGGCTCTTCGGAGCTAAGGTGAGCAACTAGGAGAGAGCGCGCCGTCCCAGGGTGGGGCTGAGGCGACTGCAGGCCCTCTAGCGCCGGGGTCTCCCTCCCCTACCCAGGCGCACCCCAGCGCATCTTAAAGGGGCCCTGCGCTTGGCTGGCCGCCAGCCCTGCGTGGCGCTCACAGGGTCATGTGCTTCGCTGGCCTCCCGGCCCCTGGGGGTGTTGAGCTCTGCACGCCCCGGCCTGCGGTCTTGGGCCGGTGGGGAGGCCGGACCCAGCTGTCACCCTGCCTGTCTGGGGTGGAAGAGGCGGGGATGCTTGGCCTTGGAAAAAGAACGAGTGGAGAACATAGGTGTTGTGTTCCATTGGAGTTAGGGAAAGAGCCTGTTTGGAGGAAGGGGCGGGGTAAGAGAAGTGGCAGGGGTGAGCAGGTGTGCTCACTCTACCCCTGGGCCAAAGCTGGAGCCTTGGCTAATTTCGGCTTCTGCTTTTGTAGAGAGGGCCTTGTCAGTTTCTGAACTGCCTACTTCCATTTCTCCAACCCAGTTATTTAAGCCTTTAGTGACCAAGCATAGCAGTTCCTGCTAGAGGAGTGCTACTCGGGTCCTCTTTGTCCTTGGGACTGTTGCACTTACTCTTTATATAGGAGGAGCTTGGGTGGGGTAGAGTGCTTGTGTGAAATCTGCATGATTATCACATATGATTGGGGGAAAAACCTTTCTGTTTTTTTCTCCAAACTGCAGGCTGATAAGTGAAGATATTGGGCAGGAAATAGTAATTCCAAGGTTACATGACTGGTCCTACTAGTTGCTCACTCAGGTTTTGCTGTTGCTCTTAAGTCTGCTCTACCCAGGAGAGACTCCTCTTATTCTTTGGGGCCCCTTACTTGACTTTTGCTGCCGTTGGAATCATAGGAATATTGTTGCAGGTAATGGTGCTTTCAATTTCATATTGCCAAAATTACTTTTGTCTCTGGGCAACTTGGCTCCTTAAACAGAGAAACTGGTGTGCTGAGGGAGTCCCAGCCTTCTAATCCAAGCAGGGACAGTCCCACAAGTGACCTTGGCTCCTGCAAAGAACTTATACTTTCTCTTCTGCATACAGATTAAAGTTGCCAGCACCTGAGGGGAGGAAGGGAAACCTTAGAATTGTTTTGGCTTACTGTGTTATCTTGCATGGTTGGTGATAAGGTGAAGCATGTAGGATTTACAGGTTTTTCCAAGTACTCAGCAGCAAGGTGGAGGCTGATCATTTGGGAGATACTTGTCTTACCTGACGGTAGTTCCTTCTGCTGCCAGGGAACAGGGTAAGGAAACCTCTTGGGAAATGAAGCAAGTTCTAGATAGTGTTTTGGCAGAATAGGGGACACTATAATTAGCTCATTCCAGAGCTGCTAACGCAGACCAGATAATCTAACCCTACAGTTCGCAAAAGCCTTTAGAATTTACATTCGAATTTATTTTGCCTCTTAAACCTCTGAGGAAACTCAGAAAGCTTCTGGGTTGACAGGGCTACCTAACTGTAGTGATCATTACTGTTTTGTTTACTTTCCTGTTAGAGACGGACCTGAGGATCCCAAAACCCTGTATATTGGAAGCCATTAGAAGGCTTTCGACCCTTAAAACTAACAAAGCCTAACAGATTGAGGAGTAGAAACTTTCTGAGATCTAAGCAGTTAACAGCTAGGATACCAAGAAGCCTTTCAGTTTGTCAGTATTGCTAGCACCTGCCTGAGCTTTCCAGATTAGTCTGCAGTTTAATGGTACTCAATTTTACTTTTGCTAGTAAGGTAGGCTTTAGAAGGCAAAAATAGTCTTCTAGCCTGCTACTGTGATTCTCAAGGTCAGGTGTAGTTCGCGTTTCTGAGAAATGTTTTTAACCTTGCTAAGAGACACAAATACTAGTCATTGTTCTGTTGCTCCACCCTACCCACTGTCAGGTAATTTAATGAACACCTGAGTTGGAGAGACCACCTCATTCAGAGCCTTGAGATTATTTTGACTTCTTGTTTACCTGAATGAATTTCTACTAAGCAGTGGCTTTAGTATTAGCTGTGGGTGCCTTAGCTTTGTGCTGTAAATACTGTCTTTTCATAGGTGATCTGGGTTGGGAATTAGAGTAGGGCCACCAGTTAACTTTTGGATTCATGCCAAAGTGACTTAACCAACCCTAGTTGCTTCTTGTATCATTGAGAATTGCTCCTCCAAGCTAGGATGTTTGATAACTTTGCGTGAATCAATCCAGAAGTGTTTCTAGATTATTCCTAGACTTTCTCAAGACTCTTAATACCTGTGATTCCTCTACAGCAGACGTACACCACTGCACATCTCTTCTATAAACCCTAGTCTGAAATTGGGTTCTACAAAACTGAGTCAGTTTTGTCCTGTGAAGTGTTAGTTAGGCTTAAAGCCCCAAACTTTTAAGGGCAAGCACTCAAATCTCTTTGCCTTCATTTTGATTATCAGCCAACCCAAAGTAATGGCAATTCCTTGACGCTTACTAGATGGACCAAAGATGAAAAATGGAGAATAAATCCTCATCATGTGCTAATGGTGGTATGATTGCATTTGTTCTTCCTAGTGGTCTTTAGCTTGGTAGCAGGTGAATGCATGGGTGTGGGGAGGCATTGAGGTGAGCCGTGGTGAAGTGGATAATCAGAGAAGGGAAGGCTGGCATTCCTAGTTCTTAGAGTCCAAGTGGGCAGAAGGCAGGAAACCAGACTTGGTGGATCTCCCTAAAGCCACAGAGTAATTCCTTCTGCCCTCTTTTCAGTGTCCTATGTGATAGAGTTGAATAGGATTTGAGTGAAATTAAAAAACAGTAGTGAGGCAGCTTTAGCAATGGCTCTTAGGATCTGACTGTCTTTCACTTCTCCCTCAACTTGCCTCAATTCCTATATTTCTTTTAACATGTTACCATTTTTTAAAAAATTAATTTTACTTATTTATTTTTGGCTGCATTGGGTCTTCATTGCTGTGTGTGGGCTTTCTCTAGTTGCAGCAGGAGGGGGCTACTCTTTGTTGTGGTGCGCAGGCTTCTCATTGCAGCGGCTTTTCTTGTTGCAGAGCATGGCCTCTAGGTATGCGGGCTTCAGTAGTTGCAGCACGTGGGCTCAGTAGTTGTGGCATACGGGCTGAGTTGCTATGCAACATGTGAGATCTTCCTGGACCAGGGCTCGAACCTGTGTCTCCTGCATTGGCAGGCAGATTCTTAACCACTGCGCCCCAGGGAAGTCCTTAACATGTTATCATTTAAAAAGCTCTGGGCTTCCCTGGTGGCGCAGTGGTTGAGAGTCCGACTGCCGATGCAGGGGACACGGGTTCGTGCCCCTGTCCGGGAAGATCCCACATGCCGTGGAGCGCTGGGCCCGTGAGCCATGGCCGCTGAGGCTGTGCGTCCGGAGCCTGTGCTCCGCAACGGGAGAGGCCACAGCAGTGAGAGGCCTGCGTACCGCAAAAAAAAAAGGCTCCGTAAGTAAGTTCACAGTGGGCATCATCACCTGAGGTGCTTCTTCACATTGCACATTCATGAATCCTACCTTCAGATTCTGATTCAGCAAAGGTGGGATGGATCTGGAAACTTGTATTTTTTCAAGTGTCTCATTTGACTGCTTGGTGATCCCCTCCAGTTGGGCCAGTAAAGCCACCAACTGTGTTTAATGTATATATGAAGCTTTGAGTGTCTTGGCTTTTTTTTTTTTTTTTTTTTAGTGATTATTTTTAAATGACTTTAGAAATAACTATTCTAAGAAATAGTCTGATTTAGACTATTTCTCTGGGTTTGTCTTCCTAGGCTTTTTTTTCAAATGCCTTAGGAAAAGTTTCTTGTAAATCCCTGAAACAAAGCATTGTAAGAACTAGTAGAAGTGAGGGAACAGTTTCTAGTCCCTGAAAAAGTAGTACAGTGACAGATCCTATATACGTTATTCAGTAGGGTACGCTTAGTGTGCACATAATAAGTAGATGTTCAGCAACTATTTGTTAAAGAACAGTAAAAATTTCTCTGAAAGGAAAATTAGGACTCGATTCTTTTCTGAGTCTGAATTGGTGTCCTTTCCCGTCTTCTTCACTGAATAATCAGCAAACCTTTAGCAAAGGGTCTGTTAGACAATGAGAGTTCAGAATTATTAAGGAAACTCTTGTGAGTATGAAGGGCATCACAGTATGAAATCTGAAGATTGCTCAGGCTATTAAGTGGCCTGACCCAAGTAGTGCAGGCAGACTTCCAGTATCACCATTGTGAAACACAGATGTTAAATGGCTTTAGTTCTCTGACCTGGTTCTGGGGAGAGAGGAGCCTTTGTCCTATGTGTGTTCTTTTTCACTTAATGCAAGTTGTTTCTTCTGCATTGGAAGCCTTTGCAGCACAAGATTTTTCCTACAGTTATCAGTGAATTATATTTGCTTCATCAACCAGTTCTGCTGGCTTGGCAAGCTCTGATCTTTTGTTGATGAAGGACAAGGCTCTAATAAAAACAGGAGCATCTCTCACAAGATTTTTTTTAATTTTTAAATTGAGGTATAGTTGATTTACAATATTATATTAGTTTCAGGTATACAACATAGTGATTCAACATTTTTTAGATTATACTCCATTTATAGCTGTTATAACGTATTGGCTATGTTCCCTGTGCTGTACAATATATTCTTGTAGCCTATTAATTTTATACACAGTAGTTTGTAATCTCACAAGTTTGTTGTTAGAGCTCCTGGATATGTGGCAGGATATGTTCTGAATGTGCCTAGGATAGGGAATCAAAGGAAATTTGGCTTTTCCCATGTAGAGTAAGGGTCCTAGATGTGGATCAATGATGATAATAGGCTAGGAGGAATAAGAGAGAAATAACCACATTATTGAGTAAGTGCTTATCCAAATGGTATTCTACTGTTCCCAGAGTTTGGGGGAGAAGGGAGTAGTTTTTTGGGGGGGGGGCTGTGCTGGGTCTTCCTTGCAGTGCTTGGGCTTCTCTACAGGCTCCACAGTGCGTGGGCTTCTCTCTAGTTTGGCTCTCTATTTGGGGTGCGCGGGCTGCAGAGCGCACGGGCTCAGCAGTTGCAGCACACGGGTTTAGTTGCCCTGTGGCATGTGGGATCTTAGTTCCCCGGCCAGGGATTGAACCCGCGTCCCCTGCATTGGAAGGCAGATTCTTAACCACTGGACCACCAGGGAAGTCCCGAGAAGGGAGTAGTTTTAACTGATTTTTGTTAAGTGATTTCGCCAATACCCTGTTCCAGAAATACCCTAAGTATTTTAAGCAAGTCTTTCGCAGAATTTCCTGCATGTATTATTTGTCCTTTTCCTTCCTTGGCCCTTTAAGATAGAGGTTCCTTTAATTATATTTTTCCATCCTAACATAGCACATTTGAGAGCTACAGCCCATTTCTATCAATAATAGCCAGCTCACTAAAAGAGTTATTGCAAGGGGTGGCAGCATATGAGGTTTGAAAATCCTTTTAGTGATTGTGATACCCCCATCCTGTAGAGAATCCTGGCTGTCAGACATTGCGAGCCAGGCCCTTATCCTTGGAAGTAGCTCTCTCCATCTCTCACCATGAAGGAGCTGACCTATTGAGTGAGGTGACTGCCTGATTCACCTGACAGGTGCTGTTCCAGTAGGATGACTTCACACGTGGCATGCAACCAGAAGCCAAAAGCCCCGCTGCCACACCTCCAGAACTGGGGGAGGAGCTGGGAGGTGAAAGTTCAGGGATGACTCAGAGATTTGTAATCTGCTTGTTGCATCTGTGAGTATAGCTTGGATGTACTATACAAAGCCATTTAGCAGCTTTCCTTGGCAGCCAGGAGTAGATGCAATGAGGTATATAGCCTAGGATATGACAGTCCTCTAACATCTCCTGTCTAGATTTGCTTGCTGGTGAGGATTATGGTTAGTTAAATTTGTTTCCTATCCTTGAGACTCTTCTCTTGGTCAGGAGGCCCTTAGGAAATTAGGGCTTTATTTCCTGTTCTACAGCTAGAGGGAATTATCCATTCTCCCCTTCCTCAGGCTTGACTGCCTCTTTCCTGGAATCCAACTCCACGAGAGAGTTGTGACACGAGTTGGTAGGTAATAGGCCAGCACATTTCTAAGAAACAAATATTTATTGATCTCAGCTATACAGAAGGCACTGTTCTAGATGCCTTCATGCAAATGATTTCATATAGTCTACTTGTCTACCCTGCAGTTGGCTTTGTTGTTACCAGTTTAGAGGTGTGAAAATTGAAACTAGAAGTTAGGTCATACAGCCATGGTAGCACAGCAGGATAGTGGCAGAACCTGGATTTAGGACTTGACCCTTGATAACACCATATTCCAGGCTCTTTATATTCTACCTTTCTGCTTCCTTGCTTAATGCTTTAAACCATGGATGTTTCTTAAACTTTATTGTTCATAGGAATCACTTAGTGAGTTTGTTAAACTGGAGATTTGGATTCAGTAGGTCTGAGGTGAGGCCCAAGATTCTGCATGTCTGACAAGCTCCAAGTAATGCTTATATTGCAGGCTAGGCATTCATATTTTAAATAGCAAGGCTTTTGAGTACCTTTACGTATATGTCCTTGTTGGAGCCTTAGAATCAGACTTTGAGCTAAGTAGCTTGAGTATTATCCTAAATGTGGAGAGGGAAAGGGAAACAGTAGTTAGTTGTTTGCTTTGGATGTCTCAGTTATTTAGTAATGGAGCTGGGACTAGAACCCAAATTTCCTTTCCTAATTCCAAGGCATGTGCTTTGTGCTCTGTCTTCTACATCATTAGATAAAGTTGTCCTAACTTGAATTTTTCCTATTCTAGCCTTTTGGGTGGTCATATCAATGAATTGCTGCTTTAAAAATCCTTCATATTTCTTTAGTTTTTTCCCTAGGCTGCAGGGTGAGCTAAAATATGACTAAATTTGACATTGAAGGGTGCTAGAAAGTGGCCATACTATTTAATTTTCTACACTTGTTATATAACAAAAAGAGAGCACTTGCTGTGAGTCAGGCATGGTTTTAAGTAAATATTGACCTAATTAATTCTCATAGCAATGCTTTGAGGTAGGTACTATTATTGTTCCCATTTTACAAATATTTTCTCAGGTCCTTTCTCTCTCTCTCTCTCCTTCTGGGACCCGTATAATGCGAATGTTGGTGCGTTAATGTTGTCCCAGAGGTCTCTGAGACTGTCCTCATTTCTTTTCATTCTGTTTTCTTTATTCTGTTCTGCGGCAGTGATTTCCACCATTTTGTCTTCCAGCTTGCTTATCCGTTCTTCTGTCTCACTTATTTTGCTACTGATTCCTTCTAGTGCATTTTTTATTTCAGTTATTGTATTGTTTATCTCTGTTTGTTCTTTAGTTCTTCTAGGTCTTTGTTAAACATTTCTTGTATCTTCTTGATCTGTGCCTCTATTCTTTTCCAAGATCTTGGATCATCTTTACTATCATTACTCTGAATTCTTTTTGGGTAGATTGTTCTCATTTTACAGATAAGGAAATTGAAGCACAGAAAGATTAAAGGACTTGGCTAGGGTCACACAGCCAGAAATCTAGTAGGAACATAATATACTAGCTTTATTCTATAGCTACATAGCCACGCTCTCCACAAACTAGCATTGCTTTGCAAATTGGAGATCTGGCTAAGAAGTGTTGCTGATGGAGGTTAGGGACAGTTGAGATCAGCTCTCCTTAAGTTACTTTTGAGATGCCTCATTAAATGGCAAAGACACTCTCTACAAAGGAAATTAAGACTTTGCTGGTGGTAGAAGTGGGGTGATAGTTTAGTTCCAAGTTCCTCTTCCCTAACCATTCCTTTAAAGTAGCATGCATATAAAAAGATCTGAGAATTGAGTATAACTAAGCAGCAGTCATGACCTATCTGACGCCTTTAAATGATGTTTCATTCTTACAGCCTTGTTAGGTGACCTTCCACCCTTTTCTTTCCAATTTCTTTTTTTCTTTTTTTACCTTAAATGAAGTAAAAGGAGAAGGAGGCTCATTGATTCTAGTAGTTCTCTCTCACAAGGGGAAAAAACTATTTTTGTCTGGCTCTCATTCTGTCTGCTGAGCTTGGATAGATTTTTTTCTTTTGCCTAAGATGTAACTTTAAACTATTCTTATAATCCTTCCTCTTGCCAATGAAGCAGCCAGCCATTACAGAAACTTCAGCATGGTTTAGAAGTGGAAAAATTATCATTATGGAGAGATTTCAACTTCTTTTTTCTCTATGATGGTATGTTTCCCTATAGCCTCTTTAAAAACAAAACAGAACCACAACAACCAACTACCCACAATTAAAAGGCCTGTTGAGTGCTGATGTGGTCTCTGGGAGATAGGGCCTCTATTATAGGGAATCTGTGGGACCATGGAGCATGGAATAGCTTGAACATGGTTAGCACTGTAGAACAATAGTTTGAATTTATTCACAAGTTTTCCCTTGTTCACTTTTTGGTGACTAGTAAGAAAAAGCAAAGTTCTTTCTTTTTTTTTAAAATTAATTAATTTATTTGGCTGCCTTGGATCTTCGTTGCAGCACACAGGATCTTCGTTGAGGCATGCGGGATCTTTAGTTGTGGCATGCAGACTCTTTTAGTTGCGGCATATGGGATCTAGTTCCCTGACCAGGGATTGAACCCAGGCCCCCTGCATTGGGAGCGTGGAGTCTTAGCCACTGGACCACCAGGGAAGTCCCCAGGAACGTTATTTCTTGAGTGCTGTGTCTGGCTCCCATGCTCGCTGTGTAAGATGAACAGCATAAAGGGCTGTTTGTGCTGCGTGCTTTCTGCCCAAATGGTCCTCAGTGAGCTAGAGGAGATTGTTTAGGAAGTTAATGAAAGGAGTTGCAGGCAACCCTGGTTAACAAGTTGAGGTGTTCTCCCTTTGTTTTAGGGCCATATTAGCTTGTTTTCTGCTCTCTAAATTTAGCTTTGGATTGATTCTTTCTAAAATAACATTTTCTGAAGGGTCTCTTCCCTTTTCATTTCTCCCTCCTGCCCCAACAGAAAGAGGGGTACTAACTTCTAAAAAGCCTCAGGCCCTACTAACTCTCACCTTAGGCATGTAGTGTTTTGGAATTTATACAGTAGCACTAGTTCAAATGATTTTCAGCACAACCAGACAGCAATGCAATACAGTCAGCTCTTTGTGGGTTCTGCATCTGCGGGTTCTGCATCCACAGGTTCTGCGTCTGTGGGTACAACCAACTGTGGATCAAAAATATTAAAAAAAAAATATTCCAGAGAGGTTTCCCTGGTGGCGCAGTGGTTAAGAATCCACCTGCCAATGCAGGGGACACGGGTTTGAGCCCTGGTCAGGGAAGATCCCACGTGCCGTGGAGCAACTAAGCCCGTGCACAACAGCTACTGAGCCTGCGCTCTAGAGCCCATGAGCCACAACTACTGAGCCCACGTGCCACAACTACTGAAGCCCACATTCCTAGAGCCCGTGCTCCGCAACAAGAGAAGCCACTGCAATGAGAAGCCCGCGCATTGCAACAAAGAGTAGCCCCCACTCGCCACAGCTAGGGAAAGCCTGCACGCAGCAGCAAAGACCCAATGCAGTCAAAAATAAATAAATAAAATAAATAAATTTAAAATTCCAGAAAGTTCCAAGAAGTAAAACTTGAATTTGCCACGTGCTGACAATGATTTGCATAACATTTACTTTGTATTTACAACTATATAGCATTTATAGTGCATTAGATATTGTAAGTAACTTAGAGGTGATTTAAAGTATATGGAAGGGGGGCTCCCCTGGTGGCTCAGTGGTTAAGAATCTGCCTGCCAATGCAGGGGACACGGGTTCAAGCCCTGCTCTGGGAAGATCCCACATGCCGCAGAGCAACTGGGCCCGTGAGCCACAATTACTGAGCCTGCGTGTCTGGAGCCTGTGCTCCGCAACAAGAGAGGCTGCGATAGTGAGAGGCCCGCGCACTGCGATGAAGAGTGGCCCCCGCTTGCCACAACTAGAGAAAGCCCTCACACAGAAACGAAGACCCAACACAGCCATAAATTAATTAATTAATTTAAAAATAATAATTAAATAAATAAATTAAAAAAAAAGAAAAATAAAGTATATGGAAGGGGACTTCCCTGGTGGTGCAGTGGTTAAGAATCCGCCTGCCACAAGCATGTACCATGGAGAAAAGACAGCCTCTTCAATAAGTGGTGCTGGGAAAACTGGATAGCTACATGTAAAAGAATGAAATTAGAATACTCCCTAACACCATACACAAAAAGAAAACTCAAAATGGATTAAAGACCTAAATGTAAGGCCAGGCACTATAAAACTCTTAGAGGAAAACATAGGCAGAACACTCTATGACATACATCACAGCAAGATCCTTTTTGACCCACCTCCTAGAGAAATGGAAATAAAAACAAAAATAAACAAATGGGACCTAATGAAACTTAAATGCTTTTGCACAGCAAAGGAAACCATAAACAAGACGAAAGACAACCCCCAGAATGGGAGAAAATATTTGCAAATGAAGCAACTGACAAAGGATTAATCTCCAAAATTTACAAGCAGCTCATGCAGTTCAATATCAGAACAACAAACAACCCAATCCAAAAAATGGTCAGAAGACCTAAATAGACATTTCTCCAAAGAAGATACACAGATTGCCAACAAACACACGAAAGGATGCTCAACATCACTAATCATTAGAGAAATGCAAATCAAAACTACAATGAGGTATCACCTCACACCAGTCAGAATGGTCATCATCAAAAAATCTACAAACAGGGCTTCCCTGGTGGCGCAGTGGTTGAGAGTCCGCCTGCCGATGCAGGGGACACGGGTTCGTACCCCGGTCCGGGAAGATCCCACATGTCGCGGAGCAGCTAGGCCCGTGAGCCATGGCAGCTGAGCCTGCGTGTCCGGAGCCTGTGCTCCGCAACGGGAGAGGCCACAACAGTGAGAGGCCCGCGTACTGCAAAAAAAAAAAAAAAAAATCTACAAACAATAAATGGTGGAGAGGGTGTGGAGAAAAGGGAACCCTCTTGCACTGTTGGTGGGAATGTAAATTGATACAGCCACTATGGAGAACAGTATGGAGGTTCCTTAAAAAACTAAAAACGGAACTACCGTACGACCCAGCAATCCCACTACTGGGCATATACCCTGAGAAAACCATAATTCAAAAAGAGTCATGTACTACCAGGTTCATTGCAGCTCCATTTACAATAGCCAGGACATGGGAGCAACCTAAGTGTCCATCGACAGATAAATGGATAAAGAAGATGAGGCACAGGGCTTCCCTGGTGGCGCAGTGGTTGAGAGTCCGCCTGCCGATGCAGGGGACGCGGGTTCGTGCCCCGGTCTGGGAAGATCCCACATGCCGCGGAGCGGCTGGGCCCGTGAGCCATGGCCATTGAGCCTGCGCGTCCGGAGCCTGTGCTCCGCAACGGGAGAGGCCACAACAGTGAGAGGCCCATGTAACGCAAAAAAAAAAAAAAAAAAAAAAAAAAGAAGATGAGGCACATATCTACAATGGAATATTACTTGGCCATAAAAAGAAATGAAATTGAGTGATTTGTAGTGAGGTGGATGGACCTAGAGTCTGTCATACAGAGTGGGGTAAGTCAGAAAGAGAAAAACAAATCCTGTATGTATTCCATATATATGGAATCTAAAAAAAAAAAATGGTTCTGAAGAACCTAGGGGCAGGACAGGAATAAAGATGCAGATGTAGAGAATGGACATGGGGACACGGGGAGGGGGAGGGGTAAGCTGGGACAAAGTGAGAGAGTGGCGTGGACTTACATATACTGCCGAATGTAAAATAGCTAGTGGGAAGCAGCCACAGGGAGATCAGCTCAGTGCTCTGTGACCACCTAGAGGGGTGGGATAGGGAGGGTGAGAGGGAGATGCAAGAGGGAGGTGACATGGGGATATATGTATATGTATAGCTGACTCACTTTGTTATAAAGCAGAAACTAACACGCCATTGTAAAGCAATTATACTCCAATAAAGATGTTTAAAAAAAAAAAAAAGAATCCGCCTGCCAGTGCGGGGGACACAGGTTCGAGCCCTGGTCTGGGAGGATCCCACATGCCGCGGAGCAACTAAGCCCGTGCGCCACAACTACTGAGCCTCCGCTCTAGAGCCCACGAGCCACAACTACTGAGCCTGCGTGCCACAGCTACTGAAGCCCGTGCGCCTAGAGCCCTGCTCTGCAACAAGAGAAGCCATCACAATTAGAAGCCCGTGCACCGCAACGAAGAGTAGCCCCCACTCACCCGCCACTAGAGAAAGCCCATGTGCAGCAACGAAGTATATGGAAGGATGTGCTTATTAGGTTATATGCAAATACTACAACATTTTATATAAAGAACTTGAGCTTCCTCGGATTTTGGTTATCTGTTGGGGGTAGGGATCCTGGAACCAATTCCCCCTTGAATACTGAGGGATGACTGTAGTTACTAGAAAAGGTGTCTCTGACCTTTTGGTGAAAGGAGGAGAGGTGTAGACTTTATTCACAGTGTGTGTGTGTGTGTGTGTGTGTGTGTGTGTGTAATCTTTAGTTTGCATGGTGCTTCCATATCCATTGTAATTTAATCATCACAAGGCAACCCTGTGAGATGTGTGGTAGATATCAGCACCATTTTATAGATGAGGACACTGGGGCTTATTTTGACAATCTCATTTTATCTTCAAAATAATCTTGTGGGGACTTCCCTGGTGGTCCAGTGCTTAAGACTCCGTGCTCTAATGCAGGGGGCACGGGTTCGATCCCTGGTCTGGGAACTAAGATCCCACGTGCCGTGCACAGCGAAAAAAGAAAAAAAATCTTGTGAAGAAAAGTCAACCTCCTTGCCTCAGTCCTTACAACTTGATAGTAGTATAACTGGTTGTCTTTTTCTTTTTTTTTAAACACTACAAGTTAGGTATTATTTTTATTTTTGTTTATTTATTTGGCTGTGCTCGGTCTTCATTACGGTGTGCAGGCTTCTCTAGTTGTGGTACATGGGCTCAGTAGTTGTGGTGTGCAGGCTCTCTAGTTGTGGCCTGAGGTCTTAGTTGCCCTGCAGCATGTGGGATCTTAGTTCCCCAACCAGGGATCGAACCCGTGTCCCCTGCATTGGAAGGTGGATTCTGGACCACCAGGGAAGTCCCTGGTTGTCTTTTTCAAAGGCAATGTTGAACTTTCTGTTGCAACTGAGCAATCTTCATAGAAAGGTGTTTTTCTTGTGGGGAAAAATTCATCTCTAAACATAGCCTAGCTACACTATTTATATTTACAATTGCCAAGATATGGAAGCAACCTAAGTGTCCATCAAGAGGTGAATGGATAGGGCTTCCCTGGTGGCGCAGTGGTTGAGAGTCCGCCTGCCGATGCAGGGGACACGGGTTCGTGCCCCGGTCCGGGAAGATCCCACGTGCTGCGGAGTGGTTAGGCCCGTGAGCCATGGCCGCGGAGCCGGTGCTCTGCAATGGGAGAGGCCACAACAGTGAGAGGCCTGCGTACCGCAAAAAAAAAAAAAAAAAAAAAAAAGAAGATGAATGGATAAAGAAGCTGTGTTGTATATATACAATGGAATACTACTCAGCCATAAAAAAGAGTGAAATTTTGCCATTTGCAGCAACGTGGATGGACTTGGAGTATATTATGTGAGTGAAATAAGTCAGAGAAAGACAGATACTAATTACTTATATGTGGAATCTAAAAAAGAAAACTAGTGACTATAACAAAAAAGTAAAAGACACTGATATAAAGAATAAACTATAGTGGTACAGTGTGGGGAGGGGAAAGATGGGGTAGGGGGTTAAGAGATCCAAACTACGTATAAAATAAACCATAAGGATATATTGTACAGCACAGGGAATATAGCCAGTATTGTATAATAACTATAAATGGAATATAACCTTTAAAAATTGTGAATCAAAAAAAAAAAATTGTGAATCAGGGCACTTCCCTGGTGGTCAGTGGTAAAGAATCCACCTCCAGTGCAGGGGACGTGGGTTCGATCCCTGGTCAGGGAACTAAGATCCCACATGCCGTGGGGCAACTAAGCCCACATGCCACAACTACTGAGCTCGCACGCCACAACTACTGAGCTCGCGCACCTCAACTAGAGCCCATGTGCCTCAAACTACAGAGCCCACGCGCCCTGGAGCCTGCGTGCCACAACTAGAGAAGAGAAAACCCACAGGCCACAGCTAGAGAGAAGCCCGCGCACCACAACAAAGAGCTCTGACGCCACAACGGAAGATCCTGGGTGCCACATCTAAGACCCAGTGCAGCCAAAAATAAATAAAATAAATAATAAATCTTTTAAAAAAATTGTGAATCACTATGTTGTATACCTGAAACTTATATAATACAGTACATCAACTATAGCTCAATTTAAAAAAAAATTCCTTTGGTACAGGTGTGTAGGTGATAAACTCTCAGCTTTTGTTTACCTGAAATGTCTTTATTTCACCCCCTTTAAGATTTCTTCCTCACCTGGGTACACAACTCTAGCTTAGTAATTATTTTCTCTCAATATTTTAAAGATAATTTACTAGTTTTCTAGTTTCCATTGCTGTTGTTGAGCAGTCTGTTGGTTGTTACTTTGTAGATATTCTGTTTTCTCTGTGCTTTTTCCAGGAGCATATCAGGTAGTGTTGTAAAAGGCTGCTTCCACCTGTGGGCTCTCCGAGACTGGAGAGGTTGAAGTGTTGCCAAAAGGCTAGGTGCTGAAGAAACCTTACCAGCTGGGTTAAGTAATTGATCAGTTTCCTCATTTGCTTTTCTCAGAGCTGTTGTCGACTAGAGTGGGATGGACTGGGTACTTTAACAACTGCCTCTCTGACGTTTCTTCTGTGCCTAACAAAGCCCAGCCATAGAACCCAGGTGATTGGAGAGTCTCTTCAGGGAATGCTAATGAAGCTGTTGCTTCCAGACTGGTAACTCTTTCCAGGTTGCTCAAGGCTTTATAGCTTTCTTATATCAAACTGTCCTTAGAGGCTAAAATGAAGAGAGGTTGAGTCACTGTAACTCCTTTCTAATACATAGGAGGGAGGACAACTGCATAAGGTTTTGTGTTTTCTTTGCAGAATGCATCCTGTCTTGTTCTTGCTGCCCGGCATGCCAGTGCTTCTTCCACGGTAAGGTTTGGAAAAGAGGACTGAGAATCATTGAGGCAGCTTGACCCTGGGATGGGGAGGGGTGGTGGGCTACTACCCAGCCTCTTATCATTATCCTGAGTATCTCCTGGAGGTTTCCAGTTGTTATTATTGTTACAAGTATTATCACTACTACTACTTTAAGATAGCTAAAGCACTGTGGACATGATAAGGACTGTGGGGTTTTGGCTGGGAAAAGTAGCTCTGTAATGTACTTCAACAAAAGTACCATTCTCTTCAGTGACTATCTTTCCCATACAACGAAATGTTGGAGCTTATGGTATTGGTTGGAAATTAGACTATTCTTAAGTTTATAATTTAATGGCAGTAAGTAATTCACATTATTGGGCAACCATCATCACTATTCATGGCCAAAAGTTTTTCATCTTCCCGAATTGAAACTGTACCCGTTAAACAACTCCCCATTCCCTTCTTGCTCTGCCTAATTCTTTTACCCTCATCTGTATAGAGAAGTTGACCAGACTTCGCTGGCAGGTAGAGAAAGCCAAATTCTAAAAAGCAGTCTTAACATACCTACTTTGCAGAAATCTAATCAATATTTTGATCATCACTTAGCCTCTCTACTTCTCATTTTAGAATTTGAAAGACATATTGGCTGATCTGATACCTAAGGAGCAGGCCAGAGTTAAGACCTTCAAGCAGCAACATGGCAAGACGGTGGTGGGCCAAATCACTGTGGACATGGTAAGGGTTGTAGTGTTTTGCCTGCAAAAAGTAGCTCTGTAATATGCTTCAACAAAAGTACCATCCTCTTCACTGATTGTTCAAAGCAGTCTGTCCCATATAAGGAAATGTTGAAGCTTATGGCGTTTGTTAGAAATTAGACTATTCTTTTCTATAAATTTAATAGTTGAGGCTAACCTAATTCATGTATGGGAGGGATAAATGAAGTTTTTATTCCTTTTCCCAACCCCTTAGCTTTTGGGCCCAAGGCTCTCTGTCTTTGAGTTGATGCTGTGCTGATCATCCAGTTAAACCACAGCTCTAGCAGGCCTTCTAGAACAGCTTTAGGATGGTTTCTTCTTCAGTCCTAAGAGTCTAAGCAGCTCAGATGATAATTTCACAGCAGTGTTTAGCCATTGGTCTCCATCTCCTTTCCCTACAGTCAATCCCATTCTGTTTACTTCGGTTGGTGGGAATGAGAGGATAAAAGTGGGCAGGAGAAAAAAAATAAGAAAAGGGAGCAGAGGCAAAAATACTAACTAAAGGTAGTGATTTCTCAACTTAAAAAATTCATTTCTAGTGTTAGCAGTCTTCCTTTCAAAGTTCCATTCTATAGTAAGTTAACTCCTCAGAAATCTTCCCCCAAATGAAGTCTAGCAAGTCAGAGAATAAATTTCCTCTCCCAGATCCCATGAAGCACTAACAAGCTCTAGCCTGAATTATTCAGACAACTGGTTACATCCTCTTCTTTTCTTTAGATGTATGGTGGCATGAGAGGCATGAAGGGATTGGTATATGAAACATCAGTTCTTGATCCTGATGAGGTAAGAGACCCTCATATCAATCACTAATAATCACTGATTTTACTGACCATTGTGCACACCATGGATTAGACCAGCGGTCCCCAACCTTTTTTTGCACCAGGGACCAGTTTTTTGGAAGACAGTTTTTCTGCGGATGGGTCAGGGGTGATGGTTTCTGGATGATTCACATGCATTACATTTATTGTGCACTTTATTTCTATTATTATTACATTGTAATATATAATGAAATAATTATTCAACTCACCATAATGCTGACAGGAGGCGGAGCTCAGGCAGTAATGCCAGTGATGGGGAGTGGCTGGAAATACCGGTGAAGCTTCACTCGCTCGCCTGCCGCTCACCCCCTGCTGTGCAACCTGGTTCCTAACAGGCCACAGACCAGAACCGGGGTTCCGGGGACCTCTGGCTTAGAGCACTAAGGGTGAGGAGAACAAAATTAAGCACCTACCTGTATATTTTGGAAGGTGAAAATAGGTATATATGGAATAACTGAAGAGCGAGTTTACCTTTTTAATATATCAACTAGTAAAACTAAAAGTACAAAGCAGGAGTAAGTTACCTAAAGATTTGCTCTTTAAAAGTTCTAACTTGTTGACAGGTCTGATGAAAGTGGGATCAGTCAATTATGTGACTTTGAGGCTAACAAACTTAAGATTTGTAATCCTTACTCTTCTCCCTCAAGGGCATCCGTTTTCGAGGCTACAGTATCCCTGAATGCCAGAAACTGCTGCCCAAGGCTAAGGGTGGGGAAGAACCCCTACCAGAGGGCTTATTTTGGCTGCTGGTAACTGGACAAATCCCAACAGAGGAACAGGTAAGCAGAAGGACACTAGCGCGTCTCATTCGCCTCCTTCTTTGCCTTTTTCTGATCTCAGACACTGAATCCTCATCTGGTTATTGGTGGTAGTTTATAGAGGGGAAGGAATCAGAGCAGAGTTCTGCTGTATAAGTGGACTGTATTGAATTCTCTTGGATTTTCTTTACTCAGAGGTCACTGTCTTTTTATTTTTTTATTTTTAATTTTGGCTGCACTGCACAGCTTGCAAGATCTTGTTTCCCCAGAATTGAACCTGGGCCCCCATCAGTGAGAGTGCCGAGTCCTAACCACCAGACCGCCAGGGAATTCCCATTGTTTTCTTATTTCTCTTCTTTTTCTTTTTTTCTTGCCTAGTGTTTTGAGCAATGTCTCCCTTTCACAGGTATCTTGGCTCTCAGAAGAGTGGGCAAAGAGGGCAGCTCTGCCTTCCCATGTGGTCACCATGCTGGACAACTTTCCCACTAATCTACACCCCATGTCTCAGCTCAGTGCAGCTATTACAGCTCTCAACAGTGAAAGCAACTTTGCCCGAGCATATGCAGAGGGTATCAACCGAGCCAAGTACTGGGAGGTAGGAAACTTTGCTGTGATGATTGATGTTTGATGGAGATTCAAAGGACTTGAGTGTGAAGGAAGAAAAAGGAATGTAGAGTCCTTAGGAAAATTACTACCCTGAGTTATGACAGAAACTCATTTAACAAAATTTTACTGTAGGCTTGCTTTTTATCCGTCTTTGGAATTACAAAGATAAATGAAGCATGCTTTCTATCACCAAGGTTATTGATTTAGTTAGGGTGATATACACATAAAAAAGAAACTACGGGCTTCCCTGGTGGCACAGTGGTTGAGAATCCGCCTGCCAATGCAGGGGACATGGGTTCGAGCCCTGGTCCAGGAGGATCCCACATGCCACGGAGCAACTGGGCCTGTGTGCCACAACTACTGAGTTGCGCACCACAGCTGCTGAGCCTGCATGTCACAACTACCGAGGCCCACGTGCCTAGAACCCATGCTCCACAACCGGAGAGGCTGCTGCAGAGAAGCCCGCACACCACAATGAAGAGTAGCCCCCGCTCGCCGCAGCTAGAGAGAGCCTGTGCACAGCGGTGAAGACCCAGTGCAGCCAAAAATAAATATAAATAAAATAAATCAATTTATTATAAAAAAAAAAAAAGAAACTACAATTCAGTAATCTTGCTGGAATAGAGGTGTGTACACTGTGCTGTTGGAACATTGAAAAAGATGTGACTTAACTGCAGAGCCCCCGAGGAAGGTTTTGCAGAGTAGTCTCACTCTGGCCCCAAAGGGTCCCTTCTTCTCTTCAAATAAGGAGAACCATTTATTTATGTATGTATGTATGTGTGTATGTATGTATTTATTTATTTATAGCTGCGTTGGGTCTTTGTTGCTGTGCACAGGGTTTCTCTAGTTGCAGTGAGCAGGGGCTACTCTTTGTTGTGGTGCACAGGCTTCTCATTGTGGTGACTTCTTGTTGCAGAGTACAGGGTCTAGGCGCTCGGGCTTCAGTACTTGTGGCATGCAGGCTCAGTAGTTGTGGCACATGGGCTTAGTTGCTCCGCAGCATGTGGGATCTTCCCAGACCAGAGCTCAAACCCGTGTCCCCTGCATTGGCAGGTGGATTCTTAACCACTGTGCCACCAGGGAAGTCCCCAGATAAGGAGAACCTTGAGAATTTAGAAGAATGGCAGCTAAGGCAACTCTGGAGGTTAGGAGGACTAATGCCAGTCAGCCACAGTTTGGACTAACCCACTCAAGATACCTGTCAGGAGTGGAAGGGTGGTTAGTATCCTGGAAGTAGGATCCAAAAAGCAAATGAGCTTTATTCTCTGAAAATGAAATGTGATCTTAATAGTTTGAACTCTGTGGTTAGAGTATGAGAAGATTGTTGGCCTTGTCCTAGCGCATAGGACATAATTCCTTCCATCCTCTTTCCAATACCCCACATACTCATAAACACTGGGTAAAGTACAATTTATCTGGCTAGGTTTACAGAAGGACATCTCATTTTCTTTTGTTTCTTATTTAGAGACAGGTAGTATAGGAACAGAAAAGTTCCTTTCTGCAAAGCAGATACACTAAAGGATTTTTGACCAGGAGAAGGTCCCCAAAGAGTTCACTATGAGGCAAGGCACAGAGTAGCATGGCCCACTGGTCTGATGAAATCTCCTTGGGGTTTTGGCAAATCCCACTTCACTGGATTGATCAATATTTATTCAGTGCCAACTGTGTATAGAGAATTGTGTTTGCTGTTGGGGGAAAGAGGGAAAGTTTGCAATTGATACTAGTCTGGTTGGCTTTGAGGAGGAAGGTATAGGAATGATGCAAACTAAACCTATTCACAAGCATTTATAAAGTCACACATCAGCAGGTTCAGAAGGTTGTATAACCTGAATATGTTGCTTTTCATTTTCTTTTTAAAATACTGTTCAAGTAATTGTTATCTGTGTAGGTCACCATAACAGAAAAGGTTAAATCAGGGCTTCCCTGGTGGCGCAGTAGTTGAGAGTCCGCCTGCCGATGCAGGGGACATGGGTTCATGCCCCGGTCTGGGAAGATCCCACATGCCGCGGAGCGGCTGGGCCCGTGAGCCATGGCCTCTGAGCCTGTGCGTCTGGAGCCTGTGCTCCGCAACGGGAGAGGCCACAACAGTGAGAGGCCCACATACCGCAAAAAAAAAAAAAAAAAAAGGTTAAATCAAGGCCAACAGTTCTTCTATTTTAAAACTTGTCTTTTAGAAATTGACCACTCAGAAGTGCCTGTTACTTCTTACAGTGCTGTTGTGTTGACTGTTGTAGAGTTCTTCATACTTTGCAATAAATACCTATATTTCCCAGGTATCCAAACATGCTGCATTGCTTCACACTGTCCTTTATTGAATCAGGAAAATGCATCTTGTTCTTCTCTGCTTGCTATGCCTCCATTTCAGTGTACAGCCATTGACTGGTTGTCCTGCCACCTCTTTGTGAGATATCATCTGAGGGTGGCTATCTTGAGGTGAACATTGTATTTCAGGACTTTGCCAACCTGGAGAGTGTTTCTAAGCAATACCGATATATCTGTCAGCCTCAGGATGTGCGTCTAATAAGTTCACACTGAACAAAAATTAGCACCAGTAACTGCTTTAGTGGAGCTTGGTGCTCTTTTGCTGCCATATCCTATCTCTCTCAAAGATCAGACATGCTATTTCAGTTTAGTTCTCTGTCTTGGTTAATTTAACCATGCTACTTTAGTAGAATTACCTGATAGCATTCAGCTGGTTATTTCTGTTTAAAATTTTATGTTAAGGAGTATATGTGATCTAATTCTCTACTAGAATCATCAGTTCATGCTGTTTTTTACATATACCTCAAGAGGATGATCTTCCTACAACTTTTCTTCCATAACAGTTTACATGACTTTAGATAAATAGTGTAATCTATTGAGGTGAAAAAGTTAGGTCTTTTACTAATTGACTTAACTTCACTCGTGACTAGGAGATTACTCTGATGAACCAGCGGTTTAATTTTGAAGTAGCCTTAAGATATTGTTGAATTGGGTAAAATTTGCAAAGTAGCTGACAGATGAGGTTTTTCTAGTAAGGCATATGAACAGTATATGTAGGTTTTGAAGCTGTTTAATCTATAATAAAATCATCATCCCAACACCTAACAACTCTTGAAAACATGCCAAATATTAGCTTAAATGTTTTATATTCATTATCTGATTTAATCATCAGAACAACCCAATGAGGTAGATGTCACTGATGTCATTTTACTGAATGGGAAAGCTGAAGATTAGAGAAAATAAGTAGCTTGCCCAGGGTCATGCAGCTAGTAACTGGTAGAGACCAGATTGAGACTTGAGTTTGCTTCACTCTAGGGTCTCTTCACCATTAATACTGGCTCTCCTCTTTTTCTGTGTCTTCTTTATAATGACTGATAGCTAACACAACATTGTAAATCAACTATACTACAATAAAAAAAATTTTTTTAAATGACTGATAGCTAAATACTTGGCCAGAATTTCTCTAGCACTAGAGATGCTAGCTCACAATGATGATTATGGTCAGTTTTGTTACCTTTATTCCAGGCAGTTGTGATGGTGGCGTGTTTTGTCTTTTTTTTTCTGAGAGTTTAAAGATGAAGAATGAGTTGGTACCAGTAGCTAAATAGCACCTCAGTCTTAGTTTATTAAAGAAGAAATAAGGAGGCGTTCTCTGTCAGTGTGTTTGTTTGTTTATTTAACCTCTTGACTGTACAGCTTTACCACTACAAAAAGCAGGGTAAAGATCCCACACTGTCATACCTGGTCTGATACTTGCTGCTTTATAAACTTCATCCTCAGTGGTAGAAGTTGAAACAGTCCTCTTTTTGTAGTTTCTTTATGTTGTGGTCATTCATACTTTACAAATGATTTTGAAAGTTAGTACATACTCCACAGATACCAGTTTGCCTGGCCCAGGATCTTGTTCTTGGCATTCTGCTAATGAATCCAGGTCCCTTAGAACTGCATATCCTTGATGCAGGCTTCTGGAAATAACCTACTTCCTTGGGGGATGTAAATCTGCAAGGAGGTATGGTTAATAGTATGATTATCATGTAAGTAATCTGAGAACTTGCAAGTGTTAGCTAAGTACTTCTTGCTTCAAGTAGCTTTTTAATTTTGGCAGTATTCTCATTGAATCTTGGTGGCATTGACAAAATTCACTGAGTACTCAAGTAACAGATGACTTCACAGAGATTATCTCATTTAGGCTAGTTATTATAGATTTTGTTCTTTGTTCCAAAAAAACTACCAAAACCTCATGACTTCTTACAGGAACATTTAGCCAGTTAGCTTGATAGGACAGCACTATGTAATGTCACTCAGCAAGTATTTTCTCCACACTTTCAATGTACTATGACTGAAAGTAGAAAATTTTTTTATTATTTTGTTTTGTTTTGTGTTTTTATTTTGGCCGCATTGCATGGCTTGCAGGATCTTTCCCAACCAGGAATTGAATCCAGGCCCTGGCAGTGAAAGCACCGAGTCCTAACCACTGGACCGCCAGGGAATTCCTGAATTTTTTTGTTATTAAAAGAAAAAACTTGGGGGGCTTCCCTGGTGGCGCAGTGGTTGAGAGTCCGCCTGCTGATGCAGGCAACACGGGTTCGTGCCCCGGTCCGGGAAGATCCCACATACCGCGGAACGGCTGGGCCCGTGAGCCATGGCCGCTGAGCTTGCGCGTCCGGAGCCTGTGCTCCACAACGGGAGAGGCCACAACAGTGAGAGGCCCGCGTACCGCAAAAAAAAAAAAAAAAAAAGTCTTGCTAAAGAAATTGAACATGAATCTGCTCAAACCTCTAGCTCTATCAGTCTGTCAGAAATACAGTGGACAGAGGAACATGTTAAATAACATCACAGGTATATAACTAGCAAAATCTAAACTGTGGGAAATTCTACAGGACAAATGATCTGATTTTCCACAAATAAACTGCAAAGTAAAAAAAGGACAGCATAAGAGGGAACTTAAATTAATTAAAAAGACTTCAGAGACATGTCAGACAATTGCAATGTGGGCTATTTTCAGTGAAATAGAAAATGAGGGGGAGCTTTATAATAAATGAATGAGGTAGGGGGGGACTTGAATACTGAGTAGATAGTTAATGATATTGAAGAATTGTTAAATTCTTTTCAGTAGGATAATGGTTTTGTGATTTTGATTATGAAGGACCTTTATCTTTTAGAGATACATGCTTAAATACTTACATGTTATATATGATATCTGGGATTCACTCAAAATAATTTGGGAGATGAGAGGGGAAAGTAAGGGTATAGATGAAACAAGCATGGCCATGAGTTAATAATTATTTAAGCTAGATGATGCTTATTAGCTGAGTGGGTAACCTTGTGCCCCCGTTTTTACAAATGAAGGCTATGTTACCTTACAGGACTATTGTAAGAAAAGAAAAAAATGAAAATAATATATCTAGCACAGTACCTGTTATATAGTAAGTGCTTAAAAAAATGGAAGCCTTTGTTAATAACTCACAATTGAATGCCACTGTTTGACCCTTGGCATATATGGTGAATTTTCCTTGAAAGATGGAACATAGAATTATTAAAACCTAGTGTCTTAGCACATTCTTTGAGTGCAAAGTCATGTAGTGGAAAAGATCATGGTTAAACATATAAGGGTTCAAAATCGGACTTTGGCATTTAACTGAATGCTCTGAGCCTCAGTTCCCTTTTCTGTAAAATGGAGGTCATTATATACTTTGTAGAATGGGAAAAAATTGGGAATAATGTTTTAATATACATGAGATAGTTTGTATAAATCCCTTAATGCGGTGCCTGGGTCATAAGTTATTCAGTTAAATGGTCATTGTTGTTATACTCCATTTATAATCACCCAGCATAGAATCATCAATCCAAATAGCCCAGTCCATAGAGAACAAACACCATCCCTGCCTAATTCTTCCTTGTTGATAATTCCTCTTCTTTTTTTCTCCATTTTCCTCTTCTCCCCATCAGTTGATTTATGAAGACTGTATGGATCTGATTGCAAAGCTACCTTGTGTTGCAGCAAAGATCTACCGGAATCTCTATCGAGAGGGCAGCAGTATTGGGGCCATTGATTCTAAGCTGGACTGGTCCCACAATTTCACCAACATGTTAGGCTATACTGACGCTCGGTTCACGGAGCTCATGCGCTTGTACCTCACCATCCACAGGTGAGGGAGACCCAGCAACCATAGCCACCAGGTGCCTGGATTGGTGGTGAATATTAAGAAAAACTCCTTGGGACTTCCCTGGCAGTCCAGTGGTTAAGACTCTGCGCTTCCACTGCAGGGGGGCATGGGTTCCATCCCTGGTCGGGGAATTAAGATCCTGTATGCCATGCAGCATGCCAAAAAAAACCCAAACTCCTTAACAGGTGGTAGGCAGCAAGGAGGTGGAAAAACAGCATATGGGATGGTACAAGGCAAGAACGGGGTCTGGTAAAGAAGGTCAGGAGGTCTAGAAAAATTACCATAACCACGCTAAGAGTAAGATAGTGCTTCTGGCTAGGAAAAGGTACTAGCTGCTCACGTTAGACAGGTCCTTTGGCTTTCCAGGAGCTCCCTCTTCTGGCCATTGCTGCAGTGAGAGTCAGGGAGCTTGGCACGCAGGCCAGGCATCATCAAGCAGTAACCTCTCCAGCCCTGTGGATTAGTGAACAAAGGCTGATAGTAAGATTGGGACATCTCTTACAAGAGCTTATGTATAAGTGACTAGCTATAGGCTGGTGTGAATCCATAGCTAGGCTAGTATGTGACAATAAGAGAACAGCAAGGACTGTGTTTCAATAATCTGCCCCTTTTTTCTCCTTTCTCTTGGCCTTGATTCTCCTTTCTTACTTCCCCACAGTGACCATGAGGGTGGCAATGTAAGTGCCCATACCAGCCACTTGGTGGGCAGTGCCCTTTCAGACCCCTACTTGTCCTTCGCAGCAGCCATGAATGGGCTGGCAGGGCCCCTGCATGGACTGGCAAATCAGGTAAGACTGTTTTTTTTCTTCTCCTGCTCCGTGTTTTTCTTACTCCTATGCTTTGTTTCTGATCCTGGCGTTCTCTCCTAGCATATGCATTGACACTCTTTTATTCTCCAAACCTTACCCACAGGAAGTACTTGTTTGGCTGACACAACTACAGAAGGAAGTTGGCAAAGATGTGTCAGATGAGAAGTTACGAGACTATATCTGGAACACACTCAACTCAGGACGGGTAAGCAGAGATGCTTAGCAACTAGGAAAGAAGCCAAGACTCAAGTTCTATAATTTGGAAGAATGAAGGAGAAAAGAATGAGATAACTCCCTAAATTAGAGGCGATTTTTTTCCCATTTGTCTACCCTAAAGAATTCAGAAGAGACAAAAATTTCTACCTGAGAATACAACTGGTTTTCCCCCCCTATCCTTTGCAGGTTGTCCCAGGCTATGGCCATGCAGTACTAAGGAAGACTGATCCACGATATACCTGTCAACGAGAGTTTGCTCTGAAACACCTGCCTCAGGACCCCATGTTTAAGCTGGTTGCTCAGCTGTACAAGATTGTGCCCAATGTCCTCCTAGAGCAAGGCAAGGCCAAGAATCCTTGGCCCAATGTAGATGCTCATAGTGGAGTACTGCTCCAGGTGAGTCCTTCTTTCCCTGCTTTCCTCTAATTTATACCAAACCTTACTGTTCTCTGCCATGCACAAAATCAACTCCCTAGTCAGAGCAAGGACTCTCACACCTCCTTCCTTACCCTTTTGTTAAAGTTGCCTATGGTGGGGGAGGTGTGGGCTGGAGGAAAGGGGTGCTTTCCTTTCAGAATCCAGTTGCTATACTTTTCCCAGTCATTTCTATTTAAGGCTAACTGGGTTAAGGTTTTTAATCAATCTGGACTTGTACATGCCACTACCTGTGGGCCTTTAACAAAACCTGTTTCTCTTTTACCTTACAGTACTATGGCATGACGGAGATGAATTACTACACAGTCCTGTTTGGGGTATCACGGGCACTGGGTGTATTAGCACAGCTTATCTGGAGCCGAGCCCTGGGCTTCCCTCTAGAGAGGCCCAAGTCCATGAGCACAGACGGTCTGATGAAGTTTGTGGACTCTAAGTCAGGGTGAAACTGAAGACTGGGAGGAAACTAGTTACCAGAAAGTGAGGGATCTTAAAGGAAAAAAAAGTATAATTTTGTTTCAGGGGGCTTTTAAAGACTTAAGATTAAATTGTATCTGAGGCACTGATGATAAGTTTGAGGTTAAGATATTAATTAAGATTTTAAAAGATGAAAAGTAACCCCTTCTTCCCTAACAAGCTCCTTTACCCGGCCTGGTATGAGTTGCCCATCAACTGTAGGATGACCAGGACTAATGCATGTGGTACGGGTTAGGTTTACCCGTGCCCCCACCCAATCTCCAGAGAGAGAATCTGGTTCCTCTTTCCCTAGGTCAAAGCTGGTTGCAGAGAATCTGCAGTCACTTCAGCCGAGCTTTTGGTTCTACTCTGCCCACCCCTTAATAGGCCAGCAAACCAGGACCCTGCCCCTTCTGTTTCCATAGGAATCATGTTGGATTGTCACCTGTACCAAGCCCCAGTAACCTCTCCCATGCACACAGACACTTCCTAGCAAGACCGATTGGTTATGCTTTGGCTTTTTTTGTTTGTTTTTAATGATACCAGGTGATCATAAAGGCCATGGTATTTGTTGTGACTGGCACCCAGTGTTTGATTTTTATTTCTCTTTTTTAAATTATCCCATTAAAATTAAGATCTGGGAGTGTTCTATTCCCTATTACTTGAATACTCACCTCTTTCCAGATTTTCTATACCTGCTGCACCTCAAGCCAAAGTTGCTCTGGACCTTCCCCTCTTGGTCCTACTAGAGACCTCTTTCAGCAGGTTGTATACAGCACTGTATGATACTGTGGTCTTTCCCATTATTTGGCTTTATCAGTGCTTAATATGAACTAAGCTTTTTACTTCCCTGGAACACAAGCCACTACCCTCTGACCTTTTTTCTTTCCCCTTTAATATGCTGTGGGCTATAGAACAGGGACTTGGGAATTACCAGCATGATATCTTCATGGCCTGATCCCAGGGGTACTAGCACCTCTTTCTGAACAGGGAAATGAGATTGGACATGGTCTCCTTTGAATATGAGGTACTGGGGCTGAGGGCATTAAAAATAGTAACCCTCCCTCTTCATCCCCTGCCACAAGCAAATATCCCTTTATTTATCAGGGTTCTTATCCTGCCCCTTCCCCAAGAACTCACAGTACAGTGTTTGTTTTAGAAGCCCCATATGCACAGGTTTCCAGTGACTCAGAATGCTCTACTGCCTTTTCTTTTCAAGAAAGGATTAAAAATACACTCCTGCTATGCCCCCTTCCTCCCTCGCAACTCCTGCCTGTGTTTGTGTGGATCCCAAATCCCCAGAACCACGCTGTTGAGATGGATAATACTGTCTGTAAACCCCTGGGTAACTGTCAAGTCATGATGCAGACTTCAGGTTGTTCTGTATAAAATGCAAAATAAATGTTTTTATTAACAATGCTTGAGCCTATTAAATAAGGCCTGGGAGAATCTCTGTTATGAGGTAAGGATTCTGGCTAGCAAGATCCTGGACTTGGTGGGTTATGTTATCCTGTGCATCTTTTTTATCTTGAGGTAGGTTTGGCATTCATTTACCCTAATCAGAAGACAGGTTCCCTATGAGATTTCCAAAGGAGATTGCCATCTGTCTTCATGGTTAGAAGTCTTTGATCTTCAGCCCCTGTCCTTCCTAAATTTGCCGTAAGGTAGAACACTCAAGGACTGTAGCTGAGACCTCACAACTGCTTATGTGACTAATCCAAGGAAGCTGGTCCAGCCCTTTGGGTGAAAGGAACAAACTATACCAAGGGCAGTTAAGGTAGGACTGCTGACTCAGGATCTGAGCCTCTAGAGGGCTCTGGTAGTTCGTGAAACGCCAGTTCTTTACAGCTTCCCTTAAGGATCCCCCAGAATAAGAGGTGGTCTGGAGGGCATCAGTTATATGGGAGGTCTGAGACCAGATTCCTCTGTCCTGAGACTCCTGCTGCAACTGACCTTCTGGAAAAGTCTATAAATAGGCAAGGGAGTGGGTACTAGGTCCTGGCTTGTAGAATGTGCTACTATAGTTAGCAGGGACACTGTGTCCAAGAGGACTTCTTGCACCTTCACTCCCCTAGGGAAGGAAGCCATGACTTTCTATTACTCTACTATATCTACATTATTCCCCTGAGAAGCAATATATAAAAGCCAAATTCATACTGTCACAATTTATTGAAATTTTATAAAAACTCAGGCCAAGTGGAAGAATAAGGTACAACCCAAGAGTATAACTGTTCAGTGCTCTTTTGCTCCTTTCCCCCTGTGGCAATGATGGGGAGAAAGCCCCTTGCTCTCCACTAGCCAGGTAGCATGGAACTATTCTTAAAGTGAGGTCATACAGATTTCAAGCTGGGGCGAGATCTCAGGCATCTCCTGAGGGGCTGAGGACATTAAAAATAGTAAACCTCCCTCCTCATCCCCTGCCACAAGCAAATATCCCTTTATTTATCAGGGTTCTTATCCTACCCCTTCCCCAAGAGCAGGCAAAGTTACTGACTACCCAGTAGCTCTGTGTCAGAGAAAGGAGTTCAATTTATTCAATCCTAAGAAAAGTTGCTGTCTTCCTCTGGTCAGACACTAAGGCACCTTGACAAGAGCTCAGAGACAACCATACAGTCCTGATCATAATTCAGTGTGAGAAGGTTGCAGGCATCAGGCATATGGGCTCTCAAGATGAGCCTGACCCTTTCCTAAGCATGTCTCCTTTCCATACCTCCCTGCCTTTTCTTTCCCCCAGCATTTCCAGCCAGCTTAGAGCCCAATTTGAGTGGGAGAACAGTATTATGAACATAGACTCTTCTCTCAGATTGGAGCAGGAGCTAAATGAAATAAATAAGAGAATTGGGTGAGGAGGGAGAGGAGAGGTGAGGCTAGGGAACAATCCTTTGCCTCAAGTTTGGTGCACCTCATGGAACATCAGTTCACGGGGGATGGCTGTTTCTGGACCAAACTTGGTTGCTGCCCGGCGCTCGAAGGCAGTGACATTCCGTTTGACAACCTCATCAAAAAACATGGTGGCCAGCTGGGAGTGCAGCAGAGAACGAAATTCAAAGGAAATCTGGGAATGGGTAAGAAACAGAAACTCTTCAAGACCATGTTGGATAGTCCCTGGCCAAACGCAAGGATACTATCCAGTGCCTTTTCCTCCCGCTCCAGTTCATTAGATCCCCTCAAAGGCCCTGAGACTGAGTATAAAGGACAAGTTTGATACAAGCTCAGACCTGTGAAGAGTGTCATTGACTTGTGAAATAACTGTCACAGTACCTCAGCTCAGCCCCCCACAACCCAGTTGTAGCCCTATGCTATACAGCCTCCTGACTCACCCAGAAGTCCACAGTGCAAGTTCGGGGATAGGCAGGAATACCAGGACTGAACCGCCAAATGGTCTCTAAGTGGTTGAAGAGCTTGCCGTCGGTGCAAACAGCCTAGAATAGGACAATCAGGTAGTTAAAACAACATTATGATGGAATTAAACCTGTATCAGGTATAGGATGCTATAAGAAGGAATTGAAAGCCATTTTCCTCTCCTAATATTTTATTAGGGAAATATTTGGCACATGGAGATAAAAAATCATTACAAGGAAAGCCACAATAGCCCTTAAACGTAAAAATGCCAGAGAACACAAAAAACTTCCTGATCAATCCCTCCCAGACAGGCCTCACCTTGACCATGTGAGGTTTGACCATGGAAACAGCAGAAGTATAACGTTCCATAACAGGTGGAAAGCCAACCTCCAACTGGGCCTTCAGGTGACCTTTGCGGCTGTATACCACCAAAGACTTCTTACACCAGGGCACAAACTCACGATACTCCTGGACATTGGCTACCACCTCGTACATCTCCTGCATTGAGTACCTAGGGGAAGGAATCAGAGAGAGACCAAGGAACTGCCAGATGGGTGACGTTCCTCCTTGCCCTGGGCACCCTCCCCCCATGCCCACTAATCATGCACCTTCAGGAACTAGAGATGCCAAATAAGCCTGGATGAATGACTGCGAAAGCAAATGTGCAAATTTCCATGACGTTAGTGTTACCTTAAGTTTTGCAGTTTACAGAGTGCTTTTGCATTTACTATTTTGATGCTAAGACCATCTAGGGAGAACAGAAGTCGATTTTACTGATGATTCACAAAAGGACTCAAATCCCAGCTCTACGACTTTTTGACAGTGTGGCCCTAGGTAAATTATTACTGTCTCCGTATCACCTCTGTGGATCATAGATAATAGTAATTGATTCATAAGTTTGTGGAAAGGATCAAATGAGAAAATCTATGGTAAAACACCTAAGCAGCCTAACTGCTAGCAGTAGTAAGTGCTCAGTAAGTGTTAACTCATATTGTGCTCAGAATACCTAAAGTCAGGTCAGCAGAGAAATAATATCCTGTTGTCTTATGTTATTGTCCAACTCTAGTCACGTTTCACAATGCACATGCACAGCAACCAGGAAGGGGGGAATTAAGGTTGGAAGGCTGGCAGAGGAGGATAAAGGATCAGTAATATAGCTGGGAAGCATGGGACGGCCAGGGATGAGTCTTGCCCACTATGGCTACCCTTACGTTCCAGCCTGTACATGCTTTTTGTTTGGCGAGAAAGTGAATGTGGAGGGCTGCTGGACAGGAGGGGATGCTCACCCTATGATCCTACGCTCGGAGTAAGACTTTCGCTTGTTGGTGAAGGGGGCAGCTAAGCCCATGAAGGAACGGCTGGGAGGTAAGCCAGCCTCAGCCGCTAAGACCTGGGCAGCCCGGGGCAAGAAGAGGCTGCAGGAGATCAGAAATCTAAGGCCAAAAGGAAAGAAGAGACACGTTATGATTCTTTCCTTGTGTTCCTCAACCATTCCCAGGTGAAGGGGAAGAGGGGCGCATCCCAGAGGAAGGTCGTCCAAATAAGTTTTTCGCCTAGCACCTGCTGCAGCCCGCCAGGCTCCCTTGGCCAGGCAGTCACGAGTGCGAAAGGTCGAGGGCGGCGGAGGACAGTGCCGGGGGAGGAGTTGGGGAAAAGCGGGATGCACGTGATGCGCCAGGTGCCTTTGACTGGAGGCTACCCTACTGCTGAAAGCGAGGACTCTCAGGAAGCATCATAGTCCCCGGGACCCCGCCAAGCCCACTGTTGCCAGGGCACCCGCGAGGGGCAAGAAGTGGTTGGGCACCCACCTCGAGGACTTTGCCTCGCGAATAACTTGCAAAAGCATTCCCTAAATCTCTACATTAGACCCCAAGGTATGACCGGAGCCGCCCTCCCGCCGTGCCTGCAGCCAGAGCTGCAACTTCGGGGTCCTGGGCGACCCCTTTAGCTCCAGCCCCGACGCCCGCATCTCCCACTCACCTCATTGGTCCCGGCGGTCGCGGAGGGACCGGGGGCGGGGCCGGGCGCAGCGAGAGGCCGCTGCAGCCCCTGGCCGCCGCGCGCGTCCCGGCCGGGAGTCGCCGCGCGCCTGCCGAGGCCATGCGCGCTGCCCTCCCTTGCCCTCTCGGCTCTGATACCAGCTGCGCACTCCTCACTCCAGAGGAAGAGCGGAGGTTAGCGGCAGCCGGGCGGGTTCAGGGCCCCCGAGCGTAGGGGCGGCGTGGGACGGTAGCTCCTCTCCCTCTGTTCCTGCCCGGGCGGCCGGGTAGCCTAGAACTGAAGCCGCTACCGCTGCTGCCACGGCTCCCAGTACCCCCACGTGACGCCGTTGCCATGGCTCGGGACCTGGAGAGGGGGGAAGGGAGGGGACCACGCGGCCTGTCGGGAGATGTAGTTTCACACCTCTGGCGAGAAAGGGCGCTGGAGGGGGTGTTTGAGAAGCTGCAGAGATGGCTCCGTGGAGCGAGCTCACCGGGCAAGCTACTTGCCGAGTCTGTAGTCACGGACCTGGTGCATAAGCACAGAAGCGACTTCTTGGTCATGTCAACAGCATATGCCGTTGGTCTTCTGAACGTCTCTCTTAGAGACTTTACTATATTCTGCCTTGTTTATAGTTAGAAGTTCCATTCGTCTTTGTAGCACATAGTACCTAGTGCTGTGCTTTGCATCTTTGAGAAAGGAAATTAATGTTCCAAGATCTGGGCTAAGACTTTGCATAGTTTCCCCTTTTAATATTTATAGAAAGAAGTCGGGGTGAGAAGAACCAGACTTACTTTTATGGTAGAGAACCATCTTTGCCTGGAAAATTGTGCACTTGACAGAGGTGAGACCTCATGGGCAGGAACCCGGACAAGGAAATGTCACTACACTGCTTTCAATCATGATACAAGGAGAAAAAAAGTGCCCTTGATAAAAGTGGGGAGAACAGAAGAGAGAGAGAGAGAGAGAGAAGAGAGAGAAATCAGCAATCAGAGACTGGATCTAGGTGGGTACAAGAGCTCTTGAAATTCTCCCACAGTGGAGTAGAGGAAGGACATTTTAAGAATGGTGGTGTCTGCTGTTGCATTTAAAGATGATTTTGTTATTACAGTGCAAGCCCCTCCTCCGCTTTAGTCTTTAGAGCATGCTCTCCACATTCAGGAAAGTTTTATCTGAGTAGTGTTGTGGGGGTTAGGGTGGGAGGATGAAATAATTTTTTGCCTTTAGGGTCTAATTGGTAGGGAAGAGAGACATCTTGTCCAGAAACAGGGGCCTGAAAACAGATGTAAACCTTCCAACTCTCCCCACTCCTTGAGGTTGGCATTCATTTGCAGAATTCCACTGGATATGGATTGATTTTTTTTTTTTTTTTTTTTTTTTGTGCGGTACGCAGGCCTCTCACTGTTGTGCCCTCTCCCGTTGCGGAGCACAGGCTCCGGACGCGCAGGCTCAGCGGCAATGGCTCACGGGCCCAGCTGCTCTGCGGCATGTGGGATGTGGGATCTTCCCGGACCGGGGCACGAACACGTGTCCCCTGCATCGGCAGGCGGACTCTCAACCACTGTGCCACCAGGGAAGCCCTATGGATTGATTTTTAAAGTTTGAGCCCATTTTGGGACTTCCCTGGTGGTCCAGTGGGTAAGACTCAGCTGTGCTCCTAATGCAGGGGGCCCGGGTTCAATCCCTGGTCGGGGAACTAGGTCCCGCATGCATGCTGCTACTAAGAGTCCACATGCTGCAACTAAGAAGTCTGTATGCTGCAGCTAAGACCCGGCGCAGCCAAAATAAACAAACAAATTAATAAATAAATAAAGTTTGAGCCCATTTTATCTGGATTTCAAGGAGCAAAACCCTCCCTTGAACTCTGGTTTACATTTGACATTTTTCAAGGAAGGCATTTCAATCCTTATGTTAAATTATTTATACATGAAGTCCCAGATTGGGGAATGATCTCACTTCTTTTTCTCTTTTAACATTTCTTCTTTTTCCCTCAGAACCCTCCCCTCAACAAGATACAGTATCTCCTTCCAGTTCGAAGATGATAATTGGGAGCCACTCTCAGAAGGGCGTATGATCTTGAGGGACAGATTTACTCTTTCCAACCCCACTCTCTTGTCCAGCCTCTCTGACCAAGTGCTTACACATGTGAGACAGCTGCTTAGAGTGAGGAGTAAGGATCTGACCAGATAAAAGACGGAAATTAAGACAGAAATTAACTGGGATACATAACTAAACTGTGACCTCATTAACACTATGCCTTAACCGAGTTAACTGCTGCAGAATCTCCAAGGTACAATAGGCCTGCCAAGCCAGTTTGCTTGTTGTCCCCCCCCACTAATTAGATTAGGTAATTATTGCCATTTAAGCTTTTCCTAGTTCATTCCCTGTACTTGAAACAACCAATTTCCTGCCATTTCCCTGTCATTCTACATCGATAACTTCCTTCAAGTACTGACTCAAAACACACCTCCTCCAGGAAGACCCTCTTGACTGAACCCGTCTCTCGACATTATTCTGAACACATAATGCCGCATAAAGTAGCATGAATCCTATATTCTCTAGTTGTTTCATGTGCATGTGGATGTTCTCCTAGGTTATAAAAATAGACACTATTACTTTTTTTTTAACCTACCATTATATATATATATATATATATTTTTTTTCTTTTTCTTTTTTTTGGCTGCACCTCGTGGCTTGTGGGCTCTTAGTTCCCGCCCTTGGCAGTGAAAGCACAGAGTCCCAACCACTGGACCACCAGGGAATTCCCGACACCATTACTTCTAAGTTTCTACCTCCAAACCAGTTAGTATAGGGCTGAATACAATGGTGAATCCTCAGTAGACATTTGTTAGAAGAATGAAAACTGAGGCTTAAAGACAGGCAGGCATCTGCCTAGAGTTATCCAAATATGAATTCAGTAGTGAAATCCAGAAGGACTATTTACATAAGAGGGCTTTGCCACCACTTCCGGCCTCCTCCTCCCCCACACTGTGCATCTCCCTGAGCCCTGGAAGTAACTGTGTTACCTATATCATATCCCTTTTTTCCCTCCTGGGAAATCCTCTTTCTGTGCTCTGAATAATATTAAAAATAACTCTTCTAGCCCTTCTTCCTCCTTCCAGCTGCCCAGAGAACCCGGCTGGCAAACTTCCTTGTTCACCTCCACCCAGGAGCCAGAACCAGGCACGTGACCCCAGCTCAACCCCTGACTCCAATTCCTCAGGTTACCAAAAGCTATTTCGGGCATTGGAGGCCATGTAGTCCTCTTCTCCCCATCCTCTGGGCCATATACTAGCTTAGCCCTTCCTGGAAGGTCCATCATACCCAATAGCCAAGTCAGCATATCCCAACACCCATATCCATCAGATCCCCAACTACCTTCAGTTTCTACTTCTTCAGCCTCCTCCTCATCATCATCAAATATTGTGTCTGTTCCCATGTGCTGCTCTGCTTGAGCATCCTTTTTTTTTTTCCATAGAAAACAAAACCAATAGGGGGCTTCCCTGATGTTGCAGTGGTTAAGAATCTGCCTGCCAATGCAGCGGACACGGACGGGTTCGAGCCCTGGTACTAGAAGATCCCACATGCCACGGAGCAACTAAGCCCATGGACCACAACTACTGAGCCTGCACTCTAGAGCCTGCGAGCCACAACTACTGAAGCCTGCGTGCCTAGAGCCCGTGCTCTGCAACAAGAGAAGCCACCAAGATGAGAAGCCCGCGCACCGCAACGAAGAGTAGCCCCCGCTCTCCACAACTAGAGAAAAGCCTGCACTCAGCAATGAAGACCCAACGCAGCCAAAAATAAATAAATAAATTTATAAAAAAACGCAAAAATCAAAAAACCAATAAACAGTCCTGTGTTGGAGGACTCTGACTAACAAAGGAGTTTAAAATCCCTTCTGCAACATTGGACTCCTGTATGTCAAAGATGTAAGGTGAAATGAACAACAAAGATGTGCAATTTAAACCTGATTGTGTCCACAACACAGAGAATATAGCCAGTATTTTATAATAACTATAAATGAAGTATAACCTTTAAAAATGTGAATCACTGTTGTACATCTGTAACATATAATATTGTACATCAACTATATCTCAATTTAAAAAAGTTAAAAAACAAACCCCAAAAAGAGCAACCTGATTGTGATAGTGTAAACTAAGTATGGAAGTGGTAAGGAGACCTAACAAAAGGGAAAGAACCTGTTAACCATGGAAGACTTCCTGGAAGAGGTAAGTTTTCAGTAAAACTGTGAATTTTATTTTCAAAATGGTAAAAATTCAAAAAATTTACAGGTATATAGTGATAGGTAATTTTTCCTCTCATTCCTTATTCCCTGTTCCCCAGTTTCTCTCTCCAAGAAAAACCACTGACACTTGTCTTGTGTATCTTTCCAGGGATCAAGATCCTGAAGGTAACGAGGGGCATAGATTGTTGACAGCAAAGGAGGGGGCTTTTATACCTCTGCCTTGAGAGGGGGCCATCCTGCTGTGCTCTTTCCTAAATGTGTTCCTTTCTTAGAACGCATATATTGAGTTGCTGAGCTCTGAACAGGACCCTGAATCACCTTGTATAAACTGTACCAATTTTTCAATATCCACTTTTCTTCTCTCTTTTTCCCTTTTTGGGATGGGATGAACTCCATCCAGATCTTGCCTGACTGGCCGCTCTCTGGCCTCTCCAATGGAGGAGGGGAAACACCCCGACCGTTTTCGGGGGAGAAACCCGATTGAGCCTTTTGAAGTGTAGCCACCCTACCACCTTAACCTGGCAATGGAGTAATTAGGGAATCGAAAAGCCCGCTTCTGTTGGCTTTGGAGTCCTCCTTCAACTACCAGCTAGCCTGTCCTCTCTGTGGGGTTTTTCTGCAGGTAAGAGTCCTTGTTTTTTTGTTTTGTTTTTTTTCTCCGCAGCTTGGGCACTTTTGCTCTTTCCTTTCTCCCCAGCTCTTGTCACCGCCAGTGGAGATACGCGCCTTCCCTCCCCTGGGGCTATTGCCATATATAACCCCCAGATCTCCACGCCCTGCTTCCCCAAGTCTGTGGGGGATTCTGAGGTGTGTAATCGTGGACGGGAGGCGTTAGCTCGGAGGAGGCATTTTGGGCTGGGTGAGATCTGGCTAGCCATTTGGTCCTCAGGTTGGAAGGCACCGCAGCAGGGCCAAGGCCTGAGTTGCCGCTAGGGTTTTGAGGAGAATCCCCCGGGTCGCCAGACTGGAGCGGAGAGCACGGCGCCGCTGGCCTGGGGAGCCGGGGAACCAGCGGCTGAGGTTGGGGGCACCCGAGCCGCTGGGACCGCCAAGGCGGGGCGGAGGGCGCCGCGGCCTGGGGCAGCCTGCGCCGCAAGCGCCCTGCGGCCGGGCCCAGAACGGCCGCCAGGGAGCGCTGCGGGCTCCCGCTCCCGCCCCCTGGTAGGCGGGGCTGCGCTCTCCCCGCAGCCGCCGCCGCAGCCGCCGCCTGGGCCGCCCCGTGTCCCCGGTGGAGCCGCCGCCGCCGCCGCCGGGAGCTCGATGCGGACGGAGCCCGGGCCGGGCCATGGGGATCCTCAGCATCACGGACCAGGTCAGCCCTCCCGCCCTTGCTCGCTTCCTCCTTCCAGGGCCCGACGCCGCCGCCACGCGAGCCCGGGGATGTGCGGCCTAGGCTGGGCCCGAGCCCGGGGCTCCCGCCCCGCCCCACGCCGCGCTCCCCTCAACCAAGCCGGTGTCCTTGGGGGCCTGGTGACCGGCGGAGACACCGCGGAAGCCCCCTGCGGCCAGGACCCCAGAGCGGAGCCCCTCCAGCGTCTCCCCCCGCCCAAACCCGGTGTCCCCCACCTCACTCCCCGGTTCCGCTCCGGCCCGCTCCCTGAAAACCGGTTCTCCCTGCAGCCGCCCCTGGTCCAGGCCATCTTTAGCCGAGATGTGGAGGAAGTGCGTTCCCTCCTCTCACAGAAGGAGAACATCAATGTGCTGGTGAGTTGAGACCAGGGAGGATGGCGAGCCGGTAATCTGGGCCCTGGTGTTCAGGACCCCTCCCCACCAATGGGGCGGCTCCGTGTTTCCTCGGCTCGGGTGAGGCCGCAGCTCTTTCCACCCTGGGATGGGCGACTGCTCTACATTTGGGGATGGAGAGCAGGTCAGGCTTAGAGCAGAGACCAGTAGGGCTGAGGATGCCCAGAAACGGTGTTCTCTTCTGAACCATCCGTGTCTGCAGCGCCTCCACCCCTCCTGGCAGAAGGAGACTGCTTCGCGGGCCCGTGGCGCCCACCCCCTGACTCCACCCTCCCTCGGTGCTTGCTTTGACCTAGGACTGGGGTTTAGGAGGCCGCAGAACCTGTGGGAAGAGGTTGTGGGGAGAGGCCTGGAGCACGAAGACTTGGGCTTGGGTCCTGGATCGTTCACCCCTACAGCTGCTCCTCTTCTCTGCCTTCCTAGGACCAAGAGAGGCGAACCCCACTTCATGCTGCTGCCTACGTAGGCGATGTCCCCATCCTCCAGTTGCTACTGATGTCAGGTGAAAGTGGGGAGCTGGAAGGTGTGGCAGCTAGGGAGGGGACCTGAGGGAGGAGCCTTTTTGTCGTATCCAAGGATTGTCCTCTGGTGCTTGGTCCAGGCAAGCTTCCGTCTCCATCCAGATTCTCTGGCCTGATTACTGGCTTTCTTCCCCACCTGCTCTCCACCTCCCACCAAAAGAGCATATTATATCCCCACAGGTGCTAACGTCAATGCTAAGGACACACTGTGGCTGACCCCTCTTCATCGTGCTGCTGCCTCCCGAAATGAGGTACTGGCCTCCCACCTCTTTTCTCCCTTCCAAAGAGGATGACTTGGTTAAAGGTTGGAAGATAAGGGTTGGAGAGCCTTAGTCCTCTGCGCTACAAGTTGGTCTATCCCCAGGCCCGGAGGAGACCAGACCTTGGCCCCTCCCTCCTACCCCTAGAACTGTCTGGTAAGGGGGGGCTGAGTGTTGGTAGCTGATGTGACGTCAGGGGAGAGCTTAACACTGGGCTGGCAGACTGCAGGGGCCCTGCTGCCAGGCCTTAGTGACTCATCCCTCCCTGGGGGGCCACCATGGAGTCTGATCCCCCTCTGGGCACTGAGATTTCTTTCCTTGTGATGGAGGGATGGGGGTAGTGATTTGTTGCATCCCTGCCCCTCAAGCAGCATGAAAGTTGACACCACGAGAATCAAACATGCCCCATCAGTTGGGTCCTTCAACCCTGAAGAGCGGGAAGAGATGACCTTCTTCTTGGCTTGGCAGTCACTTCCCTGGCTCCAGCCACCAGGGGGAGGGACTGAGGCCAATGGGAATGGGGTGGGTGGTGAATAGGAGGGGCGTTTTAGCCTGGGTTTTGGAGAGGAGCCAGTATCTGTTTGCTTACCTAGATAATGGAAATGATTCTGATGCATATGGAGGGGCTGAAGGGGGGTATCTGGGGAGCATTTATCTTTCCTAAAAATGGTGGGGGATTGGGATCCTCTACATGTGTGGATTTGCTTAGTAGTGGCTGTATATATGGGTGAAGATTTTCAGGGTTTGGGCTATGAACGATACCAGGTGGCTTGAGGAGATCCACGTTTTCCTCAGCAAGGGAGGGAAAATTTTAAGCTCTAAGAAGTTCCAGAAGATGGAAAGTAGGTACTGAAAGGCTAGGTATGTTGGAAAAAATGAGGAGAGACTCTGTGCTGGGGGAGTGGGGAGATGGGGTCACAGGTGCTGTGCTGACCTATTCGCCCCTCCATTTCCTGTTGGTTTACCTCCTGCTCCCCCTCTGTCTTCTCTCTTATCCCCTGCCCCTCAACAGAAGGTGCTGGGATTGCTGCTGGCACATTCAGCAGATGTGAATGCCCGGGACAAGCTGTGGCAGACACCATTGCATGTGGCTGCCGCCAACCGGGCCACCAAGTGTGCTGAGGCTCTGGCACCATTATTGAGCAGCCTCAACGTGGCTGACAGGAGCGGGCGCAGTGCCCTGCACCACGCAGTGCATAGTGGGCATCTGGAGGTGAGGACCGCTCCAGTCCACGCCCAGCCTCGTGCCTTCTTCCTTCCCTTCCTGCTCACCTTCTCCTGCCTCCAGGCCATTAGGCCTGGGGAGCAGCAGCCCAGATGATTATGTAAACACTTGGGCTCAAGCGCCAAATGAATGGTTGGGTTAGATGGAAATTCTTGACTTGGACCTCAGGAGGGTGATAAAGCCTCTGAAGTTGCATGGAAAATGTTTGCATACATGGTTTTTTCTGAAGTGAGAGTCCGTGTCTTTCGGCACATTTAGAAGACTTCAAAAGAGTTTAAAAACCACTGAATTACCTGAAGAGATTCCCTTAAGTTTACCTCAAACTTCCAGATGTATCTGGGATCTCCTTAGTGCCTGCTTTCTCTGTTCCCTCTAGTTCTCCAGATTGTTCTGCCCAAGAACAGAGACATTAGGCTGCCTCAGCCTTTTCAGGTGCTAAGGGCTCTGCTCTTAGGTATGTTGAAGGCATGAACCTGGCTCTAAACAGGTGTCTTTCATGTCCTGAAACAGACGGTGAACCTGCTTCTCAGTAAGGGAGCCAGCCTGAATGTCTGTGACAAAAAGGAGCGGCAGCCTCTGCACTGGGCGGCTTTTCTAGGTGAGAAGAGAATCACGGGGAGAGCAGGACTTGGGATTCCTAGGGCAGGGATGGAGAGAGGGGTGCTCGGGGCCCTAGAGTTCACCCTCCACCTCCTTGAGAGCATACTCTCTTTTCCCAGGGCATTTGGAGGTCCTGAAACTGCTGGTGGCACGGGGAGCAGACCTTGGCTGCAAGGACCGCAAGGGCTATGGGCTGCTCCATACAGCTGCTGCCAGTGGCCAGATTGAAGTGGTGAAGTACCTGCTACGGATGGGGGCTGAGGTCAGGGTGCTGAGCACGGGGGGGCGGCCTGGGGGTAAGGGCAGGGAGCTGGAGGTCGCAGTCTGTTAGGGAGATAGGAAGGCGCTGGGATTTTGGTGTGGTTTGGGGAGGTCGGGAAGATGTGGTGAGAGGATCTGAACAATGCTTATCTTAAGCAGTAGTGCCCCCAGTCTTTGGGTCCGGAACCTGAGGGGTCTGAGGCAGTCGTTGGATTTCTGGGATTCTCTAGGCTATCTGTGCTGGCTTCCACTTTGTTTAAACTGATGTCTCCCTTATCCCCTTACCCTCACCCCTGGAAATCCAGATTGATGAGCCCAACGCTTTTGGAAACACAGCTTTGCACATCGCCTGCTACCTGGGCCAGGATGCTGTGGCTATCGAGCTGGTGAACGCAGGAGCCAATGTCAACCAGCCAAATGACAAGGGCTTTACACCACTGCATGTGGCTGCGGTCTCCACCAATGGCGCGCTCTGCTTGGAGCTGTTGGTCAATAACGGGGCTGATGTCAACTACCAGGTGCCTGAAGGGATGAGTATGAGACCAGTGGGGAGAGGGGCCTGGCTCTGGGGGTGCTGACCGTACCTTTTGCTCTGGATAACTCTATGGGGAATGGTCTGCTTGCATCCTGGGTTGATCAGTCCTTCCCAGGGGCCCAGGAAAATGTGGGCTGAGAAGATGTCCATATGATCACCCCGTCCTCAGAGACGTGTCCTTTGGAAGGGGGAACAGGGCACTCTCCGTGCTTTGCACTAGGGGAAAAAAAAATGCCATGTTTCCACAGAGCAAAGAAGGGAAAAGTCCTCTGCACATGGCTGCCATCCATGGCCGTTTCACCCGCTCCCAGATCCTCATCCAGAATGGTATGGACCTGGAAGACGTTGTGATCTCTTCTCCCCCCTCAGAGAACTCATCCCTAGAAACACCTTTTCTTCCTCATTCCACCCCCCACCCCATCTTCCAATCAGGATGGGCACCTGAAGCTCTGAGCAAGGCACCTGTGGAAATGGCCCTGCTCTGCCTGCCCAGCCCCCTCAGGCTGACAAAAGAGATAACACGTGTAGAAGGCTTAGCCTGGCCCCTGGCACGTAACAAAGACTCAGACGGTAGCTAACTAGTGTGAGTGGTCTGAAGCCAAAGGTCTGAGTGTGTGGGTGTGCGTCCCCCCTTTCAGGCAGCGAGATTGATTGTGCCGACAAATTTGGGAACACGCCACTGCACGTGGCCGCTCGCTACGGACACGAGCTGCTCATCAGCACCCTCATGACCAACGGCGCGGATACCGCCCGGTGAGTCCGGACCCCTGACCCCACTTCCAGGCTGCCTCAGATCTAGGCTGGTGGTAGGCCACAGAAAAGAGGTCTGCATCTGGTCCCTCCTTGACCCGAGGACTGAGCCCCTCTCCTTCTCCCCAGGCGTGGCATCCACGACATGTTCCCCTTGCACTTAGCTGTTCTCTTTGGATTCTCTGACTGTTGTCGTAAGCTTCTTTCCTCAGGTATGAGCTGACTGGTTCGGGGGTTGGGCAGGTGGGCAGGAGAGCAGAGGCCTTTCCCGGCTCTGCTCAGAGCCCTCAGATGGGATCTGTGGCTGTTCTGCCCCTTCAGGTCAGCTGTACAGCATTGTATCCTCACTCAGCAATGAGCACGTGCTTTCAGCTGGGTTTGACATCAATACACCTGACAACCTTGGCCGTACCTGTCTTCATGCTGCTGCTTCTGGAGGGTGAGTTTTCTTCCCTCTGTCTCAGGCCTTGAGAAGGAGGCTGGGCCGGGGTCTGGGCCCCTTCTTCTTTCCTGCCCAGAGCTCCCCACCTCACAGTGAGAGCAGTGGCAGCAGAAAGGGCTGTCCAGTTCCATCCTCCTTCAGCCCCTCCCTGGGGAGAATCCTGTGGCTTCTCCTTGAGCCCTCTTTCTCCCCTTAACCTGCATCCTCCTTCCTTTTAGGAATGTTGAATGTCTTAATTTGCTGTTGAGCAGTGGAGCTGACTTGAGGAGGAGAGACAAATTTGGAAGGTGTGTTAATGTGCAGGAGTATATATACATAAGGAATATCCGATCAGAGAGACAAGTGATGGAGGGCGGGGTGGGGAGTTGGAGACTAAGTGAGGAGAATATTACCAAGCAGCTTTTGGCTGCACATCTGGTTGCATTTGGATCTGCCCCTGATTCTTTTACCCACCCTCCTTCACTTCTCCCCAGGACCCCACTGCACTATGCAGCCGCCAATGGCAGCTACCAGTGCGCCGTCACACTGGTGACCGCTGGGGCAGGCGTCAACGAGGCCGACTGTAAAGGCTGCTCTCCCCTCCATTACGCTGCCGCCTCCGACACCTACAGGAGGTGAGGCGCCCACTTTGCTCTTCTCAGCCCCACTCTCCTCCCTGAGCGCCCCCTAGACTTCTTCAATCTCCTCCCCCAGGGCGGAGCCCCACTCATCTTCCAGCCACGATGCTGAAGAGGACGAGCCACTGAAGGAGTCCCGCAGGAAGGAGGCCTTCTTGTGAGTAGTCGAGGAGACCCCCGGGGTGCGCTTTCCCAGCAGTGTCGACTCTGGTCCTGTTATTCTCCCACCATCACCCTGCTGCTGCTTTGCACCCTGAGTTTAGTCCTGGACCAAGCACTGTGGGTACAGACAGAAGCAGGAGACATAGTTCCTTCAAGGAATGGATGGTCTTCTTGAGGGAATCAGAAAAGCTAAACACAAATTCATTTGTTTATTCCACAAGCATTAATTGAGTATTTACTTAATAGGTACCAAGTAATGTGCTGGGTGGTAAGGATAAAAGATGAATTACCCCAAATTTCTGTATGTGTACATACATACATACATAACATCTAGTGTAAGATGTTAATAATAGGGGAAACTGGGTGAGGAATATATGGAAACTCTGTATTATCCTCACAATTTTTCTGTAAGTCTAATAAGACTGTTATAAATAAAGGGTTTATTTATTTATTTATTTATTTATTTTTGCGGTACGCGGGCCTCTCACTGTTGTGGCCTCTCCCGTTGCGGAGCACAGGCTCCGGACGTGCAGGCTCAGCGGCCATGGCTCACGGGCCCAGCTGCTCCGCGGCATGTGGGATGTTCCCGGACCGGGGCATGAACCCGTGTCCCCTGCATCAGCAGGCGGACCCTCAACCACTGTGCCACCAGGGAAGCCCAAGGGTTTATTTTTTTTAAAAAAAGATATTTAAAATCCAAGAGGCTCAACTGTGTGACCTTTGGCAAGTAACTTAACCTCTCTGTGCCTCAGTTTCCTCAACCATAGTAGGATAATAATAGCTATCTCAAAGGATCAGTATGAAGATTAAGTGATTTAATACACATGAAATGCTTAGAATAGTGTTTGACACGTTGTAAGTGTTAAATGCTGTATTAATATTTCTACTAGTACAACTACTACTGAGCTGTAAGAGTGGTGCCGGGGAATAGAGGGGAGGAGGCACCTAACTGGGAAGTTTGGGGAAGGCCTCCCAGAGAAGAGGATTCTGGGAGCGAGTATGAGATGAGTAGGCCTTTTCAGGTGGGCTGGGAGGAGAAGGCAGGGGTCAGTATGCCTGGAGGTGGGGTGAGAGTGTGTCGATCACAGGTTGGTAACTGATAACTGTGCTCCAGGTTCTCTAGGAGAGCATTCAGAGGATAGAGGAGGGCGTTGAAGCAAGAGTGGTTCAGGGCAGACCTGGAGGTGGTAGGTCTGGGTCTGGGCTTGAATGGTCAGGAGTTAGCCTACCAAGAGTGGGGGATGGGTGTTGGCCAGCTAGGCCTGGAGGGGCTCCCTTGCCCTCTCCTCTGCTCCTCCCGAACTGTGCCCTCCCTGGCTGGGCCTGTCCCCTCCTCACAGTCTACTCCTGTCCCCCAGCTGTTTGGAATTCTTACTGGATAACGGTGCAGACCCCTCCCTGCGGGACAGGCAGGGCTACACAGCCGTGCACTATGCAGCCGCCTATGGCAATAGACAGAACCTTGAACTGGTACGTGTGGGACCTGGCCTGGGGGAGAGGAGCAGGGCAGGGCGCAGCACACAGTCTACTTTTGTGTCTGTGGATTCTCAAACCACGGGGTGGTTGAATCAAATGTGGTCTCTAGATCCAGGGGCTTTGGGGGTTGCTGTGGGTGGGGTCAAGGGGTAATATCTTGGGAATACCAGAACCTCAGCACCTACTATTCTGTCCATTGCAGCTCTTAGAAATGTCCTTTAACTGCCTGGAGGATGTAGAGAGCACCATTCCAGTCAGCCCTTTGCACTTAGCTGTGAGTCCCAGGTCTTTTCCTCTTGCCTTCCTTGTCCCTACCTGCCCCAGGCTGGCACACAGGTATAAGCACGTGTGAATCCGTCCTTGCTTCTGCCTTCTTGTGGGGATGTCGCAAGCAGGCAGTGGTCTGGAGAGGGGCCCAAGGAGCTCACGGGGAGGCCTGTTGCCTGGAGTCTCCCTGTGGGCCCCAAGAACAGAGTGGGGACAGTGTCCCGAGCTGTATCCATTGGTTGCCTGCACCCCTCCAGGCCTACAACGGTCACTGTGAAGCCCTGAAGACACTGGCTGAGACGCTGGTGAATCTGGATGTAAGGGACCACAAGGGCCGGACCGCGCTCTTCCTGGCCACTGAGCGAGGCTCCACTGAGTGTGTGGAGGTGCTAACAGCCCATGGCGCCTCTGCCCTCATCAAGGAGCGCAAGCGCAAGTGGACACCCCTGCACGCTGCTGGTGGGTGCACCCTTTGGGCTGCTCCCTCCCCTTGCCACGCCAGGCCTCCTCCAAGACTGGTCCCCAGATCCCTCCTGAACCCTGCGGGGACTGGGGTTGGGATGGAGTAGGACGAGGAGGATGGAAACTGCAAGTCCTGATTCATAGCCTCCTATCCCCCAAGATTTCTCCCTGCCCCAGGTCTTCCCATAACCTCCACCCTTCACCTGGCCTTCTTGCCCCGACCATGCCCTGACACAGACCCCCTTTTCTTCTAGCTGCCTCTGGCCACACTGATTCCCTGCACTTGCTGATCGACAGTGGGGAGAGAGCTGACATCACGGATGTCATGGATGCCTATGGACAGTGAGTGTTGGCCAGGGGTGGGGTGCAGGGTTCCCATCCCTGCCAGGCCCTCACCCTTTTCTTGCCCCCTCTGTAGAACCCCACTGATGCTGGCCATCATGAATGGCCATGTGGACTGTGTACATCTGCTGCTAGAGAAAGGATCCACAGCTGATGCTGCTGACCTCCGGGGCCGCACTGCCCTCCACCGTGGGGTGAGTGAGCTCCTGGGTAGGGTCGCTCACAGAAGGGCCTGGACATGGGAGCACAACAGTAGGACATCAGATTGTCTAGCACGTGGGCCAGGATCTTGTGCCCAGGGTCTTAGTGGGCCTTACTGTATTTGCTCCAGGATGAGTATCTGACGTCCGCAGCTGATCTCCCTGATTACCTTGCTCTGTAATCACATACAGCCACCTGCTCACCACCCACGCTCTGCCCCAGGGTACCCAGCTGGCCCTGTCCTGTTGGATAATGATGCCACGACCTGGTCCTTCTCCACCATCACCTGTCTTAAAGCTGCCTCCTCCTCATCCCACGGGATTCTTTGACTCAGTGTCCCACTATAGAAGGCCAGGATTAACTCTCACCATCCTGATTGTCAGTTGGCATAGAGTCAGGGAAGGAGATGCTCATCCCTAACACTTAGAATCATTGTTGTAAAGACGAGGATTGGAGCCCTGGAATTGGTTCCTACTCCTGGGCCAGCCCCAGTGACTGGCCATTGGAAAGGGAGTTTCAGCTACACCCCCATGTCACCCACAGGCAGTGACTGGCTGTGAGGACTGCCTGGCTGCCCTGCTGGACCACGATGCGTTTGTGCTGTGCCGAGACTTCAAGGGCCGCACACCCATTCATCTGGCCTCAGCCTGTGGCCACACTGCAGTACTGCGGACCCTGCTGCAGGCTGCCCTTTCCACAGACCCCCTGGATACCGGGGTGGATTACAGCGGATACTCGCCCATGCACTGGGCCTCCTACACTGGTGTGGCTCTGGGGCCTTTGTAGGCACAGCTATGTGTGTGGGGTGTAGGGGAGGGCAGACAAGGACTAGTGGGTTGAGGGAGGGACCTGGGTTGCTCTGCATCTGGAAGTAGAATGGAGTGTTGAGAGATGGGACAGGACAGATGGAGGGGACCTTGTTGTCATTTCTCTCCATCACCACTCTTCCTTCCTCATACCCAGGACATGAAGATTGTCTGGAGTTGTTACTTGAACACAGCCCGTTTTCATACCTGGAAGGAAACCCCTTCACTCCTTTGCACTGTGCAGTGTAAGTCCCTTCCTACACCACAGCCCCACTCAGGGGTCTGTGACCTGGGCTTAGGACAGGCAGTCTATTTCCCCTGCCCCTCTTGCTGACCCTTCCTCTTCCCCCAGAATTAATAACCAGGACAGCACCACAGAGATGCTGCTGGGAGCTCTGGGTGCCAAGATTGTGAACAGCCGAGATGCCAAAGGACGGTGAGTGGCGGGAGGCTTGGGGAGAAGCCTCTGTTGCCTCTGGCTTCCTCTTGCTGCTCAGGAGAAAGGGCCTTCCCTGTTTCACTCTGCCCTGACCCCCTCCCCACAGGACCCCTCTTCACGCCGCTGCCTTCGCGGACAACGTCTCTGGGCTCCGGATGCTGCTGCAGCATCAAGCCGAGGTGAACGCCACTGACCACACTGGCCGCACTGCGCTCATGACGGCGGCTGAGAATGGGCAGACCGCTGCTGTGGGTGTGTAGGGGCCGCGTGTGGAAGGGAGGTGCTCCCCTGGGTTTTCGCAAGATGGGTCAGCCCTGCCTGTGGGGTTTAGGAGGCAGGAGGCATGTCTTTGGATGTTTCACCCTCTGCAGATGGGGTGCAAAGGGTATGCAGATAGGAGGGTGCAGAGCCAGGCCGGCACGGCTCTGGAAGGGAGCGCCAGCCCCCTCTGTCTCCTTTCTCTTGTAGAATTTCTGCTGTATCGAGGGAAGGCAGACCTTACTGTGCTGGATGAGAACAAGAACACTGCCCTCCACTTGGCCTGTAGCAAGGTACCGCCGGCAGTGCAGCTGGGGCTGTGTAAGGGGCAGGGCCTGATGAAGGGGCTGGGCCTGGTGATTGGAGAGAGGGCCCGGTGGAAGTCAGGATTGTCCAGACTGTCTGACTGGTGGGATAGCTTTCTGTCCTCCTGCTACCCACTCAGCTCCTATTGTCATGCTTCCACTTCACAAGTCTTCACTCTCTGTCCCTCTCCCTCAGGGCCACGAGAAATGTGCCCTCATGATCCTGGCAGAAACCCAAGACCTTGGCCTTATCAATGCTACCAACAGTGCGCTGCAGATGTGAGTGCCCTGGGGAGGGGGCTCTTGGCTGGGGGGCAGGGGGTGGGAGAGGTGGGTGAGGAAGTTGCGGCCCATGTTCCAGGGGCCCTCTGGAACTCACAGTGTTTGCTCAGCAGCACTGCGACTCTGGCTGAGGGTGGAAGTGCAGCTTGCCATTGCCCTGACTTCATGCTCCTTCTTCCTTTCTTCCAAGGCCCCTACACATTGCCGCCCGGAATGGTCTAGCTTCTGTGGTGCAGGCCCTGCTGAGTCGTGGGGCCACAGTGCTGGCTGTGGATGAAGAAGGTGGGTGGGGTCCAGAGGCCCCTGCCCCTCCGGGCTTTGGGATCAGGGACGTTCGTTCTTCCGGAGGTGACTTCTTAAGCTTGCTGGTTAATAAACTGGATTTTCTTCCCAAGGGAACTCTTCAGAGCAGGGACCCAACACCGATAAGCTAGAGTCTCTGAGGGGAGTCTGACGGAACTAGGTGGAGCCAGCAGGGTCCTCAGGAAGACCTCCTGCACACCTCAGCCTCCCAGCCTCCTGTCCCCCAGGCTGGCTCTGCTCTTTACCCCACACTGGGACAGTCTGCCTGTCAGCCTCCCTGGGCCTTTACAGCCCTTGAGTTCTGACCATGCTGGGTGCTTGCCTGCCTTGGCTCCCCTCCACAGATAAGAGAGCTCAGGGCCCAGGGGCAGGTGGATGGGGAGCCAGGGGTACAGGACCCTGGGGCTCAGTTCTCCCCTTTGCTCTGCAGGTCACACCCCGGCATTGGCCTGCGCCCCCAACAAAGATGTGGCAGACTGCCTGGCCTTGATCCTTTCCACCATGAAGCCTTTCCCACCCAAGGACGCTGTCAGTCCTTTCAGCTTCAGCCTGCTCAAGAACTGCGGCATCGCAGCAGCCAAGACGGTGGGTGGCTGCGGTGCCCTGCCCCACGGAGCCTCCTGCCCCTACAGCCAGGAGCGGCATGGCGCCATTGGGTTAGATGGTTGCTACTCCGAGTAGCCCCCTCCCGTGTCCCTCCCCCTGCCGGTGGCTTGATATCTTATTCTATTTATTTAGAAAAAGTCTATACATTTAGGGCACTTTAAAGGAGAACACGACTGGGTTGGGGGGCGGAGGGGGGAAAAAGCACTGGGGAGCAGCTGCTCACCCCTTTGCCACACTATCCTGGCCTGGCAGGGGTCTGGGACCAACAGGGAGCACCCCAGGCCCTTGGTACCCCCAGGGCAACCCCTTCTGCCAAGTGTCCCAAAATGATCGCTCGATGCCTGGCTCCCCCTCTCTTTTATCCCCTCTCTCCGTTCTCCCTTTCTGCTGCCAGCTGCCCCCACTCTTCCCGTTGACTCTCCTCTCTGTCCCCTTCCCCATGCTCCTGCCAGGCAGATCCCCAACTCTTCTTCCATACCCATCACTGCCTCCCTGCTTGGCCGGCCCCTCCATCCCCCCTCCATCCCCGCAGCAGTGAGAAGCCTTAATTTCTGGTACTGTGTGAGCACTCTGGGGGTGTCCCCCTCCCCCTTCAGGGGCAGCTAGCGGACGAGGGGGGAGGGTATTTAGCACTGGGGCCTGGAGCTTTTCCCCCACTTCTGTATCCCATCACCCCTAAAGTTCAAATGCAAAACACTTGAAGCAGCAACTACTGTACCTGGGCCCCAGTCCTGCACGCTCCCTGGCTCCTCATATGCAAATCAAGGGCTGGTTCTGCCCCCACAGCCTGCCCCGCCCTGCTTCCCTCCCCCTCCTGGCCTGGCCCCCTGACCACGCACTTTAACCTTGCTTCTTTCTTTTAACTTCTTTCCGGAGGGCAGAGCCTGTGGCCATTCCCTCTCTGGCTCTCCTCTCCCTTAACTTTGAGGCTTGTCATGAATTTTTAAGTAAGCATTTTATCCTTTAGGGGAAGAAACAAATTAATTTCCTGCCCATTTCAAAACCACAGCCCTAGTATGTCCTCTGTGTTTCAGGCATGTGTTTGCATGTGTGTGGAGGGAGGGACTGTGTTCTTCCTCCTGTGCCCCCCCATCCCACAGTTCCTCTGTGCCCCGCGTCTGCTGCCACCTTCTGTTATGTCCAAGAGTACCCACTGCCCCCAGTCACTCCTGATCTGAAGCCAAAGAGGGAGGGGCAGGGCAGACTAGGGACCGTGGCTACTCGGGGACCTAGGCTTCCCCTCCGGTGTGAGGATGAAGTTCTGATCTAGGGAGCGACAAGTAGATACTGAGGCTTGGTTCCTGCCTTCCCAGCAGCAGGGAGAGAAGGGATTGAGCTAAGGGCTGCACTGAGAAGATTCCGAGAAGTCGTACCCCAAAAGCCAAACTGGGCTGGAGTGAGGAGGGGGCAGTTTTCTCTCTAAATGTAGCATTGAATTTGGCCCTGGTCCCTTCAGACGCCCTGTCCATCCATCTCCTAGCTAAGCCTCCTGGACAGCTGGACCCACTCCCTCAGCCCAGTGTTCCCTTCCTCACACTCAATACCTCAGCCAGGGGCCAAGACACAGAACTTGAATAGAGGTCATGCTCCCTCCACCCCCCCAGCCCCCCACCCCCCAGTGCATCCTTGCCCAGTTTGGCTGCCATCAGTATTGTCCCCTGAGAACTGGACAGGCTTCGTTTACACAGTACAGGGCCTCCCCCTTGGGGGTCCCTCGGTCTCCTTCCCCCACCCGTGCTTGCTTTATTCATGATCTTACCCCCTTTTCAGTTGTGTCCGCTGCACGTCTTGCCACCCTTGCCAAGGGTGGGCTGAGGGGAGAGGGGCATCCCAGGGACTTCTCCCTCCCTAACAGATACCCTTAACCATACCTCATGCTGGTTTCCTGAAGCCTGGGGTGTTTGTCTAAGTCCTTATTCTTTTTGTCATGGTCCCATTTTTATCCCCTCCCTCTCTGTGTCTTGCTTCTCCCAACGCTCAGTTCCTAAACCATTTCAAAGCTTCCAGATGACCATTATTGATGAGAAGGATTGTGCAGCTTTTAGTTTTTAGTTTTGTTTTCAAAGCCAAAGGGCCTTGCAACGCCCCTCGCCCACCTCCCTTCGCACCCTGCCCTCCCCTGTACGACAATCAATGTGACCTCTCTTAAGGGCTGCAGCCCCCCACCGCCAGTCCTGCTGGTTCTGCAGAGCTTGCCCCCAACTTCAGTTGTCTCTCATAAAATCTTCCTGTTCCACCCCCTCCCTCTCATTTTGGTGCTGGGAATTAGGTGGCGGGGGGCAGAGGGAGCAGGGAGACGTGTCCTCCAGAGAAAACTCTTGGGGTTTCAGTCGTGTTCTCCTTTATCAATGTTCGGTGATGACAGGAAGAATCTGAGTATTTTGTCAGGAGCCCCATCGTTTTGCTAGATGAGATTTCTGGTGGCTGCCCATCCCCTGCGGCGCCTTCAGCACACCGTCAGCAGTGCTGGGGCAGGTTGCGGGGAGTCCTCTGTCCCTCCTCATGTGGCTGTGAGGAGGCCGGCAGGACGAGCAGCCTCCTCTCCTTATGCCAAAGGAAACCCCACACCCCACCCTGGGCTCCCCAGCCCCTAGTTTTTTTTTGAAGCATTTTGACCATTCTCATGGCCACTGCATATTTATTTTAATGTTAAGTTGTTGTTGTTGTTGTTTTTAAAAAGACCTCTTTGACTTAAACGGGTGTGGAGAAGTAAAGCAGGCAGAATGCCCCCGAATCTTAAGGGGGTAGGGTGGGGAGGAATCATCTCCTTCCCTTCGCCCTCCCTCTCCCCCTCCCCCTCTCCCCACTGCAGCTCTAAAGCACTTGCTTCAAGTAATAAGCACTTTTGAGAAAAGGCCTATTTTAAGTGAGGACCCTGGGAGCAGCCCCAGGTCCCAGCAAAGGAGACAGAGCGAGGGCTACATAGGAGACAGGGAAACAGATGTGTGAATCAGAGGGCGAGATGAAAAAGAGCCAGTTTTTAGTTTCTGATTTTGGGGGAGATGTTTCTGCTTGGCCGGTGGCTTTGGTAGGGTTGTGTACTATCCTTCAGAAAGACAAATGGCACAAACTGTGGGTCCCAGCACGGACCAACAGGCCCGGGTCACTGCCACTGTCCAGCGGAGACTGACGGGCCACCTCCCCACCCCGCGGCCCCCTGAGCCATAGGACTGCTGAGAACCACTGAATGTACAGCCCAGGTTGGGGTAGGGAGCAGCCCCTGGGGGAGGGGGCTTCTCCTTTTGTTTGGTGCTGTGGGGGTGGGAGAGGTGAGACTGAGGGACTGCCACCCACCTAGACATGTGTTCCTTGGGGTGGAGGGGCTGAGGAGGGCCTACCTCCCTCTCCATCCCCAGCCGTGGCCCCTCTTCCTTCCTCATCCCTATCCGTTTTGACTGTAAGTCCAGCTCACCTTTGCCTTCAATATGTAACCAAAGGAAAACTCAATACTGTTTCCACCGCTGTCTGCCCACCCAAGCACCTTCCGACTCCCTGGACCTAGAAGGGGAGAGGAGGCGGGGCTGGGCCGGGGGTCGTGGGGCCAGAGCGAACGGTTCTGCAGCTGTGTGCCCCCAAAACCTCCTCTGGGGTCTTGGAGGGCATCCTGGGAGGGGGCGTGGGGGCCAGGCAGGAGGGGCTGGGAGCAGGCGTGCTCGGGACCTCGTGCACATGAGTGTGACTTTGTCCGAGTGACGCTGCTGACTGCCCCAGGGGGAGGCCCCTTCCTCCTTCCCTCTCCGCCATTTCTCACCTCTCCCCACACCCAGCGTTCATTCCCCACCTCCCCTTCCTGCCGCAAAGGAAAATAGCCTTACAGACCCTAGCCCAGAACCCCTCCTCCTGGGGCACCCCAGTATGGGGCCCCAGCCCACCTAGTCTGAACCCCACCTTTTAAGAGGGAGGGATGAGGAGCAAAGCAGCCCCTTCCCCTCTAACCATGGTGGCTCCAGCCCTCCTCGGCCTTGACCCAGATTGGGCAAGGCCCGAGGTGAGGAATCTTTGAGGACCAAGCCCAGTGGTCTGGGAAGAGGGAGGTAGAGAGGGAAGGGCCTGACTTGGGGACCCCCTCCTCCCGACCCAACCCCTAGAGAAGCGACCAAATCCCAGAGATGGGAGGAAGCTGGGGTGGGGAGGGTCTGCTCCATGAATTACTTGAAGGTACTGACTCCGAGGCTGCTGTTGCCCACTGAGGTGTGAGGGGGACACTGTCACTGCGTTGGGGAGGGCAGAGGGTGGTGGCGACGAGAGGGTCCACCCTTGGCCCTCGCTCACCCCTGCTAGGCCGTTTCCCTGGGGAGCCTAGCCTGGCCCTCCTGCCTCCACCCCTCACTCTGGGCACCCTCTCCAATTGCACTAAAGTAGCTGTGTGCCAGTCTTACCCCACGCCAGGGTGGGGTCTCTGCTTCCAGTCCTTTCTCCCCACGGCCTCTGCTCCCATCCCGGACAATCTCCTTGTTCCCCTGTATTCCTGGATAGCTCAGCTTTGTGTGTGTGTGTTTGGGGGGTGGGGGTGGGTTCTGGCTGGAGTGGGTTTGGTAGGGGTTTGGGAAGGGCCGGGGGAAAGATGGCGGATGAAAGTCTCCTACCCCCTTCCTCCACTCCAAGCCACAGAAGCCTGGGAGGGAGGGTGCCTACTCTCGCTGCCGTGTGTCTTGCAGATGTGCCAAAACGGGGGTGGGTGGGAGGGGAGGGTGCCTGGCAGAGCAACCCCCAGGGTGGCTCTCTCAAAGCAATACAGTTCCTCCTGCCTGGGGGACGGCAAGACAGGGGAGAGGGTTGGGTTGGGGACCTGGGGGTTCCCTGTGTACAGCTGTGTATATTCAGGGGTGTTCTCTGTCTGGTACCCGCTGTGGGCGTCTACGTGTGTGTGAACCTCCCCTTCCCCGTGCCCTGCATGACCTGTGATGCTGCAGACACCACCATCCTGTGTGCAAGGGTGCGTTGGGGGCACTGAGGGGCATGTCCCATGTCCTGTTGCTCCCTCCACCTTGTGACCCATGTACTCGGTTGTAGGAAGTAAAGAGAACTGAGCACAATTCACTGGATTCTAGTTGAATCTTTCTCTAAGCAATGTTCCCCTTCCTGCCCTTCTCCCTGCCCTGGACTCACCTGTGGTGCTAGCGTTGGGGTCGGGGTGTGTTTCATGCTGGTGGGCAGCAATAAAGGGCAGACCTGCCCAGATGCCTGTACCCCCAGGGTGCTGAGGGCAGCAGGAAAAAGTGGGGACCTTGGTGCATTTGCCTCACCCCTCCCCTTCCTCTCTGGGCTAAAGCACAATGCTCTCCCTGCAGATGGATGCATCCTGCACCCTCCAGGCCCCTCCTCCCCATACCTGCTTTGAGCCCTCCTCCTGCCACATCCTGGTTTTCTATGCTGTTTTGGTGCAAGTACAACTGTCGTAGTCATGGCTTTGGGATGGGTTCTGTTTATTAAAATCCTGTTGCTCCTACTGGCCCTGTGTCCCGCCTCCATTCCTGTGGTTGGGGGGAAGGAAGGGCAACCTGGACGCCTTTCCACTGGCCCCCATCAGCCATCAGAGACCAGAGGCCACAGCTGCTCCTCCAGCAGGGCTATGGTGAGCATGAGGCCGCCCCCCAGCAGCAGCCCCAGCCCCTGCAGTAGCACACTGAGCGTAGGGAGGGGCCCAGGTGGACGAAGCAGGGCTGGTAGCTGAAAGAAAATAACAACATCAGGATGCTGGCCCTGTCTCTGCTCCTAAAACAGGAGGGGGAGATGTCAGCAGCTCTCCCCCACCCAAGCTCTTCCACACCCCTGTTTCTCAGACATAGTCCAGCCACCCTTCTGGGGGGCCACAGGGGGAAGCAGAGGGACTGATACTTCCCTCTCCTCTACACCCACCCCACTTCCCTTGGTTTCTCCGCACTACCCCACACCTCACCATGTCCACAAGGGCCACGTAGAGGAAGACCCCGGCAGTGACCCCAAACACCCAGGGAGTGAGGGGGACAGGGCCCAAACTGAGCCCCACCCCCAGGGCTGCACCCCCTAGTCCCAGGGCTCCAGACACCAGGCTCAGCAGCAGCAGCCGCCGGAAGGGCAGCCCTGCCTGGAGCAGCATCGCGAAGTCACCTGTGGGGAGAGAGGACAGGGTAGGAGGGAGTACGCCAGGGCTGCCCCTCACCCATGTCACCGCCAGCCTCCAAGTTCCACCCCTTGGAGGTCTCTCCTTTCTGGAGTCGACCCCACTCCACTCCTGCCACTCCTACCCAGTTCATGGGGCAGCTCGTGGCAGAAGACTGCTACGGTGGTGCTGAGGCCACTGGAGAAGCCATCAGAGAAGGCAGCGCCTGGGTGGGCAGGATGGGAGGTGGTCAGTCTGGAAGAAAGCTCTCCCCAGAGGAGGCTGGGGCCTGCATTCCCTCTGTGATCCTCCCATTCCCCGCCCCGCCCCCCTCCGCTTCCTGGTAGCTCTCTCCCTGCCCCATCCAGTAACTAGGAGGCCTACCCTCTCCCTCCCTCCCTCCCTCCCTCCTCCCTCCCCCCCTCACACCTATGGCCAGCCCATCAGTGAGGTTGTGCAGACCATCCCCCAGGAGGACCATCCACGTGATATTGGTGCCACCGCCACCCTGACATCCATGACTGTGGCCTTGGCACCCAGGTGGGGCCAGGACTGCTGGGGGCTGGCTGTCCTGCTCCCTCTGGCCCTGAGCCCCTGGCTCTGTGGGAAGGAGGAAAAGAGCAGTGTCGGTGGCTGCGAGTGAGAGCTGAGAGCCAGCGCCCGCTCTTCATGTCCTCCGGTCACCTGGAACTGCCTGCAGGGGACGAAGCGCCATCCCACTGCCATCCTCCGGGTCCAGGTTTGGAGTTCTGAGATCCTTTCTTTTTCGCCGGCAGCATCTCTGAAATGGCAGGGTGTCCCTCCTGAGGGAGGAGGCAGCAGAGCTGGGGGCTAAGGAGCGGCCAGGCTGCCAGCAGGGAAAGTGAACACCTGGTCCCCCCTCTGCCACTTGGGGATGTTCTCTGGCCTCTGCTCTCTTCCCAGGCTGGCACCTCTCTGTTTCTTGTTGACTTGAACTCAGGAGAGGAGGCCGTTGGGCCGGAAGTCCTGGGTCTATGCTGAGGAGCCCCAACCCACTCCCTGTTAGCTGTCAGGTCCTGCACAGTCAGGCAAACGTCAGAGCCAGGAGCGCACTTGGCCCCTCACCTCCTGGCTTGAGTGGCCAGTTCTTGGCTAGGGCTCTGTTCTCGGCAGGAAGAGGACAAAAGGGTGTCACTCACTGGCTTGAGCCCTCGGCGCCGCAAAAGCCCTAGCATGTTCTCCAGGACGAAGAGAAGAAAGAGACCGCCAAGCACCGACAGTCCTGGTCCCAGGTCCTCCTCTGGCTGCCCACCAGGTCCAGCATGCTGCCCTCCTTGCGCCTGACAGAGAGGCGGTCAGGGCAGACTCTGGAAGCCCCTGCACCCGACAGCATCCCCCTCCTGAGATGGCGGAGAGAGGTGGTGAGCCTTCACTCATACGCTCTACTAGAAGGCAGCTGTGGGCTGAAGCTGGGGTGGGAGAGAGGATGTCCTTTGACTGGGAACACACTGGCTCCATGGAGGCTCTCCACCCCTGGGGCAGGGGGACAGGAAAGGGGCTTCACGTACATGTGGCAGCAGGTGTAGCAGGGCGTCCCCACAAAGAGTGCCCACGGCCAGGGCCCCCAGAAAGCCCAGCAGGGGCTGCAACAGATGAGGTCCCAGGAGCCGCAGCAGCAGCAAGGAGAGGGGAGCAGGCAGGCTGAGCAGCAGGACTGCCAGGGCACTATGAACCAGGGCTGGGGAGAATCAGGGGCTGAAGTTAGGCACGGCTGAAAGGGAGGCCTTAAAGGAAATGCTGCAAGGGGAGGAGGGATCCCAACGAACCCCCTTCCTTGGCTTGGGCCCCACTCCCTACAGGATTCAGGTGCCCCACCACTTGCTCTCCCCCACTGACCAGATAGCAGATCCCGTGGGGGGGTTGGAGCTGGGGCCCGGATGCAGACACGGCTGTCAATCTGATAAAGCAGGGCTGGACACAGCAGAGCAAACTGACGAGGGGTCAGAGGAGCAGCAGGGCTCAAGCCAAAATTGACCAGCAGCTGGGAGCCATTCAGACACTAGGGAAGTGGAGTTGGAGGTCACACATTGGGGAATTGCTGAGAACTGTGACTCAGACCTTTAGTGTCCGCCCTTCCATTGCATGGGCTCCTGGGTCTCTCCCAGGGTCCCCTTTGCCCACACTGGCAGGTGCATCAGGGACTCGGGACAGTTAGGTATAACCAGTGTGTGTTAATTATTAGTGAATATTCAAACCAATGCAAATATTCAGTTCAGTACAGACTGGGCGCTAGTGAACATCGCCATCATCTCCCTCCCTCCCAAGCCCCTGACATCTCATTGATTTGGTGATGGAATTGGTTGGACAACTAGAGCCCTCCACTGCAGAATCTTAGAAGGGAAAAGAACCTAAAATGCCATCCAACCGTCCTCTCAGCAGCCCTGTCACTTGTTCAACCAGCCTTGGCTTGAATGCTTCCTGGGATGGGGTGCTCACCTCACCAGGCCTGTTTCAGGTTGGCTTTGGCTGCCCTCTGGTGTACATGGAACCAGTTCACCGACTTTCTGGATGAAGACAGCCATCTGCTGCCTGCAGGCCTCATTCTCCAGATAACCAGCCCCAGAGGCTACCCTGGGCTGCTTCTCTGAATTCTCTGCTTTGCCAAGTGTGGCCCCTAAACCAAGTCTTGGAGCTTGGGGTATGGGTTTATCTACTCTGAGTCCAGAGGGGACATATTTCACTACTGGAATAACATACCCTAAGATCACACCTGGATTTTTTTCTAAGTAACCATTTTAAATGACTGACTTTTTAAACATTTCAGGCCATCTAAATCCCATGGCTCCTTTCCCCTCGCTACAGATCATCAGACTCACATCCTCATTCAGATGGTCAGCCAGTGAATGGTCCAGCAGCAGAAGCCTGTGAAAGAGGCCCAGGCCCGATGGGGCTGGCCCATGGGGTGGTGCTGGGGCCTCGGTCTCCTCCAGGTCACCCCGCCCAGACGGGTGCAGAGGCAGCCCTGCCCAGACGTCCACACTCAGCTCGGGGTCCTGGGGCCTAGAGTGGATGGATAGCAAAGTCAGACTTACTCATGTTCTCTCAGAAAGGGGCCTTGAAAGGATATAATGAGTCAGGTTCTGAAAAATCGGTAATTCCAGGAATCTGATTTTAGGAAGCCAGAGCCGGAGGGGACTGATCCAAGTACTGAGAAGAGCTGGGGTGTGACGTTTTGGGGCGGGGAGAGGGGTTAGTACCTGTGCGTGGAATTGTCTCCAGCTGGGGGTGTAGCCCGACCAGCTGGAGGCCCAGCTGGAGGCCCGTGGTGTCCCAGGTGGAGGGCCTGAACTCGGCCTAGCCCCAGGCTGTGGAGAAGCCTCGCTAGGCCCCCTGCAGTCAGCGTCCCATTCTCCCCATACAGGCCAAACAGCTGGGCCAGGTAATGGTTCTGCTCCTGCTCAGCAGGGCCCAGGTAGGGGGCTGAGCCCCCTACCCAGCCCAAGGCCACCCACACACACAGGCCAGCCAGCAGATGACTCACTGGGGGCCCCATTATTGGGGGGACAGGGTTAGAGGCTCTGGTTCCGGCTTCTACTCCCCCAGGAACATCCTGAGGACCGTGCCCTGGAAGAACAAGGAGGAGGGGCTGGGGTTCCTGCCCTGCTGTCCAGCCCAGGGCCTGGGGAGCCTGCACCCCTCACACCACCCCCTCCTTGAATGCTGCAGCGGCAGCCTCCTTCCTTCCTCCCCACTGCCTCCTTCTGAGCAGCCTCTTGCTTCCCAGTTCCTAGAGCACCTTCCCTGAACCAGAACACTCCCCTCACCTGATCCAGAGCTGACCTGTCACTGTCCCTCCCCTATCCCCCAGACCCCACCCCTCAACCTCACCCCACCTCTCTATCCCCCCTCAATCCCCCCGGGCCTCACCCCCACTGGCAGTGTGAGAGCCGTCACCTCAGGTCCCCATGAGGCCTCGTTGTGGACACTTAGAGGTTCCTGGGTCGTGGAGGGGAGCCAGGCTCAGCCTCCAGCTGCCCAGGTAGATCGGAGGCCATGTCAGATAGAGGGCTGGGATGGACAAGCCCCCCTCCTAGCCCACCTGCCTGAGGGTGGGGCCAGGGAGGTGCCAGTGTGGGAAGGCTTACATCAGAGAGGAGTTAATGGTTCACTGATCTCTGGGGTGGGGGTCAAAGGTCAGTCTTGGCTGGGCCCCTGAGTAGGGAGGGGCCACCCTCTGCCCCTGGAAAAGCCACATGGCCAAGGAGAACCAGGGCCTGGGCTTTTCTTCTAAATAATTTACACCCCAACCCAGGTGGTACCGTCTCAGCCTCTCCCTGCCTATACTCCCACCTCACCTACCTTACATATGGCATCGGGCTTCATTCATCTCCAACCCCCATCCCCACATTCCCTGGGAAAGTTGGACCCAGGTGTCCCTAAGCTGGAGAGGAGGGTAAAGAGGCAGATAAGTGGCAACCCCAGATGCATGGGGAAGAAATTGTTTTTAGCACTTCCTCATCCCAGAAGAGTAAGAGCCAGAACTCTGGGAATCTATGACCACGAGAGGGGACGCTCTGGTGGGAAGAGAAAAAGAGTATCTGGGCCTCCTCAGATGTCTGACCTGGCTTAAGGTTGGGGAGCACAGTCTGACTGGGGTGACTGGTCCAGGGGGTCGAGGTCAGCGTTACCTGACAGCAGGAAACAGGAAGGACGCCCAGAGGAAGGGGGACACAGTCTTCTTGGCTCCAGCTGTGGGGGGTAGGCAGGCTGGCGGACAAGGGTCACCAGCAGGGAGGGGGCAGGGGAGGGGCACTACCTTAAAGGGGCAGGCCTCCTTTGCCCAGGCCTTGCCTGTAACCTATCTCCCCTCCACCTCCTAGGGACACCCCACTCTCCCAAATGCCCAGCTGCCGACCTCTTCATTTTCCCACAAAGAGCAAAGGAGTCCAGTACAGAGTGGTCACATTTATTAGGAAGGAGGGATTCAATTAAACTTCCACATCACACACCCAAGAAACAGACTGTAACCGTCGTTTCTAAAGAGGAAAGAGGGGAGGCAGCGGGCCTGGACTCCCAGGGGACAGGCCGCTTCAGCTGACAAGGAGGGGACTATGGGCTGAGGGTGGATAAGGCCACTGCTCACCACCCCTCCAGTGAAGTTTAGTGGCTAAAATACTCCTACACACCCCCTGCCCCCCAAAGCCAGCAGCCCAGTAGAAAGCTGTGTTCTCTAGCAGAAACCTGGGTCGTGGCTGGTGGCGGGGAGGAAGAATGTCTTGCTATCTCTTGCTGCTCCTCCGGGTTTCTTTGCCATTACTGACAGGGCTGCTGGAGGGGCCAGGAGGGCCGGCAGGCGTGTGGTTGGGCTGGCTTCGGGTAATTCGGGGGGTGGGGGGGTGGGGGGGAGTGTGAGGGGGGTGTGGGCCACCACCAGGACCTGGTGGGGTGCTCAGTCCATTCCCGTTCTGGCTCTCAGAGGCTAGTTGTGGGAGAAGGGGAAGAAAAACCGGAATTAGAGAACTAAGGTAGGCAGGCATCCATCCCCAAGGGCTCCCTCCAACCCCAGCAGGCAGCACAGTCTCCACCAAGCACAACTGCACATTGATGCTGTGGGACCAAGTGCAAAGAATGTGAGTTGTAGGAATGGGGCCCCAGAGAAGATGCAATCATCATTTTGGCAGTTGCTACATGAACTGTCGTGTGATATTTTTTCTTTCTTTTTTTTGTAATTGTTTTTTTTTTTGGCTGCGCCACGCAGCTTTTAAGATCTTAGTTCCCCAAACCAGAGACTGAACCTGGGCCCTCGGCCGTGAAAGTGTGGAGTCCTGACCACTGGACTGTGGGGAATTCCCGATATTTTTTTTTCTCTTTTATCCACCTCTGTATCATTAGGAGTCAGATCTAGAATTAGCTGTTTAGTTCTAGGCTCAAGGACCACCGACAAAAGATCCCTTGACCAAAAGTGACTGTAAGACTGGAGAAGCATTGGAAAAGGAAGGGCCTGAAGTTTCTATCTCAAAATGTAAGAAGGATCTTAAAAGAAAGAAAGAAAAAAGTGTGGTGGTTTGTATCACAATGATACATGTTCACTTGGGAAAACAGAAATAAGAATAAGCAAAAAAACTACTATACATACTCTCACAGAGTAAGCAAAAAAACTATTATACATACTCTCACGCCCCCAAAATAATAGACAACATTTTTGTGTATATTTTCAGTGTTGGATGGTTTCCTTGAACTACTTTAGCTGTGCAAATCATTATCACCACACTTACCACAGTGTGTTACAACTGTTGTCTGTGGGACTATTTCCTTCATGGACTGCAAGCTCCTCAAGGCAAGTGCTATGTTTTTTCTTTGGCATTCCTCATCTATAAATGCTTGTTAAATGAAGGCAGAGGCCTGCCTCTCACATACATAGGGCGTCATGAACCCTAACCATATCCCTGCTGAATCCTTCTGCTCCATCAGACTAAGATATCTGCAGCCAAAATGGAAGAATAAAGCCCTTTCCTTAATTCACAGAAAAAATGAGGAGTATGTAGAAAGTCATCATTTTTATGCCACATGTTTTTTTAAAACCTTCTGTACCTGTTAGCAGATGACAAAGCGAATAAACATCTGGCAAATGAATATTAGGGACAAACAGGCTTAAGTGTACCTTATTTAAAATATTTTTATAAATTATGGAGTTATGGAGACCTGAGAATACGTAATAGTCATATTTTCAGTTGAAAACATGGATGCTACTTTTTTGTGGTGGAATTAAATGTTGTTATTTCACGGTGTTTCTAAAAAACACCGTGACCCTGAGTGGTTCTGACACAGACAATTTTGGAAACCATGGTAACTGGGGATGCAGACACAGACTGAGGAAGGGTAGAGGAAGCCTGAAGCCTAGTGTCACAGGGAGAAAAGTAAGGCATGGATCAGAGGCAAGAGAGAGACAAACACCCAGGAGTGGTAGGGTCAGCTGCGAGATGACCCAGAAGGAGAAAAGAGCAATAAAAACCAGGTTCCTAAGGAGAAGCCAGGAGACGAAGGAAATGATGTTGGTGAGTGATTCTAATCAAAAGCTGATGATCTGCAGTAAGCCAAATTCCTCAAGAGACCAAAAGCAGGGGCTTCTGAGTTGGAAGAACCATAATCCTGAGGGCCAAGGCCTAGAAGCAGGGCCTTTAGTTTTCAAGAAAGTGGCAACCCTAAAGGGGAACTATTTAGTGCTTAAAGTTGTGCAGTGTGGATTCCATGCTGAGTCCTGTAAGTAACAGTGTATCAGAACTGATAATGAATCAAAATAGGCAAGGGGAAAAAAAGCAAGGTTCTGCCAGAGAAGAAGCAGAGAGGAACAAGCTAGAATGAAAGAGGGCAGTCTTTGTGGAGAAACTGCTCTCATTTTTGCCTTTGAGTGGCGGTGGCAAAAGGGAGCTCTATCAGTGATAGAAACATGGCCCCAAATCTTTTCACCCCAGGGACCTGCAAAAGAACTGAGAAGAGAGATTTGGAAAAGGGATGAGGGCAATGCATCTTTCCAGGCTGGGGAGATTAGAACTAGGAGGACCAGTGGATGGAAGGAACAGGTTTACCTGGAGAAGTGGCAGGGGGTCCGGTGGTAGGCTGGGGAGCCGTAGGGCTGCTGTCGTTCTGCACCTGAAGGCACAAATGACACATTCAGACCTCACTCCCTACCGTGCTTCTTGGCCTGACCTGCCCTCCTTCCGCACAGCACAGCCATGGGACTCACCGTCTTGTTGGGTGCCTGCTGGGTGCTGTATTCTGGATTTGGCTCACTGAAGTTAGGAACCTCAGAATAAACCATACAGAATCTGCAAGGGGAGAAAGTGGCAAAGCCTCAGGCCCAACCTCTGGGCTACTCTGGAAACCTCAGAAAGGTCCAGGTACAGGACAGGGAATGCACACCCTTATGCTGTCTCCTTGCAAACCTCAAACTTCTCTCCTTGGCCTGGTGCTTCTACATCCCCAGCTCCAAGACAGCACTTACTCTCCAATCTTCTGAAGATCACCCCCACGGCCAGTGTACAATGTCAGACAACCTTTGAACACTGAAGCGTACCTGTGGGGTCACAAAAAGCAGGATTCAGAGTTACAGGGACTGTTAATCCCCCCCACCCCGCCCCGTTACTGCCCTTGAATAGCCAGAAGTCACCTGATGGCTTACCCTTTGGTGAGCCGGATAATATCCCCAGGCTGGATCAGGTTGCCCACGTCGTCCCAGACGGAGATATTGATGCTGCCAGTTTTGTCTGCCACTTTGCAGGTCCGAACCTCGTGCCCGTCCTTTGTCTTGGTCACTCGGCCTGGAGGGAACAGAACAATGGGGTTGGGGGGTGGATGGTCAAATAAATGGGGGTGGTGGTGATCAGAGGGATGAGGTCTAGATATTGGTGGAGTGAGGAAAAAGGTGTACAAACAGGGCAAAGTCAAATCCCTGGGGCAGGTGAGGGAGGGCCCAGCACCATGGAGAGGGCCCTGAGTGGGAAGAGGCCCAAGAGGCACTGGAGGCTTGGATCTGGCAAGAGTTCCATCCATCTACCCTACACTGCAACTCTCCAGGTGGGGGCGAGGAGAGAGACTGGGCGTGAGCAGTGCTGTGGTGCGCCCTGCCATGCCGGGTGCAAGTTAAGAACGGAGGTGATGTTTCCCCCCTCCTGGCCCCCAACCCCGAGAATGCGCGCAGGGGGCCCACCGCGCCAGCAGAGCCACCTGTCTCCAGCACAATGAAGATGAGGTTCAGGTTCTTGAGCCCGGGCTTGATATCCTTCACGAAGGTCTCCGTCGTCATGCTGCCTGAGCCTCAGCACCCCACTAGAAGGGGGAAAAGGGGACGAAGGCTCAACGCTTGGAGCCTTTGCCCCCATGTCCACTTCGCAAGGCCTACCTATCACACTAGGCTGGGGTCAGGCAGCCTCAAACCCTCTAACTCTTCTAAAAGGGTAGAAACGAACTTCCCCAGGGGCTTCCAACTTCAAGATCAGAATTCGGGGGGTCTCTGGATAGACTGCTTCTGGGCTGGAAGCCCCCCTCCCGGGATGCTCTTTCAGTATCAAGCCCCGAAGTAGGGAAGCCGACGGAGACGGGGGCAGGGAACCTGGTGCGGAGCCAAGGAATGGAATCTCACTCGCCAAACCCTCCCGAACCCTCATCTGGACAACCGGGGGACTCGGTGCATCCTCTCCCCGACCCGCAGCCCACTACCCACCCAGCCAGCCCGCCGTACAGTGCACGCCACTGAACCGCCCGCAGGGGGAGCCAAAGGCCCCGCCGCCGCCGGATGTGGACCAATGGAACGCTGGAGAGCGAACATTCCCGGAAGTTTCCCCCGGCGGGCCTCCTCCAGCCAATCAGCACCGCCCCGGCCTCCCACCACCACCGGCATCCCGCCTCCAGTCCCCACCCGGCCAATCGCGATCCGAGATTAACGCGCCGCGAAGCGGGTGGGACTTAAGGTATTAAAGGAGCCCGGGAAAGGGTTGGCTGCGCAAGAAAACACGTAGACCACCAGGGGGCGTCTCAGGTACCAATTTTCCTCCACTTGACTAGGAGAATGCACTAAGATTTGTTTCTCCTAGACGTGACCCAGTGGAAAAAGGACCAAAGGTTTTTGGAATCCGGCGGACAAAAGTATGAAACCCGGCTCATCACTTCTTTTCTTGCAAGTTCTTCAGTATGTGATCCCATTTTGCAGACGAGAAAACGAAGTTATATAACAAGCTGTGTCTAGCACACAGCAGGCAGTTTCCTCCTCTTCTCCAACTGCTTTAACTCTCATCTTTATTCCTGATTTGGGGTCCTCGACTTTAATGCACTATCCAGCTTGGTCAAGATCTCTGGAAAACGCAGCATTCACAGTAGAGACAGACAACAGGCCGACTCACCCCCTCCCCCTTTGGAAGTAATGGAATCTGGGGCACCGAAAGCAACATTTGCATTAGACTCTCACAGTTTGAAAGGCACCTACCAGTTCCTAATGCACTTATCTCACTAGATCTCAGGGTCCCCTCAGAGACTGAAAAGAGGCCCGAACCTTTAGTTCCCTTTGAGACTTGTTACATAGTCAACAAAAAGCAGCTAGCTCTGTAACGTTGCCTATAGACCAATTATATATAAACAATATACGTACATGTGCATTACCATTTGCTTAGCGAATATCCATATCAAATACTGCTTACTATCAGATTAGCCTAAGAGGCCATGTAATTGTAATGCCTTGGTTTGCTTAATCAATCCCTTACCTTCTCCTAGAGGGCTTTAGGCTCCACCTTGACTTTCCTCGGAGCTCAAGTTCTCTCCCGCCCACACCCCCGGCCATGGTGCTGTACCCTAAGGAAATCAAACCACAACCCGGGAAGAGGGACATTTTATCTCCCTCCTCTCCCCTTAGGTGTTTCAGGGAACTGTACAAGTGTTTGGAAGGCCGACTTAAAGACGTCAGGAGTGCGACTGGGAGAGAGGCGGGCAACCCTAGATCAAAGTTGTCCGGTCAGACACTCCCCCATTCCCCACCCCGTGGTCGCCTTGTTGACTACATATCCACTCCCATGACCATGAGTCATAAGATCGGGAGGCTCCGGGATGCTGACCACGGCTCTGGAAACGGGAGAGGGACCGGGGAGACGGCAGGTCACTGCAGGCCAGCCTCCTAGAGACGATCTCGCAGCAAGCCGCATCAGCTTTAGGGCACGAACACGTGCACCCCTCCAAAGCGAAGTCTCGCGCTCCGGGAGAGTCGGCCTCCAGCTCTGCCGCTGACGCTCACGCTGGGAAGAACATAGAGCTCTCCCTCCCAAATGGCTATCTAGCTCTCGCTGGGACCATAAAGACTTCCGGTCTAGAGCGGAGGCCTGGCTAGCCTTCCACTCTCCTCGTTGGCCGCTTGTGGCTTCTAGTTCGGGGCTGAGTTAAACAAAGAGGCGGAGTTTGGTGACGAGCTTCCGCCAGGTTGCGTAGCAGCGGTGGGCGGGGCAAGGGATCCGTCCCACACCGCGAAGAGTGGTCGGAACCATCTCTCGTCTTCTTCCCCTTCCCCTTCCCCTCCCAGGAAAGCCTGGGACCCGGCACCCGGGCTATCCCTTGGCCGCTGCGGCCTCAGCTCCAGCCAGGCCTGGGTACGGAGAGTCCAGACCGCTTCCAGGGCGGTGCGTACGGCGCCTGCGCGAGCTCCCACCTAAAAGAGGGTGTGGGAGGGGAGGGGGCAAGGTCCCAGGGGGGTTGGGGCCGGGGTTCGAGCTATTGGAGGTCAGCAGGAGAGATGGGAGTAAAGATGAAAAATGGAGGAAGGGAGCAGTAATAGGGAGGAGTCTAGAGGTGATAAAGGGGCGCTGATGGGTGGGTTGTTGGGGAGGTCCATTGGAGTGGGGGAGCCTTAAGAAGTGCGGGAGGGGGCCTGGGCTGGCTGGAGGACGGGGGGGGGGCGAATTGGGGGAACAACGTGGTGTTTAAATGGGCAATGATTGACGGGCCGGAAGGGGAGGCAGGGAACATACTGGGGGTCAGTGTGGGTAGGGGCGGCGGAACCTGAACCCCCGCCCTCGAAGCGCTATAGCTTGGCTCCTCTCCCATGCCTTGTCTTTGACAGCCTTGTCTTCCTCCTCCATTCCTTACCCCTCTCCCTCCCACCCCTCCATGAAGGAATCTCACATTCCTTACATCCCTGCCCTGGATTGCCAGTCCCTCTTCACACACTTCACACACCGGAAAGCCTTCTCCAAACCAGAACGCAGAGGAAATTGAGGATTGGGAAGGAGGGGGCCGGAGAAGGAGCAGAAAGCTGAGAGGGGTGAGGGTGTTTTGCCTGAGGGCCTGACAGACATCTCCATTCAGAAACTGACTTCATTCTACGTAGTAGCAAATGTGGCTGTTAGAGACCACTGAATCACTGTTCTTGGGGACTGGGCTGTGGTAGTGATAGTCTAATCCCTTCCTATACAGGTGGTTTTAGTCTGACAATAGAGCAAGAAGCTGATAATGTTGCAGGCTGATAGTTGTCCCCAGATAGGAATGGTAGGGAATCTGAGTGATGCAATAATGTTACTGCCCTGTGTGTCCAGCCGACTTTGTGGCTGTGCCTGGTTCCCAGTAATGGGAAAGAAAGAACAGGCTTCTTTCAAGCATTTCCTCATGGGCCCTCAGTACTCTAAATTTATTTTGCAGTCTTTTACTACAAATACCTTACCTATGAATAGCGGTATTCAGTATGCTTTCACATTTATTATGTCGTTTGATTTTCCTGGACAATATGTAAGGTAGATAAGGCAGTTATCATTTTCCCTACTTGACAGGTGAAGAAATTGAAAATTACAGAAGGGATACATGGCTTGTTAAAAGTCATACAGTTGGTAGAGCTGCGACCAGAACCCAAGTCTCCTGACTCCTGGTCCTCCTCTCAGTTGAAAAATCCTGTTTTGTTCTGGTCAAGGGAGCAGTGAAGGAGGATTGGTTTTCCCAGGCTACATAACTGTTTGCTTTCTGAGTCTGAAACTTGTCACTGGAAGACTGAACATAGCCAACAGCACTGGCTCCTGGAAGCATTTCTTTTTTTTTTTTTTTTTTTTTTTGCGGTACGCGGGCCTCTCACTGTTGTGGCCTCTCCCGTTGCGGAGCACAGGCTCCGGAAGCGCAGGCTCAGCGGCCCTGGCTCACGGGCCCAGCCACTCCGCTGCATGTGGGATCTTCCCGGACCGGGGCACGAACCCGTGTGCCCTGCATCGGCAGGCGGACTCTCAACCACTGCGCCACCAGGGAAGCCCCTGGAAGCATTTCTTGAGGTGCAGGTGCAGGTGCTTGTGCCAGGCTGTTGCTGTTGTCAAAATGGAAGAAGCATTATACCCTCCTCTGTATTATGGATGGGAGAGACAGATCAACTTCCCCCAACCTCCAACTACAGGGAAGAGAAAGTGGATCTGGCCTTGCACTTTTATCTTCTGATTAGTTTTAAAATACCACACTAATGTGTTATGGCTGATGAACATAGTAAACTAATGAGCACGTATAGTATACCAGACTCAGGATGAAATGGTCTCTGTTTTATGACTAAAAATCGTCATCCTTTCTAACACAGCCGTTAACATTGATAGATGTGAAGGTGAGGAAAGGAATTTGAATAGTTTCTATTCTGCTTTGAAGCCTTGTCTCCCTCTACTTAGTTTCATCCTTTTAGTAATGAGAGTCTGGTCAGCTTAATCATACTGCTACCTCTAGTCTTTCCAGTTTCCTACCCTAGAATAATTTCCTGATTCACTGCCTCTTCATTTTTTTTTTTTTAAAGCCTGATCCCCTCAGGAATATTTCTGGACTTGGAAGTAGAATTGCACCTGTACCAACATTCTTGAGCATCTTCTTCTGAAACAGTATTTTCCAAGTGGAGAGTAGGACAGAATTCTTTTTATATGAAATAATTTATGTGAAAGCACTCTGGAAACATTAAAGCAGCATACTGTGCGTGTAAGCTGTCATGGCTCTCTGCATTGTATAGCCACAGATTTAGACTCATTGACATTACTTTTCGTTGTATGCACTGAATAAAAGGACCTCTTTCTATCTCAAACAGCTCTGCTTCGCTACCTTTCTTCTTGTCCATTTCTCTCCCCCTCTCAGCTACGTTTGAATCACCTGGTCCGCGTGTGTGATTCCTTAGCTGATGATCTCACTCCTTAGAGGGTAGCCTGGATGCCTAGCCTTGAAACCTGTAGTTCTTAGTGGAGTTGTCTCGTCCTCCTCAACCAAGCACCAGATCCCAGTCTGTCTAGTTTCACTGCGAAGTGCAGGTAGTTCTCCTGACTCACCTTTTTCTTCCTTGTTCCTATTAATAGAGTGCTCCTGATTGTGACATCACATCCATCCCCTTGGCAATGGCGCTTGTCCCTAGGAAGGAAGACTCAGTCGGAGAATAGCCAACAAGATGGGTTACTGGGAACGTCTCCTGAGTGGCACTGAGTGGAAGCATCAGGGGGTTGGAGCCTTGTGAACAGGGAACCTGCCCCCAACACTTGGAAGGTAAAGAGCCTTGATTCAGAATCCCATTCTGGGCTAGAACCCTCTTCTCTGCCAATTTGGGTTCCTTCTGCTCTTGAAAACCTGATTCTCAAAACTCTTTTATGCATAAAACTTTCTGTGATTAACCCACATCAATCTGTTCTTCTTTACATACTTATGTCTTACATGAACTATTAACTTTTGTTTGTTGGTAAATTGCTTAGTAAATTTTACTCTTTTTATGTGTTTTATATCCTGTGTACTCAGCCATTGGGCTCAAGCCTGCACCTTAGTTTGAGGACAAGGATGCGTTTTCCGTTTCTTTTACATGTCTGTACTGGCAAGGGGGCTGTGTATATAAGATGAAGATGAGGTTTGGGGTAACCACACAAATAGTGCTTGGTGCTGGTGACCAAGGGGGAGGTCCTTGCTGGTCTTTGAGGCCGGTAAGCCTCACTTTAGGTGTGAGAGTTGTTAGTTGGGAGTTCTGGAAGAATTGTGTGCCCTCTGGATTCTTTTTTAAATTGAACCAATTAAAACGTGCTGAAGAAGCCTAACTTTAAAAATCTCCTGTGCTAAATCTAGTCTGGATCACAGCATTCTGGAATTAAATGGAACTTTAGAGGCAATGAGGAATCTGAGTTCCTAAGAGCTCAGTTCTCTAAGAGGGGGAGTAACTTCACTCTAAGGATTCTACTGCTTAAATGAAAAAGACCACTTTTTTCACTTAGAAAATGAAGAGAGTTGCCAAAAGAGAGCAAGGCCAGACTTTGCTCTCATAAAGCCAGGGCACCTTTTGTAATATAATTATCCCCTAATTTAGCCTATTCTTGTACTTATGTAGAATTTATGTAGTTTCGGATGTTTCATTTTATGTGGAGTAGAGGGAACTGAGGCTCAGAGAGGTTAAGTAACTTACCCAAGGTTACACATTGGTCGGTAATATAGCTAGAACTAGGACTCAGGTTTCTAGATTCTCAACTCAGTTTTCTTTTTTTCCAGATCTGTTTCTTTATTGCGAGACAGGGAGATAAGATGAAATGTTTTAGGGACACCTGTGAGACACCCTCCACCAGCTACTTTCTTCACTAGGGTGAAGTTTCTAGGAGTCACCTGTTTCATTACACTGGGGCAGGTTATGGGGCCCTTTTCCTTTGTGTCTGGTGATTTGTAGTAATTGGGCTGAATCCTCAGCCCTCTGCACCTTTGCTGTATTTAGGGCATGGAGGAGAGAGAATTAGAAGGAGACTATAGCACATGTACTTGGCTTTTACCTGTATGCTTTTGCCACGAATTGGTGACAGCATGCCCAGTTACTCTAAAATGGGTTGGAGTGGTTGCTGTAATGTTTCTCTTCATGTGTGTATGCGTGTGTGTGTGTGTGTGTGTGAATGTGCATGGTTTGTACACCTGTACATGGGTTCAAGAAACCCTGAATAAGGGAGGATAAATGTTCAGGTTCCATTAGAAACAATCTGTTTGTGTTTTTTTTTTTTAATTAATTTAATTTATTTATTTTTGGCTGCATTGGGTCTTTGTTGAAGCACGTGGGCTTTCTCTAGTTGCAGCGAGTGGGGGCTACTCTTCGTTGCAGTGCATGGGCTTCTCATTGCGGTGGCTTCTCTTGTTGCGGAGCACGGGCTCTAGGCGCACGGGCTTCAGTAGTTGTGCCATGCGGGCTCAATAGTTGTGGCTTGTGGGCTCTAGAGCGCAGGCTCAGTAGTTGTGGCACATGGGCTTAGTTGCTCCGCGGCATGTGGGATCTTCCCGGACCAGGGCTGGAACCTGTGTCCCCTGCATTGGCAGGCGTATTCTTAACCACTCTACCACCAGGGAAGCCCAGAAACAATCTGTTTTGAATTCCTAGCTCTCTCTAGGGGTAGAACAGTGAAAACAAATGCAACAGTAAGTTAAAAGGGTATAGGAAGGGGTCTAATAAAGTTCTCGCATTTTTAAAATTAATGCTGACCAGGAATATAGAGAGACATCCCAGTGTAACAGTGAGGAAGTATAGCAACATAATTACCTGGTTTGGTTCTGGCCTGTTGGGAATGCAGTTTTCAATTTGGGTTCAGGATGTTCAAATCAAGGAAGTTGGCAGAACTCCTATAAGTCTAAAGGGACACCTCAGTGCTACTTTAGTTCAGCTCCCCAACTTGAGTAAAACCTTCCAAGGCCTTTTCCTATTCCATAACTCAAGGAGAAGATCTAGGAAACTGTGCTTCCAGTGGATGTGGTCACTGGCTGTGACTCTTGAGGTTCCCGTGGTTTCAGTTTTATTGAGGCTTCTGTCCCTAGGGCAGTGAGTGGTTGAGTTCTTGTACTGCATCCCCCTTGAAATGATAACGCACCCCAGTGACAGCCCTACAGCAGTGTTGAGAGTCCCCGAGAGTAGAAGGAATAGTCAAGGAGCCTAGCCTGTCAGCTTGACTGTCTACTTAGGGGCAAGACAAGACAAGGCAAGGAGCTAGATTCCAAGGTTGTGTATAACGACTTCAACATTTGTTTCCCATAGATGACAAATAGGAAATGCCCTAATCAGAATCGAAATCTAAATTTCCCCTTAATTCTCGAGGCCACACCTCTGAAAGGATATAGTTATAGGAGGGTAGATAAAACAGGAGCATCTCCAAGCAGATAAAGTGGAGGTTTCTATTTAGAAAGAACAATACCCAGCATCTTTGCAGAGTTTTGTAAACCTTGACTTTATGGTAGGAACTTTGCAACTCCTAAGCCTGGCTGGTGGCTTCCCACACCCTCTGGCCATCTCTGCACCAACTGAGGCTGTTTCTTTGGGGAAGTTCTCTGCTGTTTCTTTTGGCGATGTAGGATCCCCTGAGACCCCGTTATGATAACTCTTCAGAATTTGTATTCCCCCTTAAGATAACATTGTTAGCACTGTTATAAAATGAAAGCACAGTGAAGCACAATACAGGCTCTCAGCCTGCTTTCTGCATTGCCCCATAGCAACAAGGGAGAAAAGGGTATTGTTTTAACTTTTGCCCCTTGCTCTAAAGTAACTGATTTTTAAAAATAATTAAATCTTGCAGGAATATATAACATAGATCAAAAGTATAATCTCAGGGCTTCCCTGGTGGCGCAGTGGTTGAGAGTCCGCCTGCCAATGCAGGGGACACGGGTTCGTGCCCCAGTCCAGGAAGATCCCACATGCCGCGGAGCGGCTGGGCCCGTGAGCCGTGGCCGCTGAGCCTGCGCGACCGGAGCCTGTGCTCCACAACGGGAGAGGCCACAACAGTGAGAGGCCCGCATACCGCCAAAAAAAAAAAAAAAAAGTATAATCTCAGCATCTAGATTTTTTAAATGTGTACACTACATATACCACTTAAAAAAAAAGTTTTTATAAAAATGGAACCATACCATACAAAATGGGACCATACTATTTTTGCAACTTTCATTTTTCAGTTTGAGAGGCAGTTTAGCATTGCAGTTAAAGGCTTGAGCTCTGGGGCCAGTCTGCCAGGGTTGGAATCTGTCTCCACCACCTGTTAGCTATATGATTTTGGAGAAGCTTTTTAACCTTTGTGCATCTGTTTCTCATCTGTAAAATGTGGATCATGGTAATGCCGACCTCACAGAGTAAGTCATAGAGTTATTTTAATAATTAGTTGAGTTAATATACGAGAAATGCTTAGAATTGTGGCTAGCATATAGAAATAATAAATATTGATTTAATTATCATTTAATTGTATAAGTAAAACATGATCCCTGTTTAAAAAGAAAATAAAAGAGAAGGAAAAACTAAGAAAGCAAAACTGTGAGGGATTTCCCTGGTGGCACAGTGGTTAAAAACCTGCCTGCCAATGAAATTGAGCTATTTGTAATGAGGTGGATAGACTTAGAGTCTGTCATACAGAGTGAAGTAAGTCAGAAAGAGAAAGACAAATACCGTATGCTAACACATATATATGGAATTTAAGAAAAAAAATGTCATGAAGAATCTAGGGGTAAGACAGGAATAAAGACACAGACCTACTAGAGAATGGACTTGAGGATATGGGGAGGGGGAAGGGTAAGCTGTGATAAAGCGAGAGAGAGTCATGGACATATGTACACTACCAAACGTAAGGTAGGTAGCTAGTGAGAAGCAGCCGCATAGCACAGGGAGATCCACTTGGTGCTTTGTGACTGCCTGGAGGGGTGGGATAGGGAGGGTGGGAGGGAGGGGGACCCAAGAGGGAAGAGATATGGGAACATATGTATATGTATAACTGATTCACTTTGTTATAAAGCAGAAACTAACACACCATTGTAAAGCAATTATACTCCAATAAAGATGTAAAAAAAAAAAATTAAAAAAAAAGAACACCTGCCTGCCAATGCAGGGGACACGGGTTCAAGCCCCGGTGCAGGAAGATCCCACATGCCGCAGAGCAGCTAAGCCCGTGTGCCACAGCTACTGAAGCCCAAGTGCCTAGAGCCCGTGCCCGTGCTCTGCAACAAAGAATAGCCCCTGCTCACCACACCTAGAGAAAACCTGCGCACAGCAATGAAGACCCAATGCAGCCAAAAATAAATAAATTAAATTTAAAAAAAAAAAAAAAAAAACTGAGTGAAATTAAAGTACTGATAACATGGGGAATATAGCCAATATATTATTATAACTCTAAATGGAGTAGAACCTTTAAAAATTGTGAATCACTTTATTATACACCTGTCATTTATATAATATTGAACATCAACTATACTTCAATTTTTTAAAAGTATGGAGAAAAAAAATAAAAATAAAAAATAAAAGTACTGCGGCTTCCCTGGTGGCACAGTGGTTGAGAGTCCGCCTGCCGTCGCAGGGGACACGGGTTTGTGCCCCTGTCCGGGAAGATCCCACATGCCGCGGAGCGGCTAGGTCCGTGAGCCACGGCCTCTGAGCCTGCGCGTCCGGAGCCTGTGCTCCGCAATGGGAGAGGCCACAACAGTGAGAGGCCCGCGTACCGCAAAAAATAAATAAATAAATAAAATAAAAGTACTGAAATTGTACACTTAGAGACAGCTTCTCTAATATATATCCTTCTAGATGCTCTCCAATATAAGTGTGTACACACATAAAACTTTTTAACAAACATGGCACCATAGTATATATAATATGTATAAATGTTATTTTACTTATATATAAATAATGAATAAATTTAAATAATCTAAATAAATATTAATAAAAACAAATATATCTAAGTTATATTAATGCTACATTGTATCCCATTTTATGGCTGTAAGGAATTATACTGGATATTTGTGTCATTTCTGATTTTTTTTTTTTTGCTATTATAAACAATGTTTAGATAAACAACCTAGTATATTGTTTTGTACACTTGTGTAATTATTTCCTTAGGCTAAGTTACTGGAATTAGGATTGCTAGGTAAAAGGTAAAAAATATACTTTTTTAGGACATTGGTTTTTTGTTATGATTCACTTTGATTAACTTTTTCTTGCAAGAGTACATTTTTTCCAGACCTTGCTATAGTATATTACATGTTATATGTGTATGTTGTATATGTTATATGACATAAATGACATACATAGTATATGTGACATTGAGTATTTTGGACATGTTTTTTGATTTAATCTTAATATTGATACTTCCACAATTTAGGATAATTATAAATTTATTTCTTTATTTGAATATTGAGTACACACACAGAGAAAATCTTTTTCAAAGGTACAAAGGGATAACTGAGGAAATTAAAATTTTCTCCCTGTTCCTGTTCCTTAATGACCCTTCCTCAGAAGCAACCACTGTTGGCAGTTTCCTATGTATCCTTGTGGAGAGTTCCATGCATATGAAAGCATAGTCACATACATATTATTTTTGGCACATTTATGTGGCACATCATGGTGGCACATTTACATATACTATTATATACCGTAGTTTTTTTCTCTTAGCAGTGTATCTTGGAAGACTTCATACCTGGTTCATTTTAAGGCAGCAATAATTTTTTTTTCCTCTGATTGATTTAATAGCTATTGTAGAGAAACCAGATTACAATTTGTTTATTTGAGGTGGATACTGTAAAGTTAGCAGTTCAATAGGTGAATTATGGATATTTGGTGATAGTTTTGCTATCATGTAGAGGCTGTCTCAGGTAGCACCTATTCTTGACTCTTTCTCTTGGGCCTTCCTTTCATCCCAACTCTGTGTGTTTGTCTCAACTATGAGAGTGGCGGTAGCTATCATCCAGAATAGCACTAACCAGTGTCAGGTTGCATTAATTGAAGTAAAGAGGAAAGGTGGTAATAGTCCCATTGTGTTCATATTGGTCAGTCCACAGGTGAAGCTCCGGGTACCCTGTTTTAGAGGGACGTAGGCATTCTAGAATGCCATGGGACATTTGAGTTTAGTCTAGATATTTCTCATCTGTGCTCCTGCTCCACCCTATCTTGACCTTTCCCTGGACTGTCAAAGCACAGGGTGACTGTTGGGTACTGTGGAGAGGATTCCAGCCCTGGGATGTCAAACCAGATGGTCTCTTATGGTCCATTTTAACTCTCAATGCAAAAATAAGACTGTCTGAATCAAGTCAATAGGGAAAACTTCTGGGTGTGATCAAATTCTGTCATCTTTTATTCCTGAACTTCAAAAGTAAAAGCATTCCTATACTTTTTACTCTTAAGTAATTTCTAAATTTAAAAAAATATTTTTCCATATTTGTGGAAGACTGTTTAAAGTTCAATTATGACCAAAAAAAGTATGCTCAATAAAACGTTTGATAGTTAAAAATAGAAGAAAAACATTATTCTTAGTCCTACACCTAAATAAAACAATTGTTATTTTGATAATTCTTTCTGGTCTCTTTGTACATGGATTATTTATAAATATATATATATATTTTTGTTGTTGTTGTTGTTGTTGTTTTTTTGCGGTACGCGGGCCTCTCACTGCTCTGGCCTCTCCCATTGCGGAGCACAGGCTCCGGACGCGCAGGCTCAGCGGCCATGGCTCACAGGCACAGCCGCTCCGCGGCATGTGGGATCTTCCCGGACCGGGGCACGAACCCGTGTCCCCTGCATCGGCAGGCGGACTCTCAACCACTGCACCACCAGGGAAGCCCAATATATACGTTTTTAAACAGATCTGTATTCAAATTTGTGTCCTACTTTTTTCATCTATTATTGTATCATGTTACTGTATATTCCTCATAAGCATCATTTAAAAATAGATATGCTATTCCATCAGATGGGCTTACATTACCATAATTAAGCATAACTATACCTTCACTGTTCACTTTAATGAATAAGTGATTATCTGATTTTTTAAAGTTTACGGGTGTGATTTTTGAAAAACTATCTGGACCTCTTTTGGTACCATCCTTTCTTTTTTCCTGCTTTAAGTGTGTCTCTCTTCCTGTTTAACATAGTTCCAGATCTCCTTCCTACCTTTTCCCCAGTGACCAGATTCTCTCCCATCTTTACTTGTCCTTCTTCACTAGTGCTTTCCTCTCAGTACATAAACATCCTCAAGCCTTTCTCATCATAAGGAAAAACACCCCTACACAACCCACTTCCTCAGCCTCCAGTGCTCCTCTAGCTGGTTCTCTCTCTTTTCCTTCCTTGGAAATCAAGCTTTTGACAGGGTTGTCTTCAGTCCCCATCTCTCTGTCTCACCTGTTCACTGTGAGCCCCTGCAGTCTGTCTTCCACTGCCAATGCCTCACTGAAACTGCTCGCCACCCAACTCCATGGAACCGCCTTCTGCTGTGGTGTCCACAGTCCCACATCCTGGCAGTTTTTGCTTTTTTTAATCTGACTTGTGTTTGCAGTTTTTGACATTTCTTTCCCCTCTAAGCATTCCACTTCCTTAGCTTTGGGGGGTGTGTGTGTGTGTGTGTGTTTGTGTGTGTGGTAAAAAACACATAACATAAAATTTACCACCTTAACCATTTTTGAGTGTATAGTTCAGTAATGTTAAGTATATTCACATTGTTGTGAAACAGATCTCTGGAACTTTTTCATCTTGCAAAACTGAAACTCCACTCATGAAACAAGCGTTCCCCTTTCCCTCCCCCTCCCTACACCCCCAACTCCCTTAACTTTTGTGACCATCTTCTCTCCAGGATTTTCTCTTATCTCTGGCCAATCTTTCTCAGTCTTTTTTTGCAGGCTCCTTTTTGTCCCCCTTTTTAAATGTCACTGATAAAGTATTTTCATGCACTGTTGTTGGTAGTGTACATTGAAAAGGCCTTTCCAGAGTATCGTATGGAAGTGTCTAGGAAAACAAATAGCAGGCACACCATTCAGTGCAGCAATTCCACCTCTCAGTGGAATCTGTCCTAGGAGAGAGATTTGTTCTCCTGCTCCAAAAAATCTTGTTAAAAGGCGTGTTAATTGCAACATGATTTGTTTCAGGGGAGAAATTGGCAATCAGGCAAACTTCAGTCATGAGAGGGTAATGGCAGAATATGTTGTAATCAAGGCTTAGACTGGTGGATTGGAAATCCTTACCACTAGAATATGAACTACATGAGAGAAAGAACCTTATCTGTCTTACTCATACGTGAATATGTGGAACTTCCCTGGAGGTCCAGTGGTTAAGACTCCATGCTTCCACTGCAGGGGGCGCGGGTTCGATCCCTGGGGAACTAAGATCCCCCATGCAGTGCAGCACAGCCGAAAAAAGAATCTGTATAGCAAAGAAAGGCAATTGAAAGAATGTTCACCAAGCAATGGATGGGGAGAGGAAGGTGGGAAGAGAGGCTATATTCTTTTTTTTTTTAAATATAGATTTATTTATTTATTTTTGGCTGCCTTGGGTCTTCGTTGCTGCTCGTGGGCTTTCTCTAGTTGTGGTGAGCGGGGGCTACTCTTCGTTGTGGTGCGCGGGCTTCTCATTGCAGTGGCTTCTCTTGTTGCAGAGCACAGGCTCTAGGTGTTCGGGCTTCAGCAGTTGTGACTCGCGGGCTCTAGAGCGCAGGCTCAGTAGTTGTGGCTCACAGGCTTAGTTGCTCCGCGGCATGTGGGATCTTCCCGGACCAGGGCTCAAACCCGTGTTCCCTGCATTGGCAGGCGGATTCTTAACCACTGCGCCACCAGGGAAGTCCCCAGAGGCTGTATATTTTTTAAATGAAAATATAGTCATATATACTTGTGAAAAAAGAAAAACTAAAAACTAAAGCAAAGAGTCAGTGCTCCCCAGGGTTCTGTAGTCTTCAGACCAACCCTCATTTTCTGTTTTCATTCTGTATACTTTCCCTGTGTGGCCTCTGAAAACCTATCAGCTACTACCTTCAGGATTTCTACTTGGACTCTCAAACTCTACGTGTCTAAAACTAGGATCATTATTTTTTTACCCCATCCAGATCTTTTTTTTTTTTTTAATTCTTATATTGGTAAATAAGAATTCACCACTACTTATCCAAGGCAGAAACAAAAGAGTCATCTTTTTATTACTTCCTGAACCAATATAGATTCAGATTCCTTCTTTTTAAATTTTTATTTGTTTATGTTATTATTATTATTATTATTATTTTTTGGCCACGTTGCCTGGCTTGTGGGATCCTAGTTCCCTGACCAGGGATCGAACCCGGGCCCCCCCACAGTAGAAGCACAGAGTCCCAACCACTGGACTGCTTGATTCCTGATTCCTTCTCAGAAATGTCTTGGTTTGAGCCTTTATACTTTTCCTTAATCTGAATTTTTACAATAAACTCCTACAAAGGTCTCACTTTCTCTAATCTTCCCTACCCCCTATCTATACAGCTACCAGAATCTGCCAGTCTAAAACAGAAAGCTGATCATGTCAGTTTCTTAAAAATCTTTCAGGTGTACACACACTTAAAGAATCTCACCTACAACATTTATACTAATTACAAAGGAAAAAATAATAACTCTTACAGTAGAGAAAGCTGACAGACAGCACTTAACCAAAGGGTCAAAGTTAGTATCACCAGGAACAGTACAAATCAACATTATGTGCTCCTGATATGATGCATTGAGAACACAATGCCACTTCCTTGGTATTTTTGCCCAAAATGAAACCTGAATTTAATAATGAGGAAACATCAGACAAATCCAAATTGAGAGACATTCTCATATACCTGGTGTGTATTCTTAAAAATGTCAAATTTATGAAAGACAAAAAAGATTTAGTAACTTTTTCAGTTAAACGATTAAAGAAGCTTGACAATTCAGTGCATAACGTAATTCAACATAATCTTGAATGTTCTTTTGATAAAGGAGATTATTGGGACAGTTGGAAAAATTGGAAAAAAGGTTTGTAAATATAGTATTACATCAATGTTAATTTCCTGATTTTCATAATCTTACTATCAATATATAAAATAATGTTCTTTTTAGGAAATACAGTACACAGTAAAGTTATTTAGGGTTAAACATCAAGTCTACAGTTTACTCTTAAGCAGTTCAGAAAATTTTTATCCATCTATCAATATATATATATATATATAGCAATGATAAAATAAATGCGGTTAAATGTTAACATTTAAGGATTCTGTATGAAGGATATATGGGATCTTTGTAAGTCTGAAATTGTCAGGATAAAAAATTAAACCCTGTAAATTTATGTCAACAAAAATCCTTCAGGTGCTCCCATAGCTTTCAGATGAATTCTAATCCTAATGTCCTAGCGTCTTCATTATTCCTAATTTAAACCATCCCTCTCCAAACTTCTAATGCTGTATGCTGTCTCTTTGTTGTTGTTTGAGCCAGGATTCTTTTGGCTGTAAGATACAGAAGTGCAGGGACTTCCCCGCTGGTCCAGTGGTTAAGGCTCCGTGCGCCCAATGCAGGGGGCCTGGGTTCGATCCCCGGTCAAGGAACTAGATCCCGCGTGCCGCAACTGAGAGTCCGCATGCTGCAACCAAAAGATCCTGCATGCCGTAACTAAAGATAATGCATGTGGCAACGAAGATCCTGCTTGCCACAACTAAGACCCGGTGCAGCCAAATAAATAAATAAATAAATTTTAAAAAGGTACAGAAGCCCAACTCAAAGCTTAAGCAAAAAGAGCATACACAGGGTGTCTCGCAGAAGCCAAAGATAGGAAGGCAACTGGGTCTTGGGAACAAACCAGTCACTCTGAAGCCTCAGGACTTTCCAGCTCTCATCCAGGCCTTTCTCACTGTGTCTGTTTCAGTCTTTTCTTTCCCTCTGTAGATTTGTCTTCCTCAGTCCACATGACAGGCAAAGAAAGACCAACTCATCTTTCTTGGTATCAAGCTCAAATTCTCAGAGATAGGATCCGTTGGCCCTGCTTGGGTTGCATGCTCACCCTTGTCCCAGTCAGCTGCTGCCTAGGTTAAAGTCTCACAGTACTAGTGAGGCAGCTTCTCCTCGAGCCATGTGGATGAGAGAGAAAGGGAGTAGAATTCCTAAAGTGAACAATGCCATGGTCTGCACTACAGCTTTCAAAAGTGGAGGTCCACCGGACAGTGACACTGGACTGCTCTTGGCTCTCTTACCACTGTCCTCGTTATTCAGTTCAGTGAGTTGCAACAAGGAGAATCACAAGGGACCTTAGTTCTGGGTTTCACATTTCACTTTATGATGTCTTTAATATTACCCTTCATGTACTCACTCTAATCCATTACTGTGGATGGATTATTCAAGGGAATGTTGGCATAGGAACAGAAGGTCAAAGGTCTGAGGAGATGGATATCTCTATTTTAGAGGAAGATAGCGAGACCAAGGTGGTTTAGAGTGACAATTTCAGAGGGATTGTTAGTAAGCCCAAGGCCCTGAACTTAGGCCCTAGAGGTGGAGGAACAAGAATACAGAGAAATGGTGGTGATGGAGGTCAGTGTAATTGTAGCAGTGTCATTGGGTATCGTTGTTCCTATATAAAATGGGTAAAGAAAGATAAGTGGTTCCAAAGTGAGCCTTGTGATTTCTTGTCTCCACTAGCCTATATTAGGATTTTTGTCAGTTTAAAGAGATAAAAACCCAGCTCAAACCAGCCTAAACATAATAGGGAGTTTACTGACTCATGTAACTTATGTTCAGAAAGTGATTGTGACTTCAGGCATGGCTGAATCCAGGCCGTCAAATGATTTCACCTGAATTTGATTTCTCAGCTCTGCTTTCTTCATTATGGCGTCAGTTGTTGTTTTTTTTTTTTTGGCCATGCTCTGTGACATGTGGGATTTTAGTTCCCCGACCAGGGATTGAACCCGTGCCCCCTGTAGTGGAAGTGCAGAGCCCTAACCACTGGACCACCAGGGAATTCCCAATTATGGCGTCATTCTGTAAGTAGGCTGTCCTCATTAATGGCAGAGATGGTCACTGACCACTCTGAATTGTACATCCTACCAGCTATGCAAACCCCATGAGAGCTCCAATAGAAGTCCCAGGCATCTCTCTCACTGTCCTAGGTTGGGTCACATGTCCAGTAGGAAACAGGTTCTGATTCCTGAAGGAAAATTGTGATGCTGTTTACAGAAAATGGGATGTTAGGTAGACAAAATACATGTCCACTGTACTCTGCTGGGAAGCTCCCAGTTAAAGCAACATTTAATCACACCAAACATTTTACTGTTTTGTAAAGAACTGTACTTGGTGCTAAATTGGATGTAGCACTTGAGTTCCTACTCTTAAGGAATTTTTAATCAAGTAGTAGAAATTAGATATGTACATAATATGTACATAAATAGGGAATTCCCCGGGGGTCCAGTGGTTAGGACTCCGCACTTCCACTGCAGGCGGCATGGGTTGGGGAACAAAGATGCCGTGTGGCTTGGCCAAAAAAAAAAAAAAAATGTATACCTAAATAACGGTTACTCTTGTGTATTGAGTGCCTAGTATGTGCCAGCAGGCATTGTGCTAAATGTTTTATATGTACTGTTTCTTTGAGGGCAACTCTGTGAGAGTCACTTCTATTGTTACTTATACCAATTTTATCTGTTTAAAAAGCCATGCAGGCTTAGGAAGTATACGTAGGCCTGCCCAAGGTCACACAGCTAATGAGTAGTAGAACCGGGCATCTAAATCCAGTCAGTCTTGACTCAGTCCAGTACTGTACTTTAGCTTGCACTTGACCTATCAAGGCCTCTCTGCATCCATCCCATTCCCCGCCCTTTTATTTATTTATTTATAAATTTTATTTATTTATTTTTAATGTTTGGCGTGCCACGAAGCTTGTGGGATCTTAGTTCCCTGACCAAGGATCAAACCTGGGCCATTGCAGTGAAAGCGCGGAGTCCTAACCACTGGACTGCCAGGGGAATCCCCCACTCCCCACCTTTTTAAATTGAACAGCCTGATTCTAAATTCCTGAGAACTACATGATTGACTCAGCTCATTTTTTTCAGGACATCACAGCTGATGGCTGGTCTGCAGATTGCCTGCCCTTATATTAGGTGCCCATCCTTGCTCCAATTAGCCCACTGGCTGGATGTCCACAGGGGAGTTTCAGTTACTGTTCAGTGATGTCTTGTTGGGTTTGACCCTTAGGAGCCCAAAGAAGGGGCATGGCAGCCTTGCTGCTCTTTGAGTCTTTGTTCTCCTGAACTGCCCTCCCATCACCACCACCCAAATTCAGACTCTCACTACTTCTCTCCTGCCTAGATGTTCTTCCTGTCTCTAATCTCACCCCTGTTTACAGAGTGATTCTAAAAAAGAACTTTTATCACATCATTCCTTTTAAGTCTTTCAGTGGCTCCCCATAGCCTTCAGGGTAAAGTCCAAACTCCTTACATAAGACTTCTCATGGCCTGGCCCTTACTTTCCTTTCCAGCCCTGTATTTTGACACTCCCTCTCTTGCACCCTTCAGATCGAACTTTTTCTGAACCACTTACAGTTGCCTGAACTCATCATATCCCCTCTTACTTTTTCTCTTTAATATTTATTTTAATTAATTTATTTATTTTTGGCTACGTCGAGTCTTAGTTGCAGCACATGAACTCTTTAGTTGTGGCACGCGGGCTCCTCCTTGCAGCGTGCAGGCTTCTCTCTAGTTGTGGCGCGTGGACTTCAGAGCACATGGGCTCTCTAGTCGTGGCACGTGGGCTCAGTAGTTGCGGCATGGGGTTAGTTTGCCCCAGGGCACGTGGGATCTTAGTTCCCCAACCAGGGATTGAACCTGTGTCCCCTGCATTGAAAGGCGGATTCCTAAGCACTGGACCGCCAGGGAAGTCCCCTTCTGGGCTCTTAAATGTGCTTTTTCATGTGCCTAAAACCCTGATGCCCCACCCTGCCCTGGCTCCCCCCGCCCCCACACACAACCTAGCTAACTTCTTGCTCGTCCCACTGGTGTCCTGGAAAACTTCTCAGCCTCCCTCTCCTTTCGGCCTGGGTCAGGTATCCACATCTCTTGGCCTCATAGTGCCCTGTGCTCACCCTAAAAGCATTTATCACTTCATATTTTAAGTGTATATTTATATAAAATCTTTTCCCGTTAGAATTAAATTTCTTGAGTCAGCTTCCCCCCCCACCCCCCGCCCCCCCGCCAAATGACTGTCACATAGTAAGCTCTCAGTAAATATTTATTGGACAAATGAACGAATCTTGGCAATGAGATCAAGTTGGCACATATCTGTAATCTTCTGAACTGGCCTCTTTTTCCTCTGTTGTTCATTCCAGGACCTGGGTTTCAGTGATGAGACATGGGGTATGATGTAACCCGTTTCCAGGGGGATGTTGACGAAGACCTTATCTGTCCTATTTGCAGTGGAGTCTTGGAGGAGCCAGTCCAGGTGAGTCGGTCTGATGGCAGGTTTGGTGGGGCAATAGATGGCAGTGGAGCTAGTACAAAATATTCAGGGACTTCCCTGGTGGTGCAGTGGTTAAGAATCCGCCTGCCAATGCAGGGGACACGGGTTTGATCCCTGGTCTGGGAAGATCCCACATGCTGCAGAGCAACTAAGCCCGTGCGCCACAACTACTGAGCCTGCGCTCTGGAGCCCGCGAGCCACAACTACTGAGCCCACATGCTGCAACTACTGAAGCCCACGCGCCTAGAGCCCGTGCTCCACAACAAGACAAGCCACCGCAATGGGGAGCCCGTGCACACAACCAAGAGTAGCCCCTGCTGTCTGCAACTAGAGAAAGCCTGTGCACAGCAACGGAGACCCAACGCAGCCAAAATTAGATAAATAAATAAATTTATATATATGAAAAGAAAAACATAATCGGAACATTTGGAAATTAAAAATATATATATTCATAGGAAATGGGGCCAGTGGGGAAGTCACTGTGTTCAGGCCCCCATTCCCCAACTCCCCGCACTCCTGACACACACAGAATAGAGGTTTGATGCAAAGGAGCAGTGGCAGCTACAAGAGGAATAGCTCCTTCCAGAGTCTGTCTAGAGGTGGACACCACAGAAGTACAGTGGTTCAGATTTTCTTCAGAGGTCACTATGAGACTTCTGTGCTGTAAAATGGTCAGCTATTTGTTTCTGTCCTCTTGACAGTAGTTTGGTAGCTGCTTTTTCTCTTCAGGGGCTCTGACTAGGTTCCATCTTCCTACCCATGACTGAACTTCTGGACTCTTCTAATAAGTTCTCTCTTCATTTTCATGATACAGTGTTTCAGGTAATCAGCCAGTCTTCCTGCAGGCCTGCCTACTGTTTAAAAAATAGGAAGTGGGGAAATTACTGGAAAAAAAAAAAAGTTTTTGATGCAGCCATGTACTCTGCATTTTGATATGAAAGCTGCCACCTTCACTAGGTCATTTCTCTACCAGCTTTGCCAGACCAGAGATAATTGTATCTTCCTGGGGCAAGTATGAGGAGAAGCTCATGATTACCAGGCAAGTATAATGAGTGAGATGAATTCTTAACCGTTGTATTCATGGGACACCATTCTGCATGGTCCTTATTGCCTATACTCTGTAAATACCAATTAATCCTCTGCCGCTCCTGGCTAGCTGGAGATAATCCCATTTTCCAAACCAGGACACCAGTCAGTGAGGTCGCATGACCCTTCCCCCACTCACTGCTAATACAACTCCCTGGGGCTCCCCTTGATTCTTGGAGTTTATTCTTACTCTCCAGTTTTCAACTACCCAAAGGAGAACAGATGCCTGAGCTGAATGAAAATCAGACTGCATTCCAGTGGCAGCTAGCCCTGGACCATTAGAAGCAGATTGGCTGGGTGTGGAGCAAGCTCTCCTGGTGGTGTCAAGAGGTCATGGGGTATGTCAGTTCCCTCCCCACCCTGGCTGGGCCTTGTCTGTTTTCTAGCACTATCATTTGAGGTGAGTCACATGTGGAGAAGTCAGTGGCAGTTGATGACTAAGGCAGAACCTCTCCCACCCCCGACTCAGGCTTTACCTTCTGAGGAGCAGGCCAGGTTCCAGACACATTTCCAAGGGTAGAAAGCGTCTGCTAGGGATGCTGATTTCCCTACATCATATTTATTTATTTTTTGAATAGATAATAAATTCATATGGTTCAGAAATCAAAACAGTATAAAAAGATGTATGGTGAAAATTCTTGCATCCATCTTTGTCCCAGTCCACCTGATCCCCCCATAGATAACCATTTTTACTAGTTTATTTGGTATCCTTCCAGTGTGTATGTGGGCAGATACAAGCAAGTATGAATGTATATGTATATTTGCCTACCTTTCTTACGCAAAAGGTACCGCATTCTGTATACTTCTGCAGGGGTGGCAGGTTTAGATAGGAAGGTCACAAAAGAGGTTCAGTTGAGCTGAGATCTGAATGATAAGGGGCCATTCTGGCAAAGGGAAGCAGCAAAAGCAAGAGACAGGAATGAGCAGGGTGTGGACAGGGAACAGAGAGAAAGCCAGAATGGCCTGAAGTCAGTCCTGGGAGCATGATGTGAGGTGAGGAGAGGCCAGAGGCACAGGGCCAGATCAAACAGAATTTTATAAATCCTGAGCAGGAGTTTGGATTTATTTTAAGTGTAATCGGAAACCATTGTAAAATTTTAAGCAGGCGAGGAATATGATCTAGTTTGCCTTTTTAAATGATCACAGCTGCTGAATGTAGGATGGATTATAAAGAGGCAAGGTAGAAGTAGGAAAACCAGTTAGAAGACATAATAATATAGATGAGAGATGATCGTTTGAACTGGGTTAGTGGCAGCACAGATGGGGAAAAGTAGACAAACAGGATTTTTTTTTGGAGAGAGGGCCTATAAGATTTTGAAAAGAATCAAATATTATGTCTTTAAGTGAAAAATAAAAATGTACTGACAGTTGGATTAATGATACTGAGAATGACTTCTTTCCTTATGAAGCCTTCCTGTGTTACAGTCTGTGGTGTCTGTGAGCATCTTGAAGGCAGAAACTGTCTTTTTTTATCTTAAGCACGTAGCAAAATGTTTGGGACATAATAAGTGCTCGAGTCATTCATCGATTCATCAGCATCTAGTGAGTGCCTACTGTGTTTGTCCCATGCTGGAGGCCAGATTGTATCTCCACAGAGGCCAGAGAGTCCTTTCTCTTTGCATTATCAAGGAAGTAGGCTGAAATATGATCTTTATGAAACTGAAAAGAATGTGATTCTACAAAAATCTAGTCCTGTTTTGGAGGGTAGCCCTGGTCATTGGGGCTCAGGGCAACGCCTCAGGTTGGGCCTCATAAAATAAGAGCTTGGGGGAGTTCCCTGGTGGTCTAGTGGTTAAGGAATCAGCACTTCCACTGCTGTGGCTCGCGTTCAATCCCTGGTCGGGGAACTAATATCCCGCAAGCCCACTTGGTGTGGCCAAAAAAAAAATTTTTTTTGAACTTTTGCCAGTAAATCTCTGCCCCCGCCTCCTCTCTACTTATCCCTCAAGACCCATATCAAATTCTGTCCTGTCCATAAATACCTGCCCTGATTGACCTAGACTGGAAAGATCTCACCCTCCTCTGGATTTCTTTGGCAATTATTGAGTATGTAATCCAGTTGGCAATTAATAATTGACTACCGGGCTTCCCTGGTGGCGCAATGGTTGAGAATCCGCCTGCCAACGCAGGGGACACGGGTTCGTGCCCCGGTCCGGGAAGATCCCACATGCTGCGGAGCGGCTGGGCCCGTGAGCCATGGCCGCTGAGCCTGCGCGTCCGGAGCCTGTGCTCCGCAACAGGAGAGGCCACAACAGTGAGAGGCCCGCGTACCGCAAAAAAAAAAAAAAAAAAATTGACTACCTTATGTCCTCTCTCTCATTGTCCTGGAATATTATTTATATCTCTTACTGTTATATAACTTTTTACTTGTTTGTCTTATGTCACAATCCATTTGGAATATTGGGCACAGGAAACATATCTGAAGCCTGTCCCCCATAATGCCTTGCCCATAGTAGATCTATACTTTGCTGTGACCCCAGGGACCTCTGGTCCTAGAAGCTGCGCAGAGGCTTGATTGGCTTTGTGGAGTTAATCGTACCCAGGCTCTTAGCTCCTGCTAATTCTCTTGTGCCCCTTTTGCCCTGCTCTCCCTTCTAGGCGCCTCACTGCGAGCATGCTTTCTGCAATGCCTGCATCACCCAGTGGTTCTCTCAGCAGCAGACGTGTCCGGTGGACCGGAGTGTTGTGACGGTCGCCCACCTGCGCCCAGTACCTCGGATCATGCGGAACATGTTGTCAAAGCTGCAGATCGCCTGCGACAACGCTGTGTTTGGCTGCAGTGCTATTGTCCGGCTTGACAACCTCATGTCTCACCTCAGTGACTGTGAGCACAACCCAAAACGGCCTGTGACCTGTGAACAGGGCTGTGGGTAAGATTCCTGCTCTTCTTCTGCCCACACAGATAAGGGCCTTCCTGTTCATACCCCTGTCTCCCCTGCTCACTAGCTGAAGAGGTCTCCTGCAGGCAAGGAGTGTTCCTGGCCTCCCTGGCTCCCTGCTCCAAGATCTCACTTCTGTGCTGCTTTCCGAGCTACGATCTTTTTGCTCTTGCTTTAATAAAAGAAGGGAGACAGCAATTCAGCAATCTCTGTGATACCACTAAAGACTGATTTACCTTATTCCTCCCTTTCATCCAGTACTACTTTTCTCTTTGTCAGATTGACTGCTCTAATTTCCAGGCTTCTCATATTCCCTGTTGTTCTATTTTTTCTTTCTTTGGGGTGTGAAATATTTGATTAAATACTGATAGCTAGGGCTGTGAATCTAGGGCTTCTCAGAAGGAATGAGTGCACAGGCAGAATCTGTAGGAGGAAAGGAGAGCCACGTGGGAGATGAAACACTGTCTTAGAGAGGGAAAGAGACCCAGAGGAAATAGACAGCAAAGGGACGAGGGGGAGCTGGGGAGAAGGAAATGAAGGCAATAAGCAAGAGGGCGCCTGAATGTTGGAAATGAATGAATGCTAATCATTTCAGGTAGGAAAAAGCCCTCTCAGCAGTTATCTGCCTTTGCTCACATGTCCCATTAATGCTCCTATCCTGTTCTTTTCCCACCCTGGGTGGCAGCCTGGAGATGCCCAAAGATGAGCTGCCAAACCACAACTGCATTAAGCACCTGCGCTCAGTGGTACAGCAGCAGCAGACACGAATTGCAGAGCTGGAAAAGACCTCAGCAGAACACAAACACCAGCTGGCAGAGCAGGTAGGGCGCAGAGAACACAGGGCAGAACACGTCTTTCACATGCAGATATAACCTCACGCCTGTGGGTGGCAGGCGTGGATGTGAGCAGCAGATCTGTGCGTGCGCTTGAGAGCCTGGTCAGTGGATACTCTGCCTGTGCACAGCAGTGAATCAGGCTGGAGCCCTTCTTGCTTCCTTTCATCCCATCAGTGGCATTCATTTACTTAACATTTATCAAATGCCTTCCCTTGAAGGCACTATGCTAAGTAAGCACTGGGGATACAGCTGGGAATGATACAGTCGTATCCCTGTCTTCACGAAGCTTCCACTCTGGTGGTTCCTCAGATCTCTCCATTTCCCTCATTCTCAGACAAACTTGTGTCTCTTATCTACTGTCTGTCTTAGCCATTATCCCTTGTTCTCCTTCCCCCGACAGAAACGAGACATCCAGCTGCTCAAGGCGTACATGCGTGCAATTCGCAGTGTCAACCCCAACCTTCAGAGCCTGGAGGAGACGATTGAATACAACGAGATCCTAGAGTGAGTGTCACTCAGGACGTGGAATCATTCATCCCACGTCCTGGCACTGAGCCCTGGGGGGAGGGTAAGAAGAGGCCTGGGCTGGGGCCACTGCTTCTCAGATGTTGGGATGAAGAACAGGGCCAGAGCAGAAGGCGATAACCTTCAACCCTAGCAGAGGATCTCATATTCTTTTGGGTGGTTGGAAGGGAAAGCTTACCCAAGAGTTAGATGGGTACCCACATGTACAAAGCCCTGTATTAAAGGCTGTGGGAGTGCTAGGAAGACCAAAAAGAGAAGATATTGTCCCTGACTTCAGGGAGCTTACAGTTCAGAGAAGAAGAGAGTACAAATCCAGGAAAGTGATCTAAAATACAGCAAAAACAAGTGAAGTAAACAAGTGAAGTCTAAGATCCCTTTCAGTTCTGGAGTTCTGCATAGTTCATAGACTAAACTGAGTCAGTCTGTATAGTGCAAATAGTGCTGCGAGGGACACAGTATAGAGGAATAATTGCTTCATTCAGTACACATTTGTTGAGCACTTACTACATGCCAGGCACCATGTGCTAAGTATTGGGATTTTTAAGAAAAATAACAGGAACCCTACTCTCGTGGAGTTTAATCTGGTGATAACATGTGGTGACACTCGGATGGGACCAACTAGGGAAAGATCTGGAGTTTCTGAACTAATGACGGAAGGAAAGAAGGAGGAAGGAGTGCAGAGCAGGCAGTCGTTCCTATTAGGAGAAAAGCCAATGCAGAGAGAGGGGACGAGCTGGACTGACCACCTCCAACTCCCTCCCTCCACACAGGTGGGTGAACTCCCTGCAGCCAGCACGGGTGACCCGCTGGGGAGGGATGATCTCCACCCCAGATGCTGTACTCCAGGCTGTAATCAAGCGCTCCCTGGTGGAGAGTGGCTGTCCTGCGTCTATTGTCAACGAGCTGATCGAAAATGCCCATGAGCGTAGCTGGCCCCAGGGTCTGGCCACACTAGAGACAAGACAGATGAACCGGCGTTACTATGAGAACTACGTGGCCAAGCGCATCCCTGGCAAGCAGGCTGTTGTCGTGATGGCCTGTGAGAACCAGCACATGGGTGATGACATGGTGCAGGAGCCAGGGCTTGTCATGATATTTGCGCACGGCGTGGAAGAGATATAGGAGATCTCGACGGGCGATCTGGAAGAGATGAAAATCAGAAAATCCTGTCACTCCAGCAGCGGGGCCCTGAGTCCTCCCCACTTTCCTTAATACCGTGGCTAACGCTAGAGCCACACATCTCCCTGCTCTTCTGCCACTGAAGAGGGCCCCAGGGCACTCTACTCAGGCTTCCAGGTGGGAAACCCAGATTCCCTCCATTTGCCTAATTTCTTCCCCTAAAATGTCTGTATATTTTCCATCTGGTTGGGAAAGTCCCCACGTCTATATCTGTTTTCCTGCCTAGGGTCCCTGGTTCCAGATATTTTCAGAAAGCACAAAGATACTCATTTTCTCTAGAGGATCAGGATGGAGTGAGGCATCTCTAACTGTTCCCCTCCTCCAAAACCAGGGAATCCAGAGCGGGCAGGCCTATTGACTCTATAAACAGCATTTAGAGGGCGGCTCTGGGGAGCAGACATCCTAAAGAAATGGTAAGGATGGAACAAAACCCTAGAAATAATGAGGCCAGTAGGCCATCGCTGGTGGCCCCTAGGGGAAGACTGGACCTCTGTGCCAAGCAATACCCTGTTCAGCCCACCTTAAAGGTGTGGGCTCCCGCCGGGTCTGCAGGTGTGCAGGTGGGGATGCCGAAAACTTCCAGATGAGCTCTTCTTGCCTACACTTTCTCACGATTAGGGAATGACAGGGTTGGGGTGAGGGGTTAGTCCATTGGGGTGAATATGCTCAGCAGGAAGCAGCTCTCTGGCTTTTGCTGAAATTGGGTAGGCACTGCCTCTGGCACAGGCCATAATAGTTCCATAGACCCCTCTCTCTCAGCCCTGTGATTGTAACTAGTTATTTTGATAATTTTCTTTGGCCATTGTTTGTTTATATTTCACTCCCTCCCTCACAGTTTTTCTTTTTTAAGAATGGTCTGATTATGGCTACCCCACTTTTCCAGCCCTGCCACATTGTTGGCAATTTAATTTATTTACTTTTTTTTTTTTTAAGAAAGGAAAAAAAAAATTTACGGAACTTAAAACTTTTCTTTTGCTGTTCCTATTGTGGGGATTTTTGGATAGGGTGGGACAGGGATGGGGTCTGTTTTGTATTTTTCCTTTTCAGCACAACCTTTGGCTTTAATATAGGAAAGGCTAAGGGAGTCCTTGGCTGAACTGAAGTCTGCCCCAATCCTCCATAACCCATCTGAGATGAGGAGCTTCCTCTATTCCAGTGATGGATGTGACAGTCCAGCATCAATGACTGTGCCCTCTGGAGAACTTTGCTCCCAGCCCATCTAGGGTCTCACTGTAAAAGTCTGGACGTCGAGTATTAATTTTGAAGAAATCCTGCCCGCCACTCCCCCCAACACCCGGTTTCCTTGGAGATATATATATAGCTGGGTTCTAAGCTTCATCAGGCAAGATGGGATAGAAATTATGTCTCTGAGTACAGGCTGTGCTGTCTCACCCATACCCCCTTAGGACTTCAGCTGCATTTCGGGATGCCCAGGGCATTTCTTAATCCCTGGGGTGACTAGCAGAGTAAGAGAAGGGGAGGGATAGTGGGTATGATTATCTTGATATGCAGGTGGAAGTGGGGCTGGAGAGAGATGGCCATAAAGCTTCTCTTTTTGGAGCTTTTTTCCAGGCCAGCTTGCGGTAGGTCTGGGTAGCTGGGTCATGGCTCCACTGGAACTGTGGGGAGGAGGGAATACAGCTTGAAGGGGTGGGTGAGGAACAGTCATATGTTCCAGCTCCAGGACATTGTGCTCAGGAATTTGAAAACGCTGCTATACTTAGTCTGGTTACTACATTTCTTCCACTCCCCTCTGCCCCTGCCTGCCTTACCCAGGCCCATACCCTCCTGTTGTCACCCTAAGATGGAGCCAGGAAGCTCAGTTAAGGCTTCCCTACCCTTTGCACTAGTGTCTCTGCAGGTTGCTAGTTGTGTTATATATGTGCTGTTCCATGGTGTTGACTGCACTAATAAATCTTTTACTCAACTCTGTCAATTCTTAATTCACATCTCTCCCCTCATGAAGGTTCTCCCCTGCTTTGGCCTTTCTCTCACCTTTATTCCCCTGACTTCTTCCTTGCTTTGTAACCTAATCTTGTCTTAGAACTAACCTCTGTTTTAGGAGGAGTTCTATCTGGGAGGAGTGTGCACCTCATATCTTCTTTGCCTTGTGTACCCTCCTATATCCTTCCCTCCTGACTCCTGTTCTGCACAGCTGAAGCACTCTCACCAGTCATCTGAATTGTGCTCTTTTCAGGGTTTACCTTTGCTCCAAATCCATGTCTTCCCTATGTGTTCTGGGATTTTGGGACATTTTCTATAGACGATATGCAAGTACTTTTCCCCCTTGTCCCACAAACACCTTTGCTTTGGAATCTGGGATTCCATTGCAGGCAGGGAAGCCTCCACCCCCAATGTCTCCTAACCAAGGAAGTACACAGGAGGAAAGGAACCTGGAATGACTGCACCTGCTGTGGTTGTCAAATCTTGATAAACCCTTTTGTAAGCATTTGCTGCCACCTTCTCCCTATCATGAGAAAAAAAATCTTCTTTTACCACAGTGTACCATATTATAAATTTGTTGAGCATTTATCGTGCACCTAACACAAATCTAATAGCACTCTAGATACTTTAGTGGTGCCAAAAAAAAGCATAAGGACATTCCTGTGCCCACTGAATCTACTACACTTTCATACATACAAGGTCTGATGAGAAGATACTGATGAATGTATCACAGTATAGAGCACAACTGGCAATATATGTACTCTAATGATACCAGTAGTGCTTTTGTTTTTTTAAGCTTCCTCAAAATTACTTTTAGAACCTGCTGCTCATTCTTTTGAATGTCATGAATGATGCCAAATCTTCCTTTTAAGGTAGATTTGGTTTTTTGGAAACAGTATTCATTGAATATCTATTCGGCAAGAACTCACTAGGGTGGGGCTGGGGGGGGGTGGTTCATGTAGCAAAATGGCACCTACCTTCAAAGAACTTACTCCCTAGTTGAGATGAGTGTATAAGAAGACATCATGAATGTGGGAAGTGGATCTTACCACAAGCAATATGTGAGCAGGGTGAAGGTAAAGCCACTGATTCTGATAGGTTCCAGGAAAGACTTCTCCAAGAGGTGTATTTGTTTTAGATCAGAGGTTGGCAAACTACAGCTTGCATGCTGCTGCCTGATTTTGTGGAAAACGTTTTACTGGAACACAGCCATGCCCATTTGTGTTATGTATATTGTCTATGGCTGCTTTTAGATGACAGCAGTAGAGCTGAGTAGTTGCCATAGAACTATGGACCACAAAGCCTAAAATGTGCTATTTGGTCCTTTACAGAAAATGTGCCAACCTGTTCTAGACTTTTAAGGTCAGCACAATGGGCAGGGAAGTAGAGAGGGTTTGTTGTTTTTTTACTTTAGTATATACATTTGAAAATTCAGAACATTTTTCTACATTGCCAAATAACAAATGCTTAAAGTTAACAACGTATCCTTAATCTAATACAAATCTATGTTCACCCTTCCCCAGTTGGTCTAAGAAAAGTACTTTTAGAGCTGATTTTTGTCCAACCCTGGAGCCAATCCAGGAACCATGCCATTACAAAAGGTTATGTGTTTTAACTCTCTTAGTCTGGATTCCTGGAACAACCTTTTTTTGGTAACACGTATTTGTTGAAGAGAATTGGGCCAGTTGTTTTAGAGATTGGTCTTGGATTTGACTGATTGCTTCTTCACAGCGTCCTTTAACTTATTCCTCTAACCCCTATTTTTCCTAAACAGGATTAGATCTAGAGTCAGAGAGATTCTTTTTTTTTTTTTTTGGCCACACTGCGTGGCTTGTGGGATCTTAGTTCCCCGACCAGGGATTGAATCTGGGCCCTCAGCAGTGAAAGCGCAGAGTCCAAACCACTGGACCACCAGGGAATCCCCTAGAGTCAGAGAGATTCAAATTAACCAGTTCTAGGGATAAGAGACATCACAGGAGAGATGTTCTTTATGTTGTGTAACAACAGGACATAGGCCCAGTTGTCCCACCATTAGCCTGATCTCTTCACTGTACGCTTGTATTTGTTGAGAGAGATTTTTGAAACTGGCTATGTGACAAATATGTGCCCTGAGAGAATGGGCAGCTGGCAGTGCAGCTCTGATTGGTCACTGCTGTACAAGAACAGGGGCCCAACATTGCCCCTATTATTTTTTCAAGAACTTTTGGACATCCTAATGTTTATGCTAAATGTCACAACTTTTAAATGTTGGCTCAATTTTTTTTTAATGTAGGCCAAAAAAAGAATAAAACAAAAACAAAAACATAGGATCCACCAGAGGTGGTTTTTTTTTTTTTTTTTTTTTTTTTTTTTTTTTTAGTTACTCATCAGTTTATTCAACCCATACTTATGGAGCTCCAGGCACTGTGTGCTGGAGATACATACAGCTGTGACAAAACAACCAAAGCCCCTGCCCACCTGGCTGTAAAACTGGTTGAGGAGACAGATAAAAAACAAGATAATAAGAAAAACATGTTATGTTTGGTAGCATGAATCCTAGGAGAAAAATAAATTGGGAAAAGGGGAGATGTAATTACAAACTGTAATTAATGTAATTACAAACTGGGGTAAGGGTCGGGACAGACACAAAGCAGGGTTTCTGCCCTAGATTTGGTGGTCAGGGAAGATCCATTTCTAGAGCAGGGGTCATTAATTCTATACTTCATCAGAATCACCTGGGAGTGGGGCTTAGTGGGCCCAATACTCAGAGACTGGCATTTTTCACGTGATGTTTCTGGTCCCTGTGGGCCATATTTGGAGATGTTTTGGTCTGGAGATGTGAAGGCAAGATAGTGGAGTGGCTAGGAGCCCAAACTTCAAGGACAACAGCTCTGCAATGTGTAACCTTGGGTAAGGTACTGCATCTCTCTGGGAGTCGACCAGAGTTTGCAACCTCTATTTTAAGCTGAGATAATACCATGAATAAAAACAAGTGAAGGTGAAGGACATGTTGAAGAGGGAAGAGACTAGTGTAATCTGAAGCATAGAGTTTGTTGAAGGAAGTAATGGAAGATAAAACTAAAGATAATTTGGGGCCAATTCTTGGTAGGCCTTGAATACATGGCAGGGAATTTGGACTTTAGTTTTACAGGTAGGTTTTTTTTTTTTTTTCTCGGTACGCGGGCCTCTCACTGTTGTGGCCTCTCCCGTTGCGGAGCACAGGCTCCAGACGCGCAGGCTCAGCGGCCATGGCTCACGGGCCTAGCCGCTTCACGGCACGTGGGATCCTCCGGGACCGGGGCACGAACCCATGTCCCCTGCATTGGCAGGCGGACTCTCAACCACTGCACCACCAGGAAAGCCCCTACAGGTACGTTTTTGAGAAGAGGAGTGACTTCCAATTGATGATTCTGATGACGATGGGAAAACAATGAAAATTTGGTGACAGTATTAGTAAGCTTTGCAGTAATTCACGTGAGAGGATTAGAGCTTGAAATAGACCAGGAAAGAGGACAGAGACATGAGGGGAGAAAAATCAACAGGCCTTAGTAACTGACCAGATTCACTCAGCCAACATTTACAGCATACCAGCCAAGTGCCAGACGTGGTTCTAGGCATTTGAGATACACAAATAATTGTATATTCCTTGAAAGGAATTTAAAGCTTAGGTGACGTACACTCGAACAAATAACGGGAAATACAGAATAGCATATTGCTAATAGGTAGGAATTAAGTACAATGGGACAACAGGAGGAAAGGGGTCAACTATCTACCTGGTGGGATGCAGGAGGGAAGTTTTCTCAGGAATCATTGGAGCTGAGTTCCAAATAGGATCAGATATTGGCAATGAGGAAAGGGGCTAACAGCCAGGTTGAGCATGTACTGTGAGTCACGAACTAAATATTAGACATCTAGTCATCCCAGCAGCTTTATAAAAAGACTATTATCATCTCCATTTTCTATGTGGGGAAAACCGAGACAAAGGACAGAATTCATGTAGCTAATAGTAAGAACAGGGATTTGAACCCAGAAAGTCATTCTAGAGCCTGGGCTCCCAACCAGTGCACATCACAAGGGGCATGTAACTAAAGATGAGTCACAGATAAAGACAGAGGTTTCTAATCTGTGAATGAGAGGACAGTGTCATTAACCTGAATAGGGAGGGGAAGAGGATGAGCAGGTTTCAGGGGTGAAGTAATGAGCTCATTTGGGGAACCATCGGTTGGAAGTGCTTCCCCATAAGAGGGGGTTAGCCAGAAAAAGGAAATGTGGGTCTACAGCTTAAGAGCAAGAAGTTAGGGTTAAAGACGTGGATTTGGGAGTTATCTTCCCAAAGGTGATCAAGAAATTCCAGGAATGAATACAGCCACTAGAGAGAACATGAAGAAAGCTAAGAATGTGACCTTAGGGAATTCCAGAAGTAATCTGGAACAAAATCTGGAAAACAGATGCATGATAAAGGTGGCTAGTGCTCAGCTTTTTTTTTTTAAAGTAATTTTGAAGTAATGAATCATTTAAATGTGGCTCATAAACTAGCTGTGAAGGAGTTCCAGAAATGTTTTGTGCTATGAGAGCATTCCTGAAATAAGTGTAGGTTGAGATCATTTCAGCTCAAGTCCTCTAATGATTTGCTTTACTGGATAAACTGCAGAGATCCAAGCCTCTTAACATTTGGAACAACTTGCAAGGGGATAATAAGTTCCTGTGTGTTATATTTCCCCACACTAGCTTTTTAGTCACATAAAAGCAATTTTGATTAAGATCTAAGAATTTGTAGCTGAAAAAATCAGTATAGGGTGGCATTAGCTAGTCATTGTTTTTAAGGTGAAGAGATAGAAGGAAGGAATTAGGCTGTGATGTGGAGACACCCAGCCTGATTAGATTAGGCTATCTTACTGGAAAGAATTAAGGATTTAAAAAATGGGTGATTTAGGCAAGGCATATTGATAATAGGAGCATGTGTTTGAACAGATGGGGCACTGAAATTCCTAGACGGGATTAATACGATGAAAGCAGTGTTTTAGAGATTTCAGTGTGGTGAAACTGGGGCACCTGGAAGGCCATTGTAACACAAGCATAAACTAGATGATGTGATGGAGGAAGCAATGACTGATGAATGATGGGCATGGCAGAATAGAAAATGTCTGATAATTCTTAAGGTTGGAAATAGATGGAATTGAGAGAATAGTACTAACAAATAGAAAAAGTTGAGAATGTGATTCTGGGAAAGAAAAAGTTTTGTTTGTGTTTTAGGTCGGGGTCCCCAAGCCCCAGGCCTTGGACCGGTAAGGGTCTGCACAGCAGGAGGGGAGCGGCGGGCGAGACAGTGAAGCTTCATCTGCCACCCCCCATCGCTCACATTGCTGCCTGAACCATCCCCTCCAACCCCTGTCCGTCGAAAAATCATCTTCCATCATCTGCGAAACCGGTCCCTGGTGCCAAGAAGGTTGGGGACTGCTGTTTTAGGTGACATTAGGTCAGCTGTGCAGACATATAGGCAGCTGGAGATATAGGACGATGGTGTGGCTGGGAGGCCACACCTGGAATGGTAGTTTGGGGCTTCTCTCTCAAGAGGAGGGAAAAGAATGAAGCTTTAGTAAAACTCCACAGAAGAAGGGAGAAAATAAATGAGATGGAGAAACAGTGTTCTAAGAGAAAAGCAAGAAAGTACAATGTCTCTCAAGCCCAATAAGAAATCAGTGGTTTCAAACATAGCAGAGTTTTCTACCACAGGCTATTAAAGATAGCATGGAGCTGGAGGCAGAGGGTGTACATTTTATTTTATTTTATTTATTTTTTAATTTATTTGGCTGCGCCGGGTCTTAGTTGCAACATGCGGAATCTAGTTCCCTGACTAGGGATCAAACCCAGGCCCCCTGCATTGGGAGCTCAGAGTCTTAACCACTGGACCACCAGGGAAGTCCCAAAGGATACACATTTTATTTTTTTAAAAAAGAGTAGAAAACAACATGGTGATTTGGAAGTGTCACGTGAAGGTATGGTATTGTTTGTCCTAAATGAATGAAGGATTGAATGAGTAGAGGAGGAGAATTTTAACTTGTTATGGAAGGATATTCATGGAAGCTTCCTTACGAGGTTGAAATGAGTGGGACTGCAAGCCAAGGTGCAGAAGGTAACTTCAGGTCAGAAGAGCAAGGCCAAATACTGAACCAGAAAATGAAGAATGCCAGTGGGTAGAATGTAGTAAGTACGTTAAGAATAGTGAGAAAGGGGGCCTGGTTATGCAACACAAAGAAAAATATAAGGATAGAGAGATAGGATTTGTTGGGATGGAGGGGTGAAGGAATTGTGGGTGGTGGGCTGTGGGGATGGTTAAAATTTGAAATTATCTATTGCACAGGAAGGTTCAAAGTCTTGGCCTCTCACCCCCAGAGTTGCAAGGCAAGCATCTGAGAGTGAAAAGTAGTATCTCCGGTACCAAACAACCTCAGCCAGTTTATTCTGGATCCAGATCCTCCATTTTGTAAACCACGGGGGCCTTCTCTTCACAACATAGTTGTCGGTTGCCCTCTGCTGGTCAGTTTTGGTCTTCGCTCTTCAGATATTTAAATTTGAGAGTGTGTTTAAAATGGGATTTGGTAGGAAGTCCAGTACAGAACCTATTAGATTCTATTCATTCAGTACATTTTTTTATCACATCTATGTCTAAGGCCTAGTAGAGGAGGTACAAACAAATATAATACACAGTCCTTACTCTCGAAGCTTACAGTCCAGTCTGAGTGAAGATTAAAACATGTACACATGACTATGTTAAAAAACATCCATGTATGCAAAAAGATTTTTTTTGGAGCGGCTTATATGGGCCAAGAGTGTATATTCTATGGGGGAAGAAGGATTTCACATAGAAAGATTAGAGAATAGGATATGGTGGGAGACAGGTGGTTAGAGAAGACTTCCCAGGAGAACCAACATTTAAGTGGAGACTGAGAAGAAGGTAAGGATGAGAAAGATTATTTCAGGCAGAGAGCAGCATGAACACAGAAAAATACTATGCCAGGAACTAACAGAATACCAGTGGATGAAATGTAGTGAATATGAAAAAGTGGGGAGAAAAAAAGGGACCAGATCATGAAATACAAAAAGCAACCATGGAAGAGTTTAAGGTCCCCGGCGACCTTAAACCGGGGTAGTGTGGATGCTTTAGTGCAGCTTTACATACATCAACTCATGTGGTCCTCAAAAGTATCCCTACCTTCCAAATGAAGCCTCCAGCAAGTGGTGGGTCCAGCCTGCACTCACCTCTGAGAAAAGTGGACACAGTTGAGACTATTTAGGAGGTACAATAATGTAACTTGTTTTATTTTGTTTTAATTAATTTTTGCAGAAGCGTGTCAAAGGAGATGCCTTGCATTCAACCTAGTGGATGGTGGTGGTAGGTTCTAGCTGTTGTAATCAAGAACCTCAAAGTGGAGGGGTAAAAAGACGGGGAGGATGGAAAATAATAATGGTGTGGGGGGCAGGGGGAAGGAAGTGGTGAGGGAAAAACAGCATGAGTGGAAAAGACAGCATAAGCAATGATAGGAAGGTGGGAAACTCCAAAGTGTAAATGTGTAAAAAGCTCTGTGAATTACCTTTGAACCCCCTGCCCTCTGGGGAACCTTCTTGGAAATGTGGCCGTGCAAGAAATAAAATATAAAGAGAACATCTTCAAGAGGTATCCTAGATATTCCCCACAGTGAGCAACTGGGAATAGGAAGAACGGGCTGAGGTGAGTGCAGGAGGGTTAGAGGTTAGAGAAGGATTAATACCCTAGCTAGGAACTTGGAACATGGAGAATTTAGAACACATAATGAGCACTCAATAAAAAGTGAGTTATCTTCTTCGCACACTCTGGCTCCAGCTAGATTGGCAGCGTTCATGATTCAATAGGCTACTCCCCACTAGCCCTGTGATACCTGAGGTGCAGCTCTTCACAGCAATCCCAGTGAGAGAAGGGTCTTCATTGTAATCAGACCTACAAGATGTGAAGTCTGATCATGAAATCCAGAGGTGCCCTCTTTACCTGGAAACTCCAGTTTTGACTATTATAGCACAACAGGTATTCACATTCCCGAGCAAAACTTAACCTTTCTTCAACCAAATCCTTTGCTATGCCCTCCCAAAAGAATGAAACAAGGTATGCCAAAACTCTGCTTGCAAAGCTGAAGTTACAGAACTCTGAAAGTGCCTTGTATCCTAGCAGCCAATACAGTTATGCATAATTACGCTTCTCATGGTCACCCTCATTCCCGCCCCCTCCCCCCAAATCCAGAGGTGAGACCTTCTGGCTTCTGTTTCTGAGACAAAGGGAAGTGCACGAAAGACACGTGGAAGACAAGTGGCTCCCTTCACACACTCTTGAAGGGAAAAAACAAGCGGCCGTCACGAACAGGATTCGAACCTGTGCGGGGAAACCCCATTGGATTTCGAGTCCAACGCCTTAACCACTCGGCCACCGTGACTTCCAAAACCAATATTCGCCGCGCATTTACAGAAGGGGTCCGCACAGCGATCCGGAGGGAGTGCGATACAGGGAAGCCGGACCAGGCCCAAACACACACACCCTGTGACCTCCTCCCGCCCCGCTCCTTACCTCTTCCTCCACGCCGCTCAGAGGAAGTCTGATGGACCGGGTGACCCAAGGAGAGAGGGTCTCCCGCCCCACGAAGATGAGGGTCTCAAGGAGCGTAAAGCTACTCAGGAGGCGATGGTGAGGCCTGCAGAGGAAGCAGTTGGAGAGGGGGTGGGCCCCCAGGGTAGCGGCTAGGGGACTCCTCGGGTTACGGAGTGAGAGGCGGACCTGGGACATGGCCTTAGGGGCGAAGGAGGCTCAGAAAGAGCTTAAACAGGGAACTCCTGGGCATGGATGAAAGGAAAGAACTTCTTGCGGAAAGGGGTCCGGGGTTCCTTGGGATTAGGGGCTCCGTGGGGTTAGAAATGGGCAAGGTGAGGACTACTCGGAGCTATGGGCTGGGGGCTTCTCATGCCACGGGCATCCCCTTGGGGTAGGATAGAGAGGTGCCCCACTTCCCGGGCTGAAAGGCAAGAAGAGAAAAGGCTTCAGGTCGGTCAAGGGCGCTCTCAGAGGAGTGTGCGCCCCCTCCAGGAAACAGCCTCCTCCACGAAGCTCCGGCAGCTCCCGCCGCCGCCGCCGCCGGGGAGGCCGCCGGGGTCCGCCCAGCGCCCCGCGCTCCGCCGCCGCCGCGTGCGGCCGGCCGGCAGGGGGCGCTGCGCGGGCCGGGGCCAGCCTAGGCGGCGGGAGGCGGCGGCCGCGGCGGCGGCGGGAGGCGGCGGGAGGCGGGCGGGAGGCGGGCGGAGGAGGAGGCGGGAGCTGAGCGGGGCGGGCGGCGGCGGGGCCCGAGCCCGAGAAGATGGCGGTGCGGAAGAAGGACGGCGGCCCCAACGTGAAGTACTACGAGGCCGCGGACACCGTGACCCAGTTCGACAACGTGCGGCTCTGGCTCGGCAAGAACTACAAGAAGGTACGCGGGCAGGGCCGAACGGGGCCCGGGGGCGGGACAAAGGGACAGAGGTCCCGCGGCCCCCCCCGGATCCTGCCCACCCTCCCGCGGCCCGCGGCCCCTCCCCCGCGGCGTCCTGAGCGGCCCCAGCGCGCCCTCCGCCGCCCCGCGCCCCTCCTCCAGCCTCTTTTACCGCCCCCCCACCAGCCTCTGATTCCAGCCCCCGCCCCAACTGCTGCGCCCTCTGCCCCTTGTTTTTCTCCGCTGGCCCGGCGGGTCCCGGTGCCAGCTGCCCACCCTCCATAAGCCATCGCTTTGCGGGCTTTTCCGGGAGAGACGGCCGGGGGTGGACGGGGTGCCGAATGCACACCCCCCCACACACACAGCGTGCCCGGCACGGTGCCCGCCAGAGCTCCCCACGGGCCCAGGTACCAGCAGGGCTGAGGCCTCCCCGGTGCTTTGTGTGTGTTCAGAGAGAGATGATGAAAGCGGGAGGGTAAACAGCTATAGAGCAGGCCCTCGACTGCTCATCAGCTTGAAAAAGGCCCCCACCCCGGGATCACCTGTCTATCGCTCGTCCCCCATCTCCGTACAAGGGGCAACAGAACCTCTTTGGGAGTCAGGGTATAGGCGTTCCTGGGCAGCTACCCCTTCGAAAACCATTCCTCAGCTTCACATTGAAGTCACCCCACCATCTGGCCTTGCATCGCCTTGGGTTTGGGGTTCAGAGTCTAGGACACACTTTATGGCCGTAGTCCCCCATCCCATAACAGGAGATATAAGGTAGTGAACAAAGGGTTCAAGCCTTATCTGTCTTTTCTACCAGACCTCTTCCTGGTGGTGTCTTTGTTTATAGGCCTGGTTGAAAGGAACATCTCTACGTAGGGCTTTTCTCTGGAGATGGTCTGCCTTTCTTCCTTCTCACTACCCCCAGTTAAGGGTTCTCTTTCTGACTTTCCTTCAGTTCTTCAGCTCCCCAGTTCTTCCTGCCTAGCTTTGCAGCCCGTCAGAAGTGTGATGGGTGGTTTAGCAGGACGCCCCCCTGATGCTGGTCATGAGCCTGGGAGGTCTCTCTGGGTGTCAGGATCTTGACAAACAGCTGCTGAGTCTGTGGCTTGTCTGTACCCCAGCGTGAAGCTCTGGTTCCCAGGCATCTACCTTTGACCTTTTGGAAGGGAGATCAGTCTAGGGGCTTAGTCTCTGGCCCTGGGGGGATTGACAGCATGTGACCTGGTTCAGCTTTCAAGCTCTTAGCTCTCTGTCATTTGCCTTTTCTTTCAGGGATCTCTTTACACCTCCCACTGAAAGGTGCACTTTTCTCTGTGATCAGGGTTGAGGAAAAAGGGGTCAAAAGGTAAAGAGAAAGTTAGCCTCTTGGCACAGTTTTTAAATGAGAACAGAAGGCTAGGATGCTAGGTAGCTTAATATGGAAATATTTAGGAAGGCCCAGGGTTGCTTGTCTCCAATACAGTTTCCTCAGAAAGGACAGATGTTGTCTTGCTATTTCCCACCAGGCTGGGTAGTAGCTGGTCTTTTTTTTTCCATCTAGCAAGGCCTCTGAAGACATTTGTGCCCAGTCCTAGCAGAAGCAGAATGTACAAACTATTCTCTCCGTCCGTTTGCCCTACCTTACTTCCTTGCATCTTTTTTATTAGGCTGTATTATCGGGGGAATCTTGACCTTCCACAAAGTTACCCCAAGAAGTAGACTGTTGTCTCGCTTAGAGCCTTGAAGATGTTGCTTCTGTGGCCTGAACTCCGTGAATCTTCAGAATTTTACAACTCTCAGTGCTGTTGGCTAGAGATCAGGGTCCTGCAACTCCATTTTCAGGGTGTTGCTGAGGGAGAGTAGGAGACTGCCTTTACCTCCAACACCAAAGACTGGTAACCTAGGCTGGAGGCAGCAGAATTTCAACTTCTTGGTGAGGGGCATCTAGGGCCTTCCTTCTGCCATTTTCTTTTTAGAGACTAAGACACATGGGGGAAGAAGACACTATTTCTTTCTGCCCCAGATGCTTCCAGAGCTCCTGGGGAAGAAATAAGGGAGATGGTGGATAATTGATCTGGGGTCTATTTTTCTTTCCTTTTCCCTGTTTCCCCAGTATATACAAGCTGAACCACCTACCAACAAGTCCCTGTCTAGCCTGGTTGTACAGTTGCTACAATTTCAGGAAGAAGTTTTTGGCAAACATGTCAGCAATGCACCGCTCACTAAACTGCCGGTGAGTGCAAAAAGCACGGGGGCAAAGCCTCCAAACCCGAGAGGGAGTTGTTTTTTTGTGTTTTTGTAAATTTCATAATTTTTGAGATTTGGGTGATTTCCTACCATCCCTTTCCCTGGTTGGGGTGTTACTGGCTTAGCAGAGTCCCCAGTTTACCATGCCCTTTGTCCTAGGAATATTCTGTGCAACAGGTTATCTCACAGTGTTTAAGCTCAGTCATGAAACTCATGGCATGGTTAAAACATATGAGATTTGGATTTGCACGAGCTTGTGTTCAAATCCTGGCTCTGCCACTTGGTGTCTCTGTGATCTTGGACAAGCCATTTATACCTTTTGAGTCTTGGTTCCTTCATCTCTCCATGGGGTTAATACACCTACCTTGTAGGGTTTCTGTAATGGTTAACGAGGTAACCCAGTAAAGCACATGGCGGGGCTTTGTGTATATTGGTTTCTTTCTCTCCTCTCTTCCAGGCCTCATGATAGAATGGCACAGGGGTTAAAGAATTCCAGCTTCAAGAGGGAGATCAATTCAGCATAGGATTTTGTGAAAGGATTGTGAAGTCATAAGAGAATTTCGGATGTAACTCTCACATACTTCTTCCTTCTCAATTTTGTAGATCAAATGTTTCCTAGATTTCAAAGCAGGAGGTTCCCTGTGCCACATACTTGCAGCTGCCTACAAATTCAAGAGTGACCAGGGATGGTGAGATGCCTTCTCTTCTCTCTGTGCCTCTTACATTTAGTTTAGAGGGAATCCCCCTTCATGATTCCCTGGGGTCTTTGTGGGGTGGGAGCGCATAGACATTCTTGCAAGCCTCTTACTTTGCTAGGTCAGTAGGCCTGACCTGCCAGGTTGGCTGGGAGTCAGAGCCAAAATGGTCTCCACGAATGAGTGAGAGACTCATCAGTGCATCAGTATGTGTATTGTAGAGGAAAAGGGATTCTTAGGTTGGCATCTCAAGCTTTTCTTTGTCCTTTTGCACTAAGTACGAAGTGATTCATGGAGTTATGATCAGTGAACCCCAGATCCCAGGTGATTTTGGCAAAGCTGAGGGCACGGTTGCCTCCTAATTTCCCATGTTAAAAAAGTCACATACTCTGACCTCATCCCCAGACTTGAGCTCTACCACTCACTAGATTATTGCCTCTTTACAAGGCGGCGTTACGATTTCCAGAATCCATCACGCATGGACCGCAACGTGGAAATGTTCATGACCATTGAGAAATCCTTGGTGCAGGTAATAGGAACCTCCTCCATCCATCTCCCTTCTCTTGGTGAGAATCCAAAACCCCTTCCCTGTAATCTCATCCCATTTATTTCTTCTCCCTACAGAATAATTGCCTGTCTCGACCTAACATTTTTCTGTGCCCAGAAATTGAACCCAAACTGCTAGGGAAATTAAAAGACATTATCAAGAGACATCAGGTGAGTGGGTGGGTCAGGAGAGGTTTTAGAAACTCCATGACTCTCTTTCTGAAGTTTTCCATATAAGAAGCAGCCCTGAGGTAGCCCTACCTACTTGGAAAAGTATTAGAATTAAAGCCTTGAGCCTCTCTTTCTCTGTTCCTCCCATTTCCCAGTCTTGGCAGATTTGGATCACTGTTTCTAGAGACTGCATGCGCCTGGGGGAAGAGCATCTACTTCCACTGAGCTAGAGATTGCCTGGTTTCCGATCAATGAAATCTTTGCTCTTTGGAACTCTATAATAACAAGCAGATGTTGTTGGGACATACAGGGACATAAAATCGACCGTACATTTCCCATGTGTGACAGATTATCTACTCAGAGGATTATCTGCAATTTAAAATTCTTTGATTTGTCTCCATTATTTGCACAATCCCAGCTGTTTCTCTCTGCCAGTTAGCTGATGTGTGCTTAGAGAATGCAAACCAACTTTGATACCATTCTGAGCAAAATATGATTAGGAAGGCAGATCTGTGGTTAAACCTTACTCTGGTTTGTTTACATCCATGAGTAAGTCAGAGGGGACCATGCTCACCTGCCTCTCCTTGTGCCATCCAGGGAACGGTCACTGAGGATAAGAACAATGCCTCCCATGTTGTGTATCCTGTCCCAGGGAACCTGGAGGAAGGTGAGACCTGGGTTTTCTTGGTCACTGCAGTGGACAGCTTGGACTGGGAGGTGGAGGACTGCTCAGCAGCTATGCAGTGCCTGGGCTCCTCTCTCCTGTCAGCCCTGAATCCTCTTACCACCTTCGTTCCTATTTGCAGATCCCCTGCTGCAACAGGAGTTGTGTACAGATTTATTTTGTGCGTATCTCCCTTTAGCTTATGTTTCTCTCTGCTCTGTCTCTATCCCCAGAGGAATGGGTACGGCCAGTCATGAAGAGGGATAAGCAGGTTCTTCTGCACTGGGGCTACTATCCTGACAGGTGAGGATGGGCTCCTGGGGCAGGTTTAAGTACAAGAGCCAGACTGAGAAGCCCTAGAACATCTAGTAAAGCAAGAAGGCACTCTTCGAGGGTTATTTTTAGGTCTAACGTTAATTTGTTCTCCTCCCACCTATTATGCGAATCCTCTGTCTTGGGGGACGTTTGGACTTATTGGACAAGGCTTAGTCTGAAAGGATTGGGGCTTTCTGTGTGAAATGGTTAGCGTAGTATAATTTTTGGTAAGTAAACATTAGAAATAATCTCAAAGTCTAACAGTGGGAAAATGTTTCAGCAAATTTATATATCTAGTCAGTGGGCTATTTTGCGATCTTTAAACTGATAGAGATAACACGTGATTTGTAGATAAATATTGCAAAAAGTAGGACGTAAAATAACATCTAGTATCAATGCAATTGATAGAACTTGTGTTAGAGTGATTCTTTTCTATTTTTGAAATATTTTATAATCATTTTTATGACTTTATAGGGAAAATAATCCCAATATTAATTGGAAAAATAATCATACCAAAAAATAACCCAACAACCCATACTTTTTGTAAATGGGAAAGGTAAAGGTTTGCACTTTATTTTTCCACAACTCTATCCCATTGATTGTGCTTTACACTCCATTTCCTGTGGCAGTTATGACACATGGATCCCAGCCAGTGAAATTGAAGCATCTGTGGAAGATGCTCCGACTCCTGAGAAACCTAGGAAGGTGAGCTTTTCTTGTCCGTCCCCTCTCCCCCAAGAAGAATGCCAGGGCCAGACCACTCTTTGGAGGTGAAGCAGAGGCTCCTGTGCCCTTGGGCTCCTCTGTTAAGGATCCCCAGACAGAACTGGGGCTTCCAGGCCTCTCTCCAGGACAGTCTCCCTTTGTACTTCAGGTTCATGCAAAGTGGATCCTGGACACAGACACCTTCAATGAATGGATGAATGAGGAAGACTATGAAGTAAATGATGACAAAAACCCTGTCTCCCGCCGAAAGAAGATTTCAGCCAAGACACTGACGGATGAGGTGAAAGCTCTTCTTTTCTCCTTGAGCCCTTAGCACAAGTCTCAGAACAGGTCTTTGCTGGAGATTGTTGGCTGACATTTGCCCCAATTCTCCAACCTGCAGGTGAACAGCCCAGATTCGGATCGACGGGACAAGAAGGGGGGGAACTATAAGAAGAGGAAGCGCTCCCCATCCCCTTCACCGACCCCAGAAGCTAAGAAGAAGAATGCTAAGAAAGGGTAGGCCAGCCCCTAACCCGCCCCCACCTTTACTGCCCTGTCCACACCATGGTGAAGGAAGGAAGGACAAATCCCCTCCCGTAACCACTGGGCCCTGACCTGGGTGAGCCTGAGAGGGAGGATGAGGAGGTCTTCTTTAGCTGTCCAGTGAACACTTCTGATCCTGGCCACTAGTAAACTCACAGAGAGCTTAATCTCCAAATGAAAGGCCTTTGCCTTTTCCCATTACTCTATAGTGATTGGTTTCTCTTTGCTCAGCTCTGCCCTCAGGATTCTCTCTCCCTTTTTTATTTCCTTCCAGTTTTATTGAGGTGTAGTTGACATACAGCCCTGTATAAGTTTAAGGAATACAGTATCATGATTTGGTTTACATACATCATGAAGTGATTATCATAATACATTTGGTGAACATCTATCGTCTCATGTAGATAATAAATTAAAGAAATAGAAAAATAAATAAGTAAAAACATTTTCTTTTCTTGTGCTGAGAACTCTCCGGATTTCCTGTCTTAACAACTTTCATGTGTACCATACGGCAGTGTTAATTATATTTATCATGTTGTACCTCACAGTCCCTTTGGGAGTCTTTCTTGCTTCCCTTCCGTTGGACCTCACCTTCCAGGGATTCCTTGTCCAGGGGTGACTAGATTCTCTTTCACTCTCTTTCCTTCCCAGTCCCTCAACACCTTACACCAAGTCAAAGCGTGGCCACAGAGAAGAGGAGCAAGAAGACCTGACAAAGGACATGGACGAGCCCTCACCGGTCCCCAACGTGGAAGAGGTGACATTGCCCAAGACAGGTATGGACCAGACCAAACTCCTGGGCCCCCGCGCCCTGTCCTGCTCTTCCTGTGTCAAACCCCCTGGGTAGGCTGACTTCCCAGGCCCAGCTCCGGGTCTAGAGGATCTTTCCCTTCAGCTTAGCTGGTTATTGAAACCATTTTCATCACCCCAGACAAGCCTTGAACTTCAGATCCGTATCTGAGTTGTGGACTGTGCTCTGTCTCCAAACTCTTTTTTATTACACACCGTCAGTAAAATATATCTGAGCACAAATTATACACGTGTACTGTTTACCACGACTTTAGGAACGTTATAAAACACATACATTGTCTAAAAATGGGCAAATGTAGAGGATAAGATTAAAAAATATAAAGAGAGAGAAAAAAAAAAAAAAAGAGAGGTTCTGATATTCTTTGCCTATATTTCAGTGGACCCCCTTTTGCGTCCCCATTTTGGAGACCATTGCTCTGCAGTACTGGTTTACAGTCTGTATTCCATAGACATCCAGGAGTGGGTTTCAGGAGTAGGATAGGGGAGGCCACTGAGAGAGAGGAGTTCCGGCTTCCGCCCCCTCATCAATCAGAGCAGCTCTCCTCTCTATTTGTGTTTTCTCCTGAGCTTCTGTGTATGAATTCAGTGGAGGAAAATGTCCTCTGCTTTCAAAAATGTTTACGATCCACCTACTCCTCTACAGAGTGATTTGGTCAGACTCTGTCTCAGTCCATGAAGAACTTACAGACACATGAATGGAGATAAGGGCCAGTCAAAGACCAGAATGGTTGATGAGTGTTCGTAGAGTAGAAGATGCTTCTTTATAAGAAAAAAGTTGAGTTAAACGAATTTTTGGTTGGGGAAGGGGAGAAAGTGGCAGGAAGGGGAGAAAGTTTCAAGCCGCAGAATGATTGTGATTGGAGGAAGTTACTACGTTTTGTGATCAGATGGGGCAAGCTTTTGGAGAAAGTGAGCTCTCTGGAGCTGTTAGCAGTGGAGAGGCGAGGGCTTGATTTAGGCAGAACCTGTCTGTGAAAATGACTCTCTCCCCTGGCAGTCAATACTAAGAAGGACTCGGAGTCAGCCCCAGTCAAAGGAGGCACCATGACTGACCTGGGTAAGATGGGCGGCTTGGGGCAGGGTGGTCAACGCCCAAAGGAGGGGAGGGGAGGCCGCCACCTGCCCCTAGCCTGCCGGGGCCTTTCCGAAAGCACACTAGTTCTGCGGCCCCTGAGGAGGCTCCAGCCTTCTATCTTGCTGTCTGTCTCTTTCAGATGAACAAGAGGATGAAAGCATGGAGACCACGGGCAAGGTGGAGCCAGTTTAGAGAGGCCCTACCTCTCTATGTGATTCTGACTTGTTATTATAAAGTTTCTTCTACCCAGAACTGTCCACTGCCCAGACTTCTCCCACCGTAATTCTAGCTGTTGCTCAAAACTCTGATGCTTTGAGTCCCGGGGCCCAGAACTGTCCATTCCCATCCCATCTTTAGTGCCCACATTCCTGGGGTGTAGGAGAAGCAGGGGGTTGCTAGGGGCAAGATGGGAATGCTGAGAGTCCAGCAGCCTCCGTACTCACAGGATGAGGATGAGAACAGCACGGGGAACAAGGGGGAGCAGACCAAGAATCCGGACCTGCACGAGGACAACGTGACCGAACAGACCCATCACATCATCATCCCAAGCTATGCTGCCTGGTTTGACTACAATAGGTATCGGTGCTCCACCTTCTCACTAAATCCTCATTTTCCTGCTCCACAGATCAACATGTTGTTCCTCCTCCTGCCTCCAAATAAGTTACCTCTTCCTCAGCCAGGTAAACCGGGGTACAGTTCAGTTTTAGGGAAGCTCCTGGTCTCTGAGTCTTCCAGCCCTGGCGGAGAGTTCTCCCCAAGCGTCTCATTCCTTCCTGCTGCCCCATCTTCGAGGCTTTTCCTCCCTTTGGGGTCTCGTCTCTCCTCTAGAGCCTCTGAATGCACCCTCTCTTGTCTTGCAGTGTTCATGCCATAGAGCGGAGGGCTCTCCCTGAGTTCTTCAACGGCAAGAACAAGTCCAAGACTCCAGAAATGTAAGGAAATCTCAGCTCAGGATCCTCTCCCTCCTGTCCCCATTTGTTCCTCCCGATCCAGTGTGGCAAACATTTCTTGAGCTCCTTCCATGAGCCAGGCACTGGCTGGGCTTACAGAGACATGGTCTCTGCCCACAGGCAGCCTCAGCCCAGCACTGCGACCACTGCTCTCTAGGATTTGCCTGGGGGCCATATTAAGCATATGCCCCTTCTGCTAAAAACAAGTATCTGCTCCGGTGCCTACAGAGCCTTTCCATCCATAATTACTCATGCTGTCTAAAATGCAAATATCTCTAGCATAAGTAGTAGCTTTGACTAAAATATAACTGACTACTATTGGTCCCTTAGAGTAGGTTTTTTGTTTTGTTTTGTTTTGTTTTTGCGGTACGCGGGCCTCTCACTGTTGTGGCCTCTCCCGTTGCGGAGCACAGGCTCCGGACGCGCAGGCTCAGCGGCCATGGCTCACGGGCCCAGCCGCTCTGCGGCATGTGGGATCTTCCCGGGCCGGGGCACAAACCCGTGTCCCCTGCATCGGCAGGCAGACTCTCAACCACTGTGCCACCAGGGAAGCCCTAGAGTAGGTTTTGATAGGAAAAAATGGGAGGAGGAACTATTAAGACCCAAGTCTGTGAATTAAGGGATGGAGAGATGTGTTTTGTAAAGTACGGGCTTGGGGCTCAGAAGTCTTCATCTCCTTCAAGGCTCCTCCTCGGGGCAAATCTGCCTGGCTTCAGTTTGGTGTTTTCCATGGTTAGGGATGCTCCATGATGTATATGGTGAGGCAGATGAGACTTAGTACTGAGCCCAGGCCCCCTGAGGACTGAACCAGCTGGCTTCCCAGCTGCTCCTTAGCTTCCCCACTCCCTGCTCCGGGGCCACCTTCCCTTCCACCATGTTTCTTTCCCTGAAGCCTGGTATGGTTCTCTCCTCCTCCTCTTCCTGGGGAAAACAGTGTGTGAAAAAGCCTTACTGTCTCCAGAGGAAGTAGTGACAGATGACAGGAGTGCAACTTGATCTGCAGGCAGAGTTGGAACTAGAACTGTTCTACATTTTGCACTCTTGGTGTAAAATAGTAAATGATAATTGCCTACATGTATTGAGAGCTTACTATCTCCCAGGCATTATCCTAAGTGTCCTACATACCTTGACTAATTTAATATTCACATCAGCTTTAAAGGTAGGTCCTGTTATCTTCAGTTTAGTGATAAGGAAACAGGTGTAGAGGTGTTAAGTCACTTGCTTAAGGTCACACAGCTCGTGAGTAGTAAAGCTGGGATCTGAGTCCTTTAGTCTGGCTCATGTTCTCAAATTTTACACTATACCACACAATAGCTACCATTATGGGGGCTCGTACGGTGTGCCCAGCACTGTTCTAAACCTCTACAGACCTTTCTAATTCTCAATAGACACTTCATTTTACAGATGAGGAAACTGAGGTTCAAAAAATTTAAGGCCATCACAATAGAACTAGGATTTGAACTTAGACCTTTCCACCTTTGAAACACGTTTTCTCAATACCATGCCATGCTGAGTAGGTGGAGGCACCGATCAGGACTTCCCTTTAACATCTGTCTTTGGAATTAAGGGCACTTTCTCTTACCTTTTGATTCCTTTTCAAAAGTTGGATTGAGGGAGTTCCCTGGTGGCCTAGTGGTTAGGATTCCAGGCTTTTCATTGCGGTGGCCTGGGTTCAATCCCTGGTCAGAGAACTGAGATCCTGCAAGCTGAGTGGCACAGCCAAAAAAAGTTGGATGAAACATCCCCAAGTACAGCTAAGGAGATAACTCATTTAACTAAAAACCCCATCAAAGATTTGAACCCCTCGTGTCTAGCACACAGTGCCCTGCAGTGTGTATTGAGTCAGCTGCGGTGTTCTTCTCTCTCTCTGTCACACAGGAGAAGTCCTTAGCTCTCTTATCATTTGTCCTACCCGTCAGCCCTCTCATCGTTCATCTCTCTCTCTTCTAAGCTACCTGGCCTATCGAAACTTCATGATCGACACTTACCGGCTGAACCCCCAAGAGTATCTCACGTCCACTGCCTGCCGCAGGAACCTGGCGGGTGACGTCTGTGCCATCATGAGGTGGGTCTGCAGCTGAGGGGCAGCGGGTACCTAAGGATGAATGCACACAGATGTCTCTTGGCTGATGTAGAGAGGCCGGCAAGGAGCATAGGGGACGAGCAGGAAAGAACATCTCTAGAGAAAGGCGAAGTTCAGGTTCGGGTACGGGTGACTTAGGGAATGGCAGGGGCGCTCTCGGAAGTGTGGAGGAATGGAGGAGGGGCGCGTCTGTAGTGAAGGAGCCTACCCAGCGAGATATGCAAGAGGAGATGTTTAGTAGCTGGGTGGGTATGGAGAGAGGCCCCCGCTGTGGATGTGGACGTGGGTGTCACTGGCATATAGGTGCTGGGAGGAGACGGTATTTCCCAGGGAGTGGGAGGAGTGGAGAAGAGGGTGCCCCAGCTCCACCCCAGCCCTTCTCCTCGTGTGTGACCCTGTCTCTGCTTCTCTCCTCACAGAGTCCATGCCTTCCTAGAACAGTGGGGTCTTATTAACTACCAGGTGGATGCTGAGAGTCGACCAACACCAATGGGGCCTCCGCCCACCTCGCACTTCCACGTCTTGGCGGACACACCGTCTGGGCTGGTGCCTCTGCAGCCCAAGACCCCGCAGGTAGGGCGAGGGGCTGTGGGGACAGGGTGGGACTGGGCAAAATGGGGCTTCTTCGTACTTTTCTTTTTCTGGTTTTTTAGGGTAATGGTTCAGGAGTGTTTTGAGGCTTCTTCCTTTCCCAGGGGATGCAAAGGGCCACAGGAATCAGCCCCATGTATTTAGCACCCTCTCTCAGCCTTTGTGCCCAAGACTGTGAGGACTTGCTGAGGCAGAAGAGATGCTTCTTGTCCTCGGGGAGCAGATAGGCTAATTAGGGGACGGAGCAGATAGAGAAAAATGGCTTAAAATTAAGTTGCATGAAAATTTTTAACTTTGTCACGTTTCCAACATTTTTTCATTTTTGCTTCATAATTTTTATCACTTCCATTTTTTTCCACTTCCATTTCATACATCACAAAAATTAAGAAGAGAAAAGTTACGTGGCTTGCCCAAGGCCACACAGGTAGGGTTAGAACCTACTTGTTCAGCTCCTAAATCCTAAGAGAACCTGTAAAGATCCATGTGAATACAAATGGATATCATGCCAACTACAGGTCTAAATAATCATTAAGGGAATACGGAACAGTGGCATGAGTGCCCCCCAAGCTTGCGAGCTGCCCGGCATTTGCTCTTGAGGCCTCCAGGGCCTCGGCCTGGTCTTTTCCTGCCCAGCCTCCATGACGCCAAGCTCTGTCCCCCAGGGCCGCCAGGTTGATGCTGATACCAAGGCTGGGCGAAAGGGCAAAGAGCTGGATGACTTGGTGCCAGAGACGGCTAAGGGCAAGCCAGAGCTGGTAGGTGGGGTGTAGACCCCGCTGGGCTTCTTATTTGCCCCTTTATTGGGGGGCCCCTGCCTGGGAAGAAGAGCCATGAGAGCAGAGGCGCTACAGCAGTGAGGGAGGAAGTCCCGCCCAGGGGTGTCCCTGGCTGTGGGAAGGAAGCTCCTTCTGTCTGTCCTCTCTCTCTGTCTGCCCCTGGCTCCTGGCGGTCACTCGGACTCACCTCTTTCTTTCCCCTCCACAAATAGCAGACCTCTGCTTCCCAGCAAATGCTCAACTTCCCTGATAAAGGCAAGGAGAAACCAACAGACATGCAGAACTTCGGGCTGCGCACGGACATGTACACAAAGAAGAACGTCCCCTCCAAGGTACGGAGGTGCGGGCTGCCTGGGGGTGGTGCACCTTCTCTCCTTGAGGCTGCGGGCTCCTCCCTCTGACCCACCTGTGTCTCCCCTGCAGAGCAAAGCTGCGGCCAGTGCCACTCGAGAGTGGACAGAACAGGAGACCCTGCTACTCCTGGAGGTAAGTAGGGCAAGGGAAGGGGAGCCCTATGAAAACGGAAGTGGCCAGGGGGCCGGCCGCACTCGTGAGTGGGGAGAGCATGATCTTGCCCCAGTCTCTCTCCTTCCTGGCGCCCATTGCATCTGCCCCAAGGACCAGCTCCAGGCCAGGGACTGGGACCATTTCGTTAACCCCTTGTCCTTTCTTAGTGCTACTTGCAGATCCCCCTTGGACCCAGCAGAGTATGCAAATACCACAACCCAGAGAGCTTTGAAGCAGCTCCGTTTAGTGGGATGGGGTTGTTGACCTTCAAGGAAAGTGGTTAAGTGAGGTTGTGTCTCCACCACCACCAGGCACTGGAAATGTACAAAGATGACTGGAACAAAGTATCAGAGCACGTGGGAAGCCGCACACAGGACGAATGCATCTTGCATTTTCTTCGGCTTCCCATTGAAGACCCGTACCTGGAGGACTCAGAGGCCTCCCTGGGCCCCCTGGCCTACCAGCCCATCCCCTTCAGCCAGTCAGGCAACCCTGTGATGAGCACCGTTGCCTTCCTGGCCTCTGTCGTCGACCCTCGAGTGGCCTCTGCTGCTGCGAAGTCAGCCCTAGGTAATGCGGAGGGGTCCTGGCCCTCTTGGTTTGCGTTTGAAGGGCTGGGTACTCAGGCCGTGAAACCCCCTCAAGTTTGGCTGCCCTCCTGGCCTTGTCTGCTGCTGGCATCAGCCCAGGCACCTGTCCAGCTCCATGAAAGTGTACCTGAAGAGCTGGGCTTGTGAGGAAGCTCCCACAGGGAGAGCCAGACTGCCCGCCGCCCGCTCCCAGCCTCACCCTCTCTGGGTCTTACAGAAGAGTTCTCCAAAATGAAGGAAGAGGTACCCACAGCCTTGGTGGAGGCCCACGTTCGGAAAGTGGAAGAAGCAGCCAAAGTGACAGGCAAAGCAGACCCAGCCTTTGGTCTGGAAAGCAGTGGCATTGCAGGAACCACCTCTGATGAGCCTGAGCGGATTGGTAAGACCTGGCATGTTCCCGGACTCCTCCCTTTTTACCAAGAGCCTGAGCCACCTGGCCTCCCCATACCATCCCTGCATCCAGTTGGCCTCAGAGCACAAGACGAATGGGGAGAATTGGTGGGGCTTTTGTTTTTCCCAGGGCTTTACCTTAGGTACCGTGGCTCCCCACTGGTCCTCCCAGTAAGATCTTGGCTAGGAGAAGGGGCTGTTGGAAGAGCATTGTAGACAGACTGTGTCAGACATTTCCCGTTTCCTCTCCCCCGGGCCCAGAGGAGAGCGGGACTGACGAGGCGCGGGCGGAGGGCCAGGCCACAGAGGAGAAGAAGGAGCCCAAGGTATAGCGGGACCCACACAGGCTGGGAGGGCAGAGGGGACAGGCGTGGACCGCGGTGGGGGGAGCCGGCTCCGTTCAGCTCAGGCAGGCTGGGCTGGACCTCCCCAGTAAGAGGCGTAAACTCAGTTCCTGGTCTGGGCCCTCTGTGTGCGAACCAGCGCCCTGATGCTCCCTCCTTTCCTGGGACTCCAGGAACCACGAGAAGGAGTTGGGGCTATAGAGGAAGAAGCAAAGGAGAAGACCAGCGAGGCGCCCAAGAAAGATGACGAGAAAGGGAAAGACGGCGACAGCGAGAAGGAGTCAGAGAAGAGTGACGGGGACCCGATAGGTGAGCCTCGAGCATGGGGTGGTTGGGGTCCAGGAAGGAAGCGAGGCTGTAGGGCTCAAGACCCTTTTCCTGGCCCAGTTGATCCTGAGAAGGAGAAGGAGCCCAAGGAAGGGCAGGAGGAAGTGCTGAAGGAAGTGGTGGAGTCGGAGGGGGAAAGGAAGACGAAGGTGGAGCGTGACATCGGCGAGGGCAACCTCTCCACCGCTGCGGCCGCTGCCCTGGCTGCCGCTGCCGTGAAGGCCAAGGTGAGGACCAGAGACCCGGGGAGGCGGTGCCCCTTCCCTCATCTCACGTCACCTGGAAGAAATCCTTTCCTGTCATCCTTAAACAACGCTGGCCTGTTTCCTTTCCCTTTTGATCGTGAGAGGGAGACTCGGTCATCTCTTCTTTAAGCTTTTTTAAGCCTTTACCATTGGGCCTGTTTTCACCCTCTAATTATTGGACCTTGTCTTATCCTTTGCCACTCTCTCTCTGTCTCTTCATGTTCTTTTAAAAACATCGGTCAAGCCTGTGCTACTTTCTGGGTTGTGACCACAGCAAGTTCTTTCTTGAAACCTGGCAGCCTCCACGCTACCCTTCTCGGTCCCGGAACGTCTTCAGCTGGGTCCTCCCACTGACGGGCCGCCCCACCCCTCCTTCCTTAGCACTTGGCTGCCGTTGAAGAGAGGAAGATCAAATCTCTGGTGGCCCTGCTGGTGGAGACCCAGATGAAAAAGTTGGAAATCAAACTCCGGCACTTTGAGGAGCTAGAGACGATCATGGACCGGGAGCGAGAAGCAGTGAGTTGTGTCCCCTGGGTGTTGGTGGGGTCCCACCTGGACACTGGGCTGGGCCCCAGTTTAGGATGGAGGGAGCAGCAGTGCAGAGAGCCTGAGGCCAATGGGGCAACACAGCAGAGCGGGCTAGCCCAGGCCAGGGCCGGAGTCCGCCCAGGCAGCTGGGGATAAGCAATCCACAGGTGTAGCCTGGAGACCGAGGTCCCACAGAATGTCCGCTCCAGGGTCACGTTCTAGTCAGTTCTTTGATTGCTGCATCTCCAGGTCCTTGAAGGGTGCTTGGCCCATAGTAGACTCTCAATAGAGATTTGTTGAGTGATTGAACAGGTTTAAGGCATGATGAGAGGGTAAGGGCTTCAGATCCAGGAGGTGCACTTGGAAAGGGAATGGGACGGACAAGGTGTTGAATCATTTTGATTTTGAGAAGATATAAAAGAAATAGAAGACAGGGACTCTGACCCTGATCTCCCCAATTGAAGATATCAAACATACAATAAGGAGACATCAAAACCAGTTAATGCTTCAGGTATATGACAAATGCAAATTAAGAGGTTTCCAATTAAGTATAAAAGTCCTGAGAGAGAACGGAATAAAGGCTAAAACTCAGAGGCTAGGGAGTTGATCTGGGATGGCTTCCTAAGAATGGTGAGTTTTTCTCCAGTTTTGAAGGAAGAAAAGAACATGATTTGACAAGAGGAACTGGAGGCGTTTTCCAGATTAAAGTAATGACATATCCAAAGCTTTGGAGCTGAAATGAGCAAGGGCTGCCACCAGATTAAGTCCACTGCAGTGAGAAGCCAGCGGGCAGCCAGGAGACCTGGTGGGGGGGAATTGGAGAGGGGAGGGCGGGGGGCACGGAGGAAGCCAAGCCCAAGGGTGAGATTTGGCGTGGGGAGCTGCCAGAACGAGAGTCTGGGTTTGTCAGAAGACAAAGCAGAAAGCAGGGGACAAGGCGTTCGCCTCTGGGGTCTCCTGAACCCGAGTAACCGTTCTCATTGGTCCTGGCAGCTGGAGTATCAGAGGCAGCAGCTCCTGGCCGACAGACAAGCCTTCCACATGGAGCAGCTGAAGTACGCGGAGATGAGGGCCCGGCAGCAGCACTTCCAGCAAATGCACCAACAGCAGCAGCCGCCCCCGCAAGCCCTGCCCCCGGGCTCCCAGCCTGTCCCACCTGCAGGCGCTGCTGGGCCACCCGCTGTCCACGGCTTGGCTCTGGCTCCAGCCTCCATGGCCCCTGCCTCTGCGGGCAGTGGGGCCCCTCCTGGAAGCTTGGGCCCCTCTGAACAGATTGGGCAGGCAGGGTCAACTGCAGTGCCACAGCAGCAACAAGCAGCTGGAGCCCCCCAGCCTGGGGCAGTCCCACCAGGGGTACCCCCCCCTGGACCCCACGGTGAGTGATGGGTTCTGGAACTCTCGCTGACTGGAGGGATCCGGGTGAACGTTCCAGTTCCCCTCAGAGGGGGGTACGGGATAGGACTGGAGATGAGGCTCAGCCTCGATTTCTGTAGATTGACCTTGGTTAGATCCCTAAGCCAGCAGGGATCCCTCCCCAATCCCAGGCTTTGGGAATTTTGTTCCAAGGATTCACCACTTATTCTAGTATCAGGAAAAAGGAAGGTGGCACCTAGGAGTGACGAGGTTATCCTCGCTGTGAAAGCGAGTTGGCAAGTGAGATTGTATGCTTCTAATCTTCTCAATCTCTCCTTTTCATTCCCAGGCCCCTCACCGTTCCCCAACCAACAAACTCCTCCCTCAATGATGCCAGGGGCAGTGCCAGGCAGCGGGCACCCAGGCGTGGCGGGTAATGCTCCTTTGGGTTTGCCTTTTGGCATGCCGCCTCCCCCCCCTGCTCCATCCATCATCCCATTTGGTAGCCTAGCCGACTCCATCAGTATTAACCTCCCCCCTCCTCCTAACCTGCATGGGCATCACCACCATCTCCCGTTCGCCCCGGCCACTCTCCCCCCGCCTAACCTGCCTGTGTCCATGGCGAACCCTCTACATCCTAACCTGCCGGCGACCACCACCATGCCATCTTCTTTGCCTCTTGGGCCGGGGCTCGGATCCGCCGCAGCCCAGAGCCCTGCCATTGTGGCAGCTGTTCAGGGCAACCTCCTGCCCAGTGCCAGCCCACTGCCAGGTGAGAAGGGTCCTGGAGGGGAGAAGGGTGAGGGAGAGGGGTCCACGTGGAGGGCTGGAGGGCAGGTGGGGAGGGGCTCAGGTACTAGAGCTTCCACGATCCCTTTTTGAACGCTCTGGTAAAATTAGAACACAGGAGGGAAGGGCCTCTCTGGCTGTCCTCCACCATTCCCCAGCCTGGCAGCTGCCACCCCTGGGATGACGCTGGGGCCTTTCACTGGTGGGTCATGGAGGAGTCCTGTGGCACAGAGCATCTCCGTTGTAAACTGGAAAAACGGCTACTTGTCTGCATGATGATTGGCGTTCCCTTTGCTTGTTCCCATCACGTTCAAGTGCCCCATGTAGAGAGTTCCTTTGGGGGCAGGATGATGATTTGGGGTATCCCAGTTTTCCCAGCGTATGGTGGGAGAGGGTGTCGGGGAAAGGAAGTTGTACACCGTGGGTACTCTTTCATCTCCTGTCCATTGCATGCCATGCCCGGTTGTTTGTCTGGTGGCCTGGGTCTGGAGCCCTCTCTCCTGCTCACCCCAGCTGATGCAGCTCCCTTCTCTCCACAGACCCAGGCACCCCCCTGCCTCCAGACCCCACAGCCCCGAGCCCAGGCACAGTCACCCCTGTGCCGCCCACACAGTGAGGAGCCAGCCAGACATCTCTCTCCCTCACCCCCCATGGATATCAAGGTTCCAGGAACAGCCCTCTCCCCACCACTGGGACCCTCCCCCAGCCTGGAGAGTTCGTCACTACGTAAGGAAAGCTCCTCCTGCCCCTCCAAAGCCCCCGCCATGCCTGTCAGGGGCGTGCACTTTCATATTGGATTATTCAAGGACTTCTGTGGAAAAGATGTTTCTAATGTCTGGGAGAGAAGATAGGATGGGGATGCTGCCCTCAAAGGACGGGCTGGGGGAAGTGTTTATACAAGGTTCTAATTAACCACTTCTAAGGGTACATCCCCTCAAAACTATTGCATTTTTTATGGATTGAAAAAAAGTGAAGCTCTTTAAAAGGAAGTAGAGATTTTAAAAAAGCCACATTGGAGCTCCCTCCACCCAGTGGAAAAAATCCAACTTTTACATATTTTGAGGAGGGAGGTGAGTTTTAGGAAAGGGGCATTTAGGTTCTGGGGAGAGCTCTGGGGATAGAACAGGGTGCAGAAACCTGTCTTCTCCGGCCCCTCGTTAGTGACTGAGGCAGCTCCCGAACACCCTGGGCCACCCCACCCCCAGTTTATTCCCACTAATCTCTCCTGCTGCTTCCTCGGTGTTGCTGTTTTAGGCCACCCCAGTTCAGCCAATGGCCCCTTTGCCTCTGAATGTCAGCTTTGTGTTTTAAAGTCTCCTGCGTAGTCGATGTCAGCGTATGTGTATTCGGTGGGGACACATTTTGGGGGTTCCTGTGGCAGGTAGTAGAGGAAGAAAGGGCGCTCGGGGCTATGCTGCCTCCTGCCTGGGCTCTGTCAGCGAGCGGGCTCCCAGAAGACGTGGAGAGGGGCTCTAAGAGGACGCGAAGTCCTAAAAACGTGAAATTGTCAAAAGCACTTAAGCACCTCCTTCTTAGGGCTTGGTGGGTCACCCCGCTCACCTCTTCCCTCTCCCACCAAGACCATCAGAACCGTGGCTGGCAGTAGCTAGGGATTCCCTGGGATTTGGGGCAGCAGCCGGGCAGGGGGTGCCGACCTAGGGTAGTGCCGACCCCCTGCTTGCAGCTCACGGCTCGGTTCTGCTCCCCGGATCCCAGTGCCCCCAGTACCAGCTCCCCCCTCTTCGTCCTTGGTGTGAAGGCAAAAGTGACTCCAGGCTCTCCACCAGTTCTTCCTGGTCCCTCCCACCAGGCCTTGTGTTCCTCGTGTCCCCATATTTCTCTTCCTCTGCGTCTTGGCACCTTTCTTCTGTTCAAAAGTTTTCTGTAAATTTTCTCTTTTTTCTTTCTTCTTCTTTTTCTTTTTTTCTTTTTTCTTTTTTTTTTTTTTTATAAATTAATTTGCTTTCAGTTCCATCTGTGGATGCCTTCTGTGTTCTCTTACCTGTGGCTGTTAGGCGGGGGGGATCGGGCTGGGGGCAGCACTCCTGGAGTCTTTCCCAGTGGCGCTCGGCGGGGCTGCAGAGGCACTGGGCCTCTCTCCCAAACAGGCCAAGGGCAGCACAGCTGTCCAGACTGTACAACTGGTGCAGGGACTGGGCAGAGGCTCTCTCTCACCTACCCTCAAAATAGCCATTTAAGACTTGGAAGGACATCCTCACATCCCAGAGATTTTGTCTATTTATCCTTTCAGAAGTGGTGGCTTCATATCTTCCCTTATTAGGCGGGGAGAAGGCAGGCATCTCAGCTACTTGTTACTGTTGGCCCCTAGCCTTGCTGAAGTGACAGACAGGCTCAGGCAGTGCTAATATGGCCTGGCTTTTGCGCCAATAAACACTCTCCGGGCTCCCCGACAAAAGGCCTTCAGTTCTGGGGAGGGCTAGGAGAGGACTCAGCGCCACATGGCATGGCACAAGGGTGGCCAGCGTTGGTGCTACAGGGATTTATGGCTTTCCTAATCCCCAAGGGGTAGGCTTTGTAGCATCAGTAACTAAGGCCAGCATTTCTTAAATCAGGCAAAGATGGTTCCTAGAGGCCCTTTGCCAGCCGGCTTTCCCCAGCCTCTGGTCCATTGACCCCAGACTGTCCTCCCCTTCACCCTGCTCAAGAAGGAAAGCAGAACCGCATGTAGGGCAGAGAGCAAGTTTATTTGGTGAATGCTGATGGCAAACATCATCCAAGAGCGACAATCTGGGAAAAGTACTGTGACAAGAGCACCTAGGAGGCCTCTGGGGCTACATACACAGCCTCCCACAGGGAAGGTGTGGTTTCCGTGCACACTGGGAATGTCCTCAGCCATTCAGCACCATGCGGACGAGCTCTGTGGAAAGAAGGGGGGGTGATCCAGGGAGCAGGGCCAAGGGGAGGGGTCCACCAGGGGCCAGGAGACCACAAGACCACAAAGGTAGCCTAAGAAGGAATGTGCCCGCAGCAACCAACCTTGGGGTCAGTTTGCAGAGGGGCCACCTTGAGTCTGACCAGTCCTCTCAGCCCCCAGCTCCCCTCCCACCAGCTGTTATTTCCCCACCCCACCCTGAGCAGCAAGAACACAGCAGAGGCAGAAGAGTTTTCAACTACACCTACAGCTACTGTCAGCCATTGGCGGGAGGAGAAGACAGAGTTTTGGGTTAGGGTACCTCCGAGCTGCCCAGCAGAAGGATGGGAAAGAGACTTCAGCTACAGTAGCACAGTGGGACAGGCAACCCACCCCGCTCTGCCAGCTGCCCGTGCTCCCGGGCTAAAGGATGACCATGAAGCAAGACTGGGATAGGCTGGTGTGAGTTCCCAGACACCAGCGCCCTAAGAAGCAAAACCTCAGAGCCCATTCTAGGAGAGAAGGAGGTACCACACCCCCAGGCTGTCTTCCTCTTTGAGGAACCCCTCCCCTCCCCAGTCAGCTCCATGCAGAGACATGCCAGGAGGAAGTCAGATGGTAGTAGGGGAAGGGCAGGGGCTAGAGAGCAAAGGCTGGGAAGAAAAACACTGGGGAGGTCAACTAGAGAAGGGGGGCTGGGAGGAGCCGTACCCGCCCCATGGGCCCGTCACCCCGACAGGATATGCCTCACAAACGCTGCAGGAAGGAAGAGACATTAATGGTGAAGACAAGACACAGACATGGGGTGAAGGGGTCAGGCGGCGAGGGATTAGACATCCATTTATTTTACTTCCCATCCCTTTCCCACCCTTCATGCCACATAAGCCCTTCCTTTCCTGTCATACCCCCCTGGCCTCCCACTCCTGGGCTGGGCCAGGCCCTGCCCCTTGCCTGTTGGCACTTTCTGGAGCCTGAATCCAGGGACAGGGAAAGCCCCAAATGCTGCGCTTGACCTGCCCTGTATGGCTGCTTCCTCCGTGAGACCCCAGTTAGTCCCTCACCTTCATAGTTGATACAACCATTGCTGTCCTCATGCCCTGCCACCAGCATCTCTACTTCTTCCTCTGTCATCTTCTCACCTGCAGACGGGAAGAGTGAGCGTTCTGGAATCGGGTGACACATGAGGTCTATCAGGTGGCACCTCAGCTCAAGAAGGAAGGGCAGAGCCTTACCCAGTGTGACGAGAACATGCCGGATCTCAGCACCCATGACGGTGCCATTCCCTTCCTTGTCAAACACCCGAAGGCCTTCAACGTAGTCCTCATAGGTGCCCTGGTCCTTGTTCTTGGCCACAGTCTGCAGCATGGGCAGGAAGTGCTCAAAGTCCAGCACCTTCACGTTCATCTCTGCCATAAAGGAGGTGGAAGCAAGGTCACATGCATTCTCAGGACTGGGGATTATGTGGTTCCCACTCAAGGCAGGAGAAATCTATCTGGGATTTGCTAGAGAAGAGCTGCTTGAGTTCGCTTTAGCTAAAGCGAAGCTATTAGCTAAGGACTGCAGACCCACTACCACACTGCAGAGTTATTCTTAAGGACCCTCACCATCACTCTTGGGGTTCCCCAGGACCTTGAGCACCTCGGCGTTGGTGGGGTTCTGGCCCAGGGCCCTCATCACGTCCCCACACTGGCTGTACAGGATCTTGCCATCCCCTGTTCGGTCAAACAGCTGGAAGGCCTCCTTGAACTCTGAGGATTCAGATAAACATCAGCACTGGGCACGTGGGGGTTGACCCAAACCCTCCCTTACAGCCCCTGCGGCCCATTCCACTTTGGTCATGCTGAGGAAACCAGATATTTATACCGCTGTGCAGCCAAACCCTCTAAGAGGGATCCAGCGTCCCTTCCTCCGACTCAGGTGTCCCGCATAAAGACCCGGCCTTCCTCCCCTTGGCAGAGGAATGTACATACCCTCTGCCTGCAGCAGCCTGCCCAGCCTCCTCACCTCACTACTCAGGGCAGGGATTTGCCACCGCCCTGTCTGGGCCCTGTCCTTATAAGGAAGTGGGAGCAGCAGCCTGGGACTGGGGTCATCCCAGCCTGCCACTTCCCACCCCTCCAGTACAGAGACCTTTCAGAGAGTACAGCTACAAAGAAGTATCCTCAGCAAACTCCCGTTCCATTTTCACAAAGTAACAGGTCACTGCTGTCTACAGCCTTCATAATTCCAAGCTGGGGGAGGGGGAAAGTTATCACAGGAGGAGAAAAGAGGCAGAAGTAGCTGACTAAGGAACGGGGGAGCACAGGCAGCTTGATACACAGTCCCCAAGCCCCACACGCAACAGGCATTAGTGACCAAGTTGTTTCACATGCCCACACCACCTAAAACTCACCCAGTGCTTGGGGCTCAGATCTAGAGTACAAGGGAAGGGAGGAAGAAAGAGTGAGAAATAAAATGGAAGATCCAGAAGGAGGGAGAAGGGAATCCACGAAGTACTCCCTGGGGGTGCTGAAGAGAAGACAGGTGGCTGGAGGGTGCTAGAGGGAGTGTCCCTCTCCCTAAGCATGACCTCAATAGGGGTCAGATTACCTACCTGCGGTCTGGTCCTCGGTGAAGTCACACTGCTCAGAGAAGAGGGGAGCGGTCAGCATCTTAACTCCAATCCCCCAAGCTTCTATCCCAGTCCCAAGAACTCTGAACCACAAACTCCCGTTCCATGCTGGGGACCCGCTTCCCAGCAGGACAGGAACCCCGACACTCCAACCCCACCTCCAACCTTTAAGGCCCTCAGGTTCCTTTACCCGCTACCTTTTGCCTTCTCCCCGCCCCCCATCCCCGGCTTCCCGCCTCTCGCCCCAAATCCCGCTCATCCTCCCAGCGCTGGGCCCCACCATCTTGACTGCTCAGCTCTGCGGGACCTTTTCCTGCAGTAATGGCTCCGGTTCCGGGCCCAACCCTAGTCTTAGTACGTCCCAATGACGTCACCCCCAGCCGACCCAGCCAATAGGAATCCTGGCCCGGGTTTATGCAGATGACGCTGCTATATTAGTAATGAGGTGGACGGGGCCCGCTGCTGTTCATTTCTCCTGAGCAGCCCTATCTGGGGCACAGGAACTGCAGAAGAGGGTGGAGTGGAGCGCCAGGAATCTGCTCCTCCGAGAAGCAAGAAAGTCAGAGGATGTCGGCTTGCGGAGGGGTGGGGGGAGAAGAGAGCCCTCCCTTTCCTTTCCTCCCTCCCCCACCTATAAAGAAAGCAAGAGTCGGAGACCAAGGGAGGAACTGTCTCTTTATTTTGAAACAATAGCCTCCTAGTGGCAGGAACTTGCTTTCGCCTGCGGGAGGCGGAGGGGGGGACAGTGTCCGGCCCCACTGCACCTGTGGAAAAAGATGAAAGTTGCCAAATCCTGGCGCTCTCGCGCAGCAGGACTTGCAGACGTACTTCCCTGCTTTTCCACCCTGGCTAAGGGAAGGGAAGGAGGCTTGCCTCTCAAGGCGAAGTGGGAGGGCCCTACCTGTGGAGCTCAGACGCTTAGGATGTGCTTCAGGAAGGCTGCAGAGAGAGGAGGCAAGACGGGCTGCAGAAGCTGGCCTGATGATGATCCACCCGACTTTAGATAATATGGGTCCCAGGGTGCCTCACCCACATACCTCGAACTTCCTGCCTCCCCCCTTCCCCTGTCCCTTCTGCTCCTCTGGCCCCTCACCTTCATAGTTGATGCAGCCGTTGCTGTCCTCATGTCCTGCCAGAACTGCCTCCACCTCCTCTTCAGTCATCCTCTCTCCTGAGCCCCAGACACAGCGTTTTAGCCCCTGCCTTCCCTCCCTCATCAACCTAGGCCTCATTCTTCTGAGTGGTGCCTCCTCTTCTTCCACCCTGGAGACTTGCCCACAGCAACAGTCCCCCAAGAGAATCCTCTCCCTATAATGAGCGTGCCTTGAATGTGTCCCTGAATCTTGCTTTCCGTTTCACCTCAGTTACACCCGGTGAAAGCTTTGACAGATAAGGAAACTGAATTCCAGAGGATTAAGAGACATACCGTATCATAGAGTACGACCATCTCTTCCAAAACCGAAACTCAAATCTCCCCCCTCATCCCCTTTCCTCTGCCCTTTGGGAGGCATCTGCAGCCCACACACTTTAGCCTCCGCAGGAGTAACACCTTCAGATTGTCCCCAAGGCTCTGACCTTCTCAGTCTCCTGCCCATGACCTACAGGAAAGTAATCCCTCCCTGGCTCTGCCTACTTAGCCAACCTTCTTCTCAGTTCACCCCCTCCTCTCAACCGCACAGGAGTTCTGGTCCCCGCCTCACCCAGGGTGGTGAGGACGTGTCTGAGCTCTGCTCCCATGACTTTGCCATTCGCCTCTTTGTCAAACACCCGAAGCCCCTCCAGGTAGTCCTGGTATGTGCCTTGGCCCTGGTTCTTGGCCACTGCCTGGAGCATGGGCAGGAAAGTCTCAAAGTCCACACGCCGGGACTTCAGCTCTGGAGATCAGAGAAGTGAAGGAGAGGTCACTGTAGTGTCACCCAGGACCCAGCTCCCATACCCACCATGAAGGGTTTTATCCCTTCAACATTCACGATGCTTTTCTGCCCCTGCGTTTGACAGTTTCTAAAGTCCTGGGACCCACCTCAGCATTTTTTGTCACCTTACCAACATTCCTCTGTTCCACCACCAAACTGAAAACCCGCATTGTCCCAGAGGTCCCCTCACCATCACTCTTGGGGTTCCCCAGGACCCTGAGCACCTCGGCGTTGGTGGGGTTCTGGCCCAGGGCCCTCATCACGTCCCCACACTGGCTGTACTGGATCTTGCCATCCCCTACTCGGTCAAACAGCTCGAAGGCCTCCTTGAACTCTGAAGTATAAGGAGGGGTCAGTGTTGACAAGGGGTCCCATCACCACCAGGAGAAAGGAGATTCAGAAACTATGTGCTTGAGCTGAGCAGAACAGGGAACACAAAGAGTACTAATGTGGGAGTTTTCAAGGTCGGGAATGGAGTTAGGGGACTAGAAGGAGGATCTGAAGAGGGACTTGGGATGGACAGTGGGCTCAGGGGCTTCGCCTCACCCTCCAGCTGGTCCTTGTTAAACTCGATCTGTGGAAGAAAAGAGCAGGTGAGGAGATGACAGGGCTCATTCAATCCCTCTCCAACACTCCTCCCGACCAACTGGCAGCCAGTTCTGGGGAGGGGCCCAAAGGGACCAGGCTGGGAGCCCAGCCACCTCAGTCCCATTCCCAGCTCCAGACCTTGGGAGAATCCCAAGAGGAGGAATTATTGGGGGGAGGGTTTCCAGGGAACGGGGTTAATCCCATGCCACCTGTTCCCCTCCCTCTACTGCCCTAAGCCCTGCATCCCTCACATAACTGGGGGCTGAACAAAAGCTAAATTTACCCCTGGCCCCCAGCTGTGATTGTCTAACAAGTCTGTCCTCTTCAGCCTTCCCTCCTGGGGTTCAGAGCTGTGGCCTTTAGTGTTGAATAGTCAGCCAGGCACAGGCAGCAGCTCCCTCCCTTCACCTTGAAACTGTCCTCAGAACCCAGATGTTCCCCATCTTACAGGCCCTGCCTCCAGCAGGAGGGTCCGTGAGAAGGTGGGGGTGTGTGGGTGTGTACATACACACATGTGACAACAAAGACAACAGCAGTCATAAGCCTGGATGCTTCCAAATGGGGTACTAAGAGAAAGCGCCACTGTTATCCAGTGCTTACCGATTCCGTACCTTCTAGATACCCCTAGTCCCCTAGGCTGTATCCCACCCTTGTACCGCCCCCTCCAAACTCTTTTCTCATTTTCCAGGGACTCACCACCACTTTGGAGAGATCGATGGGGGGCTCCCGGGTTTTCTCAGGGGTTGGAAGGACAGCTGGCACTGGTGCTGGCACTGGTGCTGGCACTGGCTCAGCCTTGGTCTTGGCTGGAGGGGCCCCTGCTGCTGGCTTGGCAGCAGGCTTGGGGATAGAGGGTCCTGCAGGTTTCTTCACGGGAACATCCTTCTTGGGAGGCATGATGTCCGGTGGCCAAAGGACAGTGTGCTGATGGGGGCACCCATCTCTGTTTAAATAGCCAGGGAGTCTGGGATGTCAAGGGGCGGGGGCAGGGGCAGGGAGCCAGTTGGCTGTGGGGAGGGTGAGATAGAGGAGAGATATGACGGCCTGCCCTCACTCCCCTGGCCTCCTACGGTTCAGGACTCCTGCCCCAAGGTCTTCTCCCTTCTGTCCACCCCGCCCCAAATGCTGACCAGAACAATGGCCATTTTGGGGGGAGGGGGAGGAGGAGGAGGCCAGAGACTGCCCAGAATGGGGGAGTTAACCTCCAGGGTGAGGATAGGATGCTTGCCAGTGACAAACACTGAAATAGGGGTAAGGCAAAGAAGGGCATCCAGGCATTTCAGGCCCCCAACCGCCTGACTCAGAATGGCCCTTTTTCCTGGCAGCTTTAGACTCTTGAAGGCTGAGGCAGGGATGGGGACCTTGTGAACTGGGATTGTTCAAGTGGAGTCTGGGAGTAGTGAAAGGAGAAGAAAACAAGCAGCCCTTCCATTTCCCTCTTACCATGGATGAGGAGCAGGGTAGTTGACCCCACAGCCTAATAATCCTCAATACCTCAAGTCCCTAACTCCCTCCCTCCCAGCCCAGAACTGGAACTGTGCACAATATAGAGAAAGAATAGCAACAGAAGAGTGTGACCGCCCCCCCACCATTGTCCCCTGTGCCCAGTGTTGTTTTAGAGGTGGGGATGGAGGCAAGGATCAAGGAAGGAACCCTTGTCCACAAGCCTATGGTCATTCAAGTCAGACAAAGGTAGGGTGCCTGCTGAACCTGCAGGGACTCCGTGGTGGCACCTGGGGGGAAGGGCAGGCTCTGAGAGGCAAAGGGCCTAATTTCTGAAATCTCTAATCCAAAAAGATGCGAGAGGTCCCCTGGGCTCCTTGAGTACTCACACCCAACCGGAGGGATAATAAAACCCTGACTCGGTAGCCAGGTTACAAACCTTGCTGGGGGCTCTGGGGAAGGGTGGAAGTCGATGGGGGGAGTATGGAAGAGGGGATGGGTTGCTGGTTACTTTTGTTCTGGGGGTAAAGAAGGAGACGATTTAGATAGCATTCTGAGGAAGATAGTAGTGATTCCTCTTAGGCCCTGGGATTCAGAGAGTTGATGCTGGGTCTCCCACTCGCAAATAAAGCATTTGAATGTCATTACTGAAAATTGTCTCATTTTAGGAAAGTAAGAATCATTCCTCCAGCCGGGAGTACATCTCACACACACACACACACACACACACACACACACACACACACACACACACACACACACACACACACACACACCCTCTTAAGCCTTAAATAAAGGAAAGAGTCCCGCCCCAGCGCCCCAAAACTCACCCTGCGGGGTCCAGGTAAGGGGCGGAGGCGGGGCGCAGGGCAGCCGCGGGCCCTGAAGGGTTAATTCCCGTGGCCTCTGAGCATGCCGGGAGTCGTAGTCCTCGCGCGCCCGCGGGCTCACGGGAAACGCCGCCCTACAGAGCAGGGCGAACGCCGGCTCAGTGACTTCCGGCCCGCGGCGGCGGTTGGTGACTCATGGGCTGTGGTACGTGATTCTTGTCCCGGAACCGAAAGGCAGTGAGCACTTTACAATCCTCTTCCCTGACCCTAAAACCGCGCGCGGTCCCTCAGGATATCTCCCTTGCTCAGGCCTGCGTTGCGCGTTTAGTGTGGGCGGGGATATTTTCCTGAATCCACTGGTGAGAACGCAGAACTAGGGGAAAGGCTGCAGTTGCAGCCGGCCGGGTGGAGGTCAAATAGTAGGAAGCATTTACTGCCCGGGGCAGAGTGGTGCGGTCTCTAGCTTCCTCTTGCGGTTTGGTAGAAAGACGACAGAAGCTGTTGAGTTGCCGTGTGACTTGGAACAGTTTTTGAAATGAACTGGTAGTTGAAGTAAGTGTTAAATTTTGGAATTAAGCCGGGTCACCTGCCCCAGTCTCTAAGTTGAGATTTCTCCATTTTGCGCCGCGTATGCGCCAGCCACCTTGTCGGTTCCTCACAGGTCTCCTTGGAGTGGAGGACTGGGTTCTCCAGCCTTTGACTCTATAAGACATCTCTTCCCAGCATTGGACATCTCTTTTCCGGAGACGGTTGTTTGTTTTTTAAATCTGTTTTTTTTTTAAATTGAGGTATAGTTGTACAATATTACAGAAGTTTCAGGTGTACAACAGTGATTCACAATTTTTAAAGGTTATACTCCATTTATAGTTATTATAAGTATTGGTTATATTCCCTGTGGTGTACATCCCCCAGATGTTCTTCAAAGGTCTCATCTGTGTCAGGAGGGAACCAGCCCAGGCAGGCCCAACTTCACTTGCTGGATCAGTAAATGCCCTGGCGGCATACCTTGCTGGACACTGGGGCTTGCATGGCCCTGCAGGCAGTGAGTCAGAGTAGAAAACCCTCGGGAGGTCAGAAAGGTGAGGCATAAGTTAACTTTATGGGCAGTGCAGAAGTGATGTTTGCTGGTTGGGGAAAGCTTGGAAGAACAGAAATGGGTTGTACAATATGGTTGGTTACAAGACTGGGTGAGGGCATAACAGATGCCTTTTAGTGTCTTTCATCACTCACAGAAGTTGATTTCGAAGATGTGGTTTATCTGATCTTTTTACTCCTCCTCCTTTCGTTTATGGCTGCCTTTTGGCAGTTTGCCAAGTAGAAGTGGTTATGGCATCTGACTTTCTAGCTTTGTAAAAAATATATTTATTTGTTTGTTTATTTTGGCTGCACCACCTCTTAGTTGTGGCATCGTTGTCTGTTTTTTGTTTTTGTTTTCTTTGGCTGCGTTGGGTCTTTGTTGCTGCACGCGGGCTTTCTCTAGTTGCAGCGAGTGGGGGTTACTCTTCCTGGCGGTGTGCGGGCTTCTGATTGCGGTGGCTTCTCGTTGTGGAGCATGGGCTCTAGGCGCGTGGGCTTCAGTAGTTGTGGCGCACAGGCTTAGTTGCTCTGCGGCATGTGGGATCTTCCCGGACCAGGGATCGAACCCATGTCCCCTGCATTGGCAGGCGGATTCTTAACCACTGCACCACCAGGGAAGTCCTGTTGTTTTGATAATAGTCATTCTAACAGGTATTAGGTGATATTTCATTGTGGTTTTGATTTGCATTTCCCCGATGATTAGTGATGCTGAGCACCTTTTCATGTACCTATTGGCCATCTGTATGTCTTCTTTGGGAAAATGTCTATTCAGATCTTATGTCCATTTTTTTAAACAGGTTATTTGTGTTTTTTTGCTTTTGAGTTGTTTGAGTTCTTTATATATTTTGCATATCAACCCCTTATCAGATAAGTGATTTGCAAATATTTTCTCCCATTCATTAGGTTGTTTCTTTTGCTATACAGAAATTTTTTAGCTTGATGTAGTCCCACTTGTTTATTTTTGCTTTTGTTGCCTTTGCTTTGTGTGTCAGATTGGTTTTTAGTTCTTTAGGGCAGTCTTACCTTTACATTTCAGTAGTACCTTTCTAGTGCAATGCTCCACAAATGTTTTCTGAATTCCTGCCGAAGATCAGAAAATTGACAGGTAGAGGAACTGCTACTGGAGAGAAAGCTTACTAATTTCACCAAGAAATGACAATTGGTAATCTGATAGGGAGGGAAGAGACAGGAAAATCTGTAAAAGTAGGCAAAATTTTGCCCATCATTTGGCAAAGATTTTTTATTTTTTATTTTTATTTTTTTTAGATGTTGGGGGTAGGAGTTTATTAATTAATTTATTTATTTTTGCTGTGTTGGGTCTTCGTTTCTGTGCGAGGGCTTCCCCTAGTTGTGGTAAGCGGGGACCACTCTTCATCGCGGTGCGCGGGCCTCTCACTATCGCGGCCTCTCTTGTTGCGGAGCACAGGCTCCAGACGCGCAGGCTCAGTAGTTGTGGCTTACGGGCCTAGTTGCTCCGCGGCATGTGGGATCTTCCCAGACCAGGGCTCGAACCCATGTCCCCTGCATTGGCAGGCAGATTCTCAACCACTGCGCCACCAGGGAAGCCCCATTTGGCAAAGATTTTTTAAATTGTAATATCCAAAAGAGAATATAGGAAAACATTTTTGTGTAATGCTGGTGCGAGTAGAGAATTCATATAATTTCCTTAGAATGTAGTTTGGAAGACTGTACTGAAAGTCGTTAGGGGACTTCCATGTGCCACAACTACTGAGCCTGCGGTCTAGAGCCCACGAGCCACAACTACTGAGCCCGCATGCCACAACTGCTGAAGCCCCGCACGCCTAGAGCCTGTGCTCCGCAACAAGGGAAGCCACTGCAATGAGAAGCCTGCCCACTGCAACGAAGGGTAACCCCTGCTTGACGCAACTAGAGACAGCCCGCGCACAGCAACGAAGACCCAACGCAGCCAAAGATTAAAAAAAAAAAAAAAAATTTAAAACTTAAAAAAATAAAATAAAAGTCGTTAGGGAATTCCCTGATGGTCCAGTGGTTAGGACTCTGCACTTTTAGTGCTGAGGACCCGGGTTCAATCCCTGGTTGGGGAACTAAGATCCCACAAGCCACGTGGCGTGGCCAAAAAAAAAAAAGTCATTAAAGTACATAAGTTGACCCACCAGTTATACTTATCCTAAGAAAATCATTTGAGATATGTATACTTTTGTGTTCCCACAGTGAATAGCAAAGCAGAGCTACCTTCATTTCTGACAACAGAGAATCAGTTAAACTGTGGGGCAGTCATTCTAAGGAACTGTACACATTGTGACCATTATAAATTATATTTTCAAGGAATATTTAATGAAGTGTAAAAATGCTTATGTGTTAAGTGAAAAAAGCAGGTTATAATATAACTCTAATTTATAAAATATGTATCCCTGTAATCATGTTAGCTTTTCTTCCTTGTGTTAGTGACCTCAGGCCTTAAAGAAAGCTGCTGCAGCTCCAGGCGTCACATCTTCCCACTAATGACCCAAGCAGAAAGGAAGGGAGCAATGAGAGCTTGCTTCTGTTGACGCTCCATCCCCAGGTGACTTCCTCTTACACCTTATGGACCAGAGCTGGGTCATAGAGCCACTCTGAGTTGCAGTGGAGGCTGGGAAAGTGAGTATCCAGCAAAGAGGCTTGTGATTAATCCCTTGGGGCTGGCACACTGCCACTAAGAATGCTCTGGGGTTCTGTAGGTAGGGAAGAGGGGCAAATGGCGGGTAGACAAATGTGTTGCCACACCCAGTTAACTACAGCATGTTTGGGCCAATAAAGCCACATTCCAAGAGGGCAGTATTTGTAAACATCAGTGACAGTGTACCCATATGCCGTCATCTCTGCCTTTCTCTGGAAGAGGTAGGCATCATGTGCCAGTGTCAAAGACCAGCTGTTTGAGAAATGAGAAATTAGCATTTGTTTAATTCCAGTGATTAATGACCCTTAGTTTACTTCCTCTTTGTGTAAGAGCAACAGTGTACTGAATTGTGTCTCATCTTGTATTTAATATGTAGATCAGTACTTCTTCTCTTATGTATCGTGAACTTGAAAAGGTTGGGAAAGAGTAGGGACCCTTCTGGGATGGAAGAATTTGTGCCATGTCCTTTAGTTTTCTGGAATTGTAATTACTTGGAAGTGATGAACTAGGTAAAGAGTGCTTCTTAAAATCACCCATTGCAAGATCTCTGAAGCCAGCTAGAACAGCAGGCCTTGGGCTACATGCCCAGTATTGAATAATAAAACGAGAGACCTTAGAAATATAAGTTCCTCTGCCCTGTGTTTTGGGGGTTTTCACCCCTTCAGTTTTTGGGTCTGGGGAAGGGCAACAGAGACTTCTTGCTCATGGCCAAGGCTCTTAAGTTGATGGGAAGGAAGTAGACATGGCAGAAGAACCAGCAGTGAGTACCAAGGAGTTATTGGGGAAAAAAATTAGGAGCTGAGTTACTTGATGGCATAGAGTTTATTTTTATTTTTTTAATAAAGTTTCTTTTATTTATTTATTTATATATATATATATATATATTTGGCTGTGTTGGGTCATCGTTGCTGCGCACGGGCTTTCTATAGGTGCGGCGAGCTGGGGCTACTCTTCATTGTGGTGCGCGGGCTTCTCATTGCAGTGGCTTCGCTTGTCATTGAGCACGGGCTCTGGGCACACGGGCTTCCGTGGTTGTGGCACGGGGGCCCTAGAGGGCGCAGGCTTCAGTAGTTGTGGCATGTGGGCTCAGTAGTTACGGCTCACGGGCTCTAGAGCACAGGCTCAGTAGTTGTGGCACACGGGCTTACTTGCTCTGCAGCATGTGGGATGTACCTGGACCAGGGATCGAGCCCGTGTCCCCTGCATTGGCAGGCGGATTCTTAACCACTGTGCCAACAGGGAAGTCCCAATGGCATAGAGTTTAAATTCAGCTTTTGCTAATAAGGTGGATTTTGACAACTCCTTGGAAGCTGAATTTAGTTCTTTCCCTTGAGCCTTTCCTCTCCTCCCAGTGGACAGCATCTTAAGTTCCAGAGAAGATGATAAAGCCCCCCCTGAGGCAGTTATGGAATCTCCAAGTTCCTATTCCAGTGACTCAGTTTTCAGTAGTTCACTCTTCCTCCATCTCGCTCTCCCTTCACGTGGTAATTAGAAGGGATAGGGCACAGCTTCTCTAGCTTGCATTCCAGGAAGGGTCCTGAAAGGAGCCGAGTTCAGGGTGAGCAGCTCTGAATGGGTATAAAGTACTTCTCATGTAGCTGCCCATCGGATGGGGCCTTAAGCCCTTTTGGATGTGGCTGAACACGCCACTGATACTCTGTGACCCTGTGCTGTGGCACAGAGCTTCCAAGTTCACCAGGTTTAGGAATCCTTTCCCTGGAAAGCCCAGAGGATGATAATCGGTAACAGACTTCATCACTGTGACTGGGAACGAATCTCACCAGAAACTCAATAGCAGCTCATTCACACAGGTCCCTTGACCACCCTCAACGCTACCAGCAATCTTGGTGGTTGCACCCACAGTAGGTTCTGACCACTAATGAACTTGACTCAGTCTCTAAGAAGCGGTCTCAGCTGCAGGGAGCTCCGGTCCACCTGCGCCTACCTCACCACTGTTCACTCTCACGGAGAACAAGTCGGTCAGGAAGCTGCACCACGGCCTGGCTCTTAAAGAGAGACTCTGAGAACCAGAGGTGGAGATTCACTGACTTAGAATTACTCTAAGCAGCTGCAGCGTAATGTCTTTGGAGAAGGTATGTGCCGACTTGATGAGGCGCAAAGGAAAAGACTCTCAAAGGGAAAGGATGGATGCCCACCAAGACTGTGAGAATAACTACAAGGAAAATTCCTGTGGTGAAGGCTCTAGGACTTGGGATCATTTTTCAGATGAGGATCCACAGCGACTCAGTGACACGCACAGTCCTTCTGCGATTGTTAATAAGGTTACTTCCATCAGTATTGAGCCAGGAGTCGAGGCTGAAGTCACCATGGCAGATGTTTAAATCAACTTTTTAAATAAACTGATCATCAGTTGTTAAAAATATAAACAGACATCATTTGTGAACTGAATAAAGGCTTTTGACACTTGGAATAAACACCTGATGGGTAGGCTGGATTCTCTGCCCTTAAGGAAAAGAGCCACAGATGATTTGAGTATAACGTTTAATGTAAGATACAGTGGATTGGCAGAGTTGGTACAAAGCTAAGAGATTCATTTCTAGTCAGTGAGTTAACAGCCTAGGCACCTGGACAAAAAATTGGCTCTGCTGTCCTGGGTCCTCCAAAGCCCCCTGTACCGCACCAGCTAGAGGCCCCACACCAAGACTGATATTGGCTACCTGAAGGCTTTGATGGGATCTACTGTTCCCAGAGTGATTCAAGAGACTGGCTGGCTCTAGTCAGCATAGCAGGTGTAATTTTCAGGACAGGCTTGAGGAAAGTGGGTATAGAACTGGACATGGGGTTTGGGTGGCTGTACATTGGCTGCATGCAGTAGTCCAAGAGGCTCTCAGCTGGAGAGCCTTTCCCCCCTCCCTGACTGCTGTTTGGGCAGGAGAAAAAAGGTCTTTCAAAAAGCTGTATTTGGGGCTTCCCTGGTAGTGCAGTGGTTGAGAGTCCGCCTGCCGATGCGGGGGGGCGCGGGTTCGTGCCCCGGTCCGGGAGGATCCCACGTGCCACGGAGCGGCTGGGCCCGTGGGCCGTGGCCGCTGGGCCTGCGCGTCCGGAGCCTGTGCTCCGCGGTGGGAGGGGCCGCAGCAGTGAGAGGCCCGCGTACGGAAAAAAAAAAAAAAAAAGCTGTATTTGGCATGAGCTAATGCCACTGCCAGTGGCCAGGCACAGACACAGAAGGCCCTGAGGAGCTGGGCAGAAAGGAGAATGTGCAGGCAGAGCAGGAAATAGCCAGCTCCCATCCCTGCCCCAGGAGCCCAGAAGGATAAAGGCCGTGCAGTAAAGGGTAATGTACGGTCCTCCTCTTTGGTCACGCAAAGGCCCTAGCATGGGCCTGGGAGGTGAGAGGGCTGAGGGGTGCAGGCTCTGCCCTCGGGCCCCAACCTTTAGGCTCATCACATTGAGGCGGTGATGCAGCGAGAGGCGAGGCAAGGAGACAGAGCAGTCAGGCTGGTAACCTCCAGCTCCTAGGAGCTGCCCTTGTCCTTGTCATCCATGAGGTCATACCTGTGGGAACAAGCAGAGAGGGCTCAGGTAGAAAGATGACTTCTGTGTCCCCTTATAAATGAGCCAAGATCTGAGGGCTCTTATACTTCAGAGGATCAGTGGTTCTCAGCTTGCGTTACATCCTTTTTCCCTCCTATGATTGGGACTTTTCCTACTTAAGAATCCAGGCCCATCCCCAGCTCATCAGACACTCACCACTGGGCTGCACCCTGGGAAAGGTCTATCTCAGAGAGGTCCAACTGCACCTGTGTTGGGGGATAGTAGGGGTGAGATGTTACTTTTGATGTCTCCAAAGACCACGTCCTACCCTGACACACTTCTGGTCCCAAACCAGTGCAGAGGTAATTGGGTAGTAAAGTACATCTGTAAAGTAGTGTCACCAGGGTGCTTACTCCCTAACAGGGACTACAAGCCTTTCCACCAGCAAATTCTAACTCTCGCATTTACCTGGTCCACCTTTGCCCTCTTCTTACCTTCCCCAGCAGCTCACGCTCTCTTGACATGAAGGAGGAGCTGGACTTCACGGAGACATCCAGCTTTCGCCGAAGGGCCTCATCCAGGGGCATTTCCCACTCAAACCTGAGGAGGGACTGGGGTTAGGGGCAGGGGCCCTCCCGAGCTGCCATCTCTTCACTTGAATGCTCACTGACTGACCGTTCATCGAATTCAGGATTTAGGGTCCTCTTCTTCTGTGAGCTCTTCCTCTTGGTACCCCGGTTCTTGTCTGGCAGTAGCAACAGTGACACGTAGGGGTCGGGGGGATCCCGTCCATTTTGTCGAAGGGCCCTGTGACAGGAGGAAGGAGGTGATGAGGCAACGTGAGGGGAGGGATGGGGAGAACCTGGAGGATGTGACGGATGGAGTCTCACCGGCAACTGTGAACGATGCTGACCAGCTTGCGTTCTTCACTGTAGTACCACACGGTGAGTTTCACCTGGCCCAGAGGCCCGGCTGGAGCCTCAAGGGGACTGCGGAGAGATAGAGACAGCGGTGGGAGGAGGTAGTGCCTCGGGAGTCTGTAGCTTATCCTTTATATCCTTGACTGAGTCCCATCTTTCTGTCCCAGTGCTTTACCTGTCACCGTGTGTTAGGCGCTGCCGGAGCTCTGGGGCTGAGGACGTGATGTGAGGGAATCCTCCCCAGAGCTCCGGTTCTTCGCTCAGAGATGAGGAGCTGTGGCTGTAGCTGTGGCTGTGAGCTTCCACCCCTGAGTGCTGGGACACCAGGATCTGGGTAGACGAGAAAGCAGCGCGCAGAGTCCTTCCACTCCGGGCCTCTGCTGCCGCCCTCCCTCCCCTTGCCCACTGTCTCCTGGCACTCACCCCGAGCTGTGCTCTCAGTAGCACCTGCCCTGGACCATTGCTGAGCATAAACCAGTGGTCCAAGCAGAGCCGGTCAGCCACGAGGAGCTCAGAGAGGGGCAGGGATAACGAGCCCAATGCGCCAGTCCCCTCACCCCGAACCTGTGGAGCAACAGGACTGCCGTCAAGAGAGAAGTTCTTTAGGTAGTTCCCTGGCGATCCAGTGGTTAGGACTTGGCGCTTTCACCGCCAGGGCCCGGGTTTGATCCCCTGTCGGGGAACCGGGGAACTAAGATCCCGCAAGCTGCAGAGCGAGGCCGGAGAAAAAAAAAAAAGAGAAGTGATTTAATCCTGGCATTCCAGGTCCAAATGCTTGGACACTTGAGTGGTTTTGGAGAGACTCCCCTTCGTGAAGCGCAGGGGAGCCATGGTAATAGTTGCTGCTGGTCCCACTTCCCTGCTTCCCTTTCTTAACCAGAGTAGACTGTACTATCTTTACTTCCTAAGCTTTCACAAATTATCCCAGTAATACCTGCACAGGGTAGAAAAAAGAACAGTAAAAATAGAATTAAATTGTTTCCTGCCCATCCTATCCGCATGTCCATACTCCAAATGTAATGAGCCCTTCCTATTTTCTTTGTTCTGGCATAATTCTAACTAATATGTCTATATCTCTATTTCATAATTTGCCAACTTTAATATCTACTGATGCCCTGCTATTCAAGATGACAAATTGAGCTCATTTACATCTCTTCTCTACCTCTGCCAGTGTTGTTAATAGTCGCATTATTTGACATTCTGTTGGTTTCTATTCATGTAATTCTCTACTTACTGTTCTATCAACTTTGGAAGGTTATTTGACTCCTTACTCCATATAGAGAAGGTCAACACTCCTGTATTACCTTCCCCCATCCTCTCCCCACCTCCCATACCTCTTCACTTGTCGGTCACCCTTCGACCCACTGAAATCTAGCTTCTACTCCATTCCAGCCACTGAAGTTGCTCCAGTCATCAGTGACCTCCTAGTTTTCAAAGTCAGTGAATAGTTTTCAGTCACCTAATTTTACCTCTCAGTAACATTTGACCGCTTCCTGTCTTTTGAAACACTCTTCTTTTGGCTTCTGGAACCCACTCTCTCCGGGGAGCGCCCCACCACCCTGGCTACATGTCGGTGCTCTTCTTCCTCCATCTGCCCTTCTGTTGCAGCGCCCAGCGTGTCCAACCTTTGTCTTCTTTTCACTCTACACACGCCCTGAGAGGTCTCACTCACGCTTGTGACTACAGCTGCTACCTGTTGCTTGCTCATGATGCTCAAAGAGGGAGAGGGAGGAACACCACAATGGGCCACAGATCTACCTTCCAGATGGCTGTCTCCCCTTGGACAGCCCCCAGAGATCTCAATTTCAAAAACTCCTGCCCGGTGTTGGCGATGGCACCTTTATCTGTCCATCCACACTAAAACCCCAGGAGTTAACACCTAGGTGTTCTTTGTTCCTCTTCCCCCTCCATGTCAAAATAACCGCCAAACACTGGCCTTTGTCAGTTTTCGCTTCAATTACTCTAACAGTCTCTTAAGTGACCTAACTGCCTCCAGTGCTGCCTTCCTCCAGTTCATTTTTTTACCCTGATGTCAACACCATCTTCCTAAGATGCAAATCTGGATGCCACCTCTCATTCCTTCAAATGTTTCCCTATGCCTTTAGGATAAAATCCAAATTCTTAGCATAATTTTTTTGTGATCGTGCTCTTTCCTGCCTCTATAATGTATAATTTGCCTTCTTTCTCCTCCATTCCCTTCTCAGCCTTAAGAGTTTTCCTGTCCTTCTTTTCTTGGTCAGGGCATATTTACCCTTAAGCTAAGGATGCCTTTCTTACTATCTTTCTTACCTCACCTTTTCCCTTGTCTGAGTTAGAACCCCTCCTTTCTTCCCTACACTGCCTTTACCTCAGCAGTTATCAGTCAGGAAGTATTCTATGGTTATTTTTCTCCTAAAAGAAGAGTGTGAGCTCCAAAAAGGTAAGAACTACATCTTTTATCTCTGAATGCCCTGTGCCTGGTTCAGTGCCTGGCCTGTGACAGCAATCTGCAAAATGTTTGTAGAATGAATTTACGGTACCTGCAACTCCAGGCTCTCAGAGTTTGGTTTCCTGATGAGAAAGGAGGCACTCTCATCCCAGACAGGGGCTGACGCTTGGGAAACAGTCTGGTGGAGATGAGGGGTATGATCAGTGTTGACATTTTCTCCTCTACGCCTCTCATCCCTCCCATTCTTAGTCCTGCAGCATTTCCTAATACCTTAGTTTTATGAGAAGTATCTCCCACGGCAAGAGTAGCATAAGGGCTGGGAGGCTTGGTACCTTTTCGGAGCTGGAAAGAGAACGTTAGTCTTAACTTTGGACAGTTAGGCAGATTCCCCCCTCGCCTCACAAATTACATCCACAGCCAGTGGCCCATGTTCCCGTTATCACTTGACAGCTCTCACCCTCCTGGCCTCCAACAGAAAATTCTTCCCACCCCAGCACCACCCCGGGAGAGAGGAATTAGGAATTTACTATTCCAAATACACTAGGAGCATCCAAACCTGAGGGATGTAGAAGGGCCAGGGAGCTATGGGGCGTGGGGAGCGTATCTCACCGGCAGATCCTCGGCCCGCTCCAGGTAGACGGAGAGCAGGGCCGCTGCCAGGTCTGCACTCTTCTGAGTCTGGATCAAACTGTTCACCTGCAGCACCTGGGGATGGACACATGGGAGCTGGGGAGTGGTAACTGACACTCTGGGGCCTGGCATATGCCTTAAAAGCTCATAGAAGAGTTTACCTTGACCCATCTTGGGTCCCTTCCTTCCTCCAGCATCTTTCCTTACCTCCTCTAACTCAGCAGCAGTGGGACGGGGGGTCAGACGCTCCAGACGCAAGTGTAGGCGACCAGATGGGACATCCTCCAGGGTCAGCCACTGTGGGAGTGGGCAGGGTTAAGACTTGGGGGTGTGGGGACAGGGACTATGAGAATGAATCATGCATCAAGATCAGGAAGGACTGCTGATTCTAATTCCATGCTCACCTCATCAAGGAAGCCATTGTTTAGGATTGTTGTGAGACTCACTTTACACCTGTAGAGGAGAAAGATTAAAATTAAGGTCTATGGTCAAGAGCCAAGTCTTTTGTCTCCAAGGTCTACAGAGGCCCAGCCCATCTTCCCCGCTGGATGCCACCCCACCCCCCACCCCCACCTCACCTGCCCAGAAAGTCATCCTTGTCCAGGTCCTTGTCAAAAACTTCAACCTCTAGCTCTTGGCCTGGAATGGATGTGACGATCACCTAGTGGGAGAAAATAGTGGGATCCTTTCCTTTTCTTCTCAGAATGACTGGACACCTCCCCCAATCAACTGAACCCCAGAAGTTTTTTGGACCACTCTCAGAGCTGGGGGAGGAATGGGGCAAGACTGGGAAGAGTCCTAGCCCTCAATTCTGACCTCAAAGACCTCGTTCCAACGGGGATTGAGATCTTCCCGAACAACACGGCTCCGGAAGCTTCGTCCTCCCAGCTTTAGTTTGACATAGGGGTCTGACTTCCCCTTCACTAATCCCCCCAAGAAACGGTCTTTGGCAATCAGGTCCTGGGCCTCTAATACATGGATCCGAAGCACATTCTGCAAAAGGGACAGATGGGGCACCAGGTGGCAGTCAAAGAGAGAATACTGTCAGACCCAATCCTGAAACAGGCTTTGTGCACGCAGGGTGGGCAAACAGACTCCAGTACTTTCCAGATACAGACTTACCTCCGTCCCGAAGTTACTGTCAGGAGTAGTGTGACTGGGTCGAGGTGGGGCATCCACACTGCTGCCTGTCTGGGGGCTCTCGTCGTCCAGGTCCCAAGCTCCAGGAGTACCAGGCACAGCAGGGAAGCGTACTTCTGATGTATCCAAGTACAAGAGCTGGGAAGGGTAGTGTGATTGTCAAATCAAAGCAGTGCATTTAGCCACCAGCAGGCAAGGTATGTGGGGGCAGAGCAGGGGCTCTGACAGGGAAACTAGGTCCCTGCCTTGGCTTTGCTTATCTCTAGGGGGTTCACTCCACACTCACCCTACTCAGACACCATGTTAGATCAACAAACATTTTTTGTGCGTCTGCTAGATGCTTCCAGACACACGAGCTCATTTCATCGTAGAGGATCCCCTTTGCTTACTCTTCACACCACAAGGAATCCACAAGGCCCTTCCCCTCTACCTCCGTACCCTCATAACCAGTTTCATGTACAGCCGGGAGTTTGGGCCAGAGCTGCTGAGCTGGAACCACTGGTCCAGGGTGAGTTCAGGGGCAGTCAGCAGGCGAGCCAGAGGCAGGGTCAACACCCCTAAAGTCAGGGCCCTGGAGTCGTCCTTCACCTGTAGGCACAGGAGGAGGGGATGGAGTGAGGGATTAGGGAAAAGGGAGGTAGACTGCGGAAATGATGACACAGCTGCAGCTCCATTCTCTCTGTGCCAATCACAAACCTTTTGCTCCACTCCAGGCCATCCTTTTACAGTCCTCTGCCCACTCTACAGTCCCTTCCTCCTTTGCTCTTTCTGGTCTCATTACCTGGAAAGTTCTCATTCTGCTCTTCTCTGCCTATTTAAATCCTACTGATACTTTAGGCCCTCTGAAAATCCTACTTCCTTCACAAAGACTCTCTAGTTACTCCAGCCTCTGTACTTTCCTCTGGCTACATCCTAAGCACTACACTATGGGTATTTTACTCCCAGTGATTAATGTTGAATCATTTTTAGATGGTTATGTATGTTTGTCTCCTCTCTGAAACTAGCCAGTAAGCTTCGTGAGGGCAGATACTGTGTTTTGTGCTTTTTCTATGACCTTAAAAGGGCTAGACGTCTGGGAGGCTGGGACTGGCATATGCACACTACTCTATGTAAAATGGATAATCAATAAGGACCTACTGTATAGCACAGGGAACTCTACTCAGTACTCTGTAATGACCTATGTAGGAATAGAATCTGAAAAAAAATAGGTATATGAATACGTATAACTAAATCACTTTGACGTATATCTGAAACTAACACAATGTGCTAACCCTATACTCCAATGTAAAATTAAAAATTAAAATCAAATAAAAATAAACCAGAAAAAAAAAAGGGCTAGGTGTCTAGCTGGTGCTCAGTATGTTCTTCTCTTCTTTTAACAGGGTTTTTGTTTATTTTTTGGCTGTGCGGCATAGCATATGGGATCTTAGTTCCCCGACCAGGGATTGAACCTGTGCCCCCTGCAGTGGGAGCACAGTCTCAACCACTGGACCACCAGGGAAGTCCCCTTCTCTTCTTTTAAAAAATAATTTTTGAGGCATAATTTACATACCACAAAAATCACTCATTTTAAGCGCACAATTCTCAGTTATAAAAATGATTCTAGAGAGACACGTGGGGAACCGTGGAGAGTAAAAGAGGTGGAGAGTCTAGGTAGATGGACTGAAAATAGAGATCATGGAATTCCCTGGCGGTCTAGTGGTTAGGACTCTGTGATCTCACTGCCGAGGGCCTGGGTTCCGTCCCTGATCAGGGAACTAAGATCCCGAAAGCCACACGGCACAGCCGAAAAAAAAACAAGAAGAGAAAAGAGAGATCAAAGGAGAAGATGGAGAGAAGAAATGGTGCAGATCTGAGAAGACAGAATAGGGTATCCAGGAGGGACTGATAGGTGATTCTCTCACCTGCACATCGAGCTCCTGGCTTCGAGGGTCTTGCAGGAAGAACCGGAAGGCCTCCTCCCACACCGGGCAGTTGGTGTTATAGATAGCCTGGAGATGTGCAGGATGTGATCAAGGTACACGCCACAGTCCCAGTCCTGTTTCTCCAGAAAACCCTTCCTCTTACAGGCATCCTAAAGGGAACACTTCATCCCAAGAACAGTCCTCCCTCCTCCTGTCCCCACACACACACGACACCTGGCACAGTGATATCCTTGTCCTGGCCCTCACCTTGCTCTCCTGCGTCACATCCTGAATTGACAGCTGTACCATGGGGTTGGGCTCCTTGTTCCCCTTCTTCAGCTGTGGGGGGTAGAATTCAGAAGTCACTATCTTGGTTGTTTTTGTTTTTGTTTCAGTGAAGGAAGGAGAGCTGTCATCAGAATCCTTCCCCTGGTGCTTCCCTGGTGGCGCAGTGGTTAAGAATCCGCCTGCCAATGCAGGGGACACGGTTTCGAGCCCTGGTACGAGAAGATCCCACATGCTGCAGAGCAACTAAGCCCGTGCACTACAACTACTGAGCTTCTGCTCTAGAGCCTGCGAGCCACAACTACTGAGCCTGTGCACCTAGAGCCTGTGCTCTGCAACAAGAGAAGCCACCACAGTGAGAAGCCCGTGCAGTGCAATGAAGAGTAGCCCCCGCTCGCCGCAACTAGACCAAGCTCGCGCACAGCAACAAAGACCCAATGCAGCCAAAAATAAATAAATAAATAAATAAAGATTGTAAGAGAATATTACGAACAACTTTATACAAATAGTTAGAAAACATCGATTAAATAGATAATTTAAAAATACAACTCACGGGACTTCCCTAGTGGTGCAGTGGTTAAGAATCCACTTGCCAATGCAGGGGACACGGGTTCAAGCCCTGGTCCGGGAAGATCCCACATGCTGCGGAGCAACTAAGCCCGTGTGCCACAACTACCGAGCCTGCACTCTAGAGCCCACGTGTCACAACTACTGAAGCCCGTGCGCCTAAAGCCCATGCTCCACAACAAGAGAAACCACTGCAATGAGAAGCCCGTGCACTGCAAGAAGAGTAGCCCCCGCTCGCCTCAACTAGAGAAAGCCCGCGCACAGGAACGAAGACCCAATGTAGCCAAAAATAAATAAATTTATTTAAAAAAAATACAGCTCACTAAAACCGATTCAAGTATTTTAATGAGATTTAAAAAAAAAAAAAAAAAAAAAAAAAAGGGGCTTCCCTGGTGGTGCAGTGGTTGAGAGTCCGCCTGCCGATGCAGGGGACACGGGTTCATGCCCCGGTCCGGGAAGATCCCACATGCCGCGGAGCGGCTGGGGCCGTGAGCCATGGCCGCTGAGCTTGCGCGTCCGGAGCCTGTGCTCCGCAACGGGCGAGGCCGCAGCAGTGAGAGGCCCACGTACAGCAAAAAAAAAAAAAAAAAAAAAGAATCCGCCTGCCAGTGCAGGGGACACAGGTTTGAGCCCTGGTCCGGGAAGATCCCACATGCCGCGGAGCAACTAAGCCCGTGCACCACAGCTACTGAGCGTGTGCTCTAGAGCCTGCGAGCCACAACTACTGAAACCCAATGTGCCACAACTACTGAGCCTGCATGACACAACTACCAAAGCCCACACGCCTAGAGCCCGTGCTCCACAACAAGAGAAGCCACGACAATGAGAAGCTTGCACACTGCAACGAAGAGTAGCCCCTGCTCGCTGTAACTAGAGAAAGGCCGCACACAGCAATGAGGACCCAACGCAGCCAAAATTTAATTAATTAAAAAAAACAAAATCTTTCCCCTGAGGTGACTGATCCCCTCTTTGGAACCCTTGTGTTACATGTTGTTGCTACTGAAGCAGAGCAGGCTGGGGGAAGGGAGAGTGTGGGAATGCTGCACCCATGGTTTCCTGTTCACCTGCCCTCAGAAGCCACACTCACAGGAAGATCCTGGGCCCGATCCAGATAGACAACTAAGATGGCAGCTGATGGGGGCTCCGGTCGGGAGGAGACTCCTCGGTTCCACTGTAGAACCTGGTGTGGGGTGGTAGTAGTCAGACCTTCATCCCTCCAGCCCCCCATACTTCTAGCTATGTATTTCTCCCCTGCTAGCTTCCTGTTTTCAATGTTAGTTACCTGCTCCAGTTTTTCTGCATCTGGCAAAAGCGAAAGCCATTCTAGCCTTAAGTGAACTTGGCCTTGCCCACTTTGTAGAGGGAACCACTGGAGGGAAAGGTAGAAGTGAGGTATAGTAGAGATCATACACACACCCAATCTCTTCCCCACCAATGTAGCGACCACCGTCTACACAATGGGGGACAGCACCCTCCACCTTCCTCTTCTCTCAACTTACTTCATCCATTACTCCAGCCTGCAATACTTTCCCTACATCCAGCTTCATTCTGGGGGGTGGTGGTAGTGATGATGGCAGTGAAAGGGAAAAGAGGGGAGTGTTATAATTAGCAACACGTCATTCACTGGCCCGCTTCTCATCCACACAGAAATAACTGGCACATCTCAGACTCCCTTCTTACCCTCGGGAAATATATATGCATGTGTGCGTGGTGGGGATGAGGGGTGGGAAGGCTGGGAAGGAAAATGGTAATATGATTCCCAGGCCTGGAAAAGGATTATAATTACCTCTGACACCTTGGTGGCCCTGGGGATTTAGAATCCTAACACAGGCAGAGTCTCACCTGCCCAGAAAGTCATCTTTGTCTGGATCCTTGTCAAACACCTCCACCTCAATTTCCTGTCCTGGGACCTCATGTACCATAACCTGAAGAACACAGAGGGATAAGGGTCCGCAGGTGTGAAGATCATCCAATCAGCATATTCTCTCAAACTCTCCTGGAGCCTCCCCCATCTGACACAGCCCCACTCGTTGGCTCTCCCACCTCATAAGTCTCTCCCCACTGGGGGTTGAGTTCCTCATCAATGACACGACTGCAGAATGTCTGGGTGCCCACTCGCACAAGTGCGTAGGGGTCTGACTTGCCCTCAATCAGGCCCTTTACGTATTTGTCCTTGGAGCTCAGCCCTCGAGCGGCCAGCAGGTGTATCCGAATAATGCCCTGAGGGTAGGAATCATATCGTGAGAAATTAAAGACGCACCACAGGGTTCCCGAGAGAAGGATCTATCTAATAGGGGAGAGACCATACCCTGGGAAGAGGGGAACGCAACTGGGCCACATCTTGAAGGTCAGGCACAAGGGGCACCAATAATCGGTTGGGCAACACAAGAAAGGCAGCGATGGAATCCATGATCATGGTGTCAGAGAGGGAGCTGAATGGGGGAGTGGAAAAGGAGGTGAGTGTTTGTGTCAATATTTCCCCACCGCCAACTGTGATTCCCACAACCAAGAGACCTAAAGCTAGAGGGAAGCCCTTTCTTGAAAATACCTTTTTGCTTCTCTTCTGCCCTGATTTCCCACCTACTGCTCTGTCTCCTCACTGCCATCGCAGCTCTTCTTTCGCCCTTTGCCCTGGCTGAGGAGTCTGTAGCCCACTTCATTCTCTACCAAAATGCACAGTCCCCCCACAGAAGAAAAATCACAGTATGAAACTTTTCAGGGGTATTTGTCTGATCTCTCCAACTAGGGTGAAGCCTCTTGGAGGGCACCAGCTGCATCTTTTACTGCTCTGTATCCCTTAAACCCCCAAACCAGGGCTGGAACACTTAGCAGGTACTCGATAAATCCTTCATACCTGAGTCCTGGAATATCCAGCAGGTTGGTCATCCCTGTCCAGTTGATATCTAGGATCTGGAAGCAAAGAGCAGGGGAATCGGGACAGAGCATATGGTGGCGTGGTCACACCCATCCAACAGTTGCCAGACCCTCAGCCTACTTGTCAGTTCCCTCCCCCATTCCCCGTAGCTTCCAGGCCTCTCTGCTTCCCCCGCTTCCCTACCCCCCCTCAACGTTTTCCCTTACCGGGCGTCGGATAAAGAACATCGACACAGCCCCCACGATAGGAAGGTTCCCAATGAGTGGCTCAAGGATCACCCGTAAGACACCCTGCAGCTGGGGCAGGAAGAGACGAACAAAGCCTTTCCTCAGAAACGGTCTTCTTTCCCTCCCAGACCTCCCCAGCCTTGGTTTTCCCAACCTCCCACTTCCCCATATCTAATGAAACTTAGGGCAAAGGCTTCTTATAGAGGCCCCTGACATCTGCCCCACCTGCATGCCCTTGACTCCTGCTTTGCAGAAATATTTCTTCACTTCCACATCAATCTGTACATCACCTACGTAGCTGGGAGTTGGTGAGGAAGAGAACAGAGGGTTAGTACTAGGCTGAAGTGGGTAAGGGGAGTGAAGTAGTCAGAGTGACCAGGAAGGGGAATCGGCAAGAATGGTGAGTGGCATTACCTGATGTTCAAGTCCAGCAGGATCTGTTCTTTCCTCTGACCAGGGTGAACCCTGACTCCTACGATGCGCAGTGGCTGCAGAGATGAATGCTTGAGGGGAGGGAAAGGCCCCTTTGGGCCACCCATCTCCCCTGCCCCATCTCTTCCCTGTCGTTACTTTCCCTCCTACACACGTACCTTTTCCCCCAATTCCACTCGTGTAAATGTAAATGTTTGCAGGTGGGGGTTAGATCCTCGAACAGCTGGGGCCACAGTTTCGGCCAAAACCTTCTCCATATACTGGCCCAGGAAGGGCCAGATCTGGGCCACAATCTGGGAGGAAAGGGAGCTTGTCATAGGAGAGCGCTGCCTTCCCTCTAAAGGCAAGTTCCTTCAGACTCCTCCCCATGGGGAGGCTAGATTTGAAGCGTGGCAGGGTCTGGCAAGAGAGCGAACCCCATTTCCCCTCAGGAAAAACGAAACCCAAGACAAGGAACCCTCACCTTATTTAGCCACTCTGCTTTTTCCACATCTGGGAAGCTGACCTGGAGGTGGAGAACATGGAGATAGTGAGGAGCACTATCCTCCGCCCGTAGTTTCCTACTAAGATGCCAGGTGGATGCTCACTAAGGAAACCTAAGTGTGACAGGGCCTCCTCACACCCAGGGGTTGGGGGGAGGGGCCGGGATGTCCTGAGGATTCATTCCTCCAGAGGGTTTGGGGCCCTGAGGTCTCTTCAGCAAAGGGAGCTGACAGTGTCAGCCACACAAAGTTGCTCTGCGGATAGCTCAGGGATGTGAAACGATGACAGCTGCTGGGGCAGAGAGGAGGAGGAGGAGGGAAGAGAAGGGCACATTCTTTCCGGAGGGGGAGGTCCTGACAAATCAGAGTTTGAGGAGGAAATCCTGGGATTGGGTAAATCCTGGTTCCTTTTACCAGCCTTCCCTCTGCCCCTCGAACTGGGGCTTCTACACCAAGAGGTGAAGCAGGATGCGGCTCCTGTGTTAGGGAGGGGCCAGAAGAGCTATACAGGCCCAGGCTGGTGTTTTCTTTCTCTCTTTTTAATCGGTGTTGACTCTTTTGATGGGGAAGGAAGGACACCTGTGCTTTGTCCTGGGGGGGAGGAGGGGCAGTTGCTTTAGGAGGAAAACTAGTTTCCATGATGAGAAGTAGGAAGAACAGAGACTCTTGCTGCCTGGGCTACAAGTCCCATGGGACCATTTCTCCCCCTTTCTCCTCCCCAGTCCAGGGTCTGGGAAGCATAGCTGTGTTTGCCTAGTGTCAACTTTGATTCCCCCAGACAGGCACCTCTGCTGGGAGGAGCAGGAAGGGAGGGGCCGGGAAGGACCGGGTAACGGGCTCGGCATCTGCAAGGCCTGAGAGAAGCCATCCGGGGCCCTTACCACAGGAGAGGGGGCGTAGAAATAGGGTCCTGGCCCCAACCCAGCAGGCGCAGCCCGCAGTCCGGAAAAGGGTGGGGCCGGCCAGGGGCGGTGGAGTGCGAGCAGCGGGCACTGCAGCAGTCACACTACCCTCCCCCCAGTACCCCCGCCCTTTGTCCAGCAGCCGCCTCCGCTGCGCTGCGGCCAGGCCGCCTGAGGCTGGAAGGCTAGGGCCGGAGGGTCCGTCCGGGCGCGGGGGCTCGACTGGGCAATGCTCCCGGGGAGGGTCTCGGGATAAGAGCGGGAAAAGGGAGAACCTTATGGCCTTAAATAGGATAAAAAAAAAAAAAAAAGTCTTGGGGAGGACAGGAAAGAGGAGGGAACCCACTGAGCGGCAACGGGAACAGGGACGCCCAGGAGCAGTGTGAGTGGCACCAGAAACGAGGAGGGGCGTTCGAGCGGTTTGGTTGGAGGAAGAGCCACGGCTGAGACGGGCTCCCCAGATGTTATTGCTCTTGCCCAAGCGTAGAGGAAGAAGTCCTGATTCTGTGGAAGAATCGGGATCTGGGCGTGTGGAAGCGGGGGCGGGTAGTGGGTAGTCGGTCCAAAGAGTGGCGCGTCCCTGCAAGCAAGAGGCTAGCGAGCCAAAGGAGAAAGTCTGGGGCCCATCGTCCCAAGATGGGGAGCTGACTTTAAGGATAGGGAGGGAGAGCCCGAGAACTAAGGGGCAAGAAGGGGACTATGCTCCACTGAGGACTGAGGGTGGTCGCTCACCCAGGCAGGTAGTTCTCGATGGCTCATGTAAAGAGTTTTCGCCGTGAGCCGCTCCTCATCATCCAGCAGCTGTCGCGCTACTCGAAGGCTCCGTTCTTTCTCCTCACGGACCCGGCGCCAGCCCAGGTAGAGGGCGAGGCCGAAGAGCACAAAACCCACGCTGAGTCCTATTGCCCCGGCCAGGTACACCGGCACCAGCACCAGCAACCGCCGCCCGAACGAAGCCAGCACCGCCAAGGCCTCACCCGCGGCGCCTGGGCCGGCAGGTTGGTTCCCAGAACTCTGGTCCAGCTCTGCTTGAGCAGTGGGGTGCTGGTCAGGGGGTTCGGAGGGAGCGTAGGGCTGGTCCACTGGGCTGGGGCAGTCTCCAGGAGAGCGGTCCATGCTGCTACCTCTGGGAGGACCCGCCCGACCCAGAGACCTGCTAGAGGTTGCCTAGTTCTGAGACCAGATTCCCCGCCTACAAACCATAAACCCCAGAATGGGGGAGGGGACTTAAAGCCACGCCCCTTCGTTCTGACGGTTCGGGTTGGCCCGTGCCGCATAGATGAAGGTGGAGTCAAAAGACCGAAACCCCGCCCCCTGCCTCTGGGAGAGGAAAGGGCTCGGGAGAGGCAGGACCTTCCTGATTGGACCGGAGTGCCAAGATGGGCGGTCTAGGATGGCGGGAAAAGGAGGAAAAAGGCTAAAGAGCAGCATGAGGTTAGCCAGAAAGAGGAGAAGCGGCGTACCATTTCAAGAGGAGAGGCGGGACCAGGAGCTCCCCCACGTGGGATTGGAGTGCCTACTGTATGACGTCATGCAGAGCCGCACCGGCAATTACTGTTTTAGAGAGAGCTGGAGTTGCGAAGTTGAGGGGTTGTGGAGCGTCGGGATTTCCTTCCCCTCCCTTCAGACGGTTTGGCAGAACTTGGTCGGCGATTCCTACATGTTCATTTGTCTCCTTTCCCACGTTTTCATACTTTAAGCACATTCCTTATCCTTCCACTTTTTTTTTTGCTGGTTGTCCTTACAAAAGGAAAGGAAATTACCCTATTTGGAATGAAAGTGTTCGATGATCGACCCTGTTTATCCTGTTCCCAGTCCTCTACTTTGTCTATGCAGTGTAACGACAGACTCCAGAGAAAACTGGAGAACTCTAAAATTACAGAATTGAGATAATCTAGCCTTCAGGCAAGAGGGAGGGGGGAAAAAAGCGGAGTGAATAGGAAGTGAGGCTTTATTTCTCTTTAGAAATCTCCAAGTTAGTTCATTCTATCGCCAAGAATGTCATCTCTATTTTAAAGAGCAAATTAAAACTAAATTGGCTCCAAGGCGGGTGGGGTCTCAGCTGCCGCAGAAATGATTACATTTTCCAAGAATTCCTGACCCTGAGGAACTGCTAGGACACGAAAATGGGAAATCAAGAGTAATGAGACAATTCTGTTTCTCATTTGCCTGGGTTATAAGGAAGGTTTAGAATACAGTCAGATGTAGAACTAAGTTCTACATCGCACTGTGTAGGTTTAGGAAGGAAAAAATGCAGGGTATATTGATGATGACTCCTGTTACTAGTTAACTGGACTTAGAGGTGTAGTGTTGTCCAGGGACTTAGAAACTGGACTGATTGGAAGCCCAGGAGGGACAGATTGGTCATCATTACCTTCTAATGCGATGTATGTGGGGCTTGTGTTATTCTGTTTGGTTTACAGCTGTTAAATTTTATCTGGCTCTGCAGGGCATAGATTTCATCAGGCTATGTTTCATCAAAGCTGTTTAAAACTTATCCCTGCCCAGGCTCCCTCCCTTAATCTTAAATTTTCTCATTTCCCTTTCTCTACTTCTCTGAAACAGTATCTAAACTGCTCCTTTCAGTTTGCAGAACTGTGTAAGGAACAGTTTTCCATCTGCCGCCTATGTTCTCTGTATTCTGAGATGAGCAGGTAAAAAAGGAGCTCAAGGAGTTTGGAAGAGGTGAGTGCCCACCGACTTGATGAACCAGAACTATAGCAGGAAAATGGATGAACATCCTCAGAAGGAAACCTCCCTATAAACTGAAATTTGCCAAACACTGGAGTAGGGGAAGGGATCCCTTAGGCTGGGGGATGAAGAGGGTGACCTATGGAAGTTCCTTTTCAAACTTTTCCCCTTTCTCATCCTATCTAGATCATCAGATCCTCTTACTGAAGACAGTGTATGGAGGACAAAAGCTCATCCCCGGGAAGGTCTCTTCCCAGCTGGGGCCCAGGAGCCACAGAATCAGCAGCTGCAAGGCACCAGAACAAGTAAACAAGATGGGTCCCCGCCCATTGACAATTCTGCTGCCCAGGTGCCACCTGGTGGTGATAAGCAGTAAGTGGGTAACACGAAAAAGGATGGCCATTTGTTAGAGGAAGTGTCTAAGCGAGGAGAGCACTTAGACTTCCTGGTTTTGCAATCTGCATTTATATGTAAACTACAGTTGCCTCCCAGGGTTGGATGTGGTAATCTGGTCCCAGCCTACTCTCCAAGAAGGGGCAACGGGATTTGAGGAAACTTCCTCTGTATTATTCCTTGTAAGTTACTGGAAAGTAGTGGTCCCATTGCTGGATGGCTCTCTATCATTAGAACTTTCTTATGCCAAGTCTGGAGTCAGACTGCCTGAAGAGATTCCTAGCTCCATTCCTTACTAGTTGTGGAGACTTGGGTTGATTACCCTCTTTAAGTCTTTCTCCTCTGCAAAACAAGTATAATAATAATGCCCATTGTGTCAGTGAAATATTGCATGTAAAGTGCCTAGCACAGTACCTTGGTTTATATTAAGTACTCACATGTTTGCAATTTTTCTAGAACTCTCTGCTTATTTCCTATGCAGCAACACAGGACCTTTTTCTCCATTAGGTAGCCCTTCATATATCTGAAGACATCTATTGGGTGTACCCTCAGTCTTCTCTTGCCAGTTTTTTTCAGATACCCCACTGGTTTGCCAATGGCCCTCTGCAAAAACTACTTAGAGGAAGACACAATACTTTAGAACTGGTTCCACTCAGATAGACGTGGTAGAACTACTATATTTACAATGCACAACTATGGTTCTTTTACCCTTATGGAGTTTCTAGAAAGGTACCTAGAACATAGCAGCCTCTTGGTATTTATTAACTGACATATTATGAAGAATAAGATTTATTTATTTATTTTTTTATTTTTTTGCGGTACGCGGGCCTCTCATTATGGCCTCTCCCGTTGCAGAGCACACGCTCCGGACGCACAGGCTCAGCGGCCATGGCTCACGGGCCCAGCCGCTCCGCGGCATGTGGGATCTTCCCGGACCGGGGCACGAACCCGTGTCCCCTGCATCGGCAGGCGGACTCTCAACCACTGCGCCACCAGGGAAGCCCAAGAATAAGATTTAATTTTTTTGCAGCCAATTGGAAGTCCCATGTTGTTCTCACATGAATTATTGCTAATATAGATCTCTGCATTTGTTTCTCAGATAGGCTCAAGCAATTTTTAGAGGGAAGGTCGGTCAATCCAAATTGACCCTTTGGATTAATTTAGTCAATACAAGTTACAGACACTTTCCATATTACTTAGTGTTTCCTTGTGTTACTGTTGGTAATTGGGCTTTTCATATTTTTATACAATTAAAAAAAACCCCATAGCCCTTGGGTATATCACTAGAGCCTAGAGATTTCTCTAACATGAATGGGCTAATCAACATTTACTAGGCACAAATGTTCAGTTTTGATTCCATCAAACTCTACTGTTAACTGACCCATAATTATTCTCTTATCTGCAATGACTTAGCAGGTGAGAAAGAGGAAAGCAGTTCCTGACATCTGGGAACTGGCCTGACACAGCTAGGCTTTGGAATTATTAGGAGCTGACCTGGGCTCACAGGTACTGTTGGACACAATCTCACAAAACACCAATATCAGACAAGAGTACTCAGTGACTGTGATGAAGTGAGGCAAAAAACAAGATCAGGGCTTCCCTGGTGGCGCAGTGGTTGAGAGTCCGCCTGCCGATGCAGGGGACACGGGTTCGTGCCCCGGTCCGGGAAGATCCCACATGCCACGGAGCGGCTGGGCCCGTGAGCCATGGCCGCTGAGCCTGCGCGTCCGGAGCCTGTGCTCCGCAACGGGAGAGGCCACGGCAGTGAGAGGCCTGCGTACTGCAAAAAAACACAAAAAACAAAAAACGAGATCACTTCACAATTTTGTTTAAGCACTGGACAAGGTCAGTGTGCAAACCACAAAACACCAAACATCCCCCTCTCCCAGCTAATGCAGCTTCAGCTTCACTTTAGTCTGCCCTTTTTCTAGATAAGATAAAGATATGCAATTACAGAATTTCCCCTGCTTCCCTGACAGCACTCAATTTAGATTGAAGCTCCACTTCCTTGAACCTTCCCCCAACTCACTTAATGAAGTTCAAGTCCTGTAGGGTCCTTTCTAACACCCTCTTGAAAGACACACCGTGGTTCCAAATGGCATCCTCTCTCCATCACTGCAATGAGCATTAAACCCACCTTGTTCAATTGCAGGTGTATTCCTGGTGGTCTTTAGCTGGAGCACATTAATAAAGTACATACGACATCTACAGTTTCCCGAATCTATCTCTTTAGAGGTACTTGGCAAAAAAATAATAAAGTTAGCTTGTCAGGGTTTGGCTAGGATGAATTCATGTTGATATCTATGATCACATTTGTCTAAATGCTCATAAACCATCTCTTTTAATAAACCAGAATTGTGCCAGAAAATCAACATTAGGCTTATCAATGTGTGGTTTTTAGAATCCACAAACAATATTTCAGTATTTGCCCATTTTTAGTCTTTAGTGCTGCAGCGCACCCCCCGCCGCCCCACCTTTTTTTTAAATGACTGGCCTTGACCTAGCCCACCATCTCCAACCCCAGGTGTAACCTGAGTGATCAACCAGACAAGAGAGCAAGAGGTAGCAGGAGATATGATGCAGAAAGAACAAACCAGGATCACTCTCTTTACCCCCAAATCCACTGTCCCATAAACTAGACACTAGAGTTGTTTCCCCTCCATCAGCCATGAGCTGAGGAGGAACTGAGGTTTGGCTACTGGGACCCTTGGCCTTACTGACTCTTAATTGGATTTAAAACCTCTGTGGTTCTATGTGGAGGCAGGGGGAAGAAAGGGACGAACCCTGAGGCTTGTGTCCCCAGAAGAACTCTCCTTTCCCCAGCACCTCTTAAGCCTTGAAGGCTTAAGGCACTGGTGACTGAGGAAGGGATGGGGTAGGAGTTACAACTGCTGTCAACTCAGAGACCAACTGCCACCTGCCCTGCTCTGTTTGAGTAAGGGGAGGATCTGTCGATACATATCCCATTCCCATTTCCCAGCACATCCACCCTTCTTAGTACCTGCCCCCTAAATGACCTTAGGAGCCCTGGTTACTAAGGCAACCTGGGAATAGTATGTGCAGATAGAAAGCAAAACAGATGGGACTATTTTTAAACAAGACTAGGTGGCTCCAATGTTTTTACCTCACGAAGTACCTTCCCCAAAGCCCCATCTGATCTTGTTCTGGGTCCCTACCCTTCTTCACTGGCCTCCACCCATCCTTACCACTATGTGAGAGTGAGGTCTGTATTTCATTCTGGCAGGAGAGCTATTTACTGCTCCCATCTTCCACACAGAATATCTAAGCAAGTTTCCACTGCCTCCATTTGTTAAAAATATATTTTTTTTATTTCTTTGGAACGTGGTGGGCCCTGCCCTATGGATGTCCAGGCCAAGCCAAGGTAATGAATGCTCCCCTAGTCTCTGGGCTGGAGTACTATGGTCCCTGCCTTCCCATGGGCCCAGGAGCAGTTCCTGTATTGTCCAACTCAGCTAGGCCCCGAATTGTCTGAAGGCTCCTATCAGGCCTTCTCTCCTGGCCACCCACTTCCCAATCTTTCCTGGCTTCCCCTCTGGGCAGGGTATTTTTTTCTTCCAAAGCCAGTGCTGGAACCTGTGCTGTGCAGAAGAGAGGACAAGACCAACGATGTCCCCCAAATTCCTATCAGAGAACACACAGCCCCTCAGTCAGTCCTTCCTCTGCTGGCTTCAGTCTGCACTCCTATGCAAGCCCCCTCTGTGCGGCTGGAAGGAAGATGGACAAGAGGACCCTCATAAAAGGGAGGTGAGAGAAAACACACCAACCCAACCCCTGCTCAGAAGCAAACTCCTGTAGTCTCTTGTCCTAGTTCATGAGTAAGCCCTTTGGACAGGGCCTGGGAGGGCTAGGCGAGTGGGTAAGGGCCCCTCGACCCCAGCCCTGGGAGGCTATACCAGGGGAGTGTCCATTAGCCCCATCAGTGTGGCATGGCTGTGATACGCATGCTCTGGGAGGCAATGGGGTAAGTCACCATGGGAGTGGTGGTGTGGCTCATTGTGATTCCTGCCAAGGGTTGGGCCATCGACACAGCCACAGGAGCCACAGATACAGCCACAGGAGCCATGGAGACAGGTGGGGGTGCCATTCCCTGGGCAATTGTTTGAGCCAGAGCAGCCGACAGTGGCGTGATCTCTGGGTTCAAGTGTGGGGGTGGGGGTGGTGGAGCGGCAGGCGGTGCAGCATTAGCTGGGGGAGCAGCTGGAGCTCCCGCAGGGGCCACCAGTTCTTGCTGGGACACGGGGCGAGGCTGTAGAGCCTGGCTGCTAAGAGTAGTGTGAGTCTGGGCGATGCCATGGTTAAAAGTGGCGACAGTGCCCACGGTGGGGGCCAGAGTCTGCTCAGTTGCTGGTGCAGTGGAGCTCAGGGTCATGACCTTAGCCTGATTGCGGAACTGGGCATTTTGTTCCAGCAGTACCTCGTTGGTGGCCAGAAGGTTGCTGACCTGCTTCTTTAGCTCCTCTACCCGCTTCCTGAGCATGGCATTCTCTTCCTCTAGCAGCCTGCACTCCACCCCTCGGGGTGGAGCCAGGCTGTATTCATATGATTCAAAATGGGGGCCATCTGGGGGGCAGCATCCACCTCGCCGGCGCTTGGGGCCTGGCTCATGGTCCTCAAAGCCCCTGTCAGGGAGGTCGTAGATATCATAGAGGTCATGACGTCGTCCTGGGGGAACTGGGCCTGTTGAGCCCCCACCACCAGCACCTCCTCCACCCCGGGCATCAAACTCAAAATCCCGCTGCAGGTGACGGAACTTGCACTTGGAGCCTCTCTGGCAATCACCCTTGAGAAAGTCACGGCAGATAGGGACCTCCTCCTTCCCATTTGGTAGGTCAGCTGGTGAAAGGCCCAGGCCGGCTGCCACTTTCTGCCTCAGCCGAGGGGGAAGTTCTCCTGTCTTTTTATAGCCATCCTCATCCTCCTTGGAGCCATGGATGAATCGGCAGTTTGGGCGGCTACACTCCTTGTTCTGGAAGTCGTGGCAGAAGATGAACTCGTTTTTGCTCACCCCCAAGTTGGACACCTCACTCATGTCCGGATGGCGATAGCGGCAACGCTTGCCTCGCTTGCACACATTCCTCAGGAAGTCTCTACAGATAGCATCTGAGCTGGCCCCGCCACTGCCTGCCCCTGTCCCACTGGCCTCCTCGCTGACACCGCCTCCAGGGCCTCCACCGCTGCTCCCAGTGCCGTTGGCATAGCTGTCCCGGTCAGGCATCCTGGTCCCCCCCAACTCAGGGCTTTCTTCCTTTTCTTGCCACCCTTGGTGACTGCTAGGAAAGAGGAGAGCTGTGTCAAACAGGAGTCCTCCAGAGGGGCCAAACTCTTGCTGACTATACGGCAGGCAGTCCAGCAAGAGGCAGGCCAGAGGCACAATGGCTCTGGAAATGGAGAATCTAACGGATGAGAATTCTACCTGGACTGGCTGGCTTGTCAGAAGTCCTGCCCAGGCCCTGTGCACCTGGTCTAGGTCAGAATGATTCACACTTGCCTGGCTGTCGGAGGGAGGGAGCTGGGGTGAAGCTACCTCATCTCACTAACGGTGACATGCCAAGGAGGGAGCAGGGAGAGAACAGTGTTGGATTTTATTTCCCCTTCTGAACTGACCTTATTAAAGTTGTGGAATCAAAATTAAAACTGCTGTTGGTGTCTCATTAGGCCAAGAGGAGACTGGGAACAGTGGCTAAGATAAGTTGGTGAGCTACTAAGGGCTGTGGATAATGGAGTACTGGTGACATTACCTCCCTGACCCCCTCTTCCATGGGATCTCAGGTGAGGACTCTGTGAAGTATCAGATCTCTAGACCCCAGGAAATCCTGAGTAAAAAGACTGGTATCACCAGCTTGAGGGCAATACCTAAACCTGTCATTTTTTGGTATTCTCTCCCAGATTACCATTATTCTCAACTTTAGGGTGGTCAGCCCCCTCTCCCTCCATTTCAGGGGAAGAGTTCTACAGCTGGAATCTCTACTTATAGACCTCAAAAGGACAAAACCATTTGTGGCAAGATCAAGGCAGTAGGAAAGAGTTACTTTCACAGGAACAAGCGACCTTTCTTTCCCCATTCTACACCCCTCCTACCCCTCCATGGGAAGATCCTACTGACATCAAACCACACCATTCCTTGCCCTATAAAGATGTTCTTTACTTACAGACTCTATAAAAGCTTTTAAAATCTCCTCTTTCCCAAAAGAGCTCAAGAACGTCAGTCCACTGCCCTGGTTCTAGCGCTGTCCTCTCCCCACCGCCAACAAGACTCGGAGTCCCTGCTACCACGTGTCTGACCTCTTAAGCCTTTCCTAGCCTTTTCAGGCTCCCCCTGCTGTTCAAATAAGAAAACTTCATATTGTTTCCCCTTGAGTATAAGGGAATCTTTCCAATTTCTTTGGCCTTGACCGCCCCCAACCACCCGGTCCATTGCCTTGACTTTGACTACAAGGCAAAATGAACCCTAAAATGAACCGACTAGGTCACAGGCCAGAGTTACAAGAAAATCTGTAAAAGAGGGGTCATCTTCCTCCAAAGGGAGGTAGTCTCAGAAAGACAGAATCAAGGGAAAAAGTGGGAAAAGAGAAGACACAAATTTTCACTAAAAGGGAAATGACCTGGTGAAAAATAAATGGCATCTATCCAAGCCTGAACCGTGTTACAAGTCCCACCAGAAGCTGATAATCATATCTGATGCTCCTCCCCACCCAACTTTCCCAGGATTGTTTGATACCTGAGGTAGCTCAGGTGAAGTCCGGGGCTCCTGTGGGTCTCCACCTCCACATCACTGCTGGGTTCTGAACAGGAGAAAAACAGAGACTTGGGTGTGAGAAGGGGTAAGAATGGAGAACTACGGGGTGGTTGTTGTAAGAATGAAGTCTGACAAAATGGCAAGAGCTCTGGGCACGTCAAGATTTCCTTAGGATTCAAATTGAACTTCCCCTGTCAAAGGGAGAAGCTGCCAGTAAGAAGAAAGTAGTAAGGAACAGAACTAATTTGGAGAGTCCAGGAGGACGGGTTGGAAAACCAGCCCTGAGTGAACAAAGGGTGAGGGGCACCCCGTCTCAAGGTGAAGGAGGATGTGGGGATCAAAGCCCGGCCTAGGGTTCGGGTTAGGAGCTCCGAACAGGGAGCCGTGCAAGGGCAGCGACTGACAGTGCGATGGCGGATTAGACTTGAGGGCGGTGATTGTGACGCTTCGCAACACCCCAGAGTTTGCGAAAAAAGTCCTAGGAGTTTACCGCAGCATGTCTCTAGCCTGGCAGGTTCTGTGCAGTGCCTCCGGAGCTCAGCCGGGGACCAGGTGAATAGGACACTAAAGGGAGCACTTAATGAAGCGGCGAAGGGGACTCCAGGTGACATCAAGCAGAGGGGATGGGCAGGGCTGTGACGTCACGGAGCTGGCGTTTGCTCGCGAAGCGGGGTCAGTCAGAAAAGGGACTCGGCCCTGATCAAGTCGGTCCTGGGGGGCCTTGTGTAGCCCGGCCGAGCCCAGCCACTGGGCCGGCCCCGACTCCTCCCCTCCGGGCGCGGCCTCCACCTAAGTCTCCCGCCTCCCTCACCTGCCGCCGCCGCCGTAGTTGCTGCTGCCGCCTGCCGGTCCTCTAGCTTCGACAAAGAGCCGCCTTCCCTAGCGCCCTTCCGCTTCCTGCGGAAGAAATGACACTCTAGCCACCAGACCCGGAACCACACTCTATGATGTGCGAGTACTTGCGCAAGCCGCAGGAAGTTCCCAGCAAGCTTTGCGCGTCACCATGGCAACCCGACCCAACAGCAAAGAACTCCCAAAGCGAGACTTTGTAATGCAGGCCTAGGCAAGGGAGGAGGGGAACCACTTTTTGCCCCTATGCCCGCGAGATCAACTTGAAAACTGTTCCTGGCGTGTGTAACAAACACCCTTTCCAAGAAGTAAGGGCCACCCAATGCTCCAGCAGCTCCGAGGGCCGGAACCCCCACACCCGACTTGCAGCCTAAGTAGCTTGCTTGACGTCCTCTACATCACAGGGTAGAGAGGTCGACTGTACTGGTACAGAATCCCCAGCCAATGGAACCATAAAAACCACATAACACACAAGACGAATTTTTTTCTTCAGCTAAGACAGCAAAAGAGATGATTTATTGTTACATGTTACATTCAGCCACAACTGAGAATAGAGCTAGTCCAGTATGTCAAAGGTCCAGGGCAAAGGACCAAAAGGGACCGTTTTGATACGAGCAAGGTGGGTCTCTCAAAGGCGGTCGAGGCGATCAGAATGGCCATCGATGTTCCAGATCCACTGAGACAAGTTCTAGACAGTAGGCAAGCAGTCCAACAATTTGTACCAGCGACCCTGGCCTCTGGCTTCCCTTGTTTCTGCTCCTGTGGCTTCCATGGGTGTACAAGTTTACTTGGACCTCTGCCTCATCTTTCTTCTTTTGCGCTTCAGCCTGAAAACCAGACATAAGAATACACCTCCTGCCCACAAACCCGAGTTCAGTCTTTCCCTCCCATTTTACATCTAGACACAATACAAGGGACGGGTAAAATCAACAAACGATACGATGCTACCGTCTTGTGTCCCAACTCCTGGCTTTGGCCAGTCAATGCTCATAACGTTTTTCACCTAAAGATGTTTTAGGTTTCTAAACCAAATGTTCCTCCCAAGTTTTATCCAAGGCGCGCTCCACTTCCCCCCTCCTGTAATGGAAACGTCTCAGCATACCTGCGCATTCGCTTCTTCCTCCACTGGCAACCGATCATAACCAGAGGCAGAGAATGAAACAAGGTATCATTAGTTTTAGTAACAAGTTTAGGCAGGGATATGAAGAGCATTATATGAGTAACCACATCAACAATTTGGACTCCCACCCGGATCCCAGACGTAAAACCCCGAATCCCGCATGCGCTCTTCTACTCCCGCCCTCTCTCGCACTCCCAGCCTCTCTCACCACAGCACTTACCCACCACTTCCTTTGCTTCTCCCCAAACTATCCCTCCTCTCCCAACATATCTTGGGCACTCTTGAGAAACCAGCGATCCCGGAACGATGCCGGACTTCCCTTGCCAAGGTCTACCCCCACAATCGCCAATTCTTTACAGCCTCAGCTCACTGCCAGGGACTGCTTACCTTCGCTCTCATGGCGCGGAGGTTTCTACGGGGAAAGAAAAAAAGTTTGCAGTTAGTTTGCTATAACGATGGTAAGTGCAGAGATCAGATGTTAACGGATTGCACTCGGAATCCGAACACAGCAGCACAGACACTCACCTCCGAAGATGGCGCTAAGGCCGAGAGAGAGGTAGAGCCCCGCCTATGGATATTTAATGGGACGCTCACTGTCGTCATTTCCGCTGTCTCGCCCTGCCCCTAGGGGCGGGGCTGCCCGAGGGGAGTAACAATAGCTTTCGGCCTTAGGTACCTGAGAAGTGATTGAATTAGGAAAGTTCTGTTGGAAAACAGTATTTTGAGTTTGAGTTACAAAATTCCCCTTCCCCCAGTTTTATTATGAGGATACTGTATTATTTAAATATGAGCACATACTTCCAATAAGAGACCTAGAGGTGCAAACGAGCAAAGGACAGCTACTTCCGCCTTCCCTCTCATTGCTTCATGGGAGTTGCAGTTTGCTGGCGATATCCTCCATTTTACTATGGATAGGTGCAGATTGAACAAAAACTCCTGATTTGTTTTACTGGTTTACCTTCTTTTCTTTTTTTTTTTTTTTAACCTTATTTTCTAAACTAAATTGCTGCAGGGAGCTTCTATTTTGGAACTTACAAAGGTCCTAAGATTTCAGAACATTGTAAGGATGTAAAGTGAGGAGTCGAGAAAGCTGTCATACTACAGAGAACTTTGTAACTATCGAAGATAAACTCTTTTCCTAGCCAAGTCCGGTCTTTCTCTACAATGCCTGAGGCAGATTGCCACTATATTCCTGGCCACGATGCATCTTGTTCAGAAAATACTTAAGTGATTCTCCTTCTGCATAGGGTGAAAATCAAACCAATGGACAGAGGGGAAGCAAGATGAGCTACACATTTCTTTAAGGCAAGAATGGTATTTGATGGCAAGACAACTTCCCAGTCTCACGGTATGGTTAGGTCAGAAGTAGCCGGAAAAGACACCCAAAGATTTGGCTACAGTTATGAAGGATGAAAGAGAACCCTTCATCATACAGACTTCACCTTATTCACTGTAAGATATGGTATGGCCTGTTATAATCCCTTTTTTAGTGGTTTCCCTTTATAAAATTTCACTTTTTAGCTCTGGAAAAACAAGGTTTCTAAATTTAGGGCCCTTGTTCCAAGTGCTTAAGCGGTTCTCGTATTGTCACCAGCAGAAGGTAATGTGTTTGAAAACAAAAAACCCCAGGATTATTTTTATATCAAATCCACTGGGATCTCACCTGTTGATTGCCCACTGTCTGTAAGTTCTCATGAAGGGATGTGTTCAGTTTCGTTCAGCATAGTATCTTCAGGTCAGCAATGCCTCATATGTAAGATGCTCTAATACAAATTACCCATCCAATCTCAGGCTGGCCCTGAAAAATTGCATAACACTAAATGCATTCTTCCTGGCTTCCTAAATCAAGATAATCACTTGCATACAGTGTTCTTATTTTTTGCAGTAAACATTAATGTCCTGAACAGTGTCGGCAGCAAGGTTTGTTTTTACTTCAGAAAACTAAATCACAAAGTCCCATAGAAAATGTACTCTTTTCAGAGAACCCAGGATTTATGTCTCCCCAACCCAAGGTATTCCTTGTTTTAGAAAGGTAAAATATGGCTATAGAAAACTGGTTCCAGGGACTTCCCTGGCAGTCCAGTGGTTAAGATTCTGCATGGGTTCAATCCCTGGTCGGGGAACTAAGATTCTGCATGCCAAACAAAACAAAACAAAACAAAACACAAAACAGGTTCCAAATGATCATCACTTCAACTCACACTCTCCCACCGCCATCAAATAAGAGCAGCAAACAAAGACACATGATTATGAGCAAATCCAAATTTATTTTAACGCCATGTCATTTTCAATGTTTTTAAAAACCTTGTAAGTTAGCAGGAGCCCTAGTTCCCTGGGACAGCATGCCAGAGGTACTGAAATTCATCACCTTTCTCTCCAAACCCCTAGCAATTCATCCAAGTCCACAGCTTCAGAAAGCCAGGAGTTTTGTCTCTTCAATCAGTCTGCTCCTCTGGTTCCAGGTCTTTCTTTCAAGAAAGGGAGGTCAAAATATTTCAAACAGGGAACAAAACCACAGTGGAGCTTCCGACTCAGGTTTCTAAGACAGAGCAAGGGAAGAATCCCATTGACTCCAAAGAAATGGACATGGTTGAGATGGATTACTTCTTTACAGCCTTGTGGCGGGGGAAAAAAATGTCCTGCAGAACAAAATTGACTACAAAGATTTACAAATGAGGATCCATTTGATAGATGAGAATCCCTTGGTAAACGCAGGCTCCAGCTCCTAAAAATGGGAGGGGCCTGACTAGACAGCCTGGATCATAAAAGGAATCTGCCACATGTGAAGAAAAACAGTCTGAAGAATAGCTCCTCTATTTTGAGGCCTGATAAAATACTTGGGGAGAGTGGGAAAAGAGGAACAAGCCCCAACAGATGGGAAAATGCTGACACTGGAGTGGTATAAAAAAATTTCAGCTGAGTTTTTAGTGGTGGTGGCTACTTTAGCCTCTTCCCCGTTCTGTTGTAGGGTCATAAACCTCGACCAAGCAGAGAATAGTAGAAAAAGGCTACAAAGAGGGGCTTGAAGACGATGGATTTTGACTCCTGAATTTATTATTCAATTTCTCTTTTCTATTTAAAGTAGTCTTCGATGGCTGGGAAGCCTGGCCTCCCAAGACCAGAGTCAGTTGGAGCTGGTTGTTGTTGGAAGGGGGCTGGGTTGGGGGACTGGGATGAGGACAGGGAGACCCCGCTCTGCTGGTGGTCCTGGGTGGAGAAGACGAACTGCACTTCACAGAGCCTGGGGTGTGGTGGGAAGGGGATGAGGCAGGAGTGGCAAGCTGGGGGGATGGGACCCACCTCAGTCCCCAGCTTCATTTTCTTCTAAAGTTTCCCCACTGGTGGCATTCTCTGCAGTCTTAGAGGCCTACATTCATGGAAAGGAGAGGGAGAAGACATGTCAGTTTCCAACTTAGGGTAGTGTCTGGGGGACCAAGGACAAAAATATCCTAATTCTCTAGGTCAGGGCTGAGACGGGGAGAAATAAGGACATACAGAAATCTATACACCCACCATGACCCAGGAAGGTGGAATAAAGAGGGATCAGGTTCACCCTGCCAGAGAGGGATGATTGTAACGAACCTTCTTTTTTTTCTTTTTCTGGGTTTTCCGACTTGCCGAACTCTGGAGGAGGGCCTGGAACGTATAGAAGGAAGAAGGAAAACAAATTTTGAGGAATGTGGAGCAAATACCAAGTGCTACTCTCAGCACTGTAGCTCTCTTCAGGACCTTCCCATCACTTATCCCTCACTCCCAAGACAAGTGCCACGTGCCCGCCCCTTTCCATCCCACACTAACCTTGAGCTCTGCATCCTGGACCTCCATCTCAGACTTATAAAGGTCAGGCTCAAAGGGACCACTGGTTATCCGCATGGGGCCATTGGGCATAAGCAAAACTGTAAATTTAAACTGGGCAACAAATTCACCTATGAGAGAAACAAAGTATTTTGATAAAATGTTCCCTTGTCATCCATCCTCTTTTCTGTGAGCTATAGGGAGGAGGGGACCATAATCAGGAGCTCCAAAGTACAACTCTCTTCTTAGAACTCACCCTCCTTCTCATAGAGAACATTAAATGGTTGTAGCAGTTCGTGTTTGGCGCACTCCACCACACCCATGCGGGCCTTCTTCTCATCTTCAAATGCTCTGGGGAGGGAGAGACAAATTCAGGTATCCTTATCTCCTTATTATGTCTTACCATTTTGCTCATGTTTTTAAATAACTCCTACCCTCAGGCAGAAATCATGCGTAGGATTGCTTTTTTACACTACCTTCTATGAGAGGGAGATGGCGAGAGGGAGAGAAGGCATGCACACAGGCTGGAGCTACAAGTCTAGGCAGGAGAGGAAAGAGAGGGAGGGAAAGGTGGGGGAAGGAAAAGTGCTCCTGGGGGCTTCCCTGGTGGCGCAGTGGTTAAGAATCCGCCTGCCAATGCAGGGGACACAGGTTCGAGCCCTGGTCCGGGAAGTTCCCACATGCCGTGGAGCAACTAAGCCTGGGTGCCACAACTACTGAGCCTGCGCTCTAGAGCCCGCGAGCCACAACTACTGAAGCCCGCGAGACTACAGCCCATGCTCCACAACAAGAGAAGCCACCGCAATGAGAAGCCCGCGCACCGCAACGAAGAGTAGCCCCCGCTCGCCGCAACTAGAGAAAGCACGCATGCAAGGAAGACCCAACACAGCCAAAAATAAATATAAAAAAAAAATAAATAAATAATAAATAAATAAAAAAGAGTGCTCCTGGGTGTGTGGTCTATGGGTCAGACTGGTTCCAAGCCCTGTGCTTGCTAAGTGCAGTAGTACCTTAAAGTAAAAGGCATGGCATCAAAACGCCTTTCAACCTCACTGAAGAAGGCACGAGAAGTTTTCATTTTCAGGCCATACTGCTTAGAAGGGTCTCTTTTGTAAATGGTGGTTCTCTGTCCTGCATCCTTGGCCTAAAAAAGATCACAGTTTGGTCTGGTGCTCTTGGAACATACCCTCAGCCGCCCCCGCTGCTAGCTCTGGTAAACATTCCTCACCTTGCCCTCTCCTGAGCTGACGAGAACATCCACAGCATATACTTCATGTACCTCAAATTCAACTTTCTCATGGTCCTTCCTAAAAGGAACAGAAAGGGAACCAAAAAGAGCAATAAGTAATTCCTGGTGTTTAGAGTAGAAAGTAGATAAGATTAGCCTGGAGTATGGAAGGATAAGTTCATGACTAGTCTGGTATGACAGAAGGTACAGGGTGGGATACAGGGCACCTACTTCTGCTGGTCTGTGGGATTCTGGATAATGGTTTTCTCTCCATCGATGACATGCTGCTTCAATTGGTGTGACAGCATACCTGCAGATCGGACAAAGTCTATGGTACCACTCACCTAGAATCCCAAAAGGTTTCCAACCCACCCACCCAAGTAGAATCATGGAGCAGACAATGAGAGCAAAGTGCCTGGCTATGGAAACACAGGGCACTGAGGTTTTTGGCTTGGATTATGTCAGAGCCAAGATGGATCCTCAAGGGAGCAAAAGTCTTAATTCTGCAAAACCACTCATACTTAGACCCCCAATCCTACTATCTGAGGTCTCACCTTCTATTGGTGTGCAATTAAATGAGTGGGCAACTTTGTTCCAGGCTTCTGTCACTTGTGTGTTCTAGAAGTACAAGATCAAATAAAAGATAAGATACAGGGGCTAGTAAGTTGTCTACCATGAGAACAAGAAGCATAAAAGAACTGAGAGATCTAATATCCTCAAGCAAGTGCAATGATTCTCATTGGTTTTTCACTTCATAGGCCCCATCATCCCTAGAGCCTAGAAATTACATTTGCATACCACTTTACAAAGCACTTTCACGAAGATGGTCTACTTAGATAACGATTCTGTAAGGTGAATAGCGCAGATCTACAACCCAGTCTAGAGGAAACTGAGGCTCAGAAAGGTTACATGATTTGCCCAGGGTTAAACCAGTTAACCAAAAGAACCTGGTATAAACCCAGGTTTTCTGACCACAGTGTTTAGTCCATTATACCTGGAATTCTAACCTGTTGAAAGGGTACAGAAACTCTTTTTTACATGGATGATCTTGATCTTCACAGCCATGTGATAATAAGGCACAACTTAATTTTCCCCACTTTACGGATGAGGAAATTTGAACTTGAAGTTATTTAAAATCAGTAGGGGGTGGCAAGAGGGTGAGAATTCAGAAAGTCTAATGTCATAGCTAGACAACAGCCACTATATTAACAGTACCTTCCAGTGAAAAGACACAATATAAATAATGAAAAGACACAGTATATAAATAATAAAAATAATTAACGTGCAAAATAATAATAGCTGACACAAGGGCTTACTATGTGCCAAGTACTGTTCAAAGAGCTTTATGGTAGCTCTATGAAGTAGGTACCACTGTAAGAAACCTACAACAGAGGTTTAAGTAAAAATGATGCAATTAAGTTACAATGGGGACAAACTGATGAAAAGTGTAAAGAAGAGAGCACAGAAAAAAAGAGGATGCTTTAAGTATTGAACAGGTCTCTGAAATCTAAGTGTTAGGGGAAAATCTCCACTAATAGTCTAACACACTGAATTGTATGAATTCATGAGCAGATTATGATCCCTGGGCTTCCTAATATTGTCTTGCAAGGGGCTTTGGCCTCTTTGCCACCAATTTACTGGTACTATTATGATTTTTGTTTTATAAGCTTTTAAAATTGAGTTTTAAAACTGTGGTATCTGTGTTTTATTGTAAGCTCTCCATCTCAAATTATTCTGGGGAAAGATGCACATCCAAAATATGAAAAAAGGATCTCTACAGGCTCCATGAGAAAGGGACCACATATCCCCTTACACCTAGCATGATACCATCTAAGGTAGGCACTCAGATTTAACTGCTCTTTGGTATTACTCTTTAATTCCTGCCTCTTCTCTTTCAGTACAGAATAGCTGTAGATGCCTAATGCATCTTTGGCTCTAACAAGCTTTGGAGTTGGACTCAACAGCTTACCTGGTTTCCAGGTTTGACCAGGCGTAGGGCAGCTTCAGCACAAAGGTGAGCTGCCTTAATGACATCTGCTTTCCGCCCTGTTACTTGGGTCCCCTGTAGATAAGGAAATGCAGTGAGTGCCTTCCTGGAAAGCTCTTTAACTCAGCTGGTCTTTCAGTTAATATCTGTTTGTGTCCATTACACAGCCAGTGGTCAGGAGAGAATACACCCTTTCCCCTTTCATTTCTCTAGATACTCTCTCAAAACTTGCGTGGTGGGGGGGCTGGGGATAAGAAGCGAGCAGCAGTGCGCCCTCCCCCACTCCCCACCGGCTGAACAGAGTTCAAAGTGGTCCACCTACCAGAGCTACATCAACCACAAAAGTGTGAGCCACATTAGCGATGAAGCCATCCACATGGACCCCAAGGTCGCTGAAAAGCAAGAGCAGAGTACAGCATTAGCAACTGGCACTACTGTGAATGCTTAGGAAAAAGACAAGTGCTCTAAAATAGTTTAAGCTTACATTTTTACCAAGTCACCTTCCTTGAGAATATAGTCCTGGTCGCTCTTCAAAGGGGAGAAGTGACATACACAGTTATTTACTGAAATGCTGGTGGGAAAGGCAATACCTGTAAAGAGACAATCAGCCTTACTGCCTTGCTCACTCTCTTGGAGCCCTGTTGCCCCTCAGAAAGATGAGTGGATTTTCTTCAGGGTCTTGCTTAAGCTTGACCAGTTTGGATTGGGTGGGAAACTGCTTGAATCCCCCTTGCCATTCCAAATCTCCAAATATCTCAACGAGTGCTGGGGTAGGGGTTGCATCATTACAATAAAACAAACAGGACTGAATAAGGGTCAAACTTAGGAAATTCGTGGGGGATTGTTTTTACCTTTCTTCATTTCTTTTTCTTTTTTGAAAATCTTCCCTGTCTCTTCCATTATCATGGCATCACCTTTCTCACACAGGCTCAGTACCGACACACCTGAACAGGATGCTTCCACCAAAGACCGAAGTACCCCTGGGAACAGAACCCCGTATCAGTCCTGCATGTGTTGTGTAAGTTACCATCCAAGAAACACCTAGAAGTTGGACTTAGAGTTTCTAATATTCCCTAGTGCCATTGCTCAAAGGATGAAAGAGGGAATAAGTTTTGTCTCTTGCAATGTACCTCCCTATAATCTCGAAATCTCTACCTTCCTTTCCTGAAATAAAAAAGCCAACACTCCCTTTCCTCCCTTATATAGTGTGACAACTGGGTATGCACCATCTGTCTCCTTAGGCAAGGGAGACTTTCAAAGATGGTATCTGTGGTGTGGTAGGACAGGATTATGAACTTCAAGGGGGTTCTCACCAAGGTATCCAACATACATGCAAAGCAGCCTGGAGGAAATTTATAGGCGTCAGGGACAACAGGAAGGTAGACATACAATTGCTGACTCCAAGCTGATGCACTGTTAAATGCTACCTTCTTCCCTTCCCAGACACCCCAATTAGATGTTAGTAATCCCAATTTATGTAGACTTATTTCTTCAAATAACAAGTCAAGGAGACTTAAACTAAGGTCCCTGGGCTTCAGCAAGCTCTGCTTTTAGCAGGTTTCAAAGAGGTATGTGACCCCAAAGAGTTAACTAAGGTCCCTGGGCTTCAGCAAGCTCTGCTTTTAGCAGGTTTCAAAGAGGTGTGTGACCCCAAAGAGTTTCAAACTGGTATCTGGAATCACAAGTGCCTCAGAAGTTATAAACTGCAAGAGGGAAAAAAATTTTTTTTCTGATCCAAACCACTACATGTCCATTATGTTATAAAGCATTGTTTTGTTCACCGGATACCCTCTCCATGGCCCATCCTGGACTTCAGATTTGATTTCTGTTATCCAAGTTTTGGTGATTCTTTGGAAGTCTGAAAAACTCAGGTTTTCAGCCATAGGATCAAAGGCATCCTAAATGCCTATCTTTACTGTCAAAACCATTTAAAAGCCCAAAGACAAGCACTTTCTGTCCCCCAACTGGGTTTTAAATTGGAAAGAGAGAAGACAGAAAGTGAGACATCTGTCCAGAGTGGCAGGCAGCTGCTGAGTAAGTCAGAGCACAGTCCTAATATTCTGAGATTCTAACATCAGTCCCCCCCCTGCAACAGTACTATTCACAGGTTTGCCTAGTTGGGGGGAGAAGGACCTCAAAACACTCCTAAAGTTGTGAAACCCTTGAGAACAATCAAATTTGACGACTAACTAAAGCCATCTGCGCAGATTGGAGGTAGTGATGAATAACTTTGAGAACAGTGAGATACATCTCCAAGAGTTATGGGGTGCCCTCCAACGGTCCCTGAGCTGGCCCAAGAGTAGAAGGCGGCCCCCACCAAGGAAGGAGCTGAAGTAAAGAACGAAAAACTACAACAAAGCACGTGGTAGGGAAGCTGGTGTCAGGGACCACAGCGGAGGGAGCCGGCGATCCGCAGGGGACCTGGCAACACGTGCCGGCTAGGCTCCTGACGGCGGAGAGCCGCTACAAAATAGAGGGGCGCTTCCTTTTCGAGATGGCTTCGCTGCTGCCAAAATCAGAGACAGAGATCCGGACTGAAGGGTGAGGGGCAGGAGATCCGCCTCGCCTCCTTACCAACCGCCTAGGGTTGGAGCCGGCCGGAGGCCCAGCTCTCCGCCCCTCCCGGCTGCCCGCTCGCCCGCCCGCATCTCCAGAGACTCCAGCCCAGGCCTAGCCTCTCAGGTCCCAGGCGTGACACGGAGCCTCCCCACCACGCCACCTCCAGCAGACCTGCGCGGGGCCCTCACTAGCCCACACTGCATGACCCCACCGCTCCAGTCCCTCGGGGGCCAGCTCAATACCGTCCCCCTTGCCTCTCCCAGCCTCGATCTCCGGACCCCTGAGGCCGCACTCACGGTTGGCAATGTCGCCCCCCATCTTATACTTGGTCACGACCAGGTCCTCGGCGATAGTTTGCTCCTGCTGCTCGTCCTCGCCCGACATCTTCCCACCACCACCACCACTGCAGCTTCGTTTCTCCTGAACCGCCGCCTCTGTCGCCCTTCCCAGCCACAGGCAGTTGCCACAGTCCCTTCGATCCGCGAGGAGAGCGCGAGCAAAAGCGCGAGCAAGCTAGGGAGCGGAGGGCGGGCGAGAGCGAGAAACTGCGAGCGCGCGGGCTGAGGCGCAGGGCACGCTGGGACAACGAGTCCCTCCTACCGCCAGCCTCTAGCCCCCCTCGCGGGCTATTAAACTACAATTCCCAGCCTGCCTTTCGCGTCCCTAAGCCAGGCCCTGGGGCCTTGCCCTCCGAGGGCCTCGCACGCCGGAATCGCCGAGCACGCTGGGAAGGGTCAGGCTCCGGCGGGAAGGCGGAGCCGTTGGAGAGCGTGAGGGGAAGCGTGGTCTCTCCCGGAAAAACCACAATCACCAGGAGCGCTGAGCGAGAACCCGTAATAGAGAGGGACGGGCTAAGGGAGAAGGGGCGGAGCTACGGCGGGGAAGTGTGTTTGGAGGCTGCGGGGCAGGGTGGAGCCGAGGCGAGTCGGGGAGATTGCGTTAAGGGCGGGGAGGCCGGGTACGCCCTTCCCCGGATCCCTGGAGCGGCAGGAGGGACCGGCCCGGCCAGTCCGCTCGTCCTCAGGTGCTGGGAGAACCGGGAGGGGCAGAGCGGTTGTGGGAGATCAGGAGTCTGTGGAGCAGGGGCGCACTGAGCAGCCAGACTTCTGAAGGATTATCCGTTTACAGCCTCCCAATCTAGAGACCGGACTCCCACTGAAGATGGCACTATTGTTTAACAACAGGCTTTGATGGCACCTAGGGGGAGTGTTCACAGAGATTTAAGAGAAAGAGAGTTCTAAAACATTTGCGTTTTCAGTATTCCACCTCTTAGGGCTTTTTCTAACTTCCCTAAACGTGTTGTTTTTGCTTGTTTTGTTATTCCCAGTTGGTTGCCCTGTAGAGATTCCTAGTAAAACCCTTAAATGAAAAGGACTGTGCCCTATGCTGGTCTTAAGGGAATAAGGAAAAGTAGGGCTGGAGAAAGCTACATGGGGCCGAGTAGGCCTATCAGGAGACAGAGAAAGATAGCTACAGTGGTAGCTATCCACTGCTGAGGGACAGAGAGAAGGGGCGGTCTACCTCACACACTAAAGGTTTTTATTTGACATACAGGAAGCTGCAAAACGTTGGCATTTTTATTCAGACGTATAAAAACAAAACAAAAAAACTTCAGGGCTAACAACAGATACCCCCAGTTTCCCATCCATGGGGACGGAAGTCTGAAGCTGGGTCCTCTTTCTATGCCAACTGGAAGCTTCCCACTACTGGATGAGAATAGCTCCTAAGAGTGGCTCTTGGGACCACTGTGAATCCGTCCCTTGGGTGGAGATCATATACAGCACATGTAGGTTATGGTTTATATTTTTCCTTCTGACCACCCCCTACTCCCACCTCCTGAGATAAGAAGTCTGGGTGTAGGAGAAGGCTGGAGTTGCTGGAGTTAGACTTGATTCAGTGCAAAAACAAGACAATGCCCCTTCAAGGGCTCTGACTTATATCAGTTTTCCTTGATACTTTCCAGTAAGAGCACATGCATTGGAAGATCTTGAATCCGGACCTGCTACTTGATTTACTTAATCTCTTTAAGGCTCAGTTTCCTTATTTGTAAAATGGGATAATACCTAGCATACAGAATTGGTGTCAACGATTAAGTTAGAGAATGTTGGTAAAGTCTAGCATGATGCTCGGCACATGGTAAATGCTCAGTTAATAGTAATCATTAATATCTACTCCCAACCTCTTCACAAGATTTTAAGCTTCTCATTTTTCCTAGGGGGTTAAGGGTCACAAGCCAAAATTTTGCTTTCCCCTGCCAGGTTCCCCACTTTCCTCTTCCTTCAAAGTCTGATGGGAAACAAAGGCACACTTTAAAGCCTAGTCTCAACAAGTCAGAGTCTAAGAGAAAGGGACATGGGGAGTAATCCTTCATATCGCCAGGGAGTTCCCCCAAGGAAGTTGAGGAATGGATTTGGGAAAGCACATAAAATAGGGAAAACCATCTCCTTTCCTGGGTTTGGGAAAGAGAAAAAGTGCAAAGCTGGCTAATACCACAAGAATTTTGTGTCCAAGTGTTTAAGGCCTCCAAAGGTTGATTGGAATTGTCTTGGACTAGGGAAACGGGGCTGAGATCTGTGAAGGAGAGGGACTAAGGAGAAGAGGGGTACCCTCCAGAGGCACTAGCTGCCATCAAATGCTCCCTGAATACCTCAGTGAGCAGAGGTTATGTTCTCTGGGCATTAGCCTTGGGGAAAAGCCGGCTATGCCAGTAATCGGGGTTATCAAAGGCAGAGTCAGTGGCTTCTAAACTACGTAGAGTTTTGAGGCGGGCATAATGGACCTGGGGGCCATGGTGTACAGGCCCCTGGAAAGCTCTCATTTCTTCATACCCTTGCTCAGCTGCTGGGCAGGCCTCCATGGCTGCATAATCCCCCCCAGGACCTCCTCCACCACGTCGCCGATTCATATATTCATAATCTTCATCCGGAGTTGTGCTGGCGTTGGGCATGGTGGGCACGGGGTTGAGCGGGCAACTCTGTGTGCTGCCCAGGGAAGCACTGAGGTCTGATCCCACATCCATGTACTCATAACCCAGCTCCTCAAGGGAACTTGACCTAGGGGGACGAGATGGACTGCACTTTCTCCTCCGGTTCATGTATTCATACTCCTCGTCGTCATCTTCTTCTTCAGTACCCAGGACAGAACTGAGACCCACTGAAGAAAGGGTGCCTTCCCGGGACGAGGTACCTGAGGGTTGAGAAGAGAGGCTAGGTATGTGGTATTACTTCACTGTAATAGGCAGTGAGGAGTGGGGGAGTCTTAGGAAAAAATGAATAGGGAGGGATATGATCAGAGAAGACAGAAGGATTAAGAGGAGCCTGTGGAAGGAGGATTAGAGAAAGATTTGAGGAAAGCGCTACAGAAAGTCAGGCACCTTTGAGGTGTGCATCTGGCATGACATAACCATTGACATCCTCTTCCTCTAACCCTGGTGGGGACTGTGGGGTGACAGGAGTAAGCAGGCTATGGCGCTGGGAATGGTAGGCACTGTCTCCTCGTGGCCGTGGGCTCCGGCTCCGGCTTCTACACATGGATACCTTCTCCTGGAGCTCAGCCTCAGAGCCTGTCACATGGCCCTCCGATGACTCTGATGCCAGGCGTCCCCGTGGCACTGGGTGCAGAGAGGCTGGACGGTGGCACCGTTCACTACACCCACGAACTGCAGACTTCTGAGGAGGAAAATAATAGTGGAGATTTACACAGAAATGAGGGAAGAAGAGAAATTTGTTTTAGAAGGAGCTTGGGTCGTTCAGTGCCTTCTGTTTTGTAGGATACTGATTAAACCTCAGAGGTTTTTAAAGTCTCCCACACTACCCCTATCAATCCTAAGACTCTGCCACCCAGCCTCTTGGCATCCTCTTAAAGAGACAGACCTTACCTGGGCAGCCTCCCCAAGATTCCCCTGGTTCATAGGCATATATCCCGATGATGGACTTACAAGGCTCTGGCTCTAGGATAAAAAAAGTGAGGAAGAAGTTTAGATTAAGAGAGAAATCTACTCACCACAGCGGCCTTTGAATAGTTAATATGGACATCTGTGGGATTCGTGAGGGCACAGGTGTACAGAGGGCTTAGGGTGCAGAAAGTCTTGGGAAACTGGAAAATCTTACCCCACGTGGCCGAGTAAGTGTTCCAAGTGGCAGGCTAAGGGCAGAGCCTAGTGTGGTTGCCAAGTTCTCCTCCTCTGCCTCCAACTCCAGGTCTAGGTCTAGTTCTGGCTCCAGCTCTACTTCCTCCAGTTCCTTGTTTGTTAGAGCAGGGGGCTCTGCCCCAGGCGGAATTCCAGGCCCACTCTCTCTCTGTGAGGGCAGGTGGTTGATTGTTAAGGTATATCCTGGTTCCAGCCAAGTTCCCTTTTCTCTAGATCTCCTTGGCACCTCCCAATCTCCACTCACCTTTATGACCAGGTACCGTGGTGGGTCTCGGGCCATCCTGGTGAACTCATTGGCTAGTTCTTTAAAGGTTGGGCGAATGTTCTCATCAATCATCCAACCTGGGGGTAAGATGTAGGAAGGAGTGCGATAAGAGGGGAGTGGAGTAGGGAGGGAAGCTACTTAGAAAATGGCTGACACTTTGTTCCCTCATCTTTGTGTGGGGAGCCTGGCATCCACGTAGATGCCATCGGCATCAATAATGTGGAGAGTGCTTAGTGTTTATTGGGTGGAGACCATTTGGGGCATGCACTGCTCTTCTGGGTATTCACTTTTCATCACTGAGCATTGTTTATCTATGCCTTTTAGGTTTTCAGTCCAATGAAGCAATAATGGAGTAAAAAAAAAAAAAGGCTGAGATCAGCAGGTAACTTACACTTGACCATGACCATGTAGACATCAATGGTACAGATCTGGGGCTGTGCCAACCGCTCCCCCTTCTCCAGCAGATCTGGTACTTCAGCCAGTCGCAGCCCTGCATAGGGCTCTGCCCCAAAGGTCATCAGCTCCCAAACTGTCACTCCTGGTATAGGAAGACATGACTAATTGATGGCAAAATAGTAGACATGGGCATGCAGATGAAGGGAAGGCAGAACTTGATCTGACCCAGGATGTGAAGGGCTTAGAGATTCTAAGAAAGGGTCTCAAAAGGCATCTTTGGAATTTGGGCCAGTGATGGTATGGTGGGCATCCAGATGGACTGACCATAGCTCCAGACGTCACTCTGGTGTGTGTATTTCCCAAAGTGGATACTCTCGAGGGCCATCCACTTAATTGGAGTCTGGGGGATTAAAGACAAAGGTGTCACCAGCTGATTTCCACACATTTTCTTAGCATTTCTTTTTTTTTTTTTTTTTTTTTTTTTTTTTTTTTTGCGGTACGCGGGCCTCTCACCGCTGTGGTCTCTCCCGTTGCGGAGCACAGGCTCCGGACGCGCAGGCCCAGCGGCCACGGCTCACGGGCCCAGCCGCTCCGTGGCACATGGGATCCTCCCAGACCGGGGCACGAACCCGTATCCCCTGCATCGGCAGGCGGACTCTCAACCACTGCGCCACCAGGGAGGCCCTCTTAGCATTTCTAAACCCATGTTCTCCATCGTTCTTTTCTTTGTTGCTCTCTAAACTTTTATTTCTGGCATCTCCAGGTTCTTCTCCTTGGACTAACCCTGCAGCATCTGCTGGCCTCTCAAAGAGACCACAGAGTGCTTCCCGTCCCCATGTTTCACTCCACCCCTGCCTCCTTACCCAGCCTTTGTGTCACTTTACCTTGGCCTCACTGTGCAGTAGCTGCTTATCATCAGGGGGCAGCAAGTCAGCAACCCCAAAATCTGCCACCTGAACTTGACTGGGTGACTTCAGTAGCACATTTCGGGCAGCCAGGTTCCTGTGCACCATACCATGTTCCTCAAGGTAGTACATTCCCTACAGGGAAGGAAGTATTCTCAAGGTTGGGGAAATTGGTCCTTGAGCTTCAGAATCACCTCAAACCCTAAGGCACCTCTCAACACTTGAACCTCCTGGTCCCCTCCCTGTGGGCCCGCAGGCAGTTTCATCTTAGAACTCCTCCAGTCTCCTCTCACTCACCTTGGCAATTTGTACTCCCCAGTTGAGCAGCAGCTGTGGCCCCAGTGCCCCACGGTGTTGTCTCACATGATCCAGCAGGGAGCCCAGAGGCAGGTACTGAGTGATGAGCTGCAGAGATGACCCTGGGCACAGTCCCAGCAGCCGTACAATGTGGGCATGGTCGAGGCTGCCAATGGCCAGCATATGCTAAGAGACACAAGAAAGGTCATCCTGGGAACAAACAGGGTCACATAAAACCAGACCAGGGCTCCCCCAACATTCGAAGACATCAACATGGCTAACACAGTATCTGCTAACACAAGACTGTGCTTCTACATAATCGTATTTAATATCAACCCTCTCCTAGTGGCACACAGAACACCTTGCCTTCACTTACGTCCGTCACAGCTTGAAAACTTTGCCGTCCACTCTTGTCCTCAATGACTTTAATGCAGACTGGAATCTTGATCGATTCACCCTCAGGAATCCACACTCCCTGGGAAATTTTGGACAGGAGTCAGCCTAAGGTCATTCTCCCCAGGCTAGTCCTGTCTCTGAATCTTTCCCTCCTTTGCCCTAGATCCTTTTCCCACCTCCCCAGACTTCCTGTGGGCCACTCACTTTGTGCACAGTTCCGAAGACGCCCGAGCCCAGCACTTTAAGCTTCTTCAGCTCTGTTTCTTTGAAGATTCTGGCCGAGACTTTGTTAGCCTTCTCACTGGGATCCAGAGGCTCTACGCTCTGGAACAGATGGAAAGGAGGTACTCAGGAAAGCCCACTCCCATGTCCCTCTCCAACCCCCTCCCCAGAGGTGGATGCCAAGAGCAGCAAAGCCCAAAGGGGTGGGAGCAGGAGGAGGAATGTCTCTAGTCTTGGAAAGCATTGCAGGCATATGGGGGAATAAAAGACCTGAGGATTGAGGAAGTCGTTTGTGTTCATGAGACCAGAAATCAAGACGGTCAGGTTTTCCCTTTGATGGGAGAGAGTTGGTAATACTATCACCTTGAGTACTTTTATACAATTCTCTCTGTTTTTCAAAGCACTTTCACATACATCATCCCCTTTCACCCTTACAGCCATCTTGTAAGGATGAATGTTATTATTTCCTCTGTATACATGCATAAACTGAGGCACAGAGAAGGAAGCTAACTTCTTCAAAGTCATACGGCAAATTAATGGCAAAATCAGGACTAGAATTCATGTCTCCCATTTCTCTGGCCAGAGTCCTTTCTAATGGACCATACTACCTCCTTGAAGAAAGGGATCAAAGCTCTGGGGAAGGAAGAGGATCTTAAAAGGGTGATGGTATAGGGTATGTTTCAAGGGTAAGATAGGCACTCACCTCACCCCGTTCCAAGTAGCGCCTCATAGCCCTCTTATTCTGAATCCGGCGCCCACGCCAATAGAGAAAAGTGCTGCCCAGGATCAGGAAACTCACTGCCAATCCTACCACCACTGTTAAAGCCATTGCCAGATGGGTTTTGCTGTGGGACAGAGAAACCCAGAATTATCCTGTGTCTACACTTCCCTTACAAATGTCATTTACACCTGTACTAAAGGTATAGCGCAGATCTGGGGCAAGAAGTTAACATTCACATCTACATATATCCTTGAGCAATGAAGGGGTTAACCTCAATCTCCAACCCAAGACTACTGCAAGTTAATCTTAGGAAGGGAAGACCAGAAGCCTGGATTCTTATGTCCCCAAGTCCAGTGATAATAGCCTGTATATAGAAGGCCAGAATGAATAGAGACTTAATATTCCCAGGAGGTAACGGCCCTTCCCCAAATATTCCCAGCTCCCTAAATCTCCAAGCCCACCATACCTGATCAGTGCCAGTGTTTGGCCTAAACAGTCTTGTAGCTCTGGTCCCTTACACCTGGAGAAGAAAGTCACCTCCTTAAATGGGAGCTTGGTAGACTTCCACAGGAAGCTCAATTCCAACAGTCTCAACGTACATTGTTTCAGACCCTACCATGGCATCCCATCCTGAAGCCCAAAGCATATCCCAAGACATGGCTCCCATCTCTGGCTCACCAGTCCTCCCTGAGTCCCTCTCTTGAATGAAACTCCCCTGAGCTGAGGTTATTCCAGGTTCCCCAAATTGTAGCATCATTTTGTGCTGTTACTGAGTTTCCCTTTCTCCAATCCTTCACTACACAGCTGGGAGTGGTTCTTAAGTCATAGTTCCTTTTTTCTTTCTGCTCCCCTCACCATCTTCTTTCCCTCTAGCTCTGTACTCTTACCCCTCCGCCAACACCCTTTTATCATCCCATCACTGACCCCTGGGTGCAGTTCTCATGACAGGGCCGACATTCATTCTGAGCATCTGGGTACTTGTAGATGGGGCCCTTGGCACCGAGGACTCCAAAGGGGCAGCTGCTCACACAGTGGGGCCCATCTCGAAAATGGGCACACTGGGCACAAGCATCAGAGCCCTGGGTGGAAGAGAGAAGGTCAGGAAGTATGGTATTCCAAGATCAATTCCATACTTCCCAACAAGATCTAGCCCAGCCATTTAGGACCCTCCATTCACAGACCCTAGCATTATCTGGCCTCCCTGTGCCTCTCTATGGCCTTGAAATGTGGCCATATTATTCCCTAGACCCTCCAGTGTTGCCCCGCCCTCTCTCCCTTAGAGATCCTGGTGCTGCTACTGTACCGAGCCATTGCACGTGGTAGTGCCCTCCATGGGTTGGCATTCCGGGTGGCAGGAAAAGCATTCAGCTTCATGGGCAAACTCACGAGGCTCCCTGCAGTGGGGGGCCGGGGGTAAAGGGAGGTGGGTCACTTCCAAGGCCTGACCTTTATGCTCTGTTCCCCCAACCACAGGGCCTCCTACCTAATTCCCACCAAGGCATATACAGAAAGTTGTCTAAAGCCTTTCAGGTGACACCTGAACAGCCCCATCCCTCGGGTACATCCCCCATCCCCTTCTTGACTCTCCCCCCTCACTGTACCCATTCAGAAAGTTGCAGTGGGTCACACAGACACCTCCTCGGCTGTAGTTTCGACAAGATAGGCACTGACTGGGGCCTGGGCCCCAGCATCCCCCAGAGGAGCACAGTGGGTCACACACTTTGCCTTCTGCCACTGGAAAGGAAGGGGTGGGTTAGGAGGAGTCTGAGGTCTCCTAACAAGGCTTTTCCTGAACTCTTGCTCATTACTGCTTCCAGCCTAATGTCCCCCTCTCTTTGGCTCTGTCCCCCATCCGTACTCCCACTTGCAGGGCAGAGCAGCCCTCATACCCGTCTCCTGCCTGATTCCACCGCCCCGTCCATGGGCCCTTTCCCTCACCGCAGTCTCTGCGGGGCCGATTATGCTTGATGTCCAGTCTCTCTTCCGAAGGCCCCCGAAGCAGCCTGGTCCAGTTCAAAGAATGGTGGTAGCAGAGCTGTCGATTGGCACTTATGTAGATACGCCCAGCACTAATTTCTTTCAAGGATCGGAGGCCCAGAGATGTTACATTCAAGTTCTTCATGATCAACAGTGAGAAGCCCCGGCTGAGAACAAGGAGACTGGATGAGAGGGGAGACTACAGAGGAAAAACTGAGCACGCAGTGGGTTCATTTCCATTCAACAAATTTGCTCTGGGCTAATCAACCCACTGAGAGGGACTACCCCCTCCTTTAGCCTTTGCCCCATCAAACTCCCGCTGTATGAGACCATGCCTTGTATTTCACTCAAGGATGCCTGAGAAACTGGGTTCTTTGCCCGGAGGTGCGACGACCTCCACACCCCTTACTCACTTGTAGAGGCTTCGGCCCCCAATGGTCGTCAGGTTGGAAAAGACACTGAAGTTGTGCATGTGGGGAGGCCAGGACTGGATGTTCAGGTAACCTGAGGGGTTGAAGAGGGGCATATGAGTGGGCAGCCCCTCCCCTTCCTTTCTCAGGTTTGCCTGGTCCCTCCCCTGATGCCTGGCACATGATTTTCTCAAGTGGTATACTCAGTAAGGGCAGGCTCTCCTCCCATTCACCTGTGATCTCCCCCACTGTCCGGAAGACATTGAGCTTCTCAGGGTCCAGAGCAGGAATCTTGTGCCAGGGGTCTCTGAGGAGAACAGTAAAAACCAGTCAACAAGGTAGAGGCATAACCAAGTAGCAGTGAGCATGCATAGCCTCAGGACTTAGTTTCCAAATAGCGTTCTCCACTAAAAGGAAACAGGACTCTTCGGAGAAATGGCTGAGGCAGGAGAAATATAACATGAGCCTACAGCATCCTGTGCAAAAAAGTAAGGAAATGCTCAAAGCATGAGGGGTATAAGCCCAAAGAACACAGGAGCCATCATGAAGGGGCCCCACAATGAGCAGACCAAGGACAACTGGAATAATGATTGTAAGAGACTCTGAAATGTTGACTAAAACAAGTATCCACACAGATTAAACACACAAACAAGTAAATAAACAGGAAGGGAAGGCTCTCCCTAACACGAGAATGCCAACAAATAAATACAGGAGGAATAATGGAGTTAGAAAATCATCATTTGGCAATTCTCATAAAAACTGCTTCAGGCAAATATCTCCCCACAAGATACTTATTAATTGCAAAGGGAAAACAGTAACTTTACAGTAGAAAAGCTGGTAGACGCCACTTTAACCAAGTGACCAGCGGTATCATCACCAATGATGGAACAAATCAACATCATGTGCCTCCTTTATCTATGCACTGAGAATACATATGTAGTATTCCTATCAAAAATGCATAACTTGAATCTAAGTGTGAGGCAACATTAGATAAACCCCAACTGAGGAACATACTACCAATTACCTGACCTGTACTCATCGGCAATGTCAAGGTCATGAACTGTGACAGATTAAAGGAGACTGAAGAGACACCAAATGTAAATGTGTGATCCAGGACTGTGAGCAAGACTATTAGCGAAATCTGATTAAGGTCTGTAGATTAGATAACATTTTGTATCAATGCTAATTTCCCGATTTAAACAATTGTACTATGGTTTTGTAAGAAAATGTTCTTGTTTTCAAGGAATACACACTGAAATGTAATGGGTGAGGGGACACCATGTCTGGAAATTTACCTTCAAGTGGTTCAGAAAAACAAGAGCATGTATATATAGTGTGTGTGGTGTATAGAGACAGAAATGATAAACATGTGGTACATTGGTAACATTTGGGGGATCTGAATAAAGAGTGTATGGGAAATCTTTATACAATTTTTGCAACTTTACATCTAAAATTTTGTCCAAAGTAGACAGGTGGCCCTAACGTTTCACACACTCACACACACACGCACACACACACTCACTCACTCACTCACTCACTCACTCACTGTAAATGCTGTCCTATGGATTAGAATGTCCCTTTGCTCTTTGTGGCTCCAAACCAAGAAGCAGAACTAGGGGAAACAGCTGGAAGTCATGAGACAGATTTTCATCTAATTTAAGTATGAACATTTAGAAACCTTTAAGAAGGAGGACACAGTGTCCCTGTCCCTTGCCACTCAGCTGGCTAGATTGCTTAGGGGTATCTGAGGGGATTCAAGCCCTGCCTGGGGAGTTAAGCACTGTCAGGTCCTTTGTGACCGCTAAGATTTTATGATCTAGATTCCTGATCAGCTCCACATACAAAGGCTTGAACCAATGCAATGAACCGTGAGCGGGTGAATGGGGTGGGGGATCAGGGGATGAAAGCAGAATCTCTAACCCATTGAGGCCGGTGATAAGAAAGTCCAGGTTGCCCAGGATCTTGGTGCAGTTCACAAATCCATCAATGTTGCTCGAGTCCACAGTCTGGAAGCGGCTCCCAGAGCCCGTCCCCTCACAAGCTGTAAACACAGAAGAGCCTCACTGGGGAGGGGGTGTGGGGGGTGGAGTCTGAGTAGTCTCAGGGGAAAGGGTATCTCTTCACCAACTCCTTACCATCTCTTACTCACCTTTGGGGCACAGACCCCCACAAGGTTCACATATCTTGAGTCCATTTTTATCTACTTCCATTTTGTCAGGAGGACAAGCCCTGACACAAGACGTTTGATCCACCACAAAGTTATCTAGGAGGGAGGAGGGCACCATTAGAGGTGAGGGAGGAACACTGCCAACTACCAACAACCTCCTTTCTCCTGCTCTGCACTGCATTTGCTCCAATCGACCACCCGAGGTTCCTTAAGTGCTGTCTCATGGATTAGAAAGGCCCTTTGCTCTTTGGATCCAAAGAGCAGAACTAGAAGCAATTGCTGGAAGTCATGGGGAGATAGATGCGGGAACGGGACATAGGGGTCATTCATTAGGGGTGACTAGATGATCACAACCAATTGCCCTCTATATCCTCTATTAACCACCCAACTTGATCCATTTTGCCTCCTAAAATTTCATCTAAATCCTGGTTGCACTACCATTGTTCCTTCCCTTCAGACACTTACGGGGACAGCTGGCTACACAAACTCCTCCGTACTGATACTTGGTGTGGGGATTGGGTTCCAGCTGGAAAGTTAGCTTGTTGTAGACAAGAGGCTGTGGACACTGGCGTACACAGGCTCCACTGTCATTGAAGAGCCGGCAGGCCTAGGAACACAGAAGGCTCATAAGACTCATATTACATATGGACCCCTACTTCCTCCCCAAAGCCCACATCCCATTTCAGAACAGGCAAGTGGTGGTAACAGTACGTACAAAGCAGTCTGTGTCCTGAGGGCCCGAGCAGCCCCCTGCACACTCGTCGTGGCAGCACTGGTTGGGGTTCGGCCCAAAGCAGTGACCGTTACACTGAGGGGCACAGATGGTCTTGGTCACTACGGACGGAGAGAAAGCACAGCTGTCAGGGCTTACAGGACTGTATTCTGAGGCTATCTCTCACCCTCTTGCCTTATAGGCTCATCGCTACCCCTGGTCGACACAGGCTGGGGTGGGCAAGGATATGAAAGTGTATATGAGTTTGAAGTCTTTAAAATGAAGTAAACCCACGTGTCTGGCAGTCTTCTGGTCCAGGACCCCAGCATCGCCCCTTGCAGACCTCATGACAGGGGGGACCTGGTTGGGAGGGAAAGTAGCACAAGCGGCTGTCAAAAAGGCTTGCTTAAATCAACAGGGTATGATGTCAGCACACAGGCACCCAGTCCCGGGAAGCGGAGAGCCAGGGCAGCATCCCTCCTTGCCCCAGAGGAGCTGGGCTGGGCTCAAGTGAACCTGTCAGCAAGGGGTGGAGCCACGCCTCCACACCACCCACAGGGCAATGAGGGGAGGGCCTGGGGCACATACCTCACTCAGCCCAGTCCCAACCCAGGAATTTGGTTCTTCTTGGCAAACTGAACCCAGTAGGAATATGTGTGCGTGAGTGGACAGGGAGCGGCAGACTGCGGTCAGGGCTAGGTAGGTTCCAAGAAGGAACGATGTTGGAGTGGAAAGAGAAATGGATGTGCAGTCCAGAGACCTGGCTTCCCACTCAGAGCACAGAGCTCTTTAGCCCCTTTCCTTCCCACGCTGCTTCTGCGGTTCGGGTTCTAGGGGACTGACCTGCTCCCTCCTGGCAGGCTCCTTGGGTTAGAGCCTGAGGTTTGTTCAGTGGCAGCTGGGCCCACATTAGGGACATATTGATGAGGGGAAAGGAGTCGCTCTGGTTGGGTGGGGGCAAGGGGCGGTTTTGATCATGGACACTCACAGGTCCTGCCATTGTCCTTCACCACTATCTCGGCGTCTCGGTCCCGCACGATGTCCCTCCAGTCAACTGTGTCCATGTGACAAAGTTTATCATTCTTCTCAATGTAAACGCCCCCTGACAGAATCTCTGAGGTAGGGAAGAGAAGTGCCAGGGTCAAGGGCTAGTCAGGGAAGTCCTCCTTCTCCCTGCCTCCCCACCAGTCTGAAAGGCCACTCGAGTCAGGAGCAGAGGACGTGGGCAGACGGATGTGTCCAATTAAATCCAAACTGCAGAGGAGGCGCGCCTTGTAAGAGGAGGAGCGGGCCAAAAGAAAGCCCTGCCTCCTCAGACACCTGTCCAGATCCGGTTTAGCGAGTGGGGGAGGGGAAGGGAACGAAGGAGAGTAGATCCCTGACTCAAATCCACACCTCCCCACCCCCGCGTGCCCCACCTGTGTGTTTTTCAACTGACTGGGACAGGCAGAATTAGAAGGTGGCCAGGTGGTATTTAACCCCTCTAGTCCTCCAGCTTGGGGCGACTTGTGAGGGCGGGAGGGAGGATTCCCATTCCCAGGGAAGGAGGGACATCAAGGGACACTGTGCTTCGGAAGTTAGAAGAATGTGTAACAGCCTCAGCTCCAACTCCAGCCCCACCAGGACATAAGGACCCTCCTCGGGGACAGATGCCTCAGCTCCCTGTTAGGACCCTCTATCATTTAAGGAGGAGTGGACCTTTAGACCGTGGTGGTCAAGGTGGTGGGCACCTTGAACGGGCATACTCAGAGGGAGTAGTCTTGGGTCATCATCAAAGAGGCACCTGTCAGCAGGTTGGCTGAGGGGCAGGCCTGGAAGGAATCACCAGGAACTGACCAGTGAGCTGAGTAAAGCGGAGCTGGCGCAGAGCATGGCTGGAGTTGGTGTTGTAGTTCAACATGACAAAGATGGCAAACTTCCCATCGTAGACCTGGGTCCCCCGCACCACTCGGAGGTTGGGCAGTGGCAGCGTAGAGAACTCATTCATGGCCACAAGGACGTAGCCGGTCACTTCTCGGATCCACTGTGATGGAGCAGATCGTGTGGGTGAGAGGGAGAGCGGGGCAAGAAGTCTCAATCCGCTTTCCCTCCCTAAGGCACTGAGGAAGCTCTAGCTCCTCTAATTTTTTCCAAGTCCTGTTTTGGAGTAGGGAGTAGCAGGCGCCACACGACTTCTGCAAGTGAAGACAAGCTGCAGAAATGACCAAGGAATTCTAGGCTCCTAGCCTTTCCTTCTCAGGGCTCCTCAGGCCAGGAAGGTCCTTGCTTATCCCTTCCTCACCTCCTCAGGTAACTCTTGGTCCCTGGTGCAGAACCCCATCCTGCCCCTACCCCCTTCTCAGGGCCAGCCCCTCTGCATCCCCGGCTACAGCAACCAGTCCACGGGCCCCAGATTCCAATCACTGCCCCATAAACACACTGGCTTGGATCTTAGGAACCATGGAGTCTTAGGAATGCTCAACTCCAGCCCTGAGGACAGGAAAGAGGCTTCTGTAGGGAGGACAAGGGGGAAGAGGTCGAGGAAGGAGGTCGGCACTCTAACCTGCAGGAAGGAGAGGTCAGCATTGTGTCCTGTGAGCACGATCTCCAGGTTCCCCATCACCACCTCACACCTCTCGTAGAGCTTGTACAGTGTCTGGTACTGGTTCTCGGCATCGCCGGTCACACTCAGCCCATTCAGAGTCCCAGGACACACTGTTCCAAGTGGAGGTAAGAATGGCAGAGGCCTGGACACAAGTTTTCAGCCCCGTCCCCCAAGACCACCCCTTGGTTGCCCTCTTCCAGTAACATTTAGCATGATCAGAGGCAGCTGCCTCCAACCCTCCGCCCTAGAGGCAGATGCCAAGGCCGGACTGAGAGCCTAAACTTCCTCTTTTCCCAGAATCCCTTCACTGGCCCCCTGAACAGGAAGGTGAAAAGATTTCCTTTTCCCACCTGGGCCTCCTCTGTGCCTCTACTGGGTACTACTTTAGGTGCGAACGAGTTAATCAAGGAGGATGTGGGGTTGTTTTCCCCTCCCTAGAAAGAAGTTAGAAAAGGACCGCAGCTTGGTTACCCTCCTCTTCCCTTCCCCCGCTCCAACCAGGGCACTTCTCTACCCCCATCCTGCCTCTCTAGGTCCTGGAATAAATATCTCTTTGGGGCAGCACACAGCCCCTATTGTGTCTACTGAGGGTGGGATGGGGGCAGAGGGCGGGGGCAGTGCCTGGGGCCACGGTACGGCCCACAATGAGGCGATTCTATTTAGGAGGAGGGGGCTGCCCCACCCTGTCCCCAGACACCCTGTCCTCAGCCGCAGCCCCCTCTCTCCCCTCAAGCCTTGGGCTCAGACGAGTGACCTCACTGGCAGGGGGCCTCTGGTGGTGGCGTGGGGGGCTCAGTGTGAGCTCTGTCTATAAAGCTGGAAGATAGGGAGCTGACTGCCCACCTCGCACCCCCTTCATCAACTTTGGCTTTCCTCTCACTCTGTTCCCCATCCCAGCCCACTCCAGCTCCCCCAGCATCACACTTTCCAGCCCTAGAGTATTTTTCAGCAAATACAGAGAAGCCAGATGGAAACAGCAGCCGACTGCCTCCATTCTAAGCCTTCTACCCAATTTCATTGTCAGAGGAGATTCATTAAGAAGCCTTCCAGGGCTTCCCTGGTGGCGCAGTGGTTGAGAATCTGCCTGCCAATGCAGGGGACACGGGTTCGAGCCCCAGTCTGGGAAGATCCCACATGTCGTGGAGCAACTGGGCCCGTGAGCCACAACTACTGAGCCTGCGCGTCTGGAGCTTGTGCTCCGCAACAAGAGAGGCCGCGATAGAGAGGCCCACGCACTGCGATGAAGAGTGGCCCCCACTTGCCACAACTAGAGAAATCCCTTGCCCAGAAAACAAAGACCCAACACAGCCAAAAATAAATAAATTAAAAAAAAAAAAAAAAAAAGAATCCTTCCAACATGGCACTCTCACTCACATTAGGGAGAGCCTAGACTCGAGGTACGTGAGGCATGTCAGTCTTGGGGGTTCACTTTACTTTGTAAGTATGGAGGACATAGGGGCTATGGGAAATGTTGGACCCTGAAGCCCTACCCCTTGTCTCTCCTCTGGCTCAGTGAAAGACTGCAGGGAGTTGGGGTAGACACCACCTATCCCAGCCACCCTTCCCTGAGGCAGTGGCAGCCTAGTGGGAGGCAGGAGTGAATGGAGGGAGATTGGTGAGGCCCCAACCCCTCCTCCTAGATGCACCCCTAGTCTGACCACCTGACCTTTGAAGGGCTCCCATTCCCTATCACACCCCATGAAGGGAAAGGGGTGAGCTAGACCCAGCAGAGGGGTAAACAGGCCGGGAGCTCCCAGAGGAGCCTGGGAACTCTAGGGTCCTTGGGTTGAAAACGAAATGACTAGGAGGTTAGTCGTTGCTGGAACAGCGCCACCCCAATCCCCTTCCTGGCAGGACACCCCCTCTTCCAAGTCAAGGCGCCAACCCTTCTCCCCTGATAAGGGAGGAGCCACGATTTCTGCACAGGGAAGTGGGGTGTGTGCGTGTACACACACACACACACACACACACACGTACTCGTACATGTACACAGCTCTCTTACTGGCCCAGAAATCTACACTGGTTCTGTCCTTGGGTTTCCTTATTTGGAAGTATTTCAGGTGGCCCCATCCATTCCACCTGCGCATATGTGTTTGTGCAAACTTTGTGTCTGTGCTTGGGAGGCTACAGTGTTCGAGATCCCAGTTCCCTGCCACCCTGAGGGTAAAGTCCATATTACACAAATAGGAGCAAAGGGCTGGGTGGGAAGAGAGTATGAACAACACCTCTGAGGAGGAACCAGGCAGCCTGGGGAGGAAAGGAGGGGTAGGGGAGTTAGAAAGTCCCTGCTCTACGCAGGGATTAGGGGCACAGGGAGGGCGAGTGGCACAGACCCCCCCCTTGGTAAAGAGCACTAGGGTGGGTCCCAGCAAGAATCTCCAGCCCCTCCTTAACCAGAGGCCTCCTCTCCGAAGTCCCCCACCCCCCATCACAGCCAGGACAAAGGGGCTATAGAAGGACTGAGACAGGGCCGGATGCCCAGAGGCTGCAGGATCCAGATAAAGGGTAAAGAGACCCAACCATGCCTGCCTCCTGTCTCCCTCAGGGAAGGTGGCCAGGATCTGGGACTCCTGGGTTCCCAGCTGAAGATTCCAGGGGTCTGGATGGGACAGTGATACAGTCACTTTACTCAGTCTCTCCCACTCCAATCCCCAGACCCCCGCCCTCCACCAGCTGGGAGTGTTCACATCTCAAGATCCCAGGGTCTAAATTTAGGCCCAGCAACTGTGAGGGAAGCACAGGTGTTTCTCCCACTCCCACCCTGGGGAAGGGGCCCTGACTGTGCCAAACCCCAAGCTGAGATCTGTGGGGAGGGGAGGAAATCAACAGGGTTCCTCCAATGCCAGCAACCCCAGCACCCCTCAGGTGTCCATGGTCCCAGAGACACCCCAAAGAGGTGGGCTCAGCTGGCATGGGGGTGGGAGGAGGAACAGAGGAGCAATGTGACTCTTGTCTAGACGGCTAGAGACGGCCAGACAATAAACAGAACGGGGGTGGGGGGACTCTGGGCCTAAGAAGGACCCCCCCCCAAGGACAGGGGGCTCAGAAGACAGGACAGGTGCCCTGTTGGCCCTCAGGTTGGGGAGAGAAAAGACAGAGAGAAATAGCATCTGGAAGTCCTTGACCCTATAGCTCTTGGCTCAGTGCTTTGTACATAGTAGATGCTCAATAAGTATTAGTTGAATTGATCTGGGTCTTGACAAGAAAAGTTTGGTCAAGTCGGGGACCAGTTAACTTTATTATTTTGAGAGAAAGAGGCCAGTCAGCCTCTGCGGGGCCTCTCACCCTGCTGTCACCTGGACTTGGCCCTTGGGTTAATCTCAGCTCTCCACAGGGCAGGCCCACTCACGGAAGAGGAGGTGCCTCTCTTGTTTTCCAACAGTAGACAACAACAACCTCCCCCCTTCCACAGCTCCGCCCTGCCGGCAAAACAACAAAACTGGAGGTTTTTGAGCCCCTGGGGGCAGGAGGTTGGGAGCAAACCGAGAACCACCCCCCTTCCCTGCCCCGCTCTTTCCAAGATCTCCACCTCCAATCATCCCCTCACGTTTACAGAATGGAGGTCCCAGCTCCCCTCCCTGCAGGGCCCCTCAGAAGTGTGAACTGTTTCAGCATCAGCCCTATCCGGAGAGACAAATCAGAGGGTCCGCGACACGGCAGGGAGGAGGTGGCCGGGGCAAGGTAGTGGTCCGGGAATCCCGTCCCCGCCCGGACCACGCCGAGAACCTGATCCTGACGGTCTCCGCCCAGGGGGCCCCAGCGCGCGGGGCTCCGCACCCCCAGCCTCGCACAGCCCGAGCTCCTGCCCCTGGCCTCCGGCACCCCGCGAATTTGGCTCGGAATCCCAGGTTCCGAGCCTGCCGGTGCTCCCTCACCGCTTACCTGCCTGCGAGTTGCCCACCTCGGAGCCCCGGGCCAGGCTGAGGAGGAAGCCCAGCACCTGCAGAGCCCCGTTCGCTCTCATGACTCCAGCGGAGAGTGAGGGGAGCCCAGCCCAATCCGGCCGGGGGGCGGCCCTGGACTAGGACATCTAAGCGGAGCCACCTGAGCCGCCGGAGACTTGGTAGCGGCGGCAGAGGAGGTTGCAAACTGCAACCGGAGCCGGAGCCGGAGTTTGGGGCGGGATGGCAGGGGAGGGGTGTAGTCTGCAAGGGAGCGCAGGGGGAGGGGGTGAATCTCGGCCGCGCCCCCTCGGGCGCGAGGCTGGAGTAGCGATTGCTGGAGCCTCGGCGGCCCGCCCCGAGCGCGCCCCACGCCCCAGTGCCCGGCAACTTGGCCGCGCAGATCCAGGACGGGTCTCGCCCTAATTTTTCTCCGGGAGCTGAAGTAAGGGGAGGCCAAGATTCCAAACGCCCCCAAATGCTTCCAAAGGAGAAAGGTAATGGGGGTGGGGAGACCGCTCCAAAGCCCGACCCCCTGCAAGTTGGCCTCGCCTACTAACCAAATCACTCAACTCCCCTAGCCGGTTGGGTCACTTGGGGGATTTTCCGTCTGAATGTGAATGTTTCTCTCCGAGTGTGTTTTTGAGGGGGAGGGTGTTTTTGCCGCCCGCTCAGGCCACCTCAGTTTCCCCGGAACCGCCTCGAAACCCCATAACTCATGCACCCTGCCGAGGAACCCGAGCCCCAGAGGCCGCGTGAAATTGCAGTGTCTCCGGCCGCTTCCTCCTCCAGACCCGGCGCCGGCCCGGCCTCTCCCGGGGATTTGGTTGGGGGGCGGGGGTGGCTTCCAGCCTGGGAACAGACCCCGAAGCCCGCCTTTTCACTTCCACTCCGGGAGGGGCTCCCGCACCTGTCGCCGTCCCCTCTGCTGCCCCCCAAGGCCGCCTGGGAGAACAGCTGCCTCCCCTTGCACACTGGGGTCGGACCGCGCCGTCGGGGCGGCCAGCGTTCCCACCACAGGCGCTCACTTTCCCAGGCCTTCCGGGCCCGGGCTGTCGCTGGAGAGGAGGAGGAGGGGGACGCGGAGAGGGCACTAGAGACTGCGTCCCCGAAAGGCATGAACCCTGGGCACCTCCAGCACCAGCTCCAGGATTCTGGCCAGAGGCGGTGGGGTGCACCGCGAGGGGCTGCCCCAAACCCAGCCAGACTCCAAGTGGATCCGACGGGCACCCCCTGGTGCCCAACCAGCGGCAGTGAGGCCCCACACGGCGTTGCATTCCGAATCTTGCCCAGAGAGCCTAATTATCTTCCCCGGAGTTTCAAGCCTGAAGACTTCAAGAACATTTTAACTTTGATTAAGAAAAATTCCACCTCTCACTCCGAGCAAAGATTACTGGCTAAAATTCTTTAAACTTGCTTTGTATTGATCTTCATCCTAGAGGGCCCATTCTCTGGAGAGGCTACCTCTCTGGAGGCTACCTTTGCCCTCTGGGCGTTGATCTTGCCCTGACCACTTACATAACAGTCATAATAGTAATAGCAACATTAACATATACATACATATACCATGTCGTTTGCAAGTGCTTCCTCAACTTAGAGAATGTTTCACTTAACATAAAAATTATGTGAGCTAGGGGACTTCACTCTAGTTTACGGAACTGGAAATGTGGGACTACTCCAAGGTCATCCACCCGGTGACAATGCTGAGATGATTAGGTGATCAGAAGAAGGGACTCAGGTTTTTGCTAGGATTTCGTCTGTCACTCCAAGACTGGAACTTCCCCTGCTCAGAATCAAACTCCCGTGATAACTGAGCTAACACCACTTAAGGGGCCTTTCATTTTATCACTCATCCACCTTGACCTAGTTAGTCTTCAGGCTCTGGTTCTGAAGGAGGAAACCCTCCTTAGTTTCTTTGTTTGTAGAGCAGTCATATTTACTTAAAGGTTGTCGTTTGTATTTACTGAGAAAAGACAGGGAGGTCTTCATTACTGAAAGCTAGCTGTATTTCTTCCTATTATCACCAACCCTAACCCTCCCCTCCCCAACTAGATACCCAGGTGTGCTTGCTGGTATCCATTCTTCAATACATTATGCTAAACATCAGGGATGTAAACACTGGATAAAGCTGACAAGTAAGGGGCCATCTCTGTTGGGTGCTGCTCTGACTCAATAAATGCAGGAAGGGAGGCTTTATTTACGAACGAACGCTCTCTGCAGTTATCCAGCATCCCTTTATTTTTCCTTACTCTTAGATGATAACTTTGGTTCTTGTTTTATTGTGAAAGTAATCAAAAGAAAACATCCTTATCTATCTAACACCAATCTGGCCAAATTACCTCCATCCTCACTTATGTATTCTGACTTCCATCTTGTTACAGTGAATTGTCATTGCTGCTACTTAAGCTAACTGTCACCCTCCCATTCCCATCCCTCACCCCACCCTCACCCCCACCCTCCAGTTCTACACCTCAGTCCATCTCTTTAATTTATTTATTTATTTATTTTTGGCTGCATTGGGTCTTCGTTGCTGCACCTGGCCTTCTTTAGTTGTGGTGAGCGGGGGCTACACTTTGTTGCAGTGCCCGGCCTTCTTATTGCTGTGGCTTCTCTTGTTCCAGAGCTTGGGCTGTAGGCACGTGGGCTTCAGTAGTTGTGGCACGCAGGCTCAGTAGTTATGGCATGCGGGCTCTAGAGCGCAGGATCAGTAGTGGTGGTGCACGGACTTAGTTGCTCCGCGGCACGTGGGATATTCCGGGACCAGAGCTCGAACCCATGTCCCCTGCACTGGCAGGCGGATTCTTAACCACTGCGCCACCAGGGAAGCCCCGTCAGTCCATTTCTTCTTGTCTTTTTCCTGTATTATCCCCTTTCTCCTGTATTATCAATTTTTCTCTCTACTAGATCATTCCTATTAGCATACAAGTGTGCTGTAATATCTACCATCTTAAAAAAATAAAACAAAACAAATAAATTTTCTCTGACCACGCCCCTAGTGGCCTTCTAGTCCTTTGCTCCTAACTGCTGCAAGATACTCTATTGTGGGAATCCCTATCCTTTATTTGTTCACTACTCCAATGATTGCCTCCAGCTTCCTGCTACCACAAGCCATCCTGCAATAAATATCCTTGTATGTACATGTCTCCTTTGGTTCTGTGATAATTTCTTCTGCATACTGAGCTCCACAGTCTCTGGAATGTCACACCATTAATAGTGGGATTTCTATATCCCAATCTTCTTGCCAATACTTGACGTTATTTTTATTTATTTATTTTTAAAATTTATTTATTTTTGGCTGCGTTGGGTCTTTGTTGCTGCCCGCGGGGCTTTCTCTAGTTGTGGCTCTCTGGGCTTCCCTGGTGGCGCAGTGGTTGAGAGTCTGCCTGCCGATGCAGGGGACACGGGTTCGTGCCCCGGTCCGGGAAGATCCCACATGCCGCGGAGCGGCTGGGCCCGTGAGCCATGGCCGCTGAGCCTGCGCGTCCGGAGCCTGTGCTCCGCAACGGGAGAGGCCACAACAGTGAGAGGCCCGCATACCGCAAAAATAAAATAAAATATAGTTGTGGCTCTCAGGGGCTGCTCTTCCTTACTGAGTGCAGGCTTCTTATTGCGGTGGCTTCTCTAGAGCACGGGCTCTAGGCACACAGGCTTCAATAGTTGTGGTACGTGGGTTCAGTAGTTGTGGCGCACGGGCTTAGTTTCTCCATGGCATGTGGGATCTTCCCGAGCCAGGACTCGAACCCGTGTCCCCTGAATTGGCAGGCAGATTCTTAACCACTGCACCACCAGGGAAGTAAGTCCTTGACATTACTCAAATTTCCAAGTTGCCATGAATTAAAAATATCTCATTGCATTTCTTTAATGTGTTTGAACATCTTCTCAAATTTTTTCTTACTTTTGGTTTTCCTTTTATGAATTGCCTATTCATTTTCCTTTTCCTATTTTTCTATTGAGATTCCCATTTAAAAAAATTGATTTGTAGCAGTTTATTTTATTCATTTATTTATTTTGGCTGCACCACTTGTCTTGCAGGATCTTATTTCCCCTACCAGGGACTGAACCCAAGCCCCGGCAATGAAAGCGCCGACTCCTAACCACTGGACCGCCAGGGAATTCCCTGTAGCAGTTTAGTGTATATGTATTTCCCATATTAGTCCTTCATTGATTTTAGACATTGCAAATATCTCTTCCTAACTTTTATCATTAGCTGTCAATAATGAAATCCTTAATTTTGGTATAATCTAATTAGTCGCTATTATTCTTATGGTTTGTGATCTTGATATATTTAAAGACTTCCCCACCCTGGCAACGATTTATTGAGGTATAATTGAGATATAACTGATATACAATAAACTGCACATATATCAAGTCTACAATGTGATGTTTTGACATATATAACCACAATCAAAATAATGAACATATCCATTACCCAGGAAAATTTCCTTGTGCCTTTTGGCAATTCCTTCTTCTCCATAATCTCCCCCTGCCCCACACCAGCATGTGTATGCCCAGTTGTTCCAGCATCATTTGTTGATAGTAGTACATTTTTTTAAGTTAATTTATCTTTGGCTGCAGTTGGATCTTCGTTGCTGCGCGCATGCTTTCTCTAGTTGCGGCGAGCGGGGGCTACTCCTCGTTGCAGTGCGCGTGCTTCTCATTGCAGTGGCTCCTCTTGTTGTGGAGCATGGGCTCTAGGCGCACGGGCTTCAGTAGTTGTGGCTCACGAGTTCAGTGGTTGTGGCTCGCGGGCTCTAGAGCGCAGGGTCAGTAGTTGTGGCGCACGGGTTTAGCTGCTCCACGGCACGTGGGATCTTCCCCGACTAGGGCTTGAGCCCGTGTCCCTTGCTCGAACCTGTGTCCCCTGCATTGATAGGTGGATTCTTAACCACTGCACCACTAGGGAAGTCCCGATAGTAGTAAATTTTTAATACTAAAAAATGCTAGTACTACATAGTTAGAAAAACTGGGCATTTTTTTAAAGTTATTTTTTAAGGGAGAAAACTTCAGGGGAGGTATTTTACATACAGAATCATTTGAAATGGACCTTGTTAAATAAACACTTAGAAGAGGTAAAACGTATATGTCAAGTAAGTTTCATTTAACATAAAGCCCCTGCAGGGACTTACTTGGCGGTCCAGTGGTTAAGACTCCAGGCTTCCACTACAGGGGGTGCTGGTTCAATCCCTGGTGGGGAACTAAGATCCTGAATGCCCGCCCGGTGCGGCCCCCGCACCAAAAAAAAAAAAAAAAAAAAAAAGCCCCTGCAAGAGTGATTAATGCAAAAACAAACAAACAAAACCCCACATACACAATTACAACTAATAAGAACATTAAAAAGATTTCTGGGGACTTCCCTGGCAGTCCAATTGTTAAGACTCCGTCCTTCCAATGTAGGGGGTGCGGATTTGATCCCTGGTCAGGGAAATAAGATCCCACATGCCTCGGGGCAAAAAAAAAAAAAAAATTCTGGGACTTCCCTGGTGGTGCAGTGGTTAAGAATCTGCCTGCCAATTCAGGGGACACGGGTTCGAGCCCTGGTCCAGGAAGATCCCACATGCCAAGGAGCCACTAAGCCCGTGTGCTACAACTACTGAGCCTGCGCTCTAGAGCCCGGGAGCCACAACTACTGAAGCCCGCGTGCCTAGAGCCCATGCTCTGCAACAAGAGAAGCCACTGTGATGAGAAGCCCGCACACCACAATGAAGAGTAGCCCCTGCTTGCCACAACTAGAGAAAGCCCGCATGCAGCAACGAAGACCCAATGCAGCCACAAATAAATAAATTAATTAAAATTTATTTTTTAAAAAATTTCTGAGTATAGCATGAATATTACCCAATCAATAGTCGTTATCTTGATCCTAAAACCGGATAATGAAAATGCATGAAATGAATGTTACTGGTCCATCTTATGTATATGTATATATATACATCTTATACTTATGTGTGTATATACAAGTGTCCTAAGTAAAATACTAGTTAACTTAGTATATTAAAAAATAATTGACTGCATACTCCTTTTCTAGTTTCTGAAAAACTTGCATGAAGTAGTAAGAAACTGTTCTTGAAAATCAGTAGAACATATCTGTAAAATCATCTGGGTCAAAACTTTTGGCAGGAAAGTCTTTGATTAACATTTTATTTATTTATTTTCCAAACCTTTATTTATTTATTTTCCAAACCTTTATTTATTTGTTTGTTTGTTTATGGCTGCTCCGGGCCCATGGCAGTGAAAGCATGGAGTCCTAACCACCGGACTGCCAGGGAAGTCCCTTTGATTAACATCTAATTTCTTTAATGCTTGCTGGTTTTAAATTCCTTCTCGATCCATTTTGCTATTTATATTTTCCCAGAAATTTATCCATTTCACCTAGACTTATAAATTCATTAGTGTATGGTTATTGATAATATCGTTTTGTTTGTTTTGTTTTTTTGGCCACACAGCATGTGGAATATTACCCAGACCAGGGATCGAACCTGTGACCCCTGAAGTGGAAGCGAGAAGTCTTAACCACTGGACCACCAGGGAAGTCCAATATTGTTATTATTTTTTAAAAAATATGTTGTGGGAGCTTCTGAGTTGGTGAACATGTGGAGATGTGGGGAGAGTGGCACCTGGAGAGGGCATGGAAACTCCCACGTACTTTGCCTTATACATCTCTTCCATCAGGCTGCTCCCTGAGTTGTATCCTCTTATAATAAACCAGTAATCTAGTAAGTAAAATTTAAAAAAACTGTTTTGTCAAAATAAACTCAAAATGGCTTAAAGACTTAAATATAAGACATGACACCATAAAACTCCTAGAAGAGAACGTAGGCAAAACATTCTCTGATAAAAATCATACCATTGCTTTTTTTTTCTTTTTTTGGCTGCGTTGCATCTTTGTTGCTGCGCACGGGCTTTCTCTAGTTGTGGTGAGCGGGGGCTACTCTCTGTGCTTGGAATTCTCATTGCGGTGGCTTCTCTTGTTGCGGAGCAGGGGCTCTAGGTGCGTGGGCTTCAGTAGTTGCGGCACACAGGCTCAGTAGTTGTGGCTGAAGGGCTCTAGAGCACAGGCTCAGTAGTTGTGGCACACAGGCTTAGTTGCTCCTTGGCATGTGGGATCTTTCTGGACCAGGGCTCGAATCCATGTCCCCTGCATTGGCAGGCAGATTCTTAACCACTGTGCCACCAGGGAAGTCCCCATACCAATGTTTTGTTAGGTCAGTCTCCCAGGGCAATAGAAATAAAAGTAAAATTAAACAAATGGGACCTAATCAAACTTATAAGCTTTTGCACCGCAAAGGAAAACATAAACAAAACGAAAACACAACCTACGGACTGGGAGAAAATATTTGCAAACGATGCTACCAACAAGGGCTTAATTTCCAAAATATACAAACAACTCCTACAGTTCAATAACAACAACAACAAACAAAACAAACAAAACCCAATTAAAAAATGGGCAGAAGACCTAAATTTTTTTTTTTTGGCTGCGCTATGCGGCATATGGGATCTTAGTTCCCTGACCAGGGATCAAACCTGGGCCTTGGCAATGAAAGCTCGGACTCCTAACCACTGGACCGCCAGGGAATTCCCCCAGAAGACCTAAATAGACATTTCTCCAAAGAAGACATACAGATGGCCAATAGGCACACGAAAAAATGCTAATTATTAGAGAAATGCAAATCAAAGCAACAAGGTACCACCTCACACCAGTAAGAATGCCCATCATTAAGAAGTCTACAATAGGGCTTCCCTGGTGGAGCAGTGGTTGAGAGTCCGCCTGCCAATGCAGGGGACACGGGTTCGTGCCCCGGTCCAGGAAGATCCCACATGCCGCGGAGCGGCTAGGCCCGTGAGCCATGGCCGCTGAGCCTGCGTGTCCAGAGCCTGTGCTCCACAACAGGAGAGGACACAACAGTGACAGGCCCACGTACCACACACAAAAAAAGTCTACAATAATAAATGCTGGAGAGGGTGTGGAGAAAAGGGAACCCTCTTACACTATTGGTGGGAATGTAATTGGTACAGCCATTATGGAAAACAGTAATGGAGGTTCCTCAAAGAACTAAAAATAATGCAGCCACTATGGAGAACAGTATAGAGGTTCCTTAAAAAACTAAAAATAGAACTACCATATGACCCAGCGATCCCACTTCTGGGCATATACCCTGAGAAAACCATAATTCAAAAAGACACATGCACCCCAATGTTCATTGCAGCACAATTTACAATAGCCAGGACATGGAAGCAACCTAAATGTTCCATCAGCAGAGGAATGGATAAAGAAGATGTGGTACATATATACAATGGAATATTACTCAGCCATAAAAAGGAATAAAATTGGGTCATTTGTAGAGATGTGGATGGACCTAGAGACTGTCATACTGAGTGAAGTAATTCAGGAAGAGAAAAACAAATATCATATATTAACGCATATATGTGGAATCTAGAAAAATGGTGTAGATTATCTTATTTGCAAAGCAGAAATAGAGACACAGATGTAGAGAATAAACATATGGACACCAAGGGAGGAAAGTGGGGAGGGATGAATTGGGAGATTGGGATTGACATATATATATACTATTGATACTATGTATAAAATAGATAACTAATGAGAATTTACTGTATAGCTCAGGGAACTCTACTCAGTGCTCTGTGGTGACCTAAATGGGAAGGAAATCCAAAAAAGAGGGGATATATGTATAAGTATAGCTGTACAGTAGAAACTAATACAGCATTGTAAAGCAACTATACTCCAATAAAAATTAATTTAAAAAAAACCTAAAATTAGAATTGCCATATGATCCAGCAATCCCACTCCTGGGCACATACCCAGATAAAACTGTAGTTCAAAAAGATACATGCACCCCTATGTTCATAGCAGCACTATTTACAATAGCCAAAACATGGAAAAAACCTAAATGTCCATTGACAGATGAATGGATAAAGAAGAGGTGGTATATATATATATATACACTGGAATATTACTCAGCCATTAAAAAGAATGAAATAATGCCATTTGCAGCAACATGGATGGACCTAGAGATTAGCATACTAAGTGAAGGAAATCAGAAAGAGAAAGACAAATACCATATGATATCACTTATATGTGGAATCTAAAATATGACACAAATGAACATATCTATGAAACAAAAACAGGCTCACAAATATAGAGAACGGACTTGTGGTTGCCAAGGAGGGAGGTGGGGGAGGGAAGGATTGGGAGTGTGGGATTAGCAGATGCAAACTATTATATATAGGTTGGATAAACTACAAGGTCCTACTGTATAGCATAGGGAACTATATTCAATATCCTGTGATAAGGCATAATGGAAAACTACATTTAAATAACATAAAAAAAACCTATTGTGTTTGTGTTGTATCTGTGGAGTCTGTGTTCCATTTTCATTCTGTATTTTGCTTATTTGCATTTTTTTGGTCTTATCATTCTACCTAGAGTTCTCTTTTTGTTTCATCTCTTGTTCATTGATTATATGATTCTCTTTATTCTTTTTTTAAAATATTTATTTATTTATTTGGTTGCACCGGGTCTTAGTTGCCGTGTGCTGGATCTTCATTGTCGCGTGCAGGATCTGTAGTTGTGGCATGTGGGATCTAGTTCCCCAACCAGGGATCGAACCCAGGCCCCGTGCGTTGGGAGCACGGAGTCTTAACCGCTGGACCAAGGAAGTCGCCTCTTTATTCTTATTTCGTCTTCATATATCTCACAGATTTACCTTGTTAACGATATCCTTCAGATTTTCTGTATTTCACTTTACTGTTTGTCTGAGAGGGTATGTTAAAAACTCCAGTTCTAATAGTTGATTCATTCTTGAGTTGAATGCTTTGTTCATTAGTTTCCAAAATTTTTGCTTTTTTTCAAGTATATTTAACATTCTACATCCCTAATTAAAGCTTTCGCTGTATCCTAGAAAATTTGGATTGCATTAAAGTCATAGAACATAGGCTGTGTAATACTGATTCTTTTAAATGTAATATTAAGCCTTCCTTTGTAATTCTGCAGTCATTTTTTGTAAATGCTTCACATGTGCTAGAAAAAGTGTATTATCTATTTGTTATATGTAGAATTCTTCATATATAATATATTGAGCTTATTAATTGTATTATTCAGGTCTTTTATTTATATGTTTGCTTATTGTTTGTCTTTTAAAAATTAATTTATTTTTTGGCTGCATTGGGTCTTCGTTGCTGCATGCAGGCTTTCTCTAGTTGCGACAAGCAGGGCTACTCTTCGCTGCGGTGCACAGGCTTCTCACTGAGGTGCCTTTTCTTGTTGCGGAGCACGGGCTCTAGCCACGCGGGCTTCAGTAGTTGTGGCACTCGGGCTCAGTAGTTGTGGCTCCCAGGCTCTAGAGCGCAGGATCAGTAGTTGTGGCGCATGGGCTTAGTTGCTCCACGGCATGTGGGATCTTCCCTGAGCAGGGCTCGAACCCGTGTCCCCTGCATTGGCAGGTGGATTCTTAACCACTGTGCCACCAGGGAAGCCCAAAGTTAACTATTAAAATTTATATATTTTGGGCTTCCCTGGTGGCGCAGTGGTTGAGAGTCCGCCTGCCGATGCAGGGGACACGGGTTCGTGCCCAGGTCCGGGAAGATCCCACATGCCACGGAGCGGCTGGGCCCGTGAGCCATGGCCGCTGAGCCTGTGTGTCCGGAGCCTGTGCTCCACAATGGGAGAGGCCACAGCAGTGAGAGGCCCGCATACCATAAAAAAAAAAAAAAAAAATTTATATATTTTGAGCCTACGTTGGCAAACACATTTATGATGGCTATATTTTCTTGTTCTCTTTATTTTATTGTTATGTAATACTCTCTCCTTTGTCCCATAATTATTTGCCTTGAATTTTATCGCATTAAAATCCCAATTTGCTTTTGGTTTATTTTTGCCTGGTAAAGCTTTTCCCTTGATCATAGGTTGAGTTTCCAGAGAAGCCAATTCTAAAGTGGAGATTAGACTGCAGGCAGTTTATTAGTGAGTGCTCTTGGGATCAACACTTGCAGGAAAGGAAGGAAACAGGATTGGAAAGGAGAAGTTGGACTGCTGAGCAGTCGCAATGCTGCAACTAATCTGGAGGGAACTCTGAAAAAAGGTTAGTATCTCACCCTCTGGAGAGCAAGCGTCTTACCAAAAGGCATCTGACATACTTGCCACTTCCTGCTCAACCAGTCCAATTTACATGATGTTATCAATATAGCAGATCAGTATAATGATGTTCTGAGGGATGTACAGCTGGTCAGGTCTCTTTAGACTATTTTCTGACAGAGGGCAGGAGATTTAACATAGCCTTGGGGCAAGACTGTAAATGCATATTGTTGCCTTTTCCAAGTGAATGTGAACTATTTTTGTTCTCCTTTCTGATAGGAATGGAAAAGAATGTGTTTGCCAGAGCAATGGTTGCATACCATGTAGTTGAGGCCTAGTTATTTTTCTGCTCTAGCAGTGATACCACATGTGGCAAAGCAGCTGCAATTAGAACTAGTAGTTGGTTGAGTTTGCACTAGTTCACTGTAATCCTCCAGGATCTATTTTTTTTTTGCAGGGACCACATTGGTGAATTAAATTAAGATACAATGGGGACCATTACATCTGCGTCCTTTAGATCTTTGTTGTCCAGTATGGTAGGCCTACCCATAGGCATCCATTTCGAGAAGTCAGAAAAAGAAAAAAACCCAAAGAAAGTAAAGGAAAGTAAATAATAAAGATAAGAGCTGAAACTGGGACTTCCCTGGTGGTCCAGTGGTAAAGAATCTGCCTTCCAATGCCAGGGAGGCTGGTTCGATCCCTGGTCAGAGAACTAAGATCCCACATGCCGTCAGGCAACTAAGCCCGGGTGCCGAAACTAGGGAGAGAAAACCCTCATGCCACAACTAGAGAGAAGCCCACGTGCCACAATGAAAGATCCCACATGCCACAACGAAGATCCCATGTGCTGCAACTAAGACCCGACTGCAGTCAAGAATAAACTAAATTAATTTTTTTTAAAAAAGAGCTGAAACTGGGGCTTCCCTGGTGGCGCAGTGGTTGGGAGTCCGCCTGCCGATGCAGGGGACACGGGTTTGTGCCCCGGTCCGGGAAGATCCCACATGCCGCGGGGCAGCTGGGCCCGTGAGCCATGACCGCTGAGCCTGCGCGTCTGGAGCCTGTGCTCCGCAGCGGGAGAGGCCACAACAGTGAGAGGCCCGCGTACCGCAAAAACAAAACCAAAAAAAAAAAGAGCTGAAACTAACGAACTACAAAATAAATATGCAGTGTTGAAGATCAACAAAGCTAAGTTTGTTCCAATATCAGGAATAAAAAAGGAGACTTCCTATAGATTCTACAGATAACAAGAGGATATTATAAGTAACTTTATTAAATTTTAAAAATTGGTTGAAATAGAAACATTCTTGGGAAAACAAAACATACCTAAACTGATCAAAGAAGTAATAAAAAATTCTGAATGGTTCTGTATCTATTAAAGAAATTGAATACATAATATAAAAACTTTCCCACAAGAAAATTCTAGACCCTAATAGATGTACTAGTGAATTATTCCATTTAGGGACGATCTTACAAAAACTTTTCTAGATAATAGAAGAAAGGAAACAATTTCCCATTCATTTTATGAGACAATATAACCTGAACAAATTTATTAAGAAATAGGAAGGGCTTCCCTGGTGGCGCAGTGGTTGAGAGTGCGCCTGCCGATGGAGGGGACACAGGTTCGTGCCCCAGTCCGGGAGGACCCCACATGCCGCGGAGCGGCTGGGCCAGTGAGCCATGGCCGCGGGGTCTGCGCGTCCGGAGCCTGTGCTCTGCAACGGGAGGGGCCACAAAAGTGAGAGGCCCGCGTACCGCAAAGAAAAAAAAAAGAAAAAAAGAAATAGGAAAATTACAGGCCCATCAACTTTGATGCAAAATATTAGCAAACAGAATCCATTGATAGGCTAAAATTATAAAACACTGTAGTCAGGTTGGGTTTATTTCAGTAATTCCCGTGTGGTTTAACACTGGAAAACCAAATAATATAATTTACTACATTAACAGTATAAAGGAGAAAAATCATGTAATCCTCTCTATGAATGCAGAAAAACTATTTGATAAAATGCAACACCCATTGATGATTTTTGAAAAAACATGGGAATTCCCTGGCAGTCCAGTGATTAGGACTTGGCGCTTTCACTGATGAGGCCCGGGTTCGATCCCTGGTTGGGGAACTAAGATCCTGCAGGTTACGTGGCCAAAAAATAAAAAATAAAATTAAAAATTAAAAAAGTTAACAAACTAGGAATAGATAAGAACTTTAAAAAATTTGATAGAGGGTACTTACCAAAAACCTACAGCAAATATCATACCTAATGATACAAACCTTGAAAACATTGGGGGCTTCCCTGTTGGTCCAGTGGTTAAGACTCCATGCTCCCACTGCAGGGGGCACGGGTTCGGTTTCTTTTTTTTAAGAGAGAACAACGTTCTATCTATCTATCTATCTATCTATCTATTTATGGCTGCGTTGGGTCTTTGTTGCTGCTCTCAGGCTTTTTCTAGCTGTGGCGAGGAGGGGCTACTCTTCGTTGCGGTGTGCAGGCTTCTCATTGCGGTGGCTTCTCTTGTTGCGGAGCACGGGCTCTAGGTGCGCGGGCTTCAGTAGTTGTGGCTCGTGGGCTGTAGAGCACAGGCTCAGTAGTTGTGGTGCATGGGCTTAGTTGCTCTGCAGCATGTGGGATCTTTCCCGACCAGGGCTCGAACCTGTGTACCCTGCATTGGCAGGCGGATTCTTAACCACTGTGCCACCAGGGAAGTCCCGCCTTCGGTTTGATCCCTGGTTGGGGGAACTAAGATTCCTGCATGCCGTATGGTGCCGCCAAAAACAAACAAACAAACAAAAAAAACAACCTTGCAAACATTATGCTAAGTGAAAGAAAGCCTGGCATAAAAGATCATATTGTTTGATCCCTTTTATATAAATTATCCAGAATAGATAAATCCATAAAAACAGAAAGATTGGGGTTGCCAGGGCTAGGGATAGAGTGGTACAGGGAGTAACTGCTTACGGATATGGGGTTTTATTTGGGGGTGATGAAAATGTTTTAGAACTACATAGAGGTGGTGGTTGCACAATATTTTGAATGAACGGAATGAACCTGATTGTAATTTTCTTTTCTTGTGATGTCTTTTTCTGGCTTTGGTATTGGGGTAATGTTGGCCTCATAGAATGAGTTAGGGAATTTCTTCTTCTCTCACCTTCTTCTTCTTCCTTCTCTTCTTAAGAGTTTGAGAAGCATTGATGTCAGTTTTTAAAATGTTTGGTAGATTTTACCAGTGAAGCCTAGTCCTGGACATTTTTTCGGTTGGGAGGGTTTTGGTTACTGATTCAATATCTCTACTTGTTATGGGTAGGTTCAGACTTTTTATTTCTTCTTGAGTCAGTTTTGGTAATTTGTGTGTTCCATTGATTTGCTCATTTCATCTAGGTAATCTAATTTGTTGGTGTACAATTGTTCACAATATTCTCTTACAGTCCTTTTATTTCTGTAAGTTTGGTAGTAATGGCTCCACTTTTATTTCTGATTTTAGTTATTTGTGTGTGTCTCTCTTTTTCTTAGACTAGTTAAAGGTTTGTCAATTTTGTGCTTTTCAAATAATTAACTTTGGGATTCACTTATTCTCTCCATTATTTTTCTTTTTTTAAAAAAGAAGTATTTATTTATCTATTTGGCTGCATTGAGTCTTGCAGCACATGGGATCTTCATTGCGGCATGTGAGCTTCTCTCTAGTTGTGGCACAGGGGCTCCAGAGCTCGCGGGCTCTCTAGCTGTGGCCCACAGGCTCTAGAGCGCATGCCCCTAGTTGCCCCACGGCCTGTGGGGTCTTACGCACATCCCCTGCATTGGAAGGCGGATTCTTAACCACTGGACCACCAGGAAAGTCCCTCTCTATTATTTTTCTATTCTCTATTTCATTTACCTCTGCTCTAATCTTTATTATTTCCTTCTTTGTGCTAGCTTTAGGTTTAGTTTGCTCTTCCTTTGCTATATCTTCCTCTTCTTTCTGACCTCTAAATGGTGAAGGGTCTTAGGGCTCAGTCCTTGAACTATTTCACTGTCTACTCTCACTCCCTAGGTTAGGAAGTGGGGAAGATCCCTTAAAGAAGACAGAGAGCAAATGTGTCCATGAAGTAGGAGGAAAACCAAAAGAGGAGAGTGTCTCAGAAGAAAAGCAAAGAAAGACTTTTAATAAGCAGGGACAAATACTGCTGGGAGGGCAAGAAGGGTGAGGATTGAGAACTGGCCAGAGATTTGATCACATATGGAGGTTTTTGAAGACTTTAACAAATTTCTCTCAAATGGTGTGGATTAAACTTGATTTATAATGGATTGAAGAGACAACGGGAGAAGCTATCAAAGACTACTAACATTATATCAGAAGAACTCAAGAGTCAACTTGAAGAGAATCCCAATGTAACCATCTCAGTGTAACTAGGATAATAACCACAATGGGTTAGAGCACATTAAATAGAAATAAATCCATGAATTCATAATGTTCTTTTTTTTTTTTTTGTGGTACGCGGGCCTCTCACTATTGTGGCCTCTCCCGTTGCACAGCACAGGCTCCGGACACGCAGGCTCAGCGGCCATGGCTCACGGGCCCAGCCGCTCCGTGGCATGTGGGATCTTCCCGGACAGGGGCACAAACCCGTGTCCCCTGCATCAGCAGGCGGACTCTCAACCACTGCGCCACCAGGGAAGCCCCATAATGTTCTTTTAAGAAATATGAAGTAGTCATCATTGGAAGATAAGAGGGAACCAACCCATTAGTTTGAAAACTTTTGATCAAGTATCAAACATTTATCTTGCCTTTCCTATATGAACTATACATCAGAGTAGCCTACTACTACTCTGAGGGGAAGTTTCTCATTATCAGAATATGCCAGCCAATAAATGAAGAAGGGATATTATAATTAGAATATCACCATTTTGCAACTCCTAATGAATGTATGGATTTAAGCCTTGAGCAACAACAGTTGCTAACATCACAAAAAGAGGTAACCAGATATTATATGCCTCCTGATGGAAGAACTCACTATCATCTATGAAGGAGTCTTACCAAAATAATCAAATCTGAATCTGATCAGCCTCTCAATCCAATACCAATTTACAACAAATTCATAGGCCAAAGGAAAGATACCACACAGTCAGCAAAATTCAGAATGCAGGAAATTTTATAGGACAACAATCTAAGTTTCTCCAACAAATAAACTGCAAGAGAAGGATAACCCAGAAGATTAAAGGATGATTGTTTGCCAATTTCCCCCAAATACCCCCAGGATAGGGAATGCCTGAGACAGTCATTACAGGGTTGGGCCACTATGAGAGTTAGAAATGTTTTTACTCTCTCTAAAAACACAAAATTGGGGCTTCCCTGGTGGCGCAGTGGTTGAGAGTCCGCCTGCCGATGCAGGGGACACAGGTTCATGCCCTGGTCCGGGAAGATCCCACATGCCACGGAGCGGCTGGGTCCGAGAGCCATGGCTGCTGAGCCTGCGCGTCTGGAGCCTGTGCTCCGCAAGAGAGGCCACAACAATGAGAGGCCCGCGTACCGCAAAATAAATAAATAAATAAATAAATAAAAACACAAAATTTTTCTTTTTTTTTTTAGCCACACCACACCAGCTTTCAGGATCTTCGTTCCCCAACCAGGGATGGAACCTGGGCCCCAGCAGTGAAAGTGCTGAGTCCTAACCACTGGACCACCAGGTAATTCCCCAAAATTTCTTTTTAAAAAGTAAAAAATCTGGACTTCCCTGGCGGTCCAGTGGTTAAGACTCCACGCTCCCAATGCAGGGGGCATGGGGAAGATCCCTGATCAGGGAAGATCCAGCATGCTGCGTGGCACGGCCAAAAAAAAAAATTATATATATATATATACACATATATATATATATATATATATGTAAAAAATCTGTTTACATATGTTTAAAGTATATCTTGAAGGATATACAAGAAACTGCCTGTAAGAAGGGGAACTGAATGCAAGACATCACTGTATATCCTTTTGTACTTTCTGTTTTGTTCATGTTTTATGTAGTCAAAAAATAAAATAATTGGAAAGGAAAGAAGGAAAGAAGAAAGGAAGGAAGGAAAATCATCAGACCAATTATATATCTCTGTAAATTCTATCAAGTAGGCCTCATTCTATCCTCTGGTTAATCCCTCTTCTATGTCACAACTCTTCAGATATTTGACGATGTCTCTCTTTTCCCCTTTCGTTTTCTTTTCTCCAGCCAAATGTCTCCAGGTCCTCGCACTGTTCTTTAAGTGACTCGCTTAACAATCTCTTCTTTATTGCCCCTGTCTCTCTTGGTTGTACGTGGTCCAGTTTGTTAAAGTGTATAGCCCAAGACTGAATGTCAGATGACAGATGGGGCTATCACTTAGCACATCCTGAACACTATGTCTATTAATGGAGCCAAAGCCTAAATTAAATGACCCAGCAATTCCATTTCTGGTTATATACCCAAGAGAAATGAAAACATATGTTCCCACCAAAACTTGTACACAAATGTTTATTACAGCATTATTTATACTAGCCAAAAGATGGTGAAGGAAATCAGAATATATCATCTCAAAATATGCCTCTTTGACAAAAAAAAATTATTTTGAGCTGAAGGCAATTAAAAACAGCAAACACAGAAACTTACCTGGTGGTCCAGTGGCTAAGACTCCATGCTCCCAATGCAGGGGGCCTGGGTTCGATCCCTGGTCAGGGAACTATATCCCACATGCCGCAACTAAGACCCGGCACAGCCAAATAAATAAATAAATATTAAAAAAAAAGAATAAAGCAAACACAGAAAAAGCTTTCTCTCTCTACCCTCCTCCTTTTCTGCCTGAAGGCAGGATATAAATTCTCCTTTACTAGAGACACTCTAGACGCTTATCAGCCCAGAAACGGCACCAGAGAAATCTGCAAACAAACCTCACTCCATTAGTTTCCTCCCATATATTTATCTTCCCACAGTTGCCCACCCTTAGAAGCCTAAAACCCTTTTCCTTTATTTATTTATATATTTTTAATTGGGGGTAGAGTTGCTTTACAATGTTGTGTTAATTTCTGCTGTACGGTGAAGTGAATCAGATATATGTATACATATATCCCCTCTTTTTTGGATTTCCTTCCCATTTAGGTCATCACAGAGCATTAAGGAGAGTTCCCTGTGCTATATAGCAGGTTCTCATTATAAAACCCTTTTCCTTTGTCCTATCATTTCTCCACAAATTTATTGTTTTTTTCTTGAAGATGCCATGTTAGCCAGAGTTCTAAGTGATTGCTTCGAGTTACTCTTCGTTGAAGTTTCTCATGTGTGATATGCACTGCATGTGTTAATAAACTTGTTTTTCTCTTGTTAATCTATCCTTTTGTTAAAGAGCCCTAGCTGAGGACCTAAGAGGTATATTTCTGCCTGCCCTACAATGGAAACAACCCAAATGTCTATCAACAGAAAATGGATAAACCAAATGTGGTGTATCCAGACAATTGAATATTATTTGCCCATAAAAAGAATGGAGTATTGATAAATGCTACAACTTCAATGACCTTGAAAACATTATGCTAAATGAAAGAAGCCAGTCAGAAAAGGCCACATATTATATAATTCTATTTTTATGAAAGTCCTGAAAAGGGTAATCTATAGAGACAGAAAGTAGATTAGTGGCTGCTTAGGGCTAGGAAAGGGATGACTGGGGGTAGGAGGATGATAGCGAATAGGTATGAGGTTTCTTTTTGAGGTGATGGAAATGTTCTAAAATTGATTGTAGTGATGGTTGCACATATCTGTGAATATACTAAAAACCACTGAATTGTACACTTTTAATGAGTTAATTATATCATACGTGAATTATATCTCAAGTGAATTTTAAAAACAAAATACTTTTGTTTTTAAAAAAAGTAAATTAACATTTTTGGTTAGTTTCATCATAGTGTCACTTCATATAGTGTTGCTGTTACACAAGCTATTATTTTTTCTTAATTGGACTATAGTTGATTTATAATACTGTATTAATTTCATGTGTACAGCAAAATATTTTAGTTATACATATATATATTCTTTTTCAGATTCTTTTCCATTATAGGTTATTATAAGATATTGAATATAGTTCCGTGTGCTATAAAATAAATCCTTATTGTTTATTTTGTATATAGCGCTATGTATCTGTTAATCCCATATTCCTCATTTATCCCTCCCCACTTTCCCCTTTGGAATAAGTTTGTTTTTTATGTTGGTGAGTGTTTCTGTTTTGTAAATAAGTTCATTTGTATTAGTTTTTAGATTCCACATATGTGATATCACATAATATTTATCTTCCACAAGCTGTTATTAAACCAGCCTATCCTTGTTCATCAGTTATGAACTGGGGGCCTGAATGAATAAGCTTTCATTTATCTTGGCTAATTATCATCTATTTGAGATTCATCCTTCTTCTGGCCATTCTATTGCCTTTTGGATTCTGATTATGTTTTCCACTGTGCAAGCTATCTGAAAATCAGATCACTATAATTCAGTTTTTTATTCATCATTTATATTCAAATGCTGGACTATTCCCATGGATTCTAATCTTGTCTCCAGTTTTGTCTCCCACAATCCATTCTCCTTACTGAAGTTTGTGATGTTAAAAAAAAACAAGAACCAGAAATTTGGGACTTCCCTGGTGGCGCAGTGGTTAAGAATCCGCCTGCCAATTCAGGGGACACAGTTTCAATCCCTGGTCCAGGAAGATCGCACATGCTGCGGAGCAACTAAGCCAATGTGCCACTACTACTGAGCCCGCGTGCCACAACTACTGAAGCTCACGCACCTAGAGCCCATGCTCCGCAACAAGAGAAGCCACTGCAATGAGAAGCCCGCGCACCGCAACGAAGAGTAACCCCTGCTTGCCGCAACTAGAGAAAGCCCGTGCATAGCAACGAAGACCCAAGGCAGCCAAAAATAAATAAATAAATGTATTAAAATTTAAAAATCTGTATTAAAAAACCCAGAAATTTCATCAGACCACTCCCTTGCTTAAAATTTTTTAAAGGATTTTCATTGCCTTCAGGATAAAGGGCCAACTCCTTAATTGGCTTACAAGGCCCTACACTGATGTGGCCCAATCCTCCAGCCTTATCTCTTACCACTTCTCTATCCCGCTTTGTGTATCTGCCATAAACTGACCCTTTTCTCTCAACCTCGAAATAAGCTGCTTTTTGTGGAATATTTTTCTTTCACCACATATTTACTGAGCCCCAACTATATTGCCTGGTGCTGTTCCTGAGCTCTCATGGAACTTACATTCTTTTTTTTTATATATATAAATGTATTTATTTGTATTTTTATTTATTTTTGGCTGTGTTTGGTCTTTGTTGCTGCGTGCGGCCTTTCTCTAGTTGCCGCGAGCGGAGGCTACTCTTCCTTGCAGTGCGTGGGCTTCTCATTGCGGATCACAGGCTCTAGGTGTGAGGGCTTCAATAGTTGTGACTCCCGGGATCTAGAGCGCAGGCTCAGTAGTTGTGGCACATGAGCTTAGTTGCTCCGCAGCATATGGGATCTTCCCCCACCAGGGCTCGAACCCGTGTCCCCTGCATTGGCAGGCGGATTCTTAACCACTGCACCACCAGGGAAGTCCTATGGGCAACACTTATAACAAAATTAGATGACAAGGTATCCCCACAAACCCCAAAATACAAGCAATGAGAATGAACACCGAAAGTCACAGGACCTGCTTGTTACGGGTGTCTATGCAGGAGAGAGCAGAGGAAGCAACCGGGGTGTAAGAGAAATATGAGAACAGGAGGAGCTCCAAACAGAAAGCCTGGCAGGCCAATCTGACAATGGCAGCTGAAACTGAGAGAGGTTTTGCACCCCCCCAGTGGCGGGTGAAGACAACGGCCTGTGCATGTCAGTAAGGACTGAAGAGTTTGGAGTAACTTCACCCCCTTTGAACTCTCCAAACTGACTATCCAGGGCTTCCTTTCAGGATAGGCCCCATACTGAAGAAAGACTGATGAGAGAGGAATCAAAGTTGAGCAGGACAGGGACAACAAAGACAAAGGAAGAGAAGGCCCGGAGAAAAGTAGGGTGCGGTACGAAGCTGGAAATCTCAGACAGCAAGCCACTATATTTCTGAACACTTCTCAGAGCAGCAGAAGAGGGAGCTCTGTCTAGATAGGAAAGCTATCTGAACAAATCCTTCAAAATATTAAATTCAGAAAAAAAAAATTCAGGTAAAAATGAGCAACAGAAAGTAACAAGTTAAATCCTATACAAAATTTCTATAAGAAAAAAGAGAATCAGAAACAGAAAAGCATCCCTACAGACAAAGAAAGCATGCCAGAGAAATAGGCTCACAAAATGGATGAAATTACCAACATCAAAAATGCTTGAAGTGGTAGAACTCGAGGAAAAATTAGAGTAAAAGAAAAAACATTTTAGAAATGAAGACTAAGGAATTCCCTGGCGGTCCAGGGGTTAGGATTCTGCGCTTTCACTGCTGAGGGCCTGGGTTCAATCCCTGGTCGGGGAACTAAGATCTTGCAAGCCACACAGAGAGGCCAAGAAAAAAAAAAGACTAAACTATGAGGAACACGATGAGCAAATAAACACAATAAATAACGCCTTAAAAAAAGATGAAAAAGAGGTAAATATTTAAAGTAAGAAGAAATGAAGTAAGAGGATTTAAGAGAAAATGATAATATTAAAGACAGAAAAGGAAGATATAAAATCCTTGGCTCATATTATCTTTTCTTTCTTTCTTTTTTTTGGCTTAAATGACAACCATTTATTTCTCATCGTTCTGGAGGGTGAGTCTAAGACCAAGGCTTTGTAGATCCAGTGTTTGAGGAGGACCCACTTCCTGGCTTACAGACAGCCACCTTCTCCCTGTATCCTCACATGGCTGAGAGAGGAAGCAAAGTCTCTCCTGTCTCTTCTTATAAGGGCACTAATCTCATCACGAGGGCTCCACCCTAATGACCCAATCACCTGCCAAAGGCCTCATCTCCAAATAATCCTTAGGTAACTTTCTCTGAGTGTCTTCATGGACCCCACTAACAGGTTAATAGAAATCTCTGAAAAAGAAAAACAAAGCAAGGGGACAGAAAAAAACCACCAAATACTACTCAAGAAAACTTTTCCTAAAATTAAAAATTTCAAAACTACATATTAAAGGAATATAGAAGATACTTAAAAACATTGACCTAGAATGACCAACACCAAGACATATTCTAATAAAATTACTAGACTTATAGGAAAAAAGAAATCCATGACCAGACAAAAAGAGTATGATTTATAAGGGACAAGTTAGATAATTATGAGACTTTTTGACAGCAGTGCTTTATGTAAGAAAAAAATGAAGTTGACATATTTTAAATATTCAAGAAAAGTACATGTCAGCCAAAGCAAACTAACCTTCAACTATAATGGCCACAGACAAATTGTTACCAATATGCAGGAACTTGGGGAGTATTGTTCCCATGAGTCTTTCCTAAGAAATCCACTAGCAAATGCACTTCAGACAACCAAACTTCCTAGAGAGACATCAACATAAGGGTTGTGAGTGAGCATTGTAATATTATTTATTTGCAGAACTGAGATTGAATGAAGGTTAAAAGAGAGAGTATAGTAGTATGTAATGACCATATGATCTGACAATGTAGATATTATAACCATAAAAAATGGGAGGAGAATGGGGATGGCATTCACAAAAAATTTTTTAATCTGTTTTCAGTAATCATAATTGGTGGAGGTGGTATTACTGGTATATTCTGAGACTGTTTAATGTGTAATGTGGGGTAAAGCAAATGAGTAATTATGAAATATTCTAATTCTCTATTTCTGTGCCCTTAAGAACCATGATTATTATTATTATTTGGTTTATAGAGATTTATTAAAATTGAAAGTTGTTTGATCTTCTGTCCCATGAGCATCCATCCAGCTGCCTGTCAACTAGTAAGCTGCAAGATTGCTGCTGTCATTAATGCCTTTGAAATCTTCAGGGTAAGAGCAGGTCTGCCTTTGCTTGAAACTCCTTGTTCCATGCCTTGTAGCCAACCCAACTCTTCACACCTTTATATAAAAGGTCTCCAAAACCTGCACTCCAAGCAAGTCATCCACAGATGAAAACATATACCCACTAGCAAAACAAAAAATTCATCTAGACACATCAAAGACTCAAGTCTTCAACTTCCAGCTAATTCTGCCTAATGCCTGTTAGTGCCTGTTTGCCTGTGGCTAGAGTGTGAAGCATGTGCTTTAGAACCTAGGAAGAAACAGCATCATGTAAACTTAGGGGCAATCTCTAAGAAGGAGCACTTTTTTTTTTTTTTGCTGTGCTGCACAGCTTGCAGGGATCTCAGTTTCCCAGCGAGGGACTGAACCCAGGCCCCGGCTGTGAAAGTACCGAATCCTAACCATTAGACCACCAAGGAACTCCCAAAGAACCACAATTTTTGATGGAAGAAAGAAAATATAGATTTTTGGGGGTAGTTTTATAGTTCCAAATTTGAACTAGAAAAGTCAGTATGAACACTATACATACGTAGCTTTGTCCACTGAAAAGACCTAGAGTGACCAACACGATAGCAATGAGCTTTCCTAGTTCATGGTGCTCTCTAATGGCCATTTTAAAATTTATTTATTTATTTATTTTTGTCTGCGTTGGGTCTTCATTGCTGCGCATGGGCTTTCTCTAGTTGCAGGGAGCAGGGGCTACTCTTCGTTGCGGTGCGAGGGCTTCTCATTGCAGTGGCTTCCCTTGTTGCGGAGCAGGGCTCTCGGCACGCGGGCTTCAGTTAGTTGTGGCACGTGGGCTCAGTAGTTGTGGCTCACGGGCTCTAAAGTGCAGGCTCAGTAGCTGTGGCACAGGGGCTTAGTTGCTCTGCATCATGTGGGATCTTCCCAGACCAGGGCTCGAACCTGTGTCCCCTTGCATTGGCAGGCAGATTCTTAACCACTGTGCCACCAGGGAAGTCCTCTAATGGCCATTTCCCATTAAAGAAACCAAGATTTTTGGAGAAATAGGTGAGACTGTTGGATGCTCGGGAAATAGTAAGATCTATGGATTGGAGGTGAATGTGAAGGAGACAAACTATTGAGGTAAGCATGGTTGAGCCAGTGACCTGAAGGTGAGGTGGTTATTGGAGAGCTAAGTTTGAGGTTTCTAAGATGGCACCGTTTTTTGCCAAGGTCTAAGTTATGACTGGTGGGATAGAGGAAAGATCACGGAGGGCAAGGTGGTCAAGAAACTGAGAAGTCAGAGTATTAGATGGGAGATCCAAATGGATGTTGAGGGCACTAAGAATAATGAAAGAGGATGGTCTGCAGAAGAAGACAGTGAATCAGGAGCTGAAGTTTTCAGTGAGTAAGAGTCAGTGACCTGAGGGGCGAACAAGAGCATCATGGAGGGAGAAGGTGTCAGAGACTGACTGAGTCTGTAGAGAGCAGAGGGGTTGCCAGCAGAAGGTAGTAGTGGGTGGTCTGTAAGACATTAAGGAGCAAATGGGACACCACCCCAACCCCCTGCCCCTGAGTTATTTGGAGTATGAGAGAAACCTGGAGAAGGCAGCCAGCAAAGAGGTGTGCTTTGGACGGACACAGGTAGGTTTCAGTTAAGGTCAAGAGATGAAGGAGTCTTCCAAGGGTGCTCATCACAGAGTGGGGATTCAGAAGAGCACAGAGCAGGGAGTTAGAGCAGAGGGAACAGGCTGGGACTGTGGCGGGGCAGGGAGGCATACAGCAGTGTTGGACTGAATGGGGAGAAGGGAGGGAGGGAGGGAGGAAGGAAGGAAGGGAGAGAGGGAGGGAGGGAAAGTGGGAGGGAGGGAGGAAGGAAGGAGGGAAGGGAGGGAGGGAGGAAGGAAGGAAGGAGGGAAGGGAGAGAGGGAGGGAGGGAGAGAGGGAGGGAGGAGAGAGGGAGGGAGGGAGGGAGGGAGGAAGGAAGGGGAGATATGATGGGATTGGTCCAGATGGTCTCTTTATGGAGCATCATGGAGGGAGATTCTTCTTAAACAGCTTTATTTGGGCATAATTGACATACAATGAACTGCCTATGTTTAAAGGGGTCAGTTTGAGAAAAGCCTTCAGCTAGAATGACAGCCCCGTGTCCTGAGCAGGGGGGAGCTCCCAGAGTCCTTCTCACTGCAGTCAGTCCTCTGGACCACGTAGTTCATGCCAGGGTCATTCCCTTGTTTTTCTTTTTAATTAATTAATTAATTTATTTATTTATTTATTTAGGCTGTGCCAGGTCTTAGTTGTGGCACGCGGGATCTTCGTTGCAGCATGCGGACTCTCAGTTGCAGCATGCATGTGGGATCTATTTCCCTGACCAGGGATCGAACCAGGCCCCCAGCATTGGGAGCGCAGAGTCTTACCCACTGGACCAACAGGGAAGTCCCTCCCTTGTTCTAATTGTGTTTTTTGTTCATTGTTTTTTTTAAATTAAAAAAAATTTTTTTGGCTGCATCGGGTCTTCATTGCAGTGTGCGGGCTTTCTCTAGTTGCGGTGAGTGGGGCCTACTCTTCGTTGCGGTGCGCGGGCTTCTCATTGTGGTGGTTTCTCTTGTTGCAGAGCACGGGCTTCAGTAGTTGTGGCTCCTGGGCTCTAGAGCGCAGGCTCAGTAGTTGTGGTGCACAGGCTTAGTTGCTCCGTGGCATGTGGGATCTTCCTGGACCAGGGCTCGAACCCATGTCCCCTGCATTGGCAAGCGGATTCTTAACCACTGCGCCACCAGGGAAGCCCCCATTTCATACTTTTGACATCTAGAACTGTAAGATAATAAATCTGTGTTGTTTTAAGCCACTGACTTTGTGGTAATTTGTTACAGCAACCGTGGGAACTAACAAAACAGTCCACGACCTGAAACCTTCCTATGTGACCTCAGACATCATTCATTGATTCAGTGCCATGCACTGTTCTAAACACTGAGTAAGCAGTGGTAAAACGAGATGAGGCCTCTGCCCTCAAGGAGCTTACATTCTAGGGAGGGTAGACAGTCAACAGACAACTCAAGAAATAACTGCAGTAGTAAGTGGCATGACATAAACCAAGCAAGGCACTGGGGAAGTGACCACTGGTGTGCCTGGGGAGGGGCTTCTTTAGACAGAATCCTCAGAGGGGGATTCTGTCGGGTGACATTTGCACCAAGCCTTGAATGACAAGAAGGACCAGTTGTGGTTGATCTGAAGGAAGAGCATTTCCGGCAGAGCAACCCGCAAGAGCGCAGGCCCTGAGGGAGGAATGAGCTTGGAGTGTCTGAGGAACAGAAAGAAGGAGGTCCATGTGGCTGGAGCAGAGAGGGTCCTGGGGAGGAGGTCAGAGAAGAAGCGAGGAGCCAGATCATGCAGAGGCTCACATTCACAGCACGGAGCTGGGATTTTACTTTAATTGCAGAACGATGCTATTAGAAGGATTTGAGTCGGGGAGTGACAGGATTGGGTTTATTTGTCTAAATAATCAAGTCTTGCTGCTGTGTAGTGAATGAACTATGAGGGGTGAGAGTAGGGGCAAGAGGACCAGTTATGAGGTCACTGCTGTAATCTAGGTGAGAGGCGATGATGGCTTGGACCAGTGTCCACAGCCTGGAGGCAACCACTGCTACCGTTTCTTGAGACTCCTCTAGAACTATTCCATGTACACACACAGCAAATGGTTTTTTTTTGAAAATTCATTTTTGTTTTTTTTAAATGACAATTTAGAAAGGTTAGTAGGAAGGTGTCCTGCTTATAGAGTAATAGAGGGTGTGTTGTGTTTATACAGAAATGATTTTTCCTAGATAAAATTGTCCCTAGAGTAGAGAGGGGCAAATTACTACTTCAGCCCCAATCCTGTTCTGATTAAACCACCCTCAGTTTTATACTTGGTCTCCTGAGTTAACTTAGGAGGGACTGTCCCACAGAAGTAACTGATGTTGATTCTTTTGCTAGGGATAGGTACTGTTCGAAATACATACACAGGACTTCCCTGGTGGCGCAGTGGTTAAGAATCTGCCTGCCAATGCAGGAGACACGGGTTTTAGCCCTGGTCCAGGAAGATCCCACATGCCGCGGAGCAACTAAGCCTGTGCGACACAACTACTGAGTCTGCGCTCTAGAGCCCGCGAGCCACAACTACTGAAGCCTGCGTACCTAAAGCCCGTGCTCCGCAACAAAGAGAAGCCACCGCAATAAGCAGCACGTGCACCACAACACAGAGTAGCCTCCGCTCGCTGCAAATAGAGAAAGCCCATGCGCAGCAACGAAGACCCAAACGCAGACATAAACAAACAAACAAACAAATACTTTTTTAAAAAAAAGAAATACACAGATTGGCACCTTCGCTTTAGGAGACAGCTGAGCGAAGAATAAAGAAGACAGAAATTGGAATTGGATAGGTCCAAATCTGGGCTTCGCAATTTATTGTGTTTAAATATTAGAACCTAGGGGCAGGACAGGAATATATACACTACCAAATGTAAAATAGGTAGTAGGAAGCAGCCGCATAACACAGGGAGATCAGCTCGTTGCTTTGTGACCACCTAGAGGGGTGGGATAGGGAGGGTGGGAGGGAGATGCAAGAGGGAGGGGATATGAGGATATATGCATACATATAGCTGATTCACTTTGTAATACAGCAGCAACCAACATAACAATGTAAAGCAATTATACCTCAATAAAGATGTTAAAAAAAAAAAGATTAGAAATGGGAGAGCAGGAGTAACCAGAAAATCATGACCTTCATACGGAAGGCAAGGTACATTTGAACTATGCCAGAGTTGGGAGGTAAAAGCACTAGGGGCTAGTGGCACGCAGGCTGCATGCCACGCCAGTGGAACAGAGGGGCTGGAAGGGAAAGTCCTCAGAGCATCTGGGCAGCAGAATTCTAAGCCTCTGTCCCCAGTGGCCATTCTAGATGGTTAAAATAAGGGTCCTCAACTTTTCTATGCTCGGTTTTCAATACCAGCATTTTTGCACCTTATGTATTTGCACTCTCAATCTCCTTCTTAACATCAGCAGAGGAATTATTCCCATTATGTGGTTACATGATGATACTTCCTAACAGCCAATGGTTTGGTTTCTTCAGTGTCACATTCTTTGCTTTTGGAGCTATTCTGCAATTATAGCATTTGTGAGTGGGGTTTCGTTTTGTTTTGTTTGCAATATTTTTCTTTTTCTTTTTTTTTTGCAGTACGCGGGCCTCTCACTGCTGTGGCCTCTCCCGTTGTGGAGCACAGGCTCCGGACGCGCAGGCTCAGCGGCCATGGCTCACGGGCCCAGCCGCTCTGTGGCATGTGGGATCTTCCTGGACCGGGGCACGAACCAGTGTCCCCTGCATCGGCAGGCAGACTCTCAACCACTGCGCCACCAGGGAAGCCCTGCAATATTTTTCAAACTGTGCTTCTGGGACCCCTGGAGGTGGTGTCCTCGAAGAGCTTACGATCTATATGGAAAGGGAGACAAACCATCAGTAACCATAAAGGGAGACCAATGCTGGGATAGGTGCAATGGGAGAGCAGAAAGGAGCAGCCACTCTTGTTTGGAGGTGTCAGAGAGGGCTTCTAAGAGTAATGTGGTCTTGGCTGAGGGCCAAGGATGAGAAGGAATTAGCCAGGAGTACAACCTGAGGGAGCACTTATTATAAAGCCTCAGTGATCAAGATAATGTGGTACTGGCATAAAGACAGACAAATAGATCAATGGAAGAGAAGAGAGTCCAGAAATAGTCCTACAAATATACAGTGAATTGATTTTTGACAAAAGTACAAAGAAATGCAATAAAGAAGGGATAGTCTTTTCAACAAATAGTGCTGGAACAATTGGATTATCAATAAGCAAAAAAAGGGCTTCCCTACATAGAGATCTATTGAATATGAATCATCTTTTAAAAGTCTGCTCATTAAATATGTTCAATTCCTCTCTGTATTTTTTTTTTTGGTACGCGGGCCTCTCACTGTTGTGGCCTCTCCCGCTGCGGAGCACAGGCTCCGGACGCGCAGGCTCAGCGGCTATGGCTCACGGGCCCAGTCACTCTGCGGCATGTGGGATCCTCCCGGACCGGGGCACGAACCAGCGTCCCCTGCATCGGCAGGCGGACTCCCAACCACTGTGCCACCAGGGAAGCCCTCCTCTCTGTATTTTTTATTAATATATTTTATTTAGTGATGAAATAACATTTAGATTTATAAGGGGGAGAGAGAGAGACAAAGACAGATACACTCTTGAGAAGGAGGACAATTCCCAAAATAATGTCAAAGATATTTCTCAATAAAAGCTTGTTTAATTACAAAAAAAAAAAAGGGGGGGCTTCCCTGGTGGTGCAGTAGTTGAGAATCTGCCTGCCAATGCAGGGGACACGGGTTTGATCCCTGGTCCAGGAAGATCCCACATGCCGCAGAGCAACTAAGCCCGTGTACCACAACTACTGAGCCTGAGCTCTAGAGCCCGCGAGCCACAACTACTGAGCCCGCGTGCCACAACTACAGAAGCCTGTGCGCCTAGAGCCCGTGCTCCTCAATGAGAGAAGCCACCGCAGTGAGAAGGCCGCGCACCGCAACGAAGAGTAGACCCCGCTTGCCGCAACTAGAGAAAGCCCACACGCAGCAACGAAGACCCAACGCAGCCAAAAATAAATAAATAATTAAAAAAAAAAAAAGTTCTATGAGACCAGGGACTTGATCACTGCTTATGTCTTTAGCACTTAGAAATGTCTGGCACATAGTAGGTACTCAATAAATATTTTATATTACTTAAACTACATCAAAATACTATGATATAGGAATGACTTGTCCTAAAGATTAGAAAATTGAAGACAGAGAGGTTAGGTAACTCAGCGAAGGTCACACAGATCAAAGTGTCAGAGGCACGACTCAGCTCTCTTAGGTTCTTAACTGAGGCCTCTGTTTTATTTTTCTTTGGCCACGCCATTCCCTGACCAGGGATAGTACCCATGCTCCCCCAGAGGAAACATGGAGTCTTAACCACTGGACCACCAGGGAAGTCCCCGGACACCTGTTTTAATAGGCAACCTGGACTGAGAAGCAAAGTGCCAAGCATATGGGCAATTAGTATTTACTGAACAAATAAATGAATGAAAGTAGATTTTAGCCCATGCTTTCATCTATTGCTCAGTCTCTGTTGACAGGCCTATTAGCTTGTTAGTGTATATGAAATGCACACCCCTCTACACCTAACAATTACTGAAAGAATAAGCTAAATGTATAAACTAAAAAACATATTAACCTAAATAGTGTGATAGGCAGTGAATAATTTTTTCCTCATCCATGCTAAGCTATGGAGAGGTAGGCAAAGAAAAGTGAAAATCCAGGAATTGAGGTTGAAGGAAAGGGTGGTTCAGGACCTCAATGATTTTTTAAAATGTATCTTTAGTGGAGTATAATTGCTTTACTATGTTGTGTTAGTTTCTGTTGTACAACAAAGTGAATCAAGTGTAAGTATACATATATCCCCATATCACCTCCCTCTTGAGCCTCTCTCTCATCCCATCTTAGAGACCCCTCTAGGTCTTCACAAAGCATCCAGCTGATCTCCCTGTGCTGTGCAGCAGCTTCCCACTAGCCATCTCTTACTTCATCCCAGCTTCCCCTTCCCCCACTGCGTTGAGTCCGTTCTGTCTTTATTCCTGCCCTGTCACTAGGTTCATCAGTACTGTTTTTTTACCTGCCCTGCCACTAGGTTCATCAGTACTGTTTTTTTAGATTCCATATACGTGCGTTAGCATACGGTATTTGTTTTTCTCTTTCTGACTTACTTCACTCTGTATGACAGACTCTAGGTCCATCCACCTCACTACAAATAACTCAATTTCGTTTCCTTTTATGGCAGAGTAATATTCCATTGTATATTATGTGCCACATCTTCTTTATCCATTCATCTGTCAATGGGACACTTAGGTTGCTTCCATGTCCTGGCTATTGTAAATAGTGCTGCAATGAACATTGTGGTGCATGTCTCTTTTTGAATTATGGTTTTCTCAGGGTATATGTCCTGTAGTGGGATTGCTGGGTCATATGGTAGTTCCACTTTTAGTTTTTTAAGGAACCTCCATACTGTTCTCCATAGTGGCTGTATCAATTTACATTCCCACCAACAGTGCAAGAGGGTTCCCTTTCCTCCACACCCTCTCCAGCATATACTGTTTGTAGATTTTTTGATGATGGCTATTCTGACCAGTGTGAGGTGATACACCTCATTGTTGTTTTGATTTGCATTTCTCTAACCATTAGTGATGTTGAGCATCTTTTCATGTGTTTGTTGGCAATCTGTATGTCTTCTTTGGAGAAATGTCTACTTAGGTCTTCCAACCATTTTTGAATTGGGTTGATTGATATTGAGCTGCATGAGCTACTTGTATATTCTGGAGATTAATCCTTTGTCAGTTGCTTCTTTTGCAAATATTTTCTCCCATTCCGAGGGTTGTCTTTTCGTCGTTTATGGTTTCCTTTGCTGTGCAAAAGCTTTTAAGTTTCATTAGGTCCCATTTGTTTTTTGATTTTATTTCCATTACTCTCGGAGGTGGGTCGAAAAAGATCTTGCTGTGATTTATGTCAAAGTGTTCTGCCTATGTTTTCCCCTAAGAGATTTACAGTGTCTAGCCTTACATTTAGGTCTTTAATCCATTTTGAGTTTATTTCTGTGTATGGCATTAGGAAGTGTTCTAATTTCATTCTTTTACGTGTAGCTATCCAGTTTTCCCAGCTCCACTTATTGAAGAGGCTGTCTTTTCTCCACTGTATATGCTTGCCTCCTTTGTCAAAGATAAAGTGACCGTATGTGCATGGGTTTATCTCTGGGCTTTCTATCCTGTTCCATTGATCTGTAGCTTTGTAGTATAGTCTGAAGTCAGGAAGCCTGATTCCTCCAGCTCCATTTTTCTTTCTCAAGATTGCTTTGGCTATCAATGAATCTTGACCACAGGGAATGGACCTGAAATCCAATACCTCACAGGTGCACATTGGGCCAATGGCTGGAAGAGCCCAGAGGTGTCTACCTGACTTTAGAACACATCTGAAATGTTAGGGAGGTGCTGAGACTGCAATTAACGTTCCCCCTCCTAACAGTCCACTAAAACAAGTTGGAGGTGAAGGGTGGGGGGTGGAGGCAGGGGCTCAAAGGTTTATATCACCTTTTCTGTGACCAACTACTAGAACATCAGTCCACAATAGCTTAAGCAGAGAAGGCTCCTAATCTTGCAGTCCAAATACCTTGAGAAACTCAAACTGACCTGTGGGCTACTTCTGACAACTTAAGTGACTTTCTTTTCTGGGATAGATGATGGATGTCTACATAGGAGGTAACTTTCCCATACGTAGAAATTGGATATCCTGGTTGCCCATCAGACACCATTTGAGTTCTTTGTAACTGGTGGATTGGGAGGTGGGATGGGGCTATTTTAGAACCTGAAGCACATGGAAAGCCCTTTTGTGCAAGTTACTTCTAGCACTCCAAAATCAGTTAGTTTGGGATTATCCTCAAGTACCAATAGATAAGCAGCTAAACCAATTCTTAACTCTTATGCTCTTAATTTAAATCAATTTTTAAACTCATGGGAGAGCCAATTAAGACCTACCCTGAGAAAAGGATAAGCCATGCCTTTAAACATCGCAAGAGAAACCTCAGCACTCAAATGATCCTAATTTACTACTTGAATCTGGTTTTATTGAGCAAGCTGGGATTTAGGACCACCAGGTTCAGCATTCATTTTCACCTTGAACCCTATTTTTTTCTATCCAATGTTTTATCCCTGGTGTAGCAGGGTCATTACAGTGTAGAGCAATGAAGAAGCACAGATATTGTGGGTCTCCCCAAAGGATGGAGACTCTTGCCTACCTTCAGTGTTTTAACAAACTGTTTCCCACAACGTTTATTTTTTTATTTTTTATTGGCTGCACAGTGTAGCATGTGGGATTTTAGTTCCTGGACCAGGGATTGAACCCAGGCCCTCAGTGAGGGCATCAAGTCCTAACCACTGGACTGCCAGGGAATTCCCAAACAATGTGTATTTTAATCAAAACTTCCAAGCTACTAGTTTAGCTTAATTCAGGGGGGAAAAAAATCACATAACCTAACCAGCAAAGTCCTTAGCAATCCATTCCCAAATGAATTTTTCAAGTAAACATACATTTGACCCCTGAACAATACACAGGTTAGGGGTACCACCCAGTCAAAAATCCTCTTATTTGCCTGTGCTTTCACCATCTGAGGAGTCAACCAACTGTGGACTGTGTAGTATGTGTTTATTGAAAACAAAACCAAAAACCCCACACAGTTAAACCCATGTTGTTCAAGGTTCAACTGTATATCCCTAGCTGGCAACCTTCTAATTTCTGAATTCTGGAACAAATGAACCATTGTCACACAGATAAAATTAGGTACAGCCTTTTCCCATACTTTGCGTGGAAACTTCCTCTCTTGGGACTTCCACAAATTTCTAGCAACGCCTCGTGTCCTGTACATTTTCATCCCATAGAGCAATGTACCATAGAAAGATGCAGGCTGGGTGAGAACTGGCTTACCAGCAGACCACAGTAGACAGGTGAATTTTACGAAGTTAAGGATCTGAATACAGACGCTTTAAGCTACCTAAGTCTGAATACAGACCCCTTAAGCTACCCAAGTCACGCGCTTCCTAGTAAATAAAGTCTTCTGTCCACACCTCAGTCTAAATCACTTCCTGATGTGCTCCTCATTCAATAACACTCCTTACCCTGCTAGTTCCTCCCTGTTTTAAAGACCCCAGCTTAAGCCACTTGCCAGGCTGAATTAATCTAACATTCACAGATGCCTTAACTCCTCTCCCCCACCCCACAGCTATGCAAATTGGGGAGGCCAAAGGCAGAAATACAAAAGGTTTAACTCACCTGGATAGGCTTTCTCACCCCATGAAAATACCATGTGGCACTCCACAACTGAATACTTCGTAAAAGTTATTACAGTTCTATGATATACACCTTCCCCCATTCCACCTGACAATACATACTCAACATGCCATATAAAGTATAATTTCCACTTTATTGTCTTTCCAGGCAACAGTATTTCTTTAGTCTTTAAGGACTTAGCTCCTTACATGGGCTTTGGTGGAGGTCGTGGGGCAGCACCCTGGAAGATAAAGAAATGAAAGAATTTTAAAAAACCACGCACGGAAGAGTCCCCCCCGCTCAAAGAACTTGACCACTACCCTCCCATCACTAACAATGCATTTGGGCCATAAAAGTATGAATAAATGTGGAACAAGATTACATTACTCAATCTGTAACAAATTCTTACAACTATTCTTTAAAAGTGTCTCTAAACAAATGTTTAGGTGTGGGTCTTTACAGACTTAGTTGATCCCACCCATAGGCAGAGATCTTAATTTGATACTCCTTGGGTCCTTCCTTATCTTTTGTCCATTACCCCTCTGGCTTCCACATCTCCTCTTTAAGATACTCACAGCAGGTCTAAATCGGGGTGGAGGTGTTCGGTCCTTCCGGGCTTCCCGAGAACGATTCCTGACTACCTTGCTGTGAATGGCACAACTCACGCAGTAATGCAGTTTCACATACAGCTTGGGAAGCACATAGGCTAAGAAACAGAAAATCAGAGGTGTGATATTAGGTATGGTACCACATTGCACTGTTCTTTCTTGTTCATTCTATCAGTCAAAAGTAAACTTACTTATGGGCTTCCTTGGTGGCGCAGTGGTTAAGAATCCGCCTGCCAATGCAGGGGACACGGGTTCGAGCCCTGGTCCAGAAGATCCTGCATGCCGCGGAGCAACTAGGCCCGTGCACCACAACTGCTGAGCCTGCGCTCCGCAACAAGAGGAGCCACCGCTATGAGAGGCCGGCTCGCCGCAACTAGAGAAGGCGGCGCACAGCAACAAAGACCCAACGCAGCCAAAAAAATTTTTTTAAAAAGTAAACTCCTTAAATGTCTGTCAGGCATATCTACAAGATTCCACCCCCAAAGCCAAGTGTTCAGTTTCTGGTATCTAAATACATATATAACACAGTTCCACAAATGAATATTCCCTTACTGAGCGTCCCTGTCACCATAGGGACTAAATCCACACCACAGATGTCACCAAAAATCCAGTTCCTTCAGCAACTGCATCAGCCCTAATGCCTCCTCCTGTTGCCTAAAAAAGTTAATTCGTCTTAAGAAAAAGAAACGATCAAAACGACATCATATTGCTCCAAAGATCACCCTTATCGACCAAACTGGACTGCTTCGACTCTTAAAAGTCTTCAAAAGACTCCTTACTACAACTACTCAAATGTTTGCCAACAATTCAAGAGTTGTTACATTTACGTTTTCAGCTAGTGCTCCCGAAGTTTTGATACAGTATAAGCACTATAAGTACTTTTGGAATCTCATCCCCTACACAGGCAGTCACAAAATAAGGCTCAAAGACTGTGCAGTACCACGAAAAGTGCCCCTCTGTCCAGAGAAGGCTCAAAACGGCAAACAACATAGCAAAAATATCATTCTCTTCTACCGACAACAATCCTAAAGGTGCAAGAAAACTGTTGGAGACACTCCAATGAACAAAGCCTGCGGATGGGGGGGTGGGGGGAGGCGGCAGGAAGTGGTTTTAGGTATTAGGATACTTGCACAGTTTGCGCGCCAGGAGCTCACTCACCATCGAAAACACTCGCTTCGGAAATGTCCCTGACGGCTGCGGCCTCTACGATGTTCCGAATGACGAACTTCTTAATGGCCTTATCCTTGGGCACGCAACGGGCACAGTTGGTACAGCGAATAGGCTGCACGTGGCCGCGGCCCTTTTTGGCACGACCATTGTTCCTTCTTTTCTTGGTCTGCGTGAAAATGAAAACCCCATTAGGAAGAAGGCGCAACTTACCCAGCCTATCCCCCTTCCAGCCACATTCCGCGCCGGCAACCCCCAGAAAAGTGCCACTCAGATATCCAGTCCCTCCACAAATCCCTCCAAGCCTGGAACAGACATACGCTCTTTCCACTCCTCCACCGTGGCCCAGGTTTTCAAACCCCCACAATCCCAAAATCTACTCCCCTCAAGCCTCCACCCGGCCCCGCACATTCACCACGAAATAGAACTCACCATCTTCGAAGCGAGGAAGCGAAAAAGGATCCGGCACTCGGGCCGACTCTCCTATATAGCGCGAGATCCCTACGCTCACGCCGGGAGATTCCTCCTAGACGTCTGCTGGAAGCACGCCAAGAACGGAAATCCACTTTACTCAAATTTTCTTTATTATTCAGTGTTTCCGCTGACATTTAGGGCAGGAAGGTGTTTCTCGAGTTTCTTTTTCCGTGGCACATGGTGACGGCGGGACTATTTAACCAGCTGGCGGAAGAAAATTAGAGTTATCTGTTTCCCAGCGACCCTTGCGCCGCCCTACCCCGGAAGTAATTCTGGGCGGCTATAGTTATCCTTTTTTGCGATGCTGGGCGAGGAAGTTCCCCAGCGCAGGGCCGCAAGTCGCCTTCCCAGTTAGAGGCCGGAGGGCAAGAGATGCATGGTGGGAGTTGTAGTGCGAGGTTGGCAGGCCCCGGGCCCCAAGCACTGAGGGCGACACTATGCCACCGGAGGACGCTCTCGGCTCGTTTCTCTGACAGTCCTGTTACTTGGTGCTAGATTGAGAAATGGAAGAAGGAGGGGGTGGGATGGGGGTAGAATAAAGCATTCTGTTAATTCCTCCTTTCAATATGGAGAAAACCCCACAATGAGGAGACGTGGACAAGTGCGTTGGTGCTAGGGTTGTTCCTCGTTCGCTTTTTTATTCCTGGATCCCGCTAGCTGAATGCTAGGCGCTGTAGTAAGCATTGTATAAATATTAACTCATTTAACCCTCAACAAGCCTATAAGGTAGGTTCTGTTATTGTCCTTACTTTACAGATTGAAAAACTGAGGTGTAGAGAGGTTAAAATTGAGGTTGTCTGAAGTCACGTCGTGCTAGTATGAGGTGTTCTGGCTCCACTATACTATGCTGTCTCTTACCTAACAAATGGATGGAGGTATATATAGCCTGGACTAGTAACTTAAGAGATTTGACTCAGACTCCTAGTAGAAATATATTTTACGTTGGTACTCAGTACATACACAAATGTACTCAGTACATACACACAAAACTGAAACATAAACTTCATGAAACAATGCCCTTATGACATAAGGTGCACTGTTATGTTCTATTTTCTTTTAATAAGTGTTGATCAATCCCCACCAAGGTGATTTCACCACTCATTGATGAATCTGGCCCCCTACTGAAACATACTTTGTTCTGTCCGAGTTCCATTTACATCTGGAGAGCCTTCAGAGAGTCTTTAGCCTTGAGCAGGAGTGGCTATTCATGGGTAGCCAACCACCCACTTGTCTCCAAAATTGAAGAAATTTGGGTGTCAAGGTGACCTCCCAGCATTCAGACCCAAGATGGCACAGATGGAGACCGACCCTTCATTCATGAGTCATTCTAGAGTCTGAATACACCAGATTCACTCTCCCTCCCACAACCCATTATGGTTTCCGTTAATTTGTAACCCACTTTATTGGGGTTAAAATTTATTTTCTAACTTTAGTTTTGGCTTCAAAACAACTATGTTCATGGTCTTTTTTGAGTTTCAGTTTGCTAGTTTCAATGGGTCATGGAAAATGATAGACTCAAGATGGAAGCATCTCCAGTTTTCACTTCAATATAGTCTCATGGAAAACACAAAGCAGACAATATTGTATAGAATGGCAATGAGGTAGATAGAACAGAAAAAGTTCAGTGAGGGGGACAGAAAATAGTTAATATTTAAGACAGAACCAAGTCAGTGTTCCTATGTTGGCTTTTCTTTGGATTTTCATAGCCTGGGGGTTTCACTGGCTGGATTTCTGGGCTTTAAGGGATAAACACAGACTTTGGGTGAATACACCATATCCTTGGGTTCAAATCCAGGTTCTGTCACTTACTGGCTTATAAGTCTTAGACAAGTTATTTATTCTCTCTTGGGCTTTTATTCTTCACTAGTAATGGTGACCGTTCTTTCATAGGTTGTCTCTAAAATTAAATGAATACTTGGCACAGTGTTTGGCATTTATGAAATGCTCAAGAAGTGGTAGACCCTATTATCATCATTATTCATGCTATTGTATCTTGTATCTCCCTGGGAATATAGTGTGTTTTACACATAGTAGGTACTCAACAAATGTTTGATGAATCTCTGCTTTGGACAGATAGACAGGTTGGGTTTTCTCTCCTTTCCTGAAGGCACTCCTGGTGGGCAACTCTCCTCCACTTCCCATACTAGGTTGAAAATTCTTCTGTTCTTCTGTAGCAACAACTTGAGCACTCTTGTTTGGTTTCCTTTCAGTCTTATACTTGTTCACCTTCAAAATGTTTAGTAGTTGGTACAGTATGCTGCAAGGAGGTCCCCCTCCCTCCCAGCAGAAAAGCAAGGCAAAGGAAGTCTGCAAAAACAACCAGGGGTGTTAAATTACTCATGTTTATTTATAACAGACCTTCAGCCAGTACAGTACAAAACTTACAGTAGTATATCTCCGTTACACAAATATTTACTTACAATATATTACATATACAAAATGCTTTGCAATAAGTCTCAAAAGCTAGTTTAACTCCCCTTGAGAAAGGAGAAAAACTCTTAAAAAAAAAAAAGGGGTGGGGGAAGGGGGAACCAGAGGAAGAGGAGGAGGTGAAGGGGTAAGGTCCAAGGAGACACCAAGCATAGGCTACAAATGAAACCCTGGGAGAGAGAGAAGAGAGGTGGTATTGCACTTGCTTCTGTGTTTTATTTTTTTTTCTTTTTGTTCTTCATAACTTCTGATTAAAAATATATATTATATATATATTATGTACACAAGGAAAGAAGCTGCCGGAAGTATTACAAAATCCCATCTGCAGCTTGGACACTGACACGAAAAAACAAAGGTCTGGAAAAGTGTCTATTTAGAAATTTTTTTGTGTGGTGTTGATTTTAAATATCAATATAAAAGGAAAACACCTCTTTTCTCCATGTGGGTTTCAATGTATTTTTTTTCTTTTTCTTTAATTTTTTTTTTTTTTTTTTTTTTATGCAAAAGGCTGCTGGGAGAGAACATGAGGATGTTTGAGGTTCCAGAGCTGGAAGGCTCTGGAAAGTAGGATTTTGTACCTAAGACCCTGGTTAAAGTGCAGTGATGGTCTGGAGAGAGACAGAGTGCCCTTCTCTCCCCTCCTTAGCACCTGGTCTTGCCCTTCCAGTCTCTGCTCTCATGGGCTCAGAGTATGGCCTCAGAGCATAGTCTTTCATGTTCCAGGAGGTTACAGGTGCCAAAACTGACTGGGGGAGGGGATAGGGCACCCTAAGGCTCTGATACCCCAGAAGGGACTAGTCCTTATGAGGTGTCACCAAATACACAGCAGCAGAAGAGGTGGTGAGGGCAGGTCTAACAGGAAGGAAGGGGCTCAATAACCAGAACAGTTGAGGGGAACCCCAGATATTAATCTCAGCTCTGCTGCCATTCTGAAACACGGAGCCAGTTCCCTGGGGTGTTCTCAAGAAGACTCTCCCCTTCTCCAGAGACCACTCTCCTCCCAGATGACTCCCCGATCCTCTGCCCTTGGCAGCATCTGTTTATTGCTACATTGTCAAGGAGGAACAGTCAACCCACAGTGCCCCTCCTTGACAATCTGGTTCTCTTGGGGAGACCACATAGTGGGGGAGAAAAGGAGGAAGAAGAGAAGTTTTTTAGGGTCTCCCTTCCCATAATAGGGTAAGGTAGACTCTCTTAGAGCCCTTAAGAGCCCCAATCCCAGGGTCTGTTCCTTAGCCAACCTTTTACCATCCCCCTAAATTATCCCTGATAGGGAGTGAGAAAAGTAGGAGGCAAAAGAGCCAATAAGGAAAGGACATGTGGAAAGAAAGATGGAAGGGAAGAGAAAAGGGGAGAAGGGGAGGGAGGGAGGGAGAGAGAGAGAGAGAGAGAGAGAGAGAGAGAGAGAGAGAGAGAGAGAGAGAAGGACCAAGTGTTAGAACTTGTGAGGTGTTGTGTTTGGTTTTTACTCTTTTTATCTTTAAATATAGAAAAACAGGCTTTGGTTTGAATCTCAAGGAAGCAGAGAATGGGATGGCTGTGGCTTTGGGCAGGGAACTCTTGTAGAAAGAGACCTCCAGTTGCAGTGGAGCTGTATCTCCTCCTGCCCCCTTCTCACTAACTAGGTTACCCAAATAGCCAGGGGTCTCTGCAGTAGCCAGGAGAGTGCCCCCTCCTGCCCTACATCTGGGAACTGAGTGTAGAGGGGGCAGTAAAGGATGACCCCCCGGTTCCATTGTGCCCATCCCATTCTTGCTGGGACAAGAGTGGAATGGGGAGGGGGGCACATGCCCTTGCTCATCCTGGGATAATTTTTGGTTATAGAGAAAATTAGGAGAGAGAAAAGAGACAGTCTTTTCTCCCTGCCACTGATCCTAAGAACAGGGCCTAGGAGCCCGGGAATGAGAGGGTGAATCCTGCTAGGGGGAGAAGAAGGCAGCGTGACGCGGGGGGCTGAGGGTACCCCCTTGTTATCAGGCAGCAACTCACCAGTTTCTCATAGGACAGGGACCACAGGAGCCCCCGAGAGCCCAGGAAGGTCACTAGAGTGAAGAAGTTCGAGAGGTGGGAGAGAAAGAGAAGAATTTTGACCCATTCCCTTCCCTGGTTCCCATTTAGGCACCTGTGGCTCCAAACGTGTCAGAGACAGAGGACTGCTGACCTAGCCTTGGCCCCTGAGAATATAAAATTGGGGCACTCCAAGGAGAGAAAAACCACCACGGAGTAGACGGGCAGTTCGAGGAGAGAAGAGAGAGATATCACATCCTAGAGGCAGATCCTGAATGTGGGCTTTGGGGAACTCGTATTACTAGGGGGATGTCAAGAGGACCCTCAGTCCCATGGTGCCTGGGGAGAATTTCTTCGGCCTCTCCTACTTCCAGATGAGGGATTTCTTCATTTGATCAGGAGTAGTGCAAGCTGCCTAAAGTGAGAGGGCACAAGAGGTATGGAGTACCAGGTTGAAGGGTCCCAGAAAGGAGATATAATGTCACAGAGCTAAGGTAGGGCCAGAGGGAGCTATCAGCATCAAAACTGAAGAATCAGATAATGTAAAAGATGAGGACTTAAATCAAGAAGCTCAAGGTCTCTTAGCAGTAAGAGGAGCTTCCTACCCCTGGGGCTGTTGGAGAAAGCCGGATCAAAGAGAAAAATTAGTCCTAAAGCAGAAGGGGACTGTGGGCAGGAAGGTGGGGTGTGGTAGGTGCCTGATATAAGTTAAAAAAAAAAAAAGCAAAAGAAAACAAATTATATTAATAAATAACTCAGTGAGTATGGTGGGATGAGAGGAGAAGAAGAAAAAGGAGAAACATAAGCAAAAGACCTGTTTCATCACAATGCTTAGATCAGTCAGGGAAGAGGAGGAGCACAGGTGAGGAGGGGTCAGGGTCAGGTGTGAAGTCAGGTAGCCAGTAGCGGGGCTACACAACCCAACTCCTTGGGACGTGATGGGGACAGGGCTAGACTCCTGTAGGTAGGGCAGTGGAGTGGTGGACCAAGGGCGGATGCTTGGTTGCTAGCCCACCTTGTGCTCCCCCCGGACAATGTGGGAAGAGAACTCGTACCGGTCCTGGCTGTGGTAACCACAGATGTTGCACTCGAAAGGGTCTCTGAAGCCATGGCAGCCCATGTGGATAGTGAACATGACATGGTCCAGGAAGAGGATGCGGCAGTGCTCACACTTGAAGGCCTTCACCGGCTCACCGCTCTCGCCCACCACCCGAAGCACTTCCTTGGAGGGGCCTGGGGTGCCCCGCAGTAACCCCTCCTGTGGCTTGGGGTCCTCTTTGGCGTAGGCAGGACTGGGCCGGCCCACCACAATGGTGGGAGGAGGCTGGGGTGGGGGACCCTGAGGGAGGGATACCACTGCCCCAACCCGATCTTCGTGGTTGCTCTCTGTATCTGTGGAGTCCTGGCAGCCATTGCTGGGGGACGCCCCGGGGTCAGTCAGGGGGCCTCGGGCCCGGTAGAGGAGGGGACCTCCATCAGCCAGATCCTCGGGTCCCTCACCTGCTTCTCGGGACCCTGGAAGCTCCAGTCGACCAGGGAGGGGCTGCATCTGAGTGTAGACAGAGCTGATGACGGGTGTAAGTTCTGAGATGCAGTTGGTAGGTGGAAGGCGGAGGGGACGCAGATGTTCTGCCCCCACAAAGGCCAGAGAACCTCCAAAGCCAGGCTCCAGGCCATGGTGTGCCACCAACTCCACATCCTTCTCATAGCCACCCGAGTTCACATCATAGGGGAGGTCTGAGAGGCTGAAGCGCATCTGCTTTTCGCCTGTGGAGAGAAGGGTCTCAGCAGGGCTGGCTTTGGATAATTCCTAAGCTCCCCCAGGATTACTTCTTCATTTTCTTTCCCCTGGAGATGGCTGTAACATTATTCACCATCCCTCATTTACTTCCCTCAAGGTCAGGTCCTTTGTGGGCTACTCCCTGACTCTGGGCTATAATCTTAGGGAAGGACTCAGCCCCAGCCCACTGGTCTTCAATACTTCCTTCGTTGCTCTCTATAAAGCTCCAGGTCCTTAGAGAGCTGATGACCAGGGCCAGGTCGGGGGACTCCATACACACCTCCTCTCTCTGACTCTAAGGGTCCTTCACTCAGCCCCCGTAGACTGAAGTCCTTACTATTTTCAAAAATTGGAAGAGCCTGAGCCCCTGACCCCCTCTTCTTACAACCAACCACCTGGAGAGCCCTCAACTCTGACCTCTCTTCCACACTCGCGAGGGATGCGCTCCCTCTTCACTCCCCTCCTGTTCTGGGGATAGATTCTGAGCACCAAAGACCACCAGACCGCTTTCTTTCCCCCAAGCAAATCTCCAGACCCAGTTGATCTAATGGCTACCAGTGCTCAGATTTAGATGAGCTGTGGCTTAAAGCTGATGTCTCCTCTCCAACTGGACTCTTACCTACAAACTTCTGGGGAGTGGAACGCTTGCGTTTGGTGAGGCTGTTGGCCAGACGATCAATGAAAGTTGGCCTCTCAGAGGATGAGTGCAGCATGGAGTCTGGCACCATCTCCAGGTCCCGTATCTCATCACCTAGTGGGAGGGAGGTGGGAACAGGTAGGAGCAGCTGAGTAGGGGTAGCAGGGGCCCAGCTGCCTTTGCCTGGAGAAAACCAGCAGGTCAGTAGCTAAGTAAGGTCATATCCCACGCCTGGGAGGTGCGGCTCTGCTTACTTCACCCCATCTAGACCTCACCACAGCACATTTCTGATAATTGGGGGACAATTAAATACATGTGGCCCTTGACTGTATACTTCCTTGTACTCTCTCTCTCTCCCATTAGACTGAGGACATAGATCAAATCCTCCCCTACCTCTGGATCTCCCTGCAGTACCCACCACAGGGCTCTGCACCAGCTGGGGTGCTCGGCACATTTACTGGGGTAACTGTCCCTGTTCCATAGACCCCATCCCTTTGTGGGGGTAGGTGCTGGGATTGCCCTTGTTCTGCATTCCCTCCGGCCTTGTCCTCAACTCCCCGATGGTCCTACCTGCAGGCTCACCTGACTGGCCAGCCAGAGCTTGGGCTTCAGTGCTGAGACTCTGTAGGTAGTTGTGGCACCGCTCCTTGTGCTCCTCCAGGGTGCTCTGCTGTTTGTAGCTCCGGCCACAGTAGTTACACTTGTAGGGCTTGCCCACCGTGGGAGAGGAGACTGTGTAGGAGAGAGAAGAGGAAGCACTGGAGTTACTTCTCCCTGTGCCCTGGCTCTGCAAAATCGCCCAGGAGCAAATGTGCACAGGCGTGAGGAGGAAGGGACGTTGCTCAGTCAAGTTCTTCTGCTTGTCTTCCTTTCCCCAACTTCAGCTGCAAACACGGACAGACGACCAAACCTTGGAGAAGAGGGACAACAGGCAGCTATGGAGGAGAGAGGGGACCCAGGGCACATAGCTTTGGACTGTTGGTGGGCCTCAAGATGGCCAGATTGTTGTTCAAGGGAAGGGAGGACCCAGGGACTTTGTAGGGGGTCATCCCTGGCAGGCAGGCTGGCCCCACCCCAAGATCTCAGAGTCTGGGGCCCAGACTGTGGTTTAACCTTTCCATGTGGCAGGCGGGTATAAGTGCTGTTTATCAGACAAGGGGATTTTTTGCTTACGAACTATCTGTTTCAGTTTGGGGGAAATTGGTGGGCTGGAGTGACAGAAACAAGAGCCCTTAGATCTGCCAATGTGGGGAGGGGCAGTTTTCACTGACCTTTACTTGTACTATTACCTCCATCCCTGGCCTGGTTTTACTACTCATTTTTCTTTCTCTCTACACTGAGACACCAAGAGAGCCCTAGAAAAACCATCACTGATAGAGGAATTCTGAGAAGAGAAAAAAAAAAAAAGAACAGAACAAGAGGAAAGTAAAAGCAAAGAATAAAAGGAAGAGAACACCAACTTTGGGGGTCTTTTTTTAAAAAATAAAGAACAGGTTATAAAGATTTTGTTTCCACTGAAGAAAAAAAGGTTGGAAAAACTGAGATCAACAGTTCCTTTAAAAACAACTTGAGAGATGATATTTGTGAAAGTATCTTGCTACTATTGAGCAGGGACTCAGGAGAAGGTTGTGCAGGGACTCAGGAGAAAGTATCTCCAGAAGGCTGGTAATTGCTACCCACCCCCCAACGCCTAAACTGGGCCTAGTCTCAATCAATCTACTGCCATTTTGCTCTGGCACTGTAAATCCGAGTGGTTGGGGGATGAGATGAATGCCGTGGTCCTCATCCACCCAAGACTCTTGGGGAAATGATCTAACATCTAGGGGAGAAACTCCTTTTTTCCTATAGTGTGGGCTGTGATAGAAAACATCTCACAGAGATGGGATCCAACAGTATATGTGTCTGCTTCTGTCCCTAATAATCTCCTACAGAGCAGCATCCAGTATCCACCCAGCTGGCCCTGCTGTTTTGGTAGGAATTCTAGGGGGCCAAGCCATCCTTGTCCCAAACCAGCAGGGGGAGCCACCCCTTTTCCTCAGAAAAGGAGCACAAGTCCCTGGCACCTGCCGTTAACGGGATTCCAAAGAGGCTGCAGAAGAGCTCTGTGATAATAACATCTACCTTGGAATTGTTTTGAGGATCACATGAGTGAGGAGACACACGTGAAATGCTTTGTAGATTATAAAGCATGAATCAATAATGATCCTTCTCCCTGGTTCTCCACACACATAGAGATAAAGAGGTCCCAGCCCCAAAGTGAGAGAATCTAGAACAAGGTAGGTGGCTGGGAGAAGTAGAGGGTGGTGAGGTGATTGCTCTGTCCCTTTAAATCCTGGCCTAGGAGAGTTTAAGAAAAGAGAAAAACAGCAAGGAAGGTTTCCAAGGACAGACCCTACTAATTCTTTCCCCTCTGCCCTTCTTCCTTCCTTTCCCCAATCTTGAGCTCCCTCCTTCCTGCCAGCTCAGCTCCTGGCCTCTTCCCAAGTCCAAGCCAAAGCTTAAAAGTTAGCAAAATGCTTCAAAAGTGCTATCCGTCCAGCTGATTCAGAAAGACGTCGACTCAACCCGCCTTGGCTGGGGCTAGGAAACCTGGTTAGTCCAGTTCCCTGGCACTGTTCCAAACACTGACCTCCAGGCACCCTCTGGATTTGCTGTTGCCTCTGGGAAGGTGACAACCTCTTGGGATGGGAAACAGATATGGGATCCTCTTTTCCTAGGCTTCCTTTCTTCCAGTTTGGGAGGCCCATGGAAATTTTCAGGAACCAGCAGGAAGTCAAGGGGAGAACAGATAGAGGGGGGAGATGCAGATGGTGACAGGTGTGGGGCCTCGGGCACACGGGAGTAGAAGGAGGGGTTTCCCTGGTGCTCAGCAGTGGGGGGTGACGGGGCCCAGAGGGTTCTGGCATCAGCGTGAACTTTAAAAACCAAGTCGGGGGACTTCCCTGGTGGTCCAGTGGTTAAGACTCCGCGCTCCCAACGCAGGGGACCTGGGTTCAATCCCTGGTCAGGGAACTCGATCCCGCATGCTGCAACTAAGAGTCTGCATGCCGCAACTAAAGATCCTGCATGCGGCAGTGAAGATCCCGAGTGCTGCAACTAAGACCTGGTGCAGCCAAATAAATAAATAAATATTTTAAAATAAATAAATAAATAAGTAAATAAATAAAAACCAAGTCAGGGAGGGTGACTGTTGAGAGCCAACAACGTCACCCAGGCTCCTTCTTGCTCCCTATTACAGAGGATGGCGGATGTACAATACCCCGTCAAAGAGCCCCAAATCCCCCATGGGGCCTGCTGCCCTGCTCTGTGAGCGCTCTGCCCTCCTCAGTGGCAGACACTGTAACTCCCCCAATACAAGAGAAGTGGCTGAGCTCTACCTGCTGTGTGTCCCGGTCAGGCCACCTACCCGAGTGTGTGCGGAGGTGGCCAGTGAGCGCATCACGCCGGCGGCAGGCGTAGTTGCAGAAGGGACACTTGAAGGGCTTCTCCCCAGAGTGCAGCTTGATGTGGCGCAGCAGGTTGCCCTTCTGGGTGAAGGAGGCACCGCACTGGTTGCAGTGGAAGGGTCTTTCCCCTGCGAGTGGAAGACAGAGCCCAGACGACCGGGCGTGAGGAACTGTGAAGGTTAAACCTAGTCCCTCACCCTCTGCTTCACCCCGCCTGGGGGAAGGAAGGTGCTCAGAACACATTTCTGAGAGGCAGGGCTGTGCCACACACACAAATCCTGCTTTATAAGGACCCCTTGGGAACAGTCTCACCCTGAGATGTGGACTACAGGTGTGTGGCAGGGGGAAGGGCACCAGCCCTGGAACTCTGGGCCAAAGACTGTTGGTAAGAACTGAGCCCCGCAGGTCCCACTCTGCCCCAGAAGTCTGAAGCCCAAAGCCCAAGAAAGCCGGGAAGAGGCTTCTGTGTTCCTTTTTAAAAAAAAAAAAATCATGAGACAGGGACTTCCCCGGCGGTCCAGTTGTTAAGACTCAGCGCTTCCACTGCAGGGAGCAAAGGTTCGACCCCTGGTCGGGGAACTAAGATCCCACATGCCTTGCAGCACGGTCAAACAAAAAAAATCATGAGACAGAAGGGCCCAAACAATACCCTGTTGGACTACAGGACCCTTCTTGAGGCGACCACACCTTCCCCTCCGTCACCTCCTGAGACAAATACCAGCTTTTCTTTGTAACAACAGCTGAGGAAAGTACCAGGAAGTACAGGTGTTGAGGGAGTCCAAATTTCATCCCCAGACCTTGTTTCATCAGCTAGAAATGGTGCTGGGAGAGACCCTTCCCTTCCTGAGGCTACCCCACCGCGGCATGGCCTCGCAGCGCGGCCTCTGCCTCGGGGCACCTGCTGTACTCACCCGTGTGGCTACGCTTGTGCACCATGAGCACGTTGGGTCCGATGCAGACCATGCCACAGACGTCACACTTGAGCTTGCCATTGGGCAGCCGGATGCCACCAGGGGAGTGAGGCTCTGGCCCGCTTCCATCACAGTAGCCCAGGGGCTCCGACAACGAGTCTTCCACGATCACACTGTCATCCTTTTCCAGGAGCCGCTCATCCGGCCCGAGCAGTCTGCTCGACTCCTCATCGCTGTACATCTCCACCTTGATGGAGTTGGCTGGAGGGTGGGAGGGTGTTTAGGATAGAGACAGGCAAAGGGGGGAACCTGCTCGTGGGCCAGAAAGGCCCTCCTAAAGTCAGAAAGGCTGTCTCAAGCCCTGAGACATTGAGGCTTTAAAAGAAGCCAATCCAGGACTTCCCTGGTGGTGCAGTGGTTAAGAATCTGCCTGCCAGTGCAGGGGACATGGATTCAAGACCTGGTCTGGGAAGATGCCACATGCCGCGGAGCAACTAAGCCCGTGCACCACAACTACTGAGCCTGTGCTCTAGAGCCCAGGAGCCACAACTACTGAGCCTGCGTGCCTAGAGCCAATGCTCTGCAACAAGAGAAGCCACCACTATGAGAAGCCCCCGCATCGCAATGAAGAGTAGCCCCCACTCGCCGCAACTAGAGAAAGCCCACGTGCAGCAATGAAGACCCAACACAGCCAAAAGTAAATAAAAAATAAAAAATCAAATAAGCCAATTCGGGACTTCCCTGGTGGTGCAGTGGTTAAGAATCCGCCTGCCAGTGCAGGGGACATGGAGTTGAGCCCTGGTCTGGGAAGATCCCACATGCCGCAGAGCAACTAAGCCCGCGCGCCACAACTACTGAGCCTGAGCTCTAGAGGCCGTGAGCCACAACCACTGAAGCCCCTGCGCCTACAGCCCGTGCTCCGCAACAAGAGAAGCCACCGCAGTGAGAAGCCTGCGCACCACAGTGAAGAGTGGCCCCTGCTCACCACAACTAGAGAAAGCCCACGTGCAGCAACAAAGACCTAATGCAGCCAAAAATAAATAAATAAATAAATATTAAAAAAAAAGAAAGAAAGAAACCAATCCCCTAAGTATCCTGGGTGGTGATATGGGGTCCTGCTGGGACCTGAAACAACCTTTTCCTCCTATTCCAACCACCAGGAAAATAGGTTTCAAGAGAAAGAAAGTTGGGGTACATGGGATGTCTTCAGTTACTGGGGAGAGGAGGAGGCTAAGGGGAGCTTTTTTCTCCACTCTCTTGTCATTAGGAAAGATGTCTGGCTTGGCCCTGGGCAGGAAGCCAGCAAGTAACAGTGGCGGGAAAATGGTCCTAGGAAGACCAAGACGGCGGGCTAAAGAAAGAGCAAAGCTGGAAGACAGAAATGGCCACACTACCCTCCCACCCCATAGGACCAAACACCTCTACCCCCCTCTGTAAAAATCTGGAGAGGGGGATGGAGAAGGGAGGAGCCATTGAGGAGAGAGCTTTGGCTCTAGCTCTGACCTACATTCCTGGCTATTCCAACCATTTAGAGAATGTCACAGATCCAGGGCCAGCTGAGGAGGGGCAGTCCTGGGGACCCTGTCTGGCAGGAGACTGGGGGGTGGTGATGGGGGGATCCTTCTCATCTCTATTTCCTAACTCCAGCTCACGACCATTTCTATCTACTCATTTCTCCAGTTCCAGAATTCCTCTTTGGAGCCTTTACCTTAATCCCACCCGTGCCTCTTTTAATTCCACCCTAGTCACTAGGCAGTGACCATTCACTCTCCTCTCAGAAGTCAGGGAAACCCCGGACTGAGCTCCTGAGTCCTGTTAGAGACTCTGAGCCAGAAACCAGAGGAGGGCAGCGATGGGGAAATGGCTGCCATGGAAGGCGAACTGAGGGCACCTAATGCCACGGAGGGCAGGAGGCTGCACTTACCACTGAGTGAGCGGCTGGGAGAAGAGTGCTGGCTGTTGGGGCTGCTCACTGAGGGCCCCACTGGGGCCCCGAGGAATTCCTTCTCCAGAGATGAGTCCCCGCTACCTTGGAGGAGAGAACAAGAGGGGAGGTGAAGTTGCAGCGCGAGCCATTTACCGTCCATTGTCTAATCTCTTCAAAGTTCAGTTAAGTTTCACAAACATTTATCTCGTAGCCATGTATAAGGCAGTGTTGTATGCCTGGCACCATACCTTGTGCCCTCGCCAGCCTGGGTGCCCGGTGCTGACTTCCACGAGCTCAGTGGCTGCGCCTTGCCCACCCTACCTTCATCTAGGCCTGAGGGGAAGAGCATCATTGCCTGACGTCCACAGGAAGCAGGGCTGGGGCTGGGCGGGCCGGTATGGAGAGGAAAATGGGGGCCTCAGGAGGGAGGTGGTTCAGGACAGACGTTCTTCCCTACTGTTCCTCTCCGGAGCCCCTGACACCAGGTTCGGGATCTGCAGGAAGGGCAGCTGAAATTGTCCCTGAATCTAATGATAATGATAGTAATCATAATAATAGCAGCTAACATTTTAATTAAAAATTTTTTCTTTTATTTTATGGCCACACCGCACGGCATGTGGGATCTTGATTCCCTGAGCAGGGATTGAACCCACGCCCCCTGCATTGGAAGCGCGGAGTCTTAACCACAGAACCACCAGGGAA